>NC_052152.1:168107126-170519626 GCF_902713615.1 Scyliorhinus canicula
TCTCCCCGCGCCACACTACCACCCTCCCCCGTCCTACCCCTCTCCCCCGCTCCCTCCCCCCCTCTCTCCTCCCCCCCCCTCCCCCTCTCCTCCCCCCCTCTCTCTCCCCCCCTCTCTCCTCCCCCCCTCCTCCCCCCCCTCTCTCCTCCCCCCCTCCTCCCCCCCTCTCTCCTCCCCCCCTCCCCCCCCTCCTCCCCTCCCCCCCCTCCTCCCCCTCCCCCCCTCCTCCCCCCCCCTCCTCCCACTCTATCCTCTCCTCTGTTAGTGGGGTGTGGGGGTGCGGCGTGGAGGGGGGTAGGGGTGGTGAAGGGGGTAGGGGTGGTGAAGGGAGGGGGTTGGGGTAGGGGCAGCTGCTGTTGCAGAGGGGGGGCGACGGTGCATTGGCCCCGGGCATCCGTCGCCCCCCTCCTCTGCACGCCCGCTGCCCCTACCCCAACCCCCTCCCCTCACCACCCCTACCCCCTTCACCACCCCTACCCCACTCCAACGCCGCACCCACCCCCCCCCCCCCACTAACGGAGGAAGGAAGGGGGAAGGAGGAAGGAAGGGGGGGGGGAGGGGGGAGGAGGAAGGAAAGGGGGGAGGAGGAAGGAAGGGGGGGAGGAGGAGAGGGGGGGGGGGTGTGGGTACCGGCCTTCAGAGGGAGGGGGACGGGGTGTGGGTTGCGGCGTTGAGGGTGGGGGGTTGCGGCGTTGAGGAGGGGGGGGTGGAACCCGGCGTTGAGGAGGGTGGGGGGTTGCGGCGTTGAGGAGGGGGGGGTGGAACCCGGCGTTGAGGAGGGGGGGGGGAAACCCGGCGTTGAGGAGGGGGGGGGGAACCCGGCGTTGAGGAGGGGGGGGGGAACCCGGCGTTGAGGAGGGGGGGGTGGAACCCGGCGTTGAGGAGGGGGGGGGGAAACCCGGCGTTGAGGAGGGGGGGGGGAACCCGGCGTTGAGGAGGGGGAGGGGAACCCGGCGTTGAGGAGGGGGGGGGGGAACCCGGCGTTGAGGGGGGGGGGCGGCGACCCGGCGTTGAGGAGGGGGGGGGGGGAAACCCGGCGTTGAGGAGGGGGGGGGGGAACCCGGCGTTGAGGGGGGGGGGGCAACCCGGCGTTGAGGAGGGGGGGGCGGGGGAAACCCGGCGTTGAGGAGGGGGGGGGGGAACCCGGCGTTGAGGAGGGGGGGGGAACCCGGCGTTGAGGAGGGGGGGGGGGAACCCGGCGTTGAGGGGGGGGGGGGGAACCCGGCGTTGAGGAGGGGGGGGGAACCCGGCGTTGAGGAGGGGGGGGGGGGGGAACCCGGCGTTGAGGGGGGGGGGAACCCGGCGTTGAGGGGGGGGAACCCGGCGTTGAGGGGGGGGGCGGTTGCGGCGTTGCGAGAGATGGGGGGCGGCGTTGGAGGGGGGTAGGGGTGGTGGGGAGGGGGGTAGGGGCGTTGGAGGGAGGTAGGGGTGGTGAGGGTAGGGGGCAGCGGCGTACAGAGGGGGGGGGGCGTTGGCCCCGGGCATCCGTCGCCCCCCCCCCTCTGCCCGCCGCTGCCCCCAAACCCCCCCCGATGCCGCAACCCACCCCCCCCCCCGATGGCCCCCACCCACCCCCCCGATGGCCGCAACCCACCCCCCCCCCGATGGCCGCAACCCACCCCCCCGATGGCCGCAACCCACCCCCCCGATGGCCGCAACCCACCCCCCCGATGGCCGCAACGCAACCCCCCGATGGCCGCAACCCACCCCCCCCCCCATGGCCGCAACCCACCCCCGACACTGAACGGCGTCAGCCATCATCAATGGTTGACGCCGTTTTAAACCAACTCTGATTTGCGCCGACGTGACCCGTGGCCACGTCGGCGGGACTTCGGCCCATCCGGGCCGGAGATTTCAGGTCAGTGCAAATAAAATGAAATCCCGCCGGCGCCAGCTGTTTTCACAGGCCGCCGACGGGATTTGCACAACGCCGGTTTTTTTCCGGCGGGAGAATTACGAAACCTGCGGGAGCGGAAATGACGCCGCTTCCCGCCAATTCTCCGACCCTGCGTGGGGTCGGAGAATCCCGCCCATGTTTCCAAATCAGGATAATGAGTGACCTGGAGGGGAATTTGCAGGTGATGGTGTTCTCATGCTTCTGTTGCCCTTCTCGTTTTAGATGGTAGAGATCACAAGTTTGGAAGGTGTTGTTGAAGGACCCATGATAAGTTCCTGCAGTGCATCTTGCTGATGGTACACACGGCTGCCTCTTGAAATGAAATAAAATGAAAATCGCTTATTGTCACAAGTAGGCTTCAAATGAAGTTACTGTGAAAAGCCCCTTTTAGCCACAGGTGGAGGGATTGAATGTTTGTGCAAGAAATCAAGCAGGCTGTTTTGTCCTGGATCTTGTTGAGTGTTGTTGGAGCTGCACTCATCCAGGCAAGTGGAGAGTATTCAAATATACTCCTGACTGGTACCTTGTAGATAGTGGGCAGGCTTTGGGGGTCAAAATGTGAGTTAATCGCCACAGGATGCCTAGCCTTTGACCTGCTCTGGTAGCCACAGTATTTATAAGGCTAGTTCAGTTCAGTTTCTGATCAATGGTGACAACAGGATGTTGATAGTGGGGGATTCAGCAATGGTATTGCCTTTGAATGTCATAGGGAAAGGGTTGGATTTTCTCTTGTTAGAGATGGCCATTACCTGGTACTTTTGCAGCACAAATGTTACTTGCCAGTTGTCTGCCCAAGCCTGGATATTGTCCAGGTCTTGCTGCTTCTGGTCATGGACTGCTTCAGTGTGTGAGGTGTCATGAATGATGCTGAACATTGTGCAGTCACAGCGAACACTTCATTTCTGACCTTTTGATGGAAGGAAGGTCATTGTTGAAGCAGCAAAGGATGGCCTTTAAACATCGGACATCACCCTGAGGAACCCCTGCATGATGTCTTGGAACTGAGATGATTGACCTTCAACCACCATAACCATTTTGTTTATGCCAGGCACAACTCCAACTAGTGAAGTGTTTATCTCCTGATTCTCATTGCCTTCAGTTTTGCTCGGTTACTTAATGCCACACTCACAAATGTTGCCTTGATGTCAAGGTCTGACACTCTCGCCTCACCTTTTGAGTTCAGCTCTTTTGTCCATGTTTTAAGGAGGTCAGATGTTGAATGGCCCTGGCAGAACCCATATGGATCATCAGTGTGTGGGTTATTGCTAAACAAATGCCACTTGATAGCACTATCGACAACCCCTTTCATCACTTTACTCATGATTGAAAGTAGATTGATGGTGTGGTAATTGGACGGACTGGATCTGTCCTGAAATTTGTGGACAGGACATACTTTGGCAGCTTCCAATGCTTCCATAATTCCTGTGTTGTAGCTTGGCTAAAGACACAGCCAGTTCATTGGCACAAGCCTTCAGTACTATTTCTGAAATGTTGTCAGGGCCCATAGCCTTTGCAGTGGTCCACTGATCCATTGATTGTGAGATAGCTTAGCTCTGTCAGTCGCATGCTGCATTCGCTGTTTGGCGTGCAAGAAGTTCTGTTTGGAGCTCCACCAAGTTGACACCACATTTTTCTATAGGTCTCATGCTGCTCCTGGCATTCCCTCCTGCCTCTTCATTGAAGTATGATTGACCCCATGGCTTGATGGCTATGGTAAAGTGGGGGATATGCTGGGCCGTGAGGTTACAGATTGTGGTTGGAGACAATTTGCTGCTGATCATGGCCCACAACACATCATGGACACCAAGTTTAGAGTTGCTAGAACTTGGTGTTCGAAGTCTATACCATTCCGGTGGGTATGCCACACAACACAATGGAGAGTATCCTCAATGTGAAAACAGAACTTTATCTGCCCAAACACTGTGTAGTTGTCATTCTGATCAATATTGTCATAGACAGATTGACCTACGACAGGTAGAGTAGTGATGACGAGATCTAATAGGTTTTCCTTTTTGTTTGTTCCTTCACCACCTGCCGCAGTCCCAGTCTGGCAACTATATCCTTTAGATTTGACCAGTAATGGTGCTACCAAGTTATTTTTGGCGCTGGACATTGAAGCCCTCCCCCGGTATATTCTGTGCCTTGTCACTCTCAGTGTTTCCTCAAAGTGATGCTCAAAATGGAGGAATACTGATTCATCAGCTGAGGGGAGAGAGGGGGATGATGGCGTGGCAGGTGGCATTTTAAAGGTCAACCACATTGCTGTGGATCTGGAGTCACATATAGGCCAGGCCAGGCAAGGATCGCAGATTTCCTTCCCTAAAATGCATTAGTGACCTAGAAGTGTTTTTGCGACAATCGTTTCATGGTCACTATTACTGAGACTAGCTTATTAGTTCCAGACTTATTGACCAAAATTAAATTCCACCCTCTGCCATGGTGGCATTCAAACCCATGTTTCCAGAAAATGAACCTGGCTTACTAGTCTGGTGGCATTATCACCGAGTCACTGCTTTCCCCACCCCCGCCCACTTCAGGACTGAATACAGGTTAGAGAGCAAGATGCAAGTTACCTATTCCTGGACTATGTCTTCTTCCTGCCCCGTTTTATCTGGAGGTCACCGTTCCCTTTCTTCCTTTTGTTTTTATTTATTCATGGTGAGGTGATCTTGTATATCAATATACATGATCAATATATGTAATGCTAGTACAGGCAATTGAACACTAGAGATCTCACTATCAGGACCTATATTAATAGATTTCCCGCTCTTTCTATTGGCAGTGTGTATCTGGAGTGCAGAGAGAACAGACGTAGTAAAGCTAGAGAGAAGAAGTTATTAGTTATCAAAGCATTATATTGTGTAATTTAACTAGGTATCTCTACAATTGTTTCTTTATTTTACTAGTTGCATATTAAGTAAAAGAACTCACAATATTTCTTTATATTACTCAATAAATTAGTTTATCTTTATAAGAAGACTACTGCTCATTTCAACAACTCAGCTGGTTAAAAAGAGTAATATATGTATTACGTAAGGTAACATAACACATGGGATGTCGGCATTGCTCGTTGGGCCAGCTTTAATGTCCTGAGGTTAGGAGTCAACCATATTGCTGTGGATCTTGAGTCACATGTAGGCCATACCAGGTAAAGATTTCCTGCCGTAAAGGACATTAGTGAACCAGATTATTTTTACGACAATCGACAATGGTTACCTTTAAGATTTTTAATTGCAGATTTTTATTGAATTCAAATTACACCATCTGCCATGGTGGGATTCGAACCCAGGTCCCCAGAGATTGACTCTGGGTTTCCGGTCCAGCGATAATACCACTACACCACTACTCCCCTTGACTATGTCTCCTTCCTGCTTCTTTTTGTCTGGTGGGCGCCATTCACCTTCTGCCTTTATAATCTTCAGGTGCGAGGTGTCCACCTCCAGATCGAGCTATCTGCATAGTTCTCAGCCTCACAGACGCACCAGCTACCAAACAAGCTCTGGAAACCAGAGCTTGAGCTTCTCCATCTGACCACACTTCCTGCATGTGTGGTTATCCAGGGCATAAGAAGCATCCTACAGTTTACTTATGGTACAGAATTGAATATTCAACAGGATTGAGGTGCCCGTCATGCATTTATTTATAAGAATACTATCTACACTTATCAGAAATAAATTTAAGAATTGTTCCCGATCTGGACAAAAACAACGAATTAAAGTTTATGAATTTAAACAACTTAACTTATTTGGTAGTTTTATTTATTTATTTTAAATTTAGGGTACCCAATTATTTTTTTTTTCCCAATTAAGGGGCAATTTAGCGTGGCCAATCCACCTAATCTGCACATCGTTGGGTTGTGGGGTGAAACCCACACAGACACGGGGAGAATGTGCAAACTCCACACGGACAGTGACCCAGGGCTGGGGTTCCAACCTGGGTCCTCAGTCCCAGAGGCAGCAATGCTAACCACTGTGCCACATGCCACCCCCTATGTTGTTTGTTAGTTTCATAAACAAATTATTTGATCTAGTTTAATTTATTGGCAGATTAACTTAAATGTTGAACAGCAAACTTACCTCGCCTTGTGATGTGATGTTGCTTTGTGATTATTGTTTCTCCAGTGTTCTCTGCTGCTCTGCCACACTTTGGATGAGATCCTTGGGAGCACTTCAATGTTGTGAGTGTAAGTATATTCTGGTGGCAGTCTATTCTTTTGCTTCATAAACATGAAAATTACCCAAAATGTTTCGCGTTGTTTGGTAGTACAAAACTTGCGTATTGCTGAAAAACAGACATGTTGTTGAAGTTTTTCATCTGGCACTCATCAGGACATCTCACAAGTATACCGATATAAGGCCTGATACTGATATTAGTATTCCTGCAATGTGTCCTGATGAGTGTAAGATGAAAAGCTTCAACCTGTCTCGTTTTTCAGCAAAACTGAATTTTTATGTTAGATATTCCAAACTCCGGAACATGTATGTTCACAAGTTCTTTCTGTGCTTTGAATGGCTCTCTGCACTTAACTTTAAAAACAGCCAGTCTTCCCAAAGAAATAAGCTCTTGCCTCCTTCCCTTGTGAGAAAATTAACAATTCAACCAACACCACCTCACACAGCAAACCAAGGCACGAATAATGCAATATCACTCCGTATCAAGAAAATCTGACCTTTTCAAATGAGGGCAGTGTTGACACGATGTAGATGCCATTAGGACTACCTTTGTTATAAATATTAACTAGACAGGTGGTAGTTTGCTGTATTCCTGAGTCTTCAAAGATATGCAATGGGTTGGAAAATCAAATTTACATTGTGTGTTCCTAGAATGTTAATGTCATTTGATATTAAATTTGACAGAAGGATTGGCAAATTAAAATTTCAATTCAGGAGCTAAGTCAATAACATTTACTGCAAAATGTAATTATTAGAAATATGAAAGAACGTATACTTACATATTCCACTCAACAAATATTAGAACTAATAAATTTAGTGGATAAATTCTAAAATGAACAAAGTAAGTAACTGAAGGGGTTGTTTCATCAAGGTTCAGTGCTGAGATTTCCTTTAATTTCTGCTCTTGGGATTGTATCAGGTTTGTTATTGTCTTACATTATACCCTGCAGGCATAGATATCCTGTCATAGTCTTCATTCTGTATCACCGAAGAGTTAACTGAACTCACTGTAAGTCATTGAGGATATCTAACCCAGCTACTAGCACAGCACCCAGCAGCTGGTGATGATGCTTTTAAACAATACCTATTTTACGACATTATTTCTTCACAGGCACAGTTGTGACACATATGCAAAAGAAGTAATTAAAAGACTATGATCGTGATCCCCCAACCAATAGCTTAGGAGATAGTTGGACACCTTGGCAGTAAGAAAGTAAATCTGACAGGGTCTGAAGACAATGACTATTAGTCTTCCTACTATTTAATTAGCAGAAATTTGTATTTATCCATTACAAGTAGCATGGCAAATCAGAAGTAGCAGAGGAATCCGGACGCTGATGGACCTGCTGAATTTATCCAACATTTTCTGTTTTTACTCTAATATTAATGAACTGAGGAAAGAAAATGGACCATCTGGGATGATCTTTTGAGTAGGGCTTTGGAGACCTTTAAACCGATTCAGAAGACAATTTCTGACATCTTGTGACAAATGTAGAATTTTTAAATATTCTGAATGGTGCAGATGGCTACCTTCATTTATATTTTTTTTGTGAACAATTAGTGATCATTGGCACCTGCATTAAGCCCTGGTACAGAGAACAAATCGTCCTGAGTGATGAGATGTGACACCATCAATTATAATTCTATAAACCACTGGGCAGCACGGTGGCACAGTGGTTAGCATTGCTGCCTACGGCACTGAGGACCTGGGTTCAAATCCCGGCCCTGGGTCACTGTCCATGTGGAGTTTGTGCATTCTCCCCGTGTTTGCGTGGGTTTCACCCCCAAAAGCCAAAGATGTGTAGGGTAGGCAGATTGGACACACTAAATTGCCCCTTGATTTAATAAAATAATTCTATAAACCATTTCATAATCTTTTAACTCATAAATTCATTTGAGGTCCACAGAAATAGTGCACAAATATGTATTTTGCCTGTCTGCTCAATCAATACAACGCAATTGCTTATTTATGCACACTCTGATGTTGATTGTGTAATAATAGTATGCTACTACCGCACTCTATTGAATAGGACAGTAGATTGGATAATCAGGAGTGATTTTCATTTGATTTGCAATACAGATTTGCCTAATTTTATGTTTTTCCAGGCAAAATATTGATTTTGTACTATTGTCTTAACCGACGTAGATAATGTGAAGAGGAAAAAAGATTTAACTTGCTTACTTCTGTCCCCATGAAATTAAGCACCATAAAATAATGCAAATTCTGTAAATTGTGAATGAAATTTAAACTTCTAGTAACACAAATAATGTCTTCAGACGTTGTTGTACAACCTAACACAATATTTTATCACATATTTGCAAATAAAAGTGAACAGTCTCCTTTTAATGGACAATTGAATACATAAAAAATGCTTGGGTTAAAAACAGTCTCAATGTTATTAATTTCATATTACTTCTTTCTCTTTGAATTGGGAAGAAAGACATAGATCTTTTAAAAAAATTGCTATATTTGAATTCCATTGTTTCTTTTCTAATTCTACTCACAATTCTCATCATACATTGTATGGAAGGCTAGGAGACATACAAATTACACCAAGCAACAGTAGTGGTATGATAATAGGTTGCTAAGGACCTGCTAAATGTCAACGTGTAGCCCTCCTTGCAAGAGGATAATTATTAAGAGTGGGACAATTAATTATCAATTATAGTCAAATTTGCCTCAGAATTCTGTCATATTTTTTAATTGTTTGTCATTTAATTTGTGTTTTGCATGTTTCATACATAACCATTTATATTTTTGTTGCTTTCCTGAATTTGAGTCAAAATATTGGACAAAACAACAGTGGGTAAACTCATTGTTTCCAACATCAAATATAGAAACTGACCCTCATGTCTACATGTACTTCTTTGTTATTAATATTGAAATCATCTATTAGGTGGCTCTGCAATATACCTCAAAGGTTCCTTTGTTATTTAAGACAAATCTCCACTAAACTCTGCCTTGTCTCTACTCTTAGCCAATGCCTCTAATTTCTTTGCCTTTGAAAACAGAGTGTGGCTTGGGAAGACAGAACAGCTGGGAGTTTGTTTCTTACATCGGTACAGTGGACTATTGGTGAGTAACTGGCAAATTATTCTATTTATTTTACTTACAATAAATAGTTTGCAAAGTTAAGGTATGGTAGGGTGGAATATATCTCCTGAGCTATGTGGGAAGCCATAGGCGTCACCATGTATTCTTGACAAACACAACTGCAGCAGTGTCACCAGCTGCAGAAGCGGGAACTTCTTGTTTTGGAACTTGAACGTCAACTGGAGTCACTGTGGCGCATCATGAGGCGGAGAGCTATGTGGATAGCAGATTAAGGGAGGTGGCTACACCACAGATCAGGAGCATGCAGGCTGAGAGGGAATGGGTGATCACCAAGTAGGCTAAGAGAAACAGGCACATAGTATAGGAGTCCCCTCACTAAACAGTTTCCCATTTTGGATACTGGTGAAGACGATCATTCCTCAGAGGATTGTAGCAAGAGCCAAGTCCATAGGTGTGCACATCACCAAAAATCTGTCCTGATCTACCCACATCGACATCACCACCAAGAAAGCACAACAGCGCCTATACTTCCTCAGGAAACAAAGGAAATTCGACATATCCACGCTGTCGCTTACCAACTTTTGTAGGTGCACCATAGAAAGCATCCTAACTGGGTGTTCCCATGCTGGATGTGCCAATCCATTCAAACTTCCAATGATCTTGGCGGGACCAGAAAACCTCATGGAGGAGTGAAACTGTTGAGATTTGGTGAGAGGTTGGGACGTTTCAATGTCCAAAAGGACCAGGGTGTCCTTGTTCACGAGGCACTGAAAGCTAGCAGGCAGATGCACCAAGTAATTAGGAAGTCAAATGGTATAGAAACATAAAAATAGGAACAGGAAGAGGCCATCACGCCCTTCGAGCCTGCTGCTCCATTCATTATGATCATGGCTGATCATCCAACTCAATAGTATGATCCCACCTTCCCCCCTTATCTTTTGATCCTCTTCGTCCCAACTACTATATATAGTACTGCTTCTTGAAAACATACAAAGTTTGGACCTCAACTACTACCTGTGGTAGTGAATTCCACAGGCTCACCACTCTGGGTGATGAAACTTCTCCTCATCCTTGTCTTAAACGGTCTACCCTGAATCCTCAGATTCATAGTGCGGGATTCTCCCAGCCCCGCGCCGGGCTGGAGAATCACTGCAACTGCGCCACGCTGCCCCAGCGCCGGCATGCGATTCTCCATGGTGCGGCGAATCAGCGCCATTGGCGCCGTCGCGTTTGGCGCGGTGCCAGTTGTGGGCTGCTGCATGCGGCCGTGTCGCTGATTCTCCGGCATGGATGGGCCGAGCGGCTGCTCTAAAAAGGCAGAGGCCCGCCGGCGCCGTCCACACCTGGTCGCAGCTGGCGGGAACTCTGCACACAGAGTCGGGGGGGCAGCCTGTGGAGGGGAGCTCCGACCTCAGGGGGGCCCTCCGATGGGCCTGGCCCACGATCGGGGCCCACCAATCGGCGGGCCGGCCTCTCACTCCCCGGGAGGCTGGAGCGGTGTTAACCGCTCCAGCGCCGAGCTGGCCCCCTGTAGGGACCAGAATCGGTAATCCCAGCCGTTTCCAAGGCGTTTCCGACGGCGTGGACACCCTGTCGCTGAATGGGAGAATCCCGTCCAGGGTAGAGTGTTCAGCCCCTGGGTCTGGACACCCCCACCATTGGGAAAATACATTCTTGCATCTACCCTGTCCAGTCCTGTTAACATTTTATAGGTGTCTGTGAGATCCCCCCTCATTCTTCTGAACTACAGCGAATACAATCCTAACTGACTCAACCCCTTCTCATTCGTCAGCTCTGCCATCCCAGGTATCAGTCTGGTAAATCTTCCCTGTATTCCCTCTACAGCAAGATCATCCTCCCTCAGATAAGGAGATCAGAACTGCACACAGTAGCCGGGATTCTCCCCTACCCGGCGGGGCGGGAGGTCCCGGCGGGACAGAGTGGCGTGAACCACTCCGGCGTCGGGCCTCCCCAAAGGTGCGAATTCTTCGCACAGGAAGCCCTTTAGGGGCTAAACCCTCACATTGAGGGGCTAGGCCCGTGCCGGAGTGGCTCCCGCTCTGCCGGCTGGCACGAGCAGCCTTTGGCGACCCGCCAGCCGGGGCCAAAAGGCCTTCACCGGCCGGCGGAAGTCCGCGCATGCGCCGGAGCATCAGCGGCTGCTGACGTCATACCGGCGCAAGTGCAGGGGAGGGGGTCTCTTCCACCCCCGCCATGGTGAAGGCCATGGCGGGGCGGAAGAAAAAGAGTGCCCCAACGGCTCAGGCCCACCTGCCGATCGGTGGGCCCCGATTGCGGACCGGGCCAGATTGCCCCGCGCCCCCACCGCCCCCACCCCCCCCGGACCTGGAGCCCACCCCGCTGCCAATCCCGGCGGTACCAGAGGTGGTTTAAACCACATCGGCGGGAAAGGCCTGTCAGCGGCGGGACTTCGTCCCATCGCCGGCCGGAGAATCGCTGCGGGGGGCCCGCCGACCGGCAATTCCCGCCACCGCCGAATCTCAGGGAGCGGAGAATCGGGACACGGCGGGGGCGGGATTGACGCCGGCCCCGGGCGATTCTCCGACACCCTGGGGGGTCGGAGAATTCCGCCCAGTATTCCAGGTGCAACCTCACCAAAGCCTTCTGCAAGTTTAGCAAGACATCCCTACTCCTATACTCAAATCCTCTTGCAATGAGGGGCAACAAAACATTTGCCTTCTTTACCACCTTCTGCACTTGCATGCTTACCTTAAGCAATTGGTGTTCGAGGACGCCCAAGTCTCATTGCACGTTCCCATCTCCTAATTTATGGCCTTTCAGATAATAATCTGTCTTCCCATTTTTGTTACCAAAGTGGATAACCTCACATTTATCTAAATTATACTGCATCTGCAATTCATTTGCCTACTCGCTCGACTTGTCCAAATCACACTGAAGGATCTGTTTATCCTCCTCATATCTCACCCTCCTGCCCAGCTTTGTCATCTCCAAATTTGGAGATGTTACATTTAGTATCCGCATCTAAATCATTAATAGATATATTGAATAGCTGGGGTCCTAGCACCGATCCCTGTTTTGCCCCACTAGTCACTGCCTGCCCTTTGGAAAAATACCCATTTATTCCTACTCTGTTTACTGATTGCCAACCAGTTTCCTCTCCATCTCAATACACTACCCCTAATCCCACAGTCTTTAATTTTATACGCTAATCTCTTGTGTGAACTTTGTCAAAAGCCTTCTGAAAGTCCACTGGCTCCCCTTCGTCAAATCTACCAGTTACATTCTCGAAGAACTGCAGTAGATTTATCAATCATGATTTCCTTTTCATAAATCTATGCTGACTCTGTCCGATCCTGTCACTGTTTTCCAAGTGTCCTGCTCTTGAATCTTTAATAATGGATTCTATAATTTTCCCCACGGCTAACGTTAGGCTTACTGGTCTATAATTCCCCGTTTTCTCTCTATGTCCCTCATTTGTAATTATCTCCCAATTAAATGTTGTGCGCTGATGTCTCAGTAAGACATTTGTAGAAGCTTGTAAAGTTTAATGTAAAACATTTATTAACAAAACTAATTTTATAAATATAAAACTTTGAAACCTGGTATCATTTAACTTAACATTTACCTTTAACCGCTGAAGAATGACATAAAACTATCTCAACTTTTCCCAAAATTCTTGCAATAAAATATATTTTCTCACTTAAACGCAAGTCAATAAAATATATGTTTCCACATAATCACAATGGGTCTCTCTATTTGTAAAGAGTAGGGAGGGAAGGAGGGAAGAGCTGAGGGAAGGAAGATGGGAGGGAGGGGAGAGAGAAGAGGAAGGGGAGAGAGGAGAAGGCTTTGACATATCAATTGTTAATGCTGCAAACTCAAAGACCAAAAGCAGCAGCTGCTGAAGCACTGCTGAAGAAATGGCACACATTTCTTCTGACATAATTGCAAGATGTCCTTTCTCAGTACACTCTTAGGGGTGGATAATTGATTCGCTGAATTTCCTGTCATAGCGATAGTTCACTTTAGCTTACAGGAGGCTTGTATATGTCAACTAAGGCATTAAACTTTGTTAAAGCATTTGAAGTTATCACCGATGCTTGTAAGGAGACTTGTAAATAACACAGCTTAAAATACATTGCAAAATCCAAATGTACTTCAGTTCTGAACCATCTGGGAGGACAGGCATGCTAATGTTAGTGTCCTTGAAGAGGTCAATAGCACCAGTATCACGGCCATGATCATCCAAAACCAACTCCGCTGGGCCGCCCATATGCTGAGGATGGCAAAGTCCCAACTGTCAAAGCAAATCTTCTTCATCCAGCTCAAGGAAGGATCTGAACAAGAGAAGGACAAAGGAAGCTCTTCAAAGACATCTTGAAGGCTTACCTCAACAAATGGAACATTGATGTCAATGTCTTTTTCTTTTCTCAGAAGAAATCTTCTTGGAGGAACCTCCTACTGAATGAACACAATTCTTCAAGAACATCCAATGACAAGAGCGGAAAAGGAGACTGAGAAAGGAATACCCGCGAACCTAGTGTCCAAGGAACAATTCCACATTTTGGAAACTCCTGCCAAGTGAGCGATTGAAGATTCAGCTGTCGGAGCGGGCTCATCAGCCATGCAAGGACACACAGAACCCATGGCCAGTAACACGGAGTATCTTCGGTAGACAATCATACCCATTACCGAGTGATCACTGCATTATAGTTCCTTTAATGGAATTAACATCCTCATGACAAACCAAAGTTGAAAAAAATATATATCTTCATTTCACTTTATTTGCATTTTAAACATATTCCTAAATGCTTAACAATAACCTGCCAACAAATTGTCTCCCGATGTCTCCCTGCCTCTGCCATACCAAAAAGTAAAAGCACAAATACAAAAGTGTAAAAACTCACTTGAGCAGCTCCGGGCAACGCAGGGCTTCAAGCAGGGGAAATTAAGTCAGCCAGACATTTGAACACCGCCCGCTTCCAGGGTGCATGCTACCACTTCCGGGTCTTCATGCCGCATGTGTGGCAGATCAGCAACTTAAGTCACTAAACCGAGCGGACGTTACGGACCTATATCAATTTTTAGTTTTATTGTTTCTGCAGCGAGAAAATGCAGGGTTGAATACCCCTGAATACTTTGTCAATATCTCACAAGGTGTGTTTATGCTGTCCGGATGAAATCCATCACTCAAAAACCCTTGCAACTTTGTTACTGTACCTGTACATCAATAAATGTATTCTATGCAAGTGTAATCTAATTATTATAATGGTTATTGAGTGGGCTGAAGTAGCATAGATACTTATCTTTAAGATCTATAATAGGATTCAAGTTAATATTGTATGAAAACTATAATACACTACCACAATTACAATAATTAACATCTTATATTTGGCAATAATTCCAACCCTTAATGTTCTACTGATGCATGCATTTATTGTGAAGGAGTCATTGACGTAAAGAAATATTCCTTTCAATACCACAAGTATAGAGGTTATTTCCTTCTCTAGCCATTCGAGCCCAATATCATAGCACTGTACTTATTATTTCAAAGCACTATTCTGATGGACTTATTTGACTGTATGAAATCCCATTTTTAAACACTAAATGAATACTATTCAGCTAATTTGCATCCTTTCATAAGGACCAATGCTGCGCGATTCTCCGACCCGCCAGCCATATGTTCCTCGGCGGTGCGTCCTCACCGTCCACGGGATTTTCCGTCCCGGTCACCTGACAATGGGATTTCACATTGTGGCCACCTCACACCGCTGGGAAACCCATGGGCATGGGTGCACAACCAATAGAACGGAGAATCCCGCCAACAGAGAATCCTGCCCCTGCAATATTGTAATGGCATCCAGAAATCATTACAAGTATAACACCATATCATGGCTGATTTTAAGATGCATATGGACTGGATTCATCAAATTGCCAATGGTAGTCTTGAGGGCGAGTTGAATGAGTGCCTTGGAGATTGCGGGCAAAATCGAACAGCCTCATCGCGCTGGGCTCAGTGACTCGACGAGGCCATTAAATCTCACGACAGGCCTCTCATAAGATTTGTGACACTCGGAATACCTAACAAGGTCTAAAGAGATATCGTGAGACATTGTGATCTTGGGCAAGATCCAGGTTAGCATATGTATGTGAGTTAAATGTGTCAGCACCCGATTCTCCAGAGGCCCAGGAACTAACGGACCTGCCTGGGAGACCTCACCATGGTTCCGCTTAGCAATGGTCCACACAAATATGGACCAAGTGTAATGGCACCTGGGCCGTCTCTCAAGCCACAGGAGGCTTCCGGGTTGTCGGGCTCTGGGCAGGGTGGTATCCTGGCAGTCATGCTGACACTTGGGCAGCTTGGCACTGCCATCCAGGCACCCTGGAAATGCCACCCTGTCACTGCCAAGGTGCCCGAGAGCCAGATTGCCTGTACCAGGGATCGGGCCCGTGGGTGCCCTGTCCTTATGAGGTGGGGTGAGGGGAATTTGCAGACCCCTTAAGAGATAATTTAGGACAGTGTGAGGGTCAGGAGGCTGCGGCGTGGTCCCCAAGCGACAGTCAAGGAATCAGTGCGGCGTTTAAATATGGTGCCCAGATCTCTTTCTGCACTGACAGCATTCCTTGCTTAGGTTTAAAAAAAAACACAGTCCCGAGAATATCTTTCACCATGAAGTCAGTAATTAATCCCTCCTCGTTACACAATACTAAATCTAGAATAGCCTGCTCTGGTTGGTTCCAGAACATATTGCTTCAAGTAATAGGGCGCAGTTTAATGTCCAAAAATCAGTCCCGTTTTGGGCGTGTATAGTGGGGTCGTCAATCTGTGGAATTCATTGACCAGAGTGTAGTGGATGCCAGGACATTGGATAAATTTGACGAGGCAGAGAGATTTTTAATTAGTAATGGGTTGGGGGGTTAGAACATAGAACATAGAACAGTACAGCACAGAACAGGCCCTTCAGCCCTCGATGTTGTGCCGAACAATGATCACCCTACTTAAACCCACATAACCCGTATACCCTTAACCCATTAACCTTACACTACGGGCAATTTAGCATGGCCAATCCACCTAACCCGCACATCTTTGGGCTGTGGGAGGAAACCGGAGCACCCGGAGGACACCCACGCACACACGGGGAGGACGTGCAGACTCCACACAGACAGTGACCCAGCCGGGACTCGAACCTGGGACCCTGGAGCTGTGAAGCATTGATGCTAACCACCATGCTACCGTGAGGCCCCCATATGGAGAATGAGCAGGAACGTGGAGTTGAGGCCAAGATGAGATCAACCATGATCGTATTAAATGGCGGAGCAGGCTCGAAGGGCTGAATTGCCTACTCCTGCTCCTTTTTTATTCAATCTATCGTAGAACCCTTTCTGCCTCCTCTTTTGAAAAAGCAGATTCCACTCCAGTCCTCGATCCACGGGGTGAGTTGCAATGGAAGGCAGCGTTGCTCGCAGCTGTCTATTCATTAGCAGCTGTGCTGGTGACAGCCCATTGACAAGTGGTACCAACCAGTAGCTCAGAAGCACCAGATAGATGTCATCCTGGCTATCAATGGCCAGGTTCGCCAACGATGCTATCTCCGGATAGTTTGAGAAGTTGTCAATAACTAAAAGGTAGTCTTTCCCATTGAAGTGGAAAAGATCCATGCCCACCTTCTGCCACTGGCTTGCTGTGATTTCACCACCGTACATCAGCTCTTTGCTTTGCTTGCAGTGGAATTTCTGACATAGAACATAGAACATAGAACGATACAGCGCAGTACAGGCCCTTCGGCCCTCGATGTTGCACTGACATGGAAAAATCTAAAGGCCATCTAACCTACACTATGCCCTTATCATCCATATGCTTATCCAATAAATTTTTAAATGCCCTCAATGTTGGCGTGTTCACTACTGTTGCAGGTAGGGCATTCCACGGCCTCACCACTCTTTGCGTAAAAAACCCACCTCTGACCTCTGTCCTATATCTATTACCCCTCAATTTAAGGCTATGTCCCCTCGTGCTAGCCACCTCCATCCGCGGGAGAAGGCTCTCGCTGTCCACCCTATCTAACCCTCTGATCATTTTGTATGCCTCTATTAAGTCACCTCTTAACCTTCTTCTCTCTAACGAAAACAACCTCAAGTCCATCAGCCTTTCCTCATAAGATTTTCCCTCCATACCAGGCAACATCCTGGTAAATCTCCTCTGCACCCGTTCCAAAGCTTCCACGTCCTTCCTATAATGAGGCGACCAGAACTGTACGCAATACTCCAAATGCGGCCGTACTAGAGTTTTGTACAACTGCAACATGACCTCATGGCTCCGGAACTCAATCCCTCTACCAATAAAGGCCAACACACCATAGGCCTTCTTCACAACCCTATCAACCTGGGTGGCAACTTTCAGGGATCTATGTACATGGACACCGAGATCCCTCTGCTCATCCACACTACCAAGAATTTTACCATTAGCCAAATATTCCGCATTTCTGTTATTCTTTCCAAAGTGAATCACCTCACACTTCTCCACATTAAACTCCATTTGCCACCTCTCAGCCCAGCTCTGCAGCTTATCTATGTCCCTCTGTAACCTGCAACATCCTTCTGCACTGTCTACAACTCCACCGACTTTAGTGTCATCTGCAAATTTACTCACCCATCCTTCTGCGCCCTCCTCTAGGTCATTTATAAAAATGACAAACAGCAACGGCCCCAGAACAGATCCTTGTGGTACGCCACTCGTAACTGAACTCCATTCTGAACATTTCCCATCAACTACCACTCTCTGTCTTCTTTCAACTAGCCAATTTCTGATCCATCCCTCTCGGAGACATTTGATTACCTTTTGTAGGACAACGTCCGTAGTTGTTTCTGCCTTTATTCGGCACGACTTCTCATCGGAGACCGGAAGCGACGCAGCAACGAGAATGACATGTCGTTGAACATCGACATAACCAGGTGTACCTCTTTGATGTTCGTGGCTTGAGAAAGCGTGTCAGCGACTGTAAGGTGCTTGCCTGGCGTATAGATGAGGTCAAAATCATAGTGCTGGTGCTGCATCATCATGCGCTGGATTCTCAAGGACATTTGGCACAAATTCTTCTGCATAATGGACACAAGTGGCCTGTGGTCCATCTCCACCAGAAACTTTGGAAGCACATACACATAATCATGGAATTTTTCCAAACCCGTGACTAACCCAAGGCATTTTTTTTCAACCTTCGCATACCTGCGCTCTGTTTCGGACATCGCTCTGGACGCATATGCCACCGGCTGCCAGCTGTCATCTGCACCCTGCTGCAGTAATACCACTCCTAGGCCATCCAGGGACACATCGGTCAAAGGTTTTGTCTTTCTCGCCAGGTCAAAGAACGCGAAGACTGCCACAATGCTTGCCACTCCTGCTCATGTTTGGGAGACCATTGAAACACTACGTCCTTTTTTATTGAGTATCGCAGTTCAGACGTTTTGGAGGCCAGGTTCGGAATAAACTTGCCAACAAATTTGATCATCTCTAGTATGCGTAAAATGGCTATTTTGGCTGTGTGGCGTGGCATTGTCAGAATGGCCTTTATCTTTCCATTATCTGGTTGCTCATCTTGTGCCGAGAGCCTGTCCCCTAAAAAGGTGATGGTAGCTACCCCGATTTGACATTTTGTTTTATTGAGCTTGAGGCCATTTATTTTACCCGCTGTCGGACTCTGAGACGCCTTTCATCCTGCTCCTTGCGTGTGGACCCCCAGATTATGATATCATCGGCATAAACAGGGACACCTGGTAACCTCTCAACTATGTGCTCCATGGCACGATGGAAGATTTCAGATGCCGAAATTATGCCGAAAGGCATTCTCAGGAACAGTAGTGCCCAAAGGGTGTGTTAAACATACACAGCCTGGTGCTCGCTTAGTCCAGCTTCAGCTGCCAGAAGCCTTGTGATATCTCCAACTTGCTGTCGTCCAACGTCACTCCAGCCTTCTCGCAAGTTATTTCTTCCCTCTTCGGAATTGGGTAATGCTCTCTTTTGATGTTAGAGTTCAAGTCTTTGGGGTCATTCATATCTTCAAGTTGCCGTTCTTCTTTTTAACACACACCATAGAGTTAACCGATTCGATAGGTTCCTCGATACGCCGGATGACTCCGAGAGTCGTCATCCTGTGTAACCTGGCCTTCAGTTTGTCCTTCAGCGGAGCAGGTACACATCTCGGCGTGTGCATGCCTGGCTTCGCATTCCCTTTCAACTGGATGCGGTACGTAAAAAGCAGAGTGCCAAAGCCTTGAAATGCCTCTGGAAAGTCCTTTATGATGGATTCCACGGATGCATGTTAGCGGAGTGCTATGCTTTCTGCAGAGCACACCTGCTTAACAAACCCAAGCTCTTCACATGCTTCCACTCTTATAAGTGATTCGCGCTCTATCTCTACTATGAAAAATGTGATCATGCACGTTTTGTCCTTGACAGTTATTGCAAGCTCACATGCTCCTAAAGTTATGATTTGATGATCATTATCGTCCTTCAGTAGCCCTGTTCTTCGGACCATTTCGGATTGATTTTCAGTTGTTTCAATGCTGACAAAGTGATCAGATTGGCCCGTGATTAGCATTTGATTAGCATGCATTAAACATCAATGGAATTGTCCATCTGTCGTCTATGGTCTTCATATACGCATCACTGTTGTTGCAAATGGTGAGGAAATATTTGCCGCTTTGGCAGGTTGGACTATCTGTGTCCTTCGTCGAAATCATGTTCACAGCATCCAGGTTGTCGGCGCATATCTCATTATCCACACTAATTGGCGCTGTTTGATCATCTTTGGACGTGAGGGACATCACCTGGTGAAGTGACCCATTCTGCCACACTTGTAACAGGTCTTTCCAAGTGCAGATCATCATCGTGGAAAATGTTGATTTTCACATTGCTGGCACAAAATCGCGGATCCGGCCGGCCGCTCACTCTGAGACCACGTTTCTTTTTCGACTGCGTCACGGTACGTTCAAAATGGCCGCCCACACTGAGACAAGGTTCCTTTTTGACTGCATCACAAAATGGACACCCACGCGGGCAGGCCTGTGCCGTGGGGGCACTCTTTTCCTACGTGCCGGCCGTGTCAGCCTCTGCGATGGCCGATGCGTAGGTGAACCTGCCTCCCCCCACGCATGCATGGGGATGACGTCAGCGGCGCGGACCCGCGCTAGCCGGCGAAGTCCCTTCGGCCCCGGCTGGCGTGGCGCCAAACGCTCTCCACGCCAGCCTAGCCCCTGAAGGTGCGGAGGATTCTCCGCCCCGCCGGGTACGGGAGAATCCCGCACCACGTTTCTTTTTTGACTGCGTCACAGTGCTTTTAGCGCTGGCATCTGCTGCCCGATTGGTGCCAAAATGTTGCAGGTTAAGTGTACTAATCTGCTGTGCAGCCAGCTCACTTGTATGGCAGATCTTGATTGCATTCTCTAATTGGGGGTTGTGGTATGGCGGAGGGTGAGGTGCGGGATGAAGCTGCTAGTGACATGCCATCCGTGTTTACTGTATGTGTGTTCCAGACCACATTAATGCCGCTGTCGAGGTGACGGAGTATTGTGATTTGGCGTCAAATCGCCACCCACCACGATTTTGGTATTGGAACCTATTCTCCATGATTTCGGCGTCAGCCAATGGAGAATCCCGCCCGCTATTTTTCATGCCCACCCCAGCAAATAGCATAATGGAAAATTCCGTTCTGATAATGTGGCAGGAGGATAGGAACCGATGCAGGAAGTCGGAAGATAGTAAAGCAGGGACATAAACGAAAGGCAGTAAGGAGCAAAGTGTGAGGCAGAGAAGATATAGTCAAAAAGGGCGACAGTACAAGGTACAGTGACTGAGGGGAGCTCAGTGAATAGGCCCAGTAATACTAAAAGGAATAAAACGAGAAGTCAAAACATAAATGGAAAGCAACACGGCAGGTTGTTACATGAAGATATGGGTTCAACGACAAGGGAAATTAGGAGAAAATTTAAGAGGAAAAATAGCTTAGGAGAGATTACTGATCAAGGTGTTAAGATTCAAAACAGAGGTATAAAAGCTTAGGATATATAAGTGTACTTTACCTGAATGCTCGTAGTATTCGGAATAAGGTAAATGAGTTGATGGCGTGAATCATCGTGAATGACTATGATTTAGTGGCCATTACTGAAACATGGTTAAAGGATGGTCACAACTGGGAGTTAAATGTCCAAGGGTATCAAACTATTCGGAAGGACAGAGTGGATGGTAAGTGAGGTGCTGCAGCTCTGTTATTTAAGGATGACATCCGGGCAATAGTAAGGGATGACATCGGTGCTATGGAGGATAAGGTTGAATACATTTGCGTGGAAATCAGGAATAGTAAGGTGAAAAAGTCATTGATAGGAGTAGTCTATAGACCACCAAGTAGTAACATTATGGTGGGGCAGGCAATAAATAAAGAAATAACTGATGCATGTAGAAATGGTACAGCAGTTATCATGGGGGACTTTAATCGACATGTCGATTGGTTTAACCAGGTCGGTCATGGCAGCCTTGAGGAGGATTTTATAGAATGTATCCGCGATAGTTTCCCAGAACAGTATGTAATGGAACCTACGAGGGAACAAGCAGTCCTAGATCTGATCCTGTGTAATGAGACAGGATTGATTCATGATCTCATTGTTAGGGATCCTCTCGGAAGGAGCGACCACAATATGTTGGAATTTAGAATACAGATGGAGGGTGAGAAGGTAAAATCAAACACTAGTGTTTTGTGCTTAAACAAAGGAGATTACAATAGATGAGAGAAGAGCTAGCTAAGGTGGACTGGGAGCAAAGACGTTATGGTGAGGAATAGTGGCGAACCTTCCAAGTGATTTTTCAGAGTGCTCAGCAGAGGTAGCAAGGCATCTGGATGGAAATTGTCCCATTGGGCAGACGCAGCATGGGTTCATAAAGGGCAGGTCGTGCCTAACTAATTTAGGGGAATTTTTTGAGGACATGACCAGTGCAGTAGATAACGGCAAGCCAATGGATGTGGTATATCTGGATTTCCAGAAAGCATTTGACAAGGTGCCACACAAAAGGTTGCTGCATAAGATAAAGATGCACGGAATTAAGGGTAAAGTAGTAGCATGGATAGAGGATTGGTTAATTAATAGAAAGCAAAAAGTGGGATTAATGGGTGTTTCTCTGGTTGGCAATCAGTAGCGAGTGGTGTCCCTCAGGGATCAGTGTTGGGCCCACAATTGTTCACAATTTAGACAGATGATTTGGAGTTGTGGACCAAGTGCAATGTGTCCAAGTTTGCAGACGACACTGAGATGAGTGGTAAAGTAAAAAGTGCAGAGGATACCGGAAGTCTGCAGAGGGATTTGGATAGGTTAAGTGAATGGGCTAGGGTCTGGCAGGTAGAATACAATGTTGACAAATGTAAGGTTATCCATTTTGGTAGGAATAACAGCAAAAGGGATTATTATTTAAATTATAAAATATTAAAACATGCTGCTGTGCAGAGAGACCTGGGTGTGCATGAACCGCAAAAAATTGGTTTACAGGTGCAACAGGTGATTAAGAAGGCAAATGGAATTTTGTCCTTCATTGCTCGAGGGATGGATTTTAAGACTAGGGAGGTTATGCTGCAATTGTACAAGGTGTTAGTGAGGCCACACCTGGAGTATTGTGTTCAGTTTTGGTCTCTTTACCTGAGAAAGGATGTACTGGCGCTGGAGGGTGTGCAGAGGAGATTCACTAGGTTAATCCCAGATCTGAAGGGGTTGGATTATGAGGAAAGGTTGAGTAGACTGGGACTGTACTCGTTGGAATTTAGAAGGATTAGGGGTGATCTTATAGAAACATATAAAATTATGAAGGGAATAGATAGGATAGATGTGGGCAGGTTGTTTCCACTGGCGGGTGACAGCAGAACTAGGGGGCATAGCCTCAAAATAAGGGGAAGTAGTTTTAGGACTGAGTTTAGGAGGAACGTCTTCACCCAAAGGGTTGTGAATCTGTGGAATGCCTTGCCCAGTGAAGTAGCTGAGGCTCCTTCATTAAATCTTTTTAAGATAAAGATAGATAGTTTTTTGAAGAATAAAGGGATTAAGGGTTTTGATGTTCGGGTGAGAAAGTGGAGCTGAGTCCACAAAAGATCAGCCATGATCTCACTGAATGGTGGAGCAGGCTCGAGGGGCCAGATGGCCTACTCCTGCTCCTAGTTCTTATGTTCTTATAATCAAAACCATAATGAGGTCTGATAAGGGAGATCTAAATAGAAAAATGTGAGCTGCTTGAATGGGATAGAATTTTGTTATGAAATGCGAACAATGGACATTGGGCTGAAACACTAACTGACAGCACAAAATACACATGGTTGCTACATCTGACAGGCAATCAAAAATATACAGAATTTTGCCAGTATTTTCCATGCGAAACACAATGATCCCTCGACCAGCACTGGAAATCACAAAATAATAATGTGTGTCAAATTATTGCACATACTGGATCCAATTCACTCCAGCTTTTATCTTGGTGAAGCAATCTAACTATATTCACAATTTAAGCCTTTGGTAGGCTACAGTAGCTTGATAAATTTATTTGCATGCTAAAATTGTGGTAGCCTAAAATCAAGATTGTTTTCCCATTGCTAGCCTGCTGTGACATACAATTTAAGATCCATCCAGATTATAATCATGAAGTCAAAATTGGCATATGACAGAATTAACTTTGAAGAAAGCTAATCTCCTGTTAGCTTTTGGTTTCATCAAGTAATGATGTGACATCTTGATAGTATTATCGTCGTTCTCTTAAATGGGAAAATAGTCCACATAGTTGATGACCGTTCTTAATCATGCAGACTCTGAATAAGTAGGCTTGCAGAAAGATTACTGTCTACATATGCCTCAGTGCTGCGAAGTGAAATATATTTATAGTTACCTTGTTCACTCCAGAACCGATCATCGGCTCTATCATTTTTTGTCATGCCCTGATTGTTCTCAGCAGCAATTGTTTGCACAAATGCTTCTGGTAGACTCCTGAACTCAGATCTACTCTTTCACTCATTGGGTGCTTGATTGTTCCATCACTTCTAGTGGGAAAAAGGGTCAAACAATGGTGAAAAACCATAATTATTGTCTTGAAAATCCATTCAGAAATACTCAGACCCTGTACTAGGAATACTTTCACAGTGCCTGAAACAATCTCTTGGGGACTTTTAGTTGACCAGTTTGATCTCTGCATGTTTTAGCCAGTGACTGCACAACACTGCTCATGTCAATGGCCGCATTTGTTTTATGAGTATCTTTCCCGGATAGTTCAGAATCAGCTTCCCCAGATGGTATATTCAGAAATGTTTGTAATTGATTTATTTTTTGGTACTATAGTACCAAAAAATAAATCAATTACAAACATTTTTGAATATACCAGGGCAGAATATACCAGGGCAGAATATACCAGGGCAGAATTGTCTGAACAAATGGCAAAGTGTCAATTGCGGCACAAAAACCAAGGTGATTCCCGTTGGCGTGATTCGGACTACAATTTTGAGGCATGTGGGGGAAAAAAAGGTCCCCCCCCCTCCCCCTGCCCCTCCCCCAGCACCTAAGGCACAAAGCGTTTGATTCACCCGCCCAATAGGTCAGCCGAGCACTTCAACGAAGAGGGCACTACATTTGAATTGCTCCACGACACTTGATCTGACTCAAACAAGGAGGATCACAGTGTGGAAATTTGCTCCTTGATTCATGGAGGCCCCCCCTCCCCCCCCCACCACCAATATGTTGGATGCTGTGGAGGAATGACGGCCAACAAAGTACTCTCATGTTGGCAGGAGACTGTCCAGTAAGATACAAATCCTGCTTGAGAGACAGCCTTGGCACTGGTCAGTACCAGCAGCCTGACCAAGAGAATGGGGGAGGGGGAAGGGCGGGGTACAGCAAGACGATGAATGACCTACTCCGGTCAACCAAGATAAGTTCTCCCTGTATCCTGTCTGCACACCACCTTGCCGTCACCCCTCGGAATGTCACCTTGATCTAACATGCTGCCTTCTCGTAGGGCTCCAGAACCCGACCTCCATAAGCTTCATCAAACCCCCTGGCACTCATCTTGGAACGCCTTCCTGTTTAAGTGCAATGTCCATAGATGCCAGGTATTATCAACATCCAACCCGCCAGACGGCAAGCTCACACAATCCCTATTTGTGTTCTTGCAGGAGAAGCTTGCCCACAACGTCACTGAGAGTGAGGTGTGCCTGCGCTGAGAGTGAGGTGTGCCTGCGCTGAGAGTGAGGTGTGCCGGCGCTGGACTGAGAGCGAGGTGTGCCGGCGCTGGACTGAGAGCGAGGTGTGCCTGTGCTGGATTAAGAGCAAGGTGTGCCTGTGCTGGGAGTGAGGGCAAGGTGTGCCTGTGCTGAGAGTGAGAGCGAGGTGTGCCTGTGCTGGGAGTGAGGTGCGCCTGGGCTGGACTGAGAGCAAGGTGTGCCTGTGCTGAGAGTGAGAGCAAGGTGTGCCTGTGCTGGGAGTGAGGGCAAGGTGTGCCTGTGCTGGGAGTGAGGGCAAGGTGTGCCTGTGCTGGGAGTGAGGGCAAGGTGTGCCTGTGCTGGGAGTGAGGGCAAGGTGTGCCTGTGCTGGGAGTGAGGATAAGGTGTGCCTGTGCTGGGAGTGAGGGCAAGGTGTGCCTGTGCTGGGAGTGAGAGCGAGGTGTGCCTGTGCTGGGAGTGAGGTGTGCCTGCGCTGCATTAAGAGCGAGGTGTTCCTGTGCTGAGAGTGATGTGTGCCTGCGCTGAGAGCAAGGTGGGCCTGCGCTGCACTGAGAGCGAGGTGGGCATGCGCTGGGAGTGAGGTGTGCCTGCGCTGCATTAAGAGCGAGGTGTGCCTGCGCTGAGAGCGTGGTGTGCCTGCGCTGCACTGAGAGTTAGGTGTGTCAGCACTGCGCTAAGAGCGAGGTGGGCCTGCGCTGAGAGCGAGGTGGGCCTCCGCTGTACTGAGAGCAAGGTCTGCCTGCGCTGAGCTGAGAGAGAGGTGTGCCTGCTCTGCGCTGAGAGCATGGTGTGCCTGCGCTGGGAGTGAGGTGTGCCTGCGCTGTGCTGAGAGTGAGGTGTGCCTGCGCTGAGAGTGAGGTCACGCTGTGCTGAGAGTGAGGTGTATCTGCGCTGAGAGTGCGGTGTGCCTGCGCTGTGCTGAGAGTGCGGTGTGCCTGCGCTGTGCTGAGAGTGCGGTGTGCCTGCGCTGTGCTGAGAGTGCGGTGTGCCTGCGCTGCGCTGAGAGTGAGGTATGCCAGAGCTGCGCTGAGAGGGGGGTGTGCCAGCGCTGTGCTGAGAGTGAGGTCACGCTGTGCTGAGAGTGAGGTGTATCTGCGCTGAGAGTGCGGTGTGCCTGCGCTGTGCTGAGAGTGAGGTGTGCCTGCGCTGTGCTGAGAGTGAGGTATGCCAGAGCTGCGCTGAGAGGGGGGTGTGCCAGCGCTGTGCTGAGAGTGAGGTGTGCCTGCGCTGTGCTGAGAGTGCGGTGTGCCTGCGCTGTGCTGAGAGTGCGGTGTGCCTGCGCTGTGCTGAGAGTGCGGTGTGCCTGCGCTGTGCTGAGAGTGAGGTGTGCCTGCGCTGTGCTGAGAGTGAGGTGTACCTGCGCTGAGAGTGAGGTGTACCTGCGCTGAGAGTGAGGTGAACCTGCGCTGAGAGTGAGGTGTGCCTGCGCTGCGCTGAGAGTGAGGTGTACCTGCGCTGAGAGTGAGGTGTACCTGCGCTGAGAGTGAGGTGTACCTGCGCTGAGAGTGAGGTGAACCTGCGCTGAGAGTGAGGTGTACCTGCGCTGCGCTGAGAGTGAGGTGTGCCTTCGCTGAGAGTGAGGTGAACCTGCGCTGAGAGTGAGGTGTACCTGCGCTGAGAGTGAGGTGTGCCTGCGCTGCGCTGAGAGTGAGGTGTACCTGCGCTGAGAGTGAGGTGTGCCTGCGCTGCGCTGAGAGTGAGGTGTACCTGCGCTGAGAGTGAGGTGAACCTGCGCTGAGAGTGAGGTGTACCTGCGCTGCGCTGAGAGTGAGGTGTGCCTGCGCTGAGAGTGAGGTGTACCTACGCTGAGAGTGAGGTGTACCTGCGCTGAGAGTGAGGTGTACCTGCGCTGAGAGTGAGGTGTGCCTGTGCTGAGAGTGAGGTGTGCCTGCTCTGAGAGTGAGGTGAACCTGCGCTGAGAGTGAGGTGTACCTGCGCTGAGAGTGAGGTGTACCTGCGCTGTGCTGAGAGCAAGGTGTGCCTGTGAGAGCAAAGTGAGGAGCCACTGAATGTTCACCCAAATGACCACTCTCATATATTCCAACCCCTTGACCAGACCATGTACCAATACCACCTTACTTGCCTTGCAGGAGTATCACCCAAAGAGCCTAACCTGTCTACCAACAGGGTCCCATCACCTTCCCCCCATGTGATCTTGGAGATGTCAGAGGAGCACAGCGAAGAAGCGTCACAGCTATCACCCGCACTATTCACCATTACAGAGACGTACCCCTCAGTGGGCGACCTTAGCAGGCAAGCTTCTGGGTCACTATCTGGTGAGCACCACACTGCGTCTGATGCACATCTGGTGGAGGCAGGAACACTCCAGGGATCAGGCAATCGGATGTCTGCTGACCCCTGGACTCAGCTGCTCCCCACCTTGGTGCCATGTCTCAGGACGCATTTTCCCCTCAGCTGCATGAGTTACAGATTTCATAGAATTTACAGTTCAGAAGGAAGCCATTTGGCCCATCGGGTCTGCACCGGCCCTTGGAAAGAGCACCCTACTTAAGCCCACACCTCCTTCCATCCCCGTAACCCAGTATCCCCATTCTGATATCACAGATATCACATTACGCAAGTCTAAGAAATTGTAGAAGCACAGCCTGGGCACGGGTGAAGTTAGGCACTAGTAGTTGGGGGACGTTGTCGCTAGTAACATTTGGATATGTCAGTGATATAAACCTTATTGTTACTCATCACCATAACACATCAGAATCTTTAACCCTCCTCCCAGTGGTGTGGTGGTTACGTCCATCAGGATACAATTGTTTTCACTGGCCCTACATGTCCGCCAGACAGTTAGGCCTTCTCAGTGCGAATGTTTCATTCATAGGACTGTGATTCAGTGCACCCTAAAGCCATAGGACTGCGATTCAGTGCACCCTAAAGCCAAGCCCTGAAACCCCCTCTAGAGGCAAGGCGACAAAGGAATGAAGCACGTAACCTCATTCAGAGATGAGACGGGGAGTCAGCGTGCTTGCAGTGGATTGGAAAAGGCTAATGTAATGCCTGTAATTGAAAATATGGAAAGATATGTCAGTTGAAACATGGAAGTCTGGCAATATCTGGTCTGACAGAAACATGAGAGAATACAGGGCAAGATCCCACAA
The DNA here is from genome assembly GCF_902713615.1 of Scyliorhinus canicula. Lineage (NCBI taxonomy): Eukaryota > Metazoa > Chordata > Chondrichthyes > Carcharhiniformes > Scyliorhinidae > Scyliorhinus > Scyliorhinus canicula. Next base: position 168,135,581 of record NC_052152.1, read on the forward strand.
AGGGTTAACAGCAGCTGCAAAGAGCAGGATTATAAAATGCAGATTCCTTCTCCCAAACAAACAAAACAGGATTCCTATAAATACAATGGCTCACACCTTCATTGAAAGTAACAATCTTACTAAGCAGCTGGAAAGGAAAGGGTGAGGTTCAGTTGAATTTGGTGACAATTCTAGGTGTGAAATTCTGCTAACACCAAGTAAATTAAAGAAAATTGGAGACTATCAGTCTACGAGAAACATAATTTAAAGCCAAAATCAAAGTCAAAATTATGAGCTGGAGACACAATTGGAAAATAAAACAATAGAAATGACAGGAACCAAAATTCACACCTCTTGAAATCAAAGCATTTTGAACATCACAAAGGAAACAATGTAATCAAAGACCTGAGAGGTGAGGTCATGTCAAAATGAATACTTAGTCGTGTTACAAAAATTTTGATTAAAGGTACCTTTTTCACTCCAAGTGAAATAAAAGTTACTTTACAATAAAGTCATAAAAACTTAACAACTGTTAGAAAGAGAATATAAACCCAGAGACCAGAGCAGGAACTACCAGAATCAGAGGGGGAGAGAGAGGGAGAGAGAGAGGGAAAGGCAGAGAAGGAACAAGAAGCAAGCAGAGTCAGCTTACAGTCAGCTCGGTCATGGGAAAGGGACTGAGCCAAGTAGCTGAGCTAAAACAGCTAATACATCTAAGGAAGACCAGAATTTAAAAAGGAGGCAGTCAGCTCAGAGTCAGCTCAGAGACAGTCAGCAGAGCCAACTTTTACAGTTCGGTACATGGGAAAGATAGGACACAGCAACCGAGCTCACCAGCGAATACATCTGAAGAAGACCAGACTTTAAAGAAGATTCATTGTCAAGGTCCCTTCAACCAACCAGAAGGATCCAGAAGCAAGATTTTTTTACCTTTCTGTAAAGACAGCGATTGCAGCTTTTAAAGAGAAAATATAATGACAAAATAACTTAAACGTTTTAACCTGAAACAGTGGTTATTACAAAGTCTACTTTACTTACTTAGCAATGCGGAACCCAGATCGATGCACCCACCGAAGCTTGCATAGGAGTCGGGGAGTGAGAATCCCTGTTCACCATTTAGAATGTCGGCCCTTTTTGGTATAGGGGGAATTCTAAGAATAGTGGTGAGTTTTCAACAACATGGCGCCCAACGTTTAATTAGAACTGTGTTAATTATGCCCAGTTGGTTGTTTTGCTTTCTCCATGGCACCCATGGTGGAGGCCTGGAATATTAGAAGTTTCTAGGTAAAGCGAGGCTGGAATATTAGAAGTTTCTAGCTGAGCAGAATGGGAACTAGAGTGGGGGCTAGAATATTAGAAGTTTCTAGTTCCCAAGAAACGGTTGAAATATTAGAAGTTTCTAACCGGCACAAAGGCTAGAATATTAGAAGTTTCTGGTCTATGTGTGAGTCAGACTTTACCTGCCGAGTTTAGTCTGGAATTTCATGTGTGATTGACGTTTGTAAGGATATTCTGTGGATCGAGGGGACTGAAACTCAGGTTGGATGTGAAAATCAGCAGACTAGAAGATGCTGGCCCTGAGAAAATTCTGCAAGACATCTTGGTGACAGCACTAAAAATCTTGCATCCATTACTGGTAAAAGGAGGCCAAAAATAAATCATCCTTAGAGTAAAGCAGATTGTGAGGGAAAATCCTAGAGGACTAGGGATGCCTAGAATCTGTAGAGACCAATAACCAATCGACCCTTAACTAAAACGGGAAGATAGTGCCTTACTTAGCTTTGGATGGGGCCCAGAAAGGGTACTTATCCTTAATTTCAGATTGCAACTGGAACAGAACTTAGAATTCCGAAAAATGGCAATTAGAATAATCCTCTTGCTCTGAAACACGGTCAAGAGAGTTGAAGCAATGAAACAAGAGTGGAAAAGTTTAACAGAGGCAAAAAAACTCCTGCATAAGAGAAACGTATCAGCACGGAGGGGTCTTAATTTTTGTTAAGAGTAACTAGAACCCTACAGAATAGAGGTCCAAGATCGCAGTGGATAAATGTGTATGTGTTTAATAAGGATTTGTGAAGCCCTACAAAGTAGAGATCCAAGATCTGAGTGGATGAATGAGTGTGTGTATGTTTCATAAGGATTTGTGAATTTCCTTTGGTGTTTGTATTTTTTTTAATGTTGTATTTTGCAAAGCCGAGTTTCACATCAATTAGAAGTTATAAACGGGAGGCAGAAATGTGATCAGTATTATGAGGTAGTAAATCAGTATGTTCAGAACTAAATTGGTCTCAGAATAAACAGATAAAGAGTTTTTACTCGGCAGCAGTCAAAACTGCTTGCAGGTAATTACTTTGAAACTGATGTGTTGAAATTGACACTGCATAGCTCCGCAGGGTCCTAGTGCCCGATGATCACAAAATGTCACGAGCAAAAATCATGATGATTAGAATGTTAAATGCATTGAAGAAGGAGCTTTGGAGAATAAAGATATTGGACCGGAAATTAGATTAGGAGAATTACTTGTAGTATCAGGAAATGAGAATCCGATGGCAGGAAAAGATTTTTAAAAATTGATGCAGGGAAAATTAAGATATTAAAAACAATTAATACTACAGAGGAAGTTTGTGTGAAGCTACCAACTAATAATCAGTGAAGCTGTAAAATGTAAAGATAAGATCATTCAGAATCTGGGTAAACATACAGTTGAATTAGAGAAGCATGGTGTGTGGAGCAAAGGAAATTGTATCGCAATTAAACATATGACCCGATTGGAGGGAAGACAGTGAAGTGAAACTCGTTAGCAGCATTGATTGGACAGATGATAAAGTTAAAATGTCATGTTTGGAACTTACCTTCATAAAAATCCAGTCGTAATCAAAATAAAGTAATTAAAGTAAATGCAGTAGCAATATCAGGAATGTATCAGGGTAAGGTTTCGACCAGATTGGATCATTGAGTGAGCAAAAGAAATCCAGATGTCCTGGAGAGGGCACTTCTGGAATATCCAAATGAAAATAGAAAGTACAAATTAAAGAATAGGGCCCTCTCCACCTTTGACCTGTTCATTTGATTTTTCAGATGGAAAAAATAAATAACAGACAAACCAGTTCACAAGAAGGAAGAGAACTACACTCCAGAGAGAAGAATGTTTTAAACAGTACTGGAGGAAAACTAATGATATAATTGGCTACATATTTGAGTGAATTAAAAGACAGAGCCCGGAGGAAAACTTTACGGGTTAGAAACAAATCAAAACATCAAATTATTACTGAACAGTGAAACCTCCGGTCAGACATCTCTAACTGGACATCAGCTGATGGATTATCTGTGGTCTCCATGGGGTATGCACTACGCAGTGGAGTTATTAAGGGTCTCGGCAGACAGCAGCGACTGACGAGGAACCCCAACATGATAAATGAAAATAGTTTAAGAATTTTTGTAGCTTGATGCCACAGCGGGAAAATTGTTACCAATGCAGCAAACAATATTGCATTGACGAGATGTAATTGTTATTAAGGAAGAAACGTCATGTAAATTGTTCGGGGCTGTTATGTATGTATGATAATGGGGGTATGTGTGCCGTTCAAGAACTTGCTCAGCATTTCTAAACTGTGTGAATGTTTTAAAACGGTGGGGGGGAATAGTGGTAGTTTAATGTGTTTTCTTGATTTAACTGCATAGAACATCACGAATAATATTGATGTTGTTTACACGCCATAATTAGTATGTAATGACTATTGGTCCCAAAGCCACGAAGGGATGTGTCGATATTGTACTTTATTTTTCATGTTGAAATTGTGATAACAGTTGCAAATATGTAAAGTTGTAACACACTGTCTATTTGTGTGGTTAGGTAATGAGTAATATAAGATAAGACTTAATTTTTTTTACTGTGTATTTAACAATAGGGAGAATTTATTTGGAAAAAGTGACAGTGCAATGTGGTTTTGCGAATACTGTTGGTATATTATGTTGCAAATGTTGTAATGGAAAATATACACTTTCATGTTGTAATGGAAATGATAACAGACAAAAGGGATTTGGTGGAAATTTGTCAGAAAGATATTCTCTCATGTACAGCAGGGGCTGGCAGACATACATGGTTCAGGAAAATGTTAGACATTATTGTGGAAGCTAATGATAGAAGCAGGATCAATTGAACCTTTTAAATTAATGAAGCGAGGGAATCAGTGGGCGGTGCTTGATGTCATAATTTACCATTCCAATAAGAAACGGAAAGCAATTTGGATGACGGAAAAATGGGACACTAGACAGCCAGTGATGGACAAAAGACCTTTTTAGTTACTGATGGACTGAGTTGTGTGCTGTTTCTAAGGGACATGAGGAAGCTTCTATGGTGCTGCTACCCCAGGAAGTAAAATACTATGGAGGTAGTGGAACATACGGATATAGCTATTGTCTTACCTTCCTGAGCGGCTGCAGCTATGGTTCACGGTAATTGGACTTGAGGAAAGAACGAAAAAAGACTCTTATCGACACTGGTCTGTGATATGGATACATTTATGAATTGATTTCGGTGCACGATTTAAAATCACAACATGTACATACAAATGAGAAAGATCGAGGATATATGTTAGTCAGTACAATTAGATGGGAGGATAATTGACCAAATGATATAGCTATGTTTCAAATGTCAAGATGGGGTGTAATTAAAAATATGGAAATATATTTCGTTTGAAACATGGCAAGTCTAGCAATATCTGGTCTGAGAGAAACATGAGAGGATACAGGGCAAGATCCCACAAAGGGTTCACAGCAGCTGCAAAGAGCAGGATTATAAAATGCAGATTCCTTCTCCCAAACAAACAAAGCAGGATTTTTGTATGAAGCTAAATGCAATGGCTCACACCTTCATTTAAAGTAACTATCTTAGTAAGCAGCTGGAAAGGAAAGGATGAGGTTCAGTTGAATTTGGTGACAATTGTACATGTGAAATTCTGCTAACACCAAGTAAATTAAAGAAAATTGGAGACTATCAGTCTACAAGAAACATAATTTAAAGCCAAAATCAAAATCAAAATTATGAGCTGGGGACACAATTGGAAAATAAAACTATAGGAATGATAGGAACCAAAATTCACACCTCTTGAAATCAAAGCATTTTGAACATCACAAAGGAAACAATGTAATCAAAGACCTGAGAGGTGAGGTCATGTCAAAATGAAGACTTAGTCGTGTTAGAAAATTTTTGATTAATGGAACCTTTTTCAATCCAAGTGAAATAAAAATTACTTTACAATAAAGTAATAAAAACTTAATAACTGTAAGAAAGAGAATATAAACCCAGAGACCAGAGCCAGAGAGAGAGAGAGAGAGAGGGAAAGGCAGAGAAGGAACAAGAGAAGCAAGCAGAGTCATCTTACAGTCAGCTCAGTCATGGGAAAGGGACTGAGCCAAGTTGCCGAGCTAAAATAGCTAATACATCTAAGGAAGACCAGAATTTAAAGAGGAGGCAGAGTCAGCTCAGAGACAGTCAGCAGAGCCAGCTCTCACAGCTCGGTACATGGGAAAGATAGAACATAGCAACCGAGCTCACCAGCGAATGCATCTAAAGAAGAGCAGACTTTAAAGAAGACTGATTGTCAAGGTGGGCCTGAAGGTACCTTCAACCAACCAGAAGGATCCAGAAGCAAGATTTTTTTACCTTTCTGTAAAGACAGTGATTGCAGCTTTTAAAAGAGAAAATATAATAATAAAATAACTTAAACGTTTTAACCTGAAACAGTGGTTATTCCAAAGTCTACTTTACTTACTTAGCAATGCGGGACCCAGGATCGATGCTACTAAGTGGTAAGTAGATGAAATATTCTGTGAAGGTATGGGTTATACCGTGGGATAACTTGAAAACATAGTTTGACCTGAATAGCACCCACCGAAGCCTGCATATGAGTCGGGGAGTGAGAATCCCTGTTCATCATTTATAATGTCGGCCCTTTTTGGTATAGGAGGAATTCTAAGAATATTAGTGAGTTTTCAACAGCATGCCCTGTTCAAAAATTGAGATAGGCAGAAGGTAAGTAACTATAGACCAGTTAGTTTAATGTCTGTTGTTGGAAAACTGTTGGAATCCATTATTAACGGGGTATTTGTAATGTCAAAACGCAAACCATCAGAGTCAGCAAGAATTTACAAAGGCTAAATCGTGTTTGACTAATTTGCTGGAGTTATTTGAAGATGTAACAAGCAAAGTGGCTAATTTGAATCCTGTAAATGTAGTATCTGGACTTCTAGAAGGCATTTGATAAGGTACCACACAAAAGGTTAATACACAAAGTAAGATCCCACAGGATTAGGGGTAATATGTTAGCTTGTATAGAGGTTTGGCTAGCCAACAGAAAGCAGACAGTGGGGATAGGTGAGTGGGCCAAAACATGGCAGATGGAATTTAACGTGCATGAGTGTGAGGTTATCCATTTTGGTCGGAGGAATGAAAAGGCACCTTATTGTTTAAACGGAGAGAAATTTCAGAATGTTTTGGTGCAGAGGGATCTCGATGTCCTTGTGCATGAATCACAGAAAGTTAGTATGCAGGTGCAGCAAGGAATAAGAAAGGCAAATGGAATTTTGGCATTAATTACTAATGGAATAGAGTCTAAAAGTACGTTACTGTATAGGCCATTGGTGAGACTGCATGTGGAGTATTATTCACAGTTTTGGTCCCATTACATGAGGAAGGATGTAAATGCATTGGAGGAGGTTCAGAGAAGGTTCACTGGATTGATTTCAGGGATGAAGAATTTGCCTTATGAAGAGAGGTGAGCAGGTTCGGCCTATACTCGCTGGATTTAGAAGAATGGAGGGAGGTCTAATTGAGGTACATAAGATGCTAAAGGGAGTTGACGGGGTGGATGATTAGTGGATGTTTCCGCTGGTTGGACATTCCAGAATGAGAGGCCATTGTTTTAGGTTAAGGAGTGGCAGATTTAAAACAGAATTGCCGAGATGTGACAAGATTCCAATTGACACCAATTGAGGGCAATTTTCGTATCATTAACGGGATGGACGTCCTATCTAATGGCCTCCTTGAACTAATGGCTCCCCAGTGGGAGGTCATGCGGGCACCCTTTGGCACACCTATTTAAAGCAGGAAGCGTGTGAAATGGCTGCTGAGGGGATCGAAGGAGGTGAGTAGCCATCTTCAAAATTGGACATGCAGCCCAGGGGATTTGGAACTGCTGCCCCAGTGGTTGGGGTGGGAGGGGGAGCCACCGAGGGGATGGGCCTGGTCGGGGGGGTTGGCCACCATCGGTTGTCCATGGGCTGGGGAGGTGTGGGGGGCTCAGCGCCGCGGCCCCACAGGCCACCCTCCAAATTGTGGATACCCATAACAGGGGAAATTTCACCCCCCACCTGTCTGCCCTCCCACATACCACCTGGGCAGAGCCCTGTCGATAGTAAAATGGTGAAGGTCATCTTACCTTCTGCTGACCATGAATAGCCTTTGGCAGCACAGTTGAAGGCTATTGCTACCAGAGAATTGGCATTGTTAGTTACAAGAGCACTACACAGCTCTTGAGTGGAATCCCACAGGTACACATGCCAAGTCGCAGGCGAGTGATATTGTCCAGCACCCCAAATATATGTTGCCTTGCACGTATCTGTGGAACAGGGAGTACCCTTCATTAATGGGAAGGGGTTCCATTCCTTAAATGTTCAACTCGTATGCTACCACCACCTCTGGATCATTCACATTGTGCACGCGTCCCAAGGAGTGTGCACAACAGCTACATCCTCGGACACTCGGAAACCCCGCTGTCTTTGAGGGCAACCCTAAGATGACTGGTTGACTCTAGGGGATGACCCTCCAACCCCCTCAGGGGAACAGGGTGTTCCATCACAACTCCACAGTATCCAACAGTTAGGCAAAGTCAGCATCTCTGAAACGTGGAGCTGGTCTCTGTGGTGGCATTGCTGCGTGCTGTTTGGAGTTTGCTCGGAGGGAATGGTTTATGTGCGGCTCCTCCTCTTTAGCAAGGATCTGCAGGGTATGGTCCAGGTGAATCAGCTGGTGGGATACCATGAAGCCCGTAGGGAATCACTACTGGCCCTAATTGACGTTAGATACCAGTCACGGTCTTGCCGGGTCGGTTAGATTCAGTTTTGAAATGACTCCTACTGCTTCTTGCAGGCTTAATGCACTTCCATTTTATAAGATGCAGGCTTCATTTAAGTAGAAAAGGCCATTCATGACATCAGTGACCTCAGTGATGCCCGCTGCCGAAGAACTGGGAGCATTGGCATATGATTCAACATGAAACATGAATTTAGCACCCTGCCCAGAATAGATTAAACCGACGTGAGTTAATCATGTATCATAACCACTAAATCATTTGAGGAACTTACCAACTTTTCTCCCAACCTTGATCTGTTTCTACCATTTTGTTAAACACAACTGTAAAATGGTAATTAGTTATTGATTAACGCTTAAGGGACATAATGGGCTGGATTCTCCGCAGCCCCGCGCCAAAATCGCGTTTGGCGCAGGGGCAGAGAATCAACTGTCCCAATGGAATCGGGCCCAGCAACGCGCCGGCGATTCTCTAGGTCCCGAATATCTGCACGTCCGCGAATTACGCCGCGCAGTTGGGGGGCCATTGGCAGAGACCGGCCCAGCAATACTCCGCTCCCGACTGGCCGACTTCCCGATGGTGTGGAACTAACAGTATGGCCGGTCAGGAGTCTCACGTGGCGGCTGCGGGGGGATCGGGCACCAGGGTGGCCTTATGAGTGGCCGGGGCACAGATCGGACTGGTCTGATGCAGGGGAGAACAGCTGATTGGTGGGACGTACATTACGGAGCTGCCTCTGCGGTCCGGGTCTGCCATGGTACTCGGCATAGCCGCCGCCGTGCGCATACGTGGACTCGGAACCGGAAGTGCGGAGGCCCGTATCCGCAGCTAAAGTTGCGTGAAGCACTCTGGGTCCCTGCTAGTCCCCTGAAGGTAAGTGAATCGGGTTTTTTTTCCTGAGAAACTCAGGAGTGCAACGCTTGCTTTTTTACGCCGGCGTGGCGACATAGCCCCATTTTGGGAGAATCCAACCCAATATATTTTGCAAATCAAAGTAAGTTACATTTTACACTTCAATAAATTGTCAAATTTCTTTATCAATCAGCTATAGGATTTCTGCTATCCCTGATCAACTTCCATAATGGTCTATTAGAGTCTCCATCACCTTTGTCATTCAGGATATAGGCCAAATACCGCCCAGTATTCTTTCTGCTTTTCTAACTATTCTGATTTTAGTGCCATCAATTTTAATTCTAAATAATTTTTGAGAAGTTATTAGCTTCAGGTAAGTCAGTCCTCAATCTCCTGTAGGCTCAATTTAGCACCCTTGATGTTCTTGCACAGACTTTTGAATTAATCTTGTTTCTCTGGTATAGAGCCTGGAAATTTTTATTTCTATTCTTTAGAACAAACATTTAACTCATTTGATTAACGTCAGTTAATCTTCAATGCTGGCAGCCTTTATCTCTGTGCAGTACATTAAGTACCCTTTGCCAGGCAAAGCATCACTGCTGAGGTCTGGATGTTGCTCAGTCTGATTCTATAACCTTTGTTAGTTTTCAGAATGCTACTTTCCGAGGATAGAATGAAAATGAACTCTTCTGATTCTTACATTTGGGTAAGGGCTTTCGCAATGTAAATGTGGAGAGCCAACACTCAGACACTGTTCTTATAGGATTCAAACTACAGATGTGTTCATTGTAAAAGCATCTTATAATGACCATTCGGAAAACATATGCAGGGTATTTAAGGATGCAGGGAGACGTTCATGAGTGCTGTTGTTCTCAGCACCAAACTTGTTAAGAGCTGTGAGCTACAGTGATATATTTTTGGAAAACTAGCTGTAAATGAGGAACCATTTCTGGAGGTGTGTCTTGATAAAAGGAAGCTTGGAAATTTGTAACAGAGCCTAAAAATATATTTGGCCTAGATTTTTAAAAAAAAACTTGTTTTAACTTCTCTATCTAAATTGAACTAAGCTACCCATATTCTATTTTTTGTTAATGTAATTACAAGCAAATTTTAAAATGTCATTGTGAGTTGGAACGGGTGGCGTAGAGGTGAGGGAAGAATGGGGAGAAGATCGTGGGCCAAGGGTAACTGAGAAGGAGGATGCGTATAGTACAACAGGGAGTGGACATTGTACTGTGGGGGAAGGAATTTTCATCACAAAGCTGTGCGATCATTGGGTTATGGTGGATTGCAGGAAGGGAAACAGGTTAGCTTGTCACTAAGGCCAAAATATTTTGTTCCCCCTTGGCCCAGAGGAAAAGCTGGCAAGATCTTAACCAGCTCCTTCTCCCTTCAGCTGCCAGGTTTCCCTCGACTTAAAAGACAGATTGGGACGGGTTTCAAATTTGTGAACTTTCAAATCACCCCTTACCTCTCTCTGTTGCCCATCCTGGGGAGTTGGGGGTGAAATTCTGCCCAGTGTCTCCTAAGAAGCATTGTTGATGACTGAGAGGCACTTAAAACAGTTGAGGACTAGTCGATGAAACAGCCTCTCAACCACTCAGCCTCTTCCTGACAATGTACGACTATGTTCACTCTATAAAAAAAATGTAGTGCTTTTTATTTTGATCCATTTGCTGTTCTCGAACATCACAAGATAACTTCACATGAAGATTTTAGATGATAATTGTCTTTACTTCCACGCAAACTTTTCATAGTTTATTGAGCAGTAGTGCTTTAAGTTTTAAATGTTTAGTTTAATTAGCTGGCAATGATTGTATTTTTGTATTGTTAACTCTGACCAGTAACTTTATTACTATAATCTTAGGCTCATTTTGTCTTATTTGTAGCTCCAATTGCAAATATTATTTATGAAGTCATTGTTGGCATGGTGGGTGAGGAACCATAGCTTTGTGGTGTGCTTGCCGTAGGGACCTGACTCTGTTCTCTTCGAATGTTGAGATTGGATATGACCAGGGTGCTTCGTTCCGGTGTAATGGGGTCCAACTTACAGGCTGTGTTCAGTTGGGTTCAGAAAGCTGCCTTTGGGGTGGGGGAATCATCCATACAAACCATGCAGTTGACCCAGCCAAGTTGTTCTCTGGTTAGCGTGCTCACGATAACGTGTACCCGGCACATTGCAAGAACTTTGACGATGAGATTTTGTCCTGTCACCTGCTATTGCAGGACTCCCCCTCCTCCCCCCCCCCCCCCCCCCACCACCTCCACCACCACCAACACCCCTGTATCGCATTGGTGTGTCAGCCTAGATTTTGGGCTCGGGTCTCTGGTGTGGGATTTAAACCAACAACCTGACTCAGAGGTGAGATTGCTACCCACTGAACAACAGATGACAACCATGCAATATAGTAACAGCCAAATGTTGCATTGTTTTAGTGTACTGTTAAATGATTGTAGGATAATTACAGATATTGAGCAGCAGGCAGTGTTTGTTACCAGAAAATAATGCTTCTTAAAAATTCATTCATGGGATGTGGGTGCTGCTGGAATCTCTTGCATATCTCTCGGTGCCCCGGAGGAGGTAGTAGTGAAACATTTTATTGAGCTACTCACATAGTGTTGATACACCCAGAGGGAATTCTAAGATTTTGGCGCATGAAGGGACAGTAATATATTTGAAAGTAAGTCTGGTGCATGATTTTGAGAACAACTTTTAAGTGGCGGTGACTCTATGTGTTCTGGAAGACTCTGTTGAAGAAACCTTGGCAAGTACCTGTCATGTGTCCAGTAGATGGTGCAGACTATAGCCACAGTATATTGATGGTGGAGGGAGTAAATCTTTAGGATGGGCGCCAACAAGTGGGTTGTTCTTTCCTGGATGGTATCAAGCTTCTTCAGTGTAGTTCGAGCTGCACTATCCAGGCAAGTGAAGATTATTCCATCAAATTCCTAACTTATACATGGTGGAAAGGCTCCAGGGGAAATTAATTGAGCTACTCGATGCAGAATACCCAGCCTCTGATCTGCTTTTGTAGGCACAATAATTATTTTGCTCATCCAGTTAGGTTTCTGGTCAATGTTGTTGGGATGTTGTTGTGATTTAGTGATGATAATCCTGCTGAAAGTCTTGGCAGAAGTTCAACTCTCTTTCTTGTTGGGGATGGTAACTGGCATGGCGCAAATGTTACTTGTTACTTAGCAACCCAAGCCTGAAATTAGCCCAGGTCTTGTTACATGCGATATGGCAGTTTCATTGGCTGAGGAGTCATAAATGATGCTGAAAAGTGTGCAATCATCAACAATCATCCCCTCTTCTGACCTTATATTTGAGGAAAGTATATTGATGAGGCAGTTGAAGATGACTAGGCCCAGGAAAGTATCCTGAAGAAATTCTACAACAATATCCTGGAGCTGTTATAGATGATTAGGAATTGACATCATTATTTTGAAGGTGGTGGAAAACAAGAATATAAATCTACGTAGACAACATTTTTTTTAATGTGAAGCCATTAATTGGGTTTATATACATTGTAAATTGCATATCTAATTACAAGTGTCTCTTGTTCAAGGTTTAATTCAAAGGCAAGCATAGCAGTGTGATTTGACTCTGCGAATATAGTGTAAAGATGATGCACCAGTAAAATCAGTTTTCAATCATGAAGATGTTTCTTCAGTGATTTTTATTAGGAATAAAGATTAAAATGCAGGAACTGGAATGACAGTTTATTAAATTTAAACACATAATAATCATCAATTTATGTTTGCCTCACCATTTCTCCTTCAGTTATTTTGGTAACTTAGATTAAACCAGTCTTTTTATAGAAGTGTTAACTGATTTCCTGTGTGGAGGGAGCTTTTTTAAAAAATCTGACACATCTGATGTATTTTTGGCAGAAGGCACACCTGCCCCGAAAATATACTTTGAAAAAATGGGTCCAAATTGTGAGAGGTTTTATTGTTGGTCGGAAAAATTTCCATCAGTAAACTGTTCAACCTCACACTAGATTTGAATGGAGATTTTTAATGCGGTATCATTTTCTTACAGGTCCATTGGAATTTTGGAAATTATGCTGTGTGACATTCGTAACGACTGCATTCACACATTGGTTTTTAATAGTGTACTGTGTGATTCCAACCCGTTAAACTGTCTCCAAAGAGTGGGCTGGTAGCTATCAACAATTCTCAATTCTAAATTATTCAGTGCTGAAACTGTGGTAAAACTTCTAGCCTACTGTAACTCTTCCTGTAACAGTTTCGTTTTTAACTCACTTTGTACCCAACTCCTCTTGTGATCCTAAAATGTGTTTCTTGAAAATTGTTGGGAGTTATTTTGTAGTACCAGATGGTTGTGAAATATTTCAGTTTTGCACTCTCAGTACACAAGGCAAATATGTTTTGGTAAACTAACCCCTTGTCACTGATGTTCCAGATATTAACATTAATGGGTAGTAAATCACAGGGTGGTGGGCACACAATGTTCTGATAAGCTTTACTGATATGCATCAGGGCCCAAAACGGAAACTTTTCCTGATCATATGCAGCAGAATTGTAGGGCAGAATCTTACCAAAAAAACGGCAAAGTTTCTATTTCAACAAGAAAGCCAGGGTGAAACCTACCAACGGAGTCGCCGGTATTGTTCATAGAACCTTACGCCACTTTTTAAAAAGTTCCTCTCCTCACAAGAATCACGGCGCACTCCAGGAGCACTTCCATTGATTCTCTTGCCCCAGGGAAACTTAATCAGTGCGATCACGAGGAAAATCTCCCCTTGCACTTGTTCCAGATCCTTGTGAGGGTGATGGCAGCACTGAAGCCATCTCCGTGTTTTACTGAGGGGCCCTAACCAGACTCCTGAGACAGGACACCCCAGGGACCCAGTTCTCCAGGAGGGATGCCTGAGCCCAGGAGTTTGCTGAGCCACAGGCTGATGATATGCCCCTGGGTCCCATTGTCCCAGAGATGATGGAACTGCAAAGACAGAGTTGCAAGAGTCAGGAAGTGATGACAGCATCCCTCCTCAGACTGCAAGACGGACTGGAGGAGTTCAATCGCTTTCTGTCTAAGGGGATGGTGCTGCCACTCAGGCGCATCGAGTCCAATTCTGCAAGGGTGGCATCCACATTGGAGACCTTGGCGCCCTTCAATGGGGGTGAAATCTTCACTGGGGTGGCTTTCAGGTGCATCTTCAAATACTCCTTCACTATTTTTTCTAGTACTCTTCTGAAAAGTTCTCTGGCTTCCAACCAATGAGGTAACTGGGAGGACGACTCGCAGCACCCAATGGGATTGCCAATTCCAGATATAGAAGACCCTAAGAGCCCTCTCGGACTCCATCCCTGGGTTCACAGAGGGCACATAGCCCTTTCTATATATAGTAACTAAGGTACCATTGAGTTTGGCCGATACTGGAGCTGAGGTGACTGTGAGTCTGGTCGATACTGGCCAATACACAAAACATGTTCTTATTTGGTCAAGGTCGATTACCTCTGGTCCCAGCTTCCAGGACAAGTCCAGACTTGCCCTAGTTGTCTGTGTTTATTAGGCCTATCTGAATTCCCATCAGACCTGGCTGTTCAAGCTGCTGGCTGCTGTTTGATTTAGTTAGTCGAATTCTGTATCTGGCCTAGTTTTTCAGACCATTGGATATTTGACCACAACCTCCATGGCTGAGGGCTTCAACCGCATGGCGCTGCACTGGTGGGAATCCACGTGCATCAGCCCCAGAGAATGGTGGGGTTTCGGGATCTCACTCCAGCTGACCTTCTATTCCATGGACACACAAAGGGAAGAAAATTGGCAGGGGCATGCCCTCCACACACCCGGTGGTGCCCAACCCACCTGACACCGCCCTTCCCCCCCCCCCCCCCCCCCCTCCGTGAGCGGCACACTTCCTGCTCCGCTCACGGAGGAGGGCAACAGTGTAGCTCAAAGGTATGCTCGGACCCTCAAAATCCAGACCCCGCAGGGGACACCTGTCAAAGTCACCTCAGGCAACAGAGCATGGAAAGCAGCAGGCCACCTCTACCTCAGCTGTGGATCTTGGGCATACACCTAGAAATAGTGTGAGGCTGAGGAAGGGTAGGAAACTGTGTAACCCAGTAGGCAAAGGTGATCAAAAGTGCTAATTAAAAAAGGGCACCATTGTAATATAGCACTTGTAATAAATTTCTCTTTGTTCACCACTAGACCATCCACCCTGTAATTTCATGGGTCCAAGATCCGCAAATCCCCCTGCACACTTGACGCACTTGTGTGAGAGTAGCACCTCTATGTCTCTCCCACCTTCAACACTGATGACTCATTAAAGATGCACTGCTGCAAGTCAACCCCCCATGCCAACATCCACTCCACCCCACCCCCTGGGCCCCCTCATAGTAGCCACTCTTCTCCAGCGATTAGGATGCCACATGCTGCCCACCCCGGAGGTTAGTTGGAGGAACACACCAGGACCTCTGACATTGACGGGGGTGGAAGCAAGTGAGAACATATCCCACGTTTCTGAACCCCATGATAAGTCCAATCCTTGGCAGGACAGCTCTCTGTCAGGCAGGAGTCAGGCATATCTCTGAGGATGAGAGAAGCATCGCTCTGTGCTCAATGCAAGTCGCCATTATTTTCCTGCAAAGTCAGACCAATGCCTATGGCACCCTGCCCATGGAATCGGGCTGAGATAGCAGTCCCCTCACATGGAGATTTCCTCACCCCTAGTCCTGCTCAGCCCCAAAC
This sequence comes from Scyliorhinus canicula, assembly GCF_902713615.1. NCBI lineage: Eukaryota > Metazoa > Chordata > Chondrichthyes > Carcharhiniformes > Scyliorhinidae > Scyliorhinus > Scyliorhinus canicula. Next base: position 168,151,229 of record NC_052152.1, read on the forward strand.
CGAGAGGCTATGAGGGCATCCATGGCCTAATGGCCTAAGCGGGCTTTGGCCATGACATGAGGTCCTTCCTCCTCCTCTTCTACGGTTTCCCCTCGCCTCCCTCCTCATCTGAGGAGACGTGGCCATTCTCCATTGCCTTCAGGTTCAGGTAGTCTCCCCTCTGCAGCACCATGGGAGCGCAACTGCCACAATAATGTTATGGGGCTATACTGGAGGGCATCCTCCAACCGGACCAGGCACGAGAACCACGTATTCAACTGTCGAATCCCCTGCTCCACCAGCCTGCGCGTTGAAGTATGAGCCTCATTGTAGCAAGTCTCCACCTCAGTTTGTGGCCTCTGCACTGGCTTCATCAGCCACCACCTTATTGGGTACCCCTTGTCCCAGAGGAGCCATCCCTCCAGACATTGTGGTCCCTCAAAGACATCTGGGATCTGGAGAACCCCAAGACGTCACTGACATGGACGCTTCCCAGAAGCGGGCACACACCTGCATGAGTCTCATTGTGTGGTCACAGACAATCTGGACGTTGAGAGAATGATAGCACTTCATAAATTGTGCCAAATGGTGCCATGGAGACCACGTGGGTACAGTCTATCAAACCCTGCACTTGGGTTATACCAGTTAAACAAGTGAAGCCCATGGCCCTGGCATCTTGGCTCACCTGGATCAGGTCCAAGTTTATATACATTTGGGCCCTCTCATAGAGGACATCTGTCAGCTCCCTAATGCATTGGTGTGTGGCTAACTGGGAGATGCCACACTTTGCACCGGTGCTGCCCTGAAATGAACTGCTGACACAGAAGTTCAGACTGGCTGTGGCATTAAGCGCCACTGGCAGTGGGTGCTCTCCCTTCCCATGTGGTGCCAGCTCTTGCAGGATTGGCAAAAGTGATCAACTGTCCACTGGGACAGGTACTGTCTTCTCCGGCACCACGGTGATGACATTTGAAGATAGGAGGACCAACATCAGAAGACCCTTGGCTGGTACATTCTTTTTAAAAATATTTTTATTTGAGACTTGTTTAATTTTATGCAGAAAAAAAGAGACATAACATCAGTAAACAACCTGCCCAAATAACACTCCAGACACCCAAACCATCATAGCCCAGTTTTCTAACTAATAAAACCTTGCTCACCCACACCATCGCTTTAGGCAGTTCCGAATTCTGCCACCAGGCTATCAGGGAGGCAAAGCCCAACACACCAGCCTCTTCACCTAACTGTACTCCTGGACTCCAAATACTGCCAGCCATGGACTCGGAGCCACCTTCAGCCCCAGCACCTTCAGCAATGTTCCTGCAAAGGCCCCCCAAAACTCTTCCAACTTTGGGCACGCCCAAAACATGTGGACATAATTCGCCAATCCCCTTGCACACTGCTCGCATCGATCCTCTACTCTTGGAAAGAACCGACTCTCCTTGACACATCATGTGCACCCTATGCACTGTATATATTACTTTTTGCACCAGCCAAGTTGATGAAATAAACAATAGCCTTCTTTTAAGGATGAACTAATTTAAGGAGTAATATAAATAATATTCTGATAGTTCTTTGTACTTAATACTTAACTAGTAAAAGAAATAAAATACAGTAAAGATAAATAACTAATTATACAATGTAATAATGGAATCACTTATAACTTCTCTCTCTCTTGCTAATCTATGTCCTGTCTGTTCACTCTCCTGAAGCACACTCTCCCAGAAAGAGCGGGAAAGTCTTTCTTATACAATCTGATAGTGAGACACTAGTGACGAAATGACTGTACTACATTTATATACATTGATCATGTATATTCATATACAGAGATCACTACATACACCACTTCGAACTAGATGAGACTCAGTCTCGCACATGAGGAGAATGCGTTTACACTCCACAGGACTTCAACTCCATAGCCCAGTCTCTGCAACACCCCGCAGCTCCTCTTCCCATTTCCACTTTATATCTTCCGCCTAAGACTGCCCTGTCTCCATCAACTCCCCATGCATGTCCGAGGTCCTTCCCTCCCCGATCATGTCCTCACACAAAATTTTTATCTTGCAGCACTGGGGGTGGCAACTTTGGAAATGTAACCAACTCCTTCCTAATGAGGTGCAGATATCAAAACCCAATCCCCCTCAGTTGTTGGAACTGCTGCTTTAGCTCTCCCAACTCTGCAAACAGCTCCTCCCCCCCCCCCCCCCCCCCCCCCCCCCCCCCCCAAACAGGTCCCCCAGAGCAGAGGAGAATGGAGATAAGAATCTCCATTAATAGTGCTTCAAATCAGTGATCTGAGAATATTTGTTGTTAAGAAAAATCTTGTGCTCAAATTTTAAAATGTTCTCAATTGGACATAGGGCAACCAGTTCTGTAGGACAGCAGCAATGGTATAGTGAGGGTGTAAGCAGTATAGGTAAATGTGTACAGTTTACACTGCCAATGGCTTTATCCTTTGACTGATCATCGTACTGTTGTTCTGCACAACTGATTGTACCTTGCGAAGGGAAAAATTCTTTGTCTAGTTTTGGAACAAAGCATTCACAGAGAGATAGGTGTGTTGTACTCAAGAAGGAACTTTTCAAGGACTATAGATGGCAAGAAAAATGGTTCAACAGATAAAATTCTCAATTTCTAAACCAGTCTGCCAGCTGGGATTGATGCAACTGTAGGATTAAAATGACTCAATTCAATCTTCTGCCATTTTAACTAGTGAGATTCTATGTATCATGGAGTCTGCTTATCACAGGAAGGCAGGGGCCTAAATTGACATGCTGCTGTAATCAGAGCCGCAACATGGTTTTAAATTCGGATCTTGGGAGCACTATAGTCTTCAGCGAAAGCTGACACAAGGCTGTAGCATGACCAGAAAAGGCAGAGGAAAATCTATTTTTGGAAGGGTTCCTTGGCAGCCAGGAAGATCAAGAATCTTAGCACCTCCCTGGCTATGACCTTGCCTCCCTCGTCCCCTGGCAGTATCAGATCCTATTATACTCCTGCTTCCACCCTGACCAATTACCTTATGCCTAGGATCAGTGTTTAGCTCCTTCTCCACCTGCCAATCTTGACATTATTCACAGTGGCTTTGGGCGAGAGATCGAACTGGACACATATCCCAGAAGTGGGAATATGCTGGGGAAAAACCGCAACATGCACCATACTATGATTCTAGCCCCCCTGCCTCTAAGACTGCTCCCACGAGGCTGGAATATTTCAGCACAATGATACTCCTAGCATATACTACATTGTTGATCAGTGAGTTGATCTCTCATTATTGGAATCACCAGAGGTTTACAACACCTGAAAAGCGGCATTCTTGGTGACATTTTGTCACCACACTAGCGGTGGCTGTCGAAAGATTTAAAGTAAATGAGACAGCAACCTGGGCACAGACAGGAATTGACCAGCATCTCAACAGTGCTGCTGCCAGTATTTCCTCAATGTAACACAGCTTCTCTTTACACAGAGAGAGATACAGCTATATCCAGATCCTCTTAGTAAAGGTTTTATAATGTAGCACCCTAAATCACTCAAGCAAATGCATGAAGATTATAGTCCTGTGCTTTAAGAATGGATGCGATGTGAGACTTATATTGCAGATGGAGAAGAGCAAGTGCTACTGGCTAAAAAAAAAACAATCTTAAAAGGATCTTGAGAAATAAAATGCAACGATGGAATTAAACATAAAGCACTCTTATTCAGTAGAGAGGACTTGTGTTGGATATTTGGGCAAACTATTTCTGATCTGGTTTAATGTAACACTGACAAGCAAAGTAAAGAATATTTAATTCACATCATCAAATTCAATAAAATTGCAGATATTTAATATTTTACAATTTGTTCTTCTTCTATTTGATATCCCATGCCTTCAATCAGAGGGCCTTTTTTTTAGAAAATATTTTATTGAAGCATTTGTAATTTTCACAATTTAACATGGTGACATTTCTAAAATGACCGCGCGGGTCGACGCACAAAATACCCCCTAAAAGAACTAAAAATAATAAACCACGTCCACCACTTCTCCCGCCCTGTCCCCAATTACCCATATACTGAGTCCCCTGTCCTTATTTAACATTGCCATGCCTCCTGTTTTCCTTCCCACACCCCACCATTTTCCAGTTCCGCCCCTTATTGCTGACATTCAATTTTTGTAGAAGAAATCGATGAACGGCCGCCATCTCCGGACGAATCCCTGTATTGATCCACTCAGAGCTAAATTGATTTTCTCCAGACTGAGAAACTACCATATCGCTGCCTCACACTCCTAACTTTAGGGGCTCCGAGTCCCTCCATCTCAGCAACATCCGTCTCCGGGTCACCAGGGAGAAGGCCAGGATATCGGCCTCCCTCCCCCCTTTGCCCCCATATCCTCCGACAACCCAAATATTGCCAATTCTGGACTCGGAGCTACCCTACCTTCCAGGACTTCTGACATAACATCCGCAAATCCCTGCCAAAATTCCCTCAGTTTTGGACATGCCCAAAACATATGAACGTGGTTGGCCGGGCTACCCCCACACCGTCCACATCTGTCCTCCACCTCCTTGAAGAACCTATTCACCCTGGCTACCGTCATTAGGGCCCTGTGTACTACCTTGAACTGAATCAAGCTAAGTTTAGAACAGGACGAGGATGAATTTACCCTTTTCAAGACTTTTTCCCACAGTTCAGTTTCCAGCTCCCCTCCTAGATCCTCTTCCCTTTTCCTCTTCTCCTCTCTGACAGGGGCCCCTTCCCACTCTAACAATTCCCTGTATATGTCCGAAACCTTCCCACCTCCAACCCCTGTTTTTGATAGCACTTTATCTTGTAGTCCCCACAGGGGGAGGCGAGGAAAGCTTCGAACCTGCCTCCGTACAAAGTCCCGCACTTGAAGATACCGAAACCCATTCCCACCTGGCAAATCAAACTCGTCCTCTAATGTCTCCAAGGTCGGAAAGCCCTCCTGGATGAATATATCCCCAAACCTCTCAATCCCTGCCCGCTGCCATATCTTAAAGCCCCTAGCCAGCCCCCCCGGGATAAACTGGTGATTGTCAGAGATTGGTGACCACACTGATGCCCCCTCCAATCTCATATGCTGCCTCCATTGCCCCCACACCCTCAGGGCTGCCAACACCACCGGACGTGTAGAGTTCCGAGCCGGCGAGAACGGCAGGGGCGCGCCGTCAGTAAAGCCTCCAGACTCGTACCTTTGCAGGATGCTGCCTCCATCCGCTCCCAGACCGACCCCTCCCCCCCTACCCACTTCCTGACCATCGATATGTTGGCAGCCCAGTAATAGTTAATAAAACTCAGGAGAGCCAAGCCCCCTTCTTCGCGGGTCCATTCCAGGAGTGCCCTCTTTACTCTCGGGGGTTTACTCACCCATATAAACCTCAATATCGCTGCATTCATGCCGTTGAACAGAAAGGCAATTGAAGTAATTTTGGAGGCAATTAAGAGGGATGTTCCCCGTTGAACTCCTCTTTGCCAAGACGGGAGCAGTCTGATACTGTGCCCCCAACCCGGCAGGTTGGATAAAGTGAGGTACTGTCTCAACGTACGTGACAAGCTGAGAAGGCTTTGAGCAGTTACAGTGAAGAACTGCAGAAAAAGCAAGGCTGGGAGGTTGCTTTGCAACTCAGTCCTGTCGTAGACTTATCATTGCTTGACAGTTAAGTGCTAACTGCTAGTAAAGCATTTCACCTGACCGATATTTCACCCATCCTCGTCTGCACTGCCATGCTGCCACCCTTTAGAGTGGCGTGGGATAGTTTATGCAGCCACACTGTCCCGCTTCTGCTGAGGGCCATAGGCAGGGAACTTTCTAGTGCAAAGTACTCCAACTGGACCAACAGCAGCAACCTGTTTTCTCCATGGGGTTGGCTGTTAAAATGAGGATGTGAGATGCCTTCAGAGGGAGGAATGAGTTGAGCTGTAAGGTGTGTTGAACTGAGATACACGGTACAAAACCAGAGTATGGGACTTGGTAGTTCACACATCACACCACCAACCCTGTCAAAACTTGCTGAGGTCCTGGATCTTCCTGGTCTTCAGCTTTGAGGGGGCACACTGCTCTTGTCCACTTCTTCAACCTGCTTTGTTGAATAAGCTGGCCTCTGCCTCCTGCCATTAGATCGCCCCTCACTGCAGATCCTCAACTCCCTTGGGTGGGAGGTAAGAGTAGGGGACCCAGCAACCAGCTTCCCAGCTCTCACCATGCCTGCGGCTGCTGCAGTCTGAAATACTTAGGTGCTGGTTAGCTTCTCTGAAGGATGTTGTGGTCTGATTAATTACAAATTCTTCCTCAGTCTGGCTTCATCATTCCACCTGCACTCCAGAATTGTTTAGGAAACATTGGAACAGGCTCTTAATTGGTTTGCTTCAGCAAAGAGCAAGGGAAAGGCCCGCTACCCAAAAGATCGGGTTGCTGACCCAAATAAGGACCCACATCCAAGAAAAAGATTAGTTGGGAAAATTCAGCCCAATGTTTCAGGTCGATGACCTTTAGTAATTTTTTTAAAATTTGAACTTGTATTGATGTGAGAACAATGCATTGGAGGTTGGAAAGCAACTGTTCACTGGATTTCTGTCTGACTATGAGACAAAAAAATCCCAGTCCTGACTGGCATTTAAACTGATATTTTTCATGGAGAAGGAATTTCTCTCATTTAGACTGGGTTATCCATGGAAGATTAGAGAGCTAACCACGAAGAATACTCCTTCCTGTATGCCCCAGGTAAGAAGCAGCTTTGATAGCTTCCAGGAAGACACCAAGATGATTAATCACTGCATCCCGCAAACTGGTGAGAATGAGGGATTGGTTAAATTGGGATGATGATTAAGAAAACCAAGTACAGAATTAAGATTGGAATTTTTCTGTCATCCGTAATCAATGAGACAAATTCCACTCGGTAAAAACATTACTCTATTGAATCAAAGGAGAAATGTATGCAGTGAATTTAATTAGACAGAGTGTAACCATGCAGGATACTATTACAGTAATTGAGTTTCCCTGATATATAGGTAACGTTATCAATCAAATATCCTTTATTTAAATGTCATATTTCAATAAAGGATAATAATCCACTGAAATAACTATGATATTTCCCTGATAAAGGTATTCAAGTGGAGCTCAATAACATTAATCCTGCAAAGCAAACACAACTCTTAAATAAAAATGCATTTGAATGCTTCATATTGCTTAAATTGAGAAAGACAGTGCCAGCGATACCATTATTTTCATGGAACTACCTGTAGTCTCACTGCTAAACAGATGTGCAGCCATCCAACTCTTTTTAAAGGATGTTAAACTGGTAACTTGTTGCCACTTCTTGCTGGGATCTTCTCCACGTACACTACTTTCTTCAGGGGGAAAAAAGGTAAACATGCGTTTCGTCGCAACTTATTAATTTTTTCCATTTTGAACTTGTTCTTCTACTTCTGTAGTCACAGTTCAACTTAAATAACCTGCAAACTGTGTGAGTTAGAAATGGCTGAGATGTTAAAAATTCAAACTATCTGTACTCTGTTTCTCTATCTGCAGATGCCGCCAGACCTACTTTCATCCAGCATTTTCTGTTTTTACATCTATACCAGCCTATTTTGGGTTTTAACAGATGCAGGACAAGGGATGAGCAGCTTTCCTGCTCCCACAGATTGGCCTATTAAATATTTAAATGAGCCTCTGATTTACAAATGCTTAAGTTATGGGAGCAGAATTAGACCATTTGGCTCATCATGTCTGCTCCACCATTTGATCATGGCTGATCTCATCTTGGCCTTAACTCCACTGTCCTGCCCATTCTCCATAATCCTTCAACCCATTACAAATTAAAAATCTGTCTATCTCCTCCTTAAATTTGCTCACATTCCCAGCATCCACCGCATTCTGGGTTAGCAATTTTGACAGATTCACAACCCTTTGGGAGAAGTAGTTTCTCCTCAACTCCATTTTAAATGAGCTACCTCTTATCCTAAGACTATGGCCTCTTGTTCTACAATGCCCCACAACAGGAAGCATCCATTCCACGTCTACTTTATCCATACCTTTTATCATCTTTCATACCTCAAATTGATCTCCTTTCATTTTTCTAAACTCTAAACTATTCAATCTCTCTACATACGGCAAACTCCTCATCTCTGAAATCAATCTAGTAAACGTCCTCTGAAGTGCCTCAAATGCCCCTACTTCTTTTCTCAAATAAGGGAACCAAAACTGTGCACAATATTCCAGGTGCAGTTGCCACAACACCTCCTTACCTTACTTTATTCCTTTCGCTATAAATGCCAACATTCCATTCAAATTCTTTAATATCTGCTGTACCTAGATGCTAGTTTGTGACTCATGAACGAGATCCCTCTGCAATGGAGCACCCATTTAGATGAGTCCCTCCCCACTTAGATAGTAAGCTGCCATTTTACCAACCAAAATGCATGACCTCACACAAGTTAAACTCCATCCGCCACATTTTGACACACTCTCTTAACCTATTATTATCCATTTGTAAGGTCCATTTTGTAGGTTTAATTACCTTTTTTTTATTCGCTCATGGGATGTGGGCGTTGCTGGCTGGGCCAGCAATTATTGTCCGTCCCTAATTGCCCTTGAGGGGTCAGTTAAGAGTCAACCACATTGCTGTGAGTCTGGAGTCACATGTAGGTCAGACCAGGTAAGGATGGCAGACTTCCTCCCCTAAAGGACATTAGTGAACCAGATGGGTTTTTACAACAACCAACAATGGCTTCATGGTCATCATTAGACTTTTAGTTCCAGATTTTTATTGAATTCAAATTTCACCATCTGCAGTGATGGGATTTGAACCTGGGTCCCCAGAACATTACCCTGGGTTTCTGGTGTACTAGTCCAGTGACAGTACCACTATGCCACCACCTCTCCAACTGCTCACCATGATTTCCAGGCTTTGGGAAACACAGGGGCTGAAGGGAGATGTGCACACCTTTGGGGAAGTGCTTCCCTCCAGCCCTGCAAAGTATCTCCCATATCAGCCTCTGCCCATCCATCCCAACCATACAATATTGCAAGATTGAACCCTGGCTCTTCACTCCCACTAGAACCTGTGAACGACGTACCTACAGCAGCAGCCTGTTCCAGGATATATCCTGCCCAACTGGAAGCCAGACCTGTCAATTAGGCTATCTTCCAGGTGGGGACCTTGTCAAAATTTCACAGCATTCAGTAAAACCAGCATTTCCAGAATTTCTGCCAGAAACTCCACCTTAGCCACACCCCACACCCACTGACACCACCAGCCCCTGTCAAACTTTTTTTGGTTCAAGATTTAAGGCTTACAATTCAAGATATGCCTTTGTATCCGATTTCCCAAGATTTAAGTACCTCTTTCCTTGGGGCAGCAGGGTAGCATGGTGGTTAGCATAAATGCTTCACAGCTCCAGGGTCCCAGGTTCGATTCCCGGCTGGGTCACTGTCTGTGTGGAGTCTGCACGTCCTCCCCCTGTGTGCGTGGGTTTCCTCCGGGTGCTCCGGTTTCCTCCCACAGTCCAAAGATGTGCGGGTTAGGTGGATTGGCCATGCTAAATTGCCCGTAGTGTCCTAATAAATGTAAGGTTAAGGGGGGGGTTGTTGGGTTACGGGTATAGGTTGGATATGTGGGTTTAAGTAGGGTGATCATGGCTCGGCACAACATTGAGGGCCGAAGGGCCTGTTCTGTGCTGTACTGTTCTATGTTCTATGTTCCTGTCCTCTCCGGGATCAATTGGCTTCTGAACATAGATGTTAAAAATCCACATGATAATTCTAAATGGATCACCGGTAAGGTGCGTAAAATGTTTGAATCATCTGTAACTTATAATTAAGTGCATGCAATACACTCAGCACGTGATTGATCTTGTTGATAACATCAAAAAGAACTGAGTCAGGTGGGACATTCTGAGGTTTTTTAGTCAAACATTCCTCTCCACTTCTCACCAGAGGTCATTCATGTCCAATGAGATCAGTGTTGCATGGTCGCACATTTTCATTTATAGTAAGATCATTCATTTTACATACACAGTTAAGGTTTTCCATTCCAATCTAATTTATTGCAAAGTTATCACCATTAAAATCCATTATGTTACGCTTAACACATCTATTTAATTGGCCAGACATCCATGGACGTGAATAATTTATCTTATACTTAGCTTCATCATTTGTTAGTCACTTCTTTTTCTAATTAAAAGGAACTGTGAGGCAGTTAGCTCATTATAGTCAGAAGATAATAGAGAAGATGGACAGGAAGCAGTGAGAGTTTTAAATACAGGTGATTGCTCTGGTTTTATATTAACTGAATTATATTTAAATCATCAGAAATGAAAGTGCGAGCCCATTTCTTGGATATTGCCTAATTAATACAGCTCTTTAAAATTAGTATGCCAATTCGAGATATATCCATTTAGTGAAGCCTTCCTGAAAGAAAAAATAAAATTGTGAGGTACGTTGTGAGCCAGGAAGAGCAGGATTCACTTATCATCTGCACTGCCATTCTTCACACAGATGACAGTTGACTACCCTTTACAATGCTTTGTGGAAAATTGGAATTGCCATATACTCAGTTCTTTTCTTTTTAAGCAAAGGTCTTTATTTCTTCAGAGCATGGAGTCTACAGAGCATGCCTAATGTTAACAAAGACAAAGTGAGTGCAGAATCACGCACACGCACACACAATTATCCCAACACAAAGATGTTTTTGCACTGCATACACAGTTATTTTCACTGGAGATATAAGGCGACCCTGATGGCTAATGGTCTCTGTGAAGCACCCATTATCCGATCGCTCAGCAGGTTTGCCAGTTCCCCTTCTTCCATTTCCAACATTCCAGTTACAACTAAGTGAAGTCTGACAGGATCCTATGCAGATTTGGTTCTGCCCGATGTTCTTGCCTACATCTCTTGCTGATATGCAACTTATTTCTGTGATTCCATTAAGTCATTATTAACCCTTTGTCCAATACCAAAGCTGAACCTATTCACCTCTCATGTTCCCACACACACAAGTAGCACATTCAGTCACATGCTCACTGCTGTCACACACTCAGCACCCTTACATTGGTGGGGGGGGGGGGGGGGGCACCTTGGAATTGGGATTAAAAGAACTGTTTGGAGTGCCCATTGCCCTTCCAATGCCAAGCAATTCACTGTGGTTGGGAAGTCCGAACGTGGCCTGCCCACTCAAAGGCCACCTGAGGCCTTTAAGTGGCCAATTAAAGGCTACTCAAGGTGCTTTCTAGGCAAGTGAAAAGATTGCCCCGTAGAAATGGGCTTGGTTGCGGGTGGGGGGGGGGGGGGGGACACTCCTGTTGGGCACCCTGTGGCCGTGTGGCCCATAGAGACCCTTTCCTGCAGCAAAGGCCACCCCTTTAGAAATGCCTCCAATCCTTCACTAACAAGCCCGCCCCTCTGATGTCAGTGCTTTTCTGAATGGACTCGACAACCTGATTCCACTTACCTTGGTTCCAGGGCAGAATCCATAATGATACCCCAGAAGGTTGCAATCCCAGCAATGGCAACTGTCTGAAAGAACATAGGAACAAGAGAAGACCATTTTGCCTCTTGAGCTTGCTCCGTCATTTAACTAGATCATGGTTGACCTTTTACCTCAATACCATCTTCTGGCACTATCCCCATATCCCTTGACGTCATTGGTATCCAGAAATCTATGAACCTCTGCTTTGAAAATACTAATTGACTGTGCCCCCACAACTCTTTGGGGTAGGATATCCCAAAGACTAACCATTGTCTGTGGCCCATAGAGACCCTTTCCTGCAGCAAAGGCCACCCCTTGAGAAATGCCTCACTCGGTCTTAAATCGCCTACCCCTGAGACTGTGCTCCTTTGTTCTGCACCTCCAACCCAACCAGATGAAACATTCTCCTGATTTGATGCAATCTCCTGGCGGTCCTGGCTCCTGGCAAATGTGAAAATAAAATCTTATTCTGAGAGTCCTCATGAATGGAGGTCACCATAGGATAAAGTATTAATTTGTTGATAAAACATAAACGTGTTTTAGTGAAGACTTTTGAAAACAGGAAAAACATTAACAATCCTCTTCTATCATTTAGGGTAGTTTTAATCTCTCCAGATAATTGTGTTCCATAATTGAATACAATATTATGAATATTTATATTTAGTTCTTCATTGATTATTAAACCATTATAATGTAAGTTTCATTTTTGAAAGCCGTGCCAGTGTCAACAGTATTCAGATGTTGGGAAAACCTTAGAATCATTCATTTTCGTGATCCTAGTGATAATCTCACAACATGGCAGACCAATAGAAAGAGTAAAGAAATAATTCTCATTTTGGTGACCCCTTTCACATTCATAAGACATCACAAAGTGTTTCACAGGCGATAAAGTTCTTCTGACTGTTGCAGTGCAAGGCAATGGGGTAGTCAGTTTTATATTATGCCAGGTTTCACAAGAGTAATTAAATGAATGACCAGATAACCAGTTTCCCTGATGTTGATTGGCAGATCTTTCCCTAGAGTGCTGCTTAGGATTGTCCATGTCCACCTTGGCTGGTTCGACGTTGACTGCAACTGGATGCAGGCAAGCTAGAAATAAACGTCTGACACCGGAGATAATCTAACACTGTTTTATTTAACTATGGACTGCTGTACATGTTCAGCTGTGGGTTGACACTCTACTAATCCTACTGATGACCTCTGACTGGCTCAACCAGACTTACTAGCTACCACATGGCAGTAGTGCCCACTAACTTGTGCACTCTGACTGTCTCAGTATCTGGGTCCCGAGAGAACAGGAGTCTTAATGCCCTGTGGGCTTTATAGTGGTGGTGTCCTGTCTGGTGATTGGTTGCTCTGTGTTGTGTGTTCATTGGTTATCCTGTGTGTCAATCACTGCCTATCTGCATCTCATTATATACATGAATGGATATTATGACACACCTAAGAGGGCAGATGGGGCCTTGATTCAATGTTCATCCGAAAGTAGAAACCAGCAACGATGCAGCATTCCCTAGGCACTCCATTGAAATAACAATCCAGATTATGTGCTCACGTCTCTTGGATAAAATTCTGACCAAGACATTTAGGACGAGATGAGCACAATCTGCAGCCTCACCAGTTTCCAAGTGGCTGAAGTCTGCAACTGCCTCCTCTCAGGCCCAAGCACCTAAAGCTTGCTGACCATAAGCATCTCAAGAATTCATTTGTCTGAGCCATGGCAGCCTTCCAAATCCCATGCCAAACCATTGTTGAGGGGATGATTAGGAACCATGTAGGATCATTAAAATAATTAAGAAATTGTCTTGTTATGCTCTTGGCGTAGCATAAGCGGCTTCCTTGATGTTCACTCTGACAAAGGAAGGTTCTGACGTGGAGATAACTTCAACACATTTATTGAACTATTTACAATTCTCCTACTCGGGTCCGTCACTACTGTTAATCCTTCTATAGCTACTCAGACTGACTAACCGGTCTGCTACAATCCACGTGCTGGGAGTGTTATTGAATCAACCCTGTGTCTGTACTCACTGAGTGTCTCCACTGGAAAGAGGAAGATCATGTGTGCTGTGTCCTTTATATATGGGTTGGTGTAATGCCCTCCTGTGGTAGTGTCACCTCTGTGTGTATCGTGAATGCCTATTGGTCGTGTCCTATCTTACTGACCTATTGGTTGAGTGCCTGTGCGTCATGTCTCTGGTGCTCCCTCTAGTGTCTAGCTAGTCTACATGTATTTACATTAACCCCTTGTGTATTTACAGTGATGCATATCACCACAGAAATCACTTAAGGTTTGCACTAAAGGTTCACACTTAAGGAATAATTACACATATTGTATAAATTTGGAAAATGTAAATTATCTTGAGAATATTTGTGCGCAGCACATTAACTGGTGATCCTGAAATATCAAACATCATGAATATCAATGTTTATCTTTGGGAAAATGTAATTTATTGGTGGGTGGAAGGACAGGGACAGATATTGAATATAACTTATAATAAAGAAGAGCAGGGATAGTGCAGGTGAAGCGCTCTTCAATGAGGTTCTGTCGAAGAGCTCTGGCTGCAGGCACGTGTTAGAGGCCTCCTCCTCCCCACCATCCTCAATATTATATCCTTCATCCATGTTGAAGAGCATCATTGCTGGGGATGTATGTTCTCACCGTTGCAGAGCAGCATTCAGCCACTGCTACTTTACAGAGCCTGGACTAGCCTGGAGGAAGCCTCTGGAGCCAGGTTGTAGATCCATTGCTTGCGGAATTCAATGGTCAGCTTGATGAGGATTATTTCTGAGACATGAATCTTATATTAGTGTACATCATCACCAATGGGAGGAGTCATGAGCCATGTTTACAGTGGGTGGCTTTTGTCCCCAACCGCCAGGCTCTCATGTTCTGTGGAAAGGCTAAAAGTGAGGGGGATTAAAGGATTGCTGCAATATTATAGAATCCCACTATCTGTCAGGAAAGTAAGTATCAACTTACTGGCAACAGCTAGTGATCACACAACAGTTGCATATAATTTGAGTAGAAGTCATTGTAATTCATGAAGTAATGGGTTCATCTGATGGAGCCTTCAAGGGAACATGCATGTGTGGAGAAATGCCCTTGTGCGTAGAAGCCTGTTGTGCAATGTGGCTTGCCAGAGTCATGTGACCTCTGATGACACAGAAGTTTTGAGTAAAGGACTGTGTTAGAAGCTGGGATTCCATCCATCACATGGAACAATGGCAGGAATTTTCCAGCCCTTCTCGCTGATGGGTCTTCTAGGCCCAGTAAGGTGAAATGAGATTTCAATGACTTGCTGACCCTACCATGGGAGAATCCCGAGCGGGGAGGGCTGTAATATTCTGATCAAAGAATACAGTGATTGAGCCTTGGATCCCAGAGAAGCCAGCAATCCCAAAACCCTACCCTGTTGTTTCATGTTCTCCAATCCGGAATATTATAAATATTATATTACGTGGAAGAGATCACCGATTTAGTGTAAACATGAATTGCAGGCTGAATGTTGTTGACATCCTCTGTTGCAACCTAGGAAGGTCATGATTGCAATGACTGGACTGCAGCATTGCTGGCCGTGGCATTTGGTTGCATGTCTTGTTGCAGAAGGTGACACATCCTGTGACTGCCGCCCATAAAGTAGCTTTATGGACTGTTCTGAAATTCTAGTTCCTGTTGGGAGGATAAGAATTCCTGTGAGATTGTCACGCTCTATCTGGTGGCCTCGGTGTAGCTTCTGCTGCTTTCCTGCTACACTTCCACCCCTCTGCTATCCAGAAGGATCTCCATATGGAAAATGTGAAATGTCAGAAATCCCATAAGATTTTTGATGATTCTCCAAGTATTTTAAGATTGTATAAGGAGCTGCTTTACATGACCAACAAAATGCCACCTGAACTGTTGCAGCATTTAAATAGATGCAGCTGAGCTACCTTTAAACAGCACACAAATGGTTGCCTCCAGATATTTATTGCCTGTCGTTTGTGGGTAGATTGACAAAGTAGGGATGGTAACACTGATTAAAAATGCCATTGGGGCTCCTGAAAATGTCAGCTGCTACCACTTGAATATTTTAATTGGACCCCACCTGCTTCCAGAAGAATATTGACTGCTGAAATTGAGTTGACCTGAAGGTGTCCTTTAGCAATAACTGGGTTGAGATTGCTTAACTCATTTCTTGTAATGCACTTGAAAACAATAGACAGAGGAGTCTTTCATATCACCAGCTTATGCTGGATTTGAACCTTAGGTCACAGATAATGATGGTTGATGTGTGACAGCTAATTCATTGCCTGCATTCTTCCCTCTGTGTAAAGTGATGGACATTCAGCAGATCAAATCCACTGGGGATGGGATAGCTTCTTACGGTGCACTTTTCCTGATGGCTTAAGAGACATCAGAGGCAGTTTCTGTCCCAAGTGCCGTATAACAAATGGTTGTCCATCAGATGTCATTGTAGGTTAATCTTTTCTCTGTTGCCACACGTTGCCAAGCCTCTGTAGCCGCTGATTACCATGGTGGTGCATACTGGCCAATAGATTAAGGCGCCATTTCCTTCTGTTGTCACCAAGTACAAGAATCGTTGTGTGACAGCTAAAATGTGACAAGAAATACATGTAATGCTTACAGGAATTCTTCAGCACTCACAAGCTATTCAGAATTTATAGCTATTTGACATCAATGTGATCTGAATTAATATGGCAATATTATTATAAGTGAATTTTCCAAAGACAGACCTTCAGTAACGTTCAAGGTGTATTTTTCATTTCCCATATTATATAGAAAATTTCTTTGAAGTAACCCAACAAATATTCAATCATTTGGGAGTCATGTGACCTCCCCAACCGAGACCTCGGCAAATCTCGGAGGCCATGTGATGCCCTGACCTACCAGGACAAAATGTGTGCGATTCCAGCAGGCTAGGAGCCTTTAAAACCTGCAGAACAGATCTAGTCCAGGAGAAGAGTCAGATTCGCTGTCTGGAATTGTAATGTTCTTTTATACTTGCTGCAAATAGTTTTTTTTTATCAAACAATTTTATTGAGGTATTTTTCGGCATTGTAAACAGTTACAGATAACAACAAAAAAAAAGGCAAAAATGTGCAAACATCAACGAACGTAAAATCAATACTTCAATCGAACCGTACTGCACAAGCCCGCTCCCCTCCCATCGACACTACCCGCCTATTTATCCCTCCTACTCTACTCTAATCTCCCCCCTCACCCCCCACCCACCCCCCTTGCTGACGTTCACTCTCCCGCGAAGAAGTCGATGAATGGTTGCCACCTTCGGGCGAACCCCAGTACAGATCCCCTCAGGCAAACTTAATTTTTCCATACCCAGAAAACTTGACATGTCCGAAAGCCATAGCTCGGTCTTCGGGGGTTTTGAGTCCCTCCATGCCAGCAGTATTCGTCGCCGGGCTATCAGGGAAGCAAAGGCCAGAACATTGGCCTCTTTCTTGCCCTGGACTCCCAGGCCTTCCGAAACCCCACAAATTGCCACCCCTGGACCCATCGCCACCCTTGCTTTTAGCACCCAGGAAATGATCACCGTAAATCCCTCCCAGTACCCCCTAAGCTTAGGGCATGCCCAAAACATGAGAACGTGGTTTGCTGGTCCTCCCCCGCATCTAGCGCACTTATCCTCTACCCCAAAGAATTTGCTCATCCGAGCTACCGTTCATGTGGGCCCGGTGAACGACCTTAAATTGAATTAGGCCGAGCCTGGCACATGTTGCGGTTGAGTTTACCCTACTCAGGGCTTCTGCCCTCAGCCCGTCCTCCATCTCCCCGCCAAGCTCCTCCTCCCATTTGAGTTTCAGTTCCTCCGTCTCAAACTCTTCCCCCTTCATGAGCACCTTATAAATATCTGAGACTTGACCCTCTCCTCCTTCTCCTCTAGAGACTATTCTGTCTTGGATCCCTATTGACGGGAGGCGTGGGAAGGATGGGACCTGTCTGTGGACAAAGTGCCGCATCTGTAAGTACCTAAAGTCATTTCCCCTTACCAGCCCAAATTTCTCCTCCAAGCCCCTCAAACTCGCAAAGCTCCCCTCCAGGAACATATCGCCCATCCTCCTCATCCCCGCCCGCTGCCATGTTCGAAACCCCCCATCCATGTTCCCGGGGGGCAAATCGATGGTTATCACATATTGGAGCCCAGACAGATGCACCCACCTCCCCTACATGCCTACTCCACTGGCCCCTTATCCACAGGGCCTCCCCCAATACCGGGCTGGTGGAGTACCTGGCCGGCGACAGTGGTAGGGGAGCCGTGACCAGGGCTGCCAAACTGGTGCCCCTGCACGAAGCCGCCTCCACCCGCTCCCAGATAGACCCCGTATCCACTATCCACTTCCTTATCATGGCTATGTTAGCCGCCCAGTAGTAGTTGATCAGACTCGGCAATGCTGAGTCTGATCAACTACTCCCAGCCCTCCCTCGCTGCAGCTCCTCTCAAGCATCGCCTTCTTCACCCGCGGGGATTTTCCCGCCCAGACAAAGCTCATGATGATTTTGCCAGTCCTTTGAAGGACTGTGGGATAAAGATCGGGAGGCACTGGAAGATGAACAGGAATCTTGGGAGGATTGTCATCTTTACAGTCTGCACCCTCCCCGCCAGTGACAGCGGGAGTGCATCCCATCTCCGAAACTCCCTTTTCATTTGTTCCACCACCCTGGTCAAATTTAACTTGTGCAACCTGCCCCAGTCTCATGCCACCTGTATCCCCAAGTACCGGAAACTTTCCCCAACCAGCCTAAATGGCAGCTCCTTCAATCTATTCTCTTGGCCCCTTGCCTGCACCACAAACATCTCACTCTTGGCCATATTTAATTTGTACCCTGAAAACCAGCCGAACTTCCTCAGTGTTTCCAGTATATTTTCCATCCCAGCCAGTGAGCCCGCATAGAGAGAGACCCTATGTTCCACCCCGCCCCTGGTCATTCCCTTCCTTCCCTTTGCAGGTCTCAACGCAATCGCCAATGGCTCTATGGCCAGCGCAAACAGCAATGGGGAGAGTGGGCATCCCTGTCTGGTTCCGCAATGTAGTCTGAAATAATCTGACATTATCCTGTTCATCCTAACGCTAGCTTTTGGGGCCTGGTACAATAGTCTGACCCAATTTACCAGTCCCTCCCCGAACCCAAACCGTCCGAGCACCTCCCACAGATAGCCCCACTCCACCCGATCAAAGGCCTTGTCAGCGTCCACTGCAACCACTACCTCCACCTGCTTGCCCGTCGGGGGCATCATGATCACATTAAGCAATCTTCTCAAGTTAGCTATCAGCTGCCTGCCTTTCACAAACCCTGTCTGATCGTCCCCAATCACCTCCGGTACGCAGTCCTCAATTCTAATCGGCAGGACCTTTGCCGGGAGCTTGGCATCCACATTGATCAGGGAGATTGGCCTGTATGACCCGCAGGATTCCAGGTCCTTGTCCCGCTTCAGTATCAGCGAGATAGTGGCTTGTGACATCGGCGGCGGCAGAGTCTCTCTGTCCCTTGCCTCATTAAAAACCCTAGTAAAGGCCGGTCCCACTATCTCCGAGAACTTCTTGTAAAACTTTACTGGGTATCCATCTAGCCCCGGGGCTTTCCCCGACTGAATGGCTTTTAGGCCCCCCAATATCTCCTCCACTCTAATCGTGGCCCCCAGCCCGTCCACTAGTCCCCCGCCTACTTTTGGGAATGTTAGCCCGTCCAGGAACCTTTTCATCTCCTCCGGTTCTTCCGGGGGTTCTGAAGTATGCAGCCTATTATAGAAGTCCCAAAATACCTTATTCCAGGGGTGGGCAAACTACGGCCCGCGGGCCGCATGCGGCCCGCCAAAGGTCTTTATGCGGCCCACCAAGATCAAGTCATTAAAACAAATGTTTTTTTTTTTAAATGTTTTTTTTTTAAATATTAAGGTTAATGGTGGAGGGGGGGAGGGGGCTGTTGGGTTACTGGTATAGGGTGGATACGTTGACTTGAGTAGGGTGATCATTGCTCGGCACAACATGTGTTTCATGTGAAGTTTCTACTTTAAAATATTAATTAATAAAAATTAATTGTTTTTATTTTCTTTAAAAACCTTTTATTTTGGCTATTTTAAATATTAATTATTTTACTTAATATACTATGCGGCCCTTTAAAATTGTGAATTTCTGAATGTGGCCCTTGCACAGAAAAGTTTGCCCACCACTGCCTTATTCAGTCCTGCCGGGTCCTCCACTCTGCTCCCCTCCCCATCAATCACTCTACTTATTTCCCTGGCCGCCTCCCTCTTCCTGAGTTGCTGCGCCAGCAATCTGCTGGCCTTCTCCCCATGCTCATACACCACTCCCTTCGCCTTCATAAGTTGTTCCACGGCCCTACTCATGGATAGCACCCCCAGTTCCGCCTGTAATCTTCGTCTCTCCCTGAGTAGATCCTCCCCGGGGACCCCGCATGCTCCTTGTCTATCCGATACATTTCCCTGACCAATCTGTCCATTTCTGCTCTGTCCGCTCTGACCCTGTGAGCCCGAATTGAGATCAGCTCCCCCCTCACTACTGCCTTCAGCACCCCCCACAGGGTTGCTGCTGAAACCTCCCCCGTATCGTTCACCTGCAAGTAATTTTGCATACACTTCCGAAGTCTCTCACATATCCCCTCCTCCGACAACAATCCTACATCTAACCTCCATTGTGGGCATTGGTAATTCCTCCCCCCCCCCCCCCCCCCCCCACCCCCCACCCCCGACCTGCAGGTCCACCCAGTGCGGGGCATGGTCCGAGATAGTGATTGCCGAATATTCCGTATTCTTTACCTCCCCTACACAGTCCTTGCTCAAGATAAAGAAATCAATCCTAGAATATACTTTATGAACATGTGAGTAAAACGAGTAGCCCCTTCCCGTCGGCTGTCTGGCTCTCCATCGGTCCACTGCCCCCATTTGCTCCATGAACCCTTTTAGCTCCCTTGCCATTGCTGGGAGTCTACCCATTCTGGGACACGTCCGGTCCAGCCACGGGTCAAGGACCGTATTAAAGTCCATTATCAACCTACGTGAGTCCAGGTCCGGGATCATCCCCAGCACTCTTTTGATAAAGTCCACATCGTCCCAGTTCGGAGCATATATGTTTACCAGCACCACTCTTCTCCCCTCCAGTTTGCCCCTTACCATCAGGAATCTGCCCCCCCTGTCTGCGACTACGCCTTCCGCCTCAAATTGAACCCGCTTATTGATCATAATTGCTACCCCCCTGGACTTAGAATCCAAGTCCGAGTGGAAGACCTGGCTAATCCAGCCCTTCCTTAGCCTAGTCTGGTCAGACACTTTCAGATGTGTCTCCTGCCAGGGCCGGCTCAAGGCACCGGCAACTCGGGCAGTCGCCCGGGGCGCCATGTGCTCGGGGGCGCCAGAGACTCGGGTCCCGCGCATGCGCAGTTGGGCCGGTGCCAACCAGCGCATGCGCGGTGGCCGCCCGCCCCCAGGGCGGCCCCCCAGCTCGGTCCGTCCCCCCGATCAGTCCCCCCCCGCCTAACCTCGGGTCCGCCCCCCCGCCCCGCCCTCGGGTCCGCCCCCCCTTCGGGTCCGCCCCCCGCGTCCGCCCCCCCGCGTGTCCGCCCCCCCTCGGGTCCGCCCCCCCGCCCCGCCCTCGGGTCCGCCCCCCGCGTGTCCGCCCCCCCTTCGGGTCCGCCCCCCGCGTCCGCCCCCCCGCGTGTCCGCCCCCCCCTCGGGTCCGCCCCACCCGCCCCCCCCTCGGGTCCGCCCCCCCTTAACCCGCCCCCCTCCTCGGCCGCGCCCCCCCTTGGCCTCGCCCCCCCTCAGCCCCGCCCCCCCTCGGCCCCCGCCCGCCCCTCGGCCCCCCCTCGGCCCCCCCCTCGGCCCCGCCGCCGTCTCCCCTCGGCCCCGCCGCCGTCTCCCCTCGGCCCCGCCGCCGTCTCCCCTCGGCCCCGCCGCCCCCCCCCTCGGCCCCGCCGCCGTCTCCCCTCGGTCCCGCCGCCGTCTCCCCTCGGCCCCGCCGCCCCCACCCCCTCGGCCCCCCCCCCCTCGGCCCCCCCCTCGGCCCCGCCCCCCCTCCGCCCCACCCCCCCCCTCGGCCCCCCCCCCCCTCACCCCCCCTCGCCCCCCCCCCCCTCGGCCCCCCCCGGCCCCGCCCCCCCCCCTCGGCCCCCCCCCCCCAAGTTCAGCTTGCCCGGGGCGCCAGCAACCCTAGAGCCGGCGCTGTCTCCTGCAACATAATTACGTCCGCCTTCAGAGCTCGCAAATGCCCGAACACACGCGCCCTTTTAACTGGCCCATTTAGTCCCCTGACATTCCAGGTGATCAGCCTGGTTGGGGGGCACAACCCACCCACCCCCCAAGCCGGTCAACCATAACCTTTCTTGGGCCCGCACCTGGCCCAAGCGCCGCGTCATTCTTCGCTCGCCTCTTGGCCACCTCCATCCCCACGGCCCGTGCGCCGCGCCATTCTTGGCTCACTTCTTGGTCGCCTCCACCCTCGACCTCCTTTCCATTACCTACTTCAGATCCCTACGTCAGCAGAATAACCCCCCCCCCCTCGCCTCCCAGCAACATCCCCGGTAGCCCCACCCCAGCCATCCATTGGCTGTATTCTCTCCCCCCACCTGACTCCCTTGACTAGCCAATCTGCTAGCCCAGTGACTCATCACTCCAGTGCCCACTTGTCCCATTCCCATTGTTTCCCCGACCTCATCCCCACTCCCCAGCACGCCATCCCCCCCTCCTGATCCACTGGAGCAATCTCACTAACACAGGAAGGTCAAACAAAATGTAAAACTCAAACAGCCCCGCGAGGCTGCTCCAGGTACAATACAGTTCCCGCCGCGTACACAGAAAAGTGTTAACTGTGGCGCTAACAATTGCAGTCAAAGACGAGAGACAAGTTCAATCGAGGCTTTATTGCTGTGTGATGCTATTCCTCCGGCTTCTACTGAAGACTAGAGTCTGAGTGACTCACACGCATATTTATACACAAGCTCCCTGTGGGCGGAGCTAGCCGGCAGTGGCTTACCGGAGGAACCTGTATTACAAGATTTTGTCATTCTTGATCTTGCCCCGCTGCGTGTTGTTGAACATGAAGTCTACCGACCGTTGGTCAGTGAGGAGAGTGAATCTCCTGTCGGCCAGGTAATGCCTCCAGTGACGCACCGCTTCAACGATTGCCTGGGCCTCCTTTTCAACAGAGGAATGTTGAATTTCAGAGGCGTGGAGGGTGCGTGAAAAGAATGCCATGGGTCTGCCTGCCTGATTCAGCGTGGCGGCAAGTGCGACATCTGAAGCGTCGCTTTCTACTTGGACAGGCAGTGTCTCGTCTACTGCGTGCATCCCGGCCTTGGCTATGTCAGATCGAATGCGGGTGAAGGCCTGTTGTGCCTCGGCCGAGGGGGGAAAATGTGTGGACTGGATAAGTGGGCAGGCCTTGTCCGCGTATTGTGGGACCCACTGGGCGTAATAAGAAAAGAAACCAAGGCAGCGTTTGAGGGCCTTGGGGCAGTGGGGGAGTGGAAGCTCCATGAGGGGGCGCATGCGGTCGGGGTCTGGCCCCAGTAGTCCGTTTTGGACTACGTAGCCGAGGATGGCTAAGCGGTCTGTGCGGAACACGTACTTCTCCTTGTTGTACGTGAGATTAAGGAGAGATGCGGTGTGGAAGAATTTAGAAAGGTTAGCGTCATGGCCCTGCTGGTCATGGCCGCAGATGGTGACATTGTCGAGGTACGGGAAGGTGGCCTGCAGTCCGTACCAGTCAACCATTCGGTCCATTTCTCGTTGAAATACAGAGACTCCATTCGTGACGCCGAAGGGAACCCTAAGAAATTGGTACAGACAACCGTCTGCCTCGAAGGCAGTGTAGGGACGGTCCGATTTACGGATGGGGAGCTGGTGGTAGGCGGATTGCAGGTCAATAGTAGAGAAGACCCGGTACTGTGCAATCTAATTGACCACATCAGAAATGCGGGGAAGGGGGTACGCGTCGAGCTGCGTGTACCGGTTGATTGGCTGACTGTAGTCCACGGCCATCCTGTGCTTCTCCCCGGTCTTAACCACTACCACCTGGGCTCTCCAAGGGCTGTTGCTGGCCTCGATGATACCCTCCCGAAGCATCCGCTGGACTTCGGACTTGATGAAGGCCTTGCCCTGGGTGCTGTACCATCTGCTCCTGCAGGCGATGGGCTTGCAATCTGCAGTCAGATTGGCAAAGAGTGAGGGAGGCTCAACCTTGAGGGTCGTGAGGCCGCCAACGGTGAGGGGAGGTAGTTGTACGCAGAATTTGAGGGTGAGGCTCTGGAGATTGCACTGGAAAACCAGGCCTAGTAAGAGTGACGCGCAGAGGTTGGGGAGAATGTACAGATGGAAACAGTCAAATTCCACACCCTGTACAGTAAGTTTAACCAGGCAGAAACACCAGATCGGGACAGAATGGGAACCGGAGGCGAGAGAGATCTGTCGGTTGGCGGGATGGACCGCAAGGGAATAGCGCCTTACCGTGTCCGGGTGGACGAAGCTCTCAGTGCTCCCGGAGTCGATGAGGCAGGAGGTCACGTGGCCGTTGAGCAGCACCGATGTGGAAGAGGGTGCCAGGTTGCGAGGACGCGACTGGTCGAGCGTAACGGAGGCGAGTAGCGGGTGATCAGCAGTCGAGTCAGATGAGTCCGACGAGGAGTGGTAGCGACCTGTGTCCCATGACCCCGTCCCGGGGTTAGGACAAAATGGCGACGTCTGGAGTACCTGTGTGGGAGAAGATGGCGGCGGACAAAATGGTGGCTCCCATGGAGCGTACGTTGTGGTGTCGGGAAAAAATGGCGGTACCCATGGAACGCACATGGCGGTGGGGGATGAAGATGGCGGCGCCCATGGAGCGGACGTGGCGGGGGCGGCGAAAGATGGCGGCACCCACTGATCGCACGTGGGTTCGGGGGCAGCGGACGGCAGGGCCCATTGTACGATCAGATGAGGCGAGAGGAACGGGGGTGCGATAGCGGCAACCGTCCGGGACTGACACACCGCTGCAAAGTGGCCTTTCTTGCCACAAGCTTTGCAGGTCGCGGAGCGGGCCGGGCAGCATTGGCGGGGGTGCTTCTGCTAACCGCAGAAGTAACAGTGGGGACTCCCAGGGAGTGCGGTGCGGCGAGCAGCGCAGGCGTAGTGCGCGGGGCAGCTGCTGGGGGGGGGGGGCGGTTGCAGGGTCCACAAGGGGTAGGACGGATGGGCCTGGGGGGCTGTTTGCGGGGTCCACGAAGGATAGGACGGGTGGGCCGAGTGGCAAGCGGAGTAAGTTCGCGCACTACGGGAGGCGGCCTTCATGGAAAGCGCCAGAGTCTTTGTGGCCGCGAGGTCGAGGGCGGCCCCTTCCAGCAGTCGTTGCCGGATGGGGTCCGATGCAATGCCTGTGACAAAGGTATCGCGCATGAGTAAGTCAGAGTGTTCCGAGGCTGTGAGGGCTCAGCAATCGCAGTCTCGTACCAGAGGTATAAGGGCCCTCCTGAAGTCCTCAATCGACTCACCCGGCTGCTGGACGCGAGTAGAGAGTTGATGCCTCGCAAACAGGGTGTTCGTTGACTGTACATAGTTCTCCTTGAGCAGCTCCATAGCTCGGGTGTAGTCAGTCGCATCTCGAATTAGCAGAAAGACACTGGAGCTAAGTCTCGAGTACAGGAATTGCTTTTTCTGAGCCTCCATCGGGGGAGGGTCCGCTGAAGAGATGTAGGCCTCGAAAACAGCAAGCCAGTGAACAACGTCTTTCCTGGCGTGAGGCGACTGCGGATCCAGCTGCAGATGGTCAGGCTTGATTCTGATGTCCATGGTGTACGGAAAATCACACAGCAATAAATTGTGGCGCTAACAATTGCAGTCAAAGACGAGAGACAAGTTCAATCGAGGCTTTATTGCTGTGTGATGCTATTCCTCCGGCTTCAACTGAAGACTAGAGTCTGAGTGACTCACACGCATATTTATACACAAGCTCCCTGTGGGTGGAGCTAGCCGGCAGGGGCTTAACGGAGGAACCTGTATTACAGATACAGCCATACATCCCCCTACTGCAAGTATGCATATCTTCAGTGGTTATCACCACATTAACCCACGTCCCTTTCCCAGCATTAATAAAATAACCCCACAATACCTCAGTACCCATACAACACCCACCCGAAGCAAACCTAGCAAACTATAAGCATAAATATAACGAAAGCCCCCAACCCACATCTTTAATCCCCATTGCGGACCGGCCACCCCTTTGTTGCAATACCGGCTCCAGTGCACTCAGCGAGCCCAACAAAAGGTACCCACCACAGCAGAAAGACCCAGAAAAAGAAAATAAAAGTAACAAAAACAGAAAAAAGACCATACGAGACCCACACCTCCCCCCCCCAGGCAAAAACTGCTCACACGAAAAACAGTAAACAGTCGACCAACAGTCCAGGCACAATCGGCATCCCTTCAAATGGCAGTTCTCGGACCCTAGCTTCTTCGGGCTCGGAGAAGTAGTGGTGTTGACCCTTATGCGTAACACAAAGACGGGCCGGGAAGAGCAGACCAAACTTCATGTGCTTTTTGAATAACACCTCCTTAGTTTGTTTAAAGGCTGCTCGCCGCCTCGCCAACTCCTGGCTTAGGTCCTTTTCCACAAACCTGCGGAACCTAATCACCATCGGACGGGGAGGACACCTCGGACGCACCTGTCTCGCCTGCACTCTTTATGCCCCCTCCAGCTCCGGCGATCGCGGAAAGGCTTCAGCCCCCATCAGCTGCATCAACAGGTCCGCCACAAACGCTATGGCATCAGCTCCCTCAGTCCCCTCAATGATCCTCAGATTTTGTCTGCGGGCTCTACTTTCCAACTCCTCTACTCTGTCCAGCAGTCTTCTCTGCCTCCCCTTCAACCCGTCGACTTCTAGCGCCGCAATCGTCTGCGCATCCACCTGCTCCTCCACCGCCTCTCCCATCTCCTTAACTTTTTCGTCCTGGGCATCCAGTCTCTGGTTCAGCTGATCCACTGCCTTCTGAAGTGGGTCCAAGTT
Source organism: Scyliorhinus canicula (assembly GCF_902713615.1). Lineage (NCBI taxonomy): Eukaryota > Metazoa > Chordata > Chondrichthyes > Carcharhiniformes > Scyliorhinidae > Scyliorhinus > Scyliorhinus canicula. The sequence goes on from NC_052152.1 coordinate 168,177,686, forward strand.
ATCCCGCTTCAATGACTCAAAGCTGCTTTTAATAACCTGCAGCATGTTTTCCAGCGCTTGCTGGATTGCTGGGTCCGAGGTCTGTAAGTCCTCCATCTTGGCTCCCGGGTCAGCTTCCCCTGCACCTTTGCCTTTGTCCCTTCCTCTCCCGATTCCATTGCTTCCTACTCTCCCGCGGTTCCATACAGTGGTGCCCACTCCTCCGCACCTCCGTGGCCATCCTTTCACCGCTCCATTGACCTGCTATACTGGGGAACCAGGTCCTTAAGTCCCACCGGAGTGAGAGCCCCCGAATGTGCGGCTCACTCACTCATTGCCGCAACCGGAAGTCCCTGCAAATAGTTTTTGACCGTAAATAAACTGCCCGTTGCTGTTATCGGCTGATGGTCACCTGGAGTTCCTGTTATTACAATGGGGACGAGGTAGAAGGACCTAATTGTGGGATGAGCACAGTAGTTTTTCTAGGCCCGGTACCGAGTGTTTTCAGTGCCCAGTGGAAGGAGCACCATCATGCCGCTTTTTAGCAAGCTTGAGCTTTTCAATGCGGATGAGGAAGATTGGATGCAATATGTGGAACGCATGCATCACTTTTACAGAGCAAACGGCATAGAAGGGGACGGAAGGCAAAAAATTATTTTGCTCATGGCCTGTGTGGCAACCAGACCTACAGTGTTAAGAAACATGTCCCTGATTCTAAATTATTTAAGTACCTTGTGAAATTAGTTGGAGGTTATTATCACCCTCTATCATCCTTCACCAGTATAAGTTTAATTCAATGGGGAGGGCCCCAGGTGAATCTGTTGCAGTTTTAATGGCTGGCTTGAGGAAGTTGGCGGAATATTGTAAATTTGGGGCCTCCCAGAAGGATATGTTACGCGACATGTGTGGGGTGAATAACATGACTATTCAGAAGAAATTGTTGCCAGAACCGGAGCTAGACTTAAAAAAGCCGATGGAATTAGTTTTATCCATTGAGTGGACTGAGAAAGGCACCCAGGAATGGCACCAGGTGGAGCAAGGTGGAGAACCAGGAATGAAGCTAATGGCACAGATTGGCGAAGATTCACCACGGTGGGGACTGGGGTAGGAGCCCCGCCTTGAATAGACGGCAAGTTTCAACGAGTGTTTTCGTTGCAGGGAAAGCCACGCCGCAGACGGACACAGGGTCCGAGAGGTCAAGTGTTTCTAGTACAGTAAAAGAGGTAATGTGAGGCATAGATGCAGAGACAAGTAGAGCTTGCCCGGCCCAAGAAGGGAGACTGGCAGCTGTTCACAGTAAGTGACTGTTACAGGGAAACATGTTTATCATTACTTGCAAATGGAGTACAGCCACTGAGGTTGAAGAACACTGTGGCCCAGGTAACCACTTATACATGAGTGGCACTAAAAATCAAGAGGACAGTGGTGGCTTCAGTAGCGTACAGGCAGCAGTCAGCCTGGCTCCCAATTTTCATCGTAAGTGACAGGGTTCAATCTTAATGGGGTGCAACTGTCTCTAACACATAAAATTGAATTGGGTAGAAATATTCAAACAGGGTGAGGGGGACCTGTACAAAGTTATCTGAAGGTATTTTGGAGTTTTCCGGGATGAACTGGGGAAGATAAAGGAATTCCAAGCCAAAATATATGCAGACCCTAGACAACACCAAGATTTTATAGGGTCAGACCAGTCCCTTATTCCATGTTAGAAAAAGTGGAAGCAGAGCATCAGCGCCTTAGAGACCCAGCCAATCTTAGAATGGTACAGTTTGCGGAGTGGGCTGCACACATCGTACCAGATAAGATGGTCTGAATTTGCGGGGACTTTAAAATTACAGTCAATCTAGCAACCAAATTGCCTCAGTTCCCATACCTAAGATTGAGGATCTATGCTAAACCCGCTGGGGGTTTAACATTCACCAAGCTGTGTATGAGCCATGCTTACTCACAACTGGAGTTAGATGAGGCATCTCGAGAGTACATTACCATCAACACGCACAAAGGATTGTATGAGTATACTCGGTTACCATTCGACATGGTCAGCGTGCACAATTTTCCAGTGCACCATGGAAAATTTGTTGCAGGGATTACTCAGAGTTGCTATTTATCTATCTAATGTCCTGGTCACCAGTTCCACAGAAGAGGAATACTTAACCAACTTGGAAGAAGTGCTAAAAGGATTCTCGAACACTGGTGTGTACTTGAAAAGAGAAAAGTGTACGTTCCATGTGAACGGGCTGATCTATTTGGGCTACAGGATCGACGCAAAAGGGTTGCATCCAGTGGAGGAGAAGATAAAAGACATCAGTGAAGTGCCCACCCCAAAAAACACTGCGGAGTTTAAGTCCTTCTTGGGGATGATTAACTATTACGGTAGATTCCTTCAGAATCTGGCCACCATGTTAGCACCATTGAAGAAGAACCAGAAATGGGGCTGATTTAGCACACTGGGATAAAGAGTTGGCTTTTAAAGCAGACCAGGGCAGGCCAGCAGCATGGTTCAATTCCCATACCAGCCTCCCCGAACAGGCGGCAGAATATGGCGACTAGGGGCTTTTCACAGTAACTTCATTTGAAGCCTACTTATGACAGTAAGCAATTTCATTTCATTTCATTCATTTCAAATGGTTTTGGAAAGCAGATCAGGAGGAGGCCTTCAATTAAATGAAGCAGCGTTTCCAGTCCATTTTGACCTTCAAATAGAACTTGTCCTTGCCTGCGACACATCTCCATATGGGATAGTAACCACTCTTTCTCATCGATTGCCCAATGGAACAGACAGGCCCATCGCTTAAGTATCCTGAACCCTCTCTAAGGCAGAAAAAGGATATTAGAAGGCATGTTCAGCATTAAGAAATTCCACCAATACATCAATGGATGGCATTTCACATTGGTGATGGATACAAACCCTTGTTAGGATTATTCAAGGAGGATAAGACAATTCGCCCTATTGCCTCTGCCCGAATACAACACTGGGTTTTGCTACTGTCAGCCTATGAATATATCTCAGAGCATCGGCCGGGGTGCAGATATGTCACGCCGGTACCTTGACCAATCTTCCCTTACCCATAAGCTCCACATCCCCATTGGTGCCTGAGTAAGTTGTGCTAACTTATTAAGCTTCCTGGAGAAATTACCGGTGACCACAAGACAAATCAGATTGTGGGCACAAAAAAGACCCTATCCTGTCAAATATCCAGCATATGATTTTGAACAATGGTTTCCCTTGTCCTGTTTCAGAAATGTTAAAGCTTTATTTGATAAGGAGACTGGGTTGAGTTAGGAGGACGATGTGCTCCTGTGGTTCACGTATCGTCTTTCCAGGTACTGGTAGACAGCTGTTATTGGAGGAGTTGCATAAAGACCACCCGGGCATGGTTAAAATGAAGATGGTGGCACGGAGCTATGGCTCATGGCCCGGCATCAACATGGACATTACTAGCATCGTTGAGCATTGCGACTAGTGTAAAGAACAGTGGAACCTTCCCGCTGCCATATCTCTGCACCCCTGGGAATGGCTTGGTAGGCTTTGGGTGAAGGTGCATGTCAACTCTTGTGGGGCCCTTCATGGGGCCCATGTTCCTTTTGTTGGTAGACATCCACTCAAAATGGATGGGTGCGTACCTAATGAAGTTCACTACATCTTTCACGGCCACTACACAGTTGCGCCAGTGTTTTTATGTCTATGGTATACCCGAGATCCTAATTTTGGACAATGGCACCACGTTTACCAGTATGGAATTCCAGCGGTTTAGGACTGTCAATGGGATCAGGCACATAAAAGCGACACCGTACCACTCATAGTCAAACCGGTTGGCGGAATGCGCTGTGCAAACCTTCAAAGCCGGAATGAGGAAACCTTCGCTGGCTTCCATGATGGAAGTTGCCCCAGTGGAGCTGCTGATGCGCCGTCGTTTGCGGAAACGACTGAGACTGATTTGGTGGGAAAAGTGGAATCCCGACAGCATCTCCAAAAAAGGAACCATGATTCATCGAGGGCAAGGAGAGCATTTACAATAAATGACCCAGTTTTCAGAAGGAACTTTAGAAATGGACCTAGCTGGGTCTCGGGATTTGTTGGAGCCAAGGCAGGCCCAGTATCATATAAGGTACGGACCCAGGAGTCCGCCCCGGCCCGCCCCCCCCTCGGGTCCACCCCCACCCCGCCCCCCCCTCTCGGGTCCGCCCCCCCGCCTCCCCCTCGGCCCCGCCCCCCCAAGGGCGCCGAAGTTCAGCTTGCCCGGGGCGCCAGCAACCCTAGGGCCGGCGCTGCCCAAGATAAGATTCTGTGGAAGCATTTGGTTCATTTAAGAAGAAGAGAGCCTTCATTAGAGGTGGTAGCCTCTTCAATATCCAACCTACCCATGGTTAGTACCGATCAGGGGCTCAAAGTGGCTGAAAAAGCCATCATGAGTCAAGTATCTTTGGTCACTGGGCAAGAAGGAGCAGAGCCAAAGAGCTACCAGTACCCAGAGAGGAAATTGAAGACACCAGCCCAAGCAAGACAACTAGGGACGACACAGTGGCACAGTGGTTAGCACTGCTGCTTCACAGTGCCATGGACCTGGGTTCGATTCCGACCTCAGGTGACTGCCTGCGTGGGGTTTGTACATTCTGCCTGTGTCCCTGTGGGTTTCCTCCGGGTGCTCCAGTTTTCTCCCACAGTCCAAAGACGCACAGGTGGATTGGACATGCTAAATTGCCCCTTATGGAGGGGTTGCAGGAATAGGACAGGGAGATTGGGCCTCGGTAGGGTGACCTTTCGAAGGGTAGGTGCAGACTCAACGGCCTGAATGGCCTCCTTCTGCATTGTAGGGACTCTGTGAACTCCCAGGGGAGAAGCCCAACCAGTGCTCCCAACACAAAGTTTTTTGCCTCTAAATAAACTGTCTGTTGTTGTTGTCCCCTGATGGTCGCCTGGAGTTCCTGTTATGACAATTCACATCTAATTGTTATGGAAATATTATGTAATATTGTCCAACATCAAACAAAATATTTCTATTTGTCTTACAGCCACAGAGCTTCCTCATTTTCACAGATCTGGTTAGCATGATAATAGGAAGAGCCTTTGTTCTTTGGGAGAAGTGGCTTCAATACTACAACATCCAACAAAAACTCAAGTACAAGATATTAGAAGCCAATGATATACTTACATTTTCTGTACACATATCTGGTTTGTATATACTTTAGTATAGCCTCTTGTTAGTTTTAATAAGGGTGCTTTGATGAATCAGACTTGTTTAAGTTTAGCAAGGCCTAATTCTGGAGCCCAAATTGCCCTTTTAAACGATTTGAGTTTGATAGAGATACAACCATCAGATAAAGACTAATACACCAAATTAGTAAATAGTATTGAAGTTCATTGATTATAAGTAAATATTAAACATCAATGTAAAACTTATCAACTGCTGGCTAAATAATGAACGAAAGCGAATCAACTAACTAATAGAGGAGGATTGTAGGAAAAGATTATTTAGCAATGAAACTGTACCAACACCATGCTTTCAATAGGTGATCAATCCAAGACAAGTGGAACCTAAACTTCAAATCCTCATGCCAACAGAGAAACCATCACTGCCTCCAAGAAGCTCTACACCCTCCTGAGATTTTGATGGGCAGGGAAGCCTTCAGCAAACCAGTCTAAGAACTAACCGCACCCAACACTCAGTGCCCCTGACATTTGTTGGAAACGTCCTTCACACTGGCAGGGGAGCACTCAATTATCCCTGAAGATCCAAGTCACTTCTTCCACACTTGATGGACATTAAACTGGTTCCCGTAACCATTTTAACCATAACTCGAAAGATGTTGTAAACCCATCTTGGCCAAATTGTTGAAAATGGCTAATTCGTCAATAATTTGTCAATAACACCATGAAGGTAAACGCCATGGGCTCTAGCTAATTGTGTACATAGTCTTAAATGTGATTTGGGGTTATTTTGTTGTAAAAGGTTAACAGCAGGTGGTACGGTGGTGCAATGGTTAGCACTGCTGCCTCAGGCGCCAAGGACCCGGGTTCGATCCCAGCCCCAGGTCACTGTCCATGTGGAATCTGCACATTCTTCCCGTGTCTGCGTGGGTCTCACCCCCACAACCCAAAGATGTGCAGGGTAGGTGGAATGGCCACGCTAAATTGCCCCTTAATTGGGGAAAAAAAAGAATTGGGTACTTTACATTTATTTTTTTAAATGTTAATAGCATCAACATGGCTTATTTTCTGTTCACATGTTAATAAAAATGACCAAGTTAAGCGCACACACTAAATCATCGTAAAATAAACTCAAAAACCTAGGCCAGCTTACACGCCTGGTTTATATTTTAGCTGTAGTATAATAAGCTATTATACTGTTAAATTGTATTGTCCTGTTTCTACAAATTTTGTGCACTTTTTTCACCGTTATCCTTAATAATTGTACTTAATGTTTCCAAAGTGAATTCTCTTTTTTCTTATAATGGTCACTAAAGGACCAACTCCAGAATTTACTGATGTATGCGATGAAACTCCTTTGGACAGACACCTTTGTCACCTTTGAGTTTCAGCATAAACCAGTATATAAAAGAACAAAGTATGGTTTATCATGTTGTTGTAAACTGATAAATTTAATGAATTGGAGATTTCAAGGTGAGATATCTAGTGTACCCAAACAAGTAAGCCCATAAAACTCTTCCATAATGCTAAATCCACGCTGTGGAAACTATACTGTGGAATCACATTGTAAACTTGGATCTGGAATGAGCATTACAAAAGCAGGGAAATAACGCTGAACATATGTACCTTGGTCACGCTATATGTGTATGCTGTTGATGTGCAGGAACACTATTCTGCAATCCTGATTGAGGTCTGCACACACCACTCCCAATACAGCTCGGCCATGCCTGCAGGCCTGGGATACATCACTTTCATTAATCTATGGGAGAGCAGACTGCAGAAGAAGAGTGACTCCTTGAAAGTCTCTGGTTGGACAGCCATCCAAGATGAAGGACAGGTGTTAATACCGAATCTGCTAGGTTGCAGCATGAACTTTGGCCAATGCTGCAAAAAAGGCTGGTGATACTGATTCTCTTTGGGAGAGTCTAGCTGTTGCATTGTTAGAGATGAACACATTCTTCAGAACGTAAAGTGCTGACATCATATAAGTGGACAGCACACAGGTTAGGGGCGAACTCCTTCACACTTTGAACCAGAATTTTGAAATCCTTTGGCAGGCCTTTCAATACCTCATGGCATGCTAGTGAAAGAATTGCAATTTCCTTTTTGTGACCTGACAATGTCATTTCCGCCCTTCCCAGCAGAGCTAGGAGAGGACCATGCCCACTGGTAATCAGTCTCCTGGGTTATCTCTGCCAGCAGTATTTGCAGATGCTCACTGGCGATGGGTGCTCCACCAGGGAAAACCCTTCTGGCTTACTATCTAACCCATACAGAATAACAATGTCTGAACTGGCATCTGGGAGAGATGGAGCATGTGGCAATGCACCCTTCAGAACATTTTTTCAAAACTTGTTCATGGGATATGGGTATAGCTGTCAAGGCCAGTATTTACTGCCTATCCCTAAATGCCCTTGAGAAGGTGGTGGTGACCTGCCTTGTTAAAACTTCTTCATTGACCTCCTCTGAGATATCTTCCAGTGCAACCTTTTGGCTGCTAATAAGGATCGAAAAGAAAGAGGTCATGAGTTAGGATGGCAGATGGAAGCTCGCCATTTGTGGTTGTCAGCTTTGAGAATGTAGATTGAAGTTTTGATGAAGTAAATGAAGGGTTGCATTTTGATTAGGTGCAATTGTATTACCATTATCTTCTTTCTGATACTCAAGGCTATGCCTGGGCCTCTGATCCCAGGTCACCTCTTCAAAAAATTCAATAAGGTTAGTCAGGCATGACCTTCCCTTCACGAATCCATGCTGGCTCTCCTCGATCGACCAAGATTTTTTGAGGTGTTCAGCTACCCCATCGCTGATTATAGACTCCAGCAATTTTCCACCTCAGATGTTAGAGTCACTGGTCTGTAGTTCCCGAGTTTCCCCCTTTCACCCTTCTTAAAAAGTGGAGTGACACGTGTAATTTTCCAATCCAGAGGGACAACAGCCGAATCGAGGGAACTCTGAAAGATTCGAGTTAGGGCATCTACAATGTGCTCCCCTACTTCCTTTAACACCCTTGGTGGAAAGCATCAGGTCCTGGGGTTTGCACTCTTTAGTTCCACTCATTCTTTCTTAGTGATGCTGTTCTTATGTTAATTGTATGAAGTCCCTGTCCTTTATTGACTGTTAATGTTTTTGGGACGTCTGGCAAGTTATACTCCTTTTCAACTGTAAATACTGAGGAAAAGTAATTGTTCAACATGTCTGCCATTTCCCCATTATTACTGACAATATCTCCATTTACAGATTTTAGTGGCCTAAAATTGCTGTTGACCACCTGTTTTCCATTTGTATAAGTATAAAATTTCTTCTCATTGATTGTGATGTCCCTTTCAAGTTTCCGTTCATAATCTCTTTTAGTAGCTTTTATAAGCTGCTTTGTGAACATTTTCTCATCTTCGTATCTATCCCATTCGTCTGGATCTGTGCTTTGCCTTGTATTTTTGGAAGCCCTTTCTTTTAGTTTTATGCCGTCCCTAACCTCTTTAGTTGTCATGGCTGTTTTTTTTGTGAAATGGAAACATTTCCTCTCGGGGGACAGGAGGCTCTGTATCTTGTTAAATGTTTCTTTAAATATCCTCCACTGGTCTTCAGTCGTTTGACCCATTAACAGATCTTCCCAGTTTATCGTGGACAGTCTCTGTCTCATTCCATTAAAGCCAGCCTTATCCAAGGCTAACATTCTGAATCGTGCATTTCACTTTCAAACGCTACCCTGAATTCAATCATGTTGTGATCATTATTTTGTTTTAATTTTTTTAATACATTTTAGAGCACCCAATTATTTTTTTCTAATTAAGGGGCAATTTAGTGTGGCCAATCCACCTACCCTGTATATCTTTGGGTTGTGGGGAGAAACCCACACAAAGACGGGGAGAATGTGCAAACTCCATATGGACAGTGACCCAGAGCTGGGATCAAACCTGGGACCTCTGTGCTGTGAGGCAGCAGTGCTTTTTTTTAAAATTTAGAGTACCCAATTATTTTTTTTTCCGATTAAGTGACAATTTAGCGTGGCCAATCCACCTAACCCCTGCACATCATTGGGTTACGAGAGTGAAACCCACACAGACACAGGGAGAATGTGCAAACTCCACATGGACAGTGACCCAGGGCCGGGATTCAAACGTTGGTCTTCAGAGCCACAGTCCCAGTACTAACCACTGTGCCACATGCCGCCACAATGTGAGGCACCAGTGCTAACCACTGCGCTACTGTGCTGCCTTGTGTTGTGATCACTATTTAGTAAATGTTCACACACAGTTAGGCTGTTAATTAAATTTTGCTCATTACTCATAACTAAATCTACTATTGCCTGTCCCTTGCTGCAACTAGAACATATTGCTGCAGGAAACTATGCTGGGCACATTGCAGAACAATTCCTTGCCCATCAGCTGCTCAGTTTTTTATGCAGCCACCTGCCGAGTTACTTCTCACCAATTTGTGAGGTACCTACTCCAGTCTGGTGTAGACACCTGTCCATTCCCTTGCACAATACCTACTTTGGCAGGTTGAGGAGCAAAAGGCACAACTGACCGCAATTTACTCCATTTCCACTGAAGAGGTAGGTCTAAGAGTTTTCTGATTCCTAGTCTATAAGAGCAACAAGTTGCTCTTGCAGGTGTAAAACCGCAGTTCACACTCACGTCTCAGGAGACCCTTCACTTTTTTTTACAATTCAAGAGAAATACAAGGAGTCATAGAGTTGAATTCTGCCACGAGTCTTCTCAGCAGAGGCAAATGCAGACGGCAACCTCATTTCGAAAGGTGGTGGGATCTGGGGTGAGACATTGTTGGCGGTGGCTAATTTAAGAGGCCAGCACCATGGAGGCCATTCAAATAAGTGCTAACAGTCCAGTAACGTCAGAGCCACTACCAGCGGTGGCCAGGGCTGAGGCTGCAGCTCCAAGGAGAGGGGACCATAATGGTGAGTAAGGTAGGGAAAGCTGGGGCCTGGCAGTACTGTGGAGCACCAATGGTGCTGTTGCTGTGATGACAGCTATTCCTGCCAGGGGTCTTCATGGGCCATGGAGTGTCCATAAAAGAGGGCTCCCCCGACCAGAACCGCGTGGGAGGATGTCAGGTTTCACTCGGAGTCTCCCCTGAATTATCATCATTAACATTTCCAGCATGTAGGGACATTGGCAGCACGGTAGCACAGTGGCTAGCACAGTTGCTTCACCACTCCAGGGTCCCAGCTTCAATTCCCGGCTTGGGTCACTGTCTCTGCAGAGTCTGCACATTCTCCCTGTGTCTGCGTGGACTTCCTCCGGGTGCTCCGGTTTCCTCCCACAGTCCAAAGATATGAAGGTTAGGTGGATTGGCCATGATAAATTGCCCTCAGTGCCTAAAACGGTTGGGCAGGGTTAGTGAGTTCCAGGGTTACGGGGATACGGTGGAGGTGTGAACTTAAGTGGGGTGCTCTTTCCAAGGGCTGGTGCGGACTCGATGGGCCAAATGGCCTCCTTCTGCACTGTAAATTCTATGCAACAATCTATGAATGTGTTAACTTGCTGGAAACAAGACCACTTGGAATTTTCAAACATTTATCAATGATTTATAACTGTGTACGGGGGTAGAGAAGCATAAGGCTCCTTCCAGAACCATTTCCCTGAGCGTTGGTCACACTTGATCTGCCATCACTGATGGTGTATGTTAACAATAAGCATAATAGTTATTAATCTTTTAGACTACATTCCCTGCTGGCAACCGGTACTCCCAACTGAGACAAAATGCCCAGTAAAATGGAAAATGGCCTTGAATGGGCCACTTAAGTATCGCAGTTGGCGGCCCAGTTGTCAATTTTCCAGACAGGGTTGGAATGCATGGGACTCCCCTCTTGATGCCTCCTCCCACCATTTTGCCAGCTCACCCAGTTTCCTGCTCATCATCAATAGGCCATCAAAATTCAGTCCGTAGTATCAAAGAATAGTGATTGGCTGTTTGAGTCTTTCAAAGCTCTTTGCCCAGCTCTTTCAAAGACTAAATTCTCCATTTGCTGACTTGTCAGTTGTTGAGCCAAGTTATGTCAGGTCTCTTATGACTTAAAAATACTTCCATGATTTACAAAATGAATCTGGAACTATAGGAACGTTTGTAACATTCAAGTTTCTTTTTAATTAATTCATTTTCAAAAACATGGGACCCCCAGCTTACACTCAATAATCATTCACAGTTTATTTCGGGGAAGTGAAGGATCCTGCACCGATTTTCACATCTCAACAATTTAGACTACAGCTGCGCATTAGAGAGATATATAAAGCACTGCTTCAAACTCTTGTGAATGAAGAATTAAATACTGAAATCAGATTGCTGTTTGTTGGTAATGTGACTGGATGATATTTCACTGAACAATGGTTTCATGTCTCTACTTATTATATGCACCTCAATACTTTTAGACAAAACTGCTTTGGGCTTTTGTGGGGATTATTTCATGGGAGATAGCTGTTCACGGTTATTAACGCCACATCATGTTTCAGTCAGCTGAAAGAATCCCAAAGAAATATTCCTTCAATTTTACAATAGTATAGATAAAACCTATTCCATTGTCTCTCTTTTGTACAATTTATTAAGTTGTTTGGACTGTAACAGATTTGTTGCTTCACACAGATCTCAGGTCTGCGTCAGTTAATGCTCTGAATGCAGCATGCCATATGAATAGGTCACAAGATTGTTGCTTAAGAGATGAACTGAAATGGGGAAGTGTTTCTCTGTTACTGCCAATTAATGATAAGCCTGCATGTTGAACTAAGAACATTTATTTATAGGCTTGTTAATATTCAGAGTGGTGAGATGACAACAAACCCGGCAAAAGGCAGTTGTTGGGACTGTGCCTGGCAGTCATCTTTTTAACTTTAACCTCACTAATGCATCATTAAATTGCAGAGACAAATTTTGAGACATAGACGTCACATGAGGCATGTACGGAATAGCCAAACTAAATTACTATTCAACTAATAAAACAATATCATAAAATGTTTATTTGCGAAACCGTCTTTTTCATTGTAATATCTGGAATTCTAGCTATCATTTATATGCAAAGCTCTCTTCCCAGATGAGTACAACAAATGCAGGCAAGCCGATAAATGCCTTGTCCAACTAAAAGATTGGATTGGATTTTGCTTATTGTCACGTGTACTGAGGTAAAGTGAAAAGTATTGTTCTGCGAGCAGCTCAACAGATCATTAAGTGCATGAAAAGAAAAGGAAATAAAAGAAAATACATAATAGGGCATCTCAAGGTACACAATGTAACTACATAAACACCGACATCGGGTGAAGCATACAGGGGTGTAGTGTTAATGAGGTCAGTCCATAAGAGGGTTGTTTAGGAGTCTGGTAACAGTGGGGAAGAAGCTGTTTTTGAGTCTGTTTGTGCGTGTTCTCAGACTTCTGTATCTCCTGCCCAATGGAAGAAGTTGGGAGAGTGAGTAAGCCGGGTGGGAGGGGTCTTTGAATATGCTGCCCGCTTTCCCTAGGCAATCCCAGTTGCAAGTGTAGATGGAGTCAATGGAGGGAGGCAGATTCATGTGATGGATTGGGCTGTGTTCACGACTCTCTGATGTTTCTTGCGGTCCTGGGTCGGGCAGTTGCCATACCAAGCTGTAATGCAGCCAGATAGGATGCTTTCTATGTGCATCTGTAAAAGCTGGTATGAGTGAATGTGGACATGCTGAATTTCCTCAGTTTCCTGAAGAAGCATAGGTGCTGTTGTGCTTTCTTGGTGGTAGCATCGGCGTGGATGGACCAGGAGAGATTTTTGGAGATGTGCACCCCTAGGAATTTGAAACTGCTAACCATCTCCACCTCAGCCCCGTTGATGCTGACAGAGGTGTGTAGAGTACTTTGCTTCCTGAAGTCAATGACCAGCTCTTTAGTTTTGCTGGCATTGAGGGAGAGATTGTTGTCACTGCATCGCTCCACTAGGTTCTCTATCTCTCTCCTGCATTCTGACTCGTCGCGATTCGAGATCTAGCCCACTATGGTCGTATCGTCAGCAAACTTGTAGATGGAGTTGGAACCAAATTTTGCCACGCAGTTGTGTGTACAGGGACTGAGTATAGGGCTAAGTATGCTGCCTTGCGGGGCCGCGGTATTGAGGACTATTGCGCAGGAGGTGTTGTTGTTTATTCTTGCTGATTGAGGTCTGTAGGTCAGAAAGTCGAGGATCCAGTTGCAAGTCCTAGCTTTTGGAGTTTTGATATGAGCTTGGCTGGGATTATGGTGTTGAAGGCAGAGCTGTAGTCAATAAATAGGAGTCTGATGTAAGAGTCTTTGTTGTCGAGATGCTCTAGGGATGAGTGTAGGGCCAGGGAAATGGGGCCTGCTGTGGACCGGTTGCGGCGGTATGCAAATTGCAGTGGATCAAGCCGTTCTGGGAATATGGAGGTGATGCGGTTCATGGCCAACCTCTCGAAGCGCTTCATTACGATTGAAATCAGGGCCACCAGACGTCAACATTGAGGCACGTTGCCTGGTTCTTCTTTGGATCCGGTATGATGGTGGTCTTCTTGAAGCAGGTGGGGACCTCGGAGTGGGGTAGGAACAGGTTCAAGATGTCCGCAAACACCTCTGCCAGCTGGTCCGCACGGACTCTGAGTGCACGACCAGGGATCCCATCCGGGCCTGTGGCCTTCCGAGGGTTCACTTTCAGGAAGGCCGATCTGACTTTGGAAGCTGTGATGGTGTGTATGGGTGAGTTATGGACGGCTGGGGCACTCGACAGCGAATTATTGGTTTCCTGCTTGAACCGAGCATAGAATGCATTGAGTTCATCGGGGACAAGTGCGCTGCTGCCGGAGATGCTGCTCGGCTTCGCTTTGTAGCCCGTTATGTTGTTTAATCCTTGCCACAACCGCCAAGAGTCTGTCTGTGACTTTAGCTTGGTTTGATATTCTCTCTTGGTATCTCTGATGGCTCTGCGGAGGTCGTACCTGGATTTCTTGTATAGGTCAGAGTCATCTGACTTGAACGCCTCAGACCTGTCCTTCAGTAGGGAGTCAATCTCGCGATTGAGCCATGGAGTGCGCTTCTATGATCCTGCGCAAATGCGGCGAGTCGTAAAGGCTGCCGTGAAACTGGCCGTGTTTCACGGCAGCCTCCGCGCCCCCTCCCGGGACCCGATTCTCCCCCCCCCGGGCGGGGCTAGCAGCGGGGCCCCGTGAAGCACGGCATCGCGGCCTTAGCGACTGTCGCTAAGTCCGCGCGCCAAGCGTCACGCCGGCTGACACGCACGATGATGTCAGCCGCGCATGCGCGGATTGGATGGCTCCAACACGCGCATGCGCGGGGCCGTCATCTCCCTCGGCCGCCCCGCGGACTGATCCTGCGGGGCGGCGGAGGGAGAAAGTGTGCGTCCGTTATGGACGCACTGCCCGCGATCGGTGCCCACCGATCGCGGGCCCATGCCCCCCTTGGCACGGCCGTGGTACTGCCGTGCCAATTGCGGCCGTTTTTACAACGGCAGCAAGCAGGTGTGTTTGCTGCCGTAAAAACGGCCGTAAAGGCCTGGGAACTCGGCCCATCGGCCTGGGGAGAATCGCTGTTCGCCGTAAAAAACGGGCTGGTAACAATGGTGCCGATGCTCTGCTGAGAATCGCGTTCCGCCGTCGGGGCGGAGTGGCGCGATTCGTGCCGGTCACGGGGATTCTACGGCCCGGCCCCAGGCTGAGAGAATCCCGCCCATGGTTTCCGGTTGGGGAACGTACGTACTGCTTTGTTCGGCATGCAGTCGTCCACACATTTGCTGATGAAGTCTGTGACAGAGGTGGCATACTCATTTAAGTTGGTCGCTGTGTTCTTAAATATGGACCAATCCACTGTCTCTAAGTAGTCACATAGGTGCTCTTCTGTTTCCTCGGACCAGCAGTGCACAATCTTCTTAGCTGGATTCTCCCGCTTGAGTTTCTGCTTGTATGCCGGGAGAAGGAGCACCATCTTATGATCTGATTACCCAAAGTGCGGTCGGGGGATGGAATGGTAGGCACCCTTGGTTTTTGAGTAGCAGTGGTCAAGAGTGTTGTCGCCCCTGTTGGGACAGGAGATGTGCTGGTGGAATTGTGGCAGTACTCTCTTGAGGTTGGCCTTGTTGAAGTCTCCGGATACGATGAACAAGGCCTCTGGATGTTCTGTTTCGTAGTTGTTTATAACAGTTCGGCCAGCGCCTTCCTCACTTCTGCTTGTGGTGGGATGTAGACCGCTGTGATAATGGCTGAAGTGAACTCACATGGAAGATAGTATGAGCGACACTTCACGGTCAGAATACTTCATGGCATTCCAGGTCCAGGGAGCAGTAGGTCGCCAGGGTCGCTGCATCCAAGCACCAGGAGAAGTTGATGAGGAGGCAAACCCCTCCACCCTTTGCTTTGCCTGATGACGCGGTGCGGTCTGCCCAATGAATTGAGAAAACTTCAGGTTGTGTGGCACAGTCCGGTGAGGCAGGGGTGAGCCATGTCTCTGTGAAACAGAGCACACAGCAGTCTCTTACTTCCCTCTGAGAGGTAAGTTTAGCGTTAAGTTCATCCAGCTTGTTTTTGTTCGCATGGACATTTGCCAGGGGTATGCCGGGGAGAGGGGTCTTGAAACCACATTGCTTCAGTCTCACCTGCAGACCGCTGCAGTTCCCTCGCTTCCTCTGTCGGCGGTTGCGGCTGGATGGTCCTGGGATCTGTTGGGAGAAGTCTGATCTTGTGGTAGGTAGGTGGTTGCGTCTGGCAGGGTTCAGGGTGCTGGCAGGGGCCAGGGTGCTGGTTACGTTTCTGGCAGATTCCCAGGTTGAGGTAGAGGGGTTGCTGAAGGGGGGGCATTTTTGCTATCCGGTCGGATCCCAGTGTTCTGCGGGCACGGGAATACCATGCAGCACGTTCCGGTCTGCGCGCGGGGTCTCCGCCATTTCATAGGGCCTGGGTCGTGGGCAGGGGCATCCTGAGGCAGGTTGGATTGGGTCTCGTGGTCTGTTCCCTCCCTGGGCACCCCTGGGGTCAGGTCTTGGAGTAGGCCCGGTCGGGCCTCCACATGGATTTTTCTTTCTTCTATCACCAGGTAGGTCGGGTCGCTGGGCGGGCCTCTCGGGGTCGAATGGGGCCAGATCTCATCATCGGGGGTCGGGTTGGGAGCTCTGGGGTCCGGGTCGGATCCAAATCGAGGTTGGGGCTTCACTCCCGTTTGGCCCGATCCGCTTCTAGGTCATGGAGGTCAGTTTGGGTCGGGTCAAAAGCCTCCACAGGCCTCGGAGGATGTTCAAGCCTGCAAGAAAAGATAAAAGAAAGATGTTAGTAAGAATGTTAGTCTTAGAGTTAAATTTTTAAAGATTAGAACGATTGTAAGATAAGTAAAATGTGGGCAGCACGGTGGCACAGTGGTTAGCATTGCTGCCTACGGCGCTGAGGACCCGGGTTCGAATCCCGGCCCTGGGTCACTGTCCGTGTGGAGTTTGCACATTCTCCCCATGTCTGTGTGGGTTTCACCCCCACAACCCAAAGATGTGCAGGATAGGTAGATTGGCCACTCTAAATTGCCCCTTAATTGGAAAAAATAATTGGGTACTCTAAATTTAAAAACAAAAAGATAAGTAAAATGTGGATCAGTTAGGTGTGGTAGTCACCACTGTTCTATATATGGGTTTTACGATAAGGCCCCTGTACTACAGGTATGGGGGTAGATCCCTGCCTGCTGGCTCCGCCCAGTAGGCGGAGTATAAATGTGTGTGCTCTCCGAACAGCAGCCATTTCGTCAGCTGCTGTAGGAGGTCACACATCTCTGTGTAATAAAGCCTCGATTACTCTCTACTCTCGTCTCATCATAATTGATAGTGCATCATTAGGGAGAGCTCGCAGAGATTCGCCTCACCCCGGCTCCATCTTGTGCGGGGACCAGATGATTGGAAGACCTAAACCCTAAATGTAGCACTGAACCAGAGTGAGTTACTCTACATGAGGGTTTTCAAAGGCGAGAAATATATTAGTTATAAGAGAAAATAATTGGAGAAAATGGATCCCTGTCAGTGGTGGTCTGAATTTTTTTTATTTATCTAGAATAGATAATCTGCATTTTGATCATGAAAACAGAAAATGTTGGAAACGTGTGCATGTCTGTCAACATTTTTGGTCCAGCTCTTATATTGCAAAATTTGCCACCCGTTTATTAAGGCCCAAATGGCACAGACCATGGATATCTCCACAGATAAAAAAGACCATGGAATATCTGAAACAAAGTACTCAATAATGTCTGTGATGACCTGGGTTGTTTTAGCCTAGTCACTTCTGTTGTGGGGAATAGAGCTGAATTCAAGAGGGCAATGTAACTGTGGTAACAAGGTCATTGGATAAGATTAAGAAGAGCTAATTTCTCACCAGAAGGTTCAACTGCTTGAATTAGATGAAGATAGGTGGGAGGATTATAAATGTCAGTATGAATCATTTGGCCAAAAAAGCCTGTCTTTGTCCCATAGACTTGATGTAGCTCAATGCATCATTGCTCTCCAGCCATCTGTTTTTCCTTGAACATGGGTCTAACCAGTCCCCGGTGGGAATGAGGATCCCACTGAGTATTTCCAATCCTATGATGCCTCTGGGACCAGAGCATGATGAGTTCAAACAATGTTCTGCTCAACATGGGATTGTAAGATATATATTGTGTAGGGGGGCACAGGCCATGAACATCTCCACAGATAAAGAGGACCAGGAATATCTGAAAAGAAGTACTCAATAGCGTCTGTGTTGACTTGACGTATTCCAGTCTACTCGCTCCTGTAATGGGAAATAGAATTGAATTCAAGACAGCAATGTAACCCTGGTAAACAAGATCATTGGACGTGATTAAGAGCTACTTCATTACACCAGGTTAAAGTTTCTTATTCTGCTATTGATTGTACATATATCATTTCACTATGCATTAATGGTAATGCTGTTACAAATATGAATGTTGTAAGATTGTCACATTTTGGGATTATCTCTCTAATTTAGAGTAAAATGGAGAAATGAAGGGTGTCGTATGACCAGTTGTAAACACTGCCCCATAACAAGCTTGGGTGTCTTGGTTGTTAAAGGGGGCCTTGTTGTTTGACTGGGAAGGTAGTGTGAGATATTCACATCTGTAAATAATTACCTGAGCAGTTGTGCTGATGGTATAGACAGTTACTCTCCAAATCACAGAACATAGAACATACAGTGCAGAAGGAAGCCATTCGGCCCATCGAGTCTGCACCGACCCACTTAAAGCCTCATTTCCACCCTATCCCCGTAACCCAACAGCCCCTCTTAACCTTTTTTGGTCATAAGGGCAATTTAGCATGGCCAGTCCACCTAACCTGCAGGTCTTTGGACTGTGGGAGGAGACCGGAGCACCCGGAGGAAACCCACGCAGACACAGGGAGAACGTGCAGACTCCGCACAGTGACCCAGCAGGGAATCAAACCTGGGACCCTGGCACAGTGAAGCCACAGTGCTAATCACTTGTGCTACCGTGCTGCCCAGGGAGCTGCTAAAAATGTCAGGGGGAAAAACAAATCACAGGGAGGTGCTAAAAATGTCAGGTTTTATAAATTATTATATTTTAAACTGTCTATTTAATTTCAAGATAAAATGAAGTAAGAGGTCTAGGGAATAACTAATTAACACCTCTACTGAGATATAAGGCCTATATGATTTACATTGTCATGGAGATGGGCTTTGAGAGGGGAATAGTCCATAGAAAATCATTGTAGCATGAGGTTACAGTGGGCTGGATTAGCTGTTTCCGTGGCTAAGTGCCGGCGCCAGCGGAGCACGTGTGGTCTTTTACAACCAAAAAATTGACACACAGCCATCACCAATTCCAGGACCGGTGAAGGGCTAGCATCAGCGACAACTGAAAACCCCACCGCCCGCGCTAAAAATGGCCGGAGAATGCCTGGCTGCTGGGCCGTGCACGCGCATGGCTGACAACCTGCACCGGTAGTGCAGTACAACATGACACCGGCCGCGTGCGACCCCAACCCTCCAACTGTGACACCACAGCCTAACCCCTGGCCACCACCCACCAGTCTCCCCAGCCCTTGCAGAAGCCCCCACGGCCAGTGGCATGTATCCTGGCCGAGTGTGGCAGCACTGGATACAGTACGCAGCCATCAGGGGCAGCACGGTAGCATGGTGGTTAGCATAAATGCTTCACAGCTCCAGGGTCCCAAGTTCGATTCCCGGCTGGGTCACTGTCTGTGTGGAGTCTGCACGTCCTCCCCGTGTGTGCGTGGGTTTCCTCCGGGTGCTCCAGTTTCCTCCCACAGGCCAAAGATGTGCGGGTTAGGTGGATTGGCCATGCTAAATTGCCCGTAGTGTCCTAAAATAAAAGTAAGGTTAAGGGGGGAGGGGTTGTTGGGTTACGGGTATAGGGTGGATACGTGGGTTTGAGTAGGGTGATCATGGCTCGGCACAACATCGAGGGCCGAAGGGCCTGTTCTGTGCTGTACTGTTCTATGTTCTATGTTCTATCATGCAGGGTTCTCACAAGATTAGGACCACACGTGTCCCGCGCTGACGGGAACTCAGCCCATTGGTGGTGGAGCATTGTGGGTGGACCGGCCGATGATGCAGAAATGGCACGCTGTGTGCATCACGATCACGGCAGTTTGGAGGGTGCACAGCACAGTGGCCTAGCGTCAAATCGGCGCCGGCCCCAAATTTGTCGCAAAAATCCATTCTCCGCCCAATCACCTAACACTATTTTGGTTTCAGGCTATGGAGAGTCTAGCCCAATGTTTTTCTTAAGATGTTCCTGGAACCTCACAATAAAGTCATTCTGTCAGAATCTGGGAGAGGAAGAAAAGGGATAGATGCAACCAGTCTCTATGGCTCACTATGCAAATGTGGGTGGGAACTCACACTCAGCTTGAAGAGGGTTGAGGAGTTAAATTAGAATTGTTTAGCTTTGTCTAGAGAGAGGCACCTCCAAGGTAACCCTCATTATGACTGTCAATTTGAATATTGGAAGTTATCCAGCTCAAAACGAGAAAACAGAAAAATGCCACTAAGAGATGAAAACAGATTTAGACTGGAAAATAAAGTGTCCACTTAAGAAACACAGTGAAGTACAATGGAGGAGGTTGATTTTCAGATGTTTTAAAAGTTAAATGGTGGCTCTTTTCGGGATTTTTGAGTACAAGTTGTTCACTATAGTGTTTAGACTTACTGCTTTTAATTTATTTATTACAGTAAATGTCTTACAACTCAAAATATTGTTGTGTGATCTTCTCAGCCAGTCACTGGAATTCAGATTTATTTTAAAAGTTATCTTTTTCATGGGTATCATAGCAATATGCATTGAATGTCATGATTACAGGTATATAAAAAATGGTTCTCATCCTGAACTACTTACCTTTTAATTCTACTCACTTCCTCTATATAAAAGGTGGGAACCCACAATTGTAACTGCAATACTTGATCTTTGGAGGGTATATGGAACATTATATTTGTTCCATTCAGTCAGGCTCAATATCAGGCCAGTTCCCCCATTCTCTTCGTCACCGTCTTGGTGTCAATGTCTGCTGTCATAGAATTTCATTGGCGATACACTTCTAACTACTTTCCATACCTCACTTTTCAATGATGCACCTGTTACTTTTCCCTTCCTTTTGCTGGACTTCTCACTTTCCAGACAATAGATTAGTATCCCATCTGTTGTACCTAGCCCCTTTAAGGGAAGTTCTCTGAGGGAGGGGTCATGTGACCCACCAGTCTGATCGACGATGGGAATTGGAAATTCACTGCGACGTGTTAGGACTAGTCCCAGCAGTTGGACCCTGGAGCTGAGTATGGAAAGACCATTCTGTAAATAGAATCATAGAATCCCAACAGTGCACAAGGAGCCCATTTGGCCCATCGAGTCTGCACCAACCCATTGAAGGAGCATCCTACCTAGGCCCACTTCCCCACAATCTTACCTGACCTTTGGACACTAATGGGCAATTTATCATGGCCAGCCCGTCTGACCTGCACATCTTTGGACTGTGGGAGGAAGCCGGATCACCCGATGGAAATCCACACAGACACGAGGAGAACGTGCAAACACCACACAGTCACCCAAGGCCAGAATTGAACCTGGGTCCCTGACATTGTGAGGCTCCAGTGCCAACCACTGTGCCACTCCTCAACTCAAATAGTTGTTTATAGTTGGAATAAATCAGTGTTCATATAAGTTAACTGGTGAAGCCAATTCTTGAAGTTGTTCCATTGGTAATAAGGTAAAGACGAGCGACTCTGATAGCAAAGATTCGTAGAAAACATCCAATTGCAAGAGTTGCAGAACAAGTCCAGACAAGTCCAAAAGATGTGCAAGTTAGGCGGATTGGCCATGCTAAGTTGCCCCTTACTGTCCAAAGTCTTCCAGGTTCGGTGGAGTAACAGAGATAGGGTAGGGGAGTGGGCTGAGGTTGGGTGTTCTTTCGGGGGGTCAGGGCAGACTCGATGGGCTGAATGGCCTGCTTCTGCATTGTAGGGATTCTACAAAGGAAGAGAGCAGAAGAATTCCTGTTTTGGAAAACCAGAGCCCTTTGATCCTGGTGCAGAAGATTGTGTACAGTATGCAGAATGCTTAAAATTATTTTTCCGTGCGAATGAAATAGAGGGGAAGGAAAAGCAGAGAGTAATTTTGTTAACAGTGTGTGGAGCATAGACATTCAGTCTCAATCTAAGCTTAATATCCTTGGATGCCCCCCATACTAAAACATTCGCAGGGATCGTAGAGTTAGTCAAAGGGCACCACCACCCCAAGTCTCCAGTAATTTCACAGCTCTACAGGTTTAATTCAACCGGAGACCCACAAGGGAGGGTACTGCAGCCTTCATGGCGAGGCTCAAGCAGATGGCAGAGCATTGCAATTTTGGGACTATGTTAAATTAGATGCTAAGAGATTATTTGGTATGTGGCATTAACGATGAAGCCATAAAACGAAACTTTTGGCACAATTGGAAGTAGACTATAAAAAGGAGCTGAATATTGCTTTGGCCATGGAGTTACAAAGGGTTCCCAGGAGTTACAAAGCACTCTGAGCAGTGTAGCCTACCAGGTAGTGCAAGAAATCGCAAGCAGCAGTGGCACCAGGAGGGAAGGTACTGGTTCAGGCAAGGAAGGCAGCAGGGTAGCATGGTGGTTAGCATAAATGCTTCACAGCTCCAGGGTCCCAGGTTCGATTCCCGGCTGGGTCACTGTCTGTGTGGAGTCTGCACGTCCTCCCCCTGTGTGCGTGGGTTTCCTCCGGGTGCTCCGGTTTCCTCCCACAGTCCAAAGATGTGCGGGTTAGGTGGATTGGCCATGCTAAATTGCCCGTAGTGTGCTAATAAAAGTAAGATTAATGGGAAGGTTGTTGGGTTACGGGTATAGGGTGGATACGTGGGTTTGAGTAGGGTGATCATGGCTCGGCACAACATTGAGGGCCGAAGGGCCTGTTCTGTGCTGTACTGTTCTATGTTCTATGTTCTATGTTCTATGAAATAGATATGGAACTGGAAGCACCAAAAGGTATTGAAGATTAAACCCACAGCCTAAGATGGACCCAGAGTGCGCAAGGTGTTACCGATTTGGGGGAAGCTATTCCCTCAGATTTATACAGATTTCGGGAAGCTGAATGCTTCAGGTGCAGGAAAAGAGAGGGGAAGGAAAAGCAGAGAGTAATTTTGTTAACAGTGTGTGGAGCATAGACATACAGTCTCAATCTAAACTTAATATCCCCAGATATTAAGAAAGGCCCACCCTCTGAGGTTGAAGAACACTGGGACCAGGCTGACGGCATATATGAGGGAGGCTAGAAAGATAATAGCCACACAAACGACCCCAGTGAGCCGTCAACAGAAATCCACTCGGCTGCCTTTAGTCATTGTGACTGGCCAGGGACCGAACTTAATGGGGCGTGACTGGCTCCAGGAGATCAAATGAAATAGGCAAGAGATTTTTCACATCAAAGAAGGGGCCTTGGTAAGATCATCAGAAAGTACCAAGGTGTTTTTCAGGAAGAACTGGGAAAAATAAAAGGAGTCAAGGCAAGAATTCATGCGAATCCTGAAGCCACCCCAAGATTTTTCCGGGCTAGACCTCTGCCTTATGCATTATTGCAGAAGGTCAAGACAAAGTTAAAAAGGCTGGAAGACCGAGGCATCATTTAACCTGTGTGATATAATAATAATCTTCCTTAGTGTCACATGTCGGCTTACATCAATACTGCAATGAAGTTACTGTGAAAATCTCCTCATCGCCACACTCCAGCACCTGTTCAGGTACACTGGGGCAGAATACAGAATGTCCAATTCACCTAAAAAGCACGTCTTTCGGGACTTGTGGGAGGAAACCGGAGCACCCGGAGGAAACAAATGCAGACAGGGGTAGAACATGCAGACTCTGCACAGACAGTGACACAAGCCGGGAATCGAACCCGGGTCCCTGCCGCTGTGAAGCAGCAGCATTAACCACTGTGCTGCCGTGCCACTCATATGCAGAATGGGCAACACCCATTGTGCCAGTAGTGAAACCGGATAAAGCCATTTGCATCTGCGGGGATTACAAGCTGATGGTTAACCAGGCTGTGAAGCTGGATAAGCATCCCATACTTAAAATCGGAGATCTATATGCAAAACTGGTTGGGGGGTGTCAAACATTATCTAAGATAGACATGATTCATGCCTACCTGCAGCTGGAGCCGGATGACGCCTCAAAGGAATATGTGACAGTAAACATTCATAACATGTTGGACAAGTACACATGCGTGCCTTTTGAAGTTTCATCAGCGTGTGCTATATTCGAAAAACCACAGAGAGTTTATTACAAGGCTTACACGGTAGCATTGTGGATAGCACAACTGCTTCACAGCTCCAGAGTCCCAGGTTCGATTCCTGGCTTGGGTCACTGTCTGTGCGGAGTCTGCACGTTCTCCCCGTGTGTGCGTGGGTTTCCTCCGGGTGCTCCGGTTTCCTCCCACAAAATTGCCCTTAGTGTTGGGTGGGGTAACTGGGTTATGGGGATAGGGTGGAAGTGTGGGCCTTGGGTAGGGTGCTCTTTCCAAGAGTCGGTGCAGACTCAATGGGCCGAATGGCCTCCTCCTGCACTGGAAATTCTATGATAAGGTGTTGGATGTACTTAGATGACATATTAGTAATAGCACCTACAGAAGAATACTTGTTGAATTTGGAAGAAGTATTAAGGAGGTTACAGTGAGCAGAAGTGTGCCTCAAAAAAGAGAAGTGCACCTTCCAGGTTAATGAGGGTGAACGCACAGGGATTGCACTCCATGGAGGATGAGGTGAAAGCAATTAAGGAGGCACCAGTCTCTAGGAATACCACTGAACTCAAATCCTTTCTGGGGATGATTAAATATTATGGGCAGTTCCTGTCAACAATGTTGGCTCCATGACATGCATTATTAATGAAACGCCAGAGATCGGCCTGGAATGGCACAAAAAGAGGCATTTAGCCAGGTCAAGCAGTTGTTGCAGTCATCATGTTTACTGGTGTACTTCAACCCTACCAAGAGGATAATCTTAACATGTGATGCATCCCCAGATGGCATTGGAGCTGTTTTGTCCCACGGAATGGCTAATGGATCAGAGAGACCTGTGGGATCTGCATGGAGAACCCTTACAGACGCAGAAGAGAACTATTCACAAAATCGAGTTAGAGGGCCTAGCAATCATCTGTGGCATCAAAATGTTCCACCAATATCTAACTGGAGACATTTCATTTTAGTGACAAACCACAAGCCACTGTTGGGTTTATTCAAGGAAGGTAGGGCAATTGCACCAATAGCTTGGGCCCGGGTACAGTGTTAGACACTGTTTTTGTCGGCTTATAAGTACACCTTTGAACATTACCACGCGACGTAAATAGCCAATGCAGATGCCTGAACGTATTCCTTTTCCAGAGATGGATGCAGCACCCCCATGCTACCAGAAGAGACAAGAATGAGCATGAATTTTCCAGACATTTTGCCAGTGCCGGCTCAACAGATTCACCAGGGTGTTACTTGGGATGGAACATTTAAGTTATGAAGAGAGGATGGATAGGCTTGGGTTGTTTTCAGTGGAGCAGAGAAAACTGAGGAGTGACCTGATCGAGGTGTACAGGATTATGAGGGGCATGGACAAGGTCGATAGGGAGCAACTGTTTCCCTTAATTGGAGGGTCAGTCACGAGTGGACACAAGTTGAATGTGAGGGTCAGGAGGCTTAGGGGGGATTTGAGGAAAAGCTTTTTTACCGAGAGGGTGGTGTCGTGTTATTGACCCTGGGGTAACACGGACTGCAACTGGATACAGTTGTACTGGAAAGCAGACACCAAACTTAGACGTTGGTTCAATACGATTTATTGAACTTCTGTAACAATGCACACAGCTGGCTATGGGTTGACACTCTACTACTCTAAGTGTGCAAACTCTAACCAACTAGACCAGACTAGCTCTGAGCCACGTGCAGAAGGTGCTAACAGATATATACACACTGACTGTCACTACAGTTGTCACCAGTGGAGACGGAGTGCTAATGCCTCGTGTGTTTTATAGTAGACAGCCCCCCTCTATTGTTCTGTCTGGTGATTGGTTGTGTTCTGTCCTGTGTGTTGATTGGCTAACCCGGGTGTCTGTCATTGCCTGTCTTTACCTCATTATGTGCATGAGTGCCTATTATGACAGGTGGTTCCGGTCTGGAATGCACTGCCTGGGAGGGTGATAGAGGCGGGTTGCCTCACATCCTTTAAAAAATACCTGGACGAGCACTTGGCACCACATAACATTCAAGGCTATATGCCAAATGCTGGCAAATGGGATTAGGTAGGTAGGTCCAGTGGTTTTCATGTGCTGCTGCCGACTCGATGGACAAAAAGGTGACTTCTGCATTGTATTTGTTATGAGGTTAAAGTACAGGAGAAGATTTTAAAGAAGCATGTAGGCCACTTGCTTGGGCAAGAGCCGTCCTAAGAGCCAGTGCTACGACTGATCCAATTGTGCCAGCAAGAGGCAGTGTGTGTTGCCTGAGAAGTGAACTGTCAGAGAAGCAAGTAACAGGCCAGAGTGTTATCCCTCAGGAAACAGAGGAAGGTGAAAAGTCAGTACAAGGAATGAGTCCTTGTGAAGTAAGGGCAACAGTAACTACTTTAACAGAAGAACCTCAGTCATTGGAGCTACGTTGATCTACGAGGAAGAAAAAATCACCAGGCAGACTGAGTCATCGATCGACTCGTGTAAAAGTGTCTGTGACTGTTGTTGTTTTAGAAATTGTGTAATTCAATTCTTCCCAAGTGTAAAAAGGGACTTAAAAAGGGAAGGGATGTAGTTTCTCGCCCCTTTAAGGGGCGTTTGCTGAGGGAGGGGTTATGTGACCCGCTACTCCAATCGGGGATGGGATGGGAATTCATTGCGACATGTTGGGACTTGTCTCAGCAGTTGGGCCTAGAGCTGAGTATGGTAAGACTGTTTTAAAGCACTCTGTAACTAGCTGCTTTTGGTTGGAATAAATCATTGTTCTTCTACGTTAACTGGTGGAGCCAGTTCTTGAAGTTATTACACCATCTATTTTGAGATCACCTCCAGCACCTTTTTTTCTATTCTGCCTTCTTCAAAGAATATATCCAGTTTATTTGTTTCCATTATAACTTATTCAATGACTTGATTTTCAGTAACAGATCTACTGAAATATCTTTCTTGCTCAGGCAGGGTTAACCTTCAGATGCATTTAAACAGTATAGGTTGTAGTTTAAAGAGAAGAAGGCAATCAAAGAATCAGCTAGGGCAGCACGGTAGTGCAGTGGTAGCACTGCAATCTCACGACGCTGAGGTCCCAGGTTCGATCCCGGCTCCGGGTCACTGTCCGTGTGGAGTTTGCACATTCTCCCCGTGTTTGCGTGGGTTTCGCCCCCACAACCCAAAAGATGTGCAAGGTGGGTGGATTGAACACGCTAAATTGCTCCTTAAATTGGAAAAAGTGAATTGGATACTCTAGATTTATAAAATAAAAATCGAAGCATCAGCTGGTACTCGAGTTGTTTAAGAGGAAAATTTTGAGTTATGCTAATGGGCAGAATTTTCGCATTTTCTGACACTGTCACAAGGGGTGGAAAAAACGGCACTTCAGCCTCCAACCACAATGGCTTCCTCCATCGTATCATTCGGCTGATAGCCATAAAAGAGTGGGCTCTTACTGAGACCCCCTACCACACTGCAACCGCACCCCCCCCCCCCCCCCCCCCCCCCCCCAAGCAACTTAATTTTTAAAGATTGGGGCTTTTTTTAAAGGCCGCTGCGATACAAAATATAAAACCGGAACATGCTCCCTCCCCCCGCCAATACCACCCCTCCTGAACAATCCCCATCCACCCGAGAAACACCACTGGCCTGCCCAGGCATTTCTCCTTGGCCTTGCCTGGGCACTCACCAGTGCCAGCGGGAGGTGCCAGTGAACCGTGCCAGGGAGCAGCACTTGGGCAGTGCCAGAACAGTGCCAAGAAAGTGCCCTGACATGTCCCACTGTCCCCTGAGCGATGCATTCACCTGAAAACTTCTGGTAGATTCTGCTCGCCAGGTGCATGCATTGAGAGACCTATCATTATTCACGTCAGCGTGCCCTCATGCCAAAGTGAATGGATTATGTAATGGGTGGGGTCTATCAAGCATAAGAGGCCTGTAATCAGATGCAAATTTGTTGTGATCAGGATCCCAGCGTTGAACATTGGGATTTCTGTTATATCACGAGCAGGGGGGGTGGGGCGGGGGAGCAATTGAAACAAGTCTTTAACTCAACACACAATGCGATTTGGGCCTCTTGCTGGAGCTTCCCCTCCTGTTGCCAATCCTGTCCAATAAAAATGGGAGCAGAAAATCCCCCCAATTAATAAAGTGAAGAATGAAGAATTCAAAAATAACGAATAAAAAGGAACAGAATGCCAGAGCAATCTGACACATTCACAAAACTGCCTCAAATACATTTCTTCACTCCCTGCTTCCTGTAGGACTCCATTCCATTCTCCCACATTCTCCATCTCCATTGTATTTGTTCTGATGATACAACCTTCCACACGCTGCTTCTGCCATATCTTCTTTTTGTCAACTGAGGATTGAACCAAAGTGGTTGATAGGGCTCTCAACCATGTCTGATTCATTTTCCGTAATTCTGCCCTCATTCCTTCCCCACCTTCCCAGAACCACGATAGGATTCCCCTTGTTTTATCATTCCACCCCACCAGCTTCCGTATTCAGAGAATCATCCTCCATATCCAACACCTCCAGTGTGATGGCACTAGCAAATGCATCTTTCCCGCCTCTCTCTGTCAGCATTCCAAAAGGACAACCATGTCAACTCCTCTATCACGCCCAACATCTCATCCCCTTCTTGCAGCACCTTCCTATGCAATCACAGGAGGTGTAACACCTGCCCCTTTACCTCTCTCTCCTCAGCGTATGAGTGTGTTCTGCTTGTGGCCTGAAGGGAAATCGCGCCACACAGGCACACATGCGTACGCACAATTGCGCACGCACACACACACAGATACACACCTCCTCTCATACACACCTCCCCACACACACATCTCCTCACACATAAACCTCCTCACACATATACCTCCTCACACAAACACCTCCTCACACAAACACACATACTCACCCTTCATACACACACACACACTTACCCTCTCACACATTAGTGGACCCTGCTCTCACTCATGGCCACTGGCACCCCTACTGCTCTTGCTCCAGGCCTACTCTTACCAAATTCACGGTCTTGCTCCAGGCCCACACTGCCCCCATTCTTGCCTTTTCTCCAACGTACCCCACCGGAAACCATGGCTCAATCGCAAGATTGACTCCCTTATGAAGGACAGGTCTGAAGCGTTTAAGTTAGGCGACCCTGACCTATACAAGAAATCCAGGTACGACCTCTGCAAAACCATCTGGGATGCCATCTGAGAATATCAGACCAAGCTGGATCACAGACTAGCGTTACAAACGCTTGGCGGTTGTGGCAAGGCCTAGACTACATAACGGGTTACAAATCGAAGCCGAGCAGTATCTCCAGCAGTAGCGCACCATTCCCCGATGAACTCAATGCATTCTATGCTCGGTTCAAGCAGGAAACCATCAATCCGTTGTTGAGTGCCCCAGGCGCCCATAACACACCCATACCCATCATCACAGCTTCCAAAGTCAGGCCTTCCTGAAAATGAATCCTCAGAAAGCGACGGGTCCGGACGGGATCCCTGGTTGTGCACTCAGAGCCTGCGCGGACCAGTTGGCAGATGTGTTCGTGGACATCTTTAACCTGTCCTTACTCCACTTGCTTCAGGAAGACCACCAACATACCGGTGCCAAAGAAGAACCAGCCAACATGCCGCAATGACTACCGTCTGGTGGCCCTGACATCAATCATAACGAAATGCTTCGAAAGGTTGTTCATGAAGGGCATCAACTCCATACTCCCAGAATGCCTTGATCCACTGCAATTCGCATGCCGCAACTGGTCCGTAGCAGACGCCATCTTCCTCGCTGTGTACTTAGCCCCCTACTCTACTCCCTGTACACACACGACTGCGTGGCAAAATTTGGTTCCAAGTCCATCTACAAGTTTGCTGACGACACGACCATAGTAGGCTGGATCTCGAATAATGAGTCAAGATACAGGAGGGAGATAGAGAACCTAGTCGAGTGGTGCAATGACAACAATATATATCCCTCAATGCCAGCAAAAGTAAAGTGCTGGTCATTAACTTCAGGAAGCAAAGTACTGTACACACCACTGTCAGCATCAACAGGGTCGAGGTGGAGATGGTTGACGGCTTCAAATTCCTCGGGGTGCACATTACCAAAAATCTGTCCTGGTCCACCCACGTCGACGCTACCACCAAGAAAGCACAACAGCGCCTATACTTACTCAGGAAACGAAGGAAATTTGGCATGTCCACATTCACTCTTATCAACTTTTACAGATGCACCATAGAAAGCACCCTATCTGGCTGCATCACAGCCTGGTATGGCAACTGCTCGGCCCAAGACCGCAAGAAACTTCAGAGAGTCGTGAACAGAAGCTAGTCCATCACACAAACCTCCCTCCCATCCATTGACTCCATCTACACCTCCAGCTGCCTGGGGAAAGTGGGCAGCATAATCAAAATCCCCTCCCACCCGGCTTACTCACTTTTCCAACTTCTTCCATCGGACAGGAGATATAAAAGTCTGGGAACACGCACAAACAGATTCAAAAACAGCTTCTTCCCCGCTGTTACCAGACTCCTAAACGATCCTCTTATGGACTGACCTGATTAATACTTGTATGCTTCCCCCGATGCCAGTGTCTATGTATTTACATTGTGTACCATGTGTTGCCCTATTATGTATTTTCTTTTTACTTTCTTTTCTTTTCATGTACTTAATGATCTGGGTTTTTTTTAATAAACATTTTATTAAGGTATTTTTTGGTTTTATAACAACAAAATAAACAATGTACATGAATCTATAAACATAGTGCAAAATCCGTCTTCCTCCCTTACAGGTCCCACCCTTATTAACCCCCTACTCTAGGCTAAACTAACCCCGCCCCACTTCTGCTGACGATTAATTTTCCGCAAAGAAGTTGACGAACGGCTGCCACCTCCGGGTGAACCCTAATATTGACCCTCTCAAGGCGAACTTGATTTTCTCCAAACAGAGAAAGCTAGCCATGTCCAATAGCCAGCTCTTCGGGGGCTTTGAGTCCTTCCAAGCTAATGATATCTGTCTCCGGGTTACCACGGAAGCAAAGGCCAGAACATCTGCCTCTTTTTCCTCCTGGATTCCCGGATCTTCTGACACACCGAAAATCGCCACCTCTGGACTCAGTACCCTTGTTTTTAACACCGTTGACATGGCATCTGCAAACCCCTGCCAGAATCCCCTAAGCTTCGGGCATGTCCAGAACATGTGAACATGGTTTGCTGGCCCTCCCGCACACTTTGCACACCTATCGTCTACACTAAAGAACCTGCTCATCCGGGTCACTGTCATGTGAGCCCGGTGAAAGACCTTGAATTGTATCAGGCTGAGCCTGGCATCTGTTGTGGACGCGTTGACTCTACTCAACGCCTCCGCCCAGAGACCATCCTCTATCTCTACTCCCAGCTCCTCTTCCCACTTGTGCTTCAGCTCCTCAGTCTGCATCTCCTCTGACCCCATAAGTTCCTTGTAAATGTCAGAGACCCTCCTTTCTCCCACCCACCCTCTGGAAACTACCCTGCCCTTGGTGATCGGAGCAGGAAGGTTGAAACCTGCCTATGTAGGAAGTCCCGCACCTGCAGGTACCTGAATTTGTTTCCCCTCGCCAATCCAAATTTCTCCTCCAGCTCCCTCAAGCTAGGAAACCTCCCCTCTATAAACATATATCCCCATCCTCTCAATCCCTGCTCTCTGCCATCTCCGAAACCGCCCCCCCCCCCCAACCCCGTCCATCATTCCCGGGAAAAATTGGTGATTATTACACATTGGGGACCAGACCGATGCTCCCTCTGCTCCCACATGTCTCCTCCATTGCCCCCAGACTCTCAGGGCCGCCACCACCACGGGTATGGTGGAGTACCGTGCCGGCGGGAATGGCAGAGGCGTCATTATCAATGCCCCCAAACTGGTGCCCTCTTAATGATCTGTTTGAGCGGCTCGCTGTACCTCGGTACACATGAAAATAAACAAATCCAATCCAACCTTCTAGGCTCAGCGTTAAACCATGAACTCTGTCCTCCATTTTGATTTTTTGTTTTGCCATGCGTCAATCTGTATCTTGTTTTTTGCATTTATTCTGCCGTTAATACCAACTCTGGTCATGTGCTTTCTTTCTTTACTACAACCATCACCACTTCCTTTGGCTTTTGTTCCATAACATATTTGATGGATCATCTCGCTCACCTTTAAACCCATCCCTGCCTCCTCTTTTGTTCTATCTGACCTTTCCCCTTTTTCAACAGCATAAAATCTATCATATTTCTCCCTCTCTTTTGTTACGAAGAACTGTCACATTGGACTTGACTCTCTCTTCAAAGATGATGCCAAACCTGCAGAGTTTTTTCCAGCAGTTCCTGGTTTCATTTCAGTTATGATATCGATTTATTTAATGCTGCTGAACAGATAGGACGCACTTTCTGTATACAGCAGAGTATGATAAAGATGGGTGGATTGCATGAAGTGACAGGTCAAGAGATGGATCGAATATCAGAGATATCGGTGTTCATCCCTTAATCCATAAGTGGGAAAGTGAAAGAGAAGGGAAGGCCGAACTTCATCTAGATTTAATATGGAATAGTTCAAGCCAGAGGCAAACGCTGAGGAAAGAGAGGGCTGTGAAAACAAGACTTTGGCAGATACACAGTGACAAACAAGATAGCAACAACATCGATGGTGAACAGGGTGAAACTGACAAATTACAACAAAATCAATGATGTTGACAACAGTGGAACTCTTAACATTGGTATCCCAGATGTTCATAACACTCCGACGACACTTCATTTCATAGTGGAATTGAAATTATCTGAAAGAAACATAAACTGTAATAATGTGTTTTAAGGATGAACAAATATTTATTTAGAGTGCATTAGGCCAGAAAAATGTGGAATCCCATGGTGATTAATGAGTAAATAGGTGTCATCATCTCACCTGCCTGATTATTTCAGGTCTCAGAACCCCTGAGAGAATTAATTTTCTGATTTATACTCTAATGCAAATTTATCAGGCTGTTATTCAGCTTTTGTTTTCCTTGAAGAGAGATTACGGCAGGAGGAATTTCTTCTCTCAGGGTAGTGAATCTGTAGAAATCTTTACCTCAGAGGCTGGGTCATTCATTTGTTCAAAGTTGAGATAGATGAATTTTTTATCAGTAAGGGAAACATGGGTTATAGGGATAAGGTGGGAAAGTGGAGTTGAGGATCATTATATCAGATCAGTCAAGATTTCATTGAATGACAGAGAAGACTCGATGGCCGAATGTCAAACTTCTACTCCTACATCTTGGGGTTTAACAGCAGGTAGTATGTTGGGACAAGCTTTTCAACTCGCCAAATAAGTCACCAATAATCCAGAGAATTTTCCTGGGACAGCACTATTGACATATACAAGATCAGCTCCTGTGGGGGGGGGGGGGGGGGGGGGGTGTTGCCAGCACTTGGGAAACTACTACTGGAGAAGTGGTTGGGAAATAACCTGTGTTGCTGGATCCAGGTGCCTGCAGCAACTTAGCGTCAAACAGCCTCCCAAAGAAAGTCCATGTTGCCACCTCTGTTGACAATATATAAGAAATAAGGCGGAAGTGCCGATCAAACTCCCCACCATGTCAGAGATGTCTGTGGCCATTTATATGTTTCATTTCATCCAGCAGAGGGCAGCAGAGCGGAGCTACTGATTGCCCGTTCCGGGGAGATTTGCATACGTGCAGTGCGGTCAGCCTAATTTGAAGGTGGTTTGTGGAGGGGCTGTTGTCAAGTGACAATTAAACCCGAAACACTTCCTCAGTGTTTCCCTCCCTACCCACTCCTCTAACCAAAAAAAAACAACTGTGGTTGTCGGGAAGGTAAGTTTATCTCTTTAAAAACTTACCTTGAAGGGTGACATCACAGCAAAGCAGTGACCTGATTGGCTGGCAAGGAAAGTGCTCCAATTAGCAGTTGCTGGGAGAAATTTAACTCTTCGTGTGTTGGTGAGTATTGTGATTGGTAAGTAAAATTTTATTCATTTCACTTAATAATTATTTGATACTATATTTGTAATCAGTTAAGGTAAAGGGTAAAAATGGCAGGAGATCCCAGACCCGTGTTATGCTCCTCGTGCGCAATGTGGGAGTTCAGGGACCCGGCCGATGCCCCTGTCTTCTTCATGTGCGGGAAGTGTGTCCAGCTGCAGCTCCTGTTAGACCGCATGATGGCTCTGAAGCTGCGGATGGACTCACTTTGGAGCATTCGCGATGCTGAGGAGGTCGTGGATAGCACGTTCAGTGAGTTGGTCACACCGCAGATTAGGATTGGTGACGGAGACAGGGAATGGGTGACCAAAAGGCAGAGAAAGAACAGGAAGGCAGTGCAGATGTCCCCTGCGGTCATCTCCCTCCAAAACAGGTATACCGTTTTGGATACTGTTGGCGGAGATGACTCACCAGGGGAAGGCAGTAGTAGCCAGGCTCATGGCACCGTGGCTAGCTCTGCTGCACAGAAGGGCGGGAAAAAGACTGGCAGGGCTATAGTCTTAGGGTATTCAATTGTAAGAGGAGTAGATAGGCGTTTCTGTGGTCGAAAACGAGACTCCCGAATGGTATGTTGCCTCCCGGGTGCTCGGGTCAGGGATGTCTCCGATCGGCTGCAGGACATACTGAAGGGGGAGGGTGAACAGCCAGTTGTCGTGGTGCATATAGGCACCAACGATATAGGTAAAAAAAGGGATGAGGTCCTACAATCAGAATTTAGGGAGTCAGGAGATAAGTTAAAAATAGGACCTCAAAGGTAGTAATCTCAGGATTTCTACCAGTGCCACGGGACAGTCAGAGTAGAAATTCAAGAATAGTCAGAATGAATACGTGGCTTGAGAGATGGTGCAGGAAGGAGTGGTTCAGATTTTTGGGACATTGGAACCGGTTCTGGGGGCGGTGGGACCATTTCAAACCGGATGGTCTCCACCTGGGCAGGACTGGAACCAATGTCCTAGGGGGTGCTTTTGCTAACACTGTTGGGGAGGTTTTAAACTAATGTGGCAGGGGGATGGGAACCAGATTAGGAAGTTAGAGGTCTGTAAAGAAGCAGCAACAAAAGCCAGTAAGGTACGAGACAATAAACTCAATGTCACTAAGGGGAAGAGTAGACAGGGAAGAGATGATGAACGCAAAGGTGGTCTGAGGTGCATTTGTTTTAATGCGAGAAGTGTAGCAGGTAAGGCAGATGAACTTAGGGCTTGGATCAGTACCTGGGAATATGATGTTATTGGTATTACTGGGACTTGGTTGAGGGAAGGGCAGGACTAGCAACTGAATATCACAGGGTATAGATGCTTCAGGAGGGATAGAGAGGGAGGTAGAAGGGGCGGAGGAGTTGCATTACTCGTCAGAGATGATATCACAGCTGTGATTAAGGAGGGCACGATGGAGGATTCGAGCACTGAGGCAATATGGGTGGAGCTGAGAAATAGGAAGGGTGCAGTAACATTGTTGGGACTTTACTACAGGCCTCCCAAAAGCAAGCATGAGGTACAAATAAGCAGACAGATTATAGAAAAATGTAGGAGCAATAGGGTGGTTGTGATGGGAGATTTTAACTTCCTCAACATTGAATGGGATTCGTGTAGTGTTGGAGGTGTAGATGGAGCAGAGTTTGTAAGGAGCATCCAGGAGAGCTTTTTAGAGCAGTATGTAAATAGTCCAACTCGGGATGGGGCCATACTGGACCTGGTATTGGGGAATGATCCCGGCCAGGTGGTTGATGTTTCAGTCGGTGATTACTTTGGGAATAGCGATCACAATTCCATAAGTTTTAGAATACTCATGGACAAGGACAAGAGGGGTCCGAAAGGAAGAGTACCAAATTGGGGAAAGGCAGAATCTAACAAAATTCGGCAGGAGCTAGGGAATGTGGATTGGGAGCAGCTGTTTAAGGGTAAATCCACATTTGAAATGTGGAAGTCTTTTAAGGAAAGGTTGATTAGAGTGCAGGACAGACATGTTCCTGTGAAAATGAAAGATAGAAATGGCAAGATTAGGGAACCATGGATGATGGGTGAAATTGTGAGACTAGCTAAGATGAAAAAGGAAGCATACATAGGATCGAGGCAACTCAAAACTGATGAAGTTTTGGAGGAATATCGGGAAAGTAGGACGAATCTCAAACGCGCAATAAAGAGGGCTAAAAGCGGTCATGAAATATCTTTGGCTAACAGGGTTAAGGAAAATCCCAAAGCATTTTATTCGTATGTAAGGAGCAAGAGGGTAACTAGAGAAATGATTGGCCCACTTAAAGACAAAAGAGGGAATTTATGCGTGGACTCAAAGGAAATGGGTGAGATTCTTAATGAGTACTTTGCATCGGTATTCACAAAGGAGAGGGACAAGATGGATGTTGAGGCTAGGGATGGATGTTTAAATACTCTCGGTCAAGTTGTCATACGGAAGGGGGAAGTTTTGGGTATTCTGAAAGACATTAAGGTGGACGAGTCCCCAGGACCGGATGGGATCTATCCCAGGTTGCTGAGGGAAGCGAGCGTCGAAATAGCTGGGGCCTTAACAGATATCTTTGCAGCATCCTTGAGCACGGGTGAGGTCCTGGAGGACTGGAGAATTGCTAATACCCTTTGTTTAAGAAGGGTAGCAGGGATAATCCAGGGAATTATAGACCTGTGAGCTTGACGTCAGTGGTAGGCAAACTGTTGGAGAAGATACTGAGGGATAGGATCTATTCACATCTGGAAGAAAATAGACGTATCAGTGATAGGCAGCATGGTTTTGTGCAGGCAAGGTCATGTCTTACAAACCTAATAGAATTCTTTGAGGAAGTAACAAAGTTAATTGATGAGGGAAGGGCTGTAGATGTCGTATACATGGACTTTAGTAAGGCGTTTGATAAGGTTTCCCATGGCAGGTTGATGGAAAAAGTGAAGTCGTATGGGGTTCAGGGTGTACTAGCTAGATGGATAAAGAACTGGCTGGGCAACAGGAGACAGAGAGTAGTGGTGGAAGGGAGTGTCTCAAAATGGAGAAGGGTGACTAGTGGTGTTCCACAGGGATCCGTGCTCGGACCACTGATGTTTGTGATCTACATAAATGACCTGGAGGAAGGTATAGGCGGTCTGATTAGCAAGTTTGCAGATGATACTAAGATTGGTGGAGTTGCAGATAGCGAGGAGGACTGTCAGAGAATACAACAAAATATAGATAGATTGGAGAGTTGGGCAGAGAAATGGCAGATGGAGTTCAATCCAGCCAAATGCGAGGTGATGCATTTTGGAAGATCAAATTCAAGAGCGGACTATATGGTCAATGGAAGGGTCTTGGGGAAAATTGATGTGCAGAGAGATCTGGGAGTTCAGGTCCATTGTACCCTGAAGGTGGCAACGCAGGTTGATAGAGTGGTCAAGAAGGCATACAGCATGCTTGCCTTCATCGGATGGGGTATTGAGTACAAGAGTTGGCAGGTCATGTTACAGTTGTATAGGACATTGATTCGGCAACATTTGGAATACTGCGTGCAGTTCTGGTCGCCACATTACCAGAAGGATGTGGATGCCTTGGAGAGGGTGCAGAGGAGGTTCACCAGGATGTTGCCTGGTATGGAGGGTGCTAGCTATGAAGAAAGGTTGAGTAGATTAGGATTGTTTTCGTTGGAAAGACGGAGGTTGAGGGGGGACCTGATTGAGGTCTACAAAATTATGAGAGGTATGGACAGGGTGGATAGCAACAAGCTTTTCCCAAGAGTGGGGGTGTCAGTTACAAGGGGGTCACGATTTCAAGGTGAGAGGGGGAAAGTTTAAGGGAGATGTGCGTGGAAAGTTTTTTACGCAGAGGGTGGTGGGTGCCTGGAACGCTTTACCAGCTGAGGTGATAGAGGCGGGAACGATAGCATCATTTAAGAAGCATCTAGACAGGTATATGAATGGGCAGGAACAGAGGGAAGTAGACCTTGGAAAATAGGAAACAGGTTTAGATAAAGGATCTGGAACGGTGCAGGCTGGGAGGGCCGAAGGGCCTATTCCTGTGCTGTAATTTTCTTTGTTCTTTGTTCTTCTTATATGATGCAGTTATAATGGAAAAGTGAACTATAGCATTGCATCATTACTGATTGATTTAAATTCAGTTGCCCATGTTTTGGTGAATGCTTCTGCATCTGCCAGAGGTGATGTCAGAAGACCAAAACAGCATGAAAATCTAGCAATGTGCGTCCTCATCCCATTTGACAACCAACCTATCAATACCTGCAGAAAATTAGCACATTATCAGAGAAAGGTCTGACGAACAAAATTATTCTGTACTGCATGGAATGCATCCCAAGTTGAACCTTCGTTTTATTGAATAATCAGTCACCATACTCTCACATAAGAAAGACAAAAATGCTTTTGAATTACGTGGCTAAACAATACTGAATGCAAGTGATACTGAAAACTACCCTGACTCTGATTTTCAAGATGATAAATCTTTGGCAAGGTACAGCTACAGGTAGAAAAATCTCACCTAGCTGTTTGTATGTTAATAAATTGAAGTTGAAAGCTCACTATCAGAATTACTTCAGAAAAAAGTTGAAACGAAAAACAATATTATCCTGTTTAATTTGTGACATTTTGTAAAAGTAATTGACAGCAATTGATATCATTTCTCAATGCAGTTGGACAGCATTAGCACTTGGCAATACCTGAAAGGGTACTATCACTGGACAAGTAATCAGAAACGCAGGGTAATGCTCTCGGAATCCAACTTGAATCACATCATGGCAGGTGGTGCAATTTGAATTCAATAGAAATCTGGAATTAAAAGTCTAATGATGACCATGAAGCAATTGTCGTAAAAACCCATCTGATTCACTCCTGTACTTGGGTGAAGGAAATCTGCCATCCTTATCTGGTGTGGCCCACATGTGACCCCAGGCCCATAGAGATTGACTCTTAAATGCCTCTGAAATGGTCTAGCGAGCCACTCAATTAGGGATGGGAAATGCAGGCCCAGCCAGAGCCAACAACTTCCCATGAATACATTTTTAAAAAGTGATTAATTTGTTCAGCAGTATACAACAAATTGCATAAAACATTGTATAGTTATAAAGGTTTGGGCAACACACTAAATAACCCCTGTAAGGTATGTAATGTTACTGTACTCTATATTCCAAGGATCACAATCTATTGCAATATTGGATTACAACAAGCCCAAAACAGCTCTCTGGGCAATCTACAGAGGTGAACAGCTAAAACAATTCTTTCACTGCTATGTGTAAAAGCTGGGCCATTCTTCCATTTAAATGCAGAGGACTATAAAAGTTAATTCATATTGTTTATTGCAAAAGGACTGGAGTAGAAAAGTAGACATAGAATTTACAGTGCAGAAAGAAGCCATTCGGCCCATCGGGTCATTGGCCCATGGAAAGCTCAACCTCCCTGAGCCCACACCTCTACCCTATCCCCATAATCCCATCTAACCTTTTTTGGACACTATGGGAAATTTAGCATGGCCAATCCACCTAACCTGCACATCTTTGGGCTGTGGGAGGAAACTCATGCAGACATGGGGAGAATGTGCAAACTCCACACAGACAGTGACCCAAGCCGGGAGTCGGACCTGGGACCCTGGAGCTGTGAAGCAACTGTGCTATCCACTGTGCTACCGTGCCGCCCTAGAAGGGTGTTGTTGCAATTGTATAGGGTGTTGTTGAGACCACACCTGGAGTATCGCGTCCAGTTTTGGTCTCCGTATTTGAGGAAGGATGGGGTGACATTGGAGGCAGTTCAGTGGAGATTCACCAGATTGATTCCAGGGATGAAAGGGTTGATGTATGAGGAGAGATTAAACAGTTTGGGCTTGTACTAGCTGGAGTATGGAAGGAGAGAGGGGATCTGATCGAGGTATATAAAATACCAAGATGGATTGACCAAATGTTACCCCTTCTGGGGCAATCTAGAACGAGAGGTCACAGATGTAGGTTGAGAGGCAGTAGATTTAAAACTGAGTTGATGAGGAACTATTTCTTGCAGAGGGTGGAGAATTTATGGAACTCACTTTCCATAGTGCAGTGGAGTCTGAATCATTAAATGGTTTCAAGAAGGAGATAGATATATTTCTGATAAAAACAGGTTAAAGGGAAATGGGGAACAGGCAGGGAGGTGGATTTGAGACCAGGAAGAGATCAGCCATGAGCTGATTGAATGGCGGAGCAGGCTTGAAGAACTGAATTGCCTACTTCTTTTATTTCCTATGTTCCTATGTGGATGTCACTGGCTGGGCCAGCTAATTGTCCTTGAACTGAATGACTT
Organism: Scyliorhinus canicula; assembly: GCF_902713615.1. Taxonomy (NCBI): domain Eukaryota; kingdom Metazoa; phylum Chordata; class Chondrichthyes; order Carcharhiniformes; family Scyliorhinidae; genus Scyliorhinus; species Scyliorhinus canicula. Next base: position 168,217,744 of record NC_052152.1, read on the forward strand.
GCTCGGCCATTTCAGAAGGCAGTTAAGAATCAACCACATTTCTGAAGGTCAGGAGTCACATGTATTACAGAATGAAATGTTTTCTTCATTTCTAGTAGATTTGTTGCATTTAATAATGATTGAAAGTGTTGAGTTTGTGGCTGTACAATGAATTTATGTTGCATGGTAAAAATATTTATTTCATTAAGTGGTCCTATTTTGCAACTGCATGGCCAATAGCAATGCATTTTTTCAAAAAGACATTCTTTTCTCTTTGAAGTGGAAAGAAATAAAAATGATTGAATTTATTATTTATCAAAATTTCTTAAGATAAGTTAATTCCTTAGTTAGATTGTACTGCTGAACCATTTGTACATCTTGGTCAAAATTTCTCAGCTGCTCACCTCAGAATGAATGGATGACTTGGACTGTTTTCAACCGACCCAGTTGTTATATTGCATGGCTACACTTTAGTGTATTAATGCAGGTCATGTCATTATTAACATGAGGCCCTAAGGGAAAAAGGCAATCATTCCGTTGGATGACATTTAATTTTGTTTAGAGTTCTACAAGATTAAATGATATCCATGTAATACCTACTTGATAAAATATTTATTCAGGATATCAAGGGCATCACGTTTGAGAAAAAAGATTAACTTCCTGAAGTAAATTTAGTGCAGTTATTGAATAAAGCTCGGTCAGTCTGAACCTTATCTGGTAGACCTCTAAAGTCAAATCCATGAGTTAAAGTTCCTTTCTTTGAACTGTCAGGGAAAATGTTCCATTTTATTTTCCCAACAAGAAAAAAAAAATTAGTCCATGTAATAAAAAAGCAAATTTTAAGCTTGACATGCACAATATACGAATTAAAAGCAGGAGTAGGCCATTCGGCCCCTCAAGCCCACTCTGCCACTTAATAAGGTTGTCACTCTTCTGACTTTAACCTCGACCCCACATTCCTGCCTGTCAAGCAATGTTTTGAAAAATAGATTTGTGTTTATTTGCCAAGTGTTTTTGGAACAAATATTAAGTTTAATTTATTACCAGAAGTACTGAGTGGGATGGAATTTTCTAGGACCATGCTAACATAATGACAAATCAATGTTGTGCACCTTTGTGCATCAAAGAATAATAAATAGGAATCACTTCCACCATCATTTAAGCTGCACCACAAATTCTTGAGACCTTTGCAGCACTCAAACAACCGAGAATTATCATAATGAAATTGGGTTACAGGGATAGGGTGGAAGTGAGGGCTTAAGTGGATCGGTGCAGACTCGATGGGCCGAATGGCCTCCTTCTGCACTGTATGTTCTGGAGCTGGTTTAGCACAGGACTAAATCGCTGGCTTTTAAAGCAGACCAAGGCAGGCCAGCAGCACGGTTCAATTCCCGTCCCAGGTGCTGGAATGTGGCAACTAGGGGGTTTTCACAGTAACTTCATTTGAAGCCTACTTGTGACAATAAGCGATTTTAATTTCCTATTCATTTCTATGTTCTATATTCTATGAACCTCCATTGTAGCCACCGGCGATCACAGACTTCCTGGATTTATTCCCTGTTTTTACATTGCAGCCACTTGAAAGTGTTGAAAAATAATGTTAACAAATGATAACAGGTGTCGATGTGAATTGTGGCTGTCGCATGTCTCTCATGCAGGACAACAGAGGGTCCAAAAGAGCTGCAGAGCTTCATCTCAGGAGTTTTGCAATTGATCTCAGATTTGTCTGTCTGACAACTTCGTCTTGCCAGTTTTACCATCTGAAATCATCCAGATTTGCCTTCTGGATCATCCAAAGTGTTTGAAGGCAACAAGTTTCAGAACACATTCCCCCTCCCGCCCACGCTCTATGCATTAAGAAAGTGCAGGAATTGCAATGGTCATTCCATTGAGTAGTCACCTTTTGATTCGCATTACCTACCTGGGTAGGAGCAAAGAGAGCATCCATGTTACACAAAGCATCATAATAATAATAAACATCTTTTATTGTCACAGGTATGATGTTACTGAGAAAAGCCGCTAGTCACCACATTTCAGCGCCTGTTCGGGTAAGCTGGTACGGGAATTGAACCCGCGCTGCTGGCCTTGTGCTGAATCGCAAACCAGATGTCCAGCCCATTGAGCTAAACCCTAACCCTAACCCTCTGTGGTCCGACACGACAGTGAACTCATTATTATCTTCCACTCAAGAGAGCTCAAAGGGAGACAATGTTGAGGGAGCTCTGCATGTGTAGAATGTGCCTCAACAAGGAAACAACTGGATACTTCCCCAAAAGTAAGGCCAGGCACCAACGTCCAATTCCAGCAGGACCTTGTCAGAGGGAATGAAGGTGATAAAACATTTCTGGTTGCTTTCAGCCATGCATTGGACTTTGTGACAGAGGCCTTTTTCTGACTTCAATAAATGTAGCATGCACCTTTCAGCAAATAGTTGGATCATCAGGGTCCCTAGAGCCCTGACCACATTTGCCCATGTCATCTGGCTTACCTTGGGCGACGCCTTCATACTTTTGCATAGCTATTCTCACCTCAGCTCTACTTCATCAAAGAGGCTCTGTGGATCCTCACCTCCAAAGTTCATGGGCGGGATTCTCCAATAATGGGGCTATGTCCCCATGCCGACGTGAAAAGCGGCGCAAACCGCTCCGGCGTCAATGGTCTCCGATAATGGGGAATTCTCCCCTTCCTAGGGGCTAGGTCAGTGCTGGAGTGGGCCCCGCAGCTCCAGCTGGCGCGGAATAGCCAACGCGAGTTCACGCATGCGCGGAACGACCGGCGTATTTCCATGCGTGCGCCCTACGACCGCCGTGATTCCACGCATGCACGGAACCAGCCGCCCGCCGATCGGTAGGCTCCAATTGCAGGTCAGGCCACCATGGGGGCCCCCCACCGGGGTTGGATGCCCCCGCCCCCCCCCCCCCTCCAAGACGGCCCCCGCGGACTCACCTTCCAGGTCTCGCCATGTGGGACCTGAGTAACCCATGCGGGTGGAACTCGGCCAAACCCCTCGGCCACCCGACCCATCGGAGCCCGGAGAATCCTACCGGCGCCCGAGAATCGGCGGCGGAGAATGGGGATGCCGGCGTCGGGGTGGTGGGGCGTGATCCTCGCGTTCCCCCAGGGATTCTCCAACCTGGTGCCAGGTCAGAAACCCGGCCCGTATCTTTTGTGGGAAAGGAAATTTGCAGACAGTTAAAATTATTTTTTGCAGCAACTGCTTAACAGAAAAGAACTTTAAAAAAAAAGATTGGTGACCTCAGAACTGGCAACTCACTTCACCCCCAAGTGCCAGGCCTCATTCGAGTTCTGACATCTCTTTTAAGCTTGTTGTCATGTCATTCACTGCACCTGATTTGTTACTGAGTTTGTTGTTTCCTTGTCCAATTGACCTTTCAGGATAAATTAGAGTAAGTGTTGAATGAATGCAACAGCAAGACGAATAGTCTGAACTCCAAATATCATTGCACTGCTTAATTTGAGCAAATTCTGGGGCAATGGCAATCAAAGCAAACATCAGTTAAAGTTACAATAGAAACCATGAACTCCTACTAATATAGCAATTGGATTGAAGTATAAAGTATTAATTGACTATTAGAGAGTCTTGAAGACTGGGAAGACATGCAGAGGTAAACACTTCTTTTTAGATTTAATAGCAACTTACTTTTTTGGCAGTTTTTGTTATTCTTTCAAGAAATGTGAAGAATTCTGTGTGGTAGTCACCACTGATGTATTAAACTGTATATATGCATTTTACGGTAAGGCCACTGTACTACAGGTACGGGGGTAGATCCCTGTCTGCTGGCTCCACCCAGTAGGCGGAGTATAAATATGTGTGGTCTCCATACAGCAGCCATTTCATCAGCTGCTGTAGGAGGCCATACCTCTCTGTGTAATAAAGCCTTGATTACATCCTGCTCTTGTCTCGCCGTAATTAATAGTGCATCATTCTGCAAAGTCATAATTATTGCCCACCCCGGTTACCCCAATAAAGTGGTAATTTCCTGAGGCCAGCCATAATTTACCAGATTTATTTGACTTAATTTCATTGTAACTTTTCCTTAGCTCAGTCAGCTCACAATAATACAGTTTTTAATCATTTTCCATAAGGTGAGATTTGAACTCATAACCTCTGGCTTGCTAGTAAAGGGCTGTAACAATTACATTTACCTGCATTTGTTGGTTGGGCCTCTGCCGCATCAATAATGTGAACAATGAGCCAATATATGGAAAGGATGAAGTCGGAAAAATTGATGAGCTTGATCTGGATAAAGAGCAATTGGGACTGCATGAGACTGCAGACTTTTCAGAATGGTGTCTGGCTGTGTCAAAGAGCAGTGAGGAAATCTTGGAGTATTATAAGGGTCTAGAAACATCATGGAGGTGAACTCCAAAAAGAGGAGTAGGCACCTTGGTATGACATCAAAGAATGATAGTTTGGGAATATTTGTTTGGATCAGATGTGACTGAAAGAGTAAGGCGACAATGAGAAGCAAAACTGGATCACACGACAGAAGGCTGACTGAGAGATGAGGAAGCACAGACAGGAGCAGCACTCGAAAGGGGAACAATCTCTGAAAGAGTGAAGTGGAAAAAGATTGAAAGTGGGTAAATTACCTGGCAACGTGACAATGATTGGAACGACACAACGTGCGAATATCATTTTCCATGACTAGCTGCAGGGCATCAGATGGCACAAAAGCCACACTGAGGACTGTGACAGGTCAGCAGAGAGGTTATGCAAGGAAAAGTTGAGGAAAGGAGATAAAGGCAGTGGAAGCCCTGTAGCGACCCACACCAGAACATGAAAAAGTCAGCAAAGATCAAGGAAATAAACAGAAAGCCAGTCAGTACGACCCTGCTGGCTTGAGGTAACCAGGATTTTGGATCTAGATGGCAATTACATTTCCTTCCGCAGCTATCAGTCAAGCCATAGACTAGATTATGTTCATCTGAATTGCTTACTCTCCTTAAAATAATCTGGGAGCTTCATACACTAGATCGACTCGATACGCAGACTGGAACCTGTTCTGTGTTTTTAATTTTTTTTGAAAAATGAAATGAAAATCGCTTATTGTCATAAGTAGACTTCAATGAGGTTACTGTGAAAAGCCCCTAGTCACCTCATTCCGCCGCCTGTCCGGGGAGGCTGGTACGGGAATGATTTTTGAAATCACCTTTACGACAGTTTGTATCAGTGTTACTAAAACATTTGTTTTTACGGTCATTACAAATATACTGACACATAATTATATGCACAACTTTTATTGATAATTAGTCTCATTACTATAATCAGCACATATTTAGAATTGCTATATTTAGAATTATAGTTATTACAATTATCAATATTTTTCCTGTCATGTAATGGTGTAATGATCATTATTTGATTGTTAATGATTAGCATTTACAATTATAGATCACATTTTTATACATTTTTCCAACGTGTATCTCGTGTTATGTGCTTTAGCTGTCTCTTTCTTTTGTTGTTGTTGATTTTGAAGTATTCATGGCCAGGATTCTCCGATCCCACGGCAGGTCGGAGAATCGGCGGGGGCGCGAGAATCGGGCCAAGCCGCTCCGCCGATTCGCTGGCAACCGGAGAATCGGCGGAAATCACACCTGTGGGGTCACCGCCGCGCCGGTCGGGGGCCGTTCAAAGCGCCTCCGCGCCCCCCCCCCCCCCCCCCCCCCCCCCCCCCCAGCAATTCCTTGTGCCTCGACGGGCCGAGTGTCCACCGAGTTCAGATGGGTCCCGCCAGCAAGGGTTACATATGGTCTTACCCTGCGGGACCTCAGAGTTCTGTTTGCAGGGGCCATCCTGATTGGGGGGGGGGGGGGGCAGCGTGGGCAGGGAGCCTCCACATTGGCCAGGCCCATGATCGGGGCCTACCGATCGGCAGGCAGGCTAATTCAGAAGGGGCCTATTTTCCTCTGTGCCAGGCCCCTGTAGTGCTCCACCATATTGCCATGGGGCCGGTGCAGAGACGGCAACCCAAGCGCATGCGCGGACCCGCGCCAGCCGTGGTGTGCATGCGGGGACTCGCGCCGGCCGTGGCACGTCGGCTTTTGAGCGCCGAAGCAGCGGACACCACTCCAGCGCCATACTAGCCCCCTAGGAAGGGGTGAATGCGTGGGCCTGGAGGACCGTTGACGCCTGCGTCGCTCGCGTCGGTTTTGACGCTGACCCAGGATTTCGGAGAATCCCAGCCCATATGTTTTTTTAATATGCTGGTCAAACTTTCATCAGGCTAAAAAGGAGACTTCAACCTGCCTCAGAATTTTACTCAATATTAAAATTGTACAACATTTAAACTCCTTTATTAAATTGCTTTGCCTGCTATTTTAATCAAGCCAAAACCTTACTTAAGATCATTGAGTTGCCATAAACCATTCAACATATATGGGACAATTTATCTGAAGAATTTGATGTAAATATACAAAGCATTCATACAATCATATTACACAGAATAGTATTTCAATTGTTCTATTTTGTACAGTCAAATAACTGCAATGCCTCATTCACATTCTTCACAGCCATTCCACCTTTAACTCATACTAGGCACTGCTGCTTTTTCAGGATCGAACATTGCAACTGGGAATTCTGTGGCCCAGACTTTGCAGTCAGCGATGAAGGAATGGCATTTAATATTTACCTCACCCTATAAGCAGAGCAAGAAACATCGGACGCGATCTAACTAAATTACAACAGAGTCCCGCGTCAAGCCGATTGTTTCAAGGCACTTGTAGCGCCGAGAAACACCATGCTTCTAACGTAACATTGTTGTAATCTGGCGTCTCAGCAGCGAACGCCCCACGGAGGCTACACTCAGTCCCGTTTCCTGCACCGAGGAATTCTGCTCACCTGAACCCCTCAAGTGCAGGAGGAGATCGGGAAACTATTTTTAAATGGCGTTCCGATCTCTTGAACACTCCCCCCCCCCCCCCACGCAACCCTTGGATCCCCCAAAGATCCCAATGAGCGGGGTACTGGAGCCTCCATATCTACTTCATCTGAGCAGGGCCCACCCCACAACCCCCCCCCCGGCCGGATCTGCCCTCTGGGCAGGATGGTACCCTGGCACTACCGGTGCCATTGTGCACCTTGGCACTTCCAGCCTGGCACCCTGGCACTGCCAGAAAGTCTCATTCTAATATGCAGATTTGCCAAATACTGATCGAACCCACAATGGGCAAGATTCAGATCACGACGACGTGCAAGATCCCGTTAGGCCTCACGACGCATGGCTAGCTGGGTAGATCCCAGAAGAGGGATCTCCCGGCATCTACCTGCTGGGCTGCACCCCTGTTCGGCTGCAACGCGGACGATAGATTGCATCCATCGAGGTTCTTCAGCAGAACCCTTCTGAGACAGGCAGAATCTAAACCAGGAAGTATGAAAAAAAATGAATTAGATTTAAAACATGTACAGAAATTAGAATACAAAGTGGAAAAGACATGGGATTAATATGGAGTGGAAAAGTTCATAAAATACAAAATTATGTTTTAAATCACCAACAATAACTTTTGAGAGAATTAAATTCCACACTTTTAAAAGTAACATTTTCAGGCTAAAGAGGTTCTTTGCCAATAATTATTAATTATTGCACTATTAAAAATTGACACATTCCTGAATGGACCAGCCGTAACTTCTTCTACCACTTTTGTAAGGGGACTAAGGTAAAAGTACCCAAGTTCACGATATTGCATGTTTTTCAATGTCAAATCTATCTGCAAGTTCCATTAGAATGTAGCCTGTGGAGGAGCAAGATATATCTGACAGAGTCTTCCAGAGCTATTATGTTTAAATGTGCATTTTCAGACTCCAGAGGTTATCATGGTTCAAGAAGGCATCTCACCACCATTTCCCAGTCAATTTTGGCGTCAATTTGCCAAACTCCCTGAAATCTCACAGGCTTTTGTTTTTCTGCCCAGTCTGCCATGTGTAATCTGATTAAAAATCTTGGTAAACGCCATGTAGATTAATTAAAATGTGCTGAACTTCCTTGTTACTTCCTCAAAACATTCAATCAAGTTAGCCAGTTATGACCTAGCCATAACAAATCCACGTTGATTGTCTATGATTAATCTGTACCTGTCTATGATTAATCTGTACCATTCTAAATGACAATCAGTACTGTCCATCAGAAACAATGTTTAATAGTTTTCCCAAGATAAATTGGTCGCACTATTGCGTCTGAATCACAAGATTTCAGGTTCAAGACGTACTCCAGGGCTGCAGCATAAAATTAAAAGCAGATGCTCCAGAGCAGTATTGAGGGGGTGCTGCACTGCCAGAGGTGCTATGTTTCAGATTATACACTGAACTGAGGGTCCATCAATCGGCTTGGGTGGGCGTAAAAGAACGCACAGCACTGTTTGTAGATGAGCAGGGGAGCAATGCTATGCCAGTATCCCAGCTAATATTTATCGCTTAATCGATGCCACAAAAAAACAGATTATGTCACATGGCTGTTTGTGAGAGTTAGTCATGCACAATTTGGCTTCCGCATTTCTTCCAACAGTGACAGTTGACAGTGTTTTCTGGCACTTCCTGTCCATTCATGATCTTCTGGTGGCGGGAATGCCCGGAGATGACCCTGTCTCCCTGAGCAATATACTCACCTGATCTCCCCTGGAAGGCCTGCTCGCCAGATGCGCACTTTGAGAGACCAGTCATTATTCACGCTGGTTTGCCCTCACACCAAAGTGAATGGACTTTCTTAAAGGGGTGGGAGCAGTTATTCAGGGGGAGAGGCCTGATAATAATTTGGGCAAGTGATGGATCTGAATTTCAGGATTTGTTTCCTATTCTTTGCTGCCATAGTGTTTCCTCATTAAGGCATTTGGACACAAAACATGATGCAGCTCGATAAACAAGTTGTCGCAATTTTGAATGATTGGTAACAAGCTCCTCCTACTTAATAATGTCAATGCTGCCACACTTCAAGGAGTGCTTCAGAGTGTCTTTATCGCATTTTTCTTTACCCCTCTGTGTGAAGACATTTTCCTTATGGACCCTTTAATCCTTCTAGCAATCACCTTAAATTTGTAATCCCTAGTTATTGACCTTTGCGCTGGGGGAAACAAATTTTTCATGCCTTGTCTATCTCGGACCCTAATAATCTTGTACTCCTCGGAGTCAGGAGTTGGGATATAACAGTGGCATGATGATCATGACTGTGCTTTGGATAGAGTATCATGAGCCTTTCATTAATACAACTGGGAGTCCTGGCAGTGCATCAAAGGCATGGTGGACACAAGGTTGGCGCGATTCTCCGCAAATGCGGCGAGTCGTAAAGGCTGCCATGAAACTGGCCGTGTTTCACGGCAGCCTCCGCGCCCCCTCCCAGGACCCGATTCTCCCCCTCAGGCGGGGCTAGCAGCGGGGCCCCGTGAAGCATGGCATCGCGGGCTTAGCAACCGTCGCTAAGTCCGCGCGCCAAGCGTCACGCCGGCTGACGTGCACGATGACGTCAGCCGCGCATGCGCGGGTTGGACGGCTCCAACCCGCGCATGCGCGGATGACGTCATCACGCAGACGCGTCAAACCCGCGCATGCGCGGGCCCTCATGCCCCTCAGCCGCCCCGCAGACTGATCATGCGGGGCGGCGGAAGAACAAATAGTGCGCGGGTATCGGACCCGCTGCCCGCGATCGGTGCCCACCGATCGCAGGCCCATGCCACCCTTGGCACGGCCGTGGTGCGGCCGTGCCAATCGGTGCCATGGTTGTCCGGGACGGGCACTTTGCGGCCGTTTTGACGAACAGTTAGAGCAGGTGTGATCGCGTTCGTGAAAACGGCCGTAAAGGCCTGGGAACTCGGCCCATCGGCCTGGGGAGAATCGCTGTTCGCCGTAAAAAACGGTGAGCAGCGATTCGTGTCGTGGGATGGCCGTGGGGGGGTGGGGGGGGGAGAATAGCGGGAGGGCGGGAAAAATGTCGGGGACGCCCTCCCGCTATTCTCCGACCTGTCGTGGGCACCGGAGAATCGCGCCAGGTACATTATCAGCCTTTCTATTCCAGTAGAAGTTTCATCTCCCTGTTTGTTCCTTCAGCTGCTCTTCCTAGGAAGACGGGTCTTGACAACGGCAGAAATGTCAACCTGGACTCTTGCTACCTCACATGATAGGATTGTAGTTCTTTCTTCTGGATGGTCACCTATGAGATTATCTGTAAGTGTTTTCATATTCCAAGTTGCAAAATCTAAACTTTCCTTCCTTTGACCACAAAATGGTGATCCCACTGGGTGTGATTCCCCAGTCAGGAGAAAGTGGGCCATCCTATTTTTAGGCCAGCTTTCCCAGCCCCCTCTACATTTGGGGTGAACAGTGGGTATCCTAAAGAGAACTGCTCAGTTACAGATTCTGCTGCTCAAACCCCTCTGTCCCAACACAAGTGTCCGGCAACTTAAATGCATTTGTCGCCTGTGTGTGGATTCTTGTCTAGGTACTCCCAGGTTCACAATTCTGCCCCAACGACAATTCTCAATCGCCACAGGGTTTGGCAAATGGATCTTGTTAGAAGCCCATGCGTGACTTTATTTAATGTGGGGACCTTGGATCACCGTCTCTGTCCACACAATCTTGATGGGTTGGTGGTCAGGCCCCATTGATGCATCAAAAGACGATGACAGGGGCCACCTTGTCGTTGCTGCCTTTTTCACCTTTGCAGCGTGAGAAGCACGGCCTTCCTTCTCCTGTTAGGTAATTGAAGATTCTTTGGACTACAACTTGTCTGGCACTTCCTACCAACCTTGCCACCCTGGGTGGCCCTACCAGGAACAAGGAGCTCCCCACTGTATCATTCTAGGGATTGTTGGAGCACACAATCTCTCCACTAGGTCAAGGTGAAGATACACGGAGGGGGAAGGAATGTGGACCTTTTTTAATTTTTTGCTTAGAGTTTTGATTATAGGAAGCATAATTTTGCATTTAGGTTTGGTGAATGGCCACATATATTGATTGCTTGCAGCAGCACTATGTAGAAAGGGTAGCCTTTTTATTCTAGCATGACAAATTACATTTACAAAGATATATTTTATGTATTCCTTGGAAACACATTCACAATATTAGTACACATCACAAGCAGATTTATCTTTTGTTCTGGAGTGCTTTTAAACTTTATTGCCCTTCTACTCTAAAAAGGAACCATCATAATTTATTTTTTGCCTGGGGAAGTGAGAATGTGGCTTCAGGTACATTTCTTAAGAGCATAATAATGTTTTTCCCCATCAGGCAAAGAGAGCAATAGTTCTGGAAAATTGTTTTTATGGAACTGCAAATGAACCAAATTGCTATCTGCCATAAAAATATATTCCTATGTATAGTGCAATATGTATCATAGTGGAAAATATCCCTCAAACTTATAAATATGTAAATAAAAACTTTTATTCCCTGCATAAACAAAACTTATATTTCCATATAAGTAAATCACAATGTCAGATAATGACTTGTGAAATTATCTATCAGAGATTTATTTGTCTGGCTGTATAACTGCTGAATAAAGCTTTCTACTTAACAGTCCATTTTCTCCTGGAAGTGATGTCAATGACATTTGTTTTAGGTCATCTCTTAAATTAAGAGCATTACATCGAGCTTACTGTAAATTTATGAGCCGGTATCTTGTTTTCAGTAAAACATTGTGATATATTGCCTTTCAATTAAGTCTTTTTTCTTTATGGCCACTTGCTTCAGGATTGCACTGTGCAACTGCCCATCCAGTATCCTCCACTGCTGAAGTCAAAGATACATTTGGTTAAAAGCACAGAATCACAGGTTCAGCAGGAAGGGTTCTGTTGGTGATAAATGAGCAAGCAAGAGCGAGAAAATTTGGCCTTGCCAATCACATCATGCTGTTTTCTACTTCACGGGCACGATTCTCCGCAAATGCGGCGAGTCGTAAAGGCTGCCGTGAAACTGGCCGTGTTTCACGGCAGCCTCCACGCTCCCTCCCAGGACCCGATTCTCCCCCCCGGGTGGGGCTAGCAGCGAGGCCCCGTGAACCACGGCATCGCGGCCTTAGCGACCGTCGGTAAGTCCGCGCGCCAAGCATCACGCCGGCTGATGCGCACGATGACGTCAGCCGCGCATGCGCGGATTGGACGGCTCCAACCCGCGCATGCGCGGGGCCGTCATCTCCCTCGGCCGCCCCGCGGACTGATCCTGTGGGGCGGCGGAGGGAGAAAGAGTGCGTCCGTTACGGGCGAACTGCCTGCGATCGGTGGGCACCGATCGCAGGCCCATGCCCCCCTTGGCACGGCAGTGGTACTGCCGTGCCAATCGGGGCCCTGGATGCCCAGAACGGGCATGTTGCGGCCATTTATATGACGGCAGCAAGCAGGTGTGTTTGCTGCCGTAAAAACGGCTCTAAAGGCCTGGGAACTCGGCCCATCGGCCTGGGGAGAATCGCTGTTCGTCGTAAAAAACGGCGAGCAGCGATTCGTGTCGTGGGGCAGCCGTGGGGGGGGGGGGGGTGTGGAATAGCGGGAGGGTGTGAAAAATGTCGGGTGCGCCCTCCCGCTATTCTCCGACCCGTCGTGGGCAGTGGAGAATCGCGACATTTCTCACAGTCATAGTTTCAAAATTGCTCCATAACTTGTTGATAAAGCAGACACCAAACTTATAGCAAATGAGTGTCAGATTTCAGCAACATTGGCCTGGAACTGTCATGGAGAGGCTATCACCACCCGACTGCCAATCCACTCCTCTCTAATTACCCGCTGCATATTTCTCACCCAATCTTCCGACTCGGGCCTGGTGAGAGATATGTAGCACAACAGCTCTGGACTCCTTCCAGTCTAGTGCAACAGCGTCGGCGGAAGTGAAGCCATGCCCCATCTTTTACCATGCTAGCTGCCGTACGCCACGTGCCTTTACAGGTCCAGAAGCTTGAAAAAGCCAAGAAGGTAACCCACGGTTAAGTGGGTGACGGGTTAGGGTGGTCGAAGGCGGTGGGAGTGGTGGGGTTGTGTGATTAGGGTGGAGGGGTAGGGGACAGGTGGTTGGGGTGGTGGGTATTGGGTGGGGGTGTTGGACAGTTACGAGGTGGAGGATATTTGGGAGGGTCTGGATGTTGGCATTAGTCAGGTGTGTGGGTGGATAGTTAGTGGGTGGGGGTAGTTGAGGGTGAGGGGGTATACTGGGGGAGCAGTGTGAAGGGCTAGTTTTTTGCTTGGGAGGTTAGTCGGGAGTGGGAGGTAGTTGGGGAGGTTATGGGTGTAGTTCAAGAGAGTAGTCAGGAGATGGCAGGAGCCAGGGAGGTAGGGATAGACAGGGTTCAGGAGGGTGGTTGGAATTGTCAGGTAGCTGGAGTGTGGAAAGGAAATTGGGGGTTGGTCAGTGGGTGGGGCAGGGTGTGTAACCCATTTGAAGTCTCTCATTTAAATCGGAGCATCGGATGGTTCCCAGTGCAGGACAATTGTCCATTGGAAGTTTAAACTTTCCAAGCAAATCTGAAGCAGCACTTGAATGGCGATTTCTGGGAGATGGTGGGGCGGTACCAGGTGCCCCAACACATCTTCTCGTATTCTTCTGGCTACGAATCCTGCCCCACGGAATGAAAGTTCTGGACCAATTTATTGTCAAATATGGTGAAAGGACTCTTTACGGTACACAATTTATTTTAAATGACCATTTTCTTGTGAGTAGCGGATTTGCTTTCATCTTTGAAGTCAAAGAAGCTCAAAATAGACATTTCAGGCAGAACACCTGGCACACGGGCTGTGTTGGCTGCACCTGTAACTGCCACCAACTTTCTTTGCCGACACTTGGCATTCTTGACTGGCAATGACCAAGTAAAACTACCTCTTTAGGTTTCAGGTCAGCTTTGGGTGCTGGAAACTAGTTTTGGCATCATCTGCAGTATTCTAACCAAGGTTAGACTTTGGAGTTCTCTACCCCAGGCAGTAGGAGGGCCTGGGTCATCGAATATATTCAAGGCTGAGTCAGACAGATTTTTGATCAACAAGGGAGTGAGGGTTCTGCAATGATAGATAGAAAAGTGGCGTTCGAAGCACAGTCAGATCAGCCATGATCTTACTGAAAGGTGTAGCAGGCTTGAGAGGCCGGGCGGCCTAGTCCTGCTCTTACTTCTTATGCTCCAACAGACAAACATTCCCCTTTGCCTACGCCATTACCTTCTCAGTCAGGGCATAGTGCAGGCACATCAGTAGTCAGTGGGCTCTCCCACAGTGCACACTTTCTGCCTGAATTACACTCCAACGGGAATCTCTAGGCTCATGTACAATATGGTGATACTTAATACAGTGATAATACATGTGCTGAAATTTACTATTTTGTTGGTATATCACTCTTGTAGCCCACAAGCTTCAACATTGAGGAAGTGAAATTGATCATGTGAAAACTAATTTACACCATCACTTTAACCTATGAGAATAAACTGTCAGGCTGCCAGGAAACTGTGACTCACCTCAATGTATTCAAAATGATTTAATATTTAATTAAATATTGTGCTTCAGGAATATAATTAGTCAGTAATGTGTAATTGAGAAAATTGCTTTTTTTCCTTCTGTCTTACAACACACAAATTAGGGCTCGTAAACATTTCACGAAGCACGTGCTTCGAAGTTTAGGATTGAGGTTTCCAATTCATCCTCTCCAGTCTTCCATTCACAGGTCGTCCCTTCTCAAATCTGCTATTTTAAGATATTACAGCTAACATACATGTCAGTTCCACTGGCTCTCGGCATCCCAGTGAATTGATTCCCAGATCCGTTACTTTGTTCCATATATCTGAGCCATTAATTTCAACTACAAGCTTCTGTCCAAAACGCCAATTCTTCTGGCATCGGATTGCCTCAATATTCAATCTTTCAATCACTGCAGTCCTGCCTTCTGGAGTACTCACCCTAAGTCATTTTTCTATCAATTTCTCTCTGTACTGAAGAACATTTTATTTAGACCATGACTTTAGTTTCTACAGTCAAACATTCTGAGACAATGGATGTAATTTAATAAGAAGAGCCCACCTCCCGATGGCAAGGTAGGAAGTGAGCATCACTTCTGCTTCCATATCAGGAGTCATGACACTCACAATCACACAGAAAATGATAAGTGCGTACAGCAGGTAAATGTCCCTGTAATCATGGGGCGGGCGATCACTTGACTATTGTGTACATTGGTTGGGATGTCCTCCTTCAGAAGACATATCGCACTGTCAAGCTACATGTTTGGCAGTCATTGTTGAATGAAGGGGATTGAAGGCCATCTCACCTGTGTTTTCTACATTCACCTTTTAACAGGATGTAGACTTCTCTGGATAGGCCAGCATTTGTGCCCATCCCTAATTGCCCTTGAGAAGATTGTGTCGTGAACCGCTGCAGTTCATGTGGTGTAGGTACACCTACTGTGCTATTAGGGAGGGAGTTCCAGGATTTTGACCCAGCGACAACGAAGGAACGCCGATATATTCCCAAAATTGACTTGGAGGGAAACCTCCAGGTGGTGGTGTTCCCATGCGTCTGTTGCCCTTGTCCTTCTAGATGGTAGTGGTCGTGAGTTTGGAAAGTGCTGACTCAGGATCCTTGGTGAGTTCCTGCAGTGCATGTTGGAGATGATACACACAGCTGCTACTGTGCGTCGGTGCTGGAGGGATTTAATGTTTGTGGAAGGGGTAGCCATCAAGTTGCTTTGTCCTGGATGGTGTTGAGCTTCTTGAGTATTGTTAGAGCTGCACTTATTCAGGCAAGTGGAGAGTATTACATTACACTCCCGAATTGTTCCTTGTATGTGGTGGATGCATGCCCCACACCTTATCCAATGGCCTCCCGTCAGTCATCGGCCTCTCCAGCAAGTGGTCACGCTGGTACCGATTAGTACACATTTTAAAAAACATGAACCTGGTAGAAGGGGTTCTGTGGGGAGCCGAGGAGGTGAGTAGCCATCTTTGCTCACAGGCAAAGAGCCCGGGGTCGCTGGGTGTACAGGAGTCGTTTCAACAAATGCTGACAGCGCATGCCGCAGGAGGCTCCACCTCAAAAAGAAGATGGTGTGGAACTTGTGTCATGTCCTCACGGATTTGGCACCACATGGAGGAGGAGGACACCCGCTCCCGGTGGCTGTGATTGAGCGGAGGATTGGACTGCTCAAGATGCGATACCGATGTCTCGACCGCGCCAGAGCTGCCCTGCAGTACACCTGCTCAGCAGGCTACCCGTTTTTTGGTGGTCTGCTGAGCCATCCACACCCCTCGTACAGAAGCGGGGCAACGAACTGGAGGTTGGTGATGAGGAACATGTGGCTACCTCCAAGGAGGAGGACAAGGACGAAGACGATGAGGTGGCACTGGACCAGCAGGGTTTGGAGGACGAGGCCAGGGAGGAACCGGAGGACCAGCCGGAGGCTGCAGGACAGATTGTAGTGGTGGGGGTCTAGCAAGCCCAGAGGGTCAGGAAGGCCCTCATACTCACCCACTTTACTTAGGATGTGGCCTGGTCCAACACCCCCCTACCCCACTCCCATTTTCCACCCTCCCAGGCTATGTGTCACATTACTCCAGGGTTCTGGGACTGTGTCGACATCGTCAGCGGGTCACTGTCGAGGGTAGGGGGGGTGATGATAACCTGCAGAGAGCTGAGCACCAGTGCCCCCAATTTATGTCATAGACTGACCCCTGCTTGCCTGTTGAGTGTTCGCTCACACCCATCAGCTGTATGCGGTGTACCCGGGTACAAGAGGGGGAGGGGGAGATGCCTGGAGACATGGACCAAGTGTTCGGAGGTCTGCCCGCATTGTGGAAGAAAGTGACAGAGGCGTCATACTTGTTGTTCCCAAGGGTGTTCCCCACTTGCCCGTTGCCGCCATGTCCCGTGTGCTGGCTGTGAGACGCAGCTTCATCAAAGGGGTGGAACTCAGGGAGCTGGTGGTCACTGTCACCACTCCATGAGATGGGTTCAGGTTGGCACCTGATATCCCTGCCTCCCGCTCAGTGCCCATTGGGCCCTGGGATTCACCTTGGGATGGAAGGGCAGCTGTTTCAAGCCCTGGCTGCCCCTGCATCATCTAGCTCTGCCAGCCATGGTCTGCACCATCGTGTCAATGCTCTCAGCGATGCTGCTCAGTGACTGGGACATGTTCTGCAGTGCCTCAGCCATGCCCACCTGCAATTGGGACAACCTCCACAGCACCTCGGCCATTCCCATCTGAGAGCGGGTCGTGTCCCGCAGAACCTCATCAAGGTAAGCCTGGTACTAGGTGACATCCCCCAGCGAGGCAGTGGGGATGTCACCCAGTACCATCTGACTGCTGTCTCGCCTGGGGGTTTCTGCCTCCACCTGATGTGGATAATCAGCAGTGTGGTGCTCAACAGATTGTGCCCCAGAAGTCTGTCCACTAACATTTCCCACCAAGATGTGTGGGTCTACACAGGTGGAAGGTGGGGATGGCAGCTGTGCCGCGACTATTATGGTGGCATCCTCAGAGCTCTCCTCCAAGGTGGTCTCATGGGAGGCTGGAGAAGCGCCCACTCGAGATGGGCCGGCGCCGTTGGCTGGAGGACCTGTGGGAGAATGGACATGTGGTCAGTGGGAGGGATGGGTCAGTCAGTAAGGCAATAACAACTCACACTTGATAGGTCCTTCAGATGGGGCCTGGTGGTTCCTCCCTTCTGGGGCATCTGCCAGCCTCCGCGTTGGTGACCGCTCTGTCCCCGGCCATCCCCGTATACTCCAGGGCCTGTTCCTCGATGGAGGGAGGGATTCTTATGTCTGGCTCACCACCGCCGGTCTGGGCCATCTCCTGGCGATCATGGGAGAGCTTTTCCTGAAGGGGGCATTGTTAGCCACATATGCAGTTCACAGTGTGCGAGGTCGGAGGGCGGGTGGGGGGGGGGGGGGGCGGGGGGGCAGGGGGGGTGGGGGGGGGGGCTGTGTTGGAAGGGTTGGTGTTTGAAGGGAGAGTGGGTGGAGGGAGGGTTGGGTGTGTTGCTCTTTTATCTGAACCACAAGACGCGAGTACGTTCCTTGTATTGGACAAGCGACCACACAACCAGTATATTAGTCCAATTACAGTTATTATTAAACACAGGCTTGGTTCTATGCCTAATGATCTACACGTGGCTACTTATTAAACTACACCTAACAACTGAAATGACCACGTTACTAACTTCCAAGTGACCGGCTCTGTGCAGGGTAGACAAGACCTTTATTTGGATCCTCACTTGTGGCGGTTGGAGGTTGTCAGCTTCGTCTCGGATGCGGCTCGTCCTTCAGGTAGCGATCGTGGGTTCTTGAACTTGGCTGGTCGATATGCTACAGTTGGTCGGGGCAGAGGCCGATCCCAAAAGAGGCCAAATACTGGTGGCGCAGTTCTTCTTATCCCCCGATCTTTCACGCTATTTTGGTCGGTCCCAACTCAGGATCCAATGGATCGATAGGATTTTGATATCCCTGATCGATTCTGGCCAATTAGGGGTGGGTACCTCGATGGCTGGGCGGGTCCTAGCTGCTATTGTCCAAGGCACGTATGCACTTCCAAAAAGGGTAAATAGGTGCTCCCGAGTCTGCTACTGTTGCTATGTTTCAATCTGTGTCCCATTGTCCTGGGGAAATCGGTGATTGACCTTTAGCAGGTATGAGTTTCAGTTAGGTCTGGTTTCCCTCTGCATAATACACAGGGGCTGTGTATCATCTGTGTCCCAACCTGGCCATAATTCCCATTATCCTTTGCGGGCGGACATTTTAGATAGCTACAAGGGGATTGCATGGAGAGTTGTGGGTGTGGATGCTTGCGGGAGGGTGGAAAGGTGTCGGAAAGGTGGCTGGGGGCACTGGTGTCTATTTACTCTTGCTGCCCAGTGTAGGTGGTTGAACTGTCTCCGGCACAGAAGTCCTCCTGGTCACACAGTTGCTGCCACTCATCCCAGGCAGCACTGGCTGCCCTATGGCTGACACTATGGGAGCCCCGGGGGAACAGGACACCTCTACAGGCCTTCACTGCATCTAGGAGCCTCCCCAGATCTGCATCCCCGAATCTTGGGACCGGTCCCCTGGATGTTACTGTTGCGAGCTGGCTGGAGCTGACTGAGCAAGTGCTGCTTAAGTGCTGATGAGCCTTCATTTGCAGAGAGAAGCCCATAGGGCCAAGTCACGTGGACCAATTAATGTTGAATAGTATTGCTGACCTCGCCAGGCTAAGCGCCGGGAAGTTAACGGCAGTTCCCGCTCGCTACCACACTTAGAAATATTTCTGAAGAATCCAAATTTTTCCAGAGAATTGTGCCCAAGTCTCTTTCCTACTGTTAACCTGTCAGGTGTGGTGCAGCTGTCTCACATAGGTTGGGAGGGCTGCAATGACCCTCTAGGCTGGAGCCTGGCTCTCTTACGATGCTTCCTCCCCCTTGCCCCCAGGCATGCCGGTGCTGTGATGCCGCTTGAAGACCATAGTATAAGCTCCACCCTCAGTTGAGTACACCAGCAGTTCACTCTCCACCCCTCCCCCATTATTATTTTTGCTGCTGGACTGTCCATCTACGCTTGGTAACATCCCCCATGAGCTGGGTTAGACAAAGACAAGACCTCACCTCAGATCCAAACATTGAACAACCTCTCTTGGTTCACACCACCTTTATCAGGAAACAGGAAGCACAAGTTTCCCCTGAGTTCCTTAATCTTGATGGTGTGTTTCCTAATTAATGAGGAGTAATGGTATGCAAATGAATGGGAAATAGTTCCCCACCACCAGGCAATGTAATGTCTGCTGCTGGCTTTATCTGACAACACAACCTACCGTTGGGAAACCAAGATTTCAACTATGCTTCCCGCTCTTCCATCCCCATTAAATACCTCCCACTGACTTATAAATTTAAGATGGAGCATGGATTATATGAGCATGAAGCGGATGTTGAAAAATCCAATCTGGCAGGTTAACTGCACATGTTGAGCCAAATGGGACTGAACCCAACGTGTTGGTCTCGGCATCAAACAAGATGGCCGGGGCTGAACAGCTATAAGACAGTTTGTATAAACAAATAGTGATCTGTTATCTGTTTGACGAGATTGATTTTCCTCAATACAGCCAGCGCGTGACTGGCCTGAGTCAGGAAATGAGATCGACAGACGGTTGCAACACAAAGAGTCCTCTGTAAACTACCACTGAAAAGGTACATTTTCAAAAATACTTACTGGTACCTGAATTTAGAGTCTATGGTTACAGGAATACTCCTTTCATCTCCACGTAAAAGCCACGGGCCATTCCATCCACTATTTTAGGCTCTATTCCAATCCTTCTTTGGCCCCACCTCCTTATTATTGTCACTCAAAGTTGTCTCCTTTTCCAATCACTTACCACCACTGTAAGTCCTAACTATGGGCCATTGCCAGCAAGGCATTTGGCCAAAATTCAAATTGGCTGAGCCAGCATCTTACCTGGGTACCCCCGATCAGGCACCTTGGTAGTCTAATGTAAGTTTAATGCAAGGGTATATCCATGTTCCCAGTTCTAGGCTATCACACCAGCAATGCCTTCAATCACAAGTACTCCATTAATTGTAAAACCACAAAGTAAGAGAATAGGACAGTTGTCACAATTTTAAAAAATTTTCTTCACTGTAAAGATGCTCTGGCAAAGTTTTGATGTGGTGTATAAATGTAGCAATAACTGCAAAAATTAACATTCCTCATTGTGGAAAACCCATTAAAATCTTGACGGAATTACTTTTAGTAAATCTTTCCTTTGCAATTTTAATGGAATAATGTGGATTGGCACAAATCAGAATTATATCGGGGCGTGACAAGAGAGACAATTTGAAGCTTTTTTGGTCCATAACTATATGTTGTCATTTGTATCATTTGCCACCTATCAGTCTGAACAAGTATACCACAAGTATGGTCATTTACAGTTGTTCTTTTACAATTATAAAGGTACACATTGAGGAAAATAACTTTTTTAATAGTGCAGGAATTTACAATTATCCTCATACATTCATAACTGTTATTTTTCATTTACAAATTAAGACTAAGGGAAGTTCCTTTAAGTGCCTCAATGTTCGATGCCTGATCATAAATGATGAAGCTTGCAGAAATTTTTGGATCTGGAGATGTGGTTTTGAACAGACTTTATATTCTCATTCAAATCACACTGCTACTAATGGATCTGACTAGAATTCTTGATCATTACCTGCACTGTGGGATGCCCTAATACACAGAGCAAATATGAAACTGTCTGCAGTAGTCACGGATACTGATTTATTGCTTCGGTGCAGTGCCAGTCGAAGCAATAAGAAGTGCAGCTTGGATCAATGTGATATTGCATGGTTTATATTAGCCATGTAGAAAGGATACATATCAATTTGTTCACATGGGGTTGAATTTCAATGTTCTAACCTATTCACAGCAGTGAAGGCTGGAAGCACGTGAAGAATAAGTTTTAACAATGGTTTCATCAGTGTTCTTTTTAAACTGAGGCCCAGAGTTAAAATCCCACTTCCCAACCAATTAGAGCAAGTGAATGTGATCACAACCCACTTCTGACTGATGTAAATTCACAACGTAAAGGGACCCTGTGATGGCCAGAAGGAATCCTTTCCACAAATGTCAAGTGAGAGCCAAATACCTGAATGATGGGGTCTCGATGCATCCCTGGGCATCGTGCTGTGGGCCATTTCCCCCAGATAGGAGGAAGAAGACAGTGATAGACAATGAGCAGACATGGCAGTTAGAGAGGTAAAATGCTTCACTTGTGAGATGTGGGAGGTCTGTGGAGCTTCCAACATTCCGGACAACTACATCTGCAGGAAGTGCACCCAATTTGCAGATCCTCACAGACCACCTGGATCAATTGGAGTAGCAGTTGGATGCTCTTAGGAGCATGCAGATGGCGGAAAGCATCAGAGGAGTTTTGTAGACGTGATTACACCCAAGATGCAGGAAGATAGATGGGTGACCGCTAGAAGGGGCAGGCAGTCAGTGTAGGGATTGTTCCCCTCTCTATACCATTTTGGATGCTGTTGGGGGTATAGCCTATCAGGAGAAAACAGCAGCAGCACCCAGAGCAGTGGCACCATGGCTGGTTCTGTTGTTAAACAGGGAAGAACGTGGCAGCACGGTGGCACAGTGGGATAGTCCTGCTACCTCACGGTGCCGAGGTCCCAGGTTGGATCCTGGCTCTGGGTCACTGTCCATGTGGAGTTTGCACATTCTCCCAGTGTTTGCTTGGGTTTTGCCCCCACAACCCAAAGATGTGCTGGCGAGTTGGATTGGCCACGCTAAATTGGCCCTTAATTGGAAAAAATGAATTGGGTACTCTAAATAGCAATAATTGGAGGTGACTATGGTCAGGGACAGAGATAGGCACTTCTGTAGACATGAAAGAGATTCCAGGATGATATTTGCCTCCCAGGGTCCAGGAATCCCTGAACGGGCACTGGGCATTCTGAAGGGGACTCAGGATTAGGAGGGGTGCAGTCACAATGTTGGGGGTTTACTCCAGGCCTCCCAACAGCCAATGGGAGATAGAGGAGCAGATCTGTAGGCAGAGTTTGAAAAGGTGTAAAAGCAGCAGTGTTGTGGTGTGTGATTTTATCTTCCCCTATATTGACTGTGACTCACTTTGTGCTCGGGACATGGATGGGACAAAGTTTGTAAGGAGCATTCAAGAGGGCTTCTTGAAACAATATGTGGATAATCCTCGGGAGGAGCAGTACTGGACCTGCTATTAGGGAATGATCCCGGCCAGGTGGTTGAAGTTTCAGTGGGGGAGCATTTCAGGAAGAGTGATCATAATTCAGTATGTTTTAAAATAGTGCTGAATAAAGACAAGAGCAGTCCTCGGGTGAAGGTGCCAAATTGGGGGGGAAGGCTAATTATAACAATATTAGGCAGGAACTGAAGAATGTAGATTGGGGCAGATGTTCGGTGGTAAATCAACATCTGGCATGTGGAAGGTCATAAAATGTCAGATAATATGAATTCAAGAACAGCATGCTCTGTGAGGAAGAAGGATAAGTATGGCATATTTCAGGAACCTTGGATAACGAGGGATATTGTAAAAAATTTGCAAGAGCTCAAAGGCTGGGAACAGACGAAGCCAGTGAGGAATATAAGGAAAGTAGGAAGGAAATTAAGCAAGGAGTCAGGAGGGCTAAAAGGGAGTCAAGATTAAGGAAAATCCGAAGGCTTTTTATATGTATATAAAGAGCAAGAAGGTTGTCAGGGAAAGGGTTGGCCCACTCAAGGACAGGGGACGGAATCTATGCGTCGATCCAGAGGAAATGGGTGACGTACTAAATGAGTACTTCACATCAGTATTTACCAAAGAGAAGGACTTGGCGAGTTATGAGTCTGGGGAAGGGTGTGCAGATAATCTGATCACATTGTGATCAAAAAGGAGATGTTGGGCATCTTGAAAAACCTTAAATAGATATGTCCCTGGGATGATGGGATCTACCCCAGAACACTGAGGGATACAAGGGAGGAAATTGCTGTGGCCTTGACAGAAATCTTGGTATCCTCACTGGCTACAGGTGAGGTCCCAGAGGAATGGAGAATAGCTAATGTTTTTATTTTATTTCAGAAGGGTGGCAAGGATAATCCAGAAAATTACAGACCAGTGAGCCTTACGTCAGTGGTAGGGAAGTTACAGGAGAGGATTCTTTGAGATAGGATTTATTTCCATTTGGAAACAAGTGGATGTATTAGCGTGAGGCAGCATGGTTTTGTTAAGGGAGGTCATGTCTCACTAACTTGAACAAGTTTTTCAAGGAAGTGACGAAGATGATTGATGATGGTAGGGCAGTGGATATTGTCTATATGGCTTCAGTAAGTCCTTTGACAAGATCTCTCATGGCAGACTGGTACAGAAGGTGATATCACATGGGATCAGAGGTGAGCTGGCAAGATGGATACTGACTCAGTCATAGAAGATAGAGGGTAGGAGTGGAAGGCTGCTTTTCTGAATGGAGTGACCAGTGGTGTTCCGCAGGGATCAGTGCTGAGACCTTTACTGTTTGCAATATAGATAAATGATTTGTAGGAAAATGTAACTGGGTTTGATTGATGAGTTTGCGGACAACACAAAGGTTGGTGAAATTGTGGATAGCAATGAGGACTGTCAGAGGATACAGCAGGATATAGATTGGTTGGAGACTTGGGCAGAGCGATGTCAGATGGAGTTTATTCTGGATAAACGTGAGACAATGTATTTTGGAAGGGCTAATACAGGTGGGAAATACAGTAAATGGCAGAACTCTTAAGAATATTGACAGGCAAAGGGATTTGGGTGTACAGGTCCACAGGTCACTCAAGTTGCAACGCAGGTGGAGAAGGTAGTCAAGAAGGCATACTGTATGCTTGCCTTCATCGGCTGGGGCATTGAATATAAAAATTAGTAAGTCATGCTGCAGCTGTATAGAACCTTAATTCGGCCACACTTGGAATATAGTGTTCATCTGGTCGCCAGACTACCAGAAGGATGTGGAGGCTTTGGAGAGGGTATAGAAGAGGTTTACCAGTATGTTGCCTGGTATGCAGAGCATTAGCTATGAGAAGAGGTTGGATAAACTCTGTTTGTTCTCACTGGATTGATTGAGGTTGAGGGGTGACACACTTTCTTTATTTGTTCTGATGCAAGACCCAGAATTATAAAAGTTGGTTTAATGAGTTGCTTCCAAAGTAATGTACAAGTTTACCACAAGTACCTAGGAAGAGTTCACCCGGTCATGATTTTGGCGGAAGATGGAGGGAATTTCCTCATGTTCTGTGTAAATTAGATTCCTGTCAATCTGTTACCGAAGTTGCAACGTTCTATCAGAAGAAATTTTGGAGGGGTTCACAACAATTACTATTATAATAATATTATAATAGTAATACTAATCATTATTGTCACAAGTAGGCTTACATTAACACTGCAATGAAGTTACTGGCCCCTAGTCACCATATTCCAGTGCCTGTCCAAGTACACAGAGGGAGAATTCAGAATGTACAAATTACCTAACTGCACGTCTTTCGGGACTTGTGGGAGGAATCCAGAGCACCCGAAGGAAACCCACGCAAACACGGGGAGAACGTGAGAGACTCTGCACAGACAGTGACCCAAGCCGGGAATCAAACCTGGGACACTGGCGCTGTGAAGCAATAATGCTAACCAACATGTTACCGTGCCCCTATAAACATGATACTTCAGCTGAACCTACCAGTCAAGGATAACATTACATTTTTTAAAATAACTATTTATTTAAAAAGCAAAGAAGCACAAGGGAAATATTCGCAAATTGTTTTTCCTGGCATTTGATAGTCCAAATACCCTCAATTCTACATTTAGCATAATAAGGAGTGAAATCCCTTTGCTGCCTCCACTTTAGATTAGTCAGAAAGTAACATTTAGATTCACTTTTGACAGAAGCTTATATTTGATCTGCTACTAAAACACCAAAAATGGGTTAGGCCTGAACAATGCGCTCCCAGGTCCAGAGTGTTCCCTGCAGGGCCGAGCGTTACATGGGGCGTGATGAGATTGAGCGGCGATTCCCACATCATCACACCAGTTTGCGATAATACGTTATGTGGCAGAGACCTGCCCGCGTTATTTAAATGTCAATTCAGAAAGTAGAAAAGGTGGTTAACGACCAGAGCGACAGCAATAATACGCTCCGAAGGCAATAATGCATCTTCAGGGTGAGAATCAGGCAGTGTGGGGGAATCTTCTTTTTAATAGCCTGGTTTGCTTGGACAAGTTTAATAAGTGCAGCTGGGACCTGAGTCTTAGCTTTGTCGTTCACACTTCAGTGACTGCAGGGAGTGCTCACGTGAATGAGCAGAGGAATCATTGGGGATTGGTTGAGTGGGAGGACACTTCGGAGTGATTAACTCCCTGGCCATTTCCAGCAGTGAAAATCTCTGAGACAAATGGGCATAATGAGGAGAGAAGGATTAGCAGCAGCAGCAGTAGGAGGAGGAGAAGACTGGGAGGAAGAAGGCAACACACAGAGGCTCTGGATGCTGTGACATCAGAAACAGAGAAAATAGTTGCAGGAGTAGGCCATTCGGCCCTTTGAGCCTGCACCACCATTCATTTTGATCACGGCTGATCATGCAAATTCAGTATCCCACTCCCGCTTCCTCTCCATACCTTTGATCCCTTTATCCGAAAAGGCCACGTCCAGATTCCTCTTGAATATATCCAAAGAACTGACCCCAATAGCTGTGGAAGAGAATTCCATAAGTTCATAACTCTCTGAGAGAAGTTCATCCTCTTCTCAGTCCTGAATGGCTTACCCTTATTCTTAGGCTGCGACCCCTAGTTCTGGACGTCCCCAATATCGAGAACATTCTTCCCACATCGAGCCTGTCCAGTTCCATCAGGATTTTATATGTTTCTATGAGATCCCCTCATTCATCTAAACTCCAGTGAATACAAGCCCAGTTCATCCAGTCTTTCTTAGGTCCCGAAGGAATTGGACAGATCCTGAGGGTCAGGAGGATATCTGGGACCCTCAGTGGAGGCATAGATGATCTAATCCTCCCATAGAGTACGAAGGAAGAGATTGAACAACCTGCAATTGATCGAGATTCAATGCGAGAGAAGACTGAGGCTTTCAAGAGCCATGGTAACTTCACTCTGTGAGATGCTTGCCATCCATTTACTGTGGGGAGGCCTCCTGATGTCTGCCTCATCAAAAGTTACTGTTGTGAACTCCTTCACAATAAAACATAGAACATAGAACAGTACAGCACAGAACAGGCCCTTCGGCCCTCGATGTTGTGCCGAGCATTGTCCGAAACCAAGATCAAACTATCCCACTCCCTGTCATTCTGGTGTGCTCCATGTGCCTATCCAATAACCGCATGAAAGTTCCTGAAATGTCCAACTCCACTATCACAGCAGGCAGTCCATTCCACACCTTAACCACTCTCTGAGTAAAGAATCTACCTCGGATATCCCTCCTATATCTCCCACCCTGAATCTTATAGTTATGCACCCTTGTAACAGCTACATTCACCCGAGGAAATAGTCTCTGAACGTCCACTCTATCTGTCCCCCTCATCAACCTATAAACCTCTATTAAGTCACCTCTCATCCTCCTCTGCTCCAAAGAGAAAAGCCCTAGCTCCCTCAACCTTTCCTCATAAGACTATTCCTGCAAACCAGGCAGCATCCTGGTAAATCTCCTTTGCACCCTTTCCAACGCTTCCACATCCTTCCTATAGTGAGGTGACCAGAACTGCACACAATACTCCAAATGTGGTCTCACCAGGGTCATGTACAGTTGCAGCATAACCCCACGGCTCTTAAACCCAAGCCCCCTATTAATAAACGCTAACACACTATAAGCCTTCTTCACGCTCTATCCACTTGAGTAGCACCCTTCTGAGATCTGTGGACATGAACCCCAAGATCTCTCTGTTCCTTCACATTCCTCAGAACCCTGCCGTTGACCCTGTAATCCGCATTCAAATTTTTTCGTCCAAAATGAATCACCTCGCACTTTTCAGGGTTAAACTCCATCTGCCATTTTTCGGCTCAGCTCTGCATCCTATCAATGTCTCTTTGCAGCCCACAACAGCCCTCCACCTCATCCACTACTCCACCAATCTTGGTGTTATCAGCAAATTTACTGACCCACCCTTCAGCCCCCTCCTCCAAGTCATTGTTAAAAATCACAAATAGCAGAGGACCCAGCACTGACCCACCACCACCCTCTGTCTTCTATGTGATAGCCAGTTACTTATCCAATTGGCCAAATTTCCCTCTATCCCACACCTCCTTACTTTCTTCATGAGCCGACCATGGGGAACCTTATCAAACGCCTTACTAAAATCCATGTATAAGACATCAACTGCTCTACCTTCATCTACACACTTAGTTACCTCCTCAAAGAATTCAATCAAATTTGTGAGGCAAGACTTATCCTTCACGAATCCGCGTTGACTATCCCGGATTAAGCTGCATCTTTCCAAATGGTCATAAATCCTATCTTTCAGGACCTTTTCCATTAACTTACCGACCACCGAAGTAAGACTAACTGGCCTATAATTACCAGGGCAATTATTCCCTTTCTTGAACAGAGGAACAACATTCGCCACTCTCCAGTCCTCTGGCACTATCCCCGTGGACAGTGAGGACCCAAAGATAGATTCATTCCAGGCAGCTTGTGGAGACTTTAATGGCATCACCCACCCTGCAGCACTATTGAATAAAAGTCTTCAGAGGTGCAATGTTCTGATGGGCTGGGATTTATGTCTCTTTCAATCAGGATGTCAGAGTCAAATGGATAGAGCCCAAGGATTTACAATGGTGCCAGGTTTTGCCAAGGTGCAGAGAGCGATGGATTACATGTACGTTGGCACAAAGGCTTCTGATGTATAGCCATGCATCATCATAAACAGAAATGACTTTGACTCTCAATGTGCAGCTGGTATGTGACTATAATCAGTGGATCCTGCAGTTGTATGCCAGCTCTGGCCTGGGCAGCAGACACGACTCATGCATTCTTAGGTACTCACAGATTCCAGACCTTTCCATGGAGGGATGGCTAATAGATGACAATAGCTAGCCTCTGAAAAGATGGCTAATGGTGACCGTGAGGGTACCCGGATCTGATGCACAGAAGAGATACAATGTGATCCACGGCAGAAACAGGGCTATAGTGGACCAGATCATCGGTGTCCTAAAGATGACATTCCGATGCCTGCAAACATCTAGAGGAGCATTACAGCGCCATCCAAGGAGGAAATGCCATGGCGGATGAGGGCATGCCAGAAGGGGATTTCACCCAGAGAGTGGCGAGTCTGTGGAATTTATTACTACAGAAAGTAGCTGAGGCCAAAATGTATGTTTTCTAGAAGCAGTTAGAGCACTTGGGGCAAAGAGGATCAAAGCATATGGGTGGAATGCAGGATCAGTTGGACGATCAGCCATGATCGTAATGAATGGCGAAGCAGGCTTGAAGTGCCGAATGGCCTCCTCCTGCTCCTAATTTCTATATTTCTATGTAAAAGGATTGAAAACCTCAGTATTCAGTAAACTCCTGCCTGCATGGGCTCTTTCTTGGGCATCGTGGGCTCACTACTCTTGAAAAGATTAGAGACAGAGCATCCATCAAAAATTTCAAACAATCATCAGGTGTGCCTTCAAGTCATTACCAGTTTAGTGTGTGCCAGCCTGGAGCCTAAGCTCATGCATGATAAGGTTATGCTGCAAACAACTCAAACTATAGCTAGACATTTTCTTGAATCGCACAATGATCTAGGAGATCTATGTCCTTGTGCAATTATGCTGCCTTTGAGGAGCAGCACATCTCTCTTCCCTCCTGCATTCGCTAGTGAGAACTGTAGCGCACTAGACCAAAATTGCTCAGACTGAGGCCTTACTGCCCTGGCCTCCGTAATAAAGACATTGGACATTTCCTGGCACTGAGCTTAAAAGTTTTCTCATTACACCCATGTTGTTGACCTTGCCCATCACCTCCTCCAACACAGCACATATCTAGCTGTGCCTCCTTCTCTTGCCACTGTTCGGCATGAGCTTCTATCGTCAGTCAAAAATACCATGCAGTAGGATTCCAAGGGAGGACTCACTGAATCTAGGGGCTGGTTTGGCCCATTCTAGTATCTCTCTCTCCTCTCATTCTGATGACCTCTAAGTATGGAAACATGGAACAAGTGCACAACTCCTCAATGCCAAAAGGCAAGAGACTTGCTGAATTTAAAAGTTCTGGCTCCTACAAAGAACCAACTGGTTTTCAGAGATAAGCTCAAATTTAAATGCATTTACCTTGCAAGATTGAATACTGCACTATTATGATCCTGGACCAGATCCCAACATTTGTTAGGATACTGGACAGGAAGCCCAATCACTATTTTTTATTTTGTAAAGCTGCGAGGAAAGGATACTTCATTTCTTGAGTAATTCCACACCCAAATAAGGATGTGGTATATTAAAACAAACTTTATTATTAACACAATATTAAACTACCTTGAACAGCATAGAAATATAGCTTACAAATACTAGTTAAACAATGCTAACAATAAAATTAAACAGTTGAACTCCTAACTGCTACCTTCCTTGTCTCCAGTCAAGCAAAAGCCATCACACGTTAAAATACATTTTTAAATAAACACAGGATTACTTGCCTATCTTTGGATCTAAAGTTCTTTTAAAAGACTCTTTTAAAAGTAATTGATCCTGTCAGGAAACATCCTACAGCTTCTTGTCTGTGTCAGACTACTGCGTAACCTGACAGCCTTTTGCAGATGCTACTGTTCAGCTCTCAGTCAAAACTGACTAAACTCACAACTGGCTGCTTTAGTCCTAGGCCCTTCCATTACGGCATCATCTTTATCCCACTCAAATCCCATGACCTAATTGCTTAATGTCTCTAATTATCTACACCCCAGGAATCATAATAAGTAGCCATTAGGCCTCTCCTTTTAAAAATAAGCATGGTTTGAAATAATGGTGATCTCTCTTTTAGAACATCTTAATTGCACAATCTGCAGCCACGGTGTCTGTAAGACACCAGGGAGGAGAATCAGCCGGCACAGGCATCAATCCCGCCCCCGCCGTGGCCTGAATTCTCCGCCACCCGGGAATCGGCAGGGGTGGGAATCGCGCCGCGCCGGTCGGTGGGTCCCCCGTGGCGATTCTCCGGCCCGCGATGGGCTGAAGTCCCGCCGCTGACAGGCCAGTCCTGCCAGCGGGAATCAAAACACCTCTGCTGCACGGTGGCCTGGCCAGCGATCGGGGCCCACCGATCGGCGGGCGGGCCTGTGCCGTGGGGGCACTTGTTTTCGGGCACTTGAGACCCCCTCCCCTGCGCATGTGCCAGTATGACGTCAGCAGTCGCTGAAGCACCAGCGCATGCGTGGACTTCCACCGGCCAGCGAAGGCCTTTTGGCCCCAGCTGGCGTGGCGCCAAAGGCCGTTCGCACCGGTAGGCGGAGCGGCCACCACTCCGGCGCGGCCCTCGCCCCTCAATGTGAGGGCTTGACCCCTAAAGGTGCAGAGAATTCCGCACCTTTGGGGAGGCCCGACGCCGGAATGATTGACGCCATTCCAATATACGCTAGGACCCCCCCGTCCCGCCGGGTAGGGGAGAATCCCGGCCGAGATACTGCACTAGATACATACAACACAACATATATACCGATTTCTTACATTCATCACAGCACAAATCTTCTCTCTCAAAAATTGATCAACAAGAATGCTCATCTGATGGTTTCCTGACACAGACCCGTACTGGGGGATTTTAAACCTTGTTCCAGGTCACAGCCTTCAGCCTCTGAGATTGGCCATCCTGCCCTCCAGCATTCATTTAGCGGGATGAAGGACTATAACCTACCATTGCCATCAATTGGTGTCAATTAAGGTATTGTTGTTAATGCTGCTGACTTCCAGTTGCTGACAGCGCACGACCGTATTATGCTAAATTTATCTTTGATCTCTCTTCAAAAATACAACAGCAGGTCAAGCTAAAGTAAATAGAATTATACAACCAATTTTAACTTTCAGTTTCACAAAGCAAATGGGAGTGGATCAACTATCCTTTTCACAGATTGTCCACTTTTCCTTTCTATTTACATGACTGACAGTTAAAAGAAGCCTTAAGACATAAAAACAGGATGACACCTTTTCTTTAATGAAATACGTATTGTATTTTTTCACATGAAATTTTGTTAATGAAACTGGTCAACCATTACGGAAAAGTCACAAAATCATGCTGACCATCTGTTTAAAGTGAGTTTGAGATGCCTTTGTGCCATTTGATGCAGAACAACAATCCTGTAAACTGGTAGTGTGTGGCATATGCTAGTGAGGCTTTTGTTGCAGCCGTCTTGAAATTGCTGCAATTATTTTCAGTTTAGTTTAAAACGAAAAACCACTTCATGGGATATGAACATTATTTTTGCAGCAATTATAAGATCAATTTCCTGTACTCATCTTCAAACTGTGTCTCCAATATTGTGCTTTAAGAAATGCTCGCCTGCTGCAAAACACCACCATTACATTTCTGTTCTGTTCATTCATGGGACTAAGAATAGCGGAACAGGTCAGCATTTCCTGCCCATTCTTCATTGTGCTGGAGAAGGTGGTGGTGACCTGCCTTTTTCAACCACTGCAGTGGTGCAGGTATTCCCACAGTGCTGTTAGTTAGGAAGTTCGAGGAATTTGATCAAGTGACCATTAAGGACTGGTAACATACCTCCAAGTCAAGATGGCGTCTGACTTGAATGGAACATGGAGGTGTGATTTTCCCATGCACCAGCTGTTCTTGATCACCTGTCAGGGATCCATGTAAATAAAAATGATCATAAAGAAGGGTAGAGAGTTTTTAAAAAGGTTGATTTTTGTATAAGGAGAATTGCACAAAGAACAAAGAAAATTATAACAGGCCCTTCGGCCCTCCAAGCCTGTGTCGACCATGCTGCCCGTCTAAACTAAAATCTTCTGCACTTCCGGGGTCCGTATCCCTCAATTCCCATCCTATTCATGTATTTGTCAAGATGCCCCTTAAACGTCACTAAAGAACAAGCAGTTCGCAATGCTTAAACTACAGATCCTGGCATGTACATACAGCCTTCTGTCTTTTCCAGCACTAAAGATCCACTGATTAAAAATACACCCAGAAGTTACACACCAGCATATTTTGTCACAATGGCATAATTTCAGGAATGATAGCTAAACCACATTCAGGGAGTAAATAAAAAAATTCAGAAACATGTTCTAATTTTGAACCACAGAGGAAAAATGTTGACCCAGCATGAATATTCAGTGAAGTTTACTTCCTTGGAATCCGCGAGGCCCAATGACTTCAGTGGAATTTGACAGGCATAAAATTCCTTTGAATCAAAGAGAGTTATCTTTCGGGGAAATTAACAATAATCAAAATCAAATTTTAAGCGTAAAAGGAGAATGTAGTTTCAATTAAGAAGCCACCCCGATACATAAGAAATTAATTATGCAACACAAAGATACACTTTAAGCATAGAGGGGCAAACTGGAAGAAAGACAGATTAATTTTACAAGCAAGAATTCATGTGAGATTAACTAGCTGAACATATATCTCATTCACTCAGGGATTAGATCAGTGGTTCTCAACCGGGGTCCACATGGACCCCCAGGGTCCATGTAACATTACTGGGGGTCCACACAAAAAAAATACCGAATTGGGGGTCCACGGTGATATTTTAGTGGTCCATAGAGCAATTCTACTTCAGAACAATTGTTATTACTGAGAATCAAGTAGAAGAAAAAAATGTTTGTTTTCATGATGAATATTCACCTTTCTCTCTCTCTCTCTCTCTCTCGCACTGACAAAGGTCAAAGAGAGATTATAATCTATCTAATTTACCTTGAGGGCTGAAGGGGTTCAGAACCAAAAAGGTGCATTTGCTGTGTTTATTTTTGTGGTACTGTATTCTGAGAAAAAAAAATCCATACCGGTTGATGACAAATGGGTTTATTGTGCTTTAATGACAGTTGTTGTTGAAGATTGCCCGGGCTATTGTCCCCTAGGAACAGCCCGGAGGACCTTTAATGACAGAAGCAGCTTATTAAATACCCACGGTTGACCTGACGCTTATGCCACGTTTCTCCTTGACAAGTTTAATGAATTATTTAACACAGTAATCACTAGAAACTGTGTATATGTGATATGAATTGGTTATTTTTAGAGTAATTTAATTCAATTTAGTCAGTAAAAAGTTTTTTTCATTACTTTTCATATTAGAATAAGTTTGGCAACGTACGAAAATACCGCTAATCCGTTTCCAACCCTCACGGTAAGATAGATGGACTTTAGGATTAGTTTACCACGCATATAAGAAGCTTTTTTTTCTGTGGAATGGCTATGGGGGTCCACAAAAAAAATTAAGAGGAAAAGGGGTCCATGGGTTAAAAAAGGTTGAGAACCCCTGGATTAGATAAATATGACTTCAATATTTATGGATATCCTACTTAAAGTATCTTATTGCAATGGTTATCAAAATCTAAAACTGAATTCTCTATTAGAAATAATTATCTCTCTTTTTCCTAGAACCTATATAATGTGGTTTGCTGCTTTTGCAAAGACTTTGACTCATTAATAAACTTCAATATATTTTAGAATTTATAACGTCCCACATAGTCTTCTATATCACTAACTCAAGATTCCAACTCTGTACTGCCTTCAGTGGAGGTGTATATTATTGGGGAGTTTGTGTTGAAACCTGAATATTATTCAGGAAATTATAATCTGGCTTCAATTTATCAAAAAGGCTGCCCGGAGGAAAGCAATTTTGGGTGGCTCTTTTCCATTTGGGGAAGTAAAATCAATTTTTCGACTCATTTAAAAATCTTTGAGATCTGACTTTCTCTACCTGAGGTTGAGAGGAGTTATCTGAGAGGTATTCCTGATTGGAGACAGTCCCAAAAATGGGCATACGCCCACACTGTGGAGGTCCTTGATTTAGGAAATGCTGCATTTTGTAACTGATATACACGACCATTGTGCTGCTGGTGGAGGGAATGAATGTTTAAGGTGGTGGACAGAGTGCCAATCAAGTGGGCTGTTTTTTCTTAAAACGATCAAGTGGAAAATCCTCAATTTTCCCTGTTTCCGAAAATGATGGTCTCCTCTTCCAGCTCTTTTAAACAGTTAGGGGTCATCTTTCCCTTGGACACAAACTCCTGATAGGGACTCTGGTTTCTGCTGTATTTGCACAGTGACTAATCCCTTTCATTGCACAGGATATTGGTTTAGCAGCAGGACTCCCTGGGGGTCTCTTCATGTGCCAATAATTTTATTTTAAAATTATCTTTCATTCCTACTCCACAGTGTAAATATTTCCCACTCTCTCTGTCTGCTAGCTTTGACAAAGAGTCATCGGACTCGAAACGTTAGCTCTTTTCTCTCCCGACAGATACTGCCAGACTTGCTGAGATTTTCCAGCATTTTCCCTTTCGTTTCAGATTCCAGCATCCGCAGTAATTTGCTTTTACTTTATTTTAAATGCCTTGGAAACACAGGCGGCAGTTTCCGACTGATCTCCCTTCTGAGTTTCTCCTTGTAAGGTCAGAGACTGCTTCACCCTTCTTTCCGTATTCCCTTTTTCTTTCCGTCCTGTCTCGGCTTCATCTACCTCTCGTCTATCTTTCCTTTGTGTGTGTTAGTTACAGACCCTGGTTTGCTTTGATTCAGGATTATATAGGCTAACTCATAACCGTCTACCATTTGGACTGCCTGCCTGCCCTTTTCCCACTTTTTGTTCTTTTTAACTTTGATGGAGAAGGAGTACATTTCTGAACTCTTCTAGAAGGATTACTTTATGTGGGTTTTCTTGTAAGTGGCCATGATCTTAAGCACCCACATCGACTGGTCAAACGTGAGCTGCTTAAGGCATTCAAATTCGATGTATTTCTGGCCCTGCCATTTTCGAACAGCATGGAATTTCTGATGCTATGTCTCCAGCACCAGTTAATGCACGTTTCAATTTGCCTTTTTTGCCACTTCATAGCTTTCTACATTTGCATCAGGCAAAAGGGACCAAACTTTGTGAACCTTACCTATAGCTTGTTCTGCAACAGCGTAGTGGGACCAGGAGGGGAGAGTTGAACCGGGGAGGGTGGTCAGATTGCCATGGGGTGGGAGGGGCTCACACTGGGAAGCAAGTGGGTGGGGGGGGGGGGGGGGGGGGGTTGGATGTCGTGGGTGGTTGAGAGTGGCAGACTGACATGGGGAAGGGAGTTGTCGGACTGGGAGGGGGTCAGTCAGACTCGGGCTGGGACTCTCGGTTGGAATCGGGTCCAAACCAGGGTTTGGGTGGGAGGTCGAGGTTGGAGTCTGATCCAGACTGTGGGGTTGGAGATGGACCAGGATTGGCGGAGTGGTGTTGTCGGGCTGGGGGTTGATTAGTTCCAGGCATGCATTGGGAGTCTTCTGGGAAGTCAGGTTGGAGAGTTCCCCCCGGGGCCAGGAATGGGGTGGCATGGGAGTGATGTGGGAGTTCCCGGGGGTGACAGAAGTGGGGTTAGTGTAGGGATGGTGTGGAGGGGCGGTTGTGGGGGGTATTCTAAGCAGGGCTTGATCAGAATGTTTAAAATAGTCACTCTGAAGTTATATGTGCTTTTTATTCCTTCTAATTCTTTCAGAGTAATTATGAGGGTAAAACTAGTTAGTGATTTATATCACTTCTGTTGGATGGTTCCCAGCCCAGTGCTGTCATCCAGGGGAAGTTGGCACTGACCTGGGAACTTCCCAGAAGGTACCCCCAAATGTGATGCTGAAGAGATAGGAAGTTAAGGCCCAATGTTCTTTAGAAAGCTTGTTCTCATCCTCTTCTCCTATATTTTTCACTAGCTTAGAATTCTAGCCCTATCTATTTATGTTCTAGCTGTAATTTTATTAAATTTCCGTTGTCAGTTACAATTACTCCAGATTCTCAGTACCATCAGTTCAAAAGTTCACTATTCCTGTCTTTCGGGCAAAACTCTAACTCCAACTGTTTAGCTACATTTTCTATCTCCTTAAGGGACGGAACCTTTAAATGATCAAAAGTAATTCTAATCAGGTCTCCTGTCACGACATCCTGGGCTAAGGCGCGATAAATTCCAGTCCCACTTGACCCTGAACTGCAACACGGGTGAAATTAAATTTTATTTTATAATACCCAAGGTCCTTGGTTGAGCCAAATAAACTATGATCACCAGGTTTGCAACACAAATAACCTTTTATTCTGTACTGTATTATAATTATGCAGACAGAAACTGTAACTGAGTGTCTACTACCCCTTTCTAAACCCTCCTTCCTAATTTGCCCCACTCTCTATAAATACACATAGATGACAACACAGAGGGGAAAGGGTGGAAGAAATTGAATAAAAAGATAAAGTAAAAATAAAAGGCTAAGGATCCTTGATGCACTGGGATGACTTCCAGTCAATGTCTTTCTCACGTTCAGGTTTTCGCTTTTGCACCTCTTTCTCCTAGGTTTAGCTTGAGATGGTTTTCTCTGGCGAGGTTGTCTAACGTCTAAAGTTGAGATGGCGTTCGTTGACAGGTATGTCTACTTTGTCTGTAGACTCAGCAGTGAGAAAACGGAAACAGAGCTGGTGTTACTATTCCTTTGGCAGATTTCTCCAAGACTCCTTTTTTTTAGCCGTTTGGGTATTGTACTAAAGGACATTTCAAAATTATTATTCTGGTCACATGACCTCTCTCCTCATAATGATTTCAGAAAGTAATTGATTAACTCATGTCTTTATGGACCTTGGCTATTGTGTTATGGCCAAGATGTTTAGATTCTGTAATGTCCCAGCCATGAATTCCTGAATGATCCACCCTCAATCTCAATGACATAGCAGAACACCTACAAAGCAATTGTCCTGGCAGACGTTCCGCTCTGCTTGAAAGATAGCTTTATAGAAATGCAAATAATGAGTGCGATACTGTTTTTATAAATCATTCAAATAATTCTTGGCATCACAGGTGGGTGTTTTAATTGTAATCCACTGGCCAACTTGTAATACCAGATGAACTGTGGCCACCATCTTAAGTCAGTGGCTTTGCTTGCTGTTTAAAAGTCCTTTTAAAGTTGTTAAATGCATATTTGATGATGAATCATCAATTGGACGCGAGACACGATGAAGATCCAAACTGTGGCTTTAATCAGCTAGTTGTTAGCCTGGTGGTCGACTACAGAGAAAGGCCGACCACCGGGAAATCTGGGTACCTATACCCTGCCTCGGAGACGGGGTCTACTTGCCTCTCGACCAATTGGTGAGCAGTCACATGACTAGTCACAGCCAATCATACGAGAGGCACATGACCAGCCAGAGCCAATGGGAAACCAATGCTCTGCACCAATGGCAGTGCTCCCACTCATATCACCACATTTGATCAGCCAATGAAATGAAAGGTTATTATCATGCATGTGCTTGTCACATCATCGTGTCAATGGTTGGATTCTCTCTTGGTGACATTAGGTATGCTTGGCATTTCAGAGATGCAAATGTTACTTGTCACATGTTCAGGGCTTGCTGCATGCAGGCATGGACTACTTCTTTATCTGCGGAGTTTCGAGTATTGCTGAACACAGATCAGTGAACATCCCCATTTCTGACTTTATGATGGAAGGAAGGTCATTGATGAAGCAGCTGAATATAGTTGTACAAAAGGCATTACTGGCCTGAGGAAATCATGCAGCAATGTCCTAGGGCTGAGATAGTTAATAGACAACAATCACAATCTTCCTTTATGCTAAGTATATCCCAAACTATTAGAGAGCTTTTCCCCTGATTACTATTAAGTTCAATTTTACAAGTGCTCTTTGATGTCACTGTCAGTGAAATGCTGCATTGATATCAAAAGTAGTCACTCTCACCTCCGGTCTGGAATTCATCTTCTTTTCTATGTTTGGACCAAGGCCGTAAGGGGATCTGGGGCCACAATGTTCTGTCAGAACCCAAATAGAGCATCAGTAAGCAGTCTATTGAAGAATACAAGCTGCTTGATAGCACTGTCAACCATACCTTCCATCACTTTGTTGATGATTTGAGAGTAAACTGATGGGGCAGCAATTAGCTGAATTGGAATTATCCTGTCTTCTGTGGACAGGATATACCTTGGCAATTTTTGACTCTTTTAGGCAGGTGAAAATTTTGCAGCTGTAATGGAACAGCTTAACTAGAGAGGTGGCTGGTTCTGGAGTGCAAGTGTTCAGTACTACAGCGGGAAAAGTATCAGGGTCCAAAGCCTTTTGTGTATCCAGTACACTTATAAATTTTTTGATAACGCAGGAAGTGATTCAAATTGGATGAAGATTGACTTCAGCAATGGTGATGTTCTCAGTGGGAGGCCGAGATGGATCTTCCACTTGACATTTCTGATGGATGATGGTTGAAAACACTTCAGCGTTTACTTTTGCACTGATATGCTGGGCTGCACCATAAATGAGAATGGGGATATTCCTGGAGCCTTATCGTCTCATTAATCATTTAATTGTCTACCAACATTCATGATGGTAGTGATGCCGGTGTTGGACTGGGGTGAGCACAGTAAGAAGTCTTACAACACCAGGTTAAAGTCCAACAGGTTTGTTTCAAACACTAGCTTTTGGAGCACTGCTCATCCCTCAGGTGAATGAAGAGGTATGTTCCAGAAACGTACATACAGACAAAGTCAAAGATGCCAGACAATGCTTTGAATACGAGCATTTGCAGCTAATTATGTCTTTACAGATCCAGACTTAGGGGTAACCCCGGATTAAGGAGATGTGAATTGTCTCAAGCCAGGACAGTTGGTAGGATTTTGCAAGCCCAGGCCAGATGGTGGGGGATGAATGTAATGCAACATGAATCCAAGGTCCTGGTTGAGGCTGTATTCATGTGTGCAGAACGTGGCTTTAAGTTTCTGCTCGCCGATTCTGCATTGTCGCGCGTCCTGAAGTCCACCTTGGAGAACGCTTATCTGGAGATCAGAGGCTGAATGCCCTTGACTGCTGAAATGTTCCCGACTGGAAGGGAACATTCCTGCCTGGCGATTGTCGCGCAATGTCCGTTCATCCATTGTCGCAGTGTCCGCATGGTCTCGCCAATGTACCACGCTTCGGGACATCCTTTCCTGCAGCGTATGAGGTAGACAACGTTGGCCAAGTCGCACGAGTATGTACCGCATACCTGGTGAGTGATGTTCTCACGTGTAATGGTGGTATCCATGTCGATGATCTGGCACGTCTTGCAGAGATTGCCATGGCAGGGTTGTGTGGTGTCGTGGTCGCTGTTCTGAAGGCTGGGTAGTTTGCTGCAAACAATGGTTTGTTTGAGGTTGCGCGGTTGACTGAAGGCAAGTAGTGGGGATGACCTTGGCAAGATGTTCATCTTTATTGATGATGTGTTGAAGGCTGCGAAGAAGATGTTGTAGTTTCTCCGCTCCAGGGAAGTATTGGATGACGAAGGGTACTCTGTCGGTTGTGTCCCATGTTTGCCTTCTGTGGAGGTCGGTGCGGTTGTTTGCTGTGGCGCGTTGGAACTGTTAATCGATGAGTCGAGCGCCATATCCTGTTCATACGAGGGCATCTTTCAGCATCTGTAGATGTCTGTTATTCTCCTCCTCATCTGAGCAGATCCTGTGTATCCGGGGGGCTTGCCCTATAGAGGATGGCAAGTGTTTAAGGTGGAAGCTGGAGAAGTGGAGCATCGTGAGCTTATCCGTGGGCTTGCGGTAAAGCGAAGTGATGAGGTGACCATCCTTTATGGAGATGAGTGTGTCCAAGAATGCAACCGATTTTGGAGAGTAGTCCATGGTGAGTCTGATGGTGAGATGGAACCTATTGATGTCATCATGTAGTCGTTTCAGTGATTCTTCACCGTGTGTCCAAAGGAAAAAAGTGTCATTGATGTATCTGGTGTATAAAGTCAGTTGAAGGTCCTGTGCGGTGAGGAGGTTTTGTTCAAACTTGTGCATGAAGATGTTGGCATATTGAGGTGCGAATTTGGGCCCCATGGCTGTTCCGTGCATCTGGATGAAGAACTTATTGTCGAGGATGAAGACGTTGTGATCCAGAATGAAGCGAATGAGTTGCAGAATTGCGTCTCGAGATTGGCAGTTGTCGGTGTTGAATACTGAGGCTGTTGCAGCAATGCCGTCGTCATGGGGGATGCTGGTGTGGAGTGCCGAGACGTCCATTGTGACGAGGAATGTTCCTGGTTCAACTGGCCCATGGGTGCTGAGTTTCTGTAGGAAGCCCGTTGTGTCGTGACAGAAGCTGGGCGTTCCTTGTATGATGGGTTTCAAGATGCCCTCGATGTAAGGGCTGGTTCAGCTCACTGGGCTAAATCGCTGGTTTTTAAAGCAGACCAAGCAGGCCAGCAGCATGGTTCGATTCCCGTACCAGCCTCCCCGGACAGGCGCCGGAATGTGGCGCCTAGGGGCTTTTCACAGTAACTTCATTGAAGCCTACTCGTGACAATAAGCGATTTTCATTTCATTTCATTTTTCATTTCATTTTCATGTAGCCAGAGAGGTTCTCACACAGGGTTCCATTGTCTGATATAATAGGACGGCCTTCTGTGTTGGCTTTGTGTATTTTTGGGAGGCAGTAGAGATTTCCAACGCAGCGAATACGTGGGATGAGAGCATGTAGGGTACTCTGAAGGTCTGGATCGAATGTCTTGATCAGTCTGTTGTGTTGGCGGATGTGTTGCTTGGTCG
The DNA here is from genome assembly GCF_902713615.1 of Scyliorhinus canicula. Taxonomy (NCBI): domain Eukaryota; kingdom Metazoa; phylum Chordata; class Chondrichthyes; order Carcharhiniformes; family Scyliorhinidae; genus Scyliorhinus; species Scyliorhinus canicula. The sequence continues at coordinate 168,258,854 of NC_052152.1, forward strand.
GATCTGCGGGTAACTGTCTGTGGTGTTCCTGATTGTTGAGTTGTTGGTCCACTTCTTTGCAGTAGTCCACTCTGTTCAGTATGACGGTGGCCCCTCCTTTGTCTGCTGGTTTGATGACGATGTTGCGGTTGGTCTTGAGAATGCGGATGGCGTTGCATTGTGCTTGGGTGACGTTCGGGGCTGCCTTGTGATTCCGACTGATGAATCTGGCATTGATGCGACTCCTGACGGCTTGAGTATATATGTTGAGTCTAGGGCAGCGGCCTTCCGGAGGGGTACAATTCGACTCATTCCTCTTTGGTTGCCGCACCGCAGACTCTTGGTCTGCTGTTCCTGTTCATTGGTTGACTCATTGGGTTCACTGTCGGCCTCTTGTGGTCTGTGGAAGAACTCCAGAAGCCTCATTTGCCTGATGAATTCCTCCCTGTCTGCCGCGAGACTGATGGGGTCCATTTTGGTGGTGGTGCAGAAATTGAACCCTCTGCTGAGGACTTCGATTTCGTCTGGTTGGAGGGTGTAGCCCAACAAGTTGACAATAGCTTTCCCGGTATTGTCTTCGACTGTGTGTTGCTCGTTCTGGTGAGTGTGCTTTACACTCAATTGGCTCTGTTTTATTACCTTGCTGTAGAGTCGCCAGGTATCTTAATGATACCACCACGAGGTTCAAGTTCAAGTGCTGATCAATGACTCAGTACACCAGTTAGTAAGGTTCAAATCAAAACAAGTTTATTATATACACAGTTAATCGCTACTCATGCATAAACACTACGAAACTAGACTACTCTACCACTACAGGCCAATACTTATCTTTGGAAAAGAACCCACTGGGTCAGGGAACAATGGCCTCTTGTTCAATCCTGGGCTGCAGTCTTCCAACTGGTATGGACTAAGGGTCAGGAGCGCCTATCTCGTAGCGTACGTTGACTGGACACTTACTTGGTGGTGCAGCTGCAAGGCAGTTCAGGGTCAAGTGTTGTTTCAATCTGCTGCGTGACCCTGCCGAGAAGTCTATCGTGCGGGACTGCCAAGAGGAACTGCCAAGAGACTGAATTGAACTTGGGACCTGTCTTTTATAGGCCCCAGGGGCTTTGCGCCCTTTTGGGCGGACCCGTACCTGACTCCAATCGATTGGATCACATACCAATCGATCGGTTTGAATTCCCGAATACTGGGGCTGTTCCCTGATCGCTGGGCGGTCCTTGGGTGCTCGTTAGCCTCTTTTGTCTTGGACTCCTGCTGGCGCTGGGGAGTCTGGCTTTGCTTTGGTTATTCTTGATTGTTACCATTGTGCCTGGGAATTGCTCATTTAATATGTATGGCTGCTGGTTTCAGTGCTGTCTGCTTTCTGCGGACTGGATACACAAAGGGACTCTGCAAACTGCTTGTTTTTGAACATTGTCCATTTTTCCCTGCGCTCTTTGCGAATCTCCATTTTGACTCGGGAAGTGGCCAACCCAGGTGGCTACATGTGGTACCTGGGAGGCTTGGTTGCTGCTGGTGGAGATAAAGGGCATTTTGTGTCTTTAGTTTTGATAACTCAGCTAACAGCCATTTTGTGTAACTTCTTTTCTGTCCATTCTGATATTAGTAATTCATCAGTTATAAAATCACACGCATTGTTTATACACTATTTATTCCTACAACTTGCCACTTCTATAGGCATCTAAGCCAGGGTACCTTTATCTAAAATCTTCTTCTGAAATCTGACTACAGCAGGTTCCTCACCCTTCCATTCAGAGAGCTCACATGCTGCGTGGAAGGGGTGGGGGTGTTTGGAGGAGGGGACTTAAGAACTTAGAGCACCAGAAAGCTCCACTAATGACATAGCTCTCTAAGCCTTTCCCTTATACCGCATGGGCCCACTGCTCTGGAGGGTGGTGGCCAAGAACCTTTCTGGACAATGTACAGTGTATTAATCACATGGCAAACAATCTAATGGGTCATTTGTAAGACTGGAAGCATGGGAAACATAAACAATTGCTCTCAACCCCATTGTGGGATCTCTGTGTCAATTCCTATACCTGTAATGCCGTACCATATACCAAATAACAGAAATTCAAGACTGCGCTTATTTTCTGGTTAAAAGCAATTTGCAACTTTTATTTTGTCAGCTAGTAGTGTCTACTGATAAGCTTCAATTTTCACACAAGTACGGAATTTAGGAATGACCGACTAGCTCTGCAGTAAGCTAGACAGATGTATCGATTGTTTGTCCTTAGCAAATACAGACAAGTAGAATTGAATTTAAAATACAATTATAGTTTGTGGTAATTCAGCTCCGAATCAAAATTTACAATACAAAAATGAAACAAAAGAAAATGGCGGTTTGCAAAGCTAGCAATAGGTTTCAGAAATTAGGTAAGAATAGAAAAAGAAGTGAGGTCTCATCCCAACAACTGAACTCTTTAAAGCTTTAATGTTCTGTCCCCTTTTGGGCTGTGATTGGGTTTAAATAATTTATAATTCATTCAATTCGAGCAAATGTCTGTCTGTCAAATTAAAAGATAAAGGCCTGATGCAATTTCTGTATTTTTCCACTCGAAGAAAACCTTTCCCACCAATATTAGCACTATGGGGTGACTTGTTGTTACCGTGGACACGGAATTGGGATCTTAGCCCAGCTGTCTAACACAAAGGGTCTTTCTACTAGTTTGGCCTTGTAGACTCTAGCAGTTTGCTTATCTGATCAATTCACAAGCATTCAGCTTTTCTTACTGTGATGGTTAATATATATTGATTTAGTTAATTATTCTTAATGATCTTTTATATAAACCTTTATGTATTATCTATAACTAACTAAAAAAAAGTTAGTCTCTATCAGACCCCCCCTTTTGATTCTTCTAAAGATTAATAAGGTGAATCAAAATAACAAATAGAAATTAAGGAAGAAATGAAATAGGATAGAAGTAAGCGCAGAGAGGAACTCATTCACCTTGTCTTTAATGGTTCACTTGTTTGGGAACAGCCTTCAACAATGGAGCAGGCAAAGCTTTGCAAGCATTACAACATTCTAGAAGTACAAGCCTCACAGCAAACCCCTGCACTCTCCACCAGCCCAGAGACACATACCTTGGTGAGTAATAGTTCTAGTTTTAGAAGAGTCCCACATTCTGGTGGTCACTGCATGGACGTGAGTCTGCAGAAGGAGGAGGCGAGGTCAGCTAAGCTCGCCGGCAGTTGAATGAGTGCTGGGGAAAAGGCAGCTGCGATGTTTGCACCCAATGATAAGCCTTTGGAATCGGCTGCAGAGGCAGCAAGAGACAGATGTAAGTCAGGCAGAGTTGCCCTCAATAGGTTGGCATGTGAGGTGGAGGAGTCTGCCCGCCTGCTGACTGACAAAGTGATGCTAACCTATGCGCACATGGAGGTCTCCATGGGGATGGTGGCGGCCTTCATGCAGAACCTAGTCCAGCAGATTCTGCCAGATATGCATGTAGACTTTGACTCCATCACTGTAACCATGGGTAAGTTTCTGCAGTGGCTACATGAGAGTGGGACAGGGCATTCCAACTTCCTTCCAGGTGCCCGTTCCCCTCAAGATGTCAGGCCCCTTGGACAGCCAAAGGAAGGTTGAACAGCAGTTGAACACCCAAGGGACCTCCCTGAGGATGACCAGCCCTACCAAACACCCTTTGCCTGTGACACCTTCATGTTCTGCAATGCTAGCAACCATAACGGGATTTGCGCTGGTGGCAAACAGGCCCGGAAAGTCCTCCCCATGGTTTCCCATTCCTTCACATCACCTCTTTTATAGCCTGGGGCCATTTAAGTGAGGCCCACCATCAACTTTGAACAGGTAACGTGACTCTTTCACCAATGCCACAACTGTTTAGGGTGGAATTAAACTTTTTAGCCTTGCCCTATCTGACTCAAGAGCAGCTAATTGGAATATCTGAAGAGACCCTCTGTATTCTTCCTCACTTTGGCAAGTTATGTCGTTTACTGGTGTATATTTCAGACAAGATTCAGCACAGGGACAACCCTCTGATGAAAGCTATGGCCTCAGTAAGCTTTTATTCCACTGGATCCTTTTCAGCCACCAAGAGTAACACTTGGCATCACAGTTCATCAGTGCATCAAAGTGAAACCTTGTTTGTTAGGGCAACATTCACATCACTTTCTCCAAGGAACAAAGGCAACAACTCAAAGTGGTACAGAACTTTTACTAGGTAGCTGGTTTCCCTAAAGTGCAGGAACTTATTCCAGCATTAGTATAGCCAGAAAGGCACATCACAACAACTCTTGTCACATTTAATTGTGAAGCCTACTGTGCCATTAATATTCAGATTATCTCCAATCACAAGAACACAAATGCTTAGATGACTACCCGCCAAAATGCTTACCTTTTGTACACACCCACATGGCAGCCAATTTGAGAGGAGCTGTCAATCTGGATGGAAAGTCTTCCTTTACAACCCTGACAGTAAATGCCTTTCAGGGACCTCCTAAATAAGGTAGATAGAAAGTTCAATAAGGCTCCTACTTGTATTGGCATTCTGCTGGAACACACAATAAACAATGCTTACCCTGCCTGGGCACATCAGGTACAGTTCTGCTCTACAGTTTGTAAAGTTTCTAAGGTCAGTTGTGCTGTGTGCTGCATAACTTTCCAATTTCGAGAGAAGTCATTCAGCCAGAAAGCAAAACTTGAAATTAAAGCCAAACTACGGACAGCAGTTTTAGAGGAAAATGCGGTCCTTTGTAGAGCCATAGCATCACAACCATGGTGATGTTTTCTCTCGGAGAAAACAGGAACTGTTATTTTTAATTGTTTTTATATTGCTGAATGTGATGCGCTTTTGTAGCATTGCTTATAAGGCAGCATATTAAGTAGATACCAGACATGGTTTTGCATTTCCTCTTTCCCCCCCAGTACGGGGATGGCCTGACCGCTCCCCCCCCACCCTCCAAAGAGACCCCCTAAATAAAGAGACCCTCACAAAGACCCCCTAAATAAAATGAATCCCACATAGACCCCCTAAATAAGGAGACCTCCCACAGACCCCCCCTAAATAAAAAGACCCCCCACAGAGATCCCCTAAGTAAAGAGTCCCCCTCCACAGAAACACCCTAAATAAGAGGACCCCCTCCACAGATGCCCCCAGAAAAGCCACACCTATCAGAAAGCCCCCCCCCCCCCTCCCATAAGAGAGACCAGACCCCTATCTGGAACCTACAGAGCAGTCCAGACAGATGCAATGGAAAGATTTAAACACTCGCCTGGGCAATACATCTGCTGGTTCAGACACAGGGGGCTGGATTCTCCAAAAATGGGGCTATGTCCTCATGCCGGCGTACAAAAGCTGGCGTTTCATGCCAGACTTTCCATAAAATAATTTACAGCTTTTCATCGACCTTGAAGGGCTGGCAGGGCCCCGGAGAGCTTCTCGCAGCTTCAGCGAGAACACGATGGTGGACTCAGCCGGCGGACCTAGACCAATAATGAAGGTCCTAATGATATGCACCATGCCGCTCGATCTATCCCGCCCGATCGCCACTCTGGCCACCGATAAGCACCCCCCCCCTCCCAGTATTTGATCCCCCCGCACCTCACCAAGATGGGCACGGACTGAGTCCGCAGCCGCTGCGCGTGAGTCCCGACCAGCCAGACATGGTTAGAACCACGCCGTCGGGGATTCAGCCGGTCGGGACCGGAGCATCGTTGGGAGGGCCTCTGGTAATGGCCCCCCAGCCGAGCCGCATAAATCACGCGCGAGAACGGAGAATTGCGGGAACGCAATTTTGCCCGATTCTCGCGCAAAAGTGGATTCTCCGTCCCCGCGCCAAATGAGATTTCGGTACGGGGCTGCGGAGAATCCAGCCCAGGAAGTAGTACCTGCCAATTCCTGGAAAGAGTGTGATGAATATCACACTGACCACAGAGCCAGATGAAGTCAAAATAGTATAAATGAAACCTGTATCATGTGATTGTCATTCAGAATCCATAATACCCGGGAACATAACAAATAGAATTATGACTAAAACTTAAATAGTTCAAACTACCCCAAACAACAAATGTAACAAAGAGAATAAATTGTACTCCAGGATCTTGAGTTCATAAACAAAATTCTTCCTAACGTCATTCGTAAAAGCTTAGCAAAGAGGCCCACAGATCCACAGAAATAACATGGTACTCAAACCCATTAGGCTGGCCATTTTTCAAGGTGTAGTGACACCAGCACTGCAATTAAATGCAAAGATAAAATGTCCTGTTAACTATCTCCTTCAAAACAAGGATCCTATACTATGAATAACTATCTTTAAGATGGCACACTATAGGTTATTACCGTCAAGGCTACAAGATACCTCACTGTCCTTAGAAAAATATATACATAAATCTACAAAAATGAACAGCTGTCTCTAAGATAGCTATTTACCATTAGGCTATTCTAGAGAATGAGAATAAAAATGTATAAAAGAGACATATTCAACGAACCAGCACCCCTGTCCTGCAATTAAGAGTCAAACGTTCTGCTCCTGCCTGTTTCGTTAAACAAGTCATTCTGAACTTTTGAACTTTCTTACTCTGTTAAAAGTTTTGTATTAAGTGATACTTTCAGATATCCACATCTAAGTATATTTCTCTTTTAGAAATGACAGTCTGTTAGCACTTACATTAATGAGAATCTGTCAGCAGGCTGGCCTTTTGTAGACTCTGTAAATCTGTTTTCTATTTTAAATATTTGGAATAAAACCCCACTAATAAACTGTGTGTGTTATCTTGATTAAGTTTAAATTCTTAGAAGCTTGTCAGGAAAAGTCCTAAGAGTCAAGAATCCAAGCTGAAACATTTAACGGTTAGTTTGACGACTTTCCTGGAGAATCCCCCACTGGAGGTAACTGAAAGTTGTGTAACAATTTCCGAGCTGGACGAGCTCTTAATGAGAGCTCTCTAGTGAGAGCTGTTCCCTATTTTGTCTCAAAAATAGCTTTCCCTCTTTCAGTGGCTTAGTCAGAAACAGCCTATTAAGATTAAACATCCAGGTCAGAAATCCAAAATAAGTCTCATGAGAAAACCAGTCAGTTGTGTTTACCACCCGTCAGATGTTTGAGCTGCAAGCCATTCATTCATTTATCTTTGCTACTGATTTTACTAGGCTGTGATTGACATTGTCCATACACATAGCTGTCAGCATTGCTCCATTCATCTCCCTTCATAGTTGGGTAAATTTGAAGTGCTGTAATGTCAAGCTTTGTAATGACAGCTCCTGAACCACTTCAAACAGAATTGAGTGCTGTCAATTTCCAGCTGACCACTTCAAAATGACTCAAGCATGAAAGGCGATGATTGGAAAGCACTCAATTCTGTTTGAGTCCAGAAACTGGACCCAAAGGTCTGAGGGGGTTTAAACACAGCTGATTGGTTTTCTGTTTCCAGAAATTGACAAGTGTGCTTCCAGCGCCTGAGCCAGCAGGTGTATTGCCCAGGTGAGTGAGAAAGCAGTATCTTTCTTTCACTGTCTCTGCTTGGACTGCTGTCTAGCTAACAGACAGTGGCGTCTCTTCTTGAGGGGGCAGTGGCTTTCTGACAGAGATATCTCTTCTGGGGGGCTTCCTGACTGGTGTCTATTTTTGGGGGGGGCTTCCTAACAGGGGTCTCTCTTCTGTAGGGGTTATGGGGGAGTCTCCTTATTAAGGAGGTCTCAGGCAGGGTCTCTTTATGTAGGAGGTCTCTCTGAGGGTCTCTTTATTTCGGGAGCTTTTGGTTTAAGGGGTAATGGGAAGGTCTGGTGGGGGTGGGCAGGTCTTGTATTATGGTGGGAGGAGGGTGGTCCTCGGATGGACGATGGGGGCAACTCCCTTAATGTGATACCCCCTTGGCCCACTGCAAGGTCCAGGGCATCGCTCAACAAGACCTGTAGTGATCATCGGCCACGTGATTTCCGGCCCAGATGACCGGAGAATCACGCTGGCCTGGAGAATATAGTGCGCAGCCTGCTAAGTGGAAGCAATTGGGTTTTAACAACCGTTGATTCTCCGCTTCATCGGGAACTCTGCCACTGCTAGCGCCAGGCGTAGAATTTTGCCTATTGATTGTCAACCTGTAAACATTTCCAATACGTCAATGGTAGGATGTAAGAACAAGAGAGTCTTCTGGCCAGCCATGATTGACATGGTGTGGTTCCCCCTCATGTTATAGCCTCTGCCATCTTGTTCCTCAGAAAATCTAGCCATGGAAACACTACATCTGCCTCATGTGGAGAGACCTAAGGGAGGAATGCTCAGAGCAGTGCTAAGCATGAATAAAGTCATCTTTGTTGGCTTATCTTGAAATTCATTCCACATCTGTACTATTTCCCAGGAATATCAGCCCCTATCATTTGATGTCATTCTTGACAATAGCATAGCAACAAAACATGTAATTACAGCAATTATCCAGTGAACAAAAATGTGTATCACATTCATTCAAGTAGTCTGTTGTTCATTCCAATCAGGTGTGTAAAGGGAAACAGAATTAACAAAATAAAACTATGAAGACTGGGTGGCTGGGAGAACTATGAGTTCTGTGAACGCATTTGTATATTCATGAAGGCCTGCTTTCTCAGCCTTGCCCTTTGCCTGAGCTGTGATGATCCTCAGGCTAAATCACCATCAGTCAGCTCTTCCCCTCAAAAGAGAAAGCAGCCTATGGTCAGGTGGAACTATGGCAACTTTACCTTTTACTAGTGTATTCAACTTGCACAAATACTTACATTTGTGACACCCCTTCAATAATTCCTTTTGCTATTGTCTATATTCTGTTTTTTATATAGTGCCTTCCTACTTAGAAACAATGTGTAAGGGTACAGGTCAAGATGCTGACTCACAATGCCTATTTAGGGAGCGAGTGCAGATACAATGGGTTAAATGGGAATGGCTTCCTCACACTTCATAACACTTTTATGATTCTGTTGTACTTTTTCATATATTTTAAACCAACTTTTGCCTGAAAGCAGTTTCCATTGTTTCTTGTTTCTTGGTAATTTGAAATGTTTTTACTTGGTCCTCGGTGAAAACAACTGAATGCTTCCCAGTTCTGTCTTAATAAGTACAATAAGGAAAATACTGAGCAATTACAATCTCTCTAAGTTTATGTATATCAGTTTTTAATCCACTAATTCTCTGAGGTTAGAAAAAACTGAGTTTTTAAAATTGCACTGCTGCTCCACCAAGATCCAATTATCCTAATGTACTCAGATATTGAATCAGCTTCACAATGAAATATTCAGCCATGATATTTCTAGTCTTGTCACAGCTATAACAAAATCTACAATTAAAGCCTCAAGGATGGCGTTTTATGGTCTCCGCACATCTGTAACAAAAACCACTGACATGAAACTAAAATGTTCATTATTCTTTCAAATATGACCCGACAGCAGGACTTTTTTAATTCTTTCAATGGACGTGGGTGTCACAAGCTAGGCTAGTATGTATTGCCCATCCTGATTGCCCTTGCGAAGGTGGTGGTGAGCTGCCTTCCTGAACCGCTGCAGTCCATGTGGTGTACGTACACCCACAGTGCTCATAGGGAGGGAGTTCCAGGACCTTGACCCATCGACAGTGAGGGAATGGTGATATATTCCCAAGTCTTATGGGCCAGGGTTTAGAGAACCCCAAAGTGTATCATGCAGTTCACCTGACCCACAATTTCTAGTAGATTGTGGTATGGGGGGCACACGGCCCACCCTACAGGTGTGGTACAGCAGAAATAGGAAAGTATTTTTTAAAGCAAAACAATGTTTATCTATGAACTCAAGTTAACTTTTTTTAAACATACAGTGAACATCTTAGCAACCATCAATTCAAATACAACCCCCAAAGAATTCAAAACTAAATAATCCTCAATAACTTTCCAAACAACATCCAAAAGACAAAAGAAACATCTTTTAACAGAAGCACATCAGGATTACATTCACAAGTGAGAACATTTATAATTACAAATTCACCAAATGATCAGGAGATAGTCTTTTCATGGCAAAGAGATCAACAGTACACCTGCTTTGTCTGGCTTCAGCTCCAACACTGAAAACAAAATTAAAACACACCCTGAAGCAAACAGCCTAAAACTAAAGTAAAAAGCTGGCAGAGAGCCCAGCTCCACCCACACTCTGACATCACTGATAAACACCCATTTCTTAAAGGTACATTTCTTAAACACCCATTTATTCAAGATACTCTCACATGACACCTCCACCCAAGAAAAAATAAATAAACCATCATCTTCAAAATGGTTTCATTTTTTACCTTTTCACAATCCTTTAAGAAATGCACACAGTAAATATACTTTTTTGTTTCAAAAAACAGCACACACAAACAGGCATAATAATATAGTCCATTTTTTTCGTTCTTCTTCCTCCAACTGGAATCCTTCACAATTGACGGTCTCTTTGAACAAGAAGGTCTCTGCATGATCCATCCATTTCTCGATGCCTCGGCATTTCTCTTTAAAGTCAGATACTTCCGTTCAATCTGACCACAGAGTCCCTTGTAATTCTCCAACACAGGAGCATTGGTTATCACAGCTTTCAGGCTGTCAAATGCCTGTTGAAAGTCCGCTGTCCACTGAAATTTTTGATGTTTCTTCAGCAAGTCCATCAGTAGAGCAATCATGCTACAAGACATTTGCACAAATGTTCAATCAAATCCACTTATGCTGAGAAATTGCATTATTTCCCTTTGTAATGAGGGTATTGGAAACTCAATAACTGTTGTCTTCATACCCCGTGTGACCATTCGACCCGGTCCAATTGTATGGCCAAGGAAAGTGACTTGGGCTTTTCCAAATTCACTTTGGCTCGTTTTATCACCAAACCCGCCTCCTGAACCCGATATAATAACTCGATCAGATGTTTTAAATGTTCTTTCCATGTCTGGCTGAAAATTACCAGATCGTCGATGTATTTTGCACAATTGGGTAATCCTAAAATGACCTTGTTAGTTAACTGCTGAAATGTGACTGGGGCGTTTTTCATGCCAAATGGCATACCTTTGAATTGGTATATACCATCTGGAGTCACAAAAGCTGAAAACTCCTTTATCCTTTCAGATAAAGGTACCTGCCAGTAACCTTTAAGTAAATCCAGTTTGAAAATAAATGCTGATTGTCCCACTTTCTCAATGCAATCCTCCAAATGTGGGATAGGATAAGAGCCCATTCTTGTAACTGCATTAACCTTTCTATAGTCTACACACAACCATTGAGTACCGTCTGGTTTAGGTACCATCACTATGGGTGAGCTCCATTGGCTGCAACCCACTTCAATTATGCCATTTTTAAGCATACAATCTCTTTGTTAACCTGTGCCAATTTTAAAGGGTTAAGTCTATATGGATGTTGTTTGATTGGAACAGTATTTCCCATAGGGGCTGGTTTAGCTCACTAGGATAAATCGCTGGCTTTTAAAGCAGACCAAGCAGGCCAGCAGCACAGTTCGTTTCCCATACCAACCTCCCCGGACAGGCGCCGGAATGTGGCGATTAGGGGCTTTTCACAGTAACTTCATTGAAGCCTACTCATGACAATAAGCGATTTTCATTTTCATTTCATCCACATCATGTCTAGCCATTTTAGTACTTCCCAATTTATCTCTACAAACCTGCCTATGTGACATCAATAACTATTTCTGGTCAGTCCTTTTTTTTCCTCTGGAAGGTAACTCAACAATTTATCCCAATTTTTAAGAATATCCTTGTTTTCCAATTTAATATGAGGTATGTCAAACTCCAAGTCATCTGGAATTGATTCGTCACTTTGAGTTAGAATCATTAAAACCTCCTCTTTTTTCTCTCCTTCCCTTTCAAAGTACCTTTTAAGCATATTCACATGACACACTCGATGAGTCTTCCTTCTATCTGGATTTCTTTTTTAATCTGAGGCACACTCTCCTTATTATCTCCAATCAGATCATCTTTACCTTTACCACTTGAGTATTTCTCATGTCCCCAGTTTCTGTCCCTCACAGGCTGAAACTGATATCAGAAACCAAGATTATGAACTAATTCATAATCATCTGCCATTTCTGCTGCTAATCTCACAGTTTTAACTCTCTGCTCTTCCACCTGCGTTCTCACTACATCAGGAAGTGAATTTTTAAACTCCTCCAAAAGTATAATTTCTCTGTGAGCTTTATACATTTGGTCTATTTTTAAAGCCCTTATCCACCTATCAAAATTATTCTGTTTTATCTTTTCAAACTCCATGTATGTTTGACCAAATTCTTTCCTTAAATTTTTAAACCTTTGTCTGTAGGCTTTAGGCACTAGTTCATATGCACCTAAGATCGATCTTTTCACCTTCTCATATGTCCCAGATACCTCCTCCGATAGTGATGCAAACACTTCACTAGCCCTACCTGTCAGTTTTGTTTGAACAGTATTACCCACATGTCCTGTGGCCATTTTATTTGTTTCGCTACCTTCTCAAATGAAAAGAAAAAGGTTTCTACCTCCTTCTCATCAAAGCTTGGCACTGCATGGGCATATTTAAATAGATCCCCACCAAGCCTTCGACTTTGACGCTCTTTCTCATTATCCTCATCACTATCCTCCAACTGTACGTTTCCCTTTACATCCGCTAATTTTAACTGACTGTCATTTTTCATGGCCATTTTCTGAAGTTCAAACACTCTCTCTTTATCTTTTTCCCTGATCAGTATCCCCCTTTCTCTTTCTTTTTGTTCGCTCGGGCTATTCTTTCTTTTCTCCTTTCTTCTGTCTCCTTTTCTTTTTCCTCTCTATCTCTTCCGTATTCAAGCTGCTTTACTTCTTTCTCATGTTTCATTTGTTTAAGTTGTAACTGAAATTTTGCCATTTCCAATGAGTCAAACTCTAACTTGAGGACGAGCCCTCAATTTGTTATGGGCCAGGGTTTAGAGAATCCCAAAGTGTATGATGGAGTTTACCTGACCCACAACTTTTAATAGATTGTGGTATGGGGAGCACACGGCCCACTATACAGGTGTGGTGCAGCAGAAATCGAAATTTTTAAAGCAAAACAATGTTTATTCTATGAACTCAAGTTAACTTTGCTAAAACATACAGTGAATATCTAAGCCACCATTGGTTTAAATACAACCCCCAAAGAATACAACACTAAGTAATCTGTAATAACTTCCCAAACAACATCCAGAAGACAAAATAAACACCTTTTAACAGAAGCACATCAGGTTGACATTCACTACTGAGAACATTTATAATTCTGAATTCACCAAATGATCAAGAGATAGTCTTTTCATGGCAAAGAGATCAACAGTACACCTGCTTTGGCTGGCTTCAGCTCCAACACTGAGAACAAAACTAAAACACACCCTGCAGCAAACAGCCTAAAACTAAAGTAAAAACCTGACAGGCAGCCCAGCTCCACCCACACTCTGACATCACTAATAAATACCCATTTCTTGAAGGTACTCTCACATGACACAAGGCAGGCTCGTGAGTGACCTGAAGAGGAGGAGGTGGTGTTCCCATGCAGATGTTGCCCTTGTCCTTCTGGATGTTAGAGGTCACAGGTTTGGAAGGTGCTGTTGAAGGAGCCTTGGTGAATTGTTACAGAGCACCTTATAGATGGTACACAATGCTGCCGCGGTGCCTAGGTGGTAGAGGGAGTGAATGTTGAAGGTGGCAGATGGGGCAGCAATCAAAAAAGCTGTTTTTTCTTGGATGGTGGCAAATCTTGAGTTTTGTTGGAGCTGAAGTCATCCATGCAAGTGGACAATATTCCATCACAACCCCTGACTTGTGTATTGTAGATGCTTTGGGGAGTCCAGAAGTGACAACTGCATTTTCATGGATTGGGATCTTACTCCGCTCCCCCGCAACGTGTTTTACTGCCGGTGGGATAAGCCTGTCCCACCACTGTTAATGGAGTTTCAAATCGCATTTGTTTGCGCCCTTCAGCACCGGGGAGCCTGTGGCGGAATTTGCCATCGGCTGGTCTGGAAGATCCCACTGGCAGGAACAGCTGCAAAATCCCACCTTTGATGTCTTACAAACCTTTCAAAGTGGTTATTATTTAAATTAAGCAAGGGTGTTAACCCACAATCACCAACCATTAATCACGCAGGATGGATTCTTAGTAAAAGTGAAATGATGTAACATAATCTTTCCATGAATATTTTATTGAAAAATACAAACTAAAGAAACAAGTTTATTTCTGAAGTGTGCATCGAATTAGCATGGAACAGGTGGACAAAGTCCTTAGCTCACATATGTTCATGGAGTGGCGGGGGGGCAGTTAGTAAGAGACAGTGGAAGGGTGAAGGGGTGAGGGGATGTGTGGGAAGGTGGGTGGGTGTTGGTTGATAGTTCCCTCAGTTCATCTTCCTAAATTCATGACATTGTCCATTCAGCTGCTCGACCAAGCCAATTAATCTATGATACGTTACAAAATAATTTTGATATTCAGCCTGGTCATCACCAGTAAGACCCACTACCCTTATGAAGACCAGTAAACCTCTAAATGGTCAGGTTCCCATTGGCAAGCTGGATGTCACTGCAGTATAAGGAGAGGTCATTCTTATTCTAGAGTCACCCTGCCAATCATTTGACTTGGAAGGGTCAGAATGCTAGTTAACTCCCAAGGACCTTTACAGCCATTTTATTCAAATTGTAAGGGTGACATTGTTCTGGAGAGAAGCACAAAATAGCCTCAGCAGTCCAGTGGCGAAAATCAGGCACAGGATTAAATGGGCTATCAATTAACCATAATCTCATTTTCTCACTATTGGCACACCAATTTCATATCTTGTGAGCTGGCTTTTACCAGCATTGTGGGATCTGGCTGGGAGTCACCTAACTTGCACATCTTTGAACTGTGTGAGGAAACTGGAACACCCAGAAGAAACACACACAGACATGAGGAGAGTGTGCAAATTCCACACAGTCAGCCAAGGTTGGAATCGAACTCTGGTCCCCGGCGCTGTGAGGCAGCAGTGCTAGTCATTGTGCCATCATGCTGTATTATAGTAAGGAAAGGTAGGGTAGTGGAGTGCCCATCATCACCTCACTGTCTTTTCAGCATTTCATCAGTAGTGGGGAAGCTGAACCATAAGCCTATTGAGCCACTAAAATGAAAATTCAAGGGCCCTTCCTGCCACTGCTCCCGTGTTTTACCAACATAGGCAGACTAAAAGCCTTTATTACAAGGGATTTGAGTACAGGAGTAGAGATGTCTTCCTGCATTTCTATATAGCCTTAGTGAGACCACACCTGATAAATGTGGACCGTTTTGGTCGCTTTAGTTAAGGAAGGATATACTCGCCATAAAGAGAGTGCAGCAGAGGTTCACCAGACTAATGTCTGGGATTCTAGGATTGTCCTATGAGGAGAGAGTGAGGAGACTAGACCTATCTTTTCCAGAGTTTAGAAGAACGAGGTGATTTCATTGAAGTGTGCAAAAATCTTAAATGGGGTAGATGTAGAAAGGATGTTTCCCTTGCTTGGTGGGGAGATTGGCTCTAGAACCAGGGGGCATCGTCTTATTTTGGACTGCAATGAGGAGGAATTTCTTCAGCCAGAGAGTGGTGAATCTTGGGAATTCTCCAGCCCAAAGGGTTGTGGATGCTCTATCACTTGGTGGCATTTGTCACGCTCCCCCACAACCTGTTTCATGGTGGCGTGGGTGGCCTCTCATTGGCCGGAAGTGGGATCTTCTGGTCCTGCCGCTGACAACAGGGTTTCCCATTGTATGCAACCCCCCAACATCGGGATTCGCTGTCGATGGGACCGCTGAATCCGTCCAGTAGGAATAGCCAGAAAATTCCTGCTATTGGATATGTTTAACGCAAAAGTCAATGGATTTCTAGATACTGATGACATCAGGGATATGGGATAGTGTAGGAAGATAGCATTGAGGATCATCCATGAGGGGCATGGTAGCACAGTGGTTAGCACAGTTGCTTCACAGCTCCAGGGTCCCAGGTTCGATTTCCGGCTTGGGTCTCTGTCTGTGCAGAGTCTGCATGTTCTCCCTGTGTCTGCGGGGTTTCTTCCGTGTGCTCCGGTTTCCTCCCACAGTTCAAAGATATGCAGGTTAGGTGGATTGGCCATGCTGAATTGCGTTCAGTTTAGGTGGAGTTACTGGGTTACAGGGAAAGGGTGGAGGTGTCGGCTTAAGTGGGGTGCTCTTTCCAAGAGCCGATGCAGACGCGATAGGCCGAGTGGCCTCCTTCTGCACTGTAAATTCTATGATTTAATTCAATGCAGCGCAAACAACAATTAAAAAGATACTCAACTGAAAGCTAATAGGTGAGGAACTAAGGAGTGTAGTGGCAATGGACTTTAAGAAAGTACATTATATAAGGCCATAAGATATAGGAGCAGTAACTGGCCATTCAGCCCATGGAATCTGCTCCGCCATTCGATCATGGCTGATATGTTCCTCATCCCCATTCTTCTGCCTTCTCCCCACAACCCCAACCCCTTTATTAATCAAGAAATCTCCTTATTAATCATGAACATCAGATTTGTGCTTGAGGTGCTGTTACCTACAGGACTACAGACCAAGAGATGCCAGATTTTCTGATATCAATCAAAGATATGGGCATTGTATTTATCACTTTAATGGACAAATACTTAAGTGCAAGAACATTCACTGAACATTACATACAGCCTTATAACTTTACAATTCAATACATATACAACAACATATGGAATCATTTGATTTGTGCTATATATAAATAAAGGATCACAAATCTGTTACAGTGAAAATATTTGCGATTGCAATATCCATTAAATCATTATACTTTACAAAGAAACATATCTAATACTCCCAAAATATACTTAATTTCCGGTTTACACTGACAGCATGAATAATTACAGACATGACTCTGAAGCTTGTTAATTGGCATTCTAGTCTCAACCAAATTCACAAAACTACTTAAAAGCTGTAGGAATATTTTGTTGTATGCGTGTGATTCACTTGCATTTAAAACACAGTTGCATACTATGCACAGTGCTGACAAAAGAATGACAATAATTTATAACAAGTTCAATAAATTAACCTATAGTATGTTTACGTAATATTAACATTCACAGAAAGTGCATTGTGATGTTCTCTCAAAGTCTTAGTCCTAATAAATATGCAGAGCTGCAACGTATGCTTGAGGACATTTCTATATAAACAATAACAAATCACGCACATCAGCATAATTATTTTGAAAGACCCACAACAGAAAGTCATTTTGTGAATTACCAGGATTGGATTCAGAAGTCTGGGCACAATAGAAAAAGATAAATATTAAACCAATATATTTGTTCAATTTTGCATTTTTGTACTGCTGCATACTTTTATTTTTAATCTAAATAATGTAATGTTCTTGGCTTATGTTGAGCAAAAAGGGTAACAATTGAAAATTACTATGATTTATTAATCATTTAGTCACATGAACAAATGGCACTTTATTTTCTTCATGATTGTCATAAAGCTACCATAAATAAGGATCTAAAAAATGCTGTAAATGTTGCAGAAGTTATCTATTTATTTCACATCACCTAACTTGACATTACCAAGGGCAGCACGGTGGCCTAGTGGTTAGCACAACCGCCTCACGGCGCTGAGGTCCCAGGTTCGATCCAGGCTCTGGGTCACTGTCCGTGTGGAGTTTGCACATTCTCCCCGTGTCTGCGTGGGTTTCGCCCCCACAACCCAAAAATGTGCAGAGTAGGTGGATTGGCCACGCTAAATTGCCCCTTCATTGGAAAAAATAATTGGGTAATCTAAATTTTTTTTTAAAACTTGACATTACCCGATTCTAACATTTCTGCTGCCACTCAGGGAAGAAACATAGCAATATAATTATTGTGGTGTTATATTTTTTCCTGTTGGAGCAGTTGCTGCTCCCCTTAACAAATATTTAAAGTGGCAAAGCTTCAGGAGATTTCTGGAACTTTTCTTGAATTCATCCAATGACATGGTAATTCAACATGCTCTGTGAATAAGAAGCTGAATCTTTACACCAGAATGGCTAACATGACAGACGTGTTTCAGAGATTTGACTACTAACAGACTGTGTGAGGGTAAAGAGTGGTGGAAATGTAATTGATAGCTCAAGTGTAAACTCAAGTAATAAATCAAGTTTACTATTTTGCTACAAATTATCTTTTGCACTCATTCAGCTAATTGCTTTTAATATGACAGCTTTAATTTCCAGACATGAAATCAAAGTTTTTAACTTATAATTTAAAGCATGAGAAATTGAGTGACATAACTGTCCCATAAAACCTTCAAATATTTTATTTTAAAACTGTCAAGGAATTAACATTTCATTTGAGAGTATTTTATCACGCGTAAGCAATGGACATTAATAGATCATTTTTAAACCAAATGATTGCCAAATAGGTATTTAACTTTCTCTTACAAGTTTTATAAGATGATCATTACCGCTTCAGGCAACACTGAATGTGTTAGTATCACAACAGGTATTATCAAAATTTAACTTCTTGTTAGAAATTGGGTAGCCATTAATATCCTCTTGCTCTGTTAGATCATGATCAGGACTTTCATGTGACATATCTTTCATTACACTGTAGTAAACAGGCACATTATAGGCAGATGGTTTCTCTGCCCGTGTCTGTTTGCATTTGCAAAGTTTTTTGAAGGCAGCACGAAATTTCTGAGACATTAGGTTGTAAATGACAGGGTTGACGGCGCTATTCAAGTAAATGCTCATCCTGCAGAACAATAGAAACCAGGTGTTCAAGTAGGGCGTGTTCATGAAAGAGTTGACGACCACCAAGGTTCTGTAGGGCATCCAGAGCAGGGCAAAAAGGATGACCACCACTGCCAACATTTTAGTGACCTGGAGAACAATGCATAACAAACAGAATTAATGGATTCATTTTTAATTCTTCAACCTGTAAACTAATGTCCCTGAGGATTCTCTGATAAATCATCATCCCGAAAGAGACAGCTTCCTGCGGACAATAAACCTTTATTGATGAGAGAGGCACTTTTCCTCCATTCCAAGAAAAGAGGGAAACATAACTGGGGACTTACATACACACCAAACAATCCAAACCATGTTTATTCCAATCATTTGCATTCCTAATATGCATGCAGAACAAGAGAAATAATGACAGAATTTTAATTTGTTTAGGAAACTTTCAGGATGTTTCAAAGTGTTTCACTGTCACTGTTATTTTGTAGGTAAACGTGACATCAATTTGTGCAGAGATGACCCCACAGGTTGTAATGAGGCGAGTGACCAGTTAATGTTTTTGTCGTATTGGTTGATGGCAGAGTTTTGACCAGTGCACTGGGGATAACTCCTCTCTTTTATACAAAAATAGTACGATGATAATTTCTATGCCCAACCAACAGGCTAACAGAGCCTTAATTTATTGTCTGATATGGACGATAGTACCTCTAATAATGCAGTGGTTCCTCAGTGTGAATTTGGTTCTGTGCTCAGTTTATGGCGTGGGAATTCAATCCACAATCTTTTGACCCCTAGGCAATAACACTTTCAGTGAGCAAATCTGGCACTGAGGATCATAGACAGTCTGCTCGGGACCATATCCTGAATATCGTTAAATCATTTGGGAATGTGTGTGTAGCAGACGAGAGAAAAGACAACTGAGTCAGGATTATACTAAAACCATGTACAAGTCAGAAACATTGGCTATCCATGGTAACACACGGAAACATTGTTTCTTAATTGTTATTTACCATAGGGAAAATAAACAGATATTAATGTCTGGAATTAAGAGAGTAAAGTACAAATATCCGACGTTGAGTCAGTTATACTGCTGTAAGTTAAATGAAGCAGGAAATTATTTAGAAAGAAAATGTTTCCAAATCGCAAAACTATAAAATTAATGACTGGATAAAAACAAACAAATAGATCTATCTGAAACATCAATACCAGGAATGGTAATATTGCTCCATAAACAACAATCAAAGAAAGATAGAAAGAATTTGCTTTTATACAAAAATCTTTGACAACCTGAGAATGTCTCAAGGTGCATTACACTTTTGGTCTCGCCACTGTTGTAATTATAGGAATTGTGGCCGCCAATTTGCATACAGCAAGATTCAAAGCAAAGATACTATGACTAGATAATTAAATTTAGCAATATTGATTGAAGGATAAATTTTGGCCATGCCACTGAAAAGGAATCCTAAGCTTTTCTTCAAAATAATGCCACTGAATATTTTATGTACATCTGACTGGGCAAATGGGTCCTCATTTTAACATTTCATCTAAACGACAGCAGTTCCGACAGTGCAACATTGCCACACTGGTGTGTCAGCCTACAATTTGGTGCTCATGTCTCTGGAATGGGACAAATGTGCAGGCCTGAATTTCTGTATGGGTGGGGGCTTGACACCTGACATCCAGAGAATCGGCAGTGAACATATCCCTGTCGACTCCGACAGGCCGTTGCCATTTCACGTTCAAAGGAGCACTGATTGGCAGCAAGTGGGACTTGACCCCAACTTGGAAATAAGTACCGCCTTGGAGGGCTGTCAGTCAATCAGATGGGCCGACAGCTCTCCAGCCCATTCGGACTTAGTATTGCAGCGATCAGTAGAGGCAGTGCAGCGCCATGCCCAGAACTAATTGCAGGGAGCCGGTGGGAGGTAAGTGGCAGAGGTCTGGGGAGAGGAGTGTAGGGGCTTCGCTGGAGGGTCAGTGGGAGGCTAAGTGGATAACGGGGATAGGCTGAGGGGAGGGCGGTAGGGAGGTCTGGAAATTTGAGGGCATCGCAGGAGAAGGGGGCTTCCAATGAGATGCAACTCCCTGCCCCTCCCTCTGCCCCCCCAGGCTCAAAACCCACCAGGAGAGCATAAAATCCTGGCCACAATCGTTTGACCTAGAAGAAAGAGTAATACCCCTGCGTCAAGATTGGCACTCAAAGTAACTGGAACGTCTGTATCTGTGATCTACAGCAGATTCAGTAGTTCTGCAACAAATAAATAGCATAATATGACCAATGTCCAGTTTTTTCAGCATATCAATAGGTAATCTGACGTTATGATCTTTGGATACTTCAATCATAGGCTGCAACCCAGAGTCAGTCATCAGAGCACGAAGGATTAAGTGGGAAGAATAGGACACCTGAAAAAAAATCCATATTGTGTTTTTAAAACAACCAGGTAACTTTATGGTTATGGCTAACTTGAAGAAACTAAGATGATTTACATTTCCACTGACATGACGACAATGAAGGAATGAAAAAGTTTGATTCAACAACATGGCAGCAGGTTCTTCTATTGGACTTGATAGAATTCTCCGCAATTTTCCTGTATGTTTTATCGATGAATTGATACATGATGGTGTGCACTGGGTAGAAATTTGTCTTGGGTGAATGTAATCTCACCTTCAATGGCAAAGACAATTGGCTGCCGTTTAAAATAGGTTAACAGTTTGTTAGCTCCCACTTGACACTATTGTCAAAAATGAATTACCATACTGTCTTGTTACTGCAAACTCTTGCGCTACTAATCATTTTAAATGATCTACTACATTTAACTAATTGTGGTTTTAGATTGTGCAAACTTTTTAACTTAATTAAGCCCTAAAGGAAGGAAAATCTATTAATATACAATGATTTATAAATGATTTGTTAAATGTATCTGGATATAGAGTGCTTACCAAGCAAAGTTTTATAAAGGCTGTTTAAAACATAAAGCCTTTATGGAATACTTAAAAAGACTTCAGGCATCATCATATTAACCTAACATTAATATTTATCAAGTTATATGAAAGCTTGTTTTGTGATTTCACTGAAACATTTCATCTTTGCCAAAATTAAACACATGGGCTAAATTGAATAATGCCATGCTATTGATATTGTAGCATAAAATTACAGTGTATTACATAAAAGACTTGTATAAATGGCTAATACTATTTTCCTTTTGTGCATTTATAACAGACCGTGACAAATTACTGAAAAGCTTTGTCATTCCATTCTTTAAAATATTGAGATTGTTGAGATGCTCGCTTTTTACTTGAAGTAAATATGGACCAGAGAGATTTTTGAAAATGTTTATTTTCCTTGGATACTAATGATGGTAAAAATGAAACTCATAATTTCCTCTGTATGAATGAAAACAGCCCAATTTGTAAATACTTTTTTCTGTATTTGCTCGTATCAGGCCTCATCTTAGTGAACCTATGTCACTTTATTGCCTCAATATCTTTCCTGTAGCATGGAGCCCAGAATTGCCACTGGAATCCAATTAGGCTGAAAGGTTTTATATGGATTCACTATGACACCTTACCTTTTATATTCTATACCCCTTGTCATAAAAACCCAATATTCCAATTGTTTATTTTTTCACCTTATGCACATGAGATGCTGCTTCAAGGTTTTGTGAGCCTGAATCATCCATTCTCTCTACTGTTCCACACCTTCCAGTTTTCTACTTTTCAAAGTATAATTCATTTTTTAGGCAAGTGTAGCACCTGACATTTATCGGCATTGAATTTCATCAGCTATATATTTTGCCCATTCTACCAACTTAACAATATGCCATTGTAGCTTCCTTTGGTCCTCAATATTATTTACTGTGCCTTTAATTTACAGATCATGTGCAAATGCGTATAACAATCTCTCAAGCCCTTTTATCAATGATTTGAAGAGGGCCAAACTATCAGGGAGGCTCAGTTTGAGGAAATGATATATGTGATGTAATTTCACTGGGTAGTTATTTTAATGCAGTGTAATTTAGAAACAATTTAGTGTGATCAGGGAAAAGAACTTTTGCAGGGTATTGAGTGGAAAGTAGAATGTGACCAGGAAAAAATAAACAAGTATTGAACTAAAAAATACAACATTCACAATATTTTGATGAACACAGTTAGAGACACGCAATTTAATTAGACACAAATATATTTGCATCTTAGCACATTTGTTTTTGAAATACAGGAGCAGGCAATATGAGGTTTTATTTCATTTAACATTTCTTTTTCATTTGACATTAACTTTGTATGAAGTTTTGCTTGATGAGATATTTCCTTAAATCTTAACTTTAGTCAGAAAAAGCTTTGACATATATTTCAGATACATATTTTCAATGAATAATCTTTCCCATATTTAACAGAGTGAAATCTTGGGCGGGATTCTCCGACCCCCCCGGCCGGGTCGGAGAATCGCCGGGGGCCGGCGTCAATCCCGCTCCCACCGTGTCCCGGCGATTCTCCGGCCCGCGATGGGCTGAAGTCCCGCCGCTGTCGACCCTCTCCTCTGGCGTGGATCAAACTACCTACCTTACCGGCGGGTGCAGGCGGCGCGAGCGGGCTCCGGGGTCCTGGGGGGGCGCGGGGCGAGCTGGCCCCGGGGGGTGCCCCCACAGTGGCCTGGCCCGAGATCTGGGCCCACCAATCGGCGGGCAGGCCCGTGCCGTGGGGGCACTCTTTTCCTTCCGCCTTCGCCATGATCTTCACCGTGGTGGAAATGACCCCCTCCCCTGTGCATGCGCAGGGATGACGTCAGCAGCCACTGACGCTCCGGCGCATGCGCGTACTTATGCCAGCCGGCGAAGTCCTTTCGGCCCCAGCTGGTGTAGCACCAAAGGCTGTCCACACCAGACGGCGGAGTGCCAACCACTCCGGCGCGGGCCTAGCCCCTCAAGGTGAGGGCTTGGTCCCTAAATGTGCGGAGACTTCCGTGCCTTTGGGGCGGCCCGACGCCGGAGTGGTTCACGCAACTCCATCACGCCGGGGCCCCCGCCCTGCCGGGTAGGGGAGAATCCCGGCCCTTATCTCTGAAGGTGAACCCTCCAAAGTGAATATGTAAATTACAAACAATGGAGAGTTCCCAAATTTTGGTCTTACCTCTTTAAAACTGCATTGTAATCAGCAGAGGGTTAAACATATGCAATATTTTTAACGTAATGATTTTAATATTTCTGTGCTTTCAATTGACGGCATACAGGAGACTGTATTTAATGCTGCCCACCTTGACCGGAGGTAGTTTAGGATGTAAGGGGCACACTTAATCAGGTGAGAGGGTGCAGGCTGGGGATTCCACCACTTTTTCAATTCTACCCAATTAAGTCTGGGGCTGGGAAGGCTCATGAACCAACAGTTGAACCCTTTAAATGAGCAATAAATGCCCATTTAAGGGCCTCACCCCAACATTGCTGACAATTTGTTCAGTGCCTGATCAAGTTACCTAGCACCAGGAAGGCAGGGGCCCGTTGAAAAGCAGTCCCAGCCTTTACCTCCAAAGCCTCTCCCATGATCCCCACACGACCAGCCATCCTCACTTACCTTTGGCCTGGGGTCCCTCTCTGATGCTGAGCCTTTGGAGGGTGAATTAGGAGTTGCAGGTCCTGTTCCCGGTTGCGCTGATGGTAATGGAGCGTTGCCAGTCTCTGACAGGCAGCTCTCAGATAGTTTGGGGGTGAGGGTGTGGTGTTGTAGGGGCCCTGCAGTGTGTGAGGTGCTTGCTCCCAGGTGCATAATCCCAAGTAATGCCAAGGGTGCAATTTTTCCCAAATTGCAGATTTCTGGATCGGGCTAGAAAAGCTGTGAGAAACCTATTGGCTTTACAGATGCCTTTTCTCATCTGATTAAACAGCATTCTGCAATTTCAAAGTGCTGGTGAGTATCACACAGCCAGATTGGGGGGAGGGGGGTCTAAACAGGCCAGTAAGACCGGCATTCTGGAAGGGATCCCCGATCTCAAAGTTAGATTAAAGTCTCCCCTCTCCCCAGTGATATTGGGATCACCCCAAGGAGATTGAGACCCCTCCCCCAGGAGATCGGGACTCCGCGAAAGACAAGGGGAACCTCCCCCTCACTAGCACCGCCCAGTCCTACCCCCTCCACAGTCTCCACCCCCCCCCCCACCCTAATGCATGCAAACCCCCCCCTCTCAACATCCATCTCATCCCTCCCCACACATAAGGGGAACACCCAATGGGGCATCGTAGAGAGCCCACCCCTGTTAGTGCCAACATGGCTGGTCCAGGGGCACTGCCAGGATGCCAGGTTATGTACCTCACCAGGGTCCATGGCAAATGGATCTGCCAAATCCCATCCCTAATACTGGCTACTTAATGCTGCTGAGCATTCCATAATGGAGACAACGCAGTGTTCCTGTTGGTTCTCCCTCTAGCAGGCAACACCCCTATCACAAATATTAAATTCCTCCCTGTGACATTGATTCATGTCATACCAGATATTGGTGGAAGTTATACAATGAGGTAAGGTCTCAAACAAATCTGAACTCCACACAAATTGAGGCGGATAATTGGAAAGTTAGTTGTTGAAGTGTAGATTTTGTTGGTTCCATTACTACTTCTTGTTATTGACTATAAATTTGATGTTGTTTGGTGGTGAGTAATGTGTTGTGCAT
This sequence comes from Scyliorhinus canicula, assembly GCF_902713615.1. Taxonomy (NCBI): domain Eukaryota; kingdom Metazoa; phylum Chordata; class Chondrichthyes; order Carcharhiniformes; family Scyliorhinidae; genus Scyliorhinus; species Scyliorhinus canicula. The sequence goes on from NC_052152.1 coordinate 168,284,141, forward strand.
AGCTTCTTCAGTTCACATTGTCATTCATTGGAATCCATCTCACTTCCTCGCAAATGCCTGAGGCAGAACCAGACTGTTGATAACTTTGGTGTCATATTCAATCCAAAAATGAGCTTCTAACTAAATGCAGCACAGAACAGGCCCTTCGGCCCACGATGTTGTACCGAACTTTTGTCCTAGGTTAATCATATAATTTTGGACACTAAGGGCAATTTAAGGACTTCCTATCCATTCCATCACACCTGATCATTTCCTCCCACCTCTATTACATCACCTGACTATTTCAGCTCAGCTGTTTCTTAAACATTCATCTATACCTTTGTTACCTCTAGATTTGACTATCCATTGCAGTTCTGGCTGGCCTCTCACATCCCATCCTTCATGAACATGAGGTAATTCAAAGTTGTGATGCCCATATCCTTAATTGCACTACATTCTGCGCACCCAAAACCCCTGTGCTCGCTGGCCTACATTGGATCCCAGTAAAGGAACGCCTTGATCTTAAAATTCTCATCCATTTCCAAATCCCCCCGTGGCCTCACCTCTCCCTATCTGTGTAATTTCCTTCAGCTCAACAAAGAATGACAGCGCAGAAAAAACAGCAAAGCATAGGCGAAAGAGCGAGACTGAGAGCAGAGCCAGGAGATAAAAGAGTGCAAGAAATAGTGTGATGAGAGTGGAGCCAGGACAATAAAAGAGCGGAGGGCAGAGCTGGGAGCATAAAATAGCACGAGAAAGAGAGAGACTGAGCGGAGCCGGGAGGATAAAATAATGTGAGAAAGAGCAAGACTGAGAGCAGAATGCTAGTTTGTAGTTTGGAGCTCCTGAGATGACATCAGGATTCAAAAGTGATACAGGCCAGCTGATTGGGTGAGTACGGTCGGGGAAGTTTTTATTACTTTTGTCGCTTATAATTTGTAAGTTTTGTGGCCTATAGTTTGTAAGGGCTGTTATATTCTGTTGTAAAAAGAACCAGAGAAGAAGGTCCGAGAGTAACTGATATTATTTGATTTTAAGTATCTTCAAAAGTTTTAATTAAAGAGCTAAATCATGGCAGCAGAGCTCAAAGCCATGGTGTGCTCATCCTGCTCTATGTGGGAAGCCGGGGACATTTCCAGTACACAGGGCGAGCATGTGTGCAGTAAGTGTCTCTAGCAGCAGCTGCCTGGGTTTTGGAGCTGGAACAATGGCTGGGGACACTGCGGAGCACCTGCGAGTTGCAGAGTATAGTGGACAGTAAATATAGAGAGGTGGTCCCTGGCGGGCTAAGACACCAAAGGCAGGAAGTCAATGCGTCACCACAAGGCAGAGCAAAACAAAACAGGCAAGCAGTGCGGGAACCTACTGTAGCTATTCTCCTGCACAACAGATATTCCACTTTGGATACCATTGGGGGGAATGGCCTCTCTGGGGAAAGCAGCTTCTGCCAAATTTGTTACACTGGATATTCACTTCCCAAACCTGGTTACCCTGCAACCATGTCTCCGGTGGCTCTGCTACACATGTGAGGCGTAAGAAGTGTGGAAATTCAATGGTTATAGAGGACTCAATTGTAAGGGAAATAGTGAAGTGTTTCTATGGCCGGATGAGACTCCAGGATGATATAATAATAATCTTTATTTTCACAAGTAGGCTTATATTAACACTGCAATGAAGTTACCGTGAAAAGCCCCTAGTCGCCACATTCCGGCGCCTGTTAGGGTACACAGAGGGATAATTCAGAATGTCCAAATTACCCAACAGCAGGTCTTTCGGGAGTTGTGGGAGGAAACCGGAGCACCCAGAGGAAACCGATGCAGACACACGGAGAACATGCAGACTCCTCACAGACAGTGACCCAAGCCAGGAATCGAACCTGGGACTCTAGCGCTGTGAAGCAACAGTGCTAACCACTATGCTACTGTGCCACTCTATGTTGCTTCCCTAGTGCTAGGGTGAAGGATGTCTCTGAGCTGTTACATTCTGGAGGGGGAGGATGAACAGTCAGTAGCCGTGGTACACATTGGAACAAATGGCATAGGTTAAAAAAAAAGGGATGAGGTTCTAAAAGCAGAGAATAGAGAATTAGGAAGTAAGTTGAAAAGTAGTACCTCAAAGGTAGGGATCTCAGGATTAATACCAGTGTTAATCAGATTAGAAGATTAGAAATAGCAGGGTGTTTTCGCGTGAATACGAAGTTGAGAGATGGTGCGAGGGGGAGGGCTTCAGATTCCTGGGACAGGTTCTGGGAGAGCTGGGACGAGTGCAAATTGAACAGGTTACACCTGGGAAGGACCAGGACTGATGTCCTAGGAGGAGTCATTGCTAGAGTGATTGGGAGGGTTCAAACTAAAATAGCAGGGGAATGGGAACCTATTCAGGAATCAGAGGACGGGAAAACATGGACAAGGTCAAAAAACAGAAAGGGGAATAAGAAAAGTGATAGGCCAGAATCAAACAAGGCCTAAGAGAAAAATGATGGGAATGGGACAAGTAATGTTCCAAAGACAAGTCTTTGGGCTTTGTGCCTTATTGCGTGGAGCATTCACAGTCATGTAGATAAATTAATCGTGCAAATAGATGTAAACGGTTATGATATAGTTGGGACTACAGAGACATGGCTGCAGGGTGACCAGGGTTGGGAAGTGATTGTGGTGAATGTAACTCTGTAATTCACGCTGTGATATATATATGAGACCGTACGATTGTAAGCGTAGTTGCGTTGCCCGACCACGAGGGGGAGTAGCTCTGGGAATGCTTAGGAGTTTGTACAGGGCTCCACCCTTGGCTCCGCCCATGGCTCCTCCCTCTGGACTGCTGTACAAATATCGATGCCCAGAGCCAGCCGACCAGTTCATCGAGAGTTCAACGTGTAACAGGCTGGCTCTGTAGTAAGTAGATTAAAACCACTGTTCATATCTCAAAGCACGTGTCTAGTGAATTGATGGTCTCATCAATTTAATCTACTTAAGAAACAGTCAGGATCAATCATGGAATCAGCCCTCAAGCCTGAGCGACTGGAACTCGACCCACAGGATGCAGAGGCGAAATAAATTTTTTCTCATTGGCTCCGGTGTTTTAAAGCCTACCTGGCGGAAGCAAGCACAGCCGAAAAAACGGAGGAGCAGAAACTGAGCCTACTGCACGCGAGGGTGAGCCACAGAATCTCTACTCAACTAAACTGTGCCGGTTCGTATACTGAAGCCCTAGCGCTACTCGACAAAATGTATGTGAGGCCTGTTAATGAAGTCTATGCACAACACGTGTTCACTACTCGCCGCCAACGGCCTACGGAATCGCTCGCAGAATTCCTGAGAGAGCTTAAAACTTTATCTAGTGACTGTAATTACCAGGCGGTTACCGCGGCAGAACATAGAGAACTTGCTGTACACAATGCTTTTGTTGCGGGCCTTAGGTCAAATTACGTGCGCCAGCGACTGCTGGAAAAGGGGGCCTTAAATCTTGAAGCGACTGTTGAACTTGCTACCACTATGGAGGTCTCCTTCCGCAGCCTCACCTCGTTCCCCGCGGACCCCGCGACCCCGTAATGGGCCCCCGACCAGCGACTCCCCCAGGCCTGCGCCGCAAGGCCACCCAGCCACAATGCTGCCCCAGCCTGCCATTTTTGCGGCCAGAATCAGCACTCGCGGCAGCACTGCCCGGCCCGCAACGCGACCTGCAGCAGATGCGGGCGAAAAGGACACTATGCCAGAGTGTGTCTGGCGAAGAAAGCCCCAGCCTCTAACCCTCCCACAGCTCAAAGCACTCGTTCCACCCCAGCCTCTAACCCTCCCACGGCTCAAAGCACTCGTTCCCTGAATTCACAGGGCCGCAGGCCCCGAAATGCTGCAGCCTGTATGCCGACTCCGTCCCACCCGACATGTGCGACTCATGGGGGCGGCCATCTTGGCAATCCTCCTCCATGCGGCCGGCCATGTGCGACTCATGGGGGCAGCCATCTTGGCAATCCTCCTCCATGCGGCCGGCCATGTGCGATTCATGGGGACGGCCATCTTGGGATCCATCCCCTTCAAACTCTGAAACTCACCTCGACGACTACGAACTCAAAGGGCAGTCATCATGGGGCCACTCCAGCACAGCTGATCGAGCCGCCGACTACCCGCAACTCAGCGCAGTCACTCTGGAGCAATCGCGCCCGAAGCATCTGCGAAACTCGATGGCGATGGTCAAAATTAACGGGTACAGCATGCCGTGCCTTTTCGACCCCGGGAGCACTGAGAGCTTCGTACACCCAGATCTGGTAAGACGCTGTTCACTCCCCGTTTTCCCCGCGCGGCAAACTATCTCCCTCGCTTCGGGCTCCCACTCTGTCCAGATCCAAGGGCGCACCGCCGCGACGCTCACAATCCAAGGCGCTAGCTATGCCAAATTCCAGCATCCTGCCCGATCTCTGCGCCCCACTCTTATTGGGCCTAGATTTTCAGTGTAACCTCAAGAGTCTCACCCTTATTTTCGGCGGGCCCCTACCCCCACTCACTATCTGCAGCCTAGCCATGCTGCGAATCTCCCCCCCTCCTCTCTTTGCCAATCTCACCCAGGACTGTAAACCCGTAGCCACTCGCAGCAGGCGGTACAGCCTACAGGATAGGGTGTTCATCAGATCAGAGGTCCGAAGGCGTCTCAGTGAGGGGATTATAGAGGCCAGCAATAGTCCCTGGAGAGCTCAGGTGGTGGTCGTCAAGACCGGGGAAAAATTCCGCATGGTCGCAGACTATAGTCAGACCATTAATAGGTTTACGCTCCTCGACGCATACCCCCTCCCCAGGATTGCAGACATGGTAAATCAGATCGCCCAGTATCGGCTCTTTTCCACGGTGGATCTGAAGTCTGCATACCACCAGCTCCCAATCTGCCCAGAGGACCGCCACTACACGGCATTCGAGGCCGATGGCCGCCTCTTCCATTTCCTCCGGGTTCCCTTCGGCGTCACTAATAAGGTTTCGGTGTTCCAACGAGCAATGGACCGAATGGTGGACCAGTACGGGCTGCGGGCCACGTTCCCGTACTTGGATAACATTACCATCTGCGGCTATGACCAGCAGGACCACGACGCCAACCTCTACCGTTTTCTCCAGACGGCTCAGAAACTAAACCTCACCTATAACAAGGAGAAATGCGTTTTCCGCACGACCTCGGCTATGTTGTGGAAAACGGAGTCCTGGGTCCCGACCCGGACCGGATGCGGCCCCTCTTAGAACTCCCTCTCCCTCATTGTCCCAAGGCCCTCAAACGGTGCTTGAGATTCTTTTCGTATTACGCCCAGTGGGTCCCTCAATATGCGGACAAAGCCCGCCCACTCTTTAAGGCCACACTATTTCCCCTGTCAGCTGAGGCACGCCAGGCCTTCAACTGCATCAAGGAGGACATCGCTAAAGCGGTCATGCGGGCGGTGGATGAATCCACCCCCTTTCAGGTTGAGACCAACGTCTCAGAGGTAGCTCTTGCAGCCACTTTAAATCAGGCAGGGAGACCAGTCGCATTCTTCTCCCGAACCCTCTCTGCTTCGGAACTTCGACACTCGGCTGTCGAAAAAGAAGCACAAGCCACTGTGGAGGCTATTCGTCACTGGAGGCGCTACCTCGCAGGTAGGAGGTTCACCCTCATCACCGACCAAAGATCGGTTGCCTTCATGTTTGACAACTCGCAAAGGGGCAAAATTAAAAACGGTAACATTCTGCGGTGGAGGATCGAGCTTTCCGCCTATAGCTACAATATTAAGTATCGACCGGAGAAGCTCAATGAGCCCCCAGATGCCCTATCCCGCGGGACGTGCGCCAGCGCGCAGAACGACCGCCTGAAAGTCATCCACAACGACCTCTATCACCCGGGGGTCACCCGGCTCGCCCACTACATCAAAGCCCGAAATCTGCCTTTCTCCACTGAGGAGGTAAAAGCTGTCACCAGAGACTGCCCAATCTGCGCGGAGTGCAAACCGCACTTCTATAGACCAGACAGGGCCCATCTGGTCAAGGCTTCTAGGCCCTTTGAACACCTCACGATCGATTTCAAAGGGCCGCTCCCCTCAACTAATAGGAATGTTTACTTCCTAAACGTCATAGATGAGTTCTCCCGCTTCCCCTTTGCTATCCCGTGCCCCGATATGACCTCACATACAGTCATTAGGGCCCTGCATAGTATCTTCACCCTGTTTAGTTTCCCCAGCTACGTACACAGCGACCGGGGTTCGTCCTTCATGAGCGACGAGCTGCGTCAGTACCTGCTCGACAAGGGCATCGCCTCGAGCAGGACTACCAGCTACAACCCCAGGGGGAACGGGCAGGTGGAGAGGGAGAATGCGACGGTCTGGAAGACCGTCCTACTGACCCTCCAGTCCAGGAATCTCCCAGTCTCCCATTGGCGGGATGTCCTCCAGGACGCGCTCCACGCTATTAGGTCACTCTTATGCACCGCGACCAACCAGACCCCTCACGAGAGGCTCTTTATCTTTTCCAGGGGCACTACCACGGGGATCTCACTCCCGGAAAGGCTGAAGATATCGGGCCCTGTACTCCTGAGGAAGCACATCAGGACGCACAAAACTGACCCCCTTGTAGAGAAGGTGCGCCTGCTTCACGCAAACCCCCAGTACGCCTTTGTAGAGTTCCCTGACGGCCGTCAGGACACCGTATCCCTCCGGGACCTAGCACCCGCTGGATCCAGCATCCCCACTATCACTGCAGAGGCACCCCTCACTCTACACCCCACCCAGCTGCCCCCTCGCACTCCTGAGCCCACTAGCTCGCTACATTTGTTTTGCGCACCCGCACCGGCTAACCCCCAGCGTCCCTAGTCCCCAGTCGAACCAGACGGGTATGGAGCTGGGACAGAATCACCCCCGGAGTCCGCCATCGTACCCCAACCCACAACACCCATCCAGCCACCACAAGAGGCTGCAACCCCGGTGCTCCGCTGATCGCAGGCGGACGACTCGACCACCAGACAGACTCAATTTATGAACCACCACCCCCGCCGGACTTGATTTTTTTGTAGGGGGTGAATGTGGTGAATGTAACTCTGTATTCACACTGTGATATATATATGAGACCGTACAATTGTAAGCGCAGTTGCGTTGCCCGACCACTAGGGGGAGTAGCTCTGGGAATGCTTAGGAGTTTGTACAGGGCTCCACCCTTGGCTCCGCCCATGGCTCCTCCCCCTGGACTGCTGTATAAATATCGATACCCAGAGCCAGCCGACCAGTTCATCGAGAGTTCAACGTGTAACAGGCTAGCTCTGTAGTAAGTAGATTAAAACCACTGTTCATATCTCAAAGCACGTGTCTAGTGAATTGATGGTCTCATCAGTGATCATCCAGGGTATTCGGTATTTCGGAAGGACAGACAAAAAGGGAAAAGTGGTGCAGTTGCATTGCTGGTTAAAGAGGAAATTAACACAATAGTGAAGAAAGACATTAGCTCCGATGATGTGAAATCTGTATGGGTAGAGCTGAGAAACACGATGGGGAAGAAAATATTAGTGGGGGTTGTATATAGACCCCAAAACTGTAATGGTGATGTTGGGAATGGCAGTAAACAAGAAATTAGAGATGCATGCGATAATGGAACATCTGTAATTATGGGCATCTTTAATCTGCATATTGATTAGGCAAATCAAATTAGTAACAATACCATAGGGGGAGGAATTCCTGGACTGCATAAGGGTTGGTTTTACGGACCAATCAGTTAAGTAACCAGCTGGAGAACAGGACATCCTCGACTGGGTATTATGGAATGAGAACAGAATCATTGGCAATTTAGTTGTGCGAGGCCCCTTGGGGATGAGTGACCATAATTCTTCATCAATATGGAGAGTGATGTAGTTGATTCTGAGACTGAGGTCCTGAATCTAAATAAAGGAAACTACAATGGCATGAGGCGCGGGTTTGCTGTGATGGATTGGGGAATGTTACTTAATGGGATGACGGTGGCTGGGAATGGCAAATATTCAAAGAGCTCATGGTTGTTCATTCCTACCTGGTGCAAAAATAAAACAGGAAAGGTGGCAAAACCATATTCACAAGGGAAATATGGATTATATAAGATCCAAAGAAGAGGAAATCAAATTGGCCATAAAAAAGGCAGACCTGAGAACTGGGAGCAGTTTAAAATTCAGCAAAGGAGGACAAAGGGGTTGATTAAGAAGGGGAAAATAGAGTATGAGAGTAACCTTGTGGGGAACATCAAAATTGACTGTAAAAGCTTCTATAGGTATATGAAGAGAAAAGGACTGGCTACCACAGAAAGCAGTTGGGGCCAAAACATTACATGTTTTCAAGAAGGAGATAGATATAGTGCTTGGGGCTAAAGGAATCAAAGGATAAGGGTGGAAAATAGGAATAGGTTACTGAGTTGGATGAAGAATCATAATTATTACAAATGGCGGAGCAGGCTTGAAGGGCTGAATGGCCTACTCCTGCTCCCATTTTCTATGTTTCTATTTTAACTCTTTCTCCAACTTATCTGAGTTCGTCTCATTCTGATTTCTTAAACATCCCCGATTTAATTGCTCTATACTTAGTTGCCATGACTTCAGTTATTAAAGCTCTAAGCCAGGGGTCAGCAATCTTTTTCACCTAAAGATCCTTTCTAACAATTTGTGTAAAATAAATCTATTCGGAGGCACAAGGTGAGAATTTGGCATCGGTAAAGCAAATACATGGCAGATTGCCAAGTGTCCCTATAGAATATATGTTTTATCAATGTCAGCAGTTAAAATAGATCTAATTTTGAATTATAATTTTTTTTGGCATTGCGTGCATCTTTAACATTTTTTTTTCTGTATTTCCAATACATGCATGTTTAGTATGTATGCATCAATTTGCATATTAATTAATGGAAAAAAACAGCATATTTCCACTTTGAATTTTAAAAGTCAGAAATCCTATGATAAATTCTATGAAAATGTACTTATTAAACTGAAAAAATGCAGTGTAGATCTTGGGCGCAATTCTCCCAACGGGAGACTAAGTGCCGACGCCGGAGTGAAAACCGGAGTTTTTCACTCCGGCGTCGGAGGCCACTCCTCGCCCCCTATTCTCCCACCCCCAGGGGGCAAGGAGCGGCACCACGTCAATTTTGCGCGCCGGGCCTTGGCGCCCGCGTCAAAGCGGTGCCGCGTTAATGACGCGGCCGGCGGTGCTTAAATGACGTCACCCGCGCATGCGCGGTTGCCGTCCTCCCCACGGGCGCCCCACAAGACATGGAGGATTTATCTTGCGGGGCGGCGGAGGAAAAAGAGTGCGTTCTTTAGAGATGCCGGCCCACCGATTGGTGGGCACCGATCGTGGGCCAGACCCTCCTGAGCACCCCCCTGGTGCTCGATCCTCCCTCCCCCCCCCCCCCCCCCCCACAGGCTGCACATGCAGCGTTCGCGCGCTGTTCACGCCGGCAGCGACCAGGTGTGGTTGACGCTGGCATGAATCGGTCGGATTGGGAAGGCCGCTCGGCCCATCCCGGCCAGAGAATCGCCGCTCGACCGTTAGAAACGGCGAGCGGCGATTCTCCGAGCAGCCTGTCGTAAAACTCGGCACGCCATTTTAGGGGGGTAGGAGAATCCCGTGCGGGTCCCAGGGCGGCGTGGGGGTCGGAGAATCGCGCCCCTTGTAGCAAATAGATTTTTTTAACAATAATTTTATCAGCAAATTCGTCTTCAAAACAAATCTGAACTTAAAATGCATAGAATGAGGACAATGTTTTCAACAATTGAATCTCCTGATAAAAAAGATTCCAATGGCACATTCATAGAATAGAATTTACAGTGCAGAAGGAGGCCATTCAGCCCATCGAGTCTGCACCGGCTCTTGGAAAGAGCACCCCACCCAAGGTCAACACCTCCACCCTATCCCCATAACCCAGTAACCCCACCCAACACTAAGGGCAATTTATCATGGCCAATCCACCTAGCCTGCACATCTTTGGACTGTGGGAGGAAACCAGAGCACCCGGAGGAAACCCACGCACACACGGGGAGGATGTACAGACTCCGCACAGACAGTGACCCAAGCCAGAATCGAACCTGGGATCCTGGAGCTGTGGAGCCATTGTGCTATCCTCAATGTTACCATGCTTCCCTATGTGTGGGGGTTGGTTAAGTTCCAATTAATGTGCTTAGAGAGGGCTAAACCTGTTCCTCAAACAAAAGGCATTGGACAGGATTCTCCGTTGCCCAACATCGATATCGTAATCGGTTATTGGGCGGAGAATCCACTCCGATGCCCAAATCAGGGCCCCTCAGCCATGCTCCACCCCCTCCAAAATGGCGTCATCGTGTTGCACAACGCACGCCTTTGCAACAACGTTGCCGCTTCATCGGCAGGCCTTCCTGCGTTGCTCTGTAGGTATACCACTTGAATGGAGCACATGGATGTCATTTGTTGACATAATCATTTGAAATTATCAAGTGCAGCAGAATGATTCGTCTTTTGTATTCACAATAAAAGTGTGTCTCTCACTTTATGTTTTGCCTTTTTTTTTGGCTTTTCTCATGATAATTCAAACTAACTGGATAATGTTGGGAGCCCATGTGGGCTGATACAGAGCTATTGGGGGGTGGGGGGGGGGGCTTCAGGCACCACAGGTTGCCAATCTCTGTCCTAAGTTCTCAAAATACCTCTCTAAACCTTTGCACCGTCAGATCAAAAAGAGTCAGCATGGATTTGTGGAGGGTCGATTATGTCTGACTCATTCAAATTTTGAGGATGCCATGAACTTGGTGAATGGGGAGAGTCCATTGATGTTGTATAGGAGATAGGGTGGAAGTGAGGGCTTAAGTGGATCGGTGCAGACTCGATGGGCCGAATGGCCTCCTTCTGCACTGTATGTTCTATGTATATGTTATTATATTGAATATTATTATTATATTGTATATATTAATTTCCATTTGGTAGATAAAAGTTGGCAATTTATTAAGAGACAGGTGACAAAAGCAGGGGAAAAAGGCAACATTATTTGAGGGTTGGGATGTGACAAGCAGTGTTCCCCATGGATCTGTACTGGGCTCTCAGCTTTCCACCAAATACAGCAATGTCTCGGATGAAGAAATAGAGAGTTGTATCTCCAAGTTTGCATTTGACAATAAATTAAGAAAACAGTAAAGGTGGTAGAGGAGTTTTGGACAGACACGAGTGAGTGCGCAAATCTGTGGTCAATGAAATTCAGTGAAATAATCCATTTTGGATCTGTGGAAGAAATATTGAAATATATCCCTAATGCCAAGAATCTAAGAGCTGTGGAGAAGCAAAGGGATTTCAATGTTCAAATATACAAATCTCTAAAAGCTAGTGCACACTTACAAAACCGATGGATTAAGCTAATTGAACGTTGTTGTTTTTTCAGGGAGATGTGGGGGGGAAGGGAGACATGCAAAAACCAACATGGTTTATCTATCAGAAAATATAACTCACCATTCAGAGGATGTGGCAGACTCGGGCAGCAGGGTAGCATGGTGGTTAGCATAAATGCTTCACAGCTCCAGGGTCCCAGGTTCGATTCCCGGCTGGGTCACTGTCTGTGTGGAGTCTGCACGTCCTCCCCCTGTGTGCGTGGGTTTCCTCCGGGTGCTCCGGTTTCCTCCCACAGTCCAAAGATGTGCGGGTTAGGTGGATTGGCCATGCTAAATTGCCCGTAGTGTCCTAATAAAAGTAAGGTACGGGGTGGTTGTTGGGTTACGGGTGTAGGGTGGATACGTGGGTTTGAGTAGGGCGATCATGGCTCGGCACAACATTGAGGGCCGAAGGGCCTGTTCTGTGCTGTACTGTTCTATGAACTGTTCTATTCTATGAACTTAAATTCCAATTTTAAATCAAAATCTAGTTAATAACAGGTGAAGAAAACTTGAAATACTGAATCAAAAATAATGGGAAAATATTTTCTTGTTCCTTGCTTTTCTTTCTGGGTCACCAGTCCATGGGTAGTGCGTGACCTTCAATATCTTGGCCAAGTAATCATTGTTCATGTGTGAACATTGACATTCTTTGCTTGCAGAGGGCATCACACTCTTATCTGATACTCATATGTGACTCCCAACAATAGTCACCAGACGCCAATCAGGAGGAGGGCACAACGACTTCTAGGCTCACTCACCAGTGGATGTTAAGGCCAACTATAAACTTGCTTTACTGCCTGAAATAGAATAACTTAGCACAGATCTCAGATCAAATGTGAAATCTTCCTGATCTTTATGGCTCAGCTACCCAATAAATGCTATAGACAACCAAGAATACCTGGTATTTCTAAGGATAAATTGAATTTTCAGGTGGCATTAAAGACATAAATAAAACAAAAGACCAAATGAATTACTGTAAGTGAAACTGCATTGAAAAATGTCCGGCTTTTATAGCAATGAAACCAAGTTGCGTGCATGGTAATTTACCAAGTAATGTTGAAGCATTCTGTGTCCAATATAAATCTTACAGTATGTCCCTAAATATTTATCATTTGCTGATGTTCTTGTGACAACTTTCTATTTCCTATTATTTGCTCCAGGAATCCTGTTACTTGGATACTACAACATAGTACATGCTTTTTGTTACTGTAAAATGTTTGGTTGCATAGAAATGGGTAGTATAATACTGAGTGAGCGGTATCAAAATGCAGGAGGAGTACATCATTTCAACTCAATATTTCGAGAGGCTTCATATCACCACCTGCTGTAACCTTCAGGAATTCTGTTCTCTGGCATTTTAAATTACAAAACATAAACTTGCATTGTGTAGAAACAAGGTACTTGTTTATTTAATGCTATTCAAGAGGGGTGTGCCTTTGTGATCTTGAGCACTGTGTACTTTCAAATGTGGAACAATAATAATAATATTCTAATAATAATAAGCATTATTGTCACAAGTGGGTTTACATTAACACTGCAATGAAGTTACTGTGAAAAGCCCCTAGTCACCACATTCCGGCGCCTGTTCGGGTACACAGAGGGATAATTCAGAATGTCCAAATTACCTAACAGCACGTCTATTTTGGGACTTGTGGGAGGAAACCGGAGCACCAGGAGGAAACCCACGCAGAAACTGGAAGAACGTGCAGACTTCACACAGACAGTGACCCAAGCCGGGAATCAAACCTAGGACTCTGGAGCTGTGCAACAATAGTGCTACCCACTGGGCTACGGTGCTGCCACAATATTGCAAAAATGAATGTTTGATCGAAAAAGAATTGCACAAGAGTCGGCAAAAAAATAAATCAAATGGTGACTACCATGTTGAACTATTAATTTTAGCATTAATGCAATTTTATTGCAGGAAACAATCCTGCCTTGCTGTCGAAAATAAAAACAGACGTGTGCTGGAAATTAGGTCTGCTCCTCGAACTGAAACGCTAACTCTTATTCCTCTCTGCACAGATGCAGACCGATCTACTGAGAATTCGCAGCATCTTTACTTCAGATTTCCAGTATTTTGCTTCTGCCCTGATTTCCGGGACTGCTCTAGTTGGTTTATCAAGGTGTGCAGCTAGCTCCCCGCAAGGTGCGGAAGTGCTGTTTATTCAAACACACCCCTGTCACCCAGTGAGAAGCACCAGAATTGTCAAAGGCTGTACCTTTCCCAGATCTCTGGGCAAGATGAACATGCATAATGTATGGAGTCTGGCACCGAGCAATGAAAGACGATGAAAGAAGCGGGTCCAGTGACGGAAGATGGCAATTCATGGACGGTTTTTACCTGCTTTCGTGAGGACTGCGCGCCTTTGTTGCGGCGACAGGGCATCTTGGAGGCGCTGGCACGCCCCTTGTGAATGGAGTTGTTGGCCATGTCCTGCGGTGTGCTGGGAATCGGATTCAGGAACAGTATCCGAGCAATGAGCCCATACAGAACTGTGGCCAAGAATAAAGGGATCACGTAGAATATAGTGAAGTCCAGGAAGTAGATGGGCAAGTAATGGTTCCTGGACACTTTGTAGTCACAAACTACCTGAATGCCATTGGCGTGTTGGATCTGCTTGATGTCCAGCAAAAAGAACCACATGACGCAGTACACAGAGGTGAAGGCCCAGACAAAGGCGATGATTTTCTTGGCTCTGGACACGGTGCAGATGAACTGAGCTTTGATGGGGTGGCAAATGGCGATGTAGCGCTCGATGGTAAAGGCGGTGATGGAGCAGGAGGACGCGTTGATGCCCAGGTATTGAAGGTAAGTGATGAAAAGGCAGCCCACGTACCCATAGACCCATGAGGCGACCACGCTCTCTGTGATGTTGGGCAGGCCAGCCGCCAGGAGGACGATCAGGTCGGCAATAGCCAGGCTCACCAGGTAGCAGTTGGTGGGCGTCCTCATGTGTCTGGTCTTCAGCACCACCAGCACGACCATGACGTTTCCAGCTATCCCCACCCCACAGATCAACAGCACCAAGAGGATAGTCACTACCTGATACTCCAGAGGATTCTGAGGCATCCTCCTCACCTCCTCAGTACTGTTCAGCGAATTGTTGAATAACTCAACCACACTTGTTATGTTCTCCATGTTCACCGCCTTGCTCTTGCCTGCCGTTCCTTAGGTTTGGGGTTTCATTGCGCCACTGATCCCTACGTTTAAAATAAAAATAAACAGCAACAGCCCAACTTAACGGAGAACGTTAGACAATTTCAAACAACTTTTCAGCAGAATAGGAAAGATAAAAGCCTGAGCTGAAAGTTTCTTTTTTTAATCTCTCCCTAACGGAGGTTGACGAACTGGCTTATTTGTGACTGACGCTTCCCTTTTGCACTGGTTTATTCGCCGCAATGTTCCCAAACAAGTGACCCCTGAGACCATTTGGAAGGACAGCGTGTTGGAACTAAGAGGCTGGATTACAATGTTGGGGCTCCTCATTGCGGAAATGTCGACTGACATCCCGACACTTTTGAACTTATGTAATGTTTTAAATGATACTTGAAAATTGGGCATCTGATGTGCTAAGTGTCATTTTACCAAGATGGACATTTTAAATTTAATTAACCCGTTCACCAATTCCTAACCCAGTTCCACTTGAGAATGAGACACCGTCGGTTCAAGTTACCCTCTTACAAGCCATTTGCTCAAATCTTTCCTATTTTCAAAATAGGGAGCACTGCTGTATACATCTTCCTGCTTTTAATCTAGACCCCCCCCCCCCCCCCCCCCATGGGGATAAAATAAGTCGAGAAATGTTGTTCAATTCTGATTATTTCCCCAGTTTGAAATTTCCCCGTGTGTGAAGACCAGCGCATTGCACACTACTGGTGGACTAATGATCAGTAACCTGTCAAAGGATTTACTAAGTTGTACCTTAAACTATTTTAAATGTCTTGTTAACCGTGAAAGGAAACAGGCAAAATAGTGATTTCCACTGAAAGTGTCACTTACTTCGCGAGGAGCCAATATTCATCCGCTGTCTGGACTCAGTTACCTTGCTAGCCAAGAGTGGTTTGCGATGGCCGGGTTGAACTAAAGTGACAAGAGGCTGTCATCCCTCCTTAGCTACCGTCTGAATGCCGTCTGGAGAGTGCCGAGCTGCCCAAAGAGCAACTGCAATGACTGAGGAGCGGAGGCGATTGCAACTTCCAGGTCCTAAAGCCTCCCGAAATCACAAATCCCCACAAGACATCATTGCAATAGGCAAAAACCTCCCTTGCCACGAAGGAGGCCGACTGAGCTTTGCCCATTGGATTCCGCGAAGGATTGAACACATTTTAAGTTTGTTAGAGCTCAGTTGGAAATTGTTGATCATGTCCATAGTTCTTTTTATTACATGGGAATACAAGAATACAATAAAAGCTAAAGCTAAAAGATCTAAGCAGCTGAGCACTTGAGGTACTGAGGGAGGCAGTTTCAAATTGGCCCAGACCTTCTGGATCGCCACAGATCTGACGTACCAACAACTCCCCGCCCCCCCCCCCCCCCCCACCCCGCGCCCCTCTTCACCCCTCAAGAAGCGCTTCAAGACAGTGAACAAGACGTTCAGACAGAACTGTCTTTGTGAGAGTTGCCAGGGAAGTTTGACCTTCCCCTACTCTCTGGGACCATCCAACACGGATTTCGATTCAGTGTTAAAAAATGGTGAAAAAAATTAAGATAAATAAATGAAATCGGGATAAAATAAAAAGGTGGAAATGCAAATTAGCATACCAGTGTGAAAAGCAAATGTTTACCTTTGTGACTAGGAGAGAGCAATGGGGTAATGAAGAGGCAACTTCAAAGTGGAGAAATAAGGGAATTGGCACTTCTATGCTAAAAAACCAGGTCCACAGGATGGGTAACATCAAAGAGAAATCATGATATATCCATAGCATTGTAATTGGAGACAGGGACAAAGTAGACGCAGCTACCGCCCCAGCCACACACAGTTGCAGAAAACAATCTCCCCAAAAAAAAAATTATTGCCAGAAGGGCGGCAGGTTAAAGTCAAATACTCAAACCAGGATGATTACACCTTCACTGAAACTAAAGATGGTTTTCCCGTATGTGGATAAATAACCGGCACACGGTAATTATCTGCTGGATTTAGCTCATAGAGTTATATGATATTGGATGTTGTTTGGGAACAAAGGGCATCTCAGAGTTCAGGAAATATAGGTAGTTGGGAACATAGGGGTAACTTCATGTAATACTGCGTGTGTATAGTTATCTGAGTTGTTGTAGTGTACTGTTGTAGTGTATTATAGTCCTTCTTGTCATGTGTTTTACTTTTAAGTTAATAAATATATTTTACTAATTGATCACAAAACGATTAGACTATTCCTTCCTGGTTTGCATGTCTTTTCTAACATTATACCAAATTGAAAACATACACCACTAAGAACTAGCATTCCAAGTTACCCTTCTAGGTTTTGAGATACCCTAACATTTAACATCAGCGGGTTTTGTAACATTGGAGACTTTGGACAGTTCTCACTTATTTACCTGGATAGTTATCCACGAAATGTTGCAAATAAAAATCCTAGCCTAACTCTAGGCTCTCTTGATAACTGCTGAAGCCCCCAAATCAACCCCAATGCTACCCCAATCTCCCAGCTCTCCCAACGATCTGCCCTGACTAGCTGCCACCATCCAACTAGCAACACCCTCCCAAACCCCAACTATCTGTTGACCACCTTTTTCTGTTTCTTTCATGGGACGTGGGTGCAATTGTCTTGGCCGGTACTTTTATTGTCTATCTCTAATTGCCCTTATGAATGTGGTGTTGAGCTGCCTTTTTGAGCTTCTGCAACCCATGTGGTGTAGGTACACCCACAGTGTTATTAGGGAGGGCGTTCCAGGATTTTAACCCAGTGACAGTGAAGGAACAGCGATATATTTCAAAGGCAGGATGTGCGTGGCTTAAAGGGGAACTTGCAGTTGGTGATGTTCCCATGCATCTTCTACCCCTCTCCTTCTACTCTAACTCCTGGCCCTCCCAACAACCCATCGAGCCCAAAACTCCCTAGACCAGCTGTTGCTAGTGCGACAAAGAAAGACGTGAGCATGGGATTGCCTCGCCAAAGATGGGCAATGACATTGGTCTAAAAAGATGGGGCATTTTCAAGTATCGTATTGCAATAGGAAAAATGGAAAGAACACTCAAAAAGAGAAAGTTTTATACTGATTAGAAACCATGAAGTAGAAGATTCACAAGGCAGTGAGGTATTCTTCTTAGGAGAGATTAAAGGATTTTGCAGAAATTATTGAAGTGAAGAGATCGTGGCAGAAGGCGTAAAGACACACTTTAATTGGAGATACTGGAGCAGAGGTTTTGATTATTTCAGATGTTGAACCATGTTTAAATCAGAGAATTCTTCAACCATCCTGCAAAAGGCTACATGGACTGGAAGACTGAGGTGAAGGTTCTGAGAGAACTAACAGCTACTTAAATGCACAGAGAGAAAGTAATTACTGAAGTACAGTCCGTAATTCTATATCAAAGTTGTTCACTTCAAGTAGAAAGGCATGTATGGAATTGAATCTAATTCCCAGTATAAAAGAAATAAAGAATAGTGAAGGTCATTCAGGAGACTTCAGAGCAGAATTCCCGAAGCTGTTTTAAGGATTGGATTGGAAAGGCTGAAAACAGCATTTCGTATTATACGAAGCCCAGAAGTGAAATCAATATCATATAACATCTAGAAAAGTTGCACACCCTTTACTTCCGAAGGAAAAGTGAGAGATCAACTCAATGGTAAGACGAGGAGTAATTTCACTCAGAAAAGCACCAACAAGTTGGTGTTCAGGGATGGTATCTGAAGCTAAATGGTTCTATTTGAGTATGTGTTGATCTCATCCAACTTAATAATGCTGTGGAAAGAGATGTCCATCCAATGTTATCAGTAAATGAGAGTTTAGCAAAATTAGGGAAGAGCTCAATATTCTCTAAAATAGGCGCTAGCAACGGATTTTGACAAATAACACGGAAAGAGGAGCCCAAGCTTCTCACAACATTCATATCACCTTTAGGAAGATTCCATTTTAACAGGTCACCCTTTGGAATGACATCAGCACCAGAGATCTTTCAAAGAACAATGTCAAATGTTTTACTGTGATGAATGCAAGAAATGATCATATTTTATATTTTTTTGCAGCAATGTTATTAAAACCTGGGTTAAGACGCATATGGGGAGCATGACTGCTAGAGCAGTTATGAAGGTGTTGTAAAAGTGAGGTGATCATTAATTTGCAGAAGAAGTGTTCTGCTAATAGATCTTGAGAACCATTTATTTGTTAACAGATAGCTAGCTAATGGAATATTGTGTAGGTTTGAAGGGCTCCTGGGGTGTCGATAATTTATGAGGGGTATTGTTTTTGGTCCTGGCTAAACAGGTCAAGGGATATCTTGTAAGAAGAGACAAAATAATGCCTTATGTTTTGGGTCCAGATGATGTAGTTAATGGGAAGAGCCAGTTCTATCTGAAGAGTCAGTAGGTCCTAGAACTCTAATCTGAACAGAGGTATTTTAATGTGGTCCTGAAAGTTTGTCTTTCCAGATCTGAACATTCTGCTCAGAGAAAAGCAAGTAAAACACTGGTTGTTAACTTTATTCATAAGTAGTATTTAATATATATTGGTTGCTTAATTGGAATACAGTGGCAAATTTAGGAAGTAGGCTAATGTTTCTTCTTTTACTTAAGAACCGTTTTAACTGTTAACTACAAAGCTATTTGTTTGTTGGTAATATGGTTAATTCTGTGATTAGATTAAAGTTTGTTTTAACGTAAAAGCTATCGACTGGTCAGTATAATTGCTCCTGTGATGCAGTAACATTTCCTCACAGTTTCACAAATTTAAAATAGTTGGGCTCTCATTCAGGATCTTAACATTACATGGTTTTTTTGCCAAATGGATGATGTGTTCACACATTGGTCCATTCATTAAATTACATGAGAGTGAGAGCACTGCTGAAAAAACTCCTTCTTCTATTAGGCAGTACCTTGGATTTGAGGATGAAATGCTTCCACACTAAAATGAGCTTGTATGTGACTGAGGAGTCCAATGTGCAACCTCCAGTTTCTGTCAGAGGCGGGGTAGATGGTGGGTGGGGTATTGAGGTTGCCACATGCTTCTTTCACTGTCAACGCTTGGCTTCAGCTCACCCTTAGTGATGAAACTCAAGATGTTCAGCTTCTTCCCAGGTGCTTTTCCTTCACTTTGAGCGGTCTTGGGCCAGAGGTTCCCAGCTGTTGTACTTTTCAAGAAGGATTTGATGGTGTCCTTGAAGCATTTCCTTTGCCCTCCTGGGGCTTACTTGCCATGTCAAAGCTCCAAGTAGATTGCTTGTTTTGGGAGTCTTATGTCAGGCATGTGGACAATGAAAAGAATACAAGAGACAGGATTAATACTCAACAGTAAGTGTGCGTTTTCACAGCCAACAATCAGGTTTTATGGTCACATAGTGAGGGCATATAAAGGTGAAGACCAGAGTCATTCAATAATTTCCAGCTCCAAGAAATATTACAAATTTACGAAGGTTCTTAGGTGGCAAAATTTCAAAAACAAAATCTATCGGAGCTCAAAGAGCCACTATGCCACTTGTTATAACAGGATAATTAATGGTGACGGGAAGAGGCACATTAGAAATCATTCCAAAAAAATCAAGGAGAGGTTCATGTCATCAGAGATATTAACACATTATGTTCTGGGATCATCTTCAATTATCGTGGCAGATGCATCTTCTACTGGGGTTAGAGACTGCACTTTTTCAGGTACAAAGAAGTGGAAAATGCAGACCAGTCGATTATGCAATAATGATCTTGGACCAGACCCCAACCTTTGCTGGGATATCAGACAGAAACTTCAATATTTTACTTTAGTTGTAAGACTATGAGGAATGGACACTTCAGGAGTGGCTTCACACACAAATAGAGATATGAGGCAGGATTCTCTGTCGGCCGACTCTAGAATTGGGAAACACGATTGGGTGGAGAATGAAGAGTGACGCGAAAACTATGCCCGGCACTGGGTGCCCAACAGAATGCCATGCGCCAGTGCTTCGGCAGCAGTGCCAGTGCATTCTACCCCACACAGACAGTGAACACCATTGGCATAATAGGTAGGGCAGCATGGTAGCACAAGTGGATAGCACTGTGGCTTCTCAGTGCCATGGTCCCAGGTTCGATTCTCTGCTGGGTCACTGTCTGTGCGGAGTCTGCACGTTCTCCCTGTGTCTGCGTGGGTTTCCTCCGAGTGCTCCGGTTTCCTCCCACAGTACAAAGACATGCAGGTTAGGTGGATTGGCCATGATAAATTGCCCTTTGTGACCAAAAAGGTTTGGAAGGGTTATTGGGTTATGGGGACAGGGTAGAAGTGAAGGCTTAAGTGGGTCGGTGCAGACCTGATGGGCTGAATGGCCTCCTTCTGCACTGTATGTTCTATAATGTTGGTGCGCCTGTACCAGTATTCTCCAGGTCCTCCGCGATGCTGTGCCTCTGCCAGGAAGAATTACCGACAGTGATTTTTACTTGTGATTTCAAAAATCGGGAAGCAGGCGCAGTAGCTGCTGAGGGAGGGAGAGGGAGTCTCACAATAGTGTGCTGACAGTTGAGCCGCTGGCATAATAGGTAGGGCAGCATGGTAGCACAAGTGAGTGTGTGTGGGGAGTGGGGAGTGGGGAGTGGACAGCTAATATGAAGCTGCAACTTATCAGCCTCTTGAGTACCAATCCCGACCCTGGCGAATCCAACACCATTTTTCATTGGAATCATTTGTGTTCCACGTGGCACCAGTGCTAGTCCATTAATGGTGATGGAATTGTTCCTGGATCAGCACAAACTTTGCTGTCATAAAAGTCAACCTCCATTTTTACACTGGAATCGGGAGCGGCGCTGTTTTCCGATGCCCCGCCCCCTCAAAAACAGCGTACTCCTGGAGTGCGCCGCACGAGGTCGGGACAGCCTCAGGAAGTCACCTGAGGCCCCCCCCGCTGCTCTGCCCCCGATGGCCCAAGTCCCCAACGGCGAGGGGCACATGTCCTCTCAGCTTTCGCGGACCTCGCATGGCGACTGCGGACTGTGTCCAGCACCGCCATAGTAGGGGAGGGAGACGTTCCACTGGCAGGGGGGGGGGCTTCGGCTGGGCCTGGTGGACTGGTGAGGGGTGGTCCGGGGCAGGTGACGGGGTGCGGTTTTTGGCAGGCCAGATCTGCGCGTGGCCGGCGCCATGTTGTACGGCACGGGGATTTTCACAGTAACTTCATTGTAAGCCTACTTGTGACAAAAAAAATTATTATTATTATATGGTACACTTTCAAGAGTAACAGCAGACGCATTATCATGCATTGAAACAGAGAATCCAGAAAGATAATGGTGAAACCAAAGAGAAAATGCTGGAAAATCTCAACAGGTCTGGCAGCGCCTGTAGGGAGAGAAAAGAGCTAACGCGTCGAGTCCAGATGACCTTTGTCAAAGGGTCTTTATTGAGATAATGGTGAATTTGTGGAAGAATTCAAGGAGTTTACTATAATCACAGTCCATATATTACTGGCAACTACACAAAGATTGAATAAATTCAGAGAGGCTCAGAATTCAGAAACTACTTGTAAGGAGAACAGAATTTTGTATTAGAGAATGGTCAACGTATGTACCATGTAATCCTTGAGACTTAGATTGAGACTAGTGTTGCCAACTGTGATTAAATTAAATATACCCTGGAGATTTCATCACATGACTTGCCATTGGTCGGCCATTAAGTCCATCCCTATGATGCACTGCCTTCTACCAATTGGAAAGCAAAAGGACTCTTAACCAATTGGATCATGCTTGACTGTCAGGTGAACAGAATTTTCCTCCCCTTTTCAATATATTTATATCTGGTGAAAAATAAATGTTCAAAGAAAATGACAAAAAAAAATTTAATGTCCCTATAAATTTTCTCTGGGGTTTCACACAGCAGTGTCCCGGAGAGTGATCTTCAATTTCCAGAGACTCCAGACCAATCCTGGAGAATTGGCAATCATATTGAGACTGTATTTTGAGCAGCAAACATATCTGACAGTGATTGATGTTTTGCTGGTCTACGATGATTGAATAATAATTCCAAGGGTATTGAAACTTGAGATCTTGCACTGCCTACTTCAAGTTATTACCAACTGCCATGCCAGAGCATGGTATTCAGTTTGAATGTATTGGAAAACGCTATGCCCTAATGTGGGCAGCATGGTGGCGCAGTGGTTAGCACTGTTGCCTCACAGCACCTGGGACCTGGGTTAAATTCCGGTCTCGGGTGACTGTGTGGAGTTTGCACATTCTCCGCGTGACTGCATGGGATTCCTCCAGGTGCTCCTGTTTCCTCCCACAGTCAGTTTAGGTGGAGTGGCCATGCTAAATTGCTCCTTAGTGTCCAAAAAGCTAGGTGGGGTGACTGAGTTATGGGGGTAGAGTGGAGCTTAAGTAAGGTGCTCTTCCTAAGGGCCATTGTAGACCCGATGGAATGAATGGCTACCTTCTGCCCTGTAAATCTTATGATTCTATGATCACAAGTTCAATTCACAGACAGGAATCTAAAGAACAACTGATGCCATCGTCTTTTCCTTCAAAACCATTGTAATGCCCAGGAATTGATTTGAACATAAAGAGAAAGTGTTCGTGATAGTGATAGATTATTACCCGAGGTGGATTGGAGTGAAACAGTTCCATGGTCACACCAGCATGCAACAGTATAATTAAAGAAATGTCGCCATCCGTATTCCGTAAATGCCGTATTCCTCATATTGTGATATCAAATAATAGTCCACAATTCACAAACATAGCATTTGAAATATTTCGAGAACCATTTGGATTTGTTCACACAGCAAGTTCACTGACGTTTCCACAGGCTAGTGGAATTACAGAGTTAGAGCAGTCGAAACTGTAACGGTATTATTGAAAAAAAATGAGGATTTTCAGTCAGTAGGCTTGAGTTATGGTTCCTCACGCTTGCAGAATGGATTTGCTCCAAGTAACTTACTCATGGAAAGGAGGTTTCCCACACCGACTTAGAGAAAGTACGGAAAAGAGAAGCAACTTACTGAAGAAAACAGTTGAAACACTTTGATAGTCATTGCAGAATGAAAGCATGATCGGATTTTCAACTGGGAGAACCGATTTGGATCAGAAATTAATCGAGATATGGAGGAATAGTGGGGGAATCACCACGGCCAGGATATTACATTGTCCAGCTGAAACTCAGCACAGTAAGAAGAAACAGAAGAGCTCTGATTGCAACTGAGCAGCAGAGTGAGAAACAGAGACCAGAGAGTTCACAATCATTGCAAACGAAAGAAAACACCAAAGCAGGTCATCCGGAACAATCTGCTGCTCAATAGCATCCAGAAGTAATGTGAGAGGGTCTTAATCCTACAAATGAGAGGAAAAGTAGGTATGGTAGGCCCGTTAAGGGAACAGAATGCATATCAGTGAAAGAGAACGTGAAGGAGAGAGAAGGGAGAACAAGAGAACCTGGAGAGAGAAAGAAAAATTACATTTGTCACGTGAGAGCATCTTTAAGAAATGGGTGTATAAGAAATGTACCTTTAAGAAATGGGTGTTTATCAGTGATGTCAGAGTGTGGGTGGAGCTGGGCTGTCTGTCAGCTTTTTACTTTCATTTTAGGCTGTTTGCTGCAGGGTGTATTTTAGTTTCGTTTTCAGAGTTGGATAGATGCAATCACAACCAGAAGGGGTATTAGTCTCTCTCTCTCTGTAATCTAAAAACTGTAAATCAATCCATTGGTGATTTAAAAGTAAAAACTGCTGTCAGTAGTGACTTTAACCTGATGTGCTTCTGTTAAAAGTTATTTTTTAAGTCTTATGGATGTTAAAAGGACAGTTTAAGGATGACTTAGTGTTGTATTCTTTGGGGGTTGTATTTGAATTGATGGTTGCTAAGATGTTCACTGTATGTTTTAGAAAGGTTAACTTGAGTTCATAGAATAAACATTGTTTTGTTTTAAAAAATACTTTTTCATTTCTGCTGTACCACACCTGTCGAGTGGGCAATGTGCTCCTCACAATCTATTAAATGTTGTGGGTCAGGTGAACTCCATAATACACTTTGGGGTTCTCTAAACCCTGGCCCATAACACACTTGTCGAAGAGAACAAAAAGAAATACAGATTTTGGGCCGTAACTTCCAATGGAATAGCTATTGAGTCGAATTGCCACACTGCTCCTTGTTTCTAATGTTAAAATGAGGCCGCTCCTACTTCACTCAATTATCTGATACAGGCCAGGCAAGGTCACTCCAGTGCAACAGGTTCCCCAGGTCTACAGTTGAGGGCAGCTCAGTCAAAACTAAGCAAGCCATGCCCTCTTTTTATGCCAACAGTTGTCGTAATCCAGGTACGTTAAAAGGTCCAGCCTCTTTGACAAGCCAGGGAGATGGTAAGTGGGATTTGGTGGAGGGGTCAAGTCGGGTCGGGCTTTGGTGGGTCAGGTTGTGCCTGGATGGCATTGGGTTGCATTGAGCATGAAGAATAGGGGAGGAGTTGTCAGATTGAGTTGGTCCTGGCCGAGGAGTTAGCTTGGGCTTGGGGCGTCAGGTTGAGCATCAGGCGGGATGTTGGATCAGATTTGCCGGATCTGTTCGGGGGCATCAGGTCCAGTCCTGCAATGGTGGGGGAGAAAGATTCGGTCTGGCCAGGCTTGGGGCAGTGGAAAGGATTGTTTCAGGCCTAGTTGGGGGAGGGGGTTTATGTGTCGGGGTAGGGTTGGGTGAGGCTTGAGGGGAGGGGTGGGAGGTGTCGGGTTAGGCTGGCTAGGTGGAAGTGTGGCTCGGTGGGGAGATTTGCTCGGGTCAAGGGGAGGAGTCCCTTGGGAAGTAGAAAGGGGAGGTGGGAGGGAAAGGGGCTGTCCATTTGGGGCTGATTTGTTGATGTGTTGAGGGAGTCCTGTGGCAGGTTGTGGTGATAGTTGTCAAGAGGTTCTGGATGGGTGTGGATAGTTCCGAGGGATTCAGGGAGGTAGTAGGGGCTGGCAGGTGTGTCATGGGAAGCTGGGGCCCTATGGGTGTTCTGGGTGGGTCAGTGCTATAGTTACTCAGAAGCAAAAGTGGTTTTAATCATTCTAACGTTTTTGGTAACCATTTTTGCAAGACTGTCAGAACCATCTGAAGTTTGTGATTTCTAACACATTATCGGATGGTTTCCATGTGAGGGGCAATTAGCCTGCAATTCCGATCTGGGAACCTCTGGAGGTCAAGGGGCATGGCCATTCGGGGTAGGGGGGGGGGGGGGGGGGGGTTCACAAGAGCAACTTTGGATTATCCCCCTACACAGCTCTGGAGCTCTGATGTGACAGACCAAAATGGTCTGAATGATTAAGAGACCAAAGCGTTGGGTTTCAAAGAACATTACAGAATATTGAAGTCAGAACAGAGACTTGGGGGAGATGTTGTCCAATGGAGTTGTCAGAAATTCCATGTTGAATCATTTTAATAGTTTTATTTATGTTCAATTATCAAGGAATCAAAGTGTATAACCAATTCACTTAATTTTTTCATTATGATCTGTCTCTCGCTCTTAGATGCATTCCTACTTGACAAATGATATGTCCAAATTTTCCCTGCCTTAGGCTAAAA
This sequence comes from Scyliorhinus canicula, assembly GCF_902713615.1. Taxonomy (NCBI): domain Eukaryota; kingdom Metazoa; phylum Chordata; class Chondrichthyes; order Carcharhiniformes; family Scyliorhinidae; genus Scyliorhinus; species Scyliorhinus canicula. Next base: position 168,310,118 of record NC_052152.1, read on the forward strand.
TAGGGTACACTTTATGGTTTAACCACAGGACAAATGTTGAAGAGAATCACTGGAACATTTTATGGCTTGATTAGAGGATATATATATGAGAAGTCTCTTGTAGTTTACTTGTGAAAGCAAATGCTGCATAAATGCTACAGAGATTAGGGTTAGGAAAGGGTTTGACATTTATGAGGTATTCCTCTCAAAATTCTGTTGTGTGAACTATTATAGAAACTGATAATACAAACCACAATAATGCAAAAAATCTGTTGTAAACTTTGAAGAAAAACACCTATTTCTCCTTGCGACACTCAGTTAAAAAGTTCATATAATTTGAAATATATAGAACTGTAGTTTGAGACAAAAAGTTATTTTACTTCACACAACAGGGGCAGAATTCTCCGACCCCCTGGGGGGGTCTGAGAATCACGCGGGGCCGGTGTCTATCCCGCCCCGCCGTGTCCCAAATTCTCCCCCCCCCCGAGATTCAGCGGGGGCGGGAATTGCGCCGCGCCAGTCGGCGGGCCCCCCGTGTCGGTCGGCGGGCCACCTGCAGTGATTCTCCAGCCCGCGATGGGCTGAAGTTCCGCCACTGACAGGCATTTCCCGCTGCCGTGGTTTAAACCACCTCTGGTACTGGCGGGATTGGCTGCCCGGGCGGGCTCCGGGGTCCTGTGGGGGGGGGGGGGGGGGCACGGGGCGATCTGACCCCGGGGGTGCCCCCACGGTGGCCTGGCCCGCGATCGGGGCCCACACCAGTGGTTCACGCCACTCCGGAGTGGTTCACGCCACTCCGACACGCCGGGACCCCCCCGCCCCACTGGGTAGGGGAGAATCCCGGCCCAGAAAACTGTGGTTTGAGAGCTAACATAATTCCCCAAGCTGATTAACAACCTATCTCTGCAGGCTGAAAAACATATTAACTCTCCAGGCAAACCACTATGGATTAGCCCAGACATTCCTCCATCAATTTCACCAGCTGGCTGCTAAACCCATCCAGACCCTGCAGAACAGAATCCTTTTAAAACAAACACATTCTAACCACAGACTTTGAGCCCTTAAATTGCCCGCTAGATTTATAATCTAATTTTCCTAACATCTTCCAATCATCACACCAATCAGAACTAAAGGATACTATTGACCATGAATTGAGTTAGTTGCCGGTAAGGGTTAATAGCAAACAACGTTCAGTGGCTAGATGCTCAAATTAACATAAAATAAGAAGAAAGAAGATAGACTTCAGTCAACCAAACAAGAGACAGCGCCACAGTCAAGAAGTTGAAAGCCAGTGTCGCAGAATGAACAGATTGTTTCACTGCCTTGCTAAAAATTGTAATTTTGCACTTATTACAATTAAATTGATGAGTACTTTGAAACTTGAGATAACATACTCATACACAGGTTGGTCTGTAGCTAGTCAGGAACTGCAGTTTCTTTTAAGATAACGTTTACAACTCATTCTGACAATTGTATTTGACTTCAGTATTACAATTGCAATTAAAGTGAAGCCCAGGTCTTATAGACTTTGTCAGACTAAGCCCTTCTAAGGACTAACTGTAACAGTCTGTGATGACAAGAAACCAGGTGTAAAGTCTTCTTACAACCATAAATACTTTATAATAAAGTTAGAGTTTTTTGGCAGCTTGCAGTTTATGAGAATTTAATGAAACAACCCCAACCCAGCAGCACGATAACATTACTTGCAGATGATATTGCATTAGGAGAGACAGTAAATTGTGCAGATGGGTGCTGAAAGTTATAAATGGGCAGAAATAGGGTAAGAAAGCAGGCAAAAAATGGAGCAGATGAGTTCAATTTAGAAAAGTGTAAGGTAATCCACTTTGCGTCCACGAAAGATAAATTGGAATGCTTTCATTATGGCAAAAGACTAGAAACAGTGAGGGAGTAAAGAGATTTGAATGTCCAGGTTCATAAATCACTAAAAACAAGTTCACAGAAAAGAGGCTCATGGAACATTGGCGCATATCTCAAGAAGGTTAGGAACAAAGAGAAGTAGAATTAGCAATAAGAACATAAAATCACAAATGTTCTGAAAAAGAAATGACAAAATGTTATCATCTTATTTTCCTTCAAAATTCCTTGTTCCTTCATTCTCCACACACATCGAGGCACAGTGTTGATGGCACTGGATACTTCAAAAATTATGACAACATTCCAGTAGTACTGAATACCTGTGCTCCAGAATTGCCCACTCCTAGCCAAATTGCTTCAGTACATCTACAACACTGGCATCTATTCGGCAATGTGGAAAATTTCTCAGGTGTGTTGTGAACACAAAATGCAGGGCAAATGCAGTCCACCTATTAACACACCATCAGCCTGCTCTCGATCATTAACAAAGTGATGGGAACGGTAGCCAACAGTGCAACCACACAGCACTTACTCAGCAATAACCTGCACACCGATGCTCAGTTTGGGTTCCACCAGGGCCACTCAGCTCTTGAGCTCAAAACAGCCTTGGTCCAAACATGGAGAAAAGACATGAACTCCAGTAGTAAGGTGAGAGTGACTGCACTTGGCATCAAGGCAGCATTTGACCAAATGTAGCATCAAGGGGCCCCAACAAAACTAAAGTCAATGGGAATTTTTATGGGCCAGGGTTTAGAGAACCCCAAAGTGTATCATAGAGTTCACCTGACCCACAACTTTTAATAAATTGTGGTATGGGCAGCACACGGCCCACTCAACAGGTGTGGTACATCAGAAATGGAAAAGTATTTTTTAAAGCAAAACAATGTTTATTCTATGAACTCAAGTTAACCGTTTAAAACATACAGTGAACATCTTAGCAACCATCAATTCAAATACAACCCCCAAAGAGTACAACACAAATAATCCTTAATAAATTCCCAAACAGCATTTAGAAGACAAAAGATCCTTTTACACAACAATCAGCCATCCCTAATTGCAAACAGTACGAATGGAATTCCTTTATCCCAATCCTCTGGATAATCATGACAATAAGCCCTCAACATTGTCTTTAATGGCTGATGCCACCTTTCTAATGCTCCCTGCAGTTCTGGATGGTATGCAGTTGATTTAAATTGCTTTATTCCTGAGCTATCCATGACTTCTTTGAATAACCTTGAGGTAAAATTTGATCCTTGATCCGATTGTATTTCTGTGGGTAGTCCATATCTAGTAAAGCAGTTATGTAACTCCTCCACACATAATTTTTAGCTGTAATATTGCGTACTGGAATGGCCTCTGGAAACTTAGTAGACACGTCTATTATAGTCAAAAGATATTGATTCCCACTTTTTGTTTTAGGAAGCAGTTCTACACAATCAATTAGGACCCATGTAAAAGGTTTCTCAAATGCTGGAATGGGTATTAAGGGCGCTAGTTTTATCACAGCTTGAGGTTTCCCAATCACTTGACACACGTGACATGATTGACAAATTTTCACTCCATCTTTATGTAGTCCAGACCAATAAAAATGTTTCTGGATTTTAGCTTGAGTTTTCCTGATTCCCAAATGACCTCCCACTGGTACCTCATGTGCAACTCTCAATGACTCCTTTCTATGCACTACCGGCAATACTACTTGATGAACTTCTGCCCACTTTCCATCCGCCTGCATATGTAAAGGTCTCCATTTTCTCATCAAGACATCACTTTTACGGTAATAACACTCTGGTATACACTCAGTTTCCTCTTCCCTATATGCTTTCTGATACATCCATTTTATTTATATATCTTTTTGTTGTAACTCCACCAATATTCCTGAACTAAAAATATCTGCCTCATCTCCATCTGTTCTTGTTCTTTTTCAACCATCTGATCAAAAATCGTTTCTGATAATTGCACTTCAACTTCATCTTCACTCTTTGATTTCTCCTCTTGGCTTAACCTGTGATTTTGTGACCTTGTTACTACACAATCCATAAAAATCCCAGGATATTCGTCCTTCAACACTTCAGTTATCTGATTTTCCACTGGCTTATCCACCACATTAGGCACCACTTCCACCTGCGATCCAGCTATATCATTACCCAAGATAAATTGTATTCATGGACAAGATAGTTTCACTATTACTCCTACTACCACTTGAAATGAAATTAAAATGGCTTATTGTCACAAGTAGGCTTCAATGAAGTTACTATGAAAAGCCCCTAGTCACCACATTCTGGTGCCTGTTCGGGGAGGCCGGTATGTGAATTGAACCCACACTGCTGGTCTGCCATGGTCTGCTTTAAAAGCCAGCTATTTAGCCCTGTGCTAAACCAGCCCCTATTCACCACTCTTCACCACTATTCACTGGACTTTCCAACCTTACTTTACATAATGGAACACTACTCTTCTCACCCTGAATTCCACATATTACCACCTTTTCTGGCAATATTCTTCCAAAACTACGTAACTCCTCATCTCTTACCATTAAAGACTGACTAGCTCCCGTATCTCAGAAAATTGTGACTTCTTTACCTGCTCCTCCTGATACACATGAGGAAACTTTACCCACACAAGTAAATTCTTTGAAGAGATCTGGCAACTTCTTATCAATCACCTCTTGAGCAGGCTGTACAATCTTTTGTACCTCCTTTGCTTCACTTGGGCTTTCCTTTACCACTTCAACAAACCCCACTGTATTATCATGTTTTACCACATCAGCCTTCCCAGTGCTTTTCTTCAAATACCAACACTGTTACTTTACATGGCCTAGTTATTACAGTGAAAACATTTGAAACTATTCATTTCTTTTCCACCCTCCTGGATTTCTTTTTTAATCTGAGGCACACTCTCCTTAATTATCTCCAATCAGATCATCTTTACCTTTACCACTTGAGTATTTCTCATGTCCCCAGTTTCTGTCCCTCACAGGCTGAAACTGATGTCACAAACCAAGATTATGAAAATAATATGATATGATAATTCACAATCATCTGCCATGTCTTCTGCTAATCTCGCAGTTTTAGTCCTCTGGTCTTCAACATGAGTTCTCACTACATCAGGAAGTGAATTTTTAAACTCCTCCAAAAGTATAATTTCTCTGGAACCTTTATATATTTGGTCTATTTTCAAAGCCCTTATCGACCTATCAAAATTACTCTGATCTTTTCAAACTCCATGTATGTTTGACCAAATTCTTTCCTTAAATTTCTAAACCTTTGTCTGTAGGCTTCAGGCAATAGTTCATATGCACCTCAGATCGATTTTTTCACCTTCTCATACATCCGAGATACCTCCTCTGGCAGTGATGCAAACACTTTACTAGCCCTACCTACCAGCTTTGTTTGAATCAGTAATACCCACATGTCCTGTGGCCATTTCATTTGTTTAGCCACCTTTTCAAATGAAATGAAAAAGGCTTGTACCTCCTTCTCATCAAACCTTGGCAATGCTTGGACATATTTAAATAGATACCCACCAAGGCTTCGACTTTGACGCTCATTCTCACTATCCTAATCACTATCCTTAAACTGTACATTTCCCTTTACATCTGCCAATTCTAACTGACTGTCTTGTTCCATGGCCATTTTCTGAAGTTCAAACTCCCTTGCTTCATCTTTTTCCCTGATCTGTATCTCCTTTTCTCTTTCTTTTTGTTCTTCTAGCGTTATTCTTTCTTTTCTCCTTTCTCCTCTCACCTTTTCTTTTTCCTCTCTCTCTCTCTTTCGGATTCCATCTGCTTTAATTCTTTCTTTTGTTCCATTTGTTTAATTTGTAACTGATTTTTTGCCATTTCCAATGAGTCAAACTGTATCTCAGGCAACTTTAAATGCTTAGCCACCACCATAATTACCTAAGCTTTTCGCATTTTGGCAGGTAATGTCAACTGCAATGTTTTTGCCAAATCTAACATTCTGCTTTTAGTCTCTGCCCATAAGGTACTGCGTGTGACAGTCTCCACCCCCAAAACTTCAGAGCCTCTGAAAGAGCCATTGTCCACAACACACTCCCCACTTAAACTGAAATAGCACACCTGAAAAGCAACCATAATATGCTCACCCCTCACTGTCTTTAAGTTCACTAAGCCAATCCAATAGATAGACTTTTATCCTGGACGAGTCCCCAATTTCTTATGGGCCAGGGTTTAGAGAATCCCAAAGTGTATCATGGAGTTCACTTGACCCACAACTTTTGATACATTATGGTATGGGGTGCACATGACCCACTCTACAGGTGTGGTACAGCAGAAATCGAAAAGTATTTTTTAAAGCAAAACAATGTTTATTCTATGAACTCTAGTTAACCTTTTTAAAACATACAGTGAACATCTTAGCAACAGTCAATTCAAATAAACTCCCAAAGAATACAACACTAAATAATCCTTAATAAATTCCCAAACACAACATTTAGAAGATAAAAGACCCTTTTTACACAACAATCAGGTTTAAATTCACTACTGAGAGCAGTTACCACATTGATATCAGCAAATGAACATTCATAAGCGTGCCGAGATCCATACACATCCTGCTGTGATTTCAGCTGCTCCAAAACTAAAATGAAACCAAACCCACCCTGCAGCAAAAAGCCTAAAGCGAAATTAAAAAGCTGACAGACAGCCCAGCTCCACCCACTCTCTGACATCCCTTGGATATCATGAAAGAGACACCTTGAAACAGAAGCTGCTTCTCAACAGTGAGAGACTGGGGAAGGTTTCCAGAAACAGCTATCGGACTGCTGTATTAAAAACAAGCTGCCAAGAGCCAACGCTTGCAGGACTTTAAAAAGTGACAACAGAAGCCTTCACTCACTGCCAAGACTGGTTCTGCGTGCTGAGTCCAACTACAAATGTAAGCTCTGGTTTCTCCACCACAGAAGCCATTGCAGCTGATAAACCAAACTGCTTCATTCTGGAAAGAAGGATTTCAAGCAACAGGCCCACAGAATTAAGCAACAGAATTAAACTAATTCAGCAGGGGGATGGGAAACTAAATTGTAGACCCAGTGTACAGGATGTTGAGAGTAGTGAGGTCAGGGATAGGGTTAAAAGTTCGAAAGAGGGCACCGGCAAGCAGGACGCTGGTTTGAAGTGTGTCTACTTCAACGCCAGGAGCATCCGGAATAAGGTGGGTCAGCTTGCAGCATGGGTTGGTACCTGGGATCTCGATGTTGTGGCGATTTCGGAGACATGGGTAGAGCAGGGACAGGAATGGTTGTTGCAGGTTCCAGGATTTAGATGTTTCTGTAAGAACAGAGAAGATGGAAAAGAGGGGGGTGTGGCATTGTTAATCAAGGAAAGTATTACGGCGGTAGAAAGGACGCTTGAGGACTCGTCTACTGAGGCAGTATGGGCCGAGGTTAGGAACAGTAGAGGAGAGGTCACCCTGTTGGGAGTTGTCTATAGACCTCCGAATAGTTCCAGAGATGTAGAGGAAAGGATTGCAAAGATGATTCTTGACAGGAGCGAGAGTAACAGGGTAGTTGTTATGGGGGACTTTAACTTTCCAAATATTGACTGGAAATACTATAGTTCGAGTACTATAGATGGGTCAGTTTTTGTGCAGTGTGTGCAGGAGGGTTTTCTGACACAGTATGTAGACAGGCCAACAAGGGGCGAGGCCACATTGGATTTGGTACTGGGTAATGAACCCGGCCAGGTGTTAGATTTAGATGTACGTGAGCACTTTGGTGATAGTGATCACAACTCGGTTATGTTTACTTTAGCAATGGGCAGGGATAGGTATATACCGCAAGGCAAGAATTATAGCTGGGGGAAAGGCAATTATGATGCTATTCGGCAAGATTTAGGAGGTATAGGATGGGGAAGGAAACTGCAGGGGATGGGTACAATCGAAATGTGGAGCTTTTTCAAGGAACAGCTACTGCGTGTCCTTGATAAGTATGTACCTGTCAGACAGGGAGGAAATTGTCGAGCAAGGGAGCCGTGGTTTACTAAGGAAGTTGAAGCACTTGTCAAGAGGAAGAAGAAGGCTTATGTTAGGATGAGACATTAAGGCTCAGTTAGGGCACTTGAGAGTTACAAGTTAGCCAGGAAGGACCTAAAGGGAGAGTTAAGAAGAGCGAGGAGAGGACACGAAAAGTCGTTGGCGGATAGGATCAAGGAAAACCCTAAGGCTTTCTATAGGTATATCAGGAACAAAAGAATGACTCGAGTAAGATTAGGGCCAATCAAGGATAGTAGTGGAAAGTTGTGTGTGGAATCAGAGGAGATAGGGGAAGCATTAAATTGATATTTTTCGTCAGTGTTTACACTGGAGAAAGACAATGTTGTCGAGGAGAACACTCAGGTTCAGTCGACCAGGCTAGATGGAATTGAGGTTCAAAAGGAGGAGGTGTTAGCAATTTTAGAAAATGTCAAAATAGACAAGTCCCCTGGGCCAGATGGGATTTATCCTAGGATTCTCTGGGAAGCCAGGGAGGAGATCGCTGAGCCTTTGTCCTTGATCTTTATGTCGTCTTTGTCGACAGGAATAGTGCCGGAAGACTGGAGGATAGCAAATGTTGTCCCCTTGTTCAAGAAGGGGAGTAGAGACAACCCTGGTAATTATAGACCTGTGAGCCTTACTTCGGTTGTGGGTAAAATGTTGGAAAAGGTTATAAGAGATAGGGTTTATAATCATCTTGAAAAGAACAAGTTGATTAGCGATACTCAACACGGTTTTGTGAAGGGTAGGTCATGCCTCACAAACCTTATTGAGTTTTTTGAGAAGGTGACCAAACAGGTGGATCAGGGTAAAGCTGTTGATGTGGTGTATATGGATTTCAGTAAGGCGTTTGATAAGGTTCCCCACGGTAGGCTATTGCAGAAAATAAGGAAGTATGGAATTGAAGGTGATTTAGCGGTTTGGATCAGTAATTGGCTAGCTGAAAGAAGACAGAGGGTGGTGGTTGATGGCAAATGTTCATCCTGGAGTTCAGTTACTAGTGGTGTACCGCAAGGATCTGTTTTGGGGCCACTGCTGTTTGTAATTTTTATAAATGACCTGGAAGAGGGTGTAGAAGGATGGGTTAGTAAATTTGCAGATGACACGAAGGTCGGTGGAGTTGTGGATAGTGCTGAAGGATGTTATAGGATACAGAGGGACATAGATAAACTGCAGAGCTGGGCTGAGAGGTGGCAGATGGAGTTTAATGCGGAAAAGTGTGAGGTGGTTCACTTTGGAAGGAGTAACAGGAATGCAGAGTACTGGGCTAATGGCAAGATTCTTGGTAGTGTAGATGAACAGAGAGATCTCGGCATCCAGGTACATAAATCCCTGAAAGTTGCCACCCAGGTTAATAGGGCTGTTAAGAAGGCATATGGTGTGCTAGCCTTTATAAGCAGGGGGATTGAGTTTCGGAACCACAAGGTCATGCTGCAGCTGTACATAACTCTGGTGCGCCCACACCTGGAGTACTGCGTGCAGTTCTGGTCACCACATTATAGGAAGGATGTGGAAGCTTTGGAAAGGGTTCAGAGGAGATTTACTAGGATGTTGCCTGGTATGGAGGGAAGGTCTTACGAGGAAAGGCTCAGGGAATTGAGGTTGTTTTCGTTAGAGAGGAGAAGGCTGAGAGGTGACTTAATAGAGACATATAAGATAGTCAGAGGGTTAGATAGGGTGGACAGTGAGAGTCTTTTTCCTCGGATGGTGATGACCAACACGAGGGGACATAGCTTTAAATTGAGGGGTGAGAGATATAGGACAGATGTCAGAGGCAGTTTCTTTACTCAGAGAGTAGTAGGGGTGTGGAACGCCTTGCCTGCAACAGTAGTAGACTCGCCAACTTTAAGGGCATTTAAGTGGTCGCTGGATAGACATATGGATGAAAATGGAATAGTGTATGTCAGATAGGCTTCAGATGGTTTCACAGGTCGGCGCAACATCGAGGGCCGAAGGGCCCGTACTGCGCTGTAGTGTTCTATGTTCTAGTGTTATCTCACAGAGACTGATTTGAAGCTTCATCTTTAAGTACATTTTTTTCCTTTATCTGCATTTGAACCTTTGTATCCATAGTTAATAACTTTATCACTTTTACTTGAGTAAATTTTTGCAGTAGTTTTGTAATAAATTAGCATTTATTTTGTTTTAGACTAAAGCTTTTTAAATTGAATCGCTCATGAATTAAAAGGGAGTATATACACAAAGACAAATTCTTAGCTCACGGAACACTTTAATGAAATGTCTTTTACATGGTTGTGACAATAGCAAAATTAATGGCATGCAGAGCGCAAAAGTGAAGCAAATATCAGCATGAACGTTTGTGTGTAGCACTGAGTGGTTTCACACAAAGGACCATATGAGTGGGTATTTAGAGATGTTTCAATGTTATTCATTGAAGTGAATGTAATCTTTCTAACATAAAAACAGCATTTGCAGTATCTCTTGCATTAGAATTGCTATCATTATTAGAAATACAGTGACCTTGTGATCAATTATTCCTGAAGCTAATGTGAACGAAGCCTCATTCATACATTCTTACATTCTCTATCAAATTGATAGCTTTGCTAATAGTTGGGTTGTTGATTCACATACCAGTTTCAATCATGAAGAGGAGAACAACACTTTGGGCGGAATTCTCCGCTCCCCACGTGGCATGGGAGAATCGTGGGAGGGCCTCCCGACATTTATTACGCCCCCCCCTGGCGCCCCCGCGATTCTCTACCCCCACTCTCGGAAAAATCGCCGCTCAACGTTTTTCACAGTGAACGGTGATTCTCCGAGCCCGATGGGCCGAGCGGCCGGCCCTTCACGCCCGTTTCACCACAGCAGCAACCACACCTGGTCGCTGCATTCGTGAAACGGGCGCTGGATTCCCGTTTGGGGCATCCAGGGGCCCGATTGGGATGGGAGCACCGCGACTGTTCTCCGGAGGGGACAGGCCCGCGATCAGTGCCCACCGATCGTCGGGCCTGCGTCCAAAACGGACGCACTCTTTCCCCTCCACCGCCCGGCAAGATCTAGCCGCCACGTCTTGCCGGGCGACGGTGGAGAAAAACGGCACCACGGGTTCACGTCGTCTGTGCGCTGAAGTCATCCGCGAAGCGCCGTTCGGGCGTCATTTCCGGCGGCTGAGGTCGTAGCCGGGAACGACGGCGGCCTGCTCCTAGCCCCCCGGGTGGGGGTGAATTAGGTGCGGGGAGCGGGCCCCGAGGCCGTCGTGAACCTCGGCCCAGTTCACGACGGCCTCCACGATTTTGGCCACCAGCGGAGAATTCCGCCCCTTGAGACACAAAAAAGTCAAGTGGCAGAATTCTCCATTCCTCACGGGCGCAATTCTCCCAAAAACTTTCGAAGTTAATTTGTGGCGGGTTTTTCAGGGAGTTTCCCGCCAGCTCTGCCAGTGAGTTCTCTACCGCTATTCAATGACACATGTCACTTTTTTCACCCTGGGGCGTTTTCTCACCAGCTTAGCCCATACTTAGGGCGCAATTCTCCGGCCTCACTGTGCTCTCGCTCAAGTGAAACACGGCCGTTGAATTGCGGGAGAGGCACAAATCGAGATCCATGCCACGCGCCAAACAGTTTGTGATACAACCTGCCCGCTCCCATGGGCGAAATCGGGAAATCGATAAACCAATTGTCACCACTTAAGCCTAGTTTCCATACAATTAACGGGAACTACCCCATAATCCTACAGCTTCCTGTCATTCAGCAACCTCCCCAGCAAGTACTCATGCTGGCACCGATTAGTACTCCTTTTGAAAAACGTGAACCTGACAGAATGGGACCGAGGAGGTGAGGAGCGAACTTTGCTCACAGGCAAAGAGTCTGGGGGCGCTGGGCTTACCACCCCAGAGCTCAGTGCCACCGCTGTACACCAGGCCTGGGCGAGATTGGCAGGGGCTGTCAATGCCATGAGCAACACCGTCCAGACCAGCCAGCAGTGCCTTAAGAAACTACATGACATCCTCAGAGTAGGCAGCACTCTGCCCCTGACACCAACCCCTGTCCCACCCGATACCACCCCCCCTCCCCCCACCTGAAGGGTGTCCGAATCCCCATCCTGCACCACATGCCAGCACCTACACTGGCCACCATGGCCAGGTGCCCTGGCCCCTGAAGCCACCAGCTGCCCACCCCTCTGGGCTTCATGTGTCTGACTGTCTAACGCTGTGCATTTCCTGTTTCCCCTCAACACCAGGTAAAGATCGCTCATAACCACTGCGAGCGGGAAGAGACTGGAGGGGCACCACCAGACCTGCAGCCCATCACCCCGGCAGAGTAGCAGACTGTGACACTATGGGAAATGTTCAGAATACAAAGGATTAAAGTCATATCATAATTAACCACTAGATGGAGCTAGATGCAGAACTATATAAGGCACTGACTCACTGGCTTCTGGAAGAAGATTGGAGAAGACAGGAGAAGAGAGCATAGGAGTAGTGAGAGAGATCTGAGTACAGTTAAAGGTAGAGTGCAGAGACTAGTGTTAGTTGAGTGTAGATTATAGATGACTAGATTATTGTTTACTATAGGAGTAAGTGGCTGAGCTTTAATTAAGTAGTGTAAATAAATATTAGCTTTGTTAATGAACTGAGCTTCTGTGGTCTTTGTGAACACTACAACACCCATCCTGAGAACAAGAATCACAAAGAACACCACACAGGCCTTACACATGGTCGGCTGGCCCGAGGAAAGGGCCGTTGTCAGGGTGGAGATCGGCGTTGGGTGAGGAAGTGAGGTTCTGCTGAGTTGCAGTTCCCGTGACATGTATGTCAAACCCCCCCCAACACCAGCCTCACACCGACCCCACCGACCACCACCACGACTACCCCTACTCCCCCTCCCCAGTCCACAGTCTAATCATGCGCCTTGTCTTGTGTCTTGCAGGACCTGCTGGTGATGGGACAGGCTCTTCTGATACAGCCTGAGCCCAGGTACAGCCTGAGCCCCAGGTGCCAACCAGTGACAAGGACATCGACACTGACGCGAGCCATAGACTCGAGACCAGGAAACCCAGGAGCCCCAGCACAAGGATAACACGGATTTCCCATCACAGCTGAGTCCAACACCCTCCAACTTCCCAGAGACATACAACTCGGTTGGGCAATTGAGTGAAGAGGCTCCTGGGACACTATCTGGTGCACACACACGCTTCGGTACAGCAGGTGGAGATAGGAATACCCGAGTGGGCGGACGGTCAGAGGGCACGCTGAGCCAGCAACTAGCTGCCTTCCAGATAGGTTTTATGTTTCTAGAATGGATAGTCCCATCAATCACAGAGATGCAGTTACAGAGCCAGGGAATGGAAGAGGGGTTGGATGTGAGCATCCAACATCTGCAGGGAAAGGTGGAAGAGGTTCAACTACATGCAGGAAGAGGGGCTGGTGCCCGCCATGTATGCCACTCAGGCCAAGACCGCAGACACCATGTCTGCGGTGGAGGCTTTAGGGGCAAGGGTTTCAGCTATGGATCACAATGTCCAATGCCTGGGCAATCTGTGCAGGTGGTGGCCAAGGCCCATGCCAGGCCTGCCCTCACATCGGCAACCGTGTGCCAGAGCCACCTGGACATTGCAGCGGCGCTACTGAGCATGGCCCAGTCACAGCGGGCCATGGCTGAGAGCGTCGCCGGCATTGTCCAGGCACTGGCCGACATGGCACAGACACAGAAGGAGCTGGCCCAGTCCCAGAGGGAGATGGCGCAGTCACTGGCTGATGTGACACAGACCCAGAAGGTGGTGGCACAGTCGCAGCTTGATGTGGTGTAGCCCCAGATGGAGGTGGTCCACTCCCTGTGCTCCATGGCTGCAAGCATGCAGACACATGCTGATATAGCAGCAGACCTCCAGGACTGGCAAGCGCCAGGTGGTGGGGGAGACTCAGGGGATAGCTTTGCTCACACTCCGACTCATGGGGTAGCTCAGGGACCATCGGGCACTCCGAGGGAGTAGGTGGTGGGGCCAGTGCCGGTGACTCAGACAGCGGAGATGCCAGAACACCGCAGCACCACGGACACATCTCTCCTGTCCCTGGCACATCTGGTAGACAGCAGGAAGAGCAGGGTGGCACCACGTCACCTGGGACATCCAGGCCCGGTCACCTCAGAAGATGCCTGCCAAATGGGACCCAGATCACAGGGCAGGAATTCATAGCAGGCTGTCTCCATTCCTGATGCCCCATCTCTGGGGATCCACCTGGGCATTATATTAGGGTCTGCAAGGCCAGAAAAGTAAACACCAGTTAAGTTGGCACGGCTGAAGTTCATAGTTTAGTGATAGGGGCGAGGGTACGTTTTGTCTACATGTTTTCAAATTAATTACCCGTGCACAATGCTACAACCTGTTTGGTTGGGTGTGAGGGGTGGTCTGGTCTGGGTTAGCCGCAGAGGAGGCACGGGGGTGATGCAATGGGCGGATGTAGGGGATTTACATGGGCCGGGGACAGTGGTTCAGCCAGCGCTCACCGTTCCGGTGTCCCACCCACATCCCACCATCCCCACCTCCGCCATCCCAGGGATTCGACGGGACCGTGTGAAGGGCTGGCTGGCTTGCATGCAGGGATCACCCAGGTGGAAAGCGCTACTGTGGGCAGGAGTCAGACATTGTCAAAAGATGCTGAGCACAAGTTCATCGCAGAGTGGGTCATCGCCATCTTCCATCCCATGGACCAGACCCGCTGTTATGCCAACCAAGAGCACAGACGGCGTAGTGTGGCAGATATGTATCACTGAGCGGGTTGCAGGCAAGTGTGTGGTCGGCCAGGGGTGTGATTGTGGGGCCGGGATGAATTGTCCTTGCCCTTGGCCAGTCCCCCACAGTCAGTTAACCTGGAAGTGATCAGAATGTCTCGTGCACATTGGCTCTGGCGCGCACATTGTGCGGCCTCCCATGCCTGCCTGGGCCCCATGTCCTGCCCACCCTCCCACGCATCCTCCTGATTGGACGAGTTCTGGAGTTCATTCTACTCCTCCAGCTCGCGCCCCTCTGCTGTGCGATGTTGTGAAAGGCACAGCAGGCCACCATGATGCGAGCAACCTGCCCAGCGCCATATTGGAGGGCCCCTCCAGGGTAGTCCAGGCACCTGAACCGCATCTCCAGGATGCCACAGCACTGTTCAGTCATGCTCCTGGTCGCTACCTTTGCACCTTCTCCTCCTCGGCTTGTTGGTCGGCGGGCTCTCCACCTTAGCAGCTGCCTCCTGTTCTTCTGAGGCATGCTCCGCTGATGCAGCTTCCTCCTCCTCAAGCAGCTCCAGCTCATACAGCTGCAGTGCATCCCCCAGTGCTGCAGCAACTAGAAGGACAGCTAGCATTTCTGGTTGAATTCCAATATCCATTGTCTGCAGGGGGCCAAATGCCAACATGTTAGCATGGTGCGTACGCCCATGTCCAACCAGGCCCACCGTGCTACACTGACCCCAGTTGGCACTGGGGTTCTGCCCCCACATGCCCATCCCCTCCCCTACCCCTGCACGCCTGGCCCCATCGGTGCCCGCCACCATGTGGGCCAACTGCCCTAGTGCCCATCCCTGCTGCGTGGGGTACCTTTGGCTAGCGCTGCCCTGTACGTTCCACGGTCCCTGTCTGGCATCCCCCTGTAGGGACTACTGTGGCCATTGCCCTTTGGTGGGCCGTGTAATGCCCTGCCCGTGGGTGGTAGCGGGTTGTAGGGTTGTATGGCGGAGGGCACAGAGGTGGTGGGCTGGGAGCACCCAAATGCCCAGTGTCACTGCAGAATCAAGGCCACGGTGAGTGATCAGTGTGGTGTGCAGCAAGCTGGCTGCCTTGCAGGCTGCGGCAATGGAGGTCTGGGCTTGGGTACCGCCCCAGTACCCCCCCCCCCCCCCCACTAGCCAGCCCGGCCAGTGTAAAACCCGGCAGGCCATGGTCACACCTCTCTGTGTCCTACCTCCTCTCTCTCCCTCATCAGCCACTGCATCTATTTCTTGATTTTTAAAAGCACAAGTGAACTTCGTCATAGGGAATCCCTGCCCCAGAACCCCCCCCCCACCCCCAACCGCCGTGGAAGCGGACAATCTCAGAGGCCCCAGAGAATATCGGGTCAGTGCTGCTAATGATATACCAACGGCGATTAATGTATCTGCTGAATGGATGCATTGACACCGCTGTCGAGGCAGTGGAGAATTATGGTCTGGCGTGAAACCGGCGCCCACCATGATTTTGGCATCAGAACCGATTCTCCACCCAAACCCATTTCCCAATTCCAGGGGCAGCCGACGGAGAATCCTGCTCTCAAGTTCTTTTTTACAGCACCTCAGGAAAGCTCATTAAATTTTCAAAAAGACAAAATCCAAGATTCTATATGAACATGTGAGAACCAATGAATTCTAACGAGCTTCTAATTAATTCAGGTCTTTAGGTGAACAAACTAATGCTAACAAGACAGAAACACCGGTGTGACATTATTGTGCTCGTCCCTGGTTCCTCTTCCCACTTCAGAATTTACATTCCCAAACTTCTCTGGCTCTATAATCTTCAGTTCAAGCTAAAATACTAGCTGTAAAATTTCACAATCCCTGAAGTAGGTGCAGGGTTCACAACATGTGATTAACTCCCACCTGTCACTTCCCATGCAGGCAGCACACATATCGTACTGTCTCCTACAAATGATTGTCATGTACAGCCAGTGCTATGTGTGCTGCTGAGGGCCTGTCTGCCTAAACAGTGGCTGAAAATCCATGACAGGCTCGAACTTATTAAGCACTATTTAAAGTCAGCCTGTATCTCTTAAAGGGGAAGTGAATTCTAGTTCGAGCAGGACGTCATTCTGCAATAGTTTCTGACCTGAGAAAAACACAAGAATGGCATAAGAGGGCAGCAAGTGGCTCCAAGAATTTCCAGCGTTGCCCTGGAGACCAGCTTCAAGAGATGGAGTGGAAGAGAAATATCATCTATGACAAAGGAACCAGGCAACCTTCCAGCAAATTCTCAAAAGGCAGTTGGACCAGAGAGCCACAGTGGCCAATCCATATGTCTTAGCCCTAATGATTTGGATGAAGTGCGGCGAAAGGTTTAATGATCATACACGAGTGGTCAAGGTCAGTGAATGCATGGAATGAATGGAAGATTATTGTGATAGTTGGAGGCAAATCACCTCAGCCATAGGACATCACTGCAGGAGTTCCTCAGGGCAATATCCACATTCAACAGTTTCATCAATGACATTTCTTCCATCATGAGGTCAGAAACCAGGATATTTGGGCTGATAAGTGGTAAGTAACATTCATGCCACACAAGCATCGGGAAATGACCATTTTCAATAACAAAGAGTCTAAGCACGCCCTCTGATATTCAATAGCATTTTTATCACCTCCAGAACATCTCCTGGGCGTGGTGATTGTGTATCAGTGTAGATGCAATACAACTGAGCAAACACTAGAGGGAGCACGGGAGAGCTATAAATACAGAGGGACAGGAAGTGAGGACACTTCACAGAAGGGGGACTTGGCAGCAGGACAGGCAGGCAGCATTTGAGGTAGCTGTAAGTTAAGCTCTGAAGACAGAACAAATTCACAATAAAGCATCGTCTTCAACTTTGAGACTACGAGCTTTATTAAGACACAAGGAACGACACACTGGGGGCCGGACTGAATTTTACACAAGGTTTGGATTTGGATTTGTTTATTGTCACGTGTACCAAGGTTGTTGGTAAATATGGAATTTGGGTCGTGTTTACAGATATCATAGTTGAATGAGTCAAGCCTAATCAGCCCGGCCAGGAAAGGGTTTTGTAAGTTGCTTTCTGCCATCTGTGCCCCCTGCTCTTCATCCACTTCCTCCTCAGTATGATAACATTTAACCCAAAGGCAATACAGTAAGGAAAATGTAAGGGTAATTGAATTTAAGAATGTTTGAAAAGGACGTTTAAGAGTTTGCATTCATAAAATCCCAACAGTGCAGAAGGAGGCCATTCTACCCGCATTTACTCTGACCCTACAAATGACCACTCATGTCCACCCTGCTCTATCCCCATAACTATCCTGCACATCCCTGGACACTAAGGGACAATTTAGCCTGGCCAATCCACCTAACCTGTGTCGT
Source organism: Scyliorhinus canicula (assembly GCF_902713615.1). Taxonomy (NCBI): domain Eukaryota; kingdom Metazoa; phylum Chordata; class Chondrichthyes; order Carcharhiniformes; family Scyliorhinidae; genus Scyliorhinus; species Scyliorhinus canicula. Next base: position 168,328,018 of record NC_052152.1, read on the forward strand.
GTTATTCACCCTTGGGTAACACGGACTGCAACTGGATGCAGTTAGACTGGAAAGCAGACACCAAACTTGGACATTGGTTCAATACGATTTATTGAACTTCTGTAACAATGCACACAGCTTGCTGTGGGTTGACCCTCTACTACTATAAGTGTGCTAGCTCTAACTAACTAGACCGGACTACGTATCTGATCCACGTATAGAGGTGCTAAATGATATATACACCCTGACTGTCACTACAGTTGTCATCAGTGGAAATAGGCGGAGTACTGATGCCTCGTGTGTTTTATAGTAGGAAGCCCCCCCTCTAGTGTTCTGTCTGGTGATTGGTTGTGTTCTATCCTGTGTGTTGATTGGCTAACCTGGGTGTCTGTTATTGCCTGTCTTTACCTCATTATGTGCATGAGTGCATATTATGACAACCTGCACATCGTTAGACTGTGGGAGGAGATCGGAACATACGGAGAAAACCCATGCAGACACTGGGAGAATGTACAACTCCACACGGACTGTGACTCAAGGCTGGAATTGAACCCGGGCCCCTGGCACTGTGTGGCAGCTGTGCTAACCACTGAATCACCATGCTGAATTTATTGGCATTTTGTTGGATCTAAAGAAGTGACACTTGATCTGGAAGGAAGTTAACATATGAAAATCATGTAGCTGGCAGACACAAAGGAGAGCTGGAGATTGAAGTGCAGTATTGTATGCAGTTTTGGTCTCCTTCTCTGAGGAAGGATGTTCTTGCTCTCGAGGGAGTGCAGCGAAGGTTTACTAGGCTGTTTCAAGGGATGACGGGACTGTCATATGAGGGGAGATTGACTAGGTTGGGATTGTTCTCACTAGAGTTCAGAAGAATGAGGGGGGATCTCTTAGAGACTCATAAAATTCTAACAGGACTAAACAGGGTAGATGCAGGGAAGATGTTACCAATGATAGGTATGTCCAGAACCAGGGGTCACAGTCTGAGGATTCAGGGTAAACTATTTCGGACAGAGATAAAGAGATATTCCTTCACACAAAGAGTGGTGAGCCTTGGTGCTAAAACTTTGAATATATTCAAGAGGCGGCCGGATATGGCACTTGGGGAGAATGGGATCAAAGGCTATGGGGAGAAAGCAGGATTAGGCTATTGAGTTGGATGATCAGCCATGATTGTGATGAATTGCGGAGCAGGCTCAAAGGGCCAAAAGGCCTCCTCCTGCTCCTATCTTCTATGTATCTATGTCTCTATGAAGGCGACCCGCAGGCAATGCATGGATGTTGGAGGCACTGTACACGTGGGCTAAAAAGATATAAAATCTGGAAGGCCGTGTGAATATCTTAGATAAGCTGAAGAGCAGGGCGGCACAGTGGCAGATAGGTTAGCACTGCTGCCTCATGACACTGGGGACCCTGGTTTGATCCTGGTCACTCCTGGTCACTGTCCATGTGGAGTTTGTACATTCTTCCCATGTCTGCATGGGTCTCATCCCCACCACCTAAAAAGATGTGCAGTGTTAAGTGGATTGGCCATGCTAAATTGCCCCTTAATTGGAAAAAAATAGAATTGATACTCTAAACTTATTTTTTTTAAAGATATGCTAAAAAGCTGAGTGTTTTACCGGAAATGGCAAACCGTGAACTGGGATATTATTGGTTGGTCAGTTGAAAAGTCATGTTCGACAGAGCTTCATTGAAATGTGTGTCGATGTTGCTAATCAAACCAGTGAAATTTGGAGCTGAAAGTTATTGTCAGATGGGACTTCAGAGCGACACTGTGTGACTTAATAATAATAATTGCTTATTGTCACAAGTAGGTTTCAATGAAGTTACTGTGAAAAGCTACTAGTCGCCACATTCCGGCACCTGTTCGGGGAAGCTGGTACGGGAATTGAACCCGCGCTGCTGGCCTTGTTCTGCATTATGAGCCAGCTATTTAGCCCACTGTGCTAAACCAGCCCCTAGAAATTAATATTGTGGAACTGTGTAGCTACATAACACTGTAAATACTGAAGTGGAAGCTTGTGGTGTGCAAGATGTATCTGTTATATTGACTACTTCAAGTTAAATGTATCTTTTAATTTAATGTACAATTTGTCCATTAATTCATGTTTAAATTGTATTAATTCTCATTCATGTCAAAGTAAAAGTTACAAAAAGTGAAAACATTTTGATAATTTCATCATGGGAGGGGGGCATCAATTGGTTAATGTGGTTATTTTGGTTTACAATTTCCCCAATAGGGATTGTAACATTCGCTACTTTCCAGATGGTGGCAGAAGTTTGCCCCCACCGGTCTAGGCCAGTCCCACGGACCTTGTTTGGTTCTCTGCTGTGCTTATTCATCCTGTACCTTGTGGTCATACCACACTATACTTGATTGACTTCCCCTTCGGCCACACTTTGGAGATCAGTGGCGCCCTTTTTGCATACTCCATCATCTATCTTGATTGCTTTTATCAACATAATGGTAGTTTCAGCAAGGAGCTTCTTCCGGATGTTGAAATTATAGGTTCCACAAACTAAATAGACATAGACATAGAACAGTACAGCACAGAACAGGCCCTTCAGCCCTCGATGTTGTGCCGAGCAATGATCACCCCACTCAAACCCACGTATCCACCCTATACCCGTAACACAACAACCACCACCCACCCCCCCCCAACCTTACTTTTTTAGGACACTACGGGCAATTTATCATGGCCAATCCACCTAACCCACACATCTTTGGACTGTGGGAGGAAACCGGAGCACCCGGAGGAAACCCACGCACACACGGGGAGGACGTGCAGACTCCATACAGACAGTGACCCAGCCGGGAATCGAACCTGGGATCCTGGAGCTGTGAGGCATTTATGCTAACCACCATACTACCGTGCTGCCCACTAATGTGGTAAAACATGTCGCCAAGCACGGTCCTGAACTTAGAATGCTCAACAAGCTGGCGAAGCCTAGCTATGAAGGCTGCGATTGACACTTCAGGGTGGCTGACATTGGAATTAATTGTATACCATGGGAGGTAGATCAAGGGCCTGGAGTTAAAATGTTCCTTGACCAACTTGACTAACTGGTCAACGTTCTTTGAGTTGGGTGCCTCCATGGATGTGAGGTTCTTTATCAAATTACAGGTTTGGGGCCCACAAGCTATCAGAATTATCACCTTCTGCTTTTCTTCCTCCCCCCCCCCCCCCTCCCCCCCACCCCCCTCGAATCTCGGAGTATTTCAGGCTCATGGATGAGGACAACATCAAAATAGACGGCCACTCTGGATAACCCCCGCAGAACATTCTCCATCACTCATTTGAAAATTGTGCATGTCAAGGAAACTCTTAATGACAGCCTGGTATACCTGGTATACTCATCCTGTGAGTGTTTACGGTGATGAATCGCCAGAAGGCCAAGTCCAAGAACAATTGCAGTTAAGCATGACTCATGTTGAGCTTTGTAAAGGTCCCGTTGATGCTGAACTTGGCATAGAGGGCCTCGATCCGGGGCACCGAGTAACGATCAAAGCAGAAGACACGGTTCACCGTCATCTTATTGTCATCACACAGGCACACAGAACCATCAGGTTTCAGTATGGGCACCAATGGAGCAGTCCCGTCAGTGAACAGCATGGAGCAGAAATACCCAGTCACTCCAAATGGTCCAACGTGACATCCACTTTCTGTTGTAGGAGTATGCGACTGGTCAAGCTCAAAAATAGCAAGGCGTCGCTGGTGGGTCCACGTTGATCCTGGACATCGCTCCTAAGATTGTTCCTAAGTCTTGCTCAAAGACCTCAGTGAATATTTCCAGAACCTTCTGGGGCAATTCGAGCAAATACTGCAGACTCTCTTCGAGTCTAGTTTCAGGTGTCGCAGTCACTCACGGCCTAACAAACTTGGTCCTCCACCGCAAATCACCACAACGGCAGACATATCGATTGTTGGCCGTACATTACTCGAACCAAAGAAGTGCCTGCAATGGCCAGTGATTCGCCCATGTATATGGCCAGCCTGGCATCGGTATCGCGGAGGGTCAATGTTTGGAGCCAGTGCGGATTCTTTTAAATGTGCGGCGGCTAATGGAGATCGCCACTCCATATCGAGTTCCATATTGATGGAGTGTCCATTCACCCATAGCATCACTGGATTGAGGCCACCTGTGGCGCGGTTATGCAGTGCAGCTGTTGATAGGAGTCCTCCATGTTTTGTTACAACATGCAACGCAACAAGAACGACAAAAGCAACAAGAAGCATCACAAGAACAACAAGCACTTGTGGTAGGTAACATGTGCTACTCAATTCTTGGCTAATGATGTGGTCTTCTGAATCTCAATGAAGAAGATTCAAACTTATCCAGTAATAACAAAAGGTTTATTGAGTAACTACAACAATAATTGCATGAGTTCTTTACTTTAACTTTGATACTAGTGATAATGTTAACAAGATCTAACTACAGTAACTATACGTAACTCCACTAGCCATCTGAACTAGTCTGCTATTGCCCTGGTCACAGTGCACCCAAAGGAGAGAGAGAGACTCAATGTGGTTGCCTTTTATACTCCTGTTGGTCCGGACCTCTAGAGATCATGTGGTGCTACTGATTACACATTAACACCTTGTGTACATGCATATAAAGAGATCACTACATCTCCCTTTGTTTTGTGTTACATATTTTCTGTATGTTGTAAAGAAAATTGAACAAACATAATGGATGCCATTTGCAAATGTATAACATGAAATCAATGAATTAATCTGTCAAATGTTAATGCATTTAGTTTCTTAGTTTTTTTTCACTTGCGTCAAACAGGGAGACAAATGATGTTATGTACAAGTTGTGATGATCTTGATTATATATTATAATGTATAAATACATTAATATTTATGAGTCCTTTCATAATAAAAAAAATTTAAAATTGTGAGTGCATACTTTATGAATTTATTTGATTGAGTTGCTTTCTTCTTCTGTAGTTGAAGTGGTGATGTTGATGTTGTTATTTGTGAACATCGTCAGTGTTCCTGTAAGTCATCAATAAGGCCTTTGAATGGTCGAATCACTTTGTAGTATTGATTCTGTTTTTCATCTTTCGCGAAAGCTGGTTTGCTTGTTTGTTCTGGAACAGATGTGAATTTGTGAGATTCTTTGTCATGTCATGGCATGTTTGTAGTCTTGTAATTGTTTCGCAGTGTTCTGTAGCATTGTCCTTCATGTTCAGAATTTTACCATGTTGTGCAGGTCGTTGTTTCATTGTTGTTGTTTCTGTCGTTTCTGTTTTTGTTGTTTTTGTTGTCGTGCTTGTTATTGATTTTGTTATTTCTGTCTTGGTTGTGTTCATTGGCATTCTTGTTGTTGTTGTTCTTGTTGTTGTTGATTCTGTTTTTGTTGTTTTCGCTTTTGTTCTTGTTGTATTTCTTGTTGTGCTTGTTGTTTCTGTTTTTGTTGTTTTCATTACTGTTCTTGTCATTTTTCTTTTGCTTGTTGTTCCTGTGATGCTTCTTGTTGCTTTTGTCGTTCTTGTTGCGCTGCATGTTGTTTTTGTTGTTGCTGTTGTAGTTCTTGTTTCTGCTGTGCTTCTTGCGGGTTTTGTTGTTCTTGTTGCACTCAATGAGTCTTCCGTGTGGATGATTTGAGTCATTGTCGCAGTTATTGGTGTCAGTGTCCTTTGTGGTATCTGTTACATTGAGCGTTTCTTCTTGAGAATTGTGAGCATGATCTGATGTTGCCTTGATGTTGGTGACATCAGTCATTTGTAGTAGATTTGATTCCTCTTCTTTGCTTCCTTGGTACTCCTCTTCTTGAGTCATTTCTGGTTCACTTGAATCAGCATTGATTTGTGGGTGCTCCCTTGTTGGATTCATTTCAGGTTTACTTGAATCATGATTGATTTCTTGGTACTCCTCTTTTGGAGTCATTTCAGGTTCATTTGAATCATCTGTGATCTCTTTGTGCTCCTCTTCTGGAGTTATTTCTGGATCATTTGAATCACCTTTGGTTTCTTGGTGCTCCCCTTCTGGAGTCAAAATCTTCACAATTTCATTTTGTTGTAGGTGATGGTGCTCCTCTTCTGGAGTCAAAGTCTTCAAGATTTCAATTGACGTGGTCTCTCTGGACGCATGGGTAGCCCTCGTCCGATTGTTGAGTGCTTCTGTACAGACGAGCTTAGATCTGTCAGTCTCACTGTGATCCTGCACATCCTATATGTCGATTGTGATCACATTGTCACTATTCTTACATACAGCGGGAAGACATTCAGTGTCTTTTTGTTGGTTGAATGAGCTGGGTAGACTTTCATAGTCTTCTGGTAGTTCAAATATGCTGGGCAGACTTTCATAGTCTTTTTGTTGTTCATGTGAGCTTGGTAGAATTTCATAGTCTGCTGCTGGTTGCTCAGATAAGGTGGATAGACCTTCATAGTCTTGTTCATGCTTGGCATTCACTATGGAGTGTTTGCTTCCATTTTTGAGTCTGTCACCGAGCTTTCTGTGGAGGCTTGCGTTGCTCTCTGTGGAGGCTTGCGTCGCTCTCCCTGTGGAGTCTTTCATTGCTCTCTCTGTGGAGTCTGTCATTGATCTCTCTGTGGAGTCGTTCATCGCTCTCTCTGTGGAGTCTTTCATTGCTCTCTCTGTGGAGTTGTTCATCGCTCTCTCTGTGGAGTCTTTCATCACTCTCTCTGTGCAGTCTTTCATCACTCTCTCTGTGGAGTCTTTCATCACTCTGTGGAGTCTTTCATCGCTCTCTCTGTGGAGTCTATCATTGCTCTCTCCGTGGAGTCGTGCAGTGTTCTCGCTGTTGAGTTGATCTGTGCTCTCTCAACGGAGTCGTTCTGTACTCTCAATGTGGCGTAGTCTTCTTCTTGGATATTTGACAGGTTGCTGTCATCCAATGTATCGACGATCTGCCATGGCATCATGGTATTGGATTCATCTACCATGATTAGAGTCATGTTGAGCTTTGCAACCGTGTTGCTGATCCTGTGATCAGCATATCTGAATAACTCAGCCATGTCTGAGTAGTATTGTGTGTATTGTTCGATAGACAAATCATCTCTTTTTGTTTCGGATTTGTTATCGTTCTCTTCATGTTCAATGAACAAATCATCTTCTTTGGTTTTGGATTTGTCATTGTGCTCTTCACTTTGGGTGGTGCAGACTGCTTGTTCCAGTTATGAAAGTTGTGAAACTTATTTTCAACTGCTGGTGTAAGTTCGGACATTGTTCTGTCTTTTGAGGTAAGAAAGTTGGGTTTTGCAGCTTTAAATTTCTTTTTGTTTATTTTTGTGCATTTCCCTTTTAAGTGGGCATGGTCCAGATCCTCTGACATCATGACGCTCGTGATGTCATGCGTATGAATCGAATATGCATGCGCAATTCGAGTTTCCTTTATTGTGCGCGCTTTTCGCAACTGTGCATGCGTGGCTTCTCACGCATGCGCGCAAGTGTAGTTTGCCGTTTTCCTTCTTTTTGAGAAGTGCGCATGTGCATACTGGCCGGAATGCTCTCGCTCAAGATGGCTGCCAATCAAAAGGTACTGTTGCATCGAGTGAGATCCTGCCTCTGCCTCGTGGTGAATGTTCGTGCCATTTTTACCGATTTTGTTTTCTAGATAATGATTCTGTGTTTGTAGAGACTCAAAGTATTGATTTTGTTTTTGTTCATAAGCAAGGCATTTTTGTATAGCGATTTCTGGAGTTAGATACTTATTTTGTGACAGTTCTTCCCTCAAATTTTTATCAGATAGTCCAGAAATTAATTGATTCATTATCACAGTGTCTCTGTAATCAGCATAATCACAGCCTTGTGGTATTAACTTTAGATTTGTAGTAAAATCAGTGATGGGATCTCTGTTTCTCTGGTATTTATGAGAAGAGTTAAATCTTTTCGGCATCTCACCAGACTGACTTTTACAGTGTTCATCAAATTTTTGAGTATTACTTCTCATTTGGTGTTCTCTTCACCTTCTAAGTAATTCAAGCAATTATAGATTTCTCTAGCTGCATGCCCACCTATTGAGAGTAGTAGTGCTATTTTCATTGCATCAGAGGCCGTGCTTAAATCATTAGCTGCGATAAATATTTGGAATATTTATTCAAACCTTTTCCGGTCATAACTTAAATTACCGGTTGTTTCCAGCTGCCCTACAGCTCCAAAGAGTACGATCGATTCAGTTGGTCGTCGAGGATCCATTTGCTGCGAAGTCTTCCACAGTCGAATGTCCAGAGAGATCCCATTCTTCAGGCCTTGGAAGACCCGGGCAGTGCTTGGTTTAGCGTCCTAGGCTTAGGACCACCATCCCCTGGAGTTCCTGTTCCCCAAGTTCAGAGCTCCCACTGGAGATGGCAATTGCGACCACCCACTGCAGAGTGAGGTGAATTTCCATCAAAGGTTTTCTCTGTGTTGTTGCATTGCGGATGCCACAGACAAAACCGTCTCACAGGGATTCATGCAAGGTAGTCCCGAATTCGCAAATTTCAGGCAGTTTCCGTAATGGTGGCAAAAAGTCGCTTTTGGACTCTCCTTGAGCCTGGGTGGCCATATGAAAGCGGAACCTGTGGACAATAATCGGGGGTTTTGGATTAAGGCACTCCCCAACCAGGGCTATTAATGCAGGTCCACCAACGGCCGTCATTAAGACCACGGTTTGAGATTTGTTACCGGCAATCGTATATGTCCTGAAAACAATACTGCATTTGCTCAATATACTGAGCGCAATCATCGATCTCACATCGCACAACTCCATCTTCCCAATGTGGGGCATGTCGGTTGGCTGAAGAGAGGTCTCCTGAGGCCTAGACAAAGTGGTTCGGGTTTGCAATATGAGGTGCCGAAGGCAGCTCCACTTCAATCTAGTCGCCTGTGTAGAATACAACAAAGTGACCACATGGGAACTCACAGTCGAATATAAAACTGACACTGGTTTATTTCTCATACAAAAAATATCTCCACTTCCTGAAGGGTCCTCCTCCCTGACCTGCACCCAGGTTGGGCATTATGTACTGTAAGCCTTCCATATTATAGGGGCTGCCCCGCCCCGTTCGTCTGGGAAATTCATATTCTGAGGTGGTCATGAGGGAATGGATGGTGTGCACCCAATGACCTCTGATTGGGTCATAACATTTACCCTGCCGTAAAAAGTCAATATTAGATTTTTGTAGGTTTGGTGTGCACTTGGGCACATTGCCCTTAATTTTGCATTTAATACATAATTCACTATCAGTGGTAGAAAATCAGAATATATCAAGTTCCTCTGAGTAGACCAATCACTGAGCTGTTGAGTTAAAATGTGATTGTTATTTTCTTAATGATAAATTAATTATGTGGAACAGAGGGGAGTTGTTTCTCTGGTTTTTATTATTCTTCATCGAAAGCACATTTGCAAGAATCCCTAGCAGTCTGTTGAAGTGTGAGGAAGACTGCGTAGCAAGCCTTGTTTACAGTTGAAAGGTTGCAGAGCTGTTAGTGCAGAGAATTACAGGAAATGATACAGAGTGTTGTTTTGCTTACAAAAATATGAGTTTAAACAAAGGTATCAACAAGAAAACAATTATTTCAAAATGATGTCATTGTCTAATAAAAGTTACTGTATGGTATTTTATTTGTACCGAGCTGCAACAAGTGACATCCGTGGCATCTCACAATTTGCAGTTCAAGGCTGTCTCAGAGCTTCATGGCTTCTCAATGCTAAGATTAACTGATATTCCACTTCCGTGACAGATAGAGTGACGCAAGATGAGAGAGCATTTGGCTATACCTGAATTCCAGGCTTCCCCATTACCCAAGATGCCACTGATTGTACTCACATGGGCTTGCATGCTCTCCATCACCATGTCAATCGCAGGGTATCCACTCCTGGTTTATAATAGACAGCATAACATGCACGTTGCTCAGTTTTCTGGCAGAAACCAGATGCATGCATCCTTTGCTGGTCCTCTGTGTTGCCTTTGTTCTAACCAAACTATCAGTGTACAGGCCAGCTATAAGTGATACCTCCTTTAGACTTGGTTCATGGCTCCTGACAGGAACCCAGATGCAGTTGCAGAGCTGGTTTACAACAAAAAGACACACTGCAACCAGAAATATAATCAAACAGACAATACTCGAACAACATTCGCAGCACGGTAGCATGGTGGTTAGCATAAATGCTTCACAGCTCCAGGGTCCCAGGTTCGATTCCCGGCTGGGTCACTGTCTGTGCGGAGTCTGCACGTCCTCCCCGTGTGTGCGTGGGTTTCCTCCGGGTGCTCCGGTTTCCTCCCACAGTCCAAAGATGTGCGAGTTAGGTGGATTGGCCATGCTAAATTGCCCGTAGTGTCCTAAAAAGTAAGGTTAAGGGGGGGGGGGGGGTTGTTGGGTTACGGGTATAGGGTGGATACGTGGGTTTGAGTAGGGTGATCATTGCTCGGCACAACATCGAGGGCCGAAGGGCCTGTTCTGTGCTGTACTGTTCTATTCTATAAATTACCACTACCTGGGCTATTTGGCAGCAGTTTCGTAGCTCAGACTTGAGCAAGTATCCAGGTTTGTCGTCATCTCCTGAAAGCTCCATAACTTTTCCACTTTTAGAGACCAGGCTTTACCACCATTTGTGTAGCAAGAAATGTAGAAGGAGCATTAGCACAAAGAAGGAGGGGCCTGAGGAGAAAGAAAGGCTGGAGCAGTATCGATCACCAGTGAAGCTGGCCACCAGGTCTCTCAGAGAGCAATTCATCAAAGAGAACGGCACCAAAATCATCCCTCCCATCTCCAGCAAACCAGCTGTTTCCACAATCCTTATCAGTACCCTTCTTATTCCCATCATCTGATTGTATTCCATCAATCCAGCCATATGAGACTTGCCTGCTCTTCACTACAAATATAAAAAACAATTTCAAATCAAAGAGATCAAACTGTAGCGTAAAGGGTTAACATCAGCAACACCAATTTATCTGCTGGTTTAACTATAATGTGATGTCACATGACTAAGAAACTGAGATCTGGTGGAAAGCAGAGGTACAACCTTGTGGGTACTGAGATGTACGTAGATTTGTAAATAAACAAGAATGTTTTTTTAAAAACAAATAGCAGTCTATAGTAGTATTCTTAGGTAACTGGCAAAGCTGAGAGAAACCCCATCTGGACCCTGAACTCAAGGTGGATGGCCTCAAGCAGATTTGGGCCTTGAGGACCCAAATCCAAAGTGCAGCATCTCAAAATGGACTAAAGCAGTCTGGTTTGTCTGGCTATGTGGCACTAACAGTAATGCTGCAAAGAGAGCAGCAGTATCTCAGGCATGCTGCGATCTTCAGTGTGGATCTCATGTACTTCTCGCATGAAGCCAAGACATCCCTAAGTCTGGATCTTAGCACTCCTAAAGATGTGTGAGAAGAGAGTGTAGGAGTGATGCGATGCCATGGAAGCTTCTGTCAACAATGTTCCCAAAACCCAAGACAGCAGCCGCCTGATCTTCCATTGTAGCTGACAACAGAGGCTGCATCATAATAGGTGCCACTGTTGTGACCATGGATTTCCCCAAGTTGGACAGAATGGTCTCTGTGCTTTGTACAAAGTTTTGACACAATTTGGATCTGGACTCCCCTGTGCTTTGCGCCACTGTGCTCAAGTTCACTGGCAGGGTGCTCATTGCACCTGGCACTTGCCAGTGCATGCTCATCAACCTTCTTTGGTAGCCTGGGCACTTGAAGTCAGCATCTCAGTCCAGCATCTCAGGATTTCAGTCCTCCACAGCAGAGCTAGTATACGATCCCACTCTCCAGTGAACTGATATCTGTGGCATCCTATAGCCCCATCCACCACTACCCCACCCCCCAAACCCCTGTCCACCCCCCTGCCACCCCACACCCCACACTAGCTTCTTCACAGTTTGTAGTGGTGATTCTTACATCCTATTGTCTAGCCTCCCAAAATATATGTGATGCCGGTTTCTGAGCTGGTGTTTTCCAGGGTGAAATCAAGTGAAGGTGCTGCTTCAGAAAGTCTGGCCTCCTCTTGCTGAAGTGACTAAAGCACCTCCACATTTTCAGCATTTGAAATGAAAGAGAGACATAGAACGATACAGCGCAGTACAGGCCCTTCGGCCCTCGATGTTGCACCGACATGGGAAAAAAAACTAAAGGCCATCTAACCTACACTATGCCCTTATCATCCATATGCTTATCCAATAAACTTTTAAATGCCCTCAATGTTGGCGAGTTCACTACTGTTGCAGGTAGGGCATTCCACGGCCTCACCACTCTTTGCGTAAAAAACCCACCTCTGACCTCTGTCCTATATCTATTACCCCTCAATTTAAGGCTATGTCCCCTCGTGCTAGCCACCCCCAACCGCGGGAAAAGGCTCTCGCTGTCCACCCTATCTAACCCTCTGATCATTTTGTATGCCTCTATTAAGTCACCTCTTAACCTTCTTCTCTCTAACGAAAACAACCTCAAGTCCATCAGCCTTTCCTCATAAGATTTTCCCTCCATACCAGGCAACATCCTGGTAAATCTCCTCTGCACCCGTTCCAAAGCTTCCACGTCCTTCCTATAATGAGGCGACCAGAACTGTACGCAATACTCCAAATGCGGCCGTACTAGAGTTTTGTACAACTGCAACATGACCTCATGGCTCCGGAACTCAATCCCTCTACCAATAAAGGCCAACACACCATAGGCCTTCTTCACAACCCTATCAACCTGGGTGGCAACTTTCAGGGATCTATGTACATGGACACCGAGATCCCTCTGCTCATCCACACTACCAAGAATTTTACCATTAGCCAAATATTCCGCATTCCTGTTATTCTTTCCAAAGTGAATCACCTCACACTTCTCCACATTAAACTCCATTTGCCACCTCTCAGCCCAGCTCTGCATCTTATCTGTGTCCCTCTGTAACCTGCAACATCCTTCCGCACTGTCTACAACTCCACCGACTTTAGTGTCGTCTGCAAATTTGGTCACCCATCCTTCTGCGCCCTCCTCTAGGTCATTTATAAAAATGACAAACAGCAACGGCCCCAGAACAGATCCTTGTGGTACGCCACTCGTAACTGAACTCCATTCTGAACATTTCCCATCAACTACCACTCTCTGTCTTCTTTCAACTAGCCAATTTCTGATCCACATCTCTAAATCACCCTCAATCCCCAGCCTCCGTATTGTCTGCAATAGCCGACCGTGGGGAACCTTATCAAACGCTTTACTGAAATCCATATACACCACATCAACTGCTCTACCCTCGTCTACCTGTTCAGTCACCTTCTCAAAGAACTCGATAAGGTTTGTGAGGCATGACCTACCCTTCACAAAACCATGCTGACTATCCCTAATCATATTATTCCTATCTAGATGATTATAAGTCGTATCTTTTATAATCCTCTCCAAGACCTTACCCACCACAGACGTTAGGCTCACCGGCCTATAGTTACCGGGGTTATCTCTACTCCCCTTCTTGAACAAAGGGACCACATTTGCTATCCTCCAGTCCTCTGGCACGATTCCTGTAGCCAATGATGACCTAAAAATCAAAGCCAAAGGCTCAGCAATCTCTTCCCTGGCTTCCCAGAGAATCCTAGGATAAATCCCATCCGGCCCCGGGGACTTATCTATTTTCACCTTGTCCAGAATTGCCAACACTTCTTCCCTACGCACCTCAATGCCATCTATTCTAATAGCCTGGGTCTCAGCATTCTCCTCCACAATATTATCTTTTTCTTGAGTGAATACTGACGAAAAGTATTCATTTAGTATCTCGCTTATCTCCTCAGCCTCCACACACAACTTCCCACCACTGTCCTTGACTGGCCCTACTCTTACCCTAGTCATTCTTTTATTCCTGACATACCTATAGAAAGCTTTTGGGTTTTCCTTGATCCTACCTGCCAAAGACTTCTCATGTCCCCTCCTTGCTCGTCTCAGCTCTCTCTTTAGATCCTTCCTCGCTTCCTTGTAACTATCAAGCGCCCCAACTGAAACTTCACGCCTCATCTTCACATAGGCCTCCTTCTTCCTCTTAACAAGAGATTCCACTTCTTTGGTAAACCACGGTTCCCTCGCTCGACCCCTTCCTCCCTGCCTGACTGGTACGTACTTATCAAGAACATGCAATAGCTGTTCCTTGAACAAGCTCCACATATCCAGTGTGCCCAACCCTTGCAGCCTACTTCTCCAACCAACACATCCTAAGTCATGTCTAATGGCATCATAATTGCCCTTCCCCCAGCTATAACTCTTGCCCTGCGGGGTATACTTATCCCTTTCCATCACTAACGTAAAGGTCACCGAATTGTGGTCACTGTTTCCAAAGTGCTCACCTACCTCCAGATCTAACACCTGGCCTGGTTCATTACCCAAAACCAAATCCAATGTGGCCTCGCCTCTTGTTGGCCTGTCAACATATTGTGTCAGGAAACCCTCCTGCACACATTGTACAAAGAACGACCCATCGAATGTACTCGAACTATATCTTTTCCAGTCAATATTTGGAAAGTTAAAGTCTCCCATAACAACTACCCTGTTACTTTCGCTCTTTTCCAGAATCCACCCATCCTTGGGTTGTGGGGGCGAAACCCACGCAAACACGGGGAGAATGTGCAAACTACACATGGACAGTGACCCAGAGCCGGGATCGAACCTGGGACCTTGGCACCGTGAGGCAGCAGGGCTAACCCACTGCGCCACCGTGCTGCCCTCCTCCAGTCACTGATGACCAGCACACTGTAATCGATGGGGAGAAGGTGTGCAGATGAGCTAAGCCTTCTCCTTTAAGAAAAGCATTTATTTTAGCAAAGAATATTAGTGTGAAGCATTATGGTTGACCATTTATGGACATGACGGGACATAAGCAATGAAGATTTAATATAAATTATCAAAAGGATAATAACCAGCACGGGACATATATGGGGATGATTCTTTCCCTGTGCTCCTTGTGGAGTAAGAGCTCCCCCACTAGGGCAGGGTAGCTGACCCTGACTTGTATAAAAGGTCGGCCGGTCTGGACCCGACCGACAAGAGAGAGTACCTGGTGAGGTTCTACCGGTACTTATGTATATAATTGTTGTAAAATAAATGTTGTTACTTTTGCTTACTTTGGACTTCCCGAGCCTTATTAAAAGAAGAAACCCATGTAAAGTAAATGGGATGTCAAAGTCAAAAATAGTCACTCAAATGAGGCCAAATGAAAGTTTTGAAGTAAAGCTGCAGGATCTTGAAATATAATGAATTGTTTCGCTTTAGTAAAAGGCTTCAACGCTGCACTGCTGTTATTACAGCCTGGTGTGATTGATTGCAAAAATCAGCTGCTTTCTTGTCACATCAGTAAGTCACACATTGCACAATGTAAATCAAGGTGCACCAGAAGACGAATCTGAACTGATGCCAAAATCAAGATGAAATCTTGTGTTTACCATTTGTATGAAGTGAATGGGAGTGTGTCGCTCAAATTAAACCTGATTCAATATGTCACAGTAACACAACAAAAAATGTAATCATCTATCTGGAAATATCAAGAAGTGATTGTATTCGTTTCTACTAAATATAATTCAGTTTTAGAAGCCTAGATGTAAAAGATGGGCATTTAAAATGCTATGATGTGGAGATGCTGGCGTGGGACTGGGGTGACCACAGTAAGAAGTCTTACAACACCAGGTTAAAGTCCAACAGGACCTGAGGAAGGAGCAGTGCTCCGAAAGCTAGTGATTTAAAATGCTGTCAGTGGAAAAGTATATGAATAACCTTGGAGAAATCCAATCTAATGATCAACTAACCACATGTTTGGCAATATATAGAAAGAGTATGGTCTTTGGAGGATGATACTTCCAAAAATTAACAACTGGGCTTTTCACCACAATATACATGTTGATACATGGAATAACCTAATCTGTTGATGGGTATTGATCCTGACCTGATGCAGATCACATTATGGAAGGTTCACCTTGGTCCAGATATTGTAAAGAAACAGCGTGTACCATTGACCTTGAAGAATATTATTGATAGGATGCAGAGCTGGGCCGAAAAGTGGCAGATGGAGTTTAACCCTGATAAGTGCGAGGTGATACATTTTGGTAGAAATTTCATTAATGCGGATTACATGGTCAACGGCAGGGTTCTGAGGAATGTGGAGGAACAAAGAGATCTTGGGGTTCATGTCCACAGATTTCTGAAGGTTGCCACTCAAGTGGATAGAGCCGTGAGGCAGGCTTATAGTGTGTTAGCATTTATTAACAGGGGGCTTGAGTTTAAGAGCCGTGGGGTTATGCTGCAACTATACACGACCCTGGTGAGACCACATTTGGAGTATTGTGTGCAGTTCTGGTCACCTCACTATAGGGAGGATGCGGAAGTATTGGAAAGGGTGTAAAGGAGATTTACCAGGATGCTGCCTGGTTTGCAGGATAGGTCTTACGAGGAAAGGTTGAGGGAGCTAGGGCTTTTCTCTTTGGAGCAGAGGAGGATGAGAGGCGACTTAATAGAGGTTTATAAGATGATGAGGGGGATAGATAGAGTGGACATTCAGAGACTATTTCCTCGGGTGGATGTAGCTGTTACAAGGGATCATACCTATAAGATTCAGGGTGGGAGATATAGGAAGGATGTCCAAGGTAGGTTCTTTACTCAGAGAGTGGTTAAGGTGTGGAATGGACTGCCTGCTGTGATAGTGGAGTCGGACACTTTAGGAAATTTCAAGCGGTTATTGGATAGGCACATGGAGCACACCAAAATGACAGGGAGTGGGATAGCTTGATCTTGGTTTCGGACAATGCTCGGCACAACATCGAGGGCCGAAGGGCCTGTTCTGTGCTGTACTGTTCTATGTTCTATGTTCTAATGCTGTTCAAAAGAGCTAACAACCTCTGATTTGCAGAACTCCCCTTTCTTGACAGCAGTTAATCATCATAATAATAATCTTCATTATTGTCACAAGTAGGCTTACATTAACACTGCAATTAAGTTACTGTGAAAATCCCCTAGTCACCACACTCCGGCACCTGTTCGGGTACACTGAGGGAGAATTCAGAATGTCTAATTCACCTAACAAGCACGTCTTTTGGGACATGTGGGAGGAAATGGGAGCACCCGGAGGAAACTCACGCATTCATGGGGAGAACACGCAGACTCAGTACAGACAGTGACCCAAGCCGAGATATCGAACCGGATCCCTGGTGCTGTAAAGCAACAGTGCTAACCACTGTGCTACTGTGCCACCTGCGTGCTACTGTGCAGCCCCCATTAAACCAGGAGCTAAGTCAAAGGGATCCCCAGGCATCCATCAGGAGTGATGTCCACAACAGGGTAAGCAACCAATCACATGGAGGCTATAGTGCTTCTAATTAAAAGTTTTAGATAGCAAAATAAATGGCCTGTGATTGATTTAAGATAGAAACTAAACAAAACGTGATGAAGCTTTAAATAAATTATTTTAAAAATAAGTGAAGTTTTAATCATTATGAGGAAATTTGGTAAGCCACAAATATAAAATTTGTTTCTCAGAGTTCAAAGAGGATGGTTGGCAGTAATTATGAAGTTAATTTATCTTTGGGGAGGTGGTGGTGTAGGCCATCGTGGTAGTGTCACTGGATTAGTGATCCAGAGACCATCATGCTAATCCTCTGGAGACACAGGTTCCTCATCTCCATATGGCAGCTGGTGGAATTTATATTCAATTAATAAAATCTGGAATTGTAGGCTAGTCCAAGGTGACCATGGGCTCGATCTTCCAGCCGCGCTGCGCCGGAAAAGCATCTTGCTGCGGTGCAATATGGGAGATGAAAGCCGAGAGACCCGCTCCTGGGATCCACCCGGCTCGCAACGCCTCTCGAGATTCAGTGCAATCTCGCGAGACATTGCAAGGAGAATCCTGCCCACAATTGGTGAGGTCACCATAGACCATTGACCATAGAATGTACAGTGCAGAAGGAGGCCATTCGGCCCATCAAGTCTGCACTGACCCACTGAAGCCCTCACTTGCACCCTATCCCCGCAACCCAATAACCCCTCTGAATCTTTTTTGGTCACTAAGGGCAATTTATCATGGCCAATCCACCTAACCTGCACGACTTTGGACTGTGGGAGGAAACCGCAGCACCCGGGGGAAACTCACACAGACACAGGGAGAACGTGCAGACTCCACACAGACAGTGACCCAGCGCGGAATCGAACCTGGGACCCTGGTTAACTTTTTGGCAAGTCTGCATATTAGAGCGAGGCAGTAAGCCTTACTCTAATGTGCAGATTCCTGAGGTACCTGAGGCTTTGGCATTCAATCTCTTCGCCTCGGGGACCTCGGGTGAGTGCTGTTTGGTGCTGGTCTCCACAAATGGGAAACAGATGGAACAGCATTTGTGGGGATCTCCAAGGGGATCAGAGGCCCCTGTACTGCATGCCCTTTGGGCAGAGTGGTACACTGCCACTGCTCTGCCACCTGGGTACCCTGGCAGTGCCACTGGGGTGCCATCCTGGCACTGCCAAGGTGCCCAGGTGGCACTGCCAGCTGGCAGGGGCACTGCCATGGTGCTAGGTTGGCAGTGCCAAGCTGGCATTTTTGGCACGTGTGCCGTTGGGCTGGGGTTGCCACTTATGGGTGCTGCAGGGTGTGAGGGTGGGCCTCTCCCATGTTGTATTCGGGCTGGGGGATGGTTGAGGGCTGGTTTTGTGGGCCTTGGAGATTGGAACTCCATTTGAACATGGCGTCCCGATCTCTCGCTACAACAGGCAGTTCCTGCGAGCGGAGATCCCCCATTGTAAAAAAACTGGGCTATGTGCGGCCTCACCGTGCGTTTCCCGTTTCGGCCCCTTATTCAACAGGAGTAGTGTTGAATACCACCTGTTTCTTGGCACTGTGAGTGCTGGGAAACACACGGCTAAACATGCTTACTCGGGAACTTTATTCTCTTTTGGGAAGATCGTGCCCCATGAAACTATCATTGAGTGTTGTTTAAAAATTCCATCTGGTTCACAATCTCCTTCAGGGAAGGAAATCTACCATCCTTGCCCGGTCTGGCCAACATAGGACTCCAGATCCACAGCAATGTGGTTGACCTCTAACTGCCCTCAAACATCCTAGCAAGCCACTCAGTTCAAGGGCAATTAGGGATGGGCAGTAAATGTTGGCCTTGTCAACAATGCTCTTATCCGATCCACTTCCTCCCTTAAACCCAGCACCCTTAACCACCCCCTCATCCAAACACTGTACCTCTACCTAACCTATTCAAACCTTCCTTGCCCAAGATCAGACTTACTTGCTGTCAGCATCCATGGGCCGTGATCCTCTTTTCCTTCTGCATTCCCGGCAGCTATACCTCCCCGGTGACCAATTGGCCAGCAGTTCCAGGGGAAGTCCCACTTGGACCTCATTAGTCTGCCCCACAGAGCTTTATGGATGCGGGACTGGGCAGGTTGGGGTAAGTCCGCATGGAGCATGTGGGCTCCACGACACTGGTTTCTTGGGGGATTGGTGGGGCATGCCCTCTGCCATCCATTTGTATACCACCCAATGCCCAATGTAAGAGTGGAAGTTGTCATCAGTTCATAGGAGTCCCATTGATTGCAGCCTGGAGAGACATCAACTGTGCACCCACTGGAGAGACAGAGAAACATTCACAGCAACTTCTGCATTTCCGTGTTTTATTGCGGATGTGCGGGCTCTCGAAATTGCTGTCACTTGCAGTAGAGTAATACAGTGAATGCTGACAGTTTCGCAACATTACCACCTCAAATTTTGAGCGAAACATTACTAACTATAATGGCCCAGGGTTTGTGATCAGTGGTGGATGCAAAGGCACAAGCCATTTATTCCAAAGCAAGTTTCACTAAAAGCTCTAACGATCTCTCTCACAAGAGTTTCACCTCTAACACCCTGCAGTGGAACTGTAACTGATTGCAGTGTTCTCCACCGGTATTAGCATACAACTGAAGTGATGTCATTAGGCTGTCCAAACAACATTAAAAGATTTTCACAGACAAGAAAACAGGAAATAAAAAGCAGTAAAGTAAAATAAGTTTCAGAAATGTTTTCAAAGAACAAATTTAAATGAGGGCATACACAGCGGGGTGAGGGTAGAAGCAAACAAATTCTGAAAAAACATCTAAACAAATTTTAGAACAGGCATAAAAATCTACTGGTTAACTATTTAACAGTGCCCATAAAGAACAATGAACAAAGAACAATACAGCACAGGAACAGACCCTTCGGCCCTCCAAGCCTGTACCGTCCATGATACCAACCTTGGCCAAAACCCTCAGCACTTTCTTGTGCCGTATCTCTTTTTCCCATCCTATCCATGTATTTGTCAAGATGCCTTTTGAACGCTGTTAATGTTCCCGTAGCAGCCTCCATCGAACAGGTGCCGGAATGTGGCGATGAGGGGCTTTTCACAGTAACTTCATTGAAGCCTACTTGTGACAATAGGCAATTATTATTATCTGCTTCCACAAGTGCCCTGGCAAAGCGTTCCAGGCACGCACCACCCTCTGCGCAGAAAATCTGCCTCGCACATCTCCTAAAACTTTGCTCCATGGACCTTTAGCTTATGCCCCCTGGTGACTGATCCCTCCACCCTCGGAAAGAGTGTCTGCCCATCCACTCTATCCATGCCCTTCATAATCTAGTAGAGCTCTATCAGGTCACCCCTCAACCTCCGTCTTTCTAATGAAAATAGTCCGAGTCTATTTAGCCTCTCCGCATAGCTAGCAGCCTCCTTCAGAGACAGTTCCGATGTCCATCAAATTTTATTTATCAGATCGCCATTAAAAATTCAATTATACCGGACTGAACTTTTTCTATGGGATTTGGAATTGCAGAGAACCCCCTCGGGCTGTACGACTCACATTAGATCCATACAGTGAATATTACATGTATTTCTATTGTACTGATGCACCTCAGAGTGCAATTTGATCTTTGTAGGGCAACTTAAATACCTGTGCAGCATTTGTAAAGACCAGTTTAAAATATCTGTAATGTTTCTTTTATTGAAGCACCTGAATAATATTGCACTTTGTACGATGGCCATATTGAAATGATTGTAATGTTCTTTCAGATATTTTATGAATAAAGTATATTTTTGCAAAAAAAAAAATGTTTTAAATGGGATTTTTAACAGCAATTTGGGAGTGGGAAAATTTAAGTTCTCACTGATTCCAGTAGTTGCTGGTGGCGGGGGCGGGGTGGGGGGGGGGGGGGGGGGGGCAGTAGTGATGATGGTTTTGGAGGCGGTGGGGGGGGGGTGTTGCAGAATGCATCCTCTGCCAAAGCAGTGTGACAAACCGCAACCTCGGGATTTCCACGCTAATCTGCACATGCCCGAATCCTGAACTGGTGATCAGTTTCAGAGGGGCAATGACAGCAAATGTTGACAGTCTGTCTCATTCCCAAGGCACCTACCTGACAACATGAAGTGAGTTTATGTTACACTTCAACAGAACGTCTGTGGCAGGGCAAGCCTGCAACACACCGATAATTTTCATGCTCCTCTGTGTGTTTCAGTGCTCAAATGGAATACAGGATGCATTCATGCTGAGGTCTAAGGGCACTCCCTTAATATAATCACAGAATTTAATCTATTCATTCACTTTTTATACAAAGTGTATCACACTTTATGTAGAAAGACACAGGGCACGATTCAGTGGCCTGGCTGCGCTCGAGTGAGACTGCAACAAGGCCGTTGAATAGCACGAGAGGCCAAAAATGAGAATTACGACGGGCGCCAAGACGTTTACGATGCAATTGGCCCGCTCCCGTAGGCGAAATTGGGATCCCACCCCAGCATAGCGAGATACCAATAATCACCACTTAAGTCCTACTTCCATACAATTAACTGGAGCCACCCCATAGCCAATGGCCTCCCATGATCCAGCGGCCTCCCCAGCAAGTGGTTATGCAGGCACCGGTTAGTACTCCTCTTTAAAAAAGTGAACCTGGCGGAAGGGCTTCTGTGGGAGCTGAGGAGTTGAGTAGCCATCTTTGCTCACAGACAAAGAGCCCGGGGGCGCTGGGCTTGCCACCCCCTGTGTTCGGAGGGGGGTGGGAGGGCAACCGGAGGGGGTGCCGGGGTCCACCCTCAGCTAGGGTAGTTTGCTATGCTGGGGAGATCGGAATTGGGGGGACCGGGGCGGGGGGGGAGGGGGGGGGAGTCCTCTGCTGGGGGGGGGGCAAGCACCCAAACTCCACCATACCAACCCCTAGATCGTGTGTACCGTACTGGGACAACCACTGTCTCTGCCTGTCTGCCCTACTGACCATCCATAACCCCCACTGACCACGAAGGCCTCTAGCCGAGCGGCTGCAGGCAGAAGGCTATTACTAATGGGGAATTGGCAATAGTAGCGAAGTGGACACTTCACACATCCCAAGTGGATTCCTGTGGGTAGGTGTGCCATTTAGCATGTGGGAATTATTACCCAGCATCCCAGTCAGACGATGATACCTGGACACTGTGCCTGAACACTGCAGGAGGCAACACGATGAACGCAGAAGCCAACATCTGAACACCCAGGCTGGATACATGTCTGTGGCTGGAGGGAGGGTGAGCGCAACGGAGAGGGGACCAGCGCCCGGTACAGGGCCTGGGGTTCAGTGAGTGGGGGCCTCCGCTCCGGCCGGGTGTGTGTGCGCAGGGCATTCAGGGTGTGTGAGAGGGAGGAATCCATGGGGCAGTGTGGGAGGGAGAAATCCATGGGGGAATGTCGGATCCCAGAAGGCATCGCTGTTTGTCAGACTCACACACTCTCCCAATTACTTACAGATATTGAACGGTATGGATGATATTTTGGGCCCCACGGAACTTGCCCTAGTGGTGCTGCTGGCAGGCCGGTGGCCAGGTGCCAGAGATGAGTGCGGCAGCAGCACCAACAGAGGCTCGAGGTGGCGGACAATGTGTTGGGCCCCGCCCCACGTCCAGAGGACCTCATCATCGATCAGGCCAGGATGCGACCCAGAGAGGAAGGCCTGCAATGGCCAAGGGTGTACAGGTGTCGCTGGTCTTTTGAGCAATTGATGGACAGCACGTGCCACAGGAAGCTCCGCCACAACAAGCAGATGGTGCGGCACCTGTGCCATGTCCTTGCACACTTGGCTCCACGTGGAGGAGACCCGCTCTTGGTGATCATCAATGTCACCGCAGCGCTGAATCTTTATGCCTCAAGATCATTCCAGGACTCAAGCACGGATCTGTGTGGCATCTCTCAGGTTACACCCCACAGGTGCATCCGACAGGTCATGGATGCCCTGTTTCCCTGGGCAGAAAATTAAATAAACTTTTACACTGACCAAGCCGAATAAGATGTCCGGGCAGCAGCATTCTCCGCCATCACTGGGATGCCCCCGGTCCAGGAGCTGATAGGCAGCACGCATGTTGCCTCGCTCTCACCGGGCTATCAGCTTGTGCGTGACCATCACCTTAGCATCATGCACGTGTGTGCATGCTTCCCAGGGAGCAAGCATGACAGCTCCTGGGACAGTCAGACATCCCCAGCCTAATCGCGGACCACCCAGGCTGGCCAGCTGGCTACTGGGGGTTAAGGTGTACCTGCTGAGGAACTGGCGAATGGTGCATGTTCGGAGGCTGGGGACTGTTTTGTTATGCTCTTGACGTAGCATAAGCTGCTTGCTTGATGTACACCCTGACAAAGGAAGGTTCAGACTTGGAGATAGCTTTAACACATTTGTTAAAACTGTTAACAATTCTCCTACTTGGATTCGACTCTCCTGTTAATCCTGCTATAGCTACTCAGACTGACGAATCAGTCTGCTACAATCCAGGTGGTGGGTATGATGTGTTTCAAATCAACCCTGTGCACTCACTGAGAGTCTCCACTGGAAAGAGGAAGATCATGTGTGCTGTGTCCTTTTATATGGGTTGGTGTAATGCCACCCCCCCCCCCCCCCCCCCCCCCCCCCGCCGTGGTAGTGTCACCTCTGTGTGTGTCGTGAATGCCCATTGGTCGTGTCCTATCTTACTGACCTATTGGTTGAGTGTCTGTGTGTCATGTCTCTGGTACTCCCTCTAGTGTTTATCTAGGCTACATGTATTTACATAAACCCCTTGTGTATTTACAGTGATGCATATCACCACAGGGACCGAAGCAGAGACCCAGTACAACGAGGCCCATGTGGCCACCCGAGCTGTCATTGGGCAGTTAATCGGTCTGCTCAAAATGCGGTTCCAATGTCTCGACCGCTCTGGTTGTGCCCTGCAGTACACCCCTCAGATGGCCACCCGCTTTGTGGTGGTCTGCTGTGTCTTCCACAACCTGGAGCAGCAGTGGGGTGATGTGCTGGAGGTGGTGGATGAGGAACCTGTGGCCACCTTCAAGGATGAGGACGAGGAGGAGGTGCCGGAGCAGCAGGGGCCGCAGAATAATCCTGGGAAGGAACTGGAGGACCAGCAGGAGGCTGGAGGACCAGCAGCAGCGGAGAGGGTCTTGCAAGCCCAAATGGCTAGGGAGGCCCTTACCCTCACCCGCTCCACATAGAACATGGCCTGGTCCATCATCACTACCCTCCCACCCATGGCCCAAACCCCATTTCCCAGCCTCCCAGGTTATGTGCTACATCGCTCCCAGCTGCTGGGACTGAGTCGGCACCATCAGCAGGTCACTGTTGAGCGCAAGGGGGTGATAATAACCTGCAAAGAGCTGAGCGTTGATGGTCCTCAATCTATGCTATAGTCTGACCCCCGCCAGTCTACTATGTCCCCACATCGGCGGGAAAACTGGCACCAACGACTCCAGCGTCAACATCCCCCCAAGATGAGGAATTCTCACCTTCCTAGGGGGCTAGGTTGCCATTAGAGTCATTCCTGCTGCTCCAGCCGGTGCCAAACGGCCGGCACGAATTCGCGCATGCGCGGAATGGCCGGCGTGATCTAGCTCATGCGCGGAATGGCCGGCTTATTTCCACGCATGCTTGAGGTGGGTAATTCACGCCGGCGGGACTGGCCAAAACTGGACGGCCACTCGCCAATCAGGGCCAGGAGAATCGCCGGGTGGGCCGTTGTCAACAGCCCCAGACCAGCGTAGCAGGAATCCCGCCGCCCGAAAAATGGCGCCGGAGAATAGGGCAGCCGGCGTCGGGGCCGGATTCGCGTCTCCCCCCCCCCCCCCCAGGGATTCTCCGACCTGGCAGGGTGTCGAAGAATCCCGACCCACATGTTAAATGGAGGCTGTGCCTCTCTTGGGGATGTAAAGGATTCCATGGGGTTACATTGAATAAGAGCAGGGAGTTATCCCTGATGTCCAAACTAAGATTATCCCTCAATCAACATCATAAAAAAATTATCTGGTCTTTATCACATTGCTGTTTTCTGTTTTTGGGAGTTTGCTGCGCATAAATTGGCATTACAGCAGTGACTGTACTTCATTGGCTACCAACTACTTTGTACTCATGTAGTTGTGGAGGTGCAAGAAAAATGCAAATTTTTTTTTCCCATTTCTATGGCTCTTCGGGGAAGTTTAAACTAATTTGTCAGGGGGCTGGGAAAATGAGCTGCAGTCCAGAAGCCAGTGTTGAGAGTAGTGAGGTACTGAGGAGGGTAGCAAGGTCGCAGGAGTGTACCGGCAGACAGAAAGGCGGGTTGAAGTGTGTCTACTTCAATGCAAGGAGCATCCGGAATAAGGTAGGTGAACTTGGAGCGTAGACTACGATGTTGTGGCCATTACGGAGATATGGTTAGAACAGGGGCAGGAATGGTTGTTGGAAGTTCCAGGGTATAGATGTTTCAGTAAGAGGAGGGAAGGTGGTAAAAGAGGTGGAAGAGTAGCAGTGTTAATCAAGGATAGTTTAACGGCTGCAGAAAGGCAGTTCGAAGGGGATCTGCCTACTGAGGTAATATGGGCCGAAGTTAGAAATAGGAAAGGAGCGGTCACATTGTTAGGACTTTCTATAGGCCCCCGAATAGTAATAGAGCTGTGGAAGAAGGAATTGCAAAATAGATTATGGATAGGTGTGGAGGTCTCAGGGTAGTTGTCATCGGTGACTTTAACTTTCCAAATATTGATTGGAACCTCTATAGGTCGAACAGTTCGGATGGGGCAGTTTTTGTACAGTGTGTGCAGGAGGGTTTCCTGACACAATATGGGAATAGGCCGACAAGAGGGGGGGGGGGGGGGGGGGGGGGGACACATTGGATTTGGTACTGGGTAATGAACCAGGCCAAGTATTAGATTTGTTTGTGGGAGAGAACTTTGAAGATAGTGACCACAATTCAGTGTCTTTCACTATTGCAATGGAGAGGGATATCGCCATGTGGCAGGGCAAGGTTTATAATTGGGGGAGGAGTAATTATGATGCCTCAAGAATTAGGGAGCATAAGATGGGAACAGTAACTGTCAGGGAAAGGCACAAATGAAAAGTGGAGCTTGTTCAAGGAACAAATACTGCATGTCTTTGATAGGTATGTCCCTGTCAGGCAGGGAGGAAATGGCCGTGTGAGGGAACCATAGTTCACAAAAGAGATTGAATGTCTTGTCAAGAGGAAAAAGAAAGAGTATGTAAGGATGAGAAAACAAGGTTCAGTTGGGTCACTTCAGCTTTACAAGGTAGCAAGGAATGAGCTAATAAAAGGGCTTAGGAGAGCTAGGGGGGGGACATGAGAAGTCCTTGGCGGGTCAGATCAAGGAAAACCCCAAGGCTTTTTACTCTTATGTGAGAAATAAAAGCATGACCAGGGTGAGGGTAGGGCTGGTCAAGGACAGTAGTGGGAACTTGTGCATGGAGTCAGGAGAAATAGGAGAGGTGTTGAAGAATACTTTTCTTCAATGTTCACCAAGGAGAGGGACCATGTTTTTGAGGATGAGAGTGTGATACAGGCAGGTAGGCTGGAGGAGGTAGATGTTCTGAGGAAGGATGTATTAGCAATTTTGAAAAACCTGATTGTCGACAAGTCCCCTGGCCCAGATGGGATATATCCAAGGATTCTTTGGGAGGCAAGGGAGGAGATTGCAGAGCCTTTGGCTTTGATCTTTGGGTCCTCACTGTCCACAGGGATAGTGCCAGAGGACTGGAGAGTGGCGAATGTTGTTCCTCTGTTCAGGAAAGGGAATAGGAATGACCCTGTTAATTATAGACCAGTTAGTCATACTTCGGTGGTCGGTAAGTTAACGGAAAAGGTCCTGAAGAATAGGATTTATGACCATTTGGAAAGATGCAGCTTAATTCGGGATAGTCAACACGGATTCGTGAAGGGTAAGTCTTGCCTCACAAATTTGCTTGAATTCTTTGAGGAGGTAACTAAGTGTGTAGATGAAGGTAGAGCAGTTGATGTCGTATACATGGATTTTAGTAAGGCGTTTGATAAGGTTCCCCATGATCGGCTCATGAAGAAAGTAAGGAGGTGTGGGATAGAGGTTAATTTGGCCAATTGGATAAGTAACTGGCTATCACATAGAAGACAGAGGGTGGTGGGGATGGAAAATTTTCAGACTGGAGACCAGTTACCAGCGGTGTACCACAGGGATCAGTGCTGGGTCCTCTGATATTTGTGATTTTTATCAATGACTTGGAGGAGGGGGCTGAAGGGTGGGTCAGTAAATTTGCTGATGACACTAAGATTGGTGGAGTAGTGGATGAGGTGGAGGATTGTTGTAGGCTGCAAAGAGACATTGATAGGATGCAGAGCTGGGCCCAAAAATGGCGGATGGAGTTTAACCCTGATAAGAGCGAGGTGATACATTTTGGTAGAAAAAATTTGAATATGGATTACAGGGTCAACGGCAGGGTTCTGAGGAATGTGGAGGAACAGAGAGATCTTGGGGTTCATGTCCACAGATCTTTGAAGGTTGCTACTCAAGTGGATAGAGCCGTGAAGAAGGCTTATAGTGTGTTAGCATTTATTAACAGGGGGCTTGAGTTTAAGAGCCGCGGGGTTATGCTGCAACTATACATGATCCTGGTGAGACCACATTTGGAGTATTGTGTGCAGTTCTGGTCACCTCATTATAGGAAGGATGTGGAAGCATTGGAAAGGGTGCAAAGGAGATTTACCAGGATGCTGCCTGGTTTGCAGGATAGGCCTTATGAGGAAAGGTTGAGGGAGCTAGGGCTTTTCTCTTTGGAGTGGAGGAGGATGAGAGACGACTTAATAGAGGTTTATAAGATGATGAGGGGGATAGATAGAGTGAACGTTCAGTGACTATTTCCTCGGGTGGATGTAGCTGTTACAAGGGGGCATAACTGTAAGATTCAGGGTGGGAGATATAGGAGGGATATCCGAGGTAGGTTCTTTACTCAGAGAGTGGTTAGGGTGTGGAATGGACTGCCTGCTGTGATAGTGGAGTCGGGCACTTTAGGAACTTTCAAGCGGTTATTGGATAGGCACATGGAGCACATCAGAATGGCGGGGAGTTGGATAGCTTGATCTTGGTTTCGGACAATGCTCGGCACAACATCGAGGGTGAACGGCTTGTTCTGTGCTCTACTGTTCTATGAAAATAATTCAAATATCAACACCAAATTCATGGTTCCCCTCTGAACGTTGAATATCTCTCTACTTTCATAGAGCCAGAGGGTTTTACGGCATAGAAAGAGGACTTCAGCCCAGTGTGTCTGTGCCAGCCGTCAAGTTGATACCGAAGGTCAGCCGGTTTGCAAAAGTGGGTTCCGGGAAAAAAAGTTTTAAAAACACTCTTCCAGGGGATCGGAGGCCCCCAGGTGGTTGACCTCCAGGTAGGGTGGCACCATGGCACAGATAGTGCCACCAAGGCACCTTGGCAATGCCTGCTTGGCACCACCAGCCTCACACTCTGGCAGTGCCATCCAGTTGCCAGCCTGGCACTGCCAAGGTGCCCAGGTGGCACTGCCAGGCTGACATTGACAGGGTGCCAGGCTGGCAGTGCCAAGCTGCTAGGCTGCCATTGTCCCCATGATGGGATTCAGGCATAGGAATACCCTGCTCATGTGAGGTGGAGTGTGAGGCTCCCGAGGACCCTCTTATAAGTGAGTTGGGGCTTTGGGGAGTCCGGGGGTTGCCTCAGGAGGGTCAAAAGATCAGAGTGCCATTTAAAAATGGCGTCCCAATCTCCTCTGGGCTGGTTTAGCACACTGGGCTAAATCGCTGGCTTTTAAAGCAGACCAAGGCAGGCCAGCAGTACGGTTCAATTCCCGTACCAGCCTCCTGAACAGGTGCTGAAATGTGGCGACTAGGGGCTTTTCACAGTAACTTCATTGAAGCCTATTCGTGACAATAAGCGATTTTCATTTCATTTGTCATTTCATTCATTTCCTGCACTGAGGAACTCTGGCGAGCATAGCGCCTAGTTCTGGACTCCCCCAGCATCGGAAACATCCTTCCCTCATCTACCCTGTCTAGTCCTGTTATAATTTTATGGGTTTATGTAAGATTCCCCCTGATTCTTCAAAACTCCAGCGAATGTTGCCTTAACCAACTCAAGCTCTCCTCATGCATGAGTCCCACCATCGCAGGAATCGGTCTGCTAAACCTTTGCTGCACTCCCTCTATAGCAAAAACATCCTTCCTCAGATACTGAGGCCACAACTACACACAATATACCAGGTGTGGTTCAACCATGCGCTGTATAATTGCAGCATGACATCCCTGCTCCGGTACATGAATCCTCATGTTATGAAGGCCAACATACCATTTGCCTTCTTCACAGCCTGCTGCACCTGCATGCTTACTTTTAGTGACCGGTGTAGGAGAACACCCGTGTCTCATTACAAATTCCCTTCTCTCAATCTATAGCCCTTTTCACAGTAACTTCATTTCAGTGTTACTGTAAGCCTACTTGTGACAATAATAAAGATCATTATTATTATTATTCAGATAATAATCTGCCTTCCTGTTTTTTCTGTCCTTCATATTATGAACACAGTGGCCCATTTTCACAGTCCATACTAAATCCTGCTCACTCATCATACCTATCAATTGCTGAGCAAGTCAGCATCTTAAGTTTAAAATTCTATTTCTCATGTTTAAATGCCTTCATGGCTTCACTTGTCTCTGCCCCTGTCACTGTCGTAGTAACGTCACCCAGCATTACAACCTACACTCGAATTCTGTGGTCCTTTGACTCTAGCTTCTTGTGCACGCCCCCTTCCTTTGCTCCCCACAATTGGCAGCCTCACACCCCACCCATCCCATCCTTCTCCTCCACTGTTTACCTCCTCATCTTCTTTTAAGGCTGTCCTCGTTATGCTTTTAACCACCTGGTATTTGCTTAGTTGGCAATGGCCATATTTTGTTTTTTCTCTACTCTTTCATCGGCTGTGAGCATCAGGAATTTGTTGGTCATATGCTTGAACTAAACGGTTTGTTCGGCCATTGTTGAGGGCAGTTAAGTGTCGATCATACTGCTGTGGAGCTGAAGTCATAAGTAGTGAATGTTTCTTTTTAAATAAACAATTATTACAAGATTATTAATGATAGTCATCATGGTCATTAGTTATCATTACTGAAACTAGCTTTTGAATCAGGATATATTAATTGAATTTAAACTTCAGCAGCTGTCATGATACCTCCTGAGCATTAGCTTAAAACGCACGGTTTTAAACCCCGTGATATTACCACTGCACCACTATCATCTCACTGAGCAACATTAGAATATTCAGAGTTTTAAAGTGAACAGCAATATGTCATCTATTGGTAACTATAATTGAAAAGCTTTCTTCCATTTGATAAATGTTGCCAAGCTCCATGTTATATTTCTCCAGCATTTGCAGTTTATTTTTAAATGTGGGAAAAGACAGAACATACTTCTTTAGGTAATCTTGTAATTTTGAGCAAATAATTAAGAAAAATACAGCTGAAGCTTGAAGTGATACAAATGATCCTTGGTGAATTCCAAACATTTTTTTTATTATTTGGGTACCTGAAGAAATTGCACAATATCATTTGCCAGATATTCTGACTGATCAGTGCTGCCAGCTCAAGTATTGCATGGCAATAAGAACACAAATATCACTTTGGTGGCCTTAGCTCACCCTATTAAAATGGATCATCTGATTCTGCCCTTTCCATAGCACTGCAGGAGAAATGGACCGTTGCTCACTGAGGATATTAGAATAGGTCAAAATGGGTTCATTGTGTCATAGAATGGTACAGAACAAACCCAGGCCATTCCGAAGCCAAAGATCATTACTGTTATTCAGTTATAATGAAATAATAATGCAGTTTTTCTCATTATATTCCATTTTTTGTGATTGCAAATTTCATACAACAGAGGTTATAACATTGAAAAATAAAAATAAATGCATGAAGAAAGTGCCTATGACATTTTAAACAATTGTAAAAAATATTATTTTTTTGATCAATATAGTGTTATGCCCCTTCGCAAAGGTGAAAGTGCTACATTAAATTGTATTATTGAAAAGCATTTCCATTGAAAGTTAATCAAAATTATTATATTTAATGAAACATCATGAATGATGATTGTATGTTATTCACATCTATAAAAAATGCAAAGAAAAGCATAATTTATTTTAAGACTCGGAAACAAAGTGGGTATCGTAATATCTTTTCCTGGCACAAATTTTTTAAGTTAGTAGATGGCTGTGCTTAGCTGTAGTCTAATGCAGCATAGTAAATTAAAGCGTGCCTGGTTTCCTTTGTATATCAACTTCGGAATTCATTTTGATTCAGGCAAATAAATCACTTGTGTTTAGGTGCCTGCTGAAGTGAAAATGCCTTCTCAGCATTCAACCAGAACGACACATTTAGAGGTAAGTAATGGCACACTGTCTGCCAGATCTTCCAACCAATGGTGCACTGCAATAGATATACGGACAGGAACATATATTAATAGTTACTATTTTACCTGACTTAATTTTATGTTCCAGTTAAAACCCATCAATTCAATGGCCTTAGACTTAAACAGCAGAGAAGACAGTTGTGTGCAGCATTTTTTCTGGCGTGTGTCATTCGAACAGCATTTTCATCATTGTTTCCTGAAGTTCCAGAGCTCGATGCTCTGGGTGGCTGCTTGGAGCAGGTGAAGAATGGAAGCCAGTCTTGAAAAAATAGAATCATAGAAAGGAGGCTAATTGACCCATTCTGTCCGTGCCAATTCTGTGCAAGAGTAACTCAGCTCATCACTGTAAAGTTCCAGGCCAGCGACCACACAAAAGCGATAACTGTAAGAAAACTCTATTTATTTACCTACGATAATAAAACTCCTACTCCCTAAAGGTTCACCCTCGCTAGGCCCACACTCGGGCCAGGGCATTTATGTCTCATGGGGCTCTTGGCTTAAGGGTGTAGCTCCGCCCCCTGAGTATGGGGAGATCATACTCAGGTGAGGCCACAGGGACTCTGATGTTGCAGACCCCGTGGCCTCCGGTCGAGTTATAACACCCACACTCCCCCCTGCACCCCCCCCCCCAACCCCTTCCCAAAGCCCTGAAATGTTCCTTTCTCCAGGAGTTTTTGCAATTCCAATTTGAAAACCCTGATATAATCTGCCCCACCACACTCTCAGATGGTGCATTCCAGATCCTAAGCATTCACTGTCTCGTGTCACCTCTGGTTCTCTTGCCGATCAGCTTTATATCTGTCCTCAGGTTCTTG
Source organism: Scyliorhinus canicula (assembly GCF_902713615.1). Taxonomy (NCBI): domain Eukaryota; kingdom Metazoa; phylum Chordata; class Chondrichthyes; order Carcharhiniformes; family Scyliorhinidae; genus Scyliorhinus; species Scyliorhinus canicula. The sequence goes on from NC_052152.1 coordinate 168,360,469, forward strand.
ACACTTTTGCCAATGAGAACAATTTTTCGCTGTCTACTCTATCTAGGCCTGTCATGGTTTTGACCACTTCTGTCAACTCTCTTCTCAACCTCTCGAAGGAGAACAGCTCCTCTTCTCCAATCTATCAACATAACTGAAATCCCTCATCCCTGGAACTATTCTCATAAATCTTTTCTCCACCCTGTCGAATGTCTTCATATCCTTCCTAAAGTGCGGTGCCCAGAATTGGACATAATACTCAAGTTGAAGCCAAGTCAGAGCTTTTTTTGGTCATAACTTCCATTCTTTTTTACTCTATGCCTCCATTTTAAAGCCCTTCATCTCATATGCCTTTTAACCACTTTGTCAACTTGCCCTTCTACCTTCAATGATTTGTGCACATATACCCGAGGTCCCTTTCTTCCTGCTCATCTTCTAGAATTGCATCTGTTGTCATATATTCCCTCACCTAATTTTTCCAAAAATGTACCATTTCACAGTTCTCTGAACTGGATTGTCCTCCTTACTTCCCTGAGCATCATCGGAAGCATGCTATCCAATCCAGGTGACTTACCAATTTTAAGTACAGCCAATCATTCCAGTGTCTTTATTAATCTTTAACCCACCCAGTGTTCTAACTATATCCTCTTTCACCATGACTTGTGCAACACAAGAGGACATAAAGCATACACGTATGAGTAGACCATATGGCCAGTTGAGATTGCTCCACCATTCAGCGCAACATGGCCAATTTTGGGCTTCAACTCCACCTTCCCATATTTCTCGATTCGCTGAGGGACCATAGGTATGTCAGTCATAGTCTTTAATGTATTCAATGCTAGCACTTTCACACGTCTCTGCGATTCCAAAAATTCACAACGCTTTGAATGAAGTACCTTTTCCTCACCTCAGCAATAAATTATCAACACTTTCTTCCTTGGTAAAGACAGATGTGTGTAAAAGGTTTCCTTTACTCCACACAGACTGGTCTTGGGTATCACTGATAACTGTGGGTGTCTCCTACTTGCATTGAAAACTGGAAGGGTTGCGCTAGGACAGCTTTGCAAGATAGAGAGAGCAAGGCTCACTGTTTATACCTGACCAGTGAACTTGCCCTTGTGCCACACCAGGCATCCTGACTGTCACCTACGACTGTGTGAGTCTCTCTCTTGTAGATGGTGAAATGTCACCCGGAATTGCCTCACTAGGGCAGTTTCACAACAGAGAGAGAAAGAGAGACCACTGTTTATTCCTAACCAGTGGACCCTCTTGAGTGAGCATTTTCGAGGCACCCAGATTCCTTTTCGTAATTATGTTCCGGCAATGATCGTGACTCACCAGAGCGGACAATGAGGGCAAGAGAGACTAAACAAGGATAATTTTTTTAATAAATAATTTATTCAAGAAAATCCAGATCACAAAAAATAACTCAGATCACAGCATACAGTACCCCATTGCTATGGTATGGGAACAAGAAACTAAAGGAGACACAATGTAAATTCTTACTTTTACACAATTACCTTTACACCCAAACCACCCCACCTCAACAACCTGACCTCATTGGGGTTTTCTAAATGCTGAGAGAGTATACACAATGCTCCTGGAGCTGGTTTAAAAGGCAGACTGTCTTCTCTGCTCCTTCTTTAACAGAGCTGGACCTTTGTAACAGTATCTTCCTATAGTTTTGTGTTTGTCTTAATTCTGTAGAATTCTTCTTGGAGTTTATCGCAGTAGTCTTTTCCGGCAAAAATCTATTAGTTTCTTGTCGTCTTTTCTTCCTTGAAGTCTTCCATTGTAATAGTCTGAAATCTCCTTGGAGTAGCCTTTTCTTGTAGTCTGTCCTTGTAGTCTGTCCTTGTAGTCTCAACTCTGTAGCTAACGCTGAGTGACCTCTGTTTCTTCATCTGGTAGAAAGGATGGATCTTCGAATCTCTGAATGAATCTCTCTCAATGGATCTCTGAACTCTGTCTTGAGTTCAATATTTTAAAAGGTAAAAACCTGAATGGAGTTGGCTGGCCCCTCCCACTGGTAAGTTTCAGGACAAAGGCGAGCTGATTGTTTACAGGATGAAACTGATAACGTTTCATCACAAAGGATCCAAAACGTTTTTGGAGACATCTGGGCCGGGATTCTCCGAGCCCGCGCTGGGTCGGAGAATTGCTGGTGATGCGGGAAATTCCCGACATGCCGCTCTGGCACCGGGACACAATTCTCCGGTGACTGGAGAAACAGCGGCAATCGCACCCGCGCGATCAACTGGTCGCATAGCTGGTCGGGGGCCGCTGAAAGAGGCCCCCGCGACCATTCTCCGCAGTTGACCAGCCAAATTACCGCCGGTTCCTGCCAGTATGGTTCCAACCTGGTACCACCGATCACGAACTTGGACCCGCGGCCGCAGTAGCCATCCTGGTGGGGGGGGCAGGTAGACACCGGGGGGGGTAGTCCAGGCCCGCGATCGGGGGCTACCGATTGGCGGGTGCCCGTGATCTGGAGGGGGCCAACCTCCTTCCGCGCAGGCGTGGAGACGGCCGCCGTGCGAATGCGTGGACCCGCGCTGGCAATGCAGGGCCACCTTTTGGTGCCGGAGCAGGGCGCAGCAATCCACCGCCATGGTGGCGGCCCTGTCGCTGAATCTCTGGGCCAGGAGGCCTGGTGACACCAGCGTACACCACTCCGGTGTTTATACCGGCGTCAACATTTGGCCGGGATTTCGGAGAATCCCGCCCTGCTTTTCTGAAAATTGTTTCAAGGCAGTTGCTGGGAACTGTTTAGCGTTTTCCCATTAGTGGAGGCAAAATTTGTTTTGCTGGGGCTAAACTTATTCCCAGACTCATCGGCCGGGATTCTCCGAGCCTCCGTGCCGCAATCATGCCCTGTGCGGGGGTGGAGAATGGGTCTTCAGACCCGTGATTGGGTCCAATGCCTTTGCGCGATTCTCCAGTGACAGGAGAATCGGTGCCAGTCATTCACGCACATTGGTGACGTGGTGCCAGTGGGGGCCATTGAAAGAGGCCCCGCGGCGACTCTCCGCGGATGACCGGCCGAGTTCCCGCCGGTGTGGTTTACGTATGGTTCCACCCGGCGGGAGCTCGGAGTTACGGCTGTGGTGGCCGTCCTGGTGCGGGGGGATCCATGACGGCCAGGCCCGCAATCGGGGGCAACTGATCAGCGGGTGCGCACGGTCTAGGGGAGCATACTTCTTCGGTGCCAGCCCACTGTGTGGGTCCGCCATGTCATGTGGCGCCGGTGCGCGGATCTGCACCAGGAAGTGCGTGGAGCACTCCGCGGCCCTGCTAGCCCCCTTAAAAATGGAGAATCACTCAGGACATTCTAGAAAAAAGTCCGGAGCGATTCGCGCCCATTTTCTCGTGGGCATGGGGAAATTGCCCCATTATTAGAGAATCCCGCGCATTGTCTCTACCACAGTTGATCAGGGATATCAAAACCCTTCTGCATAATTTTCAGTCAGATTTGCCATGTCTCGTGGCTCCTTTGTCCACGTACAAGATGAGTCTGAGGAACGTGTGTATTTTTTAAAAAATGTATTTTATTATAAACATGTATCAAAACAGGTTACAACGAATAAATATCCCGGGAAACATACTCCTCAACAATCAACCAAACGGTCTGTACAGATCTTTCCTCTTTTTCACCACCCCTCCCCTGCACGAACAGCCCCTCAAACACTTTCACAAACTTCCGCCACCTTTCCTCAAACCCCCCTGAAGAGCCCCTTAACTCATACTTTATCTTCTCTAATCGCAGGAAGTCGTACAGGACATCCAACCAAGCCGCTATCCCGGTGGCGATGCCGACCGCCACTCCAGCAAAATTCGTCGCCGTGCAATCAGAGAGGTGAAGGCCAAGACATCGACCTTCCTCCTCTCCATGAGCTCCCGCTTCTCTGAAACCCAAATATCGCCACCAAAGGTGCTCCTCCTCCTCCACTATCCTGGCTAAGACTGCGAACACTCCTACCCAGAATCTTCCCAATTTTTCGCAACCCCAAAACATGTGCACGTGATTCATTGGCCCCTGCCCACACCTCTCACACTCATCTGCTACCCCCTGAAAGAACCCACTCATTCGCGCCTGAGTCATATGCACCCTGTGCACCACCTTAAACTGTATCAGGCTCATCCTTGCACAAGAGGAGGTCCCCTTTATCCGTCGCAGTGACTCACTCCAAACTCCCCAATTGATCTTCCCTCCCAACTCCGCTTCCCATTTCTCCTTGATCTTCCCTACCCGCTTGCCTTCCTGCTCCTCCAGTCACTTGTATATATCCCCAATTCTTCCCTACCCTTCCACATCCGGAAGCAGCAGTCGCTCCAGCAGGGTGTATCCTGGCAACCTATGGAACCCCCTCCAGACCTTTTGTGCAAAGCCCCTAACCTGCAGATACCTGAACTCACTCCCCCTCAGCAGCTCTATCCTCTCCCTTAGCTCCTCCAGACTGGTGAACCCTTCCTCCAAATACAAATCCCTCACCTTGACCAGCCCCACTTCCCTCTACCTCTTGTATACACTATCCTTACTCCCGGCTCAAATCCATGATTCTCGCATAGCGGCGTTAGCACTGACATCCCTTCCTTCCTAACAGCCTCCTCAACTGATTCCATATCTTCACTATGGACTGCACCACCGGTCTCCTTGAATACCTACTCAGAGCCATTGACAATGCTCTCATCACCATAGCCCTTAAACTAGACCCCTCGCAAGATTCCTCCTCCATCCTAACCCACTCTACACCTTCTCCTTCCCACCACCACCGCATCTTGTCCACATTCACCGCCCAATAATAATGAAGCAAATTTGGCAATGCCTCTGTAGGGTCCTCCCCACCCTCAGCACTTTCCCCTCCCATAAAAAGTCAAAGATGATTGTGTCCACTTTCCAAAAAATGGCCTTTGGTATAAAGATCGGGAGAGCCTGAAAGATAAACAAGTACCTTGGCCGAATATTCATTTTCACCACTTGGACCCTCCCCGCCAGTGTTAAGTGCCGTGTATCCCACCTCTTAAGATCCTCCCTAGACTCCTCCACCAGCTTGGTTAAGTTCCACTATGGAGCGCCGTCCATTCCCTCGCCACCTGAATCCCCAAATACCTAAACCTAGCCCTCGCTACCATAAATGGCATCCCCCCTAAATTAGCCCGTTTTGCCAGCTCATTCACCAGGAATACCTCGCTTTTCCCTACATTCAGCTTGTACCCTAAGAACCTCCAAACCTCCCCAGCAGGCCATAATCCTTCCCATACTCTACAACGGATCCAAAACGTGCAGCAAGAGGTCATCGGCATAGAGCGACACCTGATGCTCCCTCTGTTCCCTCATAATCCTCTGCCACTTTGCCGACCCCCTGAGAGCCATCGCCAATGGCTCTATGGCCAGTGCAAACAGCTGCGGTATCAGCAGGCACCCCTGCCTTGAACCCCAGTGTAAGTCAAAGCTTTGTGAGCTCATATCATTCGTCCTCACCTTTTCTCTTGGTGCCACATACAACAACCATACCCATGCCACAAATCTCGGGTCAAACCCAAACCTTCCAAAAACCTCGAACAAGAACCGCCACTCCACCCGATCAAATGCATTCTCCATGGACACCACCACCTCCGGTACCAGAACCCCCGATGGATTCATCACCACATTCAACAGCCGTCTTATATTACTCGTGAACTGCCTGTTCTTCACGAAGCCTGTTTGATCTTCTGCCACCACTCCGGAGACACCCTCCTCCATCCTCCCCGCCAACAACTTAGCCAATACTTTCACATCCTTGTTCAATAGTGATATGGGTCTATATGACCCACATTCCACCAGGTCCTTCCCCTTTTTCGGAATTAGTGTGATTACTGCCTGCATCATCGTCCCCGGCAACTCCCCCTTCTCCAGCGCTTCATTAAACGCCCCAACAGATGTTAGGCCCAGGTCCGTCACAAATTCCTTCTAAAATTCCGCCGGGTACCCATCCGGCCCAGGGGCCTTCCTGACTTCAATCTGTGGTGAGTGTATTACTGCGACCATTCACCATTGTATTACATTACACTACACTGTATTATGTTGATGCCCTTGTAGACTTCACCTATGGCCCACCATTGTATTACATTACATTACATTGTATTATGTTGGTGCCCTTGTGGGTTCCGCCTATGGCTCCGCCCCCTCGGGGGAGATCTATAGATCTGTAGCCTGTAGAAGACACTCAGTACAGAGCAGTCACAGGCAGGCACAGTTCTAGCTGATTAAAACCACTGTTCACTTTAACTCTCCATCTTGTGTGAATGATGGTCACATCACTATCCAGTATCTCCCTCAACCCCAGGGGCTTCTGCAACACCTGCCTCTTTGTTTCCTCCAGCTGGGGAAATTCCAGCTTGTCCAGAAGCTGCCCCATGTCCCCCCTCCTCTCTCCCGGGTTCACATCAAAGTCCCTGTTAAGACTCCCTAAATGCTTCATTTACCTTGCGTGGCTCTGACCCACATCCCGAACCCAAATCCGTATTTTCAATATTTCCCTGGATGCAGCCTGCCTCCGCAGTTGGTGCGCCAGCATGTGGCTCGCCTTCTCCCCATACTCATATTGCACCCCCCTTGCCCTACCACCCTCCCCATTGTCAAACTGCCCCTGCAACTTTTCCTCCATGCCAATCCATCCACAGTGGGCACTCTCGAATATTCCCTGTCCACCTCCACTGTCTTGCTCACAGGACGGTCATGTTCCTCCCTCCTTTCCCTATCCGCATGAACTGTAAACAAAATAATTTTTCCCCAGACCACTGCCTTCAGTGCTTCCCAGAAAATGGCTGCCAACACCTCTCCATTCTGATTCAACTCCACATTATCCCTAATCACCGCCCGCACCTTATCACAAAAACCTCCATCAGCCAACAACCCCATATCAAACCTTCACCCGGGCCTCTGCTCTCGTCCCGATCTCAACCAAGTCTCCAGCCAGTGGGGCGCATGTTCCAAGATAACTATCCCCGCATACTCTGCTCCCTCCACCCCAACCAAAATCTCCCGACTCACGACAAAGTAATCAATCCTCGAATACACCTTATAGACATGTGAAAAGAAAAAACACTCCCTTCCCATTGTGTTCTGAAAGCACCATGGATCCACCATATCCATCCTCCGCAAGGTGTGCATTCTGATGTCTGCCCTCTTGCAGACATCTTGCTGGACTGTTTAAAGAAAGTTTCTGCCTTTTTTTAAAAAAATGTCAGTGTGACTTGTACAATTTTGTCCTGGTGATTTTGTCACATATGATGGATTGCTGTAACTTACATGTGAAATGTTCATTCATTACCTCAGCCGAGCTTTCTACCTCCAAGTGTAGATCCCCTTGTTAACCACGAACTGACTGACCAATTGACACTTCCTACTTTTTCACCATTTATATGCTGAAGAAGACTTTTGGATTCCCATGTTGGCTGCCCCTTTTCATACTCTCCCTTTATTTATCTCTCGGATCTCCTTCTTCACTTCCCTCTGTATTTTGAATATTCAGCCCGGTTCTTGCTTGTATTACCAACCTGACGGCTATTATAACTCCCTTTTCTTGCATCCTCTCACTCTATTGGCTTGCATTTTGGGCCCTGGCAGGGCCAGAATCATAGATGGGGAGGAGCTGAAGTTACCGGTGCCAGCTGACGGGCCCAAGGTCCTCAGCTCGAATCCACCCCTGAATCTTTCTTGTCAGGCAGGACTACGAGGGGGCAGTGTGGTGCCAAAGAGATACCCGCCCACAAGTGGCAGGTAGCCATTTAGGTTTGTTAAGAGCCTACTAAAGTGAATTAAAGGAGGCTGATTGGATTATTTCAGTTTAGCTGGCCTTCAGCAGTTGACCAGGTAGACCTAAAGGTTTAACTAGAGGTCTTCTTTCTTAGCAACCCCATGGAGGAGCTTCAACCTCCTGCCCCTCACCCTCTCCCTCACGCATGGCTGCAAAACCCATTTTAAGTTTAAATTTTAAAAAGTTGGAGAGAGGGTGTGTCTATCTTCTATCCTCTCCCTTACTTACCCCCCCCCCCCCCCCCCCCCCCATTACAGACAGCTGGTCCTTTCAACATGCTCACCAACTTTATACACCACACTTTGTATTTTATGCACGTGTACACAGTAAACCTGAATTATGTTCGATCATACTCCCTCTTGGTCTGACGCCACTTAAGATGTTAATATTTCTTACTTAGTGTTATCCGCTTTTCCCAATCATTTATGTTGTTTATTTACTCTGCTGCAAGTTACTTTAACCTCTTCCCAACAATTCTAGCAAACCACCCTGAGAGGAATTTGATCCTGGCTGTGTTTAGGTGCAGCTCTTTCAGCCTACATAGATCTCACCTAGCCCAGAACAAGTCTCAATATCCCAGGAATCGAAACTCCTCGGGCGGGATTCTCTGATCCTGAGGCTAAGTGCTGACACTGTCGGAAACGCCGTCGCGTTTCTCGACGGCGTCAACACGACCTCACAATCAGCAAATCTGGCCCCTAGAGGGGGCCAGCACGGCACTGGAGTGGTGCACGCCGCTCCAGCTGCTGAACCTGTCGTGAACTGGGCGCCACAGGGTCCACGCATGCGCAGTGGAGCCGGCGCCAACGCGCGCATGCGCGGTTTCTCCCCTCTCTGCGCCGGCACAGGGCTACAGGGGCCGGCACGGACGAAAGGAGGCCCCCAGCCAGTGAGGGTGGGCCCTGATCACGGGCCAGGCCACATTGGAGGCCCCCCCGGGGGTCAGAACCACTCCACAGAATGCCCCCGACCCTTCCACGCCGAGTTCCCGCCGGCTGAGAGCAGGTGTGAACGGCGCCGGCGGGACGCGAGTTTTTGGACATGGTTGTTCAGCCCATCCCGGCTGAGAATCGCCGGGGGGAGCCCCATAGAATGGCCCCTGGCCAGCACCGCGCCGACCACGGCCGTGCCAATGACGCCGATTCTCCGCTCTGTGGGGTGGCGTGGCGCGATTTTCACCGGTCATGGAGATCCTCCGGCCCAGCCCCGGGCTGAGAGAATCCCGCCCCTTCATTCTGCACCGTATCTGCAGCCATGCATTCATCTGCTTTATCCTTATTTCTACTATTGTCTGGAAATTATCAGACACTTCGACCAGTTTATTATTAAAACTTTTACCCAGCTACCCTTATTTACGAGATCAACAAAAGGATAGGACTCGGTTCACGGTTCAACCCAGATTTATTAATAAGTTCAATAAATGTTTGTGGTGATATGAGTGGGAGCACTGCCATTGGTGCAGAGCATTGGTTTCCCATTGGCTCTGGCTGGTCATATGCCTCTCATCTGATTGGCTGGAACTAGTCATGTGACTGCTCACCAATTGGTCGAGAGGCAAGTAGACCCCGCCTCCGAGGCAGAGTATAAGTACCCAGGTTTCCCGGCGGTCGGCCTTTCTCTGTAGTCAACCACCGGGCTAACAACTAGCTGATTAAAGCCACTGTTTGGATCTTCATCGTGTCTCACGTCCAATTGATGGTACATCAATTTAATCAGCTAGAATTGTGGAATGGAGCTACGCATCAAGCCTGACTGCCTCCGCACCAGCCCGCATGCCTCAAATGCGACTGCAATCTTTAAACATTGGCAGGCGTGCTTCAACAGTTACCTGACAACTGCAGCCAGCAAACCCTCCAAGGAGCAGAAACTCCACATCTTACACTCGTGCGTGGGCACGGCGGTATATTCAATGATTGAGGACGAAAGCGATTATGATGCGGCCATGGATATCCTGAAAGGACACTTTCTCCGGCCGGTCAACAAAGTATATGCACGGCATCTCCTGACGACTAGACAGCAGTTCCCTGGTGAGTCACTCGACAAATTCTACCAGGCCCTCACAGCTCCAGGGAGAATGTGCGCCTGTCCCCAAGTTTCGGCGACCGAGCACATGGAACTTTTAATTAGAGACGCTTATGTTGCCGGCATGCAATCCTCCTCTATCCGCCAACAATTGCTGGAGAAGAACGCCCTCAGCCTAGCTGAGGCACGGACCCCTGCAACCCCCCTGGAGGTCGCTGAACTGAACGCCCACGCATACGCCCCTCGCCGTGCAGCAACCCCCTGGACATCGTGGCACGCACCACCCCCATCCTCAGCTGACCCCGAAGCCCCCCCAGGCCTGCGCTGCGGGTCGCTCCGACAAGGTAGCGGGGCCCCGTTGCTATTTTTGTGGCCTCTCCAAGCACCCCCGCCCGCGTTGCCCGGCCCGCTACGCTCTGTGTAAGTGCTGTGGGAAGAAGGGGCACTACGCGGTGGTCTGCCAGACCAAGTCGGTCGCTGCTGTTCCGCGCAGCGACCACGGATCGCCCCCCCCCGGGCCTCCCCCAGGGCCCGCGCCACGCACCAACCTCTCCGGCCCGCCTCCCAGCCCCCGCAACAGGCCCACGGTCCTCCAGCCCCCGCTCCCAGCTGCCCCAACCGGCCCGCAGATGCCACCGACACTGCCCCCAGCTGCCACAAGGTCCCCACGGGCGCCGCCATCTTGGGCCCCGGACGCCACGTGCAGGTCATGGGTGCCGCCATCTTGGGGCCCCGACTCCACGTGCGGGTCGTGGGCGTCGCCATCTTGGGACCCCGATTCCATGTGCGGGTCCTGGGCGCCGCCATCTTGGGCCAATACGGAAGGCCCTGCCAGCAATTACTCTGCCACCGAGGATGACCTGGAACTCTCGCCACGACTTGCTTCCATTACTCTCGACCAGTCGCAACCACGCTCGCTCGCCAAGACTACGACAACGATCCAGCTCAACGGACACAATACGAAATGCCCACCCCGACACGGTAAGACGCTGCGCGCTCCCCATCCACCCAGTTAAGCATAAAATCGAACTGGCCTCGGGTTCGCACTCCGTCCAAATCACCGGGTGCTGCTTAGCGGACCTCACGGTCCAGGGGAGGGTTTTCAAAAACTTCAAACTCCTCATTCTCCCCCGTCTATGCGCTCCAGAACTCTTGGGCCTGGATTTCCAGTGCAACCTGCAGAGCTTAACCTTCCAATTCGGCGGTCCTATTCGCCCCCTTACTGTCTGCAGACTCGCATCCCTCAAAGTGGACCCACCTTCCTTGTTTGCTAATCTCACCCCAGATTGTAAACCTGTCACCACTCGGAGCAGACGATACAGTGCCCAGCACCGGACCTTCATCGGGTCCGAGGTCCAGAGGCTCCTTAAGGAAGGAGTTATCGAGGCCATCAACAGTCCCTGGCGAGCCCAAGTGCTGGTAGTTCGGACTGGGGAGAAAAACCGGATGGTAATTGATTACAGTCAGACCATCAACAGGTTTACGCAGCTGGACACGTACCCTCGCCCCCGTATTTCCGACCTGGTTAACAGGATCGCGAAATACAACGTTTTTTCCACGGTGGACCTTAAGTCCGCCTACCACAAGCTCCCCATCCATGCGAGTGACCGCAAGTACACCGCGTTTGAGGCAGATGGGTGCCTCTACCACTTCCTCAGGGTTCCATTCGGTGTCACAAATGGGGTCTCGGTCTTCCAACGGGAGATGGACTGAATGGTCAACAAGCATGGGTTACGGGCTACCTTCCCGTACCTCGATAACATCACCATCTGCAGACACGATCAGCAGGACCATGACATCAACCTTCAAAAATTCTTCCGAACCGCAAAACTTCATTTAACCTACAATAAGGATAAGTGCGTGTTTAGCACCGACCGTCTAGCCATCCTTGGCTACGTAGTGCGTAATGGAGTGATAGGCCCCGATCCCGAACGCATGCGCCCCCTGATGGAACTCCCTCTCCCCAACTCCGTCAAATCCCTCAAACGCTGCCTGGGCTTCTTCTCCTATTACGCCCGGTGGATCCCCAATTACGCCGACAAAGCCCTCCAGTCCACCTCTTTTCCCCTGTCGATGGAGGCCCGCCAGGCCTTTAGCCGCATCAAAGCGGATATCGCAAAGGCCACGATGCGCGCTATCGACGAGTCCCTCCCATTCCAGGTTGAGAGCGATGCGTCTGATGTAGCTCTGGCGGCCACCCTGAACCAAGCGGGCAGACCCGTGGCCTTCTTCTCACGAACCCTCCACGCTTCCGAAATCCACTACTCCTCGGTGGAAAAGGAGGCACAGGCCATAGTCGAAGCTGTGCGATATTGGAGGCACTATCTGGCCGGCAGGAGGTTTACCCTCCCCACAGACCAACGGTCAGTATCTTTCAAGTTCGATAATGCACAGAGGGGCAAGATCAAGAATGACAAGATCTTGCAGTGGCGGATCGAGTTGTCCACGTACAACTACGATATCTTGTATCGTCCTGGGAAGCTCAACGAGCCTTCCGCTGCCCTATCCCGCGGTACCTGCACCAGCGCGCAGATTGACCGCCTCCGCTCCCTCCACACAGACCTCTGACATCCAGGGGTCACTCGTTTTTACCATTTTATTAAGACCCGCAACCTGCCCTACTTTGTTGAGGAAGTCAGGACCGTCACCAGGGACTGCCACGTCTGCGCCGAGTGCAAACCGCACTTCTACCGCCCCGAACGAGCGCATCTGATCAAGGCATCCCGCCCCTTTGAACGTCTGAGTATAGACTTCAAGGGTCCCCTCCCCTCCAACAACCGTAACACATATTTCTTGAGTGTTATCGACGAGTACTCCCGCTTTCTTTTTGCCATTCCCTGTCCCGACATGACCACAACAACCGTCATAAAGGCCCTCCTATCCATCTTCTCCTGTTCGGTTACCCGGCGTACATCCACAGCGACCAGGGACCCTCTTTTATGAGTAACGAACTGCGTCAATTCCTGCTCAGCAGGTGCATAACCTCTAGCAGGACGACCAGTTATAACCCCTGGGGTAACGGTCAGGTCGAGCGGGAGAATGGCACCATTTGGAAGACCAACCTGCTGGCCCTACGGTCCAGAGATCTCCCTGTTCCCCGTTGGCAAGAGGTCATCCCCGACGCCCTTCACTCAATCCGGTCTCTCCTCTGTACTACCACTAATCAAACACCTCATGAACGTCTTCTTGTTTTCCCTAGGAGGTCGTCCTCAGGATCCCCTCTCCCGACCTGGCTGGCCACTCCCGGGCCCATCTTGCTCCGGAAGCATGTGCAGGTGCACACGTCCGACCCGTTGGTTGAGCGAGTCCAGTTACTCCACGCAAACCCGTAGTATGCGTACGTGGAGTATCCCGACGGTCGGCAGGATACGGTCATGCTTCGGGACCTGGCACCCGCCGGTGTGCGGCCCTCTCCTCTTCCATCAACACCCCCCCCAACCCTCAATTCCCCCCAGCGTCCCCCGCGCCACCACGACCCAGCGCATATAGCCCCCCTTCCCCGATTACAGCGTCTCCACCACCGGCTCGGGGTACGGAGACACATCTACGACCGACGCTCCCGGAGGCAAGGGCGACCATCGGCCCGACATCACCGGCTCCACTGCGACGGTCCACCAGAACATCACAGGCACCCGACAGGCTGATCGTGACCATCTGATGCAACCATGGGACTTTATTGGACTCTATTGTAATTGTTTTGCATCCTAATGTAGTATTGTTTATTTTTGCCACGAGCCAGTGCGCAGCCCATATCTTTGATTATCTCTACTGATATCACCAGTCCTCGGACTCCCCCCCTCTCTTCCCCTCACACACACCCCCCCCCCCCGCCTTCTTTCTCCACAAGGGGTGAATGTGGTGATATGAGTGGGAGCACTGCCATTGGTGCAGAGCATTGGTTTCCCATTGGCTCTGGCTGGTCATGTGCCTCTCGTCTGATTGGCTGGGACTAGTCATGTGACTGCTCACCAATTGGTCGAGAGGCAAGTAGACCCCGCCTCCGAGGTGGGGTATAAGTACCCAGGTTTCCCGGCGGTCGGCCTTTCTCTGTAGTCGACCACCAGGCTAACAACTAGCTGATTAAAGCCACTGTTTGCATCTTCATCGTGTCCCGCGTCCAATTGATGGTACATCAATGTTAACACATGGTTACTATTTCCAAAATATCTTAACCCTGTTTCCCTAAGATTCTAATGCTACCCGTGTCGATGAACTTGATGGATCCACAGGCCCAACTTTCTGAGCCTCTGCCATCTCAGGGTCCTGGTCTTGAAGGTGATTCTCGTATGCCCTCTTCTATCCGTCTCTGGGTTGATTCAGAGACTTGTCTGTAGTCTCCTTCACTGCGGGTTGTGCTGCGTCTTTGCTGCTATTGGTCTCCTGGTGTCTCCTCTTACCCCGTCCTCTGCATCCTTCTGGAAGCTTCCCTGTATTCCAGCTAATGGGATTTCCGAGTGGAGGTTACGCACCTAATGAGGTTGCAGATCCTTTGTCTGATGGGACATTCGCTGCACCCTATGTGACGATCGCCAGGTATGCATAATCCACATAGCCCCCTTCCAAATAAGATCACAGCAGGAACCTGAGGAGTCAGAGATTCTGGCTGAAACCAGGGAATACACAAACCACCTGCCAAATACAGTCAGGGTCGAGTAGTTCCAATCTCTGCTCCTGAGGCATGCTCTCGCTTGCCCTGCTTGTTCATGACCTGTATTGTTTTTCACCTTGGCGTGTCTGGGTTCCCAGTGGTCTTTGCTGTAGGAGCTGTCTATTGCAGCAGTTTAATTTAGAGGGTCCGATTGTCAATTGGGCCTATGATTCAGGCCTTTGGCTATCTGGTCACAGTACTCACTGATGCCTTGGACTGGGAGCAATCTGCTGAGTACGATTTGAGGCCCTGTTTACTCATTTCTTTCTTGGCTCAGTAAAATCTGCTTGCAGGGTCTCAACCCTCTTTCAACCTATGTAATTTGTACTGATATGGACCACATCATATGGGTGTTCAGCCTCCCCTACCTGAGCGCTTTAACCACTCATTGACATCCAATCACGGCAAGGAGGCAACATACCATCCTGGATTCATGACACACATCTACTCCCCTAACTATTGAATTCCTGTCTCCACCCTTAATGATGGAGGTAAACATTGAAGCATTCACAACAATTTTCAATCAGAAATGCTGATTGGATGATCAGCACGGGGCAGCACAGTAGCATTGTGGATAGCACAATTGCTTCACAGCTCCAGGGTCCCAGGTTCGATTCCGGCTTGGATCACTGTCTGTGCGGAGTCTGCACATCCTCCCCGTGTGTGCGTGGGTTTCCTCCGGGTGCTCCAGTTTCCCCCCACAGTCCAAAGATGTGCAGGTTAGATGGATTGGCCATGATAAATTGCCCTTAGTGTCCAAAATTGCCCTTAGTGTTGGGTGGGGTTACTGGGTTATGGGGATAGGGTGGAGATGTGGACCTTGGGTAGGGTGCTCTTTCCAAGACCCGGTGCAGACTCGATGGGCTGAATGGACTCCTTCAGCACTGTAAATTCTATGATAATCTCAGCCTCCTCCTGAGGTCCCCAGCATCACAGGTGTCAATCTTCAACAAAATCATTTCACTCGATGTGATATCAAGAAACGACTGAAAGCACTGAATACTGCAAAGGGTATGGGCACTGACAATATTCTAGCAATAGTACAGAAAACTGTTCCAGTACAGTTACAGCACTGGCATTATGCAGCAATGTGGAAAATTGCCTGTGTATTTCCTGTACACAAGAAATAGAACAAATCCAACCTGGCCAATTACTGCCCCATCAAGTTCAATCATCACTAAAGTGATGGAAGGGATCATCAACAGTGCTATCAAACGGCACTTTCACAGCAATAACCTGTTCACTGATGCATGCTCAGTTTGGGTTCAGTCAGGGCTAAAAAGGTATTACAAAGTAATAAAACACATGCATCTACATTCATTTGGATTAGAGATAAGAATTGAGTCCATTAGTAAATAAATGTAAATAAAAAGTTATACGGAACAGTCCTTGAGTTGCAAGGAGTAGATGATGACTTGTTGAAGCTGTTAAGATTGTTTTCAGCATGGGGCAGCATGGTGGCGCAGTGAGTAGCACTGCTGCCTCATGGCACGGAGATCCCAGGTTCGATCCTGGTTCTGGGTCATTGTCCGTGTGGAGTTTGCACATACTTCCCATGTTTGCATGTGTTTCGCCCCCACAACCCAAACATGTGCAGGCTAGGTGGACTAGACACACTAAATTGCCCCTTAATCGGAAAAAATGAATTGGGTACTCTAAATTTATATTAAAAAAGATTGTTTTCAGCATTGTTGGCTTTTGCTAATGAACAGTTGATTCCTTAGTTCAGCTGTCCTTTCATTCAGTAGTTCAGTAGAGATTTCTGTTATTTTCCAGCTATACTCCTTCTGCTGGTTTATTGACTTTCACAGAGTGAAAAAGTGTTTTAGGTGATCCGGCAAATCTGGCTATCTTTTCAGGTGTCCTGCCACGGTTATTGTACTCTCTTCAGTGTGGCAAACCTTCAGCTGCTTTTCACACAGCACACAAACAGATTGACACTGGGACAGAACGGCATAGGCAGGTAATAGGCAGGCTTTTAACCTCCAGTTATGTGCATTCCAAGAGGACCAGACTGTACTAGCCTGTCTAGGCCATTATACCCAGGGTCTTGGAGATGAGAGGGTCATTATGTTCCTTTGTTCTTCCCGGACATGGTAATCAGTTTTTGGATGATTTGACAAGTACCTTGTCCAGAAGCACAGAGAGGGGTTCCATTGTTACTTAGAATAACTCCTTGCAGCCATTCTGATCAGTAACTATTTGTACATTCTCAGCCAGTGTTTACGTCCATATTTTCAAACATGTAACTAAGGTCATTTTTAAATTTCAATATTTCCTTGTAAAATTCCAGGATTTTTCTCCATCATCATAACACAGTTAAGAATTTTAATTGGGCTTGGCAGCTAACATAATGACAAACTAAATTGTACTTCGCACATACTCTTAACTCTAGGGCAGCACGGTAGCATGGTGGTTAGCATAAATCCTTCACAGCTCCAGGGTCCCAGGTTCAGTTCCCGGCTGGGTCACTGTCTGTGCGGAGTCTGCATGTCCTCCCCGTGTGATCGTGGGTTTCCTCCGGGTGCTCCGGTTTCTTCCCACAGTCCAAAGATTGCTCGGCACAACATTGAGGGCCGAAGGGCCTGTTCTGTGCTGTACTGTTCTATGTTCTATGTTCTATGTGCGGGTTCGGTAGATTGGCCATGCTAAATTGCCCGTAGTGTCCTAAAAAGTAAGGTTAAGGGGGGGTTATTGGGTTACGGGTATAGGGTGGATACGTGGGTTTGAGTAGGGTGATCATTGCTCGGCACAACATCGAGGGCCGAAGGGCCTGTTCTGTGCTGTACTGTTCTATGTTCTATGTTAACAATTTGAGATAAGGCAGTTTGTCAGTATATTGGAAAGACATTTGCACTTACAATATTGGAATGATTTTATTAATTTTGGGATCTTAATCAGGGGGGTTAAATGAACAGATAATGTAAGTGTTATGAGAGGGGTGGGGAGAGCATGGAAATTGTTCACTCAAGGCAAAAGTTGGTAATAATACGATCAACTGTCATTTTCTGAACACAACATTGATCAGTTTGATAAATAGTGACTTGTGAAAGGAAACCAATTCAATATCACGGGCAAAATTTGTACAATTTATTATTTTTGGTGTTATGAGACTTGTTGGGAAACAAATAATTTTCATTGAAAACTATGTTCTATTCAGTCATGTATTTCATGAAAATAAACCTGTTGTTACTTTAGAATCGATCTTGTCTCACCAGTGTTATAGAACAGGGTCGGGAGAGAACTAAAAATCTTATACCCATTCCCTTGCTGTCTGTAATCAGTATTATAGAGAAAGATTTGAGTATTTCTTATGCTCCGAAATGTACATGGTTAATTTAAATAACAGCAGTAAGGTTTTGTAGATTAAGTAAAGAAGATTATTTATTCATGCATGAAACCCAAAAGTGCAAATATCACAGCATTCACACATGCACATACACACTCTCGCCTGCACACACAGGAGAAGGATGCTGTTCAAGAGGATAATGCACTTATACAAGTTGTAAACTGAAGAATAGTTCAAAGTTTATGTCAGCACTTCACAGGAAAAACAGTCATTGCTGGCTTGGCACAGGTGGGACTGGGTTCTCCACACCCCGATGCCGAAATCGCGTTCAGCACCAGGCGGAGAATCCGTTTTCGCGCATGAAATTGTGCCCGCCACCAGTTTCGCAATTCTCTGCGCCCTGAAAATCGGCGTACGCCGCGCCGAATATCCATCGCCTCTGGCCATTGAGGCCCATCAGCGATTCTCCGTTCCTGAACGGCCAAATTCCCGACAGTGTGGACCACTCATGGTCTCACCATCCGGGATCCTTGCTTGGCGGGTGCGGACTCAGTCCGGGGCCGCCACAGTCAAGAGAGGGCCGATCGGAGGGCAGGAGATGTTTCATGTGGAACTGTGGGCTATGAGTGCGGGCAGTCTGGGGCATGCGAGCAGCTGATGCGGGGCACTACTTTGCCTGTTCAGGTCCGTGGGCCGAGTCCACCATGGATCACGCCGCAGCCGCTGGAGGCCGCTGCCATGCGCATGCGTGGCCTCTGACCAAAAGTGCGAGGGGCCATATCGAGAGCTAGAGCTGCGTACTCTATGACAACTGCCTGCTTGCCCCCTGCAAGATGGTGAATCTGCGGCCTTTTGACACCAGTTTTTCTGGCGTGAAAGACCATGGCCGGGATTCTCCAATTTCGCGGCCAAGTTCTGACGTTGGCATGAAAAGCAGCGTCAACCACTCTGGCATCAATGGTCCGCGATACTGAGGAATGCTCCCCTTCCTAGGGGGCTAGTTCGGCGGCAGAGGGGTCCCCGCAGCTCCAGCTAGCGCAGAACGGCCGGCGTGATTCCGCACATGTACGTGGGTTCCCATCTGCGCGCCGGACCCGGGGCAATATGGCAGAGCCCTACAGGGGCCCGGCGCAGAGCAACATAGGCCCCCACGGAACCAGCCTGCCCACCTATCAGTAGCCCCCGATCGCAGGCCAGACTGCCGTGGAGGCCCCCCCCCCCCCGGTGTTGGATCCCTCTTCCCCCCCCCCCCCCCCCCTCCAGTGCAAACCCTGCAGACACACCTTCCAAGTCCTGAGTAACCCACACCGGCGGGACTAGGCCGAACCCGGTGGCCACTCGGCCCGTCGGGGCCCAGAGAATCATCGGGGGTGGAGCTTTCAACAGCCCCTGACCGGCGTGGCGGCGATCCCGCGGGTGCCCGAGAATCGGCGCCGGAGTATGGGTAAGCCGGCGTCAGGACGGCGGGGTGCAATTCTCGCGTCCCCCCTGTGATTCTCCGACCCGGCGCGGGGTCGGAGAATCCTGGTCCACAGTTTTCACGATGGCAGAGGGAATGTTCAGCCCTTGATGTTTCAAAGCAAAGGGGTAGTTTAGGTAGTTGTAATAACTGTATTCATATGTCAGGGATTAGTATTGGATTCCTTAAAAGAAATAGATCTTCAGAAAATCGCAACATTTCGTCTCATTTAGTTTCTTCTTACCAGAAAATCAAGTTTATTTTTAGATGGTCCTGGAATAAAAATCAGGCTGGGCGACTTTTTAAATGTAACAGTCTCCAGGTTTAAAAAGATATGGGTATACTGACTTTTCTGCTCCTGATGTTTTGGAGCTGGTGAACAGCGCAATCTCCCTGCGTTATTTCTGAGTAGACTGACTGATTAGTTTTCTCTCCGATTCTTGGAATAATAAAGGATTTGGTATCAGAAGCTGGCTTAAGTCACACAATGGCAAGTTGCAGTACCTCTATTGTCCATATAATGGGTTGGAGCCAGGGTGATTCATACACAAGAAGGGAATGACAGTAACCCATTGGTGGTTAGCACAGTGCCTCACAGCGTCAGAGACCCAAGTTCGATTCTAACCTCGGGTGACTGTGGAGTTTGAACATTTTCCGTGTGTCCGGGTGCTCCGGTTTCCTCCCACAGTCAAAAGATGTGCAGATTAGGTGGATTAGCCACCTTAGTTGCCCCTTAGTGTCCAAAGGTTGAGTCAGGTTATGGGGATCAGGCAGGGGAATGGGCAGGGTAGCGTGCTCTTTTGGAGGGCCGGTGCAGACTCGATGGGCCATATATCCTCCTTCTGCACTGTAGGGATTCTATGATTAACATATCAGCTATGTTTAGTTCATTAGAAGACTTTAATATTCCATCCCCACAGCTCTGACATGTCTGGCAGCCACTGTTTGTCAGATCTTTTACACTGATGGCTCCTTTGCCCCTCAAAACCCCATTTGCATTTGAGGACTTTCCAGAAACATTTCCATTAATGAGTTAATCCCTTGTTTGTGCACAAATTCCAAAAGGCACCTGATGCTTGGCAGCCATCTTAACAGTCTTGTTAGTGTCCATTTTCAAATGAAAGACAGTTCCAGAAAAGTATACACTGAATGCAGTCCATGTTTGAAGCTATGGGCGGGATTCTCCCATCGGAAGACTAAGTGCCGACGCCGGAGTGAAAACCAGAGTGTTTGTAAATTACGCGGCCAGCGCCGCGTAAATGACGTCACCCGCGCATACGCAGTTGCCGTCCTACCTGCGGGCACCCCGCAAGAAATGGAGGAGTGATCTTGCGGGGCAGCGGAGGAAAGGAGTGCATCCTTCAGAGACGCCGGCCCACCAAACGGTGGGCACCGATCGCGGGCCAGATCCCTTCTGAGTGCCCCCCTGGTGCTCGATCCTCCCCCCCCCCCAAACAGGCCGCCCCAGCAGCATTCGCGCAATGTTCACGCCGGCAGCGACCAGGTGTGGTTGGCGCCGGTGTGAACACGTCGTATTGGGCAGGCCGCTCGGCCCACACCGGGCCGGAGAATCACTGCTCTCCCGTTACAAACGGCGAGCGGCAATTCTCCGAGCGGCCTGCCGTAAATCTCGGCACGCTGTTTTGCAGGGGATGGGAGAATCGCGTGCGGGTGCTGTGGTGGGACTCGCCCGGCACCCCCGCGATTCTCCCACCGGCGTGTGGGGGGGGGGGAGAATTGAGCCCATGAATAGGGCCTTCAAGCCCTCACTGCACATGACACCAGATTTCTTAAATGTCCACCTTCCAGAAGATAGGAAAAATCGGCATGGGTGCACAAGTAAGATCATAGAATCCAGTACATACAATGAAGGAATGTATTGTTATGGCCAAGGCTATGCTCCCCTTTTAATAGATATTGGGCAATAATGGTATCCTTTTGCTCATAGGTAATGCAGAGTCTGATTACAGGATGATGTTATAAAATATCCAGTGCAGATCTGAAATTTGCCACAATATGCTTGCTTCTACAAATGTATACCAAAACATCCCTCTCAAATTCTTATGATTGAAAGCAGCACTATGATCAAAAGCTTTCTTCTGGGCGTAATCCTTAGGTGGTGAGTAACATGTTGGAGAATGTGGAGTTGTTGATCAGCGATTAGAGTTTGAACATAATTTATTTGGGAGCAATGTAATCAGATAGAGATTGAAATTAAGGAGTAAAAGTTTGGGGGATTGGTGAACAATAACAAGAGAAAAAAAATTAAAATCATCAATTAGAAAGGAGAACTGTAGAGAAGCTTCAGCAGTGAAGAAAAGGAAAGCTCTTAATAAATAAGAACATTGAAAACTGACACATAAAATTAATGCAGATGGCAGGCACAGTCATTTTCTGATAAAGATAGCAATATATTGGCGGCGCTGAGGTCTCAGGTTCGATCCCGGTTCTGGGTCACTGTCCGTGTGGAGTTTGCACATTCTCCCCATATTTGCGTGGATTTCACCCCCACAACCCAAAGCTGTGCAGGGTAGGTGGATTGGTCACGCTAAATTGCCCCTTAATTGGAAAAATTGAATTTGGTACTCTAAATTTATTTATTTTTAAATATAGCAATATATATCCCATTGTTCATAGTTAACTATTTTGAAATAAAATGAATGCATATACATCTGTGTTCTTCGTTCTTTTCATCTAAATTCATAAATTAATACATCTACGTGTTATGATATAACTTTTAAAGAGAATACGTTAATGAGTAAGTAGCCAGGATGTAAACCATGTGACTAGCAGGCATTGTTCAGAAAAGCTTTCAGTTTAGCTAACAGCCTGGGGTTCAAGGAGTCGCCGCTGTACTTTCCTGTTAACAATAGTTGTTGAATCTTTATAGTAAATCTGTCTGCTCAGTAATCCTGTGCTACATTTTCAAATAAACCAAACCTACATTCAGTTTACCAGTTCTGTTTGAGACTGGTATTAAGTGAACATAGAAATACAACATAATGCACTACTTAAATAAATGTATCCTTCTTTTGCAATATCCAGGAGATTTTTGCAGATTAGCTATTTGCAGGGAAAAATAATATAGAGAGGACAATGAGAAATCTGTGCATATGTACTTCCTTGTAGAAGTTGCGGCTCTGCTAGACAGGCAATCAAGTCAGCCTGTCGTATATTGGGAGTGGGTGTTGCAAGCTCAAGGACGCTCCTCTTCAGATGAGCACAGCTACTTTTTGTACAAGAGATGCCAGATTAGACAAGGAATGCTGCTTTTCAAAATGATTATCCCATCACCAAGATGCTGATCACAGTGCCTTTCTGAACTGATCGAAGATTAAGAAATTAATGGGAGAATGGGAAATTTTAAAATGAGAGCTCATTGCTTCACGTTCTAGTTCGGATAATTAAGCAAACCCATTACTCAGGCAGGAATGTGCTTGATTTGGTAAATAGCCAGATATGTATCTCCATTAAGTATCAAAAAATCAAATTGTATCAAGAGATTTGTAGCAGTGCATTAAACCGAATATCAATGAAATGGCAGACTGCATCCATTACTTTGATAAAAAAAAATCTAAGGAACAGCAATTGATAGCAGAGACTGAAAAGATGAGGAATAGAAGATGAAGCAGACATAAATCGGTAGAATTCAGATCAAAGACTATTTGTGAAGATCAGAAAGAATAAAGAAATATTGTTCGAAATAACCCTTCATGCTTTGGAACTGCAAAAAAATAAGAAAAAGTGCTTGAAGCAAAGATGATCAGAAGCATTCAAAAACAGACATTAGTATTATGTTCACTCCTCTGGATTAAGGGCTGCAGTAAATTGTGTAGATTGGAACAGAAATTTACAAGACATCAACGGGCTAAGTGTGTGGGGAAAACTGAAGCAGGTGAAGTTCAATGTGGCAGAATGCAAGGTCATCCACTTTGATCATAGCAAAGCAAATTGGAATATTTTCTGAATGCCAGGATCCTAGAAGCTGTGGAAGAGCAAGGGGATTTGGGTGTCCATACACATCAATACCATTATTTGGCCTTGTCCTCACTGAACAGCCTGTGGCAGAAACATATGTCCATGATGGTATTGGTAAGAATGACCAGACAAAGATATAATGTCCCAGCAGCTCAAAACAGGGCACACATGAAACGCTACGGGCCATTCACAGTGGCATCATTGTATTTCACCATAATCTATAAACCCAAGGCTGGAATATCTTTCAGTCTATCATTTCCATCAGGCCAGGAAACCAACGCCGGTTCCACTGAAGAATTTAGGAAAGGGCATGTCAAGAACAGCAACAGATGCACCCAAAAACGAGGTACCAGCTTGGTGGAGCAATAACGCTATATGCTTCTGAATAAGTAATCCACGCCCAACGGATCATATCAAAGTTGTTTAGTCCTGCCACATCCTGTTGTGAATGGGGGTAGATAATTCAATTCCATGAACATCCCCATTCCCAATAATGGCAGAACCCAGCAACTGACTGCAAAAGATAAGGCTGAAGCATTTGCAGCCATCTTCATGCAGAAGTGAATGATCCATCTCAGCCTCCTCCTGAGGTTCTCAACATCACAAGTGCCAGTCATCAGATAATTAGATTCATTACACGTGATATCAAGAAACAATTGAACGCACTGGAGACTGCAAAGGCTATGAGCCATGACAACTACTCAGCAGTTAGTGCTGAGACCTTGTGCTCCAGAGCTGGCCATGTCGCTAACCCAGCTGTTCCAATACAGCCACAACTCATCTGCCTGACAATGTGAAAATTGCCCAGATATGCCTTGTCCATGGATTCAACCTTGAGCCGATATGTGGCAAGTTACATTCATGTCACACAAGTATCAGGCAATGACTATCTCCAATTAGAATCTAACAACCTCTCCTTGGCATTCAATGGCATTACCATAACTGAATCCCCTACCATTAACATCTTGGTGTTCAGCATTAACCAGCAATTTAACTGGACCAGCTACATAAATACTGTGATTACAAGAGCAGGTTAGAGGCTGGGTATTCTGCAGAGAGAAGCTTACCTCCTGATTCCCTAAATAATGATATAATCGCTGTTGAGCCCCATAATTTTTAGAAAGATAGTTGAATTCCCAGTAACTAACTTAACGGGATTCAAGTTAAGACTTTTATGGCAACTAACAAACTAAAAGCAAAATTAATAAAGCAAATGGCATACAGGAGCAACTAATACACTAAACTACAGAAAGGGTATTCTCCCTTTAACTTTTAAACTGACCAAAGACACCATGCCGCATTTATACTTCATTGCCGGATTTCCACAGATTTCCAGTTCTTACAGAAACAACATCAACGTCAATCACAGCTTCGAATGGGTTCAGGTCTCCCCATTTCACCAAGTTATAAGCTAGAGTGACCATCCAAAGGCACTTCTCCTGGTTTACAGAGAAGTCATAAGCTGAATATCAGCAGTCAGTCGCACTCTGGTAGTTCACTCTGGTACGCTCTGCGGCTCCAGTCTTACACCTTCCTGTGGGGTCTACTGTGGGGATCCTCCTTGGATGGGCTGTGTGATACCAGCCGGCAGGAGCTGGCCACCAACCAGCGCAATGTTTGGGGGCATGTGTGTGGGCAGAGTCCATGGTTGGGGCTTGGCCAGGAGGGTGGGCACCTGTGGACCATAGCTGCAGTGTACTGTGGGTCCTTTGTGCACCGGTTGTGCCTACTTGTCTGGGGGCAGGATGGATGCGGATGGGGCGCAGTGGGCAGGCAGGCCTTGTTGACAGCCAGAGGTCATGCAGGGTGGGCTAGCTGAGGGTGTCACGGGTGGGACGTCTGCCCCGCAATGGGCAGTGTTCCAGGGTGGGTGCCAACAGCGATGGTGCCTGCACCGCCAGTCGAGGCGTGCTTTGCTGCTCCCCTGCTGCCCCTGCAGTGGGGAAGCACCACAGATGGGTGCACTGGGGTGCACCAACACCTGGTGGGCCATGGGTTGTGCTGAGCCATGTCCATCTCATTGGTGGGTTGGCTAGGGTCTGTGGGTTCCTAAGGAGGTGGCATGGGTGAGAGGGTACCCAGACGGCCGGCGGCACTCTGCGCATCTAAGGGCTACAGTGGGCAGTCAGTGGAGTGCGCAGCCAGATGGCTGATTTGCAGGCCGCGGCAATGGCGGTCCACACCCAGACACGATAGTTCCAGGGGGCCACCCCAACCCCACGGCCAATCCTCTGGTCACCCGCTGCCACTCCTCCCGACCCTGTCAGATGTCCCCGGCCAGCGACACAACTAGCAGCCCACTGTTGCGCCTTTGCTAACTTAGCTTACCTCCTCTCGTTCCCTCATCAGCCACAGTGCCTTTTTCCCAATTTTAAATACCACAAATGAACCACTACCTTCAGCTAGAAATCTGTCATCGTTTCTTCATTGCTGCTGGGTCACAATCCTGGAACGCAGTCATTAACTGCACTGTGTGAGTCTCTTCACCATATAAGCAGTCGAAATGAAGGCTCACCACAAATTTCTTAAGGGAAATAAGGATGGTCAATAAATGATGGCGTTGCCAGTGACACCCATATTCTATGAAGGAGTAAAAAGGAACTGTATCCATATATATATATATATTGCCATGACTTGTACACATGACGTGACGTGTCAGGGGCTTAGGAATTCTCACCTGTGTGGCTACAGACATAGATAGAGGCCGGGATTCTGCGACCCCGCGCCGGGTCAGAGAATCGCCGGGGGGGGGGATCGCGAAAGTCGCCCCAACGCCAGCCTGTCGATTCTCCAGCGCCGATTCTCTGGCACCCCTGGGATCGCCACCGCGCCGGTCGGGGGCTGTTGAAAGCGCCTCCCCCTCCCGGCGATTCTCCGGGACTCGACGGGCCGAGTGCCCGCCGAGTTTGGCCGAGTCCCGCCGGCGTAGTTTACGTATGGTCCTACACGGCGGGACCTCGGAGTGCTGGCTGCGGGGGCCATCCTGGTGGTCCTGGTGGGGGGGTGGGGGTTCCAACCCCAGGAGGGCCTCCACGGTGGCCTGGCACGCGATCGAGGCGGGCTAGTTCTGTGGGGTGCCTATATTCCTCCGTGCCGGGCCCCTGTCGGGCTCCGCCATATTGCCCGGGGGTAGGCGCGGAGACGGGAACCCACGCGCATGCGCGGACTCGCGGCAGCCATCGCACGCATGCGACAGCCGTGTCGCGCATGTGCAAATTCGCGCCGACCGTGGCGCGCATGCGCGAACTCGCGTCGGCCGTGGCTCACCGGGTTTCTGGGGTCGGAGTAGCGGACATCACTCCGGCGCCCTACTAGCCCCCTAGGAAGGGGTGAATACCTGACAGTTGAGGCTCGCGCTGCTTTTCACGCCGGCGTCAGAACTTGGCCGCGTGATTGGAGAATCCCGGCCAGTGTATAACAGTTGCTAAAGATCTTAAAATAAACCATTTAAGTTGTAATTGTTTCTTATAATTGCTATACAACCCAGTAACTTTACAATAACGTTCTTATTACTTTTTTTTAAATTAAAGTTTCCAGAGCAATGATTTTGTTTCACAGATCATTTTTTTTAAAATAAAGTTTACCTTGTCTTTCTGTCTTTTGCGTCCAAGTTCAGAATTCCTCAGTTGAGTGGATGGGCAGATAACCTGATCCAAGATTACAGTTAATGTAACTAAAGTTGGCAGAGTGCATGAAAGTGCAGATGAGTATCTGACCTCTGGGACCTGGGTTCAAATCCAACCCTTCTTTCATCAGCTGGTTGTGAGGGTCTTTGTGAAATAAAATTAGGCAGTCTCCATCTAGCCTCTTCTGGGCATAGGTCTACAGCACCAAACTCCTGCCAGTTCAGTGCTAGTTGCCTTCTCACTCACAGGCCTGGATTTTACAGCTCCCCAGCTGCAAGTTGGCTGCCATGGTTGCCATGCCCACCACATGCCCATCAGCCTCTGCCAGCAACAAGGAAGGCTTCAGCTGGCTAGGCCACCTGAACATGGTCAACTGAGGCCCTTATGTGATCAATGGTCACTGAAGCGTCTCATTCCACAGCCACTGAGATGTAACCAGCAGTGGGAGAGGCCCTGACCAAGATACCAGCCAGGCAGCTCTCAGCTCATGGGCTGGTGGCGGGCAAGGAGGGGGGGTGTCCTTAATGGGCTCCCATGGCCCCCTGTATTCCCCCCCAGCTTGATTACTCCTGCCCCCACCCCCATACCAGGCATGCCAACCTGGCCCTGGAAAGAACCCCAGACTGACGTCCGTTGTCGGCACCTGCCTTCCAGCAGACCTTGCGGCAGTACTGGCAGTAGCCACAGCTCCCGGTGGCACTGCTGATGTTGGGGAGCTGCCAGCAGCTCTCTGATGGTGGACCCCCTGTTGCTGAGGGGCAGATGTCCTGCTCCAAACCTTAAATGGTTGGAGGACAAGTCTGCCAACTAAGGTGGGCTTTCCCTGGATTGTATACACTGGGGCAGTACCACCACCCCCAATGTAAAATCCAATCCACAAAGTGGAAAAAAGATAATAATTGGAACTGTCAGCACTACTGTTCTAGTTTTGGACTTAGCTACATTGTTAGGTGGAGAGTCCTCCCTTGCAAGAATGTTGCACCTGGATACTGTTACCAGTTGGACTATACCAGCAATTGGCGAATTGGCAGAGGATTTTTCACTGTACCAGCTTTTATCTTCCCTTGACTTAGAAAATATTGGCAATATCTGTCATTTCAAAACAAGTAAAAGTAACAATGAACCTTGAAAATCATCTCCAACAATACTTCTGCTTTGTGAATTTCCGCTGTCAGATGATTGGGCACAGTGAAAAATCAGCTAGTTGCCAATTCGCTACATGCTCACTTCTCTTCACTGGCAGAGACCAATTTCTCCCCCGGATGTCCAAAACTTAACAGCTTTTATTCCAAAATCCAAACAATTCATAATTCAGGAAAATGGGAGCAAACATTGAATCATATATTTTGCCAGCATCTGCTCCTAACACAGTAACAGAAATGATCATGCTAGGGTTTATTAATTACATGAAAGCTTTTGATATTTGAATACGGTAACCTTGGAAAAAGGTAAGAAGAGATATTATTGAAAGTGACCTGTCCTCTTGCAGTGAGGAGGTAATTATTCTTTTCTGCAAATTACTGTAGAGACAATAAATGGCCAGACAAAGTATGCTCACAATGTATAACTTCATCTGAACCTCTCAGTTAGATTACTGCTTTAAATAAATCCCAGGTGTATACTATACTTAATCTGATATTTTAAATATCCATCTCCGGACTAAACGTTGCAGCTTTGCCATTTTATGTGACATTGTGTAAACCTTCCAATCCAAGCAGATATCCCAACCTCCAATTGACAAACTAATACAACAGAAAATAGTCAAGTTTAGAAGTGACAAAGACATGGATGAGGGTTTCAGCAGCAGATACGCTGAGACAGGGGCAAAGCCAGCTGATATTACAGAGATAGAAATAGGCGGCTCGATGGCATGAATATGAGGTCACGATCTTATCTCAGGATTAAATGTTTCACTAGGACAGACTGGCTTGATCTCAGACTGTTGCCAGGGAGAGGGTTGGAATCAGTAGCTCGGGAACTGAGTTTGGAATGGGGACCAAAAATAACATCTTCCGTCTTCCTGACATATAATTGGAGGAAATCTCTGCTCGTTCGAAATTGGACAGCCAAGTAAGCAGTCTGATGATTTGGCAACAGTTGAGGAGTTGAGAGAGGCGGTGATGAGGTAGGGAAGTGCCATCAGTGTACATGTGAAACACTGTGCCTTCAGATGATATTTCCAAAGGGTAGCATGTAGATGAGAAGGATAGAACCTTGGGGTACTGCAGAGCTAACCAGTGCACAAGCGGGAAGAGGAGTCATTGCAAGTGATTCTCCAGATAAAATTAAACAGATAGAAGAATGGAAGCGGATAAGAGTATCTCACACAAGATGGAGGGGCATTGGACGAGGAGGCTGTGGTCAATCCTGTTGCAGGCTGCAGACAGCTCGAGAAGTATGAAGAGGGAAAGTTTACCTTTGACACAGTCATAAAGGATATCCTTTGTGATTTTCATTAGTCCCATGTCAGTACAATGGCAGTTAAACCGTAAAGTTGTTATGAAACAATTATGCATTTACGTATCTCTGTTTGTAGCTCATTCGCACTGTAAACAATTTGAAGGTTGAATCATACAAATTACAGTATAGAAGGAGGCCATTTTGACTAGTATTCTTCTCGCAGTGCCAACTATTTAACTAGAGCTATCTGCTCATATCTCAAGCCCTTGCATCCTTTTATATTCAGTTGATTAAGCTTTTATAAAGCACACTGTATTAAATTATTTTAAACAATGTTTGGAACAGTAAATTTCTGAGAAGTTATTTTCTACCCTTTGGAGGTTGTTCGAATTATATCAGGAAGGTGGTGCTTTGACTTAATTGCATAGGACCTCAGATGAGGAGCAACTACTGCAGCAGCCTGTTTTTATTTATATTCTTTCTGTTGGGTTCGAGAATCCAACTAGTTGCAATTTGTGAAGTTGTGAGAAAATGTGACTGCACCACAGGAGTGATAACACTGACCCAAAGGATATTTTATGTTAAAAAAACTTTAATTTAAAGACAGAATTAACCACATTAGATCATAGAATTTACAGTGCAGAAGGAGGCCATTCGGCCCATCGAGTCTGCACCGGCTCTTGGAAAGAGCACCCTACCCAAGGTCAACACCTCCACCCTATCCCAATAACCCAGTAACCCCACCCAACACTAAGGGCAATTTTGGACACTAAGGGCAATTTATCATGGCCAATCCACCTAACCTGCACATCTTTGGACTGTGGGAGGAAACCGGAGCACCCGGAGGAAACCCACGCACACACGGGGAGGATGTGCAGACTCCACACAGACAGTGACCCAAGCCGGAATCAAACCTGGGACCCTGGAGCTGTGAAGCCATTGTGCTATCCACAATGCTACCGTGCTGCCCAGAGAAAATAACAGAGAAATCGTTTAACAGTTCACAGTTACAATGGTTCTTCAGAGAAAGAAGGAAAAAAAACTTAACTTACTTCCTAAATCTGTCTCTGTACTCCAATTAAGCGAACTAATGTCTGTGCGGAGTCTGCATGTTCTCCCTGTTTCTGCGTGGGTTTCCAGCGAGTGCTCCGGTTTCCTCCCAAAGTACTGAAAGATGTGTTATTAGGTAATTTGGACATTCTGAATTCTCCCTCTGTGTATCTGAACAGGCACCGGAATGTGGCGACTAGGGGCTTTTCACAGTAACTTCATTGCAGTGTTAATGTAAGCCTACTTGTGACAATAAAGATGATGATTATTTTCTCAAATATCACTCATGAATAAAGTTAACAACCAGGTTTTTTTACTTGCTTCTCTTTGAACAGAATGTTTGGAGAGAGAATCTTTTAGGGCCAAAACTGAAACACCTCTGTTCATATTAAAATCCTAGGGCGAACTAACTTGTCCAACAGAGCTGGTAGCCCCTTAATTACTGTCTGAATGCATCTTCCCCCAGGTCAGGTTTCAATAACATTGCTGCAAAAAATATAACATGACAATTTCTTACATTTGTCACATTTCACAGCATGTGAACATTTATTGCCAATCTCCAGTTGCCCATGGTGAGCAACCTTCTTGAATTGCTATAGTCCAGATGGTGTACATGCATCCACAGTACTGTCAGAAAGGGAATTCCAGGATTTTAAACCAGCAACAGTGAAGAAACAAAGAAAGAAAGGTCGGGCAACGAGGCACAGTGGTTAGCACTGCTACATCACAGTGTCAAGAGCCCAGGTTCAATTCCAGCCTTGAATGACTGTCTGTGTGGGGTTTACATATTATCTCTGTGTCTGCGTGGGTCTCCTCTAGGTGCCGGGTTTCCTCCCAAAGTACAAAGATATGCAGGTTAGTGGCGGCACGATGGTGCAGTGGTTAGCACTGCTACCTTACAATGCTGAGGATCCGAGTTTGATCCCGGCCCCGGGTCGCCATCCGTGTGGAGTTTTCACATTCTCCCCGTGTCTGTGTGGGTCCTACCCGCACATCCCAAAGATGTGCAGGCTAGGTGGTTGGCCATGCAAAATTGCCCCTTAATTGGAAGAAAAAAGAGAATTGAGTACTCTAAATTTATTTTAAAAAGAAGATATGCAGGTTAGGTGGGTTGGCCATGATCAATGTGCGAGAGTAGGGTGGGGGAGCGGGCCTAGGTAACGTGCCCTTTGGGACTGTCAGTGCAGACTTAATGGCCCAAATGGCCTCCTTCTGCACTGTAGGGATTGTGTGGATGCTATGGATATAGTTCCAAAACAGGATGGTGTGTGAATTAGAAGATAACTTGCAGGGTTAGAGATTCCATTTGTCAGCTGCCCTTACCCTTCTAGGTGTTAGTGGTTGCAGGTGCTGTCAAAGAAGGCTTGGCATGTTGCTGCTGCGCATCTTGTGGCTGGTACGCATGATGCCATTCTCCACTGGTGGTGGAGGGAGTGAATGTTTATGCTGGTGGATGGGATACCTATCAAACAGGCTACTTTTCATTGGACAGTGTTGTATTTCAAGAGTGCTGTTGGAACTGCATTCACGAAGGTAAGTAGAGAGTATTCTATCACAAACGCGACCTGTGCCTTGTAAATGGTGAACAGGCTGAGGGGAGCCAGGAGGTATGTTATTCACCACAGAATTCCAAGCTTCTGACCTGCTCTTGTAGCCATAGTATTTACATGGATAATCCAGTTCAATCTCTGGTCAATGGTAACATGCAGGATGTTGAAAGAGGGGGATTCAGTGATGGTAATGTCATTGAATACGCAGTTGGAGATGGTCATTGCCTGGTGTATTGCAAATGTTACTTGCCAGTTATCAACCTAAGTCTGAGTGTTATCCTGGTCTTGCTACAAATGGACACAGACTGTTTCTGTATCTGAGGAGTTGCAAATAGAATGAACAATGTGCAATTGTCATCAAGTATCCCACTTCTAATCATGGAGGGAAGATCATTGATGAAGCAACTGAAAATGGTCGGGCTTCACACCCTGAGGAACTCCTGCAGTGATTTCCTGGGACTAAAATGATTGGCCTCCAAAAACCACAACATTTGTGAAAAGTATGACTCCAGCCAGTGGAGAGTTTACCTGCTGATTCTCACGTGTTCAGCTGAGAACAAGAACTGCAAGGTCCAAAATAGCAAGTAGAGCGGCAGGTCAGTGTGAGGCAGTGACTGACGTTATGATCTATCCACTGCTTACTTCCAGTGCACACACGTCATGCCCGCGTGCAGTAGCAGGGGTTACCATTTTCCATCACATTTTCACTGCAGAAGCCGATTTTGCAGTTCATATGTTGGCACAAAAGCTCTGGAATTCTCTCCTCAAATCTTCTCCACTTCTTTTTTGTTGCTTTCTTCCTTTAAGCCATTTCTTAAAACCTACCTCTTTGACTAAACTTTTGATTGTCAGACCTAAAATCACATAATGTGGCTCGTCTCACATTTTATTTTATGATGCTTCTGTGAAACACCTTGGGACATTTTATTAAATCAAAGGCACTAAAGAAATATAAATTGTTGCTTTTGCACACATTTTATAGCTTTCAGTTTCTTTTTGCGGCTATCAAACTGTACACAAGTGATTGCACAGAGTGTGATAATAAGTTAAATGTCTGCTGGTGATAGAGGCAAATTTTGTTAGTTTTTTTTATCATTCGGACTGCCTCTAGTGTGAAAAAGAAAATATCTCTCTATCTTACTCTGTAGCTAAAATTTCAACGATGGATTCTTCCAAAATCCAATCTTTTGTAGAAGTCATACCACGCAATTGGTGAACAATTTCACTTAATACTGCGGACTTCATAAGCTGGAGTCGCAGGGTTGTTACTCATTGAATCTGCTTGCTGCTGACGCCACAGATGGTTATTTCCAATTGTACTTTCAGGGAATTATAGGGAGTTTCATTACAATTATCCACCTCCACCAAATTCATTTATCTTTAAGCTGACAATTTTCCCTTCCTCTTTACAACTTTTAGAATCTGACGATCTATATTAGCTAGATCTTCCTGCTCGCCTGAGCCAAATATGTGACAATAATTTCTAGTTTGTTACCAACTGAGTCTTATTGCAAATTACAATTCAATGCACCATTTTATTAAAAAAAACTCCTTTTATGGGACATACCATAAATTGTAGGTTGCAGATCTATGATACAACCCCACCATCTATTGTGATTCGGTGGTACTGCAACATTGGAATATAGAAACAGAAAGGAGTAAGTAATTTCACCCCTTGAAACTGTTCAGCCATTCTATGGGATTATGATTGATCTGTGACCCAATTCACCTTCGCCCACATCCTTTGGATCGCGATCACAATAATCTATTAATCTCAATGACCGATTAACCGAGCATCAGTTACCAGTTTTAAAAAAGATTTCCAAACATCCTTTGCATGTTTTTAGTTCCCAATTTCACTGCTGAAAGATATGGCTCTAATTCTGAGGCTGTGCCTCCTAGTTTTAGGAAACCTAAACTGCTGAAGTAGTTGCTAACTATTTATTCCCATTAATAACTTGAAATCTTTAACCAACTCACCCCTTAACCTACTGCATGTGATATGAGGTTCATGTCCTTTAAGAGTGGGGGGATGGATCTTACATTTCTATCAATCATTGCCACCTCAAAAGGATGCAACATGTTAGTTCCATGACTTGTAATGAGCCTGTAACCTGTAGCAGATGGAATCAGATGCATATACTTAGCCTCCCAAATAACTCAATTTTATAAAGGGCGCGATTCTCCCAAATTTTATTTGCGGCGGATTTTTCAAGGAGTTCCCCATCGCTATTCAATTGCCCACTCATGGGCAATGTCACCCTGCCATACTCATAGGCATTATCCCACAACCACCCAAGTAAAGACACCCCATTATGGGGTCCCTGGGGGTCCCCCCTCTTCAGGACAACTCATGCCCACTCCCAGAAGCCCCGACTTACCCACCCTGCACACCCCCCAACCCTTCAAGCCACTCCTCCACCCTACTTTCATTGGCATGGCCCCCCTCAGGCCCTGACCCTTGGCAGTGCCACCCTGGCACCTGGGCATCCTTGCACTGCCTCCCTGGCATCCAGGCAGTGCTCCTGCCAGCTTGACAATGTCACCTGGGCATCTTGGCAGTGCCAATGTGGCAGTGACAAGGTACTGCTGTTTACTTTCCTGTCATGAGATGTTAACAACTGAAGGCTGAATTTTTAAGTTCATTCAGTAACCGTTGCGAACAAATTAAAACAGCTAACAGAAGCCTGCGGGGAAAAGTATATTATCACTTTTATTTTACTTTTGAAGTCTGCCATTCATATCTGCGGCAAAAATCACTGTTTTGGAAATGGGGCTTCAGTGAACGAGGGAAAATTCCAAAAGAGCTCAACAGCTCCACAATTGCAATCAAGCAGCTGTCTGTGGCCAACTAAGGCAGTGGTCACTAAAGGTACTGCAACTCAGCTAAACTAACTTGACAAAAGTGGCCATGAAAGTCAATTTATTGGCCCGTAACCCCTTCTTGAGTTAACAACTTAAGTCACTGGTCTGCCGCACGTGCGCGGCGTGATGACTGGGAAGTACAGGTGGATGCACTGGGCATTCAAACTCCCGGATGTTTTTTGTTTCCTTCTTGAAGCTGTGCTGGGGCTGCTGAATGACAAATGGGTGGAGGGACGGTGCTAACTTGGACCACTTGCCCTGATGTTAGTAAGTTTTTACACCGTTTTATTTGCATTTTCATTTCTCGGTCTAGGATAATCGAACCGAGGCAGGGAGACATTGGGAAACATTTTTTGGTAGATTAATGTTTTATATTATTAGTGTTTAGCATTTACAAATATGTTTAAAATGCAAATAAATGGCACTGAGTGGATGGAGGGTGATTGAGTGGGAAAGGGTCAAGAACAGGGTTTCTCTGTATGCAGGTAACCTCCTGCTGTACATTGCGAACCTGGTTGGGAGATTTGATCGGATCATGGGGGTCCTGGGTGAGAATTGAATATGGGAAAAAGCGAGGTATTCCCAATTAATGCTCGGGGACAGGCAAGGAGGCTAGGAGAATTGACATTTCAGATGGTGGTGGCAAGTGTTTGCTATCTTGGGATACAGGTGGTGCTGAGTTGGGACCAGCTGCATAAACTTGGCGTGGCTGGTGGAGGGAATGAAGGTGGATTTTAGGAATGGGATGTGCTGCCATTGTCTTTGGCGGGACGCTTGCAGATGGTGAAAATGACGGTGCCACCGAACTTTCTGTTTGTTTTTCAGAGCCTCCCAATTTTTGTTCCTAAGTCCTTTTTTAGAATGATGAATGGGCTGATTTTGAGGTTTGTGTCAGCAGGTAAGGCTCCATGGGTTTGGAGGGTGTTTATTGGAAGAAATCAAAGAGGCGGGGCAGGAGCGGCTGGCTTTGCCGAGCTTGGTGAATAACTACTTGGCAGCTTACGTCGCAATGGTTAGTAAATAGGCGGTGGAGGAGGGGTTGGTTTGGGGGTGGATGGAGGCGGCCTTCTGTGGGAGGACCAGCTTGAGGGCAGTTGTTGTTGGCACCGTGTCCATTCTTGCTGGTTCCATGAGCCCGTGGTGGTATCGGCATTGAGAGGCTGGATCATTTAAAAGTTTTGAACAAGAACAAAGAACAAAGGAAATTACAGCACAGGAACAGGCCCTTCGGCCCTCCCAGCCTGCGCCGATCCAGATCCTTTATCTAAACCTGTTGCCTATTTTCCAAGGTCTACTTCTCTCTGTTCCCCGCCCATTCATATATCTGTCCAGATGCATCTTAAATGATGCTATCGTGCCCGCCTCTACCACCTCCGCTGGCAAAGCATTCCAGGCACCCACCACCCTCTGCGTAAAAAACTTTCCACGCACATCTCCCTTAAACTTTTCCCCTCTCACCCTGAAATCGTAAAAATAGAACAGAATAGATTGGCCTTGCTAAATTGCCCTTTAGTGTCCAAAGGTTTGTTTTATAAATTTATTTTTATCAATAAATATTGTATATTAAACTTTACAAGCTGCCACAAATGTCTTACTGAAGCATCACAGCATTTAATTATGAGATAATTATAAATGAATAAGATAATTGAAATAAACAAGGCAGAAACATAATAACACAGGTGACACGTCGCCACACTGATTAGCACTGTTGCCTCACAATACCAGGGACCCATATTCAATTCAGACATTGGGTGACTGTGTGGTGTTTGCACATTCTCCCCACGTCTGCATGGCTTCCTAGAACCATGGAATAGAACCATAGAATTCCTACAATGCAGAAGGAGACCAATCGGCCCATCGAGTCTGCACCGATCCTTTGAAAGAGTACCCTACCTAGGCCCACTCCCCAGCCCTAGCCCCGGAACATAACCTATATATCCCTGGACACTAAGGAGCAACTTGGCATGGCCAATCCACCTAACCTACACCATCTTTGGACTGTGGGAGGAAAATAGAGCACCCAGAAGAAACCTACGCAGACACGGGGAGGCTGCACAGACTCCACACAGACAGTCATCCAAGGCCGGAATTGAACCTGGGTCCCTGGAGTTGTGAGGCAGCAGTGCTAACCACTGAGTCACCATGCCACTGCCATTTCCTTTGGGTGCTTCAGTTTCCTCCCACAATCCAAAGATATGCAGGTTAAGTAGATTGGCCTTGCTAAATTGCCCTTTAGTGTCCAAATGTTTGGTGGGGTTGTGGAGATAAGGTGGGGGCGTGGGCCTAGGTAGGGTGCTCTTTCGGAGTGTCGGTGCAGACTTGATGGGCTGAATAGCTTTCTTCTGCACTGCAGTGTTTCTATGATTCTATAAACATAAATCAAAGAAATATCAGATGTTACAAGGGGAGTGACAGCAAAAGGCCTGGTGTGCTTTTAAAATCTTATGACCATAATCTAAATTAAAACATATGAATGCTTTTAAGTATGCCACATGTAAAGTTGTATAATAATATAGTGCAGCTTTAAATAGTTTCATAGATAAAACAAATACCCAAACCTATGCTTACTTATAAATAATCACTTTAATCATAAAAAATATAAAAAATTGCTTTAAAAGATCCAACAACAACAGAAATACCTGTATAAAGAAAGAGCAAAACAAAATGTTAAAAATATTTCGACAAACCTTTAGAACACTTGTTAAATATGTTGCCTGCTGTGTTTAATATAAATCTGCAATTTAAATGCCCGCCCTCAATGGACATTCCCGACTTGGTCCTGTCATAAGGGGGCGGGGCTGCACTCCTCTTGCACCAAGCTGGAGTCTGCGCAGTCATAGGTATGAGGGGCCGCACCAAGGGGAAAGATGTTCAGGTAAGTGCTCATTTTCTCCTTTTAGAATCGGCAGCCCATGGCTTCCCGTCGCTACCTGGAAGTTAGCAGCCAACAGCCTTCAACAGTTTCATGTAGCACTACAAATGCTGAAAAAAAACAAAGAATGAACTCAAAATTTTCATCGCTCAATTGGTGTACAGGTTACGTGGATTGGCCATGAACAATACATGGGGTTATGAGGAATAAAGCGGGGGAGTGGGCTTAGCTACGGTGTTGTTTCAAAGGGATGGTGCAGAGTCAATGAGCCGAATGGCCTCCTTCTGCACTGTAGGGATTCTATGGGTTCTATGGAAGGCAACAGGCCTATCTGAGTTTACTTTGTTCTGACAACATGTAGAGCTCTGGGCCGGGATTACCCGGCGGGGCGGGAGGTCCCGGCGTAGCGGAATGGCGCCAACCACTCCGGCGCCGGGCCTCCCCAAAGGCGCGTAATTCTCCACACCTTTGGGGGCAGGCCCGCACCGGAGTGGTTGGCGCCACGCCGACTGGCGGCAAAACCAGCGCCAACGGCCTTTGACGCCCGCCGGCTGGCGTCGGGGCTGGCCGAAAGGCCTTCACCGGTTCGGGCATGCGCCGGTGCGTTAGCGGCCGCACCGGCGCATGCGTGGTAGGGGGGTTCTCTTCCGCCTCCGCCATGGTGGAGGCTGTGACGGCGGCGGAAGAAAAAGAGTGCCCCCACGGCACTGGCCCGCCCACCAATCGGTGAGCCCTGATCGCGGGCCTGGCCACCGTGGGGGCACCCCCCAGGGTCCGATCGCCCCACGCCCCTCCCCACCCAGGACCCCGGGAGCCCGCACGCGCCGCCAATCCTGCCGCCACAAGACGTGGATGAAACCACAGCGGCGGGAAAGGCCTCTCAGCGGCGGGACCTTAGCCCATCGTGGGCCGGAGAATCGCCGCAGGGGGCTCGCTGATCGGCGCGGAGGGCACGCCGATCGGCGTAACGCGATTCCTGCCGCCGCCAATTCCCGGGTGGCGGAGAATTCCGGCCACGGTGATGGAACCATGAATTCACCTGACACGTGTTTCCGATGTGAATCTAGGCTTTAATCGACTTACTTCAGAGCCAGCCTGTTACCTGTCGATGAACTCGTAGTGAACTCAGGCTGACTCTGGACAAGGGTATTTATACAGCTGCACTAGGGGGAGGAGCCATGGGTGGAGCCAAGGGTGGAGCCCAGTACAAGTTCCTGAGTGCTCCCAGCGCTACTCCCCCTGGTGGTAGGATAGCGCTACTGCGCTTACAAAGACAGTGTGAATGAACATATATACATCTATATTACATTCACTACACACGGTGGGGCGGGATTTTCGCCGGTCCCGGGCGATTCCCCAACCCTGCGGGGGGTCGGAGAATTTCGCCCCTGTTTTCTGAACCTTGATATTTCCAAACCAGATAAACAGCCCATTAAATTTAAAATTGCTGCAGGTAATAAATGACAGATTGAACACATCAGGTCTGACTGAGAACCATCTGAAAAATCCAGCAAAAATATAGTCAACATCCAAAGATCAGCCACAAGTGAAACTCACCTTCCCGATATACAATCTGGAATTCATGACCTTTAGACACAAACCTAGAGAGACCACTGACCAATTCATAAGTAGATACAGAGACGAGGGGTGTGATTGTGACTTCACGGCAGCAGAGCTAGCTGACAGGATATTCAAGCTTGGAATAGAGTTACCCAATAGAAGCGTTCCAAAATGACTTTCTGGACAAATCCAAAGGGTATACAGTAGAAGCACTGCTACAAAGCGGACACACGTCTAATATTCCTTGCCTTGTTTTCCAAGATAGCCAGATATGTAGTGTTGACAAAGAATATAAAAATAAGCAGTTTAAATCAAAATTATTTGACACTACTAAACTTGATTAGGTTTGAAAACGTTACTAATTAACAGATATTAAACTAATAATACTGACTCTGTAGTACAGTAATCAATATTTTCTCTAACCATTAAACTACACGATAACTCAACCTTGTGCCATGTTTCTACAATGAAATCTCCCTCTGCTTTCTCATCAGCTTCTCATCATCTTCTGATCATCTTCCAGAATTCCTAGAAATGCTGCCTGGTATACAATAACTTAGTAACGCCATCTAGTGTTGAGTTACACATAGTTCCTTTTGTTAACCCTTTACTACACATGTACTATACATATAATTATAACACGTACAAAGCCGTACTACTGGGTAGACAGAGTCTACAGGTTATGTCATTCATCCACCATTGTCACAATGGGCGGGATTCTCCGTTTCTGAGACCAAGTGTTAACAGCAACGCAGAATCCGTGGACTTAATGACAGAAAAACTGGCGGTGCACCTGGACCGATTCCGCTACCATTGAAGGGCTAGCACTGGTGTCGCGTGGAGTACAATCGATTCCAATGAAAAACAGTGCGGGATTCGCAGGGTCCGTGATCGACACTCGATCACGGACCCTGCAGTTACACATAAACATTACACTCCCCACACACACACCCCAGCCAAAAGGATGGCACTGGTTATGTTGGAGTGCACCCATATAGCTGATGGATCAGCTGGGGCCAGTGGACGCCTGGCAGGACACCTATACAACCCATGGCACTAGGTTCAAAGGGGCCGTTGGTGGTGTGCGCAGCTGCATGACTGCCTTGCCAGCTGCGGCAAGGTCTTCCATGCCCGTCCACCTCGACTCTGCAGCCCACCTCCACGCCACTCCCCATTACTCCCCCCGGCCGTGGCAGAAGCCTCCCGGCCTGCAGCACAACTGTTAACAAACTATGGCGATGTTGGACACCTTCCGTGCCCCCTATCTCTCCCTCAACAGCCACCACGCCAGTTTCACGATTTTTGAAAGCACAAGTGAACCACGTCATTGAGACCTCAGCCCACTGGAGGCGGCGAATCGCGGAGGCCCCGGAGAATATCGGGTCAGGCCCTCTAATGATATGCAAGTGGTGTCCACTCTACTTGCGCAGTGAAATGCACTGACGCCATTTTCGGTGCCTGCTGCAATTTTGCTGTCGG
The DNA here is from genome assembly GCF_902713615.1 of Scyliorhinus canicula. Classification (NCBI taxonomy): domain Eukaryota; kingdom Metazoa; phylum Chordata; class Chondrichthyes; order Carcharhiniformes; family Scyliorhinidae; genus Scyliorhinus; species Scyliorhinus canicula. Next base: position 168,401,045 of record NC_052152.1, read on the forward strand.
AAGCTATTCTCCACCCAATCGCATTTCCCGATTTCAAAGTCAGCTGACAGAGAATTCCGGCCAATATTTAGTACAGGCAAGCCGAGTAAGCAGTGTGGTCTCAGCATGCACCCAGACATTACCCAGCTTTTAATGCTGTATGTGGGACCAGAAGACTCTGGAAGCACCAATGTTGTCAATAAAGGCCCGAACAGGTGATTCAACTTCACAAGAAGCCTGCTAAATAATCAAGTGTGTGTTCCAAACAACGTCAAAACAAGATCCACAAAATATCTAGCCAAGCTATATCGTCAGATAATGATGACCAGGCTATTGATACACAGTAATGTGAGCCAACATACAGCATAGTGAACATCAATGAATGTACTGGAATAGTGGTCCCAACAAAAGCCTTTCTACATGACATGCCCACAGCTGAAGGGTCAGCATAACCTAGATGAAACACTGGATACCAGTGCAGGTGCAAACATCCTTCCACTTTGTACACTGAAATGTAGGTACACAGAGAAGTGGAAAGTGGTTGTTCAACCACCCACTGCCAAACTCACCATGTACAATGGCTTGGAGATTCTATTCCTGGGTTCCATTACACCCAAGTGTCACGACAACAACATGCCCTGGTCACCCCTGATATTTAATGTTGTGGACAGCACGGGTCCAGTGATGACAAGTCTACCAGCATGCAATGATCTGTCCATGGCCATGTCAAGGTAAAGATCACAGACCACAAGGAGCACCATTGGAAACTTCATGCTTGCTTTGGGAGACGGTCACCCAAATCTCTGATGCAGATAATCTGTCAACAGGCAGCGTTGCACAATTTGAATCAAATACATGTACCATTGAAAACATACACACTTCATTGCATTTCCATTCGGCAGTCAAGTGTGTCAAACCTCCCCGGCCAGCCGTCAATCATTGGTACTCCCAGGATTATGTGGTGCATAACTCAAAAAACAGGGTAAAATAAAATATGCCAATGACCAGCATTCAAGTAATGAATTAGCCAACCCGAACATCAGGCAGAAAGTTTGAGTCCAACACCCAACTGATGGCACATAGAATCCAGCAGAAATTGACAGCAAATGGCCAGAACCAAGATCGTATCAAGTACGAAGACCAAGTGGCATGACAGTGCAATGAAACAGATACCAAACCAGGACAATACCACAACCAGAAAGACTGAGTAGTCTTATTGTGAACACAACACATTGCCGGTTTAGCTCAAATGGCTAGATAGCTGGTTCATGATGCAGAGCGAGGCGAGCAGCGCATGTTCACGTCCCGTATCGTTATTCATGAAGGCCCTGTCTTCTCAACCTTGGCCCTCGCTGAGGTGTGGTGATCCCAGGTTAAATCACCACCAGTCAGCTCTCTCCCTCAAAGGGGAAAGGAGCCTATGGGACTATGGTGACTTTACTTTTACATTGGAGTGAATAACCTTACACTACATTTCAAGGCATATGACCCTCGTGTGTGTGAACTTTCTTCATAATTCCTCACAATTCCCGGTATCATTCTGCTGAATCTACACTGCACGCTTTCCAAGGCCAATATGTCCTTCTCTAGATGTGGTGCCCAGGACTACTTGCAGTGCTAGAGGTGTGGCTAAACAGGACGTCTACCCCCTTGTACGTTATTCCTCTAGATATAATAGCCACCATTCATAGCCTATTTGATTATTTTCTGTACCTGTTCATGATAATATAAATAGCTATGTATCTGAGCCTCCAAACCCCCAAGTTTCGGCTCTTGTAAAAGCCGTTAAACATATTGTTTAACGGATTTAAGGTAGCAATTCACATGGTTTAACCATGGATTTATACAGCTGAAAGGTGAATGATTGCCCCCCCCCCCCCCCCGGGGGGCTCATATTCCCCAAGAATCATGCGGTAACCAATTGTAACCAGCCAGTTGGATCCAGATAGGTTATAGCACTGTGACTCAGTTAGTAGTAGATGACAATGGCAGCGAAAACCATCCGGGAGAAGCAAGTAACAACACCAATACCAGATCCATTCTCGTATTGCCCTGTACGTATTGGACATACATAATGTAATAGTTTCTCCGGCACCCAAATATATATGTACCCCCCCCCCACAAACGGGTGCCTACTTATTTGTTAAAAATAATATTGCTAACTGTACAGAGTTAAAACAAACACTAATCTTTTAAAACCCACACTTTTAATCAAAGTGCAGCAGAGTTAAATCCCTTGACAGCTTTGACAGTTACAGTGAGCGTTGACAGCTTTGACAGTTCATTGACAGCGTTGACAGTTAAATTACGTTAATGCATGTTTTACACATATTCATGCCTACCTTTGACCATCTCAAAGGCCATCTAACCTCTCCCAAAGGTATCTCTAGGCAATATTCAAAGGGATGCTGTCCCCCCCCCCCCCCCCCCCCAATAGTGTACCCTGGCTAACCACATGAATCTACAAGATTCATACTGTTCACACCAGGCCTAATCTTCACACTTTGGATTTTAGACACATATCTTACCAAAACCGCTGTGAAGCAAGAATATACAATTTAATCCATTCCCCACCAACTGCGAAAATGGCAGAGTCCAGATTCGGGAATGGAATTTCTGGATCGGGCCTCTGCTGGTATTTTTGTGCAGATGAAGAGCCTTTCCATCTGTGTGAAAATCCAGACCTGAGCAAAATGATTTCCTGATTCAGGGTTGCTCCACCCCACTTCCATCACTGAGCAAAGTATCTTGAATTTCTACATTCCCGTGTGCTGGGCAAAATTCTTACTTGGTGGACACTTAAGATCCAAACTGTAACAGTTAAAGTCTTATCATTTCTCAGTAATTGAACAGTTGAAAGTAATAGTTGGAAAATAATAATAAGTTTGATGCATTGACACATTAAGTGGCTTTGTGTTGGACAGTGGTTTGACCATCAATAGGCTCTGCAATGAAATTATTTATCTTGCACAGCTGAAGAAAAATATTCTAGAATGTGCTCCTGTTTTTTTTAAAAGTATTTTTATTAAGGTTTTGCAGAACTTTTCATAATGAAACAGTAGTAACAATAATAACGAAACAAACTAGAGTGGACATTAACATAGTGCAAAAAGAGAATATACAATAACAATTAAATAGACGTTACCCCACATGACCCAGTCTTCCCACACCATCCCAATGAAGCACCCCCCCCCCCCCCCCCCCCCCCCCCCCACCTCCACGGATTGCTGCTGACGTTTTAATTCTCCCTGAGAAAGTCAACGAACGGCTTCCACCTCCGAGAGAACCCTAGCGAAGACCCTCTTAAGGAAAAGTTTATTTTCTCGAGGCTGAGATACCCAGACATGTAGTTAACCCAAGTCTCTACACTTAGGAGCTTCGATTCCCTCCACATTAATAAAATCCGTCTCCGGGCTACTAGGGAGGCAAAGGCCAAGATGTCAGCCTCTTCCCCCCCCCCCCCTGCCAACACCCGGGTCTTCTGACACTCCAAAGATCGCTATCTCTGGACTCAGTACCACCCGTTGTTAAGCACCTTGGACATTGTCCTTGCCAACCCTTGCCAGAACTCTCTAAGCTTTTCTTTGGCTGCCCTTGCACCTCATACAACTGCCTTGCACCTCATATAACGGTTCCCCAAAATCTTGCTCATTCTCGCTGCCGTCATGTGTGCCTGGTGGACCACCTTAAATTGAATTAGACTGAGCCTGGCACATGGTGAGGAGGAATTAACCCTGCCCAGGACCTCTGCCCACAGACCCCTTCCAACCCCTCACCTAGCTCCTCCTCCCACTTGCCCATGAGCTCCTCCACCGGGGTTTCCTCCGCCTCCTGTAGTTCCTGGTAGATATCCGACACCTTCCCCTCAGAATGTGCTCCTGTTAACAGGTCAGTGAGACTGTAGGGATTGTAGCCATGCTGGCCACGCAAAATGGACACTGAGCCAAACTAAAATGGAAGACTGCTGGGAAACAGACAGTTTAGCCAGAACAGCAGTCTGCAAAGAGCAGTTTGCATTCTGCAGCAGCAGAAACCAGTTTGGGCTCAGGTGAAAAGACCTTAGCTAGGTGCAAATGGCAAAACGCTTTGCATGCTAATGAGGCCATCAGACTTGAACACCCACACAATAGATACATTTGGTTCTGAATGGACACATTCTAATCAAGACCCAGACATCGAGGCACCAGAAACCTCCAAACAAAAGGACATAAGAAACGCCCCCTCCATCACGGAGACCCCCTCGCATTGGGGAATTAATCCAGTATCGATAAGAAATTGATCCAATAGGTAGAGCCCGCCCGAGAAGAGGGAAGGACAATGGAACCCCTATAAAAGATAGGGACCTCGTGTTGTCCGGTCTGTTAAACCCGTGCTCCGGCTCCGACTGACACCTGGCATCCTGACTCCAGCCGTTGAGCACCAGCCGCCGAAACCGTAAGTTCAACGCTCGCTACGCGATCCAAGCCCACTAGACTCCCAAGTACCAGAACGCTTGCTGAAGGCTGCAGACAAAACCAGGACGAAGGCCTCGTTCTCTGACCTTGCCTGTTCCTGTTAGATAAGTATTCTGTTTGCTTATGTTTAGTTGTAGCTTAGTCTCTTAGTGTGTGCATGAGTATTTATTATTAACTGTATAATAAATATTGATCGTTTGAACTTTACTAATCGGTGTATCGTCTTTATTACTTTGAACTTGACCTTGGAATACTTGTGACGTTGCCTATACGGCAACTGGCGACTCCAGAGCTAAATAATTACATAGAACAGAGCCTAGCAGTGTTAAGCACACGTCGAACTCGGAGGCGTGTTAATACACTCCAATAAACGCGTTTTACGCCCATAGTAAAACGTGCAACATTTAGTGGCGACATCCGCCGGGACCCTGTTGTAAGTGGAAACACCACAGTGTCCAGGACCCTGAAATTTGAATTAGAACTCCAAATTGCAGAGAAAGAAAGAGATCACAAGTATTCAAGGTGTTCAAAATAATAAGCGTAATTCGGAAGTGTGTTTAGTGCATGCGTACTAACAGGGCTGTAAGGTAAAACTGAAAGCTTTTTGTTGCGACAAACTTTCGGTAGTTTTGTGATCGGAAAATAGCGTAAGCCGTACCCTTTTTACGAAACACCACCCCAGCAACCCCCTGTTCCAAATTATAAAAAGAGAGTCAGAGGAAATGGCCATGCAGGCAATGGAACGTCTGATGGATCCAGCAAAGTTTGTGGTCGCAGCGACCAGCAGCAGTAGCAGAGTAGGCCAGTGTCCCACGTGGGAGCTGGAACTCCGCAAATATTTACAAGGAAAGGGATGGCCCCTTTGGAAAGAGTTTTGTGCAAATGAGGAGACAGGTCCCGGAAGTATAGGTCATACTTGGTGGGAGAACCTCTCTCAAATACACAAAAAGAGTTTAGGAAAAGCACGCAAGCCGATGGCGATTGTGTCCTGCTTGGCACAGTTGCGAGGCGCAGAGGAGGTCATCAGGACGCTCCGGGCAGATTTAGAGGAAAGGAACCGAATGAGTAAGGTCGATGTCAGGGACATCGAGAAAGAAAACCTGGAATTAAAAGGGAAGTTGGCAGAGAAGGGTAGAGAGGTGGATGATGCCAAGAGGGCTCACCAGTCTTGTCTAGCTCATCTGAACAGTTCCCAGACCCAGTATGAGAAAGCCTATCAGGACGTGCAACGTGCCGTTCTGATAAGACAGGAATCGGAAAAGCAGGTGGAGGCATTGCAGAGGCAATGTTCCGATCTCAAAGCAGCTTTGAGAGCACTCCATGCTGCAACGACCGAACAAAGACAAAGCACAGTTGACCACGCGAAATGCAGGAAACAGATTGCGGAACTGCAATCTCTGCTTTCGGTGCAGAATGGCTTCCAAAGCACCTTTGGAGCTCAGTTAGATGGGGAAAACGCCCCAGATTGGCAGGAATTAAGCAAGACAGCGCAGCGTTATGTTCAGGGAACATGTGCGCCCGCAGCTCAGCAGAAACGACAGGCACCCCAACCCCCCACAGCTCAGACCATAACCTCACCCATGAATCCCGTAACCACACAGAGGAAAGCCGAATCAGAAGGCGCCCCAGACATAACTTACACCACCCCTTTAACAGTAACCCAGCTAAGGGACGCTTGTGAAAAGATCACTCCGTTCCTCCCCACCGCAGACCCCCACCAGTTCTTCGCTAAAGTAAAACAGCAGGCTACCATGTACGGCCTGGATGAGAGAGAGCAGGTTAAGCTCACCGTGCTGAGCTTAGACCAGAGTGTAGTGGCAGCCCTCCCCGACCCACAAAACGTGGCAGGAGGCAGCCTAGAGGAGATGCACACTGCCATTTTAGATGCCATCGGGTACAATAGAGGTGACCCCGTAGAAGGATTGAATAAGTGCAGGCAGAAGAGATCCGAACACCCCACAGCATTCGCAGGAAGGCTGTGGATTCATTTCAGCGCAGTTTTCGGACAGCTAGACAGAGCGCATTTAACCCGCGAAAACATGGTTAAGTGGACGCGCACAATTATCTCACACGCAACAGAAGCAGGACAGAGCGCTTGCAACAGTTACGACCCCTCAGAAGAGGCCCATAACGAAAAATGGGTCCTGAAAAGATTGTCCCGCGCTTGGGAGCAATCGCTTCAGGCAAAAGGAAAGGTTAGATCCCCAGAAGAGGCTCAGGCTGCTGCAGATATCCAAGCAGTCAGAGAGCACCAGAAGCCCGCATGGGTAAATGAAGGCAAGAGCAGCCCTCAACAGAAAGGACAGGAATGCTATAACTGTGGACAGTTAGGGCATTGGGCAAAAGAGTGTAATGCACCCCAGCGATCTCAGAGAGGCCAGCAGACAGGCACTCTGAACCGCAACAAGGCAAAACCAATCCACAATGTAGCAGTACAGTCAGGACCCACCAATGTGGACGAGACGAACTGACGGTGTTCGGGCTCCCCCACTTGGGTCTGTGACACACTATGGGACTCATCAGGGAGGCCCGTAGTCACGGCAAAAGTCAAAGGGAAGCCCATAGAGTTACTGTGGGACACAGGAGGATCCCGCACCACCATTAACTCCACAACCACGGCACACTCAGACACGTGGCCGACCACCTCCACCATCACACTTAGCGGGTTCACCGGACACTCGCAGCAGGGACATATCACAGCACCCGTAGCGATCCAGCTAGGGAACATTAGCACAAGGCACCCCGTAGTTTTAGTAAATCTTCCCCGGACAGCAGAGCACATCCTGGGGATAGATTTTATGAACGCTCACAGCTTGTCGTTCGACCCAGTGAACCAGTGTGTCTGGCGAATGGCTAGATCAGACAGAGCACCAGCCACCCTCACAGTAGGAGACTACGCTAATCGGATTAGCGCAGTGGGAGAGTACTCATTCGACCTGACTACACTCCACACCGACCGACAAATTAAGGCCCTACTAAACAAACACAGGACAGCATTTGCAAGTCACCGTCATGACTGTGGCAGAATGACTGGACAAGTTCATGTTACCGGACAGGACCCCCGACCGCAAAAGCAATATAGATTTCCCCTCGAGGCAGAGGTGGAAATAGAAAAAGTTATAGGCAGCTTGTTGGACCAAGGTGTACTGAGAACGGTAGCCTCCACCAACAATGCCCCTATTTGGCCAGTGAGGAAGCCCGATGGATCATGGCGTCTGACCATCGATTATCGGGAACTCAACAAAGTAACCCCCGCAGTAGCCCCAACGGTAGCTACTAGTCCCGAGACCATGCTCAAGCAGGGTCTCAACGCCAAGTACTTCACGGTATTGGACATCAGTAATGGATTCTGGTCAATACCATTGGCAAAAGCGTGCCAATACAAATTCGCATTCACTTTTAAAACTCAGCAGTACACGTGGACATGCCTCCCACAAGGATTCCACAATTCACCCTCCATTTTCCACCGACAGCTGGCAAGTGGATTAGAAAAATTTTCCCGACCCGAATGTCTGGTACAGTATGTAGACGACCTACTACTGCAGACAGACACAAAGGCAGAGCACATTTCGCTTCTGGCCGAACTCCTGGAACTCTTAACTGAAATTGGCTGTAAAGTTAACCCGAAAAAGGCCCAAATATTGGAAAGTAAAGTGATGTATTTGGGATCAGTCATCACGCACGGCAAACGCGAGATCGAATTCAAAAGAATTGATTCGATCGTCAAATTGCCCCTTCCCCAGAATGTATCAGCCCTCCGGTCGTTTTTAGGACTGGTTGGCTATTGTCGGAACCACATAGACGGATTCGCGACAAAAGCCGCCCCACTTTCAGACCTCCTTAAGAAAGGAGCCCCCTGGGAATGGCTTCCGCAGCATACAGGCGCTGTGGAAGAGTTGAAACGAGCCCTTAGTGCAGCACCCGCGCTGCTAGTCCCCGACCAACTTTCACCGTACGCAATCGAGGTAGCTAGCACAGATCTAACCCTCTCGGCCGTGTTGCTTCAAGAACGGCACGAGCAGCTAAGACCAGTGGCTTATGCCTCCCGACTGTTAGACCCAGTAGAACAAGGATTTTCGGCCTGTGAGAGGCACCTCCTTGCTGTCTTCTGGGCAGTGCAGTATTTCTCATACATCACCGGACTCAACCCCATTACTATTCTGACCGAACACACACCCACACAGCTACTACTAGACGGTCGACTGAAGGACGGTTCAGTTAGCCAGATTAGGGCAGCTAGGTGGACCCTACTTTTACAAGGACGGGACATTACAGTAAAACGGACACGCACCCACACATACTTAGCAGACAACCTCCAATACCCCGGACAGCCCCATGACTGTGAAATTGTAGCTCCCCTGCATAACACAGGACCCTTTTTAGCAAAAACACCCCCCAGGAAGATAGGGAACCCGAAACAAAGCCCCCAGCCCACAGACACGTGTGGACCCTTGAGGATTTATGTAGACGGTTCCTCCACAGTTTTAAATGGTGAGCGTATCACAGGATGCGGCATCTATGTAGAGGACGCGCAGGGGCGCGCTCTCGAAGAGATAGCTCTTAAGTTACCAGGTCACTTAGGCGCGCAGGCAGCAGAGCTCGCAGCCATAGCGTATATAGTGGACCACCCCGATTCTTTCCCCAGCCCAGCAGACATATATTCAGACAGCTTATATGTCTGTAATAGCTTGACAGATTTTCTACCCCTGTGGAGGACACGAGGTTTTGTCTCCGCAGACGGAAAACCCCTTCCATCAGCCCCCTTACTCCAGCATATCCTAGAGAAAGCGAAGGACAGGACCTTCGGCATTATAAAAGTTCGCAGCCACCATAGGTCATCACCCCCTGGGAATGTAAAGGCCGACGCATTGGCTAAGGCAGGTTCCAGGAGAGGACACTTATGGACCCCCCCAGCTAGCGCACCAGCTAGCGCCCCTGTGAGCGCAGTCCAAGTCTCACAGACTGATATTAAAGATCTCGTGGCAGCACAAAAACAGGACGGAGACCTCAGGGAGGTTTTCAAGGGAAACTTTGTGCCTGCTTACGAGCACTTTAAACACGCACTGACCACACATGAGGGTGTGATCATTAAGGACCAACTTTATGTGGTCCCACAGCAGGACAGGAATCAGATGATTGCCTTGTTCCATGACGGACACGGGCATCAGGGAATTGATGCAACAACGAGGCACCTCAGGCAACTCTGTTGGTGGCCTAATCTCAGGAATGATGTAACGCACTACATAGAGAATTGCCTGATTTGTGCTCAGAATAACCCGGAGAGGTATTCTAAGAAGGCACAACTTCGGCATACTCGCCCAGTTAACGGCCCTTGGACAAACCTCCAGATCGACTTTATAGGTCCATTGCCCCCTTGTCGGAATGGCTATAAATACGTTCTGGTGGTGATAGATACCTTTACCAAGTGGGTAGAGGCATTTCCCTCACGAACAAATACAGCAAAGACAGCTGCAAAGATCCTGACCCACCACATCTTCACGAGATGGGGTTTACCCCGAAGTATCGATTCGGACCAGGGATCTCACTTTACAGGACGGGTCATGAGGAACGTCCTGACAATATTCGGAATCAAACAGAACTTCCATATTGCGTATCATCCACAGTCCAGCGGGATTGTGGAGCGCATGAATCGGACCCTAAAAACTACCCTCAGGAAAATGGTCCAAGAGAATAATTCCACATGGGATTCAGTGCTCCCATTTGCACTTATGTTTATAAGGAACACTGTCTCCACATCGACAGGATACACACCACATACACTCATGACCGGACGCCCTATGAAAGGTACAGAATTCCTTTTAGGACTGGACATGACAAGCCCCGAAGTGACGGCCCTCACACATGAAAAGGCAGTTAAAGATCTAGTTGAGACTGTGAGGTCTGCACAGATCGCAGCCGCAGTCCAGCTAGGGAAACGCCGACAGCAACGGACTGCCTGTTTCAATAAGACCGTACACACCACAGAATTCCAGGTTGGGCAACAGGTAATGTTATCTGTTTATAACCCCAGCAGTTTTTTGGCTCCAAAATATTCCGGTCCCTACTCAATTTCGGACAAAATTAGCCCCTCCGTTTACAGGATAAAGTATCCTAATGGGAAGACCGCGTGGTTCCATATAAACCAGCTAAAGGCATATGGAACACAGGCCAACCATGCTCACCATGTCCTGCTGGATGCAGCAGAACACTTCACCCCGCCCACCAGAGACACTTTTCCACCATCCCCCTCACAGACCAGTTCATCAACGGACTCGCCCACGACTCCGCCCACAGACCACTACAGACCACGCCCCGACACGCCCACAAGCTGCCACAGCAGAGACAGTAGGACAGACACTGCCTCTGAAGACAGCGACACCACACAGCCATACAGCCCACACTGCACCAACTACGACCCCGACTCCAGTGACCCCATGGAAGTCACCTACCTCAAATATCCAGAACCACCACCCGACCCCGACTACCCCGACAACACACTCGACACTACACAATGGCACAGGGACAATTCCTACAGACTTGTCCGCAATGACGAAAGTGACCCCCGGTCACACAATTCCAAAGTTGCATGCCTGATCCACACAAGGGTGTGGGATCCGGGAGAGCAGGACGACACGGTGTCTGACTCCCGACACGGCAACCCCTTTGTGACCCTGTTCACAGAGGCAGAATCAAAGTGAGGTGTCCAGATGATGTAAGATAGGAATCGTTTGAGGGAAACGATGTCCTTTCTGATGGAACCTGCACGTATGTTTGTCTTCGTTTTATGTTTGTTTGTTTTCAGGAATGTAAATGTTTCAGCTGGAGGATGGACATCTTTTCAGCTGAAAAGATTGTGACCACCTCACATACACGTTAGCTTGTCTGCCGAAACTTTTGAGAACTTCGGTTTGATTGGAGATCTTTTCCAAAGTTGTAAGACCACACGCCAAATAGCTTGTCCGCAGATATTTCTGAGAACTTCAGTTGTATCCTCTGGTGAACCGACACGGTTCACGACTTGTTCCCTGTTTTCAGAACGGAGCATCTTGGCTCCATTGTTTTTAGGTGCCCCTCTATTCGGCAAAATAGAGGCTGCAAGTCATGGTCAACACATTCGTACCCGTTTCTTTCCAGGTTACTCAGGCAGTGGACAAACGGCACTGAGGACCCGCCCTGTCTGAGAACCAATCCTTGGTCAGCCAAGCTCGGGTATGGCACAGCACGCCCTACCCGGGGATCCCATCCAACTCGTACCCGTAGCGGCCCATACGCAACTCATTCGGATGTTTGTTTCCAAGTTTGTTTTCATTTTACGTTAGGTAGCCCTTCGGCCGCCATCCCACATGCTATTTACATCCAGGAATATTCGGATGGTAAATCAGCAAAGCCTGCGAGACGGCTCGCAGAAGGAAGGATTGTTAGGTGTATGCTGGTCTTTAAATTCGCTTTTTGAAAAAAAATGAGGGGAGTCACAGGGTGTGACTTAGCCAGTCATTTTAAAGGGTCAATTGGGTTTTGAAAGACAGATGCACTAACAAGTAAAGGTCTTAAACTGTGTATTGACAGATACTGTGCTTGATCCCAAAGGTTTCAAAGGACGAGACAGAGGTCGAAGCCAGGATTGTCAATACCGGAGGAAGAAGGAAGAGAAAGAAGAAGAACAGCAAAATGATGGAAGCCCACTTATTACTGTTTAATGTCATATGTATATGTGTGGAAACAAGACACGTTTCCCCCACAACCCCCACCGTAAATGTTAGTACAACAAACCCCCAGTGCTCAGCTCTGATCAGCGAGGTTCAGACCTGGTGTACTAAATTCATGACGTGGTACTCCATGTCCTACATAATCGAATCACTGTTGGTGATCGCGATCCTCATCATCCTAGTGCAGACCCTCAGGTTGAGGAAATGGAAGAGGAGAGCCTCTCGTTCCAGCACCTCACCCATCTATAGAGTGCAATCCCCCATCTTCGGATTCCACCAAACCCCTCAACCCCTCACTGATTACAACACTCTGTAAATAAAATTCAGCCATGTATTATATTGTTCCATACTCGACTGCCGAGTTGGGAAGTGTGATGTTGTGGTGTGAATGGTTAAGATTTTAGAGTGATTAAATGTTTAAGTTAAGGTTAAGGTTAATAGTGATAGGTAGAGGTTCCCAATTGTAGTAATGCATGTCCCTTTTGACATAGGGCCAAGTAGAGATGTTAGTTAAAAAAAAATTTCTCTTCTTCCCATAGTTTAGAACAGAGTAGAACAGGAACTGGCAAGAGGTCAGAACACAAGGAAGGCAAAGTACATAGGTGATCCTTCACAATAGTATGATTGTGAGGATCACAAGGAGGGAATGTAGCCATGCTGGCCACGCAAAATGGACACTGAGCCAAACTAAAATGGAAGACTGCTGGGAAACAGACAGTTTAGCCAGAACAGCAGTCTGCAAAGAGCAGTTTGCATTCTGCAGCAGCAGAAACCAGTTTGGGCTCAGGTGAAAAGACCTTAGCTAGGTGCAAATGGCAAAACGCTTTGCATGCTAATGAGGCCATCAGACTTGAACACCCACACAATAGATACATTTGGTTCTGAATGGACACATTCTAATCAAGACCCAGACATCGAGGCACCAGAAACCTCCAAACAAAAGGACATAAGAAACGCCCCCTCCATCACGGAGACCCCCTCGCATTGGGGAATTAATCCAGTATCGATAAGAAATTGATCCAATAGGTAGAGCCCGCCCGAGAAGAGGGAAGGACAATGGAACCCCTATAAAAGATAGGGACCTCGTGTTGTCCGGTCTGTTAAACCCGTGCTCCGGCTCCGACTGACACCTGGCATCCTGACTCCAGCCGTTGAGCACCAGCCGCCGAAACCGTAAGTTCAACGCTCGCTACGCGATCCAAGCCCACTAGACTCCCAAGTACCAGAACGCTTGCTGAAGGCTGCAGACAAAACCAGGACGAAGGCCTCGTTCTCTGACCTTGCCTGTTCCTGTTAGATAAGTATTCTGTTTGCTTATGTTTAGTTGTAGCTTAGTCTCTTAGTGTGTGCATGAGTATTTATTATTAACTGTATAATAAATATTGATCGTTTGAACTTTACTAATCGGTGTATCGTCTTTATTACTTTGAACTTGACCTTGGAATACTTGTGACGTTGCCTATACGGCAACTGGCGACTCCAAAGCTAAATAATTACATAGAACAGAGCCTAGCAGTGTTAAGCACACGTCGAACTCGGAGGCGTGTTAATACACTCCAATAAACGCGTTTTACGCCCATAGTAAAACGTGCAACAGGATCAAAAATCCTTTAGGCTGCTTCAGAGTGCTTTTTCAAGTCACACTGGTGCAGCAGAGGAGCTAAGCAAGCATGCTTGTCATCGATATTTGGTGGTCAATTTGCCAAAATGTCAGATTATTTTTTTATATTCTTTCACGGGATGTGGCGATTGCATTTTTTGCTCATCCCGAATTTAAAAGGTGGAGGTGAGCTGACTTCTTGAACTGCTGCAGTCCATGTGATGTAGGTAAACCCACAGTGCTGGTAGGCAGGGAGTTCCAGGATTTTTAACCCAGCGACAGTAAAAGAACGGTGATATAGTTCCAAGTCAGGATGGTATGTGTCTTAGAGGGTATCTTGCAGGTGGTGATGATCCCATGCCCTTCTTCCTCTAGGTCAGGGGTGCCCAGACTTTAGTGACTTGAAATCTGCTTCTTTGGCAGTCATCCTAACAAGCACCTGCGAGTGCTGGCTTTCCACCCTCCCCCAAAGAGACATTCAAACATAGAATCATAGAATGTACAGTGCAGTAGGAAGTATTCGGCCCTTCAAGTCTGCACCGGCCCTTGGAAAGTGCACCCTACCTAAGCCACACCTCCACCCTACTCCCACAACCTAGTAACCCCACCTAACCTTTTTCGATACTAAGGGTAATTCAGCATGGCCAATCCACCTAACCTGCACATCGTTGGACTGTGGGAGGAAACCCACGCAGACACTGGGAGAAGGTGCAGGCTCCGCACAGACAATGACTCAAGCCAGGAATCTAATTTGGGACCCTGGAGCTAAGAAGCAACTATGCTAACCACTGTGCTTCCGTGCTGTCCACATGTAGCACAATATACATCCTGTATTGCCTGTCTATGGGTAAAAAGAAGAAAAATGCACCAAGAACACTCTTGCACACTATTATGCAAAGATGTCTTCCCCTAATGGGCATTAGTAAAGCAGGTTGGTATTTATATCAATCTGGTGCTTTTGTGGCCATTGGTTCCAAAATTTAACTCAATTTAAGTCATTAAATTTAAATTCTCCAACTGCATGAAGAGATTTGTCCTCCAGATCATGAATCCAGGCCTCGCGATTACAAATCCTGTGACATAGCATATGCTCCTGTACCCTGTACCCTCAGTAGCAAAAAATTAATGTGTAATATTCAGTTGCCAACCAGTTATCTGGTAAAATTATTCTCAATAAGTGCCAACTGCATTCAATTTACAACACAAAGGAAGCATTTTATGTAGGATTTTTGCAGTTACCTTCAACAAAACTGCACAACAGAGTAAGTATATAATATCATTTCTATTGCATCATTATATAAAGTTTACTTTTTCCACAGAGTGCGTGCACACCTGGCTCTACACATGTGCAGTGAGCAGAAAGCACACACTGCGCATGTTCCAAGTGCGTGTGCAGAGAGCCCGCGGTTGACTGGAAATTGGTTTCTGATCGACCGGTAGACCATGACCGATGTTTTGGCCACCTCTGTTCTAGGTGATAGAGGTCAAGGGTTTTGGAGGTGCTGTTGATGGGAGCTTAGTGAGCTGCTCCCATGTATCTTGCTGCTACTATGCAGAGTAGTGGAGGGAATGAATGTTTAAGGTGATGGATGGCGTGTCAATCAAGCAAGCTGTTTTGGCTTGAATGGAGCTTCTTGAGCGCTGTTGGAGCTGCACTCACGCAGACACGTGACGAGCACTCCATCTTACTCGTGCCTTCTGATTTGTAATAGTGAACAGGCTTTAGGGAGTCAGGGGATCAGTTACTCGCTGCAGAAATCACAGCCTCTAACCTGCTCTTGTAGCCATATTGGGCTGAATCTTCCAATGGTCACAGAGGTCTCAGCCAGTGGGAAGCCCGCATCACCTCTTTGCAGGAATGTGCGCTGCATCTTGGTCCACTTGGAAATTAGACAGGCCACCAACAAACCATCCCCTAGGATCAGGGAACTCAGAATTGGAAGTCCCGCCTGAAGTGTTGGGCAATGTAGACTTGTGAAGCTAACATATGCCACCAACACTGAAGAAGGTTCAACTCTATTTTATTAACTACTCATAAAATAATAGACATACGAGAACTGTGGGTCTAAACGATGCTAGTTAAACTAGAGACCTGTGCCGGTCCGAACCAGTTCAATCTCTCAGCATGTGGTGTGAATCTGTACTAAGCTTGATGAGCTCTTGTGCTTCTGAAAGGCAGCATCCAGAATGAGCGGGAAAAATGATGCCCTCTGCCTTTATAGTGTGTGTGTTCTAACTGGTGATTGGCTGCGGTGTTTGTACATGTTGATTGGTCCTAGTGTATGTCCATCAGTGTGTGTCTGCACCATGATATACTGGTGTATATTATGACATTCCCTCCCTTTTAAAAAAAATGTTGATGTGAATGTGTGACAATAAATAGTGTGGGAGTGTGAAGATTGTTCTTAACTACATGTGAGGTGCGAAGACATACGTACAAATCTATTTACAGGAAACAAAGCTATATACAAGGGAAGGTGCCTGGTGCAGATAATTAATATGCAGCAAATTGAACAACAACAATGCTATTTACAAACCACTGGAAACCGATTTTAACAAGGAAGGAAACATCTCAGAGATCCACATATTTGCAAAGTTCATAAATTCAGTCTCTGAGGTGGGCGACGAACTCTGGTTGACCGCCTCAAGGGTGGGTCAATAGCCGCCAGGTCAGGAGCTGGGTGGGCTGCAACACAGTCAGAGAGAGGCAGAGTGACCGGAAGCTCTGCACAGTCCATGGCAGGGTCAGCAGAGGAGCCGCTCGGAGGATCCCGTGACGACTGTGGAACAAGGTGAAGGGCACGCCAATTGCGGCACCGAATGGATCCGTCCGGTAACCGAACCAGGAAGGAACGGGGGGGGGCACCTGCCTGAGGACAACAGCAGGTGCAGACCAGCCACCATCCAGCAAATGAATGCGAATCGTGTCGTTTGGCTGGACGTTGGGGAGATCAGCAGCACGTGAGTCGCGTGTCGCTTTTTGCTGCACCTGAGACGTCTGCATCCTGTGGAGCACGGGGACATGATCGAGATTGGGGGTGTGAATCAATGGCACCGTCGTCCTGAGGGTGCGGTTCATCAGTAACTGTGCAGGCGACAGCCCAGTGGAGAACGGGGCGGAGCGATAGGCCAGCAAGGCAAGATGGAAGTCAGAGCCGGCATCGGCAGCCTTGCAGAGTAGTCTCTTCAGTATATGAACCCCCTTTCCCGTCTTGCCATTTGACTGAGGGTACAGGGGACTGGACATGATGTACACAACGTTGTACTGCCGGGTGAAGCTGGCCCATTTCTGGCTTGTGAAACAGGGGCCATTGTCCGACATCACTGTGAGCGGGATGCCATGCCGGCCAAACATCTCTTTGCACACCCGAATGACAGCAGAAGAAGTGAGGTCGTGCAACCTGATGACCTCCGGGTAGTTGGAGAAGTAATCAATGATTAGGACATAGTCCCTGCCCAATGCATGGAACAGGTCGATACCCACCTTGGTCCAGGGCAATGTGACCAACACATGGAGCATCAGGATCTCCCGTCGTTGGGCGGGCTGAAAACGCTGGTAGGTGGGGCAGTTGAGTACTGCATTGGCAATGTCATCGTTAATACCCGGCCAATAGACAGCTTCCCTGTCCCTGCGGCGACATTTTTCAACTCCTAGATGGCCTTCATGCAGTTGTTCTAGGACCAGCTGGCGCATGCTGTGCGGGATCACGATGCGGTCTAACTTTAGGAGAACCCCATCAACAACCGCCAGATCATCACGAACATTGTAAAATTGTGGGCATTGGCACTTGAGCCACCCATCCATCATTAAACGCATGACACACTGCAGAAGGGGGTCAGCCGCTGTTTCGCGGTGAATTTGTACCAGGCGTGCATCTGATGCTGGCAAGTAGTACGCTGCGAACTGAACTTGAGCGTCGACCTGGCAAACGAACCCTTCGTGATCGCATGGAGTGGTGACCCACCTGGAGAGGGCGTCGGCAACGACAAGGTCTTTGCCAGGGGTATAAACGAGTTGGAAGTCATACCTCCGTAGCTTGAGTAGGATGCGTTGGAGGCGAGGCGTCATATCATTCAAGTCCTTTTGTATTATGTTGACGAGCAAACGATGGTCGGTTTGAACAGTGAACTGGGCAAGTCCATATACATAGTCATGGAACTTCACGACACCGGTCAGAAGGCCGAGGCACTCCTTTTCAATTTGCGCGTAGCGCTGCTCCGTGGGGGTCATTGCCCGTGACACATACGCAACGGAAGCCCATGACGAGGCCTCATCACATTGCAGAAGCACGGCTCCAATCCCAGACAGGCTGGCATCCGTAGAGATTTTAGTCTCTTTGTTCGGGTCGAAAATGGCCAGCACTGGGGCCGTGGAAAGCTTAGCCTTCAGTTCCCTCCACTCGAGCTCGTGGGCAGGAGGCCACTGGAAGTCCGTTGTTTTGCGAACCAGGTTTCTGAGGGCAGTGGTGTGCGAGGCGAGATTTGGAATAAATTTCCCGAGGAAATTCACCATGCCCAGGAACCAGAGGACCGCTTTCTTGTCCTCGGGCGTTTTCATGGACGTGATTGCCGCAATCTTATCCTCATCCAGCCGCACCCCTAAATGGAAGATATGATCACCCAGGAATTTAATGTCCGACTGGCCGAAGGAGCATTTAGCCCTATTGAGGCGGAGGCCATGTTCGTGAATGCGCTTGAAGACGCGCTTGAGGCGGCTGATGTGTTCCTGCTGGGTGGTGGACCAGATTTATAATGTCATCGATGTATACATGGACGCCTTCGATTCCCTCCATCATCCATCATTCGATGGACCACTTCAGACGCTGAGATGATGTCAAATGGCATTTGGTTGTAGCAGTATCTGCCAAAGGGCGTGTTGAATGTACGCAGCTTTCTGCTCGATTCAACCAGCTGGATTTTCCAGAAACCTTTTGAGGCATCGAGTATTGTGAAGATTTTGGGCAGAACCACAGTTGCCACACGCCGTTGCGTCGGCACGTTCGTTGCGCCATCGCGCATGCGCAAGACGATCTAGCGAGGTGCGCGCCTGCACAGAACGGTCCTCGACGTCACCACGTTCGTTGCGTGCCAGTGTGGGAGCCCGCGAAAAGCACGCAAAATGGCCGCCATCGTCCAGACTTAGGCCCTGGAGAGATTTTAAAACTTGGACCCGTTCTGCCTCGTGGGGAGCTTGCTGCGTCGTTTCAGCGGCCTGGATGTGGGAACATCGCATGGAGGTGTGTTCATGGAATACGCAGGTCTCTATGGCAGTGGACAGGGTGAGCTGTTTTACTTTAAGTAGCTGCTGGCGAAGGGGCTCCGACTGCACACCAAGAACTATCTGGTCACGGATCATGGAGTCAGAGGTGGACCCGTAGTTGCAGGATTGCGCAAGGACATGGAGGTGGGTGATAAAGTACTGGAAAGGTTCGTCCTTACCCTGTAGGTGCTGCTGAAATACATATCACTCAAAGCTCTCGTTTACCTCGACTGTCGAACTTTAAGAGGACTGTCTTGAACTTTGATTTATCCGCCCCATCAGCGAAGGTACTGAGCAAGTTAAAGATGTGGAGTGCATGGTCCCCGGCTGTGGAGAGGAAGAGAGCAATCTTCCATGCGTCCGAGGCAGCTTCCAGGTCCATGCCTCGAGGTACAGCTGGAAGCACTGTTTAAAAATCTTCCAATTGGAGCCCAGGTTCCCGGCAATGCGGAGGGGCGGCGGCAGGCGAACGGTGTCCATACTGCGGGATGGCTGAAAACTGGTGGAAGGCTGATCACTGGTAGGTAGGTCTCAGAAGTACTAACATTCCTCAACTACTGGTACCATGAAGTGTTGGGCAGTGTAGACTTGTGAAGCTAACATATGCCTCCAACACTGAAGAAGGTTCAACTCTATTTTATTACCTACTTATAAAATAATAGACATTCGAGAACTGTGGGTCTAAACGATGCTAGTTTAACTAGAGACCTGTGCCTGTCCGAACCAGTTGAATCTCTCAGCATGTGGTGTGAGTCTGTACTAAACTTGATGAGCTCTTGTGCTTCTGAGAGGCAGCATCCAGAATGAGCGGGAAAAGTGATGCCCTCTACCTTTATAGTGTGTGTGTTCTAACTGGTGATTGGCTGCGGTGTTTGTGCATGTTGATTGGTCCTAGTGTATGTCCATCAGTATGTGTCTGCACCATGATGTATATTATGACACCGCCTGCCAAGAGTTACCAACCAAATAGAAGTCGGCAGCTCCATCAAATGGCAATGCTGCAGAGGAGGCAAGAGCTGCTGCTGGTATAACAGCCACCTGAAGCCTAGGATCATTGCTGGATACAAGGCCAAAGGTGAATAATGATGAGAGGGAAGTCTTGGGGTGGGGGTCACAGGGGAGAGGTAGTCAGCAGCAAGGGCAGGGGAAGCTCTCAGTAGGCCCTACATTCCAATATTTGAGCTTGAATAAGGAACGCACCATCCCCGAGGGTCCACAAGCAACTCCATATGGGTTTGCTTTGCATGCTGCAGATGGGCAGGACTTCTTCCACCTCTTGGTTCCTCCCTGAAAAGAGGTGATGCGGGGCTTCCATTGGCCCTCCAGCCGATGGCTGAGATCACTGTCACCTCCACAAGAATCCAACCACTGTGTTACAAGAGCAGATTATGAATTGGAAATTCTGCAATAAGTAACTCATCTGCTGGCTCCCTAAAGTAGTCATTTAAGTTTCTCAATTAATGGCAGAGTGGGAAGGCTGTCCATGGCCTTTCCTTCCAAAAAAAAAACCGGGGTGGAGGGAAGGTGGTGGGTCTCCTCCCACCTGATTAAATGCCCCACCATCATGCACACCATGGGAGGAGGGCACAACATTCCATTCAGTATTCGAAGCAGCACAGTGGCACCAATAAACCATCCCCTGCTGCCTCACAGCGCCAGGCACCCGGGTTCAATCCGGCTTCGGTGACTGTGTGGAGTTTGCACTTATTCCGTGTGTCTGCGTGGGTTTCTTTTGGGTGCTCCGGTTTCCTCCCACAGTCCAAAGATGTGCAGATTCAGTGGATTGGTCATGCTAAATTGCCCCTTTGTGTTCAAACGTTTAGGTGGGGTTACGGGGATGGCGGGGGGGGGGGGGGGGGGGGGGGGGGGGGATGGGCCTCTGTAGGGTGCTCTTCCCAAGGGCCGGTGCAGACTCGATGGGCCAAATGGCCTCCTTCTCCACTGTAAGGATTCTATGATTCTAATTATATGGCAAGTTCAGTTCTGTTTCTGGTCAATGGTTACAGCCAGAATTTTGGTACTGAGGTATCTAGTGATTGTAATGTCATTGAAAGTCAAGGGAAGGCGATTAGATTCTCTGTTGTTGGAGATAGTCATTATTTGGCATTTGTATAGTGTGAATTTTACTTGCCACTTATTAGCACAAGCCATTAGCATTAGCACAAGACCTGATGTCCAGGTCTTGTTGCATAAGGGCATGGGCTGCTTCAGTATCTGATAAGCTGCAAAAGTTGCTGAACAATGTGCAATCATCAGTGAGCATCATCACTTCTGACCCTGTGATGGAGAGAAGGTCATTGATGATGCAGCTGAATTTGGTTGCCTCAAGGGCACTATCTCGAGGAACTCCTGCAGTGATGTCCTGATACTGAGATAAGTGATCTCCAACACCTACAACTATCTTCCTTTGTGCTAGGTATGGAGAGTTGTCCCCTCGATTCTCATTTGTTTCAGTTTTGCTAAGGCCACTTAATGTCATGATCAGTTAAATGCTGCCTTGATGCCAAGGGCAGTTACTCCCACCTCACCCCTAGTTCAACTTTTTTGTTCATGTTTGGACCTGAGTGATCTGGGCCTGAGTGAAACTCGAATTGACACTAATGTACAGGTCACTGCTGTATACACGCCATTTGATAGCATTGTCGACAACACCTTCTATCACTTTACTGATGAGTGAGAGTAGTCTCATGGTACAGTATTTTTTTATGGACAGGATATATTTGACCAATTTTCCACATTACTGGTTTGATGCCATTGTTGTCACTGTACTGGAACAGTTTGGCTAGGAGCATTCTGTCAGTGCCAAAATGTTTATTTTAATAAAGGTCCTGGTGCCATTTACCTCAATATACCTGTTTTTCTGAATCAACAAAGATAAAGAAAAGCATTGAATACACCTATGTGTGAAGGTGATATGCAGGTGTTGTTCTCTTGAAGCAAAGAATTTCCTGGTTTTGTGCAGCCATGTAATCAAACTGGTTTCCCCATTCTGTTCAAGAAAACATTCAATTAGACTTTATCCAGTTTTATATGTGCAGAGCAACCAATAAAATAGGTGGAATTTTAGTTGCTGGTGAATAAATATACCAATAACAGTCTAATCAGTATCTTAGAATAGAACCCAAAAGGAGACCATTCAGCCTGTCCTGCCCATGCCAGCCCCTGCAAGAGCAACTCAGCTAGTCTCACTCCCCCACCCTTTCTCCATATCTCTGCAATTTGTTTTCTCGTCAGATCATGACCAAGTTATTTTGATAAGCCCTGATTGACAGTACCTAACCACAATCAGGCAGCGTATTTTAACCATGCATCATATGAAAATGTCTTTCCTCATGTTGAATTTGGTTCTTTTGCCATTCACCTGCAACTGGTGTTTCTTAGTTCCTGGCCTTGCTGCCAATGGGAACCGTGTCACCCTATCTGCTCTGTCCAGGCCCCTCAAGTTTTTGAACACTTATCTTAATCTCCTTCAAACCTTTGCCTTTCTAAGGAGAACATGCCCAGCTTCTCCAATCTAACCACGAACCCTTATCCCTGGAACCATTCTCCTAAATCTGTCCTGCACCCGTTCTAACGCCTTCACATCCTTCCTCAAATGTAATGCTTACAGTTGAACACAATACTCCAGTTAAGACCGAACCAAGGTTTTATAAAGGTTCGTCATGCCTTCCTGGCTTTGTACTCTGTGCCTCTATTTCTAATGCCCAGGATCCAATATATTTTATTAACCACATTTTTAACTATTAGTTGGTTAGCTGCCAGTGACTTCACGTGCTCTCTCTCTTTGGGTGATTTACCCACCCAGCTGCACACAGCATCAATCCCGTTCGGTGAATAGCAGAAAAGGCCAAAAACGAGATTGGCGCCATGTGCAAACCATTTTTCTATTCACCTGGCCTTCTCCTGTTGTCAAGATCTCACCCTAAAATGGCGAGAAGCTCATCAAAGGTTATTTGTATTCATTTCAATCTCATTAGCAATATTGAAGTTGAATGGAGCAGCTTTCCGGGAGTCACCCAACTCCCCAGTGAAAAGTCATACGAGCGTCGTTTAGTACTCATAGAACAGTACAGCACAGAACAGGCCCTTCAGCCCTCGATGTTGTGCCGAGCAATGATCACCCTACTTAAACCCACGTAATCCGTATACCCGTAACCCAACAATCCCCCCATTAACCTTACACTACGGGCAATTTAGCATGGCCAATCCACCTAACCCGCACATCTTTGGACTGTGGGAGGAAACCGGAGCACCCGGAGGAAACCCACGCACACACGGGGAGGACGTGCAGACTCCACACAGACAGTGACCCAGCCGGGAATCGAACCTGGGACCCTGGAGCTGTGAAGCATTGATGCTAACCACCATGCTACCGTGAGGCCCCAAAACTCCTCTACAAAAATGGGGACCTGAGTGCAATGGCTACTGAGGGGAAGTGAGGAGGTGATTAGCCCTCTCCATTTACTGGCATGCAACTCAAGGACACCAGAGCTTCTGCTCCAGTGCTCGGGAGGAGTGGGGGCTTCAGGCGGGTTGGGGGTGTTCAACGGTTTGGAGGGGTCCAGACCTGGGCTGGGTGAGGGTGGTAGGAGGGGTTTTGCATCAGTGTGGCCTTCAAACCTGACAGACAGCCTATGCCGCGATGACTATGTCTCAGCAGAGAGACAGTGCGGCACCTGGGCCATGCCCTCGTGGGACCTTGGGGAGGAGGAAAACATCCACGTCCGGTGGCATTGAATGTATCGCAGCTCTCAACTTCTATGCCACTGGGTTATTCCAGGACTTGAGCGGGGACCTGTGCGGTATATCCCAATCATCCACCATAGATGCATCTGGGAGGTGATGTATGCCCGGGTATCAGACTAAATCAACTTTGACCTGGACCAGTCCACCAAGTTCCTGGTGCTACAGGCTTTGCAACCATTGCCGGGATACCCCCAGGCCCAGGAGGCGGACAATGGCACACATGCCACCCTGCAAGGACCAGGGCATCAGGGGGTTGCCTCTATTAATAGGAAGTGGTTCCACTCCCTGAATGTTCAGATTGTATGCAACCACCGCCTTCAAATAATGCATGTGTATGCCCGCTACCCTTGGATCATGCATGACTGCTACATCCTGGGGCATGCTGAGATCCATGTTGTTTTTGATGACCACCCCAGGATAACAGGTTGGCTCATGATCGACAAGGGGTACGCGCTGAGGACATGGCTGATGACGCTGAGGTCTGAGACTGAGGCGGAGACCGGATAACAATGAGGCCCATGTTGCAACCCATGCTGTCATTGAATGGTGCACGGGTTGCTGAAAATGTGGTTCCGATGCCTTCCCCCGGAGGGTCTCCCACTTTGTTGTGATCTGCTGTGCCCTCCACAATTTGGCACAGCAGTGGGACGACATTCTGGAGGAGGAGAGGGAGATGTGCCCTCATCTGAGGAGGAGGAGACAGATCAGGAGGGGATAGAAGATGAGCCCAGGGTGGAGCTGGAGGATGGAGGTCAGACTGTGACAAGGTTCTGACACGCGAAGAGGACCAGGGAGGCCTTCATCATCTCTGGATTCTCCTAGTACAAGGCTGTGTCTGTCAGCTCAACAACCCCCCCCCAACCCCATTTTCTTCTCCCCCCCCATCTCCCTCCCTCCTCCACCCCCTCAATCTCCCTCCCACCGCCTCCCCTCATTTCCCCCCCCCAACTCCTCCCATTCACCCTCTTTAACATCACATCCTCCCGAATCACCCTGTTCCCTGCTCCAAAGGTCTGGGTAACATCACTCCAGGATGATGGCACTGTCAGCGGATCTCGATGCAAGGCAGGAGAGTGATGATCATTCGCTGTGAGGAAAGCACTGGTTCTCTTCAGTTTCTGCTAAAGTTTGACTCCTGTCTTTCTGCTGTCATTCTCACACCCATCTTCTGAACAGGTTCTGCATGGGGCTTTTGATCTTGGACCACTGTGCTCAGAGGACAGAGGGAGCAGAGGGAAACAAGGGGTAGGTGTGCGGATAGGCCGGCTGTAAAGATTAACGTGACAGAGACTTCACATGTATGAGGTGTGACATGTTTTAATAGTGAACATTTTATTCTGACAGATTTCCTTCCCCCCGCTACAGATTGTGATCCCATCAGTGCCCATTCAGTGCTCCTCACACTTCTTGATCTTTTGCGGTCTAGTGCTACATCTAGATGTGAGACGTTCAGGGTGTGTGTCGTTAGTCGCAGTGTATAGGAGCGACCGAATGGAGTGCCCAGGAAGCGCATCAGAGGAGGGGCCAGCCTGCTGCTTTCCATGCCCTGTGGCCTTTGAAACCCTTGTCAAACCTCCTCTGGAGGGCCTGGAGCCGGGGCCCCCCAGCCAACTTACCAGAGTCACCGGCACCCCGGTGTCACCCTGTTCTGCCTGCTGACCTTGAGATGCCCTGGTGTCAGGAGGACGGGTTTCAGAAGAACTGGAGGCTGCCATGGTCTCCTCAATGGGAAAACTCGATTAGCCTCCGCCAATTCCTCCTCCCTCAGCGGTGCCCACAGGGCCCTGGGGTCTCCATGGGACAGTGGGGCAACAGGAATGTGCTCCAGAGGCATCTGTGATGTCTGACGTTGCTAGTCCTGGAGGTCCCCCATTTTCTGCACCATTCTGTTGACGCCCTCAGCGATGGTCCTCAGTGACTGGGCCATGCTCTACAGTGCCTCGGCAATGTGCATCTGTGTCTGGGGCACGTCCCTCAGTGACTGGGGCATGATGTCAAGACCTTCAGCCATGGTTGTTACAGACTGAGTCATGCCTTGGACACCTCAATCAAGCCACGGGGGTTGTGCTCCAGGTTGCCATTGCAGTCGCTACCATTGCAGAGTTGGCCTCAGTGCCACGCATTGTCGGCACCACCACATGCGCCTGAAGGCTTTGTGACTCCTCCAGTCAACCATGCAGTCACTGGAATGTTGCTGACATCCCCTCCAAAATCTCACAGCTGTGTCCTAGCGTCTGCATCAGTTCTGGGAGAACCTTGTCCTGAGGCTCGGCATCTGGCTGGGACCTAGCTGTGTCCTGCATCTCACAATGCCCTCTCGCTGTCCCCACAAAGATGCCTTGTGGCAGTTGACGCATGATCAATTGCACAAAGACGACAATTGAACACAACTGAGGCTTTATTACACTAAGATGTGTGGCCTCCTCCAGCAGCTGGCGAATTGGCTGCTGTATGGGGAGCACACATATTTATACTCTGCCTAATGGGTGGAGCCAGCAGGCATGGACTACCCCCGTACCTGTAGTACAGGGCCTTACCATACATGCCCTAATATATACAGAAGTGGTTACTACCACATTCACCCCCTGTTAAAATTGAGTCCGGTGGGGGTGGTGGAGAACTATGTACAGCACAAGTTTAATATACAGAGAAATAAAATTTGAGTCCAGAACCAATTACAGGTTTAGCCAGTCCGGAGCCTTGATCTGACGTTGGGAGCGACGCAGTGATGGCGGCGATTCTTGCATCGGTCGAGTCCTTGGTGACTCCGGGAGTGTGCCGAGATCCTCTTCATCCTCGGGCATGGGCAGGGGGAGGGCGGATGGTCCTGGGGGGGATTGCTGCTGGGTGCGCCAGGGGAGGGGAGGGTTGGGCTGGGGGTGTGTGTGTGGAACCTGCTGGTGCCAGGTCCCTGAGAGAAACAGTATCTTGGCGGCCGTCGGGGTACGCTACGTAGGCATACTGGGGGCTGGCATGGAGAAACTGCACCATTTCCACCAATGGGTCTGCCTTGTGGAGTTGTATGTGCTTACAGAGGAGTACGGGTCCTGGAGCTGCGAGCCAAGTCGGGAGCGACACCCCGGAGGTGGACTTCCTGGGGAAGGCAAAGAGACGTTCATGCGTTAGTCGCAGTCTATAGGAGTGACCGAATGGAGTGCAGTGCATTGGAGAGGACCTCCTGCCAGCGGAAGGCTGGGAGATTTCTGGACCGTAGGGCCAGCTGGACGGCCCTCCAGACTGTCCCGTTCACCCTCTCCACCTGTCCGTTTCCCCGGGGGTTATAGCTGGTCGCCCTGCTCAAGGCGATACCCTTGTGGAGCAGGAACTGACGCAGCTCATCGCTCATGAATGAGGATCCCCTGTCATTGTGGACGTAGGCGGGGAAGCCGAACAGAGCGAAGATGGTGTTGCGGGCTTTGATGACCGTGGCAGATGTCATGTCGGGGCGTGGGATGACGAAGGGGAGTCTGGAGTACTCATCAACCACACAGAGGAAATACGTGTTCTGGTCGGTGGAGGGGAGGGGCCCTTTGAAGTCCACACTGAGGCGTTCAAAGGGGCGGGAGGCCTTCACCAGGCGCGCACGGTCCGGCTGGTAGAAGTGCGGTTTGCACTCCGCACAGACCTGGCAATCTCTGGTGATGGCCCTGACTTCCTCGACGGAGTAGGGCAGATAGCGGGCCTTAATGAAGTGGTACAACCGTGTGACCTCTGGGTGACAATGATTGTCGTGCAGAGTCCGGAGTCGGTCCACCTGTGCGCTGGCACATGTACCTCAGGATAGGTCATCGGGGGGCTCATTGAGCTTACCGGGGCGATACAAAATCTCGTAGTTGTAGGTGGAGAGCTCGATCCTCCACCTGAAGATTTTATCATTTTTGATCTTGCCCCGCTGTGTGTTGTTAAACATGAAAGCTACCGACCGTTGGTCAGTGAGGAGAGTGAATCTCCTGTCGGCCAGGTAATGCCTCCAATGCCGCACTGCTTCAACGATGGCCTGGGCCTCTTTTTCGACGGAGAAGTGCCGAATTTCAGAGGCATGAAGGGTTTGTGAAAAGAATGCCACGGGCCTGCCTGCCTGATTGAGGGTGGCGGCTAGAGCAACGTCTGACGCGTCGCTCTCCACTTGAAAGGGTAACGTCTCGTCGACTGCATGCATCACGGCCTTGGCGATATCGGCCCTAATACGGATGAAGGCCTGTTGAGCCTCGGCCGTCAGTGGGAAAACGGTGGACTGGATGAGTGGGTGGGCCTTGTCCGCATAATTTGGAACCCACTGGACGTAGTAAGAAAAGAACCCCAGGCAGCGTTTGAGGGCCTTGGGACAGTGGGGAAAGGGGAGTACCATGAGCGGGAGCATGCAGTTGGGGTCGGGCCCCAGAACTCCGTTCTGGACCACATAGCCAAGGATGGCTAAGCGGTTCGTGCTGAATACGCACTTCTCCTTGTTATAAGTGAGGTTTAGGAGAGTGGCGGTGCAGAGAAATTTAACAAGGTTGGCGTCGTGGTTCTGCTAGTCGTGGCCGCAGATGGTGACATTGTCGAGGTACGGGAAAATGGCCCGCAGCCCGTACCGGTCGACCATTCGGTCCATCCCGCTTTGGAAGACCGAGACCCCGTTGGTGATGCTGAAGGGATCCCTAAGAAAGTGATAGAGGCAGCCATCTGCCTCAACGTCAGTGTATGGGGGGTCCGCCTTATGGATGGGAGCTGGTGGTAGGCAGATTTTAGGTCTACAGTTTAGAAGACCCGGTACTGTGCAATCTGATTGACCATATCAGATATGCGTGGGAGGGGGTACGCGTCGAACTGCGTGTACCGATTGATGGTCTGGCTGTAGTCCACGACCATTCTGTGTTTCTCCCCCGTTTTCACGACTACCACTTGGGCTCTCCAGGGGCTGTTGCTGGCCTCGATGATGCCTTCCTGAAGCAGCCGCTGGACCCCGGACCTGATGAAGGTCCTGTCCTGGGTGCTGTTAAGTCTGCTCCTGGTGGCGACAGGTTTGCAATCCGGGGTTAGGTTTGTGAATAGGGAGGGTGGGTCGAGCTTTAGGGTCGCGAGGCCGCACACAGTAAGGGGTGGTAGGGGCCCGCTGAATTTCAATGTTAGGCTCTGGAGGTTACACTGAAAGTCCAGGTCAAGTAGCAGGGCAGCACAGAGATTGGGGAGGACGTAGAGGCGGAAGCCACTGAACTCTACGCCTTGGATAGTGAGCGTGGCTATGCAGCACCCCCGGATTGCCACAGAGTGGGACCCGGAGGCTAGGGAAATTCTCTGATTGGCGGGGTGTACCGCGAGGGAGCAGTGCCTTAGCGTATCAGAATGTATGAAGCTCTCGGTGCTCCCGGAGTCCAACAGACAGGACATCTCGTGCCCATCGATCTTCACGCTTGTGGAGGCACTTGCTAGATTGTGCGGGCGAGACTGGTCGAGGCGAGCCGCGGCTGGTCGTCGCTGGTGTCAGACAATGGAGTGCCCGGGGGGCATGAGTCCTGGAACGATGGTGGCACCCACGTGCTGTGGGGGAGACAAGATGGCGGCGCCTGATGATCCTGAGGAGGACAAGATGGCAACGCCCACGGGCCCCACGTGGCCCGCAGGGGGGAAGATGTCGGCGCCTCCTGTCCGTACGCGGCGGGGGTCGGAGCGATAGCGGCGACTGAGCGAGCCTGGCACACCACAGTGAAGTGCCCCTTTTTGCCACAGGCCTTGCAAAGGGCCAGGCAGCATTGGTGGTGGTGTTTTGGCTGCCCACAGAAGTAACATCTGGGGTCCCCGGGGTTGGCTGGTTGGCGCTTGGCACAGGCGTAGGGTTGGCTGAGTGGGTTCCCCAATGGGGCGGGCATCTGCGGGATCCACAATGCGTAGGAAGGGTGGGCCACGCGGCCGGGGGTGTAGGCCTCGATATTGCGCGAGGTGACCGTCATCAATAGCTCCAACTTTTTGGTTGCCGCGAGGTCGAGCGTGGCCCCCTCTAAAAGTCGCTGGCGGATGTGATCTCACGCAATGCCCATAACGAAAGCATCCCGCATGAGTAAATTCGAGTGTTACGTGGCCGTGACACCCTGACAGTCACAGTCTCTGACCAGGGGAATGCCAGAAATCTTCTATTGACTCACCAGGGAGTTGACTACGAGTTGAGAGGACGTGCCTGGCGTAAAGCGTGTTCATCCGCTGAGCGTAATTCTCTTTCAGTAGTGCTATGGCTTCATCGTAGGTTGGTGCGTCCTGGATAAGCGGAAAAATACTGGAGCTCAGCCGTGCGTAGAGGATCTGGATCTGCTGAGCTTCCGGAATTGGGGCTGATGCGGACCTGATGTAAGCTTCGAAACAAGCTAGCCAGTGTTCAAAGTCCTTTTTGGCCTTGCTTGATTGCGGATCCAGCTGCAGGCGATCTGGCTTGATGCGGAGGTCCATCTTCTGAAAACTTTAGGGCAGGGGTGGGCAAACTTTTCCGTGCAAGTGCCACATTCAGAAATTCACAATTTTAAAGGGCCGCATAGTATATTAAGTAAAATAATTACTTCACCCGGTTATGATTCTGGGCGCCTCATATAGAACATAGAACATAGAACAGTACAGCACAGAACAGGCACTTCGGCCCTCGATGTTGTGCCGAGCAATGATCACCCTACTCAAGTAAACGTATCCACCCTATACCAGTAAGTAACCCAACAGCCCCCCCCCCCCCCCCCTCCCCATTAACCTTAAAAAAAAATATACAGAGAATTTTTTTTAATGACTTGGTGGGCCGCATAAAGACCTTTGGCGGGCCGCATGCGGCCCGTGGGCCGTAGTTTGCCCACCCCTGTTTTAGGGTAATAAATTGATGCACGATCAATTGCACAAAGACGAGAGTTGAACACAACTGAGGCTTTATTACACTAAGATGTGTGGCCTCCTACAGCAGCCGGGGAGCACACATATTTATACTCCGCCTACCGGACGGAGCCAGCAGGAAGGGACTACCCCCGTACCTGTAGTACAGGGCCTTACCATACATACATTAATATAGACAGCCGTGGTTACTACCACAGCAGTCAGATGCCTCTGGCTGCTGTCTCTCTTGGAAGTTCCTGTATCCACCATATTGTGCCCCAGAGGCCTGCCATTATTGTCACCCACCGAGGTTTGTGCCTGTGCGCTGGTGGCAGATGCGGGTGATAACTATGATGCTTCGCCGGTGGTCTCCTTGGAGCACGATTCAAAGATGTTACGACTCCTGATGGCCCAGCCTCAACAAAACAAAGAACAAAGAAAAGTACAGCACAGGAACAGGCCCTTCGGCCCTCCAAGCCTGCGCCGACATGCTGCCTGTCTAAACTAAAATCTTCTACACTTCCGGGGTCCGTATCCCTCTATTCCCATCCTATTCATGTATTTGTCAAGATGCCCCTTCAACGTCACTATCATCCCTGCTTCCACCAGCTCCTCCGGCAGTGAGTTCCACTACCCTCTATGTAAAAAAACTTGCCTCGTAAGTCCCCTCTAAACCTTTCCTCTCACACCTTAAACCTGTACCCCTTAATTGACCCCTCTACCCTGGGAAAAAGTCTGACTATCCATCCTGTCTATGTCCCTCATAATTTTGCAGATCTCTATCAGGTCGCCCGTCAACCTCCATCGTTCCAGTGAGAACAACCGAGTTTATTCAACCTCTCCTCATAGCTAATACCTTCCATACCATCCTGGTAAATCTCTTCTGCACCCTCTCTAAAGCCTCCACCTCCTTCTGGTAGTGTGGCACCCAGAATTGAACACTATACTCGAAGTGTGGTCTAACTAAGGTTCTATACAGCTGCAACATGACTTGCCAATTATTATACTCAATGCCCTGGCCAAACAAGGCAAGCATGCCATATGCCTTCTTGACTACCATCTGCACCTGTGTTGCCCCATTCAGTGACCTGTGGACTGGTACACCAAGATCTCTCTGACTGCCAATACTCTTGAGGGTTCGACCATTCACTGTATATTCCCTACCTGTATTAGACCTTCCAAAATGCATTACCTCACATTTGTCTGAATTAAACTCCATCTGCCATCTCTCCGCGCATCTCCAGACAATCTAAATCCTGCTGTATCCTCTGACAATTCTGATCGCTATCCGCAATTCCACCAACCTTTTGTGTCATCCGCAAACAGATGGGGATCCTGTGAGACAATGGACATGTGGTCAGTGAGAGGGAAGGATTCATTTGTCTGACATGAATAACTCACTTGAGACAGGTAATCTGGGTCAACGGGCAGTCGATTCTCACTTCTCTGTTGCAAGCAAACCTCACTGTCGGTGACTGCTCTCTCCTCGGGCAGCCCATCAATTTCCAGTGCCTGTTACTCATAGGGGGTGAGGACTCGTGTCTCTGGGATTCCTCCCCCTGCCTTGGCTCTTTCTGGATTATTAAGAGCTATCTTCTCCTGTGGGGACAAAGAGAGGGCTTTGTGAGCTGCAAGCTTGGTGGATCGGGGGGGTGATAGTATGTGGTATGAGTGGGTACAGCACCTGGACATAAAGGAGTTGTGATAGTAGATGCCAAGGGGTTCTGAGGAACTAGCTTGAAGATCGGATGTGGGGGAGCGTGCGAGCTATCAGCCAGTGGATTTGCGGGGTGGGGTGGGGGGCGGGAACAGCGGTTTGGGAATTTGAGGGGTGGCAGGCGGAAGTGATGGCAGGAGTGAGGTGGTAACTTAGCCTTGCAGCTCATTGGAGGTTGTTGATCCTCTTCCGACATTGGAAGGCATTCCTCCTTGTCATGCTACCCGCATGGACAGCTGCTCCCACTACCTCCCAGGCGGCATTGTGCACCCTACTGTTGGTCTTCAGACACTCTCGAGGGAGCCTCTCATTTCTCCCCCCCCCCCCCCCCCCCCCAGCCCCCCACCCACTCCCCCTCCCGGTCATCTTCTCCCTTTCCCATTTCTTATTATGGGCTATCCTCCCCTCCGGGGGGGGGGGGGGGGGGGGGGTCTATAGCAGGTGGCATGTATGGTAAATGCACCTGGACATGAATTGGACCCTCTCCCAATTAATTATTTTACTCTAGATTGCTCTTTGTCTATTTCTAAGGCGAACCAAAACATTTGTATTTACAAATGAGAGGGGCCATATTTGTGGAGAGGACAGCGTGAAGCAGACTGATAAGCTTGAGGAGATACTTGTCAGGAAGGAAGATGTGTTGCGCGTTTTGAAAAACTTGAGGATAGACAAGTCCCCCGGGCCTGACGGGATATATCCAAGGATTCTATGGGAAGCAAGAAATGAAATTGCAGAGCCGTTGGCAATGATCTTTTCGTCCTCGCTGTCAACAGGGGTGGTACCAGAGGATTGGAGAGTGGCGAATGTCGTGCCCCTATTCAAAAAAGGGAATAGGGATAACCCTGGGAATTACAGGCCAGTTAGTCTTACTTCGGTGGTAGGCAAAGTAATGGAAAGGGTACTGAGGGATAGGATTTCTGAGCATCTGGAAAGGCATTGCTTGATTAGGGATAGTCAGCACGGATTTGTGAGGGGTAGGTCTTGCCTTACAAGTCTTATTGAATTCTTTGAGGAGGTGACCAAGCATGTGGATGAAGGTAAAGCAGTGGATGTAGTGTACATGGATTTTAGTAAGGCATTTGATAAGGTTCCCCATGGTAGGCTTGTGCAGAAAGTAAGGAGGCATGGGATAGTGGGAAATTTGGCCAGTTGGATAACAAACTGGCTAACCGATAGAAGACAGAGAGTTGTGGTGGATGGCAAATATTCAGCCTGGAGCCCAGTTATCAGTGGCGTACCGCAGGGATCAGTTCTGGGTCCTCTGCTGTTTGTGATTTTCATTAACGACTTGGATGAGGGAGTTGAAGGGTGGGTCAGTAAATTTGCAGATGATACGAAGATTGGTGGAGTTGTGGATAGTGAGGAGGGCTGTTGTCGGCTTCAAAGAGACATAGATAGAATGCAGAGCTGGGCTGAGAAGTGGCAGATGGAGTTTAACCCTGACAAGTGTGAGGTTGTCCATTTTGGAAGGACAAATCTGAATGCGGAATACAGGGTTAATAGTAGGGTTCTTGGCAATGTGGAGGAGCAGAGAGATCTTGGGGTCTATGTTCATTGTTCTTTGAAAGTTGCCACTCAAGTGGATAGAGCTGTGAAGAAGGCCTATGGTGTGCTAGCGTTCATTAGCAGAGGGATTGAATTTAAGAGCCGTGAGGTGATGATGCAGCTGTACAAAACCTTGGTCAGGCCACATTTGGAGTACTGTGTGCAGTTCTGGTCACCTCATTTTAGGAAGGATGTGGAAGCTTTGGAAAAGGTGCAGAGGAGATTTACCAGGATGTTGCCTGGAATGGAGAGTAGGTCATACGAGGAAAGGTTGAGGGTGCTAGGCCTTTTCTCATTGGAACGGAGAAGGATGAGGGGCGACTTGATAGAGGTTTATAAGATGATCAGGGGAATAGATAGAGTAGATAGTCAGAGACTTTTTCCCCGGGTGGAACAAACCATTACAAGGGGACATAAATTTAAGATAAATGGTGGAAAATATAGGGGGGATGTCAGAGGTAGGTTCTTTACCCAGAGAGTAGTGGGGGCATGGAATGCACTGCCTGTGGTAGTAGTTGAGTCGGAAAATTTATGGACCTTCAAACGGCTACTGGATAGGTACTTGGATTAGGGTAGAATAAGGGAAGTGTAGGTTAACTTCTTAAGGGCAGCACGGTAGCATTGTGGATAGCACAATTGCTTCACAGCTCCAGGGTCCCAAGTTCGATTTCGACTTGGGTCACTGTCTGTGTGGAGTCTGCACATCCTCCCCGTGACTGCGTGGGTTTCCTCCGGGTACTCCGGTTTCCTCCCACAGTCCAAAGATGTGCAGGTTGGGTGGATTGGCCATGACAAATTGTCCAAAATTCTATGATTAACCTAGGACAAAAGTTCGGCGCAACATCGTGGGCCGAAGGGCCTGTTCTGTGCTGTATTTCTCTATCTATCTCTATTACAATAATTCAAATCCCCCATTGTAGCTACTCTATACTCTTTGCACCTTGCAAATTTGTTCCTATATATCTTTCCCACTAATTGGCGGTGTATAGAATAAACCCACTAGTGTAATGGTACCTCTATTGTTTCTTCGCACTTAAGAAACAGATTCTGTCCTTCACATCCCCTCAACCCCAGGGCATCCTCTCTCTCCAGCATTGTAATATTCTCCTTAATCAATACTGACACCCTTCCTGCTTTCTTTCCTTCTCTATCTTTCCTGAACTCTTGTATCCAGAAATCTTTAATAGTCAATTCTTCCCTTTATTGAGTCAGGTCTCCACTGTCACTATAACATCATATTTCCAAGTGACTATCTGTACCTGCAGCACACCAACCTTATTAACCATGCCTGAGGTGTTCATATCCACAAACTATAAACCTAATTCAAACATTATCGCATTTCCTCTTACTTTAACGCTTTAATACCTTACTATTTATTACTATCAGTACTGTACTATCTGTCCCAACCCTTTGTTCACCTAATTTCCCCTTTCTACTGTTAAGACCATGTTCCCCCTGACCAGTTAGTTTAAACCTTCACCAATAATACATCAAAACACCCTTCAAGGACCAGTCCCTTTTGGATTGCAGCAGTAATAAATTTATCTATTTACATTCTCCAAAATGACCATTACTTGGTGGGCTCTACCTTTAAACACTTGTCATAGCTTGCATGATGTTTGAAACTGAGTTCTTTTTGATTGTCAGTGACTAAATGTAGGCAGTCTTTATCAGTTACACCCTTTATATGGTCATTTTTGGTATGTCCTAATCACAATCTCAGCTATCTTCATTGCTTTCTTTATATTTCAACTGCAGCAGATACTTGACCAATTCAAGCTATCAGTGGCATCATACACATATGAAATGAAATGAAATGAAAATCGCTTATTGTCACAAGTAGGCTTCAAATGAAGTTACTGTGAAAAGCCCCTAGTAGCCTGTTCGGGGTAGCCTATTTTGGGAGCCTATTTTGTTTCCCGTAGCCATTTCCGATTTTCACCTTGGGTCTTTTCAAATCAGACAGTCTTGTGGATGTTCTTTCTGTTTCTCCAGGCATATAATCACTTTAAGAGCTGCCAATTTCATCTTGGTCATTTGTTTATTAATGGGCTGTCCTTCCATTCCTTGATAGCATTTTACCTATTCCTTTGTCCCAAACCATGATCTGAAAATATTGATCTACATTGTGCTGACTTTGTTATTCGTGCATTTCAGCCAGACATTGCAGAGTCAACAGCTATCTTGATGCAGAAAATGTTGCTTACACCAGTTAAATGGGTCTCTAGCTATATGTGGCAGTTCTTTTGTTGGTACTTTTGGATTTAGTGTTGTTTTTAGCACAGTTTGATGAAACTGCCTAAACTTGCGAAGTTTTGCAATTGCTTAAAAAACAGAGAAGACAATTCCACTCCCATTTAACATACTGTCTGCAAGCTGAGACAGATTTAACATCCCTTTGTGAAGAGAGACAGTCATTCCTTCCAGTCAAACCATTAGTTGTATACCAGCCACTGAAAAAATATTTCAACTGCTATTAGTTCAGTCAGATTATTACTTATTGGATACTTTCCACATTGTTAATCTCCGCAATTTCACCATCCAATATCAGTGCAACAAATCTGATCTAATATGGCAGCCTTGTAGTTTTTGCCAAAATATGTTGCATTTCCCTCCTCACCGTTCTTCAAAGCGTTGGAGTTACTATCTACATGGATATAAATTAGAAAAATTGTTTTTGGTTATCTCATTATCTAAGAAGAAAATCTAAAGATAGGTTTGGCAGTATATGTACATTATTTTTAAAAACAGAAAAACTGGCAAAGGCAGAATAGATTTGCAAGTCTAATGCCATGTTTCAGAGGACCTAAAATATGGGACAGCATCACAAAAGGTGATAATGAGCATGCAAGCAAAAAGTGCCTTTTGTTCCATTATATTTGCATTAATCATTAAGGCGCATGCCAACTGCAAAGCTGGAGGGATATCTGAAAGCAGTGGATCTGCCCTTTCTCATTATCAACACAGCTGTTACTGTTGTTCTAAAACAAAAGATACATTTAACCCTTTGCTGAATAAAATGCTGGTGAACATTTCAGCTTAGCAAACATATATGGTGATATTCCATACCATTCCAATAACGGATCATATCAAAGATGAACATCAATATTTTTAAGGTTTGTGTGCAAATATATTGACTGTTTCCCAAATCTGCTTCTTTTTTATTACATTGACTTCACATTTTCCTTTGTCCAGTAAGATTTTTAAATTTAAATGTTAGAACCAGACCAATCAAAATGTGCTATTAATAATTCTACATTACCGCTCTGAAGTAGCTTAAAAACCATTTACAAAGTGAAATTGTGATCAACAATACTCATTTAGTTATGGTGAGGAGGAAAGGTAGGAAAAGAAAAGCATTAAATTTGCAAACGTTGAGTTGGTTTCAATAATTCTTAGTATATCTGCATCTCAATATGTTTTGAACAGCACAGATAGTTCTTCTTTTCTCAATATCATTCCTTTGTGTTTTACCGATACCTTTATCCATGTTTTATTCCCATGCTAACCTGGAAAGAATAATTTGATGCTGAAATTCTTTAAATCCTGTTTAAATGTAATATTACAAAAACGTTTAAACGTTTCCTAGCAAATATTATTGTTCAAAATGCGTCAAACGTGATTACACATTGCCAGTTACAGAATTAAGAAGGGTAAAAAGGGGCATGAGAAGTTAAATGAAAAAAGGACAGTGAAGCAAATTAGTTTCACTGGTATTGCAAGCGGTATCTTCAGAAGAAATAAAAATGTTGAGTTTATTAGGTGACGTTATCTTATTAATTTGCAGTCTATCACACTATTGCTGATTTAGCCTTTGTGCTTTTTGTTCTTACAAACTACTAACGTAAGCTATAGGTATTAAATGGCTTTGTGTAGCACAGCAGGAATTGATTGTATCCATGGACACTGATCCAAACCACATGAGAAGCATTAGCACAGGGAATATTGATAATATTGATATCCACAGTCTTCTATTTTCACATTCATAACAAATCAATTGCCCCAATGAATATATTATTTAATGAAATATACAGCTAGGTTCAATCCCCATGCCTTGGTTCTTATTTCCATCATGTTAGTGAGGCATGAAGGGCCCATGGGCGAGTGATCAGAGATCAAATCATGGTTAGCATCACCTCAGTTCTCCAACAGTTGTAGACCGAGTGAGGGAGTTTGGAGGCTGAGGGGATTGGGAAATGGCAGCAATGAAGGTGGGAGTGGAAGGTTTAGGTAGTGATGGTGAGTGAGGCGGATGGCAACCATTGGGTGGAACATGATGATCAGTGGGGTGGCGGGTGAGGGGGTGATAACAGATAATGTCCTGATCCTCCCAGCTTTATATTCAGGTGAATATACTTTTAAAATGTAAATTCTTAGTTACAGACGGTCCCTGAAAAAAGGGCATCACGGTAGCACACTGGTTAGCACCATTGTTTTGCAGCGCCAGGGTCCCAGGTTCGATTCCCGCTTGGGTCATTGTCTGTGTGGAGTCTGCAGGTTCTTCCTGTGTCTGCGTGGGTTTCCTCCGGGTGCTCTGGTTTCTCCCACAAGTCCCGAAAGGCATGCTGTTAGGTGAATTGGACATTCTGAATTCTCCCTCTGTGTAGCCAAACAGGTGCCAAAGTGTGGCTACTAGGGGATTTTCACTTCATTGCAGTGTTAATGTAAGCCTGCTTGTGACAATAATAAAGATTATTATTATGATGATGATGTTTCTGAAACATAGATACTGAAAGAGTTCAAATGCTGAGGAGCTTATTTATCAGACATGGTTGCTAAGCCAGTGTCAACAGCAATTGCACATAGTTACTGCTGCAACAACTGAACATCCTTTTAGGTTCCCTGGATTTTATGATGCTGTTGTTGGAAATTAAACTATTCGCCAGTCAAGGTTCTTCAATAGTACCGTTAAAATCTTTTGAAAGCCAGAATTAAACCATTGGTCCTATACATTGTGCACTAATGCCTGAAAGGAAAGCACCAAACTGTCCACGGCATGAGAAAATAGGAATGTTTAGTACTGGAAAATATTATTGTGAAGCACCACAGCATCTCCCAAGTTTTAAAAACACCAAATTTCAAAGACAAAATTGCAAGATAAATGCTTAAATGGTGACAGTAATCAATTTATTGAGCAATGCCACTCTAAATCTGCATGGACAAGAACAGTGGCTACCGCCTTCTGAATTAGGTGTCCTGGAGGGAGGGGTCCATCTTTCAGTTTCAGAATGCTCATGGAGATCCATCTTCATTTTCAGGCAATCTACCTTCTTTCTTCAATAACATAATCCGGAAGACACTACAAAGTTTGTCGCATTTCCACCTCAGATCTCCTCTTGGAAGAACATAAACTTTGAAGGTGAGATTCATGGTTGTTTTTCATCAACGTTATCTATTCACCAGCAAAAAAACATTAAAATGTAAAGCTAATTGTATTTGGAGCTTGATTTAAAAGGATTCAAGTTGATATAAAAAATGCTTTGATGATCTAATGGGTAAATATATTACCTGGGTTGATACTTACCCAAACAGGACAGAAATTCCCTGAATGATAGTACAATAGCTTTGTGCATACTGGGCAAGATCAGAATCAAGATCAACAATGAAAGCTGGCAGTCAAATATCAGACTACTGCAGTAACTAATTGTGCAAGAGAGATCAGGAAAGTCCCAAATTCTGCAACTCTTAATATTGTTTTATAAAGATTCACATGTAGAATTAATCATTAAATTCCCTGTGTGGTTGTCCATACAGAAGTGTATTTGTGAGTTTATTAATATTTTATATTTTATCTACCTGGACTAACTAAGGACCAGACAGACAGAATATATATCTGAACTGCTAAAAAAAAACTTTCCCAAATTATTACTGTAATAAACATAAGCCCCGCAATCAAATGTTTAAAATTCTAACTATATAGTAATTAATCAGTTATTGTAGAAAACGGTGGGACTAATCTACATCAGTTCAGCATTATGAGTAATGCGCTTTTTCATTATAAAACAGAGTTCTCCAGTGAAAAGGCAGACACATGAATAGTCTCAATGGGCGTGAACCTTTGCAAATCAACCCATGTACAAACAAAAGGTCTGGCACGTGTGCTGTGACCCAAAGGCTAGAGTGTCTGGTCTGT
Source organism: Scyliorhinus canicula (assembly GCF_902713615.1). Classification (NCBI taxonomy): domain Eukaryota; kingdom Metazoa; phylum Chordata; class Chondrichthyes; order Carcharhiniformes; family Scyliorhinidae; genus Scyliorhinus; species Scyliorhinus canicula. Next base: position 168,441,007 of record NC_052152.1, read on the forward strand.
CTCAGCTCTAAAATTCTGCATTGCTAAACATATTGCACCTTTCTGGGGGGAGCTTTCATGGCAGCTGGCAGTCTGGAAATAAGCCAGACACGAGCCAGAGTACAGACTGAGTTTGAGAGGACCATTATCAACATGTATTAAAGTGCAGCTGTCAACAGACAAAAGGTAACTCCCTAGTTTATAATTACAATGACATCCGTAAATCTCCATCTGCCAGGGCTACAGCAGTCAATGGTCATCCAGTGCATAACCTAAATCTTGACCTCCAACCCAATGAGCATGCCTATTTCATATCAGCTGACAAGCGGAGAGGGTACTCTTTCTGAGGCAGTTACATGCTGAATGCAATAAAGCTGTTTAAATTTTCATGAGGCATATGACATAACATATGTTAGCACATGCTGTGATTGTATTGGGGCGTTGAGTTGTCTTTTCAAAATGGAAAATTAATGGCACAGGACAATATGTGTTAAGAATGGTTTTCTGAATTTATCACACATAAACTGATATTAAAACATAGTGGATTCATTTTGAAAACACTTCATTCTATGATAAGAACTACATTTTCATTGAAACTATTTAATAATTAAATCATCTTTCATAATACCCACAGAAAATCTTGCAATGCTTTAAGCATAGTTCTGTCTATAATACTACATTGTTCTTGCATTTATAAATAATGAATTCCATTGTTGGCATAGCCAAATGATAAATTAAATTAAATTAGCACAGAAACAAGAATTTTGTAAAACAATTTTGAAAGTAAGTAAAATGCTAAAGTATATATCCAGAATGATAGAGTGCAAGTCCACAGAATAGGATTTCAGAATTCATACTCCAATAACAATTATGCCTTGAAAATATACTGTACAAATAATAGATAGTAAACACAATAGCCCTATCTGAGCTAATAGTGAGAGTTCTGCCATGACATCTATACACTGTTCTAGAAAAGGATGATTGAAAAATGGGTTCTCTACATTTACAATTGTGCCTTCTGCAAAAGAAAGTCATGTAATACCAAACGTGGTGACCAGCTTTATGGATAAAAGTAGCTCAGTTCACTTTGTTCATTTGGAATTTTGATTAAATGCCCCACAAAAGGCTGCAATGCAAGATGGAATTCTGTAGGATAAGGAATTATTTGTGTTCTAATCGACAGGATGGTAATGATAGCAGCTCCACATGGAAACTGATTGATACAGATGGAGGGTAATGTTTAGTGCTGGTGTTAGATATCTGGAGGAGAAAAAAGGACTACAGTCTTATCCAGATGCAATAGAGAAATGGGCATGCCTCATCAGATTGTATAAATATAGTGCGATGCACATTGTTAGGGGGAATGCCAATCCTGTGTATACCATGTTGAGCTCTTCTCCAATGTCTGGTAAAATGTGTGTTAAAGTGTATTAATCTGAGGCAAGATTACTAAAAATATCAGGAGTAAAGCATCCTGTAGCATTATGTTGCAGGAACAGTTGCTAAATGATTCAATCCTATCTGTCATTTCCAGCCATCGAAACACCAAATGGCAAGATGAATACAGTTGCTTTTAGTTTCTAAATCCACTCTACAGTCAACAAGTAAGTAAAACCTATTTCAACACATTCTTTTTTTAATTATCAAATGGGTCTGTTCATCACCAGTCTTATGAAACTTGTGTTGAAAAACTGCCTGGTACCCACTCTACCTCCATTGATGAAAAAAGGCCAGAGGGTAAACTGTGCAATCTAATATCAGTTGTAGTTAAACTGCCAGAATCAATGGTTCAAAATCAAATTGGTAAACATTATGAAAATACATAAGGTCCGAAGTCAGTTAGGACAGATTTGCTAAAGGCCAGAAATGTTTAACATAAAAACCATGGTGACAGTGCAGTGTAGATTCAGTAGCATGATGCAAGGGATAAGAAACTATAGTTACAATAAGAGACTTGGGGCGTGATTAAAAGGCCTCGTCTCACCTGATTTGGTGTTGGGACGAGGCCGTTGAATCTCACAAGATCCTCTTGCGAGATTTGTGACGCTCGAATCGTGACCCAGATCTGCATATTTTAATGAGTTATTAGGCTCATTTAAATATGTGTTCACGGGATTCTCCCGGTGCCTGGGAGACCTCGCCAGGGTGCCATTTAGTATTGGTTTCCACAAGTGTGGACCAGTCGTAATGGCACCTGGAGGGATCTCCTAGGCCATTAGATAGTCCTGGGTGGTCGGGGACAGGGCAAGGTAGCAGTCTGGCACTCGCTCTGGCACCCGGGAGTCTTAGCACTGCCAGCCTAACACCCTGGCAGTGACACCCGGGCACCCTGGCCGTGCTACAATGGCATTTCCAGGGTGCAAGGGTGGGACTTTCACGTGGCTAGGGGCACCGTCAGGGTGACAGGATGGCAGTGTCAGCGTGCCCACATAACAGGCTTGCACTACCAGGGATAGGGCATAGGTGCCATCCCAGGTGGAGGGGGCGTGAAGATGTGGTTCCGGGGCTCACCCTGAGGTTGGGGGGTTCGAAAAGGAGAGTGAAGGAGAGGTGGGGGGGGGGGGGGGGGGGGGGAAGAGAAATATCGGGTACGGGATTCTTCGAAATCCTGGCCAAGTGTTGACTCCGGCATAAACACCGGAGTGGTGTACGCCGGCTTCAAAGGGCCTCCTGGCCCAGCAATTCAGCGGTCTTCAGGGGGCCAGCACAGCGCCGGAGTGCTGCGCACTGCTCTGGTGCTGAAAAGCGGCCCTGTACGGCCGGCGCGGGTCCGCGCATGCGCGCGACGGCCATATCTGGGCCGGCGCATGCACGTGGTTGCCGTCTCCGCGCCGGCGCTGAGCAACATCTCAGAGACCTACAGTGGGCCCGCGCGGAAGGATGTAGGCTCCCTCCAGATCGCGGGTGCCCACCAATTGGAAACCTCCGATCATGGGCCTGGACCCTGCATAGACCCCCCACCGGAGTCAGAACCCCCGCACCAGGACGTCCACCGCGGCCGCGGGTCTGAGCTCCAGTAGATGGTACCAATTGGAACCACGCTTGCGGGACTTGGTGGATCTCGGCGGGGAGTTCGGCCGGCCGCCCGCGGAGAATTGCCGTGGGTGCCTCTTTCAGCGGCCCCCGACCGGCGCCGCGGTTACCGCGCAGGCGTGATTGCCGCCGATTCTCCAGTCGCCAGAGAATCGCATGACGGGAATTTCCCGCATCCCGGCATTTCTCCAACCCGGCATGGGCTTGGAGAATCCCGCCCCGGGGCTCTCTGATCTGTGAGAAGCCTTTCCTGTGGCATCGGCGGAGAGGAACTCTCCAAGGCCAAAAAAACACAAAGTTCCGTTGAATAGCAGGATGTTTCTCGGTGCTGCTGTCGAGAAATGCCCCGGGGCAGCAGGGTAGCATGGTGGTTAGCATAAATGCTTCGCAGCTCCAGGGTCCCAGGTTCGATTCCCGGCTGGGTCACTGTCTGTGTGGAGTCTGCACATCCTCCCCCTGTGTGCGTGGGTTTCCTCCGGGTGCTCCGGTTTCCTCCCACAGTCCAAAGATGTGCGGGTTAGGTGGATTGGCCATGCTAAATTGCCCGTAGTGTCCTAATTAAAGTAAGGTTAAGGGGGGGGTTGTTGGGTTACGGGTATAGGGTGGATACGTGGGTTTGAGTAGGGTGATCATGGCTCGGCACAACATTGAGGGCCGAAGGGCCTGTTCTGTGCTGTACTGTTCTATGTTCTATGTTCTAAACACGCCCAAAATCGGACATAGATTTTTTTCCATTCAATCGTGCCCTTGGAGTATTGGGATTATCTCCTTTGAAACTGAAGAAGAAATTTGATTGAGTTTTATGAAAGGTTTTGGTTGAATGAATAAGGAAAAAAAAGTATTTCCTCTAATTGGATGCCAAGGTGAATTATCAATTTAAAATATCATGACAGGAATGAGGAATGAAGTTCAGAGAGATTTATTCACACACAGCACTTTTAGAGCATAGAATGCTTTGTCAAAACAGCGAAAACCTGATAAATATTGAAGCCGAGGAAAGCACAACTGAATCTGGAGACAGTAGGTAGGTAGGATTATTTTTGGTTTGCTCTGGTAAACAGCCAGCGCAAAGCTAAGATTGACGGTCTTCCTCTACACTCTGAACTCTAACATTACATTCCTTTGCAAATCGTAAAATTATGAGAATTTTTTTCAACACTTGTGATGCACACTAGAATTTTGAACACAAAATTGTGGGGGCGATTCTCCAGCCTCATTACACCAGATGCAAATCCCGCTATGTCGGCACAATACAGGATCTGCGCCGGGTGCCAAACCATCCATGATACTCTCGGCCCACTGCAGCTGGCATAATCCGTTTCAGCTCAGCACATACTTAAACCATCATTAAAATATTTAAACCATCAGGCACGATCCTCCCAAAGGGGAACAAAGTTCCAGAGCGAACGCGTTTAGCCGTGTGTTTCACGGCACTCGCAGTGCCAAGAAAAACATGGCTATACAACGCGACTAGCTGTGAATAAGTAGCCCAAACGAAGAATACGCAGCCGAGGCCACACATAAACTCCGGCCTCGCCCCAGCCCGAATGCAACATGGGAGTGGCCCCAACCCACCAACACCCATACAGGGCAACCCCAGCCCTATTATGCGCACACAGAAAATGCCAGCTTGGCACCTTAGCAGTGCCAACCTGGCAACTTGGCAGTACCAGTATGCCAGGCTGGCTCTTCCAGGGTTCCCAGGTGGCATCAGCAGTGCCAGAGCACCACCCTGCCCACAGGGCATACAGATGGGGGGGGGGGGGGGTGGCGCCAAGCCCCTTCCCCGCTGTCTGGCGGGGCGCAAACAATCCGAGGCGGGCCTAGCCCCTGAAGGTGCGGAGGATTCTGCACCTTTGGGGCGGCCCGACGTGGGAGTGGCTCACGCCATTCTTTGGTGCCAGGACCCCCCCGCCCCGCCGGGTAGGGGAGAATCCCACCCAGGGGTCTCAGATCCCCTTGGAGAACTCCATGAGTGCTGTTTCATCTGTTCCCAATTGTGGGGACCAGCAGCAAACGGCATTTGCCTGAAGTCCCTCAGATGAACGGGTTGAATCCCAAGGGTTCAGGAACCTTGGGAATCTGCACATTAGAGTAATGCGCATGCCAGCTGTCGATGCCACCTGGGCACCTTGGCAGTGCCAGGCTGGCACCCAGGTGGCACTGCCAGGGTACCAAACTGACACTGCTGAGGTGCCAGGCTGACACTGCCAAGGTGCCCAGGTGTCACTCGCAGTGCCAGGGCACCAGCCTGCTAAAGGGTATGCAACGGGGGCTTCCATTCCCTGGGAGACCCCCACTAGTGCCGTTCATGAGGGTCCCCGTTTGTGGCCCCCATTTGTGACCAGTACAAAATAGCGTTCGCCCGAGATCTCCGAGGCAAAGAGGGTGAATCCCAAAGCCTCAGGTGCCTTAGGAACCTCCATATTAGAGTGAGATTAGCTGTCCCACTCTAATATGTAGATTTTCCAAAAAGTGATCCACCCACAATGGGCGGGATTTATATCGCAATGCCCCACGAGATTGTATTGGATCTTGCGAGGCATTGCGAGCTGGGTATATCCCGGGCGCAGGGTCAATCGGCTTCTATTGGCCACGCTGCCCCGCGGGCTGCTTTTCGGGCGCAGCATGGCCATTGGATCACGCTGGAAGTCTAAATCAGGGGTAACGAGCATGAATGTGAATACATGGAGTGTGGTTAATCCGATTGATGATTTACAGGCACAAACTGACAAGTAGAAATTTGATGTTGTGGCTAGACCTGCTCAATGAAGAGTTAAATATTCCTGGATACAAGGGGCTGGATTCTCCATCCCCCCATTGGAGAATCCCCGGGGGCAAAGTGAATCCCGCCCTGCCGCTCCGACGCCGGCTGCCGGGATTCCCGCCGCCGGTTGGTGCGGTCCTCGTGGGGGGCGCGGGGGGATCTGGCCCCAGGGGGTTGGCCTGGCCCGCGATCGGGGCCCACCCACAGCAGGCCTGTGCCGTGGGGGCACTCCTCCTTCCTTCCGCGCCGGCTTCTGCAGGGCTCCACCAGCGCAGAGAAGAAACCCCCAGCGCATGCGCAAGAACACGCTGGCGGTTCTGCGCATGCGCGAGACCACTCCGGCCCTTTGGCACCGGTTGCCGCGGCGCCAACCCCTCCGCCGGCGGCTTAGCCCCCGGAAGTGCGGAGGATTCCGCAACTTCCGGGTGGCCCAACACCAGAGTTGTTCGCACCATTCTTGGCGCCGGTGTCGGGCCATCCTGCCGATTGCGGGAGAATCCCGCCCAAGGTTTTCATGAAAGATAGGAAAGGAAGAAAAGGGGCAGGAATGGCAGTACTGATTAAGATGTGGAGATGCCGGCGTTGGACTGGGGTGAGCACAGTAAGAAGTCTTACAACACCAGGTTAAAGTCCAACAGGTTTGTTTCAAACACGAGCTTTCGGAGCACGGCTCCTTCTTCAGGTGAGGGGGGGAGGGGGGCGTGAGGGGGGGAGGGGGGCGTGAGGGGGGGGGGGGGGCGTGAGGGGGGCGTGAGGGGGGGGAGGGGGCGTGAGGGGGGGAGGGGGCGTGAGGGGGGGAGGGGGCGTGAGGGGGGGACGGGGGGGGAGGGGGCGTGAGGGGGGGAGGGGGTGTGAGGGGGGGACGGGGGGAGGGGGCGTGAGGGGGGGACGGGGGGGAAGGGGAACATTGTTGGAGAGAGAAAGAAAGAAAGAAAGGATCCAGAGGGGTTGAGAGCAGATTCTATGAAACAAGAGTTAAGGAACAGAAAGGTGTAATTACCTTGCTCGGTGTAGTCTATAGGCTACCAACTAATGGAATGGATGTAGAAGAACAAATTTGAAATAAGAAAATACAAAGATAGCAGCAAGAATTGTAGGGTAATTATAATGGGGGATGATAATTATCCAAACCTAGACTGGGACAGAAATAATGTGAAGGTTAGAGAGGGGAGAGAGTTCCTGTATTGTGTTCACAAACATTTCCTAAAGCAGTGTGTTTCCAGTCCAACAGGAGGGAAGGCACAGCTAGACCTGGTTCTTTGGAATGAGGTGGGCCAAGTGGATCAAATATCAGTGGGAGAACATTTAGGGAACAGAGATTGTTGTATCATAAGCTTTGGTTGGCTCTGGAAAAAGGCAAAGAACAATAGAGTAAGAATAATTAACTGGGGATAGCCAACTTAATAGGGTAAAAATGGACATGGGCAGAATTAATTGAAATCAATAATTGGGAGGAAAAACGATAGCATTACATTGGGGGAAGTGAAAGATGCAAAAAAGGGAACTAAAAGGGAGTATGAAAAGAGACTGGCCGCTAAAATAAATGGGAATCCCAAAGTCTTCTATTGGGACATTAATAGTAAAAAGGTGGTAAAGGAGGAGTAGGGTCTGTGAGGGACCGAAAGAGGGTGTATGCATGGAGGCAGGGGTAATTGCTAAGAAACTAAATAATAATTTGCAACTCTCTTTACCAAGGAAATAGATGCAACCCAGGCCACAATGATAGAGAAGACAATTAATACACTACAAGAATTTAAACTGGATCAGAAAGACATAGTCTATCTGCACCTAAAGTCAATTAAGTACCTTGGACTTGGGTGGTGCTAGAAGATAGAAGAATTGAAAACCTTGTATCTTGGTCAAAATAAATAAGCCCAGCAACTACAGGTCAGTTAGTTAAACATTTGTAGTTGGGTAACTTCCTGAAACAATAATTTGGGATAAAATTAATAGTCACATGGACAAATATGGATTAGTTAAGTAAAGCCCAACACAGATTTGTTAAGGGAAAATCATATTTGACCCAACTTTCTGGAGCTTTTGAAGCGATAACAGGGACGGTTGATGAAGGCAATGTTGTTGATGTGGTGTGTAGGGACTTCCGAAAGGAATTTGATACAGCGCCACACAACAGACATGAGCAAAGCTAAAACTCATTAAGTAAAAAGGAAAGTAGCAACATTGGTGCAATATTGGCTGAGTGACAGGAAACAGAATAGTGATTAATTGCTTCTCAGACCAGAGGAAGGTTTGTAGTGGAGTTCCCCGGGGATCAACCTTGGCAGCTTCCTTTTCCTGATATATATTGATGGCATAGATCTCAATGTACAGGTCACAATTGCATAATTTGCCGATGATGCAAAATTTGGAAGCAACTGTGAGGAAGACAGAGTAGAATTTCAAAAAGGACAGGACGAGTTGGGGAATGGCTAGACAAGTGGCAGGAATCAATGACACATAGAAAAATACCCGAAGTCTTTGGCCCTTGGCTGCCTAATAATTACCAAGTTTGAAAGTTGAAACACAATTACTGATTATTTTTAACAAGAATAATTATGAAATACACAGCAGATACAGTTGGTTAGATATTACCTGCTACTTTAACTTGCATACCAAACAGACAACACAGAGGAGTGGAAAAGGGGGAAAAACAAAAGTGGAACAGAAAAGAGTCATTGTTTCAGATGATGGTTCTAGCATGCTTACAGATTGCAGTCTTAGTGTTGCAGCCCATACTGGTTTTCCTGCAGTTTTTAAAAACATCGTACTTTCCTGAAGAGGCAGAAACTTTGTTTCCTCAAACCTTGCCTTCAGTTTGTGTTTTGTCTTCAAGCCTTTGTTGTGTAGAAAAAGTAGCACTCACAGGCAGTGTCTTGTTGGAGAGACACTTTATTCCGCATCAAACTTGGCCTTCAGCTCAAAGTTTGCATTCAGGCCTCTATCTCCCTGTAGAGAGGGTTAGTGGGTACTGCCTTTGCCATTCAGGAGAGAGATGTACTATATCTGGATTCTATCTGCACACAGAGTCATCCAGGCACTCTGCCAGTTCAGAAACACAGCCATTCTGGAGACAAACAGTGAGAAGCTCTCTAAGCAGCCAGGAGTAAAACTGAAACCAAACTGAAAACATTCCAGTGGGATCAGTTCCAATCACCACTTGTTACCGGGACGAGCACAGCCTTTTGGGCTATTTCATTGGCCATCAGCCAAATCAATCAAACCAAGAACCAGTCAATCTCTGTCATAGGTGCCAGTGAATCAACAACTCCAGTCCAAACCAGTGCAGTCTTCTATTTGAATTAAAGGCACAGGCCACTTGCCTTAAAGGCACATGCCCATTAATCATCCATGAATCAAAAAAGTAACAGCAAAAAATAAAAGAAAAGGGAAATAAGGGAATAAACTGGAAATAAGAGAATTACACTAGGCCTTATTAATAGAAGTAAGAGCAAGAATGTTATGTTGAGCTTGTATGCGATATTAGTTCGGCCTCCGTGTCCTGTTCTGCGCACCAGACTTTGGAAAATGTGTGAAGGCATTTGAGATAGTGAAGAAAATATTCACAAGAATCGTACCAGGGATAAGGAACTTCAGTTACGAAGATAAATGGTAGACTTTGGGACTGTTTTCCTTGGAAAAGAGGAGGCTGAGTGGAGATGTGATAGAGGTATTCAGAAGCATGAAGGAACTGGAAAATGTAGATAGGGTCAGAGAGAAACTGTTATCACATGTGCAAAAATCAAGGACGAGAGGACACAGCAGCATCCTGGTAAATCTCCTTTGCACCCTTTCTAATGATTCCACATCCTTCCTATAATGAGGTGACCAGAACAGCACACAATACTCCAAATGTGGTCTCACCAGGGTCATGTATAGTTGCAGCATAACCCCGCAGCTCTTAAACTCAAGCCCCCTGTTAATAAACGCTAACTCACTATAAGCCTTCTTCATGGCTCTATCCACTTGAGTGGCAACCTTCAGAGATCTGTGGACATGAACTCCAAGATCTCTCTGTTCCTCCACATTCCTCAGAACCCTGCTGTTGACCCTGTAATCCACATTCAAATTTTTTCTACCAAAATGAATCACCTTGCACTTATCAGGGTTAAACTCCATCTGCCATTTTTCGGCCCAGCTCTGCATCCTATGATTAATAAAAATGTTGAAGAAGTGATCAAGATCTGAAAGCTAAATTAGGCTATCTGTAAAAATGGGATCCAGAAAATAGTATGGATATGGGGAGAAACATTAATATGATGGGAAAAATAGAGATGAGTGGCATGAGATGGGGCAAAATGCGTTCAGGTACTGGTTGAAGGTTGAGTATGAGGAGTTGTACATTGCAGAAATTGTGTAAGGGTGGAAAGGACAAGACTTTGGTGAGGAATGTATTTCCTTTTTAATCAGTGTCTTTTTAATAAGTGGTTAGGAGTAATTTAACTCCGTCATCTCTATGCATAAACTGCATGTACCAGCCTGTTCAAAGTTGGTAAAGTCAACATGCTGGCACAAATCGACATCAAGGCCCTGTAATCTAGGTTTGTTTTATTTAAATAGGCCCTTCCCAGGCAGATTTTCGTTGCAGTGAGGGACACAAAGAATGTATTTTGCTCCATTTGCATTGCCTAGATATGTTTACACAGTAATTAAAACCGTGAATGAAATGAAAAAACAAATGCTAATGAGATCATGTTTCAGATGAATAGATTGGTGAATCAAGCTGCATTACTCTTGCCCTACAGCAAAACATTGTTTATATTCTGCTTAGAAATATCAATCTGCGCATGGTCCCTTATTAACTCCTTTGGAATTTACTGCTTTATATTTTAGCTTGGAAATAGCTGTGAACAATATTGTGCATTTAGGTTACTAGTTTTGGTTATATTTCTCCACTATTTATATCAGGAAATATATTACTTGTTTGTTCTGAGAGTTATCATCTTCATGAAAATAACAGTAACTATTTGTACAGTAATGTCACTCAGTCATTTCCAAACATTCATGATGAGATTTAGTGAGCTATCTCCTTCCCAAAGTCCTGAGGGTTTTGGCAAAGGTTGGTATGATGACCGGTACAGGCTTGGAGGGCTGAAGTGCCTGTTCCTGTGCTGTATTGTTCTTTGTTCTTTGTTCTCCTTTATTCAAATATCTATACATTTTTAAATCTGGGTCATTTGTCGCCTTTCAATGTTTCATTATATAACTATTGAACACCCTACCACCATGAGATGATTATAAAATGTTATTGGCTTGTTACAATAATGTAGTGTATTAGGTGCCAGAGATTCTTACAGAAAATCTATTATTTTGGTATATTTACATTTGAATTTGCCCTTACCGTCACTAATGACAGAGAATTATTTATTTAGCTGGCACTGGAGAGCGAAATGTCCCTAGATCATGACGGGTGGACCTGCAAATCAGATCTGGTCTCTGGTCTTCAGTGCACCACCTTCTCCTTCTACTTTGCTTTCAACATCCACTCCTCTGCATTTCAAAGCCTACCTTCTGCCAGCTACTCTAATCTCTTCTTACACATTGTCAGCAGGTCAGAAGCTGCAAATTCTGCAGCGACTAACCCATCTCTTGTCCATCATCTACAAGGCACAAGTCAGGAGTTTGATTGAATGCTCTCTAATAGCCTGAATGAGTGCAGCTCAAACAACATTCAAGAAGTTTGATAACATCCAGGACAAAACAATCCACTTGATTGACCCCCCCACCCCCATCCACCACCTTAAACATCCACTCCTTCCACAACCAACACACAATACCAGCAGTGTGTACCATATACAAGATGCACTGCGGAAACTCATCAAGGCTCCTGCAACAGCACCTTCCAAACTCACGACCTAGAAGTGCAAGAGCAATGGATGCATGGGAAAAGCACCACCTCCAAGTTTCCCTCCATGCCACACACCCATCTGACCTGGAACTATATCGCCATTCCTTCACTGTTGTTGGGTCAATATCCTGAAACTACCTCCCTAAAAGCATTGTGGATGTACCCTCACCACATGGACTGCAGTAGTTTAAGAAAGCAGCTCAAGGACAGTTAGGGATGTGCAATAAATGCTAGCCTAGCCGGCAACACCCATGTCCCGTGGAAGAATATTTTTTTAAATGTCTGATCATTTGTGAAGTGCTATGGGGCATTTTTCTATGCATTCCAATTATTCTGTTGGAATAATTTGAGTGGCAAAGGCAGGTCACCTCTGGAATAAATTCGACTTCCTTGTGCTAACAAAAATAACTCATGGGATCTGAATTTATATCCGCAGTGCCTACCTTGAGAACATTGCCAATGATTCCCATTTTGAGGTCACAAGAAAGTATTTCTTGAAAACTTGTTTTTTTTTACATTGATTCATTTTACATTACCTGGTGCACTCATTTTTGTTTTATTCAATGTGATTTACTGCCCCTTTTGGGCATGCCAGTCCCCATTTGTGAATTATCTCACAGAATAGAGCTACACACCCAGTCAATATCACTTGGGCTATTATACAATGGTTAGGAAATAGAGATTTACATTTGTATTTGTGGAATAAGTTATAGCTTTAAGTTTAAGCCTAAATCCTTTTCAGTTTTAGTTTCATTTTTAAAAGTTGCCTACAGTTTTTAGGTTGCATTGTAATGAGCTTTCACGGACCTAAAGCAAACAGAGGGTATAAAAAACTGGGCTGTTGCCTAATAACAGAGAGACCACAGGGGAACAGAAAGCAGTTTGAGTTCAGTTGAAAGAATATTACCCAGATTTAAGGAGCTTTTCACAGAATCTGCTGGGACACGACATGAAGGAAGCCTGTAGAGACCAGGTCCCAAACTAAAGAACAGTCACAGAAACCAGGGAATGGGATAGAAGAGAGTTCCAGGAAGATGGTGAAGTCAAGGAACAAGGACAGGGACCGAAAACAGGTACTGTTCAGTGAAGATTTGAGTGAAGAGCAGGGGGAGACTCCAAGTTAAAAAGGGCAAAGCTGCAGAAAGCAGAAGGAAAGTGAAGTGGGCTTCCAAGAAGCTGGAGATCTAAGGTGATCAGAAGGATATTGACTCTTTAATATAGACTGAGAAGCAGAGGTGCCCCGTTGGCACAGCTGGGTATCTGAGAGATTGTGTGGAAGACACAGCTTGAGTACACATGGTGATCCAGAAGAGAGGAATATTGGAAGGAAAGGTTGAACCCCTCAAGGTGGATCCTTGATGAAGACCTCCAAGATAAAGTGTTGTTTGGGAGTAGATTCCAAGGCATGTTCTTCAAGAATGTGGATTGTAAACCACCCTATGAAAGACAGAGCTTAAGTGAGACCAATCTGTTCACAGTGTAACAAGCGCCTGAGGGGTGGAATTAATGAGAAATCTGTAGAAACTGTTCTGCCACTTGGTTACAGAGTGAGCCTAACCTGACCACAGTTGCCTATTGGTTTACATGGACAGTGTACTGACTGAGATTATTAGAGTATAAAATAGATTGTGTAACTTGTGTTATCCTCACAAATCTATACATATCTGTGAAGGTATAGTTGGGGGTGTAGGATTGGGGAAGTTGTTAATCTTTTCTTGTTTAATAAACGTTTTACTCTTTTGTTAAAAGTTCATCAGCTGACTCCTGTGACTCTGTTCAGTAGCCTCCGTCCATATATAAAAACAAAAATAAAAGTTAGGATCTATCAAGCTCTGTTCCACCCTACAATCTGACTTGTCCGATAGTAACATCAGCGGGGATCATAACATAATCAAATTGGATGTAACTGAAGGAAATTGTAACAAGAACAATGTATGATGAACCTGTCTCTGGTAATTGTTGGGAATACAGAAAGGATATGAGGCCCTTTCCCTTTGCTGCTCTAATTAAATCAGAAATAGTTTAGCCTTAATGATAATACATAGAACATAGAACAGTACAGCACAGAACAGGCCCTTCGGCCCTCAATGTTGTGCCGAGCCATGATCACCCTACTCAAACCCACGTATCCACCCTATACCCGTAACCCAACAACCCCCCCTTAACCTTACTTTTATTAGGACACTAAGGGGCAATTTAGCACGGCCAATCCACCTAACCCGCACACCTTTGGACTGTGGGAGGAAACCGGAGCACCCGGAGGAAACCCACGCACACAGGGGGAGGACGTGCAGACTCCACACAGACAGTGACCCAGCCGGGAATCGAACCTGGGACCCTGGAGCTGTGAAGCATTTATGCTAACCACCATGCTACCCTGCTGATACACTTCACCATGATACACTTCACCAATTATGTTCTTACCCATCATTACTCTAGGGGGAGGTGGTGGCATTATGGTATTGCCAATTGAATAGTAATCCAGAGACCTAGGGCAATGATCTGGAGATTCTAGTTTGAATCCCACCATGGCACATATGGGAAATTTGAGTTCAATAAAAATCTGGAATTATAATGATAACTAATGTCCGTTAGGGAAGGATATCTGTCATTCTTACCTGGTCTGGCGAACATGTGACTCCTGATCCATAGCAATGTCATTGACCCTTAAATACCCATTCAAATAGAGGATAATTAAAAATAAATGCTGGCCCAGCCAGTTATACTCACATCCTGTGAATGAATTAAAAAAAACTTAACACACCAATTGAGAAGATTTAATCTGTTTGCAGCAATTGTATTCGGCAGTTTTTACATAATATCAGGCACTAAACCACCTCCATGGAGGGCAGGAAAAAAAGCACTCCTCGCAATGCTCCAGTGATAGTTGGTGAAATCTGCCTGGAACTGAACAAGGGCAATCTCACTTAGTGGCACGATGGAGGGGCAATGTTATAGGAACCTGATATGGTCAACAGCATGAAAGGCCGGAGAGATGGCGAGAAGGATGATGAGGGACAGTGCACTGTGTTCACAGTCACACAATGTTATTTACAACTTAATGGGATGTGTTAATATGGCGATTGGAGAGATTCGTGCAGAAAGTTACAGGAAAGCTTTGTATATACTTGGCAGGCAACAACACCTCCAAGAACTTCAAAGTTTGCTGAGGGATCATGGGTGTTATTTTTGAGGCGGCATTTTGAAAAGGAGGAGGGTATTGCCTGAGGAGTGGCATTTATTACATTGGTTAGCATGGGCAGCAAGAAGAGAAGAATTATGATCAGTTTAGTGAATTGGGGTCAAGAAAGTGGAAGGTGGGTCTTAGATGGTCTCAATCTTAATAACAAAGAAATCCTTATTAGCGGTGAGGCGAGAGAGAGAATGAGACTGAAAGGAATTAAAAACACAATTGATGGTGAAGAAAATGAGCCCGGGGTTATCTCTGCTGTCCAAGATGACCCTGGCATAATGACCAGTTTTTCAGAAGAGAGTAGGGGCTTGAGATGCTCCAGTGGTGATGTGTACAGGTACAGTGAAGTAAGTGCCTTTAGTAATTGAGGAAACAAAGATGGAGTCCACATCAAAGGAAATGGGGGCCAGGCTGAGACAGAACGTAAGAGAAAATGCTGGAAAATCTCAGCTAGTCTGGCAGCATCTGTAGAGAGAGAAAAGAGCTAATATTTCGAGCCGATGACTCTTTGTCAAATAATGTGTTTTATTGGGGACAAGGGCACCAAAAGTGGAGGTGGACGACTGTGCAGAACCAATGAAAAGTATGTCACTGATATGATGATGACCAGGTTGTTAATACTCCTTTGACAGTAAAGCTGTCAGTTTACTGCACTAGAATAATGTACATTTGGAAGCATTTCACTAGGTACATTGAATTATTTTCCCACAGCCTAATGTATCCACCCTCCACCCTAGTTCAATAAGTAATGGTTCAATTTACATGAACTGTGACGTTGCCTTGCAAATTGCTCTGGATTCTGGTTGTGGGCAGGTATTCAGGTGCAGATGTGACAGCTGCTCCGCTTTTGTGCTGCTGCCCTGTTTATTCTGTATTTCATAATTTGCATTTAGATCATCAGCCTCCAGGCACATCCTATTCGGCCCCTCTCATAATGCGGAAAAGGGATGAGTTGTCCCTGTGGCTTGGCCGACACCCATGCATTGTGTCAATCGGACCACAAGCGGATCACTAACCTCCCTAAAATAACAGAACAAGGCTCAGATGTGTTTTTTTGGGGCTCTCTGTCTTCTTTGAGGCGAAGTACACACAATCTCGATCCTCTTCCCCTTAACTAATTTGGCGTATTTTCATGGTGATGTTAGTGGGATAATTATTGAGGTTCCTGGCCCGGATGTGTGTGTGTGTTCCTTGGGTTTCTGAGGTTTGGGGAGCAGCTTCCCCGCAATCCGGCACAATTGAAGTTGGATTGGACAATCGGCAGCTCCTACAACGTGAGGGCGGCCCCTGGGGTTGAGGAACGCCTTGCTCATGTTGGCTTCGAGACGCTGTGATTGAACCCAAGCACCCCATGCTAACATGTACTGTTCAATTAAAATCTCATAAAAGTACTTTTCAGAGCTCGACCTCCCCAGTTTGAAATGGAATGGGAAAAAGGCGGGAAGGGAGGGATTGTATCAAGTGCACACACAAGAAATAGCCTAATAAAGGTCTGGGACGAAGAGATTGAAAGAAAACCAGAAGGGAAGTAGATGGGGTGAAGGGGAGGGATTGAATGAAGGGACTCCGCGGTGTATTATTCCTGCATCATAATAACACTGATCCCATTGACAACCGTTCTGTTTTTGTCTTTCACATTTTGAATGGTGGGGTGGGGTGGGCTGCGATGGGCCGGGTGTGCCCATGCAAATATTTTGCAACTTATCTCGTACGTTTGAACGCTGCAGATTCCAAGCTGGAGGCTGTGAGCCTCTGCGAGCGTGAAAGGGTTAACCTTTGTTGCTGTCCCGCCCACGGAATTACAGGAAATGAGTTCTTTGTCAGACGAGTGCAAATGAAACCAGTCCAGACAAGGTGACAGGGCTGGAGAAGTGGCTGGCGAGAAGGGTGAGGTGATCCTTCGCTTCAAGTTTGTACAACCAAGACCACGTTCTCACTGCTCCGCAGACAGCAGAAAGAGAGCCATTCGCAGGTAGGTTTACGTGTAACAAACTGCAGGCTTTCGCCCTGTTTTGTACCTATCGGACTGGAGGACCGAAGGTAAGTTTGGGAACTGTTTAAATTCAAACGTTGACGCTGCACAAAAGTGTTACATTTGAAGTTACTTTTTAACCTCGTCTTTCGGTTTTTTTGCCCCCCCCCCCCCCCCCCATTACTATGAGGGATGCGGAAGGGGAAACTTGGATAGGGACATTTCCAGAGGCACCCTTTCGCTTTCTCACCCAGATCCTTGTTCTTTCCTGGACAGTGAGGCTATTGAACTACAGGAACCACCAAACCCAACCGCTCTCTCATTCGGGCAGATTCCTTCCGTGTGCTGGGTGTATACGCGATTGTAAACGCCTTCTTTTTAAATGCATTCGGAATTATACCGATCCAGTGCACAGATAAAACATTTCCCTCCGCTGTCTGCTGAAAACTCTCCGTGACCCCTGAGCGATTTTCTGCAATTGAACTGAGCTCTCTCTGCGAATCCTCCCGCGGCAAGAAATAAATGTGTTTGCTTCTGGCTGTGACTTGTTACAAGTAGGTGGATACGTGGTTTGCTTCAAGTGATTACAATTTATAATTTCTCCAGGTCTTTATTTAGTCCACCATGCTAATTCAGGCAATCAGGAGATAGCCCTTCTCCATTATCGCCACCATCCATAGGGCAACATCTTATCTTGGTTTTCAGATTCCACTCTGTACTCTGAAATAGACAACTTGTACCTTTTTTTTATTCTTTCAGGGGATTTGAGCATCAGTGGCTGGATCAGCATTTATTGCCCATCCCTAATTGCCCTTCAGAAGGTGGCGTGGAGCTATCATTGTGAACTTCTGCAGTCTGTGCGTTGTAGGAATACCCCCAGTGCTGTTAGGAAGGGAATCCCAGGATTTTGACCCTGGGGTAGTGAGTAGTTCCAACTCACGATGGTGAGTGAGTGGCTTGCAGAGGAACTTACAGATGGTGCTGTTCCCATCTGTCTGTTGCCCTTCTACCTCTGGTTGGTAGAGAGCACAGTTTTAGAGGATGCTGCTGAAAGGGGCTTACCAATATGGTACGTGCATCTTGGATTTGGATTTGTTTTATTGTCACGTATACTGAGGTACAATGAAAAGTATTGTTCTGCAGACAGTCCAGACTGATTGTTCCATACATGAAAAAAATCCATAGGACATGTATAAATACACAATGTAAATACATAGGCACAGGCATATAGATGGTACATCAGAGATGGAGGGAACAAATGTTTAAGATGGTGGATGGGATGCCAATCAAGTGGGCTGCTTTGTCCTGGGTAGTATCGAGCTCCTTGTATTGTTGGAGATGCACTTTTGCAGGCAAGCAGAGTGTTCCATTACGCTTTTGAAGTGTGCCCTATTGATAGTGGACAGGATTTGAGGAGTCAGGAGGGGAGTAACTCGCCACAGAATTCTGTCTCTGACTTACTCTTGTAACCACAGTATTTATATGACCAGTCTAGTTCAGGTTCTGGTTCACGATAAACCCCAGGATGTTGATGGTGAGGGATTCAGTGATGGTAATGCCATTAATTATCAAGGGAAGTGGTTAGATTCTCCCTTGTTGGAGATGGTCACTGCCTGGTGTTTGTGTAGTGCGAGTATTACTTGGAACCTATTAGCCTAGCCTGAATGTTGTCCAGGTTTTTCTGTGTATGGACATAGACTGCTTCAGTATTTGAGGAACCACAAATTATACTGAACATTTTACAATCAACAGCAAATATTCCCACTTCTGCCTTTCTGATGGAAGGAAGGTTATTAATGAAGCAACTGAAGATGGTTGGACCGAGGACACTACCCTGAGGAACTGCAACGTCTTGAGACTGAGATGATTGGCCTCCAACAAACACAATAATCTTTCTTTGTACTAGGAATGACTGGAACTGGTGGATATATTTCTCCCCGATTCCCATTGACTTCAGTTTTAACAGAGTTCCTTGATGCTACAGCGATTTGGCATGATTGTAGTCCTGTGATGTAACTTCACCAGGATGACACCTAATTTTTAGGTATCCCTGGTAATGTTCCTTGTTTCCGCTCTTGTACTCTTCATTGAACCAAGATTGATCCCTCAACTTGATAGTAATAGTAGAGTAGGAATATGCCATGCCATGAGGTTACTGATTGTGGTTGTATACAATTCTGTTAATGCCAATGGCCCACAGTGCCTCATGGACGTCTGTTTTTTAGTTGTTGGAACTGCACTGAATCTTTGCCATTTAGCATGGTAGTTAGCCATACAGCACAAATGGAGGTTATCCTCAATGTTAACACAGGGGTTCATCTTCACAAAGACTTGTGGTGGTCACTCCTACAAATCCTGTCATCGACAGCTGCATCTGTGAGAAATAGATTGGTGAGTACGAGGTTGATGATTTTGACAGAGAGCTAAACAATAATGTTTTGTAAGTAGATGGGAGTGGTTAAGCAAAGCATACTGGGGAAATTATTTTCCAGTATCTAAGTCTAAACCATAGAGATCCAGCAGAAAGTTTCAAGGACAGAGTAAGAAATAAAAAGGAAAAGTACTTCCAGATGAATAAAGCATGCCCAAAGGCAAGAAAATAACTGCAGTTATCTGAGAAGTTTTGCCTATGATGCTTGAGTTAGCAGCGCATGTAACAGCAGGAAATACTGTAGTAATAAGATGCCCCATATCAAAATATGGAAATGAATTTTATTTGCAATCTATACGATTTTTCTGGAACATAAATAAAACAGCAGAGAGTTGCTTCACATGTTCATACCCAAAGGACAGTTGAACAATAAATCTAGTTTCAGTTAACAGGCAGAAGACCGGATTAACAATAAGAGGACCATTTTCGAGTTTTGGCCTCGTATTTGTATTACTCAGCAAGTTAGGGGTACCAAACGCATGCCCCGGTGCAGCTCTTCAATTTTAGAATGCTGGAAATTGATATTTGTAGGCAGAGGGGAGCTAATTCTGGATGAGCCTTTTTGGACAGTGAGCTGGCGGAGGCAAAGACTCCACAAGAGGCCAGGCTGACAGGGTACAACTAACTCTCTTTATTCCACACTGGTCACAACAATCACTCCTCTCCACTCCACTCCCTGCAGAGTAACCTTCCCCGAACTGCTTCCAGGTCAGACTTGATATTGTGTGGGAAGCTCCTCCAATTGGGCGGAAGTTCTGCCCCCTAGTCACCTGGGTAGCTCATACACTGAGGTGTGGGAGGCTAATCTGATGTTATATAAGTTCCGTCCCTGTAGGGGGTCATAACAGTAGATATTGTGTGGGACCTGCTGCATCCAATTACCCCTTATACTCTCCTATGTCCTTTCTCAGTACTGCTGTTTTACCTTTTGATCCTTAGTCTTTGCAAAAGATCTCCCTCAACTTATTTTATTAAATAGGTTTATTCATAGCTCACTCCCTTTGTGTGCATACTAAATTATTCCCTTAAAGCATTCTATTCGATATGACTGACGATTTATGTGGTTCAATGGGTTTTGTTGATAACCAGAATTATGAAAAATGGGTACTTTATTAACATGCGTACTTGGCATTGAACAAAATGTAGATTGGTTAACATCCTTTTCATATTCCTATTGTTTCCTGTGTATTCAAATACTTATTTTAAAAATAAATTTAGAGTACCCAATTCATTTTTTCCAATTAAGGGGCAATTTAGCATGGCCAATCCATGTAGCCTGCACATTTTTGGGTTGTGGGGGCGAAACCCACGCAAACACGGGGAGAATGTGCAAACTCCACACGGACAGTGACCCAGAGCCGGGATCGAACCTGGGACCTCAGCGCCGTGAGGCAGCAGGACTAACCCACTGCGCCACCTTGCTGCTCCCAAATACTTATAAAATAGGTAAAATATTAAAATAATTTCACTGATTTTATGCTCCCTTTAGAAACTGCGACTCAGTGAGAGTATTTGGTTGCGTGGAAATAAGATAACATTTCACCTCTTCTGCAGTAACCTTTTTATATATTGTAATGTAGTAGGTAAGGCATTTTTGCTTATCAAAACATTCATGTTATAGTTGTTTAAGGGAAATTTATTGGAAATGGTTTTCTTTCATTAAGAGTCACCTTGCTAAATTGTGACATTACAGACTATTATCAAGTAAGCCAAACATTAGCAGACTATAGTGTCATTTTATTAGGCAGAATTTATAATTTCTATGCAACTCTTAATTCGGGATCCATTTTTCATCTCCTATTGTGAGCTTTTACTTTGCTCTTTCCTTCAGTTCCTTTCTCTTTCCTTGTGCTCATTGAATTTAAAGATCAAAAGTGGCTTCAACTTTCACTTTTACAACTTTTGCTTTTCATATTTGATCTTCAAACAATGGACACGGAACAAACATTTCCTTCTTCTGCTTCATTAATTCTGTCCTCAAGAGTTGCTGAAATGGCTATTGGGAGATTTGATTTGAAGCAATCAAATTGTGTCAGACTCAACAGGTTGTCTGGTTTTGAATTCATATCAGTCATTGCACAACATCGCGCCCCCCCCCCCCCCCCCCCCCCCCCCCCCAACCCCGCTGTGATTCCTTCCATGATCAGGAAAAGCGCCTTTTGTATTAGTAATAGAATAGCTTCAATGTTTTAATTTTAACAATCAATTGCGAATATATGTGTAAGGACATTAAAGGTGTAGAGCACCATGCATATCACTACATGGCTTGTGATACCAACTTAATATTGCAAACTATTGCACAAGTTGTTCATATGGAATTGTAGCAAGGCGGAATTTGTTTGCAGCGGAGTCTCATCTGCTGACTGGAGAACCAGAGAGAGCCCTGCGTGCCTCTGTTGAGGAAGGCTGCACCAGAATTATGTGCTCGTCAGGCAGATAAGTGGTCAGTGTCAGGCCGTCACTGGGATTAAGGCCCTCAGGTATGGAAATTCCCCTACCCCTGCTGAGAGCTGCTGGCAAAATAGAGGCTGACAGCTCTCCATTGCTGTTTGTGACATTGGCAGCTGTGGTAGCTGCTTGTACTGCACCCTCCAGAGGCCCAGGCTTAACGATGGACCTTAGGCTAAAGATGAGTGAGGGCGGAATGGGCTGAGGGTGGCTTTCAATGGGTCCCACCTTCCTGGTGCCAGGTCTCTTGATCAGGCACTGAGTGCCTTTGAATGAGAGATTCGATCAACAGCCCTTCAGGCTCCCCCTGTGTTGAATCCCTCACCTGTTTCTGGTTGAATACCAGCGCCAGCAGAATGAGTTCCTTAAGTGGGCATTAATGAACATCTGGATGGGGAAGCCATCCACATGCCCTCCTTCAGCTAATCGGGTGGGGGCAGTGGGTTTCCCATCCCTTACAATTTAATTAACTGCCCCACCCCATCTCCTCCACCAACCCGCTCCTCCAAATTCATTACCAGAGAGGCATTAAATTCCACTGAAGAATCATTTCCATTTGCTTGCTTCTGCTGTTCAATTTCAGATGCTGGTTATGCACTAACATTTGTTATTAATCAAGTTTCAGTCCTTAACATATTGAGCTTGAACTTTGCAAAGAATTCCACACAAATATCCCTAGATTTAATTATGAATATTTTGATCCATTATCGTATTCATTAATGAATATCTTTCCTGGAATATACATGGAAAAACATACATTTTTAGCTTGCTTTTAGCCCCTAATAGTTTTCAATCAGACTAATTGAGAACAGTAACACATAAAACGGATCAGTTTGAATTATGAAGACAGGCTGCATCGATTAGGCTTGTTTCTCCACGGGTATCAAAATTTAGGAGGCAATATAATTGAGGTGGTTCAGATAATTACAAGATTTGATAGGCTAGGTCAAGAGTAACTGTTTCCTCTGGTGAGTTTAGAACAAGAAGGCATATCTTTTTTTAGAAATCTGATCCAAACCATTCGGGAATGGGGGAACGGGGGTGGAAGGAATGTCAGGAAGCAATTTTTCTCACCGAGGAGTAAAAATCTGAAATCAAGTCCGAAAAATTTAGTTAAATGCAGATCAACCTTGATCTAATTGAATAGCGAAACCGACTCAAGGCCTACTTCCCTTCCTCTGAAACTGACCAAGGAAACATGCCCATTAGCAACTATATGCAATCCAATGAATGAAATGCAATTATTGGAATAATTGTGTTTAGTATCTATCTGTTATAGTCTAAGATCCGTCTGCTGTAGTCATCACTTAAAACTGGATTTAGTTATTACCGTAAAGGATTCAACAGAAAGCTTTGAATAATGGAGACTACCATCCATCTGCTACAGTCTAATATCCATTTGCTTTTGTTATCTTCTCTGAAGATATTGCCTGGACACGAGCCTGAACTCTAGATTCATGCATCAGTACCTACTGTTTTAATAGCGTACTTTTGTTGGGTGTGAGGAGGTGAACAACCAGTCACATAGTATCAACCTTAACCCTGCTGTTGTGACTGCATTGTTAATATAAGTGCTCCATTTTATCTTCTGGTCAACAAAAGCACTATAGTGCTGATGATGGAACACTTCTCAACAGTAGTGTCATTTGAATTTCCAGAGGAGGTGGTTAGCTTCTCTTGTTCAAAATGTTGTAAATCTATGGAATGCCTTGCCCAGTGAAGCAGTTGAGGCTCCTTCATTAAATGTTTTTAAGATAAAGATAGATAGTTTTTTGAAGAATAAAGGGATTAAGGGTTATGGTGTTCGGATCGGAAAGTGGAGCGGAGTCCAAAAAAGATCAGCCATGATCCCATTGAATGGCGGAGCAGGCTCGAGGGGCCAGATGGCCTACTCCTGCTCCTAGTTCTTATGTTCTTCTGTTCTAAAATGGTCTCTACTCATTTGTATGGCGTGGATGTTATCTGCCACTTGTCTTCCAAAGCATGGATGTTATTTGTTGTATGCTGTTATGAGCTGCTTTCTTATTGGAATAATTATGGCTGGAGCTAAGCATTATAATCCACAATGAGCAGGCTCATTCATGGCTTATGATGGAGGGAAGATCAACACTGAATCAGACTTAATATGGTTTTGGCGAGGAGACTTTCCTCAGGAACTCTTGGAATGATGTCATTCTGTAACATCCTCAAAAGTAAGTCCAGGATGGGTGTTCGACAGAATTTAGCACTTTAATTCATGATCATTGCATGACTCTTGGATCAGTGATCAGCACTCCCACCGCTGAGCCACAAGGTTGTGGGTTCAAGCTCCATTCCATATGGTTGAACACATAATTTGGCACATCAGTGCAGTACTGAGGAAGTGCTGCACTGTCAGAGGTGCTGTCTTTAAAGTGTCAAAGCCTTCTCTACCCTTTTAGGTTGGATGTAAAAGAAACACCAGTACTATTCAAAAATAGGTTCTCCTGGTGTCATGGCCAACATTTACCTGTCAGTCAGCGCTCAAACACAGATGATCTGGGCATTGACTTCTTTGTGAGGGCTGGCTGTGCACAAACTAACTGATACATCCCTACAACAGTGCTAACACCTTTAAAAGTACTTTATTGGCTTTAATTTACAGTGCTTTAGGAAGGTCTGAGTAGTAGACGGTGTCGTGCGTGATTGAACGGCCATGCGGCGCCCGAAAAGGGTCTTGCCGTGGAACAGCATAGCCAATAAGAGACCGGACTCTGCTTGCAAAGCGCGATCTCATGAGCTGTTGCGAAGTTAAATTGCCCATTGTGGGTGGGATCACTTTTATTAGCAAATCTGCATATTAAAGCGAGACAGCTAGTCTCTCTTTAATGTGCAGGTTCCTGAGTTACCCGAGGCGTCGGATTAATCTCCTTCGCCTCAGTGAGTGCCATTCAGCACTAGTCTACACAAGCAGCGACCAGACAGAGCAGCACTCATTGGGTCTCCCAGGGATCAGAGGCCCCCAGATGCATGCCCTTTGGGCAGAGTAGTATCTGATATTGCTGGTGCCAGCCTGGCACTGCCAGGTTGGCACAGCCAAGGTGCCAAGCTGGCATTTTGTGAGTGGGTACGATCGGGCTGAGGCTGCCCTATGTTGGTGTTGGAAGGGGTGAGGGGGGACTGGGTACCCTCTCCTCCCATAGTGCTTTGGGGATCAGGGTTGCTTTGGGGGCCTCGGAGATCGGGATGTCATTAAAAATGAGGAGCACCTCCGTGTACAAAAACGGGGCTATGTGCGGCCTTGGCCACGCGTTACCAGTTGAGGCCCCTTATCAAACGTGGATTGCGTTGTATAGCCTTCTGTTTCTCGATGCTACGAGCGCCAGGAAACACGCGGCTAAATATACTCACTATTGCACTTGGTTTCCATTTAGTTAAATCGTGCCTATCATATAAATGCAAGTTTTTTTTTCTTTCTCAGTTAGTGCTACAGAAATATTATTTGCTCCAGCCTATCTCTTAACATTAATTCCATTATTCTCTATCCTTTTGGGTTACTAGAGCTAAAGTTGCCTGGCTAAGATTTGTCTCTTTTGAATTATAGACACCACACTTGCCTGTCTTCTAATCTGAAACCTCACAAGTTGATGAGCGTTTTGGGGATTGGAAGACTTTTTCTAGTAGGATTCCACAGAGCTCAGTATGAGGTCCGCTGCTTTTTATGGTATATATTGTCATGTGAGAATACCTTTAAGAAATGGGTGTTTACAGTGATGTCAGAGTGGGTGGAGCTGGGCTGTCTGTCAGCTTTTTACTTTTGTTTTATGCAAGTGTGTTTTAGTTTCATTTTCAATGCTGGAGCTAAAGCCAGGCAAAGCAGGTGTACTGTTAATCTCTCTGCTATGAAAAAACTATCTCTTGTTCATTTCGTGAATTCAGATTTATGATGTGCTTCTGTTGAAAGGTGTTGCTTTTGTCTTCTGGATGTTGTTTGGGAAGTTATTAAGGATTATTGAGTGTCGTATTCCTTGGGGGTTGTATTTGAATTGATGGTTGCTAAGATGTTTACTGTATGTTTTAAAAAGATTAACTTGAGTTCATAGAATAAACGTTGTTTTGCTTTTTAAAAAAAAAAAGACTTTCGATTTCTGCTGTACCACACCTGTAGTGTGCACTGTGTGCTCCCCATCCCACAATTTATAAAAAGTTGTGGGTCAGGTGAACTCCATGATACACTTTGGGGTTCTCTAAACCCTGGCCCATAACAATATAAATGATTTGGATTTAAATGTAGGGGCATGTTTCAAAAAGTTTGCAGATGACAAGACAAATAACTGCTGTATATTTTTCTACATTTTCTAAATATCTGAAAAGGAAGATGTGGGAAAAGAGCAGGGGTGTGACAGTACATGAATTACTCCTCAGAAGAGCCAGCACAAGCATGAGTGGCCAAGTGGCCACCTTCTGTGTGGTAACAATTTTATGCTTCTATACTATAAGTGCCCAAGGATTTCTCCCTGCCAATAAGTACTAAAGTAAGCAAGTAGAATTTGAGGACATATAAGATTAAAGTAGAAATCAGAAAAATGCAGTGCTCTCTAATCAGAAAAATGCACTGCTCTCTAATTAAATGGATTCAATCTCCTCGGGGCTGTATTTCATAATCCTGAATTCTGCCCTGCTCTGTCAGGGTGGGGAGCGGGGGTGGCGTCTGTCTGTCTCTTTGCCTTGTGTCTCTCCCATTGTCTCTGTTTCTTTGTGTCTTTCTTTGTTTACCTCTCTGCTTACCAAATGACTGTGACATTCATATTAATATAATTACTATTGTAAGTTTTACATTGAGCAGAGATTTTTAAGTCTAAGTATCTTTTGTTTAATGTTACATTAGAAAGCATTTATTTAATTTCTGAGTACTGGAACTAACTTGTTCAGTCTTGACAAGCATATACATTATGTGACTTTAAAGGTATAAAACCATGTTCTGGGCACATTGGAGATTTTCTATTTAATTCTAAAAGGATTACTTCAGCTTTGGTTCTGCAAGAACATATGAAGCTAATAATTAAAGTGCATTTAGGGTTTCATATTAATTTATTAATTGTTATGACACCTGGGGCCAGGGCATGGTCAGTTCCAGCCTCCCTTGACCCAGAGTCACAACACGCTTGAACTAACCAATAATTCTTAGAAAAATACCTAAAGTCTTTGGCCCTTGGTTGCCCAATGATTACCATCACCAGGTTTGTAAATGTTATATATAGTTTTATATTCAAACCATTTCCAGTCTGTCCTAGTTTTCACTGGAGATTCATTCAGGTCTCTGCAGTTTCAGAAATACAGCAGCTCATTGTACTTCTGGAGAGAGGAGAGAGAGCAAGTCCTTTTTCTCTGTAGTCCAGGTCTACTTTCCTTGGGTCTCCAGAAATCTTCACACCCAGGCAGGATCCAATCACCACCTGTTACCGGGGGAATAAGGCCTTTTGAGCAATCCATTGGCCAGCAGCCAACCAATCGAACTGATTCCCATCCCATCTCTAGGATACCAAAAATATGAGTTCTGTTGTCCAAAGCTAGTAGAGTGTTTTTTTTTAAAAACCCATTTTACCCTGCTTGACTTTACGATATATGTCTATTAAGCATCCATGGATCTAAATGATAACAGCAAAAAATAAACAAAAGGGGGGGGGGGGAGGCAATCAGCAGGAAGGGCCTTCACATGATATGCTAAAGGAAACTTTCTAAACATGCCACTGTCTCTGCTGCACAGTGGGTAGCACTGTTGCTTCACAGCGCCAGGGCTCCCAGGTTCAATTCCCGGCTTGGGTCACTGTCTGTGTGGAGTCTGCACGTTCTCCACGTGTCTGCGTGGGTTTCCTCCAGGTACTCCGGCTTCCTCCCACAAGTCCCGAAAGATGTGCTGTTAGGTAATTTGGCCATTCTGAATTCTATCTCCGTGTACCCAAACAGCCACCGGAGTGTGGCGACTAGGGGCTTTTCACAGTAACTTCATTGCATTGTAAGCCTACTTGTGACAATAAATATTATTATTATTATTATTATTATTATTATTATTGTTATTATTATTACTAAATGTCTTAAGTTGAGAAAGAAATACGTACAGGCTTCTGTCATTTGTGTTCTGGAAAATAGCAAAGTTATTCTGTAGAGGAAAGTGGTCATTTCCTTCCATTGGGAGAACTTGGAGCTTGCTTCATCTTCCATGCAGTAGCCCCAGGGAGCAACTGTAAGCCAACACGAAGGAAATCCTGCAGGGACTGTGACAATGCCTCCACCCTGCCTGATCCCACACCCATCATCTGTTTGCAGCAGACAAGCAAACAGCAGCAGTCCTGGTGGAGCCAGGGCTCAAGAAAAATCTGATCATGATATTGAAGCAGTAGTAGGGTTCACCACCCTGAGTTTGCATTAATCCTCCACTGTGGAGGAGAGTCCTGGCTATGGTGCCACTTATCGTTTTGCTGAAAGCATTCTACAAGAAGTGAATAGGATATGAATGTTTTGTTGGCCCAATTTCCCAGTTACTGTGTAAGAGTTGCTGACATTCAGACGGGATGCCTCTTCATACGCTCAATGGAAGAGTCCTGGGGTAAATTGATGTACAGAGAGATCTGGGAGTTCAGGTCCATTGTACCCTGAAGGTGGCAACGCAGGTCGATAGAGTGGTCAAGAAGGCATACAGCATGCTTGCCTTCATCGGACGGGGTATTGAGTACAAGAGTAGGCAGGCCATGTTACAGTTGTATAGGACTTTGGTTAGGCCACATTTGGAATCCTGCGTGCAGTTCTGGTCGCCACATTACCAGAAGGATGTGGATGCTTTAGAGAGGGTGCAGAGGAGGTTCACCAGGATGTTGCCTGGTATGGAGGGTGCTAGCTATGAAGAAAGGTTGAGTAGATTAGGATTGTTTTCATTGGAAAGACGGAGATTGAGGGGGGGACCTGATTGAGGTCTACAAAATTATGAAAGGTATGGACAGGGTGGATAGCAACAAGCTTTTCCAAGAGTGGGGGTGTCAATTACAAGGGGTCATGATTTCAAGGCGAGAGGGGGAAAGGTTAAGGGAGATGTGCGTGGAAAGTTTTTTATGCAGAATGTGGTGGGTGCCTGGAACGTTTTTCCAGCGGAGGTGGTAGAGGCGGGCACGATAGCATCATTTAAGATGCAGCTAGACAGATATATGAACGGGCGGGGAACAGAGGGAAGTAGATCCTTGGAAAACAGGCGACAAGTTTAGATAAAGGATCTGGATCGGTGCAGGCTGGGAGGGCCGAAGGGCCTGTTCCTGTGCTGTAATTTTCTTTGTTCTTTGTTCATGTTTGATGAGAATTCCTTAATCCCAAAATGATTTTTTTTACCCAGTCCCAATAGAAAATGGGATGCTATCACAGGTGCCCCATCTTGACATGGTAAACTGAGGCCAAGCCTGCCCTCACAGGAGAAATATTCTGGGATTGTGTTTAAGAAGTACAGGGAAGCGTGCTGTGCTACCCTGCCCAGTGTCTGCTCCTCAGTTCACATCACTAAACTGATTATCTGGCCATTTGTCTTGGAGCTGTTTGTTAGACCTTGCTGTGTGCAATTTACTGCCATGTTTCCTACATCACAACACTGACGACACTTCAAAAGTACTTCATAGGTTGTAAAATGCTTTGGAACACCCTGACGTTGTGAATTCTAAATTTAATTCAAATGTTATTGTCCATTCAGAAATTCATTGTGGGGACACTGTTTCGTTCATTTTTTAAAAATCACATCAATAAATAATTAACAAGAAAAAGAAAAATTGCACCTCAGAAATCTAACTGATTAAATGCATGTTTAAAACTATTTTGTTGCATTTAAAATAATCAATGAGGCAATTAAGGCGTAAGTATCACATACATAGAACATAGAACAGTACAGCACAGAACAGGCCCTTCGGCCCTCGATGTTGTGCCGAGCAATGATCACCCTACTCAAACCCACGTATCCACCCTATACCCGTAACCCAACAACCCTCCCCCCCCTTAACCTTACTTTTTAGGACACTACGGGCAATTTAGCATGGGCAATCCACCTAACCCGCACATTTTTGGACTGTGGGAGGAAACCGGAGCACCCGGAGGAAACCCACGCACACACGGGGAGGACGTGCAGACTCCGTACATTAATAAAAGTTCTTTCGTTTACACTTTTATTGCTTTTGCAAACTCGTCACTTCCCCGTCTTTGTCTTTCACTGGGTTACCCCGGTAACTAAAATCTGTGATGGGTTAGGGGCTTGGTGGAAAGAACTGCATTCAGAAATGTTCATATCACAACAGGCGTTGGGGTAATTTAAGTATGAGTGATTTTGCCACTTCACTGGATCATTTTGTATTTTCTATCAGTACTTGTTCTGCCAGAGTTACTGCACTGTTTCAATATTTGAAATGGCCGCTCACTAACTTTGGATATTTTCAGTTACCCAGTGTACCAGGTTAGTAGGTTGGCCAACTTCCTGTTGGATCTATTTCTGGACTTGGGAAGACCAGTCATTTGCAAGTCCAAGCTACAAATGTTCAGTCAAGAGGTCCTCTCCAACTGCTGGCACGTTCTAGATTTTCAATATTTACTTATCATGGAACAGATTAATAAAGTGGGTTTGATTCAGTTGAACAGCGGATGTGATCAACTGACGAGGTAGGTTCAGTGGACAACTTGTGGAATTTGTTTAAACTTATATAGGATTTAACTGAACAACCAGCGAGTATTTTTTGTTGAGGTTTTCAGATTTATAAAAATTGAAGCTTGACGATAATATTCTTTGTCTCTTTCAGAAGACTGGAGACATCCACAAGACTGTAAATAAGAAGCAAGTTAAAGCAGAAATCTTGAATCCGACCAAGTGATTAGGACACTTGAATGAAATTCTGCTGGGATTTTCACTGAGGCATTCAGCTGTTTGGATCGGAGAAATGAGTCTTGCGCCCCAATAACACTGAGTAAATGTGAATACTGAGTCCAGGTCACTGGTTACAGCAAGCAGAAAGTGATAAAAAAGGAAATGCTAAAACAAGCCTCTGGTCCCCCTACTTTAACTTCGGCAATTCCTTTCCGGATCCTGAATAAAGGACCTGATTATTTCCGAAAGCAGATGGAGAGCAGTCGGCGAAAGCAGATGGAGAGCAGTCGCCAGAAGCAGAGTGCAGTGGAGCGTCTGGAAGCTGATAAATTAAAATACGTGAAGAGTCAGCAGGTAGCAAGTACCCGACAAGAGCCAGTGAAGGCAACTGAACTTGTTCTGTCTCCTGCTATCAGGCGGATCCACCACAGCCCCAGGAAAGCCCCCAGTGCTGTGACCTGCAGGACAGAGAATGCTGATTGGAGAGGAGCGTTGAACCTAGAAAGTCTCAGAAATCTAATCAATGATAATCCAAACCTACCAGCGAGCCAGCCAAGCTCTGCGGAACAGGCCACCGATTCCAACTCTGGAAACTTGCAGAGCCACAGACTCGTGGAACCTGGGAACAGCCTCAGGCCTGAGCTACATAGCAGCATCTTTGTGCCGGCTCATAATGCTGCAGTGAGGCGTGTGGATGTGCGTCCCAATGTTAGCAGGTGTGTCCGGAGGCCACAATGCCCATCTGTGGCCAGATCGAGGCTTTCATCTGTCACCAGCTCCAGGGGCTCACCCAGGAAAGCCTGTCCCGAGCTGGCAGCCCGGCAACAGCTCTCCCTGCACCGCTCCAAGTCTGACCTGAGTGACCGCTACTCCCGCGTCAGTGCCAACTTGGAACGATTCTTCAACTACTGCGGCCTGGACCCTGAGGAGTTGGAGAGCATGGGAATGGAATGCTTGGCCCGGGCCAGCTCTGATATAATATCCCTCAAGCTCTATAGTGCTAGCAACCTCAGCTCTGAGTACAACCGTTCCCAATACAGCAACGTGGTTGAGGAGAGGCCAAGTGAGCGCATCCCCTATGGGATCTCCATTATTGAGCGCAATGCCAGGGTCATTAAGTGGCTGTATAGCTGCAGGGAAGCCAAGGAGCCACAGAGGGTGTCACCAGTATAAGTGAAGAGATCCTGGGACAATGGTGAAGACTGCATGATCTTGCCTCTGACATTGAACTCATGATTTAATTGTGACATTGGAACTCCAACGTATTGCTCATTACTGCCACCTACTACGTTTAGGGGTATGTGTTTTAAAGGGCTGTCCTGTTGATGGACAGTGTAAACTGTGAATATAGGACTCAACAAATTGAAAATTTCTAATTTTCGTGCGTGTTTCAGCTTGCAGGATATTAACTGAATTGAACTGGATTGTTCATGTGATTTAGTTCAAAAGCATGAAACTCGTCCACTGAATGTGTGAACAGATGTACCACTAAACCAAAAAAATAATACCTAGTTTTTCTTTAATCCAGAATTTTAAATAGTTGAACTAGACAAACTTATTCAAAGAATGTGTACAAATCTACATCTATCTGGTAAGTTTTTTTTTAAAAGCTTAAGAATAGTAAATGAAATAGCATGTGCTGACGTCTAGGCGAATAGTTAGTTTAAGCCTTAGGTACAAATACCTCTGTGTCTACCCCAAACATCTCATCATTCCTCTTTCAGGTATTCATAGACTTGCTGCATCTCCGATTCCAAACACTAGGATGTTATCTTCCTATGTGGTATTAGTAAATGTTGAACTTATTGAGCGTAAAACACAACACTAGAAATCCCTTCCTGTCAATTCTGCTGTATATAGGCATCTCACATGAGAGGCTAACTTTGTTACTTCTGTATCATTGTGAATTTTGTATATTATTTAAAGATTGTAATTTGATATTTTGCTACTGTTTTTAATTAAATGTCAATAAATGTGGGTTTGAGTGTTCAATATTTTGAATTTAATCTTTGCAGTGTATACTTGATATTCTGTGTAAAGCAATTTGAGTATCTGAACTTGAACGCCATACACTATCTGTCCAGTTAGACTCAGCCTCCCAGTTCGAAACAGCTTTGTATTGGCCAATAAATTGATACTGATGTATTTAAGTATCTAATCCTATGGACTGGATTTTCACAGATTCAGGAAGACTCCATGCACTTTTAAAAATTATAGATAGGTCCTGGATGCAGAAGTTCCATCTCCATTCCCAACAGTTCCCGTTTTAGTCATCAAGGGAAAGGGGCAGAATGTGATTCATGCAGGTGGGAAACTTGAACGCAGTTGGGTCATTTGAACTTAGTGCTGGGTTTAAACAGACACAATTTTGGTTGGTCCAAGGACCTTAATTCGCACTGTGGGAGTCACAGATTGATACAGTAGATCTAAACAATCTTGAAAGGGGGATGGATTCTGTGTGACTGTCATTATTTCAGGTTTTTTTTAAATCCATAGCTCTTGAAACATGAATGTCAGGTGAGAGTTTTAAAAACCTGCTAGACTCATTTGATGGACCATCTGACATAGGTTAGAAAAAATAATACCAATTGTTCATGCAGTTTCAGCAAAGATCATTATTTACATTTCCCAAACCCAAGGGCTATTATTTTGTCATTACGAATGGATGGGTTGAGATTCAAAAGCAATAGTTGTCTCAGCAGGGAGTTCTGAGATAATAGTTCGACAGTTTAAAGAGGCTATTAAAGCATTAGTTGTCTTTGAGAGGACTAAAAATAAGTTTGTTTTATTAGAGATTAACCACTTGAGATCTGAGAAAAATGCTTGAATGGGTGGGGGGTTTTTTTGCAATTAAGTTTGTAATGCAAGTGTTGTATTAGATTATTTTTTTTCGTCTCCACATGGCTACTGAGGTCTGCTTATGGTGGATATTGAGTGAGTGACTATAAAGATAAGATGCAGGGGCATGAATTGGCATGGGAAGTGGATGAGGGCACAAGGTAGCATTGGAATATGTGGGGCATTGGGCATGGGGGCATATGTTGGCATGGAAGTGTTTGCAGGTGGGTGGTGGGGTGAGGGCTAGAGCATATAACAGTGTCCAAAACTGGGACAATTTGCACACAGCAAACTCCCACAAAACAGCAATGCGATAAAGACCAGATAAATATGTTTTTAATGATCGTCAATTTTTGGGGATAAATGTATGCCATGACACTAGGGATAACTCCACTGCTGTTCTTCAAAATAGAGCCAAGAAATTATTTCAAGATGTCTGGTGGTCATCAAAAAGCTCTATATAAATGCATATTCTTTTTCTTCAGTCAACCACCATATTTGACTCTTTGCTGCACTGAGTGACCTGGTGACCCACAGTAGTTGTTGAAGAAGGTTACAACCACCACCTCTGGCCAACTGGGGCAATAAATGTGGACTTTCCAGTGACATTCAAATTCTAAGAATATATAAAATGTTATCCTGAGATAGGCGCCGAAAAGTAAAATGTAAACTAGGTCACAACATTAGTTGGACAGGTTACAGTTCAATTTTCCAGTTTTGAACCTAAAGAACTAATATTTTATATGGAAGCTTTCACACTGTCAGGATGTTCCAAAGTGCTTCACAGGTGATTAATAGCGCAGATACGATTGGAAAATGTGGCAGCAAATATGAGCA
This sequence comes from Scyliorhinus canicula, assembly GCF_902713615.1. Lineage (NCBI taxonomy): Eukaryota > Metazoa > Chordata > Chondrichthyes > Carcharhiniformes > Scyliorhinidae > Scyliorhinus > Scyliorhinus canicula. The sequence continues at coordinate 168,475,192 of NC_052152.1, forward strand.
CAGCAATGTCCCATTAGCAGCAATGCAATATGTTCCAGAACACCAGGAGAATTCCCCTGCTCTTTCAATCGTCCCATGGGATACTTTTCCACGGGATACTTTTCAATCCCCCGAGTTAACAGGTGTGGAGCTTCAGTTTCCATAGAATCACTAGAGTGCAGAAGGAGAGCATTCCATTTAGGTCCACTTCCCCGCCCTATCCCCAAAACTATGTGCATTAATTATGGCCAATGCACCTAACCTGTGTACCTTTGAACTGTGGGTGGGAGCTGGAACACCTGGAGGAAATCCACGCAGACACTGGGTGAACACGCAAACTCCACACAGCAAGTCACCCAATTTCGGAATTGAACATAGGTCCCTAGTGTTGTGAGGCAGCAGTGCCAACCACTGTGCTACCATGCTGCCAATTTAGCACCTTATCTGAACGAGAACACCTCCGACAATACAACACTTCCTCGGTGATTGATTAAAAACTAGACTCTGCTCAAGTCCCCGGCAGTTCAATCTATGTCCTAACTCAGGTGAGTGCCACCAAGTGCTAAGGCTGAAATTTAAACTTCAGTGTCCCAAATTTAAAAATAAAACACACCACTTTCTTCCCTACCACCACTTTCCCTTCTCTGCCATATAGCTGCCTAATCTTGTCTTGAATATGCTGACACTGTCGGCCTCCCTGATAACTTCCATTTATTCATTGTCCTACGTCGCAAGTAATTGAATTTAAACTGTTCACCTTCCTTATCAGAGCTGAGCCTATCCGTTTGCACAATTAAGTTTGATAATTATGGGGCTTTGCTTATCTGAACTATTGAATGGCTCTTTAAGTTCTTCCCTGAGCCATTTTAAATATTGCCACTATGTATCGTCCAGAGGTTTGATAGGCTAAAAAGACAACCACATAAAATGAGGGAGAGAATTAGGTTAAAATTAGAGTTCAGGACAACTGTGATTTATTAAATGTAAACTTAATCAGGACTCCTGGCATAACTTCAGGAGCAGTTACAATAGAGATTAAATAAAATATTGGGTAGAGTGAATGTTCATAGTCCAGTGTTCTCAAGATATGATCATGAACTGTAATCCCTTGGGTACAGAATTTCACATGGAACATTGAAACCAAATGCTTATGTTGCTTCTTATTCTGAACATCCAAATCTAGCAACTAGAAAAGAATTTTGAGATAAACTGTTTCTCATGCACATAGTTCTTTGAAGAATGGAATTTTAAAGATAATATCAAGGAAAGCCTTGGGCATCCTAGGTATATCAGTCTGAATACAGAATCACTGTTGCATTTGAGGAAAATTAGTGCAATTTTTCTTTTTTGTTCTGCCAGTTGTCTGAAGCACATGGAAACCTAACTCTTCTGTTTGTAACACTCTCACCTGAGTCAGAAGGTTGTGTTCAAGTTTTCCTCCAGGGTGCAAACACAAAAATCAAAGCTGACACTCCAGTGCAGTACCGGCGTGGGGTGGGGTTGCTGCACTTCCTTCAGATGAAACATCAAACCTATCAGCTAGATATAAAAGGCCTCACAGCATCATTTTGACTAGTAGGGAAGTTATTCCTCCTATTCTGTCTGATATTTATTCCTCTTATCAAAATCATAACAGCAGATCATTTGATCATTTTCATATTGGTGTGTGGAAGCTTGCTGTGTTTCTTATATCATAACAGTAACCATACTTCAGAAGTGCTAAAGAGCATTTGGTTATTAAAAGGTCTATATAAATGCACATCTTTTTGTTTTAAGCCCAAATTTGGAATGCATGCTTTCTCTCTGCAGGACGACAATTAACTGAGTACCAACAGATTAGTTAGCCACAAAACAATATACTGGGCGATTGCAGCAGGTCTGACCGCATCTGTGGAGAGAGAAGAGATTAGTTAGTTAATGAGGAGGAGCAAAAGTGCCATACACTGGGCTGGTGCACATGCCAGAATACAAAGTTTTTCACAGAGGGTGTACCTCACCTCCAGGTTAGTCTCCTGTCTTGAATTGGTAGCCATTCCCCCCCCCACCACACACACACACACACACACAACACAAACTTCACTGTTGTAAGCCATTGAAAGCTAGCAGGTTTGCCTTTTAATCTCTTGTATGCGCTTAATGCAGCGATGCAGACCCTGTGGAAGAAGCAAAGCACTCTGCCAATTCACAAATCAGGCTGGGTTTTACATTGTTCAGCAGAGCGAAAGGAACAGGAATAGAGTGGTCCGCTTGCTCCTGACCCTCGCCTCAGCCCGTCCAATCAAACGTCGGATGGCCATCTGGCGGGTCAGAGCTAATTAGAAGTGCAAAGTGGGGGTAGCTTCACACCCAATCGGGATGACAAGTCGGGGCTTCATGTGGCAGAGGGGTAATGCTGCAAACACAAAGTTGAACCTGATTTACAAGTTACTGTCTGAATCTTTCTGAATTTCCTATATGGCCAGTTCCATAAAGAGAAAGAGATGTAAAAAAAAGCATACAGACACTGCCACCTTCAACTACAAAATTTTCTGCCACACTTAACCATGATCCCAATGTCAGGTCTTTTCTTCCACCCATGTGCCTCCTCATTGGTTGCATGGTAGCACAGTGGTTAGCACTGTTGTTTCACAGCGGCAGGGACCCGGGTTCAATTTCTGCCTTGGGTCACTGCGTGGAGTCTGCACGTTGTCCCCATGTCTATGGGTTTCTTCCGGGCGCTCCGGTTTCCTCACACAAGTCCTGAAATACGTGCTCATTAGGTGAATTGGACATTCTGAATTCTCCTTCTATACCTGAACAGGCACCGTAGTGTAGCGAGTAGGGGATTTCCACAGTAACTTCATTGCAGTGTTAATGTAAACCTACTTGTGAAACTAATAAAAATTATTATTTTTACACCTACTGTAAAGCACTCCCACAAACTTTTTTTCACTTCTGCTGCTCAAAAATGCAGTGGGAAATGAATAAATGCAAATGATTGGGTCTATATAAACACGGTAACTTTATTTTTCATGGCTTATTGACAGTCTGAAACATACAGGAGTGGGAAACCAATTTTGTTAGTGATTATCAATGGCTTGTTTGATAAAAGTCTTTATTGTCACAAGTAGGCTTACATTAACACTGCAATGAAGTTACTGTTAAAAGCCCCTAGTCGCTACAGTCCGGTATCTGTTCAAGTACACTGATGGAGAATTCGGAATGTCCAAATCACCTAACAGCACGTCTTTCGGGACATGTGGGAGGAAACTGGAGCACCTGGAGGAAACCCACGCAGACACGGGGCGAACGTGCATACTCGGCACAGACAGTGACCCAAGCCGGGAATCGAACCTGGGATCCTGCTGCTGTGAAGCAGTAGTGCTAACTACAGTGCCATCCATTGATGCTTCGGTTAAGCAAGTTTTGCACTTATAGTCACTAAGAAAAGTTTTTAAAAATTGTATAGTTTAGAAGCCTGCTCACCTGTAATTTCGGAGAGAGTGATGATATTGTATTACTGACCCAATGGCACCGTGCCCCTTTTTTTAACCTTCATACTTGATTCGCGGCGCAATAATTAAATCCAGCTCACAGAGTTAGCAGAAGACTCTGATTCAATTAATGTGACACCCAATATATTCAGCCTTCAACAGATTTCTTGCACTGCAGTTCATTTCAGATTGCAACTCAGAAAGCTAGTATAAAGTCACTCTATACTGCACAATTTCATAGACAGTTCCACTATCCTTCCTTGATCCTTGATTAAAGTCCCATTATGCAAATTAATTTCTTCATCAAAGTTACGAAAGGGTACAACTGCCAAAAATAACTACTGGTTGTTAGATTTTGAATGGAAATTTATTTCCTTAGAATCTGGTTGGGAGTAAACTATACAATTTTATTTTACTTTCATGAGTTATTCATATATTTCTTAAGCAAGGCATTAAACAAGTTGTTCACAATCATTAATGAAATATTGCAATGTTTTTTTACGACTGTCCATGGTTTCAGACTGTGAATAATGCTAGAAAAAATAAAGCAACAAAATGTCAAATCTAATTTTGCTCACCAGTTTAACCATTCAGGATATTAATATCCAGAACATAATTGAATCACTGAACTGTTTGATTAGATGTATTTATATAAATTCTCCTCTGTTCTACTTGAATTGGTATCAATACTGTTCAGATTCACAAACATTATCTGAAAACACAGTTTTAATTTCTACATGTATGCTAACGACACCGTACTCTACCTCACCACCATCTCTTTAAAGCCCTCCACTGTCTCTATGTCGTCAGACTGCTTATTCAAATCTAATACTAGAGAAGCAGAATTTTCCTCCAACTAAATAACAGGAAGACTGAAACGATTATATTCTGTCTCTGCCACAGGTTACAATCCCTTATCCCGAACTCTCTCCTTCCCTGGCAACTTTGTCTGTGTTTGGGTCTCAACTGACATTTTCTGGATTCTAGTGCTCAAACATTGTTGGCTTCTTTAGCTGCTAATTCTCTTTTTCGGACAGCTTTGCTTCTGAACCCACGCCTCTAATGGTGTCATTAGGACATCTCCAAATTCACAGGATGGGATTCTCCATGGGATTCAGGCCATGCCCCCGCCAGCAGCGTTATTTTCCGTCCCACCAACCAGCTAATGGAGTTTCCCATTGTCGGCAGCACACCCACAGCATCGGGAAATCTGCAGGCGTGGGTGCACTGCCGGCGCAATGGAGAATCCCGCCAATGGAGAATCCAGCTGACAATATTCAGCTAATTTCTTCAACGTAGTTACAAACTGTGTGATTGAGTCACCTTCTTGATGGTTACATTTATAGAACATGAACCTCACGACGATGACTAAAGGTTTAGCTGAGAGGTAGCCCTGCAATATCTCCACAATCTCCTCAGAGGTTCTCAAGCCTGGTTTTTCTGGCTGATTAGACTTTGCAGGAGGATGAATGTGTCCTGCCATCACCCCGCCCCATCATACTCCATAAAGGTGGAACCCAAAAAAAAGTTTAGGGGAGTGTTTTACGGCAGGTGTAAAAATAATAATCTTTATTAGTCTCACAAGTAGGCTTATAGTAACACTGCAATTAAGTTACTGTGAAAATCCCCGAGTCGCTACACTACGGCGCCTGTTCAGGTACATTGAGGGAGAATTCAGAATGTCCAATTAACCTAATAAGCACGTCTTTCTGGCCCTCTATGGCCTCACCGCTCTCTCCATCTTCTCCAGCCCTCTATACTTCTGAGTTATTAGCACTCCTCTGATTCTAATGCTCCACCATTGGCAGCTGAGTCTTCAACTGCCTTAGCCTTTCTTCTTTAAGATGCTCCTTAAAACCTATTTCTTTGGCGATGCATTTGCCCATCTGCCATTATCTCTTATGTGAATCAATGGAAAAGTCTGTTTCATAATGTTCCTGTAAACCACATTGGGATATTTAATTAGGTTAAAGCCACAATGAATATGTCATTTTTGATTTCGCAATTGCTGAGAAAGTAGGTAGGAGAATTTTCATTTGCCCAGCTTCAAACGACATCTGGAAAATGGGACAAGGCAGACAGGAATTATTGGGGTCCTGGCATCAAGAGCATATAGGGACCATTCACGCCCTCACACAATATCTCGTGATCCATTAAAGCACAAATGTGCAGTAAAATGTGTGAAAAAATAGCTCATTGAACATTTACTCACCGCATTAATAATAAATCTTCGTATATTAGTTGTCTTTTTATTTTTATATTTGGTTACATATTAATAGCATGAAAACGTACATCATACCTTAAGGTAAGTGTCAATATTTACACCGAAACAAATTTGTCTATGCTGTCTTGTTCCCTTCTGAATGGAGTTTTAAATGATGGACTGTTCTGATCCAATGGTTGCATGCGTCAAGCTGAGTGATATCAGCGAGCCCATGTTTGCGAGAAACCCCTGTTTAAGGCTCCATATTTGATTAGATCATAGGCCCATAGCCTAGGCTACTGAATTAATCCTCTCCCTGGTTTCACTTCTACATTCCCAGACCATTATAGGAGAAAATAGCCCAGGAATCCCATCAGCAGCTTGGGTTCAACTTTTATATTGCAGCCAGCATGGCCCTCAAGGCCACATCTTTCTTTGTCTCATTGATCGCTTCAAGAAAAACTTAAATATTCTTCCTTTCAGACAAGAACCAGAATCTTCAGCAGTTCCTGGATCCTCACACAATCGATGCTTTTTAATCACATTTGTTCTCTTTCTGCTCACCCCATCTCCCAACTTCTAGCCTCACCCAGAAGCTCAGTTTGGCAATATTTTACCATCTTCACAGCTTTCCTTTATCTGACTGATTTTTTTTTCCACCTCAAAGGTTTTTTTCCCTTTCCATGTTCTCACTATAAGAAAACTTCAAATTCAACATGATGCGGAGCACTTCCATCAACTTTGCCTTGAGGAGGGCAGCACGGCGGCGCAGTGGATTAGCCCTGCTGCCTCATGGCGCCGAGGTCCCAGGTTCGATCCCGGCTCTGGGTCACTGTCCGTGTGGAGTTTGCACATTCTCCCCGTGTTTGTGTTCGTTTCGTCCCCACAACCCAAAGATGTGCAGGATAGGTGGATTGAACACGCTAAATTGCCCCTTAATTGGAAAAAAAATGAATTGGGTACACTAAATTTATTTTACAAAAAGAAAAAAAAACTTGAGGAACCGCACCTCATCTTTCAATATGCACTTCGCAAATCAGGCCTAAACACTAAATTCAAAAACGTTGTATCATAAATACCACTTCCATGTTCTCAGTCAGCTTGTGCTGGTAATGATTCTACTTGCAGCATTTACTCCTTTTGTCTAACTTTTGTCCCTATAAGTCCCTTTGCCAGTCAATCTTTCCTCACACAATCAATGCTTTTTCCATTTAATCACTCCTTTCTTTTTTCCTGTCACAGATCTTTCCTTAGTTCTTGCCTACGCACCCCTTTTCCCTCATTTTGTATATCCTTATAAACTGTTAAATCTCTAACTTCTTTCAATTTTGATGTGAGATCGTCGACCTGAAACATTAACTGTCCGGCCTTGTTGAGTATTTCTAGTCTTTTTAACCTTTTCTTCAGATTTACAAAATCTGCAGCATATTTGCATTTGCTTCCAACTATTTTGATTAAGAAGATGTAACAAACCCCAATGTCCCCAGCTCTTGGACATTTTCCTCTGGCTCTGTCTCTCCTCTCAATCTTATAATTTAAAACTGCTGCTGCAATATCAGCCATTTTGACTATTCCCATTCCTCTTATTATAATCTATTTGCCTCTGATGCTGTTGTATTGCCTCGGTCTCAACTCTGACATTATCTCAAACCTACTTACACTGTGGGTGTTATTGTAATACAGCAGATGGACTGCCATCTGGCTGAGATCAAATGTCAATTATCTGATTCCTCTTATTTCCCTGTGGACATCAAACCCAATACTAAATATTGAACCATAATTCCCTCGTGTCATCGCTACGTGAAGTTTTTCATTTGACCCACCCAACCCTATCGTTCTCTTCACTATTCTATCTCTTAGGTCAGAAATCTTTCCACAGTTCCCAATCGCACATAGCTCATGCCTGGATCCTCCTCAAAATACTGTACATAGACAGAACTATCCTAGCAACCGTATTGGCCCCAATTTTAATTCCTTCTGCCTGTTCCAAATTGGACAGGGGGTCAATTAAAATGAGGCCTACCATTCAACCCCTCTGATAACGCTGTCTTTCTGCCATGTTCCGATCTTACCTGCTTTCGTCAATCAGCAAACAGGGCCCTCTTTTAAATATACATATCTGTTCAATTATGTCAATTTTACTTGGAGGCTGAAGTGGGGGAGAGGTATTGCCTTCATCATCAGACCATACCTGTTGGGAGCCACAACGTGGTCAGAAGAGGTTTAGGAATATAACACGGGTTTATTTGGCCAACTCCTCCATGTTGCCAAAGCATATCTTAAGCTTCCCATTCCTCTCCTGGCTCTCACAACAATGACAAGGTCCCATTGCCCTCATCTCCCATTCCTCTGAGAGGAAAGATTAGCTGGTGCTATTTCTGCTACTTACAGCATCAGCAAATCACAATGATATATTTTCTAATCCAGTCTGCTTTCTCGGAATTCCCATTCCGAACACCTTTGTATGTTCTTCCATTGCCTTGATGTTGTTTGCTGACACTTTCATGGACAACACTAGCTGGTATTCCTGTTCATTCGGCATATCCGAACACTACCTCCAACTGCATTTTATGTATACATCCTCCAATCAAATATTGTGGGATTCAATGCCACTCTATAATCTTGACTACAGTTAATGTGTGTGATATACCTTCAATTCACAGTAAGGCACAGAGCGCGAGTGAACAGTAGTCTTTATTAGTCATGAACTTGCCTAGCCAGAGTCAATAGTACAGATGAATGCCGCCGGCCGGCCTATATATGGCCCTGGTGTGGGCGGAGCCAGAGGCGGAGCCATACCGGGATTACAGTACCGTACCTGGAAGCAGTTCATATCACCACTTCCAGGTCATAGGTCACAGGTTACAGTATCATGCATGCATTATGGTGAATACATTCACCACATTCACCCCGTTAAAAAAATCAAGTCCAGCGGGGGTGATGTGGGGTCATTACATATTCAGTCTATCTGGAGGCCGGATCGTTCTCTTTGACCTCCGCAGCTCTGGCGGTGCGGCGGGCACAGTTGTCGCAGGTGGTGACTCCAGGGGCGTTGTCTGGAGCTTGAGCCTCAGTCTGGGGTGTTGGAGACGGTTGGAGTGCGGGGGTAGGGAGGGGGGTGATGGGTGGTGGCAGTGTCGGCGCGGGACAATACGGGCACCCACCACCCATAACCCACACTGACTGCCGAGGCATCTGACCATGCGTGTGTAGGCTATTGCTAATAGGAAATTGGCAATCGTGGTTATGTGAAAACTTCACACAACTCAAGTGGATTCCCATGGGTGGGTTGGCCATGTCGCAAGTGGGAGTCATTGCCCAGCATCTCAATCAGACTGCGAAGCCTGGACGCTGTGCCTGACCACTGTGAGAGGCAACATCACACATGCACCAGCCAACCCCCAAACACCCATGGGATGGGACACAGGTCCGGGGATGTGTTCACGGCTGGAGGGTGGGTGAGTGCCAAGGCCCTGGTCCCCAGTGCCACTCCCATTCTCCCATGGTAGCCCATCCCTGCGAAGGGTCCACCAACCGAGGGTCCGCCAACCCTGCCGAGCACTGGGGAGGCCGGCCCAGTCAGTCTGTCCTGGTGATGTTATGAGCGGGTGACTGGGATACAATATCTGGGGTCCGGTGAGGGGAGCTCGCTACGGCCGTGAATGTGTGTGGGCGGGGTGTTCCAGGTTGGGGGTGGGGATCATTGGGGAATGGTGGGTCCCAGGATGGGAGCCATTGCTGTTTGTCAGTCAACCAGCCTCCCCCAATGCTCTAGTGGTGCTGCTGCTTCAACGGGCGGGCAGATGCCGGAGACAGTGTCAGCAGCGGAGTCTGCAGATGCTCGAGGTGGCGACTCACGTGTTGGACCCCGCCCCACACCCTGAGGACCCAGACACCCATCAGGCCAAGGAGGGACGCAGAGGGGAGTCCCGCGACAGCCCAAGGTGTACAGGCGTTGCTGGTCATTCGAACAGATGACGGACAGTGCATGCTGCAAGAGGCTCCTCAACAAGGAGACGCTGTGGCACCTGTGTCATGTACTTGCGGACCTGGCACCACATGGAGCAGGAGGACACCGTTCTCTGGATGTAAAGGTCACTGCAGCCCTTAACTTTTGTGCCTCAGGATTCTTCCAGTGCTTGTGCGGGGCACCTGTGTGGCATCTCTCAGGCTACAGCTCAAAGGTGCATCCGACAGGTGATGGATGCCCTGTTTGCCCAGGTGAAAAACTACATCATCTTTGACATGGACCAAGACCAACAGGATGCCTGGACAGTAGGTTTCTCCACCATCGCCGGGGTGCCCCAGGTCCAGGGGATAGTAGATGGCTTGCATGTTGCCCTGCACTCACCGGGCCATCTGGGAGTGCCCTATGTTAACAGAAAGGGGTTCCACTCCCTGAACATACAGCTTGTGTGCGACCACCACACGAATGCATGTTTCCCCAGGAGTGTCCACGACACCCACATCCTGGGGCAATCGGTCATCCATTGCCTCTCCGAGGACCACCCAGGATGGGCACAGTAAGAAGTCTCACAACACCAGGCTAACGTCCAACAGGTTTATTTGAAGTCACAAGCTTTCAGAGCGCTGCTCCTTCATCGGATGGAGGTGCCCCAGGATGGGCGGTTGGCTCTTTGGGATAAGGAGTACCCACTGAGGACCTGGCTATTGATGCCAGTACGGAGACCGGAGACTGAAGTGGAGACCCAAGACAACGAGGCCCAACAGCCACCCTGGCTGCCATTGGGCAGTGCACCAGACTCCTCAAGATGCGGTTCCGATATCTCGACCACTCCGGTGGTGCCCTGCAGTACACCGCCCGGAGGGTCGACCGCTTTGTGGTGGCCTGCTGTGTCCTCACAACCCCGCATAACAGGACAAGATGGAGGTTGGTGATGAGGAACATATGTAACTCGGGGGAGCTGTTGCCACTGTCGCCATTCCATGGGATGGGGCAGGGTTGGCACCCGGCGATCCTCCTCCTGCTCGGTGCTGATCAAGCCATGGGGTTCACCTTGAGACAGAGGGGAAGATGGTTTGAGCCCTGGCTGCCCCTGTATAATCTGGCTCTGCCAGCACTGGCGGCTACCCAATGTCTGCACCCTCGTGTCGATGCTACTCAGTGACTGGGACATGCTCCGCAGCATCTCAGCCATTCCCACATGAGAGCGGGATATGTCCTGCAGCACCTCATCAATGTCAGCCTTGTACTGGGTCACATCCCCCAGCAAGTCAGTCATTCTGCTAAGACGCTCAGCCATGGTTGTCACCTACTGCGTGATGCCTTGGACAGCTTCATGAATGATGCCGATGTCGTGCGCCAGTCTTTCCACTGCGGTTGCCATCCTAGCAGAGTTGGTCTCTGTGCCACGCACTGCCGGCATCATCTCCTGCACCTGTAGCCTCTGGGATGACTCCAAGAAGCTACGGACCTGCTGGAATGTCGCTGACATCTCCCTCTGAATGTCCCAGCCCCTTCCTATCATTTCCATCAGCTCCAGCTAACCCTGTACCAGAGGCTCAGCATCATGCTGGGACCCAGCAGGGTCCTGGGTTCCAGCAGACCTCCGAGTGCTGTCTCACCTGGAAGGTTCCTGCCTCAACCATGTGTGTATCAGCAGCTGTGTGGTGCTCACCAGATTTTGCCCAGAAGTCTGACCACGAGCATTTCCCACCAAGGCGCACATATCCGCACAGGTGGAGGGTGGAGATAACAGCTATGACGCATCGATTGTGTCTTCCTCGGAGCTCTCCACTGAGGTTGTCTCCTGGGAGACTGGAGAGGGGGCCATCCGGGATGGGTCGGCGCCATCGGCTGGAGGACCTGTGGGAGAATGGACAAGTGGTCAGTGGGAGGGATGGGTCAGTCAGTAAGGCAATAACAACTCACATTTGACAGGTTATCCATGTGGGGCCCAATGGTTCCTCACCTGTGAGGCTTCCGCCAATCTCTGCATTGGTGACTGCCCTGTCCTTGGCCAACCTAATCACCTCCAGGGCATGCTCCTCGAAGGAGGTGAGGCTTCTTATGTCAGGCACCCCTCCGCCAGTCTCACTCCTTTCGCTCCTCTCCCTGTGTGCCCGGATGGATATCAGCTCCCCACGAATCACTGCCTTCAGGGCTTCCCAGACAATCCCCACCTGAACCTCCCCCGTATCATTCACCTCGAGGTACCCCTCAATACTTGCCCGGACCCTCCTACACACCTCCTCCTCCGCCAACAACCCCACATCCAACCGCCACAACGGACGTTGGTCCCGCACCTCCCCCATCTCCAACTCTATCCAATGCGGAGCGTGGTCGGAGATTGCAATGGCCGAATACTCGGCCTCCTCCACTCTCGGAATCAGTCCCCTACTCACCACGAAGAAATCTATCCAAGAGTAGACCCTATGTACGTGGGAGAAGAAAGAGTACTCGCGTGCCCTCAGCCTCACAAACCTCCATGGATCCACCCCACCCATCTGATCCATAAACCCTCTCAGTACCTTGGCCGCCGCCGGCCTCCTACCCGTCCTAGAGCTGGACTGATCCAGTGAAGGATCCAACACCGTATTAAAGTCCCCCCCCCCCCCCCATGATCAGACCTCCCGCCTCCAGATCCGGGACCCGTCCCAACATACGCCTCATAAAACCCGCATCGTCCCAATTTGGGGCATACACACTAGCCAGTACCACCTTCTCTCCTTGTAGCCTGCCCCTAACCATAACATACCTACCCCCCTTATCCGCCACCACCTCCGATGCCTCAAACAACACATTTTTCCCCACCAGAATCGCCACTCCCCGGTTCTTCACATCCAACCCAGAGTGGAAAACCTGCCCCACCCATCCCTTCCTCAGGCGGACCTGGTCCGCCACCTTCAGGTGGGTCTCCTGAAGCATTGCCACATCTGCCTTTAGCCCCTTCAGGTGAGCCAGTACCCTCGACCGCTTCACCGGCCCATTCAACCCTCTCGCATTCCAGGTGACCAATCGGATCAGAGGACGTCCCGCCCCCCTCCCCCGTTGACTAGCCATAGCCCGTAATCAAGTCACCTCTTACAGGAATGGTTGTTAGATGTTCCGGGGTTTAGATGTTTTCAGAAGAATAGGGAGGGAGATAAAAGAGGAGGGGGGGTGGCACGTTAATTAGGGAGTGCACCACAGCTGCAGTAAATTAGGTAGTTGGGGAGACTTTGTCTCCTGAGTCAGTGTGGATGGAAGTCAGAAACAAGGGGCGAAATTCTCCCCCCCCCACGACGGGTGGGAGAATAGCGGGAGGGCCTTCCCGACTTTTTTGACGCCCTCCCGCTATTCTCCCCCCCCCCCGCCGAAATCCCGACACGAATCGCTGCCGCCGTTTTTTTACGGCCGGCAGCGATTCACAGCTGTTAGAAGGGCCGAAGTCCCAGCCCTTTACGACCTTTTTACGAACGGCAAACACACCTGGTCCTGCCATTCGTAAAAACGTCGTGACCACCTGGAAAAAAATAACCATGGCACCGATTGGCACGGCAGTACCACGGCCGTGCCAAGGGTGCCATGGGCCCGCGATCGGTGCCCACCGATCGCGGGCAGCGGGCCCGATGCCCGCGCACTATTTGTCCTTCCGCCGCCCCGCAGTATCAATACGCGGGGCGGCTGAGGGGCAACCCGGACCGCGCATGCGCGGGTTTCGCGCAAAAACGCGATGACGTCACCCGCGCATGCGCGGGTGGAGTCTTCCCACCTGCGCATGCGCGGCTGACGTCATATGACGCGTCAGCCGGCGCTAAGTCCGACAAGCGGGCTTAACGATTTTCGTTAAGCCCGACTTGTCGGGGCCTCCGACGTCGGGCTGCTAGCCCCGACGGGGGACCAGAATCGGTCCCCCGTCGGGAAGGGGCGCGATGCCGTAAAACCCGCCCGGGTTTTACGGCAGTTTGACGATTTCTCCCGTTTTGGGAGAATTTCGCCCAAGAAAGGTGTAGTCACTTTATTGGGAGTTTTCTATAGACCTCCCAATAGCAGCAGAGAGATCGAGGAACAGATTGGGCGGCGGATCTTGGAAAAGTGAAGAAGTAACAGAGTTATTGTCATGGGTGACTTCAACTTCCCTAATATTGACTGGAACCTCCTTAGTGCAAATGGTTTGGATGGAGCAGATTTTGTCAGGTGTGTACAGGAAGGATTCCTGACTCAATATGTAGATAGGCCGACTAGCAGGGAGGCTATATTGGACTTGGTGCTCGGCAACCTACCAGGCCAGATGTCATATGTCTCGGTGGGAGAGCATTTCGGTGACAGTGACCACAACTCCTTGACCTTTACCATAGTAAAAGAGGGAGAGGGATAGGAACACACAGTATGGGAAGGTATTTAATTGGGGGAGGGGAAATTATACTGCTATTAGACAGGAGCTGAGGAGCTTAAAGTGGGAACAATTGTTCTTGGGGAAATGCACAACAGTAATCTGGGAATTGTTTAAGGAGCACTTGCTGTGAGTGCTGAGTAGTTTTGTCCCACTGAGACGAGGAAGGAATGGCAAGGTGAAGGAGCCTTGGATGACAAGAGAAGTGGAGCTTCTAGTCAAGAGGAAGAAGGAAGCTTACGTAAGGTTGAGGAAGCAAGGGTCTGACTCAGCTCTAGAGGGTTACAAGGTAGCCAGGAAGGAACTCAAAAATGGACTGAGCAGAGCTAGAAAGGGGCATGAAAAAGCCCTGGCAGGAAGGATTAGGGGAAACCCCAAGGCGTTCTACACTTATGTGAGAAATAAGAGGATGATCAGAGTGAGAGTAGGGCCGATCAGGGATAGTGGAGGGAACTTGTGCCTAGAGTCTGAGGAAATGGGGGAGGCCCTAAATGAATACTTTGCTTCAGTATTCACTAGAGAGAGGGACCTTGTTGCCCATGAGAACAGTGTGAACAGACTTGAACAGGTTGATATTAAGAAGGAGGATGTGCTGGAAATTTTGAAAAGCATCAGGATAAATAAGTCGCGTGGGCCTGACGAGATATACCCAAGGTTACTACGGGAAGCGAGGGAGGAGATTGCTGCGCCATTGGCGGTGATCTTTGCGTCCTCACTCTCCACTGGAGTAGTACCAGATGATTGGAGTGAGGCGAATGTTGTTCCCCTGTTCAAGAAAGGGAATAGGGAAATCCCTGGGAATTACAGACCCATCAGTCTTACGTCTGTAGTGAGCAAAATATTGGAAAGGATTCTGAGAGATTGGATTTATGATTATTTAGAAAAACATAGTTTGATTAAAGATAGTCAGCATGGCTTTGTGAGGGGCAGTTTATGCCTCACAAGCCTCATTGAATTCTTCGAGGATGTGATGAGACACATTGATGTGTGAATGTCTCTTTAATTCACTTATCTATCAGCCCGGAGGAAACAGTCTCGAACACGTTCGTACTTTAGAATATTCTTTATTGGGCAGCCCTCTAGGTATTCCAAAGAAACACCTGTGGGAGAGTGCCAAAGTTTTGCTCAAAACATCATATCTTTATATGGTTTTTAAGGGGCTGTCCCTTACATTCACTTGAGCTTGTTTTTACCAAAGATCTAATACATGATTAACTTATTATTGCCATATTTTCAATACATGATTTTACAGACATTGAGGTTATCTATTGGCACATGAGCATATAGCAATTTTAGCAAAACAACAGGTGTTCAGCCACTTTATCAATGGCTCCCACATTTCATATTCCGTCATCCAGCCATCTTCTTTGTTTCTCAAGGCTATTTGGCTTACTGCCTGAGTCGGCTCACAAATTCAATAATAACTCCCTTATTAGTAACTTTCCACTAATGTGTCCCATTAATTCTGGAGTGTTCTAGCTATTAACCCTTGCTTCACATTCTCAGATGAAAGTCATGCAGTGGATGTAGTGTATTTGGATTTCAGTAAGGCATTTGATAAGGTTCCCCATGGTAGGCTCATTCAGAAAGTTAGGCAGCATGGGATACAGGGTAATTTGGCTGTCTGGATACAGAATTGGCTGGCTGAAAGAAGACAGTGAGTGGTAGTGGATGGAAAGTATTCCGCCTGGAGGTCGGTGACCAGTGTTGTCCCGCAAGGATTTGTTCTGGGACCTCTGCTCTTTGTGGTTTTATAAATGACTTGGATGAAGAAGTTAAAGGGTGGGTTAGTAGGTTTCCCGATGACATGAAGGTTGGGGGAGTTGTAGGTAGTATTGAGGGTTGTTGCAGGTTACAACAGGACATTGACAGATGCAGAGCTGGGCTGAGAAGTGGCAGGTGGAGTTCAACCTTGATAAATGTGAAGTGATTCATTTTGGAAGGTGGAATTTGAATGCTGAATACAGGGTTAAAGGCAGGATTCTTGGAAGTGTGGAGGAACAGAGGGATCTTTGGGTTCACGTATAGATCCCTCAAAGTTGCCATCCAGGTTGATAGGGTTGTTAAGAAGGCATATGGTGTGTTGGCTTTCATTAACAGGGCAATTGAGTTTAAGAGCTGGGAGGTTTTGCTGCAGCTTTATAAAACTCTAGTTATACCACACTTGGAATATTGTGTCCAGTTCTGGTCGCCTCATTATAGGAAGGATGTGGATGCTTTGGAGAGGGTATAGAGGAGATTTACCAGGATGCTGCCTGGACTGGAGGGCATGTCTTATGAAGAAAGGTTAAGGGAGATAGGGCTTTTCTCACTGGAGCGAAGAAGGCAGAGAGATGACTTGATAGAGTGTACAAGGTGATGAGAGCCATGATGTGGAGATGCCGGCATTGGACTAGGGTGAGCACAGCAAGAAGTCTTACAACACATATAGAATATAGAACAGTACAGCACAGAACAGGCCCTTCAGCCCTCGATGTTGTGCCGAGCAATGACAACCCTACTCAAACCCACGTATCCACCCTATACCCGTAACCCAACAACCCCCCCCCCCCCCTTAACCTTACTTTTTAGGACACTACGGGCAATTTAGCATGGCCAATCCACCTAACCCGCACATCTTTGGACTGTGGGAGGAAACCGGAGCACCCGGAGGAAACCCACGCACACACGGGGAGGACGTGCAGACTCCGCACAGACAGTGACCCAGCCGGGAACCGAACCTGGGACCCTGGAGCTGTGAAGCATTTATGCTAACCACCATGCTACCGTGCTGCCCACAAAACATGTTGTCACAGTCCCAGAGGATTGTAGGGTGCTCTCCTTTTGAGAGCTGACTGATGGTGATTTAACCTGAGGGTCACCACACCTCAGGCAAAGGGCCTTCATGAGTAACCTCAGCTGGTACAGGAATTGAACCCACTCTATTGGTACTGCTATCACAAGCCAGGCCTCCAGCCACCTGAGCTAACTGATCCCCTTACACCAGGTTAAAGTCCAACAAGTTTGTTTCAAACACGAGCTTTCGGAGCACTGCTCCTTCCTCAGGTGAATGGAGAGGTATGTTCCAGAAACAGTTATATAGACAAAGTCAGAGATGACAGACAATGCTTAGAATGCGAGCATTTGCGGGTAATCAAATCATTACAGATCCAGAGATCGGGGGTGATCGCAGGTTAAAGAGGTGTGAATTGTCTCAAGCCAGGACAGTTGGTAGGATTTTGCAAGTTCAGGCCAGATGGTGGGGGGTGAGATGAATCTGGCATTGACATGACTCCTGACGGCTTGAGCATACATGTCGAGTCTAGGGCAGCGGCCTTCCGGAGAGGTCCAATTTGACTCTTTCCTTTTTGGTTGCTGCACCGCAGATCTCGCGGTCTGCTGTTCCGGTTCATTGGTCGTCTCCTTGGGTTCACAGTCGGCCTCTTGAGGTCTGTGGAAGAATTCCCGGAGCCTCATTCGCCTGATGAATTCCTCTATGTCTGCCGGGAGACTGATGTGGTCCATTTTGGTGGTGGTGCAGAAATTGAGCCCCCCACCATCTGGCCTGGACTTGCAAAATCCTACCAACTGTCCTGGCTTGAGACAATTCACACCTCTTTAACCTGGGATCACCCCCTATCTCTGGATCTGTAATGATTTGATTACCCGCAAATGCTCGCATTCCAAGCATTGTCTGGCATCGCTGACTTTGTCTATATAAATGTTTCTGGAACATACCTCTTCATTCACCTGAGGAAGGAGCAGTGCTCCGAAAGCTCGTGTTTGAAACAAACCTGTTGGACTTAACCTGGTGTTGTAAGACTTCTTAAGGTGATGAGAGGCATTGATAGAGTGGATAGCCAGAGCATTTTCCCCAGGGTGGAAATGGCTGTCACGAGGGGACATAATTTTAAGGCGATTGATGGAAGGTATAGGGGAGATGTCAGAGGTTGGTTCTTTCCAAAGAGAGTCATGGGTGTGTTGAATACACTGCCAGGAGAGGTGGTGGAGTCAGAGTCATTCGGGACATCTAAGTGACTCTTAAATAGGCACATGGACAGCAGTAAATTGAAGGGGTGTAGGTTAGGTTGATAGATTAGGATAAATGGTCGGCACAACATCGTAGGCTGAAGGGCCTGTACTGTGCTGTACTGTTCTATGTTCTATGTAATCTGCTAAACTCCAACAGGTACAAGCAGAGCCTGTCTAATCTTTCTTCTGAAGGATATCTGCCCATTCCAGGTATTAGTCTAGTACACCTTCTCTGTACTGCTTACAAATCATTTACATCCTTCCTTAAATAAGGAGACCAATATTGTACACAATATTTCAGATATGGGGCGGGATTCTCTAATAATGGGCTATGTCACCACACCGGCGAGAAAAACGGGGCCAATGACTCTGGGCTCAACGGCCCCCCGAAGGCGAGGCATTCTTCCCTTCCTAGGGGGCTAGGTTGGCGCCAGAGTGGTCCCCGCAGCTCCAGCTGGCGCGGAATGGCCCGCACGAGTTCGCTCAGAATGGCCAGTGTATTTCCCTGCATGCGCGGGGGTTCCCTTCAACGCGCCGGCCCCCGGGCAATATGGCGGAGGCCAACAGGGGCCCTGCATGGAGTAAAGTAGGCCCCCATGGAACCAGCCGCCCACTGATTGGTAGGTCCGGATCGCGGGCCAGGCCATTGTGGTCCCCCCTTCCCGGGATCGGATCACCCCCGTTCCCGGGATCGGATCACTCCCCCCACTCCAGGATGGCCCACGCACACTCATCTTCCAGGTCCCGCCATGTGGGAGCTGAGTAATCCACGCCGGCGGAACTTGGCCAAACCCGTCAGCCACTTGGCCCATCGGGGACCGGAGAGATCGCTATGAACTTCCCCCAACCGGCATGGCGGCGATCCCGCAGGTGCCCGAAAAATGGCGCTGGAGAATGGGGAAGCTGGTGTCCGGGCACAATCCCCCCCCCCCCCCCCCCCCCCCCAGTGATTCTCTGACCCGGGTTGGAGAATCTCTGACCCGGGTCGGAGAATCCTGGCCATGGTCTCACCAATGCCCTGTATAACTTCCCGTGCCGGCTGAGATTATTCTCAACCTTGCCCCGTATCTGAGGTGTGGTGATCCTCAGGTTAAATCACCACCAGTCAGCTCTCCCCTTCAAAGGGGAAAGTAGCCTATGGCCATGGGGGAATATGGTGTCTTTACTTTTATAACTGAAGCAATTTTACTTGCAATAAGCAATGACATTCTAACACCTTTCCTAACTATTTGCTGCACCTGCACATTATTATTTTGCGATGCACATAATAGGACACACAGATCTCTCTGCATCTCAAAACTCTGCAATCTCTCACAATTTATGATGTGGGGATGCTGCCGTTGGACTGGGGTGGGCACAGTAAGAAGTCTTACAACACCAGGTTAAAGTCCAACAGGTTTATTTAGAATCGCTAGATTTCGGAGTGCAGCACCTTCACCTGAATTTAGATCAAATGTTTCTTTATTATTCATCCTGCCCAAAAAATATATATTTTCCCACATTGTATTCCATTGCCAGATCTCTGCTCACCAATTTGCTAAGTACTACTTCACTGGTAATTTATTTTTCTTGAGTTCCATTCCATTTCTTGATTTACAGCTATTTCTGGGATGTTACTTGTATCCTCCATAGTGAAGACGGATGCAAAATACGTGTTCAATTAATCTGCCATATACTTATTAAAGTGAAATTGCAACAATATGAATTCTGCCATTTTCCATGCAGTCTCACTTTGAACAAGATTGATAACTTAAAACCAATTGATGGTGAATTAGGACAATTATGGTCTTCCACAAAGAACAGGTTTGAGGTTATTTACAGCCATCAGGGAGCCTTCAGATAAGCCATGTGGCTTTCCAGGCCAGCCCCAGAAATTAACTCACCCTCATTTCTGAATTCTCATATTTTTAAAAATATAGTGCACTTTACCTCATTACTTATTTATCTCTTCTATCAATCTTGAGCTTTGGAATTGTACTTTACTTTCCCCTCAAACATATCCTTGTAACAATTAGTAACCTGGTTGTAAAATAATATGTAAAGGAATTTAAAATCTACTTTAAAAATTGGACACCACAAAATTGAGTATCGGCCAATATATAATTCCTGTGCATGCAAGGTCTGCAGGCAAAGGAGTGGAGTAGCAGGTAATTCCTTCTTTATAGAGATATCTTTGTCTAATGATATATTCATATTAATAATCTTCAACAAATTTGAGTTCAGATAACTGTCTGAATATTATTCGTGAATCCACACGAATTTAACTCACTTTTTCCCTTTTTATATGATTTTACACCCTTATATCCTTACTGCAATCCATAACCTGTATTTAAATGTAATGAGCTAACCTATAAAAAAAATAAAAGAATGATTTATTAATGAACAAATATGCCAGAGGAAGACACCTAAGTGTTTAGAACTGTTTTATTTCTATCGCCACATTTTTATTGCTCCTTTGAGCTTTTTATTTTCTATGCTGTGAACCGTGGGATCATTTGTTTCCACCGGAACCTTTGTGCGTGAGATTATACGTGGGCGAACAGTACGGTTGTGACACGGGAAGATGGAGGTGCCGGAGGAAGAAGCGATTCGTGAGTTCGTGACAGTAACAGGCGCCGAGGAGGAGCGGGCTCGCTTCTACCTGGAGTCTGCGGACTGGGATCTGCAGGTAAGGCCCGTATTTGGCGGGGGGAATGCCTGAGCGCAGTTTATCCTGGCGGAGTTGGGCTCAAGTTTGGGCCTGTGGCAGTGTCCCGTTAAATGGCGCCGGGTTCCCCCTCCCCCCTTTTCATCTGATCCTGCTCCGGGGCCGCAAAATGCCGGCCTGGCTCAGCTCCCTCGCCCTCTGTACATGGGTTGGGTCGGGGGTTTTGAGTGGTGATTCAGCAACTTTTAGCCGCAGTGCGGGATCCAGGCCTGCATGAGGGGGAGATCAGGGTTCGGTGAGTCAGTGGTCCTGGGTGGGTGGTAGAGGGGATGGCTGCGAATGGGAAAAGTGCACGAGCTATGCCCAGTGTTATTATCAAGTGTTTCATACAGCTGAAGGACTGTGGCCCATGTACGAGCTTCGTGACCAGGCTTTATTGATGGATTTACTTTTTTTTTAAATGGAGATCTTTTGCAGGGAGGGTGGACTTCAATCTCCAATGACTTCACACAACATTTTGAGAGGGGGTCAACCTTGTTCATTAAAGTCCCTGACATCAAGATCTGTCTGGCATTAGATTTGGATATCTCGAACATCAGGGTGACCAGCATTATCACCAAGCTATCTTTGACCAAATAAACGCAGATGTCAGCAATGAAACACATGAGAAACTAAGGCTTGGGGTGATGATTATCACAAGACATCACTTGAAGATCCTGCATGATCAAACACATCTTTGGTCACCGGGTTGGTTTAGCGCAGTTGGCTGGACAGCTGGTTCGTGATGCAGAGCGAGGCCAACATTATGGGTTCGATTCCCATATCGGCTGAGGTTATTTATGAAGGCCCTGCCTTCTCAACCTTGCCTCTCACCTGACGTGTGGTGATGCTCGGTTTAAATCACCATCAGTCACCTCTCCACCTCAAAGGAAAAATGCAGCCTATAAAACGTAGCAACTCTGCCAAGCAAGGACTCAAACTGTAATTGTCTAGTAGCTGACCTTGGTGGACAGATGGGCAGGCTGTCTAGGAACAACGTGGCTTCAAAATGATACACGCAGCCATTATAAAATAGAACAAATGTATCCTTAATGGCAACTTTGCTAAATCTGATCTGTGAATCAAAAAGCTCTCCTGAATTATAGCCACTGTTTATGATTACCGAGGTGACTCAGGAATGGGAAGAGAACAACCTGTCACTGGGATTGCAATTTGTCACACTCCGATCCCCATAACCGCATAAGTAAATGCCTTAATGAATACAGACTGGATCTAAGCAGGCAAGCAACTCAAGGTTTGCATGAATCCTCTGATTTAAGATGGTGTGGTGAAACTTGAGCATTGCTCGTAGCTTCCTGGGCAGGCTGTTGCCATGCTTCACCAAAGTTCTCCGTGCTTAAGTAAGATCTGTCCTTTTGGGGATGGTACACTCTATAATTAGGCAGTTGGACTTCTCAGTTCAGTTTGGAGATTTGATTGGATTTATGAAGCTGCCTGTTACTGGGCTGACTGAAAACCAAAGGGAAAATCTCTAGAAAACAGAGTACATAGGCTATACGGCACAGGACAGCCCATGCTTCTGCTCCATTTGAATTCAGGAAAAAAAGTGGATCCCTGTTTTTTAAGTTCTGAGTCTTGATCCAATGATACAGATAAAGCTCTAATTGAGGAAAAGCTCAAGAATCGTGGAAAAGTTAAGGCGGAATCTTAATAGTGGTTTTCCAAAACTATGAGGGATTTTGAGAGGATAAATAAGGAAACACTTTCCATTTTTTGACTACATGGTGGCACACTGGTTAGCATTGTTGCTTCACAGCGCCAGGACTCCCAGGTTTGCTTCCCAGGTTCGCTTCCCAGCTTGGGTCACCGTCTGTGTGGCGTCTTCACGTTCTCCCCGCGTCTGCGTGGGTTTTCTCCGGGTGCTCTGGTTTCCTCCCACGAGTCCCGAAAGACGTGCTGTTGGGTGAATTTGACATTCTGAATTCTCCCTCTGTGCCTGAGCAGGCACCGGAGTGTGCCGACTACCGGATTTCACAGTGGCTTCATTGCAGTGTTAATATAAGCCTACTTGTGACAATAATAAAGCTTGCTATTATTCCTTCAACAAGGAGGCATAAACTCAGAAATACAGTGGAGAATGAAAGGGAACATTTTAAGTTTTTCAATCAGACATTGTTTCACCACAGGTCACTGAGGCAAATAGCATTAGTTAAAAGTAAAATGGATAGGGTATTCAAAAAAGGAAATTAAAAAAAGTCCAAGAAGTTGACAATTCTAGTTATAAAGCCAAAACCCATGTACAATGGAGTAAAAAGCGGACTGCTGTGATATTTCCTTAAATAGGAAAGTAAAACAATTGGAGGTGAAACAAGTTAACCTTTGGAGAAAAACCTGAGGAAGATGTGTTGCTCTATTATGTATTTTCTTTTATTCCCTTTTCTTCCCAGTAGTTAATGATGTGTTGAGCTGCTCGCAGAAAAATACTTTTCACTGTACCTCGGTACACGTGACAATAAACAAATTCAATCCAATGAGGAAGCTTACAGGATATAGAACAACATGAAAAACTGTAGCTAAAAAGATTTAGATGGAATAAAATATTTTAAAAGCAAAGAGCAATTAAATTAGTTGATTAGATGAATATTTTCTGGCACCAACAAAATATCTTTCAAATCCCTCCCTTATGCCCATGATATGCAAATTTGTGCAGTTCCGTAACATTCCTTATAATTATGGAGAGCTGTCCTTAATGACTGGGACAAAGATCCAGAGATAGTTCTTTGTTGTTTGCATTATTATTGTGTTTGCTAAAGGAAATTATTAATCTGAAGTTTAAGGCATTTGTTTTTGGATAGTTTGTGAACTAAATGCATTCAAAGCAAAACTGCACCATAGCAATGTAAGAGGCTGTCCTTTTCCATTCAGAGTGTATGCCACTTGCTAAACTTTCACATACAAACCTGTGCATCAGTCCTGACTTGCCAAGAGTGCTGCTTGGAACACCAATGGCATTAATTGCCTGACTGTTCTCCATCTGTTAGCCCAGAAATTCAATATTGGTGGGTTGCTTGACAGGGAGATATTATAGGTGAGCTGTGTCTCATTTGGACTCCATATCAGCACTCTCCAGCAAGAGTTAATGGATACTGAGATCCGTGGTTGAATTTACTCCTTGCTGGCCTCGAGCACTGAATCTATTTTGCATCTACCTGCTATCACCATTGATTGAGATCAGCTAATTTGTTCAGGGTGCAAATTGATTTTGTGATCTTCTGGTCTGTATGCAGACTAACTTACTAACTTAACCTTTGAGGATGAGCCATCAAATCTTTAGCAATGTTAGATTTTAATCCTTGTTTGAATAGAGTGTGGTTTGGTATAGACTACGCACATGTTCTTGAATTCACTGGTTTTTAAAAAAAATTCAGATTTGATTTGGACAGAAAATGCAGTACTGGGTTCCTTGCTGCCAATCTATTTCAACAATCGTGAATAGTTACAGTATACTTAATATCAGTTGCTAATTTTGATTCCTGCTGAATGTTTGAACAGTAAACAAGATGTTTATCAAATATGTCACATCAATAATCTGATCATTTTGCTTTCATTTGAAATGTGTTTAAGTTTTCAATAAAGGATCTATGGGATCCTGCCTGGACTGGCTGTCATTTTCATGTTGTTAAGTCTGGAATGAGAATTTTTGTGCAACCACAATAGTTAATTTGAAGTTTGAGAAAGGTCTCCAATATTATTATATGTTTGGTTACAGCTCGCCCTAGGCAGCTTTTATGAAGAAGGTGGTGACGATGATGTGATAACTCTTCCACAGCCTGAACCCAGTACAGGTTCGAGAACCATAGCACCAAGGTGAGGACTTAGTGCTTGTGTCGGACAAGATTGTTAGTGCTTTCCTACTTCATTAATCTCCTCTACCTTCTCATTAGCTTTTTAAATTTTATTAAGGCTGTCATTTCTGATTTTGGCCCAAGTACCTAATTCTTGTGCGAACTGGCTGGCAACTTTAATGTCCAAATGCATTTGCTTCCAACGTAAACCACTGGATAGACTGGAGCAGGAGTCTTGAGCACCACAGCCTAAAACTGCTGGGAAATAAAAATGTCCCACTGGTGTAGCAAGTGTGCCTGTCTGAAATTAAAATCTGTGGTTGAAGTAGAAAGTATTTTGCTTGCTATCTAACTCTTGCTGGCCTAGGTGTATTCTTTGCCAATAACAGATAGCAAACATTGGGGAAAATATTCAATTTCTTTTAGCACAGGCACAGGCATTTTATTGTAATAAAATCAGCACAAAGTCATGACAGGTGTTCCATCCCATGAACTTGCGTTTCAGAGCTGTATGTACTTGCTACCACCAGGTACCTGTTCCAATGAATGATATGTGGCTTTTAATTTGAATCCAAATTATATTGTGGTTAATTACATTTTTGAGGCTAAACGCAACTGTGGAGCTACCAGGATTTACCTTTTAACACTTGCATTTTCATTTTCCTGATGACCTAGTGTACAAAAGTTAATTGGTTATACATCTCCAAAGTAATTGTTTGTTATTGGCGGTACACAAGCCCTGTGGGACTATAAGGGGTGAGAAAGATTCCTTGATTTTGGCAAGTGATGTGCAAGTACATTGGGATAGCTGAGAATGTTGAGATCATTGATTATTTTATCTACCTTCCTCTGTTTCTTACGTTTTAGCATTCTCTGCCTCCGCTCTTTTATTCTTTCCCAGATTTAACGTCTTGCTACTTTTTTTGCTGATGTGACTTTTCTGTCACCTGCCTTGGTTGGATGATATATCCAGGAATGGCTTTAGCATTCTGCACAGTATCTTCTTTGGGGAAGAGTGGGGGGGAATCATTTATCACCAGGGATTTGTCAGTTACCATGCTGAGTGAGCGCCTTCTGGGACACTTTCAGTGTATAAATGTTTAGCCACTTTGGGGAAACCTGAATTACACTGTATATGAGACTGAGGCAATTATTGTTTCATCTTGTAAGGTACCAAAATGTGTATTTTTTCTGGGGTAGTTTATGCTTCCAGTGGGGGATTGTACTTGAAAAGCAGTAAAAAGTCTCCAGTATTGTGTGGGGGGTGGGGGGGGGGGGGGGGGGGTGGGTGGGGGTGGGGGGGGGGGGGGGGGGGGGGGGTGGGTGGGGGTGGGGGGGGGGGGGGGTGGGGGGTGGGGGGGGGGGGGGGTGGGGGGGGGGGGGGGGGGGAGAGAGAGAGACACGCCAAAGCTTTTCGACTTGCACTCATCAGGACACTATGCAAGAATATCAACATAAGGCTAAAACAGTTTGTACCATATGAGAAGAGTGTCCTGATTGGTGGAAGTGTTGCCATGGACACTGCACCACGTGATGATAACTGACAGTTAACTGCCAAGCATTGTTTAAAATCTAAATCCGGCAGCTTGACTCTGATTGGTCAAGCTTGTATGGTAAGCAACTGGCTTGGGCCCTATTTACAAGGTTTGCTAATCTTGTAGCGAAACATGGAAGCTTGACTCTAAAATAAGGAGCATCTAAAGGCATCCTGCTAGACAATGGCTACCCTGATGGATCATTTTGTGCTGTATTTCGCACAAACGTCTTGAGTGGCCCAAGGCAGTCACTTTCAGTCCAGAAACGTGTCCAGTCTACCGCCGATCTCAACAAGTGAAGCTAGTTGTTTTACACTGTTACTATGCAAGCAAACTAGATGCTGCCATCAAGCCAAAAATATATATTCTGCCTATCTCACAAAAGTAATCTGGTATATGAATTTTGGTGCCATTATAATACCAAATACGTAGGCCACATGTCCGAAAAGCTGGCGAATCATATGAATGGCATGTTTCAGCCACTGTTTGCAACAGGCAAGTTACAGATTGTACCCAACCAGCCCCTGCTTGCAAAACTCAATGGTGTTCAACATTAAATGTGATTCTGCAATTGGACAACATTTGCTAAATATTCCTTATTGTGCTAAGAATCAATGCTGTCATCCAATTTAAGATGTCGGGCTTGCAGTGTGGCATGTGCTGGCAGTGAAATACATTAATACACAGGACCTGGTTCTTTGCAGATATGTACACACATCGCGTCTATTTTTGCGAGACAATATAACTGGAAGCCATTTGCTGAGTCATTCCGTAGGGTAATACAATAACCAAACTATGTCAAACTGCCTGGTATTAATATCAAACAATGTTTGGCAGTTAACTGTTGGTCACCATCACTTGGGGCATTCTCCAATGCACTGCCTCGAGTCCACTTGTCAACTATTCAGCACTCCCTTCTCAGACAGTATAAACTGTTGTTTTCACCTTATTAGTACTGCTGCGTAGTGAGTGCAAGTTGAAGATTTTTGACATGTCTATTTTTATCAGAAATATTCTGTACTACGAAATGACTATTATATAAAGCCTCCATTGTAAGTATAGATGTCATGAATCAGTCTTGATGACAGTACCATAATTGTGTAATGTGTTTCACAAAGTAGCATGTTATTTAACAGCGCACTCCTGCTATATTTTCATGCCGATTAGTGTCAAATAAAATTTATTGATTGATTCATTTATTCGTATCCGGCTCTAGCTCTGTTTTTAACATACATATCATCAGATCATTCTTTGCAGTATTTAATGCCCTAGCTAACTTCATTTTCTCCTCGGAGGAAGGTTAGAATTAATCTGTCTTTCTTTAGTGAATGAAGAATATTTTTTGATTTGATTTATAAATTTAGGTGAAGTATCCTTTACCTATTGTAATAATGTATCCTATTTTTAAATTTATAGTGATGCCCGGGTAACCTCGTTCAGAGATTTGTGGCATGAAGAGAAAGATGATGACGACGACGAGGGCCAAAGGTCTGCAGATTAATCAATTTCTCGCCCAGAATTTTGTCGTTCTCTGTACAATGCACTGAAGTGGTTTCTTTCTAGCATGATTGCACAGTGGTTAACACTGTTGCTTCACAGCACCAGGGTCCCAGGTTTGATTCCCGGCTTGGGTGACTGTCTGTGCGAAGTCTGCACGTCCTCCCTGTGTCTGCATGGGTTTCCTCCGGCTTCCTCCCACAAGTCCCGAAAGACGTGCTGTTAGATGAATTGGACATTCTGAATTCTCCCTCTATGTACCCGAACAGGTGCCGGAATGTGGCGACTAGGAGATTTTCAAAGTAACTTCATTGCCTACTTGTGACAATAAAGATTATTATTCTTGAAGATTATCATTCTATGATTCTAGTGTGTTAAGGCACAGACTGTTGACACAATTGTTCAGTGTTCCTACTTTGTTTATAAGATGAGCAATGAATCATCGACTAAAGTGTACACCAGAGAATGTCCTGATAATTTGTTCCAATTCGTAATGGTGTTCGGGTGGGAAAGTGGACATCAGCCATGATCTCATTGAATGGCGGAGCAGGCTAGAAGGTCGAGATGGCCTACTCCTGCTCCTAGTTCTTATGTTCTTATGGAACTGGATTATGGCCTGTACCATTCCCCTACTTGTTCACCTTAATCTTTGAGGTGGTTGTCATTGCCAAATTTTACCAACCCAATGGGGATCTGCCCCATGTTATTTACCAATGGGAAACATGCTCATTTGTAGATTCTTACTCTTTTATTTGTAGATTCTTAATGTTCAGATCTTTGTATATGTTTCATTACTCTATTAGTTGGTAACAATATGGAGGGACCTGTTCAATTCAGGTAATACATGTGTGGTATATTTAATTTGATGAGCATTAACTCAAATTGTATTCAGACACAGTTATGTAATTTTGACCAACAATCCTTCAACTTTTTTTTCACCCTTTTTCTTTGAGGACATAGTGATCAATCTTTAGGGTACTAAGGTTAGTTTGTCATAACTACTGTAACTTATATTTTTCCTATGTAGCCTTTAGAAAGCTGCTAAGTACCGTTTTGATCTATTTTATGGGAGTTTCAAAATCACGTGGAGCTGTTAACAAATGCAGGAATCGGTTTATTTTAGTGCTATGTTCCACTACCTGTGGATTTAAATCTATCCCTTTGTATTCTACAATTCCAAGATTGCGAAGGTAGAGCTTCTTCGGGTTCACACTGCATGGACTGAGTTATATTGCTTGCATGATTTTTTTTTCAGTGTGTTTAAAACTTTGGCCCACTTGCTGGTGGAGTTATGGAGTGGAGTTGGACGGATTCAATATTATAAAGGATGTCACAACTTGGAAATAAACATCCTTTTGATAGAATATTGTGAGAGTCCCAATCTTAAGTCTGCCCCATGCAGTTTTTATAAGTCTTGTTTTTTTTTAAATGCTATTCATTAATCTGCTTTATTGGCTTTAAAACATGAGTATTGAGCATTTGTAGTTTTAGCTTTAAGGCTTCGTATTTGTGTAGCGGAGGAGTCACTATGTTTGCAAGTTATGTTCTGTAAGTTGTTCAGTGCTAAAACTTAGTGCTTACTGTGTACTTGTGCAACTACAATTTGTGGCAGCATTAATTCATTGACCAGCCCTGTAATGGCAAGATTATTGCATAATGTCCCTTTGTTAGAAATTAAGTGAGCTGTCACATCTGGAATATACCATTGAACAAATTGTACTGAAAGGAAAAAGTTGGAATTGTTTGGTTTGCTTTATCCTATCAAAGTGCTGTACTCATCAATATAGTACTGAAATCATGAAGCTGTTTCATGTTCCCTTGAGGTTGTTGCTGCATAATGATTTTAAATATATGTTTGTTATTTTAAAGGTTTTATGCTGGTGGATCTGAAAGAAGTGGCCAGCAAATTGTTGGTCCTCCAAAAAAGAAGAATTCTAATGAAGTTGTAGAAGATCTGTTTAAAGGGGCAAAGGAACATGGTGCGGTTGCTGTTGAGCGAGCTGGCAAAGGTCCTGGAGAATCCAGCAAATCTAGAGTATGTATAGTATTAAAAGCCACCAAGGGAGCTTTGGGGTTGTTTGCAGGCTGATAATAGTAACTGGGATGATAATTGCTGATTCATAGTTGTCATCCTTTGTTCCACAGTGCTAAGTTTTTATAGTCCAGAGTCAAGTACTCTGCGTTTTATTCCTGAGCGATTTTCCAGCTCATTGTCAAGTTTTTTTCCGTTAATTGGAAAAGAGCGAATAACCCTTTGTGATTCCAATTCATCTGTGGTGATTTATTTTTTAAAATTGAGGGCTTATTTTCAAATTGTTTATATTGATAACTCTAAATTGGACAGACGAGTCATAAATACTTATTCTCTGATGCAGAATTTGATATTTGTGCTGCAGAAATGTGCCTCAAGGTACCAGACTTCCTACAAGACTAGAATGCTTTCTGGTTACAAATCAGTAAAGATATTGGAGTTAAACCCATAATATTTAAAAAGTATATTTTTATTGAACTTTTTATCATTTTGTACAAATCACAAATAATAACAATAGCAGCGTAAAATCAAAAAGAATAATACCACCCCGCTGCTAAAGTGACCAGCTCTTTAAAATGCAATATGAACGTCCGCCATCTACGGTAGAACCTATCGATCGACCCTTTCACCGTAACCGTGACCTCCTCGAGGTACAAGAAGTCGATCAAATCACCCAACCATTCTGCGGCGCTCCCAAAAAACCATCGGCTTAGGGCAGGACCAGAACAGGTGCATATTGTGAGTAGGCTCTCTCAACCATCGCTCGCCCTTCTCTTCGACCTTTAGTGAATTTCTCGTCAAAAAATCTGCTTACCCTGGCTTTGGGTGAGTGTGTGCCCTAAATATCACCTTAAGCTGAATCGGGCTCGGCCTTGTGCAGAATGAAGTCATAGAATCATAGCATTTGCAGTGCAGAAATCCCTCAACCACTCCAGCCCTTTGCCTTTCCACCCCTCCAAATGTAGCTTTCAATTTCACTGGCTCAAACAAGTGGTTCCCACAGACGGGGGCTACCTTGACACCGTCCTCAACTTAAAATATTGACTGAGTTGTCACCATATTTTTAAAGTGGAGACCATCACTAAGTTTATATAATACGTTGCTGGGGCGAATGGCAAAGACTCCGTTGCCACCACCTCCAAGCTCATCCCTTTACAGGACCCCAACTCCACCCTCCCCTAAACAGCTTGTGATCCCCAAACTACCCTAATACCTTCACTGCATTAACTGCACAATACATCAGGTATGGCAGCACCAACCCCCCCCCCCCCCCCCCCCCTGTAGAATCCTTCCCCAAATCCGAGGAGTACTCTCTGCCCACATGAAATCAGTTATGAGCCACTCCATCTCCTGGAAGAATGACTTTGGTATGAAAACTGGGAGGCATTGAAACAAGAACATTAATTATAGCAAGATACATATGTTGATATATTAAACTCGGCCAGCCAACGACAATGGGAGGCTGGGTGGCACAATGGTTCAATCCCAGACCCGGGTCGCTGTTCATGTGGAGTTTGAACATACTCCCCATGTCTGCGTGGGTCTCACGCCCACACCCCAAAGATGTGCAGGAAAGGTGGATTGGCCACACTAAATTGCTCCTTAATTGGACAGTGTGGTGCTGACCTAACTTTCTAGATCTGCTCTAATCATGCTCACCAGACTCCTAAAATTGAACTTGCAAAGCCGTACCCCGTCCTGAGCCACCTGGGCTCCCAAAGGACGAAAACTAGTCCCCGCCAGATGGAACAGCAATTGTACCAACCTAGCTTATCCCCTTGAAAGCCTAACCACAAAATACTCACTACCCAACATTCAGTTGACACCCTGAAAAAGAGCTGAACCCTTGCTCCCCCTCCTCACGATCCCTCTCCACCTATCCAAGGCCCTCAAAGTGATTGTCCACAGTTCAATCATCATGAGCAGAACAGGGACACTGGACATCTCTGCCTCGTTCCCCTGTATGCCCCAAATGACCTGGACTCCAGTTGTTTGTTTGTATGCCTGGAGACGGTGCATCATATAACAACCTCATCCATGACACAAATTCCAGACCAATCCCAAACTTCTCTTGCACCTAGAACAGGTAGGTCCCTGTTGAATGCCTTTTCTGCCTCCAGGGACACGATTACCTCTGAATCTGGCCCCAGTGCCGCTGTGAGAACCACATTAAGTAATCACCTCACATTAGACAACAACTTTCTACCGTTCACAAACCCCGTCTGGTCTTTCCCCACTACCTCCAGGAGACAGGATTCCACCCTCAACGCCAAGATCTTGGCCAAATGTTTTGCATCCATGTTAAGTAAAGAAATTGGGCGGTACGGCCCACACTCTGTGGAGTCCTTGTCCTTCTTCATAAGGAGGGAGACGGACCCTGGCCCCAGCCTCTCTGGCTGACACCCCACACCAATGAGTCGTTAAATCAACAATGCCAGCTGATCCACAAACCTTTTTATAAAATTCTACCAGGAACCCATCTGGTCCCGATGCCTTCCCTGGCTGCATCTTTCCAAGGCCCTACAGACCTCTTCCAGCCCTATCGGCACCTCCCGCAGCTCTTCCCTCACCTGACAAAACTCCAATCCCTTCAGGAACTCCATCATTTCCTGCTCCTCTTCTGGCGGCTCCGATCTATAGGGCCCCTCCTAACAGGACTGAAACACCTCATTGACCTTTCCGGGACAGAAACCAGCCCACACCCCTGCTCCCGTACCTGCACAATCTCCCTTGCAGCCTCCTGTTGCCTTAACTGATGAGCAAACGGGCGGCAAGCCTTTTACCCGTACTCGTGTACCGTCCCCTTTAAGAGCCTCAGCTGACGCCCCACCCAGACCGTGGATAGTAGGTCAAATAATTTCTTCTTGCATGCCCTAAGTTCTGGTGTTGGGTAGTTCGCATACTCCTTATCTACACCAAAATCTTGCGCCCCCCCCCAATGTCGTTCCATTCCACATATCCCCCTATGGCCCTAGAAATGTTTGCACAAAACCCCATAACCAATAAAAGTCCCACATCCAGCTTCCAACCCATACACTACGCCCTCCCTGCTTCCAACCTCAGGTCCACCACATGTGGTCAGAGATGACCATAGCCAAAAACTCCATGCTCTTAATCCCGTGACGTGCGCTCTTAACCTCAGTAATGGGAGTCCTACACATAACAAAGAAGTTGATCCTTGAGAATACGTTATGCACCCCCCCCCCCCCCCCCCCCAAGTCTATTGGTGCTTCTAGAACCTCTGCCATTCTTGAAGGGACCAGCGATCTAGGCCTGGAGCGGTCCATCTTGGATCCAAAACTCAATTTAAAAGACGCTCCTAAAATCAGTTTCCGTTTATTTAATTACAGAATAGCAGCCAACAACCATCTCATAAACGTGTCATCGTCCCAAGTTGGGGCATACACACTCACCAACACCACAGTCCTACCCTCTAGCGTACCTGTAACAATCACATAATGACTCTTCTCCTCCCCCTCCCGCGTACCTTTAACAATCACATAATGACTCTTCTCCCCCCCCCCCCCAAATCAGTCTCCACGTAAACCCTGCTGTCAAACCCAGAGTGAAAAGAGCTGACTCACCCAGGCCTTCCGCAACCTGATCTGGTCTCACACCCGCAGGTGGGATTCTTGCAGGAACACTAAATTGGCCCCCAAAGCCTTTAAATGGGGGAAAAAACTCTTGCCCTCTTCATTGCTCCCCCTACATACACACAGTCCTAAATAGTTCTCTTCACAGTGGTCCAACTTCTTCTCCTTTGATGAAGGCCACTGCCTCTTCTGGTGTGTCAAAGAAGTAGTCCATTGTGACCCGCAGTCGCACCGGGTAGACCATACCAAATTGCACAACCTTATTATAAAACACTGCCTTCGCCATGTTGAAGACTGCACGTCACTTCGCCAGCTCCGTCCCAATGTCTTGATATATCCGCACCGTGTTCCTGTCCCAGTCGATATTCCAAATGTTCTTTGCCGACTCCGAGCCCCTGCCCTTCCTTTGATAAATGTAAAGCGGATTATCCCTTCCGCGGTGGTTCGTTCGGCCTTGGCTTTCCCCGAGTGTCCGAGGTGCTCTATCCAGCTCTGGAGGGGCGAGCACTTCGTCCCCTCCCACCAATCGAAACACATTTCGGCAAAATACTGGGTCAGTTTCGAGCCATCCACTCCCTCTGGCAGCCCCACCAACCTGAGGCCATGACCTGTTCTCCAGGTCCTCCACCTTGAACCTCAGGCCATTGCTATCTGCCACCAACAGAAACTCTGCTTCTAGCAAGGCAAACAGGTCCTCATACCGAGACGAGGCCTCCTCCACTCCCTTCAACGCCACCTTGTTGTTAAATGACGTCACCGGAAGTTCCCACTTAAAATGATTTTGAAGAAGATTTGCATATCTATTCTTTTCTAAATGCTTTTCTTATCATTGCCTACAGGCTTTCATTTATGCTAATCTTCCAAAGTCTCCAATATATTCAGAACTCTGCTGTCTCCATCCTAGTCAACACGTAACACTCATCCCCAATCTCCTTGAAGATTTTCATTATGTAGGATTGCACAGTATGTACGCACCGAAACAGTTCATTCAGTGCAACAGGCGATGCCTGTATTTGTGCTCCTTTTAAAAAAACAAAAAAAACAAACCAATTATTTTACGGCATTTGGGGTTCGATGGCGAGGCCAGCATTTGTTGCCCATTGTCCTTAAGAGGGTGGTGGTGAGCTGTCTTCTTGAACATTGCAGTCCATGTCGTGGAGGTACACCCACTGATAAGTTTATCCCTAGTCTCTGACCTGCTCTTGTAGCCACAGTATTTATATGGCTACTCCAGATCGTTTCTGGTTCATGATTCAATGGTATCCCCAGGATGTTGTTAGTGGGGGATTCAGTGATGGTAATGCCATTGAATGTCCAAGAGCAATGGTTTGATTCCTTCTCGTTGGAGATGGTCATTGCCTGGCACTTGTGTGATGCAAATGTTACCTGCCACTAGTCAGCCCCAAGGCTGGATATTGTCTAGGTCTTGCTGCATTTGCATGTGAACTGCTTCAGTGTCTGAGAAGTGTCCAAGTCTTCTCCCATTCTTCATTTAATCCCATCAACAGATCTCTGTTTCTTTCTCCCTTGTGTTTATCTGACATCTGCTTAAATGCATGGATGCTAGTCACATCAACCAGTAACGAGTTGCATATTTCCAGGTTAAGAGATTTCTCCTTATTTCCCCATTGGATGTGTTGGTGACTATCTTGAATACATTTGTGGCCCCTAGTTCTGATCTCCCCAACAAGGAGCAACATCATTTCTATGTCCATCCTTTCATAATCCTAAAGACCTCCCCGAGTCTTCCTTAAGAGGCCCCCATTGTTGAACCTTTCGTGATTGGCATAACCTCCTCCATTCTGGTGTCTTCTCCTGAACCTTTTTCACTACTTCTCCAGTGCGTCATTCTTTTTTTTTGAAGACTATAAGAACTCATTAACTTCCTTCCATGTCGCCTGAAATCAAAATCGGCAGTTTCAACCCAATCTTTGTAAACTCTCACTCTTTGTTCTTTGGCCCTGTGATTTTTGGCATCCTGTATATCCCCAATCTCCTCATTCCTGGTGGTGCAACCTTTAGCTCTATTTATTTTGCTCTCTAATCCCCTGCTCTACAATTGGCTTTAAAAACTGTGGTTGTAAAAGATGTTTATGCAAATTATTTTATTCTTTACTGCTCGACATGTCCATTCTGAGGTGCTTCTACATTAAAGATTTGTTGGGACATTGTAGCCAAATCTGTTCCTTGAATGTTCGAACATGAGCATTTGCCAACCAGATTTCCTGAATAGAGAAAAGGAATGGAGGAATGGGCATTGTGTATTTCTTTTTATATTCCATGTTCTCTCCTCCTGGCCCCTTTCCAATTCAACCCAAAGCTGCTGATGTCAACTGTAACACCCCACTTACAGCTATCTTAATATTGATTGGAATTGAACAATGCCGTAATGGGTGGTATACGTTTCCCTAAGTCTAAACACATTTTGCTGATATGTTAACTTTTAATTTTAGTTGTGTAAGTGAGGAAAAGTAACTTTTTGATACTGCTGCTGTGATTTTAAAGGTTTTGCGTTTCCCTTAACACAAGAAGGCAGACTCCATATTCAATGATTTTTTTTTTTTAACCAAGCTGTGAAAATAATTTTTTTTCTTTTTCAAAGCCATTTGGTGGTGGTGGATACCGTTTGGGAGCAACTGAAGGTGAACAGTCTGCATATGTTACAGGAGAGAGGAGACCAGAGACCGCACAAGATGTGAGTTTTATAAAGGGGTGTTTTCTGGCTTCAGCTTAAAAAGTCCTGAATAAACCATTCAGTTCAAACAACTTTAATATATGTTGATAGATTAGAAATATATTTTTTAATTGTTAGGTTGGTCTGTATATTTTGCTCTTGGTCTCTCTAGGCTGTAGCTGGCCCTGTGCATCATGAATTTTCTATGAACCTTTTTCCTTTCAGTTCAAACACTTGTAGAATTATTCTTTTTTCCCCCCTAATAGTCACAATAATACGTAAATGCTGCAGCACTGTAAGCATGTTTCAATTTTGTAAAAATATCTGATTAGGTTTCTAGCCAGCTTTGAGTGCTCCCTCCAATTTCAAGTTGGCAGGTATTTCCCCGCCGTATTCTCCTTTCTTGATTCTTTCGATGTGGCAACACATGAGACAGGATATATTACCCATCCCCAGTTGTCTTGAAGGCATTTATATCAACTGCATAGTTTGGCTTTGAGTCACATGTAGACCAGACGGGTGGCAGGCTCCTCCTGAAAGGAGTAAACCAGTTTGGTTTCTATTAGCCTAAACATTCTCCAATTTGACTCCTGAGTTATTAGCGCACAGCTGCATGCACAAGTCTACTGTACCTCTGTAAAAAGAGGAGGGAGGAAGCTTATTAAATGCAGTTCTTTGAAATGTTTTCATTACACTCGTAGTATGACCCATGTTGTAGGAAATGTTACTGTTTAGCGTAAAATAGTAAGTGACTTATTACGAACACTTAAGTTTGTAATTAATGTGAGCATCAAATTAAACTTGAATTCTTTGCTTGTTTTATTTTCAGTTGTTGCTTCCATTGCTTAACTTAGATCAGATACTGTTTAAAATATTGCTGATGTGCAGCCCATGACCTCATTCAGTTTATAGGGCAGTGATGTTACAATAAATTGAAACTAGTTTTGTGGAGTTTTGCACCTGTAAATACTGGCAATTAGACAAGGAAATCAGTTTGCCTGTCAGAATCTTGACAGAATTATTTAGACTGCACTGTTTTTTAAAAAAAAACTGGATTCCATCTCTTTCTGAATGCTGTTCAACAGGTTCATGTTATACTGAAGCTCTGGAAAAGTGGTTTCAGTGTTGATGACGGTGAGCTGAGAAATTACACTGACCCTGCCAATGCCCAATTCCTAGAAGCTATTAGGCGAGGGTAAGTGTCATGTTTCACAAATCTGGTCACGAATGGCTATGTTACCTTTAGGGACCTTTTTATAGGAAGCTGTACAATTCGGAACCACCCGGGGGACCGGGGGGGGATGAGGCGATTCTTGGACGGACTGACCTTCCCAAGAGTGGGGAGGGGGTTGGTGGATGGACTAGGGGCCCTGGTCAGGATCGAAGAGGTGTTGGGGGGCATGAAGGTCATGCAGCCGGGTAAAGCCCCGGGGCCGGACGGGTGTCTGGTGGAGTTTTACAAAAAATTTGCCGGGATAGTGGGGCCGGTGCTGGTCAGGGTCTTTAACGAGGCAAGAGACAGAGGGAGTTTACCCCCGACGATGTCGCAGGCCACCATCTCGCTCATTCTGAAACGGGATAAGGACCCGGAGGCCTGTGAGTCATGCAGGCCGATCTCTTTGATTAACGTAGACAGCAAGATTCTGGCGACCAGAATTGAGGACTGTGTACCAGATGTAATTGTGGAGGACCAAACCGGGTTTGTAAAGGGGAGGCAGCTGGTGGGCAACATAAGAAGGCTGCTCAACGTGATTATGATGCCCCCGGCGAGTAGGGAGGTAGAGATAGTGGTAGCCATGGGTGCTGAAAAGGCTTTTGACCGGGTCGAGTGGGATTATCTGTGGGAGGTACTAGGACGGTTCGGGAGGGGGGGGTTCATCGACTGGGTCAGGCTATTGTATCAGGTGCCGGAGGAGAGTGTAAGGACGAACAGGACAACATTGAACTGGTTTAGATTGCACCGTGGGACAAGACAGGGCTGCCCTCTCTCACCACTGCTGTTTGCGCTGGCCATAGAGCGCTGGCAATTGCACTGAGAGCTTCTGCGGCTGGAAAGGGCTGGTCCCGCGTGCGTGGGGGGGGGGGTGGAACATAGAGTATCATTGTACGCGGATGATCTGCTGTTATATGTATCGGACCCAATGGTGGGGATGGATTGTTTTATGGCAACCCTGAGGGAATTTGGCCGGTTCTCCGGATACAACCTGAACATGGCTTAGAGCGAGTTGTTTGTAATTCAGGCGAGGGGGCAGGAGAGTAGGCTGAAGGGGTTGCCGTTCAGGCTAGTGGGGGAGAGTTTCTGATATTTGGGGATTCAGGTGGCACAGGACTGGGGCAGGTTGCACAAGCTCAACCTGTCTAGACTGGTGGAACGAGTGAGGGAGGAGGTCAGGAGGTGAGGTGCGCTCCTGCTGTCATTGGCGGGGAGGGTGCAGACTGTTATGATGACGATTCTCCCGCGGTTCTTGTTTGTTTTTCAGTGTCTCCCCATCTTTGTCCTGCGGTCCTTCTTTAAGATGCTGAATAAAATTATTCTGGGATTTGTATGGGCAGGGAAGTCCCCGTGGGTGAAGAGGGTGATGCTTGAAAGGAACAGAAGAGAAGGAGGGCTGGCGTTGCCGAACTTCAGCAACTATTACTGGGCGGCCAGCATAGCGATGATAAGGAAATGGATGGTGGGTGCGGGGTCGGTTTGGGAGCGGATGGAGGCTGCTTCATGCAGGGGCACTAGCTTAGCAGCCCTGGTCACGGCACCTCTGCCGCTTTCGCCGGCACGGTACCCCAGCAGCCCGATAGTGTTGGCGGCTCTTAGGATCTGGGGCCAGTGGAGGAGGCATGTAGGGGAGGTAAGAGCATTGGTGTGGACCCCAATCTACGGCAACCACCGATTTGCCCCGAAGAACAGGGGCGGGGGGTATCAACTGTGGAGGAGGGTGGGGATTTTGAGGATGGGAGATCTGTTCCTGGAAGGGAGCTTTCCGAACATTAGGGCGCTGGAGGAGAAGCTTGGGCTGACGAGAGGGAATGATTTTAGATACTTGCAGGTGAGGGATTTTGTACGCAGACTGCTGCCGTCCTTCCCACGTCTCCCGCTGAAGGGGAGGCAGGACAGGGTAGTTTCTCGGGGAGAGGTGGGAGAGGGTAGAGTTTCAGACGTCTACAAGGATCTAATGAGAGCTGAGGATACGCAGACCGAGGACCTGAAGCTTAAGTGGGAGGAGGAGCTCGGGGGAGCTGGAGGACGGTATTTGGGCAGAATCCCTGAGCAGAGTAAACACGGCCGCAACATGCACCAGGCTCAGCGTGATCCAGTTTATGGTCGTGCACCGGGCACACATGACGGTGGCCCGGATGAGTAAATTTTTCGGGCTGGAGAACAAGTGTGGTAGATGCGCCGGAGGGCCGGCTAACCATGTACACATGTTCTGGTCGTGCCCTAAACTCGGGGGTATTGGCAGGGATACGCAGATGTCATGTCCCGTGTATTGAAAACTGGGGTGGTAATGAGCCCGGAGGTGGCAATCTTTGGGGTTTCGGAGGACCCAGGAGGCCAGGAATAGAGGGAGGCCGATGTTCTGGCCTTTGCTCCCTGGTAGCCCGGCGACGAATACTGTTAGCGTGGAGGGACTCGAAGCCCCCCGAGGGCTGAGGTATGGCTATCGGACATGGCGAGCTTTCTTGGCCTGGAGAAAGTCAAGTTCGCCTTGGAGGTTCGCTACAAGGGTTCGCCCGAAGGTGGCAGCCATTTATTGACTTCTTCACAGAGGAGTAAGCGTCAGCAGGGGGAGGACGGGGTGGGGGGGGCTAGGGTAGAGTAGAATAGGGGATATTGAGGCAGATCCGTGCGTTACCAGAGCCGTGGTTTGCATTATGTTTAATGTGGAATTTGTGTCTTGACTTATTTTTTTGTTTGTGCTGTACAATATCATTTTTTCTATATGCCTAAAATACCTCAAAATTGTTTGTAAAGAAAAAACAAATGGCTATGTTACAATTCAGTTGTATAAAGTATGCTCTTGGGCATCTATATTCTGTATTTGTAACCAAAGTAACTTTTCTAAGTTGATTGTTCCCCGATAAATCTTGCTGCAAGAGCAAAATGTATTTACCTGGCCAATACATCTAGTAAAAACATGGGGAAATTTTGAGACAGAAAACTGGGTTGTTTGTGATGAAAGATGCAGCATTTTGTGAATGTGGGCCATCAAGTGGCATAACAAGTCACTGCATAAATAAATGCATTTCTTTACATTTCACTCTGCTGCCATTGCAGACTTTGGCCCAGAACTTCCAATCTCAGGATAGTCATATCCCAAAGGTACCCCCTAAGATGCACTATGGGACTCCTTGGAAGTTCTGACATACTGACCTATATGGAAATTGCCTGGAAAGTCTGGACTTCCAATGGGAAATTCCCCTGCATCTATGCCCCAACTGACTGTGAAAAAGTTTCCAACTGAGTTGAGGATCGGCGATTTCGGATGATTCTAACTTACTTATCTGAATAGTTATCCAGAAACGTTCGGGAAAAAGAAGTTCTAACTCCTGGGTAGCTATAGAACTGATCCCCATGACTGTCTGGCCCCCAGCTGACCTGACTTTGCCACCTTACCCAGCTGGCATCCTACTCATCCTATCACTCTACCCACATACCTCACACACTCATTCACTAACACCGTGAAACACTTTTTAACTGTCCCAAAGCTGTTCGGTGTGTTAGTGAATGAAGACTTGCCAAAATACAGTATGGCTAGGCTTCCCTCGATGATCCTTCACTACAAGGAAGGACTTCCAGGGTAGACTATGTAGTGGTAATGTCACTGGACTAGTAATCCAGAGGTCCAGGCTAATAGAATCATCCAATGATACAAAACACCATGGTCCATCATGTATGTGCTAGCTCTGTAATAGATCTACTATTCGCCCACTCTCTTGGTCTTTCCTCAATGTCCCTTTTTACGGTGTTTTATTTATTCAATTCTCTTTTTGAAAGTGATTATTGAATCTGTTTTGACCATCCCCTCGGGGATATGGGTTCAAATGACAGCTGGTGGAATTTAAATTCAATTAGCAAATCTGGAATTGAAAGTTAGTCTCCGTAATGGTGACCATGTCATTGATTGTTGTAAGAACTCATCTGGTTCACGAATAGAATCTTACACTGCAGAAGGAGGCCACTCAGCCCATCGAGTCTCCACCGACCCTCCGAAAGAGTACCCCACCTTACCTTTATAGACATTAAGGGGCAATTTAACATGGTCAATCCACCTCACCACATCTTTGGACTGTGGGAAGAAACCGGAGCACCCAGAGGAAACTAACCCAGACATGGGATTAATGTGTAAACTCCACACACACAGTCACTCCAGTCCGGAATTGAATCCGGGTCCCTGGCGCTGTAAGGCAACAGTGCTAACCACTGTGCCACCATGCTGACCCAAAGCGATTTGGTTGACTCTTAAAACTGTCCTCTGAAATTACCTAACAAACAATTCCGGGTCCTGAAATACAAGAAAGGAAACTACGATGATATGAGTGGCAGAGGAGGTTTTGGAAAAGATACCGAGGGACAGGATATATGCACATTTGAAGGAAAATGGACCAGTTAGTGACTGGCAGCATAGTTTGTATGGGGAGGGTCTCAGTTTTTTGAAGATTATGGGGAAGGTCTCAAGTTTTCTGAAGAGGTGATCAAGAATATTGATGAGGGAAGGACTGTGGATGTAGTTTATATGGACTCTAGTAAGACATTTGACAAGGTCCCACATGGCAGACTGGTATAAAGACTCAAATCACATGGGATTTGCATGGGCTGTCTAGATGGATACAGAAATGGCTTGTTTATAGAAGACAGTAGGGGTGAAAGGGTGTTTTTCAGAATGGAGATCTGTAGCTTGTGATGTTCCACAGGGATCAGTACTGGGACCTCTTTTGTTTGTAGTATATATAAATGGTCTGGTGGAAAATGTGGGTGGTCTGATTAGTACGTTTGCAGAGGAAATCATCTTGCAGCTATATAAAATCTTGGTTCGGCCGCATTTGGAGTATTGCGTGCAATTCTGGTCAC
Source organism: Scyliorhinus canicula (assembly GCF_902713615.1). Classification (NCBI taxonomy): domain Eukaryota; kingdom Metazoa; phylum Chordata; class Chondrichthyes; order Carcharhiniformes; family Scyliorhinidae; genus Scyliorhinus; species Scyliorhinus canicula. The sequence continues at coordinate 168,517,084 of NC_052152.1, forward strand.
CACATTATCAGAAGAATGTGGAAGCTTGGGAGAGTGTGCAAAGATGGTTTACCAGGATATTGTTGCCTGGTTTCGAGTGTGTTGGCTATGAGGAGAGGTTGAATAAACTAGGATTGTTTTCACTGGAAAGACAGAGGCTGAGGGGAGACCTGAGAGAGGTCTACAAAATTGAGGCATAGACAGGGTGTATAGTCAGAGGCTTTTTCCAAAGGTGAAAGTGTCAATTACAAGGGGGGGGGCGGGTAAAGGTTTTCATGCAGGGAGTGGTGGGTGTCTGGAACGCACTGTCAGAGGATGTGGAAGCAGGCACATTAGCAACATGAGGAATCTGGATGGGTACACTAATAGGGAGGAAATGGAGGGCTACGGACCGAGTTAAGGACAGAAGGTTTTTTTTTGTTAGGATATCATGATCGGACAGTTGAAGGGCCTGTTCCTGTGCAGTGCTTTTCTTCTTTGTTCTAAAGTAGTGGCAGAATCAGGCAGAGTCAGCATGGATTTATGATGGGGGAAATCATGCTTGACAAATTATTGGAATTATTCGAGGATGTAACTAGTCGAGTTGATGAGGAGGGGCCAGAAGGCTTTTGACAAAGTCCCTCGTAAGAGATTAGCATGTAAAACTAAAGCACATTAGGGGTAGTGTATTGAGATCGATAGAAAACTGGTTGGCAGACAGGAAACAAAGAGTAGGAATTAACGGGCCTTTTTCAAATTGGCAGGCAGTGACTAGTGGGGTACCTCGGGGATCGATGCCTAGAGCCCAGCTATTCATAATATCAATATTAACGATTTTGAAGAGGGAATAAAATGTAATATCTCCAAATTTACAGATGGCACCAAGTTAGATGGGAAGGTGAGCTGTGAGGAGGATGTGTGATTTGGACAAGTTGAGTAAGTGGACAAATGAATTGCAGATGCGGTATAATTTGGATAAATGTGAGGTTATCCACTTTGGTAGCAAAAATGAGACATGGCCATAAATTGAGAGAGGAATGTGCAACGAGTCGTGGGTTTCCTTGTACACCGGTGAGTATGCAGGTATAGCAGGTGGTAAAGAAGGCAAATAGTATGCTGGCCTTTGTTAGAGGATTTGAATACAGGAGCAGGGATGTCTTGCTGCAATTGTACAGGGCCTTGGTGAGGCAACATCTGGAATATTGTGTGCAGTTTTGATCTCTTATCTGAGGAAGGATGTTCTTGCTGTAGAGGGAGTGGGTTTACCAAACTGATTCCTGGGATGGGGGATTGATGTACGTGGAGAGATTGAGTTGGTTAGGGTTGCATTCGCTCGAGTTCAAAAGAAAAGGCAGAATCTTTTGAAACCTATAAAATTCTAACTGGACTAAACTGGGTAGATGCAAGAAGTTTGTTCCTGATGATGGAGGTGTCCAGAACCAGAGGTCACAATCTGAAGATACGGGGTAGACTATTTAGGACTGAGGTGAGAAGAAGTTTCTTTACCCTGAAAGTGGAGAGCCTGTGGAATTTGTTACCACAGGAAGTAGTTGCGGTCAAAACATTTGTATGGTTTCGATATGCAGTTAGATATAGCACTTGGGGTGAAGCATATCAAAGGATATAGGGAAAGTGGGATTAGGTTATTAAATTGGATGATCATAATGAATGGTGTGGCAGGCTCGAAGGACCGAATGGCCTCCTCCTATATTCTATTTTTATTACTTGATTCTGAATCAGCTAATGGAAGTAGTAATGAGCACTAACTGAAAACTGTGCTTATTTGTCTAATGTTTACTAACCAAAAGTTTTTATGTTAACATGGGAACAGGAGTAGGCCATTCAGTCTCTTGATCCTGTCCTGCTATTGATTGGGATCATGGCTGATCTGCACCTTAACTCCATCACCTGCTTTGTTCCATATCTTTTTAAAACCCTTAATCTAGCAATAATGCTCACTCTCAGAAATAAAAGTATTTACTTGAACTAGCATCTACCACTTTTGTGCGGGAGCGTTCCAAACACTTTTTGTGTGTAGGCACGTTTCCTAACCTCTCCCCAACATGGATTGGCTCTGATTTGGGTCCCTTTCTCCTGGACTGTTTCACCAGTGGAAAATATTTCTCTCTACCTTTCAGCTCATTGCAAAATCAATCAAATCGTCTTTAACTTTGTACATTCCACTGAATACAAGCCTCGTTATGTATTCTGTCCTCATAATCTAAACCGTTGCATTTTGAATCTTTTTTTTCAATAAGTGCATCAGAAATGGCACTTTATTCTTTTTCAGGGTACCTCATCCCCTCTGCCATATCTGGTCCGTGTTCTTTATTGTAGAGATGGAAAGCAGTTTTAAGGAAATGAAAATGATCAATTTTAGCAAAACATTTTTCTGTCCTCCCCTTGCAGTAGTCAAATTAATTTTCAAAGTAAACTGGATAATTTGAAGCTTTCTTTGGTCTAGGCAGGGAGTGCTATTTTAGCAATTTTGTTCACTGCGTATCATTGAGGGACTTGTCAGTACTGTTGATTAGAGCTCTTACTAGGATCTAGGTTCTGTCAGTCCAGAGCAAAACTTAAAAGGTTTGGATGATCCAATTTATTCTGGAATGCTTGATCAACTATAGGTAATAGGCTTGCTGACAAAATTGAAACTTATTTTATTTGACCAGCTGCTCATGTGAAGAAGTATAAAGAATGTTACTTATTTTCCCTATATCATTGTTTTGTTCCACCTGCCAAGGTGTGTTCATGTGTTAGTTAGTACATTAATTACTTCAATCAAGCTAGTCTCTCACCTATCCCTGAGAATTCTTACCTCTTGGTTTTGGTGGTATTGATGTGCAGCTGATTGGAAGTTAAGGTTGCCTGCTTTCAGGGCAATTCCAAAATATTTTCTTTATGTGGAGCATTGAGTAAGTTTCAGTCCCTGATGTTTTTCATTTTTAATTGAGTGTACTTCATTCTGCTATTCACAGTGAGATTCCACTGGAGTTGCGAAGATTGGCCCGAGGTGGACAGGTAAACCTGGACATGGAAGACCACAGAGATCAAGAATTTGTAAAATCAAAGACTGTGTTTAAGGCATTTGGAGGAGAAGGACAGAAGTTGGGGAGGTAAATCTAGTAACCTTGCACAAGTATTTTATTTAAGTCAAAACTTTAAACCCGTTCTACCACCCGTGTGGTATTAATTTAAATGTGATTCACTGTTAAGTTGCTGCAGTTCGTTTGTGTGAAGCAGTGTAATTGGAAATAGTGATGTTGAGTTCCGTGTCATTTTTACATCTGGGAGTAGACCAAATTGAAGTGGGAGTCTTTTCTCACTGGTGGGAAGGTTCAGGTGAAATGAGTTTGAGAGTTCATTGTGTTTATCTACCCAAAATGCAGAATGAAACAGCTAGCCCTGTACTGATTGGCTTTACAGGACGATGGGAATTGATTTCACTAACTTGTTAACTTGTATTCAGTTAGTACTGATGTAAGAAATTTGATTTTTTATGATTCTAGGATCTGTCCCAAGTTTCTGATCTCTTTATCTTTGGTTAGCTGAACAAATGTTGCCAGTTAGCCGAACGAATGTTGCCTGCATGCGAATGTTTGCTACAGCAGCTTGTGTTTACGTTGCACCTATTTTTAATATGGGTGAATAATGTCCAAAAATGACAGAGTACGGAAATTCAGTACTTCGAGGCTCTGGTGGTGTTAGTACAAACATATGAATTGGGAGCAGGAGTAAGCCACTTTGCCCCTCAAACCCCTGCCATTCAACAAATCATACAGATCTGATTGTAACTTCAACCCCACATTCCCGCCTACCCTGGTAACCTTTCACCCCCTTGCTTATCAAGAATCGTTCTAGCTCTGCCTTGAAAATATTCAAAGACTGCTTCTACTGCCTTTTTGAGGAAGAGAGTTCGAGACTCACGACCCTCTTGAGAAAAAATTCTCCAAATCTCTGCTTTGAATAGCCAGCTCTTATTTTTGAACGGTTGGAATCAAATTAAAGTTATTCATTGCTTTCTTTGTTGCCAAGCTGTCTGGTTAAGGCCTTCTGAGGGATGAAATCTCTGTTGAATGGTAGGTTCAGTAATTAGTGGGCAGTAGGGTTCCAAGAGAAATACATCAATATGTTGAGGTGCAAATAATCATTTGGTAGTACAGAACTTTCACCAGGACAATTCACAAGTACACCAATGTAAGGGAAACAACAAATGCATACTCTATATGAGAAGAGTGCTGATTGATTGGTAGAGAATCCTGTTAGTGGCAATACCATTTATATTGTTAACTGCAACGTAGCAACAGCCTCACCTGTTGATCAAATTTTTGATACCTTGGCTTTCTAGGGTAATCTGAGGGAATTTGAGCAACAGGTGAAACCAGCAGCAACACGATTGATATTTGCCACTAACGGGATACTTCTGTCAAGCCAAAAAATGTGTTCTGCCTATCACACAAACGAGTAATGTGGTATGTGAATTTCGGTGTCAGTGTGATGCTACTTATATAGGCCGTATGCCCCAAACATTATATCAAACAGCATGTCCCTTCTGCTGTTTGCAATGGGCAAGGTACAGACCACACCCAATCAGCCTGTGCTTGCAAAATTCAAAACAGTGTCCGACAAGGGGCCTCACGGTAGCATGGTGGTTAGCATCAATGCTTCACAGCTCCAGGGTCCCAGGTTCGATTCCCGGCTGGGTCACTGTCTGTGCGGAGTCTGCACGTCCTCCCCGTGTGCGCGTGGGTTTCCTCCGGGTGCTCCGGTTTCCTCCCACAGTCCAAAGATGTGCGGGTTAGGTGGATTGGCCAGGCTAAATTGCCCATAGTGTAAGGTTAATGGGGGGATTGTTGGGTTACGGGTATACCGGTTACGTGGGTTAAGTAGGGTGATCATTGCTCGGCACAACATCGAGGGCCGAAGGGCCTGTTCTGTGCTGTACTGTTCTATGTTCTATGTTCTATATAGATGCAATTTCAGCGATTGGACAACATTGGCTAAATAATCTGTGTGCTAAAGATTATGCTGACAACCAATTTAAGATTGTCAGTCAGGCTCGCAGTGTGGCACATTTGCCTGTACTCGATGCTACATATAATGCACAGGCCCAGTTCTATGCAAACAAATAGAACATGTACACACATTTTGCCTATTTCAGCTAAACAAAATAAGTGACAGCCATTTGTTGATTTACTTTTCAGGGCAATGTCTTGACCAATCATCAGGCTGCCAGGTTTAAATTTCAAATGATGCCCGGCAATCAACTGTGCATTATTATCAACTATTGCATTATCGGGCAGCATGGTGGTGCAGTGGTTAGCACTGCTGCCTCACAGCGCCGAGGTCCCAGGTTCGATCCCAGCTCTGGGTCACTGGCCATTTGGAGTTTGCACATTCTCCCCGTGTTTGTGTGGGTTTTTCTCCCAGAACCCAAAGATGTGCAGGGTAGGTGGATTGGCCATGCTAAATTTCCCCTTAATTGAAAAAATGAATTGGGTACTCTACATTTTCCATTGCATTCTCCATGGCAATGCCTCTAGAGCCCACATGTTAACCAATTGGCGCACTCTACTTGTACAACATAATTTGAAGTTTCCCTTACATTGATATTCTTGTGAATTGACATGATAAGTACAAGTAAAAAAACTTCAATAAAATGTCTTTTATTTTCATCTTGGGTCACTGTCTGCGGAGTCTGCACATTCTCCCTGTGTCTGTTTGGGTTTCCTCCGGGTGCTCCGGTTTCCTTCCACAAGTCCCAAAAGACTTGCTGTTAGGTGGAGAGTATTCCGTCATAGTCCTGGCTTGTGTCTTGTAGATGATGGGCAGGCTTTGGGGAGTCAGGATGTGACTTGCACTAGTATTACTGATCCAGCAGTAGTTAGTACAAGACTAGCAGAATAAGTAGAGGAACAATGTTTTAGAAAAACGTACAGCAGTCTTTTATTTCCTTCATCTTATGAATTCTAGGTTGCAAATTTTTTATTTTGTACATTGTACCATTTTGGAAAATGTCGCCACTGTGAATACACTGAGGGTTGATAATCTACAATATAATATTTAACGTAACTTTAGTTCCTTTTGTACCATTCTTTGAGTCATGAAATTTGCTCAAACTTTTGGCATCGGCTGCTTTATGTGAATTGTTTGAGGCATAAGTGCGAATAAAATTAGCTTTCACAGGAAAAGGAATATTTTTAATACAGGAAGCATTGCAATCAGTATTCCCTCTAACTTTTTTGTTTTCTGTGCTTAGCCAATTTGTTGCACCACATGATCCCTTTTAAGACTGACATGCGGCTGTGCATGCGCAGATTTTGGAAAAAAGCATTTCTGTTTGTTTCCTGTGTGGCACGTTGCCAATTTTGGTTTGTCTTGCACCTGTACAGCTTGGAAGGAATATTGATTGTAACCATTACATAATCATTGAATCTCTACAGTGCAGAAGGAACCCACTCAGCCCATCGAGCCTACACCTACCCCTCGAGCATCCTTCCTATGCCGAAACCCCCGTCCTATCCCTGTAACCCCATCGCAACCTTTGGACACTTATGGGGCAATTTAGCATGCCAATCCACCTAACCTGCACATCTTTGGACTGTGGGAGGAAACCGGAGCACCTGGAGGAAACCTACGCAGGTACAGAGAATGTGCAAACTCCCCAAAGACCGTTATCTGAGGTCGGAATCGAACTCGGATTCCTGGCACTGAGACAGCATTTCTAACCACTTTGTCACAGTGCTAACCACTGTGCTGCCACAAAGAACCTACTTGATTGACTCATATCGTATATGGATCACTTGTGTTTCTATAGTCAGCAGCAGTTTTAAGTTTACAGAAATCAAAAATGTTTTCCAAATCCAATTTCTCAGCTACAGAAGGTTTGAGAGTTTATACAACACAAATAATTTCATACAGATTGCCATCTTCAGCAAAAGGAGAAAGGTCTGTTTTGTTGTCAGGCTGTTGCATTAATTTCACTTTTGTGGTCGGGACGGGGAGAGAAAGAATAAAGTTGTTTATATATAAAAGGGCACTGACAATCTGCAGTGCTTTGTAATTGTAATAAAACTGTTCTTTGTACTGTTCATTGGTTGTGTTATGGAGCAGATGGATTGCAATATTGTCCCCTTTTGCGTTCATAGAGAGGTAGAGAAAATAAAAATCTACAGCGCAGAGACCACAGAAAAAATAAATGGTGCCTGATTGTGGGTTCCAGAGCCCAAGACAAAATTTCAGTGAGATGTTCCTGCACTGATGTCAGCAGGCTAAAAACTGATGCTGTATAATCACTTTTCCATTGGTATTGACTTCATATTATGATCAGAGGCATGCAGAGATGAATCCGTCTTGTAGGTGATAGTACAAATTTCTAGTACAAATGGGTAGATGTGAGCAGAACCCCTTTTCTGTAATGCTGCTTTTTAGATGGTAAAATGGCAGACAGCTTGTAGTTCACAAGGCAATGGGTCCATGTCACGCGACTCCCACCTCCCCACGTTGTCTTTGATAGGGGATGTGTATTCCTTGCCTGGATCCCCAAGATTGTTCAATGCCCCAACCATGAATAATTGAAAGGAAGGTTGCAGGGCCCTTCATCCTAGCAGGTGAGCAGACTCCGGTTGGCCAAACTGAGTTATGAAATGAAGGTGACCGTTGTATACTTCTTTTTGAATTTGGTTTTGGCAGTTCATAGGGGGTCGTTAGTGTCTCTTCAGGGAGAACAAGGTGCAAGAGTCGCAATTTCCTCCAGCTCAGTCAACATCGTTGGGCCCTCTACACTCTGACCATTCTCACTAACCTGGTCTGCTGCTCATATCTTGCAGCATTATTCAAACCGGAGTTGAATTTTAAAACCGCATCCTTTTTCTCACCAATGGTACTTCCATTTCCATAACATCATCACCCACCTCTGCCGTTACCTCTAGCCTTGCATTACTGCAAATCTCATCAGCCCCAGTCTTTCCAAGAGTGCTAATTTCCTATCCTTTCCTCTTTAGAATTTAAACCCAGCCACTTTTATTTTGCTTTGATTGTTCTTCCCTATCCTTGCTGGTCTTCACTTGTTTACTGCCCCTCAATACATTTATAGTTAAAATCTTTGTCTATTAATTTCTTCATCACTGCCCCACTCTTATCGCTGCAATCTGCTTTGGGCTTCTTCCTTTCTGAAACATTCAATCCTTCTTGCCCTGAACTCTTGTGCATTCACTGCCCTTTACTAACGTTGGTGGAAAAGTCTTGAACTGTCTCAGCCCTTCTACCTGCAACTCCTTTCCTGAATCTCTACTTTTAATTTATCTTTCATCTCAATAATCTTTATCTTAGCTTCCTATCACAGCACGGTAGCATGGTGGTTAGCATAAATGCTTCACAGCATTTATGCTAGGTTCGATTCCCGGCTGGGTCACTGTCTGTGCGGAGTCTGCACGTCCTCCCCATGTGTGCGTGGGTTTCCTCCGGGTGCTCCGGTTTCCTCCCACAGTCCAAAGATGTGCGGGTTAGGTGGACTGGCCATGCTAAATTGCCCGTAGTGTCCTAAAAAAAGTAAGGTTAAGGGGGGGGGTTGTTGGGTTACGGGTATAGGGTGGATACGTGGGTTTGAGTGGGGTGGTCATGGCTCGGCACAACATCGAGGGCCGGAGGGCCTGTTCTGTGCTGTACTGTTCTATGTTCTAAACTTCCGATCCAATACTGGCATTGATGTGCTTTCATCTATATGAATTGCATCAAATTGTTGCCATTGCTTACTTCCCTGCTGAAACAAGCCATTTACCCACAGCTCTATAAGAAGTGCAGCTGATCAGTGTCTATGTTGTTAACTCAGTACCAGCTTCTTCAGCAATAACTTCCTTGTGGAGCCTCTTTGGACTCCGTACAGTTTTTATAAGACCATAAGACATAGGAGCAGAATTAGGCCACTCGGCCCATCAAGTTACTCTGCCATTCAATCATTGCTGATATTTTTCTCATCCCCTATGCTCTTGCCTTCTCCCCATTACCCCTGATCTCCTTATTAATCAAGAGCCTATCTATCTGTCTTAAAGACACTCAGTGATTTGGCCTCCACAGCCTTCTGTGGCAAAGAGTTCCATAGATTTACCACCCTCTAGCTGAAGACATTACTCCTTATCTCTGTTTTGAAGGATCGTTCCTTCAGTCTGCGGTTGTGCCTTCTGGTTCTAGTTTTTCCTACAAGTGGAAACATCCTTTCCATGTCCCCTCTATCCAGGCCTCGTAGTATCCTATTGTTAATAGTAATTATGCTCCATACATGTACCTGAAAACTTGTTCCTATTATGTTATCTTTATATTTTCATACTCTTTGCCCAGCTTCCTGCTGGCAATTTGTTTGGTTCATCTTGGGCCGAAGAAGTATCTATTCTATCCTTCTACCTACTGCATTGTTGTCCTCACCTGAGTACATAGAAAAGTAAAGCTGGTTATCAGGGAAGATTGAATGTGAAGTATTAGTGGAATAATATCGTAATGTGTTGTCATGATATAAGACAGCCTGAGGATGCAAGTAGGTGCGTAGTAGAGAGACTGAGCAGGAGAGAACCAATTATTTCCCCGCCCCCGACCTTTTTGATCACATCCACTCATTTGCATGGCATATGAATCTCTGTTCCGCAGTTTCAGACAAGAGAAGCCTTTTGACTTCTTTAGAAATGTATTATCTTTTTCTGTTCTTCCTTCTCTCTCTTCACCCCCACCTCCACACACACAGTTGCAATTAAATAATTCTGAAGTGTTTGCCTCCAGAATTCTACCAGTTTGTATCTATATCTTCTTGACCTGTTATCAACATATGACTTGAAATACTGCTTTTGATTTAACCTTTTTTCTGTTCTACCTTGTATCAAATGTGTGTGGTTCTTTTCCATTCACCTTCTTTCAAGTTGGCTGAGGAATCTTGAGGTTTTTCTGATCTTTCCTTTGAATCAGTCCCCCTTTGCCCTTCTCTACATTACTTCCATCGATTGAATGTTTCACTTGTGCCTCAGGAAAGGGAGGCAATGGCGTAATGGGATTAATCCAGAGACCCAGGGTAATTGATCTGGAGACCCGAGTTCGAATCCCACCATGGTGGTGGGTGAAATTTGGATCTAATAAAATAATCTGGAAAACGCATCTGATTCACTATTGTCCTTTTAGAGAAGGAAATTTGTCGTCCTCGCATGGCATGGCCTATGTGTGACTCCAGATCTACAATGTGGTTGACTCATAAAAAAGCCCTCTGGAATGACTTGGAAAGGGCAATTAGGGATGGGCAATAAATGTTGGCCCAGCCAACAATGCCTAATTAATTGTAAAGGAATACACAATACATTTACTTAACAAATGTCTACCATCGTTCAGTACAAACTTTTGTATTTCTGTTACACCTAAGGTTCAAATTCTGGTTTATAAGTTTATCAGCCACAGGACGTCTTGCAGTCATCTGTAGTTTCCTGGTTTTATCCCTTCCTCCCTTCTTGAATAATGGTTCCATATTGGGTATCCTCCAGTCCTCCGATACCTCTCCTGTGGCTAGAGAGGAATTGAAAATTATTGCCACTTCCGATTGGGATACATTTCATTTGGCCCTGGATATTTGTCTACTTTTAAGCCTGTCAGACCACTCCGAACCTCCTCTCTGTCTAGGTTAATCTCTCACGAATGAACACTCACACAAAGTATTCGTTTAGAACCTGACCTACATCATCCGGCTCCACACACAAATTACCACTGTGGTCCTTAATGGGCCCTACTTTTTTCCTAGTTATCCTTTAACCCTTAATGTACTTGTAAAACAACTTAGGATTTTCCTTTATTTTACCTGCCAGTATCGTTTCATGTCCCCTCTTTGCTGTCCTAATTTCCTTTAAGTTCCGTATTGCATATCCTAGGGCTTCTGCTGTTTTGAGCCCTCAATATCTGCCATAAGCTCCCCTTTTCTCCTACTCCCAATGTTGTATATCCCTCGATATCCAGGGTTCACTGTCCCACGCTTTTTGTTGATTGGAACATGTTGGCTCTGTCCTCTTCCTATTTCCTTCTTGATGTGGAGATGCCGGCGTTGGACTGGGGTGAGCACAGTAAGAAGTCTTACAACACCAGGTTAAAGTCCAACAGGTTTGTTTCAAACACGAGCTTTCGGAGCACGGAGATCTTTATCTCATCTGCAAACTACTGATCCTACCCCCACACATAGTCATCCATGTCATTTATATAAATGACAAACAGTAGGGGACCCTGCATGATTCACCTGAAGAAGGAGCCGTGCTCCGAAAGCTCGTGTTTGAAACAAACCTGTTGGACTTTAACCTGGTGTTGTAAGACTTCTTACTATTTCCTTCTTGAATACATCCCGTTGTTCTGTCACAAATTTACCTAAAGTCCACTCCGGCTGATTCATGTCTGATCTTATTAAAACCGGCCTTCCCCCAGTTTAGAACTTTGATCTCAGGCCTATCCTTGTCCTTTTCCATAACAATCTTGAATCTAACGGAGTTATAATCACTGTCTGCAAAATGCTACCCATTGAAACTCCAACCACTTGCCCAGCTACGTTTCTAAAGTCCAGGACTGCCCCCTTTCTTGTAGGTCCTTCTATGTACTGGCTTAAAAAGTTCACCTAAATGCATTTTAAGAATTCTGCTCCCTCTAAACCTTTCACAATGTGGCTACCCTAGTTAATATTGGGGAAGTTGAAATCTCCCACTATCACTACCCTATAACTTTTACACTTATCTGAAATTTGCCTATATAGCTGCTCTTTTTATTCTCTCAGACTGTTAGTGGGCTTATAGAACACACTCTATAACAGGGGTTGTTTTATCACAGTGGGCTTCTAATGCAGAACAAGGCCAGCGACGTGGGCTCAATTCCCATACCGGCCTCCCTGAACAGGTGCCGGATCCACCTAACCTGCACATCTTTGGACTGTGGGAGGAAACCCATGCACACGGGGAGAACGTGCAGACTCCACACAGACAGTGACCCAGCGTGAAATCGAACCTGGGACCCTGGTGCTGTGACGCATTTATGCTATCCACAATGCTGCCGTGCTGCCGTGCTGCCCACACAAAGTTCTTCGGAACTTCCCAGTGTTAAACCTTTTATAGTATACTTCCTTGTTAAATTAGTCCTTCCAAAGTGTATTTTTCAGGGTTAAATTCCATCTCCCACTTATCCGCCCATTTGACCATCCCATCTATATCTTCCTGTGACCCACGACACAACACAAAACCTCACTGTTAACCACCTGGCCAATCTTTGTCTCATCTGCAAACTACTGATCCTACCCCCACACATAGTCATCCATGTCATTTATATAAATGACAAACAGTAGGGGACCCTGGATGGATCCCTATGGCACCCCACTGTTCACTGGCTTCCAGACACTAAAGCAGCTGTCTATCATCACCCTCTGTCTCCTACCGCTAAGCTAATTATGAATCCACCTTCTCAAATCACCTTGTATCCCATTTGGGACCTTGTCAAAGGCTTTGCTGAAATCTATCTAAACTACTTCTCCAGGAGTTTCCCAATCACTGGAGTGAGACTCACTGCTCTGTATTCCCTAGCTCGTCTCTACAACCTTTCTTAAATAGTTGGACCACATAGTCCTCTGGTGCTTCCCCTTGGCCAGAGAGGAATTAAAAATTTGGGTCAGAGCCCCAGCAATAATCTCCCTCGCCTCCCACAGCAACTGGGGACACAATTCATCCAGACCCGGAGATTTATTCACTTTTAAGCCCACCAATACCTTGTCACTCCCTATGACACTTCTCAAGAACCTCACAATCTCTTTCCCCGAGCTCCATAACTACCTCCTCATACTCTTGGGTGAAGACAGATGTGAAATATTTGTTCAACACCCTACCGATGTCCTCTGGCTCCACCCACAGATTTCCCCCTTGGTCCTTAATGAGCCCTATTCTTACCCTGGTTATCCTCTTCCCATTGATGTACTTATAGAATATCTGGGGATTTTCCTTTTCCCAGATGGCGCTTCCTCATATCCCCTCTTTGCTCTCCTAATTAATTTCTTAAGCTCCATCCTGCACTTTCTGTACTCCACAAATGCCTCAGCAGACTTGCTCCCCTTATACTTGTTAAAAGCCTCTTTTCCATCTCATCGTATCCTGAATGTCTGTGGTCATCCATGGTTCTCTGGGTTTGTTACATCTTCCTAGCGGGAACATATTGGGCCTGTACCTTCCCCATTTCATCTTTGAACCCCCCCCCGCCCCCACCTGGCCAAGTTTCAAGGGAGAAGACAAGGCTGGATGGCCTCCACTTTAATGCCAGGAGTATTAAATGTAAAGCGGACGAGTCAAAGGTGACGATTTGCACGTGTAATTATGTTATAATAGCTATCACAGAGACATGGTTGAGTGAGGAGCAGGTTTGGCAGCTCAACATTCTGGGATATGGTCTTTGAACCCCCCCCCCCGCCCCCACTGCTCTTCTGTAGGTTTCCCCACACGTAACTCTTTCCAGCCTATCTTGGCCAGATCCTGCCTTATTTTTGTTAAAATCTACTCTTCCCCAATCCAAAACCTTTTTTTGCAACTTGTCTATTTCTTTGTCCATAACTAATTTAAATTGAAACATATTGTATAGATTTTAAGAACTCTACTCCACCTAAACCCTTAACATGGTGGCTATCCCAATTAATTTTGGGAAAGTTGAAATCACCTAATATTTTTATTTTTATACCCCTCCACGAATAGCACACATATTTGCTCCTCAATTTCCCGTTGACTATCTGGGGGTCTATAAACCACCTAGCAACATATTTTTGCCTTTTTTTATTCCTAAGCTCTATCACAAAGCTTCATTTGATGTCCTCTCCAAGATATTGCCTCTCCTTACTGCAGTAACTGCCTCTTTAACTAATAATGCAATGCCTCCTCCTCCTCTTTTACCCCCTCCTCTGTCTTGCCTGAAGATACCATATCCCAGAATGTTGAGCTGCCAAACCTGCTCCTCACTCAACCATGTCTCTGTGATAGCTATTATAACATAATTACACGTGCAAATCGTCACCTTTGACTCGTCCGCTTTACATTTAATACTCCTGGCATTAAAGTGGAGGCCATCCAGCCTTGTCTTCTCCCTTGAAACTTACTGCTGATATATTCCCTCTGACCTGTGTCCCTATTCTGCTATCAGTCTGCGTCCCTTCTCCCGCCAATCTAGTTTAAACTCTTCATGTGACACAAAATTGTGACACTCCTCTTTTGCCAACATTCCTGAAGATCCTTTATCCTGGAATATTGAGCTGCCAATCCTGCCCCTTTCTCGACCATGTCTCAGTAACAGCAATGACATCATATCCCCATGTGTTAATTTGTGCCCTCAATTCATCGGCCTTGTTCGTCAGATTCCTTGCATTAAAATAAATGCCATCCAATCTTGCCAAACTCCCTTGTGGCTTAATTGGTCCAGACATTCAATGGCCTTCCTGACTCACTTAATGTCTCTTCTAATTTTGGCTGTGCATCTATCCCTGCTGAACCTTCCCTCAGGATCCCAAGCCCCTGCCAAATTAGCTTAAACCCTCCTCAACAGCACAAGTAAACCTCCTTGCAAGCACACTGGTCCCATTTTGGTTCAGATGCAAACCGTCCGCCTTGTACAGGGTCCTACCAGCCCCCAAAATGGTCCCAATGGCCCAGAAATCTAAAGCTCTCCCTATTGCACCGTTTCTACAGCCACACATTCATCTGGACTAACCTCTTATTTCTATGCTCACTAGCAGGTGGCACCGGAAGTAATCCAGAGATTACTGCCTTCTGGTCCTGTTTCTTATATAAATTTAAGAGTACCCAATTCTTTTTTTTTTCAATTAAGGGGCAATTTAGTGTGTCCAATCCACCTACCTTGCATATCTTTTGAGTTGTGGGGGAGAAACCCACACAGACATGGGGAGAACGTGCAAACTCCACACGGACAGTAACCCAGAGCTGGGATAGAACCTGGGACCTCGGCTCTGTGAAGCGGCAGTGCTAACCACTGTGCCACCATGCTGCCCCTGGGTCCTGTTCTTTTAATCTACTTCCTAACTCTCTAAATTCTGCTTTCAGGAACTCGCCCCTTTTTCTGCCTATACCATGCTATCTGTCTGTTTGCCCTCTCCCTTCAGTATGTCCTGCAGCCATTCAGTGACATCTCTGCAACAGGGTGCAAGCTCTCCTGCCATGACGATCTTTAAACCCCTTATTTACTTCTTTGAACAAGGGGATTATCTCTGTTCTTATTATGCATCACTTACTATTACCAGATAAAAATGCCTTTCCAAGAAGCTCTAATAGAAAGCAGCCCTGCATTGTATACCAATTACTAGTTGAGATTCTAGCTTCTTGAACTCCGTTTATATTGAGTTGGTAAAAATTCCCCTGAATTTTCTGTTCCATTGTATTTATCTTCTCTTTTCATACACTAACCTTCCCTTTTTGTTTTAATACTTTGTAGCATACTTAGAGCTATTTTGCTCCTATTGTACTATATATTTCCAATCATGGTACTTTGTTAAAAAACATATTGTTTCTAGTGGTTGGGCTTCCTGATCTATTGAGCCACTTTGCCTCTTTACCTGCCAATTGTATGTGTAACTGTAAGAGATTAAGCGTATACATTAAAACATGCCTTGCCTTGATTCTCCACCAGTAACTGTTGCTATTTGTTAATAGGGGATCACATTCTGACCTTGTTTTGAGATGCAAATTTTTAAAGCTATATAAGGTTGTTTCACATTTAATATTTCCTATACTGGTTCATTTGCAGCTGATTTTGTTTACTCAGCATACCCTTGTCTATTCTTCGTGTATCGGTATTTGTCTTGCTCAGGGACCTGGAGTACAATTGAGGGAAACCAACTCTATTTTGTTTTTATTTCATAGTGCCATTCCCCAGCTAGTCACTGCAACTTCTCCAGCACAACAAGCAGAAAATGAAGCAAAGGCAAGTTCTTCTGTTAATGTAAATGAATTGCAACCCACCACTAGTATCCAGATACGGCTTGCGGATGGAGGGCGTCTCGTTCAGAAGTTCAATCACACGCATAGGTAAGATAATGGCAGCCAGCATTTTGAAGCTCATTCCCTATTTTCAGAAGAAAATTGACATCGCTAATTGTCGTAGTGGCCTGTGCATGCAAAGTGGCCTTTATGTAATGTTGGACTTCTGTTGGTTCCCATGCTTCGGCAATAAATAAAACACGAGCACTATAAAAAGGTTTACACTGATCTGGCTTCCATGTTACTTGGAAATCTGGTTTACACTGACCGTGGTTCCCTGCTGCATGGAAATCATTGCAACGATGACAAAATTTAAAAGAAAATATCATATTTCTGCTGCCTCAAAGGTGCTGACTTTTATGGAGTTCATGGTACTATTTGTCCTTCAGTGCCTCACTCCAGGCATATTATTCAGGTGTGAACCTCGGCATGAGTGCTGATTTCATAATCATACCCCCCTGAGGCCCATTCAGAATATACCACGATATGTTTTCCATCTGTCCCTTGAGGCTGGTATGGAACACCTATCAATAGCAGAGCTCCGAAAAGAAATTGTATCTGTGGCCATTTTAATCTGTGTGGCTCAGATCTCCTGGGCTTCAGAAAAGCAGCATAATTCTTTGGCCCGTTATTGGAATTTGACTCTGAGCAACTGCCTCTTCCCCTTTACTAAATATCATTTAAGAATTGGAAGGGTAATTGACCAAAACTAATTGCAAAGGTCTGTACCAAGTATTCTCCAAGGATTTGCTTTTCATGTTTTGCTTTCAAATGGAAGAGTCACAACTGAGTTTCTAAACATGACAGGGATGCTTTTCTTTTTCTGGAACTTTGTCCAAGTATTATTTTTAATTTTAAAATCCTCACTTCAAAAATTCTTCTTACTTTCAAATCACTCTGTGACCTGGCCTCACTGTAATCTCTTCCAGTCCCACAATCCTGGTTTAGCTCACTGGGCTAAATCACTGGTTCTGAAAGCAGACCAAGGCAGGCCAGCATCACGGTTCTATTCCCGTACCAGCCTCCCTGGACAGGCGCCGGAATGTGCCAACAAGGGGCTTTTCACAGTAACTTCATTGAAGCCTACTCGTGACAATAAGCGATTTTTCTATTTCTATTTCTATCCTCATATCTGCGCCCTTCAAAGTCTGTCCTCTTGAGAATTCCCAATTTGTAATCACACCTTCAGTTGCCTAGGGGGCCCAGAGCTCCAGAATTCCTTTCCTGAGCCCTTGTGCCCCTCCATATCACTTCCCTCCTCTAAAACACTCCTGAAAACCAACTTCTTTTGAACAAGATTTTGGCCATAGAACATAGAACAGTACAGCACAGAACAGGCCCTTCGGCCCTCGATGTTGTGCCGAGCAATGATCACCCTACTTAAACCCACGTAACCCGTATACCCGTAACCCCCCATTAACCTTACACTACGGGCAATTTAGCATGGCCGATCCACCTAACCTGCACATCTTTGGACTGTGGGAGGAAACCGGAGCACCCGGAGGAAACCCACGCACACACGGGGAGGACGTGCAGACTCCACACAGACAGTGACCCAGCCGGGAATCGAACCTGGGACCCTGGAGCTGTGAAGCATTGATGCTAACCACCATGCTACCGTGAGGCCCCTGCCCCATCTGCCCCAATATCTCCGAACATGCCTTGATGTAATTTTATTTTACTTTAGTGAAGTACCTTGATGTTTTATTATGTTATGGGTGCTATATAAATCAAAGTTGTTTTGAAATGCAGTGACTCTCTTATGACAACCATTTGGACTAGCAGCATCTCTCAGTTTTCCCATGCGGGAAATTATGAGCAAATCTGGTTCTGGTCATATCTGAGAAAGGACAGTTGGCCAGAGTACTGTAAGGTAAACTTGCCATGGTCCCAGATGACCATAGGCTGCTTTCCCCTTTGAGCGGGAAAGCTGACTGTTGGTGATTTAACCTGAGGATCATCTCTCACAGGGTGAGGAGCAAGGTTGAGAAGGTAGGCCTTCATGAATAACCTCAGCCGGTACGGGAATTGAACCCACATTAGGGGCTGGTTTAGCACAGGGCTAAATCGCTGGCTTTGACAGCAGACCAGCAACACGGTTCAATTCCCGTACCAGCCTCCCCGAACAGTGCCGGAATGTGGCGACTTGGGGCTTTTCACAGTAACTTCATTTGAAGCCTATGTGTGACAATAAGCAATTTACATTTCATTTTCATTTTTCACTACTGGCCTTGCTCTGCAACATGAGCCAACTGTCTAGCCAAGTGAGCTAAACTGTGAGAGTACCTTAGTCACCTTCGAATAGTGTAATGGAATTACAACATCCTCTTTAAAGCACTGGAATAATCCCTCATGTTCGTATCTCACAAAAGAACTTTATTTGAATAATTTAGCACACACTTTAGTGCACTGGAGTATCATCTTAGATTATGTGCTTGCACCTGACACTGGGTGTCTTCGATACCTTCCCAATTAACCATTCTTTTATGTCTTGTCCGTTAGTGAGTTATCAACAACACTAAGGATATTCGAACTGAACCTTTTATCAAGGTCAACCACCATAAGTATCCACTCTTCCAGCAGTAGTCACTGGGGAACAGTAAAAAAGAAAGAACCCTAGCTGAATTTGTTGTTTTCCTCCCCTGGGTAGGTGAGTGGTGAAGTCAGGTGGGCAGCACGGTAGCATGGTGGTTAGCATAAATGCTTCACAGCTCCAGGGTCCCAGGTTCAGTTCCCGGCTGGGTCACTGTCTGTGCAGAGTCTGCACGTCCTTCCTGTGTGTGCGTGGGTTTCCTCCGAGTGCTCCGGTTTCCTCCCACAGTCCAAAGATGTGCGGGTTAGGTGGATTGGCCATGCTAAATTGCCCTTAGTGTCCTGGAAAAATAAGGTTAATTGGGGGGTGTTACTGGTATAGGGTGGATACGTTGGCTTCAGTAGGGTGATCATGGCTCGGCACAACATCGAGGGCCAAAGGGCCTGTTCTGTGCTGTACTGTTCTATGTTCTATGTTCTAAACCAGGGGTGGGCAAACTTTTCCGTGCAAGGGCCACATTCAGAAATTCACAATTTTAAAGGGCTGCATAGTATATTAAGTAAAATAATTAATATTTTAAATAGCCAAAATAAAAGGTCTTTAAAGAAAAAAAAGCACATTTATTTGAAAAACAAAGTAACTCAGTAAGTAACAGAACAATGTCAATGAGAATGATGCATCTGACTGCAGTCATTTACCAGTTTGTTGAAATCAGGTGTCAAGTTGCTTGTGCTGATCCTTAACACTGACAGAAGCACAGCCTGACCGAGTCAACGATAAAAACGCGCGTAGTGGGGTGGACGAGTGGGGCTGCCTTATTGGTCGGTTTAGTTGGGTGTGCGACCAATAGGAGTCCAAGTTACAAACAATAAGGCTTATTGTTTGTAACCTGGACTCCTATTGGTCGCACACCCAACTAAACCGACCAATGAGACAGCCCCACTCATCCACCCCACTACGCAAGTTTTTATGCGGCCCGCCAATGAGGTGCCCGGAATCATAACCGGCATTTTTGAAAAGCCGCTGAAGTAAATGAGCTTATTGAATAAGCGCATTTACTACAGCGGCTTTTCCCCGGCGGCTTTTCAAAAATGCCGGTTATGATTCCGGGCACCTCATTGGCGGGCCGCATAAAAACCTTTGTAGGGCCGCATGCGGCCCGCGGGCCGTAGTTTGCCCACCCCTGTTCTAAACCTTTACTGCCATTCTAATTGAAATCCGCTAACTCAGTATAAACCCTGATTGTTGTCAAGTACGTCAGTTACTCCTTAGATTAAACTCATTGAACCATCAATGATGTCGGGTGGCACGGTATAACAGTGGTTAGCACTATTCCTTCACGGCTCCCGGGACCCAGGTTCAATTCCCCCTTGGGTCATTGTCTGTGTGGAGTCTGCATGTTCTCCCTGTGTCTGTGTGGGTTTCCTCCCACAAGTCCCGAAAGGTAAGTGCTGTTAGGTAATTTGGACATTCTGAATTCTCCCTTTGTGAACCAGAACAGGCGCCGGAATGTGGCGACGAGGGGCTTTTCACAGTAACTTGATTGCAGTGTTAATGTAAGCCTATTTGTGACAATAAAGATTACTATCAAGTGACCGAATCCAATGGAAAAGAAATGTGCTTGCCTTTAGACCAAATTTTGAATTTATTAACCGTATCACTCATAGCTATATCTGGAAGAGGTTGATCATGGTAGTTTTGGCTCTTTAGAATTTTTAAGGAATTCAATCTGTTTAGAAAATGTGGGATTTGTTTCTAACATTTTTCTGAGGAAAACTAACCCTTTTTTTTTGTCTACAGTGTTGAGGATATTCGACATTTTATTATTGATGCTCGTCCTGCTCTGGCATATACTCCTTTTGTGCTGATGACCACCTTCCCTAGTAAAGAGTTGACAAATGAGAATGAGACCCTGAAAGATGCCAATCTGCTGAATGCTGTAATAGTACAGAGGCTGAAATGAATGCACTTCTCCATCAAACTTCATGTTTGTGGAGTATTTGAACTGTTCGGACTTTGTTAGTTTAACTCACTGGTTGTGATAAATTGGAGAAAATGCTTTTAAATGAAACTGTTCACTCTTAGAGTTATTCAAGTAATAACATGTGAGCATTCAGTTACACAGCTTTAAGCGTGACTTTGTGATATAAACCTTAATTG
Source organism: Scyliorhinus canicula (assembly GCF_902713615.1). Lineage (NCBI taxonomy): Eukaryota > Metazoa > Chordata > Chondrichthyes > Carcharhiniformes > Scyliorhinidae > Scyliorhinus > Scyliorhinus canicula. Next base: position 168,537,751 of record NC_052152.1, read on the forward strand.
CGTATTCTGATTTGTAATTTTTTTTGCGATTTTTAAGTGAAAATATTATACATTAAAAGTTCAAATCCACAAATATAAGTTGATGCAATCCTACTAACTTTGATTTTCTTGTGACTGTTGTTGGGCCTGTAGCTTGACTGAAAATTGCATTCAAAGATTCATTTCAAACTTAAAACATTCTGTGTTGTGAAATGGGTTATGTACCCAGTTCTGTTCATTTTGTACATTATTGCATCAAATGAATAATCTGAGCAGAGTGTTACTGTGAGTTTTATTTTCAGCCTGGATAATGACTTTCTTTGCTGCATGATGGAACAGTTTCCAAGTTTTTTTTTAGAACATTGCCTTTTGTCCATCAAAGTTACTAAGAATTCAGTAACAGCAAATAATTAGAAAGCATACCAGAGAAATTGGCTACTTGACTCATGAATGTTGAGTTGATATATTTCTCCATGTGTCTAATTCCACTTATGTTTTTAGATTGTAACTTTTTTTTCTAAAATCCTTTTTTTTTTAAAAAATCCGTGGCAAACAATTTTATATTTTAATCACACTCCAAAGAATTTTCTTATTGCCTCATCATCATAAATGTTTGCCTCTCTCTAAACATAATTCAAATAACCAAGTAACCCTTCATAATCTTAACTTCTTGAATCGAAATTGTACACTGAACGGGAAGGGAAAAGCATCAACTTTACACTGCTGAAACCTCTTTAACAGAGCTATGATTCTGCAGGATGTGAGACTTGTCTGCATGTTCCACAGTTTGGTGTTATTGTTTTATTGTTGAAAAGTGCCTTGATCTCTGAAGCATGTATAGGAATCTTTACTGCATCTGTTCGTTTCTGACTGGAGAACAAAAACATCATTGTACTGTGATCTGTTGTGTTTTAACAGTGTGTGCTGACTAAAAGAGTCCTCATTTTGCACGCAACAAAATATAACACTTTTTTAATAAAAAGTAGGGTAATACCCAAGGAACTTTACAGAGACATATCGCAAAGCAGAACAACACAGAATGGAGATGTACTTCATCTTGGACCTTTTAAAGGAATTCTGGAAGTATTGGTAATGCTGAGGTAATTGAAGATTTAGCAGTGAATTCAAAGGGATAGAGTTTCTGCTAGTTAGCTCTGTATAACCAGTGCTAAATAAGCAAAATCGGCCAAGTTATTGAAAAGGCTCAGGGAATTTTTCAATGTAATTTCAAGTGTTTAGATTTTTTTTTTCAAATTGACCCATTCTGACTAAACCACAGTCTCAGATCAAAGTAATGAAGATGATGAGGTTTGCTAATTATAGAATAGAACCCCTACAAGGAGGCCATTCAACCCATCATATCTGCACTGGCCCTTTGAACGAGTACCCTACCTCAGTGCTGTCCCTCATCCCTGCAACACCATCCAACCTGCACATCTTTGCACACTTAAGGGGCCATGTAGCTTGGCCAATCCACATCTTTGGACTGTGGGGGAAAAACCTGAGCACCTAGAGGAAAGCCACACAGACACTGGGAGAAAAGTGCAAACTCCACACAGATAGTCACCCAAGGCTTGAATTGAACCTGGGTCCCTAGCACAGAGGTAGCAATGCTAACCACTGTGCCACCCCTGATTACACCCATTTTAAGCTATTAGAAGAGGCTTTTCAAATTGAGATTTATAAACCCATTGACATAAGTGTCCATGCTCTTAAGGTTTTTACATTGTAAAACAAATACTAAAAATGATGAGTGAACCAATAACTAGGTAGGGTGCTCTTTCAGAGGGTCGGTGCAGACTCGATGGGCTGAATGGCCTCATTCTGCACTGTTGGGATTCTATGGAGGATTGGACATTTATTAATTCTTATTTTCTGTGATCAACCCATTTTCAGCTTTTTTTTTAAATTTAAAATTTAATTTTAATGCTAAGAGAAAAAATATAGAACGTAATTGTTTACTAACCTGGCTGCACTGGTTCAGGGAAGAATTTACATTTGTGACGACTATGTAAAAAGGCAGTTGGGCAATTTATGCTTATTTTCTTAATTGTGCCCAAAGCTGTAACTATTCCAATGTCTTCCCTGCAGTTGGGGAAGTTTATAATTCTATCTAATTAGCTACTGTTTGTTGCAAGTACAGTAGGCAATACCTCAACAACAAAGTATCTTTCATTTATGATTGTTTTCCTGCTACATTACTATTTGAACAGTTATCCTGAAAGAAACTTTAATTTATATGGTGCCTGATCATATCAAGAAATCGCAAACCACTTTACGTTTTAAAAGTAATTCAATAGATTTAGCTACTATTTGATAAGTAAACATGACAGCTATAAGAAACATGACCGCTATGTCGATAGCTTCACCATCTCGCAATAGCAAAGACGAGCTGTTTGTTGAAACATTTAGTAATGCTTACCAGGCCATGCACCTCCGGAAATATTCCTAAAAGGTAACATAAATCCGAGTGAATTTGCTCAACTACAATATGTGGTCATGGATGCTGTAAAAATTAATTTAGTCGGAGGGAAATTGTGTAACTACCCCTTAGAAAGGTAATGAAGCAGAACTCCTATACATCAACTCATCCAGTGTGATGGGAGGGTGGAGATGGGGGAAGACTTCCTTGTAAGCCTGGGCCTGGCCAAGTTGCCCATCAACGAGTACAGGTGACAGGCGGTCCAGGGACCGTCTGTCCTATTGTGGCTATGTTCACTGCTGGGTAAGCTTGGAGAAGGAGCATGCAGTGTCTATCGGTACCCCCCAGGTCTTCTATGACCGGTTGGGGCCACAGGGGCTGGAGTCCATCATAATCCCTGGAAATGACATTTGTGTTTTTCCTTTTGAAGTTTTGATTTTTTTTTTGTTATACTGGCCCACCAGGGCTGTCACCCGTGTCTTATTGATTTTTGTTTTCTCAAAACAGTATATACATCAGCTATGTATATAATAAATATACATTATTCACCCTTGATATTGGCTTGATGATTTGAAAAGGAACCAGAGATGAAAAGAGGAAACTTTTTACACAGCTATGATCTGGAAAACGACCACCCGAAACTGTTCGGAAATTAAGCAGTTTGAGATAGAACTGTAACACAGGATGGGGGAAATGTGTGACTTTGGTTCTGAAAACTTTCAATCATGGGTTTTCTTTTGTGTCTGAATCTGTTGTAGACTAATTGCGGGCGACTGATCGTTATTAGTCAACAATTCAATTTTATGTTGAATATCAAGATGATAGAGGCAAAATAGAAGGGACTTTATTTCATCTGGCAATTCCTATGTTCTTAAACCATACTTAATGGGCAGTATTCTGTGGAAAACAATATATTATCAATAACAATTCTAAACATATCAAAAATAAGGGTGCTTCTCCTTTCGTTGCCTTTCTATGTTCATTAGAACTTGAGCTTTTTTCTTAAATGGATGGTTGTGAGTTTAAATCGTACCATGGAAAGATATGCTAGCCCACAAAATGAAATTATAGAATGATATAGCACAGGAGGAGAACAGAATGAGGGGAGATCAAATTGAGGTGTACAAGATGCTAAGAGGTATGGATAAAGTAGATGTGGAGCAGATGCCTCCTCTTGTGGGACATTCTAAAACGAGAGATCATAATCTTAGAATTTGAGGAGAAACTACTCCCAAAGGGTTGTGAGTCTGGAATTCGCTACCCTGGAGTGCGATGGATGCAGGGACAGTGAGTAAATTTGAGGAGTTAGATTTTTAATTGGTAATGGGTTGAAGGGTTATGGAGAACGGGCAGCACAGTGGAGTTGAAGCCAGGATGGGATCAGTCATAATCACATTGAAGATGTTTAGGCTTGGGAGGCTAAATTGCTGACTCCTGCTCCTGGATCATGTGTTCTAAGGAGGCTATGCTCTGGCTGATTTTGCAATCCAGCTCTTGGTCTGTAGCATTGTAGGTAACAGATGAGGAACATACCAGCCATGATAGAAGGGTGGAGCAGACTCGATGAGCTGAATGATCTAATTCTGCTCCTATATCTTATGGAGGCAGCCTTTTGGGCATCCTGCATGTGAAGACTCGTTGATAAAGCTAACCAATTAGTCTCACTCTCAGCTATTTCCCCATAGTCCTATAGCTTTTTTCCCTATCAAAATATCTGTTACTGTTGAATGTGCTGCCAAATACTTTCAGGTGATTGTTTTCAAGATCATAACTTGCCATGAAAAGAAAAGTTTCTGTATGCAAATCACCTAAATCAACGTCCGCTGGTTACTGACCCCTCTGTCACTGGAAATCTTATTTTTCCTTATTTAATTGAATTCAAGAAATCAAAATTTACAATTATATGAAACTCAAATATAATAAACAATAAGTAGGAAATAACAGACTTTAGGGGTAGGATTTTGAGGATGGTGTGCGATTGGCACCAGTCATCCTGAGAATCAGTGCCGAACACGAGTCTGCTGATTCTCACACTCCGACTGCAATTTTGCACGTTTCATTGTGTTAATTGGCAGTGGGCGGGACTTTTGTCTGCCCTTGGAAGGAAGTGCCACCTGTGAGATCTCGGCCAACAGCTCTTCACCCTGGCACAGCACTGCAGATACGATACTGTGGAGCTCTGCCTGGGGCTAAGTCCTGGGACCCTGGAGGGTAGGGAACAACCAGGGGTACAGGAGTTGGGTGATCGGAGGGAGGGGGAGACGAGGGGCTCCAATATCCCGGGAGGAGAGTGTCCAAACTCTGAGAGAGCTTTGATTGAGCCCTCCCTTTCCCTTCTGAGATTGGGGGGGGAATGTATGTTAACCACCCTACCTGCACCTGCCTTCCTAAATATTGACATAATGGCTTTAATAAATGAATGGATGCGTTTCCTGCCACCCAAGCATGAAATTGCATCTTGATTTTGGTGGACGGGTTCCTGGGGGGAATCCCATCCATTCAATTTTATGCTGCCCCACCTCCAATCCCATCTTGCCCAAGGAATTTTTAAGCAGACTAGAAAAATGGGCAAACACATGAAAGTTAATGCAGAAAAATAAAAAGTGATACATTTTGACAAGGATGTGGAGCCAATTAAGTGGTGTACTTTTACAGGAGAGGCAGGAACAGACACCTGGTGGTGTATGTACACATTTTGTCAGGTGGCAAAGCAGGGGTTTAAAAACAAGGAAGTTATGCCAAACCTTTATAGATCACTGGTCAGGACTAATTGTGCTCACTTCTGGACACCACACTTGGAAGTGATGTTTAGATATTGGTGAGGGTGCAAAGGAGAATTACTAGAAATTTGTACCAGAGATGTGGAATATCAGTTATGGAGGGACTGGCGAAGCTGAGCTTTGACAAAGAGTCATCCAGATTTGAAACATTATCTCTTCTCTCTCCACAGATGCTGTCAGAACTGCTGGGGTTGTCCAGCATTTTCTATTGTTTCAGATTCCAGCATCTTCTGTAATTTGTTTTAATCTGGAAGCTGAAGTTGTTTTCCTTGGAGCAGAGAAGATTTAAGGTTGATTTGATAGAAATGTTCAAAATCATGAATTGTTTTGATAGAGTAAATAAGGAAAAATAAGGTTTGCAATGCCAGAACCAGAGAAAACAGATTTATGGCCATTTGCAAAGCAACTGGAGACACAAGGAAGCTTTATTTTTTTTAAACAAGTTATGATTGTGAAAACACCACTTGAAAGTGTTGGGAAGCAGATTCAACTAGAAGGGGGAAAAATTTCACGGTTATAGAGAAACAGCAGGGGAGTGGGATTAGTTGCGTAGCTTTACCATGTGCACTATAGCCTTTTCCTGTGCCATATCATCCTATGGTTCTATTTAGTAATTTGTGGGCTAGAACCAGGAAATAACCAAGGTGAATGGTTCTAGCCTCTTGGGTATCATCAATTTTAATTGATCCACCATTGGCAATTGTGCTGTCAGGTGCCTTGGTCCTAACCTCTGCAATTAATTTCTTAAACCTCTCTGCCCTTCTTTGTTCAAGTTGCTCTTTAAAATCTAACTCTGACCAAGCTTCGGTCATTTGTCATAATATCACCTTGTATGATTCGGTTTGGTAAATCTCCGGTGAAACATCTTGGGATGTTTTATTAAAGATTATATCAATGCAAGTTTTGTTCTGTTGTAATAGGCACTGCAGGATAGCTGCATTATTAATGGGAAGAGGGAGATTATTTTGTTTTCAATTGTGATACATTTGTTTGGAAATATTTTTTTAAAAATATTTTATTGTATTATTTATATTATACATTTTAACACTATGGACAACAACACCCCCTCCCCCCATACACACACACCAGCTAACATGGCTTTACATAACTAACACCCCAACATAAATTCTCCACCAACCTGTCCGACTCCCCCGCCTCCCCTTTTTTAACCCCCACCCCACCCCTGCTGACAGCTTCATTTTTCCCAAATAAATCGATAAACGGCTGCCACCTCCGAGCAAACCCTTCCACCGAGTCCCTCGGCGAACTTAATTCTCTCAAGCCTCAGAAACCCCGCCAGGTCACTCACCCACACCACCGACTTTGGGAGTCCGAGTCCCTCCATTCTAGCAAGATCCGTCTCCAGGTTACCAGGGAGGCAAAGACCAAGACATTGGCCTCTCACCCCCTGGACTCCCAGGTCTTCTAACACACCAGAGATCGCCACCTCGGGACCACCCTTACTTTCAGAACCTCCAACATACATCGGCAAAATCCCAGAATCCCCCAAGCTTTGGACAAGCCCAAAACATATGGACATGTTTCCCGCACACCGCCCACACCTAGCCTCCACCCCTTCAAAAATCCTGCTCATCCGGGCCACAGTCATAAATGCCCTGTGAACTACTGTAAATTGTATAAAGCTAAGCCTGGTACACAACGAGGATGCATTAACTTTCCTCAGGGCATCCTCCCACAACCCAGCCTCCAGCTCCCAACCCAACTCTTCACTTCCGTTTCACCTCCCCTATCGGGGCTCCCTCCCAGTCCATTAGCTCCTTACAAATTTCCGATATGGGACTTCCGGCGACGGCAGGCGGGAGATAGCCGTGCGTTGGATGGCTCCCGTTCGGGAACGGCATTGTCGGGGGTTATCGCCCGGTCCTAGCGGCAGTAAAAGTCTGGAGAAAGCACAGGGAAGGGAAATGTCGAGGATCAGTAAAAAAACGACCATGAAAAAAGCAGCTGAAAGTCCATCAGGGAGTGGAAAGGTCACCGCGGGGTCGGTAAAGAAAATGGAGGCTGGAGCACCAGGGCAGGCCGCATTGCTTATGGCTGAAGAAATAACTAAGGTGATGGCCGTGGAATTGGAAAGGCAGGTCACAAAACACATGGAGGCAATGAGGAAGGAGATGGGGGCGGTTTTGAAAGTGCTGGTGGATGAGGCGATTACCCTGGTGAGGACGGTGGTGGCGAGCGCAGTGGCGGAGGTGCGGGAGCAAGGCCAGGTGCTGAAGGAAATGGAAAAGACATTATTGCAGCACATTGATCAACTTACCTCGATAGGGAAGGAGATGTAGAAGGTGGTAGAGATCAACAAGGATCTGCAAGGCAAAATGGAAGGCCTGGAAAACAGATCCAGGCGACAGAATTTGAGGATTGTGGGGCTTCCTGAAGGAGTGGAAGGACCGAGGCCGACCGAGTATTTTGCCGCGATGTTGGCAAAGCTATTGGGGGAGGGGGAGGATCCCTCCCGATATGAACTGGATCGGGCTCATCGGTCGTGGAGGCCTGTACCAAAGGCGAGTGAGCCGCCAAGAGTAGTGATTCTGTGCTTCCGTAGGTACAGTGTAAAGGAGAAGGTCCTGTGCTGGGCTAAGCAGAAGCGGGTGGTGCAGTGCGCTGGAGCTGGTATACGCGTATACCAGGACTTTACGGTGGAGCTGGGGCGGAGGCGGGCTGCCTTCAACCGGGTGAAGTGGGCACTGTACATTAGCAAGGTGCAGTGCAGCATTGTATATCCAGCGAAGCTGAGGGTGACCTACAAGTTCAAGGACTTTTAGTTTGGGACGGCGGAAGCTGCAGAGGAGTTTGCAAAGGCAGAAGGACTGTGGGAGAATTGAGAAATGGTCATGTACCGATGTAGCCTCATGACTGTATTTTTTCTTTTTTGTTTCACTGCGTGCTGGTGTATGGGCTACAGGAGCCAACGTTGTGTATATTTGGACAAGGGAAGAAATGGGACTTTCAGTCGTAATGAGGGTTCTTTGGGGTGTGCGTGTGTATGCGGGGTTTGTGTGCTAAAGGGGACTTCTGGGTTTTCCTGGAGCCGGGCAAGGGGGAAAGAGACCCGGGCGGGGGCCTCCACACTGGCCAGTTTAAGCCGGCCAGTGGACGGGGGTGAGGTGGGGGGAGGGGCTGCAGCCATCGGAGTCTGGCAGAACAGGGTCCGATGAGTCTAGACGGGGTGGAAAGTTGGGGAGAAGGAACCGAGGTTGGGGGGGAGGAGTTTTACAAGAGGAAGTGGAGGGGAGGACTTGGGGGGGGGTTACAACTCTTGGGTGTCATTTACGGTACTCTTTTGGAGGCTGGATGGCATTAAGTGTCGGGGTGGGGTGGGGCGGGGCGGGGGGAACTCTACAGGTTAATGGTGCGGAAAGCACGATAACAGCCTCCACACAGTCACTCACCTGCAAATAATGGAACCCATTTCCACCGGGCAGCTGAAATTCTTCCTCCAACTCTTCCAAGCACGGAACGCCGCCATTGATAAACAAATCCCCAAACTGCTCAATCCCCGCCCGCTGCCACCTCCGAAACCCCCCCCCCCCCATTCAGCCTTCCTGGAATAAACGGGTGATTGCCACATATTGGTGCCCAAACCGAAGCCCCCACCAACCCCATGTGCTGCCGCCACTGTCCCCACACCCTCAGGGCCGCCACCACTACAGGGTTTGTGGAGTACCTGGCCGGCGAGAACGGCAGAGGCGCCGTTAACAGTGGCCCCCAAATTTGGTTCCTTACATGAGGCTGCCTCCATCCGCTCCTATACCGACCCCTCCCCCACTACCCATTTTCTGACCATTGCAATATTCGCTGTCCAGTAGTAATTCATAATGTTCGGGAGAGCCAATCCCACCGATCCTGCTCCAGCAGCACCTTCTTCGCCCACGGGGTTTTAATCGCCCACACAAATTCTGAAATAACCGCAATCACCGTCTTAAAATATGCCTTGGGAATACAAATTGGGAGGCTCTGAAACACGAACAAGAACCTTGGGAGGACCGTCATCTTTACCGTTTGAACCTCCCCACCAATGACAATGGGAGCACATCCCACCTCCTAAAGTCCCCCTTCATCTGCTCTACCAATCGAGCCAAATTTAATTTATGCAACTGCTCCCACCTGAAGCCAACTACCGAAAGCTACCCCCCCCCCCCCCCCCACCACCACCTTGAACGGCACCACTCCGAATCTCTTCCCCGTCCCCTCGTCTAGATTGGAAAGACCTCACTCTTCCGCATGTTCAATTTATACCCTAAAAACTGGCTAAATTCCTCTAAGGTTCCCAGAATCCCCCCCCAATACCTCCAAATGGGTCGAAAATGTACAGTAACAAATCGTCTGAATAAAGCAGGACCCTCAGCTCCACCCTCCCCCATACCATCCCCTGCCAGTCCCTCGACGCTCTCAATGCCATCGCCAATGGCTCTATAGCCAAGGCAAAGAGCAACTGGGAGAGTGGCCATCCCTGCCTCGTCCCCCAATGCAGCCTTAAATAATCCGAGCTCACCCGGTTTGTCCGCACACTCGCCATGGGTGCTTGATACAGCAGTCGGACCCAGTCCACAGATTCTTGCCCAAACCGTCCCAGTACCTCCCACAAATATTCCTGTTTGGTCCTCCCTTATCACCCCTGGCCCACAGTCCTCAGATCTTGGCCAATAACTTGCCATCCATGTTCAACAAGATCGGCCGATAGGATCCACAATACTCCAGATCTTTATCCCGTTTTAGATTCAAGGAGATTAACGTCGGGGGAGCACCCCCCGCTCCCTCGCCTTGTTAAGCGCCCTCATCAACAAAACGTTTTATAAAACTCCACTGGGTATCCGTCCGGAGCCTGGCCCGACTGCATCGGCTTAAGCTCCTCCACCAGTCCAGTGGGGGCTTTCAGTCCCTCCACCAGGTCCTCCTCCACCCTTGGGAACTCCAACCCCTCCAAAATCCGCCTCATCCCTCCACCCCGGCTGAGGGTTCCGACTCATACAGCCTACTGTAAAAATCCCTGAACACCCCATTCACCCCCACTGGGTCTAAGACTGCCCCTCCATCCTTTATTTTTCCAATCTTCCTAGCTGCTTCCTGTTTCCTGAATTGATGCGCCAGCATCCTGCTCGCCTTCTCCCCATATTTGTAAACCACCCCCCTCGCCCTCCTCAACTGACCTATCGCTTTCCCCGTGGATAAAAGCCCAAACTCCATTAGCAGTTTCAGCCCCGCCTCCGGGGCTTCCGAATACCTCCAGTCCACCTGCAAGAACTCCTCCACTAGTCTCTCCATCTCCACCCACTCCGCCTTCTCCATGTGCGTCCGTATCGAGATAAGCTCCCCCCTCACTACTGCCTTCAATATCTCCCACAACATGGCCGCCGAAACCTCCCCCCCCCGTGCCGTTCAGCTCCACATACCCCCAAATGGCCACCCTCACCTGCTCAAAAACCTCCTCATGCGGCAAAAGCTCCGCATCCTGCCTCCACTGCAGGCACTGACCCCCTCCCTTGTTTACCCGCAAGTCCACCCAGTGTGGCGCATGGTCCGACACAACAATTGCTGAATAATCCATGCCGACTAACCCCGCCAACAGCGTCCTATCCAGCACAAAAAAGTCACAAAACAGTATGCCATGTGCACATGGGAGAAACACAAAATTTCCTTCGCCCTCGTCCTCTCGAACCTCCACAGGTCCATCCCCCCCATGTGCACCATAAATCCTCTCAGCTCCTTTGCTACCGGCGACACCCTTCAGAACCTCGGACTCGGCCGATCCAACCTTGGATCCAGAACCGTATCTGAACCCACACCTCACCCCCCACTCATCATCAACCAGTGCGAGTCCTGATCAGGGACCGTCCCCATTACCCGCCTCGTAAACTCCACATCGTCCATGTTCGGAGCATAAATATTCACCAGCACCAACGGCATCCCCTCCAATTTCCCACTTACCATAACATACCTCGCCCCAGAGTCTGCCACTATACTCCCCACTTCAAACGCCACCCGTTTATTACCCCCCGTTTTTGAATCTAATCCTGAATGGAATACCTGCCCTACCCACCCTTTCCTGAGCCTAGTCTGATCCCCATCCTTCAGGTGTGTTTCCTGCAAAAGAGCCATGTCCACCTTTAAACTCCTTAAATATGCGAATACACAAGCCCTCTTGACTTGCCCATTCAGCCCTCTCACATTCCATGTGATCAGCCTGGTCGGAGGACACCCGGGAACATGCACACCCCCCCTCCCGGCCGATCAACCATAACCCCTCCTAGGCACCGCGCGTCCCACACATCCTCTTCAGGCATGCCCTCGGGCACCCACCGTCATTGACCCTCCCCATGCCACATTTTAAAAACCCCTTCCCTGTCAGCAATTCCCTCCCCACCCACCACAAAATAACAACCCCAACTCCCATCAACACACTAACTACCTGCTCACCCACACTGCGCTTCGATGAACTAGCCCGCCTAGCTAGCCAGGTAGCCCACGCCCATGGCACCCACCCAGTTGATTCCCCCCCCCCCCCCCCCCCCCCCCCCGCTCAAACATCCCGGTGCAAATAAAACACCAACCCAAAAACAATGAAAAGAGCAACCCACTATCCCCCACAAAGGAAAAACACAGGGCAATGGCCCCAAAAGAATACAAAAACAAACCCAAAGGAACAGAAGACGAGAATCTCCTCAAAAGTTCAATGTCCTCCTTCTCCTGCCAGACAATTGTCCCTGAAACATTCCATCACTTCCTCCGGCGTCCATACCATATTTCACCCCCTTCTTGAAGAGGGCCGCCTTCACCTTATTAAACCCCGTTCTCCTCTTGGCTAGCTCCGCAGCCAGGTCCTGACACACACAAAGCTCACTGCCCTCCCAGGTACATCACCTCGTCTGCCTGGCCCACCTCAGGATCCGCTCCTTGCCCAGGCACTGATGCAGACGCACCACCATCGCCCTCGGCAGCTTGTTCCCCTGCGGTTTCCTCATCAGCGACCCTTGTGCCCTGTCCACTTCCAAGGGTTGTTCAAAGAGCCCCTCTCCCAGCAATCTCTCGAACATCCAAGCCTCGTACGAGCCAACGTCTGCACACTCGCAGCCCTCCGGCAGCCGCACGATACTCAAATTCTGCCTGTGGGACCGGTTCTCCAAGTCCTCCCCCTTCTCCTGCAGCCGCCTTTGATTATCCCGCATTATCCCTAAATCAGCCACCATTGAGGCAAGCTGCTCCTCGTCCTCCCCCACCATCTCTTCCACCTGTTCGCCTGGCTCTGGGCCTCCAGCCTAGCTTCCAGGCGGTTGATCCCTGCCTTTATTGGATCCATCACCCTCACCAGGTCCTCCAGATTTTTCTTCCTCTGCTGGGTGAGCTTCTTCAGTCCACCAGCTGCTCCATCGACCATTGACAGGATAGGTCCGGTCCCTGACCCTCAGTCATCTTCTCCTGTGTTGCAGATACAGCTCCAACTGCTCATTTCTTTCTAGACCACGCTCGTTTCCAGCTTGGGTCACTGCGCGGAGTCTGCGCGTTCTCCCCGTGTCTGTGTGGGTTTCCTCCCGGTGCTCTGGTTTCCTCCCATATGTCCTGAAAGACGTGCTATTAGGTAATTTGGACATTCTGATTTCTCCCTCGGTGTACTCGAACAAGTGTCGGAATGTGGCAACTCGGGGCTTTTTACTGTAACTTCAGTGCAGTGTTAGTGAAAGCCTACTTGTGACAATCAAGATTATTATTATTATGCTGTGGGTTGGGAGTCACATGTAGGCCAGACGAGGTAAAGATGGCAAATTTACTTACCTAAAGTACATTTGTGAGCCAGATGGGCTTTTTGCGATTATCAACAATGGCAATGGCTTCATTAGGCTTTTAATTCCAGATTTTTATTGAACTTAAATTTCACCATCTGCAGTGGTGGGATTTGAACCTGGATCCCCATAGCATTACTCTGTATCTTTGGTCCACTAGTCCAGTGACAATACCACTAGGAAATCACCTCCCCACCCCTTCCACAAACATTCAAACCCTCCACCACCGATGAACAGTGACAACCGTGTGTACCATTTATAAAATGCACTGAAGTAACTTGCCAGGATTCCTTAAACAGCACCTTCTAAACCTACTACCACCACCATCTCGAATGACAAGAGCAGCAGATAACTGGGTATCCCACCACCTGGAGGATTCCTTCCCAGTCATTGACCACCCTGACGGAAAATATATCGCCGTTCCTTCACTGTCGCTGGGGAAAATCCTGGAACTCCGTCCATAACAGTGAGTGTACGTACACCTCAGGATCTGCAGCAGTTCAAGAAGGCACCTCACCACTACCTTCTGTAGGGCAAGTAGGGATGGGCAGTAAATGCTGCCCTAACCAGCGACGGCCACATAAATGAATTTTTTAAAAACCCTGGGCGGGATTCTCTGCAAATCTGGTGCAGCGCTCCCCAGGGATTCTACGACTCGCCAGCTGGCCAATGGGATTTCCCATTGTGGGCAGCCCCACGCCGTTCGGAAATCCCCGGGCTGCCAGCGCAACGGAGAATCCCGACAGTGGAGAATCCAGCCCCCTGTCTTTCCCTGTCAATATCTTGAATACTTGGATCAGATCACCCTTTGACCTTCTAACTTCCATCAAAAACAGGTCTAATTTGAGTAATCGCTTCTCGTAACGTAATTCAGGTATCATTTTTGTAAACCTAAGTTGCACTCCGTCCAAGGCCAAAATATTCTTCCAAATGTGTGGTGCCCAGAACTGCTCAAAGTACTAACTAGGGTTTTGTATCGCTGCAGCATCACCCCTGTGTCTTTATATTACAATCCTCGAGATATAAAGGCTAGCATTCCATTAGCCTCTTTGATTTTTTTCTGCACTTGTTCCTGGCATTTAAAAAATATATACTTTTATCCTCCTCATTTTCATCAAGTAAACAACAAAAGAAAACAAACAAAAACAAATACAGTAACAATCCCCCAAACACCAGCCCCTTTAGCATTCAAACCAAATCCCCCAAAACATAACCCCTACAATCCAAGTAAAAAAACAAAAGAAAATTAACAATCACCTCGTAAACAATGTATTCAAAACCAACAGTAACCTCCCCCCCCCCCCCCCCCCCCCAATGTTGGATGGCAACCAATTCTTGAAAGTGCATGATAAACAGTCCCCAAGAATTGTAGCCCCTTCCTTTATCCCCCTCTGCTCAAACTTCACCTACTTGCGAGTCGGAAATTCCAGCAGGGTCCCCCCCGCCACCAAGCTGAGGCACAGGGCGGAGAAGCTGACCTCCATCCCAACAGATCCGACTCCGTGCAGTCATCAAGAAGAAGGTTAAGACATCCGACCCGCACCTGCCTGAACCCTGGCCGGTCTGACATCTCAAAAATGACTTCTAGGGACCCTAGTTCGAAGCTCACATGCACTTCCCCTGAGATGACCTTGAAAACCACCCTCGAATACTTCTCCATCTTCGGGTAGCACCAAAACATATGAACATAGTTTGCCGGGTTTCTCCCACAGCGTTCACACACATCCTCCACTCCCTAAAAGAGTCGGCTCATCCTTACCCTCATGAGGTGCACCCTATACACGCCCCCCCCCCCCCCCCCCCCCCAAGGCCCGCCCTCCCAAATAAACGAGGGAATCAGCTTATCCACTTCCTTAAAAAATGTTTTCGGCAAAAAGACCAGCAGGCCCTGGAATCAAAACAAATATCGCGACAGCACATTCATTTTAATAGCCTGCACCTGACCTGCCAGTGACAGAGGGAGACTATCACACTTTGCCAAATCCGTTTTCACCCTCCCCACCAAGCTAGTAAAGTTGTATCTATGGACTCGCCCCCAGTACCGTGCCATCTGCACCCCCAAATTCCTAAAGTAGTTGCCGCCCTGTGGAATGGCAGCCCTCCCAACCCTGCCCCGACCCCCAGGCCGGGACATCACAAAGTATTCGCTATTTTCCTGGTTTAATTTATACCCTGAAAAGGACCCAAAAGTTTGGAAAAGTTCCATTATATCCCCCATCGATGCACTCGGCTCTGATACATATAATAATAGATCATCCACATTCAGAGACACCCTGAGCGGAGTTCTCCATTGCCCGATGCCGAAATCAGGAACAGCGATCGGGCGGAGAATAGCTCCCGACTCTGAAATCGCAGCAGGCCCCGGTTTGACCCTAGGTCACGATGCTCCACCCCCTCCACCCCCTCGGTGACATTGGGACGCGTGTTGTGCGTAGTCGCAACCCCATTGGAATGTCATTAGCGGGCCCACCTGACAGCATGGGCCACGTGTGGTCTCAACAGTTGTGAGCTGGCGTGGCGGCTGCGGAGAGAGAGTAAGGGCTTGCGGACTGTGTCCAGCACTGCCACGCTTGGCCGAGATCCGTGCTGCTGGCTGGGGGGCTTCTGCAAGGGCTGGGGGGGGCGGGGGGGGGTTTCGGGGTGGGCGGGTACGCGATCCAACACAGCTGCGCTATCTTTTCCGGTGCAATTGGTGCATGTGGGGAGCTGTAGGCGTACGCGAGGCTGCAGCTTGTCACCCCTGCACATGTGCAGCACGGACCCAGCGATTCTCCAACCATTTCCTGCTCATTCTGCGGGTGTTACACGCAGCACCGGTGCTAGCCCCTCACTGGTTGCAGAATCGGTGCGGGTTTTGCACCTATTTTCCCGTCATGAAACACCACGGCTCCTCCGTTGGTGTCGGCACTTATCCTCAGGAATGGCGAATCCGGCCCTTATGTTCCAAACGCTCCCCCCTGAAATATTCCGTTCCACATTCCCAAGCTTCTCAGAACGATGGCCAAAGGCTCAATCGCTTACGCAAATAGATGGGGACATATAACACCCTTGCCTGGTCCCTCGGTGCAGAGCAAAGTACCCCAAACACATATTATTTGTGTGGACTCTCGCCCTTGGTTCCTTTTATAATAGCCGTACGAATTCCGTGAGTCCCGGCCAGTTCCAAACTTCTCAAGAACTGCAATCGAATACCCCCATTCTACTCAATCGAATGCCTTTTCCACGTCCAGCGCAACCACTACCTCTGTCTCCTTCCCCTCAGACGGCGTCATGATTACATTTAGCACCCTCCTAATATTTAAGAAAAGCTGCCATCCTTTCACGAACCCCGTCTGGTCCTCCCCCATCACCTTCGGAAGGCACACCTCCAACCTAGCCGCCATTACCTTCGCCAATATCTTTGCATTCACATTCAGTAGCGATATAGGTCTGCACGACCCGCACTCTGTCTGGTCCTTATCCTTATTCAGCAACAAGGAAATTGAGGCCTGCTGCAATGTTTGGGTAGCATCCCCTTCCCTCAAACATCCCCACCATCAGCGGCGCCAATTTGTCCTTAAATTTCTTATAATACTCCACTGGGTACCCATCTGGCCTTGCCATCTTCCCTGGTTGCATCCTCCCAATTGCCTCCTTTACCTCCTGTTCCACGACCGGCCTCTTCAATGTGGTCCTATCTTCCTCCCCAACCTTGGATACTCCAAACCGTCCAGGAACTTCCACACCCCCTGATCCTCCCCTGTATGGTTCCGACCCATACAAATTTTCATAGAACTCCTCAAACATCCTGTTAATCTGGTCCGGGGCCACCACCAATTTCCCCATCCTATCCCGCACCTGGACAGTTTCCCTCGCCGCTGTCTCCCTCCGAGGTGGGCCAGGCAACATGCCCCGCCTTCTCCCCATACTCATAAATCGCTCCCCTCGCACGCCTGAGTCGCACACTGACTTCGCCATGGATTAAAACTAGCTTGTAGCTCCCTCCTGCTGGCTAAAAGTGCTGGATCTGCATCGCCCCCATACCTCCTGTCCACCTCCAACATCTCATCTGTTAGCCTTTGACGCTCTTCCCTCTCTTTATCCACTTTAGCCTTAAATGATATCACCTCCCCCCTTACCACCGCCTTCAGGGATTCCCATACCACCGCCTGCAATACCTCCCCATGCAGTTAAAACCCACGTACTCCTCAATCACCCTCCCAATCACCCTGGTCTCTGCACTGCCCCTTCTCCAAGGCAATGTCCACCCAATGCAGCGCGTGATCTGAAATTGCTATCGCCAAATACTCTGATCCCCTAACCTCAGCCAACAGCGCCTTCCCTACTACAAAAAAGTCTATCCTCGAATAAATCTTATGAACCGGAGAGAAAAACAAATACTCCCGCTCCGTTTGGTGCAAGAACCTCCACAGGTCCATCCTTACCAATCCCATCATAAGCCCAGACAGCACCTTCGCGCCCCCCCCCCCCCCCCCCCCCCGACTAGGCAAGTGAGCGTGGCTGTCACCTGTCCAGCCTTGGCTCCTGCACCAAGTTCCAGTCCCCTCCCACTATTATCTTCCTCACGGTAGCATGGTGGTTAGCATCAATGCTTCACAGCTCCAGGGTCCCAGGTTCGATTCCCGGCTGGGTCACTGTCTGTGTGGAGTCTGCACGTCCTCCCCGTGTGTGCGTGGGTTTCCTCCGGGTGCTCCGGTTTCCTCCCACAGTCCAAAGATGTGCGGGTTAGGTGGATTGGCCATGCTAAATTGCCCGTAGTGTAAGGTTAATGGGGGGATTGTTGGGTTGCGGGTTACGTGGGTTTAAGTGGGGTGATCAGGGCTCGGCACAACATTGAGGGCCGAAGGGCCTGTTCTGTGCTGTACTGGTCTATGTTCTAAACCCTACATCATCCCAGTTAGGGCCATGCACACTTGCCAATGCCACCAACGCCCCCGTTACTATCATATATCTGCCTCCCTGGTCCGCCACCACCCTCCCCATCTCGAACCTCATTCTCTTACTGGCCAAAACTACTATCCCCCCCTCCCCTCACGCTCTTCTGTCGAACCCCGAATGAAACACTTGGCTTACCCAGCCCTTCCTGAGCCACACCTGATCTTTCACCGTCAGATGAGTCTCCTGTAGCATAACCACATCGGCCTTTAAACTTTTTAGGTGTGCAAACACCCTCGACCTCTTCACTGGCCTCCCCAATCCCTCACATTCCACGTAACTAACCTGACCACGGGTCTCTCACCCACCCCCCCGCCCCACCTATCCACTATCATCATAACTCTAGGCCCCGCCCACTGGACCTGGCCCACCCCGTCTCATTGTTGCCATCAAACCCCTCCCCCACTCCCAGAATCCCCCATCCACTTCCTCTCGAAAACACCTCAAGCATTAACAATTCCCCCCCCCCCCACCCTTTTCACACCTCCTCGGCCCATCAAAACCTGTTCACCAGGCTCCAATGTCTGCCGCCCTTCCCTCCACCGCACCTCTGTTCACTAGCCGACTTAAGCTTGCTAGCGTGGAGACCCCTGCCCAGGCCCTACTACCCTCCAATGCCCTTCGCCCACCCGATCCCAGGAAAACAACAAGAAACTACATATCCTTTTCAAACAAACAAATCCAGTGCAAACATACAAACCCAGAAAACTGTCGTTCTAAAAAATCTCCACTGTTACCTCATCCAAATCGACAACTCTACCCCATTTAACCCATATAACATGAAATAAAAAATAGAACTATGTACACTCTTCCATCCCCCACCCCTCAGTCCATGACCAGTTCTTAGTCCCATTCCTCACTTCTGCCCCAATCCTTCTGCCTTCACAAACGCCTCCACCGCTTCCACCGTCTCGAAATAAAAGTTTCTGGAGTTGTAGGTCACCCTCAACTTCGCTGGGTATACTATGCTGAACCGCACATGACTATTATACACTTGGCCAAAGGCTGCCTGCCTCCGCCAACTCCACGGTTAAGTCCTGGTAAATACATATACCAGCTCCAACCCAGTGCATCTCCTGCTTCTGCTTCACCCAACCCAACACCTGCTCCTTCACATGGTACCTGTGGAAGCAAATAATCACTGTTCTTGGCGGCTCATTCGTCTTTGGTTTAGGCCTCAATGACCAATGAGCCCAATCCAGGAGGGATTTCCCCCTTCCCTACCAGCTCTGCCAACATCTTGGCAAAGTACTCAATCGGCCTCGGGTCTCCACCCCTTTGGGCAGGCCCACGATCCTCAAGTTTTGCTGCCTCGATTTTTTCACAGATCCTCCAATTTAGCTAGCAGATATTTGTTGGCCTTGACCACCCTCTGCAGCTCCTCACCCATCGAGGTGAGCTGATCTCTGGTTTCCTCCACTCCCTTCAGTCTTTCACCCTGCTCTGGCACCTCAGCTGAAGTCCTCGACCCAGCCACCTTCACCGAGGCAATCACCTCCTCCACCAGCACCTTCAGCGCCGCTATCATCTCCTTCCTCATAACCTCCAAGTGCTTTGCAAACTGTTTCTCAAGTTCCAAAGCCATCATCTCAGTCACGTTTTGTGCCGTAAGCAGTGCGAGCCTGCCCAGCGACCCAGCCTCCGCCATCTTTCCAGCTACCAAGCTGACCCTTTCGCTCGACGGTGAACCTTCACTCGCTCCCTTCTTCATGGCGGTTTTCTTTTGGTTTTCCGACACCCCCTCCTTCCTTATGTCTTCCTCACTTAATTGTCAAAACATTGCCCCTAGAACCGGGCATTAAATTTTAAAAAATCAAGCCTCGAGCAGGAGCCACCCAACTTGTGACTTCTTCCTACATGCCACCACCGTGTACCTGAACCTCCAAGTCCCTTTGGACATCCACTGTATATAACTTATTTCCATTTAGAATGTACTCTGCTGTATTCTGTTTTGGTCCAAAATGGATAACCTCACGCTTGCTTAGATTAAATTCTATCTGCCACAATTTTGCCCAGTCACCTAGTCTGTCAATATCTCCTTGCAATGTTATGCTATCACCTAGGCTGTCTTCAATGCCACCTAACTTTGTATCAAACACAAATTTGGGTATATAACATTCTATGTCATCATCCAAGTGTGAAAATTAAGGCCACAACACAGATCCCTATGGTACACCATTAATCTGCCAATTATAGTAATTACCCATTATCCCATTCTCTGTCACCTGCCACTCAACCAATTTCCTGACCATATCAACCATTTGCGTTCAACTTTGTGGGCATCCACCTTGGTTAACAGTCTCTTGAGTGGGACTTTATCAAATGCCTTCTTGAAGTCCATATAAATGACATCAATAGACATTCCCCTGTCCACTACTTTAGTAACCTCTTCAAAAAATTCAATAAGATTAGTCAGGCATGACCTTCCCTTCATGAATCTATACTGGCTCTCACTGATCGACCAACATTTTTCAAGGTGTTGTTACCCCATCCCTAATTACAGACTCCAGCAATTTCCCCACCACAACTGTTAGGCTAACTGGTCTGTAATTCCCTGGTTTCCCCCTTTCACCCATCTTAAAAAGTGGAGTGGCATGTGCAACTTTCCAATCCAGAGGGACTACTGAATCTAGGGAACTCTGGAAGATTATAGTTAGAACATCTACAATGTGCTCCCCTACTTTCTTTAACACCTTTGGGTGGGAACCATCATGTCCTGGGGATTTGTCACTCTTTAGTTCCATTAAGTACCTGGTTACTGATGCTGTACTTACGTTAATTGTATTAAGTTCCTGTCCTCTATCGACCAATATTTTTTCAGGACTTCTGGCAAGTTATCCTCCTTTTCTACTGTAAATACTGAGGCAAAGTAATTGTTCAACATGTCTGCCATTTCCCCATTAAAACTGATATTGTCTCCATTTTCAGTTTTAGTGAGCCTACATTGTTCATCACCACCCACTTTTCCTTTGTATAACCTTAAAATGTTTTTGCATTGGTTTTGTTGTCCCTTGCAAGTTTCCTTTCATAATCCCTTTTAGTAGCTCTTATGAGTTGCTTTGTGACCCTTTGCTGGGCCTTGTAACCATCCCATTCATCTGGATCTGTGCTATGTCTTGCAATTTTGTAACCCTTTCTTTTAGTTTTATGCTATCCCTAACCTCTTTAGTTGTCCATGGCTGTTTTTTTTGCGAAGTGGAGCCTTTCCCTTTCACACAGATCTTCAGTCGTTTGACCCATTCACAGATCTTCCCAGTTTATCGTGAACAAATCTCTGTCTCATCCCATTAAAGTCAGCCTTACCCAAGTCTAAAATTCTGGTATCGGAAATGTGCTTTTCACTTTCAAACGCTTCATTGAAATCAATCGTGTTGTGATCACTATTTGATAAATGTTTTCGCACAGTTAGGTTACTAATTAAATTTGGGTGCATTACTCATAACTAAATCCAATATTGCCTGTCCCCTTTTTGCATCTAGGTCATATTGCTGCAGAAAACTATCCCAAACACATTTAAGAAATTCACTATCTTTCTGACAGCTGCTTGTCTGCCTCTCCCAATCTATGTGCTACTCTGCTACACAGGCTGTGCTACACTTGCCTAATTTCTGCCTATATACAATCTGGCACCACCTCAGAACTGTGACTGGGGGTCGATACACAAACACATTAAAGTTCTAGATCCTTTTTTGTTCCTCAGTTCCAGCCATGTGGTCTTCACAGGATCCTTCACCCTCATTATATCCTCCCTCACCATTGAAGTGACCGTATTCCTCATCACTAATCAGTAAGGCTACTCCTCCTCCCCCCCCCCCCCCCCCCCCCCCATATTCTGTCATAGAATTTACAGTGCAGGAGGCCATTCGGCCCACCAAGTCTACACCAGCCCTTGGATGGAGCACCCTACATAAGCCCAAGTTGCCACCCTATCCGCTTAACCCAGTAACCCCACCTAATATTTTTGGACACTAAGGGCAATTTATCATGGCCAATCCACCTAATCTGCACATGTTTGGACAGTGGAAGGAAACCGGAGCACCCGGAGGAAACCCATGCAGACACGGGGTGAACGTGCAGACGCCGCACAGTGACCTAAGTCGGGAATTGAGCCTGGGACCCTGGAGCTGTGAAGCTACCGTGCTGCTATCCCTCCTATAAACTTTATGATCTGGTATATTTAGTTCCCAGCCCCGACCACCCTGCAGCCATGTCTCTGTAATAGCTACTGCATCATAATCTTCATTTACGCCTGCAGCTCATCTAGTTGATTCCTTGCATTTGTATATAGAACTCCCCCCAACCTTCCCTCAGCACTGAAGTTTTATTTGCTCGTTTATTATATTTCACTTTTGGCTTAACCAGTGTACTTGTAGTTTTGCCATTAGCTGCAGTTCCTGACTATTTATTTACTCTCTGCCCTCTCTCTACTTGTTTTTGGAACTGTATCGAGTTCCTGGAACTGCACCAGTTCCCCCCAGCCTCTCCCTCACTCCCTATTTGTTAGTTTAAACGCTCTTGTGACCACCCTATTTATCCTTTGAACACTTTTAAGGTTGTAGTGGTGTAATTGGCTGAAGCTAAACTCACCGTACAATGTGAACTCGCTATTCCACATATCGAGTTGGGGTGCTTAACCATTTGCTAGTTCCGCACGTCTTTGGTAGGACAAGGTAATAAGTGAAACAACCAAGCGGAGGCGCAGTTGCACTGTATTATTAAAGTGACAGAAATTAAAAGCTGTTGCAAATTCTTTCCAGTCCTCAGTGTCAACATTCAAACTAAACTAGCATCTTTTATGAATGTACTTTTAGGTTTCAGTGTAAGCGAACCGAATAAAACTTTTTTTTAAAAAAAGAGTTGTGCAGGGGAACTTGAAGCAACTGTCTCTGAAGAGAGTGTGGAGCAGGCTGTGTCTCAGCTCCACCCTTGTTGGGGAGCAGCAGGAGGAGGAGGTGGGGACAGCAGTAACATCCGGACTGGAGTCCGGAAAGGAGCGGAGCTGGTCTAGCTCACGAACTGGATCGGGTTCGCCAGCAGCAACTCGGACTGGGGCTTTTTTGGTGCTGGTGACGCCGCTCTGGTCGCGGCTCGATCACAATCCCCGGCGGTGTGACGAGGCGACGTCTCTGCCTGAAGCTGCTGAGGGAGCCGAGTCAGTCCTGACAGCTGCCGGATGGGGTCTGAAGAGAGGAGCCTGGCTGATAAATTGCTGGAGGAGGAGGAAGAAGTTGAGCCCGGGGGCTCGGTGCGGGTCCTGCAGGTGAGAAGGAGCCAGAGGGAAGGGAGGTTAACATAACCAGGGCAACTCCTAGATTCCAGAGAGAAAAGCGGAACTAAAGATTGGAAATGTAAACAGAAAATGCATGCAGATACCCAGCAGCATCTTCAAATAGAGAGGGGCACTTGACCACAGTATAGGGATTGTGTAATAACCTCGACAATTCAAGCCCCATCAGTGCCAATCCAGAAAAGTCAAAATCGTTTCTGAGAATTAAGCTGATCAGATGAAGCATTGAAACAAAATACGTCTAATTTATAATTTAGCGGGAGAAGTCCTTGATCACTTATGGTCCAAGTCGTAACTAGAACAGGTGACAGAATTTGCTTGAGTGTTTACTTGGGGATAGTTTGCATGAGTTCACTCCGAATAAGATCAGGAACAGACTTCGCTGTGAAACCTTCCATGGTGAGGCGGTCCAGTGATTACAAGACCCTTTTTTTGTTTGAGGGAACCGCTAGGGTTTCAAATTGGTTAGTATTGACGTGCTCTTCTCTTCACCCCCCCCCCCCCCCCCCCCCCAATCTACGTTACAATCTTCAAATGATGAAGGCGCTGCACATGTTAATGTTCTTATGAGAAAACACATTTCTTGGAGTTTTAGTATATACGTAAATACTTTTTAAAGAAAATAAAACTCCCTTCTTGTGAACAAAGCTGAACTCACCTGGTCCCTTGATATTGATGTGCCCGCCTCCGCCCCATAAGAGTCAGTACCTTTGGGACACCAGGGAGAATAGAAAGGAGAATTGACATTATGCCTGAAATCACTTGATCTTCATTCTAACCCTCTGTTTGACTCTTTTTAGAGAAATCTTTTGCCATCTCTCCCAGACTTTTTTGTCCTATCTCCACAGAAGGGCAATGGACGAGCACTTCCATTCTGCCGTAAGCTCTGCTTTGCTGTAGGAGGTGCACCATATCAAATGACAGGAAATGCTATTGGTTTCTTCCTCCAGATCTTCCTGCTGGATGTGGTTCAGGTAAGGCCCATTCATACAAGTCATTTCAGTCCATTTTCAAATTTGTAGTCATTTCTTCAGTGAAGTGATGGTTACACAGTGGTTATGTAATGAACTAGCAACCTAGAAGTCACGAATCCAGAATTTTTTGTGACAAATTGAGAAAAAAATGCACCAAATTTATTCAAATCTGCCAAATTGTGTTCAAGTCCCAACTAATTCACCAACTAATTCCCCGGGAAAAGGAACTTGCCACCCCAACCCTATTTCTGACTCCAATCCATCAAGATGTGGTTGACCCTTAATACCCTCTGAATTGACTTAGAGTTGTATACCACCACAATATAATCTTAAACCTAACGCATCGTGTTAGTTGGTGGGAAATGGAAAACAGAAAGCGAATGACTACTTGGCTGAAAAATGATGTGCCTACCACCATAATAAATAGGAGGTGTAGGCCATAGAGCTCTTGAACTACTCCATCAATCAATAAGATCAATACTGATTTTCGATCTCAACTCCACTTTCCTGCCTTATTTCCATTGCATCAGCTCACTTAGTGTTCAAAACTATTATGATCTCTGTTAGATCTGTTGTTTAAAATGTTAAAATTATAGATGCCTCAATAAAATATTTTCTAAAAATAAACTATTGCAATCTCAATCTTAACTATACTGAACAACCAAACATTTACAGTCCCTTGGGTTAGAGAATTCTAATGATTCACAACCCTCTTGAGTGAAGATGTTTGTCCTCAGCTCAGTCCACAATAACTGTCTCCTTAATCTGATACTGTGCCCCTTAATTCTAAACTCACCAATGAGTGGCAATAGCCTCTTAGCTTCAACTCTGTCAAACTATTTCAGGGTCTTGAGTTCCACTGAGATCACCTCCCATTTTTCTAAATTCCAGAGAATATAGGCTATTCAATTGTTCCTCATAACTCAACCCTGTCATTCCAGGAATCCAGATTCTGCTTTGAACTTCTAAAGCAAATATATCCTTCTATGGGTACAAGAGATCAAAACTGTACACACTGCTCCAGATTCTTCAAAACCACGTAGAATTGCAGTAAGACTTCCTTACTTTTGAACTCCAACCCCCTTGCAATAAAGGCCAACATATAATTTGCCTTCCTAATTGCTTGTTGTACCTGTTAGTTAACAATGTGTTTCACATACCAGGTCACCCAAATCAAACAGAATACCACATTTCATAATTTCTCACCAGAATGCTGTTTTTATTCTTCCTACCAAAATGAATAACCTCATATTTTCCCACATTATACTCCCATTTGCCACATTCATGTCCACTCACTGAACCTATCATTATCCCTTTGCAGACTGTTGTGCCCTCCTTACAGCTAACTTTCCCATCTAGCTTTGCATCACTAGTAACTTTTGGGTGCATTATGCTCCGTTCTTTCATCTAAGTCATTAATATAGATTGCAAATAACTGAGACTCTAGCATTGTTCCTTGTGCTACTCCCTAGTAACCTCATTAGCCTGCCAACTTGAAAATGATCTAATTATTCTTAGGCTCTGTTTATTTTCTGGCCTTTAACCAATCCTCTATCCTTCCTGATATGTTACACCAACCCATAAGCATTTATCTCATGCAGCAACCCTTCACCTGTCAGCTTATTGAATACCCTTTGGAAATCCAAAAATACTGCACCTACTGGATCTCTGCTACCTCGCTAGTTACATACACAAAAGAACTCTCATTTGCCAAACACAGTTTCCCTTTCATATAACCTTGTTGACTCTGTCTAAATATATTTTTGGCATTATGATTTTTTAACTGTGCTGTTACCACTTCCTGTTACCACTCTGTAACTACAGTATGTACAGGATATATTGCAGCATTTTTACAAACTTTAAAATCAATATTGTGTTTTTAACTGGTGCATGTGTTCGGATATTGCTAATGTTCTAGTTTGTGGTTTAACTTAAGCTTGTACATTTGCTAATACCATGACATGCAATAACAGGAGAGAATGATGTTCTTCAGCTAAATGTTCCAACCTATACATTCTTCTATGCTATCATGAGTTATAAAAAAATAATTTGGAGTACCCAATTCATTTTTTCCCCCATTTTAGCATACCCTGCCCATTTTATTTGGGGGGGGGGGGAGGGGGGTTGGGAGTCGTGGGGGTGACACTCACGCAGACATGGGGAGAATGTGCAAACTCCACATGGACAGTGACCCGGGGCCAGGGTTGAACCCACGTAAGGCAGCAGTGCTAACCACAGTGCCGCTCCTATGCTATCATGCAGTTAACTCTGTTTCCCACTTCCTCTATTCCACTATTGATAACCAGACATTCAGCCACCTATACCTTTTCCTCCTAAAAATGAATCACTGGATCCTCCACCTTTATGTCTTTTGTTTCTCAAAATCTCCATCACAATCCTTCTAATTACATTTCCTTTAGTCACTTGCCCTATTTCTTATACTTTCTCTTTTCCTCCTCAGGATATCTGCTGGTTCTCATTTTCCTTGCAAAGCATTTTTAGCTGCCTTTTTGTGAGGAGGATATTGAAATATCCATGATAGGGATGGAAATAGTGGACCTAGGCGGTATTTATGCTATTAGATTTGACTGTATATGGGATTCCTGACTGGAGCTGCACATTGCACCTTCTTTCTGTGGCCTCATCGCAACCTACTTCTCTTATCTCCTCCAGCCCTACAACCATCTGATGTCTCCGGGCTCCTCTAACTCTAAACTCTTTTGCATCCTGATTTTTTAACCACTGCACCCTTTGCTTCAGCTACATAGGCCCTATTCTGGAATCCCTTCTATAATACCCTCCGTGTCTCAATTCCTCTTTCTCCCGTCAAGATGCTCCTTAAAACCTACTCTTTATTATTGCAACAACACTTTTTAAGTACAGGATTTATAGTTAGTCTTTCACCAAAAGACTTCAACAAAATCATTAAGCTCTCACACTGGAAGAAGCTATGTAAAGCAAAAAGGAGTTTTGTAATAGATATACAGATTTTTGTGACTTGTTTAAGATCGTAGAATATGAAAGTCTAATTGAAAATAGCTTTCTCCTGAGTTGAGAAGGCAGCTTTACATCTGATGGGCTCAACATTGTTCAAGGAATAAGTACTCTTGTTCCTTGAAATCTGCTTGCTATAATTTCAGCAACCATCATCAAAGAAAACAGTTTCCGAACTACCATTCTTATTCTATGGAAAAATCCTTGTTTAGGATTCCAGTTTTGTAGTAGCACGATAACTGCTCCTTCTGCAAGGCTATGTTTGTGTGGTGGTATGTCCATTAGAGTTAGACTGTCCAGAAACTTTGGAGGATATAGACTGTTATCATTTTTGTCTATTGTATTAAAGCTTATGTATTTCAATTCACCTGACAACCTTTCTAAGCTTTTATATTCCAATCTAGTGAATATTCATTTTTAGCACAAATAATAACTTTTGAATAATTTGTATCAAATAATTGTCCTCACCATTTTGCCACACTTAACACATTCTATTATTTCATCAAACCCTACTGTGCCATCTCTGTCAAATGGCATTTCCCTTCCTTCCCTCCCATGCCATCCATCTCAATCCCATTCCTTTCATGCCATCCCAATCCTGCTCTTGCCATCTCCATCCCTCCCATCAATTTCATCCCATGGAAACTCTCCAACCGGCAGAACCTTGTTGCTGGGCTGCTTGTACTTTCCACTGTTCTTCTCTGTCGTCCTGCTGCTGCCTCCACCAGCTACTGACAACTGCATGTACGCTCATTGCTTCAGCATTTCACATGCCTCAGCAAATGCCAGATACTGCCCATCAAATAAACCCTCCAACAACCACAAACCTTAAAATGATCAATCAAAACAATGCTGGCAGGCAAAAACTATTTTTTAATATAGATTCTAATTTTTATTCAAATTGACCAATGAAGGATTTGTGATGTAGTTTGTTTCCTTCAGTACTATTGCGAGTTGACAGTTTAAATCACTGACTGCTCACAACAACTGACTGTTTGGTGGCAATTATTTTATGCATTTATGAATCTTCTCTCTCTTTCAGATGGAGGCTTTCTATGCATCTCTGATTTTATTCATAGGTCGAGTTTGGGATGCTTTCACTGATCCAATTGTTGGATTCCTCGTCAGCAAAAGCAGAAGAACAAGATTTGGAAAGCTGCTTCCTTGGTGAGGCATATTATTACGATCCTGGACCAGATCCCAACATTTACTAGGATACTGGACTGAAACCACAACATTTTATTTAATTTGTAAGACTGT
Organism: Scyliorhinus canicula; assembly: GCF_902713615.1. NCBI lineage: Eukaryota > Metazoa > Chordata > Chondrichthyes > Carcharhiniformes > Scyliorhinidae > Scyliorhinus > Scyliorhinus canicula. Next base: position 168,566,178 of record NC_052152.1, read on the forward strand.
GAGGAAAGGACACTTCATTTCAGGAGTGACTCCATACCCAAATAAGGATATGGTATATTAAAACAAACTTTATTATTAACACATTACTAAAATAGCTTTAACATCATACAATAAATAGCTTACAATTACCAGTTAAACTATGCTTAACAATAAAATGAAACATTTTTAAGGTCCTAACTGCTATCTTTTATCTCCAATCAAGCAAAACCCATCTCGGGTCAAAATCCATTTTTAAATACAGTTGGCAAACACAGAAATACTAGAGAGATGTCTTGGACAAACTGCTTTGAGAGCGGTTCATAGAACATAAAACATAGAACATACAATGCAGAAGGAGGCCATTCAGCCCATCGAGTCTACACAGACCCACTTAAGCCCTCACTTCCGCCCTATCCCCCTAACCCAATGAAACAACCTGCAGATTCTTGCTCATGTCAAACTACTGTTTAACTTCCCAACATTTGGCAAAAACTTTTTTATCTGTTCACAGCAAAACCTCAAACTCAATGCCTGACTGCTTCAGCCATGGCGCCACATATTAACTACATCATGTCTACCCTATTAACTGAGTCATGAGCATCTTGTTATGACTAATCACACCCTGCTCAATTATCTAAACGCCAGGGAGCCTTCCTCATATAAATAAAATTCCATCAGCTCTGTTTAGGTAAACACTATACATGGTTGGAATTAATGATAATCTTAATTTTATGATGCTTTAATTACCTCTTTTGTAGCCCTAGTGCCATCCTGTCTTTTAAACCAGGATTTTTAAAGCAATTCTGCAGTAGATACCTACCCAAACTAACCCGGGTTTTTAACCATTACTGCACCTGATACATATAATGCAATATATATCTGAAATTCCTACATTATCACAGTACCTTGAATCATATTTTCTTGCTACTTATAGGGGAATGCGAGAATCAGTGCAACTGCAGCTGAGGTTTTCAATAATTTCTGAGATCAGAGAGACGCTGCAGGCTGCTTACTAAAGTAATTATATAAAGAAACATCAACTATTAATTGAAACAAGTACTCCAATTTTCTCCTCCGGGTTAAGCTCTGCACTTTTAGATAGAAGGGCTGCCTGAGTTATCAGACTGAGGAAAACCATCTGATGATGTGTTGAATCATGCAACTACTTCAATTTAAAATGACTGGATCTTCAATGAAATGAAATGAAAATCGCTTATTGTCACGAATAGGCTTCAATGAAGTTACTGTGAAAAGCCCCTAGTCGCCACATTCCGGCGCCTGTCCGGGGAGGCTGGTACGGGAATGATGCAGAATGAACTGAAGAACTGACAAAGATCTGTGACTATCTGATACTCGATAATTTATTCTGAACTTTAAATGGATATTGTTAAAACGCTCTTTAGCTCCTCATCAATATTATCTATAATCCACCTTTTTAGTCCGTTTTTTATCTTTATGAATACTAACTCAACTTCATTAACTGACTTTTAAACCACTTCCACTCCTCTTGACCATTTAACTTTGCTAATCTTGAAAAATATGTATTCTTTCAGACCTTGTGGTTAATTATTGCTTTGATTTAATTTTAAAATCTCACCCCAGGATATTGAGAGTAATTATTGTTTACTTGCATTTTTATTTCGTACCCAAGATTTATTCTGCTTGATCTGCATGTACAGATTGTTATCAAGCTGAGTATGCAAGGAAGAAGTATTTTTGGCAGATTAGAACCGAATTGTAATGAGAACAATTTATTTAAACACAAATTGAAGATCAGATAAATGTGACTGAAAGGTTATGATGAAATTCCACCAACAAATATTCTGAACAATATTAGTGCATCAACAAAACAAAACCGCAGTCATTTGGTGATGGAACAGATAATTTGTGAATTAATTGCTCGTAAACGCACAACAATAGAATCCCTACTGTGCAGAAAAAGGCCATTTGACCAGTAAAGTCTGCACTGACCCTCTGAAAGAGCACTCTACCTAGGCCCACTCCCCTGCCCTAGCCCCATAACCCCATCTAACCTGCACATCTTTGGACGCTAAAGGGCAATCTTAGCATGGCCAATCCACCTAACATGCACATCTTATGACTGTAAGAGCTTTCAAACTATGTGATATTGTGATGCATTAAATCTGGAGAATAAGTGAACAGTGATGGACTCTGGATAAAATGACACGACAACTAAAATTTAGGAATTACATTTTTATAGCATATCAATAGTTGTGAATAATTCCCTTCTCATCTGTCTTTCTCTAGGATATTGTTTTCCATGCCATTTGGAGTGGCTTCTTATTTCCTGTTATGGTTCAGTCCTTCTTACACCATGTCCTGGAAATACAGCTTCTTCTGGTATCTTATGACCTACTGTGCATTTCATACCTGCATGAGTGTAAGTTTTTTTTTAGTGTAACCTGAAGCCAATGAGACACTTACACCCAGCAGTTGTGGGAGTGGGACTGGTTGATATTTCCATATCTATGTATCAGACAGCCATCTTTACATCTGAACATTGAGGTCCATATCCCTCTTGAATGCCTCAATTGAACCTGTTTCCATCACACTGTCTGGGAGTACATTCCAAATCTTAACCACTTGTGTGCAAAGTCTTTTCCTTGTGTCGCCATTGCTGCTTTTGCAAATTATCTTAAATCCATGACCTTTTGTTCTTGATCCTTACACTATGGGAACAACCTTTCTCCATCTACTTTGTCCAGACCCCTCATAATTTTGGAAATCTCTTTCAAGTCTCTTCTCTTCAAAGAAAACAGCCCCAACTTCTCCAATCCATTTGCATAACTGAAGATCCTCATCCCTGGAACCATTCTCATGATTTTTTTTCTGCACTCCCTCTAACATCTTCACATCTTTGCTAAAGTATGGTGCCCAGTACTGGATGAAATACAACCGTTGAGACCAAGACACTATTTTGTACAAGTTTAACATAACTTACTTGCATTTATACACTACATCCGCCCCTATTACTAAATCCTAGGATACTGTCTGCTTTATTAACTGCTCTCTCAACCTGTCCCACCACCTTCAATGACTTATGCCCATACACACCCAGGTCCCTCTGTCTTTGAATCCCCCTTTCGAATTGTAGCGTCTGTTTTATGTTGCATTTCTGCATTCTTCCTCCAAAATGAATCACTTCACACTTCTTGGCATTAAATGTCATCTGCCATCTTCCATCCATTCTACCAGCCTGTCACATCCCTTTTGAAGTTCTGCACTATCATCTTCATGGTTCACAATAGTTCCAAGTCTTGTATTATGTACACATTTTGAAATTGTGCCCTGAACACCAAGGCTTAGGTCTTTAATATATATCTGGAAGAGCAGGGGTCCCAACACTGACACCTGGGGAACTCCATTATAAACCTTTTCTCAGTCCAAAAAGCATTATGCTTAATTTTGTGTCACTCAGGCAATTTGATGTCCATATTGTTCCTTTCATTCCATAGACTCCAACTTTTCTCACAAGTCTGTTTTGCGATACTTTATCAAATGCCTTCTTGAAGTCAAGTACACCACATCAATAGCTTTACTCTCATCAACCTTCTCTGTTACCGCATCAAAAACATTCAGAGCAAGTTAATTAAACATGATTTGCCCTTATCAAACCAATGCTGATTTTCTTTAATTAACCCACATTTGCCCAAGTGACAATTAATTTTGTCCAGAATCATTGTTTTGAGAAGCTTTCACCCAAAATTAAACTGACTGGCCTGCAGTTAATGAGTTTATCTTTTGAATAAGGGTATAAGATTTGCATTTTTCCAGTGTTCTGGCACCACCCGAGTCTAAGGAAGACTGGAAAATAATGGCCATTGCTTCTGCAATTTCCACACTCACTTCCTTCAGTAATCTTAATTGGAATGCATCTGGTCTCAGAGCCTTGTCAACTGTAAGTACTGACAGCCTATCTATCCAATACCACCTTTTCAATGTTTAAAAAAAAATAAACTTAGAATACCCAATTCACTTTTTGCAGTTAAAGGGCAATTTAGTGTGGCCAATCCACCTACCCTGCACATCTTTGGGTTGTGGGGGCGAAACCCACGCAAACATGAGGAGAATGTGCAAACTCCACACAGACAGTGACCCAAGGCCGGGATTGAACTTGGGACCTCGGCGTTGTGAGGCAGCAGTGCTAACCACTACACCACCGTGCTGCCCCCACCTTTTCACTGTTAAACCCTTCAAGCGCCCAAATGACTTCCTCTTTTACCATGACCTGTGCAGCATCTTGTTCTTTGGTAAAGACAGATACAAAGTAACTGCCCCTCTGCCTCCATGAGTACATCCCCCTTTTGGTCCCTGGTTCAGCTTATTCCTCCCCCAACCAACTTTTACTATTTATAGGCTTACAGAAGACATCTGGATTTCCTTTCATATTAGCTACTGGTCTCTTTTGATAATCTCTACTTACTTTTAATTGCTTTTTCACTTCCCCTCTGAACCTTCTATATTCACCCTGGTTCACGCTTGTATAGTCCAGCTGACACCTATCATAAACACTTTTTTTCTCCTCCCACTTAATTTCTATCTCTGTCATCCAGGGAGCTCTCGATTTGTTTGCCCTGCCTTTCCCCTTCCTGGAAATATACCTTGTCTGTGCCCAAACTCTCCCCTCAAAAGGCAGTCCATTGTCCACATACTGTTTGGCCTGCCAACCTTGGATTCCAATTGATCAGGCCAGATCTATTATCACCTCACTGACAAAAAGGTACATTAACATTGCTCAATGTGATCTATTGCTCAGTGTAATCTTATAGGACATCAATCACTGAAAAAGATGTAGAGGATGACATTTGCAAGAAAATTAGGAGCAGGAATTATAGAGTAGTTATAATGGGAGACTTTAATTACCTGAATGTAGGCTGTGACAGTAAGAGTGTAAAGGGCAGAAGGGGGCAAGAGCTTCCGAGTTTGTTCAGAAAAACTTTCTCCAGCCATGTTTCCAGTCCACAGAGAAAAGAAACATTGCTTGGGAAGGAGGTGAGCTAACTGGATCAAGTAATAATAATCTTTATTGTCACGAAGTAGTTAAGTAGGCTCACATTAACACTGCAAAGAAGTTACTGTGAAAAGCCCCTAGTCACCACATTCCGGCACCTGTTTGGGTACAAGGAGTATTCAGAATGTCCAATTGACTTTCGGGACTTGTGGGAGGAAACTGGAGCACCCGGAGGAAACCCACACAGAGACAGGGAGAATGTACAGACTTGGCACAGACAGTGGCCCAAGCCAGGAATTGAACCTGGGATCCTGGTGCTGTGAAGCAGCAGTGCTAACCACTGTGCATGTGTCGCCTGCAATATCAATAGGGAAGCATTTTGTGGACAGTGATCATTGTAGCATAAGGTTTCAGTTGGCTATGGAAAAGGGCAAGGAATATCCAGAGGCTGTATCTACTGCATGGGTGATATGCAAAAGACACTCTATATCGTCCCATCAAGATTAAATAATGTTCAGCTACAAAGGAAAGCTTCTTTTGCGCTGCCATCAAGTATTTCCTATCAGTGTGCCTGGTCAGTACTTAAGATGAACACTGCTATTGTACCAATTCTTTTATACTCATTCATGGGATGTGGGCATCACTGACAAGACCAGCAATAATTACCCATCACTAATTGCCCTTGGTAAAGTGGTCTGAGCTGGCTTATTGAACCACTGCAGTCCATCTGGTGTAGGTATTACCATAGTGCTGTGAGGAAGGCAGTTGAGCACTAGTTCAGTCCCCACACCATCCATTCAGATTGCCAATCTTGAGAGGTCTTCTGCTGTAGTCTTGTCCCAATATTGTTAGTTTGTCCATGTTTAAACTCTGGCTGACGTCTCCGTTTGCAACTGAAAATCGATGAATTCAAGTTTCCTATGCAGTTTTCTGCAGAGCCCTTGTTTGTGTCACCATTCACAGCTCAGCCAAAGTTTCTAAAGTGTTAGGCGGTGAGATTTGATGGCCACACTTAGCAGTCAGGAGAGATCACAACAGCCAACACCGGACCTATTCTTTTTATGTCTCAATGAATATGCCAGATGTGGCACTGAGATAATTGACAGAGAAACAAAAAGCAAAATGAACTGAGATGGGCATTATTTAGGAAATTAGTAATGCTACTTACAATTACTGTTTTCTAACAAAAATAGACTAATTCAAATGACAACCCATCACTGGGTGGTTTAGATCACTTGATTTACCTCACAATTGGTTATATTTTTGTTGACTTCGAATGAAACTGAGTGTGAAGGATGACTCCGGCATTTGTCACTCACCACAGCATCAATGTATCTCTTTTTTTCTTCAAGACCAGTTGCAACTTTTCTTTTGAGTCATGAGTTAATATAATAACTGCCTTTATTTTTAGAGTTCCTGTACTTGCTTACTGCCAGGGTGTGCAAATAAAATAAGAGTGGCCAGCATTTGAGGGGAGATGATACTTTTTTTTTTGTAGTATGTAAATAGTCTTTTGGACATAGTGAAAACAATAATGTGGGTATTACATTTTTAAAGGCAAAAGATTGAACAGGAAACTATTTAGAAACATGGAAGTGGAAAAGATTGGTTAACCGTTGAGTGTAATTCTTCATGAACATTGCCTTTGCAGATTTATCTTTAAAATGGTTTAAGATCAAATCTTCTGATTTTTAAGATTAAGGGCAACTGAGTATGGTATAGGAAACATCTCTTCCTTTTTCAGTAAGTAGTTGCTGTGTTTGGTGTAGTTTCAGGCCCTGTGCTGTCCGCTAAGTAAGCAGCAATTGGCACCTTTTAACAGGAATAAATCTCGAAAGGTGTCTCCTGGGAGGAGATCAGTAAAAATGGATGTTGAGCAGGAGGAGATATTAATAATGGTTTTAAGGTGGTTGTTTAAAGTGGAGAGGGAGGTGCAGAAGCAGTGAGTTCCAGAGCTCGGCCCCAAGTTTGATGCAGCCGTTTCTGGTGCAGTAAATGGGGAAAATGCACAAAGGCAATGGGCAATAAATGTGATCTTGTCAGTGCACCGACATCCAAGAGCATGGGCAGGATTCTCCAGTAATTGGGCTATGTCCCCACGCCAACGTCAAAACGCGGGCGTTTCACTTTAGACTAGCTAGCAGAGCCCCGGAGTGCTTCTTGCAGCTCTGGCTGTGGATACGGGGCCCTGCACTTCTGGTTGGGAGTCCACACATGTGCAAGGTGGCGGCCTGCGGAGCGGCACCATGAATGTAGGTCCACCCAAGAACCAGCGCACGGATGGTGATTGCTTGCCTGGCCGTCTGTGAGCACCCCCGAAACTCGGGCGGCCATTCCCGACAGGCAAAACACGGTTAGAACTACGCCTTCGGGAACTCGGCCAGTTGTCCTTGCAGAATCGTCGCGGGGCCTCTGTCAATGGCCCCGTACCGAAGACCGTGCGTGATTCTCTGGCGACCGGAGAATCATGAGAGCGGTGTCACGCCGGATTTCGGCGCCAACGCCCATTCTCCGCCCCCCACGCGATCGCGATTTTGGTGCGAATGCTCGCCGAATCCCGCCCCATATATTTTTTCTTTGTTGGGGGCGTAGGGTGGTGAAGGAGAAAATTAGTACTCTGATTCTTGGAAAATACATCCCGTGTCATCATAAATTTCTAAATCCACTACAGCAAATTCTATTTTGTACACTTCAGGCATGCTTTACTTCCAATGCTTGAAATGTCTTGAAGTTAATTATGAAAAGAGACTTGCATATACATTGTGTCTTTTAAACACTGGACATAATGTTGGAAATGCAGAACCTAATTTGTGCAGAGAAACCCCCCTCAAATGACTAACAGTGATATGATAATCACCTGAGAATGTTTTTTGTGATAATTGAGGGCCAGCAGATCTTCCCGACTCCTCTTCAGAGTAAGTCAATGGGATCCTGTACATCAGGCTTGTGCAACCTTTCGATGGGGAAACGCGTTTCAATCTTTCTCTCCCTCAAGGGGTCAATGAGCAAATTTCAGAAAGATGAGGTTTGACACAATATTAAACATGAATTTGACGGGGGGGGGGGGAGGTGGTATGAAAACAAGCAACCTGTTGAGCAAAAAAACAGTGTCAATGCAATGAATTGAAAAGATCAGCGTGTGATTGGGTGAGAAGAGTGCCTGTTGGTGTGCGAGGGTGAATGAGATGCCACGGACAGGGTGTACACACTTCCATTTCTCTTCCTCTCTCGCACACACCCTCCCTCTCTCACATAAGCTGTCCACTTCACAGACCTGGCTCGCCCTCCTTCCCGTTGCCAACCCCTACCCGAGTTCCTGTCCCCATGCCCTTGGCCCTTGCCCTCCCATCTTGCCCTGTCCCCATCGTCCACCTCACTATAGCTCTACACCTCCTCCCACACACAGGTGGCCCTTGCTCCGCCTCCTGGCCCACCCTGCACTTGCTCTCTGGGTCTTGAAACACACCTTAAAAACTTACCGTCCCTCTCCGGCTTTTCCAATCCCAGGTTGGTTCCTCTCCGTTTTGCTGCTGATAGATCAGCAGTAAATGAAGGGAGGAACCAGCCTGTGATTGGATGAACAGCGTGCAGCAATTTTCGAAAAAAGTCAGTTGAATGTCCAAGAGTTTTGGTGAACTGTCCAGAAGGCTCGTTTGGGAGGGGGTGAGCAGACCATGAGGTAGAGAAGCCGAGTGTACGTTCACCTGCATGGTCACACAGCATCTCAGCTTAATATCTCATCTGAAAGGCGGCACCTCTGACAGTGCAGCACTCCCTCAAGTCTGATCATGTTGGTGCTCCAATCTCAGAGCGTGACTTGAACCCACAGCCTACTGCCTCAGAGGCAGGTACATTACCAAATGAGTTATGGCTAAATATGCTGAAGTGTTATCGATTAGTCTTTTCATATGTTGTAGGCTACATTTGCAAATGTATTCTTTAGCTTGTCAAGTCATTGGTCGGTTATTGCTAAATTTCAACGTTGGTGTGCCTGTCTTGCATGGGTAAAGCAGGCTGAAGACTATCCATGATTATTTTGTTTTAAGATATTTACAGCTTGCTGAACAAGGGTCCTTTTTATGCCTTGACTGGGATAGATTCATAATTCCGATTCCACAGTTGGAAAATGAATGGCTGACCTGGTTAGCCTGTAATATTGAATTATTAGTTGCTTAACTCAGTTGCCCATTAGCTCACAGCATACTTAATGGTGGGACTAACCTTTACCTTTTGATGAAAATAATAAATCAGAAGTGTTTTTTTAAATAATTGCTATTGAATCATGCTTTGTATTTTTATGTTTCTGTAGTGTTTCCATGTGCCCTATTCTGCTCTAACCATGTTTCTCGGCGGTGACCAGCGTGACAGAGATTCAGCGACTGCATATAGTAAGTACTGATTTTTCCTTCAGTTGGAATTTTTTGAAAATTCCAGTCTCTCCATTTTTGATTTCGTAAGACCATAAGTCGTAGGAGCAGAATTTAAAAAAAATTATTTTTATTCAAATTTTTGTCAAAAACAAAATGTTTGCATAACCGAACGCAACGATTAACAGAACAAAATAAATGTTAACCGTATATACAAAGAAAAGAACAATACAACGTAATGATTCCCCCGCTCGGGATGCTATTGTTGCTGACCTTTACTGCTCTCCTAGAAAGTCGAGGAACGGCTGCCACCTCCGAGAGAACCCCGCCATTGACCCTCTCAAGGCAAACTTCATTTTCTCGAGACTGAGAAACCCAGCCATGTCACTAACCCAGGTCTCTCCACATTACAAGGATCCGTCTCCGGGCTACCAGGGAGGCAAAGGCCAATACGTCGGCCTCTTTCGTTTCCTGAACTCCTGGATCATCTGACACACCAAAGGTCGCTATCTCTGGACTCTGCACCACCCGCATGTCTAAGATCTTGGACATTGCCTTAGTAAAGCCCCGCCAGATTCCCTTAAGAGCCGGGCATGCCATGAACATGTGGACATGATCTGCAGGGCTTCCCGCACACCTTGCACATTTATCCTCAACCCCAAAGAGCTTGCTCATCCTGGTTGCTGTCATGTGCGCCCGGTGGACCACCTTCAATTGGATTAAGCTAAGCCTGGCACATGATGACGAGGAATTGAACATATTTAGGGCTTCCGCCCATAGGCCCGCATGCAAACATCCACGTACTTTCAGTACTTCAATCGTAACATACTGCACAAGCCCGCTCCTCTCCCACCAGTACTACCCGCCATTTTATCCCTCCTACTCTACTCTACTCTACCTCCACCCCCCGCTGACGCTCACTCTCCCGCAAAGAAGTCAATAAATGGTTGCCACCTCCGGGCGAACCCCTGTACAGATCCCCTCAAGGCAAACTTAATTTTTTCCATACCCAGGAAACTCGACATGCCCACAAGCCACAACTCAGTCTTCGGGGGCTTTGAGTCCCTCCACGGCAATAGTATTCGTTGCCGGGCTATCAGGGAAGCAAAGGCCAAAACATCGGCCTCTTTCTCACTCTGGACTCCCGGGTCTTCCGAAACCCCAAAAATTGCCACCCCTGGACCCATCGCCACCCTTGTTTTTAGCACCCGGGACATGATGCCTGCAAATCCCTCCCGGTGCCCCTTAAGCTTGGGGCATGCCCAAAACATGTGAACGTAGTTCACTGGTCCTCCCGCGCACCTAGCGCATTTGTCCTCTATCCCAAAGAATTTGCTCATCCGAGCCACCGTCATGTGGGCCTGGTGAACGACCTTAAATTGAATCAGCCCGAGCCTGGCACATGTTGCAGTCGAATTTACCCTACTCGGGGCCTCTGCCCACAGCCCGTCCTCCATTTCCCCGCCTAGCTCCTCCTCCCATTTAAGTTTCAGTTCTTCCGTCTGGGACCCTTCCTCCCTCATGAGCACCTTATAAATATCAGAAACTCTACCCTCCCCTTCTTCCCCCCTAGAGACTATTCTGTCTTGGATCCCCATTGGCGGGAGGCGTGGGAAAGATGGGACCTGTCTACGAACAAAGTCCCGCAACTGTCGGTACCTAAAATCATTTCCCCTTACCAGCCCAAATTTCTCCTCCAAGCTCCTCAAACTCGCAAAGCTCCCTTCCAGGAACATATAGCCCACCCTTCCCACCCCCGCCCGCCGCCATACTCTAAACCCCCCATCCATACTCCCGGGGGCAAACTGATGGTTGTCGCAGATTGGCGCCCAAACCGACGCCCCCGTCTCCCCTACATGCCTCTTCCTCTGGCCCCATATCCGCAGGGTCGCCACCACTACCGGGCTGGTGGAGTACCTGGCTGGCGGCAGCGGTAGAGGAGCCGTGACCAGGGCTGTCAAGCTGGAGCCCCTGCACAATGAGGTGAAGGACTTTTTGAGGATCTGGTGGAAGGGCTGGGAGCCCCAATTAAAATTGAGGAACTAATTGAGGAGCTGGAGGGCACACAGTCAGGCAAGGCCCCGGGGCTACCTGGTAGAATTCTATAAGACGTTTTCAGAGATATTGACCCCACTGCTGGAGAGGACATTAAATGAAGTAAGAGAGAAGGAAGTCCCACCCCGGTCCCCCTCCAACAATGTCGCAGGCCTCAATTTCATTGATCCTGAAACGGGAGAAGGATCCGGAGCAATGCGGGTCGTACAGGCCAATTTCTCTACTAAATGTGGACGTCAAACTGCTGGCTAATATACTGACCACAAGGATACAGGATTGTGTCCCAGGGAATACCAGATGGGATTTGTGAAGGGCAAGCAATTCACGGCCAATGTTTGAAGGCTTTTAAATGTTATTATGATTCCCTCAGAAGGAGGGAAGATGGAGGTGGTGGTAGCGATGGATGTGGAGAAGGCTTTTAATCAGGTGAAGTGGGATTACCTGTGGGAGGTGCTGGGAAGGTTTGGGTTTGGTGAGTGCTTCACTGACTGGGTGCGGTTGCTCTATCAGGCATCAGCAGCGAGTGTGCGTACGATCCGGCTGAGTTCGGGGTATTTTAAACGACACCGAGGGACAAGGCAATGGTGCCCCCTCTACCCGCTACTGTTTGCTCTGGCCATAGAGCCACTGGCCATGGCGTTAAGAGCCTCTAGGAACTGGAAAGGCTGGTTCGAGGGGGGTGGAGCACCGGGTCTCGCTTCACACAGATGACCTGCTCTTGTATATTTCAGACCCGCTGCAGGGGGTGGGGGAAGTTATGCAAATCCTCGGGGAATTTGGTACTTTTTCGGGGTTTAAATTGAACATGGGGGGGAAAAGCGAGATGTTCGTGATCCAGGCAAGAGGGCAGGAGAAGAGGCTGGGAAAGCTGCCATTCAGAATGGTAGGAAGGAGCTTTCGATATCTGGGAATCCAGGTGGCCCGGGAATGGGAGGCACTGCACAAGTTAAACTATCCCGGCTCATAGAACAAATGAAAGAGGACTGTAAAAGATGGGACATGCTTCCGCTATCACTGGCGGGGAGGGTACAGGTGGTGAAAATGACGGTCCTCCCCAGATTTCTGTGTGTCTTTCAGTGCCTCCCCATCTTCATCCCGAGGGCCTTTTTCAAGCGGGTGAATAAGGTTGTTTTGGGCTTTGTGTGGGCGGGTAAAACCCTGTAAGTGAAGAAGCTGTTGCTGGAGCGCAGTCGGGGGGGGGGGTTGGCGCTGCTGAACTTTTGCAATTACTAGTGGGCGGCTAATATAGCCCATGATTTGGAAGTGAGTAGTAGGGGAGGGGTCAGTGTGGGAGCGAACGGAGGCGGCGTCATGCAAAGACACAGGTTTGGGAGCACTGATAACTGCACCTCTCCAGTTCTCGCCGGCCTGATACTCCACAAGTCCGGTGGTGGTGGCGGCTCTGAGAATCTGGGGGCAGGGGAGGAGATATAAGAGAGCGGACGCAGTATCGGTTTTGACCCCGATTTTATAATAATCATCAGTTTATACTGGATAGGCTGGATGGTGGGTTCCAGAGATGGCAAAGGGCAGGAATTAGGAGGATGGGGGTCTATTTATAGACGGGAGCTTCTCCAGCTTGAAAGCCTTGGAGGATAATTTTGAATTGCCAGCAGGGAATGGGTTTAGGTATCTGCAGGTGCGAGACTTCTTGAGAAGGCAGGTTCCAGCCTTCCCGCTGCTGCCACCATGGGGGATACAGGACAGAGTAGTTTCCAGTACCTGGGTGGGAGAGGGGAAGGTATCAGATATCTACCAGGAACTTTTGGAATCAGTGGAAACTCCGGTGGAGGAGCTGAAGGACAGTGGGAAGATGAGCCAGGAGGAAAGATGGAGGTGGGTCTGTGGGCGGATGCCCTAAGCAGGATTAACACATCCTCATCATGTGCCAGGCTCAGCCTGATACAATTCAAGGTAGTCCACTGGGCACACATGACGGTGGCCCGGATGACAAGTTTTTTGGGGTAGAGGTGTGCGAGGTGCACGGGAAGCCCAGCAAATCATGTCCACATGTTTTGGGCATGTCCGGAGCTTAAGAGGGTTTTGGCAGGGTTTCACTAAGGCAATGTCCATGGTACTCAAAACACGGGTGGTGCCGAGTCCAGAGGTAGCGATCTTTGGAGTGTTGAAAGAGCCGGGAGTTCAGGGGCGAAAAAGGCCGACGTCCTGGGCTTTGCCTCCCTGGTAGCCTGGAGACGGATCTTATTGATGTGGAGGGACTCAAAGCTCCCAAGTGTAGAGACATGGCTGGGTTTCTCAGTCTCGAGAAAATAAAGTTCGCCTTAAGAGGGTCAATGGTAGGGTTCACCCAGAGGTGGCAGACGTGGGGGGGGGGGGGGGGGGGGGGGGGCCGGATTGTTGTTTTATGGTTGTGGTGTGTGAAGATTGTGATGGGGGTGGAATTGTTTATTGTACCATGTTTATGTCACTGTTGTTATTATTATAAAAATTGTAAATATCCTAATAACCTTTTTTGTTTAAAAAAAAAGGTCTATGTGGCCAATCAATGAGATCCTGACTATCTGATATGATATTCTTCAACTCCACTTTCCTACCTTATCCTCATACCCTTGATTCCATATTCGCTATCCTCTTAAGAGAAGAAATTCCTCCACATCTCCCCACATCTAAGTGGGCGACCGCATACTCTGAGATTTTGTCCTCTGGTCCTAGCCTCTCCCATGAGGGGAAATAACCTCTCAGAATCTACCATGCAAATGAACAAGCAAATCTTATTTGTATCAATAAGATTGCCTGTCATTCTTCTAAACTACAATGAGTACTGGCTCAATCTTTCCTCATAAGAAAATCCCTCCATGCCCAGGATCAACCTCCCCTTCATAGTGCAGGAAAATTTAGACCCATTCTTCTTCAACCTTGCAAGAGTTCAAGAAAGACATAATTAAATGAAATGAATGAAAATTGAAAATGAAAATTGCTTATTGTCACGGGTAGGCTTCAATGAAGTTACTGTGAAAAGCCCCTAGTCGCCACATTCCGGCGCCTGTCCGGGGAGGCTGGTACGGGAATCGAACTGTGCTGCTGGCCTGCTTGGTCTGCTTTAAAAGCCAGCGATTTAGCCGAGTGAGCTAATACAAAGAGATGTGTTGAAAGTGTGGAACACAAGGGGCGGAATTCTCCGCTCCCTACGTGGCATGGGAGAATCGTGGGAGGGCCTCCTGACATTTTTCACGCCCCCCTGGCGACCCCAGCGATTTCCCCCCCGGGCTCGGAAAAATCGGCGCTCGCCGTTTTTCACGGTGAACGGCGATTCTCCGAGCCCGATGGACCGAGCGGCTGGCCTTTCACCTGTTTCAACACGCCAGCAACCACACCTGGTCGCTGCATTCGTGAAACAGGCGCCAGATGCCCGTTTGGGGCATCTAGGGGCCCGATTGGCACGGGAGCACCACGACTGTGCTCGGGAGGGGACAGGCCCGTGATTGATGCCAACCGATCGTCGGGCCAGCGTCCAAAACGGATGCACTCTTTCCCCTCCGCCGCCCGGCAAGATCAAGCCGCCACGTCTTGCCTGGCGGCTGAGGAGAAAGACGGCCGGGAAAGACCAGGTCGCAGCCGGGAAAAACAGAGGCCCGCTCCTAGCCTCCGGGTGGGGATGAATTAGGTGCGGGGAGCGGGCCCCAAGGCCATCGTGAACCTCAGACGATTTCACGACGGCCATCCCGATTTTTATCGGGAGCGGAGAATACCGCCCAAGATGTTTTCACCCCATAAGAGAATCCTGATGTAGTCTTGAGAAAAAGATGTAGGCTCCTGAAAAATGTAAAATTCAACAGACGGATTGTGGAACTGTCGGCAGTTATGTAACAGCTGTTTGATTAACCATTTATGTGCATGTCCCTCTCATTTCAGGGATGGGAGTGGAGGTGGTGGCAACACTGGCTGGAGCTGCCATTCAGGGCCAGATTGTGGGAGCATATCATATGCAAACTGCAGAAACGTGTCGCATGATGCAGAATGGAACAGAGCTCAACAACACCTCACCATTGGTAAACAGCCTCAATAACACGGTCAGTACTCCTCATTGAGTGATCTTTGGTGTATTGCAAATTATGTTTACTTGGCTATATTCAGAGATGGGTGGCTGTCACTTCAGTTTGGGTTGAGCACTAAAATATGTTAAAAAATAAACCAACATCTTCCTCTTCTTTAATGAACAACTTGCATTTATGTGCAGTGCCTTTTAATGTAGGAAAATGTCCCAGGCATGTAACAGAAGTAGAATAAGACAAAAATTGACGCTGCAGAAGACTGTGGGCGGAATTCTCTGCTCCCGGGAAAAATCGGGAGGACCGTCCTGAACTCGGCCGAGTTTCACGACGGCCTCAGAGGCCGTTCCTCGCCCCCTATTTTCCCCTCCTGGCGGGGCTAGGAGTGGCGCTCCGTAACTCTCGGCCGCCGGGCAACGCGCCGAGAGTGACACGACGGCAGCACCTATGTGATGTCAGCCGTGCATGCGCAGGTTGGCCGGCTCCAACCCGCGCATGCGCAGCTGACGTCAAGACGGCTGACATCTCGAACCCGCGCATGCGCAGTGGCCGTCTTTCCCCTCAGCCGCCCTGCAAGACGTGGCGGCTTGATCTTGCGGGGCGGCGGAGGGGAAATAGTGCGTCCGATTGAGACGCCGGCCCGGCGATCGGTGGGCACTGATCGCGGGCCTGTCCCCCCCCCGAGCACAGTCTTGGTGCTCATTCTCCACCAGGCCCCCTACCAGCCCCAAAACGGCATCTCACGGTGATTTCACGATGGCAGCGACCAGGTGTGGTTGCCGATGTCGTGAAACGGTCGCGAACGGCAGGCCGCTCGGCCCATCCGGGTCGGAGAATTGCCGGTCGCCTTGAAAAACTGCGAGCGGCGATTCTTCCGAGCAGGGGTTGGGAGAATCGCGGGGGGGGGGGGGGGGCAGGGGGTCGTGAAATTAGTCGGGGGGGGCCCTCCCGTGATTCTCCCACCCGGCATGGGGAGCGGAGAATCGCGCCCCGTATGTTTGAATTCTAGCAGAGTAAACAATGTATCTGCATTCAAAGTTTATACAATGTAATTCTTCCTGTGCTATCACTGGAATATTCCCTGATCTAATGAAATCTAAGAAAAGGACACGATTCTGCTACAAGGTGCTTTATTCACATTTAAATCCAAAGTCCAAAATGTTGTTTGGTATAGGTCCTCTTGAATGTCATCAAACTGTTTTCTACTTGGATCTCAAAGTTAAAGTTTACCATTGTCAGAGATGTTCAGTCTGTTCCACTATTTTGTGAGTTTGTGGCTGATTTGGGAATAGTACTTGTTAAAAAATAAAATTCTAGGTTCCTTATCTGAATGCACGAAGCACCTGCAATAAGATAGCTGGAACCCTAGAATTCCTACGGGGCAGAAGGAGGCCATTCGGTCCGTCGAGTCTGCACTGACCCTCTGAAAGAGCACCCTACCTAGGTCCACTCGTCCACCCTATCCCTGTAAGCCACAACTCTACCTAACCTGCACATATTTTTGGACACTAAGGGGCAATTTAGCATGGGCAATGTACCTAACCTGCGCATCTTTAGACTGTGGGAGGAAACCAGAGCACCCGGAGAAAATCCACACACACACTGGGAGAAAGTGCAAACCCCACACAGACAGTAACCCAAGGCTGGAATTGAACCTGGGTCCCTGGCGCTGTGAGGCAAAATTCCTTAGATTCAGAAACAGTCCCATCAGATCAGAAGTAGGCAGATATAACATCGCTTTTCAAGAGGAGGGACGGAGAGCATCAGTCATTGGGGAAAAATGCTAGAATCTGTGTTGGAATCTGTTTTTAAGGAAGCTTAATAAATAATGAAATGGTGGCAGAGATAGACGTTAATGGTTTAAATTTAATTGCCATTACAGGTTGCAAGGTGACCAAAGTTGTGGGTACATAATATTTTGGAAAGACAGACAGAATGCAAAGGAAGAAAGTTGGCCATGATAGTCAAGATTGACATCAAGACCTTAATGAGAGAGAATCTGACCACAGAAGATCCAAAATTAGAATCCATATGGGTAGAAATGAAGAATAGGAAAAGACAGAAAATTATCATGGGCAATGTGGAAATTGGAGAGGTATTGAGCATTATTTTGTGTCTGTCTTCACAGTAGAAGACCAAAGTTTCTTCTAGAAATAGAGAGTAACCTAAGTCCTGGGGAAATTAAGATAATTGATATCAGCAGAGAAAAAATGTTGCAGAAACTTAAGGGACTAAAAATCAACAAATCCCCTGATGACGGGTTCACTCGGGTTCTAAAAGTGACAGCTGCCAGATAGTGGATGCATTAGCTATGATTTTCCAAAAGTTCTTACAATTCAGAACAAGTCCCATCAGATCAAAAGTAAGCAGATATAAATCGCTTTTCAACAGGGGGGGGGGGGGGGGGGGGGGGGAGACAACTACAGGTCAGTTAGCTGAGCTTCAGTTGTAGGGAAAAGTGCTCAAATCTGTGTTAGATTCTGTCATTAAGGAAGCTTAATAGATGCACTGGGAAAGGCTTCCATAAGTAGAACAAGTCACCGTACTTTTACAAAATGGATGTTAAGTTTGACAATTTATTAGTTTTTTGAGGATGTAACTAGAGATAAAGGGGAACCAGTAGATGTAGTATCCTTGGATTTCCAAAATGCGTTTGACAATGTGCCACAAAAAAGGCTTATATGCAAGATAAGGGCTCAAAAGAGTTGGGGATATTATATTAGCATAGATAGAGGATTGGTTAATGGGCAGGAGGCAAAGAGTGGGCATAAACCGACCATTTTTAAATTGGCCGATTGTGACTATTTGAGTGCTACAAGGATCAGTGCTGGAGCCTCGGCTATTTACAATCGATACTAATTACTTAGATGAAGCAACAGAGTAATCTATCTATGTTTGCTGGCAGTATAAAGCGAGGTGGAAAGGTACACTTGGGAGAACAGAGCAAATTTGCGAAGAGATGATATAAAAAGGGTATGTGAGTGGAGTATAATGTGGGGAAGTTTGATGTCATTCACTTTAATCATTAGAGTAGAAAAACATTTTTTTTTTAAAAAAAAAGGTTGTGAAACTTGGAAGTGATTATGTTTAAAGAGACTTGGGTTTGCTCATACAAGGAAGCAGAAAGCTGGGACGCAGGT
Organism: Scyliorhinus canicula; assembly: GCF_902713615.1. Lineage (NCBI taxonomy): Eukaryota > Metazoa > Chordata > Chondrichthyes > Carcharhiniformes > Scyliorhinidae > Scyliorhinus > Scyliorhinus canicula. The sequence goes on from NC_052152.1 coordinate 168,584,701, forward strand.
ACAGCAAGCAATCAGGAAGATAAATAGCATATAAAAACTAAAAATGCTGGAAATATTCAGCAGCTGTGGCAGCATCTGTGCAGAAAAACAGATTTAATGTTTCAGTTGTATCTGTTTGATTCTTCTTCAGCTCTGACCTGCTGGGTATTTCCGGCATTATCTGTTTTTATTTCATGTTTCTAACATCCACAGTATTTTGCTTTTATATAGGGCAAATGGCTTGTTGGACTTCATTGCATGGAGTGCAAGAATAAAGATGCCCTTGCTACAATTTTCAGGGCTGTGATGAGATCATGTTTAGAATACCGTGTACAGTGTTAGGCATATTTAAGAAAGGGTATATAAAGAATATTGGAGACTGTATAGTGAAGTTTTGCCAAATTGGTCCCTAAGGGTAAGAGGGGTTATCCAAAGATGTGAGCCTGAGTAAATTGGGCCAAAGAATTGTGTCTTTAGAATAGGCCACCCTAGAAGATTGTGGATGCTGCACTGTTCAATACATTTTGAGGCTGGAAACCATGTGAGAGCTATTGAGATACCTGCGCTGACTCTTTTTGGGAAGGCCCACAAGCCAGTCAGGCAGTGCTGAGGCCAGTGATAAGCCTTCCAGTGGAATCAAGATCCCAGGGGCAGATGTCTTGTCTACCGAGAGCTGCTGGCCAATCAGAAGCTGGCAGCTCTTGTGCTCAGCAGTGTCACTGGGGAGGCCTTTGCTGCACATGGGCAGGCAGTCCCAGGATCGTGGAGCAACTTAGGCCACAGGTAAGTAATGTTGGGGGGTGGGAGGTGGTTGTGGGTTACAGGGAGAGGGGGAAAGGAGACTCTCAGCTGGCCAAACGCTCCTCATGTCCAGTACCTTGGTTATAGACACTTCCCATTCCCAATGCTCCTGCCATTGTTTGCACCGCTCCTATTTCCCCCCCCACATCCCGTACCAGCCTCCCCGGACAGGCGCCGGAATGTGGCGACTAGGGGCTTTTCACAGTAACTTCATTGAAGCCTACTCGTGACAATAAGCGATTTTCATTTTCATCTTGTTCCACTCTGCCCTCAATCTTCTGAATTTTGCACTGCTGCCGTAAATAATATTTGGGTCCTGAAAATGGTTGAGGGAAGTGTTGAAGAATAAATCTAGAGTTGGGTGATATGAGGAAAGACTGAAGAAAAAACTTGTATTTTTTCAGCTTTGAAAGGAGGTCATGCAAAGTGCTGTGTTCAAAGTAGATATGATGGTCATTTTAAAAAAGGCACTATCGGTAAACAACCACAACCATAGAACATTTGGGACTTACTAAACTCTTGGTTACACAGTGAGTGATCAATAAATGGAATGGACATCTGGTGAAGATAGTGGAGGCAAAAATCCTCTGTTCAGTTGATCGAGAATTGAGTAGTCCATGTTTTGTGTAGGTGTAGGGATATTGTTTCTAGTTAAACCAGTCTGGACTGAGGAGTATTTCTTTCTTGAAAACTGTGAGCCTTGCGGCATCCCTGTCAGGCATGTATTTTTCTTTGTTTCCACAGAAGTGGGCTTACACGCTGGCAGCCATGGTGATCGGGTGCCTTTACTTTCTCTGTTCATTGATTCTGTTACTCGGAGTAAAGGAGCACACGGGTAAGTGGCTGGGGTGAGATTGATAGACGGAGATGTGGAAATCATAGGCACACAAGTCAAATTCATCTACCATCATGCTAAAAGTCTTAACTACCAGTTGGAGTCTGGTGTTGAGGAACTATCTTTCCCTTTATTGTTGTTTCTCATCATTCAATGTTCCCTCTTTTCCTTTCTCTCCATCAGACATTGGCTCCTAAGGGGCTTCACAACTATCTAATACCTTATCCAAGTGACTGTTCTTCATGTGTGCACTCAGCCAGTGAGTGCAGCCAAGGTTTTGACTGTGGGGAGCATCATAGCCATGCCTACAGTTAGCACAATTGGATGTCCACACAAATGAACTTTTTTGTTGGGGTCATTGGATAGTGATCCGGAGCAGAAAGCTGGTCAAATTTTCCACTTTGTAACTCCAGATTGCTGGGCCCAACAAAAATTAGTGTCTCAATCTATGCCCTAGCTGAGATCACCCAGCTCTTCACAAATCTATTCTAATTGATTTGAACATGCTTTAGCCAGACATTTTACTTTATATTGATTTGTTCTACTCCTCTCTCCTCTCCCCGCCCTTCACATGCACGTACATATGCCAGCACTGATCCCAATTCGCAACAAGAAGCCAGGAAAGCACACCTACTCTCTGCCAGATTGTTGTTCCTGCACCATTTTCATTGTACAAATAGACTGCAACTATCCTCAAATGAGACCGCCTGATTCAATGTCAAACAATCACCATGATGGTGCTGACAGTCAAATTCCTATCTTTGCACATTATTCTAGCAAGGCTACGTCAATAATACTAACACAGGATGATATCATTTATATCGTAAACCTGGTTGTCAAATGGATAGTTCCTGTGAATAGGCCATTTATACAAAGTTGTAAGTCCATTTTTCATGACAAAATTTTGGCAGATGTATTGAGTGATCAGCCTCATTGCTGATCAATTGCAATCTTAAAATATGTTTGAAAATATAACTAGAAATTGAGAATGGACAGTGTGACTTGTGGAATTCTAACATTGGATTGGACAGGTCTGACTTTTGCACATTGTATGACTCAATTATCTTAAGATGTTTGACTGTACAAGGGAGCAAATCATGTACATTTTGGCTGTTTTGTGATTATTGCAGGTTGCTTTGCTCCAAAAGATCATTTCCACGTGTCATATGTAACAGGCCTGAAACTGGTTATGAGTCACAAGCCATACCTGAGTCTCACTTTTGGCTTTCTATTTATTTCGTTGGCTTTTCAGGTAACTGAGAAATAAAATATTTATTGGTCATCAGGATTTTCATTTATAAATATAAGAACACAGAAAACCTACTATCCAGTGTTCCCTAGACATGACTCTTGTAAAGAAAATCAAGGAGACTAAAATGCTTCCAAAAAGATTTACAGTCTTTAATTTTTCTGACTCTGGTCATAGACTCACCATAGAGTCTGTGTTACAAAATCATGAGGGATCCTGAGGGGTATTGACTGGGGGGATGTGGAGTAGATGTTTCCTCTTGTGGGAGAATCCAAAATTGGGGGTTACTGTTTAAAAATAAGAGGTTGCTCATTTAAGATGGAGAATTTTTTTCTCTTGAAGATTGAGTCTCTGAAACTCTCTTCCTCAAAAGACAGTGGAAGCAGAATCTTTGAATATTTTGAAGGCATAGTTAGATAGATTCTTGATTAACATGGGGGTGGTACGTTATTAGGGGTAGTTAGGAATATGGAGTTACTGTTACAATCAGATCAAGCATGATCTTCTTGAATGGTGGAGCTGACTCAAGGGGCCAAGTGGCCAACTCCTGCTACAAGATCGTATTGCATACAAAGAAAGCTCCAAGTTCCACCTGTGCTGAGTTAGCTAATCTCCAAGGTGGCAGTCGGAGTAACAACATCCTGAGGTTGAGAAGGTGAAAATGACCTGGTGCTTTCTTTTCCTGATTTCTATCTAGTGACTTCTGCAGACAAGTACATTTGATAACTGGGTAAGAATAGAGTTGAATTCAGCCTCAAACCATATAGCCAGTTGACCTCCGGTCTAGACTCGTATGAAAAATGACCTTTTGGCATGGTGGCACAGTGGTTAGCACTGCTGCCTCACCAAGCCATGAGCCCAGGTTCAATTCTAGCCTTGGGTGACTCTGTGTGGAGTTTGAATGTTCTCCAATGTCTGCATGTGTTTCCTCCCACAATCGAAAGATGTGCAGGTGAGGTGGATTGGTCTTGCTAAATTGCCCCTTAGTGTCCAAAGATGTGCAGGTTATGTGGGGTTGCAGGGACAGAGCAGGAGAGTGGGACTAGGTAGGGTTCTCTTTCAGAGGGTCAGTGTGGATTCGATGGGCTGAATGGCCTCCTGCACTGTAGGGATTCTATGGATTTTATAGGCTGCACCCATGAGCTCTTAACAGTTGATGCTGAGGGGAAAAAAAATCAAATGTCAGTTTTGGATTTAGCTGGAGTGTTGAATATTCTGCTGGAGCTTGAATATTTGCAGTTAGACTTTGTGTTTAATGAAGAAAAGGGCTTCTTGTATGAGTCTAGTAAATGCAGTCTAGTTTACATCAAAATGTCATGAATGTAACATTTTTCTACTTCACCACACAGCTCGTCCAGAATAACTTTGCTTTGTTTTGCACCCACGCTGCTGGTTTGGGCAATCACTTTCAGCATATCATCTTTGTGATTCTGGTGGGTAAAGATTTCCTTGCATTTCTTGTTTATGGACATTTATTAGTTATTTGACTTGGATACTTTGAATATCATGGGCGCGATTCAATGGCCACACTGCACCCGAAAAACAGCTCCCTACGGCACAACCTAGCCGATAGAAGCTGGGAGACCCTGCTCCCGGGATCTACCTGGCTCATAATGCCTTGCAAGATTCAACGCGATTTCGTGAGACATTGCGATATAAATCCTGGCCATTGTGGGCAGGATCACCTTTTGGAAAATCTACAAAGTGTCAGTTAGTCTCACTCTAATGTGCAGATTCCTAAGGTATCTGAGGCTTTGGGATTCATCCTCTTTGACTTGGAGAACTCAAGCGAGCGCTATTCAGCACTGCTCCCCACAAACGGGTATCACATAGTTTGGCGCTCAAGGGGCTCTCCCGGGAGATCGGAGGCCCCCAGCTGCATACCCTTTTGGCAGGGTGGTGACCTGGCACTGCTGGTGTCACCTGGGTGCCAACTTTGCACTACCAAGATGCCCAGGTGGCATTGCCAGCTAGCATGGGCACTGCCAGGTTGGCATTGCCAAAGTGCCAAGCTGACATTTTTTTGCGCGCACATTATTGGGCCAGGGATGCCCTGCATGGGTGTTTGGGGGGGCCGGCGACCCTCCATAGTGCGTTCGGGCTGGGGGGAGCGGTGTGGGGATCACTTCGGGGGCTTCGGATTAAAAATGGCATCCCGATTTCCGAGGTCCCCTAAGTGATCCATCTAAAAATCGCATCCAGACCTTTCGCTACTCGGGGCGAAGTGATCCATCTAAAAATCGCATCCCGATCTCTTGCTATTCGGGGCTATGTGAGGCCTCCGCCGCGCGAATACCACTGAGGCCTCTTATACAATGAGAGCCGTGTTGTGTAGCCATGCGAGTGCCGAGAAATACGCGACAAAATGAGCTCGCTATGGAACTTTGTTCCTATTTAGTTGAATCGAGCTCTATATATTTCTATTGCATCTGCAGATGTGAAAGGTTGCAATGTGTGTATCAAAATCCATACCAATTGGACCGCAATATTCTTTATATGGATGTGTATATTGGATTTATATAAATTTACAGCTATGTCATATGTCAGAATTCAATTTGATGTTTCTTGAATTAGTCAGAAATTTGTTGCTTGTTGCCATCTGCTTAATAACCTCCCACTTTCAGCTGTTTGAATACAAGTTGGTAGAGTCTTGAGGGCAGATCCTCTCAGCAATTTCAGACCTTCCAAAGCTATTTCACCACAGCGGTTGCTAGATCTTCAGATTAGCCTTTTTGGAAGGCACCAACTTTGCACAGGGGAGCCAAGATAGGATGAAAGAACAAGGGGGAAAAAATGGTCAAAACAAAAGCACTCAGATTATACAAAGTATCAAGCCATAACTATCACAGCATAAGGTTATTTGTTGGTTTGGGGGCACAATTGCCACCTCCTGCTCATTCAGTCTCACCTCAGTGGATTCTGTGCCATAGTGGATGTTATAAGAATGCACGTTTAAGCTTTGTACTTAATTTTAAAAAGGGTTTTACATTGCATTTATTCAAATCGACACGTGGACCAGAATAGATCCAAGTAGGAGAAAGGGATTGATTATACAACTGCTGCTGAATTTTGAATGTGGGGGGATACGGTAGCACAGTGGTTAGCACTGTTGCTTCACAGCGCCAGGGACCCAGGTTCGATTCCTGGCTTGGATCACTGCCTGTACAGGATCTGCACGTTCTCCCCGTGGCTGCATGGGTTTTGTCCGGGTGCTCCAGTTTCCTCCCACAAGTCCCAAAAGACGAGCTTGTTAGATGAATTGGACATTCTGAATTCTACCTCGGTGTACCCGAACAGGTGGGCAACTAGGGGGTTTTCACAGTAACTTAATTGCAGTGTTAATGTAAGCCTACTTGTGATGCTAATAAAGATGATTATTATGAAGCGTAATGGTTATCAGTAGTCACCATTATGACGGGATAAATTGGGCAACAATTCTGGAGCATGCACATACAGGCAATCCTTGACTTATGATGAACGCCAATTATGACATTTAGAAATTAACACCCCATTTAACTTGACAACATCGGTTTTGAATTTACAATGCACTAGCATTTTTATACATGTGCCTTGACATTGTGTTCCGCCCATCTGTATGACTAAACAGGTTGTACCATCTATATTAGGTGTAAATGAGTGTTTTTGTTCTGTTAATATTTTTTACAGAATGCAATTTTAATGCATTTATATGCTTGCAGTGCATTTAATATGCACTCATACTCCAAGGTTCAAGGTTATCAGCCAACTGACAGTGATTGATGGCCCATTCTAACCAAGGAACTTGTGTTCAGACATGTAGTTGCATTAGCGACTTGACAGGGCAAGAGTTAAGAGCTTTTAACACCATCAGGCTCCCCATGAGTGTTTTTTGGCCTAGGTTAGGAATCAATCCCTGAAGTTGATACCATTGTTCCTATTGGAAAATCAGCTCTGACATGCACAGTTCTGATTTACAACACCGTTTTCATGAACCAATTGTGTTACAAGTCCGAGGACTTTCCTGTGCACAGTTAAAGTGGAATTCCAGAAGTTGCTGTCAGGGAGACACTATTGCTCTGAAGGATGTCCGAAGATTCATAGATTTCATAGAATTTACAGTGCAGAAGGAGGCCATTCGGCCCATTGAGTCTACACTGGCCCTTGGAAAGTGCACCCTACCCAAGCCCTCCACCCTATCCCAAGCCCTCCACCCTATCCCCATAACCCAGTAACCCCACCCAACACAAAGGGCAATTTTGGACATTAAGGGCAATTTATCATGGCCAATCCACTTAACCTGTACATCTTTGGACTGTGGGAGGAAACCGGAGCACTTGGCGGAAACCCACGCAGACACGGGGAGAACGTGCAGACTCCGCACAGACAGTGACCCAAGCCAGGAATCGAACCTGGGACCCTGGAGCTGCAAAGCAATTGTGCTAACCACTGTGCTACCGTCCTCGCCAATGTTCTCAGTACTGAAATAAATGGATTCATAAGTTTGTTTTCAACGGTGTGATAAGCAATGATTACTGACAAACAACCTCTTCTGCCCTGAGAAAATAATTTTTGAAGTGTGGAACTCTCCTTGCTGTAAAATATAATTAGTGTCAGAAAGTTAAATAAATTATTTAAACTTGTTCTGCCTTGTTCCTTTATCTCCAGTTAATTTAATCTGTATTTCACAATATTTTGTTTGCGGGTTCTATACATCCTGGTTTACACTCTGGTGGGTGTGTATATGTGTCAGTCAGGACTCATCAACTAATTGGTTGGAAATCCTCGCTGTTTATTGTGTAGACATTGACAGCTGCCCTATAGAGGTGTTGTGCTGGATTAGGCCCCTGATTAGAACAAGCCTCCTTTCTAAATATTTTGGGTGCAGCTGTCAGTGAGGTATTTGGTGAGGGTCCTTCCTTTGCTACTGACCACAGGATATGGGTCAACCACACCTCAGATGGGCAGGAAAGTTGAGAAGGCAGAGCCTTCATGAATAACCTCTGCCGGTACGGGAATGTGTATACAATCTGTGTATACAGTTCCTTGCTCCCCATGTTTTAGTTAAACCATGGGCGGGATTCTCCGACCCCCCGCCGGGTCGGAGAATCGCCCGGGGCCGGCGTCAATCCCACCCCCGCCGTGTCCCGAATTTTCCGCCACCAGAGATTCGGCGGGGGCAGGTATCGCGGCGCGCCGGTCGGTGGGCACCCGGCGGCGATTCTCTGGCCCGCAATGTGCCGAAGTCCCGCTGCTGTCAAGCCTCTCCCACCGGCGGGAATCAAAACACCTACCTGACTGGCGGGATTGGCGGCGCAGACGGACGCCGGGGTGTGGACACCTGACCCCGGGGGGTGCCCCCACGGTATCCTGGCCCGTGATCAGGGCCCACTGATTGGCGGGCAGGCCTGTGCCGTGGGGGCACTCTTTTTCTTCTGCCTTCGCCACGGTCTTCACCATGGCAGAGATGGAAGAGACCCCTTCCCCTGCGCATGCGCGGGGATGACATCAGCAGCTGCTGACGCTCCGGCACATGTGCAGACTTACGCCGGCCAGCGAAGTCCTTTCGGCCCCCGTTGCGGTGGCGCCAAAGGCCGTTCACACCAGCCGTCGGAGCGGGAACCACTCCGGCGCGGGCCTAGCCCCTCAATGTGAGGGCTTGGCCCCTCTCCGCACCTTTGGGGAGGCCCGACGCCGGAGTGGTTCACGCCACTCCAACACACCGGGACCCCCCGCCCCGCTGGGTAGGGGCGTATCCCGGCCCATGTTTTTAATGATTCTGTGTTTGTTTTTTCTTGTCCAGTTCTGCAGTCCTGGGGTATTTTTTTTTCACATCAACAGCAAATACTTCCAGTATTAATTCATTTGGTGTTTCACTGCCCGATCATCTTTCAGTAATTTAAAGTTGAACAATTTTTTACAAGCAAACTTTTGGATCCCTTGGTTCTATCCATGCTTCTCCCTCCAACCATGTCTAATTATCTCTAGAATCCAGTTGGACAGGTGTATTATGTTCCTTCGAATTTCATTATGTATTGTGAGCTAATCCCATTCCTTTGTTTCATTTCTGTTGATCCATAGCAGCAGTTATTGCTACCAGCTTCCTTTAATTTGGTTGTTTCCAGGTTAAATCACAGTGGTAATTTGAAACATAGTTTCTTTTGAAATAAGTTCTGCCATCACATGTTATACCTCAATATCACCAATTAAATTCAAACTTGCACGTTCATATGAATAGATGTAATCTGTGTTTTGTGCAACTGTTGCTCTCAGCAACAGTTGTATCAAAAAATGTTTTGTTGCAATATTTTGCAACAATGCACCACTTATAAAAATACCTTTTTATTTGTCCAGTTAACACAGAAGAAACATTGAACGAACCTGTGTGTTTCCTTGAGTTTTATTCAACACTTTACTTTTGTTTCAGTTACCTCGTTGTATTCACTCAGCACTACCTAACCAATTTCTCGCTGTATTCCATCCTTGTGGTCTATATCAGTGGCCTCCCTCGGAATCTATTGTGCAATCAACATCTGAGGGTTACCATTGATCAGAAACTGAACTGGATAGCCAAATTAATACTGTGGCTACCAGAGCAGACCAGAGGCTAGGAATCCTACGACGTAGAACTCACCTCTTGAGCCCCCCCAACTCCATCTACAAGGCACAAGTAAGGAGTGTGATGGAATACTCTCCACGTGCCTGGATGAGTGCAGCACCAACATCACTCGAGAAGCTCAGCACCATCCTGGACAAAGGAGCCTGCTTGATTGCTCCCTCTTCCACAGTCAACCTCTCCACTACCGACGAACAGTGGCAACCGTGTGTACCATCCACACGATGCACTGCAGTAACTCACCAAGGTTCCTTAGGCCACACCTTCCAAACCCAGGACCACTACCAGCTAGAAGGAAATGAGCAGCAGATACCTGGAAACCCCACCAACTGGAGGCTCCCCTCCAAGTCACTCCCTATCCTGACTTGGAGCTATATCGCTGTTTGTTCACTGTCACTCTGTGAAAATCTTGGAACTCGCTACCTAACAGCACTGTGCATGTAGTTTTACCAAATGGACTGCAGTGGTTCAAGAAGGCAGCTCACCACCTTCTAAAGGGCGAATATGGATGGGCAATAAATGCTGGCCTAGCCAGTAACGCCCAAATCCCGTAAAGTTTTTTTTGAAATCAAGTTTATTTTAAAAAAATTACCCTAGTAAGTTTTTTTTTTGTATATAAATTTAATCACTGATTATCAGAATCATCTTCCCTAAAGAAGAATAGAATAGCTAAAGTAAATATTGTCGCTTTAGAGGACAATACTGGTGAGGTGATAATGGGGAACACCGAGATGGTGGAGGCACTGAACCAATATTTTGCCTCAGTCTTCACGGTAGAGGATAATTAAACAAAATTCCAAAAACTGCAGTTAATGTAGAGGAACTTGGTGCAATAACAGTCACTAGGGGTAAGGTATTGACCAAACTAATGGGATTAAAGGCAGATGAGTCCTCGGGATCTGATGGCCTGCACCGTAGGGTATTAAAGGAGGTGGCAGCAGAAATAGCGGATGCATTGGTTATGATATTTCCAAATTCCCTCGATTCTGGAAAGGTCCTGGTGGATTGTAAAATGCTAATGTGGCGCTTCTATTCAAAAAGGGAGAGAGGCAAATAGTAGGAAACTGTAGACTGGTTAGCTTGACCTCTGAGGTGAGGAAGTTGCTGGAATCAATCATTAAGGAGGAGATCACTGAACATTTGGAAAGACAAAGCTCAATCCACCATTGTCAGCATGGTTTTATGAAGAGTAACTTATGCTTGACAAACATTAAAAAAAATAGATACCCAATTCTTTTTTTTTCTAATTAAGGGGCAATTTAGTGTGCGCAATCTATCTAGCCTGCATATCTTTGGGTTTTGGAGGTGAGGCCCACGCAGAGATGGGGAGAATTTGCTAACTTCACATGGACAGTGACCCGAGATCGAACCCGGGTCCTCAGCACCTTGAGGCAGCAGTGCTAACGACTGCGCCATCATGCCGCCCTCATGCTTGACAAACGTGCTCAAGTTCTTTGAAGATGTAACCAGCAAAGTGGCTAATGGGGAACCTATGGATGTGGTATATCTAGACTTCCAGAAGGCTTTTGACAAGGTGCTGCCATAAAAGATTGACCCAGAAGGTGAAATCGCAAGGGATTGGGGATGGAGTACTAGATTGGATTGAGGATTGGCTGACTGACAGAAAGCAGAGGGTGGGGACAAATGAGTCCTTCTCTGGCTGCTGAACTGTAACTAGCGGGGTGCCACAAGGTTCAATCTTGACGTCAACTGTTTACAATTTATATAAATGATCTGCAAGCAGGGACAGAGTGATGTGGCAAAATTTGTGTATGACACTGAAATAGGTGGGAAAGCAGGCAGTGAAGTGGAGATAAAGATTTTACAGATGGATATAGATAGGCTAGGAGAATTGGCCAAAATTTGGCAGATGGAGTTTAATGTGGATAAGTATGAGGTTATCCATTTTGACCGAAAAAAATAGAAAGGCAAATTATTATCTAAATGGAAAGCAGATTCAAAATGGATCTGGACAGAGGGATATGGGTGACTTTGTTCATGAATAGCAGAAAGTCGGTATGCAGGTGCAGCATATAATAAAAAAGGCAAATGGAATGTTAGCGTTTATTGCAAAGGGACTGGAGTATAAAAGTAGAGAAGTGTTGTTGAAATTATATAAAAGTAGGGAAATGTTGTTGAAATTGTATAGGGTGTTGGTGAGACCACAACTGGAGTATTCTTCCAGTTTTGATCTCCTTGTTTGAGGAAGGACGTGATGGCATTGGAGGCAGTTCAGAGGCGGTTTTCCAGATTGATTCTGGGGATGAAAGGGTTAACGTATGAGGAGAGATTTAACAGTTTGGACCTATGCTCGCTGGAGTTTAGAAGGATGAGGGAATCTGATCGATATATATAAAATACTAAGAGGGATTGATAAATTAAACTTAGACTAAATGTTCCTCCTTGTGGGGCAATATAGAACGAGAGGTCGTAGGTTGAGAGTCGGTAGATTTAAAACTGAGATGAGGAGGAACTACTCGCAAGAGTTTGCTGGATTTGTGGAACTCGCTGATCCATAATGCGGTAGAGTCTGTATCAATAAATGGTTTCAAGAAGGAGATAGATATATTTAGGGAGCTGGATTCTCCATTGCACCTGCAGCGCACCCACGCCTGGGGATTTCCCCACTGCGTGGGGCTGCCATAATGGGAAACCCCATTTGCTGGCTGGCAGGATGGAGAATCCTGCTGCCGGCAGAGGCTCACTGCACCGGAAAACTGGGGCGGCGGGATGGAGATTCCCACCCTGGTTTTAAAAAAAAAAACAGGTTAAAGGGATATGGGGGGCAGGCAGGGAGGTGCATTTGAGACCAGGAAGAGATCGGCCATGACCTGATTGAATGGTGGAGCAGGCTCGAAGGGCGGCATTGCCTATTCCTGCTCCTAGTTCCAATGTTTCTTATCATGTCTGTGCCCTCACAAGATGGCAATTTCCTCATCAAGGTTAAATAACTGGAACAGAGCATACTACTCCAGTTAGATTTCTGCTAGCTTCCATTTTTCATTTTAGCGCTTGTACAACAGTACAACTCCTGGCTCATATGCCTTTTCCTGCCTCTATGATTAGGAGAGCGACTATTCAGGGGAAGCGATGGTTTGTTTGGCTTTTTGAATATGTATAAATGGAATTTTTTTCATTTTAAGATTGAAAATATGAGATGTGCATTTGAGAAATTTTTTAATGACCTTGAATGCAACTTTTTGTGGTGTAAAATTTCAAGAGGTTCCAGAGGAACATGATTGTCAGCATTGCTAGAAAAGCAGAAGTTGAATAAAGGAACATAGCTCGGCAAAAACAATTCTAAATTTGTTGACAATGGCCCTTGCTATACCGCCTTCACTGCAGTATCTAAGATAACTTCCACTTCCTGAGGTTGCAGTGTTAAATGTAGGACTTTCAATCGTGAACCACCTCGTTAGATTGAAACTTCTTAGCTTATCTTGTGTTATTTAGTGTTGCTTATCTTGCGTTATTTAATGTTGTTACACTTTAAAGAGACTGGCAACCTTCATTACAGAATAGTTTGTTGGGAATGATACAACAGCGTGCAGCTTACAAAAATCCCTTTTTTATCCAACCGATTACCCCCCAAATCGACCAAACCTATTTGAGTAAGATGGCTTATTTGAATAGGTTCCTGTGAAAACTGTTACACCTTTTAGTTCTCAGTTACTCAGCTTCGTACTCTGCGGATAGTTTAACAGCAAATGTCATTGGACATGTGGATGGGGCTTGAAACAATTTTGTACCTCCGTGTCCTCTGTCACAGAATGTTGCCATAGTGAAGTCTTCTTTAGCAACTTGTTAGCCATAAGAGAAATACAATTTTATTCCTGTTTTTAGAGTACTTATTTTTATATGGAATCCAGGAATATCCATCCAGTTGGTCAGTTATTTGGTAACAAAATACCAAGAAAAATCATCGCCAAGCAATATACAGCTACATGGTGATAGAATGTTTCACAAGGCTATCTAATAATCCAAGCGCCATTCTTTCCACCATGTATTTTTCATTCTAATGTGCAGATTTTTAAAACTCTGACTATGTATTATTGACTCACTCTTCTGTCTTTGGCACTGTGGCATTCCTATGCTTTCTTTATAAAGGCAGCACACATCTTCTGATGTTATCTCCTCCCCATTGGTGATGATCAATTTCAGTTGTGTATGAAATCGGAACTGTTAAAAATGCTGAGCACTCTGGAGGTCACTAATTTAATGTAGACAGCATCCCGTTTTGTCCTATTTTCATTTCTATTGAGGAACAGTCGTCCACTAACCATTTGGTGCTGATGAAATTATTGCTTGTGATATCCCAAAGATCCCTTGCTCTATTTCTAATTTAAGAGAGTGAGCTGTTAATTTTCCTTCTGTTTTCTTGTAGGTCTCAGCAACTATCATGGTTCCATTCTGGCAGTGGGTCTTGGTAAAATGTGGAAAGAAAATAGCACTGTTTATGGGATTGATTGTGAGTTAATTTGTTCAACGACAGAGCTGAATTCTTTCTCTTTATTCTTTCTGCCTGCCTTCGAAAGCAAGAAGAATGAGACACATGTTTCTTGCTCGACTGTAGGTGCAGGAGCCTGCGTTAACCTGTGGGCCAGTATGTAATGATTGAGTCACCTGCTGAGAATTTATGATTATTTTCCTGTTTATTTGTTTTCCTTTTGTGTCTGTGCATTTATATAAAAGTGGGCTTTTTTTTTAAAGAATATACACTGATTCCCTCATCTGGGACCCAACAGAGTAGGACACTTATGTTTGAATTAATCATTAAACCAGTGTGTATCTCTGTGGTGAATTTAGTGCCGGTTCAGTATATAGGTAAGTTATTTTGATAAAGCCATCAGCACTTGCCTGATTCTTGGGAGAGAAAATTATGTAGTTTTTTTTTTATAAAGAGACAATGCCCTAAGAGTTCCCCTTGTAAAAAAATGTATCCCTGCCGAGTGAGCATTTTCAATTCACCAAAGTCATCTAAAAATCTCTGAATTTAATTGTTTGTTTATGCCATTAATTGCATTGATCTGCTCCTGTCCATCGATCAGTTTGCATAGTTTCTAAAATCCTAATGGTGACTTGGGAAAACCTACATGCAAACTCCAGATGATGTCCAACATATTTACAATTGCATTCTCCACCTGCAGTAATGTAATGATCTTGTTTGTGCATTTCTTATTTGTATGTGAAGGGATTATCGCACTGCAATACAAGAGCTGATGATGTTCACTGAAAGAAAATTCAAGTCAATTATATTTGTCAGAGGTTCATTACATTTAAACTAAATGAATACAGTGTTGCTTGGTATCTAGAAAGATTGCTGCAGCTTCTGTGAGATATAACTATGAAATTGCCAGTTTTACTAGAGCTTGATTCTGATGGGTTTTTCAGGGAGTTTCCCACTGACTCTACGGGTAGATTTCCCACCACTAGTCACACTAGTCAATGACACTTGGTCACTTTTTTGGGCCCTGGGGAGTTTCTCACCGGTTTAGACCACTCTGCGAAATTTTTTAGCACTGAGGAGCTGAACTCTGAGATTGGGAGGCCATTTGAAAGGGTGCCCCAATCTCTAAGTGAGCCTGTGGGTCCCCCACACCCCTCACCCATGGGCAATGTCATCCCCCACACACATGGACACAACAGACACCCTCCAAAGGACGACACCCCGCTATGTGGTCCCTGGGAGTCCTCCCTCTTCAGGCCCCCTTGCAGCACCCCCTCCCTTCCAGGACCCATCACCCATCCAACCTCCCAGAGGCCCCTTACCTGCCCTGCAGTACCCCAACCTTCAAACCCCCCTCCACCCTCCCCTGCCCTCTGATCCTTTGCAGTGCCACCCTGGCACTCGGTGCTCCTGCTGGCTTGGCAGTGCCATCAATGAACTCCATATTACACCTAAATGTTTTTTGATGAATGTTTAAACTTTTATAATGTCAGACATGAGCCATTTTTTCAGTAGTACTGTTGAACAATTGCCTACATCACTGTAAACATATGTGTGGTGTGCTTTTGTGTCTGTGTGTGATATTTATCTATAATATGAGATGAGAATGCAAGATGCTATGTCCCGAGTAAGGCCCACCAGAGTGCACAGTTTTCTCTTAAAAATCTGCTGCTTGTTTGTATAGTAACTTGGGCTTGGTTGTATAGTAACTTCTATCCGAACAATACTTCATGGTTCTGATGTAATTTATTCAATGTATTGGCTGTTAATATTTATTTTGATCAGTAATTCTTACATTTATTCATTTGTAAGAACTGTAACTTGTGATATCATTACTCAAAATACGATGCTGATTGTACACTGACCCTTATCTTTTCTCTCCACCTCTCTCTCACTTTCAGTGGTACATTCCACCATTGATCATTATCGTTACAGTTAATGGTAATCTGCCAGTTATTATAGTCATGGCCATGGCTGCTGGTGTTAGCCTTGCTGTTGCTTTCTTGTTACCATGGTAAGTTTTTACAATCTCTTACATTGTGCTTGATTGAATCTTTGATCCAAAGGGGCTCAAATAATGAGTTGAATCACTGGATGACTGTTGCACTAATTTCTGTTTCACTTCTTGAATTTTGAAAGACAAGTAGAACATGAAGGAAATTAGGGATTTTGTGCATTCCTACCATGTTACCATGCTCTAGGTTATATTCTATTCACTAACTTCACAGATATACACCCACCCTGTTAGAAGCTGAGTATCTTTTATCCGAAATTGATTGCATTTTGGGGTTCAGTTTTGGGATACTGCATATAAACTTACATTACAATAGCATAAGCATAGGCTAGTTGTAGTCTAAAGCAGTATTTTTCAAACTTTTCTTTCCCAGGACTCTCATTTGACAACCAGCCAATCTTTCGGACTCACACTGGCCAATCTTCGCGACATGCACCGACTGGCCTTCGTGACACACGCCGTGTTCATTTACCTTTTTAATTTGTAAAGAACCTGCTTTGACCTCATGCTCTCAATTGAATCTGGTTCAAAGGAGCAGAGGGCAATTCACCTATCCGGTGCAGACTTAAGTCAATTCCTTGGTGCCATCTTTTTCTTTGTGAAAACGGAAATCCAACATCACACATGTCGGTCGTCATGAAGGGCAGAATTGGCTGGCTGAAAGAAGACAGCGAATGGTAGTGGATGGAAAGCATTCGCCTGAAGGTTGCTGACCAGTGGTGTCCTGCAGGGATCTGTTCTGTGACCACTGCTCTTTGTGGTTTTTATAAATGACTTGGATGAGGAAGTGGAAGGGTGGGTTAGTAAGTTTGGCGATGGCACAAAGGTTGGTGGAGTTGTGGATAGTGTCGAGGGCTGTTGTAGGTTATAACAGGACATTGACAGGATGCAGAGCTGGACTGAACAGTGGCAGATGGAGTACAACCGAGACAAATGTGAAGTGATTCATTTTGGGAGGTTGAATTTGAATGCTGAATACAGGGTTAAAGGCAGGATCCTTGGAAATGTGGAGGAATTGAGGGATCTTGGGGTCCCTCAAAGCTGCCACCCTGGTTGATAGGGTTGTTAAGAAGACGTATGGTGTGTTGGCTTTCGTTAACAGAGGGATTGAGTTTAAGAGCCGCGAGGTTTTGCTGCAACTTTATAAAACCATGGTTAGACCACACTTGGAATATTGTGTCCAGTTCTGGTTGCCTCATTATAGGAAAGATGTTGATGCTTTGGAGAGGATGCAGAGGAGATTTACCAGGATGCTGCCTGGACTGGAGGGCATGTCTTATGAAGAAATGTTGAGGGAGCCAGGGCTTTCCTCATTGGAGAGAAGAAGGAAGAGAGGTGACTTGATAGAAGTGTACAAGGTGATGAGAGGCCTGGATAGGGTGGATAGCCAGAGACTTTTCTCCAGGGGGGAAATGGCTGTCATGAGGGGACATAATTTTAAGGTGATTGGAGGAAGGTATAGGGAAGATGTCAGAGGTAGGTTCTTTACACAGAGACTGTGGTTGCGTGGAATGCACTGCCAGCAGAGGTGGTGGAGTCAGAGTCATTTGAAATATTTAAGCGACTCTTGGACAGGTACATGGACAGCAGTAAATTGAAGGGGTGTAGGTTAGGTTGATCTTGGATTAGGATAAATGGTCGGCACAACATTGTGTGCAGAAGGGCTGTACTGTTCTAGTTCTATGCTCTAATGCATATTTTGCTCAGCACTGAATACTCCTGGGAGATGCTACACCAGAATGCTGACAGCCTCCTGGGCGTTTGGCGTTTTTTAATGTGGTATCACGGGTAAGCTGCAGCAGTGTAGTCTTTTAATTTGGAGTCAGCTCTAAGTTAATAACTGGCACTGCGGTCTCAACCTGAAAAGGAGGTTTTCACACACCACTTCTCTTTCAAATTCTGAAACTTCTCTCATTTGCCAGTACTTCCCTGCATATAACACGCATGGGCTTTGCCTCCTTATTTGCATTGTCGCAATTGACAAAACCATGCCTGAAGAAATCAACTTTATACTTCTTTGTTCCGAGTTAAGTTTAGTTTTTCAGGGCCATTAACCAGAGGCCCTGGAACTCTAACACTAGCGCTGCTCTGTCCTGCCCTGGGCTGTACTGAGCAGTTCTCTACAGCAGACTCTGTTGTGCGATCCTGTCCAATAGGTAAAGTGCCTATTTGAATCTCTGGCCGCCCCTTCCTTTTAAGAAAACGATTAGTCTTCACAGTTCCCTTGACTTGCTTGCCAGCAGCTGCAAAATTGAGACACTAAAGCAGGGAGCAGAGTTTGCTAAAAGGACGTAACTGGATGGCGCTTCACATCAATTCTATGTGCAGGGTGCGTGAACTGCTCTCTGCTGCTGTTTCTGGCTGTAAGACTCCAGACAGCCTAATGTATCTCCATATTTAAAAGGCAGCGTGGGCCGCAATTTGCGATGTAAAAGCTTGTAATGGCTGTTGGACACTTTTCCCGTGATGGGAACAACGTGGGAACGGCGGGACTGATTGTTCTGCGCCCTACCTGCCAACTGCCCGCGACCCACCCAAGGGTCGCAACCCTGACTTTGACAAATCCTGATCTAAAGTAAATAAAATGTCTAGAAAAGTAAGCTGTAGCACTGAATAGTAAGTACACAGGACTTATAAGTTTCTTTTTGGCATGTTCACCACCAAAATTGCAAGGTAAACACGCAACTGGCCTCTAAGGTTTAAATCAAATGTAATATTCCTGCTGCTACTTTCTCTGCAATAATTTTACTTGAAAATAAATGCAGCTGCTGTATTTAGTCACGTATGTGATCTGGTCTGACAGCACGGTATTTACGAGTGGGAAGAGAATTGGAGGGTAACCTAGAAGTGTCCAGTGTAAAATGCCAAAATAAAAAGAATAGCAGCATGTTGTTCAATTTGTATTGTGTATAAGAGACTTGTCAGACCATTTTTAGGAGACATGGGTCTATTTATGGAAGATGGTTCTTTGCTGCACACCAAAGTTAAATTGTTGAGAAAGAGGTTCAACTGCAATATCATCAATCCCAATTCATGTTTGACAAAGAGGAATGACATTTGTATTTGTGAGTTGCTTTTCCCCTTTGCCTGTCCGTCATGTGGCCCAGGCAGGAAAGACAGCTGAATATTCTGAATTATTTCTTCAGGTCGATGTTGCCGGATGTAGTGGATGATTTCAGAGCAAAGAACCCTCGCTGCTTGGACCTGGAGCCATTGTTCTACTCTTTCTATGTGTTCTTCACTAAATTTGCTGCTGGAGCTTCGCTTGGATTTTCTACATTATGTTTGCAGTATGAGCATTTTATATTTTCACACATTCATTTGATCCTATGTCTTTTGTCCTGTGTTTAGGCTTTGTTTCTTTCATAATTCTAGGTACTATTCATGATTTAGGTCCTTAATTTGTCTGTAGGCATTGGTATATTTTAATATTTACTAAATTGCAGAGCTCACCATAGCCTTTCTGCAACTTTCCTTTCATTTGTTTTGGAATGGTTGCGGTCTCCACACACCGTTGAATTTGAACCTCCCTGGGTTGTATTCTGAGGAAGTCGAGATGTCACAGATAATGATAATATTGTGGTAGACTCCCCCGCCCGCCTCCTCAATGCCACACATAAAAAAGTAGCTGTTACCACAGGTTGCGGTAACAGAGAAGACAAATGTAATCCACCAATCAGTTAGAACTTTCCATTTCAAAGAGGGATCACCTCAGACCGAAAAATGATTTGTCAAGTGAATGAAAACTCTTAAGATCTATAAATAAAGCATCATTATGCTCTAAAGTCATAAACATGACACCATTTGTTTTCAAGCAAATGGCAAGAATGACTGACAAGGTGACAAGGGTCTGAGTTAAGTAAAATTCAAAGACAATCTTGGTTAAGTAGGAAATAGTGTCAGCTCTGAGTATTACTGTAGTACATAGGATAGGTTAAGTCAACGGTTTCCAGGTTCACAGAAGGAGACCGCATGTGTGTGCACGTGTCTGATGATGTGCAGAACACACGGACAGTGCCTTGTTCAAATAAAACATCTTAGAGTCTCATCTGACACTCAGCCTCGCTGCTGAGTGAGTGTGAGAAATTGGCCACATCCAGAGTCTTTGGAAACAGTGCCTGGAGGAGTTATGGGAGAGGGGGTGTTACCACAGTGCACAATTAGATGACTGGAGGTCCTTGGCCTCTTCTGGCCAGTCATCCCTTTATGTTATGGGTCTGCTACCAGTCCGCGCGTGTCTACTGGCCTGATGCTGATATTACATTGTGGCAGCAAATTATGTCATTGGACTATCTTTAGTTGCCTGCCTGCTTCTAGTGGGAACTTTATGAACTGAATCACCACCTATAATATTATAGCAGGCAGGAATCTAGTGGGTTGGAGGAACCATTTTGACTCTCAAGATCTCAACCCCTTTCCAGCTCTTGGTGGTGGGAATGGTTAAAACCGAATTCAACTGTCTGGATTTCATTCACTGATTTGTTGAACTGAGACTGGGTCTAGCCAGTGCATAGTCTCCCCATGACACATATTTAAGTTTGTGTGGTGAGGGATTTGAAACAAATTCTATAGGATGATTTTAGCGACAGGGTGATTTAGCGACAAGTTTGTGCCCCAAAAGAGATCTAAAACTAATCTTAGATTTCCATTTTATTTAATTGCACATTACATAAACCAGGGGTAGGCAAACTTTTCTGTGCAAGGGCCACATTCAGAAATTCACAATTTTAAAGGGCCGCATAGTATATTAAGTAAAATAATTAATATTTAAAATAGCCAAAATAAAAGGTTTTTAAAGAAAAAAAAGCAATTAATTTTTATTAATTAATATTTTAAAGTAGAAACTTTACATGAAACACATTTATTTGAAAAACAAAGTAACTCAGTTTAAAGAAAAAAAAGCAATTAATTTTTATTAATTAATATTTTTAAGTAGAAACTTCACATGAAACACATGTTGTGCCGAGCAATGATCACCCTACTCAAGTCAACGTATCCACCCTATACCAGTAACCCAACAGCCCCCCCCCCCCCCCCCCCCCCATTAACCTGAATTTAAAAGAAAAAAATGTTTAAAAAAAAAATTTTTTTTTTATGACTTGATCTTGGTGGGCCACATAAAGACCTTTGGCGGGCCGCATGCGGCCCGCGGGCCGTAGTTTGCCCACCCCTGACATAAACCCTTGCTCTGAAGAGGGGAGGATGGGTGGAGGTGATGATGGTGAAGTTACTCTCAATATGAAAGGGACCCAGTCACCGTGTGGGTAATGAGGTGAACTAGTAGATAAGGGTGTCCACGGCACAGACCTACTGGACTGGCACATTCAAGAATCAGTGGATTTATGAGAGTTTTGGGCCTAACACTGAAGGAAGCATCGGCATCTTAGGAAAGTAAATCATTCAGCTCTTCCGGTCTCTTTCCCCCATTTAGTTAAACTATAACAAATGTTGTAACCAACTCCTTTTAACAGCTTTTGCTCCATGTCCTTAATACCCTAACTGAACAAAAATCTACCTGTCTCAGGTTTGAAAATGACAATTGATCTAGACCTTGTGTGTGGGGAGGAGGAATGGTTCCAGGTTAGCATTACCCATTTATATGAAGAAGTATTTTGTTAATTGACCTAACTTTAAAGTTAAGATTATGTCACTCAACAACGCTATCTCTCCCCACACCTATTTCTCTCTAACTATTCCATCAAATCCTTTTTGATGTAAAAGTAAGTGGGTGGAGGAATAGAGCCACCCACGGGTTCCCATACTCAAATCTTTGAAGCTGGCTGGAGAAGTTTAGAAAGTTTTTTTTTGAACAAAACTTATCGAATTTGGGTTTATTAACAGCAGAAATTTGAATAAAAGTTTGGAGGTTGTGGGCCTCAAAAGAATAGTATGTCCTCTTCTGGGTGCCACATTTTAGAAGGATTTCAAAGCCTAGGAGAGGGTGCATAGGAGATTTGGTGGAATGATTTCAAGGATGAGGGACAGAATTATGTGTTGAGGCCAGAAAAATTAGGTGTTCTCCTTAGAGCAGTGCAGGTTGAGAGGGTATTTGATATAGGTGTTCAAACTATGGAGGATTTTGATGAAGTAAGGAAGGAGCAACTGTTGGAAAGGTTGGTATTCCGAGGATATGGATGTAAAATAATTAGAAAATCGAGGCAAAGTATTTTGTTAAATTCCTTCTGTGTTGTACTCTGAGGGAATTTTAACACTGGTGAGGTGAGTGCATGGGCTATGTTGTACACGAGGAGCTAAAGTGAGAAACATTCCATGCTCGTCAGGAACCTGACTCCCAACCTGCTGACTTTTGGGTTTTACGCAAGTAAGACTAGTGGCAGGCAGCCAACCGGCTCCCAGCAGATACATGGCATTTTAAATATGTTGAAGAGGCCGGAAGTCTCCGACTTGATGAGCTTTTCAGGCTTGACTGTGTGTGGCTAGGTTGCCTAAGCATTGGGGAAACCCAGCAGCTGAATCTGGAAAGAATTGGGGGTAGAATTGGGGAAAGTTAAGTGCCTTCACTGCTCCCCTTCCCACCTCCCCTTCCCACCTCCCCTTCCATGCAAAGGCTCCCAGAATCAGGGATTACAGCTCTTCCCCTGCTCTGGGGTAGAGGGTCGGACCCATGTGCCTGCTCCAAAGTGCTTCCTTCTCAGCTGAAAGCCAAGTCTGTTGGAGTCGGCCTATCGAGGCTAAAAGATCCACGTTGGAGTTAAAACACAACAGCCATGTGATTAAACATTGACCTGATTTCCCATCCACCCCCACCCACCCAAGTCCGATGTAACCCACCCCTGTTAACATCCACGCTGTTTCAATGATCTCAAGTACCTCAATTTAGATGAATAATAATATTTATTGTCACATTAACACTGCAATGAAGTTATTGTGAAAAGCCCCGAGTCGCCACATTCCGGCTCCTGTTCGGGTACACAAGGGAGAATTCGGAATGTCCGAATTACCTAACACTTCCTAACCTTCTAAACTCAAGGAGATATACACCAAGATTTTACAATTCGTTCTTATGAATTGACCCTTTAAGTCTCAGTATTCTGCAGGTGAGCCTTACTTGTACCCTTTCCAGGCCATTATATATTTCCTGAGGCTCCGTGTGCAAATATAAATACAGGGCGGAATTCTATGTCCCGCCCCACCTGTTTTCTGATGCAACACTCCCCTGCTGGAAGCGAGATCCTTTGTCCTGGCAGTCAGCTAATGGGGTTTCCCATTATGGGCACCCCAAC
Organism: Scyliorhinus canicula; assembly: GCF_902713615.1. Taxonomy (NCBI): domain Eukaryota; kingdom Metazoa; phylum Chordata; class Chondrichthyes; order Carcharhiniformes; family Scyliorhinidae; genus Scyliorhinus; species Scyliorhinus canicula. The sequence goes on from NC_052152.1 coordinate 168,607,862, forward strand.
ACCGTCGGGAAATCCGCGGGCATAAATGTGCTGCCGGCGAAGCAGAGGATTCCGCAGACAGAGAATCCAGCCTGCAGTTTTCCAGATGGTGCCTGACCAAGTTGATGATCCCACTCTTTATTTCCCCCACCCCCATTGAACTGCATCTGTCATTGTTTCAATTCCATATCCCTTTGTCCCATGCATTTTACCATCCCTTTTAACTTAGTTCAATCTGCACATTTATAGCTTTGAATTCTTCCATCCAAATCTTGATGCATATAGTGAAAAACGAAGGATCAATTTCTGATACAAAACTGAATTCTGCAGCTGCAGGAAAACTTAAATAAAACCTGAAAATGTTGGAAATACTCCGGATTGGCAGCATCTGTAGAGGGGGAAAACTGAACTAACATTTCAGGTCAATGAGTTTTCATCAGAACGTGCCACATTTCTGTGACATGTTTATCGTATTCTGTCCCTTCCCTTTATCTCTGCTTTCCATTTCCTTTCTGCGAACCAATTTATAAAGAACAAAGAAAATTACAGCACAGGAACAGGCCCTTTGGCCATCCAAGCCTGCACCGACCATGTTGCCTGTCTGAACTAAAAAACCCTCCCCTTCCGGGGACCACATCCCTTTATTCCCATCCGATTCATGTATTTGTCAAGACGCCCCTTAAAAGTCACTATCGTATCTGCTTCCACTATCTCACCTGGCAGCAAATTCCAGGTTCCCACAACCCTCTATGTTTAAAAAACAAAACTGCCTTGTACATCTCCTTTAAACCTTGCCCCTCGGAGCTTAAACATATGCCCCCTAGTAAGTGACTCTTTCACCCGGGGGAAAAAAGCTTCTGACTATCCAATCTGTCCATGTCCTTCATAAGGGATCAGGTCGCCCCTCAACCTTTGTTATTTCCAGGGAGAACAAACCAAGTTTCTCCAACCTCTCCTCATAGCTAATGCCCTCCATACCAGGCAACATCCTAGTAAATTTCGTCTGTACCCTCTCCAAAGCCTCCACATCCTTCTGGTAGTGCGGTGACCAGAATTGAACTCTATATTCCAAGTGCAGCCTAACCAAGGTTGTATAAAGCTGCAACATGACTTGCCAATTTTTAAACACAATGCCCCGGACGATTCAGGCAAGCATGCCGTATGCCTTCTTAACTACCTTCTTTACCTGTATTGCCACTTTCAGTGACCTGTGTACCTGTAAACCCAGATCCCTCTGTCTATCAATACTCTTCAGGGTTCTGCCATTTACTGTATATTTCCCACCTGTATTAGACATTCCAAAATGGATGACTTCACATTTGTCTGGATTAAACTCCATCTGCCATCTCTCCGCCCAAGTCTCTAACCGATCTATATCCTGCTGTATCCTCTGACAGTCCTCATCGCTATCCGCAATTCCACCAACCTTTGTGTCGTCCACAAACTTACCAATCAAACCAGTTACATTTTCCTCCAAAACACTTTTTTATATTTTATTTATATATATACACATACAGCAAAGGTCCCAGCACTGATCCCTGAGGAACGCCACTAGTCACAGCCCTCCATTCAGAAAAGCACCCTTCCACTGCTACCCTCCTATCTTCCATAACCAAGCCAGTTCTGTATCCATCTTGCCAGCTCACCTCTGATCCCGTGCAACTTCACCTTCTGTACCAGTCTGCCATGAGGGGCCTTGTCAAAGGCCTTACTGAAGTCCATGTAGACAACATCCATTGCCCTACCATCATCAATCATCTTCATCACTTCCTTGAAAAACTCAATCAAGCTAGCGAGACACGATTGCCCCTTCACAAAACCATGTTGCCTCTTGCTAATACGTCCACTCATTTCCAAATGGGAGTAAATCCTATCTCTAAGAATCCTCTTCAATTATTTCCCTACCACTGACGTACGTTTTCCGGCCTGTAATTATCTGGATTATCCTTGCTACCCTTCTTAAACAAAGGAATAATATTGGCTATTCTCCAATCCTCTGGGACCTTCCCTGTTGCCAATGAGGATACAAAAAATTCTCTCGAGGCCCCAGCAATTTCTTCCCTTGCCTCTCTCAGTATTTTGAGGTATATCCCATCAGGCCTTGGGGACTTGCCTGCCTTAAGGTTTTTCAAGACCCCAATACCACCTCCTTTTTGATCCAAACATGACCCAACTATCCACACACCCTCCCCCAGACTCATCAGCCACCAAGTCCTTCTCTTTGGTGAATGCTATTGCAAATTATTCATTTAATACCTCGCCTACTTCCTCTGGCTCCACGCATAGATTCCCTCCCCTGTCCTTGAGTGGGCAGCTTTGACAAAGAGTCATCGGACTTGAAACGTTAGCTCTTTTCTCTTCTCACAGATGCTACCAGACCTGAGATTTTCCAGCATTTTCTCTTTCGCTCCTGTGAAATCTGTCTGAATTACTCTCTTAGAACAGATAGAAAAGTATAAAATGGGTAGTGATGATTCTACAGTAATAGATTTGACAGGAGATTGCAGCAACAATCTAAAAAATATCAAGTCGCACTGAGTGCTGTAAATGCAGAGACATTGACCAACTGGGACTGCACACAAAAACTTACATGTTTGGGACCATGTAGGTTGACTTCCTTTCAAACACTACCAAACACTACCAATCCTATCTTGCCAAGCTCGCAGTCAGCAGAGTTGGAATTCATCATTACTGGGCTTACAATATAGCTAATAGCTGCTTCAGTCCCTCCCACTCCTGCAAAAAGTCTGACCAGGTTATTTCTGCCTGCGGCCATATTAGTACCAAGATTGCTACATTTGGATCACACTTTGACAAAGGATTATACTGAAATCCCAATACCCACAGCAGACAGAGCTCAGGAACCATGTGGAGGTGAGAAAAATGAACCTTTAAGCAATCTAGTGTAGCTCCCTCCCTTACTTGATAGTGAAAAAACTCCCATTCACAGAATCCATTCTTTGCTTCTAAAGCTCAAGTGGTTAACCATTTATAAAAGCAAGCAAGCTTCTATTCAGTACCAAAATCAAAAATAGCTAATCCTTTTATATCCTCTTTAAACTCAAACTGCAAATTCAACATCCCTGGCTGAAATAATTGTGGTGTTTTGAAACTCAGCCAAGCATTCATGATGGCATATTGATAGCCCTTGTGAAAATTAAAACAAAGAGCTGTATTCAAACTGCATGATCAGATGCATCTTGTTCAATCCTATGCCTGTTAATCAAAGCTGTCCAGCAGAGGGTTTTTTAACTCTCACTACAGTTGCAGCCTGCTTTTTTTTTTAAAGTTTAAAGAACGGGGCATTTAAAAATCTTCAGATCATGACAATTTAATAGATCTTATCAAGAGCATTTGCATCTACTCCACTAATTTGTAACTCCCACACTGCTGAGAACAGGTTCCCCTCCTGTCCTCTTTCCCTGGTCAGCAAGTACTGGATCTGTCGGAAATTGGGGCGGGACGTCTACATTCCGGGTCCTGCCTGCCATCTTTACTTATCAGTGGAGTTTTCCTGACTCTGCAAATATCTAACCTTTGTTGTCTTATTGCTTCATCTAGTCCTTTCATGAGTTTATATGTTCCTTGTTATATATGTAATTGTATACGGTATCATTGTGCATAGAGCCTTTCATACTTTGTACCATATTACAAACACCAGGAGCTCATTGGAGTTCTATTATTTCTGTCTGCTCAGTTTTTCAGGTTACAGACCGGGTTCCTGTGAATACATTCCAGCTGTGGCAATGACACTGAAGGTGCTGATAGCACCAGTCCCAATAACCTTGCTGCTGATCGGTTTAATAATATTTTATTTTTATCCAATAAATGAAGCACGAAGAAAAGAATTAAAGGCGGAGCTTGAAGGAGTTGTGTAAGTGTCTGGGCCTGTAATCTCTCTCAATGTTTTAAAAAAATAAATTTAGAGTGACCAATTCATTTTTTCCAATTAAGGGGCAATTTAGCGTGGCCAATCCACCTAGCTTGCACATTTTTCGGTTGTGGGGGCGAAACCCATGCAAACACGGGGAGAATGTGCAAACTGCACACAGACAGTGACCCAGAGCTGGGATCGAACCTGGGACCTCGGTGCTGTGAGGCAGCAGGGCTAACCCACTGCGCCACCATGCTGCCCTATCTCTATCAATGTTTAGGTTATTTATGCGGTGGAGAGGAGAAATGAATGAAACAGTGATTTGGTTCAAGTTCAGTTAAAACGAGTTCTATTTATAGTGAAGCTTTATTGACATTTTACCATATGGTAGCACTCTTTGCATACATCATCTTCAGCCAGAAGGAGGGGGGAACTCGTAAGCATTCCTTCAACTGAGACTGCTCACGTTAGAAGTAGCAACATCATGCGATTGTCTCACAGGAAAATAACAGAACAATAATTATCCATTCCACCTCAAGCCTTCTGCTTTCAGAAAAGTGCTGTATTAGCGACCCCTCACCTATCTAATCCTGTGATAGAATGTCCTTTATCCCCCTTGTCTGCATAGGTTTCCTCCGGGTGCACTGGTTTCCTGCCCACAGTCCAAAGATGTGCAGGTTAGATAGATTGGCCATGATTAAAATTGCCCCTTAATGTCCAGGGATGTACAAGTTTAGTGGGGTTATGGGGATAGGGCGAGGGAGTGGGCCTAGGTAGCGTGCTCTTTCAGAGGGTCAGTGAAACTCGATGGGCTTTCTTCTGCATTGTAGATATTCTATGATTTCCAACGGTAAATGTGCAAAGCTTCGTCCTTGTATCTCCATTTTTATTTTAAAACACAAACTGATGTTTCAGTTGAGTAGTATTTCAATATTTGCCACTGAAATATATTTTTTTCTGTTGCATTGTCAGAACATATTGCGTGTTTCCATTACCTATGAGATTGTTGGAAGTTGTGACTGTAGAATAAGATGCAATACTTCACTCAATCTCTGAGCAGTAAATGGAAGAATTGAACAATGCACTGTGTAGTCTGATGGTGTTCTGCCAAGTATACGATGCAGGGTGAATGCCAGGCAGTTTTCTAGGGCAAGGTGTTTGCAGGATTTTTTGGGGGATGATAGATTTATCCTCAGTAATTGTAACATGAGTGTCCATTTTGGATGTGTGGAAATTAAGTATGAGTTTTAACATCGCAGAATAGTTTGTTTGGGAGTAATATAAACTTATCTATAGTTTGGTACTAGGGGCTGGTTAGTAAATGGGTTTTTGCAAATGCCCATAAGTAGCAGCAGTGAACAACCTCTTGTGGGTAAAAAGAAGCAAAGTAAGACAATGTATTCAATTTCACAGAATTTGAAAGAGCTCAAATGGAAATGAAAATTAGTTTTGCCAAATCTGAAGTTTAAAGGTGCCTCTAGATTGGTTTTAAAATATTGCTTTGGTGTTACCAGCTGTATATAATAGACGAGCTAATGTAAGAATTTTACAATGACATATCCATCGTGACTATCCTTACTTTTTGAAAATAATTCCTTATCTGCATACTTGCAGTTGCCTCCCTCCGGTGCTCTCAGCTGAAATGCTTGGGTTTCTCTGCACCTTTGCCAAGATTCCTGTCTGTCTATCCTCCAGAGAGCTAGCACGCACATCAAATGTGGCTTTAGGGTGACACAATGGTGCAGTGGTTAGCGCTGCTGTCTCACGGCACCGAGGACCCTGGTTCGATCCCAGCCCCAGGTCACTGTCCGTGTGGGGTCTGCTCATTTTCCCCGTGACTGTGTGAGTCTCACCCCCCACAACCCAATGATGTGCAGGGTAGGTGGATTGACCATGCTAAATTGCCCCTTAATTGGAAAAATTAAAAAAAAAAAATAAATGTGGCTTTATACGTAGTTGGGAAATCACGGGTGGGATTCTCTCAGCCCGGGGCCGGGCCAGAGAATCCCCGCGACCGGTGCGAAACGCGCTATGCCGCCCCGACGCTGGCACATGATTCTCTGCAGAATGGACAATCGGCACCATTGGCACCAGCGTGGTTGGCACGGCACCGGTCGGGGGTCGCTCTACGCGGCCGGCCCGCCGATTCTTGGCCCGGGATGGGTCGAGCAGCCATCGTAAAAACGGCGAGTCCAGCCAGCGCCGTCCACACTGGCTCTCAGCTGGCAGGAACTCGGCGTGGAAGGGTCGGGGGGCGGGCCTGCCGGGGGGGGGAGGGGGAGATCCGACCCCAGGGAGGGCCTCTGGTGTGGCCTGGCCTGCGATCGGAGCCCACCGATCGGTGGGCTGATCTCTCTGGCTGAGGGCCTCCTTTCTTCCGCGCCGGCCCCTGTTGCACCATGTTGCGTTGGGGCCAGCGCATTGAAGGAAGCCACTGCGCATGCGCGCGTTGACGCCGGTGCCACTGCGCATGTGCGTGTTGGCACTGGTGCCACTGCGTATGCGTGGATCCCACAGTGCCCAGTTCACGCCGGGATCAGCAGTTGGAGTGGCGTGAACCGCTCCAATGCCGTGCCGGCCCCCTGTAGTCACCAGAATTGCTGATCCTGAGGCCGTGTTGACGCCGATGAGAAACACGTCGGCGTTTCTGACGGCATCAACACTTATCCGCAGGATCACAGAGTTCCGCCCCACATGATTTCTGTGGATATAAAGGATGAAGTATACTTTACAAATGGGAAAGATAAGTTATTTTCGGTTTCGCTGTCAAAGTGCAGCGCTGTGGAGCTTCTTTCCATGAGTCCCTTTATACTTTATCGTTAGACTGAATTGAAGGAGAAAAGATTAGTGTAGAATATTCTAAACATGTTGTGAGACATAATATTTGGGTTGTGTCTCCCTCTAATATTTCTCTTTCTTCTTGTCCTCCTGGACCATTACTCTCTTTGGGGAGGAGGCAAAGGAGAAGGGAACTGCCTTCCTCTAGCTAATCCTACAGTTTATCCAGCTGCCAGGATGTGTGCAGCTGAAGCCAGTGATGATTCTGCTTCCACCCTCCCAGTTGATGCCTTTCCACGGCAATATAGCTAAAATTCAGCAGAGTTGGGAGTGAAGTGGAGAGAGGAATTAATCATGCCTCCTTCAGTCACAGAACTTTATCACTATTCTAATACACTATGCCAGTAAACCCCGAAGCTAACTTTTACACATTGAACAGCTCATTGCTGCAAATGTTTTTTATTTGTAAGATACAGTATTACTTTGGAAATGACGTTACTAATTACAGTTGTCAAACACAAAGGCTGTTTAGCACACTGGGCTAAATTGCTGGCTTTGAAAGCAGAACAAACAGGCCAGCAGCACGGTTCGATTCCCGTAACAGCCTCCCCGAACAGGCGCCGGAATGTGGTGACTAGGGGCTTTTCACAGTAACTTCATTGAAGTCTACTCGTGACAATAAGCGTTTTTGATTTCATTTCATTTCAATTGAAGGACCTGAAAGGATCAGAGAGAGAAGCTTTGTGCTGGTGGGCTGAATCGTACTGTTAGTTATTGTGTAATTTTATAAATGATGACTTTGTCTCTTTTTGCCTCACAGAAAAAGCTGGGAAGTGGAACTGGAAGAAAATACACTTTAATAACAAGTGTGTCCGTTGTAACAACTGTGACCTTTGTGGATTCTGGCTTCAGTTGGATTAAGATGCAGAATTCTTGGAATGCAGATGTGTGGGCTTGTGGTCACCAAAGTGTGCCTCCTTGTGTAAATGACCAAATGTGGCTCGATACTGAGTTGTCACATAGAGGCAGCACTAAAATGGAGGCTAAAGAGGATTTCCACAATCCATACATCACAACCATACCACAACCTGAAACTAAATAAAGGGAGTTTATGTCTTTAGTTTTTTACTTAAAAAAAAAATGTTTTCCAGTTTGTATCAAACCGCACACTAAAATCAACCCTCTGGTGCAGGACATCCTCCAGTGCTTTGAACGGTGGTTTGGGTGTCCTATTTCTCTACTGCCTTATTATCCCTTTATCTCTGATAGCCTTTACCTCACTGAAAATGAACAGAATGTGGAATGTGATCCCACATTCTGGTTAAACACACATGGGCTCATGCAATCAAAACAGAATTCAACTTATTCAGTTAATCAGTATCCCAAGTAATAAATGGATTAAATTATGGAGTGCTATCTACAAAAAAACACACAATAGAAACAAGAATTGTAGCAAAAGCACAGGAACAGGATTAATTGCATTTTGCAGCAAACTTTAACTCTTCTTCACAAAAGATATGTAAAATATTCTCATAAATGCTGTCATAAACAGCACGAGCATAGGAATAAAATGTTTATTCTTGCCTTTATGTGGGAGAGGTCTGGCTCAATCAGTGCTGTGACCAAAGCCTAATCCCAAACCCCTTCTTGTATTTATGTTTCTGCAGTGCGCCATTGCCTGAAACGTATTGTGGTTTACGTGACAACAAAGCCACATCACCACAGCGCCAAGTCTCTTGAGTTTAACAGCAATTTGTTTTTAAAAATAAAATGAAATCTGTTCTCTTGAGACGTTGATGGATTCTCATTGTTTCCATGGGGACAATGTAAATTTTCAGCCTGTGCATCAAAATGAAAATTATATAAAATATATCTGTTATAGGATCAAGGAGTTTATTTGCCATGAGATATGTAAAGATTGCATTGTTACTTTGGTAATGTTAAAGAATTTTAAAAGGAAATTTGATCTCTTGAATAAAGGATGATTCACTCTGGGTTTTTTTTAAACCTTGCTGGACAGTTGATGGTGATTCTGAAAATATTCTCTTGCTGTTGGAATTGTTTTGAGAGAACTGATGTAATTTGTGTAATGAGCAACATCTTGGGCAGGAAGCTAAACATAACCACTTCCTACCCCCATTTAAGAACAAGATTTAGTGACTTAATGTGGAAAGAATTGAGCTGAGTGCCTATGCTTGGACACAAAAGGACGTTGGACAATGAGTACCCTTTCGGTGCCAACCCAAAAAGCCAATTGGATTGTAGCATTTTTTCATCACAGAATAGGTGTGAAAGACAGAACTAAAATTTGAAAATGCAACTCCTAAAACATGATCAGATATTTACCTGGGCTTAACTGTAATTAATAATTTTGTTGTCATCCTGATGCACTCAATCCACCTGTGCATTAAATTTGGGGTAATATTTGACATAATGAAGAAACTTGCAATGATGGTAATGAACCCAATGACCAAAATGGTTTTCTACAGTGAGGCAACCTAAACCAGTGGTTGTAACCAATAACAGAAGTAACCACTCAAACAGGAGGGTGAGGAGGCAAGGATATGTTGAAGATTAAAAACCTGTAAGCAACAGAACAATAATTCCAAGGAGAAGGGTGAAACAATCAAAGGAAGCCAGTTTGACTGACTAGACTATTACCGTACAGGGAGCATAATCTGAGTGAGAATTTGTTTCATGGATGTTTCTACTAATTCTTTATGTCTGCATTGTATATGTTTAGAAAATAATAATAATTTATTGTAACTATTTCTGGGAAAATTGGTTCTGTAAAATTATTTGCTCAAAGTTTATATTTTGTATTCTGCAGCTGTAGAGTGGAGCATGATGTATATTTTTTTTTTCTGCGCACAATTTTTTATATAAAAAAATGTTGCTCTCTTTTGAGGTAGTAATTTTATGACTTGTCTCTTTCGAGCAAATCTCATTAGCCTAGATTCACTTCTGATTGCTCTAGTGCCTTGTTCATGAAATACAGAACAATGTTTTGAGGGAGGTTACATGAAAGCAAATGCTGGCACAGCAATGCCAAATCCTTAGCAATCTGTAACACAGACACATGTTAGGGGCAGGCTCCACAATATTTTATTTATCCAGTAATAATAGACCTGATTCCTTTGGGTTTCCCTATTTCCACACCAGCTTTCACCCAACCCTTCCATGTTGCAAATGCATGAACAGTGAAAAAGGATATATGTGCTGAAGCTTGAAGTGCAGTTGCTATAGCTTAACGTAAAGCTAAAGAGATCAAAGAGGATGGAAAGGAATATTGCACTGTGATCAGCAATGTATTGAATGCTCAGGGCTGTGGGCAAGATAAAAGTCAGATTTAAGAATTCATACAGACTTAAGAGAGCTAAGGGGTGGTGTATCTCTGCCGGCAGTGCGATTCTCCGTCTCGCCAGCCGGCCAATGGAGCTTCCCATTGTGGGCAGCCCCACGCTGTCGGGAAATTCCTGGGCATAGGTGCGTTGCTGGCACAACAGAGAATCCTACCCAAGGTGCCCATGAGCTTATGGTGGCAACATATAAACAAGTAGCAGAGGTACACTATACAGCCCCTCAAGCCAGACCTGCCATTTAATAAGATCATGGCTGAGTAAACTCAAATCTTCATCCCACCTAACCCGATAACCTATCCTCCCCTTGCTTACCAAAAGTTTAGTGACCCCATCTAAATTCTCCCACAAGAGGAAACATTCTTTCCCACATCTACTCTATCAAGACCTCTCCGGATATTGGCTGGAATTCTCTTTGGGAGTCGAAGGGTATGATTCAGCAGCCTCGTTGGCCCGACTTGGTGGCAGGATGAGGTAGTTGAATCTCACGAGGCATTGCAATTTGCATCTCACTCTCATTGATTTGCCAGATTCTCCCAGTGCCAGGGATTTATTGGTGTGCCTGAGAGACCTAGCCAAGGTGCCATTTAGTACTGGTCCACACAAACATGGATCAGTCATAACAGCACCTTTGGGGGGGAGGGCGAGGGGGGTCTCCCAGGCCTACGGAGACCCTGGGGGTCAGGCATTGGGCAAAGTGCTGTTGAATAGCGGGGTCCTTCTCTGCACCATATAGAATGTTTTTGGTTCAATCGCACCCTAACTGTTGCTGCCGTGACGGAATTGTGTGCAATTGCGGATGCTGTTCAGAAAGCAAGTCAGGGCATGCAAATAGGTCAACACTGCCCATATGAATTCAGGGCAATTCTCATTTCTGCTGCCGTCTGATTCACTGAGGCTGGAATTAGCACTGGACAGCCTGACAAGCACTCCACTCCACATAGCCCCTCACTCCAGTCATGAAGATGGTGCTACGGAGACCTGTGCCACACTTACTGGAAAGTGACCTCAAGAGAATGCTAGATGCAGGGGAGAAGAAGAGGGCACCCTCTTTCCCAGGATGGGCCACAGAATGAAGCCAACTGTCTTCAACAGAGCCTGGAAGGAGGTGGCAGAGGTGGTCAGTGCTGCCAGCCTGATGAGGAGGACTGGAACCCAGTGCTGAAAAAAGATGAATGACCTCCTTATTGCAGCCAGGGTGGTTCGCCACCAATGGTCTGATATCACTACTATCAATCACAGCCTGGGCCTAGGGCATGCCAGCTATGGCGGCGAATCCCACTGCCCTTGCATCCTGGTGGGCCTGGTCCAGATTGAAGGTTATACAGTCTGCTCAACCGTGCGCAGAGTGCATCGCAGGTGCACCAATGTGCAGACATTTGCGAGATCCCACACAGATGGCACATGGTCTCACTAGCTAGCTGAAGTCTTCAAAGCACAGGCAGTCTGTCATCTCCTCAAAGGACATGCACTGACAGTATATATGTGCCCTGATGCACCTCCTCCTTGGCCTGTTGAACAGCTGGCCCTGCTCTTCTGGGGCAGGCTCCTCTTGTGCAAGATGCTCCCCGAGTAGGCCCTCTGCCTCAAGCCTCCATGCGTCCATAACGGTAGCTGCAGCCAAGTAGATATCAAACATTGTTGGCTGTACTCCAAAGTTTATTCTCTGCAGGGGGGGGGGGGGGGGGGAAAGAAGACATGTTAGCAAGATGAGTATTACCTTGCCTATCCAAAGCCACCAAGTTACATTGTGAACCTGAGTTCTACTTCAGCTCCACTCTCAACACGTTTCCCCCCCCCCCCCAACCCCACCCCTCACCTACTCACCTCGATATGTCATCATTCGCACTGCACCCCTGTCCCCATCAATGAATGCCACCGGGCCTGTGATGTGGGGAGCCTCTATCCTCCCCATCCATCACTGTCAACAGGGATACCGGTGGATGCTGCAACCCGTGTCAGCTGTAGGCCCTGCAGCCCCTGTCCTGTTTCCCCCAGTGGGGTTTACTGTGGGTTTCAGCACTGGGTGGGTCGTGTGTTATCCTGGCACCAGGTTGTGCAGGGGAGAGGGTCACGGTGTGCCACCAATCGCCTTTATGCTTAGAGGCTTGTGTGTGGGCATGTCCTACAAATGGGCGTGAGCGAGGGAAATGTGCATCTGCTGGGAGATTAGTTGCAGCGTGATGTGGGTCCTGGGTGTGACATGCAAGTTGTGATAACCTGGCCGGGGGCAGGATGGTTGGAAGCCGGGCACATTGGACAGGCAGCGTTTGGAGACAGTTTGTTGTCCCGAGGGGTGGGCTAGCTGACAGTGTGACTGGTGAGGTCTCTGCTGTAAGAGAATGCCATAGGCCAGGGCGCATGTGTCCTTTGTTTGGGATGAGCTCTGCTATCGCCCTGCTTCCCCTGCAGTGAGGCTGTGTTTCTGATGAGTGCCCTGAGGAGTGCAAGCACCTGGTGGGCCAATGATTGAGTTTGGCCACACCCATCTCATTGATGATTCAGCTGGGGTTTAATGGTTTCCAGCGGGATGGCCTGGGTGCTTAGAATATGAATCTGCTATATTCTTATGCCCTTTGAACCTATGAATCCTTGTGGTAAGGAGTTCATCTCACAATAGACTGAACTATTCATGGCCCTGGTTTATTTTCTGAGGATAAGAAAGATTTGAGCACTGATGATTAACCATCTTTACTTCTACTGGTATACCAAGGAGGTTGGCTTACAGATTTATGAAGATTTCAAGTTGATTTCATGTCTTCACTTAAGCTATTTATGCACGTCTTCCGGTGGCGACTATGAGGGAATAGGTCGCACATTTGGTGGCTCCCGTCTCGGTCGGACTTTTGGACCTTTCCCCACGACTTTTTTGCGCTTTTGAGCGCGGAACTGGAAAGCAAGGACTCAGGCACAGGACCCATACAGGATTTTATGGACCGAAGAAGCCGGAGGGACCGTAAACAGCAGAAGAAGTGGTTGAATAAGGGCACAGTGGAGGCTGTGAGAGAGACCAGTGATGGTGTTCAGAGCAAGGTGCCGACAGCCCAGCCCACAATGGAGCCGCTGCTGCAGACTATGCAGGAGGGCTTTTTGGCTCTGAAGCGTGACAACTTGGAGCCACTACAGAAGTCGATTGACCGGATGGCAAAAAGGTTAGATGATCAGGCTGAGAAGCTCCAGCAGTTGGAGAAGTCAGTGGAGGAGCAGGCTGACTTTCAAATGGTGGCAGATGTGGAGATTCGGAGGTTGAGGGACCAGCAAAAAGTGCTTCTGAAAAGGCTGGAGGACCTGGACAACAGATCTTGTCGGCAGAACGTGAGAATCGTGGGCCTCCCGGAGGGGGAAGAGGGGCCAGACGCTGCCGCATTTGTGGAGGGTATGTTTCAGAAGCTGCTAGGGAATGAGGTGTTCCCATGCCCGCTGGTGGTGGACAGGGCACACAGAGTGCAGGTGAGGCAGCCGCGATGAGGGGGTCCCCCACGAGCGATGGTGGCATGCTTTCACAGGTACCTGGACAAGGAATGGGTGCTGCAATGGGCAAAGAGCACACAAAGCTGCACTTGGGACAATACCACCCTGCGTGTATGCTCCAAATTGGGATGATGTGGATTTTATAAGGAGGATGCCATGAAAGATCCCCAACTTGGACTCGCGTAAGCCTGGACCTGTCATGTTCAAGAACGGGCAGGTTGCCAGCGATGGCAAAGGAACTGAAAGGGTTCAGAGAGCAAATGGGGGAAGCAGATCCGTGGAGATTTAGAAGGCCAACGGCGAAGGAGTTCTTGTACTACTCCCACGTCCACAAGGTGTATTCCCAAAATTACTACTTTGTTGTGAGTAGGGGCCTGCTGGCCGGAATAGTGGGGGCAGAATACTCGGCAATTGCCATATTGGACCATGCTCTGCACGGGGTAGACATGCAGTTTTGTAAGGACAGCTTTCAGCGCTCACCATGGAGGCTGGAAGTTGGATTACCCGCGGACGAGGCGGTGTGTGAGAGGCTGAGGAAATGCATGCAGAATTACCTGCAGGTGAATGATACTGGTGAAGTGGTGAGAGGGGAGCTGATTTCAATCCGGGCGTACAGGGACAGGACAGACAGGGCAGAGACGGACCGACTGATTAAGGAAATTCTACGGACGGACAGGAGTTACGCGGAATCCCCGAGGCCAGAGTTACTCAGGAAACGACAGAGGCTGCAGGCCGAATTTGGGGTGCTGACTACAGACAAAGCTGTAGAGCAGCTTAGAAAGGTAAAAGGCGCGATTTATGAGCATGGAGAGAAGGCCAGTAGAATGCTTGCACAACAACTAAGGAAGAGGGAAGCGGCTAGGGAAATAGGGAGGGTAGTGGATGGGGAGGGTAATCTAGTAGGTGACCCGGCAGGGCTGAACAAGGTCATTAGGGACTTTTATAGGAAGCTGTACACTTCGGAACCCCCCGGGGGACCGGGGGGGGGGGGGGGGGGGGGGGGGGGGGATGAGGTGATTCCTCGACGGACTGACCTTCCCAAGAGTGGGGAGGGGGTTGGTGGACAGACTGGGGGCCCTGGTCAGGATCAAAGAGGTATTGGGGGGGCCTGGAGGTCATGCAGTCGGGCAAAGCCCTGGGGCCAGATGGGTATCCGGTGGAGTTTTACAAACACTTTGCCGGGATAGTGGGGCCGGTGCTGGCCAAGGTCTTTAACGAGGCAAGAGACAGAGGGAGTTTACCCCCGACGATGTCGCAGGCCACCATCTCGCTCATTCTGAAACGGGATAAGGACCCGGAGGCCTGTGGGTCATACAGGCCGATCTCTTTGATCAACGTAGACACCAAGTTACTGGCCACGATCTTGGCGACCAGAATTGAGGACTGTGTACCAGATGTAATTGTGGAGGACCAAACCGGGTTTGTAAAGGGGAGGCAGCTGGTGGGCAACATAAGAAGGCTGCTCACCGTGATTATGATCCCCCCGGAGAGTAGGGAGGTAGAGATAGTGGTAGCCATGGATGCTGAAAAGGCTTTTGACCGGGTCGAGTGGGATTATCTGTGGGAGGTACTAGGATGGTTCTGGTTTGGGGCGGGGTTCATCGACTGGGTTAGGCTATTATATCAGGCCCCGGAGGCAAGTGTAAGGACGAACAGGACGACATCGGACTACTTTAGACTGCACCATGGGACAAGACAGGGCTGCCCTCTCTCCCCTCTGCTGTTTGGGCTGGCTATAGAGCCGCTGGCAATTGCACTGAGAGCTTCTAGGGGCTGGAAAGGGTTGGTCCGGGGGGAATGGAACATAGAGTCTCGTTATACGCAGACGATCTGCTGTTATATATATTGAACCCAATGGTGGTGTGGACGGTATTATGGAAATGCTGAGGGAATTTGGCCTGTTCTCAGCATATAAACTGAACATGGCTAAGAGCGAGATGTTCATAATTCAGGCGAGGGGGCAGGAGAGTAGTCTGAAGGGGTTGCCGTTCAGGCTAGTGGGGGAGGGTTTCCGATATTTGGGGATTCAGGTGGCACAGGACTGGGGCAGGTTGCACAAGCTCAACCTGTCCAGACTGGTGGAACGAGTGAGGGAGGAGGTCCGGAGGTGGGGTGCGCTCCTGCTGTCATTGGCGGGGAGAGTGCAGACTGTTAAGATGACGATTGTCCCGCGGTTCTAGTTTGTTTTTCAGTGTCACCCCATCTTTATCCTGCAGTCCTTCTTTAAGAGGCTGAATAAAATTATTCTGGGATTTGTATGGGCAGGGAAGTCCCCGCGGGTGAAGAGGGTGATGCTTGAAAGGAACAGAGAAGAAGGGGGGCTGACGTTGCCGAACTTCAACAACTATTACTGGGCGGCCAACATAGCGATGATAAGGAAATGGATGGTGGGTGCGGGGTCGGTTTGGGAGCAGATGGAGGCTGCTTCATGCAGGGGCACTAGCTTAGCAGTCCTGGTCACGGTGCCTCTGCTGCTTCCGCCGGCACGGTACTCCACCAGCCCGATAGTGGTGGCGGCTCTTTGGATCTGGGGCCAGTGGAGGAGGCATGTAGGGCAGGTAAGAGCATCGGTGTGGACCCCAATCTGCGGCAACCACCGATTTGCGCTGGGGAACATGGACGGGGGGTATCGACTGTGGAGGAATGCGGGGATTGTGAGGTTGGGGGATCTGTTCCTGGAAGGGAGCTTTCCAAGCGTGAGGGCGTTGGAGGGGAAGTTTGGGCTGGCGAGAGGGAACGGCTTTAGATACTTGCAGGTGCGGGATTTTGTACGCAGACTGGTGCCGTCGTTCCCACGTCTCCCGCCGAAGGGGAGGCAGAACAGGGTAGTTTCTGGGGGCAGAGGTGGGAGAGGGTAGAGTCTCAGACGTCTACATGGAACTAATGAGAGTTGAGGATACACAGACCGAGGACCTGAAGCTTAAGTGGGAAGAGGAGCTCGGGGGGTAGCTGGAGGACGGTATCTGGGCAGAAGCCCTGAGCAGAGTGGACATGACCACAACATGCGCCAGGTTCGGCCTGATCCAGTTTAAGGTCGTGCACCGGGCCACATGACGGGGGCCCCGATGAGCAGATTCTTCGGGCTGGAGGACAAATGTGCTAGATACGCCGGAGGGCTGGCTAACCATGTACACATCTTCTGGTCGTGCCCTAACCTCAGGGGGTATTGGCAGGGATTCGCAGATGTCATGTCCCGGGTATTGAAAACTGGGGTGGTAATGAGCCGGAGGTGGCAATCTTTGGGGTTTCGGAGGACCCAGGAGTCCAGGAAGAGAGGGAGGTTGACGTTCTGGCCTTTGCTTCCCTGGTATCCCGGCGACGAATATTGTTAGCGTGGAGGGACTCGAAGCCCCCGAGGGCTGAGGTATGGCTATCGGACGTGGCGAGCTTTCTTGGCCTGGAGAAAGTCAAGTTCGCCTTGAGGCAGGTCCGTGCCTGAACAGAGCCGTGATTTGCACTATGTTTAATTTGTGTCTTGACTTTTTTTTGTACTGTACAATGTCACTTTTTCTATATGCCTAAAATACCTCAATAAAATTGTTTGTTAAAAAAAAAGCTATTCATGCACCACCTTACAACTCTGAGCTCGAAATGTATGACAGTTTATGCTTTGAATATAGTCCACCTCTAATTTTTGAAAATGTATCTATTTATTTGTCAGAGAGGCCATCAGGACAGATAGGAGACAAATTACAGAACAGGGCAAGTTGGATTTGGATTTGATTTATTGTCATATGTGCCGAGGTACAGTGAAAAGTATTGTTCTGCGTACAGTCCAGACAGATTGTTCATACATGAAAAAACATAGGACATACATAAACACATAATGTAAATAGATAGACACAGGCATCGGATGAAGCATATGGAGTGTCGTGCTACTCAGTAGAGATGTGTGAAGAGATCAGTTCAGTCCATAAGAGGGTCATTCAGGAGTCTGGTAACAGTGGGGAAGAAGCTGTTTTTGAATCTGTTACTGCGTATTCTCAGACTATTGTATCTCCTGCCCAATGGAAGAGGTTGGAAGAGAGAATTGCCCAGGTGGGAGGGGCCTTTGATTATGCTGCCCGCTTTCCCAAGGCAGCAGGAGGTGTAGACAGAGTCAATGAATGGGAGGCGGATTTGCGTGATGGACTGGGCTGTGTTCATGACTCTCTGTAGTTCTTATGGTCTTGGGCCGAGCAGTTGTCATACCAGGCTGTGATGCAGCTAAATAGGATGCTTTCTATAATGCATCTGTAAGATTGGTGAGAGTCAATGTGGACATGCCGAATTTCCTTAGGTTCCTGAGGAAGTACAGGTGCTGTTTTGCTTTCTTGGTCGTAGCGCCAACTTTGGTGGACCAGGACAGATTGTTCAGGGCCAGGGCAACAGGAAACTATAGAGGAAGTTTAACCCAGGAGGCTACTGAAAAAGGAAGCAGCAGGGGCAGCTGAGTGAATGGTCTCAATCTTAGTAGCAAATAATTAAATTTCTCATACAAATACTGTATTAGGTGTATTAGGAAGTCAGCTGTAAGTTTTAAAATGAACAAAATTAAATGTTATTTTTTCATATTTGTAACATCCCCACTACAATTCAAGCAATTATTTATATGAAAACCATGATATGCATTATATTTTTAAAGGTGAACCCACTTCACATTTAGTTGTAATTTTGTACATTTACTTGTAATTATTTAATTTTATTTAGTACCATATATCAGATTGTGAATTTTCTACAGTGCGTCAATAGATGCATTAGTTTGGAATATAAAGACAATGTTTAGAATTGATACCAACCAAATGACTTGTGAATTCAGCAATTTGAATCATATTGCGGGTGATTTAAAAAAAAAGGTTTCCTTTACTGTACGAATATGGGGCCAATAAGCAATGTCTCTTAACTGAACTGGCAATCTCACTCATCTTACGCTGGTGTGGGAGATGGATCGCAACAGCATTTAACTTGATTTCAATGACTCATTCAGTTTGTTGTCTTTCTTTACGGCACGTTGGTACCGGTACGCATTATAAAGATCAAACCTTGGCACTGGCTGTCTAATTGTGCAATGACTGAGTTGCCACAGCAGATGCTTGTGGTGGGAGTTGGGAAATGTAAGGCAGTTTTGTAACAGATCTTGCACAAGTCATGGTTAGCACACTCAGAGACTGGGATTTTTACAGCAACCATCGTGCCATCAAACTTCAACCAATACCAAATGGCTTCAATTTTATTCAGTGGCGTAGCATAGTGGTGGTGTAATTTAGTTTTTATCTTACATTTCGGAAGTAAAATATTTATTTCAAATTTATAGTGACCTGCTGCCCAGTAGGTTTTGCTCCCCCCACCTCCCCAGTGAATCAGGTCGAGCAACTTTAGTGCGTTGTTCAAAATTATTTACACCGCCATCAGGTGGACTGATTAAGTATTACATGAGCTGGAGTGCATTGAAAAATACATTCGAATGGGCGCTGCCTGAAACTTGGGTTGCAGAATGGCTTAGACATTTTCCTTTGGTTTGTAACTATCCTACACTGTAGCTATTGGAAGTCTTCTCTGCAGTTTGTCAGGTTCAAATGTAAAATAAACTCGGGAAACCCAATTCTGCGTTTGTGTGAGGCGCCAGCAAAAAACTGCTCCTAATTTGGCAATATGCTGATCAAACGCCTGGTGTGAAAATGGAAACCTTCACGTTTGCAGAGTAGGAACTCTCCTCTCAAACTAGGCTGACAGCATTGTGTTGGTGTAGAAGAGTTACAGGATTGTCTCTCATGACAAAACTAGTATCACAGTCAATTCGGAAGTACGATAGCACAGTGGTTAGCACAGTTGCTTCACAGCTCCAGGATCCCAGGTTCGATCCCCGGCTTGGGTCACTGTCTGTGCGGGATCTGTGCGTTTCTCCCTGTGTCTGCGTGGGTTTTCCTCCGGGTGCTCCAGTTTCCTTCCACAGTCCAAAGATGTGCAGGTTAGGTGAATTGGCCATGCTAAATTGCCCTTAGTGTCCAAAAAAAGGTCAGGTGGGGTTATGGGAATAGGGTGGAGGTGTGGGAATAGGTTGGAGGTGTGAGCTTAGGTAGGGTGCTCTTTACAAGGGCCGGTGCAGACTCTATGGGCCTAATGGCCTTCTTCTGAACTGTGAATTCTATAAATTAACCAACCCTATGCCAAGGTCATTTAAGGCAAGGTGGTGTAAACAGACACCACTTTTGCTTCCCGGCCAGATTTATGGGCCTACATTCTTTCACATCAACAGGACAAAACAAAATCAAATATTCTCAAATAATGTCACCATTGACAAGCCCTTAGCATTCCTTCATGGGTCCTTATTTTCCTAGCCTTGTACTCCAATGAAGTGTTTCCCCACAGTTACATTTTGGGGAATGGGAGGCTATCGTATTTCCAAAGAGGATCCCTCAGATGGCTCCAAGCTAGAGATTGCAGCACCTGAGCATGAACCATACTCTGGCTCAGCTGCCTTTGTGGCACTGACAAGGGTACTGGTAACAAGCCTTGTGAGGGAGTAGGTGTGCAGGAGTAACAATGTTCTTGAAGTCCTCCAAAGTCAGGTTGGTAGCTATAAACTCTTCAATACAGCGTTGTGATCTGCCATGGAAGCTACCAAAGCTATCAGCAGATGTGTCACTGTGGTACACCATTGTGTTGTTCGATCTGATCACATTGGATGGAATCATCTCCATGCTCCTCGCAAAAAACTGGACACAGGTTGGAGCTGGGTTCTTTCATGCTCCACAGCATTATCTGCAGGCTTGCTGCCAGGCTATCCAGTGTACTTAGCATTTCATGATTAGTGACCATCAGTAGGCTGGGTTCTTGAAGATTGTGCCTGAGTCCACTGCAGCAGAAACTGTCTGTGACCTCACCCTCCAGCAGGTTGGTCGATTTGGTATTCTATCCATCTGTTTAAGCACTGGCACACTTGTGCCTGGCGAGTCACCACAGGCTGATGCCTCTTCTCATCTAGTCTCTACCTGAACTGTTACTTTTAGAGTCAGATGGAGTGGCAGTGCATCTTCTGGTAGGCTAGACTACAGCATCTGAAATGAAAGAGATGGTCAAGGTGTAGTTGGTGCTGTGAAGGGAGCAGAGAGAAAGAAATAATAATAATCTTTATCAGTGTCACAAGTAGGCTTACATTAACACTACAATGATGTCATTGTGAAAATATCATGTGCAGCTTGTAAAACAGAATCTTTGGGGGTGAGAGGATCATCAGTTGAAACAGGAATGTAAGTATAAAGAAGCCTGGCACAAGGCCTTTTCCAGCATTGCAAGTTGCCACAGCCTCAACTTTTCTTATGCCCATTTGTAAAGGTGCACTTTAACAAGATTCATTAGTGAACACAAAAGGTATTTTCAATAAGAATTGTACAGCAGCCTCATGACTGCAACTAGCTCCCAAAATGTCTCTGCCCAGGAGCCGCTCTCACCAAAGGGTGATCCACAGTTTCAGTCCCGATTGGTCACACAGACCATGTGATGCTTACTCTGCTGTGCTGCTGGGGGCCGATATAGCTCACTGGGCGAGACAGCTGGTTTGTGATGCAGAGCAAGGCCAGCAGCCTGGGTTAAATTCCTGTACCGGCTGAGGTTATTCATGAAGGTCCTGCCTCTCAACCTTGCCCCTCACCTGAGGTGTGGTGATCCCCAGGTTAAATCACCACCAGTCAGCTCTCCCCCTCACAAGGGAAAGCAGCTTATGGTCATGTGGGACTATAGCGACTTTACCTTACCTTGTGCTGCCGTTAAAGGGACAATCTTCAATAACCAATTCACTCAGTCGTAAATACTAACTAAACCTTATGGGCTAGATTCACCGGCCTCCCAGCCACGTATTTCTCAGCGCTGGGAGGCGATGCGCCATTCGCTGGTGGCGGGATTCTCTGTTCTGTTGTCTGAGATGCTTCCACAGGATCAATGTTAACAGGAGCTGCAATAACGGGTACCTTCTCTGGCACAGGCGATTCATCTCTATTTGCTTCCACAGAGACATCAGTTACATCTGAAATGGGGCAATTGAAATAATTTGTCATTAATAGCAATAAAGTAAGCGAGGGTGGTTCTGAGCATTAACAGCTTTAAATTAAGTTATTAGAGCCCTTTATCAGCAAATGGGCTTATTCATCCAAAGACAGGCATTTTGATAAGTACTTTTTTTTTCCAGATTTCAATTAAAGCAGGATACTTACAGGTGTCAGGCCAGAGGCTATACCAGGATAATCTATCCTCATCGCCAGATATGAAGATGCTCTTTGAAAGACTTCATCAGTGAATACAAAATATATTTATGAATAAGAATTGCACAGCAGCCACATGGCTGTAATTTGCTCCCAAACTGTGTCTGCCTAGGAGCCTCTCTCACCATGGAGTGATTCCACGCTCTGAGTCCCAATTGGTCACACAAGCCATGTGACTCTGACACTGCTGTGTTGCCCTTAATGGGACCATCACCGCAGTCTATGATTGCAAGTACATTCTCTTTGTATATTTGGGGTTTTCCATCTTTGGTGCCAACCTTGAGCTATGAGCAACCATCTCCTGCAACAAAGGAGAGAGTTTGTGTTAGTGAGAGTCTTGAAAGTGTTTGGAGAATGTGCCTATTGATGTACCATCAATTGAACGCGAGATGAGTTGCTGAACAAAAGTATGGCTTTAATATACTAGATGTTAAGCCTGCGGTCGATTATAGTAGAAGGACGACCGCCGGAAGTACTGGGTATTTATACCCTGCCCTGGAGGCGGGGTTATCTCAGCCTCTCGACCAATCAGGGAGCCGTCACATGACTGGTCTCAACCAACCGGTTGAGAGGCACATGACCGACCAGGGCCGATGGTAAGCCGGTGTTCTGCACCAATGGCAGGCAGCTATGCTAATCATACCACCACACCTATTATGGGGAAATAGCCGATAGTCTTGTTAGGATATTGTCTGTCTGTCCTGTGTTCCCTTACAATGCCCGTCCTGCTGCCTGTTCTGATCTACACTCTTTGGGTTAGCTGCTACAAAGTTACTGCACCCTTTGGGATTTCTTTTTAAAATGTTGTCATTGGACACTGGAGAACCCCCTGGTCTGATGGGCTGGTCCAAAAACAAACCCTTTTGGTTCTGTCACAGAATCCTTGATATCTTTTGATCGACTTGGCAAGCAGCCAATCAGTGTATGAAATTTTCAGCCCTTTCCTATCGTAGCTGTGGTTAGTGAAGCCAGTGAGAAACTTTCAGGAAAGAAGGCAGGCTTTCTGGAGAGTGTCATCTTTTGTTCAGTTGTGTGTGGAAAGCCAGTGAGTAAGGACCCTAAAGTCTCTCCTTTTCTCTGCCGGATGATTTTAAGAGGCATTCTAGCCAAATCTGTAAAGATTTTCTTGTTTAAAGGTGCATCAGAACTGGGGAAAAGATCTTGAATGAGAAAAAGTTCCGCCCAAAGGTCAGTAACCTCCGACCTGCGTGTGCCAAGGGTTGGGAAGAGCTGAAGATTTGAAGCTTAAAGTGGGAATGTTTGTGATAAAATCGTCAGAGTCTTGTGCAGGAATCAGGTATGTACAAACTGCCAAATTCCAAGATCAGAGCTGTATTTTTCTCACAGGGAGGAAGATGGCAGAAGTGGACTGAAGTGGGCATTCTGTGTGCAGCACAATCTGGTGGGCAGTGACCAGAACTGCACTAATCTGAACATCCAAACTAGCGCCATCTGGTGGCCAAAGTATGTAATCACACTGGCCTGGAATTCTCAGGTGAAATGACATCTGGTGGTTGGAGGACAGAATTGCACCAACCTGAACCTCCTAAGTGAATCTGTTTCCCAGAGGCTGCAACCACAGCAGTGAAGACTCATCTCAAACCTACCCTTTAACCCCCATTTTCTTTTTAGCCCCGTCAACCCTGACCTTGTGTCTGTCTTGTATTTGTCTGGACAGAGGGTAGGGTCTTGAGATTAGGTAGTCTGGTAGACGATTATCCTGTTATTTCCGTATATATTCATCTTTTCTTCTTTTCATTAATAAACAAGTTGTTAATGTTTCATTTATAAGTCTGGTGTCTGTAACTCATTGGAGCAGTGAAGAGTTAAAGCTCTTTGGAAAACATAAATTATTGGTTAATTCGCTTATGTTGGGACTTCAGAGTTTGTGAGGCTGAAATTGACCACGCACTTGCCCAGGGTGTCGTAACAGTCTTTATTTGAGTTTTAGGTTGGAATGGTGATGAGTCTATGAATGTGAGGAGAAAGATATGTAGTGAACTGTGGTACCATGACTGTTGAAGCAAGAAGGGAAGTGGGGTTGGAAAGCTTTGTGAATGTTGTAAATAATGAAGCTTTAAGTGGTGCAATTATGATCAGAGAGTACCAGAGCAGTCATCTTAACCTTATTAATTCTTGTTAGATCATTAGCTTTGTTGCAACATTCCTGGCCTGTCCTAAATGCAATAATCCTGGCATTGACATGCTCTGCTAGTTATTTTCACTGTTGGCCGTGTAGATGCCTGGAGGGACTTCTGTCCTCCGTAGGGTAAAGAGGATCTCCCACTCCTCCCCCCTCCTTCTTCCAGTGCCTCCTAAACAGCATTGAATCACATCAATACCTGCTTATTTCCTCCTTCAGTCATTTTTAGCAGAAGCTGTTTCCTGAAGCCTGTGGCTTCCATTAACCTTCTCTCTCAGATTTGCTTGTCTGCTTTTAAGTGTCTTCATAGGCAATCAATATTACCTCTTTCCACGATTGACTTGCAACCAACAAGCAGTGTGGGAAATGCTGACTGCACACGAGCATGATTGTAAACAGCTGATTGTACAAATACTATGTACTTTGCATAGCTCGGCTGTGATTCAATTTTGAGACCATTAACATTCACCCTGACACATATTTATTCAAGAGTAACCCTTCCCAATGTTCAGAATTTAGGGTTCTTCGGTATTATGGTTCCCTGCTTTTTCCCATAACGTTTCGAATTCTCTTTCAAATAATTATCTGGTACCTTTTCAAATACTGCAAGCAATTTAATATTCAATGGCACTCATGAAAAAGAATCCCACATCCTTTATTGAGCATTTGTTAGATTATGATCTCTTGACATTGATTTGCCTATCAATGGAAATTATCTAACTAAAATAAAAATTAATCATTTCCATTTCTTCTGTCAACCATCGCCTCCCATCTTCTCAGTTCAAGAGAATATTTGCTCTGATTCTCTTTATGAATATTCATGGTTTTTATCTAATCTCCATACATATTACCTAATAAGCACACTCATTACTAAATATCCATGCCCATTGCTAATAGATATTGTGGACACAGCGGCACCTGGAATTGGTGAAGCTTCGCTTTATGTTGTTGAGTGGAGGGAAAAAGGATGCCCTTTTTGTGGCCTTTATAATATGGGGAGCCTGTGTAGCCATCCCCCACAGGGTCAAGAAGCCATGCAATAGGACCTGCACAGCGGCCATCCAGGGGCATCAAAAATGAAAATGTTGGCCCTGTATCGATGAGGACATTGAGAGGGTTGTGCAAAGCTGTCCAGCGTGCCAGGAATTTCAGAAACCCTTGCCGACAGCCTCCCTTCAGCCTCGGGTTCGTCTTCATACGGATGTTGATGGGGTCCATATTCCTTGTGATCGTGGATGCCCACTCAAAGTGGCTGGAGGTATGCAGGATGACCTCCAGGGCAATGATTGGAAAGTTCTGGGCTACTCTTAGCACCCATGGGAGCCCAGAGGTTCTAGTGACAGATGATGGGACACCATTCACTAGCGAGGAATTTGGCGAGTTTATGTGGCAGAATGGCATTTGGAATATTCAAACTGCTCTGTATAATCCCTCCTCCAATGGACTTGCAGAAAGGGTGGTCCAGACCTTCAATCGGGGCTTGAAAAAGCAGTCATTGGGGGTTCATGGACACACAGTTGGCATGGTTCCTTTTTAGTTATTGTATAACGATGACAGGAATCGCTCCCGCGGAGCTATTAATTGGCCGAAGGCTCAGGACTCGGCTGAGTCTGACTTTTCAGAGTCTTGGCAGCAAAGTAGAGAGGCAGCAGGAGATGCAGAATAGGCACCATGGTCTGAGGGCGTCAGAGCAGGCATTTCAAGCCAGGGATGTTTTCTATGCTCACAATTTTGGTGATGGACCATTGTGGCTCCCGGGTATGATACTGGACCTGGCAGGCTCGGTTTCATATAAAGCCAGTATTCAGAGAAGGATCCAGTGAAAACACCCGCCCTTCAGGACGTGCGGCCTGCAGTGGTAGTGCCTTTGCCACACCAGGGACTGCCACTCAGTCTGGGGGCCCAGCCATCATGTCATCATGCCCGGTCAAGCAAGAGTAGGATGATTCTGGTTCCGAGATAGATGCAGATGAGTACATGCTGGCGGACAATGACTTGTCCGGAACAGAGGCCGCTGCAGTAATTCTTCGGAGGTAAGCCAGGAAATGGCGATTGGCTAATCGATACACTCTACTCAACCCAAAGCTGCCACAGTGAGCTATGCAACCGTGGGCGCAGTGGCGCAGAAGGCCCTCACAGTTGAAGGGGGACTTTTGGACTTTGTTTGGGGGGGGGGGGGGGGGGGAGGACAGGCATGTCATTGATGAACCATCAATCGAACGGGAGATGAGTTGCTGTACAAAAGTTAGGCTTTAATAAGCTAGAAGTTAGCCCTGCGGTCGACTACAGTAAATGGCCGACCGCCGGGCGTTCTGACTATTTATACCTCGGTATGGAGGCATAGTTAACTCAGCCTCTCGACCAATCGGAGAGCCGTCACATGACTGGTCTCAACCAATCGGTCTAGAGGCACATGACCGACCAGGGCCAATGGTAAGCCGGTGTTCTGCACCAATGGCAGACAGCTATGCAAATCATTCCACCACATTCACCCCTTGTGGAGAAAGAAGCCGGGGGGGGGCATCAACGAGAGCTGGGGGCAGGAGGGGGGGGGAGGGGGGAGGGGAGAGAACTGGTGGTATGACTAGCAGCCAGAGAAGGGAGAGAGAAAAACATTTTCTCTTCTTTATTTTTTGTTACATTTATTTGGCTTCCCACTGGCCCAGACAATTAACAATAGTACAAAAAGTTCCAACAAGGTCCATGGAGTTGTTGTATTTAAATCGATTCGATCAGTCTTTTCGTGGCCTGTGACGCAGGGGCCCGGCGGCGGGGGGCGGGGGGGGTGGGGGGGAGGCGGGGGGGGGGGGGGGGGGGTGATTAGCGTGGTGTGCTGGAGGGGCCCAAAAAGGCCCGGCGGGGGGGGGGGGGGGGGGGGGGATTGGTGCGGCGGATGGCAGTGGGGAAGCGTGCCAGGAGGCCGAGAGCGCTGCAGTGCGGCTGGGGACATAGGCGCGGGCGTGTAAAGCGGCGACCTCCAGGGAGGTGGAGAGAGTCCGTGCCTCAGTTAAGCTGAGGTCGTCTTTCACCAGCATCCGCTGGCGGATAGCGGGGGACTGCATCCCAGTCACGTAAGCATCTCTGATCAGCAGTTCCATGTGCTCCGTGGCTGAAACTTGGAGGCAGGAGCAATTCCTCCCCAGGACAGCGAGGGCCTGGTAAAATTGGTCTAATGACTCACCGGGGAGCTGTTGTCTGGTGGCCAGCAGATGTCGGGCGAATACTCTGTTGACTGGTTTAAGAAACTGTCCATTCAGCTTAAGCATGGCCGCATCGTAATCTTTCTCTTCCTTGATCACCGCGTAGGCTGCTGTGCCCACGCTGGAATGGAGGATGTGAAGCTTCTGTGCCATGGTGGGGGGGGGGGGGGGCTGTTTGCAGACGCCAGGTATGCTTCGAGACATGCTAGCCAATGTTGAAAAATTTCTGAAGCGTTCTGCGTTTACGGGCTGATGCGGAGGCATTCGGGCTTGATCCGGAACTCCATCTTCAAAAATCTAGCTTATTAAATTGATGAACCATCAATCGAACGCGAGACGAGTTGCTGTACAAAAGTTAGGCTTTAATAAGCTAGAAGTTAGCCCTGCGGTTGACTACAGTAAATGGCCGACCGCCGGGCGTTCTGACTATTTATACCTCGGTATGGAGGCGTGGTTAACTCAGCTTCTCGACCAATCGGAGAGCCGTCACATGACTGGTCTCAACCAATCGGTCGAGAGGCAAATGACCGACCAGGGCCAATGGTAAGCCGGTGTTCTGCACCAATGGCAGACAGCTATGCAAATCAGACCACCACAGTCATAAACCCCACGAGGACCACGGGTAAAGCATTATTGATCACCCCGTGGGACTTGTGAGTAGGGGCTTCCCAGGTGGTGGGTGGAGGAAGTCACCTGCGGCTCATTATGAGCTAACATAAAAGCAGGTCCAAACAGGGCCTATTGTGATTAATCATCCCAGCTAGGATGGTACTGCGAGCGATATGTTGCGTTATGCAGACCTTTGTAAATAGTGTAAATAAATCTATATTCGTTTACCACCAGCCTCCTCAGTCATTAAAGTGTCAAAATAACTTAACTTTCATAAAGCATATGACAGAAATCATTCAAATAACTAAGTAGGCAATGATTTATTTTTGCATTCTTGTTTATTCTTTACATCTGACACCTTAAAATGTATTTCTTGGAAAATAATTTGAGTTGCCATAGAAAGAACTGAATCAATGATGCCCATTCTGTGTTCTCAAATTTTGGAATAACATCCTTGTGTTTGAATTAATTTGCAGTGCCTAAAGTTTACTAACATGTTTCTGGAATCCTCATTTTGGTGGTTGACATCTTCAAATCATTTGGGTGCATTCAGAACTATTGAAAATAAGTAGTACAGATTGGCGATGCATTACTCACACCTGAACCACGTAGAACCAAGTCACTGAAATAAGCAAATAAATTATTACCCAAAAATGGAAACTTTTTTTAATCACATGCGGCTTCCTTCAGACTCAGGCGATGCCAAGAGTCTCTGTCTGTCGAGGAGACTGGGCTGGATAGAGCTGTGAATGGTCCCAAACACCTTCCGAGTGCTGCACATTCCTTCATTTTGCAATGAATATTGGGGTTTGTCCTTTTAGTTCAATGGGCAATATTTCAACTTTTAACCTTTTAGCCGCTACAGAAATAGGTCTCTTTGTATCAGTCAAAAAGCAGAATTACGCTTTCTTTTTAAAAAAAGCTTCAATAATGCACGCAACTGAGAAATATTCTGCAGTTCTCTCTAAATCTACTTTAGGATATTTTACACTGCAAATGCACAGAAAATCAAATTATAAAGAACGCATAATATATAAGATTTATAGAACGTAAACAATTATTTATTACTCAAAGTTAATATTAAAGAGAAAGAATTTTAAAATATGGAATGGGGAAGGGAATAATAGTCATAAAATGTTTTGTTCAAATTGACACTGAAATCTCTTTACTCTTAAACACTGCTTGATTCCAGTCTTGAGAAACAGAAAGTACCATAAACAGGACAGTGAGCTTTAAGACTCATATACTTAAAGGTTATAGACAAATATTTATTGAAGACAGTAAAACTTTAATAACATTTTTAAAAAAGGTTTCAGTCTTGTAACTGATGTTTGATTTCATCAGTGCTGAGGTGACAGACAGTTTCAACACTTGCAAGAAAGTTACAGTTACAAAAACAAATATTCAATTCTTGTTTGAAATATTTGTAAGAATTAATATACAATTAATACACAAGCTTAGTCAGACAAACACTTATAATGATAACAATTTATTTGCAACAATGTTCCTCAAAAACCATTTTACGTCCATAGAAAATGTTAAGAGATAAATGTTTGCAATATGTTGTAGAGTAAATTCAGTAATTCTTGCTCACACAGGGTCCATCACATAAAAGCAGTGTGGATTGGAGAGCTACAATATTTTAAAGTCACTTGGTAGTGTAGAATTTCAGTATGGCCAAAAACAAGAGTGATATGTTATTGAGGCTTTTTGCCTTACACTCATCAGGGCAGTTTGCATGAATACCAATAGCAAAGAAAACATTTTATACTACATGAGAAGAGTGCTCTGATTGTTTGGCAAGTGAACTCTGATTGGTAGAGGCGTTGCCATAGAGAATGCACCACAGCACAGTTAACTGCCAAGATTTTGTTCAAATTCAAACTGAACAGGTTGACTCTGATTGTTTAAAGCATTGCCATAGGGAATGAGCGAGGAAATGGCTGTCCTGCAAGCTGTTGCTTAGTTGAAAAAGGTGCAGTGTGTGGACTTACGCCTTCTGTCTGCGAAGGACAGTGCCCTATGTGTGAATATATGTAGCCTCCAGCATGCATAAGTAAGCCACATCGCAAGCAAGACTGAAAATCTTAAACTGTTTTTTAGTTCAATTATTAACACAATCAGGATTGTTTAGCAAGTGTATTCAAATTGTGGGATCTCTTCTAATGTTGGACATTGTGACTGGAATTCTCCGGCCGCTATGATTCACTTTTCCTGCTGGCGGTGCACTCTCACCCTGGGTGGCATGTGGTGTCTACAATGGGAAATCCCATTGACAAGCGGCAGAAAGACAGAATCCCACCACCAGAGAATGGTGCACCACCGAGAAACACGTGGCCGGGGGAAACGGAGAATCCAGCCACCTGTTCTGAGTTTTTTTAAGCATAATTGGTTGGTATGGTTTGTACTTTGCCTGTTCTGAAGGGCCGAAGGGACGTACTGTTATAATATAGTTCCATGTGATTGGTCTTATTGGCAATCTCATAAATAAGGTCTGAGCTATTTGCTCACCATGCAAGCTTGATGCTGAGAAAGGGCACACCAAGGCCATCGCGTGGGGTAATGGCTACCCTGATCAGATCACTGCTTGCTGTATATTGCGCAAACTCATGGATGGGTCTAAGGTTGACACTTCTGCACCTGAAATGTGACCAGTTTACCTCAGAAATTCTCACAAATTTGAGCAACATGTGAAATTAGCAGTTTCATGCTATTACAAGGCTGTAGCAAGAGAAGTGGTATTCTTCACGAACAGGATGCTGCCATCAAGCCAAAACAGTGTCCTGTCTCTCATTCAAATGTGGTATATTAATTTCAGTGCCAATGTGATGCTAGGCATGTAAGCCACATGTCCCAAAGGCTGGCAAATCATATCAAACAGCACGTCCCTTTGGCTGTTCACAATGGGCAAAGTACAGACCATACCCAACCAGCTCATACTTGACAAACTCAAAACATAATGTCCAACATTAGATGTGATCCCCTTATTGGACAACACTTGTTAATCATTGTGCCTTTTTGAAACTAAACAAAAGCTTGGGGGTCAGCCATTCTGTGGCTCATCTCTTGATCAACACCTTGATCAATTAAACTCAACCTATTTGGTTTGAATTTGAACAAAACCTTGACTGTTAATTGTTCCTCGGTGCATTCTCCATTGCAATGTCTCTACCACTCAGATTCCGTTTGCCAACTAATCAGCACTCACTTCTCATGCAATATAAATTGTTGTTTCCTTCACTATTGCTATTCCTGTAAACTGTTATGCTGAGTGCAAGATGAAAAGCTTCAACAGCATGTAGCTATTGCAGCAAAATAATATTTTAGCTCCATTAGTCACCCTTGCTCCTTTCAAAGGTTATGTTTCAGATCAGAGATTATTCAATTTACTCTAAAGGTTTTTAACTATTTATTTATAATGTGTTCCAGCAGTAACTACTAGAATGACATGACTTCTTAAAATCTCAAACATTACAATTAGTGCACATCTACTAACTAGATACATGGTTAAGAAAGTAGCTTCTTACAGTCTAGAATGATCAACCAGCTGGAGTAACTGTTTTCCTTGTATATGCCAGAATAAGTTATTTTTAAAGTATCAAGTATTTTAGTTTCAAGAAGTGAGTAATTTGTAAAGCATGCTGCAAATAGCTTTTTTTGTGCTTCAATTTTGGGAGTTTCTTAAAAATAACTTTTCAATTATTCTAGTCTGCTAGAATTTATGACTTTCTTCATCCTTAGTCCAGAGGTTTTGGCAGACGCAGATGCCCAGTTATTGACAACCCAGAATATCACATTTACACAGACCGAATCTCCTACTCACCCAATATTTATCTCTGATTAACCCACATATCGTAAACACAAATAAAATACTATGCATGGTGCAAATCTGAAATAAAAGCAGAAAATGCTGGAAATATTCAGCAGGTCTGGCAAAATCTGCAGAGGGAGAAACCAGGTTAACATTTCAGGTCTGTGGCATTTCGTCAGAACTGCAAAGTTAGAAATATGATAGGTTTTGAGCAGGCTGAAGGAGGAAGGGTGGGAAGCACAATACAAAGGATGGTTTCTGATAGGACAGAGGACAGGGCAGATTAAATGACAAAAAGTTTAATGGTGCTAAGGCCAACAGGAGTGGTAGTGGGACAAGAAAAGGAACAAAAAAAGATGAGACTCCCAAGTGTGAATGTCTGGACCCTGAATGGCTACCATTTGAAAGGAAAGAAGCGAGGACCAAGAGCAAAAGAAAAACAAACCAGCAGAGAAAAGGGGAAACAAAATTGGGGCAGAGGTTATGATTTAAAATTGTTGAACTTTATGTTTAATTCTGAAGACTGCAAAGTGCCGAATTGAAAGACAAGTTGCTGTTGCAGGAAGCTTGCGCTGAGCGTCAATGGGACACCGCAGGAAGTGAAAGGCAGAAAGTTCAGAGTGGGAGAAAAGTGGAGAAATAAAATACTGCAAGAGGAGGCTGGAAGATTTAGGTCAAATTTGTGAACTGAACAAAGATGCTCCACAAAGCAGTCACTCAAGTCTGTGTTTGGGTTCCCCCATATGGAGAGGACAACATTGTGAGCAGTGAACACAGTATACTCAATTGAAAACACAAGCAAATCGCTGTTTAATCTGGAAGCAGTGTTTGGGGCCTTGAACATTGGGAAGCGAGGAGGTAAAAGGGCAGCTGTTTGCTTCTGCACTTGGTGTCATTGAAAGGGGACAGGATTGTTGGGGTAACAGAGATGAACAGTACTTCATAGCTTGGGGGACTGCCATTCCCTAGTTCATTCCCCATAGCAATTCCCAGAGGGAATTGTCCCTTCAGACTGCTGAAAGTGGAGATGTCATTGGTGGTGGCATCAGTCTGGAGGTTGCATAAGTGGCAGAGGATGATCTGATAGTTTGGAGGTTGGTGGGTGGAAGGTGAGGACAATGGGAACCCTATCATGGCTCTAGGAGGGTGGGGAAGAGTTGATAGCAGAATTGTTTGAAATAGAACATACACAGTCAAGAGTTTGATCAACCATGTTGGCTGGGTCTGGTTGTTGGTTGGGGGGGGGGGGGTTATTTACTGTGTTATGTTTGCATTCAAAATTGTTGTTAAAAAATTACAAATGCCTTCATAAAATGTTTTTAAGAAAAAAAGAGTTTTCCCAACCATGGGTGTGAGGAGGGGTGAGGCGGGTTGAAATCCTCAGTTGAGGAAAAAGTAAAACCTACCATGTGTGCGAGAATCGAAACAGATGCAAATGATTTTATGCCTGTTCATTATACACTTCATTATTTTTAATAAATGTATTATAATTAAAACAATTTTAAAGATATAGTTGCAGACTCTGATTTCATCAATGAGTTTAAAATCACTTCAACCAATCTACCAGTCAAATTCACAAAAGTTAACAAATTAGCAAGAAACAAGCTTTTAAATTGTATTAACAACTAGATGAGTCAGCTGCTAAAGTTTCAATAATAGTTGTTTTTCTGATCTCTTTTCATGTAGCTGGGCATTCCAGTCTGAATTGACTTAAATTCAAAACCACTTGAATCAACTTCATTGATGGACACAAAAGTATTTACAAGATATAATTCTACGTATTATACAGAAGTTGGTCTTTCTTAATCATGTGTATCTCAAAGCTGTCTAGAAATAATGGTGCCAGAGGCTAGACAGATATGCAGGTCCTTGGAACAAAACAGAATCCTCAGAATTGGGCTGGTTATTGAGGAATCATTACTCTCTATTAAATATTAATTCACTTCCCTTTCATTTCAACAAGGCCTTTTCTATAAGGTCTACTCCAGTCGATTCATCCCTTCCAAATATATTCTCTTACAGTTATTTCCTTGGCATTGATTTTGATATCCGTTCCAGCATTACAAGTTTACTTTCACCCTGCTTATTTTCCAAACTAAGTGGAGTGGCTGACTCGCGTACGGGTTCTTTATCCGCAAATTAAAACTTGCATTGGTAATGGAAATGTTCTGAAATCCAGGCGCTTCACCAAAAAATGCACCTTGTTCCTTGGCTCAAATCAGTCCGTTCCTGCATTTCAGGAGCGCTGTGTTCCAAAGTGACGGCTTGTGAACAAAGTGAGGCATTGCTTTGAGTTACAGTAGATAGTCTAATAACCAGTGGAGGAGGCTCTCCACTCTCATTTACATACCCTTGATAGTTTACTTATCTATTAAAATTCCCCAACAGTGCAAACATTCTATCTACATCAGCCTCTTAGTTTATTCAGTCATGAAGGCTAAAATTGAAATTCGGTTGATAATCATACAGGTTTTCACCCTGCGTGTACAAAGTTTCAAGTTGTTGCCAGTTGATGCCGTTGAAGAAGTCAGCCTTTCCCAGAAGTCTAGCCTTCCCATCCTTCCCAGAGCTGTCCTCTGAAATAAAACATAAAACAGGCTCAAAAAACCCAAACGGATTTCGAAACTAATTTTCCTCAACAATTCTTTTCCGCATAGCTGATGGCACCTTGAGACAATATGTATGACATAAAATCTGATCAAGGAAAGGGCTCTATTTTAGGAGTGAAGGAAAGATGGTTTCTGATCGGACAGAATGATATGATTGGTTGCCTTACCCTGAGGAACATGAATGTGCAATTCCATTATAGAAAGGATAAAAATGTGAGGACAAGAATCTCAAACGTGCCCTTTGATTCCGATAGTGATTTTAGGGGTAGCCCATTTCTAATGTTCTGCTATTCTAAATAGGGGATAAGTCCAACTTGTGGTCAAAAAAAGGCACAAAATTTTCAGAGTGACCATTCTGTAAGCTGGTCCGGGTTGGCTTGAAATTCATAGAACCATAGAATTCCTACAGTATAGAAGGAGGCCATTGAGTTTGCACCAACCCTCTGAAAGGCCTAACCTATGGCCAATCCCCTGCCCTATCCCCGTAATCCCACCTAACCTTTGAACACCAAGGGGCAATTTAGCAAGACCAATTCACCTAACCTGCACATCGTTGGACAGTGGGAGGAAACCGGAGAACCCGGATGAAACCCACGCAGACACGGGGAGAGTATGCAAACTCCACACAGACAGTGACCCAGGATCGGAATCGAATCCGGATCCCTGGAGCTGTAGGACAACAGTGGTAACCACTGTGCCACCACCGTGCCGCCCAAGAGAAATTTCGCTGTTGGACTCATTCAAATTCTCCTGGCAAATTGCATTGGGGCGGTTTTGCACACTAAGCTAAATCGCTGGCTTTGAAAGCAGACCAAGCAGGCCAGCAGCACGGTTCGATTCCCGTAACAGCCTCCCCGAACAGGCGCTGGAATGTGGCGACTAGGGGCTTTTCACAGTAACTTCATTGAAGCCTACTCGTGACAATAAGCGATTTTCATTTCAAAGCCTGCTGTTGGGTGGAGATGTCTTTAAAGGCTCATCAATAGTCTGCTGGACATTTGTTTGCCCAGAGTGACACTCTCTTAATTGCCCCCTATCGGTTTTACTTTCACTGACACAAAACCTACCTCTTCCAACACTTTCTTTCCTAAACCCATTTCAGCTTGCATCTGGAGTTGGATTAGCACCAATTTGAAATCTTTTAGAACTGAATTAGACCTGAAGATGAAAGTTGGCTCCACAGACACATAAATTGGTAACATTCCACAGTTGCCAGCAAACTTAAGGTATCTTGCTCAAGTAGCCATTCTTTATGCTCGAGTCTTGTTAATATTGATGGGCTATGTAATTGAGAGAGTAACTCTGCGCCGACTGGTCCCATAGTCTTAAGCACAAACTTACATGGTGGCTCCTCTTTGGCTAGAGCACAAATTAACCTTTTATATCATAAATGCAGTGCATGATCAAGCCAATACTCTCCTAAAGTGGAAAATGTGGTCCTGTGTACATTCTAGGACACTGATTAAAATTTCATATGGGTGATCATCACACTCTAGTGCACATTTCTGATGCTTAATGATAGTCACAGGGAACAGGATGGTAAGTCATTCACCACCATCTTTGAGGCACTACAGTCCTGTTTCTGCCATGTTGCAGCCTTCAAAATTTACCCCAATATTGAGGAAGGCAGATAACGAACACCATGCAAGTTCCAACACAATAAGGCAAGTAAAGGAGTGAAAGATTACCTGTCTTCCAGCGGCCTCCAGCAATCACTTTAAGGACCGTTGCTTGGGCCGCTCTGGACCCTGAGAAACCGAGTAGAGCATACTCTATCCAGATTTTGCTAAATTTGCCAATAGGTTCTTAAAACAGGCTCTAGGTCCTGATTAGCATCATCCAGGGGCCTCTTGCCTGTTTCACACCCCGGATATTCGGAAGTTGCAGGCAAGTAACTTGGCAGGGATCATGCTCATACTGCTCCCCCAGAAATTGAGAATGATGGTGGGTTAATCTCCCCTCCACCCCACGCCACAAGAGATGTTACATCTTAAAAATAAAAGAACTCAAGACAACAGAAATAATGGAGGGGTATTAGATGTATAATATGAAAGATGGTTAGTAAAGGTTTGCTACACCAACAGCAGTTCAAATAAAAAAACAAACTCACAAACTTTATAAATGCATGCAGTGTTTTAGCAGGCTAATCCAGCAGAAGAGAAATAAAGAATGTTTTGAGTTCTGCTTCACTGAGAAATTAGTGCTGGTGAAAAAAAAAGGTAAAAGATAGTTGTTAGGATTATAGAATCATAAAGTGAAACAGTTACCACACATCCACAGAACAATGTAAATCAGTGTATTTTTGTTTTGAAATGTCTAATTCGTTAAAGGTCTTGCATGCTGTCACACACTTTCTATTACACTTTAGTGCAAGTCAAGTTAAAAAGACTTCCCGGAGCCCTGGGCACCAAGACATTTTGGGCGCCCTCTACACACTGCACAAGCCCCAACACCCCTAAATCCCCACACATTCCCGTGATGCATAAAAACACAAGGGCATGGAAACGGATGAAACACTAATCCCATTGAATGGTTACAACTATGAAACAAGTCATATCACAATATATTAAGCAAACTGGTCTAATGGGTAGATGTGGTTTTTTTTGTATTATGGTAAGTTTACCAGGCCCTCTATGTGGCTGGGGCCCCATAGGCCAATGCAATAATCATCCCTTGCTTTAGAATACAACTTTCTTTAGTTCTTTCATGAGTAACACCTAATGGCGGAAACAACTTTTCAAGACAAATTTAATTAACCAATCTATTCGATCATGCCTCATGGGATCATTCCTGGCTGTAACTGACTTCCATTCTTTTTTTAAAAAAATAATTTTTATTGGAATTTTTTTACAGAAAATATAAAACATAACGACAAACAATGAAATGCAACAAAATAACCCATAATAACTGTAACACCCCCCCAGACCGTATCAACGCATGTATCACATCCCCCCACCCCCCCACCCCCAATGAACAACAAAAGAACTTAAAAATAAATTTAAATTAAATAAACAAACATAGTCATCGTCCCCCCCCTTTTCCCTCCCCCCCCCCTCCCCCCCCCCCCTCCCCCCCCCCCCCCCGGGTTGCTGCTGCTACTGTCCCCGTACCCTATAGTTGAGCCAGAAAGTCGAGGAAAGGTTGCCACCGCCTAAAGAACCCTTGTACCGACCCTCTCAGGGCGAATTTGACCTTCTCTAGCTTAATAAAACCCGCCATGTTATTGATCGCATCCTTCCATTGTAGCAAGATCCTTCGCCGGGCTACTAGGGACGCAAAGGTCAGCACACCGGCCTCTTTCGCCTCCTGCACTCCCGGCTCCACCCCAACCCCAAAAATCGCGAGTCCCCATCCTGGCTTGACCCTGGATCCCACCACCCTCAACACCGTCCTCGCCACCCCCTTCCAGAACTCCTCCAGTGCCGGGCATGCCCAGAACATATGGGCATGGTTCGCTGGACTCCCCCAGTTCCCCCTCCCACTTAGCTTTCAGCTCCTCTACTGATGCCTCCTCCTCCTCCTGCATAACCTTGTAAATACCAGATATCTTCCCCTCTCTGACCCAGACCCCCGAAAGCACCCTGTCACTCACCCCCCTCGCGGGATGCGAAGGGAATCCCTCCACCTGCCGTCTAGCAAATGCCTTTACCTGCAGATGCCTGAACAAGTTTTCCGGGGGGAGCCCAAATTTCTCCTCCAACTCCCCCAGGCTCGCAAACCTCCCATCAATGAACAGGTCCCTCAGCTGTCTGATGCCCGCTCTGTGCCAACCCTGAAATCCCCCATCAATGTTCCCCGGGACGAACCTATGGTTCCCCCTTAACGGAGCCTCCATCGAGCCCCCCACTTCTCCCCTATGTCGCCTCCACTGCCCCCAAATCTTGAGGGTAGCCGCCACCACCGGACTTGTGGTATACCTCGTAGGAGGGAGCGGCCACGGCGCCGTTACCAGGGCCCCCAGGCTTGTATCTCCACAGGACGCCCTCTCCATCCATTTCCATGCTGCCCCCTCCCCCTTCATTACCCAATTGCGCACCATCGACACATTGGCCGCCCAATAATACCCCGAGAGATTGGGTAACGCCAGCCCCCCCCAACAAAGCTCATGATGCTGCTAGTCACCCTTCTAAAAAAGGCCCTAGGGATAAAGATGGGCAAACACTGAAAAAGGAACAAGAACCTTGGGAGAACCGTCATTTTGACGGACTGCACTCTACCCGCCAACGATAGCGGCACCATGTCCCACCTTTTAAATTCCTCCTCCATCTGCTCCACCAGCCTGGTAAAATTAAGCTTCTGGAGAGTCCCCCAACTCCTGGCCACCTGCACCCCCAGGTATCTGAAACTCTTCACTGCCCTCTTAAACGGGAGTCTCCCAATTCCCTCCTCCTGATCACCCAGGTGTACTACAAATACCTCGCTCTTGCCTAAATTGAACTTATAGCCCGAGAAGCCCCCAAATTCCGCTAACAGCTCCATCAGCCCCGGCATTCCCCCTTCTGGATCCGCCACATACAACAGCAGGTCGTCCGCATACAGCGATACCCGATGTTCCTCCCCACCCCGCACCAGACCCCTCCATCTCCCTGACTCCCTCAACGCCATAGCCAAAGGTTCAATCGCCAGTGCAAAGAGCAAGGGGGACAGGGGGCACCCCTGCCTGGTCCCATGGTAGAGCCTAAAGTACTCCAATCTCCTTTCACTGGTAACTACACTTGCCATCGGAGCCGCGTAGAGCGGCCTCACCCATTTGATGAATCCCTCCCCGAATCCGAACCGCTCCAGCACCTCCCACAGGTACCCCCACTCAACTCTATCAAACGCCTTCTCTGCATCCAGCGCCACCACTATCTCCGCCTCCCCCTCCACTGCCGGCATCATAATAACATTTAGCAGTCTCCGCACATTCGTGTTGAGCTACCGTCCCTTGACAAATCCTGTCTGATCCTCGTGTATCACCCCTGGCACACAGTCCTCTATCCTGAGGCCAGGATCTTCGCCAGCAACTTAGCGTCAACATTGACGCGTCAACATTGAGGAGCGAGATAGGCCTGTATGATCCACACTGCAAGGGGTCCTTATCCCGCTTCAGGATCAGAGAGATCAGTGCCCGCGATCTCTCGTATAAAAAATTCCACCGGGAACCCGTCCGGCCCCGGCGCCTTACCTGACTGCATTTGTCCAATCCCCCTGACTAGCTCCTCCAACTCTATCGGTGCTCCCAGCCCCTCTACCAGCTCCTCTTGAACCCTTGGGAACCATAGCCTGTTCATGAAGCTCTCCATCCCCCCTCTCCCCATCGGAGGTTCTGACCGGTACAGTTCCTCGTAGAAGTCCCTAAAGACCCCATTTACTTCTGTCCCCTTCTGCACTACATTCCCACCCCTATCCATCACTCCACCAATTTCCCTAGCCGCATCTCGCCTGCGGAGCTGATGCGCCAACATCCTGCTCGCCTTCTTCCCATACTCATATACCGCGCCCTGCACCCTCCTCCACTGTGTCTCCGCCTTTCTGGTGGTCAACAAGTCAAATTTGGCCTGCAAACTACGCCGTTCCCCCAGCAACCCCTCCTCCGGTGCCTCCGCGTATCTCCTGTCCACATCCAGGAGCTCCCCCACCAGTCTCTCCCTCTCCTTCCTCTCCCTCCTTTCCCTATGGGCCCGGATGGAGATCAGCTCCCCCCGGATCACTGCTTTCAGAGCCTCCCAGACCATCCCCACCCGGACCTCCCCCGTGTCGTTGGTATCAAGATACCCCTCAATACTTCCCCGGACCCTCCTACACACCTCCTCATCAGCCAGCATCCCCACATCCAGGCGCCAGAGCGGGCGCTGGTCCCGCACCTCCCCCATCTCCAGATCAACCCAGTGCGGAGCATGGTCTGAAATCGCTATGGCCGAATACTCTGCATCCTGCACCTTCGGGATCAATCCCCTGCTCAGGACGAAAAAATCTATTCGGGAATAGACTCTATGGACATGGGAGAAAAAGGGAATACTCCCGCGCTCTCGGCCTCCCAAACCTCCAGGGATCCACCCCTCCCATCTGGTCCATAAACCCCCTCAGCACTTTGGCCGCCGCCGGTCTCCTACCCGTCCTTGAACTGGACCGGTCCAGTGGGGGATCCAGCACTGTGTTAAAGTCTCACCCCATGATCAGCCCCACTGCCTCCAGGTCCGGAATGCGGCCCAACAAGCCCTTCATGAAGCCAGCATCATCCCAATTCGGGGCATATACATTAACCAGCACCACCTTCTCTCCCTGCAGCCTACCCTTCACCATAATATATCTGCCCTCCTTGTCCGACACCACCTCAGCCGCCTCGAACGCCACCCTCTTCCCCACCAGAATCGCCACCCCCCGGTTCTTCGCATCCAATCCTGAGTGAAAAACCTGCCCCACCCACCCCTTCCTCAGACGAACCTGGTCCGCCACCTTCAAGTGGGTCTCCTGGAGCATAGCCACGTCCGCCTTCAGCCCCTTCAGATGAGAAAATACCCTAGTTCTCTTAACCGGCCCATTCAGCCCCCTCGCGTTCCAGGTAATCAGCCGGATCAGAGGGCAACCCGCCCCTCTCCCCTGCCGGCTAGCCATAGCTTATCGACTGCTCGCCCCAGGCCAGCTCGCCCCGCCTGACCCATTCCCCATGGCGATAAAGCCTCTCCTCTACCCCCCAAGCCCACACCAGCTCCTTCCTGGCCATTCCAGCAGCAACCCGGTATCCCCCCCCCTCCCCCCCAGGCTAGGATCCCTCCTAGCCGCGACGCACCCTCCATGGTACTTCCGTGAGTCAGCTGACTTCTGCTGACCCCGGCAGCTCCCGCCAAAACCCATCCCCTCCCGGCATGGGGTCATCCCCCTCTTGCCACACCTCCTTGGCACCGCTTCAGCGCGGGAAAGAAAACCAGTAGAGGCCACGCCCCCACCTCCAGCTCCGCCCCCCCCGCCCCGCAGCGCGGACAACCAGAGGAAAGCCCGCGCTTTCACACTGCCACACCCCACCCTTCCGACGCAGCTCCTCAAAATCCAGTTTCACCCCAACCCCCAGCCCCGTACAGAAGAGAACATATAAAACACATACCCCCAATGTTCCCCACATACCCCACACCCATACCCAACAGACAAACCCACCCGGAAACAGAGCAAGAAGAAAACCAGCAGAAAAAAAACACGTGTCAAAATTGAAGAACAGCAACAGCGAAAACAGCAACGGCCATAGTGTGTCCCCAGACCCTAGTTCAAGTCCAGCTTCTCCGCCTGTACAAAGGCCCACGCCTCCTCCGGGGACTCGAAGTAGTGGTGCCGGTCCTTATATGTCACCCACAGACGCGCAGGCTGCAGCATTCCAAATCTGACCTGCTTGGCATGCAGCACCGCATTCATCCGGTTGAACCCGGCCCGCCGCTTTGCCACCTCCTCACTCCAGTCCTGGTAGATTCACACTACCGAATTCTCCCACTTGCTGCTCCTCTCTTTCTTGGCCCAACGCAGCACACACTCCCGGTCACTAAATCGATGGAACCGCACCAGCACCGCCCACGGGGGTTCATTTGCCTTAGGCCTCCTGGCCAGCACTCTGTGAGCTCCCTCAAGCTCCAGGGGCAAATGGAAGGACCCCGCTCCCATCAACGAGCTCAACATCGTGGTCACGTACGACGGGAGATCCGACCCCTCCAGCCCCTCCGCCAGGCCCAGGATCCTCAAATTCTTTCGCCTCGTGCGAACGCCCAGCTCCTCCAAGCGGTCTTGCCACTTTTTGTGAAGTGCTTCGTGCAACTCCACTTTCCCCACGAGGACCACGGCCTCCTCCTCCCGCTCAGCGGCCTGCTGCTGCAACTCCCGAATAGACACCTCCTGGGCCGCCTGGGTCCCAAGCAGCTTGTCGGTAGTCGCATTCAGGGAGTCCAGCAACTCAGCCTTCAGCTCTGCAAAACAGCGCAGAAGAGAGGCTTGCTGCTCCTGCGCCCACTTCCACCAGTCCTCGGGTGTTCCGCCGGCCGCCATTTTGTCCTTCTTCCCCCGCTTTTCTTGGGGAGCTGCTGCAGCTTTTTCCTTTGCCCCACTCCGGGCGAGCACCATAAATTATGGGGAATGCTCCTCTAGACACCTTCCCCCACTAGGATTCGTTGAGACAGCGCCGTTTGAGGCCCTCAAATCGGCCCAAAAGTCCTTAAGTAGCGGGAGCTGCCGAACGTGCGGCTTAGCTCCGCATAGCCGAAACCGGAAGTCTGACTTCCATTCTTGATACACTTTCTCAACAATTTCTGCAGGACACGTTATTGTAACCTCTGTTTGGACAGTCTCAAGGGGACCACCTTCTATCTCTAACCAGCTTGACCAGTCAAACAATCTTGATTCTCACATCTCCAATATTGTTCATGGTCAATGAATAAAATTGTTAACAGAAACTTAAAGAACACATTTTATTGATCCCATTATTAATTTTTCTTTATGAAAATGTTGAAGATGAATTTTTAATTCATGGAGACTACAGGACAAAGTTGAAAGTTTATATCCTCTCTCCCCAACAATACCAGTCCATACTTCTTCAATAATGCTAGATTCTACTTTTCTCATACCGCCATACCCAATCTGCACAAGCCGTGTTGGTCCTCCACTATTTTACATCTTGCACGTTAACCACCCCGACTTCAAAATTCTGGGAACCATCCCAGAGTTCCTATTCGCATCATTCCTCATTCCTTCGAAAATGTTTTGTCCTCTTTGCAGCACAAGGCTGGAATTTGTTGCGTTGGGATCTCAGCTTAAGTTTAGGCATTCCTAGCTAGACACCTGCTGAACTTACAGCAGCACTAGGCGGGGCTAGGACTGTGCACTGTCAGTTGTCTGGTGGCTCTACATTGCCTTGAGTGCTTCTAGTGGTTTCCACTCTCTTCCTTGCTTTCTCTTTTACTGGCAGCTGCTTGCAGCCCATTTTCATAGAATTTACAGAGCAGAAGGAGGCCATTCGGCCCATCGAGTCTGCACCGGCTCCTGGAAAGAGCACCCTACCCAAGGTTAACACCTCCACCCTATCCCCATAACCCAGTAACCCCACCCAACACTAAGGGCAATTTTGGACACAAGGGCAATTTATCATGTCCAATCCACCTAACCTGCACATCTTTGGATTGTGGGAGGAAACCGGAGCACCCGGAGGAAACCCACGCACACACGGGGAGGATGTGCAGACTCCGCACAGACAGTGACCCAAGCCGGAATCGAACCTGGGACCCTGGAGCTGTGAAGCGATTGTGCTATCCACAATGCTACCGTGCTGCCCATTTATTAGTTATTGATATCACTTGTTCGTTTATTGATAGGTTTCTGACCTGTTCACTTGTGAATATGTAGCTGTTCTACAAAAATGGTGTTTGAGCAAATGTAAATATAAGTGCGATGCTTTCAACTGTAGCACTTTGAATTTGACAGATGCTAAGGCAAATCTAAGACCTATATTTAAATAGATAAATGTAAGTCATGTGTGTGTAACTGTTTCTTTGAATAGTCTCTCCAAGTACATATTTTATAGCACAGTAACTTTAGGAAGAATTTACGAAGTAGAAATGAAATAGAGAAAGTGCAACATCAGTCCATGCTGAGGTCAGGCTTTGCATGCAAAAATAAACAGTTAGCAAGCAACTTGCTGTAGCAGTAGAGTTGTAGACAAATCTATCGGAGCATTTCTCACACAACTCACAGGGACTTGGTGTTTGGTCTCTTCGTTTTGGGCCATTTCCGACGCTGATATTGCCTGGTGTTTAAGCAGCAAAGACAAAGAAAAACTTAGCATCTCAAAATACAAACTCAAAAGGGAAACAGTCATGGAAGTGTTGATGAATGTAACCTTCTTGGTGACATCATGGACTTCTGAGATACCAGTTTCCATTTAAGATCTAAATTCAACCCACGCAGACGAAGAATCAACTGTGTAAAAAGCACGTTAAAGATAGAATGTTTTCAATACTTACTGATAAGTCTTTACCTAATGTCTTATCATACCACATGATCCAATACTGATTGCTCCATGCTTATACAAAAAGGATGGCTGCAATTTTGGAATTGTGGAAAACAAGTTCTCTGGAACAATAATGTTTATTTTGAGCAATAAAATAGTTCCACAAATGCACTTGAAGCAATAGGACAGATTGATTATTTAATTCTATCTCGAAATGGGCACAGCAAAGTGCCCATTTGAAAACAGTGTGAAATTATTTATAAAACAAAATATGAGTAAATTCCCTTCCTTGTGAACATTGAAAACACTGAGAACTTGTTTTAATATTGAGAAACATGCTTAATGTTGATGACAGTGGAAGGCCAGTAATATAATTAACAAAGCAATTTACAACTTGGAAGTCACTCCTCATCGTCAACTGTCCAACTTTACTTGGAATGTCCAATTTTGTGAATGTATTTCGATTGTGTTCCGTGAACTTACATCCCTGACGTTTGAAACTGCGGAACACAAGATTTCGGCTTACACTTCAGAGGAATTGGGGGAATAAAGCATGCCTGAAATCATTGATTTGTTTTATTTTGCTTTTCAGGAATTGTATTTTGTTTTAAGGATTACATTTCTCTATTCACAAGTTTTAATAAAACTATAAACCTCTTCGGAAGGAACACATCCACAATTTTGCAATGCACGAAAAGCAGAAATTTTCTCCGAAAATGTTAATCTTTTTAATTTCATTATAGTGATAAAAACTAAACACAATGTACTATAAACAATGAAATGAGCTGTCCCTGAATTTAAGGGCATTCATTTCTGTTGACAGGTAGAGAGGTATAAGGATTCACTGGGATGGATTGTCCACCATCCACTGCCGGTAGTGGCATTTTCAATCCAGCGGAGAATCGAGCGTTGTGCAAAAAACGTGATTTGTGTTCCGATGTTCCAG
Source organism: Scyliorhinus canicula (assembly GCF_902713615.1). Lineage (NCBI taxonomy): Eukaryota > Metazoa > Chordata > Chondrichthyes > Carcharhiniformes > Scyliorhinidae > Scyliorhinus > Scyliorhinus canicula. The sequence goes on from NC_052152.1 coordinate 168,652,839, forward strand.
TCCCCTGCTGGTGGTGGTAGTGAGCTACACACCCTGCTTCCAGTGGGAGGATGCAAATGGGTCACTTGAACCCATTTGCATCCAATTAACGGGCTGGAAGCCCAATTCCCCACATCCCTGTGATGCTCTGACCCTCTGGCCAGGATTCACGCAGGCGTGGATTGGTGCAACTATTTTCAAGTGAGGCCGTGGTGTGGTGGATCACGTGGTGGTCAAGGGGGTATGTATGCCCACCCCAGCCTCTCACTCCAGCAGACCACTCATCAAATCTCAAGTAGAGATCACCCCCCATCAGACCCTCCCATCAGAGGTGCCCCTATCAGAGGTGCCCCTATCGGAGGCGCCCCTATCAGAAGCACTCCCATCAGAGGCACCCCCATCAGAGGCACCCCCATCAGTGACCTCCATATCAGTGACGCCACCATCAGAGACCCCTCTATCAGAAACCCCTCCTTCAGAGTCCCCTCTATAAGAAACCCCTCCATCGGAACCCTCCATCAGAGGCCCCTCTATCAGAAACTCCTCTATCAGAGACCCTCGTATCAGACCCCCCTATCAGAGACCCCATTATCAGAGACCCTCCGATCAGAGAGCCCCCCTATCAGAGAACCCATATTAGAGATCCCCCATTATCGGAGCCCCCCTCCCCCAGCAGAGACCCCTCCATCAGAGACCCCAGCATCAGAGACCCCACCATCAGAGAACCCTCCATCAGAGACCCCCTATCAGAGCCCCCCCCCCCACTCAGAGACCCCCATATCGGAGACCCCCATATCAAGACCCCTCCATCAGAGATCCTCCTATCCGATACCCCCATATCAGAGAGTCCACCATCAGAGACCCCCATATCAGAGCTACTTAGCTACTTGGAAGCTAAAGAGCAGCACAGGCAGAAACAGTGAATAATCACTGCTTTTTCACTTACCAGCCCCATACACCTGCTGCCTCAGCGAGAAGTATTGAAAGCAGCAGCTATTACAGCTAGGGCGGCACGGTGGCACAGTGGTTAGCGCTGCTGCATCACAGCTCCAGGGACCAAGGTTCAATTCCGGCTTCGGATAACTGACTGTGTGGAGTTTGCACTTTCTCCCTGTGTCTGCGTAGGTTTTCTCTGGGTGATCCGGTTTCCTCCCACAGTCCAAAGATATGCAGGTTAGGCGGATTGGCCAGGCTAAGTTGCCTCTTAGTGACCAAAAGGTTTGGTGGGGTTACAGGGATAGGGTGGAGGCTTGGGCTTAAGTAGGGTTCTCTTTCCAAGGGCCGATGCAGACTCGATGAGCTGAATGACCTCCTTCTGCACTGTAAAATCTATGATCAACCAACTGGCATCATGCTTATGCTCATAACTCATGTTTGAGTTCTGACAGGTTAGAAATTCTGGTTAGAGGTATTTGTAGTTAAAGGCTTACCATACCCATATGGTATTCCTTTGCCTATTGTTTTAATGGGGGATTTGGGCTGATTTAGCTCAGTGGGCTAAATAGCTGGCTTACAATGCAGAACAAGACCAGCAGCACGGGTTCAATTCCCGTACTGGCTTCCCCAAACTGGCGCCAGAATGTGGCAACCAGGGGTTTTTCACAGTAACTTCATTGAAGCCTACGTGAGACAATATTAGAATTAGAACAGTACAGCACAGAACAGGCCCTTCGGCCCTCGATGTTGTGCCGAGCAATGATCACCCTACTCAAGCCCACGTATCCACCCTATACCAGTCACCCAACAACCCCATTAACCTTATTTTTTAGGACACTAAGGGCAATTTAGCCTGGCCAATCCACCTAACCCGCACATCTTTGGACTGTGGGAGGAAACCGGAGCACCCGGAGAAAACCCACGCACACACGGGGAGGACGTGCAGACTCCGCACAGACAGTGACCCAGCCGGGAATCGAACCTGGGACCCTGGAGCTGTGAAGCATTGATGCTAACCACCATGCTACCGTGCTGCCTAAATTAAAAATTTTGACAATAAGTGCTTATTATTATTAAGAAGTCTTACAACACCAGGTTAAAGTCCAACAGGTTTGTTTCAAACACGAGCTTTCGGAGCACGGCTCCTTCTTCAGGTGAATGGAAAGGCTTGTTCCAGAAATGTTTATATAGACACAGTCAGAGATGCCCGGAATGCGAGCACCTGCAGGCAATCAAATCATCAAAGATGCAGAGAGAGAGGTAACTCCAGGTTAAAGAGGTGTGAATTGTCCCAAGCCAGTTCAGTCGGTAGGCCTCTGCAAGTCCAGGCTTGTTGGTGGGGGCCGAATGTAATGCGACATGAATCCCAGATCCCGGTTGAGTCCGCATTCATGCGTGCGGAACTTAGCTATAAGTTTTTGCTCAGCAATTTTGCGTTGTCGCGTCTCCTGAAGGCCTCCTTGTAGAATGCTGACCCGGAGATCAGAGGCTGAATGTCCTTGACTGCTGAAGTGTTCCCCAACTGGAAGGGAACAGTCCTGCCTGTTGATAGTCGCACGATGCCCGTTTATTCGTTGTCGCAGTGTCTGCATGGTCTCGCCAATGTACCATGCTTCGGGACATCCTTTCCTGCAGCGTATGAGGTAGACTACATTGGTCGAGTCGCACGAGTATGCGCCGCGTACCTGGTGGGTGGTGTTTCCACGTGTAATAGTGGTGTCCATGTCGATGATCTGGCATGTCTTGCAGAGATTACCCTGGCAGGGTTTTGTGGTGTTGTGGTTGCTGTTCTGAAGGCTGGGTAATTTGCTGCAAACAATGGTTTGTTTGAGGTTGCGCGGTTGTTTGAAGGCCAGTAGTGGGGGTGTGGGGATGACCTTGGCAAGATGTCCATCCTCGCTGATGATGTGTTGGAGGCTGCGAAGAAGATGTCGTAGTTTCTCCGCCCCAGGAAAGTACTGGACGACGAAGATTGTACTGGATTGACAGAGTACCCTTCGTCGTCCAGTACTTTCCTGGGGCGGAGAAACTACGACATCTTCTTCGCAGCCTCCAACACATCATCAGCGAGGATGGACATCTTGCCAAGGTCATCCCCACACCCCCACTACTGGCCTTCAAACAACCGCGCAACCTCAAACAAACCATTGTTTGCAGCAAATTACCCAGCCTTCAGAACAGCAACCACAACACCACAAAACCCTGCCAGGGTAATCTCTGCAAGACATGCCAGATCATCGACATGGACACCACTATTACACGTGGAAACACCACCCACCAGGTACGCGGCGCATACTCGTGCGACTCGACCAATGTAGTCTACCTCATACGCTGCAGGAAAGGATGTCCCAAAGCATGGTACATTGGCGAGACCATGCAGACACTGCGACAACGAATAAACGGGCATCGTGCGACTATCAACAGGCAGGACTGTTCCCTTCCAGTTGGGGAACACTTCAGCAGTCAAGGACATTCAGCCTCTGATCTCCGGGTCAGCATTCTACAAGGAGGCCTTCAGGAGACGCGACAACACAAAATTGCTGAGCAAAAACTTATAGCTAAGTTCCGCACGCATGAATGCGGACTCAACCGGGATCTGGGATTCATGTCGCATTACATTCGGCCCCCACCAACAAGCCTGGACTTGCAGAGGCCTACCGACTGAACTGGCTTGGGACAATTCACACCTCTTTAACCTGGAGTTACCTCTCTCTCTGCATCTTTGATGATTTGATTGCCTGCAGGTGCTCGCATTCCGGGCATCTCTGACTGTGTCTATATAAACATTTCTGGAACAAGCCTTTCCATTCACCTGAAGAAGGAGCCGTGCTCCGAAAGCTCGTGTTTGAAACAAACCTGTTGGACTTTAACCTGGTGTTGTAAGACTTCTTACTGTGCTCACCCCAGTCCAACGCCGGCATCTCCACATTATTATTATTAAAATAGTGAACAGGAGAATACTGAATTCATCAATCAATTTTAGTCTGATGTTATCTACTGAAAATCACAAGATTAACTGGGAAACAATTTGTAAACTCATTGGAAATAGAGTAAAACTATTTAGAAGTATAACAAATGTGAAACAAAACTATTTAGAAGTATAACAAATGTCCACTCAATATGGACAATATTTTGGAATCAAGAGAGCTGAATGAGGGCAAATTGGAGATCGGGGAATTTAGGGGTAACTGGAGGCTTGGGTGGATTAGAGGTCTGGGTGGATGGCGAGTTCATAGGGCAGTTGGGGAGGTTAATGGCCTGGGGATGTGGGGAGATCGAAGGGTTGGGGGAAGTTCATTCAAAGGTCTCTGGGGTGGGGGGGGGGGTGAAATATCAGTGGCCCAAGGGGATGGTCAGAGGCTTTGGTAGGGGGTTGGGGTGGGGTGGGGGTGGAGGGATAATCAAAGGCCATGGTGAGGAGATCAGAGGCAGACTGGGTTGACTGGTGTCAGCTTGTGGGAATTGACAAGGCAGGCCTGCTGAATCCAGCAAGCAAATAAAAAGAGATTTACTTCCTGATCTGGTAGTCTCTTGCCCCAATTTAGCTTTCAGGTTCCCAAAGGTTTGGAAACCGGGTCAGTTAATGTTCAATTTGAAGTAGCGAATAAAAATAAGGCAGCAAACGCATTGCAACATTTGTATCGCAAACCCGTATCTTGGAAGGGCACTGGTTTCCCGCTCCTTATGTTATGGCGATTGAAACTTGGCATGCTGCAGTGGATTGGGGTGGGAATTCAGATTTCTAACATTTCTAGTCCTCGTGATCGACCATTTTTGGAGGTCAAAACTCCCCATAAACGATGGGTGCAATTTTCCCACCACATTGCAATGGGTGCCAGGCTGGCAGTGCCAAGGTGCCAGGTTGGCACTGCAAGGGTCAGGGCCTGGGGGGGGGGGGACATGTCCATGAAAGGGGCAGTGAGGGGGGGGGCTTTGAGGGGACTGCAGAAAGGTTGGGGGGGTGGGTGAAGGTTGGGCTCCAGAAAGCAGAGCGTTGCGGGGTCCAGAAAGGGGGGGGGGGGTTAGAGATCAGGTGAGCCTTTCAAAATGGCGCCCAATCTGTGAGGAGCCTCGGTCCTGCTGGCAAACTCAACTCAAAGATATGGGTTTGCGATTTAAATATTGCAATGCGTTTGCTGCCTTATTTTTATTCACTACTTCAAATTGAACATTAATCGAACCGGTTTCCAAACCTTTGGGAACCTGAAAGCTAAATTGGGGCAAGAGACTACCGGATCAGGAAGTAAATCTCTTTTTATTTGCTTGCTGGATTCAGCAGTGCCCGAAAACCTTTGAAGTCTGGCCAGAGGTGGAGAATTTCCCTGAAGCTCAGATAAACAGCAAAGTGCCATTGAATAGAGTTGGCAATCTCAGCACTACAGACATCACGAAACATCCCGCTAAATGCGCCCAAAACCGGATTTTGACATTTTTCCAGTGAATTGCACCCTGTATCTCTGATTGAAAATAGGTAAATATTCATCAGTAAAAATAAAACTCTATTAGATGAAAAGAAGTGAAGATCCATTTTATTAAACAGTTACCTGTATTGATTGAAATTTTCTTCATCTTTTCCTCCTATACAGGGAAACAACAATTTTGAGAACAATTAAGAGATCATCAGCCATACTTAAATTTAGGTAATATCATTTGGATTCATTTGGAATAGACACAGAGGCCCAGATTTCTACTATTGATCATGTAGTGGAGCTACCAAAAAATCGCCAAGATTCTCCCTTCAGGGGACTAAGTCCCCCACGCCAGCAGGAAAACTAGCGGCAACGACTCGGCGTCAATGGGCCACCAAGGTGAGGAATTCTCACCTGTCTCGGGGGCTAGGTGGACGCAAGAGGGGATGGCGCCGCTCCAGCTGGCGGCGAAGGGATGGTGCAAGTTTGCACATGCGCAGAACGGCCGTCGTGATCTCGCGCATGCACAGTCTGGCCGGCGTATTTTTCCGCATGCGCGGGGGGATCTCTTCTCTGCGCCTGCCCTGGCGGAGCCCTACAGGGGCCGGCGCGGAAGGAAGATGTGCCCCCACGGAACACGCCCGTCTGCAGATCAGTGAGCCTCGATCGCGGGCCAGGCCACTGTAGGGCCTCCCTCGGGTTCGGATTCCCCCGCGCCACTCCCCCACCCGCCCCCCTCCCCGAGGACCGCCCCCGCTGACTTACCTGCCAGGTCCCGCCGTTTGGGACCGTACGTAACCCACGCCAGTGGGACTGACCAAAAATGGACGGCTGCTCGGCCCATGAGGGCCCGGAGAATCGCCAGGGGGGCCACTGTCAATGGCCCCCGAACGGCGTGGCAGGAATCCCGGCCCCACCCGAAAACCGGCACCAGAAAATACTGCAGCCGGTGGTGGGGTGGGATTCACGCCGACCCCCCCGGGGATTCTCCGACCCACCACCGGGTCGGAGAATCCCGCCCCATAAGTCCCATCCCCAAACATGGCACTTCCCATTTTCGTGGGGCAGGGTATGTTTCAGACATTCTTCTTTCATGGAGGCAGCTGGCCATTTAAACCAACAGCTGCCACCACTCTGGTTGCATTTTGGTAACCGAGGAGTGTGGATCGTAAAGTATGCAAAGTAAACACATGTGGGTTTATTTATTAAGATTAGGCACATGATAATAGATATACATAGGTATAACGCTTAAATGTACCAGAGCCACGTGGGTGTGTGCTGTGCTTAAAGGAAAAGTGAAACTAAAACTGGGTCACATGATCTCATGCTGATATCCCTTAAAGGCATATTACAACATGCTTCTGGATCTTTTCAACCAAAACTTGAAGGGCCTGGTCAGAAAAGCATGCGACAGCTGGACCCATCTCTTCCCCTGTATTAACTCAGTGTGACTATCTATGCATACAAATGTAAGGTGAAAGGGACATGAGCATTTGAGATTACAAAGCTCTCATTCACTTCTGTGTGCTTTCATGCACTCACCATTTTCACTACAGCATCCATGATTACTGGTAAGATTTGGTGGAGAAAATGGCTCTGCACACATGCTTGTTGCCATGCATGTTATGGCTGTGACTCCAATTGGCTTGCTGTGCTCTGTCATCACTGACAGCCCTATTAGTTTCCTCCCTCTTTGTCACTGTTTTGCTGTGACAGTGTGCAGATCCGAGGAACCTGGTTAAGGTTCAACATCCTGATAGATGGATGGGAAGAGGACGAGGAGATGGAATAATGAACATGGCAGTGTTCATTACTTATCCACCCAATAAGTCTTGGCAGCAACTACATGACTGCATAATATCTGTATCAGATAGTAGTGACAAGATGTTGCCATCTCCATTTAAGTCACAACCCCATACCTTGGGAGGGAACTAATTTCCAGCTCCCCCTGGTATCTCACGTGAAACAATAAGTTGGCAGGTTGGAGGGGATTAGGGTGGAGATTCAGGTTACTAACATTTTAGTCTCCGTGACCCAACCCCAACCTGACCATTATTGGGGATTAACACTCCCCACAAATACTCTTTTATTGAAAATAGGTAGAAACATTCCTCAGTAAAAGTGCCTTGAGAATTCACTCTATGCTTTCAGTAGAGTACACTTTGATTAGGGTAGCAACAATGGCAATTTTCCCAGAGGGAGAGCACATGATGGGCCATCCATTCGAGGGTCAGTTAATAGTTGGACATTTTTAAAGGTCAGATTCATGGAACAGAGAATTTTGCTATTTATGCACATCTGACCTGGGAGCAAAGATCTGGGCCAAAGTAAACCATGCAAGAAAACAGAGTTGGGAATAATTAGTGTGAGCTTGGAAGTATTGATTTTCTCACATAGTTTCAGCTTCTAGGTCCAAGTAGAATGATCTGTTACTCCAAATACTTAGCCAGTTCACTCAAAGAGTGCTGAGATTTATAACAAACTATTTAGCCCTTTGGCTTGTTTGGTCCCTGTGGATGTTAATATTGATGGGATATGGGAAATGAACTGCGAGTCGAGTTAATTATTCTGTCAGTGTCAACCATAAATTTTAATAAGGGCATTATCTTCAAATCACTTGTATTGCCAAGTTAACAGCTCCCTGATGTAATTATCAGAATTAATTTGCACTCAACTACAATATTTTAACTGAACTATTAACCAGCCTTTCATTTTCTACAGTGTGATCCATAAATTACAAACTTAAAGACCATGAATAATTAATTTGTCTCACCTGTTCAGAAGTAAACTAATTAATTTCAAGCTGCAAGACGTGGTAGCTACAATGCATGTGCCATATTCTACACTGGGAATATTGATAAGTATCTCTGTACCTGTGCTCATATTCCTGGTCCGTGGGTTACACTGTTTAAAACCACGACAGGTTCGTAATTCCATAAGTTGTACATGTAACTGGTTCAAAACATCTCGATCTAATGTGTTCACTGCATTCATCAGCTGCAAATGGAAAATACGAACTTTGATTAAAGGGAATGGCAATTATTTATGTATTAAAATAATTTAATTTGGTCTGCACCACCAGGATTGACACAATAGGATCCCATTGAGTATTGGAGGACACATGCAGTCCACCTGGTAATTGCTCATATCCGTGGTTTAAAAGATTACTTTTGTCTCAGCCACAGTTCAGTACTGGTGTAATTTTTCAAGTAGTACTTTGGGAGACTTCACAAACATTGTGAAACAGGCCTCATACTATTCAGTAAATAAGGTGATTAAAACCTCATCTACAATTTAGTTAGCACGGAGGACGTGTGCCCACGTCAGCCTCAGCCGTAAAATTGGTCCACAAGGATGGATCTTTTCAGAGGCTTAAAGTAAGTTTGCTGTTGTTTTTCTCACATCTTCAAGTCTGTTTTCCAGGCAGCGTTTGTCAAGTTTGTGCAGTGATAACTTTGTAAAGATTCTTTGAGCCTAAGATTCCGCCTTTTCACAGAATCAATATTCTTTTCATTTATAGCAGCAAAGTAGATGCAGCAATACAGGCAGTGCTGAGGAAGATTGTGAGGACTGGAATAAGAGTGTTGAATTTTTACTTAGTTGTAAGGGACTGGGAATCCAAACGCCGGAGGGAATTTGGCAATCAGTATTACCCGCCCTCCGCAGTGTGTACTGGTGACTGGCATTACCAGTGTTTCTCTGCTGAAGAACTCAGGCCTGCTCAACAGGTTGGCTATCAGCTGGGGTGTGGTTAGTGGGAGGGGAAGGTTGTGGGGGGGAGGGGGTCGATTGAGAGTGTGAGCAGAGGCCATATAAAGACAAAATAGATATAGAGGTCAGAGGGAGATATTCGGAGCTCTGTAAAGCTAGGTCACGGGGCTTGGGAAGGGTATCAGGGAACTTGGGATTGGGGCTGGGGTGGGGGTGGGGGGTAGGCTTCTTTGGAAGCCTTGACGGGAGGTTAGGGCCATGAGAGGGGCTGCTTGACACCAGAGCTGCAGTCCAAACTGGCTGCAGAAGAATAGTCCCTCAGGTGTCTGTGATTTAACTGAGGCTTGCCATCTGTGTTCTTGGCAAACAAATTCTAAGTCTGCAATCCAGCAGTTTTCTGTAACTAATTATAAATTTCTGAAGTCTCAATGATAGCAGTCACAAAGCTTGTGATTGAACATTGTTTTGTGCTTGGCTCCTCATTACTTTGCAATCACATGTTGGACGCACTTCATGACTCTTTATATCGGAGTGCACATGGCAACAAGTTGTATGAAGCACTGCGTCTGCATCCAGCCCGAGTCAGACATTGATAAGTATTCACAGCACTGAAATAGGCCATCAACATATACTTCTAACTTCCCCTTGAATGTATCTATTTGCTTCTATTGGTCCCCGTGGTAGCAAGTTCCACATTCTAACCATACACATGGTGGAAAACATTTCTCCTAAATCCCTAGATTTATTATTCATCATCATATATTAACAACCTCTAGTTTTCACTCTAGTTTCACTTGCAAGTCGTAACATTTTCTCCACATCTAACCTCTCAAAATCATTTGATACTATTGAATATTTTGATTAGGTCATTCCTCAGTCGAGGAGAAAATAGTTCTACCTGTCAAGTCTTTTCTGATAGGTTATCTGAGAGGTTATAACCTTTGTTATCATCCTGGTAAAACATTTTTGGACCTTCTCCAGTACACCTACATCCTTTTTATAATATACAGATCTGAACTGTTCACAATACACTGAGTGTGGTCTCACCAAGGCTCCAGTACTAACTCCCCAGAATGGGCAATTGATAACTATAAGGAAGGGGCACCAGGTGATATTTATAAATAAGAAGGAGCAAGTGGTTGGCACAGGATGTCACAAGAAAGTGATTGGTATCCAACTGGGCCTGTCTTCAGATGCAAGTTGATAGACAAACTCAAAGACAAACCTTAGTGTCACCAAATGAAACCTGCAAAAGGTGTTTGAAAATGTGCAGCTGACCACCTCAAACATCACTGTGTACTGTTGCTGAAATACAGAGTACCATGAATCCAGTGTTAATTCATGGAGCAACAATGAAAATAACTTTCATTCAATAACAGCTACTTAGCCACTCACAGATTTTGTTGCAAGTTAGCAGCTGTTGTGAAAATCCTAAAAATACTGGGAGGTGATTGCTGTTTTCAGTCAATGACTATGACAGACAAAGTTGTTCCAACATTCTAGACAGTGTCATTGGAGCTGAAGATCTATTTTACCTGGTAAGGGTCTGTGTTGAGGTCAAAGTACTCCAGGAAGCCAGTGGCAAACTCACAGAACAGGAAGTTGTGGGTCTCATTGTAGGTCCTCAAACACCAGTAAGTGTTGTTATTTGCACTGGTGCAAGCACAGAATGGTCCCACTAAAACAGGAGATAAATTTGATAAAGAAATAATATGTCAGTTTCCAGATACGTGATGGTGGCACCAACCTCCTCTTTATTACTTCTATCGACCCTCCAGCTATTTCAGACTGATATCCAACATCAGCTTGTCAATGAACCCACATTTCCTGAAATTGATGATCCAAGTCAGTTTATTCAGCTCCTGCCAAAATCGTTACTCTTGTCAACTCACTAAAATTGAATTTAATGATGGGTAACCTCACTCTTCTGTTTTAAACCAGAGCTGGAACTTCAAACCTCATATTCCTCCCATCAGCAAAACTGTTTCTTTCCAGCTCCACAACAGCACGCATCTGTCCCTACTGTCTTTGCAACACTTATCCACGGTGTTCTTGGCTTTACATTAGAATTCACCGATTCTCCCCTTGATGGGTCCCCAAGCTGCATCTTGCAGAAAGCGCAATTTGATTAAAACTCCACTTACTGGAGGCTTCCGGTGGCGGCTATGAGGGAGTAGGTCGTGTACTTGGTGGCTCCCGCTCTGGCCGGGCTTTTGGACCTTTTTCCCTGACTTTATCGTGGTTTTGAGTCTTGACTGGGAAACTGTGGACATTTATGTACTGGATCCACACAGTGGTGCATGGAACGGAGAACCACAAGGGAGCTTAAGGGAAGAAGCAGAAAGATAAGCAAGGGCTAGGTAGAAGAGGCTGCTGAAGTTAACATGGCCGAGGTTCGGACCCCTGCTGCGACGGCCCAGCCATCGATGGAGGAGCTGATGCAGGTCATTCAAGAGGGCTTCACCAGACAGAAACGAAATTGTTTCGACCCAATAAAGGAGTCGATTGATCGGATGGAACGGAGGCTGGATGCCTAGGATCGGACGATCCAGAAGTTGGAGAAAGTGCTGGCGGACCAGGCGAAGCACCAAACGATGGTCGAGCTGGAGGTTCGGGATGCTGAAGGATCAACAGAAGAGGCTGTCAGAAAAAGTGGAAGAGCTGGAGAACAGTTCGCATCGACAGAATTTGAGAATTGTCGGTCTCCCTGAAGGGGCTGAGGGGGCTGATGCGGGCGTTTTTGTGGTAAATATGTTTCAGAAGCTTCTGGGGGAGGGGGCTTTTCCCCGGCCGCTGGAGGTGGACAGGGCAATGGCGAGGGAGGCACAGCCGGGGGACCCCCCCAAAGGCGGATGGTGATGCGGTTCCACAGATTTCTTTTTTTTTAATAAACAATTTTATTGAGGTAGTTTTTGGCTTTGTAAACAGTTACAGACATCAACAGAAAGAAAGCAAAAAAGGCAAAAATGTGCAAACATCCACGTACATTCAATACTTAAATCGTAACATACTGCACAAGGTTCCACAGATTTCTGGACAAAGAGTGTGTCCTCCAGTGAGCCAAACATACCAGGAGCTGCAAGTGGGACAATAGTATACTGCGTGTCTATCAGGACCTGAGTGTGGAGGTGGCCAGAAGGAGGGCAGGCTTCAGGCAGGTGAAGGAGATCCTGTTTAAGAGGAAAGTGAAATTTGGGCTCCTCTACCCGGCGCACCTCTGGGTCACCAATGTGGACCAGCACCTCTACTTTGAATTGCCCAAAGAGGCAATGGACTTTGCCAAGAAGAAGGGTCTGGCGCAGAACTGAGGACTTTTTTGGACTTAAGCAGCAGCGTTTTCCTCTTTTTTCTTTTTTGAATGATGTATATATGGTTTGATTGTTGTCCTTTGTTTTTAGTCTGTCCTTGAAGTTTGGGTGAAGACGGGGGAGTAAATGATATTCGGTCGTTGTTGGGGTTTTGTTTTGATGGGGGTGGTGGGTGGGGGCTTTCTATGTTTTATTTCGTATTATTTTAATTTGCACTATTGAGGGGTGTGCTGTGGGGGTCTCTGTCTGTCTTGGGCTGTCTCCTATGGTAATTAGGAGATTGTTCAGTCTTGGTTTGATGAGAGAAGTGATTTCGATGGGTGGTGAGGGGGGTGGGGGGTGGGAGGGGAATAGGGAACAATAGGTGGGAGATTTTGTGGCGCCGGAGACGAGGGCAACCATTAAGGTTGCTTAATGTGATGATTTTTTAAAAATATAAATTTAGAGTACCCAATTATTTTTTCCAATTAAGGGGCAATTTAGCATGGCCAATCCGCCTACCCTGCACATCTTTGGGTTGTGTGGGTGAAACCCACGCAGACACGGGGAGAATGTGCAAACTCCACACGGACAGTGACCCAGGGCCGGGTCCTCAGCGCCGTAAGCAGCAATTATAACCACTGCGCCACCGTGCTGCCGCTTAATGTGATTATGATGCCCCCGGATGGTAGGGAGGTAGAGATAGTTGTGGCCATGGATCCGGGGAAGGCGTTTGACTGGGTAGAGTGGGACTATTTGTGGGAGGTGTTGGGACGCTTTGGGTTTGGTAGGGGCTTTATCGACTAAGTCAGACTGCTGTGCCAGGCTTCGGAAGCTAGTGTAAGGACAAACAAGACAACCTCGGACTATTTTAGGTTGTACCAGGGGACAAGACAGGGATGTTCCCTCTCCCCGATGCTGTTTGCGCTAGCCATAGAGCCGCTGGCAATTGCTCTGAGAGCTTCTCGGGGCTAGAGAGGGCTGGTTCAGGGTGGGGGGAGCATAGGGTATTGCTGTATGCGGGTGATTTACTCCTATATGTGGCAGATCCAGGTGCAGGGATGAGGGAGATTATGACGAATCTGGGGGAATTTGGCCGGTTTTCGGGATACAAACGGAATATGACGAAGAGTGTGATGTACCATCAAAGACCACAAGATGAAAATGGTGAAACTATTGAGGCTTTATTGCACAAGATGTTGAGCCTCCTGCAGCTGGAACCAGAATGGAAGCAGCGCAGGTGAGCATACACTTTTATACGGCGTCTGCTGGGAGGAGTCAGGAGGCTGGGATTTACTGTGGTACCTGTCGTACAGTGGCAGTACTGTAATACGTGTAGTGTGTTACCAGTGGTGTTTACCACAGAGTGAGATACCACAGAGGCAAGAGGCCAGGAGGGTCGGCTGGGGGAGCTACCGTTTACGTTAGTGAGGAACAACTTTAGGTATCTGGGGATACAAGTGGCGCACGATTGGGGCCGGTTACACAAGTTGAACTTGTCCCGGCTGGTTGAGCAGATGAGGGGCGAGTTTCGGAGATGGGATGCGCTCCCGCTATCACTGGCGGAGAGGATGCAGACGATATTGCCGAGATTTTTATTTGTGTTCCAATGCCTCCCGATTTTCATACTGCGGTCTTTTTTAAAGAGGATCAACAAAATCATTTTGGGCTTTGTTTGGGCAGGTAAGTCCCCACGGGTGAAAAAGGTGATGCTCGAGAGGAATCGGGGGGAGGGGGGGTTTGCTGTGCTAAATTTTAGTAATTATTCCTGGGCAGCCAATATTGCGATGATAAGGAAATGGGTGGTGGGGACACGGGCGGCCTGGGGGCGGATGGAAGCGGCCTCATGCAGGGGCACCAGCTTAGGGGTGCTGATAACGGCATCATTGCTGTTCCTGCCAGCGAGATATTCTACCAGCCCCATGGTGGTGGTGGCCCTGAGGATCTGGGGTCAATGGAGGAGATCTGTTGGTGCAGTGAGGGCGTTGGTTTGGTCCCCAATATGTAACAATCATTGGTTCACTCCGGGGAACCTAGATGGGGGATTTTGGGTATTGCAAAGGGCTGAGATTGAGAAGATGGGGACCTGTTTCCGGAAGGGAGGTTTCCTAGTTTAAGGGCGCTGGAGGAGAAGTTCGGGCTGACAGCAGGGAATGATTTCAGATATCTACAGGTGCGGGACTTTCTGCGCAGGCAGGTACCATCCTTCCCACTCCTGCCACGAAGGGGAATTCAAGATAGGGTAGTGTCTAGGGGATGGGTGGGGGAGGGGAGCATCTCGGACATCTACAAAGAATTAATGGGGGTGGAGGAGATGCATACAGAGGAGCTGAAGCGTAAATGGGAGGAGGAACTGGGGGGTAAGATGGAGGACGGCCTATGGGCGGAGGCGCTGAGCAGGGTCAATGCGACCGCCACATGCGCAAGGCTCGGCTTGATCCAGTTTAAGGTGGTGCACTGGGCACACATGACAGCGACTCGGATGAGTAGATTTTTTGGGGTGGAAGACAAGTGTGTCAGGTGTGCGGGTGGACCAGCGAACCATGTCCACATGTTCTGGGCATGCCCAAAACTTAGGGGATCTGGACAGGGGTTTGTGGATGTCATGTCCAGAGTATTGAAGACAAGGGTGGAAGTGAGTCCAGGGGTAGCGATCTTTGGGGTGTTGGAGGACCTGGGTGTTCAGGAGGAGGGAGAGGCAGATGTTCTGACCTTCTCCTCCTTGGTAGCCCGGCGACGGATACTACTGGCTTGGAGGGAGTCTAAGTCTCCGAAGTCAGAGGCCTGCTTAACCGACATGACGAGCTTTCTCGACCTGGAAAAGATCAAGTTCGCCTTGAGAAAGTGTGTGTCAGGGTTCGCCCAGGGGTGGCAACTATTCATTGACTTCTTCGCGGAGAATTAATCGTCAGCGGGGGGGGGCACTAGTGTAGTATAGTGTAGGGGGTTAAATAGGCGGGCCTTGGAGGGACGGATGTCACCGGCTGTTTTTTGATTACTGTTCTTTGCATTCTATGGTTTTTTTGTACTGTGGTTGTTTGTTATGCCAAAAATACCTTATTAAAAATTGTTTGTTAAAAAAAAACTCCACTTACTGCACATTTGTCCTGAATCTATAAACCTTGCTAACTTCCATTGGTCCCCTCTTCACCATGTGAGTCATTTTAAGTTCTTAATTTCTAAATTCCTTCAATAACTGATCTTAGTCTATTTCCAAAGACTCTTCCAACCTTATATCTTCGCCTGTGTCTTTAAGCCCTCCAACTTTGGCCTTCTGTGCACCTATCCTTACTGTATTCCATTCTCTCTTTTTAAAAAAATATAAATTTAGAGTATCCAATTCTTTGTTTTGTCCAATTAAGGGGCAATTTAACGTGGCCAATCCACCTACCCTGCACATCTTTGGGTTCTATTCCATTATCAATGGCAGAGGCATCATTTACTTCAGCATGACCATGTGGAACTCACCCCTAACCTTCTATGTAGCTACCCCTCTCTTCACTTTTAGAGGTCTTCTTATAAGCTGATTTGAGTATGATTTTGGACCATTTCCCTATTGCTTCCACTATACCTCAGCATCGGTTAATCCTGATGTGGCTATTTTCCCTCTTAAAGGTATAATAAATGCAAATGATTCTTGTTCTCTTCTAGGTTTACCATTGTTTTATACAAGTATGATTTAAGTAGGACCAGGTTATATCCAGCTCAGTTTAAATTGCAATCTGCTGACTGCTTTCTGCCCTATGACCTTACGTGTCCAATATGGGGGTGTCTGCCAGTGCTGGTTGTCGTGTGTGAAACAGGTGAGGCCAGGCATACTACATGTATCATTATTTCTCAGTCTCTTCAGCATTTTTCGCAGCTTCTTCCTTTTTCTCTCATCCTTAAACATCCAAACATTTTCATTTTGATCCTGGCTTCCTTTCCTAAAATGAAGGGCAGAAGAAGGAACATAAAGTTAGAATACTCTAATAACTTTGATGCATGCTATTAGATACTTTCTTTTATAATTGTGGGATCCATGCGGTGGGTGGAATTAATATTATTTAGCCTTTTACTTCTTGTACTCATTAACCATAGCATGAATACTTTTGGATATCCAGAAGGTCTGAGAAGGTATGTAAACTGCATGTTAATTTAAAGGGTAACTTGAAATATCTTCCACCAGTGTGTAATAGTAAGCAGTTTGAGGTGGGGTGGACCAATTAGGGAGAAAGGGAGTGCTATATACTTGTAGGGGCAGGGTGAGGCCACAATGTTTGATATATATGTTGTATCAGTGTTCAACAAGGTAAAAGATGCTGACAACAATATTGGTAGACATGATGTGGATATGCCGGCGTTGGACTGGGGTGAGCACAGTAAGAAGTCTTACAACACCAGGTTAAAGTCCAACATGTTTGTTTCAAACACTAGCTTTCGGAGCACTGCTCCTTCCTCAGGTGAGTTGGTAGAAGTGAAGATGGGCTGAAAGTTGATAGCAGGATGTACCTGAGTGGCTGGCTATGCTTAGAATAGGTACTAAAGGATGTGGGAGTGGAGATAGCAGAAAGATTTTCCATAAACTTCCAATCTTCCCGCAATATGGAAGAGGTGCCAGAGGTTTGGAAAATTGCAAATTTGACACACTTGTTCACGAAATGGTCGAGGACATTCTTTAAAAAAAATAAATTTAGAGTACCCAATTAGTTTTTTCCAATTAATTGGCAATTTAGCATGGCCAATCCACCTCCCCTGCACATCTTTTGGGTTGTAGGGGAGAAACCCACGCAAACACGGGGAGAATGTGCAAACTCCACACGGACAGTGACCCAGAGCCCGGATCGAACCTGGGACCTCGGTGCTGTGAGGCAGCAATGGTAATCATTGCGCCACCATGCTGCCCCTTCGAGCACATTCCTAATAACTGCAGGCCAGTCAGTTTAAGATCAATAGTGGGCAAGAAACAATAACGAGGGGGAAATAATAATTTGGAAAAGTTTCAGTTAATTAAGCTTTGTAAAAGGCAGGTCACTTTTTACTAATCTAATTTAATTATAAAGTAACAGAGAAGGTCGACGAAGGAGTGCAGTGAATAATGTCTATGCGCATTTCAAGAAAGCATTTGGCAAAGTTCAATATAAACGCTAGTTAACAAAACTGAGACTCATGAAGTGTTAACTTGGATAAAATTAAGCTTAAAAGCAAATATTAGTGAGTCACGGTAGATGGTTGTTTTTCAAAACGGGGGATAATATAGGCATGTTCCCCAAGGATCAATGCGAGGACCACTTTTTTCTAAATTTGCCGATGATAGCCAAACTGGAGATGTAACAATGAGGATGATACTAATCGATGGCAACAGGACAAGCTAGTAGAATGGGCAGACAAGTGCCAGGTGAAATTTAATGCAGAGAGGTATAACTTGATACATTTTGGCAGAATAGATAGTGAGAGGCAATGTATATTTAAAGGCAAAGTTATACAGGACTCGATTCAACTAATTGGGAACAAAGTCCCATAGCGTGTGCGTTTAGCCATGTGTTTCCCAGCGCTTAGGAGGGTGATGGAAGCAGAGTCAATTAATGATTTTGAAAGGAAAATGGGTAGGCATTTGTGGAAAGTAAACTTGCAGGGTTACAGAGATCGAGTGGGGGAACGAGATTGACTGGATTTTGCTGTAGAAGGCCAGCATGGTCTCAATGGGCCTAATGGCCTCCTTCTGTGCATAATGATTCTATTATAATCTGAACATCTTAGACCTTCAATTGCTTAAATATTTAAAAACCAATTGTAATTTAATCAAAGCAGATGGCACAATAAAGGCTTATAGATGTCTGGTTGGAGTTGACAATTTTGTTTTGTCTCAATATTTTGCATAAAATTCTCTGAAATGTTCTGGAGTAATTGGTGTTTATTTTTCTGGTTTTATTTACAAACCAGATAATTTCACAAGTGAATTATTGGAAATCTGAAAAACGTTTGGATATTTTTATGCAACAGGCTTCTCGGTATCATCAAGCCAAATGTTTATGGCTAATTTATGACTATTTATGAAAACAGCTGGTGGAACCAGAGTAGTGGTTTGGCAGGCTTGTGAAACTATTTTTAATGGCACATTTGTGCCGCTCTAGAAATTAGTCTTAATAGTAATCATTATAATTATATAATTATACATAATCTTTTTAGATTTCATGTTGTCAAATGGATTGTTCTTACAGGAAGTTTCAGGCATTTTGGGGTAAACCCTTGACTTGCACTGGCGTGAGATTCATGTTACAAAATGACCATCAAGTTTTAGAAGCTGCCCATTTCCCTTTCTGTGGAACTTAAAAACAGGAGGTTTCTACAATCAGCAGCCAAACCCCAACAGCCATTTTACACCTGGGAGGCAGACAGTAAAGCAATCACACTGGCAGGTGGAAATGAGTCACTTTATTTTGGGTGGGATTCTCTGATTCCCCCGGCCGCGTATTTCTCGGAAGTGCGCCATTTGCTGACGGCGGGATTCTCTACATCCAGATTTCCCATTGAAGCCACCCCATGCCGCCGGCAAACCCACCGGCAGGGGTATGCTGCCAGCGGGGACAGAGAATCCGCACGGTCAGAGAATTTTGGCCCTGGTCAGAGGAGGAGGAGTGTAATGTATCTGACAAATAAAGGAAGTTATAATCAAGATCCATGTGTGTATACATAGCGCTATCCTTTATTTGGAGCAAGTAATTGGAGTTAAGAGGAGAAGTTGTTCAACGTGAAAACAAGTTCAACCAGGCAGAAGAAATGAAGAGTGGTAGATGGATTTGTTGGATTTATGGGATTGGAGCGCCCTCAGACCGGACTGGCAGAGAATGGAGTGATGACGAATTATGGCCGGAATTCTCCAGGGCCAATGGCGGGAATCTCGATGGCTCAGCGAATCAAGCGGCGGGCAAAAAATGGGTCCCATGCCGATTGTGAAACCTGTTGCGGGTCTTCCGCGTGCCTCATCAGCTCCAACGAGGTTCCCGACGGCCCCAATGAGTTTCCCATCCAGACCCAACGGAAGCATGAAAGATGATCATTAAACCTAATTTGAATATAATTTATTCACCAGCCTCCTGGGATGCTCCAGCCCCCTCCCATCCCCCACCCCCACCCCCCGGGGTCTTGTGCTGGGCTGGTGGGCTCTGGTCCCGTCGGACACATGGAGCACCGACCGGCAACTCCGAGCCGTGTGTCCCGAGGGTCTTGGCAGCTTGACCACCACGGTCAGGTCTGGGATGGGGTCATTTAGCTGCAGCCTTTAAAACCTTTAAACCGTCAGTATCTCAAAATTAAAGTTCTCTGACAATAAAGTGAAAGTATTCCAATCTGCAGCCTTAAAACCTTTAAACAGTCAGCAGGCCAAAATTGAAAACAAAGAGACGGTCTCTTAAAAAAACTGCAGTTTGAAAAACAGCTGCTCCTCTGAGTTAATGGACCCCTATAGGGCTATATAAATACACAACCTTAATCCTCCTTTTGAAACTGCCTTGACTTGTCAATCACAAAGCTTCTACAAAGCGATGGTCTATGACATTTAATGTAAACAATGCAGTTCAAAGCTTTTAGGCCTCTAGGCATACAGACAGGCTAGAAAAAGTTAAAGGGCAATGAAATTGATGGTGAAAAAATCACTTCAAAGCTTTCCATCACATTAAAGGGAATAGCTTTGCCTTCATCTCACAGATCTTTGAACTTGGCATACTGACAGATGGTAAAGACCAGGCAAACAACCCCCATCCCAGAAATACCTGCAATCTGAGTCCCTTCAGCCCAGCAGTAGTCTCCCTGACTCTCACTTCCCATGAAGGAGCCCCCCTCTCGCCACCTTGGAGGCAATTATAGGGAGGGTACTCACTGCCTTGCCACCCCATAGAATGCAAGCCAATGCCAAGGGTTGGAGCCTTAAGGGGGAATTGGCACTGCCAAGGGGTTGAATCTTAAGGGGCAATTGAGGGGGCTAAGGAGAGCAGAAGACAGAATTGCAAATCACCACAAGTTGCTGGACAATTTGCGCCACTCCATCATCTACCTTGTGAAAATGACACTTTGCTCTTAGCTTCTCCGTGATTTCCATAAAATAACCATATTTGCAAATTATTCCTTTGATTTACCACTGAAGTCTAGCAATTAACAACATAGGGAACTATTCTCTGGCCATGTTGCGCTTGAGCGAGAGCACAATGCAGCCTGAGAATCCCGGGTTCCCGGCAGCCTCCTTGCCTCACGGGATACAATCAAGTCCCGGGAGGTATCGGAATTGGAACTCCCAAGGGGAGGGACCCAACAGTGTTCGCTAAAATCTGTCTTAACTTACTTAAGGCCTACCTACTCATGATCTACCGGCCTCCCTCACTTCACTGCCCCCCCCCCCCCCCCAGAGAGGTGGCAGCCGGGTGCCGATCAGTGCTGGTCTACATGAATGTGGCCCAGGAAGAATGGCACCTGGGGGTTCTCCTGGGTCATCAGAGACCCCTAGATGATCAGTGTCAGTACAGGGTGGCCTCCTGGCCCTCCCGTGGCACCTTGGCACTATCCAGCTGGCACATTGGCACTGCCAAGCTTGGAGCACAGTGAAAGGGTCCTTGGGTGCCAGAGCAGCACTGCCAAGGTTCAGGGCCCGCAGGGGGGGCCATGCCCATGAAAGCATGAAAGGAGGGTGGAAGGATGGGGGAGACACAGCACACATCTCCGCTTCTTACAAATGGGGAGCTCCGCTCACCAGAACTTCCCATTATAGCGAGAGATCTCCGAGGTCCACAAAACAATCCCCATGCTCCCCGCCAGCTCTAACCAGAAAGGCATCAGGGACAGTTGGACAGTTGGATGTGTGCACTCGGCTCACGCTGAGGCTGCCGTCGCATGCATACATTCTCCCACCAAGATTGGGTGTGCATGCCATTTTTCTCCCAGGCCAGTTTATCACTGCAACTACTTTAGGCCATAAGACCGGGATTCTCCTATCCGAGTGCGTTGCTGGCGGGATCACAAAATCCTGACGGCGCCAACAGCTCCTCAATATTCCGGCCAATATTTTAATTTTAATTTATTGGAACAAGTTGAACGAGTGTACCAGTTAGCCTTTGTGCAGGGAGTTCCTACACAGACTGGCTAGCTCAACTGGTAGATAATAAGACTCTTAATCCCAGGGTCAAGGTTTGGGCCCCACAATCGGTGGTGATTATTTAAAAAAATATTTTATTCAGTTAAGAGCATACAGGTTTGGTTCCCAAGACTGATTCCCTTCCAAATTAATTGAGCGCTGGGGCGAAAATATCAATTTTTGCCATTCCAGAAACCTGACAGCTAAAAGGGTTCCTCTTTGAGGTTGCAATTTATTTTCCAATAACTGATTTTGTTGTAAAGGGAACAGTTATCAGACACCAGTTTGCAAAAATTAAATGGAATTCAACACCAGAAAGCAGGTCTGCACTTAAAGGAATCTCTCACTGTAAACAGCCTGACACTGGCTCTACATCTGCATATGTGCAGCAGCTGAAGGAAAAAACCTAATTTACTTGACACACTGTAAGATACTTAACTCCACCCAATTCCAGGCCAGCTCCTTTTGTGGTAACTGGAGAATTGGAAATCTCAGGAGACACCTTGTTCCCTCTCTCGCAGTCCAGAAGACCTGCTGGAGAGGTGGAGGTCAGGAGAACATGTTTTTCTCCTCCTACCTCCTAAAAACAGGTTTAAATAACCTGCAGAGGAGCTGGTTGATAGAATAGATTTGTTGGACAATTGAACACTGACAGTGCAGAAGGAGGCCATTCGGGCCATTGAGTCTGCACCGACCCTCCGAAAGAGCACTCTACTTTGGCCCACTCCCCCACCACATCACCCTATCCAGCACGGGCAGCATGGTAGTACAGTGGTTAGCACAGTTGTTTCACAGCTCTAGGGTCCCAGGTTCGATTCCTGGCTTGGGTCACTGTCTGTGCGGAGTCTGCACGATCTCCCCGTGTCTGCGTGGGTTTCCTCCGGGTACTCCGGTTTCCTCCCACAGTCCAAAGATGTGCAGGTTAAGTGGATTGGCTATGCTAAATTGCCCTTAGGATCGGCGGGCTTATGGGGATAGGGTGGAAGTGTGGGGATAGGGTGGAGGTGTGGGCCTGGGTAGGGTGCTCTTTCCAAGGGCCTTTGCAGACTCGATGGGCCAAATGGCCTCCTTCTGCATTGTAAAGTCTATGATTCTATGATCCCCGTAACCTAACCTGTACATCCCTGGACAAGAAGGGGCAATTTAGCGTGGCCAATCTAGTTAGCTTTCAAGAAATTGATTTATTTACCTTTTATGTCGCCTAAAATATGTCATAACATGCCCTGAGGACTTGAAAATTATTTTTCAACCTGTTTTTTCCAAAGCCTTAAACTGCCTACTTACCATTTAGGTTCCTGGTGCTCACCGATCGTCGGGCCGGCGTCTCAAAGTGACGCACTCTTTCCCCTCCGCCGCCCCGCAAGATCAAGCCGCCACGTCTTGCGGGGCAGCGGAGGGGAAGACGGCCACCGCGCATGTGCGGGTTTGAGCCGGCCAACCTGCGCATGCGCGGCTGACGTCACATAGGCGCGTCAAGGCCCGGCGGCTGAGAATAACGGAGCGCCCAGCCCCCCGGGTGCGGGTGAATACGGTGAGAGGAGCGGCCTCCGAGGCTGTCGTGAAACTCGGCCGAGTTCACAACGGCCTTCACGATTTTTCCCGGGAGTGGAGAATTCCGCCCATAGTGTTGATGCCGGGGCTGAATTCGTGGACTTTCACGACAGCAAAACTGGTGCTGCACCTGGAACGAATCAGCAACTGTAGAGGGGCTAGCAAGTGGAACAATTCCAATGAAAAACGGTGCCAAGTCTATGACTGACATTCGGGAGATGATAAGCTGCAGCCGCATATATACACTTCACTCCCCACACACACCATCCCAGCCAACAAGATGGCATGATTGTGCTGGAGCATGCCCATCCTGCTGATGGATCGACTGGGGCCAGAGGGCAGCTCGGGGGTGGCCTGGGGGGACACCCATATGACCAATGGCGTAAGTTCACAGTGGGCAGTCAGCGGCGTGTACAGTTGCATGGCTGTCTTGCAGGCTGCGGCAAAGGTGTTCTCTGCTCGTCCACCCCGAACCCACAGGCTACGTTCTGGTCACCCGCTGTTACTCCCTATGACCCTGGCAGAAACCCCCTGGCCAGCGGCACAACTGTCAGTAATCTACGGCGATATTGGACACTTTCTATTCCCCCTCTCTCTCCCTCCGCAACCACGACGCCGGTTTCACGATTTTAAATAGCACAAGTGAAACGTGCCGTCGGGAACTCAGCCCATCAGAGGTGGAGCATCGCGGAGGCCCCAGAAAGTATCCGGTCAGGCCCGCTAACGACATGAAAAATTGTGTTTTCTGTACATGCGATCGAACTGCTGTCGAGGTGACGGAGAATTGTCATTTGGCGTCACATCGGCAGCCACTGCAATTTTGGCGTCGGAACCTATTCTCTGCCCAATCGTGTTTCGCGATTTCAGTGTCAGCTAACGGAAAATACCATCCCAGATATTCTGCAAAATGTCGCTGGACACTTGGGACTTTTACATGAATATATTTCTTAGTTATCAAGTTAATAAAGAACTTACTTGAAGGGATGATTAGCTCCTTTGTGCTTGAGCTTCCCTTTCATTCCCTTATGTTTAGAGGCAAAACTACGACAAAGAGGATGGCAAAAACATGTATGTGAATGGTTAATTACAATCTTCACCATTATCATTGACTTCTTACCCCATAAAAAGCACACAGAAGAGCACATAGCTTTGCTGTTTGTTACTGTGACCTATACCTCAACAGTATGTCTGTTGTACACTCTTTTAAAAAAAATATTGAATATTGTGATTTACCTTACAAGTTACCAAATCTATGTCCAAGATTACACATTTTTACAAATTGATTTTACCAGAAAGAAATATTGAACATATGAATACTAGTAATGGAAACAACATCCTGCAAATATCAATTATATCTGTATTTTTTAATAGTCACCACCTTCACCAGACTAACACAAGAGCATAAGAATAAAGGGCAGAAGCAGATCATTCAGTCCTGTGAGGCTGTTTTTCCATTCAATAGGATTATGGCTAGTTATCTACCTACCTGGTTTTGTTATCCCTCAATTCCCCTGAGAGATCAAGACTGAGGGTGATGGATTTTTGAAAATAGTCAAGGATGTATATCTCCAATTATCTGAGGTTGCCAATTCTAAAGATTCACAGTTTCTCTTCATCTCAGTCTAAAACGACCAACAATATCTTGAGGCTGTGCCTTCATGTTCTGGATTCCCCAAACAGGGAAAACAACCTCTCAGTTTCAACCTTCTCAAACCCCTTCAAAATTATATCTGTTTCAATTATATCACCTCTCATTCTTCTAAACTTCCAAAAAAGCCTCCTATCATATGACAACCCATTCATTCCTTTGACTGTACTTCCACGGTATGTATATCCTTCCAAAAATATGGATACCAAAACTGCATACAGTGGTTGGAAATCTCCTGTCATCGGGATTCATCTTCCTCGCTGGCAGCCCACCTCCGCCAACAAGTTTCGGGGTGGCGTACGGTGGTTTCAATGGGAAATCCCATTGACAAGCGGCGGGAGGGTAGAATCCCACCGCAAGCAAATGCCACATGTCCGAGAAACAGGCGGCTGGGGGACAGGAGAATCCCGCCAAGTATTTCAGACATGATCTCACAAAAACGCTGTACAATTGTAGCAAAACGTCCTTACTCTTGTCCTCCAAACCCCTTGCAATAAAGGGCAACGTGCAATTTTCTTTCATAATTGCTTGTTGTATCTGTATGCTAACTTTATGTTCCTTGTATGATCACAGCCAAGTCTCAAAGGACATCAAGATTTAAAAGCTTCACACCTTTAAAAAATATTCTGTTTATTTATTCCTATGATCAAAGTGAATAACCTCACACTTACCCACATCATACTGCAACTGCCACCTTGTTTTTCACTTACTTAGCCTGTTTCATCTCTGTGCAGCCTCTCTGTGTCCTCTTCAAGGCTTATGTTCCCATCTAATTTTGTATTCTCAGCAAATTTAGATACATCACTCTTGGTCGCAATGTCAGAATCATTAAAATAGATTACATATACCTGAGGCCTAGAAGTACTCCTCTAATTACAGTCTGCCAACTTGAAAATGCTCAATCTTTCCTACTGTCCATTGATTAATCCTTTAGCCATGCTAATATATTACCCCCGACTCCATGAGCCCTTACCTTGCATATTAACTTTATTATATGGCGCCTTATCAAATGTCTTTTGTAAGTCCAAGTATATTTTAACTACCGGTGCTCCTTGATCTATTCTACTTGTTAAATCTGTCATAAAACTCTAATACATTTGTCAAACACAATTCCCATTCATACAATCATGTTTGTCTTTGTCTAATCATTCAATGTCTAATCATTCAATGATTTTTTAAGTGCGTTACTGATTCATGTGTGCTCTGCCTGAAGGAAGGTCCTTCGTTCATTATCTGCTGATGCTTCATCCTGACCTCTTTTCTTGGCAGTTTTTGTCAGTGGTGATTTACTATTGCTTTCTACTCTTGGGGGTAGGACAAGGAGGCAGGTTTCAAGCTTACCTCAACCAGAATGAGGACCTAACCCATGTTGGTGACTACTCTGAACCACACATCAGCCATTTAGTCAACTGAGCTAACAAGCCACCAAGTGTCTAATTAGGCTTCCTGAATAATAGATTCCAGCATTTTCCTGATGATTGATGTCAGGCTAACTGAGTCTGTGGTCCCCTGTTTTCCTGCTCTCACCTTCTCTGAACAGTGGCATTACATTTAATAATCTCCAAACCACCTTAGAAAGGAGGGAATTTTGGAAAATTATTACCAGTGCATCCACTACCTCTGCAGAAATCTTTCATAACCCTGAGATGAAGCACGTCAGGTCCCTGTGGATTTGTTGCTGTCAGTCCCTTAAGTTTCTCCAATAATTTTTCTCTGCTTATATTGATCCCTGCTCTTATTAGCCCCTTGAGTGCTCTCTATTTCTGGTATGAAATTTGTGTCTTCTACTATGAAGAAGACAGACACAAAGGGCTGGCTTCTCCAATTTTGAGGCTATGTCCGGAGCATGTGTCTAGTCTTACGATTAAAAAGTCGCCGCCGCCCCTGTACCGATGCTCCGCCCAGTGGGGGGCTAGCAGCCGCACCACGTAAAACCCTGGCGTTCCCGACAGAAATGGCCAGAGAATTGCCGGGTCCGTGGCCGCGCATGGAGGCAACCTGCAGCGGTTGCGCCATACCACATGGTGCTGGCAGCGCACGGACCAGGGCGGCCAGATAGTGTCCCTGTCTAACTGCCTTCGCCACCCCCGGACACCCCCCCACCTGTCCCCCCCAACCTCTGCTGATGCCTCCCCCGGCCAGCGGAATGCTCCCCTCCCCAACTGTGGTGGCACTGGACACAGTCCGCAGCCACCACGCGAGGTTGACGAAAACTCAGACCACAGGTGATCCACGCTGTTGGGAAGTCGGCCTATCGGGAGTGGAGCATCCGGGAAGTGAAGGCCTTCAGGTGACATCCTGAGGCTGTCCCAACAGGGTGTGGCGTAGTCACTGATGACGCTGTTTGGAGGGGATGGAGCATCTGAAAACAGGGGCCACCCCCGGTTTCGACGTCAAAAGGGATTCTCCGTCTGATCGCTGAACACAATTTCACCGTCGGCTAATGCAGAATCCGGCCTAATATATTCGTTCAGCTTCTCTGCTATTTCCTCATCCCCCCATTAAAAAAAAATCGCCTGTCTCTGCCTCTAGTCTAAGGGACAAATTATTACTTTGCTACTCTCCTCTTTCTATGGTTGTAAAAGCTCTGGCAATTTAATTTTATAATCCTAATTAAGTTGCACCTAATTCTACGTTCTCCTTTTTTAATCAACTTTTTGGTGTTACTTTGTCAGTTTTGAAAGCACTTCCAATCCTCAGGCTCACTATTAATATTATAAGCCTGTTCTTTAATCTAATATTAATCTTACTTTTCTGAGTAAGCTACAGATAGACCTTTCTCAGTGAGTTTTTGTTTTTTAAAGAAATGTATTTGTGTTGAAAATTTTGAATCAATGGTGCTGATGGATACTCTTTGACCCACTCTGTCTGCGCTGGCTCTCCAAATGAGCATTATGCCTCAATGCCATTGCCCTGTCTTCTCCCCGTACCCTTTCACATTGTTTCCATTGAAACAATCGTCCAACGGCCCCTTCAGTGCACTGCGTGGAAAAGTTTTTTCTCACATTACGTTTGCTTCTTTTACAAATCACTCTAAATCTGTGCCCTCTCATTCTTGATGCTTTGACGAGTGAGAACAATATCTCCCTATCTATTCTGTCCAGCCTCCTCATGATTTTGAACATCTTTATCAAATCTCCTCTTAATCTTCTTCTCTCCAAGGATAGCAGTCTAACCTCTCCAATCTATCCTCGTAACTGAAGTTTCTCATCCCTGGAACTTATAAAATGGTTGCGGTGGTGGGGAGGGAGAAGAGAAAATTATGAATTAAAGTCATGTTATCACAAGAAGCGATAATGTCAATCCATTCTTCCAATGTCTCATTACATTGAATATATTTGGAAAATCCATATGAAAATTAATATATGTAAAGGCGACTATCCAAGTGACACAATGAAGGAAGGTGCAATTTGAAAACGAACCTCATCCTTGAACAATCACATTCTTCAGGTCTTTTTTTCTTCAAGTGACCCCTGACCTCTCGTAAATTCTTTATTTTAGTTTGAAGGGTTTCAATCTAAGGATAGAGGTAAAGGGATGATTATATGCTGATAGAATTCAACAACTGAAAATAAGCTTTTGTGTGGTGCAGATTGCAAAAAGCAAACTTCTATTACATTTAAAACAATGTTCCACCACTTGAATAAAATAAGAAAACTTGAAACAGCACAAAGATTATTCAACCCATCAAACCCACAATTTCTGACAGACCACGCTGAGCTTGCCCTGATGTGTAGCCTATCCAAGTTATTTAATTGAGAGCCGGAATGGCTAGAGGGTTTATCAAGAAGGAAATAATCTAGAACATTCTTCCCCAAAGCCCAAAGGCAATCAAGCAAAAACCCCAAGACATCAGTTTAATAAATGCAACCTACATCATTCAACACTAACTGACTTCAATCCACAGGCACCATTCCACTGACTTCAATAAGATTAGGCTAATATGGTTCCAGACAGTATTTTATCTTCCTTATCAATAGTTATGACCTTTATCCAGTTCTGTACCAGGTATTCATCTAGCTCCTATCTTTAAATGTATAATTGACATTGCATTAACTGCTGGGAGCTTATTCCATATATCTACTGTTCTGTGGGGAAAAAAGACAATGCTAATCTGTCTTGCTTGAGGCTTACTCACTTTATGCTTGTCTCCTCTATTTTTCTGGTCCTAGTTAAAGCTATCTGTATGATCAGAAAACAAGCATTTTAAAGTATGGGATTTTTTTTTACAGAAACTATTTTGTGTATTAATTTATAGAGTTGTTAAAATAATTGACATAATTCAATGATAACATACATTTTATGGTTCAACACAGAAATTAATCTTGACAGCAAATCAGCTAATTATCCCACCATGAAAGCAGGATTTGCAAAGTAGACATTTAGCAAATGTAATGAAAATGTACAAATGAATAAGGAATTAAAAAAATATTTTTTACATAAAAATATTCCAAACTATACATAATTCATGGAAAGAATAATTTAACATCAATAATTAATTTTGGGATCACAGAAATTATTTAAATTTTTCACTAGTCTGATAGATTCCTGTGTGAAATATGCTACTAATTGTTTCTCTGTAACTAACCTCATGATCAATATGCAATTTATGATCCTTCCATGCTTGGAGTGATTTGTACAGATCTCTGTCACACTGAACAGTCTCATTGGCCAATATGTAGCATCTAAAAGAATAACAAAACAATTGTTCTTGTAGTCCCTTGTTGCTGTTGAGCATATTCATTGTATTCAGCAGTGTTGTGACATTTAAAAATATTGTGAAAGTCAGTAGCACTGCATCATGACAACAACTTAGATCAATAAAGCACCCCAAGGTACTTCAGAGTGTTAGAAAGCAAAATCAAGCCACATGAGATGACATTAGGACACATGGCCAAAGGTTTGCTCAAAGAGGTAGGTTTTAAGGTATGTCTTAAAGTAGAAAAGAGGTGGCGAGACTTAAGGAGGGAAGACAGAGCGTAGGGTTTTAGCACCTGA
The DNA here is from genome assembly GCF_902713615.1 of Scyliorhinus canicula. Classification (NCBI taxonomy): domain Eukaryota; kingdom Metazoa; phylum Chordata; class Chondrichthyes; order Carcharhiniformes; family Scyliorhinidae; genus Scyliorhinus; species Scyliorhinus canicula. The sequence goes on from NC_052152.1 coordinate 168,682,461, forward strand.
AGGCACAGTCACCAATGGTGGACCAATTGAAACGGGGCATGCCCGAGATGCCAGAATTAGAGGAATGCAGATATCTCAGAAGGTTGTACAACTGAAGGAGGTTCCAGGGAAAGGCAATGGAGCTAATTCAAAACAAGGCTGGGAGGTTTAAGAGCAAGTTGTTGCTCAACTGGGAGCCAATGTAGGCCAGTGAGCACAGGGGCTATAGGTGAATGGGGCTTGGTGTGAGTTAAAACAGATGCAGCAGAGTTTTGGATAGCCTCAAGGTTATGGAGACCAGCCAGGCATTGTAATAGTCAACTTGAGAGTTAACAAAACCATGAATGAGGTTTTCAGCAGAAGATGAGTTGAGACAGGAGCAAAGCTGAGTAATTTTACAACGGTGAAAATAGGTGGCCTTAGTGATAGTGTGGATACATGGTATTGCATCTTCTCAGGGTCAAATATGACGCTAAGGTAGCAAATAATCTGGTTTATCTTCAGAAAGTTGCCAGGGTGAGGGATGGAGCCAGTAGCCCCGGAGCAGAGTTTATGGTGAGGACCAAAAACAATGGCTCTGGCCTTCCCAACATTCAACGGAGGGAAATTTTTATTCATCCAACAATCTGATAATTTAGGGATAGCGTAGGAGTTGAGAGATGCTGCGGTGAGGTAGAACTGGATGTTGTCACTGTACATGTGAAAACTGACACAGTTTTTACAGACAATGTGGCCAAGGAACAATGCGAAACAGGAGCGGGCCAAGGAAAGATCCTTGAAGAACACCAGAGGCAACATTGCAGGAGCAGACGATTGCAGCTTTTTCTGTGGCTATGATTAGATAGTTAAGAATGGAAGAAGGCCAGTGCAGCCATGTAATGTCACAGAACGCAAGGCGGATAAAGGAGTATACAGATCAAGCTTTTTGGTTTCAAAGCTATTGAATGGGATATGAGTGATACCAGATACGGATGAAAAAATTGATTTTGCAGAATAGTAGCTTGTTTGAATATGCGGGTGGAAAATGATGGTAACTTACCTATGTGTGACTTTAATTGAACTGGGTACAATTAATTCATTACTATTGCCAGTGCCACTGCTTTCAGCCATGTTCTCGTCTTCCTCATCAGCTACATCATGTCGGTTAGTGATGTTCTTTGACACAACTGGGTCAAAACCCTCATCCAGATCCAGATCATAAACCTCTCCCTCAAATTCAATGGAGACTGAGCGGATTGACCTATTCCTGATGTAGCTCTGCTTAAACTCTGAAAGTAAATACAAAAATATCAATTGATAGAATGAACTTTGAAGTTAAGAAATGCACTGTCAAATTTGTGATGCACAAATACCAGACTTTCAGAAATTGCCGTCACAAACCACAGAGGAAGTGATGTTTCATTGTGAGTGAGCATTGGCACTGGGGTATACAGGGAGGGATACACTGTTTAGGTTCTTTCTTTTACCATGTCCTTCCTTAATGTAACACTTGCCTGATCATGTTTTGCCAACATCGCACCTACTGTTGCATGATTCTGTGACTCAGTGTGAACAATGATATGGGAAATCTACTAGCAATATTTTTTAAAACACGAGGCTGCATTCTCTGCTGCCATTATGCTTAATGCTGGGTTCATTTGGGATCAGCTAAGGTGATAAACATTATTGCTGGTCATCACCACTTCTGCTGCCTTTATAACCACAAATGATGGGGTGGTTGAATTTATCTTCCCATGGAGGGGCGGCACGGTGACACAGTGACCTAGTGGCTAGCACTGCTGTCTCACAGCACCAGGGATGCGGGTTCAATTCCGGCCTTGGATGATTGTGTGGAGCGTGCACGTTCTCCCCGTGTCTGCATGGGTTTACAGGTGTCCACGGATGTGCAGGTTAAGTGGGGGACGCAGCCTAGATAGGGTGCTCTTTCAGATTGTCGGTGCAGACTCAATGGGCCAAATGGTCTCCTTCTGCACACTAGGAATTCTATGATTCTAATTCTATCAAATATGGGCATGCCTATTGAGCGTGAGTGGTAATGGTGGGATAACGTCGGGCTTTCCTTTTCTGGTGTTCGTCACCATGACGATGCAGCCAGCATTGCACTGGATAGAAAAAGGGAACTAAAAATGTAAATGAAAGGAGCTGTGATGCATTATGGAGCAATTCATTATATGCCTTTCTCCCCAAATGTTAAAAGGTGAAAAAATTGGACTCTTCTCACGGCCAGATTCCCCCCCCCCCCCCCCCCCCCCCCCCCCCCCCCCGATTGGGGATGACATGATGGGGGTGACAGGATGGCAAAAGAAAGTTAAAACTATCAATGGAAACAGCAAAAGTGGTGGAAACAGGGAATCTAATATTGGAAGCATATTCCAAAATACAGCCATGGACATAATGTGCTGTATTCTAGAAATGTCCTGATGGTAAGTGTCATTGATTGAATTAAATGAATTTTGGTTTAATGTTATGAAGTGAACTTTGCAAAGTTGGGTCTTCAGATACCGTATTTGGCAAAATAAAAGGAAGACAACTGATCCACTATGAGAAAGACATGTAGCTGCAGCTGGAGAAAGTAACAAAGAAGGGCTAAAGGAAACTAAAATAAAAATACGATAAATGGGTCATATGCAGGTTAGACATTGAAGAAAAAAAGAAATGGAAATGGGCTGAAAGGAGTTTGAAAATGCAGACACGGGGAGAATGTGCAAACTCCACATAGACAATCACCCATGGCCGGAATTGAACCCGTGTTCCTGGTGCTGTGAGGCAGCAACGCTAACCACTGTATCACCGTGCCCCCCCCCCCCCCCCCCCCCCCCCCCCACCCCAGGGAAGATAAATTCAACCATCCCCGTCATTTGTGGTTATAAAGGCACCAGAAATGTTGATGACCAGCAATAATGTTTTCACAAACCCAGCATTAAGCATAGTGGGACTAGCAGTGACAAAACATTTATTTAAAACAACAGAATAGATTAAACAAAATGGTAGAATGTAAGAAGAGAATTGAAGAAAAAAGGGAACAAATGTTTGACTTTCACTTTTTGAAAGCAATGTTCTACTGTTTGTCCATGGAATAAATACATTGCTAAATGATGTTGCTTGATGGGATATATACATCAATTCTAGTCCAAAATTGACTTGAGTTACCATTGCTATTGCATGAGAAAACCCCTAGGCGTCACTAGAAGACAGCAAAACTGAGCCATAGGAAGGCAATTACAGTGATTTTTTTGAGTATCTTTGTTTCTCCAGGAACCGCCAATTAGATAAAATAAGGCTTTGACATCCTGCAATATGAAATAAGCAAAATGTTTTTTCATGTTAATAAGCACAATTATACATTGGAAGTTGCAAGCTGGTCTGTACATCCATGTAGTAGATGGAAATCGAGGGTTCAGAAGCAGGTTCAAAAGAGGGTTCAGATGGTGGTAATCCACCTGCACCATTCTTTTCCCCAACCCCAACCTCTACCCGAGAGGCCTGATAGATTTTAATTTCTGGGCCTTGGTTAAATGCTCATTGCTGACTCTTGCCCAGTATCAGTTGACAGGAGTCAGAATTCACTGAGGGCACAGGGGTGGATGTGTTCCTGCTGTGAGGCTGCTGCTGAGACTCATTGAAATGCTCAATGGCAAGATTAATGAAGAAGGTTCATGGTCAAGGTAGGGTGGCAGGAGAGAAAGACAATATGAAAGAGACCCAAGGACTTTTGTTCAAGATAGGAAGAGCACTACTGCTGCAAAACGTTAAAAAAATAATAACTTATTTTGACCTTTTGCGGCCACGATGTTGCTTGCCATCATCCTTTACTTACTGCCTGGTCCAAGACTACATGCCCCTTAGTACAGCCCACACTTAAAATGGCGTGTGTATCCTCTGGTGTCACTCAAGTGCGACTTCATGTGATTAGGTCGCCACTCCTTTGAGGTGGGTGGCCTTCCCATTCTGAATTCAGGCAGGTCACAGATGGCAGAGAGGCAGGACTACGTTGGCAACACAGCACAAACGCCTCTGCCATTTTAATTTCCTGCTGATACCGTGGCCAAGGACAGCAGGTTGAAATCTGGCTTTCAAATAAGCTCATGTTACATTTTAAGAAAATCCTCTAATTTCCTGCAATATCTTTCCATGATTTCTAACGCCAAGTGAATAATTATTGTCATGATTCAATAACATGGGTTCATGTTCAATAACCGTTTAATCTAAATATGAATATATTATTTCTCATTCAGGACATACAAGAATCCAACACAGATATTTCAACAGAATGTTTTGGCAGTTACAGGGATAAGCCATTTTATTTGTAATATAGTTCTTTAGGTTGGTCTTAAATGCTGAGGCATTGAAAACATATATATTTTTTAAGTGAAGCACACACCTCAGAGTGGGATCAATTATATAGTTTTCAAAAAAAGTGCACCCTTTCATGTTTAATTTAACCTTGCACCAGCGAGTCACTGTAAGTGGATATGCTGTCCTAATGTCTTATTTTTACACAGTGCAAGCATATCAACGGCTTACTTCGCTTGGAGAAAAGTGTCTGTTTCTGTCGAGGTGTTGGGCTCATTTTGGATCCATTTTCTTCACAGTCGCAGTCTCCTCCTTCAGTGTTGTCGTACTTGGACTGGAAACGGCTAGGTCTCTTCTTGTCAGATGCTGTCGTGACGGCCATTCCTTTGCACTTATGAAGTCGGAGCTTTCCTGTGGAATCCTCTACGCACTGCCATTTCTAGAATAAAGATCACTTTGTTAGATTGACGTAATTTACCTAAGGACGCGCCGATTAATTCGAGAAAAAATTATGAAAATATTGGGTTCCATCAAGCAGTAGCTTCATTTTCACAGGACATGAGAGGGATAAGAAAAAGAAAATCTAGTTGGATTACTTCTTTTCTTCCAGAAAACCCTGCAGGAAACTGGGCTTAAGTGGGGTGTGGTCTAATCTTCTCTGTAATTAAATAGCTTGCTGATATGTCTGGGTTTTGGATGAAGAATAGTGACTGGGCTAAACTAATTGCTGGGCCACTGGAACAGCAGTTGTGGTTGCCCAGAGGAGAGGAGAGAAAAATATGAGAGGAGAGTATTGATTCCAGGGGGACATGTGGTAACCCACTGCAATGTGCCATGGGGAGAACCAAGGTGGATCTGTGTGTCAACAACTCACAAAAGAGTCTCATTCATATCATAAAAGGGACAATGGGTTAAAATTGAAGCTGCTCCGAATTACTTTTGTGCACCGCAGCCAGTTAGTCAGTGGTACTGGAAAAGTGTTGCTAAGTAAGCGGCCGTGTACAGACATCAGAGAGCAGGTCTCCTGCCTCCTGCCCAGCCAGAAGAAAAATATCCATAGATTCCTTATAGTGCTGAAGGAGGCCTTTCGGCCCATCGAGCGTGCACCGACCCTCTGAAAGAGCACCCGACCCAGTCCGACTTCCCCACCCAATCCCCATAACTCCACCAACCTGCACATCTTTAGACATTAAGGGGAAATTTAGCATGACCAATCCACCTAATTAAGGGGAGTTCTTCAAACAAAAACCCTTGAAAAATCAAGGATTTAAAAATGTAAATGATAATTAACAAATCCTATTCAGAAAGAGATTGGTGTTGAGATGCAGGATTCATGACATCGCAAAGATAAAAGCCAATTCAGGAGACTAAACCAATATTCTGATTGTTATGATGAAGTGTATTTGTGGTCCAGCTTTTAACCTATTTACACATAGACAAGCTGCTCAGCCGACATGCACTTACCCAATGCTTTGCATTATGAGACATAGCATTCTACTTTTTGGTATAATATTCTTCTAACTGCAATATACGGGGGCTAAATTGAATACACTCCCAAAAAAGGGATATTGGGATCACGATGCGTGATAACTGCCCATCGATTCCAATGCAGGTAGAACAGTAAATTTCTCTGCCTGCTCATTTGTATGATTTCTGTGTCCAGCCAATGCAAACCACACTGTTCATTGGCTGGACACATCAGCAGAGGGCCAACACTGTGAGTGACTAACACCACTTAAAGTTAGCCTTAAAGGGGAGGTGCACTGTGGCTGCAGCAAGAGCTGGGAATGATGGCTAAAGAGAATCTGAGCTGGGAAAAAGTGAGGAATGGTACAACAGGGAAGACAGTGAGCTCCAAGTTGTGTGGACGTTGTACTGGAGCTTTTGGTGGAGGCGATGGAAAGGAGGCAAAATGTCTTCTTTCTTCAGAGAGGAAGGTTGACCTCCAGACACACGACCGAAAGGCAGTGGGAACAGATAGGCCTGGAGGTCAATGTCAAGAGTCAAGCTGCAATGATCTGGATGCAGTAATGCCAGAAGTTCAAAGACTTCACGAGTGGTCAAGGTCAATGACATATTCTAACCAAGTAGCCTCAGCCATTGCTCATATCACCATTTGCTTTCTTTGTTTGCTTGTCTCAACAGGTGAGAATAAATTGTTGTTAGCTCTCTTCAAATAGAGAACCTTGATAACTTCCATCCTGCAACAGGAATGGTGAACGTTGCAATAATCTCCAGCCTGAAAGTGCCAGGTGCATATAAGTTCATCACAAGCCATGGGCCAGGATTTTCCAGTCCCGCTGGTGGGGGAGGTGACTTTGGGCGGGAATGGAACTCAAAAATTCTGGCCACGGTTATCTTCTCAATGGCATTGCCGCCCTTGCCATGTATGGAGATTGCATCTTTGGCTACAGCAAGCGGTAGATTCCAGTGTGAAGTGATGAGGCCCACACATTGTTCCTCACTAGGATTCAAGTAGGTGTACTGCTCCGTGATCACACTGGGTGGACGTTGCCTCCTGCTGAGAGCCCTTCTTCACCTCCTCCCTCTTTGAGTGGTTTACCCTGCTCTGTGTGACCGCTGTTCATTCTCTAAGTCATGCTTGCAGGAATTCTTACAAGCGCACCCATGACTGGGAGCAACTGATTTGTGCAGAAATCTTAAACTCAGCAAGATGTCCTTCAGCATTTGCCGCACAAGACTTTTGCAACTTGAAGCAACTGGAGAAAACACTTGTAGAATTGTAGCAACAGCCAGAAGAAATGAACAAACAACCAATCTACATGCTGATGAAGTTCCATTTAAATACTGCTGGTGATGTGGGAGGAGGGGAAGGGGCAGTGGGTGAGGGAGGTGGTGTTTCTTCCTGCTGCAGAAAGCAGCTCAGCTCTCAGGGTATTGGTTGGAGGATTGAGCTGCAAAATGGCACCTGGTCCGAGTCAAATTAGCTTTGTACAGTGACTGACATCACAATCTGCCTGCTCTACATATTGCTAAAGGATGTTAATTGCATATGCTCATCCCTGCACCAATATGTGTTCCATAAGAGTGCACATGCACTGTAGTGCTATTTTGAACTCTACGGGCAATCGGGAAGACCAAAGCATGGACGCTAATGAGCCCACAATGTTTACATATGATTCAAACACTTACTGGATCTTAACAATGCAAGTGAACTTTGTACAAGAGGAGTCTTGTTGTGTTCACTAGAACAAGCTGGTGAAGTAAGAAAATCAAGTAACAATTAGTAGAGGACCAAGAAATGATCACCACATTATTCTGTCCCTCTCCATATACTTACCATCAGCTTTTCAAATTAACACAGAGGGCGAGATTCTCCGCACTCCCGACGGTGCGGAGAATAGCGTGGCTCGTAAAATTTTACGGCCACGCTGTTCCGACGCCCTCCCGCTATTCTCCCCCCCCCCCCCCGCCCAACTCCCGACACGAATCGCTGCCGCCGTTTTTTTACGGCCGGCAGCGATTCACAGCTGATGGATGGGCCGAGTTCCCAGCCCTTTACGGCTGTTTTTACGAACGGCAAACACACCTGGTCTGGCCGTTCGTAAAAACGGCCGTAAACTCTCGCTTTTTATAACCATGGCACCGATTGGCACGGCCGTACCACGGCCGTGCCAAGGGTGCCATGGGCCCGCGATCGGTGGGCACCGATCGCGGGCAGCGGGCCCGATGCCCGCGCACTATTTGTCCTTCCGCCGCCCCGCAGTATCCATTCGCGGGGCGGCTGAGGGGCATCCCGGCCTGCGCATGCGCGGGTTTCGCGCAAATACGCGATGACGTCATCCGCGTATGCGCGGGTTGGAGTCTTCCAATCCGCGCATGCGCGGCTGACGTCATATGACGCGTCAGCCGGCGCTAACTCTGGCAAGCGGGCTTAACGAAATTCGTTAAGCCCATGATGCCGGAGTTTACGGCGTCGGGCTGTTAGCCCCGACCGGGGACCAGAATCGGTTCCCGGTCGGGAAGGGGGGGGGGCTGGCGTCAAACCCGCCCGGATTTGACGCCAGCCTTACGATTTCTCCCGGTTTGGGAGAATCGCGCCCAGAGTGTTTGGGGGCCTAGCTGACATATCCATGTTTACTGACAGAAATCAGCACAATGACTGGTCACTCCAATCACCGTACTAGACCTTCCTGTGCTGCAATTGCAAGGTGTTAAGAATGGAGGAAATTCAAGATTAAAAAACAATGAAAAACAGGGGATGGGATTCTCCGCGCCTTCATGCCGAAATTGCAGAGAATGGGGGTGGAGGATGGGCGTCAAACCCGAGATCGGGTCCACGCTACTCCCGAACGGAGAATCGCCGCCAATCGCGCGGGCGCGTGGTCAACGCAGCGCCGGTCGGAAGCCATTGAAAGAGGCCCCCGCGGCGATCACCGAGTGCAGCTGGCTGAGTTCCTGATGGCGTGGTCCTCTCATGGTTCCACCCATCGGGAACTCGGCATGGCAGCTGCAGACTCAGTCCGCGGTCGCCCTGGTGGGGGGTGGGGGGAATCATTCATGCGGGGGGCCTCCAGGATGGGCAGGTACCGATCGGGGGCCACCGATCCACGGGCGCGAGCGATCTTGGGGGACCTATATTTTCGGTGTGGGTCGGCCATGTCGTGCGAAGCGGCCAATTCAGGCCGCCACCGTGCGCATGCGCAGACACCCGACCGGACGTGCAGGACCCCGTATCAGCAGCCTGAGCTGTGAGAACTACTCCGGGACCCTGCTAGCCCCCTGCAAATCGGAGAATCACCCTGGATTTTCTACAGGTAAGTCCAGAGTGATTCATGCGCATTTTATCGTGGGCATGGGGACATAGCCCCATTATTGGAGAATCCCGCCCTGGGAGTTGATTGAGGCAGATGTCTGGAAAAATGATGACATGTGAATTTTCCATTAGTGGAAATCGAGTATTTTACATACGTGATTATGAAAACAATGCATTTTCAGCTATACAGTAACTTCAAAGTGAAGAGATAAGGAAATTGACACATTCATGTCAAAAGCCAACTCCACAGGGTGAATACCATCAAAGAGAAGAGATAGTATAACTGTACACCACTAACATAAGAGGGAGAGAGACAGCTAACATCGGAACTGCAGCAGTGCAGATATAGTCTCCTGAAATAAGCTGCCATTTTCTGCCTTTGATGAACCTGAAGACTATTTCCCAGATGAAGCCACCTTAACCCTGGTGTGGTAATTACTTGCTGGATTTAGCTCATAGAGTTACTTAATACTAGATGTTGTTTGGGAAAAAGGGTGTCTTAAAGTTCAGGTAATATAGTCGGGAATCAAGGGATAATTTCATGTAACATTGTGTGTGTATAGTTATCAGTATATTTAAGTGTCATGGTGTATTATAGTCCTTCTTGTCATGTGTGTTTTTGTCTTTCTTTTAAAGTTAATAAATATTCTTTATTAATTATTCACACAACTGGACTGTTCCTCACTGGTTGTACGTCGTTCCTCACATTATACGAAAAAAAACCACACACACTACTTTGAACTGGTGTTCCGAGTTACCCTTCTGGGTTTTACATAAGAACATAAGAACTAGGGGCAGGAGTAGGCCATCTGGCCCCTCGAGCCTGTTCTGCCATTCAATGAGATCATGGCTGATCTTTTGTGGACTCAGCTCCACTTTCCGGCCCGAACACCATAACCCTTAATCCCTTTATTCTTCAAAAAACTATATCTTTACCTTAAAAACATTTAATGAAGGAGCCTCAACTGCTTCACTAGGCAAGGAATTCCATAGATTCACAACCCTTTGGGTGAAGAGGTTCCTCCTAAACTCAGTCCTAAATCTACTTCCCCTTATTTTGAGGCTATGTCCCCTAGTTCTGCTTTCACCCGCCAGTGGAAACAACCTGCCCGCATCTATCCTATCTATTCCCTTCATAATTCTAAATGTTTCTATAAGATCCCCCCTCATCCTTCTAAATTCCAACGAGTACAGTCCCAGTCTACTCAACCTCTCCTCATAATCCAACCCCTTCAGCTCTGGGATTAACCTAGTGAATCTCCTCTGCACACCCTCCAGTGCTAGTATGTCCTTTCTCAAGTAAGGAGACCAAAACTGAACACAATACTCCAGGTGTGGCCTCACTAACACCTTATACAATTGCAACATAACCTCCCTAGTCTTAAACTCCATCCCTCTAGCAATGAAGGACAAAATTCCATTTGCCTTCTTAAGCACCTGTAAACCAACTTTCAGTGACTCATGCACTAGCACACCCAGGCCTCTCTGCACAACGGCATGCTTTAATATTTTATCGTTTAAATAATAATCCCGTTTGCTGCTATTCCTACCAAAATGGATAACCTCACATTTGTCAACATTGTATTCCATCTGCCAGACCCTAGCCCATTCACTTAACCTATCCAAATCGCTCTGCAGACTTCCAGTATCCTTTGCACTTTCGCTTTACCACTCATCTTAGTGTCAACTGCAAACGTGGACACATTGCCCTTGGTCCCCAACTCCAAATCATCTATGTAAATTGTGAACAATTGTGGGCCCAACACGGATCACTGAGGGTCACCACTAGCTACTGATTGCCAACCAGAGAAACGCCCAGGAAACCAGAGAAACACTCATGTTAATAAGTACTAATGATGGAGATCATTTGACACATTTCACTCCTCTTCCCATAGATGCCAATGGTCTCCTGTTACATCTGATTACTTCCTGACTGATTGCAAATGTCTACTTCCACTACCCTACCCTACACAGTAAATATCACCCTCATGTTCAACTACGTTTGGTCAGTATCAGCCCTGGGGGGGTGGAGGGAGGAATCCAGACTAGAAAAGGAAAGGACCCTGCCTCAGAACCAGCAGCACAGCAGAGAATTAGGGCTGGCTTTTATCGACCTGCTTGAAGAACCAAACCAGATTTTTGCTGCAGGGTTTCAACCGCACCTCGACTGGAGTGAAGAAGGGAAAACCTGCTACTGTGGGCAATTAAACCTTTGCAAATCTGTCTTCATCATCAATTTTTGGACTCTATTCCTTTAGCGGATCAAAACTGAATCACAAACCTGTAATGTTTCAAGTCTTCATCTAAGAAAAGAAAGTGTGACAGTGAATGATTTGAACTTTTATGACCAGATGCATGTAATCATCTGTAATCACCTTCTGTAATCATCATTTATTCTTGAATGTGTGTGTGTCTGTATGAGTGTGTGAGCAGGTGAGGTTACAAATACATTTCACAACCAATTATGTGCTTACATATCATTTCGCCAACAAAATTGAATGTTGAACTTACTGACAGCTTAAATGACAAAGCCCACAATAACATTTGTTTACTAAGAGAAGACTATTTTTGGGGTTGTTAGAAAGAAAAAACAGGGATATCTAGACTAGTTAATGATCGCAGGATATCCTAAAGCACTTTACCATCAACAAAGTGTTAGTGAAGTGTAATCACTATTGAAATATATCCGTTACCTGGAAGTTGTGTCAAGTTTTGTTTTTAACAAGCTGTTGGTCAGCTTTTGTTAGTTTTCTAAGTTAGCATGAGGAAGATCTAGATATTGAACCTATCCTCCCAGGATGTCAGGAAAGCTTCCAATGCACTGTCCAAAGACGAGTTCTGGCACCCTGTTTAACATTTACCCTTCAACCAAAATCACTAAAGCAGATCATCTGGTCATTATCCTATTGCTTGTGGGGCCTTGCTATGGGTAAACTGGCTTCCAGGTTTCTTGCATTAAAACATTTTGATGCTTCATTGGCTGAGGTCATCAACAGCATTATATAAATGCAACTGCTTTTTGTTTCTTTAGACTTACAGAAAATTCCACATGGAAGGCTATTGCTCAAAACTGTGGGTGTGTTAAATAAAACTTTGAGACACTTGGTGAATTTGCTGAAAGTGAAAAAAGGGTTGGTATGAGGTATGGAAATTATGTTGGATGGGGAGATGTATTTGCAAAGTGCAACAAGTATTAATTCTGGGATCCCTATTGCTTCCAATTTACTTAACCAACCACTGCAACCTCAAATCTGCAACGCACGTTGGCTAGATTTGTAGATGATACTGACCAAACGTAGTTGAACATAAGGGTGATATTTACTGGGTAGGGTAGGGTAGTGGAAGTAGATATTTGCAATCATTCAGGAAGTAATCAGATGTAACAAGAGACCATTGGCATCTATGGGAAGAGGAGTGAAATGTGTCAAATGATCCCCATCATTAGTACTTATTAATGCGAATTGTAAGTTATGATGCTCATTTGGCAAGGTTTGGATTGACAGCACTATGCCATGAGGAATGAGCTGATGCAATGCTCTCCGTATATGATAGCAAAACGCTAGTTTTAAGTGTTGTGCTTGGACTAGGACTTCTAAGTTATGGGAGTGATTGGGAGAGTGACTGGTTTGCTGGAAAACTATCCTTCAAGCTACTGTGTGTAACTCCCAGTGACAGTGAAGATCATCACTGCCATCAACTTTTATATCACACACCAAACAGCAGAACGTTCCGCCATTTTGTTTGGCTTTTGGACATCTAACATTTTCCATTCTGGACAAATAAATAAATAACGGCCTATATCAGATTTTAAGTTTTTCAGTACTTGCAACATTTTTATTGAATGCATTTCACTTCTGTGTTTGTCCCTTGAGTGCTGTGGACTTGTCGGTTTTGCTTGTGGTTTGCTACTAAATGCCTCCCAGGTGACAGAATAGTGCTGATGGATTGCTGCACAGTCAGCTGATGAGCTGCAGGAAATACATATATCTGTGTTTAATCCTGATGTACCCACTTCAGTGCTCAGGGTTTTGTTTGCTGTAGTCCCTGTGCATTCAATGTTTCAGAGATGATGCCTTCTATCGCTCTGCCATAAACTACCACTGACATGAATACTAAATTGCAGATCCTGTGCTGCCAAATGGCTGCTCATCTGCTACTACTTCTCGAGACTGTGTACTGTGTGAATTCACCAGAATGATTCCAGGATGAGGAAACTATATTTACGACTGGAGATTTGAGATACTTCGGACCATCTATTTCTACAAGAGCAGAGATGGCTAAGGGGAGATTTAATGGAAATTTTTAAATTATGAATGGATGTGTTAGGGTGAAGGAGGAATGGCTATTTCTACTGGTTGGAGACGAATTGATGTGAAATCTAGTAAAGGCCTCAAAGAGAGCATATGGTATGTTTATGAGTATATAACATACTTTTCCATCTGGTGCTACACTATCCTTTTATGCACTATATTGCACCTGTATACAATCTGTGCATCTTCACACACTAAAGGCACATGTTGCGCAAGTGACAGGGTACATGACTAATAAGGCACATAACACCAGTCCCTTCTCTGTGATGTCAATTCCTTCCAGCTTTTCCCTTCCCCATGGGGGATAGTTATTTTTGATCACCTCAGTCACCACCTGCTACAACAACAATTTATATTCATATAACAGGATGTATCATTGATGCAAAACAGGGAATAGGACTGAAAATAATGACTTCAGGTGTTAGCAAAGCGTAAAATTTTAGGAATTGCTATTGCAAGGGGAGAGAGAGATTGAGGAAGAGAATTTTGGAATACAGACTGTGATGGCTGAAACCTCTGTTACTGATGGGGGGCGGGGGGGCAGGGAAGAGAGATGCCTCGTGAATTCGAGTCAAAAGACTGAAGTGTGTGGGGCTGGGGGCGAGGCTGCAGGCAAGGTGCAGAAAGGCCACAAGGATTTGAAAATGATTATTTTAAAATTGATGTATTGGGAGATAGGGAGCATAAGGACACTGGAAAGAATACGAAAAAATAAATGCACAGTGCTTCATGTGGAATATGATATGAAGCTTGCAGTGCTGGATGAGTTGGACATTGTGTGTTCATGACCGCAGCAATTATACTGCTGCAGATAGATTGGATCAATGGATAATGTTGCTGTTGTCATTTCAAATATCTATATCATTCTTATCTGTGTTAACATGCTCACGCTTCAGTAAAACATTACTATTACTTCTCTTATGTACACATATATCATGTATTGATACCCCATAGCAGTATTTAGCATTGTTTATACTTTACCGTTCTGCTTTTCATTAGTGTTTGTTACTTTTTCTGGTCCTCCTGCTTTCTGATTTGCCTATTATAGGTAACAAAAGAAAATCAAACTTCTTGCTCTTTAGAATACAAGAGCAGGAATGTACTGCTGCAGCTGTGTAAGGCTCTGACCAGATTCCATTTGGAATACTGTGAGCAGTTTTGGGCCCTGTATCTAAGGAAAGATGTGCTGGCCTTGGAGTGGGTCCAGAGGAGATTCACAAGAATGATTCCTGGAATGAAGGACCTGTCATATGAGGAGCAGTTGAGCACTCTGGGTCTGTACTGGATGGAGTTTAGAAGGGTGAGGGGGGGGGATCTCATTGAAATTTACAGAATGCTGAGAGGCCTAGATAGAGTGGACATGGAGAAGATATTTCTACGAGTAGGAGAAACTAGAACTCGAGCGCACAGTCTTAGACTGAAGAGAAGATCCTTTAAAACAAATATGAGGAGGAATTTCTTCAGCCAGAGGGTGGTGAATCTGTGGAACGCATTGTCACAGAAGGCTGTCTTTCAGACAGAGATAGTTCTTGATTAATGAGGGGATCAGGGGTTATGGGGAGAAAGCAGGAGAATGGGGATGAAAAACATAACCGCTGTGATTGAACGGCGGAGCAGACTCGATGGGCTGAATGGCATAATTCTGCTCCTATGTCTTATGGTTTTATGGTCTTATGTCTGGGGATGATCTCTTTCACCAAAACTCGGTTTGCGATATTCCAATATAGATGTTAGCTGGGTCTGATCCGTAAACCTGATCTGATTGTTTGAATTTTCTAACCCATTTCTCTTGGCACTGCACAGTATTAACACCAATTAAATGATCACAACTCCTTGACAAGGGTTGAAGGGTCATTACTGCGGGCGCATTTAACTAGCCATTTTTCATTGCAGTTGACACAGTAATACTTTCCAAATCCATATTAGCAATTTTTGAGTAATTTAGTTAGGTGTTAAGTTATGATTTTTTTGAAAATATAGTCAGTGGAGCAAGCTGAAAAAGAACATTTCTGTTAGAATTTAAAAGATATTTTCTAAGTATTTTTCGTGTTGCTTTTTACATCTCCCCTGATTAATTATTTCAAATGGTTCAATAAGTGGCCTTGATTTATTTTAGCTAATCAGAAATATATTTCTGAGAGCTGAAAACGAAGAGCAAATGCACTTGGATCAGTTTTATCTTCTTCAGTTTGAATAGCTGAACCAAATTGCATGATGGCAAATTTGCTCAAGTACTACAATTAAAAGTTCACAATGTTGGAGCAGGTGTCCGAACACAAAGCCCACTAAAGTGAACCACAAGAAAGGTCATAAGCAAAAGCTGGCAATTTTATCGTGAAAATGAGGAAAGGACATCAAAACCAGGCAACCACTGAAATTTGCAGCCCCTGAGCAAGAGGATCACTTGACCTTCGTGGTTGCAAAGGGTCATGAAGATCGAGAACTGCTTATGGAACAATGAACAGATGTGTCCTGTTTACCAGACTTCTTGGAAGAATGACCCCAGCCACATGAAGATCTTACACATACATTATCGAACATTCAAGAAGGGGAAGAAATTGTATCAAGGTACAGAAGAGCGAAGACTGGAGAGAGACAACTCTGGGCTGAAAACACTGGGAACAACAATCGCAGAAGAAGACACTGAGTTAGGTACTCAGAGACCAGCAAAAATTCCCTGGATAAGAGCCTGGCCAGTTGCTCTGCTCGGATGATACTTGTGTTTGATTCGTAAGGTAAGTAATATGAATTAATACACTGAGTTAAAAAGTCTGTGTGACATTCATTGTGTTAAAGAGTCTGTGTTACAATTATTGAGTTTAAATCTGTATGACATGTTAGTACAAGTGCTACGGGATTCTCCGCAATCGGCGTGATGGCCCGACGCCAGCGTCAAAAATGGTGCAAACCACTCCGGCGTCGGGCCGGCCAGAAGTAGTGGAATTCTCCGCACTTCCGGGGGCTAGGTGGACAGCGGAGGGGTTGGCACCATGCCAGCCGGTGCCGAAGGGACTGTGCAAGTCCGCACATGCGCCAAAGGGCTGGTGTGATCTCATGCATGCGCGGAACTTACCTGCCAGGTCCCATCGCGTGGGACCATATCTAATCCACGCTGGCGGGACTCGCCAGAAATAGATGGCCACTCGACCCATCGGAGTCTGGAGAATTGCCGGGGGGGGGGGGGGGGGGGGGGCTGCTGCCAACGGCCCCCGACTGGCGTGGGGCGATCCCCGCCCCCGCCTGAAAACCAGCGCCGGGATTCGCTCCGCCCCCCGCGGATTCTCCGAACCGGCGGAGGGGGTCAGAGAATTCCGTCCATATTCTTTAAGTGAATACTATCAGTCATATGTAGTTTGTGTGACATGCCAGTTGTGAATCCGCAAGGAATAGGAGGGCAACAGTTGTCATGTTTGGCGGAATAATGGAATTTAATGGAGGAGAAATTACGAAAAAAATGTGAAGCTACCTGTGATGCATTTAAAGGAAAACCAAACAAACATATGAGAGATAAGGGAATAGCTATAGAATTCCTAACAGTGCAGAAGGAGACCATTCAGCCCATTGGGCCTGCATCGACCTTCCGAAAGAGCACCCTACCGAGGCCTATTACCCCGCCCTATTCCAGTAATCCAGCTAACCTGCACATCTTTGGGCTGTGGGATCAGAATCGAACACATGTCCCTGATGCTGTAAGACAGCAGTGATAACCACTGTGTCACTATAGGCTATAATGAAAGATGGGAAGAGTGGACCATAGATGCAGGGCACGAACTACGTTGGGCAAAATGGCCCATAGTTGTGCCATTAGCTGGGCCTATAGCTGAGAATGGTTCATAGTTGGGCAAAATGGCCCATAGGGCAGCATGGCAGCACAGTGGTTAGCACTGCTGCATCACAGCGCCAGGGATCCTGGTTCAATTACAGCATAAGCGACTGTCTGTGTGTTGTTTGTACATTCTCCACATCTCTGCATGGTTTTCTAGCAAATAGATGGGCAAAATTATTTATATGCAGACATTTTCTGCTTTGTCATTTTGTCTGCAAAATGTCTTGATCTGTGACTGTCTGATAATCAATTTGTTGCTTCATTGGACCACACATAGAACGTGACAAAGAATGCAGTATGCTAACCATGTTGAGAAAGATCATTTAATCTGACAATTTACCAACAGAGATTTAATTATTTTGGCTAAATATTCCTTAATTATTTGCAACTGAAATCAAAAATAAAAACTGTTATATCAATAGTTACTGCACTTCATTTAAGTGAAATCCATATCTAAAATATCAGTAATTCAAGGTTAGTTTTCAACTCTGTGCCAGAAAAACATAATTGTGAAGAAAACACTATTTATTTTGTGAATGCTTTCACATAGAAGGATCACAAAGCTGAAATGTAAATAGGAACCAAATTAAAAACAATAAATCTTGCATTTATATAGCACCCTTAAAGTAGAAGAGAGAGGAGGGATGCAACGCCTGAAAGGGTTGAGGGAGGGGATTACGGAGCCTCAGTTGTAAGCCACTGAAACAGAGTCAATAGAGCACAAAGTTGAATAGGGTTAGCTCAAGCGAGGGCTTTGAGGTTTTCTAGGGTTTCTGCCCACCTTTCGCTGAAGTCACAGCAGAAGAGCAGAAGAAATACCAAGTAACTGTCTCTGCCATGGTGACAAAGAATTTGCTGACCCCGAATGATGTTGTTAGAGGTGAAAGTAGAAGGTGCAGGAGATAAAGGATGAAGGAGTGAGTTGGTAGAAGAGAAAGGAAGTGTACAGATATCTTCACTTTCCAGGCTGATCTTAGATCAGGAGGAGGTTTTAGCAGAGAGAAGGCTTGATACAGCCCAAGGCTTGCGTGAGGGTAGCTAAAACATTTGCGCAGAAAGTAGAACAATTCCAGATTACCGGGCACATGCTACATCCTCGGAGGACTTTTTGGCCAGATGTAGGATCACTCTGAAAATTCTACTGCATGCCTTGGGAACTACCTTGGAACTGTTCCCAACTTGACATTGCAACCTCAGTGAATGTGCAATGCGTGTATATAACAAGGCTCACTTCCAGTGAAGTTAGAGTGGTGCGGCAGCAGCAACTCTGAGGAAATTCCTGATCTTTGCCTTGCAGTGAATGCTCTATCTGCCTGAAACTGGGAAGTGCAGCAAGGTTTCTACGTTCCTCAGTCTATTTGGCCTCCATTACATCTCCTTTCAGCCTGCTTTATTCCAAAGTAAAATGCTATAGTATCCAAATGTATCCTCATAAACAGTTTCCCATCCTTGCCCATATATTGGTTAATTTATGGCATTAGTCCACCACTATGGAAAGAGTGTAGTCTCCATTATAAAAAAAAGTATTGATACTGCATGCAGTGAGCTTCGTTCCCCTATTATGTAGATAGGACGCTGAAGCCAATTATTATGGCCTACTGCACATAGCTCCCACTATGAATGCTTCCCCAATAGAACCGTCGGCACTCTGGGCTCGCCATCCGAACAACACTATTCTGCCTCTGCCCTCACCGCACCACTGACCACAACCCCCCCCCCCCCAGCAACCCACACCACTCTCCTCCCCACTGCCCCCTCTCTCCCCGCCGCGTACCCCCCCGCCCCCCAAAGGCCGGACCCTCTTGTAGTTGGTTAATTGGTCTCCAAGCCGCTGAACATTGCACCAGTTGCATCATTACACCCATTTAGAACAACCTATGGGTTAGTTCTATTTAAATGAAGCCCAGACTTTGAAATGGTTCAGATTTCCTGATGCACCTCAGATTTGTATCGACACCTGTTGACTCAAAAGGCTAATGTACCCCAGTTGAGCATGTGTCTACAAATAAAAATAGTAATTTCCAGTTTTAGATCAAAATCAACTAGAATGTGGCCGCTAGTTTAAGCGCACAGTGAACTTTAAGTTATATTCAGCCCTGCACTCACTGTACTGAATATACATAACTGAATTGGAACAGCCTGACTCTGCCTGCATCTTTCAGCTCTCCCACAAAATTGAATGAATGCAAACGAAGGCCTGCAGAGCATCAACATTAACAAACCTACTCTCTGCAGCACACTTTGCATAATAATCCACACTATGATTATAAATTATTCTTTGCAGCTACAGCGTTAACATTTAATTACATTTAAGAGGTAATATTCCACTCTTCTGGGATTTTGATCTTTAATGTAGCAATGCCACTGATAGTTTGTTAAAATTTGTGTTAAAAACTCTGACAAAGGAATTGCCTTGGCCATCTGCGATACAATTACTGGAATGAATGTAATGTTGCACTTTATCAGGAGGCCAAGACTGCTCTTTCTCCACTAAGGGGATTGCACTTAACATGCTGCAACTAAACCAGAAGCTTTACTGAAATTATTTCAAATGGATTTTACACAAAACCCTGTACATGTTCTGAATCCTGAGCTGGCAGGTTGCAGGATTCTGATTGCAGGCACATTAAAAAAAGGTATTGTACAAATCATTCACATGCATTCAAATAGAAATCTATAATATAGAAATATAATATTTCTATAATAACTATTATATCCCCACAGAGATTTGGCTCACTGGGTAATTGCAATACATGGTCTGGTGTTTTCTATATACCAGGAAGATTCTAGGTCTGCTCTGTGCTGAATAATCTGGTTTCAATGGAACAGTGGTGAGTAGCGTGTTGCCAGACTATTATTGGCAGTAGTCCCTACTCAGACAAAAGTGATGTATTTAACCTTTAAGTACGCATATCAATAATGGTCAGCTAGCAAAACAGATGACTAAAAATAATTGCATTCAATAGTGAAATAAACAGGGAGGTAAAAGAAGTGGATCCTATGGAGATAAGGATGTGACATACTGAAGTATGGTGGATAGAAGTCTTCACTGTGGAACTAAAAAACAGGCTAACTCTAGAGGTATATAATAGAACAACATAAAAGTGGAAGTTTGCTCGATGAAGAAAATCCCCCCCCCCCAAAAAAAAGGTATTAGAGAATAGGAAAGTTACTTTAATGGGAGACTTCAGGCAACCTAAAAATGGGGCTGGATTCTCCAAAAATGGGGCTATGTCCCCACGCCGGCGTAAAAACGCTGGCGTTTCACGCCAGACTTTCCATAATTTTTTTTACAGCTATTCACCTACCATGAAGGGGCTGGCAGGGTCCTGGAGAGCTTCTTGCAGCTTCAACTGTGCAAACGGGCCTCCGAACCTCTGGTTGCGAGTCCGCACATGTGCACGGCGGTGGCCTACAGCGGGTGCACCGAAAGCAATGGCGGACTCAGCTGGCAGACCGACAAAGAAGGTCCCAATGATCTGCCCTGCGTCGCTCGGTCTGTCCCGCCCAATCAACGCCCCGGCCGCCCATAAGGCCCCCTCCCCCCGTATTTGATCCCTGTCATGTGAGAGTACCTTTAAGAAATGGCTGTTTATAAATGGGTGTGTATATAAATATCTGTCGTGAGAGTACCTTTAAGAAATAGGTGTTTATTACTGCAGTGATGTCAGAGAGTGGGTGGAGCGGTCAGTTTTTTTACTTTGGTTTTAGGTTGTTTGCTGCAGGTTATGTTTTAGTTTTGTTTTCAGAGCTGGATAGCTGCAGTCACAGCCAGAAGGTGTACGAGTCTCTCTGTCTGTAATCTAAAAACTGTAAATTGATCCTTTGGTGATTTGAAACTAATAACTGCTCTCAGTAGTGACTTTAACCTGATGCGCTTCTGTTAAAAGTTCTTTTTTTAAGTCTTATGGATGTTAAAAGGACTGAAGGATTACTTAGTGTTGTATTATTTGGGGGTTGTATTTGAATTAATGGTTGCTGAGATGTTCACTGTATGTTTTAAAAAGGTTAACTTGAGTTCATAAAATAAACATTGTTTTGCTTTAAAAAGTACTTTTCCATTTCTGCTCTACCACACCTGTTGAGTGGTCAGTGTGCTCCTCATACCACAGTTTATTAAAAGTTGTGGGTCACGTGAACTCCATGATACACTTTGGGGTTCTCTAAACCCTGGCCCATAACATCCCCCTGCCCCCTACAGGGTGGACGCGGACTGAGTACACCACACGTGAGCCCTGACTGGCCAGATGTGGTTAGAACCACACTGTCGGGAATTTGGCGGGTCAGGACTGGAGCATCGCTGGGAGGGCCTCTGGCAGTGGCCCCCCAACCACACTGTGTACTTCGCGCGCGAGCGATTCTCCAGTCCCCAGAGAATCGCGGGAGCGGCGGCGGGCCTGATCCTGTCTTAAAAGTGGATTCTCTGCCCCCTTGCCAAACATGATTTCGGAGAATCCAGCAGGTCCTCAATCTGGTGGAGAAAATGCATCATCAAACAACTTCTCTTTGTGCTTCTGTATGGTGATGATACTGATTTGTAACTGTTGCATTATTGCAAACTGTAGAATTGATATTCCATTGAGTTCAAAACCAGTCGAGATAGATTAAAATGAAGTGCGCCTCATTCAACCTGACAGCTGTTAATGGTTTGAAATGACATGAGCCAGGGCAGGTTCAGTGCAGCCTCCAGTGGGCGAGAGCCCATAACACAAAATTGCCCTTGAATATCTTACTAATAGGCATTACTACATGACTAAATACAACTTATTCTTCAGATTTTTTGGCTACAATCATTATTCCCAATTCCTAATTAATGGATTGAAAGCCATGTTCCATACTTTAAAAAGGTTAATGTAAATTGACAGAATAAAGTGTCAATAACTCTAATTTCCACAGAATATATTCTTTCACACAATACCTTATCTTAAATTTTGGTGTTATTATACCTACCTAGAATGCTAATCCTTTCTCAGGGCTCCAGCATTGCCTCTTTCTAACTGACAAATCTCTGTCCCTTGATGTCCAAAGATGTGCAGGTTAGGTGGATTGGCCATGATCAATGCTTGAGATTACAGGAATAGGGCAGGGCAGTGGGCTTAGTAGAGTGCTCTTTCAGAGGGCCGGTGCAGAACCAATGGGTCAAATAGCCTTCATCTGCACTGTAGGGATTCTATTGATTCTACGATGTACTTCATCCCCTACCACATAACCAAACTTTTTTAACTTGAACTATGCCGGTTACATATTATGAGACGTTCAATGTAAATGCACATAATCATGGTAATTGATGTTCAATTACATAAAAGTCTGTATCAAAGAATTAACCAAGATTCTTTACAGTTCCTTTGAAGAAGTTTGTATGGCTGATCAGACTTACTGCTTGGTCATGCATTTCACCAGCTTGAGAGATAGAATGCACTTACCTGGCCGAACTGCTCACAAGGTGTCTGGTATTCTGCTTTCTGGCAAAGATCTTTTACTCTTTCATATTTAGGTAGAAAGTTTTCCTCCTGAGTGTTCTTACTCTCGTCCCTCTTGTGCAGCAGTTTACTAACAAAACAAAATACTGCTCCTCGAGTATTTGCTATCACAATGATGAAAATAAGAATGAAAAGCCTGCAATTATGGTTAAAAAAAAAACTTAACAACATACCCTCTTTCCACAAGAAAGGAATCTCGCCAAATCTTTGTCTTCTTGTTGGAGTTGAACCTGAAATTATTTTGATAGTTACATTATTGAATTAAATTCATGTTTATACGTTATATCAGTGCAACTAAAACCTGTGTGTAATTGGGATTCCTGTTTTAGATACAGTATAATTTGAACAGTCAAAGCAGAGACCTGACTGAAATTAATCAGGTTTAATGAAGGCTGGGTTACTGCTAGCTGCATAAACTCTGCGAGTTTATAGCCCCATGGTAATTATGAAAAATTAGCATTACCACTGATCTGAAAACCACCTAGCTGATAAGAACAACTTCCATGTTTTAAATGCAAAATACTTTGAATGCTGGAAATCTGAAGCAAGAGTAATTAGCAGATCAGGCAGCATCTACGGAGAATGAAACAGAGTTAACGCGAGGTCATCAATCTGAAACTTTAACTCACTGTGCAATCCTACCACTTTGGTCACTGCCAGAAGGGCAGCACCATTTTCAGTTTTGGTGCTTGACTATCCGAACAGCATGCCGAGCAGTTGCTCTTTACAAAGGAAAACCAATTATTATCCGGGCTCCCAGTCCAATCTTATCGGCCACTGGCAATGGCATGCCCATTTGCTCCATTGGAAAAGGAGGTATTTTTCCAGGAGGCAGCAGATATCAGCAGTGAGAGCCTAAGTCTCCTGAAGCACTTGTACTCAAACATGTCAAGGGAGCTGATCCTCTGCCAGTAAGCCCTCTGTTGGATCTCAGTGCCCATCCCCTCTGCTCCTTATGTGATTGAGAAGACAGTTGTTGCCGCTGGTGCGCACCTGTCGATGGAGATGTTGCTCCTTGCTCTGCCTCTTAGTAAGAAGTCTTACAACACCAGGTTAAAGTCCAACAGGTTTGTTTCAAACATGAGCTTTCGGAGCACTGCTCCTTCCTCAGGTGAATGTTAACAGAGGTGGAAAGGTGCAGCTGTTAAAGTTGTCCCCATGCTATGGTGAAGGTTGTCAGCAGGGAAGCGCAGCTGAAGGTGAGAGAAGTCTAATGCAGGTGAGTATCTTCCAAGAAGTTGGTAATCATCTGCGTAGAAGTGAAATTACTCTCTCTGAGTAATGCTTTGAACAGCAGTATCTCAATGGCTGCAGCTCTTCAGATTCACTGATCAAAACTTTCCCAGCTTGTCAGTTTCACTGAAGAAGCTCTTACTCATGTGCATTTGCCTCGGTGACCTTGGGGGATAACTGAAGGGTTGGGAAAGACATCCCCTGAAACAAATCCAGGATTCAGGATTGAAACACCTCATAATTAACAACCTCAAACTCTACTGACATACTTAACTGACAGATCCAGGAAAGATCCCGGCTTGCTTCAATCCTGCTCCAGAGAAAGCTGGAAGTCGGGGGGGGGGGGGGGGGGGAGACCATGTTTGGATGCTGACCCGATGTTCTGGGATATTTGCACCCTGCTCACACCGAATGGGCTGGGACAATTCTCTCCCCTGTTTCTTTCTCTATGGATGCTGCTTGACCTTCGGAATACTTCCCAGCATTTTTAACTTATGCATTGTACTAACTCAAAAAAATCTGCTGTTTTCTGGAGCTGTAAGCTATGATTATCCTGTACTGTAACTGGTTAGCTGCATGCTATGCCATTACACTGGCTATTTAATTAGTTCACATATTGATGCAAGTGCCAATATGGCTATATAATGGAAAAATGTCAGAATAATGATTTGTTACACAAAGTAGCAAAACTGACTTCCCAGATAGAACAGTTGCAAAAATGAAACAAAAATTTCATGGCTTTGAAAATACAGAATCTAAACTAATGCTGAGGTTTTAAAATAGACTCTTCACAAAGATAACAATTATTCAGCTTGAATTCTACATCTCTTCTTAAAAAGAAGAGGTGGTGTGTGAAACCTTTGTTCCTCTTTGGAGTTTTGCCTTTCTGCTAATGCTACTTGTGGTAGCTATGTGAGAGGCTGAATAGACTCGGACTGTTTTCATTTGAAGGACAGAGGTTGAGGGGTGACCTGATAAAGGTCTACAAGATTATGAGGGGCATTGATAGAGTGGCACTCTTTCCCAGAGTGGGGGGGTCAGTCACCAGGGGGCATAGGTTTAAGGTCCATGGGGCAAAGTTTAGAGGAGATTTGTGAAGCAGGTTTTTTACGCAGAGGGTTGTGAGTGCCTGGAATGCATTGCCAGGGCAGGTTGTGGAAGCAGATGCATTAAACGGCATTCAAAAGGTATCTTGACAAACACATCGATAGGATGGGTATTTGGGATGCGGCACAAGGAAGTGCTGAGGGTTTTGGCAAAGGTTGGTATCATGACCGGCACAGGCTTGGAGGGCTAAAGGGCCTGTTCCTGTGCTGTATTGTTCTTTGTTCTTTGCTCTTGTTACAGCTACTGGAGAATCCAGCTCCAGAATCATGGAAACAGTGGCCGGGATTAACCGGCTGTTCACACACACCGGTGGGATATTCTGGTCTCACCGACGGCACACGGGTTCCTCGGCGAAAGGTGTTTAGTCAACAGGAAATCCCGTTGACAATGATGGGACCAGTAATTCCCGCTGGCAGGCCACCTCCACCGCCGAAAAACACGCGGCGGGTTGGTCGTTAAATCCTGCCCGATAACTCTGAAAAACAGGAAATTTACCACCCCCTCAAAATAGATGGTTGATGCAGAGGCCAATGGAGCTAGATTGTTAACCATCATCTGACCATAAAGCAATTGCTACTAAACAGCCATTGAATATAGAAATTCCATGAGTTTTGCATTCATTGCTTTCAATACAAATGGAACTCCAACAGTTTCAATAACCAATGCTTAGTACAAAATTCTGTTTATAAGCTATTTTACATGTCCTGAACAATGCATAGACTGTATACAGTTTACTTTATACAGCTCTTCTTGTTAGTTCATTCCCCTACTATATTAACAATGATTGAATGGAATAGCTATGATTGAAGTTTGATGCCTATGTATTCAAAAACATAAATTCTTATGGCTGTCTGGTAAATATTCTGCCTTTGGTCAAGTTTTCATTAACTTTTCTTGCTGATCAAATGTTTGTCGGATATAACAACAAAGGCAATAATTCAATATTAACCGCAAATCTTTATAAAGTTCAGATTCATGAGTTTGAGCTTGCCCTGGCAAAGTGAACCGAACTGTTCAATGGGATCCCTGGAACAAAGGAACAATCCTGGCAAATCTAGTAGTTCCAAATCGTAAAATTGAATTTAATTAATCCAGCCAGTTACTATACCCTAATGGCTTTAATAATAAACAGACCCAGAACATGATTGAAAACTGCGATTAAAAATCTCATAATCCTACATATTGAAGCAGAATTTGGCTTTCTTTGCAAGTATAAAACTACATGTATTAATACACCAGACACTCTGCAGAAATTAAAAACATGTAAGCACTTTGTGCTTATTTCAGCTAAACAAAATAAGTGACAACCATTCGCTGGTTTATTCCCAGGGCAAAGCCTTGACCAATCAGGGTCAAATTGGCTGGTTTAACTTTCAAACAATGTTTGGCAGTTATTTGTCATTCACTATCAACTAGTGTATTCTCCATGGCAATGCGTCTACCAATCAGAGTCCACTTGCCAACCAATAAACTCATACAGTATAAATTGTTGTTTTCCCCTTCTACGGATATTCTTGTGAAGTGTCCAGACTAGTACAAGACGAAAAGCTTCAACATGTCTCTTTTTCAGCAATATTCAAGGATAAAACTGTTGTCCTCTTACCTGTTGACAGTTTTTTCAGTGTCTAGAAGTTTCAGAATGGATTTGCCATCCATGTCAGCTGGAATGTCTAGGCCTGCAATGTCTAAAATTGTTGGGGCGAGGTCGATGTTCAGAACAAGTTGAGGAACGCTGGGAATAAAGAACAAAAAATACTTTACAGTTTGGCACGGATTGTTGTGCTCCAATATTCATAAGGTTCAGAATAACCTGTTGGAACAGCTAAAGTTGCTTATAGGAAGCATGAGATTAAATAAGTAAGATTCTCTCAAGAAATTACAATGCTGCAATCTCCACTTCTTTAGCCTATAGCACAGCACAATGAAATAGGATATCTCTGGAAAGTCACCAGCAAATTCAAATTTGAACGATTAACACTGAAATTGAATCTATTTAGTAAGAGTAGGAGAGAAGTTGAGACATTGTCACAGTATTTGAATTCAAGTGGTTACTCTGAACCACTTGAGCTTTGCAGTTTCGGTTGATGAGCCCATCTGATCCTGGCCATGCGTGCACACTCGATATAACGGCCAATTGAGGGGGGAAATGTTGTTTCACATTTTCCCCTTGACACAGAAGTAACATGACCAATTGAAGCACCCCAATACCACGGCTCTGAAGATCTAAGAACTGATTGGGGTTAAAGCTGAAGCTTCCCTGGACTGTATGGGTCAGCTGCTAAGCTTCTGGGGAAACGCATAGTCCCCATGAAAATGAGCTAAAATCATTATAATCAATTTTAACCTCCTGCATTTGTCTTCCCTCTATATACGTTTAGCTTTTTCTCAAGCATTTACTGATGGCCATTTCACAGAAACTACTGTAATTGGGATAACTCTAAATTATTTGATAATTTTGTTATGAACTAAAGGGTTGATGTTTGTTCTGATGGCGGGTTTCCACTGTACCAGAAACATTTTTCTATAAGTAGTTAATGGCAGAAATATTTCATCCTCATACTATTAGGGGCGAGTGAGTTTCCACATTTACTAACACTAGTTCTTCGCAGCAATTTGTTTTATTAAAAAAAAGTGACTTATTATGTTCGTCAGAAATTATTTAAACTTAACATCCTGTACAGGACCAGTCCAAAAAGCTTACTTCACACATTATCTATCTTCAATCTCAAGGGGGGTGGGCTGACCACTGTTCATCTACTTCCCCGAGTTTAAAAAAAATATTTTTATTCTCCTTTTTCACATTTTCTCCCGAGTTTACACCCACCAACAATAAACAATAATCAGCAACAAATATGTCAAGCCCCATAACAATAACAATGATCCCATCCTCCCACCAACCCCCAAACATCAGCCCGCATGTTTACATAAACAAATTATAAAAAGGAATCAGGGATTACCCATAGTCATCCTTAATACACACGGCCCCCTCCCCCCCAACCCTCCCACCCACCCCCCCCCAAATAAAGTTCGATGTTATCCAGTTCTTGAAAGTGCCTAATAAATAGTGCCCATGAATTGTAGAACCCCTCCGAGCTTCCCCTCAGTTTGAACTTAACCTTCTCAAGGGTCAAGTACTCCAACAGGTTCCCCAGCCACGCCAGGGCACAGGACGGAGAGGCTGCTCTCCATCCCAGCAGGATCCGCCTTCGGGCGATCAACGAGGCGAACGCTATGATATCTGCCTCCGCACCCGTTTCCAACCCTGGCTGGTCCGACACCCCGAATATGGCCTCCCAGGGACCCGGGTCTAGTTTCACGTGCACCACCTTGGAAATTACCCTAAAAAACCTCCGTCCAGTACTCCCCTAGCTTTGGACAGGACCAAAACATTTGAAATTGATTAGGCCCCCCCCCCCCCCCCCACCCGCAACACTCACACACATCTTCTACTCCTTCAAAAAATTGGTTCATCCTCGCCCTCATGAGGTGCGCTCTATATACCACCTTCAGCTGTATCAGCCCCAACCTCGCACATAAGGTGGAGGCATTCACTCTCCGGAGCACCTCATACCAGATCCCCTCCTCTATAACCTCTCCCAGCTCTTCCTCCCACTTTGCTTTGATCCCTTCCAGTGGTGCCTTATCGTCTTCCAAAATAGCTCCGTACACTGCTGACACTGCCCCCTTCTCCAGTCCCCCTGTCGTCAGCACCTCCTCCAGCAATGTGTAGGCCGGTTCCTCCGGGAAGCTCAGTATCTCCTTCCTGGCAAAATCCCGAACCTGCATGTATCTAAACACTTCTCCCTGCTCCAGCCCATACTTCGCTTCCAGCTCCCTCAATCCTGCAAACCGACCCCGAAGAAACAAATATTTTAGCGTCTTAATCCCCTTCTCTTCCCATTTCCGAAAACTTCCATCCCACCTCCCTGGCTCAAATCTGTGGTTCCCCCCGAATCGGCATTTCCCTTGACCCTGCCCCCAACCCGAAGTGTTGGTGAAACTGTCTCCAGATTTTCAATAAAGCTATTATTACCGGACTCCCTGAGTATTTCCCTGGAGCTATCGGGAGCGGCGCTGTACTTCCCTGAGTTTTGAAGGGAGCCACAGTGATCCTTTAATAACCCAGCAACAGGAAGATCAGTAGTTCTGATTTCATTTCAGTTTCAGTAAATCCATAAAATTGTATCATTGTTGAATGGTTTCTATTATTGTTGTGCTATGCAACTCGGATTAAGTTTACGCCGTGATTTAATGGCTTTGTCGTGTCCAACTTGGTGATACAAGGCCGTTGAGTCTTGCGGGAGGCCGCTTGCGAGATTTGAGATGTTCAAAACGAGATCTCATGAGGCGTTATAATCTGGATCTCACTCTTGCTGGGCAAGATCCAGCGAGACATGCCATGATGCCATTTAGAACTGGTCCACACAAACATGGACCAGCTTAATGGTACCTGCGGGGAGGGGGGGGGGGGGGTGATCCAGGCCATTAGGGACCCCTGGGCGGTCAGGCTCTGGGCAGGGTGGCACATGATTCTGTCAGGCCTGCTACACAGAATTGACGGGGGTTCCCTGTTGGTTCTCTGATTGGTTAGAGAGTCCCCTGTTGGCTCGACAAACCCCAAGCCACTGTTACCAGCAGAAGTCATTGTGTACTTGAATCAATTGGTTGCTGTGAACAAAGGAGATTTTTCAAAAGTGAACACTTGAAGGAGCTTCTACTGTCCAACTGATGGACTTTACTTCCAAGATTTGCTCCAACTGATATACAGATACAATAATAATATCTTACATTGATCCAGGCTCCACAGTTGGACCACGCATGAAAAATGGAACTCGGATGTCAATTTCATATGGCATTGATTTTCCTTTCACAAGGCCAAACTGTCCGATGTGATAGCCATGGTCTGCTGTATAAATGATGTATGTATTGTCCACTTCTCCTGTTTCAACAAGCATGTTATAGAGCTGAAAGGTCAATGTAAACACTTAGTTAGTGGAAATAATGTACAATTTAACTTCTTCTACACCATCTTTTTCGAGGTGCTGTTACATATACATTGTTACTCTACTTTGCTCAAATGTATCCTTTATTTCTTTCAAATATTTTGTTTCCTTTTAACTATACTAGTTTGGCCTGTTTTATGAAGTCCAAGGAGCAGTGAATCAATCAGCGCTTCCACTGACCTGTTCAATTTACTCACCTAAATAGCAGCAAGAAGCATTGCTGCATTCACAGTCCTTGAAGAGAGAGACAGTTAATTTTTCGAGCTCATATGACCCTTCTACAGAAATGAGGGTCATATGAAATGAAATGAAAATCGCTTATTGTCACAAGTAGGCTTCAAATGAAGTCACTGTGAAAAGCCCCTAGTCGCCACATTCCGGCACCTGTTCAGGGAGGCTGGTACGGGAATTGAACACGCGCTACTGGCCTTGGTCTGCTTTACAAGCCAGCTATTTGGCCTATTGTGCTAAACCAGCCCCAATGGACTTGAAATGTTAACTGTGTATCTCTCTCGCACCACAGATGCTGCCAGACCTGCAGAGTTCATCCGGCATTTTCTGTTTTAATTTCAGATCTCCAGTATCTGCAGCATTTTGCATTTATTTTGTCCTTCACCATTCCCTTCCTTCTGGATTAAATTTTGTAAGAGTGACATTCTGCCAGTGTAGACTAACTAGTTGCAATGAAGAGAGACCAAACACCAAACTCCGGGATAAAAGTGCTGCATTTATTTACAGACTTAAAATTGAACTAAAATCTCTTGATATCCTGAACTGTAGGGCTTTTCTTAAAACATTCACTCTACCCCACCAAGGTGCTAACCCTGGCTTCAGCTGAGATAATGGAAGACTGCTAGTGCACATCTGTGGCTTGTAACTCCTGGGTGGCCCCAGAGATTTGGCTGCATGCAGACTGTTGAATTTCACCTTGTGATGAGGCAGTCAGTTCTCACTGACCTGCTGGTAGTGTACTGGATACTGGTCAATGCTGTGGCGATGGAACAAGCATGCTGATATGATGAGAGGGGTCAGTATCTGCCAATTCTGCCGTACCACTGCCATTCCAATAGAATTGGAGATCATTAATGATCTACATGAGGGAAGACAGCAGAAAATGACTGACTCCTTAGAACTACCTATCAACTTGCTCCAGCAATCTGTCCAAGGTGGGCCTCTACCTCCCAAAGTTTGGGTTTGCGCCCAACGATGGCATGGTAACTTTAATAAGGACACGGGGAGTCCACACCGAGTAAAATAAGAAACTGGAGCAATATGTAGACGACCCAATAGATCCCCATCGGGTTACTGGCCGACCTTTTACACGGTGATTAATGAGATACCCTGCTCCTAAGCGGGGGAGCTCATACTCCATAAGGAGCACTGGGAAGACAGGCATTCCCGCCCCTTAGGTTCCGTACGGGATACTACAGTAACCATCTGAGCATCCAGAACTATAAAGGGACCAGTCATGGAATTCTGTTGGTGGGGAACTCTGCGAGGTGCCATACCTTCCAAGATAGAATGCAGAGGAATGATATCATGAGAGATGATATCACACATGCTGATAACAGACTCCTTCATGCTTTTAGCTATAGTGATGAAACTCCTTGGCAGAACTTCCAATACCTCTCACAACTGCTTGTGAGAGACCAGCAATTCTTGGTTCATTTCTGGACCACTGAAGCTCTCATCTCTGTTCTTCTCAGTAAACCTTGGAGAGGATTGGCCCTTTGGTTAGTTTTATCATGGGATGTTCAAGTCATTATTATCTGCTCCTGTGTGCAATGCTGGGTGCATCACCACATGTACAAATACACTTGTCCGGTAACAGCAATTAGCTTATAATTGACATCAGGATGTGCCTACTTACACCAATTAGACTCAAATGTCCTTGAAGGGACAAGTCAGGTCTCGCACAGCTCAATGCTAGCAGCAGGTATGTTGCATAGAATAATATTTCTGGCCCTATGAAAATAAGTATCTTTTGATTTACCATAATGCCAATAGAGATTTATGAGCTTCATTAAATAGAAGAAACCTAAAATGCACTCATGGTAATAACCTACTATCAGAGATTAGCTTTTAGGTGTGAGAGGTTGGAAGCATTTGAGCCTGTTTTATTGGTGCGTCAAGTGCCCTTCGAGCTCCAAAATGGCATCCATGCACATGTGGACCCTTGGGAATGAGCAGGTAGATCATGACATCAATGAATGTGCATTGTTGATTTCACACCAGCTCAACACTCCAGCTATTACCCTCTCTTTAACAACACACAGCTAGTCATGCATACAGCAGCAAGAAGAAACTGCCACATTTAATGGCCTCAATAAATACTTGCAGCGCAGTTGCTGGTTGACTTCTTTTGAAAATTTAGATTTGACAAGTGTTTACTTTCTGTAGTTGTTTCAAGTTCTAAAAGCCTACAAAAGTGTGATGTGACATGTGCTCAAGGTGTTGTTGCTGAATCAAGATTTCTGCACAAACCAATTTCTCCTAGACATGGACTTATTAGTAAGAATCTGCTTGGAACACTGCATGGCTTAGAGAATTAACAGAGGTCATATAGAGTAAGTCAAGCTTTGGAAGAGGAAGGAGGAGGGAGGAAAGGCTCTCAAGAGGCCATATCTATCCAGGCTGTTCAGGGAGCAAATATCCTAACTAAATCTCTTCAGGAAAACATTTATGAAAATGATGGTGTCTCATTTTGGACATTCTGAGTGAAAGTCGAACCTACTGCAGTTACCATCAGAGCAAAAATGTAATTGTGACTATGAAAACGACCATGGCCATGCATATTTTTGTGTCCTGGCTTCTTCCAGGCCACAGCTCGTGATATTTGCAACATCTTGAAATTTGCATTCAACTATTGCATAAGTGAGATAACCGAGACTCTACTCAGTAAGGACAAACTATATTTCATTGTTGATTGCCAAAGAGAAGCAGGCAGAATGAGTATACAACTTCACTACGATTGCAGGTTTCCGCATATAACAGAATGCCAAACACTGCAAGCACATCATTTTGAAGGCACTGCAGGTCTGCCCTGTACGACAGCAAAAGAGATTTTACTCCCTCAACATCCAACTTGTGAGTGGCCATAGACAAACAATCATCCAGATCAATGCTTAGAATCCTGGCAACAATTGTAATGTCTTCACTTTTCAGTCCGCTGTGGCTGTTGCACCCGAGCCAGCAGGGCAAACCAGAGAGCTGTTAGGTGAAAGGGCTAGCTACTGATGATATGGCTGATGGCTCTGGCATGCATGTACAGCACAATGCAACCATGCTGCTTTGTAAATTGAAATAGCACAGTCCATTAAAATGCTGCCAGAACTTCTCTGGAGCATCCTTGCAGGACTCAACTGAATGAGTGTTAAAACTAATGGTGGTCTGCTACATGCTGTATAAACTCACCATCACAGGGGTCACAGCCACATACAGCAACCGACTGTGTGGTGAGCAGCTGAGGGGTAGAACAAGGAGGAGAACACAGATGGGGAGAGCAGTCAGCATTGATGTATAAAGGGAAGGTCATGTCTGGTTAACTAGACTGAATCTTTTGAGAAGGATACAGAGTGTCGGAGAGGGTACTGCATTTGAGGTAGTCTACCTGGATTTTATCAAAACATTTCACAGGGTCCTAGATGGCAGACTGGTCAGAAACCTAAAAGCCCAAGAAATGCAAGGGAAAGTGGTAAGTTGGATCCACTTGCCAAAGGGCATTAATGTTTTCCTGTCTGAAAAACTGATTCCAGCTTCGGTAAACACCTTAGTGTCTGGTGTTTTGTTCTGCTATCAGAAGCTTCTGAAAGAAGCTCACGGGAAAGTGATTGAGCATCTTAGCATGATGCTGGTGCACAGTTCAAGCCTTTCATGCACAGAGTGGGCAAGACTATTACTCCATAGACATTCTGTTTGGTAGGCAGTCTTAATCCTCTTTATTCCCAGACACTGAGGAGCTCAGCGGAGCTAACATGTCAAACATCCACATCATAGGGGCTGGTTTAGCACAGTGGACTAAACAATTCCCATACTGGCCTCCCCGTACAGGCGCCAGAATGTGGCGACTAGGGACGTTTCACAGTATCTTCATTGAAGCCTACTTGTGACAATTAGCGATTATTATTATTATAACGAGACATTCACAACTGAGTTGGGTTGGTCATATAGCCAGAGTGCCTGAAATTCACTTACCAAAGTAATTCTTCTATGGACGGTTTGAGTTTGGGGTTCACTCTCATGTTGGTCAAAGGAAGCACTAAAAGGACATTCTGAAGACTGCAATTAAGAGTTTTGATATTGACTAAGTCCTGGGTGAATCTTGCCCAGGATTGCTGAACCAAGCGCAACCAAGTAAAAAACGATGCAATTTCTTTCAAAAATGAGGCAGAGAGAAAATACAAGAAGAAATCCCTAGCCAGCAATTTTTCCGCAACTCACTCATCCATGATTTTCTGTCCTATTTTCAGCAGAACCTTGGCCTTAGCAGTTATCCATGTACCCACCAAAACTTCACCAAACACGCTAAATGACAATGGTCTTTGCCTCGAACGATGAACTATAGTAGGCCCCCTCTTTTCATGGTGCTTATTATTGATTTAGACTTAAATGTAGGGGCATGCTTCAGAAGTTTGTATACTGTAAATTGGTCTGTGGTTGATAGTAAGGAAGAAGATTGCAGAATGCTGGATGATATCAATAGACTGGTTAGAAAAGTGGCAAAATAATATCACTCTGAAGTAATGTGAGCTAACCCACCTCCTCCCCCCCCCAAAGCATTTCCTCCATACAAGGTATGAGGCAGGTGACGGAATACTCTTCACTTGCTTGGGTGAGTGCAACGCCAACAACATTCAGGAAGCTCCACACCATCAGGACAAAGTAGCTCACTTGATTGACACCCCATCCACTAATTGAAACCTTTACTCCCTCCAGCACTAATACACATTGGCAGCAGTGTGTACCACCTACAAGATGCACTCCAATAACTCAAAACAGTTTCTTTGGTAGCACCATCTAAACCCACCCGCAACCTCTATCACCTAGAAAAACAATAATAGCAGATGCATGGGAACACCGCAACCTCCAAATCCCTCTCCAAGCCACACACCATCCTAACTAGGAACTATATTGTTTTCCTTTACTGTCACTGGACCAAAATCCTGGAACTCCCTCCCTAACAGCACTGTGAGGGTATCGGTACCAAATGCACTGCAGTGATTCAAGGTGGCAGCTCATCACCACATTCTCAAAGGCAATTAGGGATGGGAAACAAATGCTGGCCTTGCCAGTGATGCTCACATCCGATGAAAAAAATGAATGTGTAGTTGGGGAGGGCAAATAAAGCATGGGAATAATAGATGGTAGGATACTGAAGTGTCAACTGGGAGGTGCATGTCCAGAGATCCCTGAAGGTAGAAGGACATAGATAAGGTGGTTAAGGAGGCACAAATGAGATGCTTTCCTGTATTCTATTCCTCAACGAATAATATAAGAGGAGGGAGCATGTGCTGAAATGAAAGCTAGTGTACTGCATAGAGTTCTGCAACAAATTATCCAACATAGAACAGTACTGCTGAGACAAATCATTCCAATAAGAGGTTCTGCCTGTAAGTAGCAGGTATTTAGAGCACTTTGCACTGTTGTCACCACTTTACTAAGCATCATCATAGGGCCAGCTCCTTTTTTGCACAGAGCGGCACTAATCCTATCCCCACCGTGATGTATTTGCACGAGGTAGAGCAAGAACAAAAATAATTGTGGTTGGCATTAACAAATGCGAGAGGGATAATGTTCAGTTGGATGTAGATCAAGTAACCCCCCCCTAATGTAGCATCAATGTAGCTTATGTTTGGTATCATTTCAGCACATGCTCCCTCCTCTTATATTATTCCTTGAGGAATAGAATACAGGAAAGCATCCCATTTGTGCCTCCTTAACCACCTTATCTATGTCCTTCTACCTTCAGGGATCTCTGGACATGCACCTCCCACTTGACACCTCAGTGTCCTACCATCTATTGTGTATTCCCATGCTTTATTTGCCCTCCCCAACTACACAACACAGGAACGATGTGATCACACTGGAGAAGATCCAGAACAGCTTTACAAGGATGTAGCCAGGATTGGAAATTTAAGCTATCTGGAAAGGGCTGGGTTCCATTCTTTCGATAGGAAAAGCTGAAGGCATATAATTGAGGAGTATAAAATGAGAAGAGGCGGATTTTAAAAGAAGGATAAATATGAGAATATTGTTGCCTTCATGGTTTTCTGCCTTGCCACTGACCTCAGTCTAGGTGATGGCTACAGCAATAATGGCGTGTATTGTCTCCTCCATGTATTTTAGAACATGTAGACATTCCTGTCTACCTCTGGTAAGCTTCTGATGCTTCCAGCTGTGCGCCACCTTGTATTGCAAGTGAGAAGGAAGTGTGACAGTCAGTGTTATACAATCTGTTTGGGTTTCATGGCTATCATGGTTGAATAGGTGGTGTGTGTGCGAGGGCTATATAGTGTGAGCTGTGCATGCGTGGGATGTGCGTGCGTAGGCTGTGGGGGTGTGCCAGTGCACTGTGAAAGTACTCAAGTCTGAGGCTATTGGTAGGATTTGAAAGTACATCCACTGACTTGAACTAGTTGTATGAGGTCATTGACGTTCATGCAACACTGCATCCAGGTGCTCAGAGCTCGACTCCCAGCATGATCTCCACAGCTATTTGCTCCTGCTGACTTCTGAATGTGTCTGGTGGATCTCATATTCCCTTGTAGATATGGGACATTGCTCCTTCGTCACCCATGCTGCTCCCATGTTGTACCAATCTTCAATGTTTCCCAGATGCAGGTCACTTTCTGTGTAACTGCCAGCCCAACTCCAGCCGCAATATATCTCCTCATTAAAAGGTGCAGGCTACTTTAAGAATTGCAGGCTGACTTTAATTGATGCTAGCCATTCACAATCCTGCTGTTGATGCACGCAGCATCATATCCCCATCATATCCCCATTCAGGGGATATAAAATTTAACCCCAATCCTTTATAATTAGTCAAGAGTAGTATTGGCAGATTCCAGTGAAAGCTCATTTGTTTGTATCATTGAATGTTTATTTTCAGGAAACAAATTCTGAATGAATATGCTTACAAAAGTATTTTTTTGCGTTTTTTGCTGATGGCACCATTCACTTGTTAAGATAAGTCACATTGGCAGCACAGATGGGCATACTCAGCAAACAATGTTTATAAAAGCAACTGATTATTACATTAAGTTTCCAAATACATTGCAAACCAATTAAGTCAAAAAACAAAAACAATAAATCTAAAAGCACACAGCAGGTCAATCAGCAGATATAGAGAACAGACAGTCTGGGTTTCAGGTGCACAGCATCTGTCAGCAACTCCGAGAGGAGATTGCCATATGATGACAGTTGGAGTTTTTGTCTGGTCGCTTAGGTTGTGGCAGGCATTGGAATCCTGTAGCAGCAGCCCTTTCCCACACTCCATCAATGGGAACGTACAATACTGCGATACCATCGGGTGCTTGCCTCAGATAGTTCAATTAAGTTGGCCCTGAAAATTTGCCAGCATCAATGCTGAATCCATTGGTCCAGCAATTCATGAGATTTCTGCTGGAAACTGCACTGTCAACAAAAATCGGGCCACTTTTCTTGGCCTAGAAGGTGAATGCTTCTTAAAATAGGAGTAATATTATGGTTGCTGCTACATTAGGGGGGGTTTACTTGATCTACATCCAACTGAACATTATCCCTCTCGCATTTGATAATGCCAACCACAATTATTTTTGTTCTTGCTCTACCTCATGCGAATACATCACGGTGGGGATAGGATTAGTGCCGCTCTGTGCAAAAAAGGAGCTGGCCCTATGATGATGCTTAGTAAAGTGGTGACAACAGTGCAAAGTGCCCTAAATACCTGCTACTTATAAGCAGAACCTCTTATTGGAATGATTTGTCTCAGCAGTACTCTTCTACGTTGGACGATTTTTTTTTCCCCCGAAAATGAGTCATCAGGCAAAATGCTTGTTTAAAATGTTTGGTGAGAGTGGAGATTACTCAGGTAAACTTGCTGAAAGGAAACTCAGCTCCCAACATACCCATTGAACTAACAATATTGCTTCTCTGAAGATTGCCAGTTCCATTTGTAGAATGATTCGGTTAAGCAATGAAATGCTGGGTAGACTAGCAAGTAGATGATCCCATACTGGGGAAGAAATGTTACACAATGAGTCACTTGATTTACTTTTGCATCAGTTTTAATAGGAAGCTTGCTTTCACACTGTTATACCTTATATAATATATAATGGTGCAACAATCTATCTTGTGTCATAACAGCGACAGGGTCAGTAAAGACAATTAATACCTATATTATTTGAGTTGGTAATTTTCAGAATACCTGCGTGGTCAAAAATAAAAATGCTTCAATATTAATGCATTGTAATTATCCTGTAAACGTACCTTTTCCATTGATTCATCCACGGACATTAAAGTTTGCAGCCGCTTCCTCTGTAGCATGTTAGTGAATTCCATGTGGATGGGTTTCATTGGGCCAGTATATCGCATGATCCAGTGCTTGTCCGGATTGGGTGCATAATTATAACTGGGGGTGCTGCAGATTTAATTAAAAAAAATAATTGATCATAAAGATTCCTACTGACTGGGATTAGATAAGTAGATAGATAGAGATAGGTTACTAGATTCCTTGCCGTTGTGATCACCTTTAATCCCGGCACTCCCATTTTTAAGGTCACTGTATTTGCACCTCTCGATTTTTGGTGCTTCACTTTCTTCACATTTAGAATTTGCTCTCCTGCCCACTTCACTGTGCTATCCCCAAAATGAAACGTATATATTTCTTTGCAGTCCAGTGAACTAAATGTGCTGCCTACTCTGCTAACATGTCCGCTCCCTAGCTGCATTTGCTTGCTTTATTTCTTTACTGTTTACCATGACAACTAACTGAGTGTCATCAGGAAACCTGTGTCTATGCCTAAATTATTTACATAAATAGAGAATAACAGAGGTTCTAGCACAAATCTCAATGGGACACCATTATTTACATCCTGCCAATTCAAATACATTCATCTAAGCCTACTGCTTGTCTGTGTTCTAGGATTCGCTCTGACTATTAAGTTACAGTTCTTTTACACCATATGCCTCACTTTTCAACATCTTTTATGTGCATTCTGAAAATGCATATTTCTACCATCAACGGAATTGCCTTTACATATTTCCTCTGGAATATGCTGCAAAAAATTCAACAACTGTCTCCCACGCCTAGCCTTTTACAAATCCATCATGTCCACCCCTAATTAGCCTAGGCATTTGTAAGTGTTCGCTCATTTCACCCTGCATATGAAAGGTAAAATTCTACCCATCCAGTTTAAGACGAGAGTCCCAATATAAACGTAGGGCAGGAATCGGGAATACAGGACCTGTAGGACAGCTCACCTGACTCTAAAACTAAAAAGATCGATGTCCACTAGCAGGTGAGGGTGACAAGTTAATGGGGTCAGGTGCTGGCAATGAAAAATGGAAATAGTTTTGAGCCAACTTCAGAGTTTGAGACAAGACCACCATTTAAATTATACCCGAGCTTCTCTGGGATGCAAAATCTTCCCCTGGCTAAATTCAGGCATGTTAAGATGGTGGTGGTGTGAGGTTATGGTGGGGGTAGGATTGGAAACATGCTATGAACACACCCTGCTGTCAGGTTAGCCATGTGCCTGCTCCATTCTTCCCATTTGAAGAGGTTGGGGAGCAGAGGGTTAAAATCAAGCCTTAGATTTCCCTTTAATGTGTTTCAAGTATAATATTTGGTCTAACTTTGATTGATCAATTAGTTTTTCAGGCACGATATTTGAAAAAATATATAAATTTAGAGTACCCAATTTTTTTTTCTCAATTAAGGGGCAATTTAGTGCCAATCCACCTAAACTGCACATCTTTGGGTTGTGGGGTTGAAACCCACACAGACACGGGGAGAATGTGCAAACTCCACACGAACAGTGACCCAGGGCCGGAATTCAAACCCAGGTCCTCAGCGCCGTATTCCCAGTGCTAACCACTGCGCCATCGTGCTGCCCTTTTCAGGCACGATTTTACTCAGAGCTGGGATAGTTCAGCATTCAAATGGATATTCACATGGACAATCATAGATGGCGCGATCTACTGAATGGGGTCAGAGACCCGTAGCCCGTGATTAGCTAGGTGTTTCCCGGCACTCAAAGCGACCCACCATGCTGCTTTTCGGGCATGCCGCAAATGGTAGATCCCGGCCCGAGAGATGCTTAGGTATATAAAGAGATGTGGTATATAGTTAAACATGCAGTTAGATAGTGAGATACGTAAATGGATGGTGAAATAGTTAGTTAGGCAGAGAGGAACAGATATTGTGATATAAATGTAGGGGAATAGCAATTTATAGTAGCTATAGATAAACAGATAGAATGCTGTATCTGTATCAGACTAGAGAATGCTGCATTCTGATGATTGATATTTGTGAATAAATGTGCTTATGAAACATTCGATTAAGTGTAAAGAAATTATCAGTTTCAGTGATTTACTATAACAGGAGTACAGCTCTGACAAAGACAGACAGCTATGTGACAGCATATTGAAAATTAACTCCGGTTTCTGACACACAATAAGGCAGGATCAATACATGTCTTTATAACATCAAAGGATATTAACTAAGATATTCTAAAAAGCAGAACCACGTTAAGGTTACTCTAAAACATACTAAATAATGAAGTAAAGAGCACAAAAGGAAATCTAGACTGAGAGAATATATTCATCCATCAATTCTTTTCCACCAAAAGTCAATATCTAATTATTTAAGCAGAGACTCCCTTTCACACCTCTTACTGAAATGCTACTTTAATGAAACATCACTTCTTGTCCACATGTCTAGAGGATTACTGATCATTGTTAATATCTAGCATTACAACTTTTTACTGAAAACATATCAATCTAGCTTCTTTTAAAAAAGTGTCCGTTGAGGTCAAATTATCGGCTATATGAATATATGAAATAGGAGCAGGAGTAGGCCATTCGGCCCCCCCCAGCCTGTTCCACCATTCAACAAGATCATGGCTGATCTGTTTGTGTTTCAAATTCCACATTCCCATCTACCTTTGATAACATTAGATTCAGAATCAATCTATTTCCATCTTTAAAATATTGAATGATCCTGCCCCGACTGACTTCTGAGGCAGAGGGTTCCAAAGCCGCACAACCCTCAGAGAAATAATTTCTCCTCATCTCTGTCATAACTGGGTGACCCCCTAACTTTAAAGCAGTGCCCCCTCGTTCTGGACTTACCCACAAGAGGGAACACCTTTTCCACATCCATCTTCTCAAGTCTGTTCAGGATCTTATACACTTCACTAAAGTTATCACTCAACCTTCTGTATGCCGGTGGAAACAAACCCAGTCTTTCCAACTTTCCCATCGCCTATCTCCTCAGATTGTTCCTCAACAACTCTCCTCTAAGGGTAAAGCAACTATATGTCAGAATGTTACAATCCCACCACGGCATGTCTCCCACCGATGAAGGAGGTGGGCCAATTAAATTGCCTTCTGTAAGACTGGACTACCGTGTCGGGTGGGTGGGGCCATAAAACCTGTCCATAATTTCGGAATACTTGCTCGAGGTCTTGTGCATTTTCTTTGTTTTTACCATGCTTATGGTTCAGGCGAAACAGCTTGTTGAATCTCTCTTTATCTGTACATTTCATTATTATGGAAATCAGTGTCATGCCCCTTTCAGTTTTTCTCCAGTAAACATGGGGTGGGATTTAGTGGCTGTTCACACCAGTGGGATTTTCCACTCCCAATGGTGGTGCATGGGTTTCCAGGCGACGAGAGGTGCAATCAACAGGAAATTCCACTGACAATGGCGGACCAGAAAATCCTGCTAGCGGGCCTTCGCCAAAAAACACGCGGCGGGTTGGTCAGTAAATCCCAGTTGGGCCCATCATTGATCTGTGCATTTTCAAAATAACTTTGATATCTTGTAATCCAATGCATACGGTTTAAAAAAAAATTAATAATGGTCCCGCAATGACAGAATATTTTTGAAGTATGGTCAATAATGACTCCAAAATGTCTTTTGCTTATCAACCTCCAGCAATGGAAACCCTTTTTGTCTTATTCGAATTATAATATTTTGTCCAAATGGGACTTCTGGGTTAATTTAAACTGGGTCAGGTTTTACCATGAAAACAATAGTAAGGCTAATGGCATTCATGTGCAAATCAGATAGCAACTTCAATCAACAATGCACGTTTAAAATTCAGTGCGTAATTTGCTTGTCACCTTCCTCCCCTGCCCCTAATCTATCTCCCAGAAGGGGAAGGGAGTGTGGAGACATCATGAGGCCCACCCACCCTTGGGCCTACTCTTTTACTTTTGGCTGGGGGAGGCCCATGCCAAGCAAGTAGCCCAGCAGTTTTCCTGGATAATGCTGTGTTTGGGTGTGGGGGATTCCTTTGGAGTTCTCCTGTGCCCCTCAGAGAGATCTTCCCTGCTTAATGTCAACTCTCTCATTTAAACCCCTCCCCCCCCCCCCCCCCCCCCCCCCCACCCTTCGACCTCTGAAACCCAGCCCTCCACCCCGTCCGTCCTCCTCTTGCTGGGGCCTGCCAGCCAGGCTCTGTTGATCCAAGTTTATCTTCAGTCCAGTATGCACAGCCTCTTCTTTGGGGATTAGCTATAGTCGCAGCAGTGACCATTGCCTGAACCTCGGAACTTTGGCCAGCTTCTTCACTTCTTTAGCAAAACACCAAACCCCAGCTAAAATGTACATGGGTTGGCACAGACAAGCTGCGTCATGTTTTTGT
Organism: Scyliorhinus canicula; assembly: GCF_902713615.1. Taxonomy (NCBI): domain Eukaryota; kingdom Metazoa; phylum Chordata; class Chondrichthyes; order Carcharhiniformes; family Scyliorhinidae; genus Scyliorhinus; species Scyliorhinus canicula. The sequence continues at coordinate 168,725,320 of NC_052152.1, forward strand.
TCAATAATCTTAATCTATTGTTGGGATAACTTGCTGAAACTCACTCTCTGGGCTTCATAACAATAGTCAAATGTGTCTGTGGCACTCATAAAACTATACTTTAGCTGAATGCCTTCAGAGAAGAAATTCAGCAACCAAAAAGTATACATCATCAGAATGAATTCCAACTTGGCACTGGCATAAACAAGGCCCATCTCAATGGTAAATCTAACACTGGTACAGATTGAAACAAATGGATGCCTGCCAGTATAAACTGCTTCTTCCTACCACCCGTCACTTTCCTCATCTCCCCAGCAGGTAGTATGTTCAACAAATCTGTTTGCCTGCATGTGCAACATTGACTGTGCTCGCAGATGTAGCAAAAGCACTTTTGTTCCAAACACAAACATGAGCTTTTAGTAAAGTGTCTCAGCATTATAAGCAGGACAGTCCTATTAAATCGGAACGCATCCATGCATGGATTTTCGATTGGCAGTAACCCTGAAAAGCCAGCACTCTGATGCTAATTTCTTACTGGCATCCAAAAGCTCAGTTCACAACCATTCCAGCAGTATTATCGTGCCAGCTTTTCTGCTGCCCTGTGACCTACGCTACAACACTCCTCAGATAACTTGGTGCATATCATTATACAAAGATGACAACTTAATCTCTGCCTTGAATGCATGATTTCTGACACACAGATGCAAATTTGACACAAAGATCTATTTGAACTGACATTTTAAAACTCATCATACAGGACAAAAATGTAGCTCAAGTTCAGGTTGCATTACATAAACTGATCTAATCAAGATGCTGCTAACAGACAAAGGATTTTGTTAGCTTACAGAACTGGCATGAGGTTGACAGTACTCAGAATCAGAAACAAATGGCTATGTGACAGATAATCTCCTTTCACTTAGTAAGTGAACTGCTTGTCATAACCTTAGGTTTAATGTTTACTTGACAGGCAGGAGAGATGGCTTTACAAGTTAAATATGGGGAAATTGCCTCCAATGTGCTGAACAAACGTCCACTGCTTTTATTTCATGGCTTGGATATCATGGTGTTCACCTGTCCCACCAGGAAACAGGACGGTGCATTAACATATTTAAATTCAACTCCAACTGTGTAATTCACAGGGGCGGAAATCCTGGCAGTGAAATGGAAGCAGGTCCTGAACTCTCTTCCTCTATAGGTGGCACGGTGGCGCAGTGTTCAGCACTGCTATCTCATGTCGTTCAGTACCCGGGTTCGATCCCGGCCCCGGGTCACTGTCCGTGTGGAGTTTGCACATTATCCCGTGTCTGCGTGGGTCTCGCCCCCACAACCCAAAGAGATGAGCAGGGCAGGTAAATTGGCCATGCTGAATTGCCCCTTAATTGGAAAAAAAGAATAGGATACTCTACATTGTAATAAAAGAACTCTCGTCCTGAAAAGGTGGTGGTAGCAGAGTCTTTGAATATTTTTGAGAGTGGGCTAGATGGATTATTGATTAACAAAGAACATAGAACATACAGTGCAGAAGGAGGCCATTCGGCCCATCGAGTCTGCACCGACCCACTTTTTTTAATTTTTTTTTATTTTTTTTTTTAAATTTAGATTACCCAATTATTTTTTCTATTAAGGGGCAATTTTAGCGTGGCCAATCCACCTACTCTGCACATTTTTGGGTTGTGGGGGCGAAACCCACGCAGACACGGGGAGAATGTGCAAACTCCACACGGACAGTGACCCAGAGCCGGGATCGAACCTGGGACCTCAGCGCCGTGAGACGGTTGTGCTAACCACTAGGCCACCGTGCTGCCCGTGCACCGACCCACTTAAGCTCTCACTTCCACCCTATCCCTGTAACCCAATAATTCCTCCTAACTTTTTTGAACACTAAGGGCAATTTAGAATAGCCAATCCACCTAACCTGCACGTCTTTGGACTGTGAAAGGAAACTGAAGCACCTGGAGGAAACCCACGCAGACACGGGAAGAACGTGCAGACTCTGCACAGACAGTGCCCCAGCGGGGAATCGAACCTGGGGCCCTGGCGCTGTGAGGCCACAGTGCTAGCCACTTGTGCTACCGTGCTGCTCAAAAGGGATGAAAGGCTATTAGGGGTAGGGTTGAGGTTACAATAAGATTTTATTGGACGGAGGAGCAGATTCGAAGGGCCAAGTGATTTACTCCTGCTCCTAATTCCAATGCTCACATGTAGATACATTGCAAGCTCTCCAGAATTACAAATGGTGCAGAAGGAGCAGGAATGTTCTCCTGGAGTCTGTCAAGGAAGTCCGCAACCTCCTTCCTGCTGCTCGCAGTCACTCTCTCTCTCCTGCCATGATCAGCAGCTTCTCCCACTTCAACACTGATGACTAATCTCCCTCCTACTCCCCATTGCTAGGGTCTCCAGTTATCTTCAGCCTTTCCCATATTCTTCCATACTGCCCTGTAAGTATTGTGATCATAGTTTCTTCAAATTATCAAGATGTGATCCTCTTACATAACAAAACAATATCACCGTTGCAAGTATAAAGGCAGCAGTCTTCATTACTGTGTTTCTGTGAACGGCATTTACTGAAACAGATATTAAGGGTAGATGCATGACAGAGTCACATGACTTTGACAAGTCAGTTAGTCATGCAGAACAGGATTACGTTTCCAAAATCCAAATATCCTTTTTTTCATATAAAACCATCTCTATTTTCTCCATCGAGCAAAGGCCACACTTGCCGGCACGATCCTGTCTGGCTGTATGTTGCCCAAGTTATCCATTATACACCTACTACTTTCATGCACTGATAACTGTTTGGTCTACTAGCCAGTCTCTCTGTATGCATTTCATACACAGTCTTTAAACCATGCAGGTCACTAAATGGAATGTAAGTCTATTGATATTGACTGTTCTTCAGGGTGATGTTCTTTTTCCAGAGGGCCACCCCGGAGGCCTTTGTTGCCTTGGTGACTGTTGTTGTTCCATTTTGGTTGTTGGGGACTTGTGAACCTCTGGGATTGATGGTAGTTCTGTACTTAGTACAGCTGGTGAGATCCTTTCTCTCCAACTTCCCCATTGCTGTGAAGGAGCAGCTTCACCAGTTGAGCACATATGCCTGTGATTGCACCTGTTGAATCTTTTCAACATCAGCTCTGAGTTGGAATTGTGGGTCATTCTTTACTTTTGGTACCTGAAATTTGTTTGGTCATATCTCGCACAGCTTGGTTCATTGAAGACTCTGCTCATCGTGTATTTTCAAAGGTATAGGACTCAACCGGAATATTATGCTTCAACTCTTCCAATTCAGCTCTGATGTGAACATTTTCCTGTAGAATATTTACCTTCTGTTCATGTATTTCATTGCACTGATGTGGTCAACAACCATCTTATGGTTCATTTGAATACTGTCTCACTTCATCTGGTATCTCTCTCGTTACGGTCTTTGTCCTTTGTCTGGGTTCTTTTCCTGCCCGTTCTCTGTTGGCACATTCAGGGTTCCCCAGCCAAGCTTTAGACTTGCTCCAGTTTGGATGAGTGTTGCGTCCCATCTACCATTTATGATCTGGAACTTGAGATCTTCCTTCTTGCCATTGTACTGGGCTACCAGACTAATTTGTCTCCTCAGTGTGAGTCTTGTGTAATCAGATAGCCTCAATCTTACTTTTGAGAACTTTATTTTCAGATCGCATGTTGAGCCACTTCACACAAATCTGTGAAGGCCATTATTTTGCACTACACGCAAGTGTCTATCTGTCACTTCTTCTCTGTTTGATACAATTATGACCACAGAGGGAAAGTAACAGTCACACACCATTTGTCACCTGTAGATTTGACTGTTCAAACATTTTTCTATCTTTGCCTTAAAAATATTCAACAAGGTAAGCCTCAACTGCTTCATTGGTCAGGGTATTCTACAGATTCACAGCCCTTTGGGTGAAGTTCCTCCTCAACCGAGTTCTAAAACCACCTGATTTTGAGGTTATGCCTCCTAGTTCTTGTTTCACCCGCCAATGGAAACAACCTCCCTGCTTCTACCTTATCTATTCCTTTCATAATTTTATATGTTTCTATAAGAACCCCCTCATTCGTCTAAATTCCAATGAATATAGTCCCAGTCTACTCAGTCTTTCCTCATAAGCCAATCCTCTCAACTCTGGAATCAATCTAGTGAATTTCCTCTGCACCCTCTCCAGTCACAGTACATACTTTCTCAAGTAGGGAAACCAAACTGTACACAGTACTCCAAGTATGGTCTCACCAGCATCCTGTACAGCTGCAACATAGCCTCCCTTTTTTTAAACTCCATCCCTCTAACAATGAAGGACAACATTCCATTTGCCTTCTTAATTTGCCTGCAACCCAACATTTTGTGATTCATGCACAAGGACAACAAAGTCCCACGGCACAGCAGCATGCTGCAATTTTTACCATTTAAATAATCGTCCATTTTGCTGTTATTTCTACCAAAATGGATGACCTCACATTTATCAACATTGTACTCCATCTGCCAGACCCTTGCCCACTCACTTAAACTATCTATATTCCTCTGCAGACTTTCAGTGTGCTCCGCCACTTATCTTAGTGTCATAATCCGGGGCGGCTCGGTGGCCCAGTTGTTAACACTGCTGCCTCAGGTCACTGTCCATGTGGAGTTTGCACATTCTCCCTGTGTCTGCGTGGGCCTCACCCCCACAAACCCAAAGATGTGCAGTGTTGCTAGATTAGCCACGCTAAATTGCCCCTTAAATGACAAAAAATGAATGGGTTCCGTGAGGCAGCAGTGCTCGTTCTAGGGTGGTATACACTTTTTTTGCAGTCCCTCCCCAGCAGTGCTAAAAGTGTAGCTAGTCTTATCATTTCAGACTTCTTAATTAGCTGATTGGAAAAACTGGCAATTTTGCAGCACATCATTTTTCAACTGGACTGCAGATGGGATTGGAAAATTTGCTGCAACAAATTTTATTCACTCTGTAATGTGTTTGCAGTCTTTGTGTTTCCTTTTTGCCTGTAGCTAGTTATTTCACTTACGGATTTGTGCTTTCCTTTTGTTCCTTTCTCAGCAGCCAGTAATTTCACTGTCAGTCTGTGTGCGCTTTTCCGAGCTGTTTCACTTGCAGTGTTTGTTTTCCTCTGTTCGTTTCAGCGGCATTTTGCAGATTTTGAACCTTAATGTGTCCTTGGGTTCTCAGCATCTTCTTTGCTCCTTTTGCAAGTTGCAAAAATCAATTTTTTGATACCCTCTCCTGACACCATTGTAAGTCTAAGGACAGCAGTCTTCAATAGTGTGTTTCTGCGAGAGATTTTATTGAAACTGATCTTAAGATGCCTGTTTCCCAGACACATGGCAGAGTCACAAGGCTATGACAACCATGCAGTACTGGGTTCTATTTCCAAAACCCAAACAATTGCACAACACCGAGGGCGGGATTCTCCGAGCCTCCGTGCCAAAATTGCACTTGGTGCGGGGTGGGGGGGGGGGGGGAATGGGCATCAGACCTGAGATGGGGTCCGACGCTGCTCCCGCGATTCTCCGGTCCCTGGAAAATCGGCGCCAATCGGGCACGCACGGTCGACGCGGCGTCGTTCGGGGGCCGTTGAAAAAGGCCCCCGCGGCGATTTCCCCATTGAAGCTGGCCTAGTTTCCGCCAGCATGGTTCTGTCATGGTTTCACCCCGTGGGCACTCAGCATGGCGGCTGCGGATTCAGTCTACGGCCGCCCTGGTGAGGGGGCGGGGGATCATTCTCTGAGGGGGGGCCTCCAGGAAGGCCAGGCTATTGATCGGGGGCCACCGATCCGCGGACGGGCGCGATCTGAAGGGGATCCTATCTTCTTGCTGTCATTCCGCGGTGTGGGTCGGCCATGTCGCACGGGCCTGCCGACTCATGCCGCCGCCGTGAGCATGCGCGGACCACCAACCAGAAGTGCAGCGCCCCATATCGGCAGCCGGTGCAGCGAGGAGTAGGCCGGGGCCCTGCTAGCCCCATGCAAATCGCAGAATCACCCGGAACTTACTCTGGGTAAGTCCAGAGTGATTCAAGCATGTTTTTTCACGGGCGTGGGGACTGTTTTGTTATGCTCTTGATGTAGCATAAGCTGCTTCCTTGATGTGCACTCTGACAAAGGAAGGTTCAGACTTGGAGATAGCTTTAACACATTTATTGAACTGTTAACCAGTCTCCTATTTGGATTCGACTCTCCTGTTAATCCTGCCATAGCTACTCAGACTGACGAACCAGTCTGCTGCAATCCACGTGGTGGGTGTGATGTGTTTCAATCAACCCTGTGTACTCACTAAGTGTCTCCACTGGAAAGAGGAAGATCATGTGTGCTGTGTCTTTTTTTATGGGTTAGTGTAATGCCCCCCCTGTGGTAGTGTCACCTGTGTGTGTGTCGTGAATGCCCATTGGTCCTGTCTTATCTTACTGGCCTATTGGTTGAATGTCTGTGTGTCATGTCTCTTGTGCTCCCTCTAGTGTCTATCTAGGCTACGTGTATTTACATAAACCCCTTGTGTATTTACAGTGATGCATATCACCACATCCCCCCTTTTTTCGTGTTACATATTTTCTGTACAGTGTTAAAGAAAATTGAACAAAAACAGGTCGATAAGGCCCTGCTATGTACAAGATATGATAATAGTGATCATTAAACAATAAGTCCAAATCATATGCATGAGTCCAGAATTCATTAACTATTATGGTCGAGTGTGTTTCTTGTTTGGTTGCTGAGGTGGTGATGTTGATGGTGGCATTGCTTTGTAAATGCCGTCAGTGTCCCTGTGCGTAAGGAACCAAGAAGTGGTCAAATCACTTAGGTGTCTGATTTGGAGTCTTTTTTTCTTCCGATGCTTGTGGTAGCGATGAATGCAATCTGTGTCCTCCTGCCATGGTATGTCATTGTACTGAGCTGAGCAGTAACAGTGTCCCGCATTGGCAGAGTCATACCATGTTGTACCAGTCGTAGTTCCGGTGGCGTTGTGTTTGTTGTGCTTGTTGTCGACGCTGTTGCCTTTGGTACGCTTCTTGTTATTGTCTTTGATATTGTTGTGTTGATTGGTTTTGTTGTTGTGTTTATTGCGCTCAAGGACCACACTCTGTCCTTCACACAGTTACTCATGTCAGTGTGCTTTGTGGCATCTGCTGTTTCCTTGAGTGTGCTGTCACTGAGTTTGCGGCGCTCCCCGTCTAGCGTCTGGTCTGTTTCACCTGAGTCAGTTTTGGCTTGTTGATGCTCCCCGTCTGGAGCCCTTTCTGGTTCACCTGAATCAGCTTTGGTTTCTTGATGCTCCCCGTCCAGAGTCATTGCAGGTTCACTTGAGTCAGCTGAGGTTTCTTGATGCTCCCCGTCCGGAGTCATTTCAGGTTCACTTGCATCTTCTGAGGTTTCTTGATGCTCCACGTCCGGAGTCAAAACATTTGCTTGTGGGGAGGCACTAGCGAATGAGGTTTGAATTAACGTGGTGTTTTGGGACATTTCCCCTTTAAGTGGGCGTGGTCCGGGGCCTCTGACGTCATGAAGCGTGTGACGTAGGTCGTAGGAAGCGATTGCGCATGCGCAGATCGCTGTTCCTTTACTTGGGGCCTTTTTCGCAATTGCGCATGCGCGGCTTCTCGTGCATGCGCAAACGGACCTTCCCATTCTGTGCGCTCTTCACGCAACTGCCTATGTGCAGCACCTTTTCCCAGATGGCTGCAAATCAAAATTGCCGTTTTTTGCTGCAAGCCTACCTCGTGGTGAGTGTTGCCGCCTATTTTACCATTTTTTCTTGATGTTCCTTGCGGAATTCTTGGAATTTGCCCCTTTGAGTATTTGAAGGTCTGGAAGATTTTAGCTACTCTTGGACCCACGATAGTAAATAGAAGCGTTATTTTCTCTGCATCCGCCATGCCACCTAGGTCGGACGCTGCCAGGTAGATGTCGAATCTCTGCCTGAACGCACACCAGTTTTCACTGAGATTGCCTTGGTACCTGAGCTGCTGTGGAACTGGAATCTCGAACATCATCTTGCCTGGGTGCTGTTGCTGGTTGTCGCTGTTTGCTGAGTTGTAACTATATGGATTTAAACAGTTCACTCACTGGTACCATGTTTTGTTATGCTCTTGACGTAGCATAAGCTGCATCCTTGATGTGCGCTCTGACAAAGGAAGGTTCAGACTTGGAGATAACTTTAACACATTTATTGAACTGTTAACGATTCTCCTATTGGGATTCGACTCTCCTGTTCATCCTGCAATAGCTGCTCAGATTGACGAACCAGTCTGCTACAATCCACGTGGTGGGTGTGATGTGTTCAATCAACCCTGCGTCCTCGCTAGATGCCTTCACTGGAAAGAGGAAGATCATGTGTGCTGTGTCCTTTTATATGGGTTGGTGTAATGCCCCCTTGTGGTAGTGTCACCTCTGTGTGTGTCGTGAATGCCCATTGGTCGTGATTTATCTTGCTGGCCTATTGGTCGAATGTCTGTGTGTCATGCCTGTGGTGCTCCCTCTCGTGTCTATCTTGTTTACGTGTATTTACATTAACCCCTTGTGTATTTACAGTGATGCATATCACCACAGAGACATAGCCCCATTATTTGAGAATCCCGCCAGGATTTGGTATTTCTGAGATGTGCACGAATGAAAGAAATCTGACCATTAAAAAATATTTTGAATCTCTATTGAAAGCCAACCAAACTATAGAGTTGATATTCAAAACTTTGTCAAAAATTGAATTAAATTGTCCTTATGTATAATGACTTTGGGTACAATTATTCATTCTTAGACACTCAGATGATGTTTTGGGTCTTTCCACAGTATCACCTCCATTGCAAAGTGCATTCTGCTAAGGGATATGTGATGTGTATTTTTGATAAAACCTATTTGAAAGTAAAAATATTGACAGTTTTTCTAAATAGTCAAAGGGTTTCATCATTCTGATGCTGAAATTGTGCATAAAAATATTATGTTCCATATTGGAGCGGTTAATAATATGCTTAAAATAAAAGGAAAAAACACTAGGTTATCACAAAGAGATTTTATACAAATACCAGAGATAAAGAACCTATTGACTGCAGCTGTTGAGTCTGGATTGTTTGACCAGGTACAAATTGAGAAATAGCTGGGGGAGGGAATGTTCTGTCTGTTCCTGCCTGCGAAACCCCTGGTCCCACTGATGGCGAAGCACCATCATGGCTTTCCCATGACTGTGGGGTGGATTCAATGAGAAGATCCCATCCACTAGCCAATGGTGGGTCGTCTCCCACTGCCAAGAAACACATCATGGGAAACACATATTTCTAAAAGTAAGCCAAACTGTTCTTTTAGCATCAGTTAAGACATGAACAACATTTTAAACACATTTAAAATAATTGGTTTCAAACAGCTGTTTGTCTCTAACATTCCCTCTAACCATTTCCTTTGACCTCTCCTTCCTGCAGATAGCTACCCTTTCTTGGAGCATTGTTTCACAAGTAGGAGTAACTCCTCCAAAACCTCATTCGTGTTAAATTCTTCTTGCAAAATCCTAGACTGGGTGCTGTAGGGTATTATACCTGCCCCACTTGTTTCTATCTATTCCCATGTGGCTTCCAGAAGGAATCACTGACATCATTCCTCTGCTAAATGATGCCTACGCCTCTTAACAAGAATATTCTTCAGTGATTTGCAAAATTCCCCATCACGCCACTGCAGAAGAGACCGACTAACTCAGCAGCTTTGTGTGTGAATCTGGGGCCTTGCTGGTCTTCAGAGCTCAGTACTACAACATAAAATAAACCCTACTTCCTCAACTAACCACATTAGAGAACCAGTCTCTGCAGAAATTTACAATGAACTGCTTGTAACTAGCTGAAAGTTCTGAATAAGAGAACTGTGATGTCTACTGCATCTCATGGATGGCCATAAGACTGAATGACAACATTATTAACACTCACATGTGCTGGGAAGCATTGGGGAAGAGATTGGAGAATTGTGGAGCCGAGTCTTCTGGGCCATGGGGTGCTGCATGACTGATCAACATCATAACTGGTCGATGTGGATAAATCTTCTTGGATAATTGAAAGTAATTGATGCTGTCATTTGTCATCAAATCTGTCAGGTAATCCTACCAAATGAGAGGTATAATGCATTAGGCGTTAAATTTTAAAACAATCTTTTTTGAACAAGGCACAATTTTTAAAAATTCAGTTTCAAAACTTTTCCTTGCAATATAAAAACAACTTCAGACTGTTACTATTCTCTTCATTGCTCAAACAAAGGAAGGAGTTCTGGGTCCCAACTCAACACCACATCTGCATCATTCACACATCATCTCATATTAGTTTTTAAAATCATCTTTATTGTCACAAGTAGGTTTACATTATCACTGCAATGACGTTACAGTGAAAAGCCCCAAGTTGCCACATTCTGGCGCCTGTTCTGGTACACAGAAGGAGAATTCAGAATGTCCAAATTATCCAATAGCATGGGCGCGATTCTCCGAGCCCCGCGCCGGGCTGGAGAACCGCTGCAACTGCGACACTCCGCCCCGGCGCCGGTGCACGATTCTCCGAGGTGCAGAGAATCGGTGCCATTTGCGCCGGCGCGTTTGGTGTGGTGCCGGTCGGGCCGCCAATTCTCCGGCCCGGATGGGCCGAGTGGCCATGCAGAAACGCCAAGTCCCGCAGACACCGTTCACCCCTGGTCGCTGCCAGCGGGAACTCTGCGCGAAGGGGCCGGGGGGGTGGCCCGTGGGGGGAGGGGGGGGGGACGGCCCGGGAGGGGGGGGGGGGCTCCTTTGGGGTCTGGCCCGCGATCAGCGGCCACCAATCGGCGGGCTAGCCTCTCATCCCCGGGCCTACTTTTTTGTGCGGTCGGCCCCTGAACCCCCACGCCATGTTGTGTAAGGGCCGGCACGCTGAAGAAGTCCCCCGCGCATGCGCGGGTTGGCGCGGCCCAACTGCGCATGTGCGGGTTTGGCGTGGCGCCCATTTGGCACCGGGAAGGGAGGCTGGAGCAGCGTGAACTGCTCCAGTGCCGTGCTGGCCCCCTGTGGGGGGCCAGAATTGGTAGTCCACACGCCCGTTTTGCGCCATCATGAAACGCGACGGCGTTCACAATGGCGCGAGCACATAGTCTTCATTTTGGAGAATCGCGCCCCATGTCTTTCGAAACTTGTGGGAGGAAACTGGAGCACCCGGAGGAATCCCACGCAGACGCGGGGAGAATGTGCACACTCCGCACAGACAGTGACCCAAGCCGGGAATCGAACTTGGGACCCTGGAGCTGTGAAGTAACAGTGCTACCCACTGTGCTACCGTGCTGCTCATATGCAGATCTCCTAATTTGGCCGGTGTAGCGTTCGGCTAAACCTTGTCAAAAATCTTTCCTCAGAAAATATATTACTTGATGGTTCCCCATACTGCACCTTCTAACTGCAATAACATGCACAAGACTGCTTGAGTTTGGCAATCTGTGATTTGAAAATCACTTTCTATTTCTACCAGCCTGTTAACAAGCTTCTTAACTAATGAACAACTAACTGGAGGCAAGTGGGTCCCCTATTCCCCCAGGACATGCTTTGAAGGGGCTCTGCCACGTCATCCGAGAAGCACGCCCACTGCTGTTCTTGCCCCCACAAGTGACTGAAAATCAAGTCCCAGGTATCAGAGTGATTGCCATCATTTTCCACCCCTCTAGTGGCTGGATATTCTTGCTGCAGTACGGCAACCAGAATTATATATAGTAATCCACATGTGGCCATACCAGTGACTTCCACAGACTTTGTATTGACTCCTGACATTCGTGCTCTATGTTTCTGCCAATATTTCCCCAGGTCTGGTTAGCTTTCAATACCGCTGCCCTGTCAATTTCTGAGCTATCCAGTGCACTGTAATGGATGATGAGTGGACACAAAGCAGAAAATTGGAATACACCACTCACACCTTCCCGCCACTCATGGACCAATAGTCATTTCCCCCCAGAACTGAGAAGTTCCAAAATAGCCCAGAGGCAGGAAAATGCCATCACACTGCATGGCTGCCGGCCAGTGTTGGGAAACTGCAGGCTTGATTCTCACTGATTCCACCTCCTCGCAAGCTCAAAATTTCCACCCATTAAATGTTGATCTGTTAACATTGGCAACATTACTTTCTCAACTAATTTTTCGATGATCTAGCATCTTAACAAGTCGGCAAGGTCAGAAGGTTTTCACTGCAGGGTGAGCTTTTATATTCTAAGATCAGTTATAGACAATAATTTTAAAATGAACACTGGTGTGTTTTTAGAAAAATAATCAAGGTAAGGCCAGTGACTGAGGAATTCTTTGAAAGACTTTTTGAAGCCTGCATAAAATTTGCTCAAGACACAAGAAATAGGTGTAGATGATATGTAGAAGTATTTAATGGCAGCACGGTAGCAAATGTCAGCACGGTAGCATGGTGGTTAGAATAAATGCTTCACAGCTCCAGGGTCCCAGGTTCGATTCCCGGATGGGTCACTGTCTGTGCGGAGTCAGCACGTCCTCCCCGTGTGTGCGTGGGTTTTCTCCGGTTTCCTCCCACAGTCCAAAGATGTGCGGGTTAGGTGGATCGGCCAGGCTAAATTGCCCTTAGTGTCCTAAAAAAATAAGGTTAATGGGGGTTGTTGGGATACTGGTATAGGGTGGATACGTGGGCTTGAGTAGGGTGATCATTGCTCGGCACAACATCGAGGGCCGAAGGGCCTGTTCTGTGCTGTACTGTTCTAATTCTAATATGGCCTGTTGACTGGCTCCGCCATTGAATATGATCATGACTGATCTTGGGTTTCAACTCCATTTTGCTGTCTGTTTCCCCTGAGAGACCAAAGACCTGTCTATCACAGTCTTAGGTGTATTCAATAATGCAGTTTCCACAACCCTCTGGGGTAGAGAATTCCAAACATTCACAAGCCTAGGAGTTAAGTAATTTCTTCTCATACAAGTCTGAATTTCATAGAATTTACAGTGCAAAAGGAGGCCATTCAGCCCATCGAGTCCGTACCGGCTCTTAGAACGAGCACCCCACCCAAGCCCACACCCCACACCACCCAACACGAAGGACAATTTGGGACACTAAGGGCAATTTATCATGGCCAATCCACCTAACCTGCACATCTTTGGACTGTGGGAGGAAACAGGAGCACCCGGAGGAAACCCACGCAAACACTGGGAGAATGTGCAGACTCCGCACAGACAGTGCCCCAAGCCGGGAATCGAACCTGGGACCCTGGAGCTGTGAAGCAATTGTGCTAACCACTATGCTACTGTGCTGCCCGTTTGATTGGTTCCTTATCCTGGGACTCTGTTCCCAACCAACAGAAACAACCACTCAGCATCTACCCTAGCAAGCCAGCTCAGAATTTTCTAAGTTCAATGAGATCAACTTTTATTCTTCTGAACTCCACTGAATATAAGGCAAATTTACTTAGCCTCTTATAGATAGATAGATAGAACAGTACAGCACAGAACAGGCCCTTCGGCCCTCGATGTTGTGCCGAGCAATGATCACCCTACTCAAACCCACGTATCCACCCCATACCCGTAACCCAACAACCGCCCCCCCCCCCCCCCTTAACCTTACTTTTTAGGACACTACGGGCAATTTAGCATGGCCAATCCACCTAACCCGCACATCTTTGGACTGTGGGAGGAAACCGGAGCACCCGGAGGAAACCCACGCACACACGGGGAGGACGTGCAGACTCCGCACAGACAGTGACCCAGCCGGGAATCGAACCTGGGACCCTGGAGCTGTGAAGCACTTATGCTAACCACCATGCTACCGTGCTGCCCCTGGAAGAGGGGGTTATCATAAGGTAACCCCCTCTTCCCAAGGACGAATATAGTGAATCTCGCTGTACCGCCTCCAATGCAATTATCCATACCAGACGCGTGACCTGTTCTCTGCCTCTGCTTTTGGCAGGAAGACTACATGGTTTGTATTTAAAAGCTGGCCGTGACCAGTATTCTCAACTTAAAAGGCGGTGTCGACCGCTCCCAACACCTTCCCACGACCCACCCGCAGGTCACAACCCAAAGTTTGAAAAACTGTGACCGATAACATGAGCTTTTATTTTCTGCAATAACCTTGGATGTGGCACTTTACCAAATGCTTTCTGGAAATCAGTACATCCGACAGTTCCCCTTTCTCCACAGCACGTTACTTCCTCAAAGAAATCCAATAAGTTGGTTAAATATGATTTACCTTTTGCAAAACCATATTCACACTCTCTAAATACCTTGAACTTATCCAGGTGTCTTGCTATAACTTCTTCATTCATGGTTTGAAAATGTTCCCTACAAAAGATGTAGTTTCCTGTTTTCTTCTCCCTGTCTTTTTGCTATCTTCCAATCTAATGGGACCTTCCCCAAATCTCGGGAGTTTTGGAAAATTTAAAACCAGTTCATCAACTATCTCATTAGGCCAACTAGTCAAAGCAAAGAAATCCAAGAGGAGACTACCGACAATCCAAGCCTTGTAACGATTTGGTCAGGGAAACTTCCAGACTGACTAAAGCAATGAAGTTAGAAACGTAGCAGGAGGGATTATGTAACGGTATATGTAAAATATATTTGGACAAAGATATGGGTGGAGATGCAGTATAGGTTGTTCCGGGCTGAAAGTGAAACAGCATTGCCCATATGCTGATGTAAGTTAGAGTCAAGTGACCAAGGGTCTAATCGGTGAGTGCTCATGGTGCAGGCTGAGTAACACCCAGACTTGGGAATCTGTAAATAGTTGTGTTCATCCAATAAATTGTTCAGACAGATCTATGTCTCCAACATTGTTCCTTAGCCAACCAAAACCAACATACAACAGCCCTTCCTCTGTCTGTGACTCCAGACCTACAGCGATTTGGTTGACTCTAACTGCCTTCCAAAATATCTTAGAAAGCCACTCAATTGTATAGACATGGCCAATAAATGCTGGCCTTGCCATGAAGTAAATGAATAAAACAAATGATAGAGCTGAGTGAATATGTATTCGTATTCAGTTTAACCACCATGTTTGTTCAAAATTAATTTAGACTACCCAATTCTTTTTTTCAATTAAGGGGCAATTTAGCGTGGCCAGTCTACCTACCCTGCACATCGTTAGAGACCCATGCAGACGCAGAGAGAATGTGCAAATTCCACATGGACTGTGACCCGGGATCGGTATCGAACCTGCGTCCTCGGCGCTGTGAGCCATGGGAATGTGGAGTGTTTCCTGCTTCGGCGGCTGGCAGGGCAACATGGCAGATCTTCCAACCTAATTAGTTATGCACCTGGGTGTTTCACACATTCTCAGTGGAGGGGCACACCCGGGTGGTACATAGTCTGCCGTCGTGTCCAAGTGTCATCCTGAAGAAGTGCCCACCATCACTGACCTACTATTGAAGAATATGGAGCTCCTGAAAGTGAACATTCTGAGGCTGGAAGGTGGACCCCCCTCTAGGACACCGAATCTGGAAGATCCACCTGCAGATGCTCCCCTTATGCACTACTGTGGTGTTTCTGAGTTACGGGCGGCATCCATCTCAAACTCTGGAGGCATTGCTCAGGTCAGTCATGACATCTGCACATCATGTTCTGTTTTTGTCCACTGGCATACAGAGAATTCAGGGTGGGGGAGGTGTCAGGGCTTCATCTGCATCCCATTAACGGGATGCAAATGAGGTTTGCACCGGCCTCCTGGAGATTTTCTGACCCTTCATGGTGGGTACTAGTGGCTCTTCCCACTGTAAATTCACACCCACATGAAACCAGTTTCTGGACTTCCCATCACATTCTCCCTCAATGCCTGCCATCAAACCCACCAGCAGGGGCAATGGGAGGGATCCTCCTGAAGTTTCCAGCAGATGAGAATTAGATGAAGAAGATTAATTATCAAGTTTTAGGAGAGAAGTCAGGATTTAGTTTATTTTTTTCATTTTACTCCCAACAAATAACAGGATGAGAAAGCTGTAAATGGGAGACAACTTTGTCCATCAAATAATATTGAGAAAACATTTGCTTATTAATATACATCATAAATCGTATCAAAAAAGTAATCAGCTTAATTTAATAACTTCTTCATAAATCTGTGCACCTTTAACGACATAACTTAAATAGTTTAGCGATGTTCTAATAGTTAAATTGAACTGAAGGAATCTACCATGTGCATGTTTTCCCACAGATTATTAAAAAGACTGTGTATGCATCTGTGCTAAATAGCGCAGCAGTTACTTTACTGACCTACATTTTAGTGCTTGAAATGTAGGGCATTAATCATTTTCCTACACACCCACTGTGGTTCGGAAAATTCACAGTACAAATTAAATTGTGGTGAAGGAGTGCAATGCCACATAGGATAAGAGTAGAGTTATGCGGCACCTGTAATTAATGTGGTATCAAGTGCATCTCTGCAACAAGTGTCAGTCAACCTCTCAATGGTCATATTTTGATTTGACTCCTGTATGCATTAAAGTCAAGTGTTCAAAATGCCTTTCAGGAGTCTATTGCTCGAGTTACATACCACGTGGAATATAATCCCAGTCCAATATGAAGTCAGGATTGAACATAGAACATAGAACAGTACAGCACAGAACAGGCCCTTCGGCCCTCAATGTTGTGCCGAGCCATGATCACCCTACTCAAACCCACATATCCACCCTATACCCGTAACCCAACAACCCCCCCCTTAACCTTACATTTATTAGGACACTACGGGCAATTTAGCATGGCCAATCCACCTAACCCGCACATCTTTGGACTGTGGGAGGAAACCGGAGCACCCGGAGGAAACCCACGCACACAGGGGGAGGACGTGCAGACTCCACACAGAAGTGACCCAGCCGGGAATCGAACCTGGGACCCTGGAGCTGTGAAGCATTTATGCTAACCAGCATGCTACCCTGCTGCCCCTGTAAAGGCTTCAGGTCATCTGCTGGGAGTCCTGGTACTTCATTCATTTAGCATTGAGTTTTTAATGTCCTGAAGTGGATGGAATTGCCAACTGTGATCTAGTCTGATTAAGAAATACATGCATGCACCACCTGATGGGCAATTGCATGGTCACAATATAGCTACTGTCAGATGCACTCAGAACTCCATCTACCAAGCTCATGGTATAATGTTAATATTTGAATATGTTTGAATAACCTCAATAAATTCCTATATTCAGACACATTTATTCACACACAGGCATGTACACAGCAATTTCTACAAACATAATCACTGCATATATGACTGAATCAACCAGTAAGAGAAGAGTGACTTGAGGACTCTGTTCCCCAGATGTTCCATGGTTCATATTAGCCCAAGATTTTCCTGAAATGAAATGCAGCCAACTAGAAGCTCTGCCACATTTTCCAACACGTAGAATGAGAGTATTGAATAGCAGTCGCCATTTCCCCCCAATAATCCATGCATTGACTGCATGGTAATTTTAAATGTTAACTCAATGTTTTAACCAAAATCTGAAGTGTGTCACCACCACCAAGCCTATTGCTTGCTGATGGAATTGCTCACCCTACTTTCATTCATAGCACAGTAGGAAGTCTTACAACACCAGGTTAAAGTCCAACATGTTTGTTTAAGACACGAGCTTTTGGAGCACTGCTCCTTTCCACCTGAGGAAGGAGAAGTGCTCCGAAAGCTAGTGTTTGAAACAAACATGTTGGACTTTAACCTGGTGTTATAAGACTTCTTACTGTGCTTACCCCAGTCCAACGCCGGCATCTCCACTTCATTTATAGCATATCATCAAATTGAGTGCAGGGTTTCCATGGGTTTGCTCAGCATGTTCTTTATTGTCTTGGACCAAGTTTCAGCTTTTTTTCAATAAACAAATGCAAACGTATGAATTAGGAGTAGGCCACTCAGCCCCTCCAGCCTGCTCTGCCATTCTATAAGATCATGGCTGATATGATTGTAATTTCAACCCCACATTCCTGCCTACCCCCGATAACCTTTCACCCTCAAGAATCTATCTAGCTCTGCCGTAACAATATTCAAAGACTCTGCTTCCGCTGCCTTTTAAAAAAAGTCCCCAATTTTTTTTTCCAATTAAGGGGCAATTTTGCATGGCCAATCCACCTACCCTGCACATCTCTGGGTCGTGGGGTGAGACCCACGCAGACACAGGGAGAATGTGCAAACTCCACATGGAGAGTGTCCCAGGGACAGATTAAGTGGATTGGCCATGATAAATTGCCCTTAGTGACCAAAAAGGTTCGGAGGGGTTGTTGGGTTACGGGAATGGGGTGGAAGTGAGGCTTAAGTGGGTCGGTGCGGACTCGATGGGCCAAATGGCCTCCTTCTGCACTGTATGTTCTATGTTCTGAATGAGCTAACCCTTATTTTTAAACCGTGACTCCCTAATTCTAGATTTTTTAACAAGACGAAACACCCTCTACACATCTGCCCTGTCAATACCCCGCAGGATCTTAAATGTTTTGAGCAACTCACCTCTTACTGTTCTAAACTCTAGTGGATACAAACCTAATCTGTACAACCTTTCCTCATAAAAGAATCCACATTTTCCTGGGATTAGTCTCGTAAACCTGCTCTGAACTGTTTCTAACACATTTACATCATTCCTTAAATAAGGAGACTAATACTGTACACAATCCTCCAGAGGTGGTCTCACCAATGCCCTGAACAATTGAAGCATAACCTCCCTACTTTGTAATCAATTCCCCACACAATAAATGATTACATTCTATTAGAACAAAGAAAATTACAGCACAGGAACAGGCCCTTCGGCCCTCCCAGCCTGCGCCGAGCATTCCTAATTAATTACTGTACCGGTATAAAATCCTTTTGTGAGTCATGCACTAGGCCAATCAGATCCCTCTGCACCTCAGGGCTTTGCAATCTCACCATTTAGAAAATAATCTTCTTCTTTATTCTTCCTGCCAAAATGAACAATTTCACAGTTGCCCAAATATCCTTCATTTGTCAGATCTTTGCCCACTCATTTAACCTATCTATGTCCCTTTGTAGCCTCCTTACATCCTCGTCCCAATTTACTTTGCTGAGCACCAAATTTTCCGTTCTCGCTGGCAGCGGTGTAGGGGGAACCTGGATCAGAGAATACAGGCCCTTGTGTATTTATATTGATTTCTGAGAAGCAGCACTGAAGCTGCACTGAGCATTGTATAATGATATATGCATGATGTCACCCAAAGTGATGTCACTGATCACTAGCATGAGCAACTGTGCAGAGTAAAGGTTTAACATGTACTGAACACCCCTTGTCAATAAAGCTCCTTTAGCACGTTGGCTTCCATGTCTCCCAGCATCAATCCTGCGAACACAGCACAGAAATGGATGGCAAGGACATCAAACAGCACTTGCCAGCCATCGGGTAGGAGGAAACATTGTCAAAAAAGTTGGAAAAAAGGACTTTGAAGAAAGCTCTCCATGTGCTCCAGACAGAATGGGCTCGGTGAAAGTGACTGACGATCACACTGAAAGGTAATTAAGGTGAGATTGCAGAAGCAAATATAGAGCTGGGGTGTTAAGAAAACAGGCTAAAGCTTGGGTTGTGTTTTGTTTTCAAAGGGATAAGCAAGGTAGCTGCTGAAAACACATTGCAAGTGTGCATACGGGGAACTTTCATTAGGAATAAATTGGCGGGAATATTTGGTCCTGTGGGACCCCTTGACGAAAATGAGGCGCGATGGAGCCGGTCCGATACGGAACGGTTTAACTATTTTGTGCAAGCTAAAAAATAGCAGAAGATATTAGGGTTTCCACATTCCTGAGCATAATGGGGGGTGGGGGGTGGGGGGGGGGGGGGGGTGTTTAATCCCCTCAGAAGTTCAGTGCAGTCAGAGAAGTCAGGCACCAAGACATATGAAGAAATCATAGAGATTTCTTCATAGAACAAACAGACTATTCACTAAAGCCTTTAGTGATTGCAGAGTTTTTCGGATTTTGCAAACGTAATCAAGAGGAAATATATTATGCAATTCATGGCTGTATTAAAAAAAAACTTGAAGAGGACCGAGAGCTTGGCGATGTATTAAATGACACAATTTGGGACAGACTGGTCTGTGGTCTGAGAAGTGAGGCAATGAAAGTTGCCATAGTCCCAAAAGTCCATAGGCTGCTTTTCCCTTTGAAAGAGAAAACTGACTGGTGGTGATTTAACCTGAGGATCACCACACCTCAGGCAAGGGGCAGGGTTCAGAAGGCGGGGCCTTTATGGATAACCTGAGCTGGTACGGGAATTGAACCCACTTGTTGATGTTGCTCAGCATAAATACAGAAATGGTTGCTAACTGAGAGTAACCTTACTCTGAAAAAGGCCATGGAAATTGCTATGTCAATGGAGCTGACAGCAAAAAAGCCAAAGCAAATGAGTTTGAGTATTCGGATACACAAAATGTCAGCTGAGTTGATGCCTCAGTTTCAAAACTCAAATTCATACAGGTGCGCTGTGGAATGCTGGTGTAATGATATTGTATGCAGAAGCTGTGAAAAAAGAAGCTACATTGCGTGTGCATGCTGGAAGAAAAGCAAGCTATGAGCAAAAATAATAAAAAACAAGAGCAGAACAAAGCAGCATGGAAACAGAACAAAAGTAAAAGTGTTCATGCGGTGTGAAAGGGTCGAGAGGAATGAGATGTTTCGCAGACTGAGGATGAATTATCACTGAATTGCCAAGCCATTGCTGGATTGCTCCACTGCTGGACGGACAGCCAGTAAGGATGGAGGTGAAACCCCTGGTGCCAGGGATTGTCTATAAGGAAAAATTCAGACACTATTCCCTTGAAACCTCCAAGAATAGTGTTGAAGACATACACCGGTGCCATTGAAGGGCCACATTGATGTAGCTATACTAATGAATGGATAGATGGAAGAGTTGTCTTTACAGAGAGTAAAGGGAAATTATCTGGCAATGGTGGGTCAAATGGGGTTAGAAAAGATTTGACTAAATTGGACGTGAATGTAAGTATGATCAGTAAGATCATAGATAACGCAAAAATGGGTGGTGTGGCAAATAGTGAGGAGGAAAGCTTTAGATTACAGGACGATTTAGGCGGGCTAGTTATATGGACAGAACATAGGCAAATGGAGTCTGAAAAGTGTGAGGCATTGCATTTTAGGAGGACTAACAAGACAAGGGAATATAAAATTAATGATAGGATCCTAGGAAGTACTGAGGATCAGATGGACCTTTGGTGTGCATATCCATAGATCTCTGAAGACAGCAGGACAGGTAGGTAAGGTGGTTAGGAAGTCATACGGATATTAAGTTAAGGGACAGGAAGTTTAGTGGGGATGTGAGGAAAAGCCTTTTCACCCAGAGGGTGGTTGGAATCTGGAACTCAATGCCTGAAAGGGCGGTAGTGGTGGGAATCCTCACAATATTTAAGAAGCATGTAGTTGAGCACTTGAAATGCCATAGCATACAAAGCTATGGGCCAAATGCTAGACATGGGATCGGAGTAGATAGGTGCCTGATGGTTGGTGCAGACCTGATGGGCTGAAGGGCCTCATTCTGTGACTTGAAATTGGGCCAAAGTCAACCTGATGACGACTGCAAAATCAGATCTTACAAAAATTCTCAAGAAATGCAACACCGCATTTGACAGCGAGGTGGAAGTATGAAATACATCATCGTTAAATGAAAGATTCAAGCAGGGAGTCAAGCGAAATGCATGAAGGCAAAGTCCGTACCCTATGCTATCAGGCCAAAAGTAGTGCCTGACTTAGTGAAGACGGGAGTCTTGGAACCTGTCAACATTAGTGAATGGGCTACACCAATCGTGCCAGTTATTAAGGATGGATCCGTACAGATTTGCGGAGACTCCAAAGTCACTCTAAATCCGGTATCGTGTGTGGAACAATACTCTTTAACCCATATCAGTAACCTGTTCATAGGATTGACAGGAGGCCAACATTTTAGCAAGATCGACTCAAGCCAGGCATATCTACAAATGAATATAGAACAGGAGTCACAAGAACTTCTAAAGATTTGTTTTGGTACTGAAGATTAGCTTTTGGTATCAGATCTGCTCCAGCATTGTTCCAAAGAGCAATGGACCAAATCTGGAGTGGGCTAAATGGAGTCTAGTGTTACCTAGATGTCATTCTGGTTACTGGCAAAACCGAAGAAGAACTTCTTTAGAATCTGGATGCCACTCTTCAAAGGGCTACGGATTTAAAGTCCGCGAAGACAAGTGCCATTTCTTCCAGTCCTCAGTTGAATACTTGGGATAGCCACGGGTCTTCACAAATCTCCTTTAACCAGCTGCGATTCTTCTTAAAATTGTTCAACTATTACGGAAGATTTACTCCAAATTTGGTGACCATTTTAAAATCATTGTATAACCTGCTGTGTCAAAACAAGAAGAAGTGGGCGGATCAGTGCAACAATGCATCCATGCAGGCCAAGGAAGCATTGCTCAAACCTAAAGTCCTGACACATTTTGGTCCAAACATACCTCTGGTGTTACTGTGTGATGCATCTCCCTATGGTGTTGAAGTGGTGGTAACCCACATAATACTGTCAGATGAAGCAAAACCCATTGCTTTTGCATCCAGAACATTGAACAAAGCTGAAAGTAACTATTCAGAAATCAAATGAGAAGCCATAGGAATTATCTTTGGAGTAAAGAGATTCCACCACTTTTTATGTGGTAGGAAGTTCATACTATTGACAGATCATCGTCCATTGATGACAACGTTTGGACCACATACAGGAATATCGTTACTGGCAGCAAGCAGAAGGCAGAGATGGACACTGTTTTCATCTACACACACTTGAAGTACCGACAATCAAGTTTTCATCGTGATGTAAATGGGCTTTCTCGTTTACCACTACCAAATAGTTCACCGGCAAGTGGTTCAAGCAAAAGTATCGACGACTTTGAACAGGTAGACAATACACCTGCGACTTCAGGATAAGAGGTATACTCGGAGTGATCCGATGGTCTCCAAAGTGATGGAGATGGTGCTAAGAGGTAAGACCTCAGAACCAATACCTGACCTGAAACTGTACTCCAGTAGAAGATTGTATCTACGTGTGCAGTCAGGACATCTTCTTTGGGAACTCACAGTAATCATTCTGCCTCCACCGAGAAAGTGAGTGTTGGATAAATTACACAAAGGCCATTGTGGAATTGTGAGAATGAAAGAGATAGTGAGGAGCTGTTCTGGTGGCCGGTGATGGATGCAAAAATAGAGAAGCTGGAATGTATTCTTCATGGGTGGAAGTGCAAAACCTGCCACTGTTAGTGTTGGTACATCATTGGCTGGAAGAGGCTTGGCAGCAGGTGTACATCCACTATGCTGGACCTTTTGAAGGACACATGTTCCCAGTCAACGCAGATGCTCAAAGTGGCCAGAAATCACCATAATGAAGTCAACTTCATCAGAAAAGACGATCAAGGGGTGAGGAGGTGTCTTCAGTAGATTTGTATTTCCTGAGCAATTAGTGAGTAATAAAGAACCACAGTTCAACTTTCAAGTATTTGAAAACATCCTGCACTGCAAGGGAACGGCATACAAAATTATAGGTCTGCACCATCCTGCTATGAAAGGTCCAGCAGAACTTTTCATGCAAACAACGAAGCATACATGGGCAACCAGGGACCAAGCATCAAAATCAATTCCCACTCATGTATTACTGCTCAATCAATAACAAACATTTCTCCAGCATTACTGATGATGAAGTAACAATTACATTTGGCATTCAACTTCTTAAAATCTCCAAAGAGAAAATAAATCATTCAAAGGAAACTACAAGGTCAAATCGAATGACGGGAAAACAAAGCAAAATATTGTATTTTCCGCCAAGGACAAGAAGTTCTGGTTGGGAACTGCTCTTAAGAAGAGAAATGTATTCCTGTCACGATCATCGCCCAGGTGGCACCTGTCTCACATCCTGTCCATACCCAGGATGATGTCATCTGGAGGAGGCATGTGGACCAACTGTTGGCAGGGAGAACCAGTCTGTTGGAGATAGAATCTGCAGTGAATTTGAGTTCAACTGCACAAGGTGTTGCCCTGAACCTTCTTGAAACCCAGATACCAAAATAACCGGTTGATGAAAATATCTACTTTCAGTGCAAGTTATTAGAATAATCTTTATTATTGTCACTAGTAGGCTTACATTAACACTGCAATGAAGTTACTGTGAAAAGCTCCTAGTCGCCACACTCCGGCGCCTGTTTGGGTACGCAAAGGGAGAATTCAGAATGTCCAATTCACCTAACAAGCACGTCTTTTAGGTCTTATGGGAGGAAACTGGAGCACCCGGAAGAAACCCATGCAGACACAGGGAGTACGTGCAGACTCCATTCAGACAGTGACCCAAGCGGGAATCGAACCTGGGACACTGGCGCTCTGAAGCAACAGTGCTAACCACTGTTCTACCGTGGCCTGGGAGGGCTCGAACCTGATTTACATGAATTTGAATCCATAAGACCGTGAGATATAGGAGCAGAATTAGGCCATTCAGCCCATCGAGTCTGCACACCACTCGATCATGGTTGATATGTTCCTCATCCCCATTCTCCTGCCTTCTCCCCATAACCCCTGAACCTTATTGATCAAGAACACCAGATTTGTGCTTGAGATGGTGTTACCTACAGGGCTACAGACGAAGAGCCGGAAGGTGGAATTAGACAGAATAGTTATTTTTTGGAACATGAGGACTAGGAGCAGGAGTAGGCAATTAAGCCTCTCGAGCCTGCTCCACCATTCAATATGCTCATGGATGATCTCATCATGGTCTCAACTCCACCGTCTTGCCGGTTCTCCGCACCCTTCAACGCATTACTAATTAAAAATCTATTTAACTCCTCTCTAAATTTACTCTGTCCCAGCATGCATCACACTCTGGGGTAGGGAATTCTAGATTCGCGACCCTTTGGGAGAAGTAGTTTTTTCTCATCTCTGTATTTAATTTTCTACCTCTTATTCTGAGACTATGACCTCTCGTTCTTGAATGTCAACAAGAGGAAGCATCTGCTCCACGTCTACTTTATCCATACTTTTATCATCTTATATATCTCAATTTGAACTCCCCTCATTCTTCTAAACTCGAGAGAGTATCGGCCTGAACTGCTCAATCTCCCTTCATATGACAAACTCCTCATCTCTGGAATCAATCTAGTGAATCTCCTCTGAACTGCCTCCAATGCCACTACATCTTTCCTCAAAGCCAACTTTCCATTCACTTTCTTTATCACCTGCTGTACCTGCATGTAGTGCGAGTTTCCTGTGACTCATGCACAAGGACCCCAAGATCCCGCTGCACCGGAGCACCCCGAAGTCTGTCCTTATTGAGAGTCTGTCTCTATTGAGATAATAAGTTGTCTTTCCATTTTTCGGGCCACAATGGATAATCTTACACTTATCCACGTTAAGCTCCAGTTGCCACATTTTGGCCCACAAATGTAACCTATCTATATCCATTTTTAAGGTTCCTGTCCCACCTATTTTAGTGTTATCTGCAAATTTGGCTATAGAAGCTTCCATCCTTGGAGCCAAGTCATTTATATAGATTGTAAGTAGCTGAGGTCCCAGGACAGAACCCTGTGGCACGCCGCTAGTTACATCTTGCCATCCAGAAAAAGACCCATTCATCCTGACTCTCTCGGCGGGATTCTCCCAAAGGGAGTGTAAGTGCCGATGCCGGAGTAAAAACTGGAGTGTTTTACTCCGGCGTCGGCGCCCGTTCCCAGACCCCTATTCTCCCCCCTAAGTGGGGCTAGTAGGGGCTGTGGTGAATATGATTCACACTATGTATAGTTGCCAATATCACTCCATGTATATATGTTCGTTATCTACCCGTTGTAAGATCAATGCTGTATATAGTTGCCAATATAACTCCGTGTATATATGTTCACTATCCACCATTGTAAGTGCAGTTGCACTATCCGACCACCAGGGGGAGTCGCTCTGGGAGAACGCAAGAGTTTGTACTGGGCTCCTCCCTTGGCTCCGCCCAGGACTTCTCCCCCTGGGACCGATGTATAAAGATCAGTGCCTTAGAGCCAGCCTGCCAGTTCATCTGAAGTTCAACGACGAATAGGCTGGCTCTGTTGTAAGTGTATTAAAGCCTCT
The DNA here is from genome assembly GCF_902713615.1 of Scyliorhinus canicula. Classification (NCBI taxonomy): domain Eukaryota; kingdom Metazoa; phylum Chordata; class Chondrichthyes; order Carcharhiniformes; family Scyliorhinidae; genus Scyliorhinus; species Scyliorhinus canicula. Next base: position 168,751,308 of record NC_052152.1, read on the forward strand.
GTTCACATCCAACTACACGTGTTCGCTGAATTGATGGTTCCATCAGGGGGGTCGTGCGGTTTACGGGGGCGGGGCCTTGGCGTGTCATCAGAGACCTGGCGTCACGTAAAAGACCCGGCGCCTTTGGTCCTGTGCATGCGCAGTTGAGCCGGCGCCAGCTAGCGCATGCACGGTTACCTTGCGGAGTGCTCCGGCCCCTCACAAACATGGCGCCGGGGTTCTGGCGACGGCTGTGGAAGGAAGTAGGCCCTGGGGGGGGGGGGGGGGGGGGGAAAGAGAGAGGCTGGCCCGCCGATCAGTGAGCCCCGTTTGCGGGCCTATTCCATCTGAGGCCCCTCCCCGGGAATGGAGCCCCCTCCCCCCCACAGGCCCCCCCCCAAGCCATCGCGACGAGTACCCGCCGGCAGCGACCAGGTGTGGACGGCGCCGGCGGTACTCAGCCGTTTACGTGCGGCCGCTTGGCCCATGCGGGCCGGAGAATCGCCTCTTGTGATTTATGTGTATACTACATCTACAGGATCCTCATTATCCACTGGTCAGTAATTTCCTACATTCTGCCGCTCCCTTTTTGAATAAGGGCATTACATTAGCATTTTCTCAATCCACTAGAACCTTTCCCGTGTTCAGGGAAATTTGGAATATTATAACTAATGGACCCACTATCTCCACTTCCTTTGACACCCTAGGATGTGGGCCATCAGACCCTGGGGTCTTGTCTGCCTTCAATACCAATAGTCTGTTGAGTACAGTTTCCCTATTAATGCGGATTATGCTGAATTCCAACCTTTCTATTACCTCTGAATTACCCGTTCCTATAGGAATGGTACTAGTGTCCTCCACCGTGAAAACGGAAACAAAATATTGATTTAGCATCTCCGCCATTTCTGTATACCCCACTATTAACTCTCTGGTTTCATCTTCCAAGTGGCCAACATTCACTTTAGCAACTCGCTTCCCTTTTATGTACTTACAGAAGCTTTTGTTATCCTTTTTCATGTTTTGCGCTAGCTTTCTTTCATAATTTACCTTTGCGTGGTTAACGGCGCACCTTCAGCCCTCACTGAATCTTCATATCCACTAGGCGTGATGCCATGCTGCTGCAAATTACTACTGATTTTTTTAAAAGCACGCCAGGCGCCAGGATATCCAAAAGGGAGGAAGGAGGGGAACAGCACTGTCTCCAGCTAGTATCAGGGATTCCAAGAGGACGCATCCCGTTGGTCAGTTCCGGAGAGGGTGGGGGGAGTGCCCGTAGGTGTCCGGGATGGAAAATGGTGATCGGGGTTGGTGTGTGTGGTCCTGAAGTCTGCTGCCTGTGTTGTTTAAAAGTTCTGAGAGGGCTGTGTAGTCTGCTGTCTGTATTGTTTGAAAGTTCTCAGATGTAAACTCCACTTAACTCGCTCCAAATTTGGTCCATTTCTCTTTGAAACAATGCTGGAGCTGTGGTCGATCTTGATGTCTGCGGCATGGTGGTATGGGGCAACTGTGGTTCACATAGGGTGGGGGTTTGGGTGTGATGTGAGTCAAGGAGGTGGGCCTAATGGCCTGGGAGGATGAGACCCCGAAAGGGAAGGCAGAACAGTGCCAAGCCTGGGGGGGGGGGGGGGGGGGGGGGGGTGCTGGGGCGGTCTAGTCAGCGGGCGACCAAGGGGGGCGTCCAGCCTGACTGCCTGCCCCTCTGCCGTGGCTTCATTCGCGGCCCGTTGTGTCTCTGGAGAGAGAACATGTCGTGTCCACGGTTCCATCGAGACCTTCTGTGCCTGATGGGAACCATAGGGTCTTGTGTGCCTTCTTGGCCCTTTTAATCACCATTTAGTTTGATGTTTTTAAGTTTCCTTTGCTCTTTGCTTTCATTTAGGGTAGTGCCCCTTTAAGGACCGGCCCCTTTTAATTTGTCCCTCAGTTTGTTTCTTTTAGAATAATTGGTTGAACTTTTAATATAATTCAAGCTCAAGGAATGGGATGAATACTCAGGGTTCAGGCCTAAACGCTTGGGTGAATGGGATCAAGTGACACTGGGCTTGCTATATGCTGGACTCCAACACCTGCTCGTGAGGATCCATTAGTCCCCAAGGCAGACAGCACCGTCCAGTTGATCCAGCCCATTAGGTATGTGCGAGCATATAACCCTCTTGTCAGAACCCCTCGTGTTGTAGAGAATAAGGGAGGGGAGAACCTGACGGGAGCCCAAAAGGTGACTCTGATTGGGCATGGGCATAGGCTGGGGCCAGTTCTGTAATGGAGATGAGAGGGCATCGGAGATGCGAGTGAGTGGTAGTCACCAAATAAGGTCTGGGACTGGATGCTTCCAGGTCCTGGAAGACAATAGGTCAGGAGAGGTACTGATGTTATTTGGCAGCAATACCAACCCGACAGTCTCATTCGCCATCCCTCACAGGTAACCTATCAATATCGGAGCCAGTGGAACTGGCTATTCTACTTATTTCAGTAGTGTGCGAGCACAGATTCCAGCAACAATGAGCAGCAGCACCCAGTCAAGACCCATTTGCAGCACACCTGGGGGCACAGGGCAGCTCAGGGGCCGGAGGTCGTACCAGCCATTCATGGCGCAGGGAGGTGCAGGAGGAGACCGAGGGAGTACCGAACCCGAGTGTCCTTCATGGAGTTGTCGGACAACAAGCAACATAGAAGACTTTGCCTCACCAGGAAGACTGTGCGGTACCTGTGCCGCATCCTTGCCGACTTAGTGCCATGTAGCAGTGGAGAACACCAGCTCCCTGTGGCCATAAAGCTCAAGGTAGCCTTCAGATTTTACACCATGGGGTCATTCCAGGTGCTCCACGGGTGACTTGTGTGTCATTTTACAGACATCCACCCATAAGTGCATCTGTCTCTATGCAAGGGCGTTGGACTTTATTTATTTTGCCCTGGACCAGGCCGAGCCAGTTGAGATGGCTACAGGCTTCAGTAACATAGCTGGCCTGCCACAGGTGCCAGAGGTGTTCTACTGCACCCATGTTACTCTTCGGGCCCCGTGGCATCAGGGAGACCCCTTCGTGAACTCCTTCAATGTGCAGCCAGTGTGTGACCACCAGACGTGGATAATGCATGTGTGTGCACGTTTTCCAGTGAGTGTGCATGACAGTTACATCCTCTGCCAATCGCATATCCCTGGCATTTTGAGGGTCACCCCATTTTGCATATCCCCTGAGGTCCTGGCTGATGATGTCAGTGCAGAGGCCAGAGACTGCAGCAGAGGCCCTGATGCACTATCAATTACGACGAGATGAGAGTAGAATGTTATTGAGGCTTTATTACACAGAGATGTGTGGCCTCCGACAGCAGCTGATGAAATGGCTGCTGTACGGGGAGCACACATATTTATACTCCGCTTACTGGGCAGAGCCAGCAGGCAGGGATCTACCCCCGTACCTGTAGTACAGGGGCCTTACCGTAAATAACATATATATGCAGTAGATACATCAGTGGTGACTACCACAGGCCCGATATAACAAGGCAGTCAGTGCCATCTGGTCTGTGTTACAGCAGTGCATCAGCCTCCTTAAGATGTGCTTCCACTGCCTCGGCATGCCTGTTGAGGCCTCCAGAGGGCTCTCATGCATCATGCTGGTCTGCTGTGCCCTACATAACCTAGCTCTAAAGCAGGATGACGAACTTCTTGATGAAGGCCTCGAGCAGTGACTTGTCAGAGTCAAGGGGGAGGTCACTGAGGATCCGGTGGATAGAGATCAGGAGCGAGGGTTCACATGTGCAGGAGAGTTAGGGATGCCCTCATTGCCTCCCGCTTTATGGAGTAGGACCACAGTACTACACCAACCTCCACCCCACCCCGCCAATCCCAGGGTGTCATGAGCACTTTGCGACCAGGGGTTGAAGGTTGCAGATGTCTAACTCATCAGGGTGTTGGTGCTGGGGTGTATTTGAGTGCCAGCTGCCCGGCCGATGCAGGAAGGTGATGAATACTCGCTGTGAGGAATGGTCTATGATGCTCCTCAGCTACAGCCTCTGTCTGACTCCGATCTGTCTGCTGTCAGCACACTGACTCCCTGGCTCATGTCTGAGTGAGGTTCACCGCTACACTCCTTTGTCCCTTTACACTAGTGGGGGAATGGGGCAAGGGTCTAGGGATCACTGAAACATGCCCGAGTCATGTCACTGTAAATGAAACAATCACACTGAGAGGGCCGAACCACCTTGCAGGCATGGAGACCATGTGATAATAACAGAGTCTTGATGGGGACAAGCGCCACGCCACTGGGGGGAGGGTTAAGGTGGTAAGGTGGTGAGCAACAATACTATTTAATTCAGTGACATGTGCCGATGTTACAAGTGATAATGACCACCAACTGCCTGTGCCCAACTTCACCCATGCCCACACTGTGCTTCTATTATTATTATTATACAATTCCTTACACTTGCAAACCCTCCCATTACATCTGGGTACATTCCCATGATGCACATGGGTGGAAGCAGCCTGCTGTCTTCCATGCCCTGCTGCCTGAGATGCCCTTGACATGAGCCCACTGGAGGACTGGTACATGAAGTATCCCAGATTACCGTTGGGTTGGGTTGGGTTGGGTTGGGTTGGGTTGGGTTGGGTTGGGTTGGGTTGCCCCCCCCCCCCCCCCCCGCTCCCTCATGTCCTGCTGGCAATTCCTGTGTTATGCCAGTCAGTAAGTGGGGGGGGGGGGGGGGGGGGGGGGGGCGGTGAGATTGGCTGGGCTCTTCAAGGGTCTCCTGGATGAAAGCCCCTGGAATATGCTCCAACGGATCCTTCTCTGCCCATGTGCTTGTGGGCCCCTGAGTTACTCTGGGGTGGAGGAGCAACTGGAATGAGCTCCAGGAGCCTCAACATCATCTGCCGCTGCCAGTCTGGAGGCCCGTCATTGTCTGCACCATGATGTTGATCACCTCAGCCGTGCTTTGTAGTATCACCGTCATGAATCAGACCTCTTGCCCATGCTTTCCACAGTGGACACCACCCTTGCAGTGTTGGTCTGGGAGCCACCCATTGCCAGCAACATCTTCTGCAACAGAAGGCTTTGGGTCTCCTCCATTCAGCCTTGTAGTTGTAGGAGTGTCGCTGAAAACCCCCTCTTTGTAGACACAGCCCTGCCTTTGCATCTCCAGCAGTTGAGGGACGAACATATCCAGAAGCACAGCATCTGGTTGGGGCACGATTGAGTTACGGGATCCTCCACCTGCTGTGCATCAGAATCAGTTTGGTGCTCACCAAATAGTGACCCAGAGGCCTGCCTACTAAATCCGCCCACTGAGGGGTGTGTCTCTGCGACGGCGGATGGAGTGGATGATAGCTGTGACGCTTCATCCACGTCCTCAGAGATTTCCTCCAAGGTGGTTTCAAGGGTGGGTGGTAAGAGACTGCTGGTGGACTTGCCAGACTCTTTGGTGGATGTTCCTGCAAGGCAAGGGACATGGTTTTAACACATAGCCTAGTCAAGGGTTTGGACTACACAGAACGCACTTCCGTTAGGTCATCTGGATGAAGGTGCAGTGGATCCTTATTGTTTTCTAGCAGGCCCACCTCTCTCTCAGTGCAGGCCTGTTCCTGCTCTGCGAGCTCCATGGCTCTCTCCTTGTACAGAGTCAGCAGCCCACCACCCTTTTTTTCTCACTCACAGTGGTTGTCGGCAAGTTTGAGCTGGATGCCTGGTGCATCAGAGGTTGATAATACCTGGCATGTATGGGTACTGCACCTAAGCAGGGAGGGATTCTGGTGAGGAGTGCCGCGGAGGGGGGCTTGAGGATGCTTTGGCCCTGCAAGGTGGCAGCGTTTTTGATCGAGGTGACATTCCGAGCAATGATGGTAGAAAGGAGTGGAGGGAGGAGACAGGGAGCACTTACCCTGATTAATCGGATCGGTCGTCCATCTCTTTTCTGGGGCGAAATTCTCCGACCCCCAGCAGGGTCGGAGAATCGCCTAGGGCCGCTGAAAATCCGGCCCCCTTCGTGGCAGAGATTCTCCGCCATCCGGGAGGTGGCGGCATCGGGAATCACGCCACTCCGATCGGCAAGGCCCTTGTGGCGATTCTCCGGCCCGCGATGGGCCGAAGTCCTGCCGCTGGAAGGCCTCTCCCGCCGCCGAGGTTTGAACCACCTTTGGTGGCGGCGGGATCGGCGGCATGAGCGGGCCCCCGGGGTCCTGGGGGGGGGGGGGGCGGGGGGCGATCGGACCCCGGGGGGTGCCCCCATGGTGGCCAGGCCCGCGATCGGGGCCCCCCGCTCAGACTCCGGGCCAGTGCCTTGGGTGCACTCTTTCTCTTCCGCGGCCGCCACGGCCTCCGCCATGGCGGAAGCGGAAGAGAAACCCACATCGCGCATGCGCTGGTGGTGACGTCAACGGCAGCTGGCCGGTGGTGACGTCAGCGGCAGCTGGCCGCTGACGTCACCGCCGGCGCATGCGCCGACCGGCGAAAGCCTTTCGGCGAGCCCCGCTGCCGGGGGCGCCGGTTTTTTGCGCCAGTCTTCTGGTGCCAACCGCTCCAGCGCGGGGCTGGCCCCCAAAGGTGCGGAGAATTCCCCACCTTTGGGGAGGCCCAACCCCTGAGTGGTTGGTGCCACTCCCCTACGCCGGGACCCTCCGTCACGCCGGGTAGGGGAGAATCCCGCCCCTGCTCTGTACACCCGTCCTCTTGGTCAGGCTGCTGGCATTGACCAGTCTGCTACGTCTCCTGGTGGGATACATCACCTTGCTGGAGGATCTCCTGCCAGCTCGAGGGTATGTTGTAGCCTGCCTCTCCTCTACGGCATCAAGCAAATGGCTGAGGGCCTCTATAAATCTAGGAGCTGATTTTCTCACTGCAACCCCCCTCGCTGGAATAAGAGCAAGTGCCATGGAGCCATTTAAATGTAGCGCACTTTCATTGAAGTGAACAGATGATCCCCAGGGAGGGTGAATCAGGCGCTCTGTGCCTCAGGCGTAGTTTGTTCACATGGGGAAAAGAAATTTTCTAAGTGCCTGAAAATTGCAGTCCAGATCACGCCGCAGGGCCGGTGGGAATTGCACTGATTTTCTCGCTGAAAATAACCCTTCACAATTTTCTCGCAAAACTCCGCTCATTGTTCTGGAGTCTAAATATGAGCAGCTTCAAAATGGTGAGAATAAAAGAAAATCATGATGATCATTTCTTTCAAAAGGTGTGAAATCTATGGAATTTAAGACGTCTTTCTGTGCAGTAAAGTAGAAACTGTAACTGTGTGGACTGTATAAACGTGCTGAGCAAGTACTGTGCGCATAAATGATACAAGAGTATACAAATGTTCATTACTTCATGTTTATGAATTTGCAAATGAGAGATGTGCCTGGGGGTTCCCCCCCCCCACCCCACTGACTAGATTAAGATCTCCTCTTGGGTTAAGATAGCATTATTTAAATAATGCAGAGAAGCTATTATCCAAACTGTTTTTGCATCTTTTGAGTAATTGCCAAGAAATTTGGCCTTGTGCAGTATTGCTGTTTCCAATCTTATGGCTATATCAGCCCATTTTGTTCACATTACACAGGCTTACGGCAGTAATTAGGCAAGTAAATCAATGAAAAAGCAAACTTAAGTGAGGAGGGAAAGCAAACGATAAATGAGAGAATCTCTACTGAAAGGAAAGTCTGATTTTGACTTCACTCCTGATAAATACACTGGTCAGTCCTATCTGGAAAAACAAGTAACACATTCCTGACTATTATTTCAAATAAAGTGAGATACAAGACAGACGTTATTTCCAGTCAACCTTGTGTTGAACTTAAGGAGGGTTTTGTAATAATGTAGTCCCACTGTATTCAGAGAAACCGACCTCCGGATCGGAGGTAGCACAGTAACACTGACGCAAATTTTGGTGTCACTGATCCCATTTCAGTTTATTTTTCATTCTTCTCTTTAATAATGCGGTCACTGTATAACTGCAAAGATATTTGTGGCTCAGTGTCAGCAGTTCTAATGCAAATAAGGAGAAGAGCGCATTGTAGATATCTAAGGGTGAGATCTACTGGCTGTGTTGCGCATGGCTGGTAGGTCCCGGGAGAGGCCTCCTGAGGGCTTCACGGCAGCCTTTGTACCTCACAGGATCTGGGTAGATCTGGGCCTCTGGGTCAGGTGGAACGGAACACGGGGGCGGAGGGCTTCCCAGGCCATTGGAGGCCTCTGGGTGTCGGGGTAGTGCAGAGTGACCCTCTGGCCCTCCCCCTGGAATGCAGGCACCTTGGCACTGCATGGCTGGCACAGCCAACGTGCGTTGGTGCCCAGGTGCCAGGGTGGCACTGTCAAGAGTCAGGGCCTGTGGCGGGGCCATGCCCATGAAAGGAGGTTGGGGGCGGTATGAAGGGTAGGGATGCATGGCAGGTAAGTAAGGGCCTTTGGGAAGTTGGGCAGTGACAGGGGCTCTAAGGGAGCGCAAAGAGGGAGGCCCCCAGGGACCCCATAGTGGGATGTCCTCACGTGGAGGGAGGGGGCGCTCAGGTTTCCTCCCACAGTCCAAAGATGTGCAGGTTAGGTTGTTTGGCCAGGCGAAATTGCTCTTTAGTGTCCAGGGATGTAGAGATTAGCTCACAGGGATAGGGCGGGGAAGTGGGCCTGGGTAGGATGATCGTTTGGAGGGTCGGTACAGACTTGATGGACAGAATGGCCTCCTTCTGCACTGCAGGAAGGTACAGTGACCTACATGTGAAATTCAGTCATACGGCCATAGTAGTCTGAAAACGCCAAATCTTATTTGATCTCGGAAGCTAAGCAGACTCGGCCCTGGTTAGTACATGTGAAATGCAGTTAATTTTCAAACAATGACATTAATCCGAGTATTTGTTTGAGAATCTAGCTGGAAATACTGAATGCTATAAATTGTATAGTACTTTCAACAAATTTCAAGTTGGAATTAATTAATTAATTACATTGATAACATAAACTTACACGCTTGTGAAATGGCTGTGGTGTACAACAACTTTAAATAACAATGCAATATTTAGCAGAACTATTCTTTTTGTACATGGTGCACAACTGAGCCAATCATTGTCTGTAAGTTGTTGCTGGAACACAACAAAAATGCATTGACAAGTACCTTTGAGTAGTCAAATCCATGCTTCTCTTTTACACCGTTTCTATTGAGCGTGTAATTGTAAAACCGAGAATTCTTTACTAATCCAACCCACTCACGCCAACCAGGTGGAATGTAGCTGCCATTGTACTCATTCAGATACTTCCCAAAGAAAGCTGTAATACAAAAGGAGGAAATTAAATTTCATCTGGTTCCAACAGCTTGGAATTTGACATGTTGTATTCAACAGCTCCCATTAACAGATTAGCAAACTGTAGGTTGTCAATCTGTTCATTTTCAGAGATCTGCATCAATAGTTTAAGGTCATGAGCTATTCCGAAGTCTCTGTAAACGTCATGCGGTAACCAGCTGCTAGTGGGTGTATGCAGTTGACCTAATAGAGCAGAAATTCCTTGGTGGGCCTGCCCTGGCTTGGGATAAATTTAGCCGGACTTGCTGGAATTATCTCAAACCAGTCTGGGAACATGTCAAATGATCTAGTTTCTAGGATGGCCTTGAGATTTTCAGTTGGGGTTTCCCTACATTAAGCACTCTCATGCCTTGGCTACTTAAGGGTCGAGCTTAAAGTTGGAGGATCCCAGTAGCCTGATTGATGACCACTGGGTGGGAGGGAATTGTCGGCTGGTGAGGGAGTGGTCCACACCAGGATTGGAAAGGGAACTTTTTCTTTTAAATGGTTAATTTGTCGATTCGACTCGTTTACAATGAATTATCGTTGGAACCCAATTTCTGTGTTTTGGGAGGTGGAGGAGTCTAGAGGCTGGACCGAATGCTAATTTATTAGCAGATTGGGCCTGGTGAGTGCACAACATGTGCATATAATTGTGCAATGTTTGCACCAGCAAATTGGGTGCCATCTCCTAACCTTACATAGTTTGGAAGGGCTGGTGCTAGAGGGCACAAACAAGCAGATTTTGAATAGGAGTGCCACAATGGTGGTTCATGGAACTTTACCCTCTGTTTGATTAGGACAGTAATCTCTCCCCCTAGCTTGAGAGAAGTGCTTCACCATCATTCTGCCTCTTTGCAGAGAACAGAAAATATGAGGTGTGAAATCAATAGGTCACCAAATGAGAGATAGCCAATCTTCACTCTTCAAATCCTGAATTATTTTTAAATAATTTCTACGGCATGTGGGCTTCACTGGGCTAGGCTAGCATTTGTTGCCCATCCCTAAGTGCCCTTGAGAAGGTGATGGTGAGCTGCCTTCTTGAATCGTTGCAGTCCATGTGGTGTAGGTACACCCACAGTGCTGTTGACAAGGAGGTTCCAGGATTTTGGCCCAGAGACAGTGAAGGAGCAGCGATATATTTCCAAGTCAGGATGGTGAGTGGCTAGGAGGGGAACTTCCAGGTTTTGGTGTTCCTAGGTATCTGCTGCCCTTGTACTTCTAGATGGAAGTGGTCGTGGGTTTGGAAGGTGCTGCCTAAGAAGCCTGGTGTTTAATATTTACAACCCGAGTAATGAATCATAATTTGGAAACAAATAATTCATTAATCATGGCAATTTCGGCATTACTCTTGGTTTAATCTTATCAGTATCCTCTCGAAGTCAAAGGATGTGTCTTCAATGGCCATTCCAGAAACTAGAACACATAATCTTGGTTGACACTTCAATGGAGTATTGAAGGGGGAAGTTGGTCCAAGTAGGTTTATATTAGTACTTATTTTTATTACTTTGTGTTCTGACACCTTTGCAAAGGATTTCTATATTAACGTACAGGGGAGGAGGATGCATCCAGCAGAAATGCCAGATTTCTCGGCAGTTTCTATTGACTCAGCAATCCTGTGCAGATTGAGAGGTTGTGTTCAATGTCCGTTATCATTTTTGGTGGAGCAAAGCTGGAACTTACGATGATTAGAGAGCCATCAAAATGGCCAGCTCCCAATGCAATTTCTCTCCCCCACCCGCCCCAATACTGGAGACACACTTGGACAAAATATGAGCCTTGTTACTTCAACACAGCTAATATTACTGAAAGTAGAGCAAATGACGTTAGAAAAAGCATTCAAAATTAGATATTAAAGATAAATCATTAACAATTCAATATAGGATATATTATTTTGAAATGAAACTGGTCATAAAACAGAAACAAAAATGAGTAGTAAAATGGTGGTTGTGTAGTTAGTGGTTTTGTATTACCGGTCAAAATTATTATAAGACAAGTTGGACATCAGTAAGGGCTTATAACTTTCGGCTCCCCCGTGTCGCATTGGGGGGGGGAGATCCACAATGATGCGCTCAGGAATCCCTCTGGGAAGTTCCCACAGAAATGCCAACTTCCTTAGGACAACTGCGCTGGACTGGGAACCATCCGACAAAGCGATTCAAATCGATAACTTCCGATGGTTGTGCCAGTTTTACATCAGTTAGAGGAAAAAACAAATCACTTTCAACTATTTAAACACCTAAACACAGCATTGCACCAGACACCCCATGCACACATGATCCCCTAGGAGACCCACTGCATCCCCCCCCCCCCCCCAACTACCTGCCCGCACCCGCCCCCCAGTCTTCCTCAATCCGACATGCCCCGATCTGACCCGACACCGCTTCCTGCTCCGGACTCACTACCCCACCCCCTCTCCAGTCGAAACCTGCTCTCCAGTATGATTTCCTCGCCCCCACTCGCCGATTGACCCGCCCGGTCTGATCCAGTCTTACACCGACCTCTACCCTCCCTCCGCACCCCCACTGTCTGACTCCTCCCCCCCCCCCCCCCCACCTTTTGGTCCAAACCCTCTGCCCGTCCGATCCAGTCTGACACCACCGGAACATCCGGCCCGACCCCCCCACCCCAATCTGATCCAGCCATAACCCCCCCACTGCTGGTTTGACCGTCCCCTCTGGTGTGACCCCACTGCCAGTCCAACACCCTCCATCCCCTGTCTGGCACAGTCTGACTCAACCTTCCCCCCCCTCCTCTTGTTCCGACCCAACCTGACCTGACACAGCCCCCTCTCCAGGTACAACCCTATCTGACACCAACCCCCAACCTGACCCCAATCCCCTTCTCCCAGTCTGACCCACCCCTGACCCGAACACACCCCCACGAAAGACCCCCCCCAGTTCGAACAGCAGATCCAATACCCCCACCCTGACCTGAGCCCCACCTCCCCTCACTGACTCAATGTCTGAACCACTTATCTTTTAATTGTCCCTTTAGAAACAGCTAGTGCCGTACGAAGGGGACATTTTGAACCGCTCTGCGCCCCAGTTACTCCACACCGATGCAGCCGGGATCAGCCAGCCAGAGTGAGGAAGGTTCGGCGAGACAGGGGATTTGGCATTGCAGCATGGACAGCATGCCGGAGACTGTCACTCTAAGGAAGCTACAGGCTATTAATAGTCGGGCTCCTGTCAGATCCTTACTGCGAGAGTTGAAAATTTTAAAAACATGTCAATCCTGGGAGCCCAAATTTCTAGAACTGTATGCATACGTGGGGTTATAACTTGAACACTAAAATAATGCAAAAACCATTAGCTCCAATCCACTAACGGCTAAAGAGTGGACAAAGCTAGTCAAAAATCCTGCAGCCTCACTGTAAACTTGCTGGTTTCCTGTTCATTAAAGGCAGTCTATTTTCTCTTTCTGAGGAATTTCACCTGGGAGTACCTAATTTTTCTGTAGCTGTCAAAATATTTACCCTTTTTGTGTCTCAGGTTGTATATTAAATTATTTTCAATATTTAGAAGAGTGTATGTTACATGGCATGGTTGAATGGAAACATAAATGCGAAGATATCATCAGCATTATCTTCCATATGAACTGAACGCTAATCTTATGTGGTGCAAAGTGAAAATTTCTGCCCGTTAGACAGGATATGTACTGTGGACGGTTTTCACATGTGGTGCACGCTGACCTCACTGGTTGATATCAAAATGTAGCCTTGATTGTTTTTGTGTGCATGCCAAAAATAAACTGTAGGTTTTGTGAACAACTTAATTGGAAACAGATTCTTGATTAGAGATGGAGCCCAGATCCTAATTCCATTAAAACCACAGGTGGTTTGTAATTTAAAAGAAAGCAGAGTCATAGAACATGAACAGAATATGATTTTGGGCCCTCATTGTCAGATTAACTTTCTGAAAGAGTTACCCGACTTAGTGCCATTAACATTCCCTTTTCCCATCCGTAATAAAAGCTTACTTTCTGAACTACTTATCCACTCACCTTTTAAAAACTATTAGGAATTTTATTTTCACCAGCTGCTGCTGCTAAAATATTTACTTTCTAATAAATTTTAGGCCTGAATTTCAGAGGGGACAGCATTCCCGCTGCTGGGGCTGAGGCCATCTTGCTTTGGCAGATGGTCGAATCCATAGCTAAATTTTAACTGTGGCACCAATTATGTGACTGCCGCTGGGATTGTTACCCCTTATAAGGTGTGCGGCCCGAAGAACTTAGGTTGGATTCTCCATTTGGGAGACTATGGGCGGGATTCACCGTTCCCAACGCCGATTTCATAATCGGTGATCGGGCGGGGAACCCCTTCCTACGCCGAAATCGAGGGGGCGGCGCCTGTTTGTCACAGGTTTTATATCCTCCACCCCCTCCAAAGTGGAGTCATTGCGTCGCGCACCGCACGCTGTTGGGACAGGGTTAGCACATCACCTGAAGGCCCGCCCCGATGGGCCGAGTTCCCTACCGCGCGGTTGACGTGTGGTCTCAGCGTTCGGGAACTTCCACCAGCAGTTTGGCTGGAACCGTGCTGTTGGCCGGGGGGCTTCCGCGGGGGCTGGGGGTACTGGTGGGGGTTGGCCAGGGGAGTACTATCTGGCAGGTCGGGTCTGTGTAAGGCTGGCACCATGATTCGCTGCATGACTGCTGCAGGTCGGCGCCGTGCGTATGCGCGGCCACGGACCCGGTCATTCTCCAACTGTTTTTATCATGGGAGCCGGGAGTTTTACGTGGCACGGCTGCTCATCGGTCGCAGGATCGGTGAGGGGTTGGTGCTAACTTTTTTGACATAAAACGCCACAGATCCTCCACACTTAGGCTCAAAAGCCCCCTGTTCTCTCACCGGAGATGAATCGCCTCTGATTTGCGCTCGTGCTGGTAGCAGCGGCAAAAGCTGAATCACTGTCCCACCCACCTTAAAGACTTACCCCCTTGGCCCACTGCAAGGTCACTGCACCAGGACCACGCTGACCAGTACCTGCACCAATCCATGCCCACATGAATTCCGACCCAGCGGACTGAAGAATCAGGCAGGTGTGGAGAATCCGGTGCCCAGCCCGTTAACAGGATGCAACTTCGCCTATGTGCATCCTCCCGCTGGCACGGGACGTGAACCTTGATACTGTTGCCATGACGCCAATTCCGTTTTTTGATTATGCCGGATTCTCTGCCCGATCGTGGATCGTATTGGAGAATCCAGGCTCTTGTCTTTCAGTCGACCAGCAGCTCAGCAGCGCCATTGGCAAGTAGTGGCCATTGCTGCAGCTGCACCTGCAGGACGACAACACATGTATGCGTGCGCCCACAAAAAGGGATGACATCCTTGGTGTATAAGCGCAAGAGAGCAGAAGCCATTTCAACCACCATTTAGAATACGGTGCCAGGAATATTCAACTGAAATTAAGCGGATTTTGAAAGCCAGATGCTGTAAAAAAACAGCAGCGAATAAATAAAACTTCAGTCTGTAACTTTGTACAGGACATTGACCACAAGATGTCATGATGGCTTTGAATATTCCAGTGCTGTCTCCTATGGAGATAAAGGGAGATATGAAAATAAATTGAAATCCTTCCAGTCTCAATTGCACAATTATGAAATTGCCACAGAGTTAGACGAGGAACCTGAATAAGTTAGCAACTCGCTTATCAGTGCTGGAGAAGAGTGCTACAAACTGTTTTGCATTCTAGACCTCGTTTGGAGCTGAAAGGCCAGTCTTGTGAAAGTTGAGAGGTCTAGAAGACCCACTTTGACCCCAACACTCATTGTTCATGATCACCTCATATTGAACTCCGGAGCTCAGGAAGCGGGGGAAAATATTGGTCTGTATGTGACTGCACCAAGTTGTCTAGCTGAGTCTTGTGAGTTTGAGCAGTTGAAGGATGACCTGATCAGGGATGGGATTGTCTTAAGAGCAAAAGGTCCAACTAGGAAAGAATGCCTGCTGACTGAAGAGAACTTTACTTGCAAGAAAGTAGTAGGTTGACAATAAGTGATTTTCATTTCATTTCATTTCATTTTAGGGGCTGGTTTAGCACACAGGGCTAAATCGCTGGCCTTTAAAGCAGACCAAGGCTGGCCAGCAGCACGGTCCGATTCCCGTACCTGCATCTCCGAACAGGCGCCGGAATGTGGCGACTAGGGGCTTTTCACAGTAACTTCATTTGAAGCCTACTTGTGACAATAAGTGATTTTCATTTCATTTTCACTTGTAAAACGTGGACTGCCTCTCAGCATAATACAAAGCATCATTAGTTCCTCTATCAGTATTCTACAGCTGATGAGTAACAATCTCAGTACATGTCAATCGCTTACTTGCAAGTAAAGTTCTCTTCAGTCAGCAGGCATTCTTTCATAGTGGGACCTTTTGCTCTTAAGACAATCCCATCCCTGATCAGGCCATCTTTCAACTGCTCAAACTCAGTAGGACTCAGCTAGACAACTTGGTGCAGTCACATACAAAATTTAAAAATATTTACAGGAGGGCTTGCAAAACGATTAAGGCTAGGTTACAGGATGTAAATATTGTGGAGGATACCACACAAAAGAAATGAAACATGTCCAGCCCAGGGGAAACAGTTCTTTAACTGCACTTTGCACACAAGCATTTTACTGGCATAAAGAAAAGCAAACATAAGGATGATTGCTGGTGCGATATTGGACGATGATTCCGACAAATCTACACCCTAGAACAAATTGACACGATCAAGTCTCAAGGTAAGAAATGAATAGTGGGACTTCCGGTGACGGCGATGAGTGAATAAGCCTCGCATTTGGTGGCTCTCACTCCGGCGGGAGTTGTGGACCTTGTTCCCCGGTTTTTTTCGGGACTGCTTGTGGTAAACCACTGTTGCACCTCTATTAGAGGATGTATGGTAGGACCTGTACTACAGGTACGTTGGTCATCCCTGAGTATAAATATGTGTGTCCTCCATGCTGCAGCAATTTGACCAGCTGCTGTGGGAGGCCACACATCTTAGAGCATAAAGCCTCAGTTATATCCAACTCAAGTCTTTGTTCAATTGATCGCGCATCAATTTATTGCTCTAAGGTTTTCAAAAGATGGACCTCCGTATCAAACCGGATCGTCTACAGCTGGATCCGCATTCAAGCGACGCCAAAAAGGACTTTCAACACTGGCCAGCTTGTTTCGAGGCGTAGCGGACGACCTGCTCCTGTACGTGTCGGACCCACTGGCCGGGATGGACAATATATTGGAAACACTGAGAAAGTTTGGCTGGTTCTCATGGTACAAATTAAATATGACCAAGAGTGAGATGTTTGTGGTGCAGGCAAGGGGCCAGGAGAATAGGCTGATGGAGCTGCCATTTAGGCTGGCTGGGGAAAGTTTCCGATATTTGGGGATACAGGTGGCACGAGACTGGGGCAGATTACATAAGTTAAATTTGACTAGAGTGGTGGAAAAAATGAAGAGGGAGTTTCGGAGATGGGACGCACTCCCGCTATCACTTGTGGGGAGGGTGCAGACGGTAAAGATGACCATACTCCCAAGATTCCTGTTCATTTCCCAATGCCTCCCGATCTTTATCCCGCGGTCCTTCTTCAAAAGGACCAGCAAATTCATTATGAGCTTTGTCTGAGCGGGAAAATCCCCGCGGGTGAGTAAGGCGATGCTGGAAAGGAATCGCAGCGAGGGCGGACTGGCATCGCCGAATCTGATGAACTATTACTGGGCGGCTAACATTTTTTTTCTTTTTTTTTAAAAATTTAGATTACCCAATTATTTTTTTCCAATTAAGGGGCAATTTAGCGTGGCCAATCCACCTACTCTGCACATTTTTGGGTTGTGGGGGCGCAACCCACGCAGACACGGGGAGAATGTGCAAACTCCACACGGACAGTGACCCAGAGCCGGGATCGAACCTGGGACCTCAGCGCCGTGAGGCGGTTGTGCTAACCACTAGGCCACCGTGCTGCCCTGTGGGCGGCTAACATAGCCATGATAAGGAAATGGATGGTGGCTGGTGGGTCTATTTGCGAGCAGGTGGAGGCGTCTTCATGCAGGGGCACCAGCTTGGCAGCCCTGGTCACGGCTCCCCTACCGCTTTCGCTGGCCAGGTACTCCACCAGCCCGGTAGTGGGGGCAGCCCTGCGGATTTGGGGCCAGTGGAGCAAACATGTCAGGGAGGTGGGTGCGTTGGTCTGGGATCCAATATGTGATAACCATCGATTCGCCCCCGGGAACATGGATGGTGGGTTTTGAACATGACAGCGGGCGGGGGTGAGGAGGGTGGGCGATATGTTCCTGGAGGGGAGCTTTGCGAGCTTGAGGGCGTTGGAGGAGAAATTTAGGCTGGTAAGGAGAAATGACTTTAGGTACTTACATGTGCGGGACTTCATACGCAGCCAGGTCCCTTCCTTCCCATGCCTCCCACCAATGGGGATCCAGGACAGAATAGTCTCTAGTGGAGAAGGAGGAGAGGATAGAGTCTCGGATATCTACAAGGGGCTCATGAAGGGGGAAGAGTCCCAGACGGAGGAACTGAAACTCAAATGGGAGGAGGAACTCGGCGGGGAGATGGAGGACGGGGTATGGGCGGAAGCCCTGAGTAGGGTAAACTCAACCTCAACATGTGCCAGGTTCAGCCTGATTCAATTTAAGGTCGTTCACCGGGCCCACATGAGGGTGGCTCGGATAAGCAAATTCTTTGGGGTAGAGGATAAGTGCGCTAGATGCGCGGGAGGACCAGCGAACCACGTACATATGTTTTGGGCACGCCCTAAGCTTAGTGGATATTGGGAGGGATTTGCGGGTGTCATGTCCCGGGTACTGAAAACAAGGGTGGTGATGAGCCCAGAGGTGACAATTTTCGGAAGACCCGGGAGGAGTCTCTCCAGGAGGAGAAAGAGGCCGATGTTCTGGCCTTTGCTTCCCTGATAGCCCGGCGATGAATACTGCAGGCATGGAGGGACTGAATACCCCCAAAGACCGAACTATGGCTTTCGGTCATGTCGTGTTTTCTGGGTATGGAAAAAAATCAAGTTCGGCTTGAGGGGATCTGTACTGGGGTTCGCCCGAAGGTGGCAACCATTCATTGACTTCTTCGCGGGAGAGTAAATTTCAGCGGGGGGGGGGGGGGGGGGGGGGGGGGGGGGGGGGGGGAAGAGGCTAGGGAAGAGTAGGAGGGATAAATAGGCGGGTAGTGTTTATGGGAGATAAACACTGTAACTGTATACAATGCCAAAAAATATCTCACTAAAATTGTTTGTTAAAAAAAAAGAAATGAATTGTGATGATGACTGCAGAAGGAGAGCATCAAGATAATATGAAGTGTCGGGTAGATACTGTGCTATGTCCAACATGAACTTCACAGACTTGTGTGAAGTTGCTCAAGATGGCGACTCAAATATGAAGCCATTGAATGTAAAATTGAGGCTATATTATGGAATCATGCATATCCCGAGTAGACTAACTAAGCTGAGAGCCCAATGCAATGAGAATAAAAAGGATTTGTATTTCCAAATAGCAGTCCCATTGTAGATCTTGTGTTAGATTCTCCGTTTTTGGGACTATGTCCACACGCCATTGTACATACTGTGGCCTTTCACGACAGAAAAACTGCGTGAAAGAGCCACATATTCATAGCCCTGCAGGGGGCTAGCAGTGACCCGTCGGGAAGCTTGCAGCTTTTGCTGCAGATACGGGCCTCTGCACTTCCGGGTCAGAGGTCGCGCATGCACATGGCGGCGGCCTCCAGCGCCCGACCCGGACCGCCCGCCAAAAATTAGTCCAGTGCAGTATAAGGCCTCCCCCCACCCTGCTCTCAGATCGGCCTGCCCCCGACCCAGTATCCCAACCGAATGGGACCATGTTAGATCCCGTTGATCTTGGTTGGGGGCGGAGAATAGCGGGGCGGGCCTCCACCAATGGCAGCACGTAGGGATTACGTGGTGTGGAGTACTCTGAGTACGTCGCTTTTCGGGGCTCGGAGAATTGGGGAACCAGCGCCGGTCCCGATTTCGTGCGCGGAAATGGATTCTCCGTCCTGACGCTGGACACGATGTCGGCATCGGGATGCGGACAATCCAGCCCCTTATATGTGTCTGATTTGCAACTGCAAATAATAAGTGTCTGTAATTTGTTTTTTTCCTTTTTATGAAAAGGGGGGTGTTTGGAAAAGTGCCTTTGTGCAATGTGCTTTGCTATAGGCTTGCACTAGTCATGTGACCTCTGAAGTCATCCTTGATGTATAAAAACTTCAGAGCTGAAGCCATTTCTTGAACATGGACTTTGAACATGGGACACATGGGGTAGGAAGTAAAATGGGCCAGTCAGATAGAACTCGATGGTCAGGTAGCGCATTGTGGATTTGGCCATTGCTGCCGGGAACTCCTCTTGGGTCATGGGAGTGACCTTCTCCACATAGAAACAGTCAGCAACACCACCCCTACCAACAGTAGCACCCCCCCCCCCGCCGCCCCCGCCCCCCCCCCCCCCCCCCCCCCGCCCCCCCCCCCCCCCACACACCGCTAGCAAAATACCCCTTGGGGGTGTCAAATGGCCCTTAATTGGCCACTTATCTTTCCCATTACTAGAAAAATGGTGTGGTGGCAGGACGTTGTCCACCATGCCACCTGATATTTTCCTGAACCATGTTGCAACCCTTCCTGTCTCTCAGCCCATCCCCAAAAGGCTGGTAAATTCAACCAATAGTGTAAAAATATTGCTCCTCCATTTTCTCTTGTCCTTCAAATGAGGGCCTTGACCCTCGGCTTCAAATCCTCGACCAGTGGAAATAGTTTGATCCTATCCCCCTTGTTAAAATCCCTCATAACTTTGTACACAGAGAACCTTTATGAAACATGCTCTATTCTAGTGAAAACAGATGTACTTTCTCTTTAATCTCATCATAATGAAAATCTTCCAGTTTCAACACAGCAAATCTCTTGTATTTTTGAAAAATATATTTTATTACAAACATATATCAAAGCAGGTTACAGCCAATAAACACCCGGGGAAATATACTTCCCAACAATCAACTGTACAAATTTTCCCCTTTTCCACCCCCCCCCCCTCTCTCCCCCCCTCCCCCTCCCCCCCCCCCCCCCCCCCCATCCCTACAAAGAACAGCTCCTCAAACACGGTCACAAATATCCCCCGCCTTTTCTCAAACTCCCCTGCTGAGCCCCTTAACTCTTACTTTAGAACATTCTTCATCTGCTATTTGCTCTTGCCCGGATTCCATCCCTCTGTGTTGTTGCTGGTAGGAATTGTTGCTGGTAGGAATTTTATAGTTAATGAGATATATGAATCTATGTCCCCAATGAAATTTATGTCCTCCTGTTCAGGCTTCTCAACAGGAATTTGTGACAATGCCTCTACTGTTGCTTGTTTGCCTTGGACATATTCATCTATCAGTTTCTTGCTTGATACAAGCTGCTCTTCCACATAATGAACATGTAGTTCCTTCTGCTGAAGATTGTGGGAAATGTTATGCCTGGTTAGGTTTACTCTAGGTTTTCATGTCATTCTCAAGACCTCTGAATAATTATGGGAATTCTGTCCTGAATTCAGGAGAATTTTCTGGGCTGCCCAGCTCATCAACTTTATAGACGGGTGCAAGCTTTTATACTTAACAGTGGACATTCTTGGTTGTGGACCATAGACAAAGTTTCTGTGATTTCTGTTCCTTTGTACTGGAGTTTAGCAGCCAACTATCCCGTGACCTTCCGCTGAGTGCCACCTGGGCCGTAGAGTCATATGGTCGATGGCTGAAGGAAGTCGTGCTTTAGCTGCTCTTCTGTGACTGAAAGAATTGAAACTCCTGTTCCAGTGTCTACTTTGAAGTTTGCGTTATAGAATTTACAGTGCAGAAGGAGGCCATTCGGCCCATCGAGTCTGCACCGGCTCCTGGAAAGAGCACCCTACCCAAGGACAACACCTCCACCCTATCCCCATAACCCAGTAACCCCACCTAACACATTGCCGTAACAGCTGTGCTCCAATCGCTCCCAACTGATCCTGTAATTTCTCCTGGGAATAGCACTACATTATCTATTTTGTCTTCAGCTTCTTGAATGGGAGATGATTTTAACTGTTTTTCCCTTTAATTTTTGTGTAAGGCGCTTTTTTCTGTGGCATACTGATTTTAAAGGGCCTCTCTTCTTGAAGAAATGGCACGCTGCAATTTTGGGGGGGGCATTGGTTGGTGCAGCCTTTTCCCACCACAATGAGAACACGGAATAATGATGGCTAGCACACACTCTACTATTTCCTAGTTTCGTACTCAGTGCACTGTTATTTCTCTGTCCTACGAATTGCACTGTGTCAGCCATTATTCTCCACATAATTTATTTTTTACTGAAGTAAAATATGTTTTTTCTTTCTCACTTCTGAACATAGAACATACAGTGCAGAAGGAGGCCATGCAGCCCATCGAGTCTGCACCGACCCAATTAAGCTCTCACTTCCACCCTATCCCTGTAACCCAATAACCCATCCTAACCTTTTTGGTCACTAAGGGCAATTTATCATGGCCAATCCAACTGTGGGAGGAAACCGGAGCATCCGGAGGAAACCCACGCAGACACGGGGAGATCGTGCAGACTCCGCACAGACAGTAACTCAAGCTGGGAATCGAACCTGGGACCCTGGAGCTGTGAAACAACTGTGCTAACCACTGTGCTACCATGCTGCCCGTGCTGGATAGGTTGATGTGGTAGGGGAGTGGGCCTAAGTAGGGTGATCTTCCGGAGGATCGGTGCAGACTCAATGGCCCGAATGGCCTCCTTCTGCACTGTCAGGATTCTATGATTTTAAACAATCTTGCCTTCCTAGTGTTCAATTGTTCAACAAATTTATTCTATCAACCAGCTCCTCTGCAGGTTATTTAAACCTGTTTTTAGGAGCTACGAGGATAAAAACATGTTCTCCTGACCTCTACCTCTCCAGCAGGTCTTCTGGGCTGTGAGAGAGAGAACAAGATGTCTCCTGAGATTTCCAATTCTCCAGTTACCACAAAAGGAGCTGGCCTGAAATTGGGTGGAATTGAACCTGGGACCCTGCCGCTGTGAAGCCACAGTACTATCCACTTGTGCTACTGAGGCACTCTCAATCACTACACGAAAGTTAGGTCAGTAATCAAAGGCTTTAATAAGCAGTGAACAATGGCAGCCTCCATGAGAAGTGTGCTCGCAAAATGGAGTCTCATCTTAAGTACTGTTTCCCAGGGGGCGTAGCCAGAGGCGGAGTCCCCCAGGGTTCCAAGCCTCTTAAAGGGGCAATGTATTCCAATCATCACAAGCCTCTTAAAGGGGCAAGGTATTCCGATCATCACAGCTACCCTGCTGCCCACCTTGCTGCCCTACCGTGCTGGCTACCTTATTAACAGCACAGCCTTCAATAGGGTCAAGCCTACTCTCGACTGTAGAAAATCTGATAGTGACTCCCCTCAGACTCCTACAGCAATGGGATCCTGAATTAATCAGTCTTTCAGATCTCCATATTTGCCATTTTCAGCTATCGATATAAATTATTAATGAAGTGTTCGCTCCCAGTCTTTGGGAGTGCCGATTGAACTGTGCCCCCTTTGTTTCATTGAAAACTAAAATAAGTATCAAAGGCTTTGTGGTCTTTTAATATGTTGCAGTCTCTTTATTTATGTCATTTTTGACCATTACGCCATCTGCACTACTGCCTGTGGCATAGAATAAGGTGCTGGCATGTTCTTTGCTAGATTTCTTTGCTCATCCCAATGCTGTCCTGTACCTGGTAAACCTGCAACATCAGTTTTGCCACTTGATCAGGCCCTTCCACATGGTCAAAGCACTCTAGTATGTACAGGACTTTCTCCATGGATTCCTCTCACCATTATTACGATCCCAGACCAGACCCCAACAGTGGTTAGGGTACTCGACCAAAATCCCAATATTTTAGTCTATTTTGTAAGACTGTGGGAACGAATACTTTGCTCCAGGAGTGATTGCACAAAAAATTGGGATTTGGTATTTGGCACCACCACTGCAGTCAAACACACTCTAACTCAGGCTTTTAACCCTTAAATTTCCAAACATTTTCCAAATGTTTATCATTTAAATATCTAAAATCCTGCATTCGCCACACCATAGCCTTCTTCTGGCATTTCATTGAAAATGTTCTTGCACTTGCACCTCTTGCTGCTTCTTCCAGTTGCTGGGTTCTGTTTGGGTTTTGAAAAATGCAGTTTTGTACTGCCTGATTAACTGGCTTTCTGCAGTCATATGACAATGTCATGAGGCTGCCTCTGGAGGCAGACATCAGTTCGATAAGGGCATCTCACTGGATACACACTGAAGAAGACAGTTGTCCTTATGCACGAAACATGAGACGGAATTTTCCCAAGCCATCGATAACACATGTGATGGCGGGCATGGTGGGAGAATATGGCAGGGGAGCCAGAAATCAGTTGCACGCTGGCGTGAATTTACACAGGATCTTCTGCTGGTGCGCACTATGGCTGGTGGGGAAACCTGCCAGAGCCTGATGTGAACCTCATTTACATCCAGTCAATTGGATACAGATGAAGACCCAACCCCCCCCCCCCCCCCCCCCCCCAAAAACACACACCAGATACTCCACCATGCCGGAGGGAAACATATTCGTATAGCATTGCGCGCAGATGTTGGGCCTCAGCTGAACCATGTCTGGAGCTGCCTCCGGAGTTCATGACAGAGGCTGCCCACAATCCTGGACCCTGGAACACCACAGGAGTGGGTCAGGGGTGACTCAACAGGTAGACCTTCTAGATCATGTGTCCTGGAAGGATTCCATCTTCTAGCCTCACTGTTTTCTTGAGATTCATCTTCATTTTCAGGAGGTTCACCTTCTTCCTTCAGATTTGTCTCTTTTTTATCGGACTGAAAACATACTGATGTAGAAAATTCTCTTGAACACTCTACATGAAACTTCCCCCTCCACTCTCTGCTATTCCAGTCTCTATTATGTTAATTAATGTCAGTTATTAAAATTGCTCCATAACCTTTGCAGCTCTCAGTAATTTCCTCGCAAATTTATTTGTCTATATCTTTCGCACTAGTTGGCAGTCTATTCTTTCTTAGCTCTAACCAAATAGATTATGTCCTTGACCTGTCTTAGAAATTGTCTCTCTCCAGCACTGTAACATTCTCATTTATAAATACTGTGATCCCCTCCACCTTCTGTTCCTTCCCTATCCTTCTTGAACTCCTTTGTATCCAGGAATATTCAGTACTCTAGCCCTGCCCTTTTTTTGAGCCAGGTTTCATGTTACATGGCATCATATTCCAACATGACGAATCAATGCCTACAACTCACAAAGCTATTTTCTCTTGTGCATTCACAGATATGGGCTGTTAAGCTAATTTAGATATAATTATATTTCTTTTTAAACTGACCCTGCCTAATACATTACTATATCTTACTCTAGTACCAACTATTTCGCCCAATTTTTTGTGCACCATGTTTTCCTCTCTAATATTATCGCCTAGTTCCCATCTCCCTGACAAGTTAGTTTAACGCCACATGCAGTGCCCCCCCCCCCCCCCCCCCACCCCCCACCCCCTCATCCCCATCACCCCCGCAATAGCATGAGCAGATCACCCCATAGGGACATCTGTCTCGGCTCTGTTCAGGTACAACCCATGGCTCTATATAGGTCCCATCTCCCCTAGAACCAGTCCCAATGACCCAGGGACTCCCCCCTTTGCCATCTTTCCAGTCATGCATTCATCTGCTGTATCTTCCTATTTTATACTCACTAGCACTAGGAATAATCTGAAAATTACTACTTTTAGTACTCTGCTTTCTAGCTTAAGCCCCTAAAATCTACCTCATCCCTCTTTCTATCTGTGTTGTTGAGTCACCCATTTGGATCATGACCACTTGTTGCTAATCCTCCGCACTCAAAGTGCCCTGCAGGTGTTCAGTGATATTATTGGCCCTTCTCTAGGCTGGTAACATTACCGCACTTAATTCATATTTGTGGCCACAGAAATACCTGCCTGTTCCCCTTTTCATAAAATTATCTTATCACGATTACTTTTCAATCTTCCTCCTGCCGCCTGTACAGCTGAGACAGCTGTGGTGCCGCAGATCTGGCTGTGGCTGCATTCTCCAGAAAAACCCTCACTCCATAGAATCTCTGCAGTGCAGATGGATGCCTTTGGCCCATCAGGCCTTCCAAAACTTCACTCTACCAGGCCTACTCCCCACCCTATTCCCATTACCCCATGCATTGATCATGGCCAATCCATCTCACCTACACATCTTTGGACAATCAGGGGCCAATCCACCTAACCTGCAAATCTATAGACTGTGGGAGGAAACCGGAGCACCTGGAAGAAACCACACAACTTCTTATAGGATTTTGATAAATGACATGAAAAATCTGCAATTGGCACACCTCAATGCACACTCTAATAAATAATTTATTTTAACTCATCTGCTTATTGATGCTCAGCTATCTGACTCAAATTGTGAATCAAGTTAAAAATGTTGGGCTGGATTCTTCAGTCGAGCCCGCCGCAAGATCACCAAAGACGGGCCGCGGACGATGTAAAGGTTAATTGACCTTGAGCAGGAATTTCCGGTCGCCGGGCGGGCGGGCTGAAGAATCCCACCCGTTATGTTGAAGCAGAAAAAGATGTGGTTTTTGTAAAGTTATTTAGTTAGCCTTTCATTTGTCTTTTCTCAGATCTAGAAACTGCAGCTATGATTAAATCAACACTTTTGCAAGGCAGAAATAAGTTATTTAAAGTAATCACCTCTGAATAACAAAGCAAACATACCCCCAGCTATTTTCTTCAGCAGCGAGTGTTTCAGTATTTCAGTCATTATCAGACTAAGTTACTGAGCATTATTTTAGGCAAATTCAATTGCTCAAAAGAGAACCTTTAACTATTTTAATGATGGCAAAATGACTAAACACTTTAATGGTAAATTTGGAGTGCAAATCAAGTACTCCATGCATGGAATCAATAGAAACATCAGCAGGCACCCAATAAAAACATAATGGAGGAAGTAGGTGTAATGCAAACTATAACTCAATATCAGCAGGATACCTGGTAAAACAAAATCCGCATGGATTAAATAACTCCAAAATTATTTTTTCCGGGTTGAAAACATTTAAAAAAAAAAACATTTTGTCACAATATTTATAGAGTTTGCAGAAAATTACACCTACTTAATGTCACATTTACAACATTACCAAAAAATGATTTCGCTGACAGCAATGACTATTATTTGTTTCTAAGACTGGTATTCTAACAGCACTGGACTGAGTAGATGCAGGAAGGATCTTCCCGATGGTGGGTGTGTCCAGAACCAGGGGCCACAGTCTGACGATATGGGGTAGACCATTTAGGACAGCGTTGAGGAGAAATTTCTTCATCCAGAGAGTGGTGACCCTGCGGAATTCGTTACCACAGGAAGTAGTTGAGGCCAAAACATTGTTTGGTTTCAAGAAGCAGTTAGAAATAGCACTTAGGGCCTAGGAGTTCAAAGGATATGGGGGAAAGGGGGATTAGGCAATTTAGTTGGATGAACACACATGATCATAATGAATGGCGGAGCAGCGTTGAAGGGCCGAATGGCTTCCTCCTGCTCCTATTCTTTCTATGTTTCTGTTTTATAACAGTTCATAAGCTATATTTGAATGCAACATTCGAGACTCTGCTTACACCAACTATTTTGAGAGGTTTATGGTTTTGCGATGTCCAGGCTCAAAGTAGTGAGGAGACCCTGAATTTTGGGAGTGGTTGCGGTATTAAATATAGGTATAGGATATCGTTTAATACCGGCAGCTGAAGCAAACCAGGTTAAGATAAGGCAAGAGAAGGGGCAGCACGGTGGCACAGTGGTTAGCATTGCTGCCTACGGCGTTGAGGACCCGGGTTCGAATCCCGGCCCTGAGTCACTGTCTGTGTGGAGTTTGCACATTCTCCCCGTGTCTGCGTGGGTTTCACCCCCACAACCCAAAGATGTGCAGGATAGGTAGATTGGTCACTCTACTTTGCCCCTTAATTGGAAAAAATAATTGGATACTCTAAATTTAAAAAAAGATAAGGCAAGAGAAATTTTTCATTAAAACATTATTTCCACAAATTATGCTCATGTTTACCCATTAATTCGAATTTTAGGGTGTTGGCAGACCGACGGAAGTCCAGGCTCTCTGAATTATTAGTTTCTTAAAGTCTCTTGGGCCAACGCTTCCACTAAGCTGGCTGAGAGCAAACGTGCAAAGTATTGTGTAGGCCATGTTCTGAGAGGTAGGAATGTATGTGGCCATACAATTAACATAAAGGGACAGCGTGCAGAAAAAAAGAGCTCTGCA
The DNA here is from genome assembly GCF_902713615.1 of Scyliorhinus canicula. NCBI lineage: Eukaryota > Metazoa > Chordata > Chondrichthyes > Carcharhiniformes > Scyliorhinidae > Scyliorhinus > Scyliorhinus canicula. The sequence continues at coordinate 168,778,839 of NC_052152.1, forward strand.
CAACAGCTAAATTTTAAAGGTAACATTGCTCTAAGTCCACAACTGAGACTCTGAAAATGCACATTCTCCCCATGTCTGCATGGGTTTCCTCCCACAGCCAAAGCTCTGCAGATTAGGTGGATTGGCCAAGCTAAATTGCTCCTTAGTGTCCAACGGGTAGGTGGAGTTATGGGGGTCAGTCAGGGGTATGAGCCTAGATAGGGTGCTCTTTCAGAGTGTTGGTGCAGACTCGATGGGCTTTATGGCGTCTTTCTGTACTGTAGGGATTCTATTATTCTATGAGGGAGAAGGGAATAGTGGGTTCTGATGATAGATTTAGATGAGGTATCATGAGGGGGTGGGGAAGCGCGAGTGGAGTTAAACACAGGCATGGACTGACTCGGCCATGTGGTGATATGCCTGGCACAATTCTGTATATAATTAACAATTTGGCATCCAATCAGCTGCTGGCATCAGACATTCATCACGTGACTTGAGATACCCGCCAGTTGGTAGTAGGACGTACGAGAGGATAGTCGCACTGAGAGTACTTCCAGGAGAATTCACTGAATTAATTTAGTAGCTATTATCTGTATAGTAATCCATTAGTTATCTTTACGTGTGTGTTAATAAATCATCTTTCTAGTTGAACAATTAGATGTTCTGTGAACATCATTACAATGGCCATATTGCAGAAGACAACAGGCCAAATGGCTTGTTTCTGCACCATATATCCTCTGTAAGGTAACTTGTACCTTGTGTTGTAAATGATGATTATTTACAAATGATATCAATTCTGGTTGAAAGGCAATAAAAAAAATGATGGGCTGGATTCTCCGTCCCACTGCCCCACATTTCTGCCCCAACCCACCGGCGGGATTCTCCGTTACACCAGCTGGTCAATGGGGTTTCCCAATGTGGGGCAGCACCACGCCATCGGTAAACCCCCGAGGCCTGGCAAAGCAGAGAATCACGCCGGTGGAGAATCCCGCCCCACGTTTTTTTAACCTTTGGTTTAAAATGAGAAAGTTTGGGTGCTCACGGCATGTCTACAGGGACAACATTGCATCACAATTTCTGTCTAGACATGAAACATCTGCCAAAGTCTATTTTCATTTTAGCAACATAAAGATTTCCATCTCATGTGGTATTTACAGAATGATTTTAGTGACTAACATTCTTCAGAAAGTTTTATAAGAGCTGAATTAACTAAACATCTGTGCATGATGAGAGCACCAAGCGGTGTTCTGTGGACACTGAAAATGTCGTAGGCTTGACTATTTTTCATAATTATATTTATGAATGCATTGCATTGTAATATTTGTAATTATATAGAAGCAATAGCTTAATATCATCTTTACGACAAGATCAAACTCCGTAAGATATGATTAAAGCTGGGCCTGCTGTACTCAAATTTTATTCAGTGAATCTTGGAGCTTCTAGGTCTGTGTGGTTCAGCTACTCAAGAAGAAAACTTGCAAGGATGTCAGGAAAGATAGACAATTATATTTCTTTAACCTTTCCAGTTGTTCCACTCTCTGCTCCTACCAAGATGCTGCTGGCCTGCTTGGTCTGCTTTTAAAGCCAGTGATTTAGCCCAGTGAGCTAAACCAGCTCCTGCATTGGTGCCAATTGGAAATGATTGCACCAATTCACCTAGGGTCATGGCTGATTCTTTACTGCCGTATTCAGTGAGTTATATGGCATAGGGGAAGGCCATGTGGCTCATTGAATTCATGGTAGTTCTCTGTGCAGCAATCTAGTCAGTCTTATTCCCCCACTCTATTCCTGTAGCTCACAAGTTTACTTCCCTCAAATGCCTATCCAATTTCCGTTTGAAATCATTGGCCGTTTCTGGTTGCATCCGCCACGCTCATGAGCAGTGAGTTCCAAGCCATTGCCACCTGCTGCGTGAAAATGTTCTTCCTGTATGTCTTGCTCAAAACTTAAATCCATATCTCCTGGTCCTTGTACCATCAACTAATGAGAAGAGCGTTTCTTTGTCTATCTTATTTAAACTTGTCACAGTCTATTACAACTGTAGCAGATCTCCCCTCAACCTCCCTTGCTTTGAGGAGAGAAACCCTGGTTTCTCCAACCTAAATCTATAGCTAACTTCTTTCAAATCCTCAACCATTCTGGTAAATCTTTCTGAAAATCTCTGCAGACAATATCCACTGCATTCCCTTTATCAACCTGCCCTGTTACTTCATCAAAACACAATCAAACACAATCTGCCTTTTACAAGTGCTTGTCCTCTTCATTGGTAAAATTGGAAATCCATAATCAGTGATATTACAACTGATATACATTAATTCTGTCCCCTTATTAATGTGCATGTGGTGGGGGGATGAGGGAAAGCCAAAATTGAAGGTCAAAACTCATGAATATGTATCGCGTAGGGCCCAATAGTTTGAATTTTACCAGCCTTTTGGTGACAGACTGCGAGGCGGTAAGAGTGGTAAAATGACATCAGGAGACAAGCCCAATATGTTCCTGCTACCATGGGATATTACCAACAATAGGAATGGTAGTGACTTGGTCAGCCACTGACTGAAGGCAGGCCGTCAATGAACCTAATAATTGGCCTGTTGATGTGTTACAAAGCCATTCTTTTAAATAAAATGACTTGATGTAGTTATTTGCAAACATTAACTAACTAATTTGGAGCAGGACAAAACAGAAAGCTGTTAGGATGGCTGCTGGGAGCTGGGTGACTTTCATAATATCTTCACAGATGCAGAATTACCTCAAGTCTCTGGAAAGTCTATAATTAAATGACCTTGGGTGGAGGTGCCCTCCCTAGAATGGACATACTGAGATGAAACCATCTGCAAAATTCACATCTCCTATTGTTAGTGCACATACCCAAATCTCAAAGTCCAGACTCCAAGGGGCTGATTTAGCCGCACCCAAATTGGTGTCAAGACGAGGCCGTTGAATCACACAAGAGGCCTATCGTGAAATTCACGACGCTCACACACAAAATTGGCCCGGATTTAACGGAGTCTCACGAGGCATCACGATCTGGATCTCACCCTCACTGGATATAATCCAGATCAGAATATTTAAATGATCCATTAGTTTCATTTAAATATGCATTTATGGGACTCTCCCGGTGTGCCCCGGGGGTGGGGGGGGGGGGGGGGGGTGGGGGGTGTCTCCCATGCCATTAGAGACCCCCTTATGGTCAGGGGCAGAGCAGAGTGGCACTCAGAAACTGGCAACCGGGCACCTTGGCACTGCCAGCCTGGCACCCTGGCAGTGCCACCAGGACAACCTGGAAGTGCCAGCCTGGCAGGATGCCTGGGGCAGCATTGCCAGGCTGCCAGGGGCATTGCCAAGTTGGCAGTGTCAGGGTGCCTGGGTGCCAGATTGGCACTGCCAGTGATTGGGCCCAGGGGGTCTTATTAGGTGGCAGGAGTGTCCCCGGGGTCCTCCTAAAGGTTGGAAAGGGGGGTCGAAAGCACGAGTAGGGTAAATAGATCGGGTAAATAGATCGGGGCAGCAGACAAAATGGCACCCTGATCTATGAGGAGCCTTTCCTGCTGGCCAGCTGAAGTGAGCAAGAAATGACTTTAGTGCGGCCTCAGCGGAGAAAAACTCCCCAGAGCCAAAAAAGGGCAAAGCGCCGTTAAATAGCAATATGTTTGTCGACGCTCAACCGCCAAGAAATACCCTGCTAAACACGCCCAATACCGGACATAGTAGATTTTGTTCCAGTTTAATCACACCCCATGTCTCTGAGTGACACGTAAGGAGACCTGCAGAGGAACCAATTCATCACAAATGGTGTGAACAATAACCATTCATTGCTCATAGTCCAGCTTTTGACAAGCTCAAGCCCTGTCTGCTCTTTTTGACATCCACGGACTGCAAGCAGAGATTGTAAAAGAACTCAACCCATCAACTGCTGTCTCCGGAAGAATAGATAAAACGTTCATCTAAATCTTAAACCGGATCGATGCCGAAACCTGAAAGACCACCAAGCTCATCCTAGATCCACCCAAATCACAAACCAATGTGAACCGTACCAGTTTAATCTTTGTTGTACTTTTAACAATATCACTTGTGTGTGCATGCGTGTGTTACAATAAATACCATTTTGTTTTCTTTTTAGAAAAACTCAAGAAAACCTGTCCTTTTGTGTCTTTTGCAGTCACAGTACATAAATAGTTCAACACTTACTGAACTGACAAGCATATCCTTTCAAAAGATAACCTGTTGTGGTCGAATGAGTGGCAGAAACAGGAACCAGTGCACCTCCCCTCAGCTGACCGTAACAGGTGCCGTAGTTTTACGAGTCTTGGAACTGTCGTTTCTAAAGACTTTGACATCATCTGGTTCACCACATACTACTTACAATTAGTTCTATAGGACACAACAAACTAAAGTGGCTTAACTTTATATAAAGATGTTCATAAAGCTCATGCCTTTACACAAGACTTTATCTGTATCATAAATGTTACATTATATAAGGTATAATAAGGTTATATAAGTAAATTACGGCTGTACCAGTCCACATATATTTATTTACTGATTATAAAAAAGGTGAGAATACTGTCAGACGTCTTCTAAGATGCTTTTCATATTTTCATTCATTGGAATTACACATTTCCAAATTAGCTCGTCGCCATCAACTTGTATTCCATAAATGCTGTTTAAATTACTCTACTCTTTGGTTCCTCCATTGAAGTGTCTGCAGAGCTGAAATATTTCACTATCATTGTGCTTTTGTTCAATTGAGAAGAGGGCTTTTATTCCCCCATAAACATTCAGTGGGATTCTCCAAACCACGCTGGGCCGGAGAATCCCCGTGAGGGGGTGCGAATCCCACCCCGCCGCCGGATGCCGTATTCTCCGGCGCTGGTTTTCGGGCGGGGTTCACGTCACGCCGGTCTGGGGCCATTGGCTGCTGCCCCCCCAGCAATTCTCTGGCCCCAATGCGCCAAGCAGCAGTCCATTTTTGGCCAGTCCCGCCGGCGTGGATTAGACATGGTCCCACACGGAGGGACCTGGCAGGTAAGTCGGCTGGTGCGGTCCTCGGCGGAACGCGGGGAACGCGGGGGGATCCGACCCCGGGGGAGCGTCCTCACTGTGGCCTAGCCCGCGATCGGGACCTAACGAATCTGCGGGTGGGCCTATGCCGTGGGGGCACTTCTTCCTTTCGCGCCGGCCCCTGTAGGGCTCGGCCATGGCCGGCGCAGAGAAGACAACCCCCTGTGCATGCGCCAGAACGCGGCCGATCTGCGCATGCGCGAGATCACGGCAGCCCTTCGGCACATGCGCTAACTTGCGCAGTCCCTTCGGCGCTGGCTGGCGCGGCGCTAACCTCTCCACCATCCACCTCGCCCCTGGAAGTGCTTTCGGGGGCTGTTGACGCCGGAGTGGTTCGCGCCGGTTTTCCTGCCGGCATGGGGACTTAGTCCCTAAACAGGAGAATTCTGCCCTTTATCTTTTTTTTAAATTTAGAGTACCCAATTATTAATTTTTTCTCCAATCAAAGGAGCAATTTAGCGTATCCAATCCACCTAACCTGCACATTTTTGGGTTGTGTGGGGGAAACCCACGCAGACACGGGGTGAATGTGCAAACTCCACACGGACAGTGACCCAGGGCCGGGATTCGAACCCGGGTCCTCAGTGCCGCAGTCCCAGTGCTATCCACTGCGCCACATGCCGCCCCCACCCATTATCTTTAGGATTTATCATGAACACCATACAAGAGTTGCAATTTCCTTCAATAGCATACCTGTCCTATAACCAGTGCTGTTCAGATACACAGCAAATGTCCGCTGTTCATGTGTGGCCTGCCAGGAGGAAGATGAGCAGTTCTCGTTATTTGTGTAGGTATTGTGGTTATGGACATATTTCCCTGTCAACATAGAAGATCTTGAAGGGCAGCACATGGGTGTTGTCACGAACGCATTTGTGAAGTGGGCCCCTCCTTGCTCCATGATCCTTCTGGTCTTGTTCATCACTTCCAAAGATCCTACAAAGAATTAAAAAATTGATATTACAATCGCAGAAATAAAGTTCTCAGCATTAGCTACAAACGTTAAGCTTGGTACGTCTGAAAAATATCCTGGTGTGTGATTTTCACTTGAAGTAATATTGTAAAACATCCGAGAGAGTTCATAATGGGCGGTTGAATCGTTACCAGCAGTTTTACATTTTCACCCAAAGTTAAAATGACTCTACTTTTTAACAGATTACATTTCTTCCATATCTCTAAATAGTACTTCCATTGGATTTGCCATTATCAAGGAAGCAATTATGAGTTGCCATGGACCCTAATCATGTCTGCATCTCTGCCTCTAACACTAAATGAAACTTACTATAGATCACTAGGCCAAAACCAGATGTGCAGTTTCCATCCATAGACACAGATAAATACCACTGCCCTCTAATCTGTTCTGTCTATATTTTCTTTTTAAGTCTTTCAGTAATTATATTTTCTTGATTGCAGGGCTTTGTTTTGCTATTCCTAGATCAGATTTTCTACATTGCAGCCAGGCTGCCTGAACACAGGCCTGGGTGAACCATTTCTAATCTGTGTGTCCAACCAGGCCAGCCAGGGCTCTGTCTAAGTCTTAATCCCCTATGTTGCCTTCACCTATACCCAATTTCGAAGATGTTCAGGCCCATCCAACCTGATTCAGCCTGTTGCCCGATCACTATCCACTTGCTTAGCAATTTTCTCTTATCTTCCCAATACACTCTGCAAACATCCATTCAATAATACTGTTTCATGGAGCATTTATTTTCGCCTTCCTGAGATGAATATAAGGCAACAGCAATTTTTATCAAAATGTACGATCATTCTTGAATATCTAAGAATGTTTAGATGGTGGTAATATTGAAAAGAGCCAGGAAATCGGAGAAATTTCTAACTGCCACTGGATTCACAAATATTTTTTTCAAAATTAGTTTTATTTAATTCCTACCTGCATAATCACCGTTCTCTCTACTGCAACACACCTCTCATCTCCACCAACTGCCTGCTTTATTCCATCTGCTCTCTCCCTGCATTCTCTGATTTCACTGGACCTAATGTTTACATTATGTCTTGATTTCACTTTACCTCAATTCCTCAAGAGTGAATTCATTGGAGATTAGCTCCCAAAGATTCAGCCATGCCCACATTTGCTTTCACCTGTCACGCTCACATCACACCTTTCTGTCATATACAATTAGGGAAACTAATTATAGGCTAATATATTATAATGATTGCCATAAATGTTAATTTCTTCCCCAAATCGTTTCCAAATGAAAGAATGGCAATCATTTTTAAAAATAATTTTCAGTGCAGGGGTTAGAATATTTATAACTTTTAAAAATAACACTTTACAACAGATTTGGAAAAAAAACAAAGTCAAACATTTCATATTGCAGCTTGGAGAGGAAGTCAATTGTAAGTGATCTCAACCTTCATGGTCCCCTCATCAAACAATTAAACTCTGCTAGTCAGAGGCTATGGGTGTGATTTACTGCCACATTCCGCCCGAATCTAAATGGGATGCGGCCAGTAGATCCCAGGAGAGCCCTCTCCCGGGATTCCCGACAGTTGTTACGCCTTGCGAAATCTAACCAGTTCTCACGAGACAGCACGATATGGATCCCGCCAACAGTGGTTGCATAGTTTTTTTTAATTTTAGAGTACCCAATTCTTTTTTTCAATTAAGGAGCAATTTAGGCTGGCCAATCCACCTACCCTGCACATCTTTGGGTTGTGAGGGTGAGACCCACGTAGACACGGGGAGAATATGCAAACTTCACACAGACAGTGACCCAGGGCTGGTAATTAACCCAGTACCTTGGCGCCGAGAGGCAGCACTGCTAACCATTGCACGACAATGGCGCCCCTGAACTGCATAATTAAGTGAGCTTGAAAGCTCACATAACTATGCCTATTCCAGACTCAATGGTCACCTGGCATCTACGGGCCTCGTCAATGAGACTCCAGCTGGGTGCTGTTCAGCACTGGCCTCCAAAAATGGGGCAGGTGGAATAGCACTTAGGGGGGGTTCTCCCAGGCGATCAGTGGCCCCTGGGTGATCTGCCTCTGGGCTGGATGGCATCTTGGCATTGCTGATGCCACCAGGGCACCTTGACATTGCCAGCCTGGCACTCTGACGGTGTCATATAGGCAGTGCCATATGATGCCAGCCTGGCACTGCCAGGGCACCCAGATGGCACTGCCAAACTGGCTGGAGCATTGACAGGGTGCCACATTGGCAGTACCAAGGTGCCAGGCCAACCCACATTTACCGTTGAGACGGATTATCGGCCACTAGTTGCAATCATTAAAAAGAATCTCAACTGATTATCTCCAAGAGTACAGCGTCTCATGAGGAAGCTTCAAAGATACGACTTTGAACTGATACACATGCCTGGCAAACATATAGAGGTAGCAGATGCGTTATCCAGAGCTCCAACAGCAGCTCTACTGGAGAAGATGTACAGGCTGACATAGACATGTTGACTGATGCACTGCCAGTATCAGAAACAAATTGTCGAAGAGACAGCAAAAGATGAGGCGTTGCAGATCGTAATACAAAACCTTAACAATGGTTGGCCTAAAGGTTCATGCACAAAATATCATGAAATCAGATCTGAGCTAAGTGTAGCAAATAGGCTACAATAAAGCAAGAATGAATTGTGATTCTGCAGTCTCTACACAGCGATTTGCTAAAACGGATTCATGAGGGTCACCTCGGGATTGAGAAGTGCAAACGGAAAGCACTTGGTATAAACAAGAATATACAAGATATGATAGAGAAATGTGAAACGTGTTGAAAGTATCAGCACTGGCAAGCGAAAGAAGCAATGAACATAGCTGAAATACCATCAGCTCCATGACAAAAATTTAGAATGGATTTATTCTACCTCAAGGCAAGGAATATCAGATAGTCGTTGACTATTATTCGAATTTTTCAGAAATAGCCCTTCTGTCAAGTTGTGTGATAATGCATACAAAATCGATGTTTGCAAGACATGGCATACCTAAAACGTGGTGAGTGATAATGGTCCATGTTTTAATTGCAAAGAATGGCAAGAGTTTGCTATGCAATATGATTTTGAACGCAGTACGTCGAGTCCATTATACCCACAATCGAATGGTGAAGCAGATAAGGGAGTTCAAATAATAAAGCAACTATTTAAAAAGACTATGGACTGCAAAACCGTATCTAGCTCCAATGAGTTATAGAATTTCACCTTTAAGTTGTGAATTGTCACATGCAGAGTTACTGATGAATCGCAAGCTACATACCACATTGCTATTCCACACAAAGACAAGGCATAACAAAAAGTTAAGACGTAATCTGGAATCTCAGAAGCAAAAACAGATGGCATACTATGATAGAACAACCTGGAGTCTTAAACCTTTGTTTCCAAGCGATGTCAGTAGCATGGTTAAAAGATCCACAGTTTGGTAAACAATAGTTTAGTTTATCCACAGTTTATTTAACATTAAATAACTAGTCTCGAACTAGATGTTCTGTCATATATTGATTCATTTATTATCATACTGCACAAACATAACATCGGGGAGGGGGGGGGGGGGTTATAGAGGGGGCCAAAGTAGCAAAAATGTGGCATCAGATAGTGGGATAATGCTGGGAACTACCCGCTAATCCCACCCAGAATGGACTCTGTGTTTTTAGATTAAATTGCGCCCTATTTCTATTCAACCGTAGTTAGACTTTATGACCTTGAACAACAAAGATTCACTTCAATAGTCTAACAGTATATCGAGCATCATGTGCTATATACCTCTGCTCTTAGAAAACATAATATTGTCTGACTACTGTGTACACCCCACAGAAGGTACATTTTTCAAAACATATACCAGCATGCAGGAGATTTTATACTCTCGATGTTACATTTTTGAAAAATAAATGCAAAGCAATTTTAGTTCTTGGGTGCTTCTTAATCTCCACTTCTAACCTCCCCTATGGAACCACTTCTAACCTCTCACATTGAACTTACAAATGTCTTCCGATTTGCAAAGTCCTCTAACCAAACAATGGCTAACCTCCCAAAAGACATTAGCCTCTGTTTGTTTAATAATAAATAGCCAAGGGCAGCATGGTAGCGCAGTGGTTAGCACTGCTGCCTCATGGCACTGAGGTCCCAGGTTCGATGCCGGCTCTGTGTCATTATCCATGCAAGGTTTTCACATTCTCCCCGTGTTTGCGTGCGTTTTGCCCCCACAACCCAAAGATGTGCAGGGTAGGTGGATTGGCCACGCTAAATTGCCCCTTAATTGGAAAAAATGAATTGGGCACTCTAAATATTAAAAAAAGGAATAAATAGCCAAAAGTAACCTTAAAAAGGAACATGAGACACAATTTTAACTCGTGTAAGTAAGAACCTATTCACTTACACAAGTTAAAATCACCAAGTATAATAATACATTGGGTATTTAATGGTGCAATTAATATTCTTTCCCTTATAAACTCCTGGAACCCTGGAGCTGTGAAGCAATTGTGCTAGCCACTATGCTACCATGTTGCCTCCATTGCACATGCAAATTTTAGACCATAGTTAAGAAAAAGAGAACTGCACTGGGAAACATTTCGTTCATCAGAAAATTGGTTCTAACTGGCCCCAAGAATAAAGTCAGGCCGACTGCTCGCTAAACCTTTCTGAAAATAAATCTCCCTCTAATTAACTCAGGAAGGCCAAATAATTATACTTTGTGGCCTAAATATTTTACAAAGTTCCACATAGCTGCACTTTAGTCGCCAAATAATATATGCATTATTACAGGGTACCATGCTCTTTTCTTTATAGAATATCCATTACTTATTGTAAGAAGCTAGTATATAATATATTATGCACAAATAAATACAAGTCAATATTCAATGGACACCAAAATACAAACTTACTATTCATTTTAAAAAGATGGCATCCCAGTTAAAAGCAAAGAAAGAGACTTTTACTTATGTGGCATCTCTAAGTCTCACAAAATTATAATAATAATAATCGCTTATTGTCACAAGTATGCTTCAGTGAAGTTACTGTGAAAAGCCCCTAGTCACCACATTCCGGCACCTGTTCGGGGAGGCTGGTATGGGAATTGAACCCACGCGGCTGGAATTGTTCTGCATTGCAAGCCAGCTATTTAGTCCACTGTGCTAAACCAGCCCCTGGTTTATCCATAGGTACTTCACATTTTGTCAGTTGTTTGGTGTGCAATTGTTATGCAGAGAAATGTGAAAGCCAGTTTTGTGCCCAATGTCAACCAATAAATAGCAATGAGATTAATAAGTGATCAATGTGTGTTTTGGTGTTGTTAATGTGGGCTATGAGCCCTGGAGATTTCACTCCTCTGACTAGTGTCATCGGATTTTTAAATGTCATCCTGTACCACCGGAATGGTTTAATGTCCCCTCTGAAGGACAGCAGCTCTGATAATATAGCACCCCAACATTACAATATTGGAGTTTCAGCCGTAAATTACGTGTTCAAGTCCTGGGGAATGAGTTATTTGTTTCAAACGTCACTGACAGGAAGAAGCGATTTTCAGATGGTAAAGGTTCAATTTGCGATGCATAGGGCCCATTATTGGTTTCAGAATGAAAGTCATAGAACAAAGGCCACAGCACTTTCACATATAAAATCACATTGACTGACAATGTGTCCAATTTATCACATTTAACAATTGAGTTGATGTTGAGAATTACTGATTGGGAGCAAATAGAGAACCTGCTTTTGGGAGCAAATAGAGAAAAAATGTACTGGGCTCTTAAAAGTTGACTAACAAGCAACGGGCATGCATTTACCACATTTACAGAAACTTCCATAAGACAGGTCATGGCTAAGGTCCTCTTCTGCAACTGGTTAACAAAAGGTTATTTTCTCCACCTAATCTCGAGCAAAGTCCCTTTGCAGGGCAAGGTCATGCATAATGCATTTAGTTGAAATCATCTTGAAAGAGGAGCAAGCATAGAGCAAAACTTTCAGTGCCTATTTTATACAGGTAGAGTTTGTGAACTCAGTTCACACCAGAGGGAGAGACAAGTTTAACAGTTTTTAGACCTCAATATAATTGGAATTCCATGGGGTACATGAAGAGACTGCGAGTGGATCCCCCATTAATAATTCTTCTTCTTCGGCAATCACTCTCTAACAAGTATGATTATCCACCCAAGAAACTCCCTGGGCGCGATTCTCCGCAAATGCGGAGAGTCGTAAAGGCTGCCGTGAAACTGGCCGTGTTTCACGGCAGCCTCCGCGCCCCCTCCGGGACCCGATTCTCCCCCCCGGTCGGGGCTAGCAGCGCGGACGGCACTTTGCGGCCATTTTCACGAACGGTGAGAGCAGGTGTGTTTGCGTTCGTGAAAACGGCCGTAAAGGCCTGGGAACTCGGCCCATCGACCTGGGGAGAATCGCTGTTCGCCGTAAAAAATGGCGAGCAGCAATTCGTGTCATGGGGCGGCCGTGGGGGGGGGGGGGGGGGGGGGAGAATAGCGGGAGGTCGGGAAAAATGTCGGGAAGGCCCTCCCGCTATTCTCCGACCCGTCGTGGGCAGCGGAGAATCGCGCCCCCTATTACTGGTCATGGGTTCTGTCTTGCTGATCAGTCCGATCCCAGAGCTGCATGTTTGACTGTACACTTTGTACTGTGTTTCCAGGAGGTGGGATCAGTCCTTGGACTCTAGACCATTGGTATTCCTTTCACAAGCTCCTTTTCCAGGCCTCCTCTTGTGTCTCTTCAATCAGGAGGTTCCTCCAAGTGGGCCTCTTCTGAGATAGGGTCTCCGAGGCATTGACATTGATGTTGCATTTCTTGAAGTAAGCCTTCAGGGTGTCTGTGAAGTGCTTCCCTTGTCCTCCTCTTGCTAGGGAGCCTTCCTTTAACTGGGCAAAGAAGATTTGCTTTGAAAGTTTGGACTCTGACATCCTAAGCACATGGCTGACACAGCGGAGTTGGTTTTGGATGATCATGGCCTCGATGCTGGTGTTCTTGGCTCATTCAAGGACACTGATGCTAGTAAGCCTGTCCTCCCAGCTGATGCGGAAAATGTGTCTCAGACAGCGCTGGTGGTACCACACCTGGGGCTGGATTCTCCGTCGGGGGGTGCTCCATTTAGCCGGAAGCCCGGGGTGGTTTCCCGAAGGCATGGAGCTGCCCCACAAAGGGAAACCCCATTGACCGGCCAGCGTAATGGAGAATCCCAATGGCATGGTGAACCTGAAATGTGGCGCAGCGGGGTGGAGAATCCAGCCCTTGGTGCTTGAGGTGGTGTCTGTACATTGTCCTGGTTTCTGAGCCGTATAGAAGATTTTTACACGAGGAACCTGGTATCAGCGCAGTTACAGTGATTGTCAAAGACTCTCATGCTTTGGGTCCAAAGGAGGTGCTCATGGATTGTATACGATGTTGGATCTCCGCAGCAATATAAGCCCTGGAGAAGAGGTCACCCCCCAGGTATGGGAAATGTTCCACATTTGGGGGCATTTCTTCATTGATCTTGATGGAGGGAGACCGGATTTTACCTTGGGATGGGCTGCTAATGGACTGGAGTCTTCTTGAGGTTAAGGCTGAGACCAAGTCTTTGATATGCTTCCGTGAAAGTGTCAAGCATGGCTTGGAGATTCTCTTTTGCTGGAGTGGAGATGGTGATAGCATTGGATACTGAAGCTCCATGAGTGATGTCAGTCTCATTTTCTTCTTGGATTTCAATCGGTTGAGGTTGAAAAGTTTTCCTTCATCCTGTAGATAATATCCATTCGACAGGAAAGCTTGCTCTTGACAAGGTGAAGGATGGTAGGGATGAAGACAGAGAAAAAGGGTGGGGGCCTTGAAACATCACTGCTTGACTGTGAAGGTATCTGTCTTCTTTCCATTGGTGAGGACCGTCACCAACAACTTATCGTGGTGGAGTTGGAGAATGTTTTTTTTTAAAATTGAGAGTACCCAATTATTTTTTCCAATTAAGGGGCAATTTAGCGTGGCCAATCCACCTACCCTGCACATCTTTGGGTTGTGGGGGTGAAACACACGCAGACACGGGGAGAATGTGCAAACTCCACATGGACAGTGACCCAGGGCCGGGATTCGAACCCGGGTCCTCAGCGCCGTAGGCAGCAATGCTAACTGCTATGCCACCGTGCTGCCCCGAGTTGGAGAATGTTGATGAATTTCTTTGGACAGCCAGCTTTTGAGAGGAACTTCTATAGCACTTCTCAATTGACTGAGTCAAAAACCTTGGTCAGATCGATGAAGGCCATGAGAGTGATTGATGCTGCTCCTAACATTTGTCATGTATGCTGTTTCATGGTTTGGTCCGAAGCCAGACTGGCTTTCCAAAAGGATTTCTTCATAGTCTGGGAGAAGGCATCTAGTGAGGGCTCTGGCGACGATCTTCCCGGCGATGGAGAGTAGAGAGATTCCTCGTTAATTCCCATAGTCCGCTTTGTCTCCTTTCTTGAAGATGATGGCGATGATGTCATCCCTGAGGTCGGCAGGAATTTTTCTCTGTCTCAGATTTTCAGCAGTAGCTGATGGAGATGATGGGTGATCTCTTCTCCGCCAAGTTTGAAAATCCATTGGGATCCCATCCGCTTTCACAGCTTTTCCATTCTAATGTGTTTAATGACTGCTTCAACTTTGACCATTCTTGGTTGGAGTCCAAGATCATTTTTGATGGGGAGTTGGGGGAATTCCCTCAAACAAATCCTCATCTATGGTTATAACATGGCTTCTAGGGCAGCACAGTGGCGCAGCGGGTTAGCCCTGCTGCCTCACGGCGCCGAGGTCCCAGGGTCGATCCCGGCTCTGGGTCACTATCTGTGCGGAGTTTGCACATTTCCCCCGATTCTACATGGGTTTCGCCCCCACAACCCAAAGATGTGCAAGGTAGGTCAATTGGCCACATTAAATTGCCCCTTAATTGGAGAAAATGAATTGGGTAGTCTAAATTTATATTAAAAAATAACATGGCTTCGAAGATCTTGGAAGTGTTCTCTCCATCGAAGGTCAATGTTTTCTCTGTCCCTCAAGAAGGTCCCGTCCTTGCTCTTGTTTGTTGTTATAGACCTCAATATAATTTGAATTTCCATGTGGTACATAAGGACTTTACCCTTCCAGGCACAGAAACATTAAAATAAACCCACTTAAAATAATACCTTATTTCTAATGTTTACCATTACAAATATAAATCCCATAAAACTGTCTTTATTTTCCTAACAGCTCCCCTAGGCGATCCGCTCACTCGGTGTGCCTTGGGAGACCAGTCGTGAGTCATGCCGTTCTGCTGTCACACCAACATGGATGGATTTTATGATGGGGGAGGATGACTCCAGTGTAGAGCCTGATAATTATATGTTAATATATATTCAAATGATGTTTCCAACTTTAAATGTCACTGACAATGGTAGTGGACATAAGACAAAATTTCACAGTTCTCGGTAGATTTTCTGCTCCCGTCGCTGAACCTGCCCAACGTGAGCGGAAAGTCCTGGCCATGAAGTAAGATTTCTGGTGCCTGTGTGATATAGGCAGCGTCCTCGCACTCAGCACAACTGCCTTTCATGTGTCTTATGCAGCAGCGATCCGATTTGACCAATCATCTGTCAGAACGTCATTTTGTTAAACTTCCCATTAACCATTTGATACCTCCAGATTTAATTGTCCTTCATTCGGGTTTAGCCTGCTGCGACAATTGGAAGACGTTAGGAATATTGGATTCCAGGTAATGGTCAATTTAAGTGTTAAAACTTTGGGGTTAGAATGTGTTTGACTGCAATGGTCATGTTTTTAGAAAATAATTTGGTTTTGCATGGACTGGGTATTTTGGCAGCCAGAAAGTGAAATTGACAAAGGAATGTGTTTTTCAGTCTAGGCTAATGGACTATGGTTTGACTGGGAAAGTGTCTAGCGAGTTAATGTGCTTTGCAGCCTGCAGAGATTATTTGTTTTTGAGCTTGGGGAGATGAGGTCGTTGCTGGGTGGAGCCAAGGAATGCAGAGAGACATTTTGAGAAGCTGTGGAGAGAAGCAGAGTTTTTGGAGAAAGCTGTGGAGAGAGGCAGTTTTGTGGCGAGAGGGAAGTTGAATTCTGATCAGCCTGATGCTGAATCCACAATTCTCCCACAGTGAGATAGATTGAGAGCTGTATGTTTATTTTCCTCTTGTTCAATGGGAAATTGAGTAGTAGCATTTAAGGTGTAAATTGGAAGCTATTCTTTTTGGGTTTGAAGTTAACAATGTTTAATATTGTAGTCATAATAAAGTTTTGCTTGAACAATAACCAAGTCCGATTTCTTCATGCAATCATTCCTGGGGCGAATCATTCTTTCTGCACGTTCTTACAATTAAACTAAAATATTGGGGTTTCACTCCAGTCTACCAGCCACTGTTGATGTCTGGTCTGGGATTGTAATACTGTTATTTCCTTTTTCTCCACGTACACATTTTTGGAAAGGCTTATGACTGGTTAATAAACATTTTTGGTTCAAGAAATGGCGAACTATTGCCCCAATATCCAGCCTTTTGTGTGACTCGTTCTTTGAATTTTCACAACATTCCTTCAAGAGCTCTCAGCTGTACTCCGTGCCTAGGCTAAAATCTGCAGACAATAAATCCTAACTATAGAAATGAGCTGAAGATGCAAGGCCAGCTGTCTCTCCTGCTTATAGGACATACACATAACACATTTGCAGCCCTGTCAACACTTTGACAAGACCACAAATACACAGTGCACGAGGTTCTCAACGATGGTCTGTTACAATGCAGAAAGCTCTCCCTCATGTATAATTTGTGCGAGAATGAGATCAAATTGATGACATTTTCATTGCTCTGGGACTAACTGAATGAATCTGAAGGAGGACCCATTATAGATTTAGTAATAAAATGTGAATGAGTTGGTTAATATTCTTGCCAGTGCAACAGCAATAAAATGCAGGATCCATTTTTAACATTTCATCAAAATATATCACTGTGATTGAAGAGATCCTCTTTCAGTGTGAGATAGGTTCAGGTCAGTTGACGCCATTAAAGTGAAATTAATGAATGTATTGCATTACACTGAAAAAGAGTAGAGTTTCGTTTGGATTTAAAGTGGTTATTTAAAAGGGATATGAATGGAACTGTAGATTATACATAATATGCTGGTCCTGCTGGGAGCTACATGTTTATTCAAAAATACTTGCTAATTGGTGACTTGAATACTGGACTTGATTGTAACTAGAAGTAGATTTGCTGGGCGAAGGACTGAAAGTGGACAGTACAATTGATAGTTGCAAAGGAAGAAACACCTAATGATTTTAATGGCTGGACCTCATTTACGTGGAACTTGTTGGTAGGAGTGAGATTCAGGCAAAATCCCAGCAGTTTCAAGCAAATGTGATTGCTGTGCCATAGACAGGGATGAGAGAGAAGTGAAACACCAATTCCCATTCCCTTATTGCCCAGAATTAGTGTGTTTTTTTGAAAAAGGAAGATGTGTGCATTTCAACCCTGGAGTGCGAGGTCAATTGGGATAACCAACATAAAACTTTAGTGGTTTTAAATAAAGAGGATTATTTATTCATGCATTGAAGCTGAAAGCCTACACTACATCACTTACACAATCACACACATGTACCCACATACTCGCTCAAGAGGGAAAATACAGCTACAGAGGATAGGGCACTTCTACCAATTGCAAAAAAAAAAGAACAGTTGACACGTAAGGCAGCATACATTGCGTAGCTGTGAAGAAAGCATTTTCACTCTTCAAGGGTAGTCAAGGTGAATTCAAATAACTGAAGTCATATCAGGATTACTGTAGGATTCCCTCAAAAAAAGTTTGTTCAGTAGGTCACAAAATGAGTTGCTTGAAGTCTTCTTACCAGGAAGTCAAGTTTCTGTACTGGTAGACTTGAATATTTACAGGGTGGGAGATATTGCGATCTCCAGATTTTAAAGGTGTAGATGTTGATGCTTTTTTCTTTTGCTGCTGCTATTTCTTACATGTTATTTGGAGACTGACTGGTTTCTCCCTGGTTCTTGGGGTAATATTTTTTATCTGTAGGTAGCTTTAGTCACATGATCAATATTTCTACTGCCTGCCACCCCCCCCCCCCCCCAGAATAATTAAAAGTTAGAAGCTATTGCAATGCAATGGAGAATGGATGGTGGCCAGTCACACACACTTATGATGAACTGGTTTCTCTACAGTTCTCTTTGTTAAGTTTAGATTTCAGAGTCAGGAACACTGAAGTCCATTGATCATGAGTTTTGGATACGTCCATAAACATTAGTGGTCTCACCTTGGGTTTGTCCATTCAAGAGAGATGCAATCCACCCATTGTCATGCAATCAGAAATCTTCCAGAGACTTGAGGTAGTCTGTGCCAAAACTGCTAAAGTTACCTGACCCTAGGCAGCCACCTTAATCACATCTCAATGCCCAATTTTTAAAAGAAAAGATTGTTACATAACGTAGATACTGAATACAATACATGATTAATGCTATGATTATGACATGCCTTTACTGTGAATGACACCTGCCTCCAGTTTAGATCAGAACACATGCAAACAAGTTCCCAATTCTAATTTAACAATCTCTATACTCCATTTATGCCAAGTGCATTAGAGTTGAAGTTCTTCAGCTGTTTTACAGGTTCCTTAAGTTAAACGATGTATTTTTATCCATCACTGCAGTCAGCCAGCCCCATTCATCTTTCCCATTTGTGTTGGGAGGCGTGAGGATGGGGCAGGGAACAACAACAGTGCCTCAGTTGTCAACAACTAATCCTTCACTCACTACCATTTCCCCATGGCCCAGCTTTTGAATAGAAAGCTTGCCCCTCCGGCAATTGGACTGAATAACCTGCTGTCCTCCGCAAGGTTTCGGCTGCTCTGACCTGGAAAGTTTGGTTTGCTTCTCAGTTGGCGGAATTCAGAATTTTATTTGCTCTCTCATGTTTGCATGTAAAATTGCCTCGGAAATGTCACATAACTGCACAAAGTTATTTCAGGAACTACCACAAAAAGAAATCAGAAATGTGTGAACATCCAGAGCAGGAAAAAAAAAGATAGTTTTGCAGAGATGTCTCGAGAACACAAAATTGAAAAGATGTTTAACAATGAGCACTTGTGGGAATCAAAATAGCTCAAAGGAGAAAGGAAGTCTTGGGTTTATAAAGCATCTTTCATGACCTGAGGACTACCCAAATCACTTTATAGCCATTGACATACTTTTGAAGTGTCGACACTGCTTATCTGTAGAAAGTGTGACAGCCAATTTGTGCAGAATCAGGTGCTGCAACTAGCATGATAACAACAGTTGGATAATCTAATGTGGTGCTTGTTATTGGAGGGATAAATATTGGCCTGGACAACTGTGGAGAACGTACATGCTGTTCTTTGCAATTAAGTCTTATCCATCCACCGAGGTAGAAAGATGGGCTTCAATTTCACATTTCAGCTGAAGGAAGTCACTTTCAAGAGTGCTGCCCTGACATATCAGCTTCGGTTTTGTGCTCAGGTCTCTGGGCCTGTAACCTTCTGATACCGAGGCAACGGTGTTACGGCTGAGACCATGATGTGCAGAAATAGCTGACGAGCAAATAGTCAATCACTTTTGCAGCTGCAGCAGAGTGCACTGACTTCCTGATGTCAATGTGTGGGATATTATGGAATGTATGCAAAGGTTTTGGAAAGGGAAGAGGAAAAGGGAAAAGCCAGTAGAATTCAGGTTCTGTAAGGAGTCTTTCAGCAATTCAGGTCAGAGTTTTGCATTGTGGAGACTAAGTGTGGTGGCGGGTGGGATTTGTGGGAACCCACAACAAATTTACACAATCCCTTATGAGTAATTGCCGCCTTGTGTCTTATACAGCAAACAAGTTCAAAGATTCATATCATTATAATAACACAACAGACATGAAGAATATAAGAATACAGGTGGTCATGAAAAGGTTGGTTAGAATTAAGGCATAAAAGGTACACATCACACCACTGAGCATATCATTGAGTGGCTTTAAATTATGCAGAGATAGATTGAGGTAGCAATCTATAAATGTCTACACAGAGACCATAGACTGCTGTGCAAATTGGACGAACAATATCACATGAAGTTTAAGTGAAGAAATGCGAGATGTTATTCTTTGTCCAAAATGTAATTGGGAAGATAAACAATAAAACGTCAGAGAGTAGAAAAACAGAGATACTTAATTGCGCCAATACACTAATCTTTAAAAATTGAAAGAACAAATTGAGAACTCTGTGGAAAAAGCACATGGAATTCAAGATTCATAAACAAAAACACTGCAAACAAAACCAAAGAGAGAAGACTAAAATTATTCAGAACACGGATTAGACCACATATGGAATAGTATGTCCAGTCAGTTTTAGTCTGTAATATATTTTAAAGGATGGTAGAGGTAATATAGAAGTTATTTACCAACGTGATGAGGGATGAGAAGATTTGTCTATTAAGAGTAACTAGAAAAACTGAGAGGCTGGAAAATTTGGTTGTGTAGCATTGGTGTAGCGAGCGCCGGTTGAATTGTGAAATAACAAGTTGCCCCGCTCCTGACCACATTTGGCATGGCATCTGACGCAGATGCAGTAGAGAAGCCAAACTATTAGCAGAGGGAAGAGGAGCACGGGCAAAGGTCTGACCCACCTAGGGTCTTTACGGAACACTTCTCCAGCCTGCAACTAAGCTGGGAGCAATGTGTTCACCGATTGCGTTTCATCAAGGGGAGGGTAATAAAAATTTGCCACCTCTGGGAATCATACCTGCAGCCTCAAAGCAAGATAAGGACAGTGCTGCTAGTGGTCATTAAGATGACTATGAAATGGATGATATTCAACCACATCATAGTTTGTTGTATGTGGCTGCATCCGGGAGAACATAAGGAGATTTTTTTTGTCTTCTGTCCAGGAGAAGCAGACGAAATGAGCACTTGGTCTATTTGCCAGGAGAGTGGTTTTCCCATGGTACAGAATGCATGCACTTGGCCTTTCTCTCACCATGCTTCACTGAGGGGTGGGGGATGTACTTAAACCACAAGGGTGCCCATCACTCAATGTGTGCAAGTACAGCCAGAACAGCATGCTGATGAATGCCTGCTATTCAGGCAGCAGATTCATGATGCTTGGATCCTGTGCCAGTAAACGGTTCTAGCAATCATTGAAACACCGTATCACACTTGACTGCAGCTACCCAGGAGCAAGGGCAATCTGTGGTACACATGTTGATGACTCCACTTTGCAATCCCATCATAAGCGGTCGGCTCTCATGCAATGGAAGCCAGGTTGCGACCAGGAGCAGCATTAATCAGACCATCAGTGTACTGAAGCAATGGTTCCACTGCATGGATCACCTGCAGGGAGCAACCCAATATTTGCCAGAGCGGACATGCAATTCATGGTCGTTTACTGTATCTCCTGCATTCTTCGCCACCTGGCAAGATGGTACAGCTGCTGCCACCAGGGGTTTGACAACATTCTCAGGAACAGAAGGAGGAAGAGGAGAATGAGGAAGTGCATGGAGAATGGACAAGGCTGCCATGTTCCAAACAGGAAATCCGAAAGGTTAACATTGGACTTAGTTCCGCGGAACAAAACCTCAGGTTCCCCCGCTTGTCATTCTTTTTATGGACCTTACAAAGCACCAAAATGTTGGCAATAACTGTTATGGCCATCTTCCCCATTGCCTTCTGAATAATTGTGTGAAGGTCTCCCTGAGAGAACAGCACCTCTTCTTTCCAGTCCCCTCCAGTGTGGCATCCCAATACCTGGAGGCCCAGTTTAGCTCATTGGCTAGACAGCTGGTTCGTGATGTAGAGCAAGGCCAGTAGTACGGGTTCCCCATACCGTCTGAGGTTGCTCATAGAAGGCCCACCTTCTCAACCTTGCATCTCTCTGAGCTGTGGTGATCCTCAGGTTATATCACCCCCACTCATCTCTCCCCTCAAAGCGGAAAGCAGCCTATGGTCATCCGGGACTATGGCGGCTTTACCTTTACCTTACATGCCACAATCATGGAAATAAGGGGGCAGCACAAAGCTTGCATCATTTCAGGCAGGCACAGGATAATCATGCATTCTGATCTCTGTGCCTACATTCAAGAGCTATCCAATTTATTTTCTGAAATTGTTTTGCTGCAAGTATTATGAAAGGTTTTGATAAGATAAAGAAGGGGAATTATTTTCAATGTTCAACTCAAAGGCATACATTTAAAATCATCACCCAAAGGATAAAAGGTTATTTTATTTTTGTTGCAGAAGGTTGTTAAAACAAGGGACTCCCTGGAAAAACATTGATGGCAATGAAATCCAAAATGACTTTTAAAATTGAAGTGTATAAATTCTTAAAACACATTAACAGGGAGGCAACAACATGGGGCTAAGTGGATAACATATTCAGAAAGTGGTGTTGATGTGATAGGAAAAACGTTCTCCTACATTGGAAAATTTTTTGATTTTTATTATTCCTACGTGGCCTTGAATAATGATATATTGTCTATGTTACTATAGTAACAAAGCAGCATAGCAGTAAATGTATTTTCTGAACACTCCAGCCATCACAGGCGAGGCTACTAGTTTGCACTTTCATGGGGAGAAAAACATCGGAATCCTAGCCTATCATCCAAGAACTCCAGAATATTCTACAATAAATACGGAACTGGACTTATCCAGTTGGCATAATCCATGACCTGGTCATGAGGTTGTAACTTAGCACAGGCCAAAACTCTGCCAAGCTTACCGGGTATGTGAAGGATCTTTTGGCTCAGAGTTAGGTCTTGGGTAAAGAATTCCAGATGGATATTTGAGCTGGAGTAAATATCAGTCTATTTCATCATTTACTCAACACACTACTCCCATGCAGAAACAAATGGGCATGTGCAAAATTTGTATATTATAGCAAAAAGAAAGCGATAGGTTGCGGGCAAAAGAAGTGACTGGGAGCAAAAGACAATGACAACAAATACCCGTTTAAGGCTTCAGGATGAAAATGGCCGGTTTAATTCTTGTATCTAGCTTAAGAGAGGCAAAAACAAAAATGGGGGTAGTTTTTAAAATCACAAAATTCACATCCAGAATCACCATGACTGTGTTTAATTGTGCTTACCGAGTTCTACATCCTGGTCATCTGTGTAAATGAGGATGATGTTTGGTCTGATATTCCTGCGGTCTCGCTGAAATCGCCCTTTCAGTCGCTGAGAAAGGACAGCTAACCCAGGGCTAACAAAAACGACAACACCCAGCACAATCAATCCAAGGGAAAGTCTTGACTGTGACATTTTGTCTCACTTGAAGTCTCCTGTCCTTCGAGGGAAGCTAGGCAATTCTTTCCTTTGTTTACCGTCCGTTCTGTAATTTAAAGAGGAAAGCAGTAATGTGCATCTGACAGGACGGATAATGTTTGATCGTTTTTCTTACCTCAGAGCCGAGAACACCAGCTCAATGCATGCAGCATTATTTAACATTTGCTTTCAAATTAGTACAAATATGTAGAATATTCTTATATTCTTGGAGTGCAGCTTGGACATGGCCCACTTTCAGTCAACAAAGAAGCTGGCGAGAGGCCTCAAGGGCTTTATCTCAATAATTTAGATGACTTGAAACTGCCTGTTTTATCTCCACAAGCAGGTTGCTGGTTTCAGCAGATACATTTCTGGCAGTTACCTCATTGACAGCTATCCTCAGGAATGCCCCCAAGGAAAATAGGGTAGAGAAAATAGGACAACAGGGGTGTGGGGTGGGGTGAAGTTGGTTGATTGTGAGTTGGCATGGATCGAGTGATGTGGAGCCAAGAGGAACATTCTCGCTTTTCCTAGCTCCTATCAACTGCAAGAACAATAATGCACCTACATTTTTGGCGGTGACCACTTACTAGACTAAACTGGAAAACCTAAATTGAGGAGGATCAATCCTTTTCAATCAAGAGGTGACCTATCATGCATTACATGTCTCATTATCATACGAAGAGGCCCTCATGTTTAGCTTAGTTGGCTGCCAGTAGGTGGCTGCCAGATGTCTGAAAATTATTCAAGCCCAATATGGTGTTGGATGATGTGCAGGGCAATCTGGTCACTGTTGACCTGATTCCTCAACAATGACTAATTTCAACGTCGTGAGACTATAACGGTACTATAAGTTAGCAATTGGAGAAGAACTGTTTATATATCACCATTTTAAGAAAACCATAACAGAGGAAGTTGCAAAATGTCTAATAAGGATCAACATTGCTGTTTTGTACCAGTAAAAATAAAGAGAGAAACTTTAATTAAATTATGGTACGCTGAACAGCCAGGGGAATGCATGTTTCAAGAGCAGCGCATACGTGATGCTTAATAATCATTGACCTGGTTGTACACACAATTTGATGTTCATTATTCAATAAATGCCATGCTGCTCTTTTCTCCCAAAACAATGTTGACTTAGACAGGCATCAAAGAGAGTTCAAACAATAGCAGTGACTAGTGACTGTGTCCACAGCATTACAATTTTATAGGGAGCGCAGAGATTTTGTGTGAATTTAAAATCATGAATAGCAATATGTGGATTTTATAATGCTGTGATAGCCAACTGTACCATTTCTTTAAACAACAGAAGTTGGATGTACAAGAGATAAATGAAGAAACATAAATAAAAACAGAAAATGCTGGAAAATAAAACTTAACTGGCCAGGCAGCAATGAAGAGAGAAACAGTGTAAACATTTCAGGTCAATGAACATTTGAAGTCTATGAAGGATCATTGACTTGGAACATTGGGTGGAATCTTGTGTCCTCCTAATCATGTGCCCTCCTCCGTGTTGAGGTTGGTTGGAGGGGCGTTCATTTAATTGGGTAAGAGGGTAGTGGTTGGGGTTTGGGCCAGCCCAAGTAAGTCCTGGGTGGAAATGGTCAGCCACCAATTGGGGCCTTCAAGTGGTCAATTAACACACACACCACTGCCCATATTAGCCCAGCAGCTGGCTAGTGCTCATCATGTGGGGAGCAGACAAGCAAACCCTGCTTTTAGGGTTCCCTTGTTCAAAGGTGCTCAGTGCCTGATTGAGTAACCCAACATTGGGAAGGAAGGGATCTACTGAGAGCCACCCCAACTCTTACTTCTCATCCTTCACACTCCCTATGACCCCCTTCTGACTATCACTCGCCTGTGTCTGGGTACCCCCTTTGATCAGAGGACACAGGATGATGTCATACCCACAGCAGTTGCTGCTTTCTTAGTTGCGCTTCTGAGCAAGAACTACAAGCCCCCCCCCCCCCCCCACTTAGAACATAGAACATAGAACAGTACAGCACAGAACAGGCCCTTCGGCCCTCAATGTTGTGCCGAGCCATGATCACCCTACTCAAACCCACGTATCCACCCTATACCCGTAACCCAACAACCCCCCCTTAACCTTACTTTTATTAGGACACTACGGGCAATTTAGCATGGCCAATCCACCTAACCCGCACATCTTTGGCCTGTGGGAGGAAACCGGAGCACCCGGAGGAAATCCACGCACACAGGGGGAGGACGTGCAGACTCCACACAGACAGTGACCCAGCCGGGAATCGAACCTGGGACCCTGGAGCTGTGAAGCATTTATGCTAACCACCATGCTACCCTGCTGCCCCTAAGGTCCCTGATCCCAGGACTCGTCCGATCACTGGGCTGTCAGGTGCCTGGGTGGTACAAGGAGGCAAAAAGGGGGTCTCAATGGCTCTCCAGCCATTGCCTGAACAAGATGTCATCGCTTAACTCAGTTTCTCTCACCACAGATGCTGCCTGGCCTGCTGAGTGTTCCCAAACGTTTCTGTTTTTATTTCAGATGTCAAGCAGACATAGTGGGCGGGATTCTCTCAGCCCGGGGTCTGGCCGGAGAATCTCCGTGACCAGCGTGAATTGTGCCACGCCACCCCAACGCCGGGACACGATTCGGAGTCTTTGGCGTCTGCGGGGTCGGTGCGGCGCTGGCCGGGGGCCGCTCTACGCAGCACCCCCGCCGATTCTCGGCCCGGGATGGGCTGAACGGCTGTGTCAAAAGACCCGAGTTCCGCTGCGACGTTCATACCTGCTCTCAGCCGGTGGCAACTCGGTGTGGAGGGTCGGGGGCGGTCTGTGGGGCCTCCGATGTGATCTGGCCCGCGATCGGGGCCCACCAATCGGCGGGCCGGCCTCTCTGGCTGGGGGCCTCCTTTCTTCTGTGCCGGCCCCTGTAGCCCTGCGCCATGTTGCTTCAGGGCCGGCGTGGAGAAGGGAGACACCGCGCATGCGCGGGTTGACGCCGGCCCCAATGCGCATGCGCAGACCCCACGGCGCCCAGTTAAGGCCAGGATCAGCATCTGGAGCGGCGTGGGCCGCTTCTGTGCCGCGCTAGCCACCTGTAGGGACCAGAATTGCTGATCCTGTGGCCGTGTTGACGCCGTGGAGAAACGCAACGGTTTTTCCGACGCGTCAACACTTAGCCTCAGTATCAGAGAATCCCGCCCCTTATCTGGCTCTTGTATTAAACAACAGGATCTTTCTGCACTCTGGGACTTTGTTATATTTTGTTACTTTTTCCATTTCCTCTGCCTGCTTCTCCACCCAAAAATGTAAAATAAAGAATGAGCAAGTGGACAGTAATGGGAATTATTTTCCTGGAATGGAGTGACCAGGCAGGTCCTGAAATTAGATATCCCAAATGCTAACAAATATTGCGGATCAATCTGCAGAAGGTTCAATGCATGGCTTCTTTTTAGTTCAAACCTGAATTTACAGCTGGACACCAGGGGACAGGGGACATAGGTTTAGGTGTGAGGAGCAAAGTTTAAAGGAGATGTACGAGGGAAGTTTTATTTACACAGAGGGGAGTGGGTGCTTGGAACTCGCTGCCATGGGAGGTGGTGGAAGCAGGCAAGATAGTGACTTTTAAGGGGCGTCTTGACAAATACATGAATAGGATGGGAATAGAGGGATACAGACCCAGAAGTATAGAAGGCTTTAGGTTAGACGGGCAGTATGGTTGGCACAGGCTTGAAGGGCCAAAGGGTCTGTTCCTGTGCTGTACATCTTTTCACTGTTCTTTGACAAGAGTCCTCGAATTCTTGCAAATGTTTCGCATTAGTGTGGAGCAATTTTAGTTTGGTTGATGACATAATTTTCTATGTTGTGCAAAGGCTACATTTGTATAAAGCTTTGATTTTGCGGTTGTAATGATGACAAAACTGTCAACATTCACCGTTATTACTCTGTGGAACTTCTGGCATTCACACACACCACAGTTAAATGCAACAATCCAGAAATGACTATCAATGAATCCCTGCTCATCCATAGTGTGTGCTGCTGACGCCTTGCAGACGAAAATCTTAGACATTACTTGAAATCTCCGCTCCCCATGTGGCGTGGAAGAATCGTGGGAGGGCCTCCCGACATTTTTTACGCCCCCCCCCGGCGCCCCCGCGATTCTCTCCCCCCACCTCGGAAAAATCGGTGCTCGCCGTTTTTCATGGCGAACGGCGATTCTCCGAGCCCGATGGGCCGAGCGGCTGGCCCTTCACGCCCGTTTCACCACGGCAGCAACCACACCTGGTCGCTGCATTCATGAAACGGGCACCGGATGCCCGTTTGGGGCATCCAGGGGCCCGATTGGGACGGGTGCACCGCGACTGTGCTCCGGAGGGGACAGGCCCGCGATCGGTGCCCACCGATCATCGGGCCTGCATCCAAAACGGACGCACTCTTTCCCCTCCACCGCCCGGCAAGATCTAGCCGCCACGTCTTACCGGGCAACGGTGGAGAAAGACGGCACCGCGCATGCGCGGGTTCGCGTCGTCTGCACGCTGATGTCATCCGTGCATATCCGCAAAGCGCCATTCGGGCGTCATTTCCGGCGGCCGAGGTCGCGGCCGGGAACGACGGGGGCCCGCTCCTAGCCCCCCAGGTGGGGGTGAATTAGGTGCGGGGAGCAGGCTCTGAGGCCGTCGTGAACCTCGGCCGAGTTTACGACGGCCTCCACGATTTTGGCCACCAGCGGAGAATTCCGCCGGTGAACTTCCACTTTTTATGCAATTATTATCATCATAAGAACCCATGAAAAAGTTATGGGTGCAATCTACCGGCTGCGTTATGCGCATAAGGCAGTGCAGTAGATCCCTCTTCCAGGATCTACCCGGCTTGCCATGCTTCGCGAGATCTAACTGACAATTGCAAGACATTGTGACGTGAATCCCGCCCATTGTGAGCTGCTCACCTTTCAACAAATCTGCATATTAGAGTGAGTCAATACACTCCCACAATCTACCCAAGGTGTTGGAATCTAATTCCTTCACCTTGGAGACCTCGAGCGAGCGCTGTTCAGTGCTCGTTTCCTCACATGAGGACCAGACGGAACGGCACTCCTGGGGGTCTCCCAGAAGAATGGAAGCTCTCAGGTGCTTACCCTCTGGGTAAGGTGGCACTCTGACACAGCTGGTGCCACTCAGGCACCTTGGCACTGCCAGCTTGGCACCCTGGCATTTAAAAATGGCTTCCCGATCTCCTCCTGCACTGAGGAGTTCCAGTGAGTGAAGATCCTCAGTGCAGGAAATGGGACTAAGTGTGGCCTCGTTGGGGAGTTCACTGCTGAGGTCCGATAGTGTGGGGTTTTGTGGTGCTCCAAGCACCGGGAAATATCCGGCTAAATGTACTCGTTATGGGACTCTGTTCCCATTCGGGTAGATCGCACCCGATGTCTTGTTGTATGAGGAGTAACTGTTTTTAATGGTTTACTGTGTTATAATTATTTCTGACAACCTATCTGACTCTGAAAAAATAATTGTATATTTGTCTAATGTCTCCATAATAATTAAACTTATATGGCTTTTTTAAAAAGTTTAGTTGGTGGCAGAATGAAATCCACAGCACAGAGACAGCAGCATCTATATGGGC
Source organism: Scyliorhinus canicula (assembly GCF_902713615.1). Classification (NCBI taxonomy): domain Eukaryota; kingdom Metazoa; phylum Chordata; class Chondrichthyes; order Carcharhiniformes; family Scyliorhinidae; genus Scyliorhinus; species Scyliorhinus canicula. Next base: position 168,807,670 of record NC_052152.1, read on the forward strand.
AGCTTTCTTCGAGGTTAATGGCCAGCGTGGTCATTTTGACACTGCCTGCAAAGTCCGGTTCATTATTTAAGTCAAGTCTTACAGCCCAAACTGATTATAAAAGTGAAGTACATGGAATCTTATTCCACGTTATTCCAGTAGGTCAGGTGTAGACTCTGGACTCAGGGTCCATTTGTGCTATAGCCTCTGCGTTGATTTAATACAAACCATCTATTGCAAATCCAGGGTTAGTTATAAAATGATTGCATAGTGGAGAAAATTGTACTTATTTTTCTTATAGAAAACATTTATTGTTGCTTTTTCTTCATCACACCTTCCTTCCCATGAGGAAGCAGGCAAATGTTCTGTTCCAAGAACTCTTCCAATGACTTCCCAAGTAATGAATAGCTATGCAAGAGCAAGTTGGAACTCAACTTTCCCATTTTCCCTCCTTTCTTATCTGTAATAGATTGACTAATTTCAGGGAGTAATCACCTAAGAGGTTACCTGTCATGCAACACAGAATGCTACAGTACAATGCCAATATATAATTCACCATCTACATCTTATATGCTCCTTACTTCACTAGTCTAGGCATCTTCATACCTACTTGATATATATGGGTTTTTGTTGTACTCTGCCCAGATCTTCAGCACAATAGCAATTGGTAACCTGATGTGAGTTTGCACTACCCTTCCCAAATCTAGTTTCCCCTTTTGGTCTCATAACATGCATCGGGATTTTATGTTGCTCAGGGTTCCTGACTCTCAACCCCAGTTAAAAGGTCAATGGCATCCATGGTGTAGTGTATTCCCCATGCTCTGGTGGTTTGCCCTGCAGAATTTATTGCTCGGTGGGGCAGTGATTGGCTCAGAGCAAGATTTCCACCCCGATTTGCAGAGTAAGGGCCGCTCCAAGACCTGATGGCCAATCAACTGGCTGGCAGCTCTTTGGTTTCATCAGTGCCACCAGTGGTCACTGTTGGGTTTGCATCCAGTTCCCAATAGAGATATTCACTGAAGACAGATGGGTTTTGGCAAAGCAGACTAGGCAGCCCCAGCGAGGGCATGAGGGCTGGCTGCGGTGAAACTTGGAAAGGGAGGATAGACCCCCTTCTCCCGCTAATGGTCCAAGGAGTGAGGCCTGGTGGGCTACAAACCTAGCACTGCACCCACCGCAGCATGCACAGGAAGAGTCCCCTAATTGGTCATTAACTGGCCACTTAAGAACCCCAACTAGCCCACGGGCATATGGGATACACAATGCCTGTCCCAACATGCATAGAATTGTGGTCGGGTTGTAAACTATCAGAGAGGCAAGGAGAATGGCATCCATGGTGTAGTGCCCCACCCATCTGCCAACCTGCCCCTCAGGAAGAATAGAATTATGTCCATAAAGTCAACCCGTTATACTATGAAGGTGCATACTCCTTAAAATAGGAAGTGAAAATACCAGCATAGATGTATGTATACTGTGCTTGTTACCCTTCTCCAGGCCACTGCATTTAGCAAATTTTTATTTACAATGAGCACATCCAATGATACTTTGAATAAAACTATATTTTACTTATCGATGGAATGTTAATAAAGCATTAGCTGTTACATTTGCAGGGATATTTAAAGTACTAATGAGTACTAAAATTTGGCATTAAAGTTAATTCATATATTTTTTATGTTTTAATTGTGTTTATAATGATAATTTCTTGCAACCCTGTCCTGTATAGTATACATACTGAGCTAACCAGTAAATAACAGCTAATGACCTGTCTGAGAACATAAGATACCGTTAGTCTGGAAGCTTTAATGTTCTCATTCTGTTTTTCTCATTATCACTTTTTTTCCCATTAGCCTTGATAAGTACTATACAATACAGTTACCATATGAAATTATTTACTTCAAGCGAGTGAAAGTAGAAACCTCTAAGGCAATATGACTGATCATTACCCTTCACTGCCTCAGCAGTGTCTTTTGTTAGAACCAGTACATTTGTGCAAAGTATATGAAGCTATTTTCTTGACTGTATTAATTATCACAGTATCAACATCCAGCTTGGGGCAGGAACATAGTGACCCTTCCTCATTAAATGCGCTAGTAGTCATTTCTAAGCATTATCTTCTTACCTTATCTGTTGAGTTCTTTCTCCAGAGCTCACAGTATAGCCTCTTGGTGCTCTTTCAGATGCTGTCAGCCACATGAGCTCAATATCCCTGGCCTTTGCAAATGCACTGACTTAATTTTGCCGTTTTAGCTCCTATATAGCCCGTTGCAATAACTGAAACTGGAGGTCATGCTGTGCAATTTACCACCATGTGGCTGTCCTATCTTACAGTTAAGCTGAGATTTATTCTGAATATGTACACTGCACTAGGGATTTAAATGCTGAGTAACAATAAAACATCCTGTCATCTATATTAGAATAGTCTTTAATCCTTGAAGAGCAGCAAAGGCATTGGTGCAGCCTCTATGTTAAAGCAGGTCAGTACTGTATCTCATTGGTCAAATACTTTTCACACTGCTTTTATGGGAAATCACTTTCTTAACAAAGCAGAAATTTTAATGTAAGCGTTTCTTAATTAACAACAAAATAATAAAACAATATACAAAGAAATGAATTATTTACAAAATTATGGCTGCAAACAGTTGAACTCCATTACAATTCTGCAAATGATTCAATGATTGAATTCGCATCTAAAGCATCCTTCAAATTTACAGCTGTCCAGTTGTCTTACTACTGCTCTCGCATCAATAGTAACATTAAAAGGTTGTATTTTAATATCTTTCACAACAATTAAAACCTGAATGAATGAAACTGCACACTTTCAGTGTCATAGAGACTAAATAGAAGTAATTAACTATCAACACATTGTTACCACTTGGGTAATCATACTGTGAAAAAGGTGATTAGTCTGAAGTGGGCAGGACTTGCCTTTCTGTAGTGCGTTTAATTCATGTCTACTGTGCAAACACAGCAACTGTAGGCATTCAATGTATTTTAATAATGGCACCAGACAGAAAATTGCCGTGATTGTGGAGCGGTGCAATAATGGGTCTCGAAACCAGCAGGGTACAAACAAAAATATGGAATCTGATCTGAGAAATTATATTTCTTATAATGTCCATTCCAAGGTGCATAAGCCAGACAAAGGCATAGAAAAGGAATTGGGCAGATGGGAAATTATTTGCTTCAAAATAATAGTGAGGTTAATAAAACTCATCATTACTTACATGCAACATCAGGTGAGGAGCTAAACTCTAATTTACAAAGGTTTCTGTCCAAATTGCATTCCTCCTCTCTGGCTCATTATTTTTAAAAAACCCATTAAGTTGCTGTATTTGCATAGCAGATATGAATTAAACGCACCACAGAAAGGCAAGTCTTGACAAATTCAGATGAGTTACCTTTCTAACAATATGATTACCCTTTTAACATACAAATTAGGAATCGAAATAGGCCATTCGCCTCTCGGGTCTGCTTCACCATTCAATAAGATCATGGCTGGTCTGATCGTATCCTCAACTCCACCTACTCCCAATAACCTTTTACCCCCTTGCTTATCAAGAATCCATCTGCCTCTGCAGTAAATAGACTCTGCTTCCACCACCTTTTCAGGAAGAGAGTTCCAAAGACTCATGACCCTCAGAGAAAAATAATCTCCTCATCTGTCTTTAATGAGTGGCCCCTTATTTTTAAACAGTGACCCCACTTCTAGATTCTTCCACAAGATGGAATATAATTTCTGCCTCCATGCTCTCAAGACCCTTCAGGATCTTGTATGTTTAAATTAAGTCCCCTCTTACTCTTCTGAACTCCTGCGGATACAAACCTGGCCTGTCCTCAGAGGATAACCCACCCTTTCTAGGTATTAGCCTAGTAAGCATTGTCTGAACAGTTTCCAACGCATTTACATCCTTTCTTAAATCAGGAGACCAATACCAGCATGTGCCAGGGGACAGTGGCAGGGGTGGGCCCTAGTGGGAGCCCCATGGGTGAGAGCGTTAATGTGGGGGTGTTGGGGGAGAGCAGACACTGAGGTTGGGGAGGGGAAAATAGTGCTGGCTATATGGCGATACATCCGCGCTGTTTGTGGGTGGGGGCAATGGATTGCCACCCGTGGGGGGGGGGGGGGGGGTTGCGGGTAGGATTTGATTGTGGAATCACTTATGGATGCCATTCCTAGTGCCATCACAAAAGAGGCTCCACATTTGGAGATAAAACTAGCCTGTGGAACTGGAGAGATACATGAGATACATGCCAGTTTTAGTCTGCATCTATCACACTGTAAAATTCAGGGCGTCCTTTAAAGATTGGCACCAATGAATGTCAGAGGGGAGGGGGGGGAGGACCCCCCGATACTTCTGTGATGGGGTGGGGGCTGTTAGGGCGCCCTTCAAAGATGACACCCCGATTACAGTGGAGCCGGCTGTCGGCACTGAGGTCCCTCCCCGCCAGAGCCATGGCGTAAACAAAGCCCACTTTTCTTTCTCCCAGAGGCTCAATATTTGGAGAAAACACTGGCCTGTGAAACTGGAGAGTTACACGCCTGCATCTATTTTCAGTCTGCATCTATCACATTGCCAAATTCTGGTAAGATTCCAGGCCGGATTCTCCGGTTGGGAGAATATGTTCTGCCTCCGGAAGTGAATTGTTTCTGGTTTATGCTGGCACTAGGAGCATCGTCCATAAGTGATTCCATAAGCAAACCCTGTGCCCCCCAACACCCCAAATACAAAAGGGACATCTACCCACCCCCCATTACTGGAATTGTTGGGTCACTGGCCCCTCACAACACTCACGCATAAGGGTGACCCAACTCCACCCCCTCCCCCACAGCCTCCACCAGATCCCTCCCACCTGAGACCCCCATATCAGAGACCCACCCCCATTTAGAATCCCCCTCTCCCATATCAGAGAGCCCCCCACTCTATCAATCACCTATCCTGGAACCTAAAGAGCAATCCGAGCAGAAACGGTGAAAAATAACTGCATTTTCATTCAACTGTGCCTCAGACAAAGGTACAGAAAGCCGAAGCTGTAACTTCATGAAAAGCCAAATCCATATTACGAGGCTTCAAACCCCTCAGATCCTTTGATCTGCAAGCCGTTTCTTCATTTTCAAAGAGAAAAACCTTTGTGCCGGCTGCAAATGACAGGGGACTTCGGCCCATCCGGCCCGGAGAATGCCTGCTCCAGCGAAGAATCGCAGCTGCGACTGTTTTCGGTGGTTCTCTGAGCGGCCGGGTGCCATGCGCGGGTGCCCATTTTGCCACACATGGGAGCATGGCGTCCCGGCCTCAGAGAGGCGTCATGCGATTCGTGCGGCCCCGCAGCGATTCTCCGACCCGGTGGGAGGTCGGAGAATTCCGCCCAAGGACACTACAATACTCTAGGTGTGGCCTCACCAATTCCCTATACAATTGTAGTAAAACATCCCTATTCCTATACTCAAACCCTCTCGCTATGAAGGCCAACACACCATTTGCCTTCTTTACTGCCTGCTGTGCCTGCGCGCTTACTTTCAGCGACTGATGCATGAGGACACCAAGGTCTCGCTGAGTATCCACCTCTTTCAATTTACACCCATTCAAATAATAATCTGCCTTCCTATTTTTGCTACCAAAGTGGTTAACCTCAAATTATCCAAGTTATACTGCATCTGCCATGCATATGCCCACTCACTCTGCCCAAATCCTGCTGAAGCATCTCTGCATCATTCTTACAGTCCACCCTGCCACCCAACTTTGTATCATCTGCAAATTTGGAAATACTACACTTAGTTCCCTGGTCCAAATCATTAATATATAATGTGAACAGTTGGGGCCCTGCACAGTAAGAAGTCTTACAACACCAGGTTAAAGTCCAACATGTTTGTTTCAAACACTAGCTTTCGGAGCATTGCTCCTTCCTCAGGTGAATGAAGAGGTTTGTTCCAGAAACATATACAGACAAATTCAAAGATGCCAGACAATGCTTTGAATGCGAGCATTTGCAGGTAATTGAATCTTTACAGATCCAGAGATCGGGGTAACCCCAGGTTACCCGGCATCTTCACAGTTGGGGTCCTAGCACAGATCCCTGCAGTACGCCATTAGTCAATGCGTGCCAATAATAAAAATGACAATTTATTTAAATTTTTGCTTCCTATCTGCTAACCAGCTTTTTATCCATCTCAAGAATTACCCACAATCCCATGGTCTTTTATCTTACATAGTAATCTGCTATGTGAGACCTTGTCAAAAACATTCTGAAAGTCTAAATAACATCCACCGGGTCTCCCTGGTCAACCCTACTAGTTATATCCTCAAAGAATTCCAGTAGATTTGCCAAGCATGATTTTCATTTCATAAATCCATGCTGACTTTGTCTGATTATACCATTACTTTCCAAATGCTGTGCTATGAAATTCTTGACAATCGACTGTCGCAACTTCCCTACTACCGACAATAGGCTCACTGGTCTATAGGGGGTGATTCTCCAAAATGGAGCCTTAGTGAACGGCGTCGCGTTTCACGAATGCACAAAACGGGCACGGGGATGACCGATTCTGGTCCCCACAGGTGGGAGGCAGCATGGCGCTGGAGCAGTTCACGCCGCTCCAGCATCCCTTCCCAGTGCCAAATGGGCGCCGCACAAACCCACGCATGCGCAGTTGGGCCGTGCCAACCTGCACATGCGCGGGGGACTTCTTCAGCGTGCCGGCCCCGACTCAGCATGGCGTCGGGGTTCAGGGGCCGGCAGCACAACAAAGTAGGCCGGGGGGGGGGGGGGGGGAGGCCAGCCCGCAGACCCCATTGGAAGCCCCTCCTCCTGGTGAAGGAGCGTTTTTCCCCGCCCCACAGGCCGCCCGCCGACCGTTCACGCAGAGCTCCCATCGGCAGCAACCAGGGGTGAACGGCGCCGACGGGACTCTGTTGTATCCGTGTGGTCGCTTGGTCCATCCGGGCTGGAGAATCGGAGGCCCTGCCAATTCCAGCAGCTGGCGCGCGCCAAACGCCCCCTCGCAAATAGCGCCGATTCTCCGCACCTCGGAGAATCGGGCGCCAGTGGCAGGGCACAGTCGCAGCGATTCTCCGGCCCGGCACGGGGCTAGGAGAATCGCGCCCATTGTTCCCGTTTTCTCTCCACCTCCCTTTTTGAATAGCGGGGTTATATTAGCTACCCTCCAATCTGTAGGAACCATTCCAGTCCAAAGAATTTTGAAAAATGACTGCCAATGAAAAATGACCACCAAATGACCACTGGGAAAAAAGCTGGCAACTGTGGAGAGCAAAAGAGTTAGTGTTTTACGTCAAATGACCTTTTCTCAAAACTGAAGAAAGAACTCCAAAGCAGTCACCAGTAAATGTAGATCCTTTGTATCCTTGATCAGTCATTGACAGGGTTGTGCCCAAGAAGAATTAAGGAGTCCTTCAAATTGCAGCTGCATTTGCATGTCTTTCCCACTCCACTGATGTAGAATTGTGCCTCACTATGCATAATTAATGTGGTCAGCCTTGTGAAATCTGTTGAGGTCATCCCGACAATACTTTAGAGAGTACAAAATTCACTTTGTTTAATTGCAGCCACACTGTTTCTGAGACCATCCTGGAAAAGCGTACCCAATTTAAACAAATGCTGTGTCGCAGAAAATGCCGGCGCTAAGAAGGATAGAAAGAAATGTAGAGCACTAAAGGGTTAAGGACAGAATGGAACTAAACAGCCAATTTGCTGCAAAGGGCTTGTAACCTAAATGTACTTAGTTGTAGTTCATACTATTGCAAATAAATTGAGAGATTTTCATTAAACTCAGTGAGGAGCAGGCTCATTAGATAAATCGAACCTCACAGAAGAAATAAGCCAAACCTGAGTCAGACCTAGTCAATCACGTATGGATTCATCTTTTAGCCAAAAGGAAAAATTTAGCCAAGTGATTAAAAACCAAATGATGGCTGATTTCTGCATAATTGGTTGCTAACATAATAAATGGAGAGCAGCAGGGCACAGCTGCAAATTCACATAAACAAATGTAGATTTAATGAACCTTAGGTGTTCCAGTTGACTGCAGGAGAGAATGCCATTGTGTTGATTGATAAAGGTGCTATACTCAAACCTCAGTTTGGCTGTGAATAATTTCATGACTCTGGACTGAATTACTTTCTAACATTTATCATGCTACCGGAATAATGTGTTTCCATCTCTCGCTATTTACGGAGACTTAATACAACGCAAAGATAAATTGATTAGGTGCAAACTTTCTAAATTGCAATGTCATGTAAAAGTTTTAGATAAATTATATCTCTCATGTTCTGTTTTAGGGGGAAGAAAACAGCTTGAATGCAGGACACAAATGTGTTTTAAACCTTTCTCAATATGCATTTTTTCATTACAAATCAGTTTCATTATCCCAAAATCAACTATGTGTCGATCTTGTACTTGAGCTGACTCAGAAGGGAGGCGAATCATTACCTACAATCGTGATAACCAAAAAAAGGTTTTGGATTGGAACAATTAGATGTACTCTGGGCAAATTTCGATCATGTGCTGAATATCTGCAGCGTTGCTCCAATTGGCTCAAAATCCCGATATCTGATTCCTACCATTCAACTAATTTCTTAACCAGGTCAATAACTTGCCACCAAGTTCATTAGCTTCATTTTTAAATAACAGTCTCTTATGAGGGACTTTATCAAATGCCTTCTGGAAGTCCATATAAATAACAATTGTAGGCATCCCCCTGTCATCCCTTCAAAAATTTCAATCAAATTCGACCCACATACAAATCCATTTAGGTATTCTATAATCAGCTGGAAATTTAGAAAGTGTTCAGTCGCTTCATCCTTAATTACACTCTAGTAATTTCCCAGCAAGATATGTAAGGCTAACTGTTCTATGATTCCACAGTTCCCTCTCTCAACTACCTTATCTAGCAGAATGACTGATCTAAAGGAATACTTCCCAACTTGATTGAAATTTGGAAGACTACTGTTAAGGTATCTGGAATATTCTCAGTAGGCATGAATTACCGGCCTCGTTCCGCCCGGGTTGGTGAAACAACGAGGCTTTGTTTCCACAAGACTGTGAGGTGGTCATTTCTGCCAATACCGTCACGGACAGATACATCTGCAGCAGGCAGCTGGGTGAGGATGAGGTCAAGTATGTTTCTCCCTTTTGTTGGTTCCCTCACCACCTGCTGCAGTCCTAGTCTAGCAGCTATGTCCTTTAGGACCCAGCCAGCTTGGTCTGTGGTGGTACTACTGAGCCACTCTTGGTGTTTGACAATGAGGCTCCCCCACCCAGAGCATATTTTGCACCCTTGCCACCCTCAGTGCTTCCTCAAAGTGGTGTTCAACATGGAGGAGTACTGATTCATCAGCTGATGGTAATCAGCAGGAGGTTTCCTTGCCCATGCTTAATTTTAGTGCAATTATTTCCTAATTACTGCTATTTTGCTTATGTTAATTTTGCTGATTCAATAGTCGTTTCCTTGGAAAATCTTGTTTTCATTAACAGTATAATTATTATTAGCGATCAGGAGGCCCACATTGCTCCTGACAATTCTCTTTTTCCTAATACAATTGTCAAATTCTAAATTAAAAATATCTGGTTAGTGATGATGACCCAGGATGTTGATGGTGGGGAATATCTAAAAGGTTTTCTTTTATGAATATAATCATTGCTTGACACTTTTATGGCACTGATATTACTTGCTACTTATCAATCTAAGTGTGTCCATGATTATCCAATTTGAGTTGACTGCATGATAGGCCCTGCTTTAACTCTCGCAAAATTGACCTTTAAAGTATTTGCAAACATAAATAGATTTTCCACATGGACCATTTCTTCAAAAGCAGTACACTTCGCACCATTGTGTTCAATATCACAGGAAATTTGAAAATTGCTCTTGAATATGGAAACCATTTTATTCATATCTTGTAACAGTCGCATTTAGTGATCTGGAGTCAAGTACGGACAAAAAGATCACAACCAATTATTATGGCTCATCCCCCCTGGGGCTTAATTGCAATAAATATTCTAAAAAGGATACAAATTCTGCCTAGAACATGATGATATACATTGCCTTCTGTACGACAAGCAGACCAGGAGTTTGGAAAATTCAGGCTACAAAACTGAAAAATGGAAAAAAAATGTGCAACTCCATGGGTTGCTGAACAAGAGATAAAACATGACTGCACCTCATCGGCAGCCTAATTCCAATATTTCATTCAGTGGAAGTTGAAGACTTGTGTGATTAATACTCTCCCACCAGAAACATTGCACGATTAGGCTAATGCAGAGATTTGATTAATTTACAAGTTGCGGAGTTTATTGCAAATACTTGATACTCTGTTTATGTCACTAGCTCCAGTTTAGCAACATGAAAAATACCTTGCCATTTGTAAACCTTTCCAGTTACATGAAATAATTTGGCCGAGAACAATTCTGCATGATTAAACCCCAGGTAGGAATAGTCTGTCTCAAGGAGGATTACTTTGTCAAAAAATAATTAATTTGGTGAAAGGAATCAGAAACCTGCAATTAGCTAATCGGTAAAACCAATCATATTCACATTCGTACACACACATTTCGAAAAGGATTTCAATTCAGTTTTGTTTTGTGCCTATTCCTGTTAAACCATTAATCGGAGGTGCCATTTTCAATGTTACATGAGTTCCAGTTCCCCCATCCAGTCCACATGCAGTCTGGAGATGATGAGCACAAGGTTCATCCGTATCTGTCACTGGAACACACCCTGCATTGAATGGTGACAGAAGAGATAATCTCACGATCAGGCACAGCTGGAGATTTGCCCTCCGTGGCGTAGTGTTCCAGCTGTGTTCTGACAGCATTCATTTAGAGCTGTAAAGTTGTATTATTTATTTTATGCCTGCAATCAATGTTCAGAACATACCTTCTGCCCTTCTCATATCAGGCCAGCACCCAAAGTTGCTGGTTATAGTTGGAGTAGGCAACAGAAGAATGGCTTGAATTTTACCTTCCAAGGTCAGGCGTGTGTCCAACCTGAATATATGTAAAATTGCACAACTGTCGTCGGGTGTGTGTCCCAACACCATTTTACGTGCGTGCACGTTGAAGCCGGAGCACGGGAGTCGGAGCCATGCCCCCTGACAATTAAAGGGCCAATTAAGCCTATCAACACAGACCTTACTTTGCCCATGTGATTTTGTGCTCATAGACTTCCTACAGTGCAGAAGGAGGCCATTTGGCCTATCGAGTCTGCATCGACCCTCTGAAAGAACACCCTACTTGGGCCCACTCTCCTGCCCTATCCTCATAACCCCACCCAACCTGCACACCTTTGGAAACTAAGGGGCAATTTAGCATGGCCAATTCACCTAAGATGCACATTTTTGGACTGTGGGAGGAAACCGGAGCACCCAGAGGAAATCCACGCAGACACGGAGAACATGCAAACTCCACACAGGCAGTTACTCAAGACTGGAATCGAACACGGGTCCATGGCGCTATGAGGTAGCTGTACTAACCACTGTGCTGCCGCCACACAGGCAAAAAAGGCAGGCGGGCACTATGTTTTTTATACACGCAGCACGGTGCCACAGTGGTTAGCACTGCTGCCTCACAACGCCAGGGACCCGGGTTCGATTCTTACCTCAGGCGACTCTATGGAATTTGTACATTCTTCTCATGTCTGCTTGAGTTTCCTCCAGGTGCTCCGGTTTCCTCTCACAGTCCAAAGACATGGAGGTTATGTGGATTGGATATGCTAAATTGTCCCTCGGCGGGGTTACAAGGATAGGAAGGGGGATTGGGTTTAGCATAGTGTGCTCTTTCAGAGGGTTAGTGCAGACTTGATGGGTCGCATAGCCTCCTTCTGCACTGTAGGGTTTCCATCCAGGTGCAAGATAAAAGGCCCTCAGAGCACAAGCACCATCATTTTATTTGTGATTTTGCTGCTGTCATATTCCTGGGTTTTGTCAGATTTCCTTTTGATTGTGCTAGCTTTATAAACTGGTTCACCTACAAATCTCTGCCAAAGTTCTAACAAACCAAATCAGTCTTTACAAACCATGGGGAACAATGTTTACAATGTTTGCAAAAAAAATTGGCCTTGATAATCCATAGCCTTTTGGCACATTGCCATTGTAATTATATGGGGGGTTGTGGGGTGGTGAGGTGGTAGTTGAGGGTAGGGGTTCTCAGAGTGTCAGACTACCTATGACCCAGGCCATAATTATAATCCGGCAAGCAGATACTGCAGGTTTGTCGTTGGAGGTGTTCCAACTGACCCAGCAGTAGATGTAGAATTAGACCTGATTGCTGCATAATTAAAACTGCTTTTAAAAAGGGATTCCCGAGGGAATTCCCCAGGCTCTCTCTTGTGCTCTTGCGCTCTTTCATACTCTCGCGTGATCTCCCGTTCTCACTCTGTTGGCATTTTGTCACTCTCGCTCTCTCTCGTGCTCTCATTGTCCACACCCCAAACCACTCCCCCCACTACAAGTGGTGGCCTGGTTGTTGAATCTTTTTTTTGCTTTACATTTTAAAAAGTTGGAGACAGAGGCACCTCCATTTTGAGGTACCCTACTCTCATTTACCTGCCATGATATCCTGCGACTTCTTGCAATATTGAGGGCCTCGTTTGGCCCTCCAGCTGCAAGGGCCCATCCTTATTTGGCCAGTGACCCCAACCCCTGGCCAATTCTGTGAAATCACATTGTATGAATGTTATCTACACAGTGTGGTCTCTGATTCATGTTGAAACCTGATGGCGGGGTTGGGAAGCCTGCAGGGTAAATCCTACCCGATGTCACCGATTAATTCTCCATCTGGAAGCCATCTTGATTGACAGGGTGTCTTCCAGTGAAACAGAGGACTGTTAGTGAAGGCTGCAGGACCAGATTATGGCGGGGGGAGCAATCTCGGGGGGAGGAAGAGGGGGCTCAAACCTGGGTGGAAGCGGGCAAATTGGAGACCTTGGGAAGTAATTAAAGATTTGGAACAGGTCAAGTAGAGGCTTGGGTGGACGGGGCAATCAATGGTTCATGTAAATGGTTGGTGGGGCTGTTGCTTCAGACAGGCATCTGGATCTGGGGGGCAAGTGCAAAACAGTCACCTCCTGGGTCTGTCAAATCCTTGCCTAAATTGGGATTCCTGAGGCTTGAAAAACTGACAACAATTTAAGCTGAAAACCTGAATAATGGTGATTGAGGCTCACTCGGCCCATTATTGTATTTAATGGTCAGGATTTTCTCGTCCCACCCATGGTAGGAATCATTGTGGGCGGGATGGAAAGTTTTACAGACCAGCCATAGGTCTATTTACTTTTCCAGTCCCACCGCAGATGGGACTGGAATCGCCTGGACAAAGTATACCAACCTGCCTTTTTCGACCCAAATCCAGATTTTATTTGAATGAGGCTGCCATCTCCACCACCCCCTCCCATTATGTGTGATTTGAACAAAATTTGTTTTTGAAATGTTTTGCCTTCTACTAAATGTTTTTTTTTTAATTCTTCTCATGTTGGCAAATAGTATAGCAGATCACAACTAATTTTCACCCAAGCTCATTTTGTATCTTAAATAAAGGTGGGTTTGGGTGAAATCAACCCTTAAACTTAAAAGGACCATCAGCTTACTTTTTTCTCACTAGGAAACAATTAGTGATGTCCCAAAGGGGACTGGTGCATGATCAGTCAGTGACTGACCCTAAAGAACACAGACACAAATCTATATTTAGATTTGCAGTGCCATATCCCTGTCTTCCTGCTATTGATTCTGTTTTGCAAAGCTTGGTCTCTCAACTGTGAAATTAAACAACTTAAGCATGAAAAAAGCCACTTCTGTTAAATTGCTGATCTTTATCATATCCAATTTCCAATAATTACTTGTGTTAATGCTTACTTATGATACCTAACCTAATTTTCACGGTCCTCTTCCAGTGATATATTTTTTAATGGATCTGGGGTAAATAGGGGAGTGCTGAAACTGTTCTTGTGACCGTGATCTGTTGCGTCGCCCACCTCAGTGCATCTCCCCTCAATTTTGTGACTTGTCAGTTAAATGCATTTAACATGCATGTACATTAGGCTGATGAGTTATTCACATTTTACGTTAATTAAACAGCGGCCACAGGGAATGCTTGTTAGGCCCAGTTATTTAGTGCTGGGGTTGGCAGACGGAAACAGGAAATAGTTCCAAAACCAATGTTTCTGCAAGAGCCCACAGAACAATGCCTTGCTCAGGGCCAGCCGCGAAGTTTGAATGTTTTTTTATTAAATTGCTGCTGTTCTGTTGTTGTTTCAGACCCTTCTACTACCTTGTGTGAAAATTGGAGAGCGCTGAATTTCTCTCTCCAATCTGGTTTCTAGGAAAGATGCTATCAAGACCATCGGTATGTGGCAATAACAGTGGTTAGCACTGTTGCTTCACAGCGCCCGGGACCTGGGTTCGATACCCGGCTTGGGTCACTGTCTGTGCAGCGTCTGTACATTCTACCTATGTCTGCGTAGGATTCCTGGGTGCTGTGGTTTCCTGACGCAAGTCTCAAAAGACATGCTTGTTAGGTGAATTGGACATTTTGCATTCTCCCTCAGTGTACCGAAACAGGCACCGGAATGTGGCAACTAGCGGATTTTCACAGTAACTGCATTGCAGTATTAACGTAAGCCTACGTGTGACAAAATAAAGATTATTATTATTACGACAACAGCTCCCTCCTCCACTAATTCTAATTCTGCCAGTCATATACAAGGGATAGGTGCACTGCTGAATCCTGGAGAAACCAATTGCAAATGTGTCAATTTCTACCCCTACTGAACCCAACTTCTCCTGAAGAGGTTAGAAAACCTTCCTTCAAATGATGATCATCATGAGGCCAGAGCTTAAGTTGGTGACACATCTCTGTGGTAAATTAAATTTTATTCGATTGGTGAGGAATGGAAAATCCAGATTATATTGGAACAAGGATAAAGTGATCCAACGTAACTCCAGTTGGATTGCAGGTCAGACTCAGTTTTAAGTACCTCATAGCGGTATATCTGGCTGTAGGTTGAGTATTAAATGGATGTTTTTGCACTGATAATTGAAGTGACTGCCAAACCAATGGTTCAGACATAGATCCCTTCCCCAAGTATATCTGCCAGAACTGATGGGAGTTTGCCAATAGGTATCAGAGAATCCCTACAGTGCAGAAGGAGGCCATTTGGCCCATCAAGTCTGCAATGAACCTCTGAATGAGCTACCCATTTAAACTCCCCATCCACCCCATCCCATAACCTAACCTGCATGGCCAGTCCACTTAACCCGCACATCTTTGGACTGTGGGAGAAAACTGAAGTTGCTGCAGGAAATGGGGAGTCCATACAAGCTCCACACAGACAGTAACCCAAGACTAGAATTGAACCCGGGTCCCTGGTGCTGTGAGGCAGCAGTGCTAAGCAGCCTGATGGTATTGCTGCTGATAAGAGATCAGATTGCATAAGGAAATTTATTTTTTTAAATGCTCGTGGAACTAGAACAAAGCAAATCGTATTGCCAAATATAAATAGAGACCATACACATCCTTCTCATATAATTCCCATAATTGAACTTGACATCATAACCAACGTGTGATAAAATTACATGCTAATTTTGTTTCCATGGAATGTACATAAAATGTATTCAACACCTCAACTATTTTACCAACACCATGGGCTGGATTCTCCCCTACCCGGCGGGGCGTGAACCACTCAGGCGTCGAGCCGCCCCAAAGGCGCGGATTTTTCCGCACCTTTAGGGGCCAAGCCCTAACCTTGAGGGACTAGGCCCACGCCGGAGTGGTTGGTGCCCCGCCGGCCGGCGGGAAAGGCCTTTGGCACCTCGCCAGCCGGGGCCGAAGGGACTTCGGCAGCCGGCGGAAGTCCGCGCATGCGCCAGAGCGTCAGCGGCTGCTGACGTCATCCCCGTGCATGCGCAGGGGAAGGAGTCACTTCCGCATCCGCCATTGTGAAGGCGATGGCATATGCGGAAGGAAAAGAGTGCCCCCATGGCACAGGCCCGCACACCGATCGGTGGGCCCCAATCGCGGGCCAGGGCCGGGATTCTCCCTTACCAGCAGGGTGGGGGGTCCCAGCGTAGTGCAGTGGTGCCAACCACTCCAGCGTCGGGCCTCCCCAAAGGTGCAGAATTCTAGGCCCACGCCGGAGTAGTTGGCGACAGTGGCCTTTGACGCCGGCCGGCGTGGGGGCTGGCCGAAAGGCCTTCGCTGGTTTGCGCATGCGCCGGTGCGTCAGCTGCCACTGACGTCACCACCGGCGCATGCGAGGTACGGGGGTTCTCTTCCGCCTCCGCCATGGTGGAGGCCGTGTCGGCGGCAGAAGAACAAGAGTGCCCCCATTGCACTGGCCCGCCGGCCGATCGGTGGGCCTAGATCGTGGTCCTGGCCACCGTGGGGGCACCCCCTGGGGTCCGATCGCCCCGCGCGCCCCCCCCCCCAGGACCCCGGGGGCCGCTCGCGCCGCCAATCCCGCCAGAGGTGGTTGAAACCACGGCGGTGGGATTGGCCTCTCAGCGGCAGGAATTCGGCCCATTCGGGCCGGAGAATCGCCGTGGTGGGCACGCAGATCGGCGCGAGGGGCACGCCGATCGGCACGGCGCGATTCCCGGCCCCACCAATTCCCGGGTGACGGAGAATTCCAGCCACGGCGGGGGCGGGATTTTCGACGGCCTCGGGTGATTCTCCGACCCTGCGGGGGGTCGGAGAATTTCACCCCATGCCACCGTGGGGGCACCCTCCGGGTCAGATCGCCCCGTTCCCCCTCCCCCCAGGACCCCAGGACCCCGGAGCCCGCCAGCACCGCTGGTAGGGGAACCGGCGGAACCGGCATTACAGCTGCGGGACTTTGGCCCATCGCTGGCTGGAGAATCGCCGGGGGGGGGGGGGGCGCCGACAGGCACAGCGCGACTCCCGCCCCCGCCGAATCTCTGGTGCCAGGGACTTCACGAGACGGCGGGGGCGGGATTCACGCCCACGCCGCCCCCCCCCCCCCCCCCCCCCGGCGATTCTCCAACCCGGCGGGGTGTCGGAGAATCCAACCCCGTATATGTATACTTTTCCCCAGGCAGTCCCTTTACAGTAGATGAGGTGTGTAAATAAAGTAACAAATTTGAGAAGACGAGCTAGCAAAAAGGTGTGGGAATAATCAGACCAGTGGTAATCACTTATGGAAGCATGCAATTGTTTTAGCGGCAACTTAATGTGGGTATATGCAGTGCTGGAGTGGAGTAGTGCCCGACAGCTGGGTAGCTCAATATGCGTTGATTCATGTGTGGTAACCGCATAATTTTCAGTTTATTGGAATGAATTATTTTGACATCATTCAAAATCAACTGTCTGAGCTTAAAACTATTAAAATATAAGTTTGTCACTAATACTTCAAGGCTCACTGGTTACTGTAGTCCCATATTTTAAAATTGATTATACTTGCAACCGTGCTTCCCACAGAATATTGAGTACAGTAATATTTTTAGGCATAAAACATATCCAAGGCCGATGGAGGTATTTTGATTGTTAAAGACAAACTACATTAGCTGATATTGAAAAAGTAAGATTATGATCATTCACATGAGATGAAATAAAAATGTTTCCTCTGTCACCTCTAGCTCTTTTGCCAATCACCTCAAGTGTGTGTCCTTTGGTCACTGACCCCGGGAAACAGTTTGTCATTATTGACTTCATTCAAATCATTCACGTTGAACAATTCTGTTAAATTTCCTTTGAACTTTCTCTGCTCAGTGGAGAACAATGCCAGCTTCTCCAATTGCGTCACACAAAGCCCTTCATCCTTGGTACCATTCTGGTGAATCTCTTCTGTACGCTCTTCAAGACCTTGATAATCTTCCTAAAGTGTTGTGCCTGGAATTGAACACAATACTCCAGCTGAGGCCTTATCAGAATTTTCTGAAGGTTTATCATAATTTTCTTACTTTTGTATTCGATTTTTCAATTCATAAAGCCATTAATTCCATCTATTTTATTTCTCGCAGCCTTCTCCACCTGAAATGCTAACACCAACGATTTGTTATACGTGAACCACACGTAGGTAAATTGGGAGGAGGCTCAAGTAGAGTGCAAGCACTGACACTGACTGGTTGAGCTGAATGGCCTGTTCCTGTGCTGTATATTATATTTAATTCTATATCCGGCCTCTCTGTTCCAGCACTCTCTTTAAATTTAGACCATTTAGTCCAGAAGATCGCTCCTCATTCTCCTTACTGAAATATAACACTTCACACTTCCGTGAATTAAATTTAATTTCCCATGTATAAGTCCATGTTACCAACCTCCATTCTGTTGTCCTCTTCTCCTATCCTTTCCATTGTTTGCTACATTTCTAAGTTGCCTATCATCTGCAAACTTTGAAATGATGCCCATGTATACCCATGTCCAGGCAATTTTGTGTTACGATCCCGGTTGATGCTATAACTAGATGGGAAGATCCCAGAATGGAACCCCGGCTCAAAAGACCATAATTATTATTTTTTTTAAATGAAATGTAGAGGAATAGAGTCACAGGACTGCTGATTAGTTTTAACAAGAAAAAAAAATTAAACATGAAAAGTTGGATTATTATACAATACTCCTTTACTCCCCCTTGCCTTACCAAACACACACAGATTCAAAGATTGACATGGATTACAAAGTACATCTCAAACTACAATGATCTCATTAATACAAAGACCCTCTTAAACACACAAGATGATGATGATGGTCAAACACAAGAACTCTGCTCTGAACCCAAGGTAGTGTCTGTAGATTTCTCCTCAGAATTCACATGATCACATGAGAGTTTCCAAGCTCCACTCTCAAAACACGCTTCTAAATCTTCTCTCATAATAATGCTTTCCTTTAGCAGTTTGCATTTTGAAATCCAGTCCAGGTTTGACAAATACAATTTTCAACAAAGCCACCGCTCCATATTTAACCATGAATCCAGTCCAGGATTGCATGACAACCCCTTTAGGACTTCTTTTTCTGGGCGTCAGCCCATCAGCAACTCTGCCGGTGCTATCCTTGCCGTTAAATGAGGCATGGTCCTATAGTAAAAGAGGAACCTCGCCAGTCGCCTGTCCAGGGAACTTGTGGTTTTCATTCATATGGCCCGCTTGAACAGTTGCAGCTCCTGTTCAGCCAAGCCATTGACGATGGTATGGGATGGTCCGGATATGTCTTATCCCATTCGTGTGTATGAATGTGGAGAACTCCTCGCTTGTGAACTGGGTCCCGTTATCAGTGACCAGCACCTGATTCTATGGGTTCTAAACAAGCAGCTTTATTTGTCAATCGTGGCTCTTGATTTTGTAGAGGCTGCTGGGCCAGTGCAGGTGGGGTCCGGCACTGGTGTTCGGGCGGAGGCGGGGTTCATGCCACGCCGGTTGACAGCGGCCCCCCCGGCAATTCTCTGGACCCCGATGGGCCGAGCGCCCATCCATTTTTGGCCAGTCCCGCCGATGTGGGTTACGCATGGTCCCACACGACGGGACCTGGCAGGTCGGTTGGCGGGGGTGGTCCTCGGGGGGTCGCGAGGGGGGGGGGAATACAAACCCCGGGGGGGGGGCTCACACGGTGGCCTGGCCCGCCATCGGGGCCCACCGATCTGCGGGCGGGCCTGTGATGTGAGGGCACTCCTTCCTTCCGCACGGGCCCCTGTAGGGATCCGACATGGCCGGCGCAAAGAGAACCCCCTGCGCATGCGCCAAAATACGCCGGCCGATTGGTGCATGCGCGAACTCGCGCAGTCCCTTCGTCGCTGGTTGGAGCGGCGTCAACCCCTCCGGTGTCCGGAGAATTCCGCACTTTCGGGACTGTTGACGCCAGAGTGGTTGGCGCCGGTTCTCCTGCCAGCGTGGGGACTTAATCCCCAGAAGGGAGAATCCTGGCTCATTTCTATCTGGACGTAACACATTCTCGTTTCTGTTGAGGAAACGCAAGGGATGATACCATGCGTTTTTATTTGTGAAAATGAGTTGATAGAGCTTTGGTTTGGTCCCCAAAAGGAATGGTGACATTTCCTTGTTGTCACTAAATACTACCTGTAGTGATCTGCATATCTCTGTATATATATTATATAAGGGTTCAATGTAAATGCAATACAATAAGCAATCACTGGAGGGTACACGGGAGATGAATAGACAGACAGGAAGTCAGAGAAACTCTTCACAGGAACGGCAGCTGGTGAGCAGGACACAGACAGGCAGCTCAAGATGTAACATAGTATAAGCGCTGGAGAGAGAACGAACTCATACAAATAAAGCATCTACTTCAACTGTAAGACTATGAGCTTTATCCAGACACAAGGAATAACCCATTTCCCTCCAGTATGAAAGCAACCTTTAACCACAAATAACTACAGCTTTCTGTCTTAGTCAATTTTGTGTCTATTCTGCCACTGCCCCTTCAATGCCATGGATTTTAACTTTGCTATCAAGACTTTTAGATGGAACTTTGTCAAACGCCTTTTGACTAGATTGGTTGTTTTGTCAAATGCCTTTGGACTGGACTGGATGACTTTTCTACTTAAATAAAAGCAAATTACTGCGGATGCTGGAATTTGAAACGAAAGAGAAAATGCTGGAAAATCTCAGCAAGTCTGGCAGCATCTGTAGGGAGAGAAAAGAGCTAACGTTTTGAGTCCGATGACTCTTTGTCAAAGCTAGCAGACAGAGAAAGTGGGAAATATTTATACTGTGGAGCGAGAATGAAAGATGAGTCATAGCCACAGAAACACAGGGAAACCGGGTGCTAATGGCCACAGATACCAAGGGGAAAGAGTGTTAATGGCAGTCCCCAGAGAGGACAAAAGATGCGACAGGTCAAACAGCAGGGAAACTAACATCCATCCTCTGGATGCCATACTCCAGTGCCTCGACAGTGGTGTCCACACATACAGTAAATGGCGTTTGCAAATCATTAGCAGGCCTGACCCGGTATTCTCTGGGGCTTCCGCGGTGCTCTGCCTCTGCTGGGAGGAATTACCAACGGCGAATTTCACTTGTGGTTTCAAAAATCGGAAAACAGGCACCATGACTGCTGAGGAAGAGAGAGGGGGTACGAAAAATGTCCAATATTGTTATAGTGTGCTGACAGTTATACCACTGGCTGGGGGAGGGGGCATCTGTCAGGGCCGGGGGGGGGGGGGGGGGATAGTGGGGGAAGGCCAGGAGGTGGGCCATGGGCATGGAACACCATTGCCGCAGCCATGTGGCTGATCATGCCGCTGACTGTCCACTGTGAACTTAGTGCCACGGGTAGTATGGGTGTCCCCCAGATCACCCCCCCTAGGTATCCTCTGGCCCCAGCCGATCCATCAATGGGATGGGTGCGCTCCAGCACAATCGTGCCATCTTGTTGGCTAGGATGAGTGTGTGTGTGGGGAATGGAGTGCTAATGCTCGGCTGCAGCTTGTCAGCGTCTTGAGTGCCAATAAGATCTCCAGGGTATCCAACACCATTTCTCATTGGAATCACTCGTGTTCCACGTGCCGCTGGTGCTAGCCCATTAACGGTTGATGAATTGCTCCGGGAGCAGTGCCAATTTTGCTTTCGTAGAAGTCCATCGATTCTGTCCCGGCTTCAGCATTTATTCTCTGCAATGGCGAATTCCGCTCTCAGTACCTTTATGATCCTGAAGGGTCTTGACAAGGCATATGTGGAGAGGATGCCTCGGAGAATGACAGAGAGGTAAGTGTGTGTGTTTGTGTGTTGTTGGGGTAATGGTGGTGAGTGCATGAAAAGAGGAGGGTGAATGTGAGATAGAGAGAGAGGGAGATTTGTGCTTGTGTGTGAGGGAAAGAGTGTTATGTGTGTGAGGGAAGGAGAAGGAGATGTGACTGTGTGTGAGAGAGGAAGAGATATGAGTGTGTATGTGTGAGGGAGAGAGGAGTGTGTGTCCAATATGAGAATCAGCTTTCCAGCATCACTCCTCCCATTAAAAATGACAAAAGGTAAGACTGAACTATTTTTTAATAAGATAACTTTTTAGATTACCCATTCTTAAAATGGGTGCTATTTCTAGGGGTTAAATGTCCAAAGGAGGGTGTCTAGGCCGCTGAGGGGACTGATGAATGTATTTGTGACTGTGTGCATCTTCCTAATATATGTATAAAAATAGCTATAATCAACATTTGATTTCTGGGTTTTCACCTATTTCGTGGCAAAAAAGAGGCGTTGACATTGAGAATTTTTAGAGTTCCATGATGCACTTGGGTTCCACAGCTCAAAGTTTGCAAAACCCTGTGTTTCAGGTATGAGGTGAAAGCAGCATCTATCGACCTCCAAGTCGCTGATGAACTGTGGTTCGTTAGATGGACACCACTTATAAACAGTTGGGAAACACACCATTCTAATTATTGAATCATAAAATAACTACAGTGCAGAAGGAGGCCATTCGGCACATCAGGTCTGCATCGACCTTCTGAAAGAGTATTCTACCTTGTCCCAACATCCACCCGATCCCCATAACCCATTAAACCCACCTAGCCTTTTGTACACTAAGCAGCAATTTAGCATGGCCAAACCACCTAACCTGCACATCTTTGGATTGTGGGACGCAGCCGGAGGAAACCCACGCAATTATCCATTGGCAGCGTGATAGTTTGGAGGGGGGTTGTAATTCCGGCAAGTTAGTCTTTTGAGGAGCATTCATGAGATACAAATAAAGTTCCCAACATAGATCAGTGGGAAACCCAACCCGCCATCAAAGTCGGGGGAACAAACTTCCACCGGCAGGAAACAGACTATTTCCATCACCCCAGATTTAGTGCCCCCATCCGCCACAAACCCCACCAGTGGCTGGAGCCACATGTGTTGGCATGTTCGGGTAGACATGTTACGCTGCTTTTAATGAAAAGTAAAGATTGTCTTACTTGGGATGTTTGAGATCATATTAACCAACAGTGGGTTCAATTTTCCGCTCCAGCCGCTGGAGCGGAAAATTGAACCCACTGTTGGTTAATATGATCTCAAACATCCCAAGTAACACAATCTTTACTTTTCATTAAAAGCAGCGTAACATGTCTACCCGAACATGCCAACACACCTTGAAAATGCTTTTGTCCTTAAGGCCAGTGTGTAGACAATAACATTTATTCGCAGGATCACTTTCTCAAAATACCAGCAGCTAACATTTCAGCAGATGCTGATGAACAGGCTATTTAAGGTGGTGATTATTACAAATGGGTTTTGTTATCCTGGTCAATAATCTCGTCCACCTACCATGATCCAGCAACAGAAAACAATTTTAGAAATGAATTGTCAGCAATCAGGTGAATCAAAAAAGGGACTACTGGAAAAGGGCAATTATGGCTTAATATTAAACTCTGGGTTCAGAAGAGATTGCTTGCACCCTTTCCCACAGTATTGTTAAGCACAACTAGGCTATGATTGGCATGTCAATTATGTTCACAGCTTTAAAGAGCCAGGCCACAGAAATTTCAGACAATTTACTGCCTCCATTGTAACACTTCACATCCAGACGGTATCCTCCTCCCAGACGCCTTTCCCTTGCACACACAGCCACCTTGTCTCTGTAATCAGTTCCCAATCCGGAGTTTCAGACACAAACTCCCATGTTTCACCAAAGTAGCATGTTTGATCCAAAATAAGGTTATAATCTTTTAGTTTACATTTTACTTGTAATGAAAACTGTTGGGAGTTTAAATTGTTGCTTCGAGAGTTAATTTCAAAGCAGTCCTTTTGAATTCCGTTGCAGGGCCTATAGATCAGTAATATGCTCATATGTTCTAAATGTCATCTTTTCAAAGGATCAAAGTATAGTTTGTATTCCTGAAGTACGAAATGTGTTTTTCACTTCACAGGTTATACTGCTATCCCAATGTAAACATTATGGAACCTTTCAAAAAAAAGGCAATAATTTACCATGGGTGGCTATTGAGGAACAGGTTGCAACATTGTTTTAAAGGGGATTGGATAAATATTCAAAAAGAAATAATATTAAAAAGATGAAGGAAATAAGACAAAAGTAAAGGCAGAATTTTGTTGAAGGGTTAGCACCAGCACAGGTAGGAGGACTGAATGGCTTTCTTCTGGGTGCAATTTCAATGCAAGATCAGTTCCGCAATTTATGGAGTTTGCAATAGGAAAGGAGATAATCCTCAATATTTTAGATTTCTCTCAAGTTTTGCATTGGGAAACAGATACCAATTCTTTAACTATAAAACTGTGCAGTCTTGCTCATTTGGTTTGATGCATATTTAAGATAGCCAGCATTTTCACAGTTGTACAAAAATATTTGAAAGGATTTTAAAATATTCCAACTCTTTAATCAAATTAAGGGAAAGAGTGCTTCAGTTTTGGACGCTGGCCCAACGATCGGTGGGCACCGATCGCGGGCCTGTCCCCTCCCGAGCACAGTCGCAGTGCTCCCATCCAAATCGGGCCCCTAGATGCCTCAAACGGGCATCTGGCGCCCGTTTCACGAATGCAGCGAACAGGTCTGGTTGCTGCCGTGGTGAAACGAGCGTGAAGAGCCGGCCGCTCGGCCCATCGGGCTCGGAGAATCGCCGTGAAAAACGGCGAGCGGTGATTTTTCCGAGCCGTGGGGGGTGGGGGGGGGGGGAGAGAATCGCTGGGGGCGCCAGGGGGACGTAAAAAATGTCGGGAGGCCGTCCCACGATTCTCCCACGCCACGTGGGGAGCGGAGAATTCCGCCCGTGCAGTTTAGGTGGATTGGCCATGCTAAATTGCCCCTTAAGTGTCCAAGATGTGGAGATGCCAGCATTGGACTGGGGTGGGCACAGTAAGAAGTTTTACAACATCAGGTTAAAGTCCAACCGGTTTGTTTGGAATCATGAGCTTTCAGAGCACTGCTCCTTCATCAGGTAAAGAGGTAGGTTACACAAATACAGCATATACAGACAAAGCCAATGTTGCAAGATGATACTTTGAATGCGAGTCTTTGCAGGTAACTAAGTCTTTACAGGTCCAGACAATGTGACTGGAGAGAGGGATAATTACAGGTTAAAGAGGTGTGACTACAATTCATTATATCCCCTGTATATATTAGTGTCCAAAAGGTTAGGTTGGATTATGCGGAATGGGCGGGGGTAGTATAGGTCTCGGTAGGGTGCTCTTTCAGAGGGTTGGTGCAGACTTGATGGGCTGAATGCCCTCCTACTGAACTGTAGGGTTTTGTGATTCTATAAATTATATTTCTTTCACTTCTATACTCTGGGCTTGTACAGCTATCCGAGTCCCTTGTAATACCAATATTAACATGATTTATAGACGGAATACATATTTTTATACACTGTAGCTGAAAGCAATAAAAATCCATCTTGTTAGCTAAGAAAGTCATCAAGTACCATTGAGCTCTCTCAGCTAAAGGCTACTGTGAGATGGTCCATTTTCTGAGATTCTTTATATATATTCTAAACCAATTAGGCTTCATCACTAAGAGAATCTAAAGAGATAACACATCCACTGGAGCACTCCATCACTGTCAACTGAGTAGTTCAAACTGTAATACAGGAAACGTTGATTTTTGTAGGTTTATTGTTCAAAGCATTATATCACCTATATATATTTTACATTTATTACAAACCTCTCTTGTATATCACGAAAGACTTTTGGATTGAGGCTAAATTCCAATACAAATCTTTGGGGGTAATTCTGACTTTGTGCAATAATGTAAGATGCATGACAGTAAAGTCGGAGCCCACTTTACACCTCTCCTAGGTTTTATTTACCAAGAGCATTGATTTGGCCAGCACTCATTCCACACGGCCAAATTTCCCCTCTTTCATTTCTTTCACACAGCTGTCATTTTATTTTAAACTGGAACTCTGGGAGGGTTCCTCATCTCAGCTGTGGCTCAGCTGGTAGCATTTGTGCGGCTGAGTCAAAGGTTGGGGGTTCAAGTCCCACTCCAGAGAGTTGAGCACAAAATCCAGGGCAGACGTTCCACTCTGAGGGAGCTTTGCTCTGTCGGTAGGGCTGACTTTTGAATGAGACATTAATCTGAGGCAGTGCGCCTGTCCTCCCAGGTGGATGTAAAAGATCCCACAGCACTACTTTGAAGAAGAGCATCCCCGATGTTCAAGCAATATTTGTCCTTCAATCAAACTCATTATAACAGGGCGGGGGCTTCTCTGGCTCGATCAAGAGGGCTCGCCCGCCCCACAAGCCCATAGGGAAGCTGCCAGGTTAAAACACCAGCGGCGGTGGGAAGAGACCCTTAATTGGCCACAATGGCATCAATTGACCCAAGTGCTGGAAGGCTGTCTGCCACCCACCTGCATCAGCAAAATGTCACAAGGAGCAGAAGGCAATGGGCTTCTCACCCCTTGTTATCCCACCTGATTTTGCACACACTCCAACCCCATGATTCTTTCTAGGGCCACATAAAATTCTGGCCTATGTCTCTATGAAGTGCCATATGTATTTTTGTGTCAAAGACATTATATAAATGCAAGTAGCTGTTGATGTAGGACCTTAGCATCAGTGTTAACATGGTTAGTATTGATAACATGTGGTATCACTAAAACATCATTTCTGTTGATCTGTATGGCCACTTCACCAGACGCGATGGCTGAAGCACAGAAGCCGGGGGCTGATAATGCTGCAAACTAATTAATTACGTTGTTCGTTTTCTGCCTTTGTCACAAATTAGGGTTGATATCAAGTGTGTGTAATGCTTTCCAACTTTTTTTATTACAACCATTTATTTATGTGGTAAAATGTTGTGATATGGCCGCTACACTATCCGCTACATTTGTTTCCAAGGAACAATTCCAATGGGGGTTGACTATATTGGATGGCTACAACATACATTGACTTACAGGCTCAATATAGTGGATGTGTTCTTCCCCCAATACAACAGAACACTACTTATATAATGTACATAAATATATTTTGACAAAATGTAATAGATAATATTTCATATATTATACATATTATTAGAAAGTCAGAATAATGAATGGTATACATAACATGGAAATAAATAATAGCAAAATACTGTGAATGCTGTAATTCTTAAATAAGGACAGAAAATGCAGGAAATACCAAGCAGATCTGGGAGAGAAAAATAAAGTTCACAAGCTGAATTTTCACCCAGGGCCTTGATGACTCAGGAGTCCTTTAAAAATGGCCGGCAGGTCCCAACTCCAGAATTCCCAATCCCCTTCCCAGGGTGTCTGATATTCTGGAGTGCCTTTAAAGGGTATGGGCTAATTCCTGTCAAAAAACCGCACCAGACACTCCCCGCCTCACAGCGAATATAGGGCATGTCTCACTTCTTCGCAACATTCATGGAGCCAGGCAAAGTTCCTAAAGATTCCTCAATGAGGTCCTGAATCCTACCCTGCATGAGGGGGCCTTTTAAAAGGTAAGTTGAAACGGTCTTGGCTTTCTCCTGAAGCCAAGCTTTGCCCCTCCACTGACCCCCATAGCCCCTCATTCCTCTTATGCCAAGCTATGCCCCTCCACCCACCCTCTATGACCCCTCATACCCCCAATGTCAATATCTCCATGATCATTGACCCACTATGTAATGTATAGAGCCAATGAACCCTACAATCACAGTAGGATATGTTTTTAAAAAGGTTTTGAAAAGTAATTCATTCATAACTTTCAATGTTCTAAAAGTCACTTCACTGGAAGGTAATTAAAGTGTCAATCATCCTTCTCTTTGAAGTATAAATAACAAAAACAAAAAGCCCTTGAAGCCACTTAACCATGTGTGAATAAATATTCCAAAATTGACAACAGAAATCAAAACGTGTGAACTGACAATCAATTGAGCATTTCTGGGCCGGGATTCTCCCCTACCCGGCGGGGCGGGGGGTCCCGGCATGTTGGAGTGGCGTCAACCACTCCGGCGTCGGGCTGCCCCAAAGGTGCGGAGAATAAGACCTCACATTGAGGGGCTAGGCCCTTCGCCGGAGTGGTTCCCACTCCGCCGGCTGGTGTGAACGGCCTTTGGTGCCACGCCAGCCGGGGCCGAAAGGACTTCGCCGGTCGGCTTTACGTCCACGCATGCGCCGGTGCGTCAGTGGCTGCTGACGTCATATCGGCGCATGCGCAGGGGAGGGGGTCTCTTCCGCCTCGGGGCGGAAGAAAAAGAGTGCCCCCACGGCACAGGCCCGCCCGCGGATCGGTGGGCTCCGATCGCAGGCAAGGCCACCGTGGGGGCACCCCCCAGGGTCAGACCGCCTTGCGCCCCCCCCCCCCCCCCGCCCAGGACCCTGGAGCCCGCCCGCACCACCAATCCCGCCGGTAAGAGAGGTGGTTTAAACCACGCCGGCGGGAAAGGCCTGTCAGCCGTGTGACTTTGGCCCATCGCGAGCTGGAGAATCACCGCGGGGGGCCCGCCGGCCGGTGCAGCGCGATTCCCACCCCCGCCGAATCTCGGGGGCCGGAGAATTCGGGACATGGCGGGGGGTCGGCGAATTCCACCCCTGGTATGTGATTGGGTGGACTGCAGGAGAGATTAAATGACAGAGGGCGCGATCAAACTGAAAACTTTCTAGGCGTCATTTGATACAGGTTTTCCTGGGAGTTTCCTGCCGGCTCTGTCGGTGAATTCCCTTCGTTATTTAATAACACTTAATAACGTTTTTGTGTCCTGGGGAGTTTCCCCCAGTCAAGTCCTCACTTAGAATTATTTTCAATACTGGCGAGCTGAACTCGCTGGCCAGACGGGCTCATCAGAGGTTAGGCCACCATTTTGAAAGGGTGCCCTGACTCTAAGAGTGCTTGTGGGTTCCCCACACGCCCCATCCATGGGCAATGTCATGCTCCCACACACTTGGACATTACCCCATTCCTCACAAGTGATGTCATCCTGCTATGGAGTCACTGAGGGTCCCCCTATTCAGGCTTTCCCACGTCTCCTTTCGGACACCACCTTCCAGGACCCCCACCCTTCACCCCCAACCTTCCAGAGGTCACTTCATACACACCCTGCACCCCCTACCCTTTATACCCCCCTCCACCCTCCTTTCACGGGCATGGCACATACAGGACCTGACCTTGGCAGTGCTACCCAGGCACTCTAGCACTGCCCTCCTGTCATTGCTCCTGTCAATCTCGGGTATTCACTATGCAAGTCCTGCAAGATGATTCACTGACCTGGCTGCACCACACGGGCTCCCCACAGGATGATGCTGTCCTCCACACTGAGTTCCTGCTGCTTTGTCGCATAGGCCCACAGTTCCTCAGGGAGCTTCCTCTGCAATCCGCAAAGTAGGGCGATATGCTGCAATTTTGCCAATGTAGAGTCCTTTTGGGTCCAAAAGTGGATTTGAGTTGCTGTGACAGGTAATGTGTCCATGAAGTTTAATGCGAGCACAACTTTATCCGCTTCTGGTGGGGATGGGTGGAGGGGCGGAGTTTACAGGCAGCAGGTTTCTGCAAAGGGCATCTGCGTGCCCAATTTGCGTGTCTGGACGATATTCTTTTTCGTTCATGGGATGTGGCTATCGCTGGCTGGGCCAGCATTTATTGCCCAACCCTGAGGGCATTTAAGAATCAACCACATTTTATTTTTAAGAACTCAAGGAAACCTGGCTACTTGTGTATTTTACGATCATAGCATGTAAACAGTTAAACACCAACTGAATTAGAAAGCACGTCGTTTTAAAAAAAAGATCTCCTCACCTGATCGTAACATGTAGAATTACTCTCCAGAGAGTTCACTAAGTAAAAGTGGTATAATATTGTTTACAATATTAATTGTGTACAGTAAATTTAAACTTGTTTTAGAATTGGGTCTGTCATAGTGGGAGTAGTGTCCAAATTGTTTATGACTGAAGTTGATCTTATCTTGGGGAATGATTGAGCTGGAGACCATGCTGGCTTCAGACATTTCCACAAAATCAATTTAGGTGGATAAAGATGAGGATGTATCAGCCAGATCAGTGAACTTTGCAAAGACAGATCCTTGTCTCTGAAACTGTTGTAAAAGACAATAGTTCAACTGGAAAAGGTTCCGAAAGAATCAAAAGTTCAAACTTGTGAAATTTAGAAGATACTGAAGCCTTAGGTTAACAGTAAAGAGTTAAAACCAACTGACAAGGAGCTGAACCTGACTGTGGACCCTAAGCCACAGGTGTCTGAACAGAATACAGTAGCAGGATTCCAGGCTAATGAACAGAGAGAAAGTGCTTTAAACCAAAATGACTTGGTTCTAACCTTTCATGTTATTATGGAGTTGCTAGAATGGATTTGAGTCCTGGAGTGAAAAATGAAACTTCAAAGTGAAGCTGTGGGTCTTCCTCAGAAGAAATTGAACAAAGGTTGTGGTGAATAGGAAAATAAAATAAACTAGAGAGAATGTAAAAGTTGATTTAAAAAAAAGAATATGAGGATTTGTGCTGGATCATTGACATATTTCAATTCTTCAATTCGTAAAACAGTGAAGGAGAGCCATAATCCTGCATTTAAATAGGTGAAAGATGACTCAGATGGTTGGCAGGCTGAGGCAATATTTTTCAAAATTGTCCAACAAAGAACCTTTATCTCTGAAAGAGAACATTGCTCCAAGGATTCAGTTTTTTTTTTAAATCAACATTCTGATGACAATGTAAAATCTGGGTTTCAAGAACTAAAAGGATTACTGAATCCGGAGGTTTACAAAAATTACATTGGAGAAATTTGGCTGGGTCTACAATTTACACCTGCTAATATTCAAAAGCCACAGAAACAATCAGAAATCAATAGTATCCTTCACCTGGTTAACCAAACCACACCAAGGATGCAATTGTCTAAACAAAGACCTGGAAGCAAACTGAACTTTAATCATCAGGAGTAAGAAGATTTACTATGATGCATTTTGAAAGACAATGCCATTAACAGCAAAATAACCAGTCATATGTAAGAAAAGAACTTTCAAAACTAATATAAAGTGGACTTTTGGACACTTAACTGTTAAATATATTTCAGTTAATGCTGCCAAGGTGGACTGCTCAATAGAAAACTTGACAGCACGGGCTGGGGCGTGGAGAATATTCCTATCCCTGTATGTAGTAACATAGTTGTTAAAGTGTATAAAATGTTATAAATTGTTATATTTCGGAACATGGAGATGACTGTTTGTTCCTTCTGGGGAGGTATTAAAATTATGAGGTTTATATGATGATTATGTTTTAGGACTGTGTCTCTAAAGTTAGAGTAAATTGAAGGGGGTCATGTGACCTGTGCTGAAGTCTGCCTGACAGCAAATCTGGGTAGCAGGATAGCAAATCTGCTAAAGATTAAAGTAAGACCTAGATTGCTTTGCTGCGAAAAACTGGTGCAAAGTGTTCACACTTGCAGACAATGGCCAAGGCACTATGGTACTGGCAGACAGGTTGTGAGTCTCCAAGTCCTAGGGAAGGATTAATTATGTGGGCAGCACGGTAGCATGGTGGTTAGCATCAATGCTTCACAGCTCCAGGGTCCCAGGTTCGATTCCCGGCTGGGTCACTGTCTGTGTGGAGTCTGCACGTCCTCCCCGTGTGTGCGTGGGTTTCCTCCGGGTGCTCCGGTTTCCTCCCACAAGTCCAAAGATGTGCGGGTTAGGTGGATTGGCCATGCTAAATTGCCCGTAGTGTCCTAAAAAGTAAGGTTAAGGGGGGGGGGGGGGGTTGTTGCGTTACGGGTATAGGGTGGATATGTGGGTTTGAGTAGGGTGATCATGGCTCGGCACAACATCGAGGGCCGAAGGGCCTGTTCTGTGCTGTACTGTTCTATGTTCCATGTCAAATTGCAAACAGTTGTGCTTTAAACTGTCAGTTTACTTCCAAGATAAAAGAGTTGGGGGTGGTCTCAAGGATAGCTAATCTCTTGTTGCCAAGGTAAAGGGTTTTGAGCTAGGAATGGTACAGAGGAAGTATTCGTGATATCAGGTTATTGGCTTTCCAAAAATACCACTAAAATTTACAGACAAGTGGGTTAGTCTGCCACAGTCTGGGAATGAGAAAGTTGGGAATCTCTGTGGTTCACCATGCCAAAATGCAGGCAGGATCTCATGTGCAGACTGGAAAGACTAAGCTCATGGGGAGTTGAAAGATTTGCGTAGCTTAAGCCAAAGGGTGAAGCCTCCAAGAAACTTTGCGCCATGAAAGGCAATTACCTCTATGTCTCTGTAGTGTTATGATCCCTGTAACGACTGATAACTTGCACCATGAAAGACAATTGTGGGGTTAAAAGTTTTCAGACTGGGAAAAGAAAGGTTTGACAGTAAACCCTTAAGAGCTAGTCTTCATGCTATGATATATCAGCCATATTGATTCTGTGAGAATTGAATGTCTACGTGACGAATAATGTCAAATACACCCATAGAATGTGTTTTTTTCCATTGTGCTAAACGTGAAAATGGAAACAGGAAAAGTTCTGTTCTGTAATTTAAAGTATGGGTTGCTGACAGAAATTAGTCAAAAGTTTAGTGTTATAATGAAAGTCCTAAATGTGAAATCTTGTCATATTATTCTTTAGCTATTAACAAGAAATTCAAATGTTAAAAAAAGTTATCAGTCTTTACAGGGATCATAACACTACAGAGACATAGATGTAATGGGCACGGCAGGTGTAATAGATAAAGTCAATTTTGGAGCTTGCTTGCCATGCATGCACATGCAGAAGTCAGAAAGCATGAAAACATTTTCTTCCATTCTGTGTAGCTTGCTGGTTTTGCAAAAGACAGAAGATCCTTAGCTGGATTTCTATCAGGAGGCAGGAAACAGAAGGCAGTGAGCAGTAAATCTCTCAGCATGAGGACAATTACAACCAATCTGACAGAGAAACCCATCTGCCAGGTGCAAAGCGAAAAGAATAAACCATTTCTTTCCAAATAACTCTTTTTCAGGGAAAAAAATGAAGTTTAGTTGAAATTTAGGAATTAAAAATCTTGGTGCTAACAAACATTAGCCCGGGGAATGCTAGAATATTTATTCCATTCAAAGTTTTGGCAACATGTGCTATTTTGCATTGAAGAACAGGCCTGAAATGCTGGCACATGCAATTTATGTTCCCATTTTCACCAATGCAGACCTTCAAGTTTTTATCTTGTGGGGATGTGCTGTCTGACATGGGAAAATGGTATAGATTCCAAATGTGTGTTCTTTGTCGATGCACATTAAAAGCAAAATTACATAACTCGAGGAAATTAGGTTGAATACTTCAGAATTGGGGAGGTCTAACTGCTTGACTTGAGCACTTCCTACTGTGCATTCTCCAATATAGTATTGCTGTCGGAAGTTCTGGCACAGACAGCAGCTAATTAAAATGTAAGTTTTGTTAGCTTGGAGTAATGGCACAAAAATGTACTATAACACTCAGCCAGGAATACAGATTGGCACTTATGTACCCAACACAGTGCACCGCTGAATTCAGCAGATCACCAATAGGAAATACAAAAATAGACCCAAGAAACAAAAATGCAAGGACAAATTAAAAAATTACATAAAATATACAAAATTCTAATATATCTCATTTTCTACTCATCTTGAGCTATAACAAAATCTCAATTTTCAAGTTTGCCAAAATGTGTCCTGCGTGTCAGGAAGGTAGAATGAGGGAGTTAAGGACCTAAACTTGGGCACCAGCATTACTGCTCTGTTGGAACAAGAGCTGAATTGATCTACTATCCAATTTCACAAGGGTTTCCGTCATTTGTCCTTAAAGGATATGGAATCTGTCCTTCTTCTGCATACTTCATGGATAATGGACAATCTGACACCAGATTATTCACTTTAAACATTTATTAAATCTTATTATTTCTGCTTTGGAAAGCTTTCTGCAAATAAAGCACATTTGTGAAGAAGAATTCAAGAAATAAAGCTTTAGGGCGGGATTCTCAGTTCCCACAGCCGGCCAATGGGGTTTCCCATTGTGGCCATCTCCAGCCGCCTGGAAACCCGTGGGCGTGGGTGCGCTACGGTGAAGTGGAGGATCCCGCCGATGGAGAATCCTGCCAATGGAATTTTAATTATCTGTTCTAGTCTTTCAGAAATATTTAATTATAAGTCTATCTTATCTTTCATTCATCCTTGTTCCGAGCATTGGCGACACTATGCACAATCTTTCTTCATTGATTTCCACTGCCTGTCCCATAGAGAGGCCAGTCCACATTCTGATATTATCCATCCATGCTATCTTGGATTTTTCTTGTGCACATCTTCCAGGTGTTTTGCCTTATATTACCACGATAAAGCACCAGGAAATTATATTAACTATAAGTAATTGAATTGAATCTTATGAGCCACTTAAATAATAAAACACACAAAAAATACTTTCTCCCATGTGCATTGCATTTTTTAAACAGTGAAATTGGCCAACTGATGAGTTTCATTGTTTCTTTTGATTAGAACATTACATTAATTATAATATTACAACTGAAAATTTGTAGGTTGTGTCTAAAATATTTTTGATTACAACTATACATAATTTAAATCTGTGGTGTGATCATCATTTGGTGCTACATCCTAAATACTATAGGCGAGACCTGTTGGCTGCGTTGCACCCGAATATCAGTACTGTGCGGCTGGTAGATGCCAGGAGATCCCTCTTCTGGGATCTACCCAGCTTGTCACACCTCAGAAGATCCAACGTGATCTTGAGAGACGTCACAATGTGATTCCCACCCATTGTGAGCAGGATCACTTTCTGGCAAGCCTGCATTTTAGAATGACATAGTTAGCCTCACTCTGGTATACATTCCCGAGATCTAACCAAGGCGTGGGATCTGATACCCTTGCCTTGGGAGACCTCCGGTGAGTGCCTTACAGAGCTGGTCTCCACAAACGGCGACCAGACGGAACGGCACTCATGGGGACCTCCCAAGGGATTGGGTGCTTGTCCTCTGGGCAGGGTGGCACCCTGACACTACTGGTGTCAGCTTGGCACTCTGGCAGTGCCATCTGTGTGCCAGCCTACATCAGCGCGTCCGCCCACAGGCCTTCCTCAATCTCCCTTCCCAACTCCCATTTATGCCTCAGCTCCTCAGTCTGCGTCTCCTCCGCCCCCATGAGCTCCTTGTAAATATCCGAGACACTTCCCTACCCCACCCATCCCCTAGATAATACCCTATCTTGGATCCCCCTTAGTGGCAAGAGTTGAAAAGGTGGCACCTGCCTGCGCAAAAAGTCCCGCACCTGAATATATAGAAATTCATTCCCCCTTGTCAAACCAAACTTTTCCTCCAGTGCCCTCAAGCCAGGGAAGCTCCCTTCCAAGAATAAGTGTCCCATCCTCTCAATCCCCGCCCTCCGCCATTCCCGATACCCCCTGTCCAACCTCCCCGGAGCAAACCAATGGTTGTCACATATTGGGGACCAGACCGATGCTCCCGTTGCTCCCATGTGCCTCCTCCACTGTCCCCAGATCCGAAGGGTCGCCACGACTACAGGACTGGTGGAGAAGCGCGCCGGCGGGAACGGCAGAGGCGCCGTCACCAACATCCCCAGACTGGTGCCCCTACATGAAGCTCCCTCAACCCGCTCCCAAGCCGACCCTCCCCCCACCACCCACTTCCTTATCATGGCTATGTTAGCCGCCCAATAATAGGTGCTGAAATTCGGCAGTGTGAGCCCCCCTTCCCCCCGGTTCCGCTCGAGCATCACCCTCTTTACTCGCGGGGACTTGCCACCCACACAAAGCCCAAAATGATCTTGCTTACCCTCTTCAAAAAGGAACGTGGAATGAAAATGGGAAGACACCGGAACACGAATAAGACCCTCGGGTGGACCGTTATTTTAACCGTCTGTACTCCCCCAGCTAACGACAGCGGGAGTGCATCCCACCTCCGAAACTCGCCTCGCATTTGATCTACCAGCCGGGACAGGTTCAGTTTGTGCAGTCGACCCCAATCCCGCACCACTTGTATTCCCAGGTACCTGAAACTGTCCCCAACTAACCGGAACGGCAGCTCCTTCAGCCAGTTAATTTGGCCCCTATCCTGAACCACAAACATTTCACTTTTTGTCAGATTCAATTTGTAACCCAAAAACTGGCCGAATTCCCCCAGGGTCGCCATGATTCCGTCCATCCCCGCCATCGGGTACAAGACGTACAAGAGCAGGTCATCTGCATACAATGAAACTCAATGCTCCTCCCCCCCCCCCCCCCCCGAACCAGCCCCTTCCAACCCCCTGAAGCCCTCAGAGCAATTGTCAGCGGCTCTACAGCTAGCACAAACAGCAGTGGGGAGAGGGGGCACCCCTGTCTCATCCCGCGGTGCAGTCTAAAATAGTCGGAAGTCGTCCTGTTTGTCCTCACATTCGCCTCCGGGCCTGATATAGCAGTTTGACCCAGTCGATGAAACCTACCCAAAATCCAATCCGTCCCAGCACCTCCCATAAGTAGTCCTACTCTACCAGGTCAAACGCCTGCTCCGCGTCCATTGCCACCACTACCTCCACCTCCTTTCCCTCTGGGGGCATCGTGATCACATTGAGCAATCTTCTTATATTCGCCACCAGTTGCCTACCTTTAACAAACCCTGTTTGGTCCTCCCTAATAACACTCGGCACACAATCCTCAATCCTAGTGGCCAAAAGCTTTGCCAGCAGTTCAGCATCCACGTTAAGAAGGGAGATTGGCCTATAAGACCCACATGACTCCGGGTTCTTGTCCTGTTTTAAAATCAAGGCTATGTTAGCCTGCAACATTGTCTGGGGCAGCACCCTTCTGTCCTTGCCTCATTAAAAACCTTGACCAGCAGGGGCCCCAATATTTCGGAGAACTTTTTATAAGATACTACCGGGTACCCATCCGGCCCCGGGGCTTTACCTGATTGCATGGCCTTTAAGCCCTCAAATACCTCCTCAGCTCTGACCGGGGCGCCCACCCCTTCTACTAGCCCACTACCCACTTTTGGGAATGTCAGGCCGTCTAAGAAGCATCTCATCCCCTCTGGCCCCGTGGGGGGGGGTCCGAGCTATAGAGTTTGCTATAAAAGTCCTTCAAAGCCCTGTTCACACCCGCCGCATCCCCTACCAAGTTATCACCTCCATCCATCCCTTTACCTATTGCCCTCGCCGCCTCCCTCTTTCTGAGCTGCTGAGCCAGCATCCTCCTGGCTTTCTCTCCATGTTCATATACCGCACCCCTCACCTTTCTGAGCTGCTCCACTGCCTTACCTGTGGACACCACCCCTGCAGCCTCCTCCGTTCCCCCAAGAGCTCCGCACTTGGGGTCCCCGCATACCTCCTGTCAATCTGCAGGATCTCCGCTAACAGTTGGTCTGTTTCTGCCCTGTCTGTCATGTCCCTGTGAGCCCGGATTGAAAGCAGCTCCCCTCTCACCACTGCCTTGAGCCCCTCCCACACCACCGCTGCTGAGACTTGCCCCGTATCTATGACCTGCAGGTAGTTTTGTATACACTTCCTCACCCTCTCGCACACCAACAGTCCCACATCCAGCATCCACTGCGGGCGCTGGAAGCTCTCTTCACTCATCTGTAGCTCAACCCAATGCGGGGCATGGTCGGAAATGGTGACTGCCAAATATGGCGCATCCACCACCCCTGTCAGTAAATCCATACTCAGTATAAAGAAATCGATCCGGGAGTAGATGCCATGGACGTGCGAGAAAAAGGAGAACTTCTTCCCTGTCGGCCTTCCAAACCCCCCCCCCCCCCCCCCCCCCCCCACCCCATATGTTCCATGAACTCCCTCAGCTCTTTTCCCATTGCTGACACTCTGCCCGTTTTTGAGCATGACCGGTCCAGGCCTGGATCAATAACTGTATTGAAGTCCCCTCCCATAACCAGGTTGTGAGAATCCAGGTTGGGTATCTTCCCCAGCACCCTCTTTATGAAATCCGCATCATCCCAGATTGGCGCGTATATGTTGACCAGGACAACAACCTTCCTGCCTTCCAGCTTACCGCTAACCATAACGTAGCGACCTCTCCCGTCCAAAACAATACTCCCCACCTCAAACTGCACCCGCTTGTTCACCAGAATCGCGACCCCCCTGGTCTTGGTGTTGTGGTGATAACCACTGTAGATATGCATACTTGCAGTAGGGGGATGTATGGCTGTACCTGTAATACAGGTTCCTCCGGTAAACCCCTGCCGGCTAGCTCCGCCCACAGGGAGCTTGTGTATAAATATGCGTGCGAGTCACTGAGATCCTATTCTACAGTTGCAGCCGGAGGATTAGCATCACACAGCAATAAAGCCTCGATTGTACATGTCTCTCGTCTTTGAGTGCAATTGTTAGCGCCACAATTTATTGCTGTGTGATTTTCCGTACACCATGGACATCAGGATTAAACCTGACCGTCTGCAGCTGGATCCGCAGTCGCCTCATGCCAGGAAATACTTTGTTCACTGGCTTGCAGTCTTCGAGGCCTACATCTCTTCAGCAGACCCTCCCCCGGCGGAGGCTCAAAAAAACAACTCCTGTACTCAAGACTTAGCTCCAGAGTCTTTCCGCTAATTCGAGATGTGCCTGACTACACCAGAGCTATGGAACTGTTCAAGGAGAACTATGGACAGTCAACGAACACCCTGTTTGCAAGACATCTACTCTCTACTCGCGTCCAGCAGCCGGGCAAGTCGATTGAGGACTTCTGGAGGGCCCTTATACCTCTGGAACGAGACTGTGACTGCTGGGCCCTCACATCCATGGAACACTCTGACTTACTCATGCGCGATGCCTTTGTTACAGGCATTGCATCGGACCCCATCCGGCAACAACTGCTGGAAGGGGCCGCCCTCGACCTCGCGGCCACAAAGACTTTCTATGACGGCCGTCTACCGTAGTGCACGATCTTACTCTGCTGTCCACTCGGCCCACCTGTCCTACCCCTTGTGGACCCTGGAAACGGCCCCCCAGGCCCACTCATCCTACCCCTCATGGACCCCGCAACCGGCCCCCCCAGCAGCCACCCCCGCGCCATTTTCATCCTCCACCGCCATGTGCGTTCTATGGGCACCACCATCTTGTCCCGACCCCACAACGTGCGCACCATGGATGCCGCCATTTTGTCCGCCGCCATCTTCTCCCGTACAGGTACTCCAGATGCCGCCATTTTGTCCTCCCCGGGACGGGGCCACGGGACACGGGTCGCTACCGCTCCTCGCCGGACTGCCGATCGCCCGCTACTCGCCTCCGTTACGCTCGACCAGTCGCGTCCTCGCAACCTGGCACCCTCTTCCACAACGGTGCTGGTCAACGGCCACGTGACCTCCTGCTTCATCGACTCCGGGAGCACTGAGAGCTTCGTCCACCCGGACACGGTAAGTCGCTATTCCCTTGCGGTCCATCCCGCCAACCGACCGATCTCTCTCGCCTCCGGTTCCCACTCTGTCCCGATCCGGGGTTTCTGCCTGGTTAAACTTACTGTACAGGGTGTGGAATTCGACCATTTCCGTCTGTACATTCTCCCCAACCTCTGCGCGTCACTCTTACTAGGCCTGGATTTCCAATGCAATCTCCAGAGCCTCACCCTCAAATTCGGCGGACCCCTACCTCCTCTCACCGTTTGCGGCCTTGTGACACTCAAGGTCGAGCCTCCCTCACTCTTTGCCAATCTGACCGCAGATTGCAAGCCCGTCGCCAACAGGAGCAGACGGTACAGCACCCAGGACAAGGCCTTCATCAGGTCCGAAGTCCAGCGGCTGCTTCAGGAGGGTATTATTGAGGCCAGCAACAGCCCTTGGAGAGCCCAGGTGGTAGTGGTTAAGACCGGGGACTACAGCCAGACCATCAACCGGTACACGCAGCTCGATGCGTACCCTCTCCCCCGCATTTCTGATATGGTTAATCAGATTGCACAGTACCGGATCTTCTCTACTATTGACCTGAAATCCGCCTACCAGCAGTTCCCCATCCGTAAATCGGACCGTCCCTACACTGCCTTTGAGGCGGACGGTCATCTGTACCAATTTCTTAGGGTTCCCTTCGGCGTCACGAATGGAGTCTCAGTATTTCAACGAGAAATGGACCGAATGGTTGACCGGTATGGACTGCAGGCCACCTTCCCGTACCTCGACAATGTCACCATCTGCGGCCATGACCAGCAGGACCATGATGGCAACCCTTCTAAATTCCTCCACACCGCATCTCTCCTTAATCTCACGTACAACAAAGTGAAGTGCGTGTTCCACACAGACCGCTTAGCCATCCTCGGCTACGTCGTCCAAAACGGACTACTGGGGCCTGACCCCGACCGCATGCGCCCCCTCATGGAGCTTCCACTCCCCCAAGGCCCTCAAACGCTGCCTGGGGTTCTTTTCTTATTACGCCCAGTGGGTCCCACAATACGTGGACAAGGCCCACCCTCTTATCCAGTCCACACGTTTTCCCCTCATGGCCGAGGCACAACAGGCCTTCGCCCGCATTCGATCTGACATAGCCAAGGCCGGGATGCATGCAGTAGATGAGACACTGCCTTTTCAAGTAGAAAGTGACACTTCAGATGTCGCCCTTGCCGCCACGCTGAATCAGGCAGGCAGACCCGTGGCATTCTTTTCAC
Source organism: Scyliorhinus canicula (assembly GCF_902713615.1). Taxonomy (NCBI): domain Eukaryota; kingdom Metazoa; phylum Chordata; class Chondrichthyes; order Carcharhiniformes; family Scyliorhinidae; genus Scyliorhinus; species Scyliorhinus canicula. The sequence continues at coordinate 168,848,061 of NC_052152.1, forward strand.
GCACCCTCCATGCCTCCGAAATTCGACATTCCTCTGTTGAAAAGGAGGCCCAAGCAATCGTTGAAGCGGTGTGGCACTGGAGGCATTACCTGGCCGGCAGGAGATTCACTCTCCTCACTGACCATTGACGGTAGCCTTCATGTTCAACAACACGCAGTGGGGCACGATCAAGAATGACAAAATCTTGCGGTGGAGAATCGAGCTCTCTACCTTTAACTACGAGATCTTGTATCGCCCCGGCAAGCTCAACGGACCCCCAGACGCCCTCTCCCGAGGTACATGTGCCAGCGCACAAGTGAACCAGCTCCGTGCCTTGCATGAGGGCCTTTGCCATCTGGGGGTCACTCGCTTGTACCATCTAATCAAAGCCCGCAACCTGCCCTACTCCGTCGAGGAAGTACGGACAGTCACCAGAGACTGCCAGGTCTGTGCCAAGTGCAAACCGCGTTTCTACCGCCAGATCGCGCGCGCCTGGTGAAAGCGTCCCGCCCCTTTGAACGCCTCAGCGTGGACTTCAACGGGCCCCTCCCCTCCACCGACCGCAACACCTACATCCTTAGTATGGTCGATGAATTTTCTAGGTTCCCCTTCGCCATCCCATGCCCGGATATGACGTCTGCCAACGTCATCAAGGCCCTGGATTCCATTTTCGCTCCATTTCCCGGACTACATCCACAGTGGCAGGGGATCCTCGTTCATGAGTGATGAGCTGCGTCATTTCCTGCTCAGCAGGAGTATCGCCTCCAGCAGGACGACCAGCTACAACCCCGGGGAAACGGGCAGGTAGAGAGGGAGAACGGGATGGTATGGAGGGCCGTCCAGCTGGCCCTACAGTCCAGGAACCTCCCAGCCACTCGCTGGCAGCAGGTCCTCCCTGACGCGCTCCATTCCAGTCGGTCACTACTGTGCACCGCAACTAACAGTACACCCCATGAACGTGTTTTTGCCTTCCCTAGGAAGTCTACATCCGGGGTGTCGCTCCCGACTTGGCTCACGACTCCGGGCCCAGTCCTTCTCTGTAGGCATGTCAGGCACCACAAGGCGGATCCCCTGGTGGACAAAGTACGCCTTCTCCACGCCAACCCTCAGTATGCCTACGTGGAGTTCCCCGACGGCCGCCAGGACACAGTCTCGCTCCGGGACCTGGCTCCCTCCGGTGCCGATCCCATGCCCACGCCCCTTTTACCCCCCGCACCACCCTCCTTTTCCTAGCACCCCTGTATTCGTCCCCACCAGGTCCATCCCTTGTCCCCCTGCCCACACTGGAGGACACGGAAGATTTCGGCTCGCTCTCGGAGTCATCCCGCCAGCAGCCAGCACCAACACCGCCTGCACCTGCAACATCGTTGCCATCACCGCCTGGGCTGACGTCGCCACCACAGCTATGCCGATCACAGCGGAACGTTCGACCACCGATTCGGCTCAACCTGTAACCTGCTAACCGGATGGACTCTTGGTTTTCTTTGTTTGAACCCTTTTGTAAATATATCAACCTTTGTATTATAGTTACAAGTCACCCCTGCCGGACTCATTTTTTACAGGGGGTGAATGTGGTGATAACCACTGTAGATATGCGTACTTGCAGTAGGGAGATGTATGGTTGTACCTGTAATGCAGGTTCTTCCGGTAAGCCCCTGCCGGTTAGCTCCGCCCACAGGGAACTTGTGTATAAATATGCGTGTGAGTCACTGAGATCCTATTCTACAGTTGCAGCCGGAGGAATAGCATGACACAGCAATAAAGCCTCAATTGTACATGACTCTCGTCTTTGTGTGCAATTGTTAGCGCCACAGGTATCTAGCCATGAATGGAATACCCAGCTCTTCCGCAACCTAATCTGGTCCGTTACTTTCAAGTGCGCCTCCTGCAACATTATCATGTCTGCCTTTAGAGCCCTAAGATGCGTGAACATTTTTGCCCTCTTCACCAGCCCATTTAGCCCTCTAATGTTCCACGTGACCAGCCTAGTTGGGGGGGGGGCAGTTTCCATTTGGGACTAAAATGAAGCAGAGACCCGCTGCTGGAGTGTAGTGTTTTCAGGCAACCTGATAGTACCTACAGCTCGAATATTATGAACTCCTATATTATAGATTTTATATCTACAAAATTTTAATCCTACATTACAGACTCTTATGTCTGCCATTCAGGGAAGTCTAGTTCTTTATCGCTAGGAATGAATGTGAATCTGAAAATAAAAAGGGCAGGTGTAGACCAGTCCTTTTCAAACAGGGATTTAAAGAAAATGTATAATATATTTAATTGTATTATATGTCATTTGAATGCATTGTACAAGACTTCAATGTCAAAAGAATCGATGTATATTTGAAAGTCTACCTTTATTAAAATATTGGATCTTAACTCTTTTAATTGAGTAGCCACATGTTAATGAGTTACGGTTAGAATGGCATCAATGTGCCCACTATGGTTTATGTCGTTCATTTCTGGCGCTAGGTTATTGATAACGGATTCTTTCTAGAAGCTTGCAGCCTCTTAATGACTGCATGAATTAATAATGCACTTCTGCATTTCCTTTGGAAAATTCTAATAGCTGTAATTTGCTACATTACTTTAACAACCATGTAATCTATACTATTTTATGTGTAAGATTGGCAGATCAAACAGAAGGTTAACAAGTAAACAACATAGATTAAATTTTAATGCATGGTCTGTAGTTCAGAATTGTAACTCAATGTAGTTAGCAAGGTGCTATATAATTTAATTTGGAAGTAAAAAATAGTTTCATCAGTTTGGCACGGTGGCGCAGTAGCACTGTTGCCTCACGATGCCGAGGACCCGGATTTGATCCTGGCCCCGGGTCACTGTCCATGTGGAGTTTGCACATTCTCCGCGTGTCTGTGTGGGTCTCACCCCCACAACCCAAAGATATGCAGGGCGGATGGGTTGGCCAAGCTAAATTGCCCCTTAATTGGGAAAAAAAGAATTGTTTACTCTAATTGGCCATACTAAATTGGACCTTAATTGAAAAAAAAAAGGAATTGGGTACTCTAAATTTATATTAAAAAATAAGTTTAATTACTCAGTTTAGCAAAGTAATATCGGCTAGAATAGCATGTGGCTTCAGATTTTCCTTTGCAATTGAGGTTATAATTCTATTCTATATAAAGGTTCACTATTTTTTATGGGTAGACCATATATCACCATTATGGACTTTGGAGTGTAATACCTCTGGCGATTTAATGGAACTTTGAATTTGAGGTAGAATACTATAATTAGGTTTGGCTTTCCCTATTCCACAGATTTGTATCTTTGATTCTGTCCTCCTCATCATTTACAATATTATCACTGTGTCAAACATCCCTCAGAGTAGCTCCATAGCATCAGAAATATCAGTCAAACCAACATCGTCCTCCTATTTCTATAACCATTCTGCATTTCTAAACTTGGGGCAGGATTTACAGAGAAACCCGCTGCATGTTTTTCGGCGGTGGAGGCCAGTGAGATTTTCTGGTCCCGCTGTTGTCAACGGAATTCCCGGTGAATGAACCCGTCGTCGCCGAGAAACCAGAGGCGGGGGTGCTCCGTCGGTGGGACTGGAAAAATCCCACTGGCGTGATCAGCCGGTAAATCCGCCCATGGTTTCATTGTTGGCATCACAGAGCTGCTCTCTAAATGTAATGGCAAGGATTGGACAGTTGCTTAGAGTACTAATTCCATAGTTCAGAAATAATGCCAGATGAGAGTCTGAACGATATTTGGCTTTGTGCAAGGAAAGGGGGACAGCAGCAGTAGCTGAATGAATGGTCGTAACCTTAGCGTCAAAGAAGCCCATAAACTCCAAGCATTTGGTGTTGAACATGAGTGTGGAGGGGGCAAATGTTCAAGTAGCAGGTTGGTAGTGAATAAATATGGCCATGGTTATATTTTCACTCCAGAATGATCCTGGAGTGAGCAGTTTTGGTAGAGTGCCCTATAGTACTTGATGCCAAACCTAGCAATGACTGACTAAACCAGCTGCAAATCCAGTTCTGCAGCCTTTGACTTGACAAAGTGAAGGTGGTGTTGGAGTGGGCAGGGAGGGGGGTTGCATCTGGGAAACAACGAGGGATTTTCCACCCCCTCCCCCCAACGGCATGTTTTCCAGCGGTCGAAGTGACTCGCCATGCACCGCAAGCCAGAGGTCTCCGCCGTTTTGCATGGCTCGCCCAACTCGTCGCCACAGTGAAGATCCTGCCGGAAGGCAGGGCCGGGTAAATCCCGCCCAGTATATTTTACTAGAAACTAGAACATCGGAGTCAGAGGTGAATGAGCAATTCAGCTGATAGACAGCTGCAGAGGTAATGTGGCAAATGGACAGCCAAAGGTTAGAGACATAGAAGTTTGAAAGCACACTTACTAAATCAATTTATTGGTCTACAAAACCACTACATAAATACATGCCCAACTTCAGTAGTCAACTGTTGAAAGTACTGATACCCTCTTAGATCAACATGATCAGATAGGGGAAAGTGCATGGGCACGATTTAACAGAATGAAACAGAGTCCCGTGTCAGGTATCTTTAGCCAGGTATTTCCTGGTGCTTGCAGCACCGAGAACGGCCCCGCTATTAAGCAGGACTCTGCATCATTTCTGGGCCTCGGTGAGGCTGCATTTAGGTTCACGTCCTGCACTCACGAGCCCCGCTCGCCTGTGCAGGAAGTGATGGCAGCCCAATCTCTAGACCTCTACAAAGACCTCCGGACCACCCCAGTGCTCCCACTCACCAGTTATGGGGACATTGAGACCCTGCACCCCACCTCATAAGGGCAAGGCACTCCCGGGCCTGATCCCTAGCATGGGCAAGATGCCATGTGGGCGCCTTGGCATTTTGCCTGCCAGTGCCATCTGGGCATGTTGGCAGTGCGAGGGTGGCACTGGGTGGTACTGTCAGGGTACCAATGTGGCAGTGCCATGGCGTCCAGGTGGCATTAGGGGTACCACCCTGCCCAGGGCCCGACCACCCAGGGGCCCACCGATCGCCTGGGAGACCCTTCAAAGTGCCGGTATGCTTGGTCCATGTTTGTGGAAACCGGTGCTAAACAGCACCCGCTCGGGATCTCCAACGTGAGGCCGTCTGATCCTGGGTACTGGTTAGATCCAACGTAGACATATTCAAGTGAGATGAGCTACTCACTTATACAAATATGGACCCCAATCTCAAAGGGGATCGTTAGATCTCGCGTGACGGGACAATGCTGGTAAATCTTAGGAGAGGCCTCTCGCAAGACCAACCTCATCGTGTCCTGAATTGAGCACAACGAGGCCATTAGATCGCACCCTATATTTTGAACAGAGTAAAACCAAGTTCACAAAACCCTAATACCATAAAGATCTTAAATTATTTTTTAAAAATATATATATTTAGAATGCCCAATTCACTTTTTCCAATTAAGGGGCAATTTAGCATGGCCAATCCGCCTACCCTGCACATCTTTGGGTTGTGGGGGTGAAACCCACGTGGACAGTGGCCCAAAGCCGGGATCGAACCTGGGACCTCGGCCCTGTGAGGCAGCAGGGCTAACCCACTGCGCCACTGTGCTGCCCCCCAGATCTTAAATTATTGAGCATTTAATCACATTTAATCTTTACCAATTTATGTCACTGAGCCAAAATGAATAAACAGTAATTATTCATTGGGATCAAATTATCAAAATGCAGTATGTTTGCAGTAAATGTAGCAATCTTATGACACTGCAAATAGGAATATGACTTTAGGCATTCTTATTGTATTTAATAAAACAAAACAAATAACCAGAAATATATCTCTCCTCAGAAATAAAAAAACAATATTTAAATTTGATCAGAATTTTAATTCAACATTACCCTTCCTTTAATAGCCCATTTGCCACTTCCCTGTTATCTGTATGATTGTTCCACGGTTGCACATTTTTAACCTGATTACTTAGCCAATATATGAATTTTCAAATGTAAATCACACTGAAAGTCAGCCTTCAGGCTGCAGGAATGTTTCTTGAATAAAATATAATTTTGAAAATATATATTTATTTCTTATGACAGAAAAGCCGTTTGCTTATTTTAACATTACTTTTAAGTATTGCGGAGATATTTCTGCCTTGGAAGTCGAATACCGTTCCTTTAAATTAAGTCAATATTTCATATTAAATGTTGCCTTTTATTGTAAACATAGCTGCAGTTACTGCAACAATGTGAGATCCATGACATTTTTCCTTGTGAAGCAGATCAGCGATCATTACTGATGACTGAACAAAAAAAGCTACTCAAATGTGGAATCCAAATTTAATGCCACTGTTGAATAAGTTCACAAATGACAATGTCATTTGCGACAAAGAAAAAACAGTTATGGATACAGTCCAGATAACATTGGATAGATTTTAGGTATAATGGGATCACATTTGAGGAACCTGGGTGTGGAGGTCAGCTGGATTCATATAGTGAATCTACCACTTTCTGTTTATTTCTCTGATATATTCAGAAGGTAATACTGCATATTTTATGGAAATACATGTAACAACACTTTAGATTTAAATTTAAGCCGACACATACTCTGGTAGCCTGCATCTAAACTTAGGTCTGTATTTTGCATTCATTGTGATCTCTGTGCTCTGCACTCATTCCTTCAAACCGATATTTGCACCATTCGTACTTTACGGCCACATCGCCACAGCTGTATTGTCCTTCAATGTCCCTCATAATTCCTCACCATGCACACACATGTCTTTATGCCGCATCCATATTTCTATCAGCACTATGCAATCACATTAAAATTGTCCTGAAATATAACTGGTGGGCTAACTCTCAAAATGGTCAATGTTCTTAAATCACAGCTATTATAATGTAGTATGCAACATTAATACAAGAGTGCAACTTTGTTTTTACTGATTTAAAATATGAACAAGTCTGTAAAGCAAGGGGACAAAATTAAAAAGTGAAGATTTCTCTTATATTTAATCTTTAACATTCAGCTTCAGCTAGTGCCGAAATAGCTCTGGTGAACTAAAATTAATGTTGAACGCATAGTTTTGCTTTCATTATTGTCCGAACATTTGAACTGACTGCCAACACTTGAAGCCATCATTGCTCAAAATATTATTTACAGTAGACAAAACACTAACTTTATCATCGTCATAAAATTGGAATTGAGCAGAATCAAAGTTAAGGCATTCTTGACTGTGGTTTACAGAGTATCTGCTATCTCTCAGCCTCCAGGCGCCTGTAATGATCTTGTGTAACAATAAAGCCTTTAGACTGTCTCTGGTGAATAGTTCCTCAGATCATATCCTTCATACCAAGTCCAAAGCACGACATAAATCATTTGGCACCAGATGCTACCAATGGGATTCTTCAAACTGACTGCTAATAAGATTCAGCTGATTATTCTGTAAAAAAAGATCTTTCTCCATAAACTTCCTCATTGTGCACAGTGAAAGAATGCAATGAGCATTTGCATGCTCTGTAAACATTATCAAAGTCAACTCCTGAAAATGTATGGGTGATCCAATCACTCTACTGTGTTACTTCCTGGGAAAGAAGTGAATGAATGCCCCTGGAATAGAGGAAACTATCAAAACAGGATGCAAATGCTTGCAAAAATGAAAATTCAAAAGCTTTGGATGATGGAAGTCTGAAACAAAACCAAAAAAATGCTGGAAGCACTCAGCAGGTAAGGCAGCCTCAGTAGAGATAGAAGGAAACAAACCTAATGTACGAACTGCGTTTTGCGTGAGTAGACTCTGATCGATATTGGGATAAATTAATACAGCGATAAGCTAATTAATACAAGCGTAGGTTTCGACGCGAAGTCACTGATGGACTTGGTACATTTTTAACGATAAGGATAAATTTGACAATTTCAAGGATTTACTTTAAAATCAGTTCTGCAAAACTGGCCAAACATCTTTTGATTGTAACATTTATTCTACTCCCATCTTACATTCCCTGAAGGAACTGCAGCTGAAACATTTCCACTCCATATATCCAATTGTACCTCACCCCAATGAGCAGGAAAAAAAAATGCTTCAAGGTTGGGATTAAAGCTATTCCCGAGTTTTTAGTCACTCCCTCCTTTGCTGGGAGTACCTATATGAGAATCATCGTACAAATCTCTGTTTTTTGCAGTTGAATCAAATCTAAATTCCATCATTTAAATTTAAAATGATCTTTCACACTTTCACACTTTTTATCCATAGCACAGCTAATCTTATATTAGTCCATTTCATTGTGAGGTCTCCCAATCACCTTTCAGCATGCAACATCAGAAAAACATCCATAGAAACCTCAAACAAATTGTAGAAATTGTTTACATAGATCACTTGTTGAAGTTACTACAAATAATCAAAAGAACCCTGGAGAGATAAATTAAATCCCGTAAGTTTTAAGAAACAGGCGCAATTTTACTAAGTAATTGAATTGTTTTTCTTTTCCACAATGATGCAATTCTGGCTTGGGCCTCTTTACGACATCTAGTAATCACAGTCAAGGGGATGAGCAGGAAACCAGTCCAAAACTACTGTTGTGGAGTATAAATGCTTGTCAGTGTTCATTGGCAGCTCTCTATCTCTCAGACTACCAAAGGACATACCAGGAGATTTGAGCTATCATCCAGGCTGATGATACAGTGCAGCAATGTGGGAGTCCGAGAGACATGTGCAATGGAATCTTCTTCCGTTGGTGGCACCTCCACTCAGAGGCAGAGCAGCTAGCCACGTGCAATCACACAGCAGCCAGTCAGTTCAATATGCACAGGCGAGAGGCCTGGCAACTCATCCACCAGTGACAGGCAGCAAGTTGCTGCCCACAATGATGCCTCATGGGGGTCAAGGTCTCGGCACCATATTTAAATGGCTCCCACTATCTGCAGTCCAGCAGCATCTAACTGGCTGTTTGTAAGGAGTTTGTGTTCACTGAAATTGCTGACACCCCACTCCCCCCATCAACAATTGATTCCGATTACCTGTTACGTCTGAGCATATACCCTGCAGCTTAGCAATGCCTCCCTGCAGGTTCTCCTCCACACCATCCGGGAATGGCGAGGGGTCTTGTTTCCCAGTGATGGCTTGAGTAAGGCAGCTGGCTGGAGGTCATACAAAGAGAGAAATAAGGAAGGAGAGGATCAAATATGAAGGTAGGCTAGCCAGTAACATTAGGAATGATAGTAAAAGTTTCTTTAAATACATTAAAAACAAATGGGAGGCAAAAGTAGACATTGGGCCGTTCCAAAATGACGCTGGTAATCTAGTGATGGGAGACAAGGAAATAGCTGAGGAACTTAATAAGTACTTTGCGTCAGTCTTCACAGTAGAAGACATGAGTAATATCCCAACAATTCAGGAAAGTCAGGGGGCAGAGTTGAATATGGTTGCCATCACAAAGGAGAAGGTGCTAGAGAAACTAAAAGGTCTGAAAATTGATAAATCTCCGGGCCCAGATGGGCTACATCCTAGAGTTCTAAAGGAGATAGCTGAAGAAATAGTGGAGGCGTTAGTTATGATCTTTCAAAAGTCACTGGAATCAGGGAAAGTCCCAGAGGATTGGAAAATCGCTGTTGTAACCCCCCTGTTCAAGAAGGGAACAAGAAAAAAGATGGAAAATTATAGGCCAATTAGCCTAAGCTCGGTTGTTGGCAAAATTCTAGAATCCATCGTTAAGGATGAGATTTCTAAATTCTTGGAAGTGCAGGGTCGGATTAGGACAAGTCAGCATGGATTTAGTAAGGGGAGGTCGTGCCTGACAAACCTGTTAGAGTTCTTTGAAGAGATAACAAATAGGTTAGACCAAGGAGAGCCAATGGATGTTATCTATCTTGACTTCCAAAAGGCCTTTGACAAGGTGCCTCACGGGAGACTGCTGAGTAAAATAAGGGTCCATGGTATTCGAGGCAAGGTACTAACATGGATTGACGATTGGCTGTCAGACAGAAGGCAGAGAGTTGGGATAAAAGGTTCTTTTTCGGAATGGCAACCGGTGACAAGTGGTGTCCCGCAGGGTTCAGTGTTGGGGCCACAGCTGTTCTCTTTATATATTAACGATCTAGATGACGGGACTGGGGGCATTCTGGCCAAGTTTGCCGATGATACAAAGATAGGTGGAGGGGCAGGTAGTATTGAGGAGGTGGGGAGGCTGCAGAAAGATTTAGACAGTTTAGGAGAATGGTCCAAGAAGTGGCTGATGAAATTCAACGTGGGCAAGTGCGAGGTCTTGCACTTTGGAAAAAAGAATAGAGGCATGGACTATTTTCTAAACGGTGACAAAATTCATAATGCTAAAGTGCGAAGGGACTTGGGAGTCCTAGTCCAGGATTCTCTAAAGGTAAACTTGCAGGTTGAGTCCGTAATTAAGAAAGCAAATGTAATGTTGTCATTTATCTCAAGAGGCTTGGAATATAAAAGCAGGGATGTACTTCTGAGGCTTTATAAAGCACTAGTTAGGCCCCATTTAGAATACTGTGAGCAATTTTGGGCCCCATACCTCAGGAAGGACATACTGGCACTGGAGCGGGTCCAGCGGAGATTCACACGGATGATCCCAGGAATGGTAGGCCTAACATACGATGAACGTCTGAGGATCGTGGGATTATATTCATTGGAGTTTAGGAGGTTGAGGGGAGATCTAATAGAAATGTACAAGATAATGAATGGCTTGGATAGGATGGACGTAGGGAAGTTGTTTCCATTAGCAGGGGAGACTAGGACGCGGGGGCACAGCCTTAGAATAAAAGGGAGTCACTTTAGAACAGAGATGAGGAGAAATTTCTTCAGCCAGAGAGTGGTAGGTCTGTGGAATTCATTGCCACAGAGGGCGGTGGAGGCCGGGACATTGAGTGTCTTTAAGACAGAAATTGATAAATTCTTGATTTCTCGAGGAATTAAGGGCTATGGGGAGAGAGCGGGTAAATGGAGTTGAAATCAACCATGATTGAATGGTGGAGTGGACTTGATGGGCCGAATGGCCTTACTTCCACTCCTATGTCTTATGGTCTTATGGTCTTATAGTGGGTTTGGCAGCTGTGGGATCCAGTGCCACGAAAGGTCAATGACCTCTGCTGCTTCGAAAGGGTAAGCAGTAAGTAATCACTGTAAACTGACACTCAAAGTCTTCAAGTGCCGTAGAAGTTTGAGTGGAGAGCGGCACGGTGGCGCAGTGGTTAGCAGTGCTACCTCATGGTGCCAATGCCACGCCATCGATTCAGGCCCTGTGTCACTGTCCATGTGGAGTTTGCACATTCTCCCCATGTCTGCGTGGGTCTCATCCCCATAACCAATAGATGTGCAGGTTAGCTGGATTGGCCATGTTCAATTGCCCCTTAATTGGAAAAAAATAATTGGATACTTTAAATTTATTTTTTAAAAAGGGGTTTGAGTGGAGAGGGATGCCAGACAGAGTGTGGGTTCCACGCCTTAGCACCAGATGGAACATATAGATTGAATAAATGGGAGCCAGTTCAAGCTGTGAAAGTTCTGCTATTGCAGAAGAATCTGTCTGTGATCACTTACTGGAGAGGGCACAGGAACACTCATAGATCTGCATGCTTATAAAGGAGTTAACCATGGAGATGACACTCACTCTTTGTGCCTGCCTGCAGGACAAAAAATTGCATAACACATAGGAGGACTCAATTCTTATGTTGGCGTCTCTGACCTCTGCATATTGACTCCTGCTGAACAGGAGGCTGCAGAACCAACAGAGGAAGGTGGCCCTTCTGCTCCAACAGAAAGGCTGACATCTCAAAGCACGAGCGTGAGGATGTTTCCAACTGGTGAGAATTGAGCATACAGTGGATGTGCATGCAATACATTGATTACGAAAGGGATTGTGCATAACTGTAAGCTAGCTCAGTGTGTTCGCCACTGCAGGCACTCATAGAAAGGAGAAATGCCTGAGAGTCTGCAGCAAGCCTGACCTCCATCTCTGAGGCTATGTGCAGACTTGAGAGAAAGGTAGAGGAGTTTGTCTAGCTCCACAGTGCTGTCATGGCTCCAGCATGTGAGTGCTTGGCTTCCTCCATGGAAATGTTGGCAATAGCCATCAAGAGCCAGATCCAACTCTCAATGCTGGCCATTCCGTGGCTCTGGTTATGGGTTCTCTGCAACGGTGGCTGGGCAAAAGGAGGACAATGCACCTTTTCTTTATTTCAGGTGCCTGTTTTCCTCCTGGATTCAAGAAGGAACAATCACACAGGGAGGAGGAACCAAAAAGCCATCCAAAGTATAATCTCAGCGTGCTACAAGGGTATACTGCTGCTCATCCTCCCCTCTACCAATGACCCCCGTGCCTCCAGCAGATTAAGCCAAAGAGTGTGAAGGAGATCCTCAGCAGGCCGGAGCACTCTATGCCTCAGATCATTATAGCATGGTAGCCAATGTCATCTCAGGCAATAGGGCATGGAACTTGAGCAGGCTGTCTCCAGTTCAACTTAAGAAAGCATAAACTTCAAAAATTATAATAGAACAAAAGTGGCGCAGCTGCCCAATCCTTTCTTGGATGTGCTTTGTTTGGTTGATATATATAATTTGAAGCACTTTATCGAATGTTCATGATTTTTGGAACTTGCTAACTGATAGGAGATTTTAAGAGGTGGACCTCATTAATGATGAGTGATGTGGGATACATTTATTGTGGGGCCTCGGAAGTGCTGGCATCCTGGAGGAGGTTTTTGACATGTGCAATTTTCTACCATTGTCACCCCTTGTTGGTTCAGAGGTTTGGTACCTGGCTGGCCAGCCAGCATGTGGTGCCCATGCCTTTAGTATCCACCACTGGCTGTCATTTTATCATCTGCAGTTAAAGCATTCCATTCATTGCAGGTGCTCACAATGTTCTTTCAAGACTTTGCCAGGATTTGGAGTGCATGTCATTGAGTCACTAGCGACATACTTGTAAATTTGATCTGTGGTTGAATTTGGCGGGACCGTATCTATGGACCTGCTCATATTTCCTTTTAAGTTGTCGAGGTCACAGGCCCATACATTGGTCTGGAATTTTTGTGCCTGATCTGCTGGAGATACATTGTGAGGAAATCAAGAGATCTTGCAGGGGTCTCATTCTGGCTGGAATCCTGAAGCAGGAAGGGTGGCATGGGCCTGTCTGGTGTGTCGTTTGCAACATCCTGACATCTGCAGCTGGAGCTGTATCATTCACTCCATGAACATCAGCTTCATCCCATTCTTCCTCATGTTGAGGAGACATTAGACTCCGTGTTTGAGAACTCCTCACCCTTTCATTGTGCGAGGTTGTATAAAGTGCAGCAGATCACAATGATCCTGGAGATTGTGGTGCATATTGCAGTACTTCACCTGAGTGGAACAGGAAGTGGAATTTACTGTCAGCAGTCCAATAATCTGCTGCCCTTGTTGAGGCATATCTATCCTCTACTGGACTTTGTGGATTCTGTACAGGTTCTATGAACCAGATCTTCTGTGGATATCCCCCGTCACCCAGGTGCCATCCATGCAGTTCCTGATGGGTAGAAAACAGTTGTGGCACCCGAGAATAAGTTAAGGTGTAAGGGTCACGGAAGCTCCCTGGGAAGTGAGCACGTACCTGCAGGATTCATTTGTGGTGGTCACCCACCAGCAGCACATGAAGAGAGCAAAAGCCCTTCAGGTTTCTGAAGGCTGCTGGAAGATCCCAGGGAGCTCATAGCCCAACATGTACAATCAACTGCCCCCTGTACCTTTGGAAATCCAGCGATGGCACCAAATCGGTCTGCCTGGCTCTCAGGGTCTGTGTTGAATCTCACAAAGACATTGCCTCTTCTGAACAGGGTAGCAGTGATTTCCTGATGCTTCTGTCTGTGGCAGACTGTGAAATGCCACAGTAGTCCCCATATGGCACCCTGTAAAGATCTGCTGGTGCAGGAATTTACTGCTGTGGTGTCTTTTAAAACTACCTGCTTTGGATTGCCTCCCAATGCATGAGGATGTAGGGCTTCCTGATGGAGCTGATGTAGGCAAATGGCATAAATCTGTAATATCCTCAGCCATCTTTGACATTGCCTCTCTGACAATTGTAGACTGACGTATTATTCAATTAGCCATTGATGCTCAGCGTCTCATCATCCTGAGGTGCCTCACTCTCTGCTGGCATCCCTTGGTGGTGTTCTTACTGTTGTACCTGGCTCTAAGCCATCCATTGCCAGTTCCTGCTGGAGATGTCAGGAGCCCTATCTGCCCTTGACCCATCCGGTCTGCCTGAGATTAACTGCAAATGTAAGGCAGGCAAATATCTAGTGGACTTCATGGCCCTCCTCGCTTCTGTCCTGAGCACTTTTGACCAATGAGGAGCCCTAGACTTTAGATCGGCTACACCTCGCTCCCTACCTCCCTTGGTCAGTCACGTCCTGATTCTCCTTTAACAGTCACCTCCCTCATTTCCCCCCCACCCCCCCGGTCAGCCATGCCACTTGCCCATTTCGCATCTACCACCCGAACGCTTTTTTTAAAATTTAGAGTACCCAACTGATCTTTTCGAATTAAGGGGCAATTTAGCGTGGCCAATCCACCTACCCTGCACATCTTTGGGTTGAGGGGGTGAAACCCAGGGAAACATGGGGAGAATGTGAAAACTCCACACGAACAGTGACCCAGAGCCGGGATCAAACCTGGGTCCTTGGCGCCGTGAGGCAGCAGTGCTAACCACTGCACCACCGTGCTGCTCCACCACCCAATCTCAATGCATCATTGCCTCCTCTCCCCAGGTTCAGCAAAGCTCCGCATAAAAGAAAAACAGATACTCTTTGTTCAAATCCTTCAGAAAGAATACCTTGCCTGCTGCCTTTAAACAGTCGCAATTCTGAAGGCACGTCTTTCCCGTTTGTTGCAGGTACAATTCAATCTGGCAAAGTTGTGTTTTAATGAGGAAGCACATGGTAATATATTAAAACTAAGTTACTTCCGCGTGTCCTCAGTATAAGCCCTCAATCTGCCCCAAACATATTGCCAATTTTCATCCTGCCATCAGGAAACTGACATTTTGGCACTCGCCCAATTAATTCCTCCAGCCCGGCACATTTCCCATGAAATTCTGCTTGTGTATATGTCAGACAGAAAACATACAAGATGCCATCTTGGTAAAGGAGTTTACAAACACACACCATGCAATCATCAGCAGCAAGCAGGATGGGCAGATTATGATGCCAATTGGTGTGCAATGCTGAACACGTCGGTAAATGAAGTGCCCCCTGGCAGTGCTATTTAAAGCAATGATGAACTATTTACAGGTTAGCTGCTGGATTGTTTATTTTGGCTACAGGAGCAATTTAAAGGGTTTTTGGATATATCCTGGACTTAGCTAAAGTTTTGATAGCCTCCAGGGAGCGGTTTGGTTGGTGCTGAATTACTTCTCTGTTCATGCAAAATCATGTGCTGAAACATGTTACTTCCAAATATTCCTGGCATGATAGGCCTTCGACGGGACATTGGATTTGGATTGAATTTTTGTTTATTGTCACATGTACCGAGGTACAGTGAAAAGTATTTTTCTGCAAGCAGCTCAACAGATCATTAAGTACATGAAAAGAAAAGGAAATAAAAGAAATTATATAATAAGACAACACAAGGTACACATAAACATCGGCATTGGGTGAAGTATACAAGGGTGTAGTGTTAATGAGGTCAGTCCATTTAGGAGTCTGGTAACAGCGGGAAGAAGCTGTTTTTGAGTCTGTTTGTGCGTGTTCTCAGACTTTGTATCTCCTGCCCGATGGAAGAAGTTGGAAGAGTGAGTAAGCCGGGTGGGAGGAGTCTTTGATTATTCTGCCCGCTTTCCCCAAGCAGCGGGAGGTGTGGATGGAGTCAATGGATGGGACGCAGGTTTGTGTGATGGACTGGGCTGTGTTCACGGCTCTCTGAAGTTTCTTGCGGTCTTGGCTTGAGACGTTGCCATACCAGGCTGTGATGCAGCCAGATAGGGTGCTTTCTATGGTACATCTGTAAAAGTTCTTAAGAATTAATGTGGACATGCCAAATTTCCTTAGTTTCCTCAGAAAGTATAGGTGCTCTTGTGCTTTCTTGGTGGTAGCGTCGACGTGGGTGGACCAGGACAGATTTTTGGAGATGTGTACCCCATGGAATTTGAAACTGCTGACCATCTCCACCTCGGACCCGTTGATGCTGACAGGGGTGTGTACAGTACTTTGCTTTCTGAAGTCAATGACCAGCTCTTTAGTTTTGCTGGCATTGAAAGATAGATTGTTGCCGCTGCATCACTCCACTACGTTCTCTATCTCCCTCCTGTATTCTGACTCGTCATTGAGTAGGATTGGGAGAATGAAGAGAGGTCTCAGGGAGTAGGGCAATCTATGACAAGAGGGAGGGACAGGAGGGGGAAGATGAACTCACAGCAGGAATCCATATCCATTAAGCATCTTATGGGAGCAATTCTCTTCCTTTAACTTCAGCAAGGACTAATACATGAGACACATTGGCTTCAAAAGAAGTTCTGACTGTGCCAACTGCGAGAGCCTCAACTGCAACCTTAAAG
Source organism: Scyliorhinus canicula (assembly GCF_902713615.1). Classification (NCBI taxonomy): domain Eukaryota; kingdom Metazoa; phylum Chordata; class Chondrichthyes; order Carcharhiniformes; family Scyliorhinidae; genus Scyliorhinus; species Scyliorhinus canicula. The sequence continues at coordinate 168,864,517 of NC_052152.1, forward strand.
CAGGACATGGACAGCACTGGACACAGTTGTCATGGTTAACTAGATGCCAAGATATGCAAATTGTGGATAATGGGTGTGAAACCCGGATCAGTCCAAAGTGTGCGAGGTTGAGGGAAAGCAGATGAACTAAAGGTACTTTTGTTGGTAGGTGGATTATCGTGCATGGTGAATTGAGCAATGGTTAAGGCAAATAGCCTCTGCCAGTAAAACTAAACTTACCTTTGCAATTCATGTCACATGGGTAGACTTCTTGCCCTGAATCCGGGTCCTTTGAACAACACTCCCGATGTTAAATTGTAGTGCTACTTCTTTTCACTGATCCTAAACAACTGGCTGGAGGTCCTCGTAACCCCTCCTCTACCCCCTCCTTCCCCCACCCAACACTCTGACCCTGCAGATGCAAGGGGCTGGATTCTCCGGTCGCCAACGCCAACTCCGAAATCGCCGGAGAATCCAGGTTTCCGATGAAATCGAGGGTGGCACCGCTTTCAAGATGCTCCGTCCCCTCCAAAGCGGCATACTCGCAGAGTACAGAAACATTGCCTGAGGCCCGCCCCCGATGCTTCACCCACCACCCAGCCGTGTTCCCGAAGGCGTGGGTCTCTCATGGTATCACCCGTTGGAAACCCAGTGTGGTGGCTGCGGACTCAGTCTAGCGCCGCCACATTCAGGGGAGGGCCGATCCGCGGGCAGGGGGGAGACATTATTTGGGGCTGGGGCACTGTGGGTGGGGGTGGTCCGGAGCACTTGAGTCGGCCAAAGGGGGGACAATTTTGCGGGCCGGGTCCGTGAGCGGCCACCGCCATGTAGCACGGCGCAGCTTCTGCAGGCCGCCGCCGTGTGCACACGTGGCCACAGACCCGGAAATTCTCCAGGGCGTATCGGCAGCTAGAGCCGGGTGCTCTACGCTGCCGTCCTGCTAGCCCCCAACAAAACGGTGAATTGGTGGCAGTTTTCGCCAGTTTGTCTGGCGTAAAATGCCACGGTTCCCACACCGGCGTGCTGAGATAGCCCCAGAATCGGAGAATCCAGCCCAAGGTCTCTCTTCTGATTTGCACTAAAATCTCCAATGCATTAACAAAAAACCTTGATGAAAAATGAAATGAAAATCGCTTATTGTCACGAGTAGGCTTCAAATGAAGTTACTGTGAAAAGCCCCTAGTCGCCACATTCCGGCGCCTGTTCGGGGAGGCTGGTACGGGATCTTGCAAATTCAGCCGTTTTTCAAAATGTCATAAACCAGATTCAGTTCTCAAGAAAATTGTCACAATAAACCATCCCTTTAAGCGGTGCCGGTTGATTTTCAAAAGTACCGTCCATTTGTAATATTGGGGGTCCCTGCTGATAGAAGCAGCCAACAAATAATGCAGGTAGTGCTGGCCGCATGCAGATATAATTTTTAAAAGCAGCCAATACAAATTGAGCATGTCGTCTGCAACACAACAAACAGAATAATTAATACCACATCAAATTCACCAGGTCTGTTTTTGAGATTATCCAAATATGCAGGCTTGGAGGGCCGAAGGGCCTATTCCTGTGCTATACCTTTCTTTGTTCTTTTCGTTGTTCTTGTAACCCCTAATACTTCTATTGAAGATGTGCAAATGTATCAAGTGTGCAATGTGTAACACCTTTCTCTGTTTCCTCGGTAACTTTAATGGTAAGCCTTACAAGTGTGTGAGGAAAGCAATCATCTTTGATATCATGAAAATATTTGGCCCAATGTGAAACTATGAATTGGTGTAAAAGCGAGAATCTAATGGCAGCTTCATTCCATCCAAATCTGATACTGATAACAAGGTCAGAATTTTCTGCGGATTTCCCCGGCAGAGCTGGCAAGCCATTAACATTTCCATTCACATTGGAGGGAATGGAAGATCCCGCTGATGTGAAGGACAGAAAAATTCTGGCCCAGGAGTAAACCATCCACCGTCAGGCCGAATGATCATAATGCTGCTTTAACTTCTCTCAAGTTCCTAATTTTCCATGTAACTTGTTAAATTTGAGTATCTTTTGTACAATGAGTTTAAGTGTAACCCAATGATGATTTTGTTTCAGAGACTGCCTGTTAGATAGCAAGATCAAAATGTGCAGTGATATAATGGATTGAGCTGATGAGGGCTTGCTCATAAACATCCATGACCTGACTTCAAATTGGGGGAGATTTTGGGAGCGTGAGCATACTTTACCCTTATTAGCCTGACTTGTAGTCCAACTCTGACCTGCTCCAGCTCAAATGGTAGACTCAACCTCACCCAATCTGACTGGATTAGCAGCCTCAATGCAAATATGCAGAACATCTCTGACCCAACTCAGCACAATCGCAACAGAACCCAGTACCCACTTCCTGCAGGAAGTTACAACCCAGTAAATCTCCCAGGAACTCTGCTCCAACTCTTGATGACAATCCTGAATTGATCTAACCCGGTGACAACGCAGTCCAACCTGATTCTTCCTCAGAAAATGTGATTTAACTGATGAAGCCCTGATTTTAAGGTGATGCAGGAATTTGTCAAGTGAGGGCCAAGGTGAGTGAACAACTTTCCTGACCTCAGCACTGCAAGCCTTCAGAAACGTTAACACCAAGACTTCATCCATCTGCCTCCAGCCAGTTGCCCTCATACTCTTACTCTGACAGGCCGGCCCACAAGGACAATACAAAGAGCGTAACTAAACTTGTGGGTCTCTTCTGGGCTCCGTTCCCAATTCCCGCTACGTTGATATGCTGGGAAGGTCATGACCATTTTAGCTCTTTCAGCTCAGGGCCCTCACTGAAATGGCAGGTTGGGCCCACATTAAATTATTGGAGCTGAAATTGCATGGCCCCACTAATTTCAGATGAGGATCAAATTAAAGATTACAAGAGAAAAAAAGAGGGAACTTTTTGACAAATCCCTCAAATGGATTTGAACTCTCTGTCTGCTCAATTTTTGACAGGCAGGCATGGTTAAAATAACTCCTTGTGTCCGAGTAGATTCAATGCAGTTGCGTACTGACACCAACGTATGAAGTGACCTCGTGAACCCGAGCAACTTCATAGACTATGTCGATCTTGAGTTATTTTCTATTGTAATCAAAACACAAAGGAAATTGCACAATGCCCTCAGTAAGCAAAAATCTATATTTTTAAATGTGTCATATTAACAAAGGATCTGTTCAACATTTTGGAAGTACAAAGCAACCTGCTCAAAGCCATCCAGTCAAGAAACAGTCACTTCGCTGGTGTATGCAATATGTTCATTACTGTCACTATAATGCCTGTGATCAAGATCATTTCTGCTCTTGGATCGAGCTCCACTATCACCAGAAAGTTCAGCATCAATCAGGACTCATCTTCGAGTCATAGCTCACATCTCCCTCCCAGATATCTGACTCATAAATAATCCATAAATCAGTGTTGATTTACATATTATAATTAACCCAAACTAAATTCAGCAATAACATTTTTTTAAAGTGTAAACCTATTTGTGACTAGTGCCACGCTGATGGAGGAAAACCTCCAAATTAAGTACAGACATACTGAACTTTTAATTAAGATCTGTAGTTTTAGAAATGTACATAGAAGGCAAAGATAGTTAAGGATTAGATTCAGTCACTAGCTGAATTGCTGGTGGGTCTCACTAAGAGAGAGAAAATGTAATCACGCCCTGATGCACGATCAATGACTACTAAAGCGAGGTTGTAGTCCAACTGAAGGCTTTAATAAGCTAGATGTTTCCCCCAGCAGCTCAGGTACAGAAAGGAAGCTGCTGCGGCAATACGGGCCTTGCAGGGCGGAGATACCATACAGGCTCGACCAATGGAAAGCATACATTATCTACAAATGGTGTTCCAGCATTACTAGGTACCATAATACCTCTACACAGACAACCACACCCCCTTCTCCAAACAAGGATACATCAAAAGCACAAAAGCCATGCAGAAAGTAACTGCCATCTCTTGTGGCGTTAATCGGAGCTGATTATCATCTCAGCAGGAATTATATCCTGTGAGCTATGTTTGTGCATTTTTGTCTTCCAGGATTATACAAAGACTGAAATGAAAGCTGCAAAACTTGCTTAGTGTCGACTAGGGCTGGATATGTCAGCGTGTGACACAAGTGAAAGACAGCAGCTGATTCCTGCAACCTTTGCAGGTAACTCTCACTTTGTCCCTGACTGTTGAAGCAACCCAAATCAGCAAAGCCACAGCTGAAAAGGAAACAGGGCAGCTTCTCGGCCAAACTGCAGAACACGAGAATCTCAAAACTGACTATTTGCCTGCTGAAGCCTGGAACCATGAATTACAATGGCCGCAATGTTCCACCATCCACTCCTCACGCACCAGTCAAAGACTGATTCACATTTAAAAAAAAACTTACTTTTGGACTCAATCCACCATTTTCCTCACAATTAATAGCTAATAAATTCACACGTTATATCAAAAAAGGCTGTTTAAATTAACTCCTTTTTGAAACCTAAATTTTGGATCTGGAAATAGGTATCCGAAACGAAAGGATCCTTTTTAAATCAATCCTATTACGATCATCCGAGGGAGTTGGTTCAAGAAAGGGAGCCATTTCAGCCCTCCTCATGTGGGGTAAGAAATTTGGGGAACCTCACCTAGGGACCGGTCAAAGCACTAGTAATATGGACATAGCAGTGCAATTATTGCGAGTGCTGTTTATTTGTGGCATCATTATTGGGAGCTAAAGGTTTTCCATTTTGTTAGTTATACTTTTTACAAAATTGAATTTTGACGAAACTTTAAGATTTCCAAATGATACCATGTTATCACCAACCCTTTTAGACACAGCAGCTGCATATTTACAATGAGCCGATATCGTGTCTTGCATATTGACTTGTAACACTGTTGAGAGTAACAACTTTGTTGAGAGTAACAAATTTCTGGAGATTTCCTCTCGCTTCTGCTACTGACTTCTGATGCAAAAAATGATGAGAAAATATAATTAATAAAGAAACATACCAGTGAGCAGTGGAATTACTGGGTTGTTGTAACACCATAGTTAGCATCCCTCACACGTTTGAACGCAAAGACTAATCACGGCTGTCACTCAAATCTTACATTCTTTAATAAATATGTTTCTCCACTCAGGCAGCACGGTGGCACAGTGGTTAGCAATGCTACCTCACAGCGCAAGGGGCCAGGGTTTGATTTGGGTCTGTGCAGATTTTGCACATTATCCCTGTATCTACGTGGGTTTCCTCCGGGTGCTCCGGTTTCTTCCCACAGTCCAAAGATATGCGGGTTAGGTGGATTGGCCATGCTAAATTGTCCCTCAGTGTCCAAACGTTAGGTGGGGTTACAGGGATAGGGTAGGGGAGTGGGCCTAAGTAGGGTGCTCTTTCGGAGGGTCGGTGCAGACTCGATGGGCCGAATGGCCTCTTACTGCACTGCAGGGATTCTATGATTGTGCAGTATTTTACAAATTATAAATATAAAAAGTGAAATGAAGATCCAGACATAAGTACACATATTAAATAACAAACATTATTCCCCAATCATTAATGTTTTGAAATGAAAGATTATTTGGGGCTGTTCAAATCATTAACAAAACAAAAAAGTGAAATCACTAAAAGACACATATATATAAAATCCTGTCTGAGCACAGATTATTAAAATACGAGTGTTAAGCTGTGGTGTCTCTGTGTGCACAAGTGATCCAACATCAGTCAACCAAATGCTGGAACAGTGCCAGAGACTGAAACAGGAACCTGCTGTTCACTTCCATTAGTAATCGAAGAATGGTACAGATGGATTTTGTAGCATTTCTAATGTAGTATAAGGAACAAAAATAAGTGCTATAGGGCACTGCAGCAAAACCACAGGGTGGCAAGGTCAGCAGTGACAACTCTTTTCCCAGTCTTAAACAAGCACTGCAACTATTATCAAAGCAGTGTCATGTTGTTAAGACAAAAGCTGATAATCTGAAATCAAAAACAGAAAATGCTTATTGGACGAGATTGACTATGTTAGCTTGTTGACACTGCCTATTTCCAAATGTTGCAGTGCTTCAGCACCAGGTTTTCCTCACCTATCTGGCTGACTTCTTTCCCTTCTGTAGGTGATTCATGACTATAGCCTACTAACCAAATCTTAAATCAAGCTGCAATTGCTGTTCTTACTGAAGTCAGCACTTCACATCTTATGAGAAAATTCAACAATAATAGTAGCACGTTTTTGCAAATGTAGATATGATGAATTCAGAACTGCTAGAATTGCAGATACCCAGTTATCAATGGATCTATTCCATCCAAAATATGGGATTTTAATTTAAAGATATTTCCTTAAAAGTACTTTTATTTACATAACGAACTATATACAAGCTTACAGAACATCAGGACACAGCTACAGCTCCTCTGTTATGTTCTTCTCACTCTTCATTCTCCGAGTGGCATCATTATGACAGAGCTCCTTACGCACATGCTCAGTAGCTATTATTAGAGTAATCTTAGGGGTAACCCTTTACAGGGCTATGTTAGTGTTGTAAGTTACCTTCTGGAATAAACACTGGCATTAAACTATACAAATGAGTGAAAAGCCATATTGCAGGAAATAAAATGGGGAAACAGAACCTCTAATAAATAACTAATATTTATTAAAAATTAAACGCAAAAGCTGGTATAGTTTGACTCTGGCCGTGATTTAATGGGGAAAAAACAGAATCGCGTTTTGGACACGTTTAGCAGGTGTTTCTCAGCGCCTGCAGGACAGAAAGCGACCCCGCTATCAAACGGAACTGTTTTTTTTCAGCCTTGATGAGATACGTCCCGCCCAGCAAGGACGAGATCCAGATGGCGATGTCTCTCGCGAGATGTAATGGCCTTGTCGAGTCACCGAGTCGGGCATGACGAGACTGTTCGATCATGCCTATTTGTCTCAACAGCAACTACAGATAAAAGTCCTCTTTAATTACTCAGTGGCATTTTCTTTTTCAATCTCACCAACAATTCTATATACTTTATTTATTGCGATAAACCTTACCAAAAAAGGATTTCCAAAAGTCATTATTTGTTGACCTGATTTTGGTTTTTTTTAGCTTTAAGTTGGGAGATCTATTGCTGTGACATTCTTACTGCACATCGATTGAATAAAAATATCTGAAGCGTTATTTAAACCTGTTTTCTTGGAACACCTTGAACCATACTCAAAAGGTCCTGAGGACCAAGATGAATAACTCTGAATGGAGAGTGCCACCATGAAGAAAAAGGAATTCAAAAATTGTTGTACTACAGCTGTTATCTGTATCAAAACCTGAAATGAATGTGCAGAGTCCAAATGGATTTGAATTACCAACCATTTTTGAAAATGGAAATCCAAAGAAAGCTGAAATAACATCAGTAAGGAATGCCTTCAGTCAAGCCTTAGTGAGTCTTTAGCACAGAATGAGTGACTCGAGAAATGCATTGTTGGTGAAGACTGGATTTTAATTATACTTATAGTATTTCTCAATATCGCAAACGTTCCCCATTATTCTGAATCAATAGCAGAACATAGCAAGACGGTTATGTGTAAATTCTACCATTCAGCACAATTCATTCCATTAAGCCCAATTGTATTGTATACAAGCAAACTTGAAATGTGCTATGACAACCAGACAAAAACAGAGTAGGAAAACACTGCAAAGTAATTAACACCTTTAATTAGCCTGTTCTCCATGGATGGTAATTATATGGCACAAAGATCATTTACTGATTTTTTTTTAAAGGGGGAAAAATTATTTATTTAAAGTAACATTGGGGATATTTTGATCTATTGATTGCAGTTTTAGAAGTTATTTTTCAAAACGTGACTTGTGGCAGGTCTTGAATGGGTCCAATGGTTATACATTTGCCACTGTGGAGACATAAACTTTGTTTTACCACCAAAAGTACATGCACAGTTCCAGTTCCCATTGCAAAAAACTGTTAGAATTTCAATAGGACAGCATTAATAGTAAAGCCACCATCTTGAATTCAATTAAATCCATGTGAAGCAAAAAGTAATTAAGTGTGGCATGAATATGACTTTGTAATCATCTTTTACTTCAGGATTGAAAGGAAGAATTCACAAAACAGTTGCAACACTGGCCTTGTTATACAGCACAGAGACATAGGCAACATCAAGATGAGAGGAACAATGGGCAGAATTTAATGTAGTCCCCAGGCAGCATAACAAGCAAACATGGTTGGGCTCTTAGAAAAGGGTCTTTGTTCAAAGACGTCCTGTCCCTGGTCAAAAGACCACGGGCGAAATTCTCCGTTTGGCAGGCTATGTTCTCCCGCTGGAGCTGAATTACACTTAATTTGCGCTCCCAGCGGGAATGATTCTCAATCCACATTGCAAGGATTGCGAGGGATTCTCTCGGGAATCCCGCTAGTAGGCCGCCATTTTGAGCAGGCGGCTTGATAGCGAGGTCCCGTGGCTGACCATCCCTCCCCATGCATCACAATACAGCCCCCAACCTACCACTTTGCAATTCAGCACTCCACCCCTGGATTTTATGGTTTCCCCCTCCCCCAAGTACGGGGTTACCCGACTACTCCCCCCCCCCACCCCACCCAGAGAGCCACAAAATAAGGAGACCCCAAATAAGGAGACCCCCAAATAAGGAGACCCCCCAGAGAGCTCCTAAAGGAGACCCCCTCACAGAGACCCCCCAAATAAAGAGACCTCCCCCCCCCACAGACTTCCTCAGAAAAGAGACCCCTGTCAGGAAGCCCCCCAGAAACAAAACCCTATCAAGAAGCCCCCAGAAAAGAGACCTCAGTCTGGAAGCTAGAAAACAGTCAAGACAGAAGCAGTGAAAAAAATACTGTTGTAACACTCACCTGGGCAATACACCTGCTGGTTCAGACAGAGAAAGCACCACTTGTCAATTCCTGAAAAGAGAAAACCAGACAGCTGAGTTTAAATCCTTGAGCTGCAAGCTATTCATTAATTTCCCTTACTAGGCTGTGATTGACAGCTTCCACACACACACACAGCTGTCATCATTACTCCATTCATCTTCCTTCACAGTTGAGTAAATCTAAGTGTCCTATGTTTATAAACATCATATTCCACTGATAGGTCCTGGCCCACTTCAAACAGAATTAAGTGCTTTCAATCACCTTTCTTCATGCTTAAGTCATTTTTAAGTGATCAGCTGGAAATTGACAGTACTTAAAGCTGTTTGAAGTGGTTGATGTTTATAAGCATTGCGGGGGTCTGTGAGGGGAAGTGTCTTCTAATTTAGGGGTTCTCTGGAGGCTCCAAGGTTGAGGGCTGAGGCTGGGCAGTGACCCTGGCAATGTCCCCTAGAACATGTCAGGGGCAGGGCTGAGGGCGAATCCTTCTCCACTGGGGCAAGTTGACTTCCCGTTATGTGTGGTGGAGTGGGGGACTACACCAGGGCATGCTGGAGAATGCGTTGAGGGGGGGGGGGGGGGGGGGCGGGAGAAGAAGAGAGAATTCCCCCTGGTATCTCCGTGGTAGGGTGGTCACGCCAAAACTTATGGGACGGGCGGTTCTCCACAGCTATGTGAGGGAGGGAGTGGAGTATATTTTTAGTGCAGATCGGGGCTACCTTTAAAGCTGGTGCCCCACTCACTGTGTGCCTGGCTTGCTGACTTTATGTGGCCCTGCCCCACCAGAATGATGGTGCTAAACATGGGCACCGATTTCTTTCTGTCGAAGCGTCAGTTGATCTGAACTGAAAACCTGGCTGTGTTTCTGGGGAGAAGTACAAAGGTTTTCAGTCAGAACCTGACACTTTGCCATTTTTTTTTAGATAATTCTGCCCAATATCAGGAACCAGCACATCTAAGAAACAGTGAAGATAATGGAAGTATTGATGAAAGCAGCCAAGAAACAATTTAAATGGTATAATCATTTATTGTGGAGAGAGAGAGGAAATGTTGTGAGGACTATCAGAACATGGGACTTAGGAGCCTGAATGGGCCTCTTGGTCCTTCGAACTGTAGTAGTGCTCTTCAGGGGTTTGATGCTGCCGGAGTACACTGGACTGCTGCTCCGGCACCTCCAACCATGGCCTGGGAGGGGTGATTGGAGACAGTTCCCAATACCAGGGTCTGAGAGGCCTGGCCTCCATGTTGAAAATGGAGTTTGCATCATCCATGCTGGGTAGCCAGGTAGCTCAGGACCTGACAATTGGGAGGTCAGGGAGTGGGTGTAAGGCCATGTCTAAACTTAGACCTGCTGTTCCTGCTATGGAAATGGTGAGGCAATGGCTTTCACAGGGGTGTCGGTAGAGTTCTTCTTATAAAGTCAAAAAACACATTTCAAAGTTTAATAGGATTTAGGTCAGGTATGGGATGGGATTTGGTGGTGGTGGGTGGGTGGGGGGGGGGGGGGGGGGGGAGCATAAAAGTAAGACTTGGGCCAGATATTGGGGATTGAAGGGGAATTATGCCAGACTAGGTGAACAAAGTTCTTTCATTACAAACCCTCTAAAGCTGGCTCAGCTAGAGCAGCGTTTGGATATCGTTTGAGTTGATAGGTTGAGCAGCAGTGGGCTCAGGGTCCAGAGCTCAGGGTTTATCCAGATCACTCACTGGGAAGTCTGTTGTCCCAGCGTTTGCTGTTTTTCCATCAGGGGCTCTTCCTCACTCACTCCCTCTGTTGTCATATGGCAAACCCATCCCTTTCTCCTTTGAGTTTCTTCTCTGTTGCCCTCAGCAGAATCATGATAAGAATGTTAAAACCTGCCTGTTGTGTTAGCTTGAACTGATTTCCGTGTGTCAAAATATTTCATGAATGAGAGCACTGTGACCGAGTCCGACTGTGGCATGTCTCCCCCTCCCTCGCTTTTGCAGCCAAACCAGAGATTATCATCGAAGTTACAGTGCAGAAGGAGGCCATTCAGCCCATCAAGTCTGCACTGGCTCTTGGAAAGAGCACCCTACCCAAGGTCAACACCTCCACCCTATTCCCATAACCCAGTAACCCCACCCAACACTAAGGGCAATTTATCATGGCCAATCCACCTAACCTGCACATCTTTGGACTGTGGGAGGAAACCGGAGCACCTGGAGGAAACCCACCCACACACGGGGAGGATGTGCAGACTCCGCACAGACAGTGACCCAAGCCGGAATCGAACCTGGGACCCTGGAGCAGTGAAGCAATTTTGCTAACCACTATGCTACCGTGCTGCCCAGATTGCCTCCATATAAAAAGGCGCATTTCTATAAACACAATCTCACAATCTGCTCACAATCTCAGGATGTACCAAAGTACTTGACAGCTAATTAAATAATTTTGGTGTACAGCCACTGTTGTTCTAAATGTAGGAATGTTGGAGATTTTGCATTGACAGATTTTAGACCGAGGATTGGGAGGATGTGTCAGAGGTTGAGGAGAGGGCAGGGGGTGAGGAGGAGATTGGAGGAGCTTTGGTAGAAGGGGAGGTTAGGTGGATTTTCAGTGGACACCACTCCCTGAATTATCTGACTGGATTTCCAATCTGGAAGGCTGGTGTCGATTTGAATCCTCACTACCTCCACTATTAAAGCTATTTGTTTCCAGGAGTAACACATGCAGGGGGAACTGGCTCATTGATGACAAACAATCAGAATTGGATGGAGATAGTCTTGCATACAAATGGGATTGTGTGATTTGTGACGCAGGGACAGTCAGCGCTGGGACCATGTTGAGTTGAATCTAGCTGCATTATTACATCCGGCACAACGGTAAGTTTGGCTACGAGTTTCTGGATTATGAGTTCAAACCAGAATGTAAGAGTTCATGGGAAGAAAATGTCCAAAGCTTGCAGTGTGACTGTGAATCTGGAGCCTAGGGCAGTTAAGAGGTGGCAGAGGGGACCGAGGTCCTGGCCTCATGCTGCTGAATGTCTCAGAGCCAATGTGCAGCAGCAGCAACAGCAGTAAACCTCCTGTAAAGCTCCCTGACTGTAAAAAAATACAGACCTTACAATTCCCTGCACACATCCTCTCATAAACAGGTATTTCATGGGTCTTTGTAGATCAAGGATCCTGGGATCGAAATTAGCATCAATATCCCCAAACACCCTGCTGCATTTGCCTACTGAATATTTCTTGACTGTAATGGTGTTAGTATGTGAAATGCAATAATGTTTGTATTCCCGGGTGGCAGCATTATGTGAAATTTACAAGCCAGAAACAGGCCATTTGGCCCATTTCATCTATGCTGATATTTATGTTCGATATAAGCCTCCTCCCACCCTTATTTATCACATTGCTAGTTTAACCTTGAGCATCTATCTTCCTAGAGGAAAGCCTATGACTAGATAGAAAGTGGCGGCGAGAGCTTTAAACAGTGGAATTGGTGATGAATGGGTGACTTACAGGAGAGGGAGAAGGGTGATCAACCAGTATTATGGCAACACCAACTAAAATGGGAGAAGCCAAAAGAAGAAGGGGAAATCATACATTCTTTAAAAATTCCGATATAGATGGGTCAAAACGAATTTAAGACACAAAGGTTTAAATGAAAACAACCTGTACTCACATGGTTCTCTTAATGTGGAAAAAATACACAATTACTGCAAAAACAGGAAATGGCATAAATCACTATAATGATGTTCCAGGCCTTGAGCATGCACAGCTGAGATTCTGTGCATCACGAGATGAGGCACTGGACCCTTTCAGGGTGGATATAAAATGTTTTGTGACACTATTTGGAAAAGAACAAATGAGTTCGTCCTCGTGCCCTGGCCAATATTTATCCCCCAACGGACATCACTAAAATGGATTATCTTGTTAATATTACATTGCAGGTTGTGGGACTTTGCTATGTGCAAAGGGCAGCACGGTAGTTAGCACTGTTGCTTCACAGCGCCCAGCTTGGGTCACTGTCTGTGTGGAGTCTGCACATTCTCGCCGTGTCTGCATGGGTTTCCTCCAGGTGCTCCGGTTTCCTCCCACATATCCCGAAAGACGTGCTGTTAGGTAAGTTGGACATTCTGAATTCTCCCTCCGTGTAACCGAACAGGCGCCAAAATGTGGTGACCAGGGGCTTTTCACAATAACTTCATTGCAGTGTTAATGTAAGCCTACTTGTGACAATAAAGATTATTTTTACTACTGGTCGCAGCTTTTCCCTACATTACAATGACTATACTTCCAAAAATACATAAATGGTTGTAAAGTGCTTTGGGACATCTTATGGTCACAAAAGGTGATATATGCGGGGAGGTTTTTGCTTCCTTTCTGTTGTTGACTGATTTTTATTCGCTTAAATGAGTGTCAGTTGTAGTTTAGTCGCTCGCAATCTCGCTTCTGAGTCACAAGGTTGGATTCAAAACCGACGACAGGGCTTGAATACAAAAATCAAGGCTGACAATGCAGTGCTGAGGGAAAACTACACTGCTGTAGGCGACACCTTTCAAATGAGCCATTGAGACAAAGCCCCAGCTTGCTGCTTATTTCGATGAAGGTGATCCCATGGCACTATTTTGAAGAAGAGTAAGGGAGTTGTCCCAGTTGTACAACTACATTTCAAAAAGTCATTTAGCAAACGTGAAATACTTTATGATAATTCTCAGAGCACATTAAGATACTTTATCAGATGGGGGTTACTCTTCTATTATTGCGTAGCTTTGCTGTTAATTTCAGAGCAACATTGGTCATAAAATGATAATATAAATGAAATGAAAAATGAAAATCGCTTATTGTCACGAGTAGGCTTCAATTAAGTTACTGTGAAAAGCCCCTAGTCGTCACATTCCAGCGCCTGTCCGGGGAGGCTGGTACGAGAATCGAACCATGCTGCTGGCCTGCTTTAAAAGCCAGCGATTTAGCCGAGTGAGCTAAACCAGCCCCTTGACAAATGTGACAAGGTTGCACGTTGTGCCCATTCGTGATATCATTGGGGAGGTAACATTTTCCTTATGTTTTCAGTAAGCTCAGATCGCATTGCACTGTGTATGCACGGGGCAGCATGGTAGCACAGTGGCTAGCACAGTGGCTTAACAGCACCAGGGTCCCAGTTTGATTCCCGGCTTGGGTCACTGTCAGTGCAGAGTCTGCACGTTCTCCCTGTGTCTGAATGGGTTTCCTCCGGGCCCTCCGGTTTCCTCCCACAAGTCCCGAAAGACGTGCTGTTAGGTGAATTGGACATTCTGAATTCTCCCTCTGTGTACCCGAACAGGCGCCAGAATGCGGTGACTAGTGGCTTTTCACAGCAACTTCATTGCAGTGTTAATGTAAGTCTACTTGTGATAATAAAGATTATTATTATGTACTTCTTGCTTTTCCACACAAAGGACAAGCAATGGCTGCGATTTGTAATGAGCACACCAGTTCCAAGAAAAATACTGTAAATATATTTACTTTTCGATTCAAGCCAGCAAGACTTTTTAAAGGATGTCTTGTGGCACAGTGGGTCACATCCCTGATTCTGAGCTCGCAGTTCTGGGTTTGAGTTCTACCCCAGCAATTTGGTGTTCAAGGAAGCTAAGTCCATAATGTGGATGAAACAGGTTGAATGTTAGCCTGCAAATCCTTCCAATGGCCATCAGTGGCAGACGGAGAGAGTGGGAGAGATACCGGATCAGCCATGTGATGGGAAGAATGTTGCAGTTTCTACCATTATTATCAATGGGTGGAATTCTGCCAAAACACGACTATGGACGCGATTGTCCGGCCTTGTTGCACTCTCGCTCGAGCAAAATGAGGCCAGTGAATAGCGGGAGAGGCCAAAAACGAGAACCGGCCCGTTCCCGCAGACAAAATCTGGATCTTGCTGTAACGTAGCACTTTAGTTATATTACCATAAAATTAACGGGAGCCACCCCATATCCAACAGTCACCCTTCATTTATCAGCCTCCCCTTTCTGGGCAAGATCCTGATCATGCCAGCTGAAGCGGGCCAGGAGAATGGGAAACTGATTAATGCGCGGCGCAAATCCCCTTTCGGGGTTCTCCCGCAATTCTCCCTACTTAGCAGGATTTGCGCCGGGCACAACGCTGATGGTGAATCCCTCTCCCCCAATATTTCCGGACTACAACACACATGTAAAGGTGCATGTTGCCACAGCTGTAAGTGAAATGTACCACATCACTAAGCTTTGTTTTTCAGAATATAGCACATGAGTTTTCTCTCAGCTTTGGGTTCATTTTTTTCATGCCCATGGTCATTGTAGCAAAGGAAAGATTCTGCACCTGATGGTTGCTGGCCCAGGTGCTAAATAATACAACACCAAATCGAGCTGATGCTAGGTACAAAATGCTGCCTTGGTAACCATTTCCTATATCCAATAATGTACATGTACAGACACACATCAGTGTTTTACAGGGAGAAAGTTACAAGTTATGCGCAAATCAGTTCAGAGGGGATTCTATAATGCATGACAGAATCAGTAATTTCTAAATACATAAATTTATAATGTAAATGCTATATATGGTTCATGCTGCATTAAAATGAAGCAGTGTATATTCAACACTTTGTGCAGGAAAGTTTTGTTTTTGTCTCGACAGGAATTAGGAATGAGTAGAATCACGTCTGCATTTCTGTGAAAAGCTGTGAATACGTGAGGATAACCTCCATGAATTCAATTTCAGTGAGTCTTAAACATACAGATTGGAAGGATGTAAAGGCAATGGAAAAGATGTACCAAGGATGAGGTATGAGGAGTTAAAGTCATGAAGATCTTGTGAGATGTCACAATCCGGATCCTGTCCACAATGGGCGTGACCCAAATTTGCATACACGTCAGGCAAACTTGAAGATGTTCCCGCTGGAGTTACCCAAGGTGCCGGATCTAACTGG
The DNA here is from genome assembly GCF_902713615.1 of Scyliorhinus canicula. NCBI lineage: Eukaryota > Metazoa > Chordata > Chondrichthyes > Carcharhiniformes > Scyliorhinidae > Scyliorhinus > Scyliorhinus canicula. Next base: position 168,880,249 of record NC_052152.1, read on the forward strand.
TCTCCACCAACATGGACCAGGTGGAACAGCACTTGGGGGAGGGATGGTCTTCCAGATGATTGAAGGTCCCCACATGATCTGCCTCTGGGCAGGGTTGTAACCTGGCACTATTGATGCCATCTGACTGCCAGCCTCAGCATTCCCAGGTTGGCAGTGCCGAGGTGCGCTGGTGGCATTTTGCCTGTACTGGGGGTTGGGGCCGGTGACGCTCTGCCCTCTGAGATGGGGTACGGTGGGCTCGATGACCCTCTTATAGGTGAGTTGGGGCATTGGGGGGGGGGGTCAGGAGACCGTGGTGGGGTGTCTAGAGATTGGGGTGCCATTTGAAAATGGTGCCCCGATCACTTCCTACACTGGCAAGTGGAGCTCGTTAGTGCAGGAAATAGGATCAAGTGCGGCCTCGACGGGGCGTTCCCCGCTAAGGCCTCGAAATGAAGCAAAGTCCCTTTTAATAGCATGGTCGTTCTCGCCACTGCCAGCACCGGGAAATACCCGGGTAAACGTGCTAAACACGGGACTCAGTTTCATTTGTTTAATCGCGTCCATTGTTGCAGAAAGCAAATATTCAAATTGCAAAAATAATTAAATAGAAGACACTGTTTAAAAGGATGTTTCCTCTTGTCAGAGAATCTAGAACTAGGGGTCACGGTTTAAAAATAAGTAGTTGCTCAATTAAGACGGAGGTCAGGTGAATTGTTTTCTCTCAGACGGTTGAGAGTCTCTGGAACTCTCTTCCTGAAAAGGTAGTGGAAACAGGGGGCGGGATTCTCCGTAGCCAGACGCTGAAATCGTGAACAGCGATCAGGTGGAGAATGGTTCCCGATACCAGAATAGGGGCAGGCGCCGGTTTGATGCCAGGTCGCAAAATGGCAGGCTCCGCCCCCCCAAATCAGCGTCAACGGTACACGCGGCATGCACAGTCGCAATGGCAGTGGTTCATCATCAGCTGCACCAGCAATGCTCCGCCTCCGATGGGCTTACTTCTCCACGGTCCGGGCTTAGTCTGGTCCCAGCGGTCGGGAGCCTGGCGTGCCAGCTCCGGGGAGAAAGACAGGGCATGTGGACAGTGTATGAATGCCGCCACACTCGGCTGATGTCCATGCCGCTGACTGGGGGCATCTGCCAGGGCTGGGGGGGTTTGTGGTGGGGGGTGGCCAGGAGGTGGGCTGTGGGGTCAGGGTGGGCGGGTACATAAGAACCAAGAAAAATAAGCACAGGAACAGGCCCTTCGGCCCTCCAAGCCTGCACCGACCATACTGCCTGTCTAAACTACAATCTTCTACACATCAGGGGTCCGTATCCCTCTATTCCCATCCTATTCATGGATTTGCGAGATGCCCCTTAAATGTCACTATCGTCCCTGCTTCCACCACCTCCTCCAGCAGCGAGTTCTAGGCACCCACTACCCTCTGTATACATGGTCCAGCATGGCCGGCACCATTTTATTCGGCAACTGGTTCGTGTGTGGGGGGTGTAGGCGTACACCCGGCTGCAGCTTGTCAGCCCTGCGCATGCGAAGCACTGGACCTGGCGATTCTCCAACCTTTTTACACATGTTCCACAGGTCTTTCATGCGCCGCTGGTGCTAGCCCCTCACCGGTACCAGAATCGGTGGCGGTTTCGCGCCAATCTTCCCACCGTGAAACACCACGGATTCTCCGTTGGCGCGGCACATAGCCTCAGGAACGGTGAATCCAGCCCGAGTCTTTGGATATTATTAAGGCACAGCCAGATAGATTCTTGATTAACAAGGGGGTGAAAGGTTATCAAGGATAGGCAGGAATGTGGGGCTAAGGTCACAATTAGATCAGCCACAATCTTACTGAATGGGGGAGCAGGCTCGAGGGGCCAAGAGGCCTACTCCTAATTGGTATGTTTGTATGTCCCGATGTTTGTATGTCCCGCTGTTTGTTTGTATACTGTCCCGATGTATGTTTGTGTGCTGTTAAAGTGCAGAATCCTGGCATAAACTGTTGTTGAAGCAATACTTCTAAGATCTTTTGATGTTTGAAAAAGAGAAGTACTAACAGCCATAGAGTCTGAGCAAGAGTGTGGAATTTGCATAGCTGATTCATGTGATAAAAAATACCAACATATAGTTCACAGAATCCCTACAGTGCAGAAAGAGGCTATTTGGCCGTTCGGGTCTGCACTGACCCTTCTAAAGACCACCCTACCTCGGCTCAATCCCCCTCCCTGTTACTCCAGCCTAAGCGGCAATTTAGCAATCCACCTAACCTGCACATCTTTGGACTGTGGGAGGAAACTGGAGAGCCCGATGGAACCCACGCAGACACGGGGAGAAAGTGCAAACTCCACCCAAACCGTCGCTCGAGGCCAGGATTGAACCCGGATCCCTGACACTGTGAGGCAGCAGTGATAACCACTGAGCCACCCTGTCGCCTTTGAAATGAAAATGAAATGAAAATCGCTTATTGTCACGAGTAGGCTTCAATGAAGTTACTGTGAAAAGCCCCTAGTCGCCTCATTCCGGCGCCTGTCCGGGGAGGCTGGTACGGGAATCGAACCGTGCTGCTGGCCTGCTTGGTCTGCTTTAAAAGCCTGCGATTTAGTCGAGTGAGCTAAACTCTGCTAAACTTTGCTAAACTTTGATGGGCCTTAACTGTTTCTACCCTGTACAATTGTGAGAACATGCTCATCTGCAACAGCTCAGACCAGACTGATGGAAGCAGTCAAGGGTCTGATTGCAATCAATTTCTCTACAGTTCAGGAGTAAAACTACTAACCAATATTAGTCTGTGAGAATACAGGCAACTCTGCTGTCAAATAAATTCTTTGGGGAATTTGTACCATTCCAGTTTACAATTGCCAATGTAAATTGTATAGAGAAGGGATGTATGTTTAGAATTATTTTAACTGCGGCAATCACAAAATGTATGTTATCGTAAAACTGTAGAGCCACTGGAAAATCAACAATCAAATGGCAATCACTAGCAGTGTGATTAAGGAGCAAAAGCCTAACTCCTTCAATGTAGCCAAGGCACATGCACCACCCTTCCTCCAGCTCCTTCAGGTGCCATTCCCCAAGAGGTAATTGGCAAGCATGGGTTTCCATTGGATTGGTCCATAATTATGCTTGGTAAAGTACGACAGTGGTTTGCCATTGCCTTCTGCAGTATGGCTGACTAGAAAACACTGCCGCTCTTTCCCACCTGTCACCAGGCATACTGGAAGATTTACATGCTGATAATCAACCTGTTTGGCCATGTTATGCACACATCCTCCATGACCATCAAGTCCTGAGTGGGACTTGAACCCAGATCGTCTGGCTCAGAGGTAGGGGCACTATCACAGCACCATAAGACCATTATTAGATTGCCAAAGAAAATCAAATGAATGCTGTCGCATTAGCCCAATGTAGTGGTTACTATTCCAAGTTACTAGGTATTCTGATAAACATGATAGCTCATAATTCTGTGGTACTCCAGCGCGCTTTTAAGGTATACCCCTGTATTAGCACACTGGGCTAAATCGCTGGCTTTTAAAGCAGACCAAGGCAGGCCAGCAGCACGGTTCGATTCCCGTACCAGCCTCCCCGAACAGGCGCCGGAATGTGGCGACTACGGGCTTTTCACAGTAACTTCATTGAAGCCTACTCGTGACAATAAGCCATTTTCATTCATTTCATTCGTCTCTCTAGGAAGTTCCCATGTAACGGGTTACCCAACAATTGCCCCGTAGTGCTAACTTCCTCTGACCAATTGCATTGGGCTGGAAACCATCTGACAGAAGCGATTCAAATCACTAACTATGAATGGTTGTGACACTTTTGCCCTAATAATTACTCTGAAAGAGTTAGAGGGAATAAAAATCACTTCCAACTCCAGAGTAACTATTTAAAAAACCTAGACCCAGCTTTGCACAGGACGACCCCCCCCCCCCCCCCCCCCAGACATGATACAACAGGGGCCCACCACACACTCCCACCCTAAACCCCTCCTCCCCACAAAGGCCTCCCACTCCCCCCTCACTCCTGATCTGATGTCCCCCTTAGCCCAACCTGAACTCACCCTCCGCTTCCCCCCCCCCCCCCCCCCCCCATCTCAGGTCCGACCCCGCTCCTCTTGGATTGATCCCCCACCTCTCAGAAGTAATCTTCTCCCCAACCTCCAGTCCGACCCAACCACACCAAAGCAGCCAGGGGCGTGCTTCGCTGCTCCTGTCTCACACCAGCCTGAGTGAGGGAAATTGGGCGAGAGAGAGAGGCTTTGGAAATCTAGCGTGGGTAAATGTGTCGAAAGTAGCTATCCACTTGAGATTGCCACCCTGAGGAAGTTATGGGTCAATATAATTTTGAAGGTTAAACAAATAACAATCCAAATGACAGAATATTGATAAATGTAAAATTCCATATTTCAGCACTGAACTGAGAGGTTGATTATGACTACAGGTTACAGACTGGTAGTTGTGGAGTGCAATGCACATCCGGCAGGCGGGAGTTCTGGTACTGACTCTGCTTTGCTGCAGATTGCACTGAGGAGCTGTGTGCGAGTTTGAAACGATTGAAAGATTTATGTCCAACCCCCCCCCCCCCCCAACCCCACAATCAAAGACATTTTTTTTGACGTTAGCCGAACCTCTGCATTCTACTGAGATTAAAAACATTTTAAAAGCTGAAAGAATATTTTTAAATGGAGCCTCGGCGGTGCTGCAGTTCTATCAAAACCAATGCAAACTCAAACACATTGAAGCAAACCTGAAGAGGGTTTCACCTCACACAAGCTTCACTGCACTCAGTTATATTAGCACTTGACTTGAATTACACTGCCGCTTTGGTGTGCGCCTATAACAACTTCACATTTTTCTGAAAACAGTCAGCAGGGATGATGTAAATTCACAGTTCAAAAAAAAAAGACCTATCAGCCCCTTACCCTGCACAGGATCCCTGAGACTATTATTCATGTAGTTGCATGCCTTTGCCCTTTCAACATGCCCGTCCACAGATTTAATTCTGAGGTATTTACCCAGCTCCTGTTTAAGAAAGTTATTGTGGATTTTGATTTAAACGCAACTATAAAACCAAAATCTAACCTTTTCCTTTGTGTTTTCTTACCGCTCCTGTATCAGTCTTGGATCTGAATACTTTGTGGCTCCAAAGTCAATGCAGAAGGAAACTATGTGGATGTTGTTCTGAAAACTATTTGGTCGGCTTCATTCCAAAACCACTGTTCACGTCACCCGTTTTGAAGATAGCCAGACAATTCTCTATCACTTTTTCAAAAAATAATTCTAACATAACTTTCTTGTGTGTGCAACTGCAGGCTGTAACCCACAAACTACAACTGTAGCCAGTCAGAATTCTCTTTGAAGCACTGCACCCACTGTAATGCCTTGCTGGACACCATAATGAATGCAGCTGGGTAATTCTGTCCAGTCAGGATCCCACCTTCTTAAATGATCTGTTTGAAAGCCCAGTAAATAAAGGCTTCACACAATTGCGCTGTGATTACTTTATCTAATAATACAAATGCAATCAGGCCTGCTTCAATGTGTAATGCTGTAATATGTGCTGCAATTGAAAATGTGTACTTTTCCAAAATTAACCATTATTCATGCAGTTATTAACTGCACTGAAATCCTCCACAATCTTTAATTTCTCACTTTATTAATCGCACTCAAAGAAAATCTGAAAGGGACATAAGAAGGGGGATGGCCAACGAAATGGAAATACTTCATATTTTGTACCAGGAAATTCCTGGGAGATATGCCAGAAACAGCAAGAACATCAGCTGGTGCTGCAGTCCATACTATTCAATACATGATTCATTCAGACATCACTTCCAATAAATTATTTACTTGGGAATAATTTTAACCAGAATTGGTGGCAGAGCGCTTCCAGCATGTTAGTATTCCAGCTTGGCTTTGCCGTGTTTTTATAAGTTGGGACTTTATTGATTCTATGAAACTCTAAAATCAGATTGCAGTCTTTTCAGGCGGAGATTGTGAAATGAATCGGTTGCATGACTTGGAAAATAATGCATTATCACTCTCTCACACACTTGCACCTCACATTCTCTGCTTTCAATCTGACAACTCTATAATTATTCAATTCGATTGAGTAAGCTTTCATTGAACCTGTACAATGTTCCAATTCAGTTTTGAATTAATTTGTTGTTGCTCCAACTGCACTTTCAAATGAAACACCAGGTGGCACCATGACTGCAGTTAAAGAAAGTCTTTGATGGCTCTGGCTAAGTCAAGAGCCAGAACAATGACCTGGTTTGAAATTCTGTAAATCTATGGGCACGATCGAAAGATCTCACCGCGCCCGGCTTGGTGATGTGGCGATGCCGTTAAAGCTTGCGAGAGGCCTCTTTCTTGAGACCTTTTTTCACACTGTGACATAGAAATTCAAATGTGATTCAAATTTAGATATTTGTGATGCTCGGAGAGCCTCGTGAGATCTAACAAGGTCTCTCAAGACGCCGTGATCTGAATCTTTCTTTCCCGAGGTGAGATCCAGATTTACATATTGAAGTGAGCAGTTACACTCACTTGGTCAGCGATGGATGCTCCAGAGGCCCGGGAATGAGGGACAGCTCCTGGGAGATCGCGCCAATGCGCCATTTAGCACTAATCCACACAAATGTGGATCAGGCCTAACAGCACCCGAGGATGGTCTCCCAGACCATTGTAGACCCCCGGGTGATCAGGCTTGGGCAGGGTGGTACCCTCGCACACCCGCTGCCACCCAGGCACCTTGGCACTGCCACTCAGGAACCCTGGCAGTGCCATCTGAGTGGCACTGCGAGGCTGGCAGGGGCATTGCCAGGGTGCTGGACTGGCAGTACCAAGGTACCAATTTGCCCATGCCAGGGATTGGGCATGAGGGTGCCATGCCTTGTGAGGGGAGTGCTCAATAACCCCCTAACAGATAGGTTGGGTAAGGGGGGGGGCAGAGGTAACGGTGAGGAGTCCAAGGGGGTGTTGAGAGATCGGGGCGACATACAAAAATGGGTCCCGATCTCTTTCTGCACAGACGAACTGAGCTTGTCAGTGCAGGAAGTGAGGCAAGTGCGGCTTTGGTGGAGCATTCCTCGCTGAGGCCAAGAAAATAGTCCCATTTGATAGCAGGTGCTGAGAAACACCCCGCTAAACGCTCCCAGAATGGGACTCTTTCCCCCCCATTAAATCGTGCCCAATGTCACCATTTTAATTCAAGATGTACAAGTTGTAAAAGTCCACTGTAATACACACTTAAACCACATAAAAGCAGATATCAAAAGCTCATGAACATTTATGTCTATACAATACTATAATGACTGTCAGATCTTCTATCATTCATTCACTTTGTCCAATTAAAAAAAACAGAAAATTAGTCCCTTTCCAGTGGTACACATGCAAGGATAGCAGTGGCCCTGTGGTTTTAATGTGAAGTCAGGAGAAGCACTCCTACTGCGCTTTGTTGCACAATAAAGTAAGTAAAGCAATTTGGGTGACAGCTTCTGGCAGTTTCTTTGAGGGTCGTCGTTTGGTTGTTGAACGCTTGAAGGAAGAGAAGCACATCTAAAGCTCAAGCACAAACCTTACAGTTTTGCAAAGGAGCTGCAGGCATTAGGCCATTGATTCACACTCATTTTAGGCATGCAATGCAGACACCTATATGGGAGCCCTAAACAATATGGCAGGTAAAACAGTTTGCATTCAGAGTGCATGCGCACTTTGTTTTGACAATCTATGGTGCAGCATGATCCAATTTCGAAGACTATAACTATTAATGTTGTATAAACAAAGCAGTTCCACTGATTCTGACTTTTCTACATTTCCATGAATCATTGGGCGTAATTCTCCGCACTCACGACGGTGCGGAGAATAGCGGGGGTCGTAAATTTTTACGGCCACGCTAGTCTGACGCCCTCCCGCTATTCTCCCCCCCCCCCCCCACGCCCGACTCCCGACACGAATCGCTGCCGCCGTTTTTTTATGGCGAGCAGCGATTCTCAGCTGGCCGATGGGCCGAAGTCCAAGCCTTTTACGGCCGTTTTTACGAACGGCAAACACACCTGGTCTGGCCGTTCGTAAAAACGGCCGTAAAGTTCGGATCTTGGCAACCATGGCACCGATTGGCACGGCAGTACCACGGCCGTGCCAAGGGTGCCATGGGCCCGCGATCGGTGGGCACCAATCGCGGGCAGCGGGTCCGATTCCCGCGCACTCTTTGTCCTTCCGCCGCCCCGCTGTATCAATTCGCGGAGCGGCTGAGGGGCATCCCGGCCCGCACATGCGCGGGTTTCGCGCAAATGCGCGATGACGTCACCCGCGCATGCGCGGGTTGGAGTCTTCCAATCCGCGCATGCGCGGCTGACGTCATATGACGCGTCAGCCGTCGCAACCTCTGGCAAGCGGGCTTAACAAAATTCGTTAAGCCCGCGATGCCGGAGATCACGGCCGCGGCATGCTAGCCCCGACCGGGGACCAGAATCGGTTCCCGGTCGGGGGGGGGAGGCTGGCGTCAAACCCGCCCGTTTTTGACACCAGCCTTACGATTTCTCCCTGTTTGGGAGAATCGCGCCCATTGTGTTTGAATATTGAACTCATATTACATCATCAGAACTCGATGGAAATATACTGTAAGAGAAACAATTGAATACAGATTTTTGAACACAGTTTTCGCTTACTGTTGCGGCACTCAAAGATTAAATGAAAATAGCATTTCCTGAGGATTTATTTCAAATACATCTGCTTCAGATCTATTCTCTTGTTTTCCCCAGGACAGCATGTGTGTGTGAGACAAATAGAGATTGATATGACCATCAATTCACAAGACACGTGATTGGAAGTGAACAGTGGTTTTAATAATCTTACAACAGAGCCTGCCTGCGACAAGATGAACTGGCAGCAGGTTCACGACTGCAGAGCTTTATACTTCTGGTTAGTGGGAGGAGCCATGGGCGGAGCCAAGGGTGGTGCCCAGTACAAACTCCTCATCTCCCTCTATGGGCAGAGCCGCGCAACGGCTCGTATACAGAGCCCACAATATATATAATGGAACACAGTGTGAATTAGTAGGTTTATAATTCACCACAGAGACGAAAGCTTTTTATAAATAGAGGGAGTAATGTTGAACCCGTATTTGCAGTTTGCGGGACTGCGAATGAGGTAGAAAATCCAGAAAGAATCGTGAAACGCAAATCTCACTGGATAGATTGCGTTTCCTGATTTTCTAAGCCACTCGCTGGTGACGTCACAAGATTTGCACACACAAAGGGAGAGAACATTGTTTAATGTTTATGAACATATTTTAATGTAATTACCCAGGCCCCTCGCCACATGATCCCCTCTCACTGAATATTCAAACGTCAGTGAGGTTTACAACAGGTTTTGAAAAATGAGGGGCACGATTCTCCGAGCCCCGCGCCGGGCCGGAGAATCGCCACAAATGCGCCATGCTGCCTGACGCCGGCGTGCGATTCTCAAGGTGCGGAGAATCGTCACCGTTTGATGCGGCGCAGGCGGGGCCGCCAATTCTCCGGCCCAGATGGGCCGAGCGGCCGCGCAGAAAAAGCAGAGTCCTGCCAGCGCCGTTCACCCCTGGTCGCTGCCGGCGGAAACTCTGCACGAAAGGTCAGGGGGCGGCCTGTGGAGTGAGGAAAAGCGCTCCTTCACCGGGGTGGGTGGGGGGGGGTGGGGTGAGGGTCCTCCGATGGGGTCTGGCCCGCGATCGGGGCCCACTGATCGGCGGGCCTGCCTCTCCCCCGGGCCTACTTTGTTGCGCGGCCGGACCCTGAACCTCCACGCCATGTTGCGCCGGGGCCAGCACGCTGAAGAAGTTCCCCGCGTATGCACGGTTTGGTGCAGCCCAACTGCGCATGCGCAGGTTGGCGTGGCCCAATTGCGCATGCGCGGGTTGGCGTGGCCCAATTGCGCATGCGCGGGTTGACGCACCACCCATTTGGCGCCGGGAAGGGTGGCTGGAGCGGCGTGAACCACTCCAGCGCCGTGCTAGATTCCCACAGGGGGCCAGAATCGGTCGTCCTCGTGCCCGTTTTGCGCTGTCGTGAAACCCGACAGCGTTCACGACGGCGCAAACACTTAAGTCTCCATTTTGGAGAATCGCGCCCGAGATTTGGTCGAGAGGCTCCTTCCTGATGCGTAAGTGTCATCCCCGGGGAGAGATGGACATGCTCAGGCACTGACAGGTTGACACTCTTAACAGTGGCAACCTGGTAGTGCCAAACTGTGCCAAGCCACGTTAGAGGCTGGGACAGTTTTCTGCTCTGTATGGTGGGGAGAAGAGTGCCAATGCCATAGAGGGGGGAACTTTGAGGCACAGTGGGGGAGTGGACAGTGACGGGAGAACTTGAAGGCGCGGGTGGGGGGGCGGAGGTGAGGTGTGGTTGCGGGCAGTGAGGCGGCGATACCTCCACGGTGTCCGGGGGGGGGGGGGGGGTGGGGGGTTTGGAGAGTTGATCTTCAATTCTGATTGATGCACAGTTTAACGATGGCGGTCTGATCTCTGTGGAACTAGCCTTTCCAGCTGTATCAGGCCCCACGTGCCAGATTAATTTCATTACTCAGACAGGCTCAACATTTGGAGTGAAAACTGTCTGTATTGCTGAAGTGCTATTTGTCGGTTTTCAGTCAGAGCCTAAACGTGGTCAGATTCTGCCTGGAGGGTCTGGTTTTTCAAGCATATCTTTGTTCTGCTTTCTCTATGCACAAGCTTTGCAAAAACTGCCGGCGATCTTCCATCTTCCAAAGATGACCTGCACCTCTAGAACAGCAATGCAATGATCTGAAATTGAACACGAGAGATCAGCGGCTGGCAGTGATTCCTAGTGTCACTTCTAAAAATTAATTGTTCAATCTTAACCATTGTTTCAATGGGTCATCTGTCTGAAATCACGTTCACAGTCACTATACAGGAGGAATGAATTTGTCGGGGAGGAATGAATTATTTCTGAAACTGTTCAATGTACCATATGAAGGAAAGCAAATTTTAAGAACTAGGACATTCAGAGGCAACCACGTTTTGATCGGATCTTAGTAATAGCTAATTTAGTCCCAGTTCCGCTATTATTTCTGCATATCTCATCAACGTTTTCTTCTTCAAGTATTTATTCACTTCCCTTTTGTAAAAACAGGAGATATCACAGAAAAGTAAAATAGAAGTTATGCAAAATGCATCAAAATTGATCTGTTCTTGGGAACTGAGTAAACACAGTTAGATCTAAACTTCTGAAAGGGCAGCAGAGCTGTCATGCCCACTTGGGAAGGCAGGCAGGTCCTTTAACATGGCAGGACACCCCCAGTACTGCACTGAAATATCAACCGAGTTTGCGTGTTGAAGTGTTTGGAGGATGGTTTCAACCCTTCATCCTCTGACAGAGATGAGAGTGCTGCCCAGAGCTAAGGCAGACACCAAATTACTTCCTTGAGACCTTTTTTCACACTGTGACATGGAAATTCAAATGTGATTCTTGAATTGTGACTCAGAGGTCTGATCGAAAGGGAAATGCGGAAAATGTACCAGGCTAAGGATTTATATAATCCTTATGTTTTGGGCACAGGAGTCACTTCTAGTGAACTACCTCCATGGATTCTGTTGGCTGTGCTCAGCAACGCAAATTTGCTGCTCACACCTCATTACCACAATTATAGTGTGGAGCTCAGAGTCTTCCTCACTATTGGCTTCCTCTTCGCATTGCTAGTTCTGCCTGTGCTCAGCAGGGGGCCATTCAGTACTTTGCAGAAAGCACATGGTGCAGCTAGTACTCAACAACAGCTTCTATTTATATAGCACTTTTAATGTAATCAGATGTTCCAAAGCACTTCCAGGAGCTTTGTAAAGCAAAACATGACATTGAGCCATATCAGGAGACATTCGTTTAGATGACCTGATCAAAGTGATAGGTTTCAAGGAGTCTATTATAGGCAAAAAGCAAAGTGTAGAGGCAGGGAAGTGTAGCGACTGAATTGAGAGTTGAGGACTTGGGCCATTGAAGGCACAGCCACCAATCGGTGCAGCGATTAAAATCAGGGATGCACAAGAGACCTGAATGATTTCTCAGGCTTACACGGTTGGAGGAGATTACAGAGATAGGGGGAGGTGAGGCCATGGGGGGATTTGAAAATATGGTGGAGAATAGCAAAAATCAAATTGTTGCTTAACTGGGAGGCAATGCAGGCCAGTGAGTACAGAGGTGATCGATAAACTGGACTTGGTGTGCATTAAGACAAGAGGAGCAGAGTGGGGCCCCCAAAGTTTACAGGAAGACCTATGCGTTGTACATTGCAGTAGTCAAGTCTAGAGATAACAAGTGCATAAATGAAGGTGTCATCAGAAGATTATCTGACACAAAGGTGAAGTCAGGTGATATTATGAATGTGTAAATAGGCAGGCTGGATCATGGTGGGAGTTTGTGGTCGAAAGATTATTTTGAGATCACATTTGACACCAAGGTCAAGAACAGATTGATTTAACTCAAACTGTTGCCAGCGGGAGGAAATCGAGTCAGTAACTACGGAATGGAACTTGGATTGTTCTTAAAATCAGTCTGTTCCTCTTAAAGAGAGGCCATACTAGATAATTTGCTGAAATTTATATCATGGAAAATGGAGCACCAGGGCAAGAGAGAGGGCTCTAGGGTGATCGATGTGACACTGGAGGCATTAGTCATGGAAGTGTGCAGGAAGAGTTGGGAGAGGGGAGCATGGCAGGACCGTCTTCAAGGAGCATCCTCAGAATGGAGTGAGGGTTGGTGGCCAGGATGGTCACCACCTAGTATCTGGACTCGAGGGTCCGGCAGCAGTGCCACGAGATGTCAAATGATCTCAGGTGCAAGGTCAAGGTCAGTGAAAGCACCTTTACATGACCTCTCTTATTCACTTTGCCAGCAACTTCTCATGCTGCCTAAAGCACCACAAACATCAGTCACCCATCAGCACAATCTGTTAATCAAGACTCACAATTAACAGCCAGATACTCTACCTTGCCCTCAGACCCACTTTCGCTGCTTCCATCTACCTCCAGCTATTCAGTTATGACATGCACATCACCTGAAGAGAGTGCAACACAACCACTGACTTTTGGACCTCTCTCCTGCATAGAAGGGAACAGGACAAAACTAGCAGAGGACAAGGATGCTTGCATCTCCTCAGCCCTACAGAGGAGATGACTCTTAGCAGGATGAGGCCAGCTGTGACAAAGCCCCATGGCATCTGGCATTGCTGAGAACACTGAGGTTGATTATAGATTCTTGCCTTGTGTCCCTTCTCAACTCCCAGCAGAACCCTCATTCTGCTATGATGTGACCACGGACCTCTTGCTTCCCACTGCACCACCTTTCCCCCACAGCAACATTTCCCTTTTCATTTAGTATGTCTTATTATAATAAAGGTGCTATATAAATTTAAGCAGTTGGTGTAACACCGTGCAGTTCTAAGCCCGCGGCTTTTAATCGCATGTCACTCAAATTAATTGGAACAAAATCCCCATAAAGGGGTCCTTGTTTTCATCAATACTTATTTTTGTGCTTTAATTTTTATATATAGCAAACTTCTAGCAAGAGTGATGAAAAAAACAGAATGATAACTGTGCAGGGCGGGGGAGAGGGCAAGTTTCATCGACTATACTGCCATAATCAAAGCAAAATAGTCTCCTGTTTCCAGAGCTGGAGGAAATAACCCAAGCTTTTTCCAGAATACCTTACGGCAACTGTAAAATTGGAAATTAACAATGGCTACATTCCACATTATTTATGAAGGTTTGTTTTTGTTGCTTTGGTGTTTGACTGAAAATGCGTGTTCGTCAAGAACAAGTATCTTATTAAAATCTTAATTCAAAACAGAGTGATTTGCTATTTTCTAAACAATGGGCAATGCCAGCTTCCTACTTCCAACGTTGCAAGATTATGACTCATCGACATTTTAGTATTCCAATGTTGAACAGTTCAGGGAAATGAAAGGTCAGCTGCAATTTTCAAAGAATATGTTATGACAGTTTGAAAAATGTCACTTAATGTAAAGGAAAAACAAGTCAATGATCGTTAAAAAAAAAGAAACCATCACTGAATGCCATAACTGGATACTATTCATGATCATCACTGTTGTACGCAATAATTGGACACCGGTAACTTCAACATTATTGCTGCCCAGTGGACACCATTTTTTTGGGCACTATAAACGAGGGATTCAGTTATTGGATGGCATTCCTGATGCATTATAAAGTATGTCACTGGATTGCATCATGAATGACATTACTGAAAACCATTATAATGCCACGACTGAAACTTGCTACAGGGGAGTTGTACTGGAGTGGCAGCTCAATATAAAAAGTTAGAACCAACATAGGAACGATAAGTCAAATGTACTGTACTGTAAATCATTATTAGGCACTATTATTGAAAATTATTTGATGCTATTAGAGTAGACAATAGTGGACCCATCTGTTCACCATCAGCTTCCACCCCCCCAAAAAAAATATTATTTTGGTAAATATGAATTTGGAGAATTATGGATTGTAAAAGCAAAGAAACAGGCTATCCAGTCTGCTAAGTGGGGCCTGTTTTCGTCAATATGCCCGCTCTTCCACTTGCTCACCATAATCATTTTAACATTTCTCTTTTTCAAACAGCTGTCTCATTCTGATTAACCAGAATTTATGGATTTCTTCAACAGTGTTTCATGGCACAGAATTCCAAATTCCAACTATTTTTTCTGTAAATGCTTATTTTCCTAATTTGTCTTTTAATTTATTTGTAATTTTTAAATATTTACATTATTTTTTTTAAATTTAGAGTAGCCAATTATTTTTCTTTTCCAATTAAGAGGCACTTTAGCGTGGCCAATCCACCAAACTAGCACATCTTTGGATTGTGGGGGTGAGTCCCACGCAGACATGGGGAGAATGTGCAAACTCCTTACAGAGTTTGACCCAGGGCTGGGATTCGAATCCGGGTCCTCAGTGTCGCAGTCCCAGTGCTAACCACTGCACCACATGCCGCCCCTACATTATTTAATATTTAAACACTCATATTAATTGGTCAAAGATCAAGAAATTTTATACCGGCTTCCCTTATAACTTTTTAAGATCCTTGTCAGGTTACCTGTGGTCTTCTTTATTTTGTGGCTCACAGAACATTGCTGCCAATACAATGAAAATATACATTGGCGTGATAGTTAAATCTTATCAAGATTACTTTTGACATGAATTGCAGCATTATCCACTATCAACATCTGTCAATAATATGTGCAACATGGTTCATCAGCTGTCCCACCCACTGGAAATGGGTGGACCATGGAAACGTCCAACACAGCAGCAACATTTTCTATCAGCTAAACACTAAACAACTTACCAACCCTGTCCTGCCCTTCCATGTCCTGCCCCTGAGCCCTGCTCTACAGACACAGCAAGTCAATGTGAAGGTAAAGTAAGAAATAGGAAGAGGAGAAACATCTTCAGTAAAAATAATATTTTTTCTTGCACAAAGAAAATTAGTTTTCCTTGAAACAGAACGAACAAGATCAAATCATCACAAAATGCATTAGTTCAGTAAAAAGCATTTAAGAAAGATGCAAGTCAGTGGTTATAAACAAAAAGCAATACTGCCCTGTGTCACATAAAAATCCACCACATCAGTGCTTGTATACAATTTGGCACAGCACTCTGGCGGTGCAGCCGAGCTTGAGGGATTTTCTGTCAACCTACTTTCGAAAATCTATTTTAACAAAGCACCAAGTAATTGCCTGCCAACTTCAGCTGTCTAGCCAAAGTTTTGAATAGCAAACTAAATTCTTGAGCCACCTACGACTCTATCAGATAACTGCTTATAAGTGCTATACCTCAGTAGAATCAGGGTGCACGCCACAAAGAATGAGTTATTTTGTCCAATATATTTCCAGATCCAGTAAAATGTCAAAGGAGAATTGTACTTTTTATGCATTTTGTTTTGTAGTTTTGCATTTTATTCAGCTTACTAATTTATCTGATAAATAAACGTAACATTATATAATGAAGCCTAAAATTTAAATACTGAATAGTTAAATTTAAAGAATATTTTAAAGTATATTGTGACAGTATTAATTTGGGAGCTGTTTTCCTTTCACCTACTGTGACATTTAACTATCTGAGAACGTAAATTGATACATCAGTGTAAAATTCCAATTCAATTTTCATAAATATAGGGCGCGATTCAACTAAATGGGATCAAAGTCCCATAGCGAGCGCATTTAGCCCCGTGTTTCTCAGCGCTGCATGGCTGTAAAACGGCACTTGCGTTAAATAAGGGGCCTCAGCAGGGAACATGCGGCCAGCTATACTGAGGAGTTCCGGTGAGCGGAGCTGCTTAGCGGAGCAAGAAGTCAGAACGCCATTTTTAAATGGCATCCCAATCTCCGAGATCCCCGACGTGACGCCCTGGCAGTGTCCCTGCCAGCTGGCAGTGTAATCTGGGAACCTTGACAGTGAAAGGCTGGCACCCAGGTGGTACTGCCAGGGTGCCAGGCTGGCTGTGCTAGGGTTCCCAGGGGGATATCAGTGCCATGGTACCACCCTTCCCAAAGGGCATGCACCTGGGGGCCTCTAATCCCCTGGAGACCTACACGAGTGTCATTCCATCTATTCCCCATTTGTGGGGACCAGTGCTGAACAGCACTCGCCCAAGGCCTCCGAGGCAAAGGGGATAGGTCCCACCCCTCAGGTACCTCAAGAAGCAGCATATTAATGTGAGACTAGCAGTCTCATTCTAATATACAGATTTGCTGTAAAGTGACCCCGCCTTAAAAGTCAATTAACATTTTGGGTGGCCCACCTCACCCCTACAGCAGATCCTGCGACAATGTGCCAGAAAATCCCAGCCATTCTCTTTTCTTTTGTGATGTTTATTGAAGGCTAAATATTGATCAGGACAACAACAATAACTCCCCTGATTTACTTTGGAATAATGCATGCAATATTTAAATTCAGGAGAGAGGGCAGACAGGGCCCTGGTTTAATGTTACAATCCAAAAGTAGCACCCCCAACAGTGTCAGAAATGAGAGTCTTGGTTTGTGAGCTCAGGTCCTTGAGTAAGACTTGAACTCACACCCTTCTGCCTCGGAGGTGAGAATGCTACCAACTGAGCCATAATGGACAACATAGGGCAGAAAACAAAGTTCAGGATGATCATTAGATATATATTCTTGGTCAGTTCATGACACTTGCTTGGCTGTCTTAGAACACAGAACAGAAAACATACAGCACAGGACTATTCTTTATAAAAGGTGCTGACTTCATGAAGATGTATTAGATCAGATTTTATTCAAAGATTGAGATGGATCAGTTACTTCACAGACAAGTCATATCAGGACCCATTTTGGAAAACTTACACCATTGCATTGTATGCTGATCAACAACAAAAAAAAATGGTCAAATACATCTTCATAAATTCAATGTCCCTGAAACTATCTTGTTTGGAAGTGATATTCGTATTCTGAATTAAATGGCAATGACATTGCTGCCAATAATATGACAAAGGCAACACAATGACTATTATGTTCTTCTGAAGAAATCCCCAAAGAATCCAAATTTTCTGCTAAGGTAATTAATAATGATAAAACAGCCACCAATAGCAGAGTTTATTGCCCATTTAAAGAGCTGTGTGCCATTCTTTATTGGTGCTCCTGTAAGAAGATATACCTCATTCCTCAATCTTTAAAACCCTGGGGATATGAGCAGGATATATTTAAACCCAAACAGACAGTGTATCAATAATGGCAATTTACTTAGATGTGCCTATTTGTACTTCCATTGGGAAGCTTCAGCATTCACTTCCATTTATCTAATCTGCTTCCAACCTCTGGAGAACTGAGTGGAAAACACAATTGTTTACACTGGGATAAACGAAATCAGACGATTCTAAAATTAATAAGAATGAAATATCATTGGTAGATTGTGTGATTTGATGGATTTCTTGAACTAAATTAGCTGACATGGGGCAATGGATGAAATCTGTATATTGTATTTGTGATTGAGGTAGCACCATGCATTTTAAACCCTGGCCTTCACCTAAAAGTTCCCCACACTTGTGGGGGTGAGGGGAAGGTGGGATTTTATGGAGCCCACAAGAGTGAGAAATGTGGCATGTGGGATGGGCTGTGGCACAAAATGTAAATTTCCCGACAACAAGCTGAGATGCAGAGATAAAGTTAACAGTCCGTTTGTAGCATGCTGAGCCTCACACTGGCCTGCGATGGTTTCATACTCGTCATATATTTGCACACCATGACTACTCATTAGCATAAAATGTAGTTTGAATTCCGTCCTTCCTGCAAGATACGGTCTGCGACAAATGAAAATCTAATAGCACCCGGTTCCTATTTGTTTTTAAAAAATTATTGCCCCAATTAAGGGGCAATTTTGGCATAGCCAATTCACCTAGCTGCACATCTTTAAGGGTAAGACCCACACAGACAGGGGAGAATGTGCAAACTCCACACGGGCATTTACCTGGGACCAGGATCGAAACCGGATCTTCGGCACCGTGAGGCAGCAGTGCTAACCACTGCGCCACCGTGCCGCCCTGGTTCATATTTGTTTCAACGTAGTGTGCAACACCAGTAGGCTTTGTACAGTTGTGTGTAAGGTCAACGGTTTTCCTCATTGAATTCCACTGCACAAGGAAGGGGATGAGGGGAATGGCAGCTTACATGGAGGCTCAGGACGGGCAAGGGTGAGTCAATGGTGGGAGCAGTCAGTCAAGGCAGGAAAATTAAGGTCTAAAGGGTAGTGTCAGTACTGTTCAAATGTGGGTTCATCTCAGGGTGTTGGCTGGAAAAGTCCTTTGGCACGGCTTTCAGTTCACCCACAACATTTTAATTACTCCCCCTGAGAGTGAACGTGGACAATGTCCTTTTATAATGCTGAGCCTGCAAACTGAGCTATGTCCCACAGAGTGGAGAATACAACACTGGGCACTAACACAAACATTCAAATAAAGAGTGAATGCAAAAACACAATACATTGTTTCGTCCACAATAAAGGAAATTCCCCAACTCCCCTGCCACGATAAATGCATGCTAACCATGCTAGCACATTTGGCTCGTTGACTAAACTAGTCTCAACAAATAATGAAATACGCTCATGGAGAAATGATGTGGAGATGCCAGCATTGGACTGGTGTGGGCACAGTAAGAAGTCTCACAATACCAGGTTAAAGTCCAACAGGTTTATTTGAAATCACAAGCGTTCGGTGCACTGCTCTTTCATCAGGTGAACTGAGCCCAATGAAGGAGCAGTGCTCCGAAAGCTTGGGATTTCAAATAACCCTGTTGGACTTTAGCCTGGTGTTGTGTGACTTCTTACTCATGGCCCTCCCTTCTCAACTGTACTTCTTGATTGAGGTGCGGTGATTCCCAAGTTAAATCACCACCAGTCAGTTCCCTGAAGGGGAGAGCAGTTTCTGGGACTGTGGCTATATTTATCGCATGGCACAGTGCATTCATACATTTTATTTAGATTCTTCTATAATTCTTTGGTTAGCTAACCTAACTGGACCTTCCTAGTTAATGTAAATTGTTCAGATTTTCAGATTAGATCAAGTTTATGATTTTTAAAAATATTTGTACACAGGACCAGGATGATGTTAGTAAGATTGCATTTCTTGTTAATCTTCAGTTGTTCTGAAAAGGTAACACTATTCTTCTTGATCTGTTGCAGCCATTGCAGTCATGATGTTCCCGTGACAGGGATTGACAGATAATTCCTGAATTCGGACACAATTATGTAAAGTCATGATGGTATATAGCTTGAAGATGAAACAGTTCCCACAGCATTGTTACTCTTGGTAGCAGTGTTGAAACAATGTGTAATTTTAAAGTTGAATTTTATATATATATATATTATTTACATGTTAAGAAAAATGAAATGATTTCAGTTTCATTTAGGTTGTTTGTGAGACTTGGTGCCTCAGAGCATGGATAGACTTTTTCCTAAAGATCATAGAATCCCGAGGCCATGCCGCCCATTGAGTCTGCACCGACCCTTCCAAAGACCATCTCACCTAGGCCCAATCCCCAGCCCTATTCCTGCAACCTCACCCTAAGGGGCAATTTACATGGCCAATCCACCTAACCGACACATCTTTGGACTGTGAGAGGAAACCGGAGCACCCGAAGGAAACCCCCCCACCCTCCACTCACCAATTAGGGGTCATTGAGCCTCCTGCACCCTATCGCATTTGGACAGGCTGCCCCAGACCCGATCTGAGCTTTTACAATCTCTGAAGTTAAAGAGATGGGATTATAGAAAGAATATCACAAAGTAGAACTATACCTTTTTGTTGCCTAGCAACAGTAGTGCAAGGACACAAATACAAAGAAAAACTGGAGTCGAGAGGGGCACAGTTTACTGTGTGTCAGAGTGAGGGAACAGGAATATCAAGCTCTCTGATAAGGAAGACTAAAAGGCTATTAGGGACAGTAGTTTACTGAATAGTCAGCTACAGAACTCAGGAAAGTGATCAGTTTAGCACTGAGGTTACTAGAAGACCGAGTGATCAGGGAACTTGTCTGCTAGTGCTTCAGTTGAAGAAACAGTGAGTTTAGAGTGTGGTTTTTGTGTGTCTCAGGGAAAGATACGAGTTAGGTGACAAGCATCAAGTGAATGTTCAGGGATTCATCAGAAGAAAACCATGTACAACTATGCCAGCCCCAAGCTAGTGGTAGCTAGCTGAGGTAACTTGCCAAGATTTCTTAGTCAGCACCTTTCAAACCCATGACTGCTACCATCTTGAAGGACAAGAGCAGCAGATACCTGGGAACACTACCACCTAGAGGTTTCCCTCCAAGTCACTCACCACCCTGACTTGGAAATATATCACCATTCCTTCACTGTCGCTGGGGCAAAATATTGGAACTTCCTCCCTAACAGCACTGTGGGTGTACCTACACTTCAAGGACTGCAGCAGTTCAAGAAGGTAGCTCACTACCACCTTCTGAAGGGCAACTAGGAATGGTCAATAAATGCTGGCCTGACCAGCGACCCCCACATCCTGTAAATTAATTTTTAAAAACTCCTCACTGGTTTGTGTGTCTATAAAGATATTTCTGGGGGAAAGCAATAGTGGGAATTTGAATTGTCCTCTTGTGTTTGCATTGAGATATTTCCAACCTTTTTAGCTAGTGTAATACAATTCATTTCTTGTTCGTAAATATTTTATTCTTTATGTTAAAGTTCATCAGCAAACTCCTGTGAATTTGTTCAGTAACTTTCCTTCATGGTTTATTTTGATTTGGGATCTGTCAAGCTAAGTTTCATGCTGAGATCTGACATGTCCAGTATTAATATCGGTTGGGATCATAACAAGAGTCGACTGAACTGGGAGGTACTGTTGAACAAACGTGGGTAGTTACTGCACCGCATCCTGTAGATATTACTAAATACTTTATTGTGCCATTCTAAAGGTCTCGATGAAGACAATTATGAGGAGGATGGAGAAGCCTAGGAACCTGGGTTGGAGAGGGAGGGAAGGGGGGGGGGGGGGGGGGGTGGCAACATGGAAGGTATGGGGGTGGGTGAAGTGACTAGCATAGATTGGCATAGGGATTATGGAATAGGTGGAACGCAAAGGTTGGCTTGGAGGGTATGGGATTGTGGAGTGGATTGAAGGGCACAGGTTGGTATGGAAAATATGGTTGGCAATGGGAGGGGGAAGGGCATGAAGTGGCATTGGTTGGCGTGGATAGGGAATGGAGAATGTGTGAGGGGTGTGATGGATGAGGACTCTATTTTGTTTTAATGCTTTTTAGTAATCTTTGACAAAATACCAGTGCACCAAGACAGGCCCACCACCCAGCTTGGCTCTGCACCCAGCAACTTCTGCACTTCTGAGATTATCCAATCTGACTCCCAGAAAATTCTGCCACCCTGGAACAAAAACACTACTTCCAGGGGCACGTGTTCCGGGTTGGGTTTGCAGAGCCCAGAAATATCCCGACTCTGCACTCCTGACCTGGGACCAAAACTTTGGGCCTATATGTTTGATTTTGGTGGAGTGACAGAAGGCAAATTGGCATTGGTTCTCAGGAGGCTTAGTCAACCTTCCTGCTAGCCAAGTTGGTTTCTGGGTCACTCAGTCTCATGCTGGCCTGGAGCTGGTGGGTTGCAGCAGGACTCTCATGAGGGTGTGCAGCTCACGGGTGACATGGTACTGGGCTTCCACCCATGAAATTAATTGAAATTCCACCCAAGGGATAGAATCATCGAATCTTAGTATTTACAGTGCAGAAGGACGCCATTTGACCCATCGAGTCTGCATCGACCCATGGAAAGAGCACCTTACTTAAGCCCACTCCTCCACCCTATACCCATAAAGCCAGTAACCCCACCTAACCTTTTGAACACTGAGGGGCATTTAGCATGGCCAATCCACCTAACCTGCACATCCTTGGATTGTGGGGGGAAACCGGAGCACCCGGAGGAAATCCACTCAGACATGGGGAGAAAGTGCAAACTCCACACAGCCAGTCACCCGAGGCTAGAATTCAGCCCGTGTCCCTAGAGCGGTGAGGCAGCAGTGCTAACCACTGTGCCACCGTTCCATTCATCCGGTACCAATCTGACAATTAAAGTTCAGATTTGTAGCTTTCCAAATGATGTTATTTCAGTGTAATCGTGGACATCTAGACTCATCTATTTCAATACACTCCTGGTTGATCTCCCACATTCTATCCTTCAGAAATCTGAGGTCATCTAAAACTCATCTGTCCCTGTCTTCATTTACAGCAAGTCCAGTTCCCCCTTGAGCCCTGTGCTTGTTGATTTACCCTGACTTCTGGTAAAGAAACACCTTGACTTAAAAGTTCTCATTGTTGTTTTCAAATCCTTCCATGGCCTTGGCCCTCCCTCTCTTAGTAATCTCCTCCAGCCCCACAACCCTCCCAAGATATATGCGTTCCTTTGATTCTGGCCTCTTCTGCATCTCTCCATCGTTGATTGCCGTGTCTTTAGTTAGGTATCCTGTGCTCATGTTCTGCAATTCCCTCCCCACATCTCTCCGCCTCACATTCCTCATTTTAGTAATCTGACCTAATAGCTCCCTGTGTGGCTCTGTAACATACTTTGTTTTATAATGCTCCCATAAAGTGCCTTGGGACATTTCATTAAGGTGATTTATAAATATAAGTTGTTTCTTTAAGTAATGGAACCTCAATGTGTGCTTTTAAATCATAGGAATTGATAAAAGTGTTTGCACTCTAAAGAGTTACCAAAGTTTCAATTATTTATTAAGTTTAGATTAGAACAAATATTCTACGACTGAATATTACGGCTTTCCTACTGGCTAAATCTTGTGTCCTTAAAGAACAATTGTCGAAATGATCTGGGTCAAACTGACACAAATTCTAGAGTCATAAAATGGCGTGGCTAAAGTGAAGCAAAATCCGGATTCAAGTCATCAAGGCTGAGTTAAAGTAAAGCAGAGTCTGGATTAAAGACTTCAATTACTTTTTTTAATTGATGGTGTCAAATGAAATGAATTGTTTAACATGCAGTGCCAGTCCAATGACTTTATCTGAAAGAAATTAGACTTGCAAATTGAAATTACAAGGAATTCTGAATGTATGGTAATATTCGAGCACCTCTTTACTAACAGAATGATTAGTTTCCATTTTCAAAAGAGCAACAAGGCAACAGTATTCTGGTAGATTTTAACAATGTGTTCAACAACAAATATCATGCACACAAGTATTAATAAAACTGGGCTTGGCACTTGGCACAGATAACACCACACCCTCAACATAAAATCAATGGGAAACAAGTGGGTTTAAGCCTTGAAAAGGAAATAAATACTTCACAGGCGCCTCCAGAATAGCATCATCAAAATGTACACTTGGCAATCAAAAATGTTTCTTTGTTTGATATCAGAAACTATATAGACTCAAAGGAGTGGTTTGGTTTGGTTGGAACTGTTATAAAAACACATGAGTGTTATTCATCCTCAGAACCTTTTGTGCTTCAGAAGTGCTGCTGCAAAATTAGGTTCACAGGCTAAGACAAAAGTATAAATATATAGCTAACTAAAAGATGGGCTGCTGATTTCTTTCACTGAACATCCCTTTGAGCTATCACTGGACCTTATATTTTATCCCTGGGCTGTCAAGAGAGAAAATAGGAGGAGGAGCTTGTTGCTCATTTCCATGGATACACCAGACATTCACATGCAGCTTCCAAATGAAATTAATGATAAACCTTCCACCTAATTTTCTGGAATTTTCAGTGGCCGGTCATCTACAAAAAGAACCACCCATTGAAACTGAGCTGTGGCGTAGTAGTGTTGTCGCTAGACTAGTAATCTGGAGAGCCAAGGTTCGAATCACACCACGGCAGATGGTACAATTTGAATACGATAAAAATCTGGAATTAGAAGGCGAATGATGACGCTGAAACCATTGTTGATTGTTGTAAAAGCTCATCTGATTCACTAATGTCCTTTAGGGAGGGAAATCAGTCATGTGGCTTGGCCTACATGTGACTCCAGACTCACACGCAATGTGGTTGCATCTTAGATGTCCTCATAGATGGGCAATAAATGTTGGCCCAGCCACTGAAGCCCATAACCCATGGACGAATAAATAAAAATGTAAAAAATTCCAGCTGATGGGTTGCGAAGGAACACCGAGCAACTTCACATTTTTTCATTCTGCTCGAGTGACGGCAATCTGGCTACATTTTCTGACAGCAAAGCAAATTGACAACCAGCAAGACATCCTTCCTCCGATTGGAATCACTGCAACCTCGTCCAGCCCTCAAACCCTCTGTGATATCCATGGTCCTCTAATTCTGGCCTCGAACATCCTGAGTTTGAATTGCTCCACCATTGGGAAACATTCCATCATCCACTTGGGTCCTAAGTTCTGGAATTTCCTCCATGAAACTATCCACCCTCCTTTCCTCTTGTAAGGTGCTTGTTAAAATCTTTATTCTTGATTAACGTCATTGACCATAATGTTTCCTTATGAGGCACAGTGTCAAATTTTGCTTTATAATGCTCCTCCAAAATACCTTGGGCAGTTAATTACAAAGGCTCATAACTTCCAGGTTCCCCAGCGTCGCGTTTATGGAGTACTCCTCTGTTGCGCTGGGAATCTCTATAGGAAGTTCCCACGTAAGGGTTTATCCGACAATTGCCCAGAAGTGCTAAATTCCTCTGGACAATTGGGCTGGGCTGGGAACCATCAGACAGAAGTGATTTAAATCAACAACTTTGGATGGCTCTGGTAATTTTACCCTGATAGTTATTCTGAAGGGATTAAATGGAGAAAATTCATTTCTAACTCTAGAGTAACTATTTAAGAAACTCAGACCCAACCTTGCACGGGAAACCCCCACACACTCGACCATGACCACCTCCCCCCTTCCCCCCAGGGGGCCCACCATACCCACACCCGACTTTCTGACCCCCCCCCTCTCAACATGACCTGACACCCTCCCCATGTCCCAACAAGAACTGACCTGATCCCTCCACCCACTGCCGTTCTCCCCTCCTGGCATGACTCGATCTGATACCACCCTCCCTCCTGCTGGCCATGTCCAATCCTGCCCCACCTCCCAATGTGAATCTATCTGACCCACCTGACTGACCCGATCCAACCCTCCCTCCCAGAT
The DNA here is from genome assembly GCF_902713615.1 of Scyliorhinus canicula. Lineage (NCBI taxonomy): Eukaryota > Metazoa > Chordata > Chondrichthyes > Carcharhiniformes > Scyliorhinidae > Scyliorhinus > Scyliorhinus canicula. The sequence goes on from NC_052152.1 coordinate 168,905,853, forward strand.
TGACACACTCCCGGACTGACCACCCTCCCTCCCTCCTGGACTGACTCATGTCCTTCCTGGACTGAACCCCCTCCTTCCATCCCGGAATTAACCCCATCCTGGACTGGCCGCCTTCCATCCATCCATCCCTCCCGGACTGGTACCCCCCAGGGTTCGACCGACACCAAAATTTCCAAATCATTCACCCCCTGACTTCACAAACCCACTCCATTATTTTACATGATTCAAATCAGGATGGAATCAAATAAGAAAATAGTCATCTTCCATGGGGGCTGTCACAACAACTGGCAGGAAGATTGACATCTTCAGAACAGACCGAGTCACATCATTAGTTCCCCTGTAAGTTGACTTAATATTCACCCTTCCACCATTGGCACAATGCAAAACGTAAAGTCTAAAGAATGCAACTCACTAAGCTTGCTTCAACAACACCTCCCAATCTCTACCACCAAGAATGGCAAATTGAGCCATGTCTTAGGGGCATATTCAAATAATAAACCATCACAACATGGACATGCTGTCTTTCTTACTTTATTGATGGGGCAGTATCCTGGAATGTCCTGCCAACATGTAAGCATCACTGGTCACAAAGCTTAGAATAGTTCAACAAGGAAGCAACCATCACCTTCTCAGGTCAGATAGAGATAAGCAGGAACAGTGATCTCATTAGCATTGCCTGCATCTGCACAAGTACAAAAAATTCAAAATGTGAAATAAATTGGTCAGATTTGTGGATTACAATAACTGGGAAAGTTTAGTAAGGTGAAGTAACTCATTAACTATAGAAGGATCGAGTCAAAGTTACCATTCGGCGGAATTTTGGCAGATGAAGTTCAGAAGTTCAACCTTGCCACAATTGCCCACATTTCAAAAACAAATAAAAACAGATTTGTGCAGTGGAAGAGATATTTCATAAAACTTATTGAAAATTTGAAAAAGAAAAATCACATAACTCAATTTCAATTTCAAGGAATTGACTGAAACTGAAACGCTTGTTTTATTACTAAATCTGAAATATTCAGTTGCGCAGATCCACTTCTTCCCTTGGAGGCCGATAAAATGTGTTGTGTTTATCATTTGTCCAGAGCATCTTGAAATGATTTACTAATTTCGTAAACTCAGTGCTCACCCAAACCGTTTTCTGCTCCGAACCGATATCAACCCAAGTAAAAACCCAGGGAACGGTTGTTGAGCAGGCCAGTGGTTCCAACCACAGGAATAAAAGCGCAAAAAACAACTAAGGCACCTACCATTTTGCTGGCTCTGTTGGTGTCGGTGATCAGGCCTCAGAGCTCATTCGATTAGGCCCGCTTTGGTGTAAAAAAAAACCAATCGCGCACATTTAAATGAGTCTCAAAGCCGATCCCAGGGCTGTCAAATTGGAGTCTCCCCTTGTCAGCCACCATTGTTGTCTTGGAACTTATTACTCAATTGCCCATCCTGTGACCCCCATTGGGGGGTCGCAACCCACAGTTTGGGAACCCGTATTTTAACCCAGTATTCCTAATAGTAATAATTTGTTTTTAAAAAGGTAGTTCATGGTTAAAATTGAAATGTTAATGTTTTCCATTATTTGTCAGTGTTTTTCACAACTTCATTTCAAAATTCCCGTGAAGGTAAACTGACAATTCCCTATCTTTTCTCATTTTTATTTTGTTTAGCAAAACATAACGTCCAACATTATGGCCGGAATTCTCTGATGGTCAGGATTCACTTTTTCCGCCCGCAGCGCACCCCTGCACGCGGGTCTCCCGGCGTCATGGGGTGGATTCAATGGAAAATCCCATTGACAAACGGCGGGAGGAAAGAATCCCGCCGCCAGTGAATGACGCGACTCCGAGAAACACACGGCTGGGGGACCAGAGAATCCCACCCCAGATACAATTCCACGATTGCACAACACCTGCCCAACAATTCTGATTGGGTTTGGTATTACACTGAAAATCAATTTGAGATTAATAGCCGGGCTTGGAGTGTGGCTGGCTTATGCATGTTAGAAGTCACATATATTCACACGCAGAGCCCGATCCTTTTCAGACAGATGGAGCATGCTCACACTTGGGGCGCGATTCTCCCATGCCGCGCCGTATGGGAGAATCGGCGTCCGCACCATTTTTTCCCGCGGCGCCGGCAGGCGATTCTCCAAGGAGCGGAGAATCGGCGGCATCTGCGCCGACGTGTTTGGTACGGCGCCGTTCGGGGGCCGCTATCCGCGGCCGGGCCACCGATTCTCCGGTCTTGATGGGCCGAGCGGTCGCGCAGAAACGGCAGAGTTTCGGCGGCGCCGTTCGCACCTGGTAGCTGCCGGCGGGAACTCTGCGGGAAGGGTCAGGGGCGGCCTGTGGGGCGACGAATAAGCGCTCTTTCACCGGGGCGGGGGGGCCCTCCGATGGGGTCTGGCCCGTGATCGGGGCTCACCAATCGGCGGGCCGGCCTCTCCCCACCGGGCCTACTTTGTTGCGCGTCCAGCCACAGAACACCTGTGCCATGTTGCGTCAGGGCCGGAGCATTCCGTGAGTCTACCGCGCATGTGTCAGTTGGTGCTGCGCCACTGCGCGTGAATTGATTGCAATTCCAGGACCAGTGTACATTCTAACCATTGGTGCTGAAGTTAGTGTCAAAATGCCTGGCAGCTGGAGCTGTTTTTAAGTGCTCCACTTACCACACACTCACTGCAGCCACTAAGATGGCACACAGAAGACCTGACCCCCCCCCACCCCCGGGTTCGGGAGTCTGAGGTGAACCCACAGCTCCATGCCAGTGAGGAATGGAGGGACACCCGTTTCCCATGTTGGGCCGCAGACTCAGGCCTGCCCTACTAAACACAGCGTGAGAGGTGGTGGCAGAGCCAGCCGGCGCTGCCAGCCTCACCAGGAGGAGACAGCTGGTTATCTGGAGCGGTGAGGGTCACTAATGAGGCCTCTGCACTGAGAGGGGCATTGAATCAGGGTGGGCTCCAAAGGTCACAGTGCAGATACCCTCTGGTTGGGGTGAGCTCTGCTGATCACCTGCTTCCTCCGCAGTGGGTAGTGCATCTGAGGAGTAGCAACAACTGCTGGGCTCCTGATTGAGCTTGGCCCTTGATGACATAGGTGGGGTAGAGGGTGTCCAGAGGGGCAGCCTGGGTGGGCTCCCAGATGACCAGAGGCCATTTGAGCATTCAAAGGATGCAGGGCGCAGTCAGCAATTTCAGCAGCCAGGAGCCTGCAAGAAGCTCCAAAGGGGTGTGTTTAAAAGACAGACTGCAGCAATGGTGATCTGAGCCAGGCCACCCCTCTCCCGAGGGAGATATGCTGAGTCCACAAACACGGCAGCAAGTTGCTCCTCACTAATGCCCCCTGATCTCTGATGTGGAGCTGCTGCCACTATTGGTATGATGAAGCAAACAGCCTCTGCTGTGCTTAAAGTTTGGGGAAAAACATGGAATAAGCAGATGAATGTGAAATGAGAGGGGTACAGTAGAGAATAACCTCAAACAGGAACTGTAGTTTGGGTAGTTAACTCAAAATATGGAATTTACCTCAGATGAAGTATCAAATCTAGTTTGGTCCTTAATTTCTGGTCCTGGGCTGATGAAAAATAATGATACCAGTACTGTGGTAGTATGACTAGAGGTACTACGGTACCTGGGAATGCTGAGCCACCATTGGTGAAGAAGGCTCGCTGCTCATTGGCCCAATGGTTTTTAACCCATTGGTCAGAATGTAAGGTAGCTCCACCCATTGAGGCGTGGTATGAGAGCCCATGTTTCCCTTGCAGCATCCTTTTCTGTACTTGAGCTGCTGGGGAAACATCTTGTCTATTAAAGCCTTCAATTCGGACTACATCCTCGTTTCTGTGGTCATTGATAGTGCATCAATTTAATAGATAAGATTTTAAAGGATGGAGCTCCACATCAAGCCTGAGTGTCTACAGATCAGCCCCCACGCGGCTAACGCAGCAACAACCTTTAAGCACTGGTTAGCATGTTTTAACGGCTGCCTTGGCACGGCAGAAAGCACACCTATGAGGGAGCAGAAACTACAGATCTTGCACTCGAGAGTGGGCCCGGACATCTACACAGTCATCGAGGATGCTACTGACTACGATTCTGCAATGGAACTACTCAAAGGACATTATATCCGCCCAGTAAACCAAGTCTACGCTCGGCATCTACTGGCAATGAGGCGGCAGACCCCTGGTGAGTCATTAGACGAATTTTATCATGCACTCCTCATACCGGAGTGGAACTACGGCTGCCCGCATGTTTCGGCCAACGAACACACAGAACTGTTGATCCGAGACGCTTATGTTGCGGGTATGCAGTCCCCACAAATCTGCCAGAGACTTCTAGAAAAAGAAACGTTGAGCCTCACGGAGGCACGGGCTCTCAAGTACATGGTTAGTCAAAGAGCTTTTCATCTTACTTCTCCTATTAAAGCATTAATTATTCTTTGTGACAACATGTTTAGTCCTGTCGTGCAAAGGTTTATGTCAGTTTGACATAAATCCTTTCAACGTACATCTTACCAAAATATAAGAGAAAGTTTAGGCATTTATATGATTTTGAGTAATATTTATCAACACGCCCTTGACCTGTCTAATTTCTTTTTTGAGAAGTCACCATCAAGTAACAGCAGCTAACTAGCTTTTCTGAAATAGATCATCGTGTTATAAAGTCAGAAAAACAAGTCATTAAATAGACAACAGCACTCTAAAATCAAGGGGAAAATGTCATTGTAAGAAACAAGCTCTCCTTGTATTGTAGCTGCCTTGTGCCTTATTCCAGTTCTTTCAGACTGTAGGAAATTAATTAGCTGCACAAAGCCTACAGAGATCATGACAAAAATACCAAAACGAAAGGCCTTTGCTTTGCTTACAAGACCCATGTTTCTGTTTTATCCGCACTGAAATCACACCGAGCCAAAAAAGCGCCAGTGATTTGATTCATAGACAAAAGGCTTTACTTTTTCATGCCTGTGAGATTGTGAAAGGATAGCGTGTCATCGTTCATCGGCTCTGTGGGGAATTGAGGAAACTGTCAGTTTTCTCACCAAAACCACACAAGTGTGATGTTTTACATGCAACATTTTAAAACCCACAAAAAAACTATTCGTCGATGGCCTCTGCAAAGAAAAGAAACATGTTTTCTTTAAATACAAATGATGAACACATCGGGTTTCTAGAATTTCTGGAATGGGAATATTTTCAATTACTGACCGTAAATAATCGATTCATTACAGCTATTTATGATCATGTTTGTTCACATCAGTTGTCCAGCAGCAATTTTCAATGGCATTTAGACAAGCCGAGGGGCACGATTCCCCGTCCTCGTTACGCTCTCGCTCAAACGAAACGAGGCCGGTGAGTGGCGGGAGAGGCCGAAAATGAGAACCGCGCCAGGCGCCAAACAGTTTGCGATGCAACCGGCCGACTCCCGTAGGCGAAATCGGGATCTTGCCATAGCGTGACGAGAAACCAATTATCACCACTTAACCCCCATTTCCTTGCAATCAACGAGAGCCATTTGATATCCAATGGCCTCCCGTCATTCAGCAGCCTCCCCGGCAAGAGCTGACACTGGTGTCGATCAGGACTCTTTTTGAAAAACGCATACCTGGCGGTTCTATGGGGAGCCGAGAAGGTGAATAGCCATCATTGCTCACAGGCAAGAGCCTGCGGACGCTGGACTTGCCATCCGAGTGCTCAGTGGGGTGTGGGGGGAGCCCGGCTGGGGGTGGGGGACCCTTTGCAGGGGTGAGACACCATGGAAGGGTGGGGGGTGGAGGAAGGCACTGGCGGGGGCAACCAGGGGGCAACCGCACGCAGCACCACAAAGCCAACCCCTGGAACGGCTGTACCCGTTCCTGGGGCAACACTTGTCCCCGCCCATCTGCCCCAACCCACAGACTGCCGAGGCCTCAGGCCTTGCGGCTGAAGGCTGTTGCTCATAAGGAATTGGCAATCGTGATTAAATGAGCACTTCACACATCCCAAGTAGATCCCAGTGGGTGGGCGGGCCAGGTAGCATGACGGAGCCATAGCCTAGCATCCCAATCACACCTGGACACTGTGCTTGAACAATGCAGGAGGCAACACCACACATGCAGCAACCAACATCCGAACACCCAGGGGATGGGACACAGGTCCGGGGACATGTTCTTGGAGAGATGGGCCAAGGGCTTGCAGGTCAGTCTACATTGTGGAAGAAAGTGACAGAGACATCATACTAGTCGTGCACAAAGGTGTTTATTATGTCGTACAATTCCCCCACCCTCCCAATAGTACAGTCCATTCCCCCAGGCCCCAGCCCCCTCATCCCCTACCTACCCCCTATCCCCTCCACTCTTCCCCTGGTGCCCTCAGTGATCCTTGACGTGTCTTGTCTTCCTAGTTCTACCCCTACATCTAGGTGTATCCCCAGGATGCACATCTGAGGTGGAGGCAACCAGCTGCTTACCACATCCCCTGGCGGCCGTCCTCTGGGGGTTCAGAGTCCAGCACATTGTCGGCGGCACATGCACAGTCGTGCTGTCCAGTTCCGGATGCTGGCTGGGGGACGTGGCCTCATCGGATGGGTGGAACCCGAGGTGCTGGTGGCCACCGTTGCCACTCCATGGGATGGGTCCGGGTTCCAGCGCCACCTCCTCCCGGTCAGTGCCAATAAGGCTCTGGGGTTCACCTTGGGATGGAGGGGCAGCTTGTTCAAACCCCAGTTGCCCGTGCATCATCTAGCTCGGCCTACCCTCGCGATTTCCCATGGTTCGCAACATCGTGTCAACGCTCTCGGTGGTTCTCCTCAGTGACTGGGACATGCTCTGCAGCACTTCAGCCATGCCCACCTGCGACTGGAGCAAGCTCTGCAGCATCGCTGCCATGCTCATCTGAGATCGGGACCTCATCTAGGTCAGCCCGGTACTGGGTTACATCCCTCAGCGAAGCGGACATTCTGTTGAGCCACTTAGACATGGCTTGCACTGATTGCGCAACACCTTGAAAACCTTCATTATTGGTGCCGACGTCATGCACCAGGCTCTCCTCTGCGGTCGTCACCCGAGCAGTGTTGGCCTCGGTGCGACGGTTTGCCGGTGACATCTCTTGTGCCTGTAGCCTCTGGAACTCCTCCAATCGGCTCTGGATCTCCTGGAGTGACGCTGACATCTCCCTCTGAATTTCCCGGCTGCACCCTAACGTCTCCAGCAGCTCCTAGAAAACCTCTTCCACAGGCTCAGCATTAGGCTGGGACCCAGCTTGTCCTCCGACCTCCGACTGCTGTCTTGCCTGGGGGTTCCTACCTCCACCTGATGTACGTCAGCTGCAGTGTGGAGCTCACCAGATTGTGCCCCAGAAGCTTGTCCACTAATATTTTCCGTGTATCTGTGCTGGTGGAGGGGGGGGGGGGATGACAGCTGTGACGGACTATTATGGTGGTATCCTCGGAGCTCTCCTCCGAGGTGGTCTCATGGGAGACTGAAGAGGGGGCCATCCAGGATGGGCCGACGCCATCGATTGGAGAACCTGCGGGGGAATGAACCTGTGGTCAGTGGGAGGGATGGGTCAGTCAGTAAGGCAATAACAACTGGATGGCAAATTATGGAAACTTGTTTTTAATTTCCTTAACAACTCACATTTGACGGATCCTCCAGTTAGAGCCCGGTGGTTCCTCACCTCTGCAGCAGCTGCCAGCCTCTGCGTTGATGACCGCCCTGTCTTCGGCCACAGTGGTCACTTCATGGTACTTCAAGGTGGTGAGGATTCTGATGTCTGGCACAACTCTGCCTCGGAGTGGGGGAGGGGGTGGGCATTGGTGTCTACTCACTCGTGCTGTCCAGTGTAGATCACTGACCTCGCACTGGAGACCAGTCCTCCTGGTCACACTCCCCGAGCTCACAGCCACCGCCACCTCAACCCAGGCTGCACTGGCTGCTCTGTGGCTGACCCTCCTTGCCCTTCGGGGGAACAGGACATCCTTCCTGGCCTCCACAGGGTCTAGCTGGTCTCCTTGGCACAGTTGCTGTGAGCTGGATGGGGCTGGCTAAGCAAGTGCAGCTTAAGTGCTGCTCGACATTGTTAGGGGGGGGGGGGGGGGGAGGGGGGGGGGGGGCTGGCATGTGCGGTGCCGGCAAATCAGCTGGCGAGCATTCATTTGCAGCAAGAAGCCCGTGAGGCCATTAAGGACCAATTAACATTGAATAGCGTTGCTGGCCTCGTTGGGCCGAGCACAGGGAAGCTTGCAGCAGTTCCGCTCGTTACCACACTTCGCACCCAAAATCTATAATTAATTCTAGGTCTACAAATTGAATGAACAGCTCCCTTCAAAAAAAGATGCATTTTTAATAAACAATTAATTACTTCATTAAAAATGATATTACACTATGTTACTATGTAGTGCTTGAATCATTATTCCAGACAACTTGCCTTTTAAGGTTTGCAAACCATCTACAACAGTGGGAATCAGACCATGCAAATAAGGATATTTTACATCAGAAAAAAAATATGGTTAATTCCAAGGTCCAAGTAAGCATAGGCCAACGATAAGGCATTGTAACTTGATTCTCTAACCCAGGCATTGTCAAACTCGGGGGCGTAACCCGCGGGTGGGTCGCGGGCGGGTGTCAGGAGGGTCGCGGAGTCATCCGTCGCGAAGCTCCCGATCGCGCAAGTCTGCGCGCAACAGCTGTCTGTTAATAACGGCGGCTACAGGCGGCCATCAAAACAGCCGTGAACATGTAAAAAAATGCGGCCGCACTGCGCATGCATGCCAGATCATCGGCGTGCATGCGCATAGTTTTGTGCATGTGCGCCGATGATCGGGCACGCATGCGCAGTGCGGCTGCTTTTTTTAAAAAACGGTCGCAGATTTTTGTTGTACAAGTTCGGGGGGGGGCGTTTTATTCATTTATTTTATTCATCTAATTTTAATTTTTTTCATTTATTTTATTCATTTTATTTTTTTTTACAAGTTCGGGGGGGTTTATTTGATAAAATTTTACAGGACAAAAATGCAGAACTTTGGACAGATGGAGACTCCATACTTTCCGACACTGGAAGGCTTCACCTTCATCCAACAGGTTCCATTGGAGGAGCGTGTACGAGGGGAAAGGGATCGAAAACCATTTCCTCCAATTTTGTCAGTAGCAAACAAGGTAAGAGAAAATGGTGGGTCACGCAGGTCGGCCGGCGTGGGTCACGAAGGTCGGCCGGGTAGGGTCCCGAAGTTTGCCCGGTTGGTAAAAATGGGTCCCTGGAAAAAATGTTTGAAGAACACTGCTGTAACCTGTGAACCTTGAAAGCATGACTCCTTGCTGAATTGCAAAATTAATCCTGCTGTTCCACAGAATCTAAAGCCGTTTTGTTCAACTTGCTCTGGCAGAAGTCAGGAAAATATCTCTGCACTGGTAATGTTGGATATCTGTCAAAGAGTTTTTAAGCAATTACCAGGTAAATGCTAATGTACCAATTTTCTGAATGAGTGCTGTCAGCAGTCTTGCCCGGTAACAGCATGCATAAGGAAATTAAAAGCATGCTTCCATAATTTTCCATCCAATGTGAGCAGAAAAGGTATGTAGAATGCATCTGCCATTTCTCAAAATGCATATCCAGCAGGCAAGGCTACCTACTGTGCTGTTCATATTCACAAAATTAGCACTTAAGTTCAATTGCAGGATTATGAAATAGATGAAGACGGCTCTTTAACACATTTAATAGCTTCCCGGTCTCAATCACTCTATTTCACAATCCTGTTGAAGACGTTGATCATATTCTTCATGAGTACCAAACACTGCCTTGGGACTCAGGGGCGATTCTCACAGAGTCCCCTTGCGAGCGCGTTTAGCTGCGTGTTCCTCAGCACTCGCAGTGCTGAGAAACGCATGGCTATTCAACACAACTCGCATTGTGCAAGGGGCCGGAACAGGGAACATGCTGCCCAGGCCGCACATAGCCCTGTTTTGTACAGTAAGGGAGATCCGCTCGCCAGAACTCCCCAGTGTACCAAGAGATATCTGCTTTCCCGATCTCCGAGGCCCCCGAAATGTTTGCGCATGTGCAGAAAATGCCAGCTTGGCACTTTGGCAGTGATAACCTGGCACCCTGGCAGTCCCCCTGCTTGTTGGTAGTGTCAGGTGGCACTGCCAAGGTGCCAGGCTGGCACTGCCCAAAAAGCATGCAGCTGAGGGTTTCCGATCCCTTGGGAGCCACCCACCTTGTGGCGACCAGTGCTGAATGGCACTTGCCCGAGATCTCTGAGACGAAGGGAATGAATCCCAAAGCCTCAGGTACGTCGGGAATCTGCACATTAGAGTGGGATTTACTGCCTCGCTGTAATATGCAGATTTGCCAAAAAATGACCCCACCCACAATGGGTGTGATTTGCGTTGCAACGTCTCGTGAGATCGCGTTGGATCTCGCGAGGCATGGCGAGCTGTGCAGGTTCCAGGAGTGGAGTCTCCTGGAGTTAGCCACGCTGTGCGTGGCAAGCTGCTTTTCCAGCTAGCGTGGCCGTTGCATTGCGCCTATAGCTCATCTCCTGCATATCTCAGAGCAAACCTATGCAGTAGAGCATTCTTCATTTGAGTGATGTTCATGAGCATGCCTGGTGTTAGAATATTTAGTTCATTTTTATTTTATTTATTAGATAGTGTTTAGTTTCCTGAAGGCTTTCCATGTTCACATGGAATAATAAATGTTAAGAAAACACATGAAATTGTTTTTTACAAATAATATTTTATTAAAGATTTCATAACTAACAAACACGATCTAAACTACAACACAACTCTGAAAATTGTTCAAAAGTAGGACAATTGTCGTCCTAACAACACAAGGAATCAGAGGTAGAGTAATATAGAAAAATAGAAAAGCACACAATAGAGGCTACATCCAAACCACTCCACCCCCTTCCCACCTAATCCACAAATAAACCCTACCTACCCCCCAAAAGCTGACGGCAATCTTTGAAGTATGAGATAAATGGCTGCCACCTTAAGTAGAATTCCTCCACCGATCTCCCAATGGTGTACTTGACCTGCTCCAGGTATAAAAAGTTTATAAGGTCACCCAACGAGGCCGAGGCACGAGGCAGAGCTGGCGCTCTCCATCCCAGCAGAACCCGTCTTCAGGCTATCAGCGAGTCAAAGGCGTACTCATCCGCCTTCACTCCAGTCCGCATCCCCAGTGAGTCCGATATGCTAAAAATGGCCACCAACGGACCGGGCTCCACATCAATATTAAGAACCACTGACATGGGCATCTTTGGCAAGACCAGAAAACGTCGCTATGGTTGGTGAGCCAATGAGAACACCGCTCACACCAGTCCTCCACTCTATCAAAGACACCGGTTCATCCTCTATTTGGTTAGATGAGCTCTGTGAACCACTGTGAATTAGATCAGGCTGAGCGGCGCGCATGAGGAGGTAGAATTTACCCTACAAAGGACCTCATTCCACACATCCTCATCGAGGATGGGTCCTGACTCCTCCTCCCATTTCGCCTTCACCTGATCAAGCAATGTAGATTCCAATGAGATGGTCTGCTCATAATAGTCTAGATTTCCCTTCCCCCCCCCCAATTTCGTGCCAATCGTAAGATTTCCTCCAACAGTGAAGGCGCTAAGGGGAACTCAGGACAAGCCCCATGAAATAAGTTGCGCGATTGAAAATATTGGAACAGATGTGTCCCTGATAGTTAGAATTTTGCCGAGAACTCATCCCAACCCGTGAACCGTCCCTCTATAATAAGGTCGCTACAGAACTCTAGCTCAGGTGGCACTGCCAGCTGGCAGGAGCACTGCTAGGGTGCCAGGTTGGCACTGCCAAAGTGCCAAGCTGGCATTTGTTGCGCAGGTCGGATAGGGCCAGGAGTGCCCTGCGCGGGTATTGGAGGGGGGTGACCGGGGAATTTTTCATAGTGTGTCAGGGCTTGGGGGGGGGGGGGGGGGGGGGATTCGGGGACCTCAGAGATCAGGATGGCATTTGCTGGATTTGTTTACTGTCACGTGTACCAAGGTACAGTGAAAAGTATTTTTCTGCGAGCAGCTCAACAGATCATTATGTACATGAAAAGAAAAGGAAATAAAGATTTATTTCCATTTAAAAATGGCGTCCCAATCTCTCGCTACACTGAGGGGTTCCAGCGAGTGGAGCTTCTCAGTGTACAAAACCGGGTTGCGTGTGGCCTCAGCCACACGTTCCCCATTGAGGCCCATTAGCAAACACAAGTGGTGTTTTATAGCCTTGTGTTTCCCAGGCCTATGAGCACGACACCACCAATAATAAAAAAGCAAATTAGGCAGCGCGAGCCTCTGGACTGTCGGTCTCTGTGTAAAACTGTCCTACGAGTTCTCAGAGTCATGCTCACCCAATGTAAAGATATCAACTTGTTTGCTCTTGCAAAAAAGTATTTAGGGAGGAAGACACTGGAAAAAACAGAAACCGTGGAAGAATATTTGCTAGACGGGGCCCTTCCGGCCAGGTTATCCCACCTTTGCAGATCGGACCTGAGCTTACTCACCAGACTGGCGTAGTTCAATTTTTGGAGCTGTGCCCAGTTCCATGTCACTCGGACTACCTAATACCTGAAGCTTGATCTGTCAAGGTGAAAGGGAAGCACCCCTGGGTTGGCTCCCCTTCCCGTGGGCTCCATCGGAATATACTCACCCAGATTCAATTGTATCCCAAAAAAGAGCCAAAAGCTCTTCAGAAGCTCTACTATATCATCCATTGTGGGTCTGGGTCTGTCACCTAAAGCCAGACATCCTCAGCATATAGGGACACCCTACGCCTCACATCAAATACCTAGGCCCAAGGCGCACCCAAGGTGGCTGCCAACCTCATCGAAAAGGTGAGACAAAGAAAATGCCCTAATCACTGTCAGAGACATCCTCCCATCGCCCTTTCCCCAACCACTCATCCCCCTCTGGAACCTGCTGATCATCTCCCAGAGAACAATCCTCCCTCCTCACCCCCCCCCCCCCCCCCCCCCCCCCCCCCCCCCCACCAAACATGTCTTGAACCATGTCTCAGCAGGTCCACAGGCCACAGCCCCTGCCCCCATCACACTCCCGTTCACTAGCTAAAAAACCTTGCGAGGTAGCCCCAAGGAACAAGAAAAGAAAAGAAACTCCCCCGCCCGGTCCTATTACATATATAAAAAACAAAATCAACAGCCCTGCAATGCTCAAATTCCCACCAGGGACAATGTATTTCCATTGCTATCACTTTAACCATTACCCCCTACTACCCCCCAGAAAACATACACAGCCTCAGAATAAAAACAAATATATACAGTGTACAAACAAATCGCACACAAACCCATCCCATTAACACCCATAACAGTTCCCACAGAATCCTTTTTAACTGAGTCCAAGATCATGTTCTTTAACAAAGGCCGCCGCCACTTTTGATATGCCACAATAGTAGTCTCCCGTACCAGCCTCCCCGGACAGGCGCCAGAATGTGGCGACTAGGGGCTTTTCACAGTAACTTCATTGAAGCCTACTCGTGACAATAAGCAATTTTAATTTCATTTCATTTTGGCCTATATATAACCCATAGCCTCGGTGGGTACACAAACCCAAACCTCACTCTACTATACCGCTGCCTTAGCCTTACTAAAGGCTGCCTGCCTCTTCGCCAGCTCTGCTCTGACCTACTAATATATCCGAGTGGTGCTCCCCTCCCATCTCATGTTTTGATTCTCTTTGGTCCATTTCAAGACCTTCTCCTTCTCTGGGAAGCTGTGGTATCTTATAACTACTGCCTGTGGTGGCTCATTTACCCGAGGCTTCTGCTGGAGAGTTCGGTGGACACTATCGAACACTGGAGGTCAGAACTATTCAATCCTACCTCCCCCCACCAGCTTCCTGAACATCTGAGAAAAACATTCAGTGGGATTCGGGCCCTCTATCCCCTCCAGCAACCCCACAATGCTGAGCTTCTGTCTCTCTGGCCTGTTCTTCACTTTGGCCCTCAGGACCTTGATTCTCTTCCCCACCAATGAGATCACAGCCGCCAGTGAGGTGATTTGATCACTGTGCCTCAACAAGGTTTCCCCCACTTCCTTCACCACCTCACCTTTCTTTTTCACAGCCTCCGGGATTTTCTCCACCTTCTCCCGAATCGGATCAAGCGCCTCTTCAATCGATTTTTTTGAGGGTGTCCATCATCATCTGGTCTTGTTTTTCGGTGTTTCCCAAACTGCTTCTCAAACTCTTGAGGCGAGTACCCCCTCTAAACCCTTAGACAGGCCAAGTTTGTTCACCAAAATCCCCCGGGTACCGGGCAAAGAGGACTGAAAAAACAGTACCCTGGCGAGGGTTACATAATATGTGACCTTTTCCCACATGCTGCCAACCAAAGTCCACTATTAATGAAGATTAAGTGGTGGGACTTGGTATGAAATTGAAGAGTGGATAAGACATTGGCTGAGAGGTAGGAGGTACTTGTTAGAAGAGTTATGCCAGATGAAGGTTCGAAGTGTAATACGTCTAGAATGGTTTTTGAGACCCCTGCTGTGTAAGTTACATTCACAACCTGGATTCTGAGGCTCAATGCAAACAGTTAAATGTGCAAACAATACAGGGCAGCACGGTGGCGCAGTGAGTAGCACTGCTGCCTCACGGCACCGAGGTCCCAGGTTCGATCCCGGCTCTGGGTCACTGTCCGTGTGGAGTTTGCACATTCTCCCCGTGTTTGCGTGGGTTTCGCCCCCACAACCCAAAGATGTGCGGGCTAGGTGAATTGACCACGCTAAATTGCCCCTTAATTGGAAAAAATGAATTAGGTCATCTAAATTTATTTTTTTAAATGTGCAAACAATACCAACTGAAAGAGATGCAGTTGAATTTGAGGAGACACCAGGGACTTAAATATTTATGTAACTCATTCAGTACGTGGGCATAATAATAACTATGAAATTTAACATCAACAATTATACAGTATCACATAGGAGGAGAAAACAGCAACACAAATATTCCAGAATAGGTGTCAAAAAACTTCAGGATGAAGTTGCAAACAATTTAGGGGATTCTAGCAGATGAAATACACCATTTTCCACTCACTGCAAAGCAGTAATCAATAAGAGGAGGGCACTGAGTCGAGGGTGTACCGCTAGCACACTGTTTTCACTCAAAATTATTACAATTGGGCAGCTCTTCCATCTCGAATTTCACTGCCTGGTTGGTACTCTGTAACCACAAGACTGAAAAAATAAACCTTATTAAGAGTTTCCATCTCACTGTGAAGGCTTCCGGCCAATCCACATCCAACAACCTGCTCTGTAACCTCGGCTCACATTTTAACCGTTGTGACAAATTCCACCTCAGACACTGAGACAATCGCTGAGACAATCAACAACATTCTAAACAAAAAAGTAAATTTTCCCTATCTCTCAATGTTAATGTATCTTTTGAAAAATCCTATTAACAGGCTGGGCACCGGATTCTCCACGCCTCTGTGATTCTCCGGCCCTCTGGGCTGGCATTCACGGGGCTTGGATTGGTACAAGTGTTTCCCTGTGAAGCCCTGGTGTGGTGAACCTCGCCGTGGGCCAAAGGGGTAGCTATTTAAAGTAGGTGCCCCCCAGTTCTTTGGAGAGCCCCCTCCCTCACAATGCAAATCCATCCCACCTCAACACCCCAACCAGACCCTTGACCTGATCTCCTACCAGAGATCCCCAACAGAGACTTCCAACAGACAGGGAATAACAGGGAATTCCCCCATAGTAGGAAACTACCCAGATCAAAGACCCCCCCATAACAGTGACCCTCCCATCAGTAACCCGTGCCTGGAAGCTAAAGTGCAGTCCAGACTGAAACAGTGAAAATTAAAATCACTGCTTTAAAAGGCACTTGTCCCATACAGCTGCTGCATCAGGCAGAGAAAGCAGAAGCATCAACTTCACAGAAAGTGAAAACCACATCACCAGGGTTTAAAGCTCCACAGATCCTTTGATCTGCAAGGCTTCTATTCACTTAATAGAGAAATACTTTTTACTTGGCTGTAATTAACAGCTTCCAGATAGCCAGATGTCTGAATTGTTTAATTTAATTTCCCTTCATGCTTGAATGGATCTCAAGTACCCTACTGTGAACCTGACCGCAGTGTTTATAAATATCTCGGAGCAAGTGCTTTCCATTCCTCTTTTTCCCCCACAGAAAGCACTTTTGTTTCTAGCTGGGGTGGGAAGGATATTTTGATGTGGTCATGAACTGTCATAGCTCCATATTTCTAAATATTGTGGTTAGTTTCACAGCAGGGTACAAGACATCAATTCAAGCATGAAGGGAAATTAAATTAAACAATCTATATATACATCTCGGGTAGCATGGTGGTGCAGTAGTTAGCACTGCTACCTCATAGTGTCGAAGACCCGCGTTCGATCCCAGCCCTGGGTCACTGTCCTGATGGAGTTTGCACATTCTCTTTGTGTTTGCATGAGTTTTATCACACAACCCAAAGATGTGCAGGGTAGGTGGATTGGCCATGCTAAATTGCCCCTTAATTGGAAAACATGAATTGGGTACTCAAAATTTATTTTAAAAAACAATCCATACATCTAACTAGGGTGGGAAGGATATGCATAGTGGGGGAGCGGGAGCTCTCCGAGGGACTGGGAGGCACCTCCCATCAATACCTACCCCCAGTTTCACCCTGATAAAATCTATTGTTCTTTGAAGTAAATAGAAGCTGTGCAGATTAAAGGATCTGAGGGGACTTAAACCCTGGTGGAAAAGTTTCAGTTTTCTATGAAGACATAGCTTCTGCTTTCTTAGCCTGAGGCAGCAACTATAAGGGACAGGTGAGTTTTAAAGTAGTGATTCTTTTTTTGCTCTTTCTGTCTGGACTGCTCTTTAACTTCCAGGCAGGGGTGACTGATTGGGGGGGGGGGGGGGGGGGGGGGGGGAGATGGTCGCTGTTATTGGGGGTTGTCTGTCGTGGTGGGGTCTTTGATACGGGGGGGGTCTCTGATATAGGTGGGTCTGTCTGGTATGAGAGGTCTGGTCACCTTCATGCGTGCGCACTGTGGGGGGTGGGTGGGGTGACCCAGTAATTTCTGTGGTGGTGGGGCAGGATTAACATTGCGGGGGGGGGGAAGAGAAACCAGACACCGGAAATTGCTATCGGGCTGCCTGCTCAAAATGGCAGCCCAATAGCGGAACCCCTTGCTATCTCCGACATGCATAAATTTGCTTAGCAAGGGACATGACTCAGCTCTGTAGATCGCTCCCAGCACGAGCACAGAGGTGATTTAGCTCCGGTGGGAGAACAGTCTCCCAAAGAGAGAATTCTGCCCAGCATATTGGCCTTTATTGCATGGGGATTGGAATATAAGAATAAGGAAATATTTCTTCAATTGTACAGGGTTTTGGTAAGACCACATTTGGAGCACTGTATGCAATATTGGTCTCCATAACTAAGTAATTATCTGCTTACCTTGGAGGTGGTGCAGTGAAGTTTATTAGATTGGTTCCTGAGATGAGAGAGTTGTCCTATGATACGTGGGTGAGTAAATTGGGCCTATATTTTCTGGAGTTTACAAGAATGTGAGATACTTCACCAAAATATACAAGATTCTGAAGGGACTGACAGGGTAGACACAGAGGTTGTTCCCGCACCCCCCCCCCCCCCCCCCCATTTCAAAATGGCATCCCGATCTCGGAGTTCAGCTCCGCAGTGCTAAAAGAATTTCTGAGAGCTGGATTCTTCCTCCTACCGCAAGAACACCATGGGCGAGATGCCGGGTGGGATCCTCCGGTCAGCGGGCAGATGCGGCCGGAGAATCCCACCCGAAGTATGGGGTAAATCAGTGAGAAACTCCCCAGGACCCAAAAAAGTGCCAAAGTGTAATTGAATAGCGGGGGAACTCGCTGGCAGAGCTGGTGGGTAACTGCCTGAAAAACCTGTCACAAATGAACTTCAAAATTTTGGGGGAGAATCGCGTCCTCTATCCCAGAGGGCTGTGGCCTTCATTGAATATGTTCAAGGCTGAGATAGGTAGCTTTTTATCCACCTGGGCAAGAAATATGAGGAGCGTATGGGAAAATGGAACTGAAGCAGTTGATCCGTCAGGATTATACTCAATGGCAGATTGTGTTCAAGGGATACATGGCCTACTCCTTCTCTAAGTTCTTAATTTATGTGATGGTACTTCAGTATGGGACTAAGAGACTGCAGTACTGTTCCAATTGTTGTCCGTCCAACTAGAAATCCCTGTGAAAATGTTGAAGATCGCAAGGCAATATTTCAAGAAATTCAGAGGGTTCTCCCAACTTCTTAACTAATACTTTTCCCTCAAACAACATTAGCAAAACTAAAACCTGACGGATATTCATCTCATTACTATTTATGGGATCGTGTGAAGAGTATGACTGATACACTTCAAAAGTAATTTCTTGTTACAGGGGTTGCTTTGAGATGTTTCTGAAAGATGTATTCGAGCATCGTATAGACATGTTTCCCCTTTTATTCTAAATAGCGTTCTGACCCAATTTGAGGATTGCAGTCTTTGATTTCATCCAGTTGTAACTGGGGATACTGGTTTATGATGGTTGAATAGGTAAAAGTCTATTTTATTTATGCCATTTATTGTAGGGTTTCACCTGGCAAATTCATCTTTTTCCCATAAAAATATTAAACCATTGATCTCCTCCGGTAGCTGCTCAAAGGCCGTAATGGTTCTATCACCTTTCATGAAGGCCCTTAACCTAATTTCAGAAATGTCACTCACCACCCTCCCAACCCAACCCAATATAAATGTGACATTCTATTTTCCACATAAACTTCTCCCATGTCTATGAGGTGTTCACACTGGTGATAGTTGCATCTTATTTTTCCACTGGTAGTTCTGTTATTGCCAACTTTGCTCCCAAGAGAATCAGACTAATCCCCAATGAAGCACACTTGCATGCAATCCTGATACTGATGGCAGCCGGTTATCATGAACTCAGAGGAAAGGTTAATCCCGTCAGCAAGGAAAGCAAGTGAGACCACGAACAATCGTGGGGTGATTTGCTTTATGCTTTTCATCAATAGATGTAGGACCAGTTAAAAGGTGGCCTTATCTCGACCATGATTGGAAACGGTCTATTGTGAATTCTATACTACTTTGCTTACAGATTTAAATTATGAAACATCCAATTACTCATAACAGAAGATTTGGCTATTCTCTCAGCAGTGACAGGCAAAGATAATAATGGCATATGGTGGCAATTATGTTTGTGACAGGTTTGCATATCTAAATTTCAAGTACCTGCAGCAGGAAATATAATTGCTGAATGTTGGTGTAAATCCACGAAAAGTGGTCTTAAATTAGATACAAGGGGTTATTTTGGTGAAAGGGTGAAAACAGGCACTAAATGGAAGTCTGCTTGTAGCACGTAATTTCTGTTCTAATTGCTGATTACCATAATTTGAATTTGCCTGGAGGAGCTTAAACAGAAACACCTGCAGGCTTAGCGCTCAAGCATTGATTAGATGCAAATTTCATGGAGCAGTATATGTGGGCTTCATTCACTTTACGCCGATTAAATGTATGGGGTGGGTTTGCTGAAGCACAATGGAACAGTCCAGGCTTGCTCAGTAATGGAGGGAAAGGTTCTCAGAAGTGGCATGGAGGAGGTCCAGAGGACAAGGAATGTCCTGTACTCACAGGGGAGGCTCTGACAACATTGCTCTCCTGTCTCCTACTCCTACAAACAGCTCCAATAAGGAAGAAAACAGTAAAACTTTATAATAGAACTCTAATTCAGACCAGAACCAGTCATTTCCAAGTTTTCCTGCTGCTTGGCCTGATCTCATGTCTTTCTCCCTTTCATGTGCAGACCAAGGTGCCAATATACAAACATGCCCTTTCTCCTGCCGATTCCTATAAGCTATCCAATCAGGGAAGGTAACCCCGCACTTTGAGGTGAAATCCTTGGAGAATGTCTAGAATAAATATTGAAGAGTGTTGGTGAAATCTTGACAAAGAATCCCACAAAGTCCCCTGATGTGTTTCAAAACTCCAGCAGAAAGTGAACAGTAAATAGCACCTGAAAACATCTGCAACAATTTATTTATGACAAATCAGCTAGTCGCTATCAGAAGAGGGCATAGAATCCAGTGCCAGCCTCTAAAATATTATGGAGCCTTGGTAATGAGAGCTAGCAGGCAATTTAAGTGGCAAAAGACTGCTGTCTGATCCTCTAGGTGGCCATTCCTAGCCCTTATTCGGGTGGTATCATATTAAACTGATGTTTCCGTTTAAAGGTCTATTTTGACCATCTTGGAGGCTTTTTAGAGCTTCACGTTTCTGGGCAAAATTGCCCATACAGTTTCCATGAGGGCAACAAAGTTTCAATGCTGAACTAAGGGTATTCTTGTCCCTAAAACCTTGGACCGGCTGAGATCAGACTCCATTCTTTCAAGGCGCTTAAAGTAAACAAAACAAAACTTTCTGCCAACTGGATCATCACTTGTGAAATCCAGTAACTCCACTCCTCCTCTCTGGCTTGAAGTTTCTTATCATTTTGACTGAGACAATGGGCACGATCGAATGGCCTCATCGCACCCAACCCGGTAAGGCGACGAGGCCGTTAAATCTCGAGAAAGGCCTCTCGCGATATTTGCGATGCTCAGAATGACTCGTGGGATGTTGTGATGGGCAGGATCGCAATTTACATATTTAAGTGAGCAGTTAGGCTCTCTTAAATATGTTGGTGCTGGATTCTCCCAAGGCCAGGGAACTAATGGCTGCGCCTGGGAGACCTCACTGTGGCACCGTTTAGCACTGATCCACACAAATGTGGACCAGGGGTAAGAGCACCTGTGTGTGTGGGGGGGGGGGGGGGGGGTCTCCCAGGCTATAGGAGGCTCCCAGGTGGTCGAACTATGGTCAGGGTGGTATCCTGGCACTCTTGCTGTTACCTGGGCATCCTAGACACTGCCAGGGCCAGTTCCAGGGTGCCAGCTTGCCCATCCTGGGGATTGGACCCAGGGGTGTCCAGCCATTATGAAGTGGGTTGACGGGGTGGGTGGGCATGAGAGATAACTCGAGGATCCTCAAGAAGTAAACTGGGGTGCTGGGGGTGTCTCGAAGCCGTTATGTAAGGTCATACAAGAACATACAATATACAGTGCAGGAGGCCATTCGGCCCATCGAGTCTGCACCGACCCACTTAAGCCCTCACTTCCACCCTATCCCCGTAACCCAATAACCCCTTCTAACCTTTTTTGGTCACTAAGGGCAATTTATCATGGCCAATCCACCTAACCTGCACATCTTTGGACTGTGGGAGGAAACCGGAGCACCCGGAGAAACCCATGCAGACACGGGGAGAACATGCAGACTCCGCACAGACAGTGACCCAGCAGGGAATCGAACCTGGGACCCCTGGCGCTGTGAAGCCACAGTACTATCTACTTGTGCTACCGTGCTGCCCTATTTTGTTGAGAGATTGTGCGAAATTTAAAATGGCACCCCCAGAGAAAGCAGGCAGCCACAAGGGGAATAGCGCAGGTAAAAGACAGCAGAGGCAGATTGGAAACAGAACCAAAGGAGGTCAATCAGGCATTTGAGACCTTCTAGCGGGGACTGTACGCCTCCGAGCCACCCAACGGGGGCGCGGGGATGAACCAGTTCCCAGACAGACTGGAACTACCATTTGTGGGGGAAGATAGATGGGGAGAGCTGGAAGTACCAATAGACCTGGGAGAAATCATGGAGAGCATCAGCTACATGCAGGTGGGGAAGGCACCTAAGGGACATGTTCGCGGACTCACTGGCAGGGGGCACCCTGCCCCCATGCTAGCGCAGGCCACAATTTCGCTGATACCCAAAACAGATAAAGACCTGGCGGAATGTGGATCATACAGACCCATTTCACTGCTGAACGTGGATGCGGAAATACTCGCAAAAGGTCCGGGCCAAAAGACTGGAAGGCTGCGCACCAGAGGTGGTCGCAGTGGACCAAACGAGCTTTGTCAAGGGTAGGCAGCTCACAGCAAACATCAGACGGTTGTTGAATGTAATAATGACGCCCTCTGGGGAGAGAAGACCAGAGGTGATCATCTCCCGGGACGCAGAACAGGCCTTTGACAGAGTCGAATGGAGCTACCTCCTCGAGGTACTGGAACGGTTTGTGCTAGGTGTGGGATTCACTACCTGGGTGAGGCTTCTGTACAACGCTCCCAAAGTGAGTGTCTGAACTAATACCACCAGCTCTGAATACTTCCAGCTGCAGAGGGGAACAAGACCGGGCTGCCGCCTGTCCCCACTCTTGTTCGTGTTAGCTATTGAACCTCTGGCGATAGTCCTGCGGGACGAGAAAAGCTGGAGGGGAATCTGGAGAGGAGACAGAGAGCACAGAGTCTCACTCTATGCAGATGACCTGCTCCTCTATGTCTCAAAGCCACAGGAGGGACTGAAGGCAATACTGCAAATACTGAAAGAGTTTGGAACCTTCTCAGGCTACAAACTTAACCTGGGAAAAAGCGAGGCCTGGTGGAGGAAGTAAGAAGAGACCGTCAAAGGTGGGGCTCACTCCCACTCTCCCTGGCAGGGAGAGTGCAGACGATCAAGATGAACGTACTGCCAAGGTTCCTCTTCCTGTTTAGATCCATTCCGATCTTCATCCCCAAGGCCCTTTTCTGAAATGTAGACAGTCTAATCATGACGTTTGTGTGTGTGTGTGTTTTGGGGGGGGGGGGTAAGAACCTGATAATTCTCAAACAGACACTGCAAAGAAGGAAAATCAAAGGGGGCTTGGCCTTACCAAACCTACAATACTACCACTGGGCAGCAATGGCAGAAAGAGTGAGGGAATGGGTACGAGAATCCAACACAGATTGGGTAAAAATGGAGGAGGCATCCTGTAAAGGAACAACCCTCCAGGCCCTGGCAACAGCAGCACTCCCATCCTCCTCAACAAGGTACACAACAAGCCCAGTGGTAGAGTCCATGCTGAGAACGTGGACCCAGCTGAGACAACACTTCGGGATAGCCAAAATGTCCTCCATGGCTCCCATATGCGGCAATCAAAGACTCCCCCCAGTCATGCTGGATACCACCTTCAAAAGATGGAGGCAGGACGGGGGCACACTGACGGTCGGGGACCTCTACGTAGGGCACAGACTGGCGACACTAGACCAACTGACGAGGAAGTAGAAACTAGCAAAAGGACAGAAAATGAGACACCTCCAAATAAAGCACTTCCTCCGCAAACAGACAGGAGGGTACCCCGAGGCCCCAGAAAGCACACTGCTAGAGGACCTGATAGGCACAAGCAACAAGAAGCGGGGGGTATGTGGAAAGGCATACGGACAGTTACTGGACAGAGCCCAGACTACACTGGACGAGACCAGACAAAAATGGGAGGACGAACAGGGGACAGAGGTGGGATGGGGACACTGGAGCGAAGCCCTGAGCAGGGTGAGCTCCACCTCCTCCTGCGCAAGGCTAAGCCTAATGGAGCTCAAAGTGGTGCACAGAGCGCACCTGACCAGAACCCAAATGAGCAGGTTCTTCCCGGAGGTGGAGGACAAATGTGAGTGGTGCCAGAGGGGCCTGGCCAACCACACCCACATGTTTTGGGCTTGCCCCAAGCTTGCTGGGTTCTGGACAGCCTTCTCCAAGGCAATGTCCAAGGTTGTTGGGGTGAAGGTGAAGCCATGCTCAATAGTGGCAATCTTCGGGGTATCGGAGTAGCCAGAGCTACACATGGGGAAGGGGGCCAATGCCCTTGCTTTCGTTTCCCTAATCGCATGCCGGAGAATCCTGCTTGGCTGGCGATCGGCAGCACCACCCAAAGCTGATGAGGTGGGGGGGGAGGGTCCGGAAAATTAAAAGACAGCACAGCCAAAGCCGGGGGGTGGGGTGAAGGGACAACGAGGAAGTGGGGAGGAACCATAGACGGAGCCATAGACCGATTCAGAGGGCAACGGGATGCACGTAGGGTCAGTTAAGGACAAACTGAACCTTTCTGTATAATAAAGGAAATTAGCGCAGGCGAGAAAAATGTGATGTGTATATATACAAAACTGTTTATAAATATGGGAAATACCAATAAAAAGATTAAATAAATAAATAAAATGGCACCCCAATCCTACACTGACGAGCTGAACTGTATGAAGTGCAGCCGAGCCCAAATTAAACAGGCTGCAGGCGGCAAGAAACACTGCACTAAATGCTTCCAAAACAGGACTCGTTTTTTCCCATTAAATTGGGTTCAATATTTCAGCCAAGTAAAAAACTGCTATTTTGTGTCGGGTCAATATTCCTGATCTGCAGCTTTCTTTCTGTGGAATTGGCCAACAGACGAATGTCCATATTGTATAAAAGCTGTCAGCAATGTGGCCTAATGTCATGAATTTAGCCTACCTGTGGCTTGCACACCTTTTCCAACATCTTTTAAGCTCGGGGCAAACATGAGTTAACAGTTCAGTTTTGTATCACAAATGTATTCTACTGCACTGCATACTATTATTCTTATTTTTCATTGTCACCAATTTCTGCTCCTGATATTGTTTCTTTCCCAAGGGAGGATGTAACACTTTGGCTTTGGGTCTGGCACTATCAGCTTTCAAGGGCACAGTTTAATTCAGTAGCTCAGCCAAGAATCAGCAAACACTGTTCACAGAGGTGCAGAACTTTAAAAATCAGTTATGGATGTAATGTAAACTTGTTGCTCTCTTTTCATGAGTTTCGTTGCTATGGTGATAGACCTACCAAACTATACAAACTTAATACTTTATTCAAACACATAATTGTAATGGCAATGTTTTTTTTTGCATTCTAACCAGTTCACACAATTTGTAGCTTTTAGGGATGTTCATTTGTGCAAGAAGAATAAAGCAGATTTCTTTGCAGATAATTGATGAGTTGTTCATCTTCTTTTCAGCATTCCCAAACCATCAAGGTGTCAATAACTAGCATCGATACTTAAATCATCCACAGAATCTAACAAAACAACTCAAGCTACATGAGATACAGCCAACAACCTGAACACAAAAGCAATTATAATTTCAGGAAAATGTGATTTCAAACATTTCCTATCCTTCTGGCTGATGTCAATGAACAAACCTCATTGGCACAATGAATTCAGTCAGCCCTTGCACCTGGCTGGATTCATTACTTAGGCATGGTGCCATGAGTGGGACTTTGGTGGCAGGAGGCGATCTAGGTATGAGATGTGGCAGTGATTACGGAATTGACCTAGGCTTGGAGAGTGGGAGAGCAGGGGAAGGGGAGGTGGCCGGCACTGGATGTGTGTGCGTGTGTGTGTGTGTGGGGAGGGGAGTTTGGGAGGAAATCTAATCTTATTCATAAACAGAAAATGCTGGACATTCTCAGTAGATTTAACAGCATTTGTGGAGAAAGGACGGTATTGACGTTTCAATGGCTGTCAAAGCTAGAGAGAATCAGAAACAAGATGACATTTATACTGTTTGGGGGGGGGGGGGGAGTGTGCAGTTTTGTATTGGAGCTAGATAGAGGACCAGTGATAGGTGGAGATTGACAAAGATGTTGTGGACGAAAAGACAAATGGAATGTAAATGGTGGTGATCATGGCTAAGGAGGAGGCTGATTGTGGCACATGAAGAGATCAGAATGCGTTAATGGCAGAAAAAAGGTAAGCAGTGTGTCAAAGGGCGAGTTGGAACCGGGAACAGATGGTCCTCGTGGGTGTGGGGGTGATGTGAGCTGGTGGTGAGGGAAAAAT
The DNA here is from genome assembly GCF_902713615.1 of Scyliorhinus canicula. Classification (NCBI taxonomy): domain Eukaryota; kingdom Metazoa; phylum Chordata; class Chondrichthyes; order Carcharhiniformes; family Scyliorhinidae; genus Scyliorhinus; species Scyliorhinus canicula. The sequence continues at coordinate 168,931,525 of NC_052152.1, forward strand.
AGACCCATAGAAGAATGGGTTGATGGCGGAGCAGGGAATTCACACTCTGAAATTGTGGAACTCAATGTTAAGTCCGGAAAGCTGTAGCATTCCTAATCAGAAGACAAGGCGCTGTTCCTTCAGTTTGCATCAGGTATCACTGAAGCAGTGTAGCAGTTGGCCAACATCTGGACATGAAAGCAGGACGGTGAGTTTAAATGACAAGCAACAGGAAGGTCTGAGTCCTGCTTGCGGACAGACCGAAGGCATTCTGCAAAACGGTCACCCAGTTTGCGTTTAGCCTCTCCAATGTAGAGTAGACCACATTGGGCACAGCAAATGCAATGGACCAGATTGAAGGATGTGTACATGAAGCGCTGCCTTACTTGGAAACAGTGTTTAGGCCCTGGGGTGGTGAGCAGGTAGGAGGTAAAGGGGCAGGTGTTCTACCTTCCGTGATTGCATGAGAAGGTGCTGTGAGAAGAGGGTGAGGTGTTGGGAGTGATGGTGGAGTGGATCAGGGTATCCTGGAGGGAATGGGGCCTGCGAAATGCTGACAGCGGAGTGAGGGTAACATTTGGTGTTTGGTGGTGGCAATTCATAATCTGGTCTATTGCATTTGCAGACCTTCCTGTCGCTTATCATTTTAACTCACCGTCCTGCTCTCATGTCCACATGTCTGACTTGTGCTTGCTGCAATGTTCCAGTGAAGCCAAATGCAAACTGAAGGAACAGCACCTCATCTTTAGATTAGGCATGTTGCAGCCTTCCAGACTTAACACCGAGTTCAACAACTTCAAATTGTGAATTCCCTCCACCACCTTCACCCCATTTGTATTTCTATCAATTTATTTTCTTTTGTTCCTTCGATCCATTTTTTCATCACCACCGTCACACCTCCTCCCACTTCACCAGGAGTTCCCTGTTCCAAATTGTCCTTTGACACATGGCTTACCTTTTTTCTGCCATTAACGCATTCTGATCTCTTAACGTGCCACTATCAGGACCCTTCTTAGCCATGATCACCGCCATTTACATTCTATTTGTCTTTTTGTCCACAATATCTTCGTCTATCTCCATGTCTATCTGAGCCCCTCCCCAGCCCTACTGGCACGGTAGCACAGTGGTTAGCACTGTTTCATCACAGCACCAGGGTCCCAGGTTCAATTTCCTGCTTGGGTCACTGTCAGTGCGGAGTCTGCACGTTCGCCCTGTATCTGCATGAGTTTCCTCCGGGTACGCCGGTTTCCTCTCACAAGTCCCTAAAGACGTGCTGTTAGGTGAATTGGACATTCTGAATTCTCCCTCAGTGTACCAGAACAGGCGCCGGAATGTGGTGACGAGGGGCTTTTCACAGTAACTTCATTGCAGTGTTAATGTAAGCCTACTTGTGACAATAAAGATTATTATACAATAGTATGAATCTCATCCTATTTCCAGTTCTCACTAGCTTTGACAATCATTCACATTTGAAACGTTAGCTCCGTTCTCTCTCTACAGATGCTGTCAGACCTGCTGAGATTGTCCATCGTTTTCTGTTTTTGTTTCAGATTCTCCAATCCGCAGTAATTGCTTTTATCTAAAATTTATTACTCACCTGCATGGCTCTCTGTTGGCTATTATCTACCTCCAAGCAAGCAAGCACCGACTAAAATTGAAGATCACGACTGCCCTCATGTTATTGTTCCCCTGCCCAGTTCCCATCAGGATGGAGGGAATAGTTGGTTATGAGGAGTTAAAATTGGACCCAATGTGTTTATTTACAGGGTCCAGTGTGTAACATGATTAATTTCACCGTGTTTGCATACAGCGATATTTCAGGCATACGTCGCAATGGGACCTATCAGAATGATAAATGAGAGCTTCAACAGGAAGCGACTGTAAATTGCAGAGAATAGTTACAGAACAAACTATATTAAATCATACATCCTTCGCCTGACAACTGCAAGATAATTGCACAGATAGGTTATGCAAAGAACTAGTGGGTTTCCAGAATGGCTAAGTTTATGATGAAATACCAGCAACCATTTGCATGTAATTCTGGACAAATGAGGAGCATTAAATACTACAGAAATAAACTATCTGTGGTTTCTGAACAACAACTTGTTTTGTTATAATGCTTCAAGCTGCATTGCTTTCATGAGAATGCACATCTTGGGTTCTTTTGAACAATTTTCCTAATAAAGGATTTTGAGATGTGAAGCAAGGTTTATTTTCACAGGCTAAAGCGGCTCTGAGGTGGTAAAGGTTTTAAATACGACTGAGCTAAACTTTCATAATTACTAAAAAATAGAAAATGGTACTCAGCAGGTCAGGCAGTGTCTCTGCATTGAGGAACAAAGTTTTAGGTTCGTCAAATTTCATGACAAGTGGGAAAAGTTAGAGATGTAAAGTTTTCAAACAAGTACAGAGGCAGAAAAAGGGAGGAGAGCACGAATAAACAAAAGAAAAGGGGCTGGATTTTCCACGGCTCCTCGCCGATAGCGGGATTTCCGATCCAGTGGAGAATCGAGCGCGGGCTAAAAATGGGATCGGCGCTGGGCACTGAGATCCTGTGCCGATGCTCTGGTCCCCTGGCGATAGCGAGCTACAAGCACTGCAGGAGGTTGCAAATCGGCCATATGCAACCATTTGCATCTGATTAACAGGCTGGAAATCTGATTCTGCAGGCCCCCTGATGTTCCAGGCCTCTCCGCCACAATTCACAGGGGCATGGATTGGTGCAGGTATGTTTAAGCGTGGCCCTGACACAGTGGACCCTACGGTCAGTTTAGGGGATAAGTGTGTAAGGTAGGTGCCCCCCGCCAAAGCCCATCGGAGGGCCTACCTCCTCTGCACAACACAAATCCTGCCCCCCAGCTTCCCCATCGGATTCACATCAGACCCGTCCAACAGAGACCCCCATCAGACCCTCCCAACAGAGACCACTGCCCCCCCCCCATTGGAAATAAACATTTTTGATTTGATTGACAGCTCCCACCACATCAGCACAGTAGGCTAAACAGCTGGCTTGTAATGCAGAACAAGGCCAGCAGCGTGGGTTCAATTCCCGTACCGGCCTCCACGAACAGGCGCCGGAATGTGGCGACGAGGGGCTTTTCACAGTAACTTCATTGAAGCCTACTTGTGACAATAAGTTATTATTATTATTACATCAATGACAGCTAAGTGCTTACTGTTGTGAAAAAGAGGAAGTCAAGGCACATAGCTGCTTTTGATGTGGTGTGGACCTGCCAATCATAGCAAGAGTGTTTATAAATATTGTGGTTAGCATCAAAGGCGGGTAATGAAGATGTATTCAAGCATTATGGGAAAGATTAATACACAATGCACCAAGCTGCTTCTCTGGAGTAATAAAACTATCAATCACTGGCGAATGCAATGTATTGCTGTGTGAAATTGAATGGAAGATCTGCATTTCAAAGGTTGTCAAGGGATTTCAAGCCCTTTGAGGTGTACTGAGCTTTTGAGGAAGCTGCTGACATTTGTAACAGCTGCTGCTTGGAACACTTCTGTTTGAGGCAGCAGATAGTGGGAAAGGGTAAGATAAAGTGCAGTGATTTTTCAACCTACTGTCTGGACTGCTCTTCAGCTTTCAGCCAGGAGTATCTGATGGGGGTTTGTTGTTGGGGGTATCGGATCACGCTCATACATGCGTGTTCTGGGGGGTTGACCCGCTATTCCCATGGTGTGGTGGGGAGAATGCCACTACTTGTCCGCGGTGGAGGGGCAGAATTTGCATTGTGGTGGGAAGGGATGGGCAGCACGGACCTTAGTTTCAAGTTGCCTGCTCAAAATGGCGGCTCGATACTGGGTTTCAGAAAGTATCCCGCACGCTCCCCTTCATGTATAAATTGCATGGAAAAGGGAGAGAATCACTTCCAAACACCGTTCCTAGTGCCAGTGGAAGCCAGGTGGGATTCTACTCCAGCTGGAGCGCTTAGTCTCCAGAATGGAGAATCTAGCTGATTGGTGAGTTTAATTGACAAAATGGATGATGGTAGAAGGCAAAAGGAGATGGTAATGAGTCAAGAATAAAATGGAAATGGTATTGGTCATGATTCCGCTATTCCCATTTACTCATCTTTAAACACACCGTTTTTAAAAAAAAACTTGTCCCATAACCATCTCCAGGTGGGCTTGAAAGAATGGGCCTGGAAAAATAGAGGAGTATCATCTTGGAGGCAGTCAGCTAACTAATCTGATTACTGACCCAATTAGATCCAATTTTGCTGGTGGCAGAGCAAACTCCCTGTTCTATGTGGAGGCCGCCATCTCCATGAAGGCGGAATCCCCGCGGCAACTTTGGAGCCAAAGGTTCCATGCCACAAAGAGTGGACCAGAGGCAGGAAAAGCTACACCTGCAGCCCAAACAATATATCTGGAAGGGTTTCCCCTCCCCTTCTAGAGGACTCACCCGCTGCATCCATTTTTAGGTGCCCTTGAGGTTTCCAATCTGCCTCAGCAGCACCCATCTCTACTGGTGGGGGTACCAAGACACCAGAGCTGCTGGTGCTCTGAGTGGATTGACAACATCAAGAGCGAGCATTTAGGAGACAGCCTCTGGGAAAATTGTGTTTGTCCGCTGAGCTCCCATTTGGTCCGGAGACCTGTGAGAAAATCTAATTCTGTCATTTTGTGTTTCTCACTTCACAGTTGCTGCCTGACCTGCTGAGTATTTTCAGAATTTTCTGTTTTTATTTCAGATTTCCAGAATCCACAGTGGTTTCTTTCTGTATAAGTTTTGATGTTGTTTCCTCTAGAGAGTTTAGGTGATTAAAAATGTCTTTAAATTGAACAATAAAAAACCTTACACTAAAGACTTCACTGGTACTGTCCACAAGGACAGCTCAAAGTGTTCAAACCCAAGAGGAGAGGAAAATTTGGACACAATGGAAGAAAGGTCCCACATCTGACAAGTATTAATTCTAATAGAGAAATGCCTGTGGGTCGGACTAGAGCCAAGTGTGTATATACCAATCTGGGTCCATAACTTTAATTTGTTGAGGGGAAGGTATCATAGTACATAAATTGTAAAGGTACACCAACAGCACTATGAGGTCTTGCAATTAAGGCAAATGGAATACAATAATAGAATTTATAGACAAGACAATTTTGCATAAAACTCAAAAACTATAGCGTAATTGCACAAGACTTTAGTTAGGACTCGTCTACAATATTGTGCTCAGTTTAATCTCATGTATTGGATGATATAGGGGCTCTGGAAATTTTTTAAAGAAGTTCCACTTCAATGATCCCCAGTTAAAAGATCTTAGTTGTCACAATCGGTTTGGATTCTCAGTTTTTATTTACCAGAGGGGCAGAAGTTTCAGGTTGGTTCAATTTAAGTGTTTAAAATGATCAAGCGATTGCATCTTGATGTACAGAATTTTAACTAGATAGGTTAGGGAAAACAAGATATGGATGTAAGCTGTGCAAGCATGTGCCTAGGTTAGATGTCAGAAGGTTTATCTTTGCACAGAGTGTTGTTGACATTGGAACAAGTCACAGGCTCATGTGGCAAGTATAGATTTTTTCAGAATGCAGCTAGTCGGCTTCTTCATTGTGCCTAATATTACTGCATTCAAAAGGTAGGTGGGATTCTGCCTCTTTATTTAACATTCACTGTAATCTCCTGGGACTCATTTTCATTGGCTTCACCAGTCAGAAAGGAATTTTCCAAAATTATTTCTGTCCTATTTGGCAAAAGAATTTTTGAAGTCTGTCTTCTGCTTTCAATCCTGAGAGATAGCATGACTCAAATTGGGTGGGTGCATAGGTAGTCATAAATACTGAGCTGTTTTGTGACTGTTTGGGATAGGCTTAATGGACTAGCTGGTCTTTACCTATCTGTCTTTTCATATGTTCCTATGTTTTGTTATAAAGTCCCTGTCCTTAGTGAACACAAGTCAGTTGTCTTGTTAAAACTGAAAGCTGTGAGAGCAAACGTTGCTCAGCCTTAGAAGCAGAATAGAACAATGGTTAGTCAGGAAATATTTTGTTTTAAGTCAGGTAAATTTCCCACTGATGTGAAGAAGCATGATGTGCTCGTTATTTTCTATTATTACCTAGAGATAAGTTGTATTGACTGAAATAAGTGAGTCTGATCATGAATTATGAACTGTATGTTCAGTTACTGTGAAATAAAGCAATTTGTATCTGGCTTTGTCTTCCCAAGTGTTGCCTTTGCCAGCCTTCAAGAAGGCTGAAGAAGGACTTGTGAAAAAGTTATGAATCCCCAATCCAGGTCAAAATGGAATATTATTACACCACTTAGTGGCAATAGGTTCGATTTCCAGCTTGGGTCACTGTCTGTGTGGAGTCTACACTTTCTCCCTGTGGGTTTCTCTGCGGGGGTTTCCTCCGGGTGCTCCGGTTTCCTCCCACAAGTCCTGAAAGACGTGGTGTTAGGTCATTTGGACATTCTGAATTCTCCCTCAGTATACCCGAACAGGTGCCGGAATGTGACAGCTGGGGGATTTTCACAATAACTTCATTGCAGTGTTAATGTAAGCCTACTTGTGACAATAAAGATTATCATATTGTTAGATGTTGGGCAGTGAAAACTTACCTCTCAGACATATAAAATTCAGATGGCTTGCAGGAGTAACAAGCACTGATGCATGCAATAAAATCTAGAGGATTAAAAAATTGAATAAGACACATTAGCGGGTGCAGCAATTATGATTCACGATTGCCCTCGAGCCAAAGAAATTGATACAGGCAGGATACAGGCTTCACCTCCCTGATTGTGGTGTACAGTCTAGTGCTAATTGCACAGTTGAGCGGCTGCATGCTTCGCTGGGGTCAAAGTTCACAGGAGGCAAGCACGAGTCAAAGCCAGTCGAAACCCAGCCTGCACCTCTTAAGGGGGAGGTGCATTTTAGCTGCAGCAAATGCTAGAAGTGGGTTGGAAAAAATAGCTCAGCAGAAAAAAAGAACAATGAAGTAGCAGGCCAGAGAAAGGGCTTTTTGCCCTTTGTTCTTGGAAGGCTTAATACAGGGGGTGGACAGGAAGACAGAGATTGGGTTTCCGCAAACATTGGTCAGCTCAAGGCAGTCGGAGCAGCTAGACCTGGTAAGTTGTATGGCCAAAGGACTTGGGCACACTGCTGGATGAAGTTCAATGACCTTGCATGATTGGTTGAGGTCAGTGAATTCAGCATCAATTGCCATCTCCGACTGACCACACTACCAATCTCACACACTTCCCAACGTGCCACATCCACATCACTCACCCATCAATAATCTCTGGCAATCAGAACCCATCTTAACATTCACATTCTCCATCTCACCCTCAGACATTTACCACTACTGCAAGTCTCGCATCTAAATCTCAACTTCAATAAACTTTAACTAATCATCTGTGGCAGGAACATCACTAAAACACATTGCGCCATACTCATGGAAACGCTTGTGTGAAGTATTATGAACATCTGGGGGCTTGTGTCAAAATTGAGAGAGCTCTCAAACAGCAGCCTGACATAGTCATACTCGTGGAATCATACCTTACAGACAATGACCCAGGCACCACCATCACCATCCCTGGGTACATCCTGTCTCACCAGCAGGTCAGACTCAACAGAGCTGGTGCACAGTGGCCTCCAGTCATAAAGGAATTGTCCTGAGAGTCCTTAATAGCAATTCCAAACCCCATGAAGTCTCATGTTTCAGATCAATATGGATAAGGAAGCTTCCTGCAGATTGTTATGTACTGTTCCCCACTCCCCTAACTGATCAATTAGTACTCCATGTTTAACATCACATGGAGGAGACACCGAGGGTGGCAAGGATGCAGAACATACTCTGGGTTGAGGACTTCAATGTCCATCACCAAGAGAGCCCCAGTGCAGACTGAGCTTGCTGAGACCCAAAAAGGATAGCTGCTAGACTGGGTCTGCGGCAGTGATGAGGGAATCAACGAAAGGGGAAAGCATAATTGCTCTCATCCTCACCAACCTACCTACTGCAGATACATCTGTCCATGAAAGTATTGGTAGGAGTGATCACCACACAGTCTTTGTGGAGACAAAGTCCTGTCTTCATATTGAGAAGACACTCCGTTGTGTTGTGTGGCATTAAACAAATCTAGCAACTCAAGACCGGGCAACCATGAGGCAGTGTGGACCATCAGGAGCAGCAGAATTGTATTCAACTGCTATCTGTAACTTCTTGGCTCAGCAGATCCCCCACTCTACTATTGCCAGCAAGCCAGGGGATCAACCCTGATTCAATGAAAAGTGCAGGAGGGCATGCCATATCATAAAAATGAGGTGTGAAGCGGCAATACAGGACTACTTGAATGCCAAACAGAGGCAAGCAACAAACAGAGATAAGCACCTCTCCAATCAACAGATCAGATCCAAGCTCTACAGTCCTGCCACATCCAGTGGTGAATGGTAGTGGACAATTAAACAACTCACTAGCGGAGAAGGTTACACTAATATACCCGTCCTTAATGAGGGGCGAGACCAGCACATCAATGTATAAGATAAGGCTGAAGCATTTGCTACAATATTCAGCCAGAAGTGTCGAGTGGATGATGCATCTTGGACTCGTCCAGGATCCACAACAACACAAATGTCAGTCTTCAGCCAATTTGATTCAGTCCATGTGAAATCAAGGAATGGCTGAAAGCACTGGATACTGGATTCCTAACAAAACTGGATTCAATGGGAATTGGGGGAACTCTTCACTGGCTGGAGTCAAATCTGGCACAAGGGAAGATGGTTGTGGTTTTGTGAGGACAATTATCTCAGTTCCAGGATATAACTTCAGGAGTTCCTCAGGGTCATGTCCTAGATCCAACTATCTTCAACTGCTTTATCAGTGACCTTTCTTTCATCATAAGGTCAGAATTTGGGATGTTTGCTGATGATTACACAATGTTCGGCAGCATTCACAATGACTCAGATATTGAAGCAGTCCATGTCCAAATGCAGCAAGACCGGGACAATATTGAGGCTTAGGCAAACAAGTGGCAAGTAATACTTGTGCCACACAAGTGTCAGACAATGACCCTCTGCAACAAGATAGAATCCAACCATTGGCTCCTTGACATTCAGTGCCATTACTGTTGTTGAATCTCCCACTCTCAATATCCCTGGGGTTACTACTGAACAGAAACTGAACTGAACTAGCCATATAAATACTGTGGCTGCAAGAGAAGGTTAGAGGCTAGAGATTCTGTGGTGAGTAATGAACCTGATTCCGAAAGCCTGTTTACCACCTACAAGGCACAAGTTAGGAGGATGATAGAATACCCTCTACTTGTCTGGAGGAGTACAGCTCCTACAACACTCAAGACGGTCAACACCATCCAGGACAAAGCAATCCAGTTGATTGGCACCCGACCCACAAATATTTACTCCCTTCACCACTGGTACACAGTGGCAGTAGTGTTATGATCTACAAGATGTACTTCAGGAACTCACCAAGGTTCCTTGGACAGCATCTTCCAAACCCACAAACCACTACCATCAAGAAGGAGATGCATGAGAATACCATCAGCTGGATGTTTATATCCAAGACTCTCGCCACCCTGACTCGGAAATATATTGCCATTCCATCACTGTCACTGGGTCAAAATCCTGGAACTGCCTCCCCAACAGCATTGTTGGTGTACTTACACCACATGGATTGCAGTAGTGGAAGAAAGCAGCATCTTTAGCAAGAGCAATTAGGGATGGGCAATAATTGCTGGCCAGCCAGTGATAGCCACGTCACATGAATGAATTTAAGAAAAGGTAAGGTACTGCAGATTCTGCAAATCTGAAATAAAAACAGAAATTATAGAAATGCCCAGTAAATCTTGCCGCAGAGATAGCAGGGATTCACACCCATCCCCCCACAACCCCCCCCCCCCCCCCTTGCCCCCTCTCTTACCAATCTCTTTCCCCCACCAAACATTGCCCTTGCTCATATGGAAAATATCCCATTTGTGTCAACTTCTCAGGAGGGGAGGCTGCAGAGGGCTCAGATGAAGGCTTCAGTGGATTAGCATATAGGAAAACACTGATGGACATCCACGCAGAGATGTTTGGTGCACTTCCAGGCCTGATACACAGCCTGTTGTTATTGTCAGGGAGCATAGAGAAACGTGGTATAGATAATTGTGGAGAATTTCTGAATCCATCTTTTCCAGTGTCGAAGTGGTGGCCAAATCCATGGTAGCATTTGAAGACGCAACCATGATGCAACATCTCTTGATCAATGTCTCAGCTTCCATTGCAGCACAGGTAGAAGCCACTGGACATCTAGGTGATGTAGGAGAAGCTCAGACTGAGGTCATTAAGTCTCCAATTGTTGCCTCAGAGGTTCACCTTGGTGCCAGGTAGACTCAGACTGAGACCGCCATGGCTGTGGATATCAGTGCTCTAAAAGGGATTTCCAAATCTCACAGCAGCAGTCCAGCAGCCTGTCCTCCAGCAGATTCCCAGGATTGCAGAGATGCCACCCCAGAAAGTGGCTCTGTGGTGTACAAACCTGCTGTCTTCTCTCAGGGCAACAACATTTGTGCTCTCACCACTGCCACTCTACCATTGCCATTCCTCTTCTTGCCCCGATCGCAGGCCAGGCTACCGTGGGGGCCCTCCCCAGGGTCGGATCCCCCATGCCCCCCCGAGGACCGCCCAACCGACTTACCTGCCAGGTCCCGCCGTGTGGGATCATGTCTAACCCACGCCGGCGGGAATGGCCAAAAAAACGGTCGGCCACTCGGCCCAACCAGGCCCAGAGAATTGCCGGGGGGGCTGCTGCCAACGGCCCCCGACCGGCGTGGCATGAACCCAGCCCCACCCGAAAACCAACGCCGGAGAATACAGTAGTCGGCGTCGGGGCGGGATTCGCACCGCCTCCCGGGGATTCTCTGACCCGGCCCGGGGGAGGGGGGGGGGGGGTGAGCAGGTCTTCTGTGTGCCATCGTAGTGGCTGCAGTGAGTGTGTGGTAAGTGGAGCGCTTAAAAACAGCTCCAGCTGCCAGGCTTTTTGACACTAACTTCAGCACCAATGGTTAGAATGCACAGCTACACCAAATGACCTGTCAATCAAAGCACTTCAGCAACAGGTCTTTTTTTTTAAACTCCAAATGACAACTGCAACTGTTTTATTTCCATTTTTGAACGGTTTGGATTTAAATAATTTCAAATGATGATACTTGGACTGAATTTAGCCATACTTATCAAGCAATAACATTTACACCTCTTCCATAATCCTGAACTGTGAGTTAAGGTCCTTGAAACAGCAAAAATTGGGTCGATTTGAACTCACACTAATTTCAAATTTTCCTGCTGATTTTGGGTTTCCTACCTGTGCGATTCATGCCCTGCCCCTTCCCTGCTGGTAAAAATGGGACATCCAGAAGTGAAGCAGGAGTTCCATATCTGTGTCCTGCTGGCATTTTTAAAAGCCTATGGAATCAGCCCAGCACCGCAAAAAATTGGCCTTGTTTCTTTGACTTGTAAAATATTTCTCTATTGAAAAACCTAGTTGACCCTTGTGATTTGTTTTAACCAATCCTGTCAATTTGCCTATCACCTTTATGAATTTATGCATATGTACGCCAAGGTCCTGCTGCTTACGTACTTTTCCCTATTGTGTCGTCATTCAGTTAAATGCATTTACTTGATTCATTAGGATGCAGAAATTGTATATAATGCACGGTCAGAACAGTGAAAATAATATTTTCTAGATAACATTACAAAATATATTTCACAAGATAAAAATTCCTGTTTAATAACATTTTCTCATTGGAAAACATCTAATAAATATGCTAAGCAGAAAATGTGATGAGCTTCAGTGGAGGATACAAATATTTGCCTTTGAATGGCTGATCACAACTCACTCATGACTTTATTTATCAAAAGTTAACTCACCAGCTTCTGTCTTAGAGCTCAATCAAGGACAACAATAAAAAGATACTTCATTCTAAAATAAATCCTTTATGAATGATGTAATTATTCACTAAGGCATTTAAATCTCATAGGTGAATAAATAATCAGAAGCCTTTGCATCTCAGTAGTCTGAAGTTGTTTCATCTATCAAATCTATAACTTGCACATTTTCTGAAACCTGGGGCGGGGCTCTGCGGGAATCGGCAGGGCGGGCAACTCCGGCGCCGAAGAGTGCCGTGAACCAGACCGGCGTGGGCCACCCCAAAGGTGCGGAATCCTCCAGAGTGGTTTGCCCCGCGCCAGCCAGCGGGGAAGCGGCTTGGCGACATGCCAACCGATGCCGAAGGCCTCCGCCGGCCGGCGCAAATTGGCGCATGCGCGGTAGCGCAAGCATGTGCTGGCGTCATTCCAGCGCATGCGCATGGGGTGGTTCATCTCTGCATCGGCCATGGCGGAGGACCACAGCGGGTGACGCGGAAGAATAGAGTGCCCCCACGGCACAGGCCCGCCCGCGGTACGGTGGGCCCAGATTGCGGGCCAGGCCACCATTGGGGCACCTCATGGGGCCAGATCCACCCCCCCCCCCCCCCCACTCCGAGGAACTTGGAGGTCGCCCACGCAGCCAGGTCCCGCCGGTAAGTACCTACTCTAATTTACGCTGGCGGGACCGGCCGAAAACGGGCGGCCACTCGGCCCATCACGGGCCAGAGAATCGGCACTGTGCAATTCCTCCCCCCGCCAAATCCCCGGCGCCGGAGAATTTGGCAGCCGGCGGGGACGGGATTCACGCCGCTCCCCGGCGATGCTCCGACCCGGCAGGGGGTCGGAGAATCCCGTCCCAGGTTTCCATTCATATTATTCTCCGGAACAGAAAAAGTGTTTAAATGAATAATTCATGTTTTGAACATATATAGTATATATATATTCAAAATTCATATTTCTAGATTAGGCCAAGAGCAGATATTAAAAGAAAACTTCAACAGCTAGGCTACACTCTGATCAGAAAACTTGTATTACCAGAGACTTTCCCCTTGATTCATTGGATATGGTCTGTTCAGAAAGATTCTGCTCGCCTTTGAACAAAGCATGCTGTAATAAGTCCACAGAGGTGTAAGTCCCTTCACCAGAATTCCTTTTTATTGACAAAGCCAACAGCAGTATAACCAGGTGCATTGCACTTACTATCTACACTGGGAGTGCAAAGGATCTGACACTCCCTATTATATACAAACTGTTATATACAAAGAAGGGGCGGAATTCTCCGCTCCCGCGCGGCATCGGGAAGGCCGTCGTGAACTCGGCCGAGTTTCACGACGGCCTTGGAGGCAGCTCCTCGCACCCTACTTACCCCCCCCCCCCCCCCCCACCCCCAAGGGGGCTAGGAGTGGCGCTCCGTAAATCTCGGCTGCTGGGACTTGACACTTGCGTCAAGGCCACGCGCCGAGAATGACGCGACGGCGGCGCCTAAGTGACGTCAGCCGCGCATGCGTAGGTTGGCCGGCTCCAACCCGCGGATGCGCGGTTGCCGTCTTCCCCTCCGCTGCCCCGCAAGACATGGCGGCTTGATCTTGCGGGGCGGCGGAGGGGAAAGAGTGCATCTCTTGGAGACGCCAGCCCGACGATCGGTGATTACCGATCGCTGGCCAGTCCCCTCCCGAGCACAGCCGTGGTGCTCACTCCCCTCTCTGCCCCCCACAAGCCACAAACGAACCTTTGGCACGATGTTCATGATGGCAGCGACCAGGTGTGGTTGCCGGCGAGCGGTGATTCTCCGAGCGGGGGGGTGGGAGAATCGCGGGGGGTGCCAGGGGAGCATGTCGTGAGTCGCCCAGCCCTCCCGCGATTCTCCCACCCGGCATAGGGAGCGGAGAATCGAGCCCAAGAAGTTCCCTGATTGGGCCACTAATCAGGGAACTTGTATTCCAATTGACCAATCTCAAAGGCCTGGTCTAAGTCATTACACATGTGTTATGTTCCTTGTTCTCCAAGTTAGCCAAAGTCGTGTGTTTATAAAGAATACTGAGCTGTATGTTTAAACCAAAGCTAGTTTGTTTTACACTACTTGAAATGGTTCGCACACTCTACTGAGTAACAGCTAGCAAAATAATAGTATTGATTCTATGTTACAGTAATTGATTATCTCTCTCTCTAATACAACCAACACTCTAACTCAACCTCACACTATTCTTCTTCATCAGCTTCTCCCAGAATGCTTAGAGACGCAGCCTTTTATAAGACTACTCAGTGATGCCATCTAGTGTTGATATACATGAACATCATCTTGTTAACCCTTTACTCTCCTTAGATTATACATATCATTACAACATGCTCCTGGGTTTTTGTACACCCACACGTGTATTTTAGCTTTAATTGCACAGAACAAGATTTACAGGACTGCTGAGCATTCCTGAGTAGCTATTTTAATTAATCTATTTAATGGCTAAGGATGTAATCTATACAACAACGAGTGCTAGATTGGTTATTTTGTGCTTGTAAAAACGTCCTCGGTAACTGTGTAAGGCATCGTAGGGAAGCCAAAGTACATAATTGGTCAGGAAATTGTATCCAATCATTACTTAGGATGTAGAAATGGAAAAGGTGAAACCAAGACTAATCTATCAGCCATGTAGGCATGATTTTATTCTTGTTTATCCATTTTTTAATAGCATCAATGGGGCAGGTGGGACTGGGAATTGGAAAGGCATTACATTGATGTATTAGCATTAAATTTCCTCCCATTTTATCGCCCGATAGATTTTCTGTCAGAAGTGATGGAGGTCTAAGTTAGAAAATATGATTAGCTAAACTAAAATGAAATGGTAATGATAAAGGTGAAGTCATATGTCACATCTTCCATTGTTACTATTTCATTTATAAGAGTCATAATTACTGGCTGTATAAAAGAAACATCCAATGTTGCTAGGCATTGCAAAACGCACAACTGACTTTGAAGCGTCAATTAGTTAGAAATTTTATAAATTCTCCAATTTCTATACCTTTTAGACTTTTTATGTTATGTATTGTTGAATAAAGAGGCACACTTTTGACGCCTTCCATTTTGCTCCCATCAGGACAGGTTTGGAAGAATACCAATTCCAAAGGGAACACTAATTTAGACTGCGTGAGATTACTTGACAAGTCTGTGATTGGTAGAGGCAAGTGGACTGTGATTGGTGGAGGCATTGTCATGAAGAATGCACCAGGGAACAGTTAACTGCCAACTTTTGTTTAACTTCTAACCAGGAAGGTCAACTCTAGAAGGACAAAGGCTGCAGGCACATGGGAACACCACCACCTGGAAGTTCCCCTCCAAGCCTTTCACCATCCCGACTTGGAAATCTATAGACATTCCTTCACTGTCGCTGGGTCAAAACTGGAACACCTTCCCTAACAGCAGTACCAATCAGATTCCAATTGCCAACTAATTTGCACTTTTGTCTCATGCAGTATACATTACTGTTCCCTTCAGAATTGGTACTCTTGCAAATCTATTGAAAGACAAAAAGCTTCAACAATTCTTTTTTCAGCAATATGCAAGTTTTTTTTACGACTGAACTGCTATTTGTATTTTGCTATCTTACTCCATAATGCTTTGACAGTTCCATTTTTTTCCCCTTTACCATTCTCCAGAGATTATTATGAGATTTATTTTGGGAACACCTCTCCATTTGCGTTTCATGGGGCAGAGAGGAACAAACACAAAATTGGCATCAGGTTGTTTAGCTTGGGGCTATGCAAAACTTAACCAATGCTGTTTCCACATCAGAATATAGAGACTAACGTTTTCTATAAAAAGTGATGCAATTGGCTGTCAGACTGGAGTAAAAAGACAGCTAATTCTCACCTCATGGTTAAAACAATAGAGAAATCTGTATATTTTAGCCATAAAGACTCTTGAGCTTTTTCTGAAAAAGTCCAGATATTACATGGCAACTGCCCCAAAGGTATGGCTCCCATGAAAAGGACAATAAAAATGGCAAACAGAAAATTCTGGAAATAATCAGAAGTTCTGACTGCACCTCGGTAGAGAGAAATATTTCACGTTGATGACGTTTTGCCCAGAACTGGAGAATTTAAAGTGATGTATCAGGTTTTAAACAAATGCAGAGATAGGGAAAGGGAGGAAAAGGACAAATGGAAAGGTCTGTGGCTAAAAAGCAAGAGAGAATAAATCACAACGGAATGATGCTGCAAGGCAAAAGGACGTTGTAATGGGGCAAAGAGTGGCAGGTAGCACAGGGTTAGCACTGTTGCTTCACAATGCCAGGCTCCCAGGTTCGATTCCCGCTTGGGTCACTGTCTATGCAGAGTCTGCACGTTCATAAACAGTAAGGCAACTAAAGATGTGTCTGTTGGAGGCATAGATGGGAATAACAGCCATCACCAAGACCCCCCATTCGAAAATAATATAAAACACAAAATGGAGAAAATGTTTGGAGGCCGGGTTTTTGATCTGAAATTGTTGAATTCATTGCTGAGTCCAAAAGATTTTAAGCCTAATTGAAAGTTGAGATGCTATTGCTTGAGCTTATGCAGTGCCGGAGGTTTAGGACAGGGTAGTCAGAGTGAGAGTGGGGCAGAAAATTAAAATGATAAGCAAAGCTTGGAGCGCCTTTGCAAACTGAACCAAGGTGTGTCACAAAGCAGTCCCCCAATTTGCATTTGGTCTCCCTATTGTAGAAGCGATCACATCATGAGCAGCAAACACAATAAATTAAATTAAAAGTAGTACAAGTAAATCATTTTTTCACCTGGACAATGGGAAGGGAGCAGTTAAAAGGACAAACGTTACATCTCTACTGAATTAAAATTTGTTATGTCTCGAACTTTTCACATTCCAATAAAAGGTCATTGACCTGGAATGTTAACTCTGTCTCCCCCCCCCCCCCCCCCCACAGATGATGCCAGACCTGCTGAGTATTTCTAGTATTTCCTGTTTTTAATTTCATATTTCCAGCATTCACAGTATTTTGCTTTCCTATAAAAACTACAATGTGAAGGAAGCCTGCTCTATCTCACCACTTCCTCCAGATGATTTCCTGCACTGCTAAGTTTGCTGAGAAGTGAACATGCACACAACTACCCGTGGGCGCTGAGGCATCTCCAAGACATCAACAAACGCCAAAGCCTAAACCGATACCAAGCTGGTGTAAATTTTTCAAGTTGTTCAGTTATTTTGTCTAACGGAATATTTTTTGAATTTAGATGCTCTTCCTTTTATTTAGTTCAAGCCCTTCTAGCTTAATTGTAGATAGGGTTTAACTTTAGATCAACCTTAGTCTGGTATATATATAATTTTTATTTAAAGCCAGATTATTTCTTATTCGGATAAAAAATCCATTTATTGAAGTTGAAATTGAAATCGTCTGGAGTTTTAAAAAAAAGACATTTCCCCAAATTAAAGGTTAAAATTGCACTGCATCTTTTCTTCTTATGGTATGTGGATCTTTTCTTATCTTACCTGACCTGGTCAAGTCATTAAACTTCTTACATCGAGTCCCAGTGCTCCAAAACGTCAGGTTAACAGATAAATGCAGCTTCCTCTATTTTAATTCTATATCAATTGATTTTAATTATATACAGGTGGAGGACATTAATTGATGTTTCACTTGAGCATAGGTAAAGCGATATGTGATGAAATGATGGGGTGGTTGAGGTAGGAGGTTATGCGTGTAACCTTTCACTCTTTAAATTTTAAATAAATAGAAGACTGTAAAGATTAGCTCCAGTGTCATCCTTTACCAACTGGGTTTATGAACGAGGACACTCTACAGTGTCTGGCCAGTGACATAGCTCGATCTCCTTACAAACTCCCAAACAATGCATTTCTCCCATGCCTCATTTACTGCAGGAAGACATCCATGCGGCAGGAGAAAATCTGGTGGCATGCCAGCCTGTGACTGCCCTCACTATCCCTTTGAATGACCTTCTACTTGTTTCAAAGTCAAGGTCTCCTGAAGATTGATGGTACTTTAAAATTTAGCAGGTGCAGAAATCTTGCAGCAGTGTGCCGTTTCTTAACCCTCCAGTGTCAAGTTTCAATTAAAAACAGGAAATTTACTGGCAGCCAACCCAAATATTGTTATTAAGTGATCCCAAGAAATTCACAAGGTTAATGCTGCAATTGGTGTCAGTGGCCTAATATCCCTCTTCACTATTCCAACACCAGTGTTGCCAAATGTATGGAGGTTGTCCTGTACTTAAGTGTCTGCTAGGCCCAAAACCTGATGCAGACAATGGGCAAAATTCCTTGTTTTGGGAGACTATGGGCGCAATTTAATGGAAATGTTTCTAAGTGTGGCATGAGCGGGAACTGCCGTGAGCTTCACGATGCTCAACCTAGCCAGGCTGTCACCAGTATCAAACGTTAATTGATCCACTCAACGAGGCCCCCACAGGCTTCACTTCGCAAATGATGGTCTCGCCGTCTGATTCGCCAGGATTGTGTCAGCCAGCTCCCGGCCAACAAGGGGGGCAGCACTTAAACCGATCCTGCAGTGCAAACCCCACACAGCTCACAGCCATGCAATGGAGGAGACCAGCCTCATGATTCGGGATAGAGGCCTGGCCAGATTGTTGGGCACAGTCAGGACTAGAGGGGAAGCCCTGTTCCTCCAGTGTGCTCAGAGAGTCAGCTACAGGGCAGCCAGTGCCACCTGGGAGGAAGTGGCAGCAACCGTCAGCTCAGGGAGTGTCACCAGTAGGACCCAGTGCCACAAGAAGATCAATTACCTCAGGTGGGTTGGCACCGGCTACCCACACCACCCACAGCCCCCCCCCACAAGCATGCCCCCACCCAGCTCTGAACGATGCTCTGGCTCACCCACGTCCAGCAGTGCCACCCACCCCATACCTCCCCATCCCTCTCATACTCCCATCCCCACACATACTCCCATCCCACCGTCCCATGCCTTCCATGAGAATACCTCAAAAGGCAACTCCGAGGAAACCACCATATTCGCAGCCCCACCCTCCACCAGTGCAGAGGCAGACACCTCGGTGGGCGACAGTAGTGGTCAGGCTTCAGGGCACATTCTGGTGAGCACCACATAGTTGCTGATGCACGTGAAATGAAATGAAAATGAAATTAAAATCGCGTATTGTCACGAGTAGGCTTCAATGAAATTACTGTGAAAAGCCCCTAGTCGCCACATTCCGGCGCCTGTCCGTGGAGGCTGGTACATCAGTTGGAGTCAGGAATGCCCAAGTGAGACAGCAATCGGAGGTCTGCTGGATCCCAGGACCCAGCTGGGTCCCGTTCAGATGCTGGGCCTCTGGACCAGGTTTATCTGGGGCTGATACAGTTGATAGGGTGCAGCAGGAAATTCAGAGGGCTATGTCAGCAACACTCCAGCAGGCCCATAGCTGATTGGAGGAGACCCAGAGACTATGGGTGCAGGAGATAGTGCCGACAATTCGAGGCCAACACTGCTTGGGTTGTGACCGCAGTGGGGCGCCTGGTGCACGACGTCAGCAGCTCGAGTGGAGGGGCCCAAAGGCTGGCCTCCCTGGCTCGCCTGGCTTGCCAGACCCTCGCTGATGTCACCTGTCCTCCATCCTCCAGCTGGTCTTATGGTTCCTCCCCGGGCTCGTCCAACCCCTCTTAGTCTGGCCCCTCTTGGTCCTCCTCGAGGGTGGCCACATGTTCCTCCCTCTCCACCTCCAGCATGTCATCCTGTTGCTGTGCCAGATTGTGGAGGGCACAGAAGACCACTACAAAGTGGGCGATCCTCTGAGAGGTGTATTGCAGTGCACCACCAGAGTAGTCGAGACATCGGAACTACATTTTGAGCAGTCCGATGCACCTCTCAATGACAGGCGAGTGGCTGGATGGGCCTCATTGTATCAAGTCTCCGCGTTGGTCACCATCCTCTGTTCTGGCGCCATTAGCCAGGTCATTAGCCGGTACCCCTTATCTCCCAAGAGCCAACCAGCAATCCTGGGGTTGTCCTCGAAGAGGCTGGGGTGTCAGACTGCTCCAGGATGTAGCTGTCCTGCACATTCCCATGGAAGCTTGCACACACATACATGGTCTTCGTGTGGTGGTCGCACATGACCTGGATGTTCAGGGAGTGGAAACCCTTCCTGTTGATGGTCCAGTGTGCACAAGGCGACTTGCGTGCCATCTATTACACCTGGACCTGGGGCATCCCAGCGATGGTGGAGAATCTTGCTGCCAGGGCATCTTGATTGGCCTGGTCCATGTCAAGATTTATATATTTTGCTGCCCCGGCAAACAAGTCATCTGTGACCTCATGGATGCACTTGTGGACTGTAGCTTGTGAGATGCCACACAAGCCCGCGCAAGCCCTGGAATGATCCTGAGTCGTAAAAGCTCAGGGCTGTTGTGACCCTGACAGCCACCGGGAGCGGGTATCCTCCTCCACCATTTGGTGCCAAGTCCATGAGTACATGGCACAAGTGCCACATCATCCCTTGTTGTGCGGAGCCTCGTGCGGCACATGCTGTGCGTCATTTGCTCAAAAGACCAACAATGCCTTGGTCCATAGCGGGCCTCCCCCTCTAGGTCCCTCGCTGGCCTGAAGGGTGATCGGTGTAGCCATCTGGGATGATCACTTACAACAAGAAACATGGACGTTCGCAAAGCCTAAAGGGAAATGTGGACAATGTAAGATTCAGGTAGGCACAGAGCCTGAATGTATATTTGTGAACAAAGCATCCAGACAGCATCGAAACCCCTAACCGATTAGCATTTTAATGGCCCATCTCGGTAAGACAAAGGATTGATACTCAGGTAACCGATACAAGTCCAGACATTTCTCTTTACTCCCTTTACTCAGGAAGCATAAACAACAGGGTCAATGACCGCTTAGGACACGCTCAGCCATCAAGACACCCTCAGATTGGCTCAGATCGAAGGCAGTGATCGAGAACTGCCCAATTAATTGGGTCCAAACCTAAAGACCGCCCAAAAGAGCACAACACTCCCCAAGGATAAAGAGAGACACTGCCATGTGTTCGATCTCTTTTGGACCTGGCGCGCCGGCAACGTCCATCTCCAATCGCAGCACCACCAGAAGCAAGTTCATCGCCCGCTACCAGACGGATGTGCCCAGCTGAGCAGCAGTTATTTCTCCAGACCCAGTAGATCCAGATTCGAACAATGGCCACTGTTCCTCTGACCTAAGCCGGGTGCCTGAAGTTAAGTACAGGTTGTCATTGTTGTTAGGTGTAGTTTAACTAGTAGTGTTTATGTTGCATGTGTAAGTTAATCTTGTGTGTAAATAAAGTACCACTGATCTTGAACTAACTAACTGGTTGTTTGGCTCATTGATCGATACCCGGTTGAACCTTGTGGCGGTATCATTTGATACCTGGCAACTCTGAAAGCAATATAGTATCGATATCTAAAGAAAGAAGGGCAACCTTATTGATTGCCATATTTATAGCAGGTAAAAAAAGGCAACACTGGGTTCTCAGGGTGTGGGGCAGGGTCCTGCACATGGGCCACCGTCTCGAGTCTGGCCACCTGGCCTGCCTCCAGCATTGAAAGGGCAGCCTTCACGGGGTCAAAGGTATCATCTATACCATGTAATATCTGTAAGGTATTGGATAGGATATGAGAGTGACAGCCAGCGGTGTATTCAACCCCAGGACCCTCCGTTCCTCCACCCATCCCCTACATGAACCTCTGGCTGCAACGGGAACCCTGGTCCCCAAACCCTATACCCCAGATATTCGGCCTTATATGTTACCTGGACCAGGCACTAGTCCTTTCCCTGGTAACACACCCATCTCTACTCGCGGCAATGTCCCCGGTGCTGGGCCCAGCCCATGGGTGTAGGGATGTCGGCTACTATGTCCGTGGTGTTGCTTCCTGCAGTGCTCAGGCACAGTGTCCCGGCATCACGGTCTGATTAGGATGCTAGGAAATACCCAAACATGCTACATGGCACACCTACGCACGGGAATCCACTTGGGATCTGTGAAGTGCTCACTTAACTGCAATTGCCATTCCCCATTAGCCTTGAGGCACGAGGGCAAAGGCCTGTAGTCAGTGGGGGTTATGGATGGTCAGTGGGACGGGGACAGGCTGCCCCCATAATGGGCAGACACAATCTAGAGGTGACACGGCAGAGGAAAGGGAGCTGAGGCACCCACTGCCCCCCCCCCCCCCCAGCCCAGGGCCAACCACCCCCCACTGATGGCGGTCCACCACGGCTGAGTCTGCCCCCTCCAGGGATGTCCACCCGCTCCCTTCCCTAAAAAGGTGCACTAATCGGCATCCGTGTAACCCCTTGCTGAGGAGGCAGTTGATAACGGGAAGCCTTTAGATAGTGGGTCTTTCCCGTTAATTGCATGGAGATTGGCAGTGATTGAATGGTGATTATTAGTTTCTTGCCAAGCCACACGGGGATCCTGATTTCACCAACAGAAGCAGGCCGGTTAATTTGGAAACTGATCGGCACCCAGCTCGGCTTTCGATTTTGGCCTCTCCCGTGATCTGATGGCCGCGTCGGCTCTCACTCATCGCACCACGGCCATTAAATCACACCCTAAGTGTTGATGCCGGGACTGTATTGCATGCGGTTCATGTTCCCACTGGGGGTGCTATTTGTGGAGCAATTCAGACCATGCTAATTGGCCAGCACTCTGCTGGTGTGAATTCAGAGCAATAACCGATGGGTGTCGGAGTTAGTGCCATAGAGCCTGGCAGCTGGAGATGTTTTTCCACGCTTCACTTATCATACACTCATTGCAGCCACCAAGATGAACCACAGAAGACCTGTCCCCTGAAGTCAGTTGTCCGAGGTGGACCCGCAGCTCCATGCAAGTGAAGATCGGAGGGACACCCTCTTCTCCAGCGTGGGCAGCAGACTCAAGCCTGTCCTCCGGAACACTACCTGGGAGAGGCAGCCAGCGTCGCCCGTCTCACCAGGAGGAGACAGCAGGTGATCTAGAGGAGTGGGGTCACTGGTGAGAGCTCTGCCCTGATGGGGGGCAGAGAACCAGGAGAGTTCCAAAGGCTGTGGTGCAGGCGTTCTCTGGTTGCCGTGAGCTCTGCTGATCCCTGCTTTCTCGGCAATGGGACAGCCCTGCTGAGGAGTGCCAACAGCTGGTGGGCTCCTGATTGAGCTTGGCCCTTGATGGTACAGCTGGTGTATGAAGGTGCCCACAGGAACAGCCTGGGTGTGCTCCCAGGTGACCAGAATCTCCCTCAGCATTTAAAAGACACAGGCAGCACTCAGCAGTGTGAGCAGCCAGGAGCCTGTAAGTAGCACCAAAGGAATGTGTTTAAAAGACAGACTGCTGCAATGACGGTCTGAGCCAGGCCACCCCGATCCGTGGACTTAGCACCAAGTCACTACCCGCTACTGATCTTGGCTTGGGCAGCCATCCCCCAGCAAGCCCGACCGGTTATTCAGTGTATTTTTAGCCTCCAGTTCCCTCACCGCCGCCATGGCACCCAGTCCACATTTGCAGAAGGGCGGAGGATACTGTGTCTAACCCGTGATTCACATTTATATGCATGCAAATGCTGGTGTTGCACGCCACTGCTGGCGTGGGGCGCAAACCTCATTATCACCACCAGCGAGTGACCGGAGCCTGGTGCCCGAATCAACATGGGCGCGGATCTTGATTTTAGCCAAATGCCCGAATCTCCACCCGATCGTGGTTCGATATTTCGGAGCCCCGAGGCGGAGAATTCCGGCGAATCCCAGATCCAAAGAAAGTGGCAGCTTTCTCTATTTTCCAAGCTTATTCTTTTTCTCTTTCAAACACGTGTGCCAGAGCGTGAACAACTAATATAAAGTACTTAATGCTAGGTGTTGACTGTAATTGGATTCTCTCATTTTTTCCCTCTGGACTGTCTTTATGACTGCTCATTTTGCATCCCCAAATGACTCGATTAAGATCAAAAACTCACAGTTTAATGAAAACCTGCCCCACTAAATTATTCTGCCTCGGATGGCCATCTTTTAGCTGCCACATACAAGGGTTGACAAGGAGGCAGACAAGGGCCACATAGCTCCAGGAGTGAGTGAATTGTTTCCTTGTACACATTATGATTACTATAATTCTGTTGCCAGTTTCCTACTATTGGCATCTGGATCTTGGCGAGAAATCAAAACCAAAGTGAAAAATTAAGCAATTGCTAGTGGCAATACTTTTTTTTTGGCCATCAGCAACAGGAAATTACACCACCCGTTCTTTGGAAATATTGGGAAACTTGACTCTGCACACATTTTACTTCTATGATCTAATTGTTCAATTGAAAATAGTAACAGAAATATCTGCCCACCACACCTCATTACAAAAAATAATGCTTGACCCTGTTCTCCCAATTGGGTTGGAGTTTCTACTTTGAAAAACACAGCAGCTTTCTTTCAAGCCAAAACTAAACATCAACAAACTTGGCAACATAGCAAACTTTCAAGTTAATTTTTATATCTTGGAGAAAACCCTTAACATCAATGCTGCCCTTTTAACAGTGCAAAAGGAAATGCATCTCCCTTGATAGCTCTGACAATTAAGACAAAATAAGAAGTCTCACAACACCAGGTTAAAGTCCTATAGATTTATTTGAAATCAAAAGCTTTCGGAGCACTGCTTTTTCACCAGGGGAAGTGGAGGGAGGTTCACAATCACAACATATATAAACCTGTTGGACTTCCACCTGGTGTTGTGAGATTTATTACTGTGCCCATCCCAGTCCAGCACTGGCATCTCCACAACATCGTTAAGACAACAATTAGCTGAGATGTACAGACTTGGACGTGTTATTATTGGAACCTAAAATGGCTAACTTTATACAAGATGGTGGACGGAATTCTCCAATCTTGGGATGTCCCGTGGCGGGGACAGGGATGGTAAGTGTTTTCCACGGCAGATTCCTATGGGAGACCACGCCATATCATTCGGCCCTGACCTCATTAATTATGCATCAGGAAGGAGGGCGGAGGGGGTTTGCACCTTATTTTCTAGTGGGGTACAGTTGTTTGCAGATGCCCCACCATTATATCTGGGTGTTATATTTAAAAGGTGTCTAACACCATTGACCAATTGCTGAAGGAAGAAAATGGACCTCCTGAAGAAATATGGATCTCTGGGTACAGGTTCCAGGGATACTGGCAGCCTCCTTCCCGAACTCCAGAGGCAATCCCGGGCATTCTTCAGGTAAGTCCCGACTTCTGTATGCCATGTTGTTCCAGGTGTGTTCTGGACCGACCTCTTTTCCCACCAGCATCATGGAGAATCAAGCATGGAGGTGGAGGCGAAGATTCTGGTCGGGTCTTCATCTGCATCCCATTAGTGGGATGTAAATCAGTTTATTGCTGATCCCGTGGGAAATTTGCACCAGAGCAAAATGCACCCCCCCCCCCCCCCCCCCCCCCCCCTCGGTCAATGTGCAAATCATCCAGGAAAGGGTGACAAAGACAATAAAAGACAATACCTGAACTGAAAATTGTGCAGCTCAGCTTCGTGAAAGGTAGTGGCTTGCCATTGCTTCAAGAATTTATTGTACTTTCACTTTAATTGTTGATTTTAACTCTCCATAGAACATCATATTTGGTACTTAAGAACATAAGTACCCTCTCAACATGAAGGTGCATGAGAGAGTCAGCCTGGATTTTGCCCTTGATCCCCGGAGTAGGGCTTGAAACAAAAATCTTTTGACTGGGTGACGAGAATGCTCGAACTGCGCCACAGCTATCAGTAGACTGAAATGTTTATTTTATGTCTCATCAAATTTATTTCTGAACATGATTTGAATTAAATATTGGACAATTTTGTTAGGTTTTGCAGAAAGATAAATAAAGAGAGGGAAAGAAAGATTGGATTAAGGGAGAGACATAAGTGACAGAAAAAGAAAAAGGAAAAATAAATAAAGAATGTTTAAACGTTTATAATCTTCAAGAACAATTTACTAACTGAAGGAAGGTGACTGCACAGTTTAATTTGTTCAGTTTCTGTCTGCAGCAGGGGCTAAGATTAGTTACAGAAGAGTTGAAAACTTGGAAGAATATACATAAAGGGTGCAACAGGCCAGAGAGTGATCCCAATGCTCCATGAAGCAACACTGGAGACCTCGGTGCAAGAGGCGCACAGGAGAAGAAGAGGTCCTCATCTCTCCAAATGCTTGGAGGCCATCCAAACAGACTGAGGGCAGTGGGAGCAGGTAACCATGGAAGCCAAAACCAGCTGCCTCACCCCGAGGAGCTGCAAGCAGCGCCAAAATGAATTTAATGACCTTAAATGAGTAGTAAATTCAGTGAATGCATCATCAACTGCACCACTAGTGTCTGTTCATAGAAAACTTACAGCACAGAATCAAAACCATTCGGCCCATTGTTTGTGTGCTGGTTGAAAAAGGTTACCTTACCAAATTTCACTATCCAGAACTTGATCCATAATGCATATCCAACTATTTTTTGTTTATATAGACTCAGGGGGCGCAATTCTCCGCACTCATGACGGTGTGGAGAATAGCGGGGTTCGTAAATTTTTACGGCCACGCTAGTCTGACGCCCTCCCGCTATTCTCCCCCCCCCCACGCCCGACTCCCGATACGAATCGCTGCCGCCGTTTTTTTTACGGCCAGCAGCGATTCTCAGCTGGCCGATGGGCCGAGTTCCAAGCCCTTTACGGCTGTTTTTACGAACGGCAAACACACCTGGTCTGGCTGTTCGTAAAAACGGCCGTAAAGTGCCGATTTTTAAAACCATGGCACCGATTGGCACGGCAGTACCACGGCCGTGCCAAGGGTGCCATGGGCCCGCGATCGGTGGGCACCGATCGCGGGCAGCGGGGCCGATACCCACGCACTCTTTGTCCTTCCGCCGCCCCGCTGTATCACTTCGCGGGGCGGCTGAGGGGCAACCCGGCCCGCGCATGCGCGGGTTTTGCGCAAATGCGGGTTGGAAGACTCCAACCCGCGCATGCGCGGCTGACGTCATGTGACGCATCAGCCGGCGCAAACTCTGGCAAGCGGGCTTAACGAAATTTGTTAAGCCCGCGATGCCGGAGTTTACGGCGGCGGCATGCTAGCCCCGACCGGGGACCAGAATCGGTTCCCGGTCGGGGAGGGGGAGGCTGGCGTCAAACCCGCCCGGATTTGACGCCAGCCTTACGATTTCTCCCTCTCTGGGAGAATCGCGCCCAGGATTTCTGCAACTGCCACTCTTGCAAACAGCGAGTTCCAGATCCTCACTACTATCTGAGTGAAAGAACTTCTCCTCAACTCCCTTTAACCCTCTTAGTAATGATTTTAAATCTACATCCTCTGGTTATTGGCTTGTCTGCAATGTGAATAAGTCCTTCTGCTCGTTCTCCCCCTACCTGCATGGGTTTCCTTCGGACGCTCCCGTTTCCTCCCACAAGTCCCAAAAGATGTGCTTGTTCAGTGAATTGGATATTCTGAATTCTCCCTCGGTGTACCCGAACAGGCACCATAGTGTGGCGACTAGCGGATTTTCCCAGTAACTTCATTGCAGTGTTAATGTCAGCCTACTTGTGACACTAATAAAGATTATTCTTATTATTCCCACCGACTTTATTTAGGGCAGTCCAGGCAAAGGCACCTGCAAGACTGGTGTCAAGTAAATGAACAAGGTTGATTTGTTTAGTTTTGTACGGATTACTGAATGTTTTGCTTCATAAAGTTAGTATAGAGCAGGGGTGGGCAAACTTTTCCGTGCAAGGGCCACATTCAGAAATCCACAATTTTAAAGGGCCGCATAGTATATTAAGTAAAATAATTACTTCACCCGGTTATGATTCTGGGCGCCTCATATAGAACATAGAACAGTACAGCACAGAACAGGCCCTTCGGCCCTAGACGTTGTGCCGAGAAATGATCACCCTACTCAAGTCAACGTATCCACCCTATACCAGTAAGTAACCCAACAGCCCCCCCCCCCCCCCCCATTAACCTTACTTGGTGGGCCGCATGAAGACCTTTGGCAGGCCGCATGCGGCCCGCGGGCCGTAGTTTGCCCACCCCTGGTATAGAGTGATTGTTTTATGGTGGTTTTTATTTCAGGAGTTTGACTGTGATGGTCTGTAACAGAGGGATTGTAAGGTTCAGGACATTGCAATAGCATGAATGCCTTTCCAACCTGCAGCACCACTCCATGGAGTCTTCACCAATTCTAAGCAACTTCTGTAAACACACTACTTCTGACCTTCACGACCCATGCTGGCTGACCTTCACGACCCATTCCGGCCGACCTTCACGATCCACTCCAGCCAACCTTCACGACCCACGGCGGCCTACTTTTGCGACCCACGCCGGCCGACCTTCGCCGCCCACACCGGCTCACCTTCGCGGCCCACACCGGCTCACCTTCGTGACCCACCATTTTCTCTGACATTGTTTGCTGCTGACAAAATGGAGGAATCGCAATCGCGTCCAAAGCACGTGATGTCAATATTCGGGGGGCGTGACCTGCTCTCTGCCTCCCTCAGGCAGGAAGGTTACATAGAATTTTCTTCTGCATCTCCGATTGCGCAAATTCATGGGCAACAGCCGTAGCAGCCGGCTTTTTTTTTACAAGTTATCAAAAGACGGCTGCTGCGGTTGTTACGCGTGAATTTGCACGATTGGGAGTGTCACGATGTACGGCTCCGCGGCCTTCCCGTCACCCGCCCGGGACCCACCCACGGGTCGCGCCCCCAATTTTGACAATGCCTGATCTAGAGACCTGGGTAATCCTTTCGGAACCTGGGTTCCATACAAATCTGGAATTAAAAGTCTCATGATGACCATGAGGCTATTGTAAAACCCCAACTGGTTCACTAATGTCCTTTAGGGAAGGAAACCTGCCATCTTTATCTGGTCGGCCTATATGTGACTCCAGACCCACAGCAATGTGGCTAACTCTTAATTGTCCTCCGGGATGGGCAATACATGCTGGCTCAACCAGCGACTCCCACATCCATGAACAAAGAAATATTACTTCATCTATGCCTGGAACCTTTCCAGTATTCATCAAATTTCAGAGCTTTCTTGTTTGGGCCATCGTTTACCGTTCACTCTTGAGGACTTCCACCTGTTGTTATCCCTTTCTTTCCACCTGTCGAAGATTTCAACTTCTGGTTCATAACTCTCATTTTGTGATCTCTTTCCAACTCCAATGCTTCCTCACACATCTAATTTAACCGTTTTTTCTTAGCCTCCCTACATGCATTCTTTTTTTTATTTTTAATTTCATCATATACCTGTGTGTTTCCTATCTCATCTTTCTATCAACATTTCTAGTATCTCACCTATCATCCACTCCTAGTCTCTTTTTCTTTTCTGATCTGGAAATATTTCATTTGCAGCATGTTGTACACTCTCTTTCATGTTTTTTCCATTTGATTTCTATTCTTGTTCTGAGACCTCTGTTTATTTTGATTCCTCAATACTGAGGCACTCAGAGTTGTTTTATACATTTAAAATGAATATCTCTCTAATGTTCTCACCCTTCAACATTTCAAGATCAAAATATTTTTCTTCTTTGGTATTTTCAGTTTCATCTGAATGTTTTCCACAAGGAGACAGTGATCTGAATTTATATGTGCACAGGGACACATATGAATGTCCTTAATACTATTCCTAAAATGTTGTTTCACCATCATATAAATCAAGTTGATTTCTATGCACATTGCCTGGACTTCTGCAAATGTAGTCTTTTTAATTGCTTAAGGAAGATGCATGCCAACATTAGATCACTTTCTTGAAACAATTGTATCAGTCTGTTTCATCTTTAATTACTCAATCCAAGACTATTGGTTGACATGCATTCCTGATGTTCCTTCATCAATTTTAGCCTTTAAGTCACCCATTACAATTCCCATCCCAGTCGATCTAACTTGATCATAACACATCAGGATGTCACCTAAAAATGCCTCTATTTCCTGCTCACTGTGATCTTGTCTGAGGGCATTAAACTTGCATGATAATCAAGCAATCAAATCAAAAGAATTTCCTTTGATCTAAACCATGATCACTCTGAGATTGGCCGGTGACTTCGAACTGATCTCTTGAACTGATCTCTTCTATGTTATGTTTACATGGATTCCTGGTCCATTCCTGTGTTTTTGACCTTCTGTGAAGTAAAACACAATAATCAAAAATTTATTTAAAAAATGTGGATTTCTGTGACATCTATGAAGATTGAATTGTGTAATGGAAATAGAGTTAATTTTCAAAAGGTTAATTTCATCAGATACAAGAGTGTTCTGTATTTCAATTTGAGTGTCTTTAGAAATGTGTCCCTCTGTGAAAGGAGAGTACTATAAAGCACATTCAGCATTTGTCTTAGCCCATGGTTTGTATAAAGGGCTGGTTTGAATAGGTGATTAATCACCCTACTTGGATGGGCAGCATGGGGCCACAGTGGTTAGCATTGCTGCCTCACATCGCTGAGGACCCGGGTTCGATCCGGGCTCTGGGTCACTGTCCGTGTGGAGTTTGCACATTCTCCCCGTATTTGCGTGGCTTTCACCCCCACAACCCAAAGATGTGCAATGTAGATGAATTGGCCACACTGAATTGCCCATCAATTGAAAAAATTGAAAAATTGAATTGGGCACTCTAAATTTTTTTTTTTTAAATTACCTACTTGGACAGTTTAATTTCAAACTGAAATGAGTCCAATCAAAGTTCCAACCTTCTCTTGAATGGAAGGGTATTGATGCTGACCAATATTGGGACAGAACTGTACAGTGAGCCAGTATCTAGGGACAAGCACAAGTTCAAATTACGTTTTTTTGGAGTATGAAGGGAAATAGATTTCATGTCCACTAAGGTCAACCTAACTTTTTCAGATGCAGCAGTATTTTTGTTAATCTTCTCAGAAAATACTCACTCATTGAAGAACTAAGAGTATATGTAACTGTAATCATGAAACTCATCCATAAAATGGAAATGCAGGTGCAAATGTTCACACGTGGACAACTATGCTCTTAAGATCTTTGCAACGCCAGACACTTTGGGCAATAAGAGGTTTAAATATTAATCAGATCTCCATAGAATTAAACTCAAAATGATTGGAAATAAAGCATTCATAATAACACATCGGTTGTAATCTCCATGCTGCATTTGTTGTCAATTTCATGTCACACCCTATTCCTACGACTTGCTATCATGGCATTGATAATATTACTTACCTTCACACCAGCTATGTTCAAACACACCCTAGTAATGAAGTAAGTAACTTTTGTATTTATCACTTTTCCAAAGCATTTCACAGTTTCTTGTGCCTCATTTATTGAAAATATTCAATTTGCGGCTATTTTTCCCCCAGGTGAAAAGTTAGTGTGCATGTAACAACAGGGTAACTGAAAGGATTATATCAAGCCACTTACTGCCAAAGATACTGACACGATTTGAAAATCAGATCGCAGAGATAACACTCAGTGACGCAACTGAAAGGATTATATCATGCTGCTAACTTGCCAAAGGTATTTACTCAATTTGAAAATCAGATTTCAGAGACAGCACTTCAGCTTTTTTAAACTTGTCTTCAATAAAGTGACTCAGATTGTAAGGTGGCAAGTTGAATGCCCCTGGTATCTGTGTTGTACATTACGTTTTAAATCATACAGACATGCTAACCTTTTGCTTATAGGTAACGTTTGAGTTAGCTTTTTCCGAGGTTGTAGTTGATTCTTCTTCTGCAACTGATGCCAGAAAGCTGTCTCCATTGGAACTTAGTTGTTTTTTTTTATCTACAACTATCTTTCTTCAAATATTTAAAAATTCCCAGAATCACCAGGAATACATATAATCCCATAAATATTTAAGAGGTTCCATTATGCTGGAGGAGCTAGTTAAGGGGATCGGGCAGATGCAGTCAGGGAAGGCACCGGGGCCAGATGGGTTCCCGGTGGAATTTTATAAAAAGTTTGTGGATCTAGTGGGCCCCTTGCTGGTGCGAACACTCAATGAAGCGTGGGAGGGGGGGACTTTGCCCCCGACGATGTCACGGGCGCTGATCTCGTTAATTTTAAAGAAGGACAAGGACCCCCAGCAGTGTGGTTCATACAGGCCCATATCTCTCCTCAACGTGGACGCTAAGGTGCTGGCAAAAATCCTGGCCACCAGGATAGAGGACTGTGTGCCAGGGGTTGTGCACGAGGACCAGACAGGTTTTGTGAAGGGAAGGCAGCTGAACACGAATGTGCGGAGATTGCTGAATGTCATTATGATGCCGGCGATTGAGGGGGAGGCAGAGATAGTGGTGGCACTGGATGCGGAGAAGGCCTTCGATAGAGTGGAGTGGGGGTACCTATGGGAGGTGTTGGGGAGGTTTGGATTTGGTGAAGGGTTCATTAGATGGGTAAGGCTGTTATATGAGGCCCCGATGGCGTGCGTGGCTACGAATAGGAGGAGGTCGGAGTACTTCCGGCTTTACCGAGGGACCAGGCAGGGTTGCCCCTTGTCCCCCTTGTTGTTTGCACTGGCAATCGAATCGCTGGCGATGGCACTGAGAGATTCAGAGAGGTGGAGAGGCTTGGTGCGAGGTGGAGAGGAACATAGGGTGTCGTTGTATGCCGACGACCTGTTACTGTATGTGGCGGACCCGGTGGGAGGGATGCCGGGAGTGATGGAGTTACTAGCCGAGTTTGGGACCTTCTCAGGTTATAAATTAAACTTAGGCAAGAGCAAGGTGTTTGTGGTGCACCCTGGAGACCAGGAGGAAGGAATTGGTAGGCTCCCACTTAGGCGGGCAGGGGAGAGCTTTAGGTACCTGGGGGTGCAAGTGGCCAGGGACTGGGGGACTCTCCACAAGCATAACTTTACCAGGCTGGTAGATCAGATGGAGGAGGAGTTCAGGAGGTGGGACATGCTGCCATTGTCGTTGGCGGGGAGGGTGCAGTCCATCAAAATGACAGTGCTTCCGAGGTTCTTGTTCCTTTTTCAGTGCCTGCCCATATTTATCCCCAGGGCCTTCTTTAGGAGAGTGACTAGCAGTATTCTGAGTTTTGTGTGGGCACATGGGACTCCGAGAGTGAGGAGGGTGTTCCTGGAGCGAGGAAGGGATGGAGGTGGGCTGGCACTGCCCAACCTTCTGGGGTACTATTGGGCAGCCAATGTGTCAATGGTGCGTAAATGGGTGATGGAGGGGGGAGGGGCGGCGTGGAAAAGAATGGAGATGGCGTCATGTAGAGGTACGAACCTGGGTGCCATGGTAACGGCACCGTTGCCGCTCTCCCCTAAGAGGTTTACCACGAGCCCGGTGGTGGCGGCGACCCTAAGAATCTGGGAACAATGGAGACGGCATCGGGGGGAAACAGGGGGCTCGATGGAGGCTCCACTGGGTGGCAGCCATCGGTTCATCCCGGGGAACACGGATGGGGGATTCAGGGGGTGGCAAAGGGCGGGCATCAGCAAATTGAGGGACCTGTTTATTGGCGGGAGGTTTGCGGGCCTGGGGGAACTGGAAGATAAATTTGGCCTTCCCCAGGGGAACATGTTCAGATACCTGCAGGTAAAGGCGTTTGCTAGGCGACAGGTAGAGGGATTCCCTTTGCTGCCCTCGCAGGGGGCGATGGACAGAGTGATTTCGGGGGTGTGGGTAGGAGAGGGGAAGGTGTCTGACATCTATAAGGTAATGCAGGAGCTGGAGGAGTCGTCAGTGGAGGAGCTGAAGGCTAAATGGGAGGAGGAACTCGGGGAGGAGATAGAGGACGGGACTTGGGCGGATGCCTTGGAGAGAGTCAACTCTTCCTCCTCATGTGCGAGGCTTAGTCTCATCCAATTTAAGGTGCTGCACCGGGCCCACATGTCCGGGACTAGGATGAGTAGGTTCTTCGGGGGTGAGGACAGGTGCACCAGATGTTCGGGGAGTCCTGCGAACCACGCCCATATGTTCTGGGCATGCCCAGCACTGGAAGAATTCTGGAAGGGGGTGGCGGGGATGGTGTCGAGGGTGGTTGGATCCAGGGTCAAACCAGGGTGGGGACTCGCGATTTTTGGAGTTGCGGTAGAGCCGGGATTGCAGGAGGCGAAAGAGGCCGGTGTCCTGGCCTTTGCGTCCCTAGTAGCCCGTCGAAGGATTCTGTTACAATGGAAGGATGCAAGGCCCCCAAGTGTGGAGACCTGGATCAGTGACATGGCGGGATTTATAAAATTGGAAAAGGTCAAATTTGCCCTGAGAGGATCAATACAAGGGTTCTATAAATGATGGCA
Organism: Scyliorhinus canicula; assembly: GCF_902713615.1. NCBI lineage: Eukaryota > Metazoa > Chordata > Chondrichthyes > Carcharhiniformes > Scyliorhinidae > Scyliorhinus > Scyliorhinus canicula. Next base: position 168,965,539 of record NC_052152.1, read on the forward strand.
GCCTTTTTTGGACTTCCTGGCTCAGAGATAGGTAACTGGGTCAATAGCAGCAGCAACCCGGGGGGGGGGGGGGGGGGGGGGGGGGGGGTGCATTATTGTAGTGTTTGTTCTGTAACTTTATAGTGTGTTAATATGCGTTGTTGTTAAAATGCTGGGTTGTTCATGGGGATGGGGCGAATGTATATGATTGTTAATATTATTGTTATTTTCGGTATTTTACTAAGGTGCGTCAATGTTGTATAAAATCAAAATTTCTCAATAAAAATTATTTTTAAAAAAAAAGAGGTTCCATTATGGAATAAATCCCAATATACAGGAACTACCTAAAGGGAGAAACAGAACAAGACTGAAGAAATCTAACTTTGTCAATGCTTCATTGTAAGAAGCGGAGAGCCGGCAATCAATCAACCCCTCATGCCATGCTGCAATTCAGTTAGATCATGGATGACCTGTATCTTAACTCTACTTATCCATCTTGGCTCTATTACCTTCAATAACCTTGCCGAACAAAAATATCTTCACAGATGCTGCCTGTCCTATAAGACCAGAAGACCATAACACATAGGAGCAGAATTAGGCCACTCGGCCCATCAAGTCTGCTCCGCCATTCAATCATGGCTGATATTTTCTCATCCCCATCCTCCTGCCTTCTCCCCATAACCCCAGATCCCCTTATTAATCAAAAACCTATCTATCTCTGACTTAAAGACTCAGTGAATTGGCCTCCACAGCCTTCTGTGGCAAAGAGTTCCACAGATTCACCACCCTCTGGCTGAAGAAATTCCTCCTCATCTCTGTTTTAGAGGATCGTCCCTTTAGTCTGAGATGGTGTCCTCTGGTTCTAGTTTTTCCTACAAGTGGAAACATCTTCTCCATGTCCACTCTATCCAGGCCTCGCAGTATCCTGTAAGTTTCAATAAGATCCCCCCTCATCCTTCTAAACTCCAACGAGTACAGACCCAGAGTACTCAACCGTTCCTCAAAAGACAAGTTCTTCATTCCATGGATCATTCTTGTGAACCTCCTCTGGACCCTTTCCACGGCCAGCACATTCTTCCTTAGATATGGGGCCCAAAACTGCTCACAATACTCCAAATGGGGTCTGACCAGGGCCTTATACAGCCTCAGAAGTATCTCCCTGGTCTTGTATTCTAGCCCACTTGACATGAATGCTAACATTATATTTGCCTTCTGAACTGCCGACTGAACCTGCACGTTAACCTTAAGAGAATCGTGAACAAGGACTCCCATGTCCCTTTGGGCTTCTGATTTCCTGAGCATTTCCCCATTTAGAAAATAGTCTATGCCTAAATTCTTCCTTCCAAAGTGCATAACCTCACACTTTTCTACATTGTATTTCATTTTGCCACTTCATTGCCCACTCTCCTAGCTTGTCCAAATCGTTCTGCAGCCCCCTTGCTTCCTCAATACCACCTGTCCTCTACCGATCTTTGTATCATCCTCAAACTTAGCAACAGTGCCTTCAGTTCCTTCTTCCAGATCATTAATGTATATCGTGAAAAATTGTGGTCCCAGCACAGACCCCTGAGGCACACCACTAGTCACCGGCTGCCATCGTGAAAAATACCCCTTTATCCCCACTCTCTGCCTTCTGCCAGTCAATCAATCCTCTATCCAAGCCAGAATCTTACCCTTAACACCATGGACTTTTAACTTATTTAACAGTCTCCTCTGCGGCACCTTGTCAAAGGCTTTCTGGAAATCTAAATAAATCACGTCCACTGGTTCTCCTTTGTCTAACTTCCTTGTTACCTCCTCAAATAACTGGAACAGATTTGCCAGACACGACCTCCCTTTGACAAAGCCGTGCTGTTTCAGTCCTATTTTACCATGCACTTCCAAGTACTTTGCGATCTCATCTTTAATAACAGACTCTAAAATGTTACCAATGACCAAAGTCAGGCCTATAATTTCCCGTCTTCTGCCTCCCTCCCTTCTTAAACATCGGTGTTACATTAGCCACTTTCCAGTCCTCTGGGACCCTTCCTGCATCCAGTGATTCCTGAAAGATCATCACCAATGCCTCCACAATTTCCTCAGCTATCCCTTTTAGGACCCTGGGGTGTAGTCCATCCAGTCCAGGTGACTTATCCACGTTCAGACCTTTCAATTTCCCCAGAACCTTCTCCTTAGTAATGGTCACTGCACTCACCTTTGCCCCTTGGTTCTCCTGGAGCTTTGTCAGTCCATTGGTGTCTTCCACCATGAAGACTGATGTAAAGTAACTATTCAGTTCGTCTGCCATTTCTTTGTTCCCTATTATTACTTCTCCAGCCACATTTTCCAGTGGTCCAATGTCTATTTTTGCTTCTCTTTTATCTTTTATATATTGGAAAAAACTCTTCCTATCTTCCTTTATATTAGTAGCTAGCTTGCAATCACACTTCATCTTCTACCCCTTATTGCTTTTTTAGTTGTCCTCTGCTCACTTTTAAAGGCTTCCCAATCCTCTGGCTTCCCACTAACCCTTGCCACTTTGTATCCTTTTTCTTTAGCTTGTATGCTGTCCTTGACGTCTCTCGTCAGCTATGGATGCCTTGTCCTCCCCTTAGCATGTTTCCTCCTCCTTGGGATGAATTTCTGTCGTGCCTCCCTAATAACCCCCAAAAACTCCTGCCATTGCTGTTTCACTGTCTTCCCTGCTAGTCTCCTTTTCCAATCAACTCTGGCCAGCTCCTCCCTCATGTCTTTGTAGTTACCCGTATTTAATTGTAATACCGTTACATCTGATTGCAGCTTCTCCCTCTCAAACTGCAGGGTAAATTATATCATATTGTGGTCACTGCTCCCTAAGGATTCCTTCACCTTAGATTCCCTATCAAGTCTGCTTCATTACACATCACCAAATCCAGAATTGCCTGTTCCCCAGGAGGCTCTGTCACAAGCTGCTGCAAAAAACCATCTTAGACATTCCAAAAATTCAATTTCTTGGGATCCACTACCACCCTGATTTTCCCAGTTCACCCGCACATTGAAGTCCCCCATGATTATTGTACTATTGCCTTTTTTACATGCCTTTTCTATCTCCTGATTTATTTTCTGCTCCACATCCTGATTACTGCTAGGGGGCCTGTACATAACTCCCATCAGGGTCTTTTTACCTTTGCGATTTGCAATTCTATCCACAGAGATTCTATGCCTTCTGATCCTATATCGCTCTTTGCTATTAATTTAACTTCATTCCTTACTAACAATGCAACCCGCCCCCTTTATCCATCTGCCTGTCCTTTTTGATAGGACATATATCCTTGGATATTTAGATCCCAACCCTGATCCCCTTGCAGTCACATCTCTGTGATGCCCAAAACATCGTACCGGTCAATTTCAATGTGCGCAACAAGCTCATTTGTCTTGTTCCGTATACTGCGCACATTTAGGTACAATACCCTCAATTCTGCATTGACCACCTCCCCTTTCACACTCTCTTCAGTCACTGTACCCTGTACTTTCCTTCTTACTGCTTTTTGTTTCTGGCACCGTTTTACGTCCCTCCGACTTCCTGCATTGGTTCCCATCCCTCTGCCGCATTAGTCCTGCTCCGTATTTCCAAATTAATTTATCAATAAAAACAGAAAATGAAGCTCAGTTTTGACAAAGTCACTGAAGCTCTCATCATCTCTGAACTCAACCGGTCACATGTTCTCCTAGGTGACTTCCAATCTTCCACCCTTCATAAACTCAAAGTACCTGGCCTCACAGCGCCGCGGACCCAGGTTCCATCGAGCCCGGGATCACTGTCCATGTGGAGTTTTCAGATTCTCCCCGTGTCTGCGTGAGTCTCACCCAGACAACCAAAAAGATGTGCAGGGTAGGTGGACTGGCCATGTTAAATTTCCCCTTAATTGGAAACAAATATATAATTGGGTACACTAAATTTATTTTTCAAAAATAAACTCAAAGCATCTAAAACTGCTGTCCATATTCTTTACACAAAGTCCCATTCACTTATCACTCCGTAGCTCTCTGACCAACACTGTGTTCCACTCTCCATATGCCTGTATTTTTTTATTCTTAATGTTCAAACCTCTCCCCAGCCTCACCATTCCCCAGGCCTGTAACCTCCTGCAGTCCTTCAATGAAGTCAGCCGAGTCACCACACCGCAGGCCGCAGCATACCCATTTACTCTTTTCATTATTTTACTTGGATCGGTTTAAGCATAATAAAGCTAACCTCTCTCTTTGTTAAATTCAAGAAAACCTTACGATTGGTTCTGCTATGATCACAATACATAAACGGTACTCACTGAATAGGTAAGCATTATCCTTGTCACCCAGAAAAACAACACATTTTCAGTCAAATGGGAGAGAGCATTGTAGAGCGCCATTCAACCCTTCCTCACCCAGTTATAATAGGGTTTAGAGACGGCACAATGCAGATTTACTAGGATACAGTCTGCTGTGAGGAAATAAAGATTTTAACATTTTTTTCATTAAAACAACACAGGTAATGGAGAAAAGCAATTGTGTTATTTAAAATTCTAATATGCTGGGTGATGTGTTATCTGTGTTGGTTTAACATCGACTGCAACTGGATGCAGTAAAACAGGAAACAGGCTTCCGACACAGGAGATGGTCCAACACTGATTTATTGAACCTGTTGATTGCTGTACATAATCTGCTGTGGGTTGACACTCTATTAACCTAACTGATAACCTCCTACTGTCTTGACCAGACTAGCTCTCTGTCACATGGTGATGATGTTCATTGGCCTGTGCACTTCGACTATCTCCCCAGCCGTGTCCTGTGAGAGAGGGAGAGCCTTAATGCCTTGTGGGCTTTGTAGTGGTGGTGTCCTGTCTGGTGATTGGTTGTTCTGTGTCGTGTGTGTTCATTGGTTATCCTGTGTGTCAATCACTGCCTGTCTGCATCTCATGATATACATGAGTGGATGTTATGACACTGGGGACAGGTACAAAACAGTAGACTGTTTCCTGAGCTCCAGAATGAGACTCCATAGACATAATGGGGGGGATTTTCTGGCTGTTCTTGCAAGTTGGATCTTCTAGTTCCGGAGACGTTGAACCCCTGCCGCGGGTTGCCCGGTGGCATAGGGGTGGATGGATTCAATGGGGAATCTCATGATTGATAGCACCGGGACCAGAAGATCCTGCTAGTGGCCAGTAGTGGGCTGCCTCCCACTGCTAAGAAATGCGCCACGGGGGGTTGCGGTAAATCTAACCCCCCCCCCCCCACCTCCCTGACATATGGAACATGAAATGAAATGCAATAGCGGGGGAACATCTTCAAACAGAGTCCAGATGCTTTGGAATTCATAGCCAGGTTATGTCAAAAATTTCATAAAGACTCAAGATGAGATTTTATTGAATAAGTGGATGGAAAAAAGAGCGTTAGAGGAATTTGGGAACAGGATGGAGACATTAGGCTAGATTTGCCGCAAGAACGCTACGGGCGAGACACGGACAATGGAGAAGTCCACTGACCTCGGCAGAATTCTCCAGTCGCCGGTGGATGTGGCCAGAGAATCCCGCCCATTGTGTCAACCATGGCTTAGCTGACAGTATTCTGACATCTAAATCAGAAGGTTAAAACTAAAGCACAAAAATCTACGCTGACAATCCAGTGGTGATGAACAACGTTCAGATAAAATGCCAAATCAAGGTCTCATCTGCCCACTCAGGAGATTCCATGGCACTATTTCAAAGAAGAGCAGGGGTGGTAACCTGGGTATAATAGTCATCCCTCAATAAACATTATTTTAAAAAAACAAGATTATCCTGTATTGGTCATTAATCACATTGCTGTTTGTGGGAATCTGTTGTGTGAAGTTGTCTGCTGCATTTCCTGTATTACTACAGTGGCCATACTTTAAAAAAGTACTTTCTTGTCTGCAAAGCATTTTGGCAGACTGAGGTTGTGGAAGGCTGAAAATACATGCAGGTCTTTCAGACCAACATGGACTGCTTAGGATCAATGATCTCTCTTTTTTTGCATTGTGAATTTTCTGCAATTCTATGTATTTTACTGGAGTACAGTTCCATGGCTCTTGTTACCTTCGGAAACCTCACCCAAGGGAGGGTTATTTTACCACAGGGAAAATTCCCAACGGTCGCAATACCTCGCGAGATCTAACAAAGGGCGGATCCTAGACTCAAATAGTTAAGGGAGCTTAAAAGCCCACTGAACTATGTCCACGTCAGATCAAACAGCCACCGGGCACCTAGCAGCCTAGCCAGGTGACATTTATTATTGGTCCCCACAAATGGGGACCAGGTGAAACAGTACTTGGGAGGGGACCCTGAGGCAATTGGAGGCCACCTGGGGGTCGGCCTCTGGCCAGGATGGCACACCCAGCATCTTGACACTGCCAGCTTAGCACCCTGGTAGTGCCACCTGGGTGCCAGCCTGGCAATGCCAGGGTGCCAGGCTGGCATTTTGTCCTAATTTTGGGATCGGGCCTGGTTGTGCCCTGCCTGTGTGAGGTGGGGTGTGGGGTGTGCACCCCCCCCTCCCCCCGAGGACCTCCTTATAGGTGAGGTGTGGTGTTGGGGGAGTTCCAGGGGTCACGTGGGGGTGACATTTTTAAATGGCGCCCCAATCTCTTCCTGCAGTGAGGAGCTCTGCTCGTCGGAACTCCTCAATGCAGGAAATGCGGCTGACTGCGGCTTCGGGGAGAGGACGGTGCGTTGTGATGTTCCCTACTGGGGACCGAAAAACAACAAAATGCCGATATATAGTGGGGTCTTTCCTGGTGCTGGCCCCCGCTAATCCCGCCCAGAACAAACACTTTAAAAAAATTAAATTGAGCCCACAGATTATGTGTCACGCTGAAAATTCCAATCTGTTGAACATGCCGGTTAAAAATATGAATGGGAAGGAGGAAAAATTAAATTATATTCCTTGCCAAAATTGTAAGCCATGTATTTCAGGAAACAATTAAGCCCCATTTTATTCACGTTGTAAAGGCAGCATAGGCAAAAAGAAGCATCTCTACTGCAAAGTGGAGCACAATAGAGAATCCATGCTTAATCCCATAGGCACAATAATGTTTCAGCTAATGAGCCTTTCAATCCAAGTACAGCTGCAAACAGTCCGTTCAAAACATTTGAGTAATCATCTATAAGATCACATTCTGAATCACTAAACTGTGCCCAGATGTACTTCTTTATACAATGAAAACAAGAAGTGGTGTGGCAAGATTCAGTTGCCTAGCACCCACACTTTCAACAGCATGGGTGCTGATTTGAGTCTAAAATGGCATCCGTATCCCGCATACACACCTCTGGTGTCAGCAGCGACAGATGCAATTTTGGGTAGATCATTCATGTGGGTGCTGCGAGCATGAAAAGTAGGCACAGAGTTTGTGTGCCGTCTGCTTTGGATGCAACAGGTACAGTTTAATCTCGGATTGTGAGCTCCACTCACATTTACGGACCTCATTAAATTTTGTTTTAGAATATATGAATGGAAATCTGTGTCATATTAATCTGGTGACCAATTGCCGAAGGTTCACAGCGAAGGCCTCACAATTTGGAATTAATCAAAAATACAATCCATAATTTCATAACAATGACAGGGCAGATAATTGGGGGTGTCATATTACAAGTGGTCTTTTAAATCTGGGATTAAGATCTATGACAAAGACAAAACAAACAATGGTAAAATTCTCAGTTTTGGAAACTAAGGCCGTGATTCTCCAGCCATGCGGCATCGGAAAAGCATCTCGCCATGGCCCAGCGTGTCCACTGAAAGCCGGGAGACGCTGCTCCCGGGATCTACCTGGCTCACAACGCCTCGCCAGATTCAACGTAATCTCGCAAGATGTTGCAAGGGGAATCCCATCCACCCACAATGGGTGGGATCCCTTTTTCGCATCTGCATATTAGAGCAAGGCAATATCTGAGGCTTTGGGACTCAATCCACTGCTTGGTACTGGTCCCCACATACGGGGACCTGAAGGAACTTGTGGGGGTCTCCAAAGGGATCATAGTCCTCCAGCTGCATGCTCTTTTGGCAGGGTGGTGCACTGGCACTGCTGGTGCACCTGGGTACCCTGGCAGTGCCACCCAGCTGGCACTGCCAGCTGGAAGGGGAACTGCCAGGGTATCAGGTTGGAAGGGTTGATGCCGGTATTGAATTACGAGCAGTTTGCGTTCCCACTGGGGGCACTATTTGGGGAGAAATTCAGGACATGCTAATGAGCCAGCACTCTGCTGGCATGAATTCCGAGCAATTCCCAGCCCAATGGGCATTCTAACCGCTGGCACCGGAGTTAGCGGCAAAGAACCTTGCAGCCAGAGATGCTGTTAAGCACTTCACTTACCACACGCTCACTTGAGCCACGAAGATGACTCACAGAAGACCTGCCCCCCCATGATCGGGAGTCCAAGGTGGACCCACAGCTCCATGCCAGTGAGGAGTGGAGGGACACCCTCTTCCACACGGTGGGCCGCAGACTCAAGCCTGCCCTTCTGAACGCTGCCTTGGAGGTAGTGGCAGATTCAGTCAGTGCTGCCAGTCCCACCTGGAGGAGAAAGCTGGTGACAGGGATGGGTGGGGGGTCACTGGTGAGTCCTCTGACCTGAGTGTGGCAGAGAACCAGGGAGGGCTCTAAAAGGCTGTGGCACAGGTTCCCTCCGGTTGGGGTGAGCTCAGCTGATGCCCTGCTTCCTCTGTATTGGGACAGCATTTCGGAAGAGTGCAAACACCTGGTGGGCTCCTGATTGAGCTTGATCCTTGATGATACAGCTCAGGTATGAGGGTGTTCAGAAGTGCGGCCTGGGTTCATTCCCAGATGACCAGAGTCTCTCTGAGCACTTAAAGGACACAGGCAGCACTCAGCAGTGTGAGCAGCCAGGAATCTGTAAGTCGCAGGCTGCAGCAATGGTGGTCTGAGCCAGATCACCCCGATCCCGAGGGGGACATCCCGAGTCCATGGTCTTGGCACCAAGTCACTACCTGCTACTGCCCCTTGCTCAGGCTGCCGTCCCCCAGCAGGCGCCACATTTTCAACTGTTTTTCAGTATTTTTTTATCCACCCGCTCCTTCTCTGCAGCCATGGCGCCCAGTCCACGTTTGTAAATACGTGCAGTAATTCAAATCCACGAGACTTCTGCCAGAGTGGAGCGGAGCATCGCGGAAGGGCAGAGCACACTGTATCCAGTCCACTAATCATATTTAAATGCATGCAAATGTCCGTTTTGCATGCCGCTGCTGGCACGGGGCTCAAACATCGTTATCGCCACCAGCGAGGGCTCAGAGTATGGGGCCTAAATCGGCGCTGGGTGAGGTCCTCGATTTTGGACAGACGCCCGATTCTCTGGCCAATCGCGGTTTGTGACGTCGCGAGGCAGTGAATTTTGCCTGCTGTTTCATCCTGATAAAGCTATTCATTTGGAAATACTTAACTGCTGAATTGTTACGGAAAGATATTTTGTAAATTTAATTTAGAACTAACAAAGTAGATGTTCTACAATGATCACGGAACTTGGCAGCTTGCACCTTTCACCCATTTGTGTGGCTCATGGTTGACATTGATGTATCTCCCAGGGCTTGTTCTACTTATATTAGTGACAAGCTACTGGGAAGCTTTGCCTTGCACAATTGCCTTGTGGGATTTAAAGATGAATTCTCAACTGGCCATCATTTTTAATTTCCTCGGGTTTTTCTGTCTTTCGCAGACAAATTCAGAGGTTGTGAGTGGAATAATCAGGTACAAGATTTTACAGCGGTTTGAATGGGGCAGCCTTTATTGGCTTCGTTTCCCAATGTTAGTGACATATTGACAGGAAGCTTTCATCAACTGAAGCAATCTTAAAAAAAGGTACAACTTTTTCTCTTGCAACCATCGTTGAGGATTTTTGAAATATGATTAGTTATAATAAACAGTAACAACACGCAGTCATAGATAAAATAGAGGTACTGTTGCGGATAAGAAAGATTACCCAGGTGCACTGTCCCTGTCAGGGTGATTCTGGAAGGGAGCGGTAAAATTTATCAATGTGGTCTCTGAGAAAGATTGGTGTCAAATTTATAATTTATTAGATACGAGGGATCAGCCAAGACAAGGCGACCTACCAATAATTTATACAAAGTAGGAAAAAGTGCATGTTACACCCCATTACATTTGGACTGCTGTTTGTATAAAGAAATCTGGCAACCTTTACGGTCTCAGAATGCTTACAATGTAACTCTTTTACTGTAAATGTTAAATTCTGCACAGTCAGAGCAAATATTCAATTTCGTCACAAAACCAGGTGGATCGAATAACTCACTCATGGTGTTCCACTGACATCAATAGGACAGACGGATTCTATAAAGATTGTACGATCTGCTCTGGCAGGCTGGTACTAATTGTATAAATTAAGTTTAAGTATCTACAGGCGACCGGGTGGCATGGGGGAAGCACTCATTGGATAATGACTTCTGTACGTATAAAGAGATACTATTTGACATTGAAGATAAGCGGCTCTCTGAGTATACATATTATTGGGCGGAGTGTGAAACACAGGCCAAAAAGTGTTGTGCCGTACGTGTAGCAACACCCTTCTTAGTTGTGTACAACCGCTGATCAGGGCCACCATGGACTATCATACAGTTCCAGGCACACCTGCATCATAATATCCAGTGACTATTGAGTCCTTTGCAGAGTACAATTTTTCTAAATGCTCACATTGTTTCTATGGAACCCTTGGGCTTGAATCTGTAACATTCCCACCATGGAATTCAAGGTGATGGTGAATTAGATGAAGAGAACTATCACAGAATGTTATTGTTGCCCAAACAATAAAGATTTAAAAAAATGAAGCAAATTTTGTCAATCCAATGTTTTCAGTGACTTGTGTAACTGTTTTAATATCTTGTGAATCTGTATTCACGATTTGTGAATTTTCATTAGTGATTTTGGTAGGCAAAAAGGGGAGGGGGTAGATTAAAGTTAAAGCTAAGTTCCTTTGACACTTTTGAAGGCAATTAGAGCAAGATTGGAACAGCATGGTTCAGAAGAGAAATCCGGAGGCCGCAGCCACATGTACTCAATAATCAAAAAATAACTAAATAGAAATTTCGACTGAATTGACGTATTGCTGTTTGAAAACATCTGACTTTTACAGAAAGCCTGGAAAAAAACAATAGAATCAATTAAGAAAATAGATGTTAATATTGAAAGGAAACTTCCTGTCATCTGTGTTCAATTCCCAAGTTCCCCTCGTCTACAAGTCAACAGCGGGAAAGTAAGGGTTGGAACAACAGCTTGCATGTATTTCACAATATTTTACTCGCTGCAACAGGCCAGGTGCAAGTCTTCCTCTAATTTTCTCATGCTCTCTGGGAAAAAATGTGTTTGGCCTTCACATAGTGCTTCTAATAGTGTTGGTTCTGAAATGAGCAGTTCAGTTATTTGAGGGAATTAACACTATTTTCTGTGATATCCAATGCTGCCAGGCATTAGAGCTTCTTCGTCATTCGAACATTAGATTTTAAGAAATCAACTCTCATTTTCTTTCAAATTCCGTTTGCGCAATACAGTGATAGGATACAAGTGCCCTCTCCTGTTATTTTTCTTACCTTCAGCTTCAGTGTTTTGAACCTTGAGTGAGGATCATGGAATGCTGAATCTGGTCATCTGGTCAACTTAGTTGTTCATATGGCATAAAAGATGCATCTCCACCTACAACAACATATGTGAGATCAGATTTCAATACTCTGCAAATAATTAATTGGAAAGAGATGGTGGGACCAAAGTTTGTTTATTCAGTAGGTTATATTTCATAAGCCTAATAGATAGTCAGATTTTTGTTTATGTTAGCTTAACAAATCACAATATGATTCTCCCAAGTAAGGATTCATGTGCTAACATAACGTAACTAACATGTTAGTCCCTAAATTAACACCACTGCTGATTCAATCATTTGACATGAAAATGAATTAGAATGCACTGATAGAAAAGTTTAATTTGTTAATCTGGGAGTGGAATTCTTCTGTCCCCCAGCCGCCTGTTTGGCGGGATTCTATCCGCCCACCGCTTTTCAATGGGTTTTCCCATTGAAACCACCCCAGGCCACCGCGAATCCCGACGACCGAAGTATTCTGGCCCTGATGTAAAATAAAGAAATGGTGACCAGGTATTGGGCAGGATTGATAGAAAGCTGATTGCCAGTTCAGGACTACCCGCACCCACATTCCGGGGCCATCCATTAAGAATTAGCTATGGTCAGCTACTCTCTCCAATTTGTGAAGGATCACAGGGGTTAGGTGACCTCACCTCCATTACTGTTACATTCCCTGCATCAGCCCTCTGGGGCTCAGGAACTTAAGCAGGTGGTGCGGGCGGGCGGGCGGGGGGGGGGGGGGGGGGGGGGGGGGGTAATACTATTTAACAATATTGTAGGAGGCGAAAAATAAACAATATAAACCCACGCAGAACATGCATTTTCTTTCACCTCATCAATAAATATAATTTATTCTTGGGCCTGGTTATTAATTTCACAATCCTAAGGATTGATGTTTTACACTTTTCTGGAAAAATAGCATAAGACACAATAATAATTCAGTTCAAGACATGCCCATTATGTTCTAGAAGATGCCACACACCCATAGAATGAACATGTTTCGCCAAGGATGGGCCATTCCAGACATGTTTTCCTTTCATATGAGAAACCATTTTAACCGATCATTTTTGCTTCCGCACATTAGCGGATCTTCATATTCAGTAATGCTCTTCAATACATTAGAATGAGTGCCATAAAAGGTTTTAATTTATTTTAAACTGTGAAGAAATAAAAACTGTCAATATCTAACAACTCACAGACTAACAACCTAAACCTGTGAGCACTTCTTTTGATCAATGAAGGCTGTCAAAAGTGCAAACGCTAGTGCTTCCAGAGTATCCTGATCAGTCAGTTATTTTCTAATAAGTCTCTCCTACCTGCATAAGGGCACAGGCTCGATAGAAAAATACGCATGTCAAAGATTCAAATTAGCTCAGCATCTAGATGCGGGCTATCATTTAACCCCGAGAATATGGAATTGAAGAAAATCCCTTAAACATCCAACTGTAAAAAGATATACTTAGCAGTAAAGCATTGATTCTGAACAGGAATGATTGAGTGTAGCGATATTCAGGATAGATTCTGGAGTCCTCTACAGTACATTTTTCCATGCAATTTTTATACAGCATGAAAAACCAAATAGCTGTGAAATTACTAAAGTTCTTCATGAACTATAACACTACAAACCCTTTCTCTGTGACAAACTGGCACAAGAGAAATCAACATTCTTTGTTGGTTTCCAGCTGGCTTACCATAAAACTATTTCCAAGAAATCTGCAACGCGCTTTTTGTTCAGAATTGTGCTGAAAATATTTTTTGCTGTCCGTTACGTGCAGTGATATCAAATTACATAGGGTAAAACGGTTCCACGTTAGGAGTTTAATGCTAGTTGCCCAAATAAGTAGTCTAAATTACCGAATCTTTAGCATATGCCAGCTCCCGGTGAGGTTACGCACAATTTGTCAATCCAGGCGAGAGTCCTCGATTTGTCACCGTATGGGATATCCCCAAATTATTACCAACCCAGGTGAGGAGGGATGACTGGCTCTAATACTTTATTGAACCCACCCTCTGCTGGTAGTAACAACATTTAATCCAACAAGGTTCTTTTCCCTTGGATACCTTTTCCAGACCCAATAGTTAGGTTCAAAAAGGAGACAACTTGGCCAGGTATTCTTGAGTTAAGATAGAGTAAGTTTATTAACTGCTAAAGAGGTAAGGAGAAATGGTAAAACACCTAGATTCATATGGATTAGAAGTAAGAATTAAGTCCAATGGTAAGTAAATTTGAATTAAAAGTTATACGGAACAGTCCTTGTATTGCAAGGAGTAGATGATGAAACACTGCAGCTGTTACAAATTGATTCCAGTACAGCTATGATTTTTGTTTTGCTAGTGGTTGACTTTTACAGTCAGAGAGAGAATTTTTAGATATTCCTCGGATATATGTTTATTTCCTTATCTGGGGCATTGTTCCTGGTGCTGTTTCACACACCTTCAGTGTGGAAAATTTCCAGCTGCTTCTCCTCACAGCACATGCCTTTTCCTCACAGTGCACACATACACACACATACAGGCCAGCAGAGCAGACCCAGGTAGGCAGGCAGGCAAAAGCATCTAGAAGCTCTCTCACATAGCGTTTTAAACCCTGTACTCCAATAGGAAACTGGAATACGGTAGTTGGTCTAGGCAATTGCACCCAGGGTGTTCGAGGTAGAATAGCCATTATGTTCTTTTGTCTTCACCAGAGATGGTAATCAGTTTTTGGATGTTTTTGAAAGTAGCCTGTCCTGAAACACAGGGAGGGGTTCCAATGTCCCTTAGGGAAACACTCTGCAGCCATTCGTGTCAATGGTTAACTATATATTCTCAGCCTTCTTTGAGGTTTCACTTTGTGTCTACTTTAAAATATAAAACTCGGGTATTTTTAAAGTTCAACATTTCTTAGTTTAATTCCATGGTTTTTTTGCCATCATCATAACATTTCAGGACCCGATTTCAAATTTCAGAAAATATGTAATACTTTAGATGGGAAATAAAGTTATACGGATGTCCATTGAAAGTCCATTAGAAACAAAAGGAAATAGTGACACATCTTGTTTCATTAAATTGTTGTGTCAAATGAAAGAGACAGGATGATTAAGAATGAATAGAAATTAAGATAGGATAGCACAATTATATAAATAACAGCCATTCCAAATAGAACAATAGCAGTCTTTTACTCTACAATACAATGATGCATTATTATTATCCACGTAAGTGATATGCAAAGGCAATAATATAATAATCACAATCTTTAATGGTGTCACAAGTTAGCTTATGTTAACACATGAAGTTACTGTGAAAATCCCCCATTCGCCACACTACAGTGCCTCTTCGGGCACACTGAGGGAGAATTCAGAATGTCCAAATCACCTAACAAGCGCGTCTTCAGGACTTGTGGGAGGAAACCGGAGCACCCAGAGGAAACCTACGCAGACATAGGGAGAACATGCAGGCTCCGGACAGACAGTAACCCAAGCCAGAAATCAAACCCGGGTCCCTGGCGCTGCTAACCACTGTGATACCATGCTGCCCCATCATTCCAATCATCATGTTGAACAGCTTTGATTAGGGGGTGGTTTAGCACAATGGGCTAAACAGCTGGCTTGTAATGCAGAACAAGGTCAGCAGAGCGGGTTCAATTCCCATACCAGCCTCCCTGAACAGGTGCCAGAATGTGGCGACTAGGGGCTTTTCACAGTAATTTCATTGAAGCCCACTTGTGACAATAAGCGATTATTATTATTATATAAAAGCTCCACATGTAGATGAATGGCTCAGGTCATCTACAAGGGGAATAGGTAAAAGCACTAGACAGCACACAAAATCATTATCAATGTGAGAAAGAGAGGGCAAAGACTAACAACATTGTTAAAGAGAGAGGTTGCTTGAAGGCTTTTGGGAAAGCAACAAAAATAGTAATAGGGCAATGTTGCTTCGGAAGAGAATTATGGAGAGTTGACACATAAATAGGAAGGCCTTGTGATACAGTGGTAGCGTCCCTACCGCTGGGCCAGGTTTTGGGTTCAAGTCCCACTTCAGGTGGACGGTACATTCATAATCAGCCTGTAATTCCTTCCAATATGCCAGATGGCAGGTGGGAGGAGCGGGAGAATTTCCTGGCCAGCCATTCTGTTGAAGGCATAGGCAAACCACTGGAGTACATTGCCCAGCATAATCATGAACCAATCCAATGGAAGTCCATGATTGGCAACATCCTCTTGGAGCATGGTACCTGAAGGAGGAAAGTCATAGACACTGAAAAAAAGTAGAAAGGCTCAAAATAATTTGTTAAGTTAATCGTGAATATTATGAGTAAATGCCTGAAATAAATTGAATGCCATATTTTCATAAGTTACCAAAAGAATTGAGACTGCTGCTGAAATTACACTCTGGATTGCAAGCCTGTTCAAAATATCAAGCTCCACTAATTGGTAAAAGTGGTACCCCATTTAAAATAATTACTATTTACACAATGGAATCTCATTGTATAATTTCAGTTCCTAAAAATACCTCTCAATTCTGAGGGTTTGTCCAGCAACATCTAACAATTGAAAGTCATTTCTATGGGACTTTTGAATTCCTCAGCTTAGAAATTGGATCATGTCAATATTGGAGTGTGATTTTCGTGCAGTACATGCTACATGCTAATGAGGCCAGCAACAGAACAATTGCAAATAGGTTCACCTAGCCTCATTAACATAGTACCGAGGGAATAGCTAGATTGGCCAGCATGGATATTGACAGAGTCTCAGGAGAGACTGAAGGAAAGCAATCAGGGTGGCTGATGACTGCTACAGTTTTCATGTGGAATTGGAAGAAGTACTTTTATTCCTTTTATTTCCACAATAATAGAAAACATTCAGCTCACCTTTTGGGTGGCATTCTCCAGAAACCCCTTCAACTATTGCTGATCTGGCTGTTGGGCGATTGATTAACTGACCACAGCATGCTGCAGCATTCACAGATCAATTTGGCAAATATTAAAGAGCAAAATAGTAGTTTTAGGCAGGCACTCTGCACACCTTCTGGTCATAACCAATATGGCGGGCAAGGCACTTTCACCACAAAATAAGTGTATGCACATCACCAATCAAATTGAACACTTAAGCACCATTTTACATCTGTGAAATGGCCATTAAATTTCTAGGCTCTCGTTTCATTAATGGAGCCTTTGTTCCCCATCAGGAACATCACAACAGAGCACAAAGGATTTCACATGCTTTTTATTGACTAAAATGGACAGTCTCAGTCTGTGTCACTGTAATGATATGCCTGAATTCATCCCACCAGACGTTATAGATGCAAAACAAGAGTAGAGCTAATCTGAGAATGATTGTAGGGCAGAAGGAGGACATGCAGCTCATTGCATCCTGAAATGAAAATCGCTTATTGTCACGAGTAGGCTTCAATGAAGTTACTGTGAAAAGTCCCTAGTTGCCACATTCCAGCGCCTGTCCGGGGAGGCTGGTACGGGAATCGAACCGTGCTGCTGGCTTGCTTTGAAAAGCCAGCGATTTAGCTGAGTGAGCTAAACCAGCCACTCCTGGTTGGATCTCTGAAAGTGCTGCTCTGCTAGACCTTGAGGCCCCACAAATTTTCCTTCTCAAGTAACTGTCCAATTCTCTTCTGAAAGCCATAATTAAATCTATCCCCACCATACACACATTCAGCGCAATCCCAATCCGAATCACTTGCTACATAAATAAGGTTTTCCTCAGGTCAGCATTGCTTCTTTTGCTGATCACCTTATACTGGTGCTCTCGGTTCTCAACGTCTGCCAATAATTCTGCATTTGATGGTCTTCAAAGGGTAGTCTCCTGCTTACAAAATGTTGTGGGGAGTTCATTGTTTCTCCAATTATTTGAAGGAGGAAAATAATTTCAAGGACTTATTATAAATAAATAAGCAGATGCCAAATTGAAAGGTTCAGTGATTTCTGTCTGGCAACCCAAGCTTCAATTGAAGTATATATGACATCTGAACTCTTTCATATCCAATAGCTTTAGTTTTTCAATTATTCATCTGTTCACTAATTGCTTTGAGGTGGCAAAGTTTTCACCTCTGGAAGCATTTATGCTCAGGAAACCCATCAAGGATAACTGTGTTCAACAAACCCAAGCAGTGGCCAAGTAGAATTTGACTGCTCAGAAGATTACATGGGAACTAGGGTAAGCATTAAAATACCTCAACCAAAAAATGAGAGGGACTCTGATCACTAGGTCTGAACTATTTTTCAATTTTGCTCTTTGAATTGGAGAGTACATTGACCGGGACGAGTGAGGCAATTTGGAGGTGCTGCAGGTTGTTTCAACGAACAAGTGTTAAAATGTAAAAATAGTCGTAGAGGTGTGAAAGAATTATATTTTCGGACTTCTTTAATTTAATTATGGAGGCATAATAATAGCAAACAGAAACATAAAGCCCAGATTTTTTATAAAAATAGGTATTAAAATTTATAGGGTATGGAACCTGCAAGCTCGGTCAAACCTACTTTCAATTGCTATCTCTCTGCTTATAAACAGACAACAGGCCTTTGCTGCCACACATGAAGCTTTGGCTCTTGTTTTTCCTGCCATTCATTTGACCTCTCATAGACCCTCTTTTCATCCTTCCTTCCCATCCTAATCAGGAATGCATGGCTAAGTGCCATGATCTTTTACTGCAGCATCTGGGAGAAACAACATGTCAGTCCCATGAAAAGAACCAATTCCATTCTTTATTTGACTGCACCAACCTTCCCTGGAAAATTTGTATTTTTTTTATTACCTCCCACAATCGTAGCAGCCTCTGGCATGAGATGATTACAGGGGTAAATGATGTGAAAGGAGGCGGTGGTCATAATGTAAATGACCTGAAACAGCTGGTATGTTTTCACTCCCAAGTCTCACTCACTGGATTATTAGAACATTCTGCATGTATAATCAATGAATTCTTCAAGCTGCTGTAGTGACCCAATCCAGAGTTCAAAAGGGAAAAAGGATTCTCCAAACAGCACAGCTTAATTCATTTTCCCTATCAGGCCAACATCTGCCATTTTCACTTCCCGACTGAGCACAAAAAGGAATTGTGCAAAGAAACCTCCTTGGCAAACTGGTTAGAGAATAAATTAAAGAAAAATCTAAGCTCCTTGACAATGATTATTTTCCACGTAATGAAGCAAAAACACACAAAACCATTCACTTTAATGCTTGCCCCAATTTTCCTCTCCCATCCCTTGCCTCAACCGTTTTCCTCTCCTACCACACATAACATCAACTTCCTGCTTATCGGCAAGTTTTGCTGTTTTTACAGTTTGGTTCCAAACAATGCTGTTATGGGATTGTCAACTGTTGTTTTTACATTGTGCTTCACCTCCAGATTAGCTCATTCTGTTGTTAACAGCTGTAGTGACTGGCAACCATAAGACTGCAACCTGCAAGTGGCAACTGGTTACTGTTATTCTCATAAGAGTATACAGTGCTTGCAAACCATTATATTTTGCTTTATTTAGCTTTCATTGTGTTATTCCAACATCATAATTATTCGCTGTGTGAATGCACTATTAATTATTTTCTGAGTGAATGAACGATTACTTAAAGTGTAACTGCTCAGTGAGAGATCGGAGTCCAAGGGGTAGATTCTCCATTGGTAGCAAGTTCCCGATGCGGCGGAGAATTGAATGTCGGGCTAAAAATGGAATGGGCGAGCTCCGGCTCCCTACCGACAGTGAGCTACACGCCCTACGTCAGCGGGAGAATGCTGAATCACTGAACTCATGACAGCGGCCATGGTGATTAGCATGACCATTGGAAGATGGAGTTTCTTCCAGATATATGTTGACAGGTTTGATCCACATGGAACACAGCACTCACACATGCTAAATTGGAGTCACCGGTTAATGAAATATGAACCTCTGCATGATGGTGACTTTGAAATATTTTCCTTTGCCAGTTCTAATTCATGGCTTTCATCTCCCATGGGTCCATAAAGCACAACACCTTAACTGATGCAGCAGGTGTCCTAGAGGTGAAGGAGGTCGTGTACCTTGAGGAAGCACCATCACATGACTCATGGCAGGAAAACAAAGGTAATTTTAAGGGATTTGTATTCAGTAAACACAAGAAATAAGGTATAATTTTAAGTGGGTTTAATTCAATGTTTCTTTGCCTGGAAGGTTAAAACCTATAGTTAGATTCATGCTGGACAAAGGTGTTTGTATATGTGGGGTTGATTAATTTCCAACAGTTTCTATTGTGCTCAGAAAGGGCTACGGCATTAAGAATAAATAAACGAGCAGTGGTTGCTTAGCAACTGGGGCATTGTAAGATAGAGAAGATTTTAAGTTTTTTGCTGAATTTGTGGGCAGTTGGAGACAGCACACGAGGGAAAAAATAGCTCTCAACTCAGCCGGGAGAAGCTGGACAGGGCAAGGGAATTGCTTAGGTGCAAACTTCATAAGGAACACGTTACAGTTCAGATAACCAGGGAATTTGGAGAGAAAGAATGTTTAAGACACCTGAAGTTAACAGAACAGAGAGCAAGGTATTGTTCAGAAGAATCCAAGGAGGTGTAAACAGTGGGAGAATTCTTACCAAAAAATGGCAAAGTGTCAGTCCGGGCGAGAAAAACGGAATGAATCCCACCGGATTTCTAATGGAATCTTGAGTTTCTTAGAAAAAACTCGAGTGGGTGTGGTTAACACCATTACTCTGGCGAGATGCAGGCCCTTAGAGCCAGGAACCAGTTTGAAACAGATTGGGGTGCCATCTTTAAAGGGTTCCCTGATGAGTGCCGCAGCCAAGTGACGTCAGGCTACATCTTGGAGGTCTCTGGGCTCTCCCGCCTTACAGTCATCGCTGGCAGATGCCCCCTCATACCTCCCCGACAGTCATCGCCGACAGATTCCCCTCCCACCACCACATCAACAGTCATCGGCAGCAGAACCACCCCCCACCCAATGTCGTTCTCCCCGACGCCCACCACACATATATGTACTCACTCCATGGGGTTCCCTTTAGGATCCTGCCCTAGCACAGATTACAACTCTCCCTGGAAGGATCGCCTCGACTGCCTCACCCATGGCGAGGCCTGGTGTAAATTGGACAGGCGTGACATCACATTAGCATCAGGTCAAGATTCTGTGAGGGGGGTGCCGGGGAGGTCTGGAGAGAGAATGCTCAGTAATGACACGGTAATGTATTAAAGTAAGGTTCTCAGGCTCCTGCGGCACAATTCTCAGTGCTACCTTTCTCTGGAGAGGAAGTGGGATCATTCCAAAACCCGACCATGCCGAAGAGAATCCCATTTTTTGATTCTCTCTGGACTTTGAGCCCACACCGAGTTTCTCATGGACAGAAAGAGAGAGAGCTTAAAATAACCCAGAACACAGGGAGGGGCGATTCTCCCATATAGGGCCCAAGTGTTTGCGCCGTCATGAACGCCGTCGCGTTTCATGATGGCATAATCCAGGCCCGAGCACGACGGATTCTCGCCCCCACAGGGGTCCAGCACTGTGCTGGAGTGGTTCACACTGCTCCAGTCTCCTTATGTGGCGCCAAATGGGTGCGGCGCCAACCCGCGCATGCGCAGTTGGGCCGCGCCAACCTGCGCATGCGCAGGGGACTTCTTACGTGCACCGGCCCCGACCCAACATGGGGTCGGTGTTCATGGGCCGGCTGCATCAGAAAGTAGGCCCGGGGGGGAGGGGGGGGGGGGGGAGAGGCCAGCCTGCCGATCGGTGGGCCCCGATCGCGGGCAAGATCCCATCGGAAGAACCCCCCCAAAAGGGACCAGGGGTGAACGGCGCCGACAGGACTCTGTCGTATACTCGGGTCCGCTCGGCCCATTCGGGCCGGAGAATCGGCAGCCCCGCTGATTCCAGCGGCCCGCGGCCAGCGGCGCGCCAAATGTGCCGGCACAAATGCCGATGATTCTCCGCACCTTGGAGAATCGTGCGCCAGCATCGGGGCATCGTGGCGCGGTTGTGGCGATTCTCCGGCCCAGCGTGGGGCTCGGAGAATCGCCCCCAGGGTGTTCGGAGTTGAAGAGACAATTGCATTAACTAGATTTAAAACTGGACAGCAGATTTCAGAGGTAGATGAAACATTTGATGTAATTTTAATACAGTCCGGGAATCGATAGTTAAAGCAATTATAAACAGTTTGCACAACCGTTAAGACAAAGAAATTCTAAATTCTAAAGAGGTTGCTGTTAACTCCTGAACTGGATTCACTGTTAAAAGTGGAGCAGAAGCTTTATTTAAAACTGTCATTTAGAAAACCTGGTTTGGATTTCAGAATGCAAACCACACACGGAAAGCATAATTATGAGTGAAGATTTGGAAACATGTTTTTTGGAGTGGAGTCTGGAAGCTCCCATGTGATAATCATTTGGGAGGATTCTGAGGAGACATACACAAACTTTCACTTGGGGCTCAGAATGGAGAGTAACCTTGTGTGCTTAAAAGTGACTTCTTGTGTTAATAAGACCACTGTAGCTTAAGATGTATTTTAGAATCCATGTTCATCTTTAAAATGTGTTTGTGAAGCTAAGGGGGAGTATTAAAATCCAATTTTTCCATGTTTAATAAATGTTTTTTTCTGCTGTTGAAACCAATTAGCAGCCCTGTGACTTTGTTCCTCCACATTAAGGAAATACAGGTTATGCAGCGGGTCCCCCAGTTGGCAAGATCCTCTGCTTCGCCAACAGTATACCCACGGGATTCCTGATGACGTGAAATGGCCACACTGGAAAACCCCATTGGACGGCTGCTAGAACAGAGGATCCCGCTGCTGACGGGGCGCACCACACCGGAAAACAGAGAATCCCGGCCATGGTCTTTTGAGCCAGGTTTCTATTCTATGATCTTCCCTCCAGTTATAACATGAACTGGGATCGTAACACTCATACGCACCATCTACCAGCTAGGCAGGGTCAGCAGCATGCAGTTGATTTGTTACATGGTGAAATACATATCAACAGTGAGCAGCACCAAATGATGGCGGTAGGGACAGAAGTGGAGAGCCCCAGTGAGACAGCACAGGACATTCCAAGCATGGCTCAGCTGGGCACAAATGTTGAGTCTTAGGCATTAGCCAAGAGGTTTGTTCTGGAGCACTGGCAGAAAATTCAGAGATGTTCTGTCCGCATTTCCAGATGATCTCAACATACTTGAAGAGATTGGACAGGTCTGTCTCTCCCATGAGTACTGGCCCCTTGAAAGAGTGACCTTCTGAAGGGCCATGTGACCCGCTTATCCAATCGGTAGCTAACGTGTGGGATCACCTGAGCAGAGCTTGGCTTTTTTCTGAGTTGCTCAAACTGTCTACATTGTGGCTGCACTACTCTATAAATAGCATGTTGATGAATAAACATTTGTTGTTTGTACCTAACTGATGAAGCCATTTGGCGATGAGGTAAAATAATCAGCAAATGTGTTTGCAAAATTGTCCGCTCAGAACCTGGACCAGTCAAAGTCAAGCTTGCGAAGTATAAGAGATTTCAGAAATGTCTATATTTGGTAGAATGGACTTCTTTGATGCCTCTGTTGAAGAGTGGGTGTGATATAGGGCTGTTTAGCACAGGGCTAAATCGCTGGCTTTGAAAGCAGACCAAGGCAGGCCAGCAGCATGGTTCAATTCCCATACCAGCCTCCCTGAACAGGCGTCGGAATGTTGCGACTAGGGGCTTTTCACAGTAACTTCATTTTAAGCCTACTTGTGACAATAAGCCATTTTCATTTCATTTCATATATTAAGCAATTAGAATTTTTCTTTGGAATAAATGTAGTTAAGGAGGAGGGGAAGAAGAAAACAATATTGTTAAGTGCATGGGAGGTCCAAATCTATAATTTAATGCATAATATTACATCCCCAAATGCAAGCTGCTTTATTGAAATCATGGATTTGGTAAAAATGCACCATCATGCAAAGCCCTCCGTGATTTTGCCACAATTTAAATTCATTTCCATGCAGAGAACTCCAGGGGAGACGATTGTAACCTGTACGGCAAGGCTCAGAAAAATTGCAGAACACAATCAGGATAACATTGAATGATATGCTGAGGGATTGCTTGGTTTATGGAGTCATGCTGCTGGATCGCTTGGTTTGTGGAGTCAATGATGAGGACATACAGAGGAAGTTGCTGGCAGGAACCGAGATAAAAAATTTTTTAAAGCATTGGGTGGAGCGTAAGCACTGGCGAATTCTGTGAAGGGCACCCAGGACCTTCAGAGTGCACAGAATGGTGTGGTCTACTAGTTAGGGTGGGAAACTGTAGACAGCAGTAGTGCCAAAGCAAAGACACCAGTCTAAACTGTGAAACAAATACAGAAGCTGATAGAGTTAGAAGATTTAGGACAATGAATCAACAGCCTAGGTTCAGTACAGAATATTACAGATGTGGGGAAAATCATTCTCCAGAGATTTGCAAATTCAAGGAAGCGGATCATTGGATATGAGCCATGTAAATCAAGAGTTGGAGTTGGATGATGCTTCCAGAGGCCATGTGTCTATTAACAACTATAAAGGATATATCATACATACCCTTTCCCTTCAGTGTTTCATCAGCTTGCGCCATATTTCAAAGAACCATGGAAAGTTTATTACAGGGCTTGCCGCATATCATTGTGTATTTGGATGATTTATTGATTACTGATGCAACCGAAGAACAACAGTTGGCTCATCTAGAAGAATTAATGAGAAGATTTAAGGAGGCAGGAATTTGCCTAAAAAGAGAAAAATGCACTTTCCAGGCCCGCAATGTAGTTTAAATCGGTTACTGTGTGGATGCTCAGGGATTACATCCTATGGAGAACTAAGCAAGGGCAATAAAGGAGACACCAGCCCCTAGAAATACCTCAGAGCTTAAATCATTCCTGGGGATGGTCAGTTACTATGGTTGTGTCCTTCCAAATCTGTCAACACTGTTGGCTCCTTTACATGTGTTACTGAAGAAACTCCAGAGATGATTCCGGAAAGCACCACAGAAATAAGCATTCAATAAGGTCAAGCAACTACTGCATTCATCTTGCTGACTGATACATTTTGACCCATTCATTCAAGAAGTTAGTACTAATGTGTGATGCTTCCCCATATGGCTTTGGGGCACTTTTATCTCACACAATGAATGATGGGTCTGAGAGGATTATTTCATATTTGTCCAACACCCTTTCAGGAACTGAGAAAGGTTATTCACAGATAAAACAAGAAGGATTGTCTGTTGTGTACAGAGTGAGAAAATTCCACCAGTATGTCTACGAAGAAATCATGATGTTAATGAACTTCCCAGACACTTTGGCAGTGCCATCACAACAAATAGAATTGTGGACAAGCAGAGACCCTCTGTTATCGAGGATGAGACACAAAATATTAATAGGTTGGCAGAATGAGAGGGTTTCGGAAGACATGAAGCCACACCACATTAGGAAAGGTGAGCTAAATTGTGAGGATGGCATCATCCTATGGGAAGCGAGAATAACTGTCCCTGTGCCAGGAAGGGAATCACTCATTGCAGAGTTCTATTGTGCCCATCCGTGCATGTCAAAAAGGAAGATGCATGCCAGAAGCAATGTTTGGTGGCCAGGCATCAATGGCGATATAGAGAGATTAGTGAAGCACTGTAATTAGTGCCAGTTACAGCACACGTTACCTGCTAGAGTCCCTTTACACTCTTGGGAATGACCAGCCATGGGTGCGAGTCCACATAGATTATGTAGGATCCTTTATTGGCAAGGTGTTTCTACTATAGGTAGATGCCCACCCCAAATGCCTGGAAGTATTTGAGATAGGTCCAACAACTGCACATGCCACAGTTGAGAAGCTTCGCGGGTGCTTTGCGTTCCACGAGTTACCTGAAGTAGTCATATCAAATAACAAAGTGGCTTTTATAATCGGCGAATTTCAAAGTTTCATGTTTCCCAATGGGGTAAAGCACATCAGAACTGCACCATATCATCCCTCATCCATTGGACTGGCTGAGCGAGCTGTCCAGACTTTGAGGGCCGGCTTAAAGAAACAACCAGTGCATCTTTGGAAACAAAAGTAGCTTGGTTCCTCTTAGCGAACAGGACCACCATGCACTCGACCACAGGTATATCTCCAGCAGAACTATTGATGGTGTGATGTTTAAAGATCAGGCTAAGCCTGGTATTCCCAAATTTAGCAGGGTTGGTAGAGGCAAGACAGTACTACCAGAAGTGGAACAATGATTGAACTAAGATACATAATCGTTCGAAATAGATGACCCAGTTTATGTGAGAAATTTCGGGAATGGCCCAAGTTGGGTTACAGGAATTGTTGTAACCGAGGCACGCCCATTATCTTACAAATTGAGGGTACAAGACAGGATTTTGAGGAAACATGTGGACCGCCTGCATGGTCTGGAATCATCCCGGAAGCCAGTGTTGCAGCCTGATTCATTGTTGCCAGCTCCAGGTGTTGTCGGTTGCCCGAGAAGTGTAATTTCCAATCTGCCTGTGACAGGCGAGAGTATTGTTATAGCTGAAACAGAGATGGCTGAAGCATCTGTACCAGAGGCGAAACCTCGTGATAATTTCTAGAGAAAGTAACCCAACTGAAACACCCCAGTCAGTGAAGTTATGTGACTCTACGAGGAAGGAGAATCCACCAGAGAAATTGAGTTTTTGACAGACTGATTAAAAATATTTATTGTCATAAATTATGGGGAACTGTACAAGTTAATTATCATTCTGTATTTAAGGAACTTAGAGGGGAAGGGGTGTAATAGCTGGCCCCTTTAGGAGGCGATCTTATGAAGGGTCATGGGACCTGCATGTCCAACTGATCGCTAGCACAGAGAATCGCTGAGCAGAGTGTGGGCTTTTTCTCAGTTTGATTCAGGAGGCAGACTGGCAGCATCGAGGCTGCACTACTCTGCAAACAGCATGTTGTATAAATAAACATTCATTGTTTGTACCTAACCGGCAGCGCCAAGTAACTACAAGTACCATGTTGTCTCAGGCCTTTGTCCTGATATTTACATCAATGAAAAAGGAGTGCCCACATGCATGCTGGCACTCACCAATGGAAAGCCCACTGTTTGTCACAGTCTGTAGGATGAGCAAAAGATTTGTCTATGCCAGATAACATCTCACTGAATTACAGGACGTGCTCTCTATGCCTTGGTATAACAGGGCAGTGCGAGTGGGGCATGAGAAGGAAAATGGAAAAAAGGGCAAAAGAAAATGAGGACACTGGGCAAGATGCTTCCTCTTCTCATCCCTTGACCCCCACACCCCCTCCCCACACCCTCTTAGATCCCCATATGCTGCCTCCTGTCCCAATGGCCAGGTCTGACCCTGCACAGGTGCAGTTGAGGCAATTTTTGAAGAGGCCCTCTTGTGGACTTTAAAAATCCAGAAGACATCAGCCACAGGCATCTGAGCTGTCAGAGCAGGATATGAGGCCTCAGGGTGTGGCAGCACCACATAGAAGCAATAGGAAAGGGAAGACAACTAATTTGCAGTTTCACAAGGGCAAATCACGTCAATGTCTAAAAGTCTGTCATTGTGTTCGTATTATTGTTATGTACCACAAATTTTAATTGAGGGGTGAGGTGGCCTTGCCAGGGATGCACATCAACGTGAAGGCTAATTTAAAAAAACAGTTGCAGAGATTGCTTCCATGCTGCTATGAAAGCAGAAAGCAGGAAATACAAATCAAAGTAAAAGAAGTCCAAGGTAGCAGGAATGACCCCCAAAGTCTTGAGAATCATCTCCAAAGCAGTGAAAGCTGCAATCTCAGATCAAATCCTGTGAGCAAAAGCTTGGAAGAAGCTGTCCTGTGGTTCAGTGTTTATTGGCTTTCTGGCCTAGGTCAATGTCCCCATCCATCCCTGCTGAGCTCTCGTCAGGGTGACCCCGGCAAGTTTCAGACAGTCCAACAAAGCAGTGCACTGGCTGTTAAAGCTAGAATCTCGGGTTAAATCTTCAGTCAGTTGGCTCACTGCAGTTGGCTCTGTGCACATTTAAATGGACAGAACGTATAGTTCCAGTGGTTTCCTGTTCATTCTGAAATGCAGCAGTCAGCAGCTTCCTAACACGCCAGCATTTTGTGATGTTGTAACCCATCCCATGGACACTGACACCCACCCACCACTGTAAGTTAAATTTTCACCTGAGCACCCCCCACCCACCCCCGCCATCATCACTCCCCTCCATTTCTTATTCTGGACAATAATTCTCGTTTTTGAACAATCTGCAAAATGCCCACAGGCTTTTGCAGTTAAACAAGGTTATAAAATTTATCATAAAGTTTGCAGCATTATAATTACTGTCAAAGGGGGAGGTTAAATTATAATCTATGTTGTAGCGGTCTCAATGACAATTATCCTTTGTTAAATCAGGACTAATGCTATGAGGTAAATGAGGCATTGGCACTTGTGGTAGCAAACACTGCTTCTTTTCCTCAGGCTGCCATACGGAAGCACAATGAGAGCAATCTATACTTTTGAGTACGTGGGCACTTTTCTGTTTGAACTGCACAGCAAAGTGGCACGCCTGACTCGGGAAATTTAAGCAGCATGATCGAGACGGACCAATTGGGACAATTACATAATCACTTTGTGCCTCCAAGTAGCATGCTTTTCTTGTCTAGTTCATTTTTTTTGCAACAAAGTTTCTTGAATGATCTTGGATGGCCAACCTCAAAAATGAATTACTGGGTGCCAGTGTGGCTGGTGTAGCACTTCATCAAAGAATGGCCCTGTGAAATTCCTGAGAGTGAATATAACGCACTAAATAAAACCAGCATCAATGTGGAGCTCACATGAATTCAGACTGCGTCACACAGTTTAGGTACAAATTCATCCAATATTCACTATGTCACATGACTTGTGAGTTTCACAACAGACTTATGCTAAGTGTCATCCATTGTAAGAACAAACTTAAAACCCCAATATATTTTATTTCCTTTATCGAACATATTTTCTTGAATGTATTTATTTCAACACTTTTGCTTCTTTTCTGTTTTGTCTGATGTCGGTAAGTAACATCTATTTTTGGAGATAAAACAAATAACTCACCAGGTCGGGCAACTTCCTACATTTTATCTTCTTGGGTATCCTTTTGTATGTGAAATGGTTTTATCATCTGGTTATAATTTTCTCAATATTTATTGACTGGATTTTCCGGCCCCCATACTGTCAGGCTTTGTCAGTGGTGGGACTGGAACATCACGGCATATCCATGTACAGTTCATAGTGTGAAATATTAAATTAAATGAACAGAAAATTTGGATATATTCCATTGCCATGATACAAACTCGTTGACAGATTCACCAAGAGACCTCTCTGCCATATCTTTGAAGGATTACAGACGGGGCGGGCTAAAGTATTGGACCACAAATGCCACGGATTGGCCGAGCGATTGCGTATCTGGCAACACTGGGTACCTGAGACTCCGATCACCCCGCTCCGCAGGCCGTCAATAGTGTGACTGTCTGGCAGGCATTCTCCATGATGTTGTTGGCTCAAAAGAAGTAACACATCCTTTCTGCGTATTGGTTCCAGTCTTCAACACCAGCGTCAAATCACAGAATCACAGAAATTACAGCGCAGAAGGAGGCCATTTGGCCTATTGAGTCTGCACCGGCCCTTGGAAAGAGCACCCTACCCAGGCCCACACCTCCACCCTATCCCCACACTTTCACCCTAACCCCGTAATCCCACCTTACCTTTTTTGGACACGAAAGGCAATTTAACATAGCCAATCCACCTACCCCTGCACATCTTTGGAGGGAGGAAACCGGAGCACCTGGAGGAAACCCACGCAGACACGGGGAGAACGTGCAGACTCCGCACAGACAGTGACCCAAGCCAGGAATCGAACCTGGGACCCTGGCACTGTGAAGCCATTGTGCTAACCACTAGGCTACCGTGCTGGCCTAATGCATCTAAACATCCAAACAGGGGCATGGTGAATCAAATAAATCCAAACCCGAGTCCAGAGTATCAGCAAGGTGGCTCAGTTGAGTAGGTCGCAGCGTCGTCAGCAAACCAGTTTACTCCTCGATGCCTGTTAACTAAGGTGGAAGCCCACAGAGTGGAGAGCCAATTATTGACATTGTTAGAAAATTGGTTGAGTGGCAGGTGACAGTGAGTGGAGATAATGGGTAAATACGCATGCAGGGGGTGACTAGTGGAGTACCACAGGGATTTGTGCTGGAGCCTCAATTAATCACACTATTCATTAATGACCTGGACGATGGCACAGAAAGTCATAGATCCAAATTTGCTGATGATATAAAGTTGGGTGGCATTGTAGGCAGCCGAGATGTTAGCATAAAATTACAAGGAGATATTGACAGATTAGGTGAGAGTGCAAAATTGTGGCAGATGGAATTTAATGTAACCAAGTGTAAGGTTATCCATTTTGGATGATAAAAGGATCGAGTAGAGTACTTTCTAATTGGAAAGAGGTTGGTTATGCATCTCTTCCTCAATTGCACGGAAGTTGTCTATTACTCAATTACTCTATTACTCTATCAGAGGCCGCCTTCTTAGGCATGTTTGGAGAGTTTTTTTAAAATACATATGACGAAAAATTTAAATTTGTGGGGGTGGGGGGGGGGGAACTAAAAGGCAAACAGATCCTGCAACAGCAAATTGTGCAGACAGCCCCGAATGCTATACAACTACCTTGTTACAATACAACTATGGGGTGGAGTGGATGTCGAAATGCACTTGCGGTTCAGGTGCGTATGTCCTTAAAATGCCAGGGACAAGTGCAGAAAATAATCAAAAAGGCTAATGAAATGCTAGACTTTATATCGATAGGATTGGAGTAGAAAGACTCAAATTATGCTGCAGCTATACAAAATCCAGGTTAGGCCCCACTTGGAGTACTGTGAGCAGTTCTGGGCACCACACATTAGGAAGGATACTTTGGCCTCAGAGGGAGTGTAATGTAGGTTTACAAAAATGATATCTGGGTTACAGGGGTTGAGATATAGGGAGAGATTACTCAAATTAGACCTATTTTCGCTAATATTTAGATGGTTAAGGAGTGATCTGATCGAAGTGTTCAAGATATTAACAGGGTGGGCAGCACGGTGGCCTAGTGGTTAGCACAACCGCCTCACGGCGCTGAGGTCCCAGGTTCGATCCCGGCTCTGGGTCACTGTCCGTGTGGAGTTTGCACGTTCTCCCCGTGTCTGTGTGGGTTTCACCCCCACAACCCAAAAATGTGCAAAGCAGGTGGATTGGCCATGCTAAATTGCCCCTTAATTGGAAAAAAATAATTGGCTAATCTAAATTTTTTTAAAAAGATATTAACAGGGAAAGATAGGTGTCATGTGAGCGTCCCTTTAAGAAAGGTTTAGTCTCTTATCGTGTGGCTTATAGCACATTGGGCTGTGGCTGTCAGGTGAGAGTTTTATTTTAGGTTTCAGTATGACTGCTTTTGGACTGCAGAAGAAAAAAGAAGTATTTTCCTTGCTTTTCTCCATTTTAATTTTAAAAGCTGTTCCAGCATTGGGTGTGGCTAACTGCCTTGGTAACTTTAAAGGTATAGGGTGGGATTCTCCACTACCCGGCAGGGTGGGTGGTCCCGGCGCCGAAGAGTGGCATGAACCATTCGGCATCAGGCCACCCAGAAGGTGCGAAATCCTCCGATTCTTCAGTAGCTAGGCCGGCGCCGGCGGGGTTGGCGCCGCGCTAACCGGCGCGGAAGGGACTTGGCACCGTGCCAACTGGTGCCGAAGGGCCTCTGCCGGCCGGCGCGAGTTGGTACATGCATGGGAGCGCCAGTGTATGCTGGCAACATCCCAGCGCATTCGCAGGGGGGTTCGTCTCCGCACCGGCCTTGGCGGAGGTTGACAGCAGCCTGTGCGGAGGGAAAGAGTGCCCACACGGCACAGGCCCACCCGCGGATCGGTGGGCCCCGATCGCGGGCCAGGCAACTGTGGGGCCACCCCTTGGGTCCAGATCCCCCCGCGCCCCCCCCCCCCCAAGGACTCCGGAGGCCACCCGCAGAGCCAGTAAGTACCAGGTCTAATTTACGCCGGCGGGACCGGCTTAAAACGGGGGGCCGTCGGATCATCGCGGGCTGGAGAATCGCCAGGGGGCCGATGCCAGCGGCCACCGACCAGAGCGGCACAATTCCTGCCCCCGCCAAAACCCCAGCGCCGGAGAATTCAATGGCCGGCGGGGGCAGGATTCACGCCGCCCCCCTGCCGATTCTCCAGCCAGCGGGGGTCGGAGAATCCCGCCCATAGTTGCTTTCTGGAAGGAGTTTAAATCTGCTGTTGGAACTGGATCAGAATTTCAGGAAAAGGACCAGTCCCATTCAACTGAGAATACAGTGTGCTGGGCCACACCCTTGAAAAAGGTTTATTTTGGTTTATTGGATTTTGTTATTGAATTGGAACAGCTAAGGGGGAGATCATTTAATGTTATAGACATAGATTACAGTAGCTGTGTGGTGTCTTTATGTTTGTAATTGATAAAAATTCTTGCTGTGTATATATATATATATATATATATATATATATAAACTACATTCTTAGAATAAACCTCATGTGGCAGCATGGCAGCACAGTGGTGAGCATAGTTGCTTCACAGCTCCAGGATCAGAGGTTCAATTCCCAGCTTGGGTCACTGTCTGTGTGGAATCTGCATGTTCTCCCTGTATCTGCGTGGGTTACCCCCGGGTGTTCCCGTTTCCTCCCACAGTCCAAAGATGTGCAGGTTAGCTGGATTGACCATGATAAATGGCCCTCAGTGTCCAAAATGGTGAGGTGGGATTACTGGGCTATGGGTATATGGTGGAGGTGTGGACTTAAGGTGCTCTTTCCAAGGGCCGGTGCAGACTTGATTGGCCGAATGGCCTCCTCCTGCACTGTAAATGCTATGATTCTAAAACGCCTAGGAAGTCTGATGAATCACAACTGCAGTGAAGGCTTTTGTGCTCATCCTAGCCAAATTCAACATAAAGGTTGTAGGTCAGGTGAACTTCATAATACACTTTGGAGTTTCTAAGCCCTGGCCCATAACACAGGGTAGACAAAGATAAACTATTTCCACTGGTTGGAGATTCTAAAACCGGAGGACATAGTCTAAAATTTAGGGCTCGACCATCCAAGAGCGATGTTAGGAATAACTTCTCCACTCACAGGGTGGTAGAGGTTTGGAACTCCCACCCACAAACAGCAGCTGAAGCTAGATCAGTTGTTAATTTTAAATCAGAGATAGGTAGTTTTTTGTTGAGCAAAAATATTAACGGATAGAGGCTAAAGACAGGTCTATGGAATTAGATCCCAGATCAGCCATGATCTCATTGAATGGCGGGATGGGCTCAAGGGGCTGAATGGCCTACTCTTGTACCTAAATTCCTGTGTTCCTATTCCAGTTTAATAAGGACATGGGGAGTCCACACTGAGTAAAATAAAGAAACCAAGTTTATAAACCAAGATATATACACAGGCTGTAGATCCCCACTGGGTTCCTGTCTCGGTGCCTTATTGGCCGACCTTTTGTCCAGAGATTTATAGAGATTCCCACCCTTAGAGGGAGAGCTCATACTCCGGAAGGACCATAGGGAAGATAATCATTCCCACCCCATAGGCCTCGTGCGGGCTATTATACCCACCATTCACTGGAGATGCACACATGCCTATGATGCTGCAGCCGCAGCCTTTGGCCCAAAGCATTTTTTCTCCCTATTGCCAGCTGTTTTCCAACAGCTAATGCTGGAAAAGGAAAGTAAATTTGCTAATTATATAGCAATTGCAACACAAGCCACGGGAGTCAGTTGGCTGAGGCTGGTAAGATAGTACAGGAAGCAGGACTGAATACTTCAGCCCTTGAAATTTGACAGACTTGGAGGATTGATAAAGGCTGCTCATTAGTTGGTGAAAATTCAACAATTGGAATGCAGCCTTTTCCACTCTGGGAATATTATCAGTTGAGTTTGCAATAAAGGGTTTTGGCTGAAGCTCGGGGATCAAAGAAACAAATAGTCCTCATCTGGCTTGCAGGCTCTCTATTCTAGAACACAAAGCAGTGAACGAATTGAAGGATGCAACTTTATCAAGCTATGTTTGTAAAATCACTCCAGTCTTGTAATTAATTACTAGGATGCCAATAATGAAAGTTTTGCACCTTCATATGGAGTTCCTTTCTCTGCTCAAACAAATGAGTTAGCACATCTGTTAAAATAGCGAAGAGGAACTTGTGATTACATTAAGCTTTCATCTGCTGTTAACCTAGCGAGTCATTTTCAGGACTTCTAAAATTTATGGTCAAAGTTGGAAGTCATCAATTGACTAATTTCCGATTACATTTGGCTCAGTTCCAATTTTCTAAATGGACTGTAATTCAATGCTGACCTAAGTAATGAAATGACAGGCAGATAGGAAAACATGCAATGCTGTTTGATGTCAAACCTCCAAATGTTGCCATCTTTTCAACTTTGTTTACGCTAATGCAGCCCTGATGTGCAGAGTAGACATGTTGCATATTTCATGTATAAGTAATGTCTTGCATGTCATAGACATGTTGCCATCACCTTTCAATGGTCACCCTCGCCACAAATGCAAATGTCACACTTGCAACCAAATGGCTTATACTTTGCAATCTTACAGATAGAATATAGAATGTAACAATAGAATCTACCAGTCAAGATCTAACATGCACAAGAACTAATTACTCAAAAATAATTACCCAACAAAGCAATTAAATTGCTGTAAATATTCACATTTCTTTTTGCATTTGCTCGCTTAAGCAATGAAAGGAAAAACACAAGAAATACATTAAAATAATCTGCGATTCATAATACAATCGTAGCACTTTCATTTCTTCCTTCTGCACTGTAGGGACTCTTTGGATTTCTGTGCCTGAAAAGCTTCAAATAATGTTTTACCAGATGGATAGCCTTTTTCATGGGGTTAAACAGCAGTGACAATTCGGTCCCAAAACTGAAGAGGCTCAGCCAGGCCGTAAAACCCAATTTCCCAGAATGTACCATTGTCACTCACAGAATAGAATGGAGTCAGGTACAGGACACAGAAGTATATTTATAATTGATACTAATTCTGGTCATTTACAACACATACCCAGAATTTCCTGCATTTCTTTGGTGATGAAACAGGCCATAGGAATGACAGCAATAAAAGCTCTGGAAAGAATTGTTAAGTAGGGTGAAAACTTTAAAGATAACTGCATTTTTGTATGCAAATGTTAAAACAAAGTAGCGCATGAAGTTTAGAATTTTATCTGGCACAACTAGTTGATGGTTGTTTATTTATACAATATATGCACAAATGTATTTACTTAGGTAACAGATATGAGAGGAGCATGCGGTGAGTTACATAAAGACCATTATGTACATAATTATCTTAGAATTTTATCTAAAATTTATTATAACAAGGATAAATTTATTTTATATAGCATATTTAATGCAATTAGACATTCCAAGGTGCTCCACAAGAGCATTATCAAATAAAATTTAATAATGAGCCGCAGAGGAGATACCAGATGAAAGAGGTAGGTTTTAAGGAGTGTCTTAAGCAGAAAGAGAGAGGTAGCGAGGCAGAGAGCTTTAGGGAGGGAATTCCAAAGCTTATGGTCTAGGTAGCTTAAGCATGGCTGAGGATGGTGGAGCGATTACAGTCAAGGAGAGCGAGGGAACATGGTGGCGCAGTGGGTTAGCCCTGCTGCCTCACGGCGCCGAGATCCCAGTTTCAAACCCGGCTCTGGGTCACTGTCCGTGTGGAGTTTGCACATTCTCCCAGTGTTTGCATGGATTTCGCCCCCACAGTCCAAAGATGTGCAGGCTAGGTGGATTGGCCATGCTAAATTGCCCCTTAATAGGAAAAAATGAATTGGGGACTCTAAATTTATTTTAAAAAAGGATGAGCGAGCGACAAGAATTTGAACAGCCAGAGGTTAGTAATGCGAGAGGAGGTTACTGAGGTAGGACGAGTTGGTATCATGGAAGGATTTGAAAACAAGGATGAGAATTTTAAAATGGAATCATTCCTGGACCATGAGCCAATGTTGTTCAGTGAGCACCAGCGTGATGGGTGAACAGAACCTGGTGTGACTTTGGACATGGCAGCAGGATTTTGAATGAATTTCAGTCTATAGAGAATAGAAGTAAGGAGGCAGACTAGGAGTGCTTTGGAAATGAAACCGACAAAGGCACGGAGAAGAGTTTCAGCAGCAGATGAGCTGAGGCAGGGACAAATCGGGCGAGAGGAAGAAGCAGGTGGTCCCGATGATAGAGCATATCCGAGGCTGGAAGTTCATCTTGGGGTGAACAGCCTCAGGCAGTTTCCAGGGAGAAGGATGGAGTCAGTGGTAAGGGAACAGATTTTGTGTTTAGGGCCAAAGACAATGCAATTTGATTTCCCCAATATTTAGTTGAGGAGATTTCCATTCTTCAAGTGCCAGATGATGGATAAGCAGTGTGAAAAAATAGCAACAGTGAAAAGGTTGAGAGGTGCAAGTTACAAGTTACTCTCCAGCATCCAGACTTGTAAATAATTGCTGCTCCTTCACTAACACTGGGTAAAAAACCCAAAAGCTCCTCCCTCACAGCACTGAACTGCAGCAATTCAAGGCCGCAGCTCACCACCGCCTTCTCAAGGGGAACTAGAGACGAGGAATAAATGATGGCTTTGCCAGCAATGCTCACATCCCATGAATGAATTTTTAAAAATCACCATCAGTAACAGTACTGCAGCTATACAATTGGAGTCTGGGTTCATTTACAATTTCCATAGTACTTCCGAATGAAAATATAACAATTTGACAAATCCAAGACTTTAAAATAAAAACAGAATTACAACTGCAAGTCTTTGTCCATCGATTTCTTCCCTTCTAAAATCCTTTGCCTGAAAACTACATTTGGACTTGACTCTCCCTGAGCAATACCAAAGTAGACAAACTACTACATATAATTTATCACACATAATCCTTCATACATAATCTATCATCAATAGCCTATTACAGAAAATCCATCAGACATAACCTATCATAAATAATCCGCACTGCATAATCTATAAGGGGATGACAAAAATAATACCAAGGTTGAGAAATTAGAGTATTGAAGATGGACTTGATGTATTGGAACTATTTACACTGGAACAGAAAAAAGGAGATTTAAAATGATGGAGAGGTAAGGTAGGGCAAATAGGGAAATACTATTTTCTTCCACTTGGAAGTTAGTAGGAAAAGAATCATCAATCTGAAACTGTGACTACGTTTCTTTGCACAGAGGGAGTAGTTAAGTTGGAGGAGATCGTATTTTAAGGGCAGACAATCAGAATTTGAAGCAGTGGTTGATAGAGAGAAAAATGGACAATGTGAGATTGCATTGTTAGTTTGCATTGATCCAGCAAGCAGATATAGTGAGCCAACTGGAAAACATCTGTGCTGTAAATTTCTGTGAACAAACTTACTGACGGGATTGCGCACAATTAAAAGTTGATATTTTTATCTGTATGAATCCATCACAATGAGTCATTTTATTTATGTGACATTTTACTTTCCCCTGAATGCTGCTCAATATAATGACTTTGCACGTTCTTTATTTCTTGAACACTAAGTGATCCCATTGGTAATGTGGTGATATGCCTCTGCACAGTTCTGCATATAGTTAGCAATGCGACCTCCAACCAGCTGGTGGTGATAATGATCCACCAGGTGACCCAGCACACTGGCAGTTGGTAGTACGATGTACAAGAAGACAGTCGCACTTAGAGTAGCTCCGGAGAATTCACTGAATTAATTTAGTAGCTATCGTCTGTATAGTAGTTTCTTAGTTATCTTTTCCACGCATTTATTAATAAATTTATAGTTAAACAACTATATGTTCTGTGTCCATCATTACAATGGTTACAACACAGAACACAAGTAACAATTAAAGTTCTGATAAAAACTAGCTTTGTGTCCCTGTGAATTTAAATATCCTGTACAATATACATACATTGCTAGATGCCAGAGATATCCAAAGCCTAATATACAGTTACCATCAACATTCCTTTCATGCAGAGATCTAGCATCCTGTACTGAATTTAAAAAAGTAATTGTGGGATTTTCTGGCTGATCCATGGCGGGACACGTTACATACGTGAACGTAAAAGGTGCCATTCCAGCCAAAACTCCATTCACTTTCAACGGCAGCAGAAAATCCCAGCTGCGAAGGAGGGTGGAATGTTTTAGCTATGTCAAGTAGCATAAATTTATGCCTATACTTACGATTAGTTATCTCGGGCGGGATTCTCCGGCTGTGTCCACCTGGCGACCGGAGAATCCCGCCCAAGGTCAATGGAGTTTTCCACTGCATGTGGATCGCCCGTGGCGATCATGCGGCAAGCAGGGCGGGAGAATCCAGCCCAGAGTTATTGCATTGTACAGTACCAGAATTCTCAAAACTCACAATAAATATGAATGAGAAAATGTATTTTTTTCTGCTTACTGGAAAATATCATTCACATACCAAAGATAGAGAAATTGTGTAAGGATACGCCCTCTATTAGACTATGGATGGTTTTAAATGCTCTCAACGAAGGCAGTTTTAATGGCGGGGCATTTAATCAGGTGGGAGAGTGGCAGGTGGGGTGCAGCTGCTTTCTTTCTGTGAAGTTCATGGCGGATAGCCTCATGGACACCTTTCCTGCTCCTCCAGCAAATACCAGGCCTTTGAACAGGCAATTAATTCACACTTAAGTGCCTCATCCCAGCACCTCTAGTATTCACAAAACAGTGGGCTCGTAATAGGGGTACATGACAAGCAAAGCCTGTTGGGGTCACTTGCGGGCTTCCAGGAATTTTTATTTTTTAAAAGGCACGCTGACTGATTAAGAGGTCTGGCATCAGGAAGGGGGAGACTCACTGAGTGTCACTGCCTGCCCTTGCTGCTGACCCCTCTCATCCTACCATGCATTCCTCTCCCACCATCATTCTTCAGTCACCAGAATCCAGTGACGATTTTCAACCTCGGGTGGGTATTGCACTGGGAACAGACAACGCTTCCCCAGTGGTGCTGCCACTCAGTGATCTGCCCACCTCTGATTTGCTGCCAGCTCTCGGCAGGTGAGACTTCTGCCCCGCAGTCCTTTATCGTGGCAAACGCCCTCTATAATAGTCCAGTTATTTGCCTGAGTGACACTTAATATGGTGGGCTTTACCAAAAAGAGGCGACACGCAATTATCCAGCCAGGGTCTGTGACCTCCATCATCTCCAGTACTGCCCTATGGCTCAGGTTATAAACAATTAAATAGGTTGATTTAACATTAAACAGGCAAATGAACAATACTCAGCAAAAATAGTGCATTTACAAGAAATATAACTTCACTGTTCCTCTTCAAATATCAGGGCGTCTCAACATCCGCAATTCTCCGGTCGATGCAAATCAATTTTCCCGCCGGCAGCGCAGTCCCACCAGCAGGTTTTGTGTCAGCATATAGTTAGCAATGCGATCTCCAACCAGCTGGTGGTGATAATGAAGGTGATAATCCACCAGCAGTGTCAGGTGGTTACAATGGGAAATTCCACTGACAATTGGCAGGAAGATAGAATCCCACCTCCAGAGAATGGCACGCAGCTGAGAAACACGCGGCAGGCAGACCGGAGAATCCCACCAAACATAAAATTCATCCTTGGAACATGGGCCTAAATATTCCGGTCCCATCACTGCAGGAATCATCTTAGGTAGGATGGAGAATTTAATTTGACCAGCAAAACATCGGACATGAATTTCTGGACCAGCGGCGGCTGGGAGCAGAAAATCCTACCCATGGTCATTGCTCACGGAGCCACCAAATTAGTTTTGTCTCCATTTTAATTCAGATTGACTGCTTGCCAAAGATATACTGAAACAACTAAAAGACATTCGACAATTGGATCATATATAATCACATTAGGCATTGAGGAACAAATGGACGTCAGGTGAGCAAGGGAATATAACATTCTGGCCCAGAGTTCTGACACAGTAGCATCAATGGGTATAAAACTGCACAAACCTAGACTGAAGGAAGATGCAGTTATACTGCAAAGCTTGAATCCTAAACAAGGACTTTGTCGTGGAACAAGATTGGTGGCTGTAGGAGGCGGTTTTCTTCAATAACAAAATAGGGTGCTTATTTCTCAAATAATATTGAGTCCAGTGTACTGATATCATATTCGGGCTCTGGATGTCTTCGATTGAAGCGAGTTAGAAACAATGTTGTTAAAAACTAGTGACCATTTATTGACTATTTACACAGAAAGGCTTTAGCAGGACTCCATTAAAACCTTCTACCCTCAAGTTCCAGTTACATGCGAGTTGACAACACTGATGATGCACTGTAGCCATTAGCATAATCGCTAGTAATTTTTATACTACAATCAGATGTAAGCCTGTCTTTTCAATTCAGGAGAAAACAGTTATCAACTTGATGATAAACAGGTCACAATAAAAGGCCAGACACTTACAATTCTTATATTCCTTATATTACAATACACTTATATTCCTAGGCCTGCTTTAACACATGGTCAGCTTTATGTAGCTTTTTTCAGAGTGAGAAGCAATCATTCTTTTAAAGTCTTTGACAAAAGAAAATAAGTCCTATTTTGAAAAAGTAGCATTGCAATAAAGATAATAATTTGACTGCAAATGTTTTAAAGCTCACTGCTAGTTCTCTAAACATCTTTTCACATTCCCAAATTTATTTTATACTGATGTTTTAGACATATGTTAAAAATTAAAGTTTAAATAGTTCCTTTACTGACATGTATGGAGAAACTAAATTTTCTTGTACTGAATTTTGATTCCAAATACCTTGTCCCTTCATCTGGCACCAATACTTCAAGAATGTTAATATAATTATTAACAGTTTATTGATTAGTATCTCACTGTAGGACTATGCATTCCATTCAATTTGAGCCAGTGCAGACAGATTGTAATGGTCTAGTCTGTCTTTGATGCATTCATTGTAAATCTCATTTTTATTCGGCTCATTGTAAAATCAAACAAAACAGTTTTATGAATGAGGGTTATGTGCAGCATTTGGATTAATACCAAAGTAGATTTTAAATCTGTAATGTGTCAGATAGTATACACTATATGAAACTGATTTCATTCCCTGACTGTCTTCCCTTTGGAGTATTTCACAATCCTGAATACCTGAGAGAAGATGGCATTGTTGATCATTTATTTACTCTTCCATTTTAAAAAATCTCCCTGCCTTATTGATGTGCTGTCAACCTCCTCGAAAGGAAATTGAAAGCACAATTTCGGACATTGAATTCCCCCATCAAACTCAATGATAGATGTTTTAAAAAATGATGGATGTGTGGTTCCTACTTGTCAATTTCAAACCCAATTCGTAAATTTAAATTGAGGTAATCAAAAGAAGACAACTTTACTAGTTTTCAAAATAAGAGCACACATTTATGAAAAGCAGTTCAAAGCTTTTTGCTTCTGAAAATAAATTACATTAATAAAGCTCACATAAGGACTTATGAATTAGGAACAGGAATGAGCCACAGGAATGAGCCATTCAGCCCTAAGCCTGCTCTCCCACTTAATAAGATCATGACTGATTTGACTGTGGCTTCCACTCGATTTTCCAGTCTATCCTTTGACCCCCTTCAATCAATTTAATTCCCACCCTTGTGACACTCATTTTGAATCACTACTCTACTGCAGTCTGCCAAGTGAAATACGGATGAAAGAATATTGCTATCCATACAAAAAAAGATACACTGGGCGGGATTCTCATAATGACCCATTTGCATCTATTTAGCGGGTCTGGTGCCCAATGCTCTGCCCTCCCGTGTTTCTCCAGTCTCCGGAGCCGGGAAGCATGTGGGCAAGGTTCACTTGTACTTGTGACCCTGATGTGGTGGATCTCGCAATGAGCCAGGGGGCAACCGTAGCCCACCCCATCCCCACACAGGAAATCAGCCCCCCCACACCTTACAGCAGCCCCCAACCCCCGGACTGCCTGGGGGAGGTGGGGGGGGGGGGGGGGGGGGAAGAGAGAAGCACCATCTCCAAAAATGGAGGTGACCCAACCTACCTCCCCCAGGAACCCCTGTAATAGGGAGATACCCCAAATGGACTCTGTAATAGGGGGACCCCCTCATTATGACTGCCTCTAGGGACCCCTGTAATAGGAGATCCCCCCCCCCCTACAAGGACCCATGATAGGGGGACACTCCGCAGGGACCCCTGTAATAGGGAGAACCCCCACCTCCCAACAGGGTCTTCCTGCCTAAAGGAACCCCCCCCCCCCAAAGACCATCCCTCCCCCACAGAAAAGGGAGCCCTGTCTGGAAGCTAGAGAACAGTGCAGACATGGGCTTGAGAAGCATTACAGCTGTAATATTTAACTTGCAGCTCCACATGCCCATTCCTGGAAGGAGAGCAGCTGAGCCTATGCCTGAATCCCACAGATTCACAGTCTGCAATCCATTCATGGCTTTCACAGGTGGTTTGTGATTGACAGCTCTTCAAAACCATCTGCAGCATGACCCATTCAGAGCCCTTCATGTTTCAGTGGCCGAAGTGGTCAAACCCCAATGTTTGTAAACATTGATCTCAAAGAGAGGTGAGTGCAGTGAAATCACATGCTTGAGTGATTGGAATGCACGGAGTGCACTTTTATTGCTTTACTTATGGGGAGTGGGTCTGGTCACACTCCACCCCAGGGGTGGGGGCTGAATTGCATTGGGGGGGGGGGGCGTGCGGGAGATGAATTGAGATGTAGGGGTGGAGGTGGACAGGCCCAGGACCTCTCTTTTGGGTTGTCCGCTCAAATGGTGGCCAGACAGCAGGATTCCCTCGGGAATACCTCGTAATCCTTGCGATGCATAAATTTACATGGCAAAGCTCCGGCAGGAGAACATACTGCTGGATTCTCTGATTTTGAGGCTATGTCCGGAGCATGTGTCTAGTCTTACAACCAAAATGTCAGTGACGACCCCGCACCGATGCTCCGCCCGGTGGGGGGCTAGCAGCCGCACCACGTAAAGGCCCCGGCTTTACATGCAGATACAGATGGAGAATTGTCCCGTCCGTGGCCGGGAACATAGCGCCAGCCGCGTGCGGACCCAGCCTGCCAGATAATGCTACCCTCCCATAACCTCCCTCGCCACCCCTAGACCACGCCAACCAGTCCCCACCGAAGCCCCCCCTGGCTAGCGGAATGGTTCCTCCACCGACTGGTAGCGCTGGACTCAGTCCGCAGCAGCCACGCAAGGTCCCCGAACACTGAGCACACGTGACCGATGCCATTGGGAAGTCGGCCCATCGGGGGTGGAGCATCGAGGGAGGGCCTCAGACGACACCCTGAGGCCGTCCCAACGGCGTATGGCGTACTTAGCGATTACGCCGTTTTTGAGGGGGCGGAGTATCCGGAAAATGGCGCAGCCCCAGATTTCGGCGTAAAAACGGATTCTCTGGCCAATCGCCGAATGGGATTTTGGCGTCAGCAATCGGAGAAACATGCTCCAAGTCTCCCAAATATAGAATCTTGCCCATTATATCTTGCCCCATTATCTCAACAGAACTACTTTAAGCAGTTACTGGAAACCACACATATTCATTCACAGTGCTAACAATTAAATTTAATCCATGGGTGATAGCAGGTTTTAAAGGATGAGAAATATATTTATTGCAGTAATAGATTTAACAGGTGACAATGTGCACTACAGTTATAGAACATAAAACATAGAACATAGAACAGTATAGCACAGTACAGGCCCTTCAGCTCACGATGTTGCGCCGACCATTTATCCTAATCTAAGATCAACCTAACCTACTCCTCTTCAATTTACTGCTGTCCATGTGCCAGTCTATTACTGGCAGGAATTGTTCCTCATTAGAATGACTAGAATAATTTCGGTAGGAATAACAGCAAAAGGGATTATTATTTAAATGATAAAATATTAAAACATGCTTCTGTGCAGAGGGATCTGGGTGTCCTAGCGCATGAGTCACAAAAAGTTGGTTTACAGGGGCAACAGGTGATTAAGAAGGCAAATGGAGTTTTGTCCTTCATTGCTAGAGGGATAGAGTTTAAGACGAGGGAGGTTATGCTGCAACTGTATAAGGTGTTAGTGAGGCCACACCTGGAGTATTGTGTTCAGTTTTGGTCTCCTTACCTGAGAAAGGATGTACTGGCGCTGGAGGGTGTGCAGAAAAGATTCACTCGAAAATCCCAAATTTGCGGGGGTTGGATTACGACGAGAGGTAGACTGGGACTGTATTCGTTGGAATTTAGTGGGGGGGGGGGATCTTACAGAAACATACAAATTTATGAAGGGAATAGATAGGATAGATGCGGGCAGGTTTCCACTGGTGGGTGAAAGCAGAACTAGGGGGCATAGCCTCAAAATAAGGGGAAGTAGATTTAGGACTGAGTTTAGGAGGAACTTCTTCACCCAAAGGGTTGTGAATCTATGGAATTCCCTGCCCAGTGAAGCAGTAGAGGCTCGTTTATTAAATTTTTTCAAGGTAAAGATTGATACTTTTTTGAAGAATAAAGGAATAAAGGGTTATGGGGCGCGATTCTCCCAAAATAGGAGAAATCGTAAGCCAGCGCGCCCCTTCCCGACCGGGAACCGATTCTGGTCCCCGGTCGGGGCTAGCAGCCCGACGCCGTAAGCTCCGGCATCACGGGCTTAACGAAATTCGTTAAGCCCGCTTGCCGGAGTTAGCGCCGGCTGACGCGTCATATGACGTCAGCCGCGCATGCGCGGATTGGAAGACTCCAACCCGCGCATGCGCGGATGACGTCATCGCGTATTTGCGCGAAACCCGCGCATGCGCGGGCCGGGATGCCCCTCAGCCGCCCCGCGAATGGATACTGCGGGGCGGCGGAAGGAGAAATAGTGCACGGGCATCGGGCCCGCTGCCCGCGATCGGTGCCCACCAATCGCGGGCCCATGGCACCCTTGGCACGGCCGTGGTACT
This sequence comes from Scyliorhinus canicula, assembly GCF_902713615.1. NCBI lineage: Eukaryota > Metazoa > Chordata > Chondrichthyes > Carcharhiniformes > Scyliorhinidae > Scyliorhinus > Scyliorhinus canicula. The sequence continues at coordinate 169,010,012 of NC_052152.1, forward strand.
GCCGTGCCAATCGGTGCCATGGTTATAAAAAGCGAGTTGTTCCCGCCGTTTTTACAAACAGCCAGACCAGGTGTGTTTGCCGTTCGTAAAAACAGCGTAAAGGGCTGGGACTTCGGCCCATCTAGCAGCTGTGAATCGCTGCCGGCCGTAAAAAAACGGCGGCAGCGATTCGTGTCGGGAGTTGGGGGGCGGGGGGGGGAGAATAGCGGGAGGGCGGGAAAAATGTCGGGAAGGCCCTCCCGCTATTCTCCGACCCGTCGTGGGGGGCGGAGAATCGCGCCCATGGTGTTCGGGCCGGAAAGTGGAGCTGAGTCCACAAAAAATCTGCCATGATCTCATTGAATCGCAGAGCAAAGGGCCAGATGGCCAACTCCTGCTCCTCGTTCTTATGTTCTTATTATATTCCTACCAACTGGTTCATTCCAGGATGTTGCAGCAGGCCATGTGCATATCACAGTCTACAGTGCACAAAAGCCTTAAACAGGTATCCGCTGCCTTGTTTGAAAGGAATAAGCGGTACATAGTTGGTCCATTAATGTCAATACTGAACTGGAAGGAACCCATGAGTTTGCAGCTGCAGTTAGCATATCTTGTGTCAAATAAAAACCCTCTTCAGGCACACATGTTGCAATGAAGATCAACCAACTGCCTTTGCAAATAGAACTGCTATCACACACATAATATGCAGCTCGTCTCTGATCACTGAAACAGAATAATACAAGATTGTGCAAGATTCCCAATCAAATGTCAGATTGTTTCTATTTTATCCTATCCTCAACTATTCCCCTAACATTTGACTGCTCCAGGAACATGACAGGATGGCTGCTTTGATTGTAATAATTCCCGGAGGAATGGAGTGAAAGGCCAAACTGTTTTACTTTAAACTGAAAATTTACGGCACACAAAACAAATGTCCCAGCCCAAGACTATCAGGAACGGCCGGTCCAGGTCTGGGAGCTACTTTTAAATGTCCCACGAATGGGCCCAGCTGGGTGGACCTCTGCCTACTCACCCACGGGAACTCATGTTCTACGAAGCCCAAGGTGAGATTAATCAGCGATTCCCCCATGGTCCTCATGAGGGTTATCACACTTATTATACAGAGAGGCATGTAGTGGAAGGAGGCACATCTGCAATAACTCTTGGTCAAACAAGGAAGACCAAAGTGAAAGTGAAGCAGCAGAAGGAGAGTTTCCTCAGAGCCTTGCAAACAGAGATGTCGGGGATGAGTCAACTGCATAGCAATCCTAGTGACCTGCTCATTTCCTTGCTCTGAAAACATACACAAAACCCCTCAATCGTAACAACTCTTGCTCCATCCTTCATCACCTTTTTTAACCCTGCGACAAAGCGCAGTAAAACCATCCTGCCAATTTCTATGTCAATGACATTTTGACAACACAGACTCAGGCTGCTGTAAATCCACACTGTAAATCAAAATGCCAAATGAAATAGAGGCAATCATTTAATGACAAAACATAAAATATCTGTCTTGACTTCATTTCTTATCCAAGTGTCAGTCCATTCCACCTTTCCTACGAGAGGTTTCCCAAGTCTACTACACCTACAGGATGTTACCCTGCAAGCCTCAGCAACGTTGGTGGATGGCTGTTCGTGATGGGACACTTCAAATGCTGTTGATTGTGTGCTTGGACCTAGCATGGTAGTTTGGTGCCAAACTGCTGAATCTAAGCTGCTATTAGACCAATCACACTTGCTGGCACTGTGGTGGTTGCTAGTTGACAGGGTAGAAGGTACAAATGTGATGTGATCCTAAGAGAGGGCAACACGTACTGCTTCAATAACTTCACTGACATTCCCATTGACCTATCCATTTGTTCCACCAATCTGTCCACTGTGAAGTCCCGTATCTCCATGATGGCTACCCGAATCTGCACTGAAGCCATTTTAATATTTGCTAAAGCTGCAAACAAAATGGTGGTATTGGTTGTTTGTGTTTCAGTCTAGTTATAGCATCCCACACTCTTCAGGGCAGACTGCAGGAAGCTGGTGTAATAGAACATAGAATATACAGTGCAGAAGTAGGCCATTCGGCCCATCGAGTCTGCACCGACCCACTTAAGCCCTCACTTCTACCCTAGCCCCGTAACCCAATAACCCCTTCTAACCTTTTTTGGTCACTGAGGGCAGTTTATCATGGCCAATCCACCTAACCTGCACGTCTTTGGACTGTGGGAGGAAACCGGAGCACCCGGCGGAAACCCACGCAGACATGGGGAGAACGTGCAGACTCCGCACAGGCAGTGACCCAGCAGGGAATCGAACCTGGCACCCTGGCGCTGTGAATCTGCAGTGTTAATCACTTGTGCTACCGCTGCCCTAATATAAGATGATGCCATGCAAGCTGGACATGAACTCATCCTTTCTACCCTTTCTACTTTCAACCAAAGCTTTTCACCATCTTGTCTCTATCCTGCTCAGCAAATTTGGCAGAAGACCTCAACCGTCAACAAGCTCCTACCTGGGATCTCCTCAACACTGGTGCCTGTTGTTGCTGAGGGTTTCACCAGTAGACTCCTCTATCTGGTCTCTGTGCCATGCTGTTACAAGTGTGACTCTATAACCTCCGAGAACTGTTCCCTTGGATATGTCTTCTGCATGGTTCAGGTGCTCAGAAAGGACTAATGGAAAGAGAAATTCTCCATCATCGGCCCACCTAATTCTCCTGTGGATGAAAATTAGACTTCACTCTCAGTGTCAAGCACTTCAGGCCAGTTATGGGCGGTTGACAGGATGGATGGACAGGGCCATGGTGTACAGTGTAGTACATAATCTTATCAAATACCATTAACTATATGACCTCTTTACACAACCTGACTAAATGCAGGTCATGTATGCCAGATAAGTAATCTGATAGTACCAAGTAAGTGGGTCAGTCAAAATAGGTGGAGGAGAGACGGAGCAGAATGTCAGCACTATCCATGAGAACGCTGCCCCATATTTACAGATATTATGAATGTATACTGTGTAAATGAGGAAGAAGAACCAGGAAAGTATAAACCCTTGGTGACTTCAGAGGCAATTCCTTGAAGAGAAGCTATTGCTGGACATTTTCCTCACTGTAATCATATGCGTAAAAGTGGATGGACTGACAATGCTTGGACCCTGATCCTAGCAATTATATTGCCCATTGTGACATCTAACTGTTAGAATATTTGGGGGGGGGGGGGGGGGGAATGAATGAGTAAAACCACTGATCCTCACAAGACCCAGTAGACATTTCAGTGTAAATTCAAGAGCTGGTGTATCCAGGTCACAGTTGAGTTCAGAAGTATTCCACCAGTCTCTTATATTTACAGTGAGAGTCTGCTGAATTGGCTAATGATTGTAGTGAGTTCAAACTCCCTCCACTTTGTCCCAAGAATGTTCTAAGGTAAAGTAGAGTGGTCAACACCCTCACGCACCCAACTACACCAGCACAATATTGTTCAGTTTCTCACAACAGCCACCTGGGGACTTTCTTGACAAAAGGGACTGTGCAATCAGTTAAGTCTGCTTTTTGCTATGGCTCACATCAAAGAGGATTTGGATATAGATTACTCACATCCAATTGCTCAAAAGCTCTTTATCAAGGCATTTTCATGACTGCAATTAAAATCATAAATATAAACATTCACATTAAATGTGTGTGTTTTAGGAGGGGTATTATCCAATTGTATGAAATGAACAAAATTAAATCCATGCTGTTTTTACTTTTGTACCGTAGATGAATATTGTGAGATTGTAAATTCTCATAGGTACACTGGATTAATGGTTTGCATGTTGGATATAAATTGATGGGATTCAAATCTCTCAGCAGGCTTTTAGTCTCTCATGAAACAATTTGGACAGTTTCAGCTTAGTTCTTAGTTGTCTAATAAATAAAAGGACAAAAGCACGAATAACATCACCAGAGAGATGATTGTCAGATGTTGGGGTTTGTACAAAATGATGCAGCCGGGAGCAAGGAACTTTACTCTGCAGCTAGCCAAACAATCCAGCTTTATGGGTATCACTGACACTATGAGACAAAAGTGGAAAGTGTTCCATTCACCAACACAGAGATTAAATAGCTCCAATTAAACATTTAGCACAAGCTGAGGGGGCTCTTACGGTGCTGTCATTTCTATAATTCGGTATCATCCTTACCTTGACCAATAGTAATATCATTTTTATTCCCAACTCCTTTACTAAATATACTGGTACCATTCCCAAGTAAAGTTTGGAAGATGCTTATTCTAAGTTCTAAGATTCTTCCTTAAATGAAATGAAGCTGAAAGTACACAGCTAATAATGCACCATTTTCAATTGTCCCTTTAAATTTAAAACCATACAAAATTAGGCTGTATTAGTATGTGCGAGTTAGTGAGAGGAATACTGCTAATTTTTGGTAGATCCCGCTGCCAGATGGTCTGGGGTCACCCACACTCATGACATCTGTATGGGTTTAGCTTGGCATGTGATGGGGGTTACCAATCTAATTTGTGTTCTTATGATTTTGTTAATTTCTCTGGTATAAACAACAGTTAAGTAGTAAAAATCCTTTATTGGAAACCCCCAAATCATAAACAAAAGGAAAGCCTAACTGATCCCTTCCAGCAACTAAACATACTGTGACAGACTAGATAGCACAATGTTTAGGGCAGGTATTAAGAGACATGTAGTTCATCAGCAGCGCATTTATCACTGCTGCCAGACAATGGAGCAAGTGGGAGAAACCAATCATCTATTGAAAATAATTTTAGTTGTAACGCCAAACATGCAATGTAATTGATTTAAGGAAATTAATTTCCATTATTCTTTTCATCATTTATAGCTTTAGCTGATCATATTGCCTGTGTAAATTTCCTCTGTTTTGAATAGTATTTCGATCCAAGGATTAAGCTATGAGAAAGGGGTATGAAATCTGCAGTTTTCTATCCGCTGCCTATGTTGATCTAAGAGAAGAGATAACAAGCAAGTTTCAATCTAATTGCATCAATGCAGAACCCAAATTTTAACACGAAGAGGAAAACACCCTTTGGAATATGGCCCATAAATAACATTTCTTCATGAAGACCACTTAATCACGAGTTTTATTGAAGTAATAAGTAGCAAAGTATTTTAACAAAAGGCCTGTAAATGCAATTAATCAAAAGTCCAAGTATATTTATCTACCTAATAGGTGTTCTCTGATAGAGCCAGGCACATTGTTTTACACCTAACATTACACTCATGGCCATATCCCTTAATGATTGCTTCACCATCATCAATTATTATTCAGCATTATACGTATGGAGAACAGACTCTTATCCCAACTTGCACATTTTTTCTGGTCAGGAAAAAAAATTAATTTTGGTTACACATTCACAAATAACCTGCTGGATTTCCTGCCACCACACTCCAACTAGCAACGCATGACTGATAAGTACAGCTCCTCTACACAATCTCTACATGTTTGATCTATTGCTTCAAACGTTGGAATTTCAAATGGTATCTGGAAAGCTAATTGAAACCAAACATTACGCACTAGCAACACTGAAACAAAATACTTCAAATGCTGGAACTCAAATAAAAACCGAAATTGCTGGAAATATTCAGTAGGTCAGGATCACCATCAACCTAAAGAATCAACTCGGTTTGTCTTCATGGTGCCTGACATGCTGAGTATTTCCAACCCTTTCTGTTTTTCCTATGCTGCATTCAGCCCTTAAGAAAATGTCACTGTTAGTCAATAATTATAATCTGTTTCCTGTTTTACGACCACAAAGGCTCTTGAGCCCTATATAAAAATACACCAAAGGGAATGGAGAATAGGTCTGTTGGTGACAAGTTATTTGGAAAGAGTGTTAATATTTTAAAGGTCCAAAATCTATTTTTCATTAAGTTATTTGTCATACCCCATTTGACACAAAAACTAAATCCAGCCTCACATTTTGTTCCACTGCATACGATGCATTACAGCAAAAATCCATAATCATTTTTACCCCTTTACAGATAGTTATGCAGCTGTATAAACAAATATTTTTAATAAAGGATCAAGCTTTTTCTGTAAATGTTTCCAATTAAGGGGCAATTTAGCGTGGCCAATACACCGACCCTGCACATCTTTGCGTCGTGGGGTGAGATCCGAGTAGACACGGGGAGAATGTGCAAACTGCACACAGACAGTGACCCGGGGCCGGGATCGAACTCGGATCCTTGGCACCGTGAAATAGTGCAAACTTGAGCAGTCTCAGCTACTCAAGTATATGTATTGCCCTTCAAGTAGTCACACTGGTCAACTCTCATTCTGAATGGCCAGTTTCTGTTTCTTATATTATGACTAATGTTAAATCAGGGATAATACACAAGACAAGCCTGTGGAGCAGATAAATAAAATCTTCTGAGATAATGACCATCTGATTGTCTGGATCTAATTATTGCCAAGGTAAGGATAAGTAATTGCCAGTTTTAGTCTGATTAGGCAGTATTGTACTACTGAAGCTTAGTTAATCCCACTGGGCTGATAATTATAATTAAGCAGTATAATTGGCCAATTTTATCCAGTGGTAAATAAGCCCTCATGACTGGTAGTCTTGTTTCGTGGTTTCATTTTGGTTTTATTTGGTGTGTGTCACCACATACTGGTGGAAAACAACTTATCGCTCAGTGGGCGGCATGGTAGCACAGTGGTTGGCACAGTTGCTTCACAGTTCCAGGGTCCCGGGTTCAATTCCTGGCTTGGGTCACTGTCTGTGCCGAGTCTGTACATTCTCCCTGTGTCTGTGTGGGTTTCCTCCGGGTGCTCAGGTTTCCTCCCACAGTCCAAAGATGTGCAGGTTAGGTTGACTGGCCATGATAAATTGCCCTTAGTGTCCAAGAAAGGCTCGGTGGGGTTACGGGGATAGCGTGGAGGTGTGGGCTTAGGTAGGGCGCTCTTTCCAAGGGCCAGTGCAGACTCAATGGGCCGAATGACCTCCTTCTGCACTGTAAATTCTATGATCTATGTGCTCGTAAAACATAAATGTCACAAGTGAGAAATATTGTTATATATTACTGGCATCTCAGCAGCGCCGGCCCTAGGGTTGCTGGCGCCCCGGGCAAGCTGAACTTCAGCGCCCTTTCGGGGGGGGGGCCAAGGGGGGGCCAAGGCGGGGGGGTGAGGCGGGGGGGGGGCCGAGGGGGGGCGCGGGGGGCGGGGTCGGCCGGAGGGGGGGGGCGGAGAATCACCGGTCCTCGCCAGGTCGGAGAATCACCGGGGGAGGCGTGAATCCCGCCCCCGCCGGCTGCCAAATTCTCTGGCACCTGAGATTTGATGGTGCTGGAATTACGCCGCACTGGTTGGTGGCCGCTTGCAGCCCCCCCCCCCCCCCCCCCCCCCCGGCGATTCTCCGACCCTCGATGGGCCAAGGTCATGGACCTGCGAGGGGCAGCACGGTAGCATGGTGGTTAGCATAAATGCTTCACAGCTCCAGGGTCCCAGGTTCGATTCCCGGCTGGGTCACTGTCTGTGCGGAGTCTGCACGTCCTCCCCGTGTGTGCATGGGTTTCCCCCGAGTGTTCCGGTTTCCTCCCACAGTCCAAAGATGTGCGGGTTAGGTGGATTGGCCATGCTAAATTGCCCGTAGTGTCCTAAAAAGTAAGGTGGTGGGGGGGCTGTTGGGTTACGGGTATAGGGTGGATACGTGGGTTTGAGTAGGGTGATCATTGCTTGGCACAACATCGAGGGCCGAAGGGCCTGTTCTGTGCTGTACTGTTCTATGTCCCGCCGGCGTAGATTAGACTAGGTCCCTTACCGGCGGGACCTGGCGGCGAGGGCAGGCTCTGGAGTCCTGGGGGGGGGGTCGCGGGGCTATCTGGCCCCGGGGGGTGCCCCCACGGTGGCCTGGCCCGCGATCGGGGCCCACCGATCCGCGGGCGGGCCTGTGCCAGGAGAGCACTCTTTTCCTACGTGTCGGCTGTGTTAGCCTCCGCGATGGCCGACACGTAGGTGAACCCCCTCCCTCCCCCGCCCCATGCGCATGCGTGGGGCTGACGTCAGCAGCTGCTGACGCTCCCGTGCATGCACGGCTCGCGCCAGCCGGCGAGTCCCTTCAGCCGCGGCTGACATTGCTCCAAAGGCCATCCACGCCAGCCAGCGGGGCGCAAACCACTCCGCCGATCCCCTGAAGGTGCGGAGGATTCCACAACTTTGGGGCGGGCCGACGCCGGAGTGGTTCACGCCACTCTGTCCCACCGGGTACGGGAGAATCCCGCCCCACAAATGATCAGGGAATCACAAATACAAATTATATCCAGTGCAAATTGAGTTTTCACATTGTTGCATCTACCCACCTTCAGAACAATCTTAATCATGCTGAATTTTATGCACCCTTCCCACCCCCAATCTGTCCCCCAACTCCCCCTTCCCCGCTGAGAGATGGAGTTGTCAGGTGGTGCACCTGTCTGAGGACCACTTGAGGCTGTTAAGTGGTCTATTAATGGCCACTTAATGGCCTCTCCCACCTCTGCTGGGATTTAACCTGTGGTGAGCAGAGTCTCATGTCAAGTGTGAATCTGGCAACTTTCACTGCTCGGGCCTGTTGGCAGACAAGGGAAAGAGAGTACCTCATTTATGTCTCCCATGGCCCATTGCAGGATGCCTTCCCCCATCCCCCAAGTTGTTTATTCCCATTCAGGTGTTTCTCCAAGCCCTTGGTCTGTTCACACTAACAATGCACTTCTTCACCAGGACCCATCAGCTTGGCCCGAGCAATAAACCCCTCACATCCCCATCGAACATACCTTTGCAACAGACTCAAGTGAAAATCACCCTGACGGCCACTGTTCCTTGGGGCTCTGCTGAGATTAAAGAGCTACGAGCCATTTGATTGGCCAGCAGCTCACGGAGTTAGGGCTTCCATCCCAGATGGAGGCAGAAGTCTTGCCTCAAGGCAATTAGTGGTCCATTAGGAGGGGTTGCCTCTGACATTTACATCAGAGGTGGAGGACACTAGCCTGGTATGAAATACAGGCTAATATTTCGGATTACAACAACAAAATGAAGTGACCTCATCATGGAAAATGTCTAATTGTGCATTACAGGAGAGAAGACAAAATAAATCTTGATAGATGAAAGCACGGTGGAAGGATTAGGATAGATGATTGAACATTTGATCGTCAGGAATGTTTTTACATGTGGAGAGAGAAGTATAGTGGCAGGGGTATTTATGGAGTGAATTTCATAGAATAGAGCTGAGGCCACTGAAGGCTCTGCCAAGGTTGATGGGGAAAATGGATTCAGCAATCATAAACAGCCAAACCTAAAGGACAGAAGTATATGGAAGGTAATACAAAAGCTGGAAGGTTGCAGAGATGTGGAGCAAGGCTATAGATAGTTCTGAAGACAAGGATAAAGATTTTAAATTCAGTCTATTAGGAGACAGGGAATTAAATATCAGCTGACAAGGACAAAGCTGAAAGGTGGGCAGGGTTTATTGTGGAGCAGGATAAAGACAGTCACATTTTGCAGAGGGTAGAATTAGTGGCGAATGAAAAATAGAAGTCTTGCAGGGAAGACATTGGAGAACTTGGGCTGGATTTAATGAAGGGGACATGGTATTGCCATGCTGGCCGGAGAGCTGGTGGAAGCCCTGTGTCATTTCTGAGAGATGATCCACCAAATTAGGTGCCGCTCATGCACTTATCAGGATAGTGGCAGGCCTTCCCTGGGATCAAGAACCATGGGCGAATGTGGGGGTGGAAATTCTGTCCACCAAGATCTGCTAGCCAACCAAAGATTAGCAGTTATATTGAATGGCAGCACCATTGGGAAGGCAGTGGCAGCTGCCTGTACAACACCTAACTGGGGCCCAGAATTGTTGCCACAGATGGGTGTTGGTGAGCGCGGTCAGAGGGTGGAGGGTGGCAGAGGAAGGGGGTCAGCAGCAGGCCCTTCATGCCCATGATGGGGGAGGGCAGTAAATTCCATCCCTCGATTTTAGACAGGGAAAAAAACATTTATACGGATTTCAGCAATGAAGTGTTGGCTAGTGTAGACTTGAGAGATGAACCGACACTTCCAACGCTGATCAAGGTTCAACTCAATTTTATTAACTACTTCTAACTAACTAACACACGATGACTGTGGGTCTAAATGATGCTAACTTAAACTAGAGACCTAAGCCTTGTCCGAACCAGTTGATTCTCTCAGCATGTGTTGTGAGTCTGTGCTGGGCTGGATGAGTTCTTGTTACACTCAGAGGCAGCACCCAGAATGAGCGGGAACCGTGGTGCCCTCTGCCTTTATAGTGTGTGTATTCTAACTGGTGATTGGCTGCAGTGTTTGTACATGTTGATTGGTCCCTGTGTGTGTCCATCAGTGTGTGTCTGCACCATGATATACTGGTGTATATTATGACAAGCAACAGTTGAGGAAGTAAGCAGTCCTGTTAATGGACAGCTGTGAAGTTCAATTCCGAATCAAACAGTCTAACTTCAGGGCAGCACGGTGGCACAGTGGTTAGCAGAGCTGCCTCACGGCGCCGAAGGCCCAGGTGCGATACCAGCTCTGGGTCACTGTCTGTGTGGAGATTGCACATTCTCCCCGTGTTTGCGTGGGTTTCGCCCCCACAACCCAAAGGTGTGTAGGGTAGGTGGATTGACCATGCTAAATTGCCCCTTAATTGGAAAAATGAATTGGGTACTCTAAAAGTTTTTTTAAAAAACAGGACTAACTTCTCGAACCTCTCTCAGAGGGTAGTGAAGCTGTGGAATTTTATAACCTCAGAGGGCTGTGGAAGCTGGATCATTAAGTATGTTAAGGCTGAGATAGACAATTTTTTAAACAGTAAGGGAATCAAGGGTTATAGGGATAAGGCAGGAAAATGGAGCTGAGGATCATCATTTTAGATCAGTTATGATCTTGTTGAATGGCGGAGCAAACTTGATGGACAAATAGTTTACTTCTTCTCCTACACCTTATGGTCTAACCAGAAGTTAAGTGTCGTTATTTTTTAAGCAAGCTGAATTAAAACTGAGGCTAGTTTAATTTGGTGCATTGCATCTATTTCCATATTAATTTCTTTGATTATTTCTTAAAAGGCCTCGTTGGAATATCTGATGTTGCAGTGATAATGTATAAGCAGCAGAAAGTAATTGCATATTATTAAACCAGTAAAGCAATGGGCGGGATTCTCCGAGCCCCGCGTCACGCTACCCCGACGCCGGCACGCGATTCTCCAAGGAGCGGAGAATCGGCGGCATTTGCACTGGCGCTTTGGGGCAGCGCCAGTCGCGAGCCGCTGTCCGCGGCTGGGCTGCCGATTCTCTGGCCTTGATGGGCTGAGCGTCCGTGCGGAAATGGCAGAGTCCCGCCGGCGCCGTCCACACCTGCTCACAGCTGGCAGGAACTCTGCACGCAGGGTCGGGGGGCGGCCTGTAGGGGGGAGGGGACCCCTTTACCGGGGGTGGGGGTGGCTTCCGATGGGGTCTGGCCCGCGATTGGGGTCCACCGATCGGCAGGCCGGTCTCTCAAGCCCTGGCCCTATTTTGTTACGCGGCCGGTCCCTGAACCCCCAGGCCATGTTGCGTCGGGGCCAGCGCGTTGAGGTAGTCCCCCGTGCATGCGTGGATTAGCGCGGCATCACTGCGCATGCATGGGTTGGCGCAGCACCCAGTTGGTGCCGGGAAGGGAGGCTGGACCCATAGGGGGCCAGAATCGGTAGTGCCCGCGCCCGTTGCGTGCCGTCGTGGAACCCGACGGCGTTCACAACGGCGCGGACACTCTGCCTCCATTTCGGAGAATCCTGCCCAATATGTCATAGGGACTAGTAGAAGTGAATGTGAATTGATACATCATAAACGTTCCTTCTTCTACCTTTGCACCAGGCTAGTATTGACCAGGCAACGCATATGAGCACTGGAGTCTCTGCTTGGAGAAATGTTATTGTTCAACGGTGAAATTCAAACTAAAAAGGAAGAAAATTCAATTATTCAAACTGATCAAGAGCACTTAAATTGTGACATGAATAAAATCCCTCCTATTAATAGTTATTGTCAAACTGGATTTAATAGTTTTTTTTAGGCAGCACGCTGGCTCAGTGGGTTAGCCCTGTAGCCTCACAGCACCGAAGTCCCAGGTTCAATCCTGGCTCTGGATCACAGTCTGTGTGGAGTTTGCACATTCTCCCCGTGTTTGTGTGGGTTTCGCCTGCACAACCCAAAGATGTGCAGGCTAGGTGGATTGGTCACGCTAAATTGCCCCTTAATTGGAAATAATTAATTGGGTACACTACATTTATTGAAAAAATAAGAGAAAAAAATAATTATTTTCTTAATCCTTAGGACCTTTTTGAAATAACTGATGCTACATAAATATTGGACTTCAGGGCTTTCTCTTTCAAAAATAACCCCCTAAGCAACAGTTTAGTGTGCGATCGAAGCAGTCAAAAAATCTTTGCGAGGTTTGTTTGTGCATGCTCGCCCAGTAGAATAGAATGATAGAAAAGTTACAGCATGGAAGGAGGCCATTTGGCCCATTTTGCCCATTATAGTCCCACCTTCCTGCAAACAGTCCAAAGCCCTGTAGCATAGCGCACTTAAGCTGGAGATCCAGGTACTTTTTAAAAAGGTCTCTGCCTCCACCACCAACTCAGGCAGTGAATTCCAGACTCCCGATATTCTGTGTTAAAAAGTTCTTCCTCATGTCCCCTCTGCACCTTCCCCCACTTAGTTCTTTGTCATGTCCCCTCCACACCTTCCACCATTTATCTTCCCCTGTCCCCTGGTTTGAGAATTCTCCACCAAGGGAAACAAGCTTTTCACCCTATCTCTTCCCCTCATAATTTTGTACACCACAATTAAGTTACCCTTCATCCTTTGTTCCAAGGAAAATAACCTCAACCTGTCCAACCTCTCCTCGTAGCTACAAAATCTCCAAGCGTTTGCACTACACACTCACACCACAACTACTGCATCATTGATTGTACCAGTTTAGATCAGCTTCAGAAACGGCTTGACAGCAAAAGATATCAGAGTCCTGGTATCCGATAGGTAGGTGCATACTTCTTTAAGGTGCATACTTCTTTAAAATGAATTTAGAGTACCCAATTCATTTTTGTCAATTAAGGGGCAATTTAGCATGGCCAATCCACCTACCCTGCACGTCTTTGGATTGTGGGGGTGAAACCCACGCAAACACAGGGATATTGTGCAAACTCCACACGGACAGTGACCCAGGGCTCGGATCAAGTCTGGGACCTTGGCTCCGTAATGCAGCAGTGCTAACCACTGCACCACTGTGCTGACCCTGTCGATGCATACTTAATGCATAGGCTGCACTAGCCCAGGCACAAATGTGCCAAATGGTCTTCAGAGCTGTAATTGCTATGATAATTCCCAAAAATGTTTGTATGATTAATAAATAATGCACTGAAGTGATGGATGCCATTTGTGCTTTTATTTTGAGGCATCAATCTCAAGTTTGTGTGAAACGCACAAAGCATTAATGAAAAATGTACTTCAGCACCAACCGATTAGCTGAAAGGGATCTAATTGAACTGAATTTTCACAGTTGTCAGGCCATATCCTATTGGGAACAGGCTCAAAGCACAATATACGACTAAATTTGCAGTTTCTCACAGAAAAGCTGCTGGTATGGGAAACAGAATTGATCACACCAGGTAATTGGGGTGAGACATATTTGGAGCAGAGAAGAGGAAGCTTTACTCTGCATCTAGTCAGGCTACTTCTGGCATGCCGAACATTGGGTAATTGAAATGGATGCACATTCTCCCAGTATCCATTTGGAGAGTGCAATGTTCTGTTTTAAGACGTGGTCTGGCAAAGTGAACAAAATTCTGAGGTTTCTAAATGGTCCTCAATGGAGTAAATAGTTTACGTTAAATTTCTAGAAGATGAGCTTTCAGTACATTACACACAAAACGTGATATATCAGCATTAACCTGTATTTGTATTGCAATGTAATGAAATGTTCCAGGGCACCTCACAGGAGCTTTACAAAACAAAGAATTAAATCAATCCAAGGAGAACTTGGGTGCAATCTTTTGGAGGTGACGGGTGTCTTGTTATGCTTTTGGCGTAGCATAAGCGGCTTCCTTGATGTTCACTCTGACAAAGGAAGGTTCAGACCTTCAACTTCAACACGTTTATTGAGATAACTTCAACACGTTTATTGAACTATTTACAATTCTCCTACTCGGGTTCGCCACTGCTGTTAATCCTTCTATAGCTGCTCAGACTGACAAACCAGTGTACTACAATTCACGTGGTGGGTGTGATCAACCCTGTGTCTGTACTCACTGAGTGTCTCCACTGGAAAGAGGAAGATCATGTGTGCGGTGTCCTTTATATATGGGTTGGTGTAATGCCCCTCTGTGGTAGTGTCACCTCTGTGTGTATCATGAATGCCCATTGGTTGTGTCCTATCTTACTGACCTATTGGTTGAGTGTCATGTCTCTGGTGCTCCCTCTAGTGTCTAGATAGTCTACGTATACTTACATTAACCCCTTGTGTATCTACAGTGATGCATATCACCACAACGTGGGCGTCTGCTGTAGGATGGAGAGCCAGTGAGACACCCCAAAAGAGCGAACGCTGGAAGCCTGTCATATCTTGTGCCGCTCAGGCATTTGAAAGGCCAGTAGTAGCCCTTCCCCAAGGAATGAGAAGCCCGGAGGCGCAAGTCCTACGTGCCAAGAGATGCTGGCCAATCAGGGACTGCCAGTTCTTCTGTAATCAGCAGCATGATTAGGGAGCTGATGGCTGCTGCTCGGGGTTCAAACAACACCCACCTGAGGCCTTGGATTGAGGATGGACCCAGGCACATGTAAAAGATACAGGGAGCTGGTCATGGGAAGGGTTAATGGATGAGTGAGGTTCACCAACCAGGTGGCTTTCAGTGCTCCCCCCCACTTCCACCTACCTCATGCCCACCTAATGCTGGGTCCCTTGATCAGTAATTGAGTATCTTGAGGGGGACATCCCCCATCCCCATCAGGGCTCCGCAACCAAACACACCAGGTTATCAGCCCAGCTGCGGATGGATGAGGCCCTTAAGTGGGCATTAATTGCCACTTAAGGGCTTCAATTGGCAACAGGGTGGGAATAATATCTGCACGTCTTCCCACCCCTGCCGCATTTTGGGGTGGAAGCAGGGTCAGTATGCCTCCACTCTGCCCCCCTAATAAATGCCCCTTCGCCACGACATCCACCACGAGAGAGAGCAAACAGGATTCTATCCATTTGGCCAGATGAGACAGGTTTTAAGGAATGCTTAAGGAGAGCAATGCAGGCAGGCAGAGTGGTTTAGGGAAGGAACTCCAGAGTTTGGGACTGCAGCAGCTGAAGACACTGCCACTAATGGTGGAACAATTAAAATTTGGGATGCACAAGAGGCCAAGATTAGAGGAGCACGGATACTTTGGAAGGTTGTGGGGCTGGAGGAAATTACAGAGATAGGAAGGAGCCAGGCAGCAATGGAGGGATATGAAAACAAGGACGAGAATTTCAAAAATCAAATCTTTGCTTGACCAGAAACAATTTAGATATCATCGCTCATTGTGTTCTGTAACGTGCAGCTATAGTTATGTATTTTACTGAGGCATGTACTGTCTCAGCATTTACTATTATCACTCGTATTTCAGCTTCAAATGGTTATTCTGTTTCACCTCAACATCTCCTTAATCAATTTGTGTGGTGAAATTTGAACATATTTCATAAAATTTCCCGTACAGTTTAGAAAGCAGTGGAGAAAACCATGCATTCCATAGAAATGTTTTGCAACAGATGATTCTAGGCTCAGCAGTCACTGCTTTGATGCTCTACGATGAACACCAGGCACAAAGATAAAAGTATATTTCTGAACGAATACAGCTGTTCTGCAACGCAAGCCACACTTACTCTGTCAGATTCAATTAGTGGATTGTACGCTAATATGTTTTTGCATGAAGAGAGTTGCAGGTACTCCCAGTAACTGTGTTGCTTCCACCTCTTGTTATTTGTAATGCACCAAAAAGAACATCTGGCTGAGAATATAGGGATTGCTCACGATAGCAACATACCTTTCAGAGATTCTGCTCTAAAAGATCTCCTGCAAACGATCAATCTTCTATGTAATCAGCAAATTTTACTGTTTGTGCATAACTGCAGGAAAAGCGGGCCTTGCTTCACTTTTATTGTGATATTTCACACTGACAATACTATATTGTTAAACGGAAAAGTAGTACATTCAAAGAAATAATGAACAAAATTATGGTAGATGAGACGTTTCTGATTCCAGGATTTTGGCTACTGAGGCGGGTAATCCGAGATCCGAGTCAGGAAACTTCCTGCTGAGTGGGCGGTGCTCAGAGAAAAGGTCCTCTGAATATCATGAGCGGTAGGTATAAACCTCATGTCAATTCACCCAGTATGAAGCCAGGACAGACCTCGGGAGCCACGTGCAGATGAAATAGCATTCTAAGAATCGAATACAACTCTCAATATACATGATTCAAAACTTGCATCGTGAAAACCCATTCACAGCTTTCTGTTAAATCTCAAGTTTTGATTTCCTATAAAAAGAAACTTCTATTCATTCAAAGACTGAAAATCCTCTAATAGACTTTTTGACCTGTGAATCGAACTATGAATTTAGAATCCTCATGGCAAGATAGTTCTAGCTTTAGAAATCAGCCAAGCATTAATAAACCCTTAGTGGAATGTCAACAAACAGCTATCAAAATTGCTAAAACAGATACTTAATTTGGCCTAACAATTAAAGCAATAGAGAAGAATGTTTTTATAAACTGCCAGTCACACCGTCAGCCTTTTCAAAAAAATTAAAGGGCTAGGGATTTAAACAATTTCAGAACATGACAGTAATAAAAACCGTACCCACCCTTCAAGTGCATTTCCATCTACTACAGTGCTTCCCAAGCCCTTTTTCTGCTGTGACCCCATTTTAATTGTTCACACTTGGTGCAACCCCAGCGCAAAATTCGGGGTGGGCAGCAGGAGGAAAGGAGTTGTTGAGTGAGGTGGGAATCTAAACAACCGGGATAGAGGCTGAAAAACAGCTAACACACCTCCTATTTTGCAGATTCTGTTAGTGTCAGCAATTGGGCCTCAAGGCTGATTCGGCTACAGGCAGAAAAAGAAAGAAATCTCACACCTTTAAAGGAGCCTCACATCTAATCCCAAGACTGCCACATTTGAGTCTCCACTCCACAGCTGCCATTGTTGTCTGAGCGATTCCAATTCTGCAACCCCATCTGGGGTAGCAACCCACAGGTTTGAAACCCTGAACCTAAATTCATGACTCCCGCACTACGGTCAGGGCCCTTGCAACAGCCAATGTGGGGTCTGCTTGGAATCAGCACGGAGTTCAAATGGCCTGGCTGAATTCGCCTTCCCTCATGTGTGATTGAATCACCTCCTACCCATTGGAAATGGAGATGGGACTTCCTTATCCAAGTCCTGCCTGTTATTTTTGAAGGACAATGGAATCTTCCAAGCTCCATCAAAATACAGCTCTAAAGATCTTTATAATTATATGACAAAAAAAATCATACTTTTTCGAAAAGATGTGTGTCATAAAGGTACCAATTCATTGAAGTAAGGCTCTCAATAGATTGAGGAATCAGACACAGCGGTGAACATGGCCAATTGACAGTGTCCCCACCTTTCAGATGAGTGGTTTTAATGACAAGAACAATGTGAGTGATTTAAATCAGACGTGCTGACCCCAAATTGATTCACTCCCCCGACAAACAACGCTGTGCCTATGTATTTACATTGTGTATCTATTGTATGTGTATCTATCGTATGTCCTATGTTTTTTTCATGTATGGGACGATCTGCCTGGACTATACGCAGAACAATACTTTTCACTGTACCTCTGTACATGTGACAATAAATCTAAATCCAAATCCTAATGGGCTTGAATGGGATGGACTGAGGCTAGATTTTTAGCAGGCCTTTCCAGGATTTTCAATGTAAAGCCAGGACTCCACATATCTATGTCATGTCCCAACTTGCAGTCCTTACGGTACACTCCTAGCAAAGTTATGCTGGCAAACTTTGGAGGTGTCAGAGATATGGGCAAACCGCTGGAGCGTGGTTTTGAGATAACGGATCAACCATGATCATGCTGAATAGCAGAGCAGGCTTGAAGGGCCGAGTGGCCTTTGCCTACTCCTATTTTTTTCTACGTTTCTAAATCATGGAAGGTCTATATTTTTCAAACTACAGTTAGCAGTCTTATCGCCCCATTAATAATGGTGATGAGGCTAGTTCCAGTTTGAAAAGGACTGCCTGTTTCAGGCAACAGGCATTAATTGGGTCCTGATTAGCACTTTGGCCAGCACAAGCAGTGCTGAGTACCTAAGAGCAGCAGAAGCGCACTTCTGGGTCCCACACTATAATCTGGGCTGCTGCTGCCACACCAATGACCGCATTGGCCATTTGTGGCATGCCCTCAGAGACTAACCGCAAAATCTGGAGTTTTGTGTGATCTTCTGGCAACATCCTCCTTTTCAAATGTGGACTCATGAGTTCTCCGTGCCTCAGGCAAGTAAGCAGCTCCCTGGAGGAGGAGATTCTACGAGTGTCCTTCTTTTGTATTGCGCCCAGTAAGAATAGCACATGTTCAGCTGCAGGCATCCATTACTAAACAACTTCATTAATACCTCCCCAACAGAGGGCAATATAACAAAATCCTCACTATTGTAGTAAACTACACTCCCTCTCCATTTTAAAATGTAAAATGGCAAACGTACGGGATTAAAATATGACTAAACCAACATTAACAATACCTGAAAATTTAATAGTTTAGGTTGCATAATTCTTTTTACTGTTCTTTTCACAACCAAAACATAAGACTGCTACTGCCAGAGTAATTAACATATGGATAGTTTTTGCTTAACACCAGTATGTGATTAACAAAAATACCATGACAAGAAATAATAAAAAGAACAATTTATTCTTTATTGCTGAAAAAAAGACACATCTTCAAAGCTTTCCATCTTCCCTCATCAAGACAATTTGCAAGAATACCAATTGTAAAGGGAACAGCAATTTATACTTCATGACAAGAGAATGTGGATTTGTTTGCAAAATAGGTAATAGCCATTCTCTGGTCCATTCCCCAGGGCAATTCATTGACCAGAGTTGACCTGCCTGGTTTGAAATAAACAAAGCTTGGTAGCTCAATGTCAATCATCAGTTATCTGATGCAATCTCCTCTACCAATCAGAGTCCACGTGCCAACCAGTCAGCCTTCTCTTCTCGTGAAGTATAAATTGTTCTTTCCTTTACATTTGATGATTTTGCAAATTATCCTGAAAAGTGCAGAACACAAAGTTCCAACAACATGTGATTTCTTTTCAGCAATAACCAAGTTCCATACTACCAACTGACAATTTATTTATTTTATTTTCCCTTCTTGACATACGTTTTCTTGATCTATCTGGCTTTTGCGTCTTTCTATCTAGGTATCTCCTTCCATTTCAACTCACTTTAAAAAAAAAATTTAGAGTACCCAATTAATTTTTTCAAATTAAGGGGCAATTTAGCATGTTCAATCCACCTAACTTGCACATCTTTGGGTTGTGGGAGCGAAACCCACGCAAACACGGGGAGAATGTGCAAACTCCACACGGACAGTGACCCAGAGCCGGGATCGAACCTGGGACCTCGGCGCCGTGAGACTGCAGTGCTACCACTACGCCACCGTGCTGCCCTAATTTCCACTCACTTGACTCTGCCCTCTCAACATCTATGATTGTGTATCAAACCTGAACTTTGAATTTGACTACCAACTTAATGGTTTGGACTGTGGCATTGATTTATTTGTCTTCATTAAAGATCCTGACTTACTTTGCTCTACCAGTGAGTGGATTGTGTGTTACTTGCAAAGTTTCAGTTTCTTTTTGACTTCCACTTTCTTCCTTACTTTCACTGTAGACTGGAGGAGGAATGCAGATGAAAGGCTTGCCATGCTCTTTGTCAGAATTCCTCTTTGAAGCACATAATCTACATGACACTGACGGAGACTCTTTTCAGTCTGCACCAGATGTGTGAATGCACCCAGTCTTTACCACAGCTCCAATCACATAGTTCTACGTATCACCTCAGTGTTTCTTCACCATGACCTCATGACAAACACTAAATGCTCTAATTTCATGCCTGATGTATTATGACTCATCTTCACTTTGTCCTTCTTTCTCATACTTTGCTATTGGGGTTAGACTTAAGCAAACTAAACCTTGTTCTGAAGGGTGTTTAAAGGTGAGCACCATGTTATAATTGTGGCATTATTCTTTAAATGGATAGGATATTGTCTAGCTTCTGTCGAAGAGAAACATGGAAATTACTACCAAATTTATCACCTAGAAAATACTTGTTCATACGCCTCTTCACAATCTGTACACTTCTTTCTGCAGCACCATTCAATGCTCCGTGGCATGGTGACATTAGATTGTGTTTGACTATGAGTGGAATGCCCTTTCAGAAGGTGGGTGCAGACTCGATGGACCAAATAACCTCTTTTTGCACTGTAAGGATTCAATGTTTTCTGTGATAATCTTACTCAGAAATATTTCAAACTCTTCCGGCGTAAACTGTTGTTAAATGCTCGGATATTCCAAATCCCAGAAAGTAAGTTTGGAACACTTACTCCCATCTGTATTTTGAAATTTGGTATAATATGAAGAAAGATGTGAAGACCAGTGGAAGATATTCCTAATGTATGTTTTATGATTTTAAATAAAATGAATATTTGTTAAATAAGAAACCACAAGGAAATCAACTAGAAATACACTTAACTACTTTATTGGCTAAAAACAATATATTTAATTCATCCAGTTCCTAAGTTCTTCTATTTTCCTAACTTCAGAGCTAAACATCCCCAAACAACATCCCATACGTTGTAAAACTATTGCCAATATCCAGCAGTAGTTACCACACGAGGCAAAGATCTTTCAGGGTTGCCTCTGTCTTAGGATGGAACAAGTGATTTCTCAAGCAGGTTTTTCTCCAACCACAGTTTGGTGGGAGTTAATACAACTTCCTGCTATGCGTTGAATTCTCAAAAACAAAAGCTAATATGCATAGGCTGAACTTGCTCCTGATATATTGGTCTCCTTTTGATCTTCCCTAATCTGAACTAACCTCTTCAGAAGTCACTCTGATTACCTTCATTTCATCAGTTCACCTTTTTGAATATAATTGTGATATTCACACTTCACTATTTCCGATGAACTTCTAATATCTTTACTTATACCTTTAACATTCTATCCTCCAGTGCCTTTGGTAAACATCTGTTTACAGTGTAGTTAGGCTTTTCATTATTTCAAAATATTAGTTCCACCAACCCAGCCAAACCGTTCCTACATTTTTAATTTTTAAATACGACCAGACTCATTCCCAATTATTGGAATTCCTTGCTTTTCATTTTATCGTGATTTCCTAACACTGCGGAACATTATCTGACAGCATCACCCATAAATTTCAAACCAATGTCTCCAAACCTAAATAGTTTTGGCGCTTGTGGTTTTGGGCACAGAGCCAACCTTTATCATTGAATCGTAGAATCAAAGAATTTACAGTGCAGAGGAGGCCATTTGGCCGATCAAGTCTGCACCGGCCCCTGGAAAGAGCACCCTACTTAAGCCCAGGCCTCCACCCTATCCCCGTAGCCCATTAACCCCGCCTACCCTTTTTCAGACACTGAGGGGCAATTTATCATGGCCAATCCACCTAACTGCACATCTTTGGACTATGGGAGGAAACCGGAGCATCCGGAGGAAACCCACGCAGACACTGGGAGAACGTGCAAACTCCACAGTCACCCAAGATCAGAATTGAACCTGGGACCCGGGAGCTGTGAGGCAGCAGTGCTAACCACTATGCCACCGTGCGTTTTGGACGTGTTTAGCGGGGTGTTTCTTGATCTGTACTAATGTGAAAAACCCCGCTATTCAACATCACTTTGCCTTTGTTTGGCCTCGGGGCGTTTCTCCAGGGTGGCACTGCCTGGGTGCCCGGGTGACAGTGCCAGGATGGCAGTGCCAAGGTGCCAGAGGGAGTGCCAGGGGCACCGTACTGCCCTGTCTCCAACCACCCAAGGTCTTTAATGTCCTGGAAGATCCTACCAGGTGTCATTACAACTGGTCCACATTTGTGGCGCCCTGGTGAGGAATCTCGGGCACGGCCGTTAGGTTACGGATGCTGGGTGAATCCTGCAAATGCATCTTTTCTGCTTATTTAAATATATAGATCTGGATCACGTCCAGTGAGGGCAAGATGCAGATGGTGGCGTGTCAAGGCCTCTTGCGAGATTCAACGGCCTAGTCCTGATGTGGTATAACTGGATTTCCAGAAAACCTTTGACAAGGTGCCACACAAAAGGTTGCTGCATAAGATAAAGTTGCATGGCATTAAGGGTAAAGTAGTAGCATGGATAGAGGATTGGTAAATTGATAGAAAGCAAAGAGTGGGGATTAATGGGTGTTTCTCTGGTTGGCAATCAGTAGCTAGTGATGTCCCTCAGGGATCAGTGTTGGGCCCACAATTGTTCACAATTTACATAGATGATTTGGAGTTGGGGACCAAGGGCAATGTGTCCAAGTTTGCAGACGACGCTAAGATGAGTGGTAAAGCAAAAAGTGCAGAGGATACTGGATGTCTGCAGAGGGATTCGGGTAGGTTAAGTGAATGGGCTAGGTTCTGGCAGATGGAATACAATGTTGACAAATGTGAGGTTCTCCATTTTGGTAGAAATAACAGCAAAAGGGATTATTATTTAAATGATTAAATATTAAAACATGCTGCTGTGCAGAGAGACCTGTGTGTGCTAGTGCATGAGTCGCAAAAAGTTGGTTTACAGGTGCAACAGGTGATTAAGAAGGCAAATGGAATTTTGTCCTTCATTGCTAGAGGTATGGAGTTTAAGACTAGGGAGGTTATGTTGCAATTGTATAAGGTGTTAGTGAGGCCACACCTGGAGTATTGTGTTCAGTTTTGGTCTCCTTACCTGAGAAAGGACGTACTGGCATTGGAGGGTGTGCAGAGGAGATTCACTAGATTAATCCCAGAGCTGAAGGCGTTGGATTGTGAGGAGAGGTTGAGTAGACTGGGACTGTACTCGCTGGAATTTAGAAGGATGAGGGTGGATCTTATAGAAACATATAAAATTATGAAGAGAATCGATAGGATAGATGCGGGCAGGTTGTTTCTACTGGTGGGTGAAAGCAGAACTAGGGGGCATAGCCTCAAAATAAGTGGAAGTAGATTTAGGACTGAGTTTAGGAGGAACTTTGTCACCCAAAGGGTTGGAATTCCTTGCCCAGTGAAGCAGTTGAGGCTCCTTCATTAAATGTTTTTAAGATAGAGATAGATAGTTTTTTGAAGAATAAAGGGATTAAGGGTTATGGTGTTCGGGCCAGAAAGTGGAGTTGAGTCCACAAAAGATCAGCCATGATCTAATTGATGGTGGAGCAGGCCCGAGGGGCCAGATGGCCTACTCCTGCTCCAAGTTCTTACGTCCTTATGACACCAAGATAGGCGCAACGAGGTTGCTGAATCACGTCCACTCTTTCCCTTCCACTTCTAAGAAATCAACATGTATTTCTTCCCATCGTTTTCTTATGTTTGACAATGGAATTAAAGACATCTTGGTTGGATTATTTCTTAATCTGAGAAACAATTTGCAGGGCGTGATTCAGCAGACTAAGACCTAAATCTGCTTGCGGGCATGTTTGGTGGAATGATTGTCAGTGGCTGCAGTGCCAAGAATCACCCCACTATTCAACGGCACTTTGCAGTTTTCTTTTAGCCCCGGAGAGTTTCTCCCTGCGGAGGCTGCACTTAGAGAGATTTCCTACTGGTGATCTGATCTTGCCAGAAGGAAAGGCTGTTCGCTAATCGGGGTGCCTTTTTATCGGGAGCCCCAATCTTCCTCCCACCGCCCTCACCGTCGGTCCCTACCCACTTTCTGCACTCCCCTCAACCCCCCCCCCCCCCCCCCCCCCCCAACCCTACCCAAGGCCCCTCGGAACCCCTTCCAACTCTCTCTTCCATTGGCAATGCCTCCTGGGGCTGGTCACCTGGAAGTGCCATCCTGGC
Source organism: Scyliorhinus canicula (assembly GCF_902713615.1). Taxonomy (NCBI): domain Eukaryota; kingdom Metazoa; phylum Chordata; class Chondrichthyes; order Carcharhiniformes; family Scyliorhinidae; genus Scyliorhinus; species Scyliorhinus canicula. The sequence continues at coordinate 169,034,079 of NC_052152.1, forward strand.
AGCAGGGCACCCTATCCGCTTTTGCATGATATATTTAATATCGTACAGATGAGCCATCAAAACCAATGCCCATCATTAAAGCCATGTTCCACTGGGCTGGTACCCCCTTCTTTGAACCAAATATTATCACAAGGGCTTTGTGGTCAATTAACAAAGTGAACTTCTTACCGGATAAGTATTCAGGGAATTTGTAACACTATATGTGGTCGCTAATGCCTCTTTCTCAACTTGTGGGTAATTTTGATTTGAGTTTATTAAAATACATGAGGTATGCCACAGGTTGCTCCACACTGTCTAACATTCTGACATAACACCACACCTAATCCCTGTGGTGAGGCACTAATGATAAAACCAATTGTTTCTTGTGGGTCAAAACAGCATCACTAGTCAGTATTTGCTTCACCAGCACAAATGCTTCGACTCCACAGGCCACTCCCAAACTTGCAGTTGATACAGTGGAGCAACTTAGTCAGGGAGGAACTGAGAACATTCATAAGGATTGTAGTGAATTATTTTAAGTACCTTGCTGTTCTCTGGTCTCAGGTCTTTCAAAATCCCCTCAACCTTCTCCTGCATTGGGTGGATACCCTCACTATCTATTTTGTAGCCAAGGTATGCTACACCACATCATGAAGCAACATCTTGTACGTCTTTGCTCTGATGCCATACCCTTGAAGTTGACTTAGGACTTTGTTCAACCTTACAATGTACTCTGTCTTAAACGAATTAGAATGTCATCTAAGAAGCAGCACACTCCTTTCACCCCCTTAGTAATGGATCCATGACACCCTAGAACACTGCAGGTGTGGATACCTCAAAGTATAACTTTTCGTGCTAGTACAACTCTTTGTGTTAACGAATGGTAGAAGTGCCTTGCTGTTAATTCTAATTACAAATATGCATTTGACAAATCTACCTTGCTGAGCAGCTTTCCAGTTGCTGAATTTGAAACGCGGTTTCAGTGGTAGACAGTGGTTAAGAACCATTCTCAATCACCTTATTTACCGTTTGTTTATAATCTCCACAAAGCCAAACAGACATGTCTGCTTTTCGAACTCCCACAATGGGTGAGCCCATTCACTGCTCTTCACCTTAATTGCCCCTGTTGTTTTGAAATTATTCAGCTCTTTACTCACTGCTTCTGACTGTGCAGGAGGCACTGGTCTAGCATTCCAAAATGTCAGCTGCACGTTGTCCTTTATCTTGACTTCACCGTTGTGATGCTTAATTTTATCATTTGATCCTCCTTGTTCAAAGACCACTTTGTTCTCTCTTAGCACTTCCTCGATGACAGACACGCTCGATACTGGTTCCTGCTGTTAATAACTCGAGCCAGTTTAACTGTATTTTCTGAAGCCCATTCCTTCCCACCAGGGAGACTTTGTTCCCTCCTACTACTTCCAATGACAAGTAATGGTAATCATCGTATTCCACTCGAACACCAACTCCAGCTCCGGAGAGCCATTTTAAATGGTATCCCGATCTCTGGCTACACTGAGGAGTTCCGGCGAGCGCAGCTCCTTAGTGCAGAAAATGTGGCTGTGTGTGGACTCGGTCATGTGGTTCCGCACTGAGGCCCCCTATTTAATCCGAGTGCCGTTCAATAGCTTTGGTTTTCTCGGTGCTGTCAGCGCCAGGAAACACGCAGCTAAATGCGCCCACTATGGGACTTTGAACCTATTTCATTAAATCGTGCACAGAACCTTCAGCCCTGTTACTCCCACCCTTCATGTGCTGCTTTCCTAGCTTTCTGGCCAACTACAACTTTTGATCTTCCTGATGGATAACATCAACTTCCATTTCCACATCGATCATATGTGCATTTGAGGATTTCCAAACTCCTGAACCATTTTAGATCTATCACTACCTCGACCGAGTGAAATTAAATGAAAATTGCTTATTGTCACGAGTAGACGTCAATGAAGTTACTGTGAAAAGCCCCTAGTCGCCACATTCCGGTGCCTGTTCGGGGAGGCTGTTATGGGAATCGAACCGTGCTGCTGGCCTGCTTGGTCTGCTTTCAAAGCCAGCGACTTAGCCTAGTGTGCTTAACAGCCCTAGTGCAAGGACAATCTGATAAAATGCTAAGATCTTGTAATCTCCATCTTCAAAACTGCAGAGGCCAACACATACAGCAAAATACAAGGCTGACATTTTGGAACCAACTTCAGCCAAAAGAGATGAGTGGGTGATCTTTCTTAGCCTCCTCCAGAGGTGCCCAGCATAACAGTTTTCAGTTAATTCAATTAACTCCACACATAAGCAAGAAACAGCTGAGTCGGAAACTGGGCAAAGTGAAAGAATATGGGTCCTGACAGCATCCTGGATGTTGTGATGCTGAAGACCTGTTCGTCAAAACTAGCTACACCTCCAGTACAGCTGGAATAGGGGAATTCTGTGGTGCAGTGGTAATGTCACTGAACTAGTAATCCCGAGGTCCAAGACACTGGTTCAAATCCCACCATGACTGTTGGTGGATTTAAATTCAATTAATACATCTGGGGTTAAAAGTTAGTTTGCTGAAAATGACAATTGTTGATTGTCATAAAACCCATCGGTTCACGAGGGAAGGAAATCTGCCATTTTTACTTGGTCTGGCCTTGCCTACATGTGACTCCAGACCCAGACAAATGTGGGTGACTCTTAAATACTCTCTAATGGCCTATCAAACCATTCAAAACTGCCACAAAGTCAACAAAAGGAATTCAGCCGGATGGACACCTCCCTCCTCAGCACTCTGTGGGTGCAATCACACTTCCTAGACTGCAGAAGTTCAAGAAGGTCTCTCACCACCTTCCCAAGGGCATTTGGGGATGGGCAGTAAATGCTGGCCCGGCCAGTGATGCCCACATCCCTTTTTAATTCTAAAAAGATAATGGCATCAACTCGACAATATTTGTTCATGATGTCCTGTCAACAAAAAGCAAGAAACGTCCAACTTAGCCACATCAGGTATTTCCAATCATTAGTAAAGTAATAGTAGGAATCATCAATAATGTTGGGTGGAATATTATTGGTGAGGGGGGGGGGGGCTGGTGGAGACGGCTAGCTCCCTGAAAGCAAAGTTGGCATGGAGCTGACCTGCTCCACTCCAGTCCACCCCGCACCCACAAAGCACTGTGAGCATGCTATATAGGGACAGTGTGAGACCTCCATTCCTCACTGGGGAAGAAATCCCGCCTTCAGGAAATGTTAGCTGATCGGATTGGTTGGCAGCTCCATCCGTCTTTGCAGCACCAAATGAACATTAATGGGACTGTAACGAGGAAGAAGAGGAAAGACTAATGAATCCCAGAGACAGGCAAGTCCAAGGTCTTGGACAAGGACGGTTTGGGAAGATGAGGGAGGGCAAGTGTTGGGGGGTGGAGGGTGGTTGGTGGTGGATGGTGGGGATCCAGTGTTTTATGCAACAGGCAGGTAGACAGGTAGGAAGAAAGGGGAAGGTTCTATCTTAGGGGGTCTGCCCCACAATCCACAAAGTGCAGACCTCACAAATGTGACCCTCCACCTTTCCTCCTGCCCTTTAAAAAATGTTTCTCTTATCGGGCTGTCAACTCCTACCGGACTGCCATTTTACCTGCCCCATTTTACCACCCCTCCACTCAGGGAGGGCAGAGGGCACATAATGCAGCTCATTATCAGACAGCAATTACTCCCACAAATAACCTGTTCAATGCTGCTCAGTTTGGGTTCCGCCAAATGTAAGATTGATAATCTTATTTTAATCAAAATTCGGGATTGAACCTTGTGAGGCTATCCACCCAGGAACATCAAATAGTTTGAATGAAAAACAGAGAGCCAGGGTGTATGTGGGGAGTAACAGTTGCAGAATAATTTCATCCATCACTGATTGCGAAAGAACGATCAATGACACTCAACTACTATGGAATGCTTTGAAAGAAGGATAAAGCATTGCAGAATGAATCAGAATGAGTAAACAAACATGTTTAAAAGCCAAGCTTCGCTTTGGCGTTAAGTTCGAACTTTGGAGAACCTTTATATTCATGAAACCTAGAGGCATCATATCTGGAAAAAAAGGTCAGGGTTTGGCATGCTTTAAAAATGCTACTTCAGTTGGTTTTAAGTGTTCTGAAGGCTTTGACTGAAAACACAAACGGGCACTGAATGGCCATCTCTCCCTTTGAAGTGCAAGGAAATGAGCAGACATGTTTAGTTTATATACTCAGGTGGATTTTGTTTTAATTCTTGAAGCAACAGTCAGATACTTAAGACACTTGAATTGTTGCATTTTCTGAAGATCATGCAAGAAATACTGATTGTGGGCGGGTTTCTCCGTTCCGCGGCACCAGATTTCTGGGGGCGGCACGCTGTTGGGATTCGCCATTTCGCCAGCTGGGTCAATGGGGTTTCCCATTGTGGAGCAACCCCACGCCGTCGGGAAACCCCCGGGCTGTCGGCAAAACGGAGAATCCCGATGGTGGAGAATTCAGCCCAAGATTTTGTAACAGACACGAAAAATGGGAAATTATTAGAGGAGATTTTGAGCATATACTGATTGTCAAGACGTGTCTAATAATACGGTGTTATGATACCAACTGATGTTAATACTGGACAAGACACGTCCCAGAGTGAAAGTCAGCTTGATATATCCCAACTTCTATTTTTTTTAAACCATGAAGCAAAGTTACTGAACAAAGTTACAGGAGCACCGCTGATGATTTTTTAAACACAAAGAATAAAACATTTATTAAACATGAAAAATGAGCTCCATTACACCAGCCAAAAAGGTTGGAAAGATCTCGATATAAACACAAGAAAATTATTCAAATATTTATTATTCCTTTACCCAAGCAAATTCAAATTTGGAAAGATAAAACAGTTTACCATATATACTTGTACTCTAATATTTAGGGTAAGTATGCAGTTCATGTGGACCAAATAGCGAACTGTGGACAGACACCCTACACTCCAAAGTAAATGACAGATTCAATGGATTTCTCAACAACCCATCCAAAAATGTATCACCCCATGAGCCAACCGGTCTTTCTGAAACTCTGTCTTTCTCAAAAAGGTTTATTGTCACCACATTTGCAGAATTTGCCTTGGATTCTCTCCAAATGTCGTTCCCACTCAGACAGCTTAAACAAGAATCCACCTCAGCTTCTGAGATTTCTTGTCCCCTCAATCTCGGAGCTTTAGCTTTATAGCACTATTGCTGATCTTCAGCCATGCCAAACAGAACACCACTGCTCCAAAAGGGTACGGTTGCCCTTGCAGCCCACAGCACTGAGTCACCAACCTTTGGCTTCCCCCTTGGATATTCAAGGCTTCTCGTGAGCTTACATTATTTCAAGTCTACTCCCTGCAGCCCATTGCTCTGCTCCTGACTTCTCAACATTAATTATCAGGATATGTTTCTGATCTCTATTCTTGTCCTGATATTATCTTCTTGTCCTGGAATCGTCTGCCCCACTCCTTGGTTTGGAATCTCTCCATATCTCCCTCCCTGTATCACGCTCCCTGGGATACCTTCCTGTGAATGGTGCTCCTCTTCAAGCAACATGTCCTTCAGTTTTGTGCTGTTTCACATTTCCTTTTTTTCTGTGAGCTTATGTGCAGTGCCAGTCTCCGGCATGAAGATGATGAAATCAATACATTCTCCGGCAAGCATATATGCAGACAACACAAAAACGTAAAAGACTTGAGCTGCATTTGTGTGGCAATTCTCTAACTGGTACATCACAGGAAGACTGAGGCCCACTGGGAACTGTAGTTCTCCCAATTTAGGCTAGTATTTTGGGATTTCTTAACAGCGGTTTGAACAAAGAATTGGATGGCTTATTAGACAATTGTAGCTTGAGCTCTATTTTTACAGGACAATACGATCTTCTCGGTGAAATTTCCTGCCATCTTGGAATTAAAGAAGGATATAAAGGTCATTGTGTAAAGGTGATTTGGTGCTTAGCCAAAAAGGTTTGTTCCACTGCTAGATGGAAGTTGGAAGTTTTTTTTATAAATTCAAAGCACCCAATTCATTTTTTGTCCAATTAAGGGGCAATTTAGCCTGGTCAATCCACCTAGCCTGAACATCTTCTGAGTCGAGGGGGTGAGACCCACGCAGATACGGGAAGAATGTGCAAACTCCAATTGTCAATGACCCGGGGCCAGGGTCGATCCTGGTCCTCAGCTCCATGAGGCAGCAGTGCTAACCATTGCGCCACCCTGGAAGGGAGCTGGAAGTTGACCATTTGCTGTTGATCGGATGTCTGATTTCTTGCAACATATTTGTGACTAATGGGTGTATTGCTCACAGTTGTTGTAATGGATAAATAGTAATGTTAACTAGTATTCTTACTGAGCCGAGGAATGGTGTTATTGTTTCATTTGAGCCTCAACTAATTTCTCTTTATTTCTTGTAATTCATGTTGAGAATTATAGTTTGAACCGGAGAGTAACTGGTTATGGATAAAAGATGGCTTCTTACACAAGACCACTTGGTTCCTGACTTTATTATAGGTCTTGGTCCAAACATGGACATCAGCACTGAATCCCAGAAGTGAGGTGAGAGTCCCTCAATAACAAGGCAGCATTCAATCAAGTACAACACTAAGGAGTCCTGGTAGAACTAAAATCGATGGGAATCAGTGGAAAACTCTTTCAAATGAATATGACTCCAGCCACTAAAGGAAGTTAGTTGTGTTTTTTTGGAGGCCAATCAACTCAGCCCAGGACATTGCTGCAGGGGTTTCTCCAGATAGTTTCCTCGGCCCAACGGTCTTGAGCAGTTTCATGATCAACATTTCTAACAGTCCTACAGGCTGTTTGTCAAAGACCTACTTTAGTGTCTTCATCAAATATGCAAGATCAAGTGTGAAAGTGAGAGTGTGTGTTTGTACATATCATATATGTAAGCTTATACGTACACATACATATATATGAAATAGGTTTACATCTTGCCCCAGTCAGAAGCTCCCAGGGCTCGTTAGCTAATTTCTATTAAGTAACATGCAGCCAGCACAATAAACACTGGTTACACAATTCTAAAGCTCTGCCACCTTTGAGAAAACAAACCTCTGGTTCCCAGGACACCCGTAGTCAGACAATCGCCAAAGGTTAACAAGGTCATAAACAGAATCTCAATAAAGGTCACTGCAGCTTTAACCCTACTCTTTCAAACACAGGATCAGATACACCCATCATCCCTCTCACTAGGGGTGACAAGGGATTTCAATGCCACAAGTGTGTCAGTTTATTATGCGCCTATTGCCAATATCAGCACACCCTGCTGGAATACTAACCGACATGACTGGCTCAGGTTCAGAATCCTATTCCACAAAGTAGCTTAGGGCGAAGTGCCAGTGAATGAACACAGGCTGGGGCAGCCAGAAGGAATTCCGAAAAGGGCTTCTTGTCTGTCTCGCTCCTTCTGTGTTTTTTTTTTGCAAACCAAGGAGACATTCATAGCACTGCTGAGGTTGTAGACAGCATTTAACACAATCCCTTACTTCATTTCATCATGAATATTCATTCACGCGATGCATTTACTGCTTACAGTAGAGGCTTGTTGAAAAGGGGCTGCCTTGCAGAAGTGAATGCTCATGGTTTATTTAACCTTGCTAATAACTAGAATACTGATTGGCAGTGCTGGAAGTTTCAAATTGGGCATCAATAATGCATCACACGTAGCCAAAAAGTGAATCATTAATGAAGGCGAGAAATGGACACAGTGGCTTTGTAGTCAATTTATAAATATCTCATAGCTTAAACCCGAAAATTTCTGATGAGGGAATCACAATATCCATATTCAAAAGTGGTTGAAGCGTATTTTGTAACTTTTAAAGCATTCGGAAATATCAAGGGAATTCAAGTCTTTACGATTTAATTCAGCTTCTACTTATTGCTGGGTTAGAAGCATGTCAGCAGCTTTGGTCCCAGTTCTATTCCTTTGCCTACTGGGGTTGTGCTGCATTTTTCAGTCATCGACGATTGAATCTGAAGGGATCACATTTACTTTGAGCAGCTGTATTAGAAAGAGAATAACCAGAGCAGGGATTTCCTTTTGTGACCAAAAATCTTTAAGTGACACCACCCGAAGCCTGGAGAAAACCTGCTTACTGTAGGTCCTGTACAAACTAGGCCCTGTTATGCACTAACAAGGAAAAAACATCAGGACAGACACACACTTCAAATTCCAAAGGCTGGATTTTTAATCTGGGGTCAGACACCCATTGCCTGGATAATTTCCAGGTCCTGACCCTATGTCGCGTCAGTGGTGTAACACAATTTTAAAATTTGAAGGGTCTAATCGGCACGGGGGTGGGTTCAGCCTCCAATCAACAGCTTTGGGAGTGACGTGGAAGTGGGACCCAGTAACCAAGGGCAAAAGATGAAAAGGTGAGTGGCAGCCATGACTGAGTTTGCCATTTATTGAGGAAGTGGTACAGGAGAATGTTCGGTGAGCTGGCATTGGCACTGGCGGGCACCCACAGGCAGCACCAATGTTTTCAGATGCCTCTCTTTGAGGTGTTAACCTAGGCAATTACTGAGAGGTGAGAGATAATTTTCCTAGTAAGCAGCAGAGGAAATCTGCCCAGACACCAAGGGGCCCAGGTGGAAGTGGCAATGGAGGCCAGCAGTTTGGGACTGACCATGAGGATGTGGGTCCAATGTGGAAATAGATTCAATGAATGACCTGATGAGATCTGGGAAGGCAAGTAGCAAATTACACCTGGGTGACCTGAGAAACTGCACAACTCTTGCAAAATGTCTCAAACTGGGAGCTGGTGTGGCAGACCTGTACAATCTGATAACGATAGAGGAGGCGGCACTGGACATTGCAAGGGAATCATTGTGCCAGGCCATGGGCAATAGTGAGATGGGAGGCCATGAGGACTGTGGTCATTTGATAGCTCCATCTTCAGGTGAAGGACATGGAGGCAATTCCTGCCCAATGCATTTGGCTGTTTAACTGATAACATCTATGATGTTGGTTGTGCTGATGCACCTGCTGAGTTGTCATCACCATGCAACTTGCATCTTGCAATCCCCATAAGGCCTGCAGTGGAGGGCGACAGAGTGTCCCTGAACAGTTGTCACCAGCCTCTTCAGTGGGGTAAGACTACACAGAACCTGCACCATCACCATCCACTAGCATAGGCACACTCGCCTCAGTTAGGCCCGAATCAAAATTAGAACATGGAATACAAGGTTAGCAGCACATCACGAGTGAGCAGGAAAGGATAGTGAGGCAGAGTCAGCTGTGGGCAGTCCCCATTGGAGAACAGAGGACAGGCACAGCCATGCTCTGCTGGTCAAAGGTGCTGGATCTTGGGTGTCACACACAAAGAGGGTTTTCCTGGAGCATCAGAGACAGCAGAGTTCTCGAATGTTGAGATCCCGGAGGCATTGCAAAGCCATGGGCAGTCAGGGAGGATGCGACATGTGACTGTGTCTTGGCTCAGGGATTTGAGCATGTAAGATCCTCCACCGAGAGACCTGTCACACTCTTGGAGAGCCATAACAAGTGGATGCAGGGGCAGTGCACTGACATGTACAGAACAAGTGAGACTCATTGTAGCATTAACTGCTCACTGTCACTGATGGCGCCACGTTTTCTGGAGTGGATTCCCGCTGTCTCCAACCAGTGGCATCATCCAGTATTTAAGGGCATCACGAAAAGGATGAGGAAGCTGAAGAGACTGATGAGGAAGCCACCTCTTAGGAGACATCATCCTTCATCACCTTAGCTTCATCCATCTTAGTACCCATCAACGCCGCTAGACCTTGTGACAGAGGCTGTCCCTGAAATGAAGCAGCCTGTGGTGTGACCTTCACAGGCACCTCAGAGACAGGGATGGAAGGCCTTAGGTAACTCAGCCAGATACACACAATGGACCAGGCTGCCTGCACTTACTTCTCAGGTCCAGAGGGAGCACACCAAAGGTGTGAGCGTGAATGGAGGACGCCACATGTTAGTTGCACCATTTTGGGTCTTGGGTAGCTCTTTTCCCCTGTCATGCCTTTGCTGTACTCTCTGACCTCGTCTGGGTCAGGGAGATGAATCCACAGAAGCTCCTCCTCACAAACTGTGTCCAATGTCTGAATAACCTGCTCCATTCTCAACTCCCTCAGGTGGCACTGGTCTGTTGACCCGGAATTCCTTCAATAACCTTCGCTATGCAAGCAACAGCAGCGGACTCGGGTCCCTCTCAGGAGCCCGACTTCTTCGTGAATGCGACCCTTTCAGCTGCTGACTTTCTGTGCCATTGGTTGAGCAGCTGAACGTTATTTGTTGCCTTTCAAATATGTCGACCAATGCATCCATTAGCCCACAAGGCGCACCGTGTCCGTGACCCTGCCATGACCCAGACACTGCGTGTCCCCATCCTCTCACCTGAAAATTGAAAACCGATCCTCTGAGGCTCTTTAAGAAGCTCATCAAAGGGTTCAAGTTAGAGTCGTGTGAGTTCCAGGCTCTCCCCCTCCCTCAAAATGGCATTGTATGCTGAAGCCATTGACACCCAGAGACACCATCCTGAACCTGCAGTGTGAGGCTGGTGAAGACCAGCCTCGATCTACGTGTGCGCTCACTGGTGTTTCCCTCCACAAGTAATTGAAAATCCATCCCCAAATTTTGAAAATTTAAATCAGTTGAAAGAAGGATGAGGCGCGAACAGGAAGAATCATCACTGGAAGGTTCGTACAACCACCAAGAAAAATAAACAACCCATCAGAAGTTACTTAAATACAAATGTTGTGGCGACAGCAGGATATCCACTTTCCCTCAGTGACCCCACTCGTGATATAGACACATCCTGTCCAAGCTGCCATGAAGCACCTGCTTGTTTCAGATGGGGCACCTGTTGTACTATCCTCTGCAGTCTGCACACGCATGGTGGATAAAAATAACCCCCCCCCAATTGTGTGTATGGTAAGCAATATAGGTATATAACATCCGGTATGTAAATACACAGTATTGTATACATTATGTCAGTGTATGGCACTCAGTATACAATATACATTCAGTAAAGAGGTGTAGATACACAGTATGCAAAGTCTACGTACCAAATAGAATGTTAATCTACGAGTACAAAAATATGGAATACCTCTACTGTATGTAATACTCCGTGTATGCACTGATGTTGGCAAACCAATTAGAGAGCAGGCCATCCAAGACTGGGTACTGTGTAATGAGACGGAATCATTGACAATCTAGTTGTGTGAGACCCCTTGGGGATGAACCACCATAATTTTTCATAGAAGTTTTCACGGCCAGCACGGTGGCGCAGTGGTTAGCATTGTTGCCTCATGGCGCTGAGGTCCCAGGTTCGATCCCGGCTCTGGCTCACTGTCCATGTGGAGTTTGCACATTCTCCCTGTGTTTGCGTGGGTTTCGCCCCCACAACCCAAAGATGTGCAGGGTAGGTCGATTGGCCACGCTAAATTGCCCCTTAATTGGAAAAAATGAATTGGCTACTCTAAATTTTTTTTTAAATAATAGAATTTTTCATCAAGATGGAGAGTGAAGTGGTTGATTCTGAGACTAGGGTCCTGAATCTTAATGATGATATGAGGCATAATTTGACTGTGATAGATTGGGAAACATTACTTAAAGGGATGACAGTGGATAGGCAATGGCAAACATTCAAGGAGCGCATGGGGGAACTGCAACACGGTAGCACGGTAGCATGGTGGTTAGCATAAATGCTTCACAGCTCCAGGGTCCCAGGTTCAATTCCTGGCTGGGTCACTGTCTGTGCGGAGTCTGCACGTCCTCCCCGTGTGTGCGTGGGTTTCCTCCGGGTGCTCCGGTTTCCTCCCACAGTCCAAAGATGTGCGGGTTAGGTGGATTGGCCAGGCTAAATTGCCCTTAGTGTCCTAAAAAATAAGGTTAATGGGGGTTGTTAGGTTACTGGTATAGGGTGGATATGTGGGCTTGAGTACGGTGATCATTGCTCGGCACAACATCGAGGGCCGAAGGGCCTGTTCTGTGCTGTACTGTTCTATAACTTCTAATTGTTTATTCCTGTCTGACACAAATGTAAAATAGGAAATGTGGCCAATCCATGGCTCACAAGGGAAATTAGAAACAGGGGAATGTATAATAGATGACAAAGAAATGGCTGAGCAACTAAACACATACTTTGTTCTGTCTTCACAAATGAGGACACAAATCAGGGGTTGGATTCTCCCCCCCCCCCCCCCCCCCCCCCCCCCCGTGCCGTATTTCTGTCTCACTCCACCAGTGGGATGCTCCGTTACGCCGGCTGTCAATGGTGTTTCCCATTGTGGGGCAGGCCCACACCGTCAGGAAACCCCCGGGCTGCCGACAAAATGGAGCATCCCACCAGCGGAGAATCCAGCCCAGGATACCAGAAATGTTGCAGATCACAGGGTTTAGCGAGAGTGAGGAAGTGAAGGAGATTAATATGAGTAGAGAAATGGTGTTAGGGAAATAGATATGATTGAAGGCAGATGAATCCCCAGGGTGTGATAATCTACATCCCAGGGTGCTAAGGAAGTGGCTCTGGAAAGAGTGGATGCATTGGTGGTCATCTTCGAGGATTCTATAGACTCTGGAACAGTTCCTGCAGATTGGAGGGTAGCTAATGTAACTCCACTATTTAAAAAGGGAGGTAGAGAGACAACAGGGATTGATATACAAGTAAGCCTGACGTCAGTAGTAGAAAACATTCTAGAATCCATTATCAAAGGGCACTTAGAAAATAGTGGCAGGATTATACAGAGTCAGCATGGATTTATGAGGGGGAAATCATGCTTGGCAAATCTACTAGAATTCTTCAAGGATGTAACTAGTAGAGTTGATGAGGGGGAGCCAGTGACAAAGTCCCGCAAAGGAGATTAGTGTGTAAAACTAAAGCACATTGGATTAGGGGGTCACATATTAAGATGGTTAGAAAACCCGTTGCTGGACAGGAAACAAGGAATTAACAAGTCTTTTTCAAATTAGCAGGCAGTAACTAGTGGGGTACTGCAGGGATCGGTGCTAGGATCCCACTATTCACAATATATATGAATGATTTAGATGAGAGAACAAAATGTAATATCTCCAAATTTGCAAATGATACCAAGTTGGGTGGGAGAATGAGCTGTGAGGAGGATGCAGAAATCCTTCAGTGTGATTTGGACAAGTTGAATAAGTGGGCAAATGAATGGCAGATGCAATATAATTTGGAGAAATGCAAAGTTATCCACTTTGGTAGCAAAAACGAGAAAGCAGACTATTTTCTGAATGGCCATAAATTAGGAGAGTGGAATGTGCAATGATGCCTAGGTGTCCTCATACATCAGTCATTGGAGGTAAGCATGCAGGTACAGCAGGTGGTAAAGAAGGCAAATGGCATATTGGCTTTCATAGCGAGAAGATTTGAGTACAGGAGCGGGAATATCTTGCTGCAGTTATACAGGGGCTGGTAAAACCACACCTGGAATATTATGTGCAGCTTTGGTCTCATTATCTGACGATGAATATTTTTGCTCTCGGGGAATGCAGCAAAGATTTATTCGACTGATTCCTGCAAAGGCGGACCTGACGTACAAGGAGAGATGGAATCGCTTAGGATTGTATTCTCTGGAGTTCAGAAGAAAGAGGGGGATCTCATAGAAACCTATAAAATTCTAACAGGACTAGATAGGCTAGGCACAGGAAGGATGTTCCCGATCGTAGATGTGTCCAGAACCAGGTGTCACAGTCAGAGGATACAGGATAGACCATATAGGGCATAGGAAAGAAGACATTTCTTCACCCAGAGAAGAGTGGTCAGCCTGTGCAATTTGTTACTGCAGGGGGTAGTTGAGTCCAAAACACTGCATTTTTTCAAGAAGCAGTTAGATATTGTACTTAGGGCAAAGGGGATCGAAGGATATGGGGGAAAGCGGGATTCAGCTATGGGGTTGATGATCAGCCATGATCATAATGAATGGCAGAGCCGGCTCAAAGGACCAAATAGCCTTTTCTTCCTGCTGTTTTCTATGTTTTAGTATAGGGTAAATGCACTGGCAGGACAGGCATACAATATTGTAACCATTCTCGGTCAATTGATTTCAATATCAGTATGCAATGCATTATATATTGTATACAGTATGTCAGTATGTACATCGTATATTAGTGTATGCTGGTCTCCTATATTCTATTTTTGGTAAATATGAGATTACTCTGTTTCGTGGCAGAGGGTTTCAAACAAAAGGCGTAGAGAAACGTATTTTATTTAAAAAATAAACTATGTACACAGTACTCTCTAGGCCCCAGCCACGACTACACATGCTTGGCTCCCAGCTGGGCCCGTTTTTATTCTAGAATCCATTATCCTGCTGATGGGCCCCCATCCCTCAATGGGTGGCTCGTATTTCAAGAGATCACAGGGAGGCTAATTGACGCCCCCCCCCCCCCCCCTCCTCCTCCCCCCCCCCCCCGAGGGCCTCGTGCAGGTTATAACACTCTGCTACTCGGGTACAAATTGGCACCAAATCATGTTAACCCTTCACCCCTATGCTTGCTGACTTCCACTGACTCCCAGTTAAGCCAGGTCTTGATTTTAAAATTCTCACCTTTGCTTTCGATCCCCCTATGGCCTCCTCCCTTCCTATCTCTGTAATCTCCTCCAATCTCACAACCCTGCGAGGTATCTGCTCTCCTCTAACTCTGGCCTTTTGAGTATTCCCTATGTCAATCACGTCACTGTTGGTGATCAAGATTTCAGCTGCTGAGGCCCGTGCTCTAAAATTTCCCTTTTAAACCTCCACGTCCCCTTTTCCCTCTCTCCTCTTTGGAGACGTTTTTCTAACATTCCTCTTTAACCAAGTCATCTGGCCTAATATCTTCTTATGTAGTTTGTTGCTAAATTTTGTTTCACGGCCCTCCTATTAAGCATCTTCAGACATTTTATCACTTTAGAAATGCAACCTAAAAGGAAGTTGTTTTCTGCAGTAGATCACACATAATATGAGCAATTAGGGTACTGCACAACGTATGTCACTCTGTTTACTCAATCAATTACAGACAGAGGGCACAATTCAACGACCCTGTTGCGCCCGGTGCAGATCCTGGTGCAATGGGTGAATCACGTTAGAGGCCAAATTGGGATGGGCGCTGGGCACCGAGCCAATCGTGAGTCACCTGACTCAATTGGAGTTCCCTGGATGTTCGGGGACAAGGCAGGGCAGTATCCAGGCATTCCCCCAGCACCTGGAAACCTAGGCACTGCCAGCTTGCTGCATTGGCAGTGGAACATTGGCATACTGGCAGTGCCACCCTGACACTGCCAGGGTGCTAGAGTGACTCTGCCAGGGTGCCAGATTGGCTCAAGCCGAGGGTGGGGAAAGAAAATCACAGCTGCCAATCAAAATGGCAAACAGTTGTTCTTGCTAGCGAGATCAGCTTGCCAGCAAGAAATCACTAAGTGTAACCTCACCAGAGAAAAACTTCCTGAGGCCAAAAAAACCCAAAAAAATGCCGTTAAATTGTGGGGTGTGTCTCAGTGCTGCAGCCGCTGAAGGTGTCCGACAGCGGACCAAGTCCGCCGAATCATGCCAACAATGTCAGTTTATGGACATTTGGTAGGACCTATTGCACATCACTGTATCCGCACACAGAATATGACGTACAATGTCATTTTTTCTATCTATGTATATGTGTATGCCTGCAAGTGTGGATATTCTGCTGAGGGTGCAATTGGCAAAATGTGTTGGACACTGCGTCACTTGTGCCGAGGTCAAGTGTAGACAATTATTGCAACATTGTGAGCATATCCTATTTGCCCGAATTCGTTTTTTGTTAAGCATGTTGCATTGTATATTTGCTGTACGAGAGAGGTGAGATAAAAAGAGCCTGTCTATAAAGCAATATAATATTTACAAGGCGGAAACCTGACCCCATTGGATACACACTTATGTGGCCTGAAAATGAAATGGAGATCCGAATTTATAAACTCGACTAAATTCAGTATGTTGTGTTATGTACTCTGGGATAACACAGGCTGCAACTAGATGCAGCTTTAACCAAAAGATGCTCCAGACCTTGAAGTTAGTTCAGTCTGATTTATTGAACCAGTAGCATAGCTAGCACAGTTCTCTATGAGTTCGACTCTCTGCTAACCTAAGTGTGGTTACTCTGTCTGACTGAACCAGACTAGCTCTTAGCCACATACTGGAGGTGTGATACTGTAAATACACCCTGAGTCACTCTGTAGATGTTCATCAGTGGAAAGAGGGGGAGTGTGAGTGCCTTGCGCCTTTTATGGTGAGATACCACCCCTGACTGTCCTGCCTGCTCATTGGCCATGTCCTGTTCTCCGTGGTCATTAGCTGCCTGTCTGTATATCATTGTCTGCATATCATGACACAGCCTTCACCTAATTACACAGACTGTACAACAGAGAAACATTATATTTAGCCCAGCTCAACTGTGGTGGTGTTTATACTCCACAAGCTTCTCCCATTCCAACTTTATCTCAAAGTTCAGCATATTTTCCTATTCCCTTTCCCTTCATGCACACATCTAGTTTGCTTTGAAAGTATGCAAGCTATTTGCCTCAATCATTTTCTGCGGTGGCAAGATTGATGTTCTAACAACTCTGAGTAAAGACATTTTTTCCTTATCTCTTCACTGGGTTTATTAGTAATAATCTTGTATCTCCCCAGTTTTCGGTTCTTTCACAAGTCGACCATATCGGGCTGAATTTCTATCTGGGTGGGGAGGCATATTTCAGTGCATGAATGGTCACAAAGTTATTTTTTGAGGGATCTGATTTTCCTCTGCACTCCCAACCCCGTGCAATTTTCCTCTGACCAATTTGTGGATTGGGAATGGCTGGTGAGCAAAGCCTGCCCCCACCAAAGTCAGGTTCCCCTATTTAAATGAGAGGCAAAAATCGGATTTCTTTTCCATACACCACTTTCGGCACAGCGTTTTGGAAACTTTTGTTTTTTCAGTTGTTCAATTATTCATTAGATATGGGTGTTGCAATTTTATTGTCCATCCCTAATTGCCCTTGAGAAGGTGGTGGAGAACTTCTGCCATGTAGATTGCGGCCAAGCTTTGGGGAGTCAGGATGTGAGTTACTCACCGCAGAATTCCCAGCCTCTGACCTACCTGCTCTTATAGCCACAGTATTTATATGGCTAGTCCAGTTCAGTTTCTGGCCAATGGTAACCCCCCCCCCCCCCCAAGGCTGTTGATAGTGGAAATTCAGCGATGGCAATGCCATAGAATGTCATGGGGAGATGGTTAGATTCTCTCTCGTGGGAGATGGTCATTGCCTGGCACTTGTGTAGCACAAATGTTATTTACACTTATCAGCTCAAGCCTGGATTTTGTCCAGGTCTTACTGTATTTGGACATGGATTGCTTGAGTAATTGAGGATCCGCGAATGATACATTGTGTATCATTGTGCTTTACTTGGCCAATTTATTTTCAACATTGCCAGGTAGATGTCAGTCTTTTGATGTACTGGATCGGCTGGATCGGTGCAGCTAGTTCTGAAGCACAAGTCATCAGTATTATCTTGAGAATGTTGTCAGCGTTCATAGTCTTTGTAGTATCCAGTGAATTCAGCCATTTCTTGGCATCATGTGGCGTGAATCAAGTTGGCTGAGGACAGGTATTTATGATGGTGGGGACCTCAGGAGGAGGCCGAAATGGATTGTCCACCGATTAAAAGTATGCGAGGTTTGGTAGTGTGTATAGAAAATGGAAAGCCTGCCGAGGAGTCTGGAACATTCTGAAAGGACAATGTAAATTATTTTCAGGTCTTCAAATGTCGCAATTAGATGCTGCACTGTAATGTTCAACAGCAGATCAAGAAGAAGGCACATCACCACCACTCCTCAAGGGCAATTGGGGATGGGCATAAATGCTAGACAAGCCAGGCATTCCACATCCCATGAGCGACTAAGGAAAACATGTAGATGCATTTTTAATGCAGTGATCCATAGGGATCTGTCCTTGAAAGACACCTTGACCCTTATATTGACAACCTTGTGTATTTGTTCACATGAATTACAATACTCAATACTTTTCCAATTATGAAAGCTGCATAATGCAGTGAAAAATGTTATAAAATCTCCTGTTAACCTGTGCTGTCACCTTTTCTACTGTAATTTAAATAGCTGTGGCTGAATAAAAGTAGCTGGTATTGACAATTGAAAAAAAATCTAGCAACCTGCAGTGTTGTATTGATTGACAAGGACACTGCTTTGAAATTGAAATGAACACATTCTGCTCATTCGTTCTGAGAGAACAGGTTATCGTTAAGACAGCTGTGGATATTATCAATGCTTGGCTGAGTTTCAAGCACTAAAAAGGTTTCAGCACATCAGGTGTTACATTCATCTGAGAATTAATGACAGTTTTAAGAAGTTGTAAAGATGTTTAATGTGTTTCCTGATTGGTTGACATAAGTTAGTAGAATTACATGCATTACAAGGGTTTTTTTTTACATTGCAGAATTTGCTTCTCTCCATTTCAATGATATGGAGCTTTTATTAGATAGTGAATGCTTTATTTTTCCCCATGGAGTGAAAGATATTTTCCATTGACATTGCATGGAATCTGTACATCCTGCATACTGGGTGAGTGGCTATGGAGAATACATGGAGGGTAAAGTAAAGTCACCATAGTCCCAGATGACCATAGGCAGCTTTCCCCTTTGAGGAGGAGCGCTTGTTTGTGGTGATTTAACGCGAGGATCACCACACCTCAGGCAAGAGGTAATATTGAGAAGGCGAGCCTTCACAAATAACCTCAGCCGATACCGGAATTGAACCCGCGCTGTTGACCTCTCTCTCCATCACAAACCAGCTGTCCAGCCAACAGATCATTTTAATCTTCTCACCAGATGGCAAAAGCCCCTGTCCAATCATACATGGAGGATATGGGTGATCTAATGGGACATGGAGGATACATGGGGGCATAGAGACAGCATGGGAAATTTGAGGGGCATGCGCTGGCATAGGGAATGGGCTTGAGAGAGATCGGGGGTGAGGAAGGCGAATGGTGAGGTAGGAGGCCTTTAAACACTGTTGAGAACTGGGATACTGTGTTGGGTGTATTGAGGTGGGACAGTCTCTAGCCACACTTCTCACACACACCAGCACGACTCGCAAACTGCGAACCTGACAAAAAAGACAGAAATGCTGTTTGAAGTTACACATGGATCAGGTTTAAGAACATCAAAGGTGCAGAGGGCAGGTTCAACCCAGCTAAGGGGAAAATTTAGCTCCTCCTCTTTGCAGCTACCTTGCCAACCCATTCTGGATTTTTTGGAGTACCCAATTCATTTTTTCCAATTAAGGGGCAATTTAGCGTGGGCAATCCACCTACCCTGCACATCTTTGGGTTGTGGGGGCAAAACCCACACAAATACAGGGAGAATGTGCAAACTCCACACGGACAGTGACCCAGAGCCGGGACCGAACCTGGGACCTCGGCGCCGTGAGGCAACAGGGCTAATCCACTGCGCCACCGTGCTGTCCTCCATTCTGGATTTTAACAATAACTATCAATTCTTCCATTTTTTTCAACAAGTTTTCTCGTTCCCACAGAAAAAGGCCCAATCTGATGAATATTTTTTTCTCCAACTTATCTCCTACGCCTAGCGATTCTATGTTTTTCTTTATAGTTGAAGACCAGAATTGTGCATGGAATCTCAATGGGGTCTGACCAGAAATCTATACAAGATTCATGTATCTGTATTAATTTTCAGGACCCAGAGGCAGTAACCACCACATAGAAGAGTCAGCGAGGAGCAATGGGGCCATTCACAGTGAGAGAGGAGTAGCAATGGGGCCATTCACAGTGAGAGAGGAGCAGCAATGGGGCCATTCACAGTGAGAGAGGAGCAGCAATGGGGCCATTCACAGTGAGAGAGGAGCAGCAATGGGGCCATTCACAGTGAGAGAGGAGCAGCAATGGGGCCATTCACAGTGAGAGAGGAGCAGCAAAGGGACCATTCACAGTCAGAGAGGAGCAGCAATGGGGCCATTCACAGTCAGAGAGGAGCAGCAATGGGGCCATTCACAGTGAGAGAGGAGCAGCAATGAGGCCATTCACAGTGAGAGAGGAGCAGCAATGGGGCCATTCACAGTGAGAGAGGAGCAGCAATGGGGCCATTCACAGTCAGAGAGGAGTAGCAATGGGGCCATTCACAGTGAGAGAGGAGCAGCAATGGGGCCATTCACAGTGAGAGAGGAGCAGCAATGGGGCCATTCACAGTCAGAGAGGAGCAGCAATGGGGCCATTCACAGTCAGAGAGGAGCCATGAGGCCATTCAAAGTGAGAGAGGAGCAGCAATGGGGCCATTCACAGTGAGAGAGGAGCAGCAATGGGGCCATTCACAGTGAGAGAGGAGCAGCAATGGGGCCATTCACAGTGAGAGAGGGGCAGCAATGGGGCCAATCACAGTCAGAGAGGAGCAGCAATGGGGCCAATCACAGTCAGAGAGGAGCAGCAATGGGGCCATTCACAGTGAGAGAGGAGCAGCAATGGGGCCATTCACAGTCAGAGAGGAGCAGCAATGGGGCCATTCACAGTGAGAGAGGAGCAGCAATGGGGCCATTCACAGTGAGAGAGGAGCAGCAATGGGGCCATTCACAGTGAGAGAGGAGCAGCAATGGGGCCATTCACAGTCAGAGAGGAACAGCAATGGGGCCATTCACAGTCAGAGAGGAGCAGCAATGGGGCCATTCACAGTGAGAGAGGAGCCATGAGACCATTCACAGTGAGAGAGGAGCAGCAATGGGGCCATTCACAGTGAGAGAGGAGCAGCAATGGGGCCATTCACAGTCAGAGAGGAGCAGCAATGGGACCATTCACAGTGAGAGAGGAGCAGCAATGGGGCCATTCACAGTGAGAGAGGAGCAGCAATGGGGCCATTCACAGTCAGAGAGGAGCAGCAATGGGGCCATTCACAGTCAGAGAGGAGCAGCAATGGGACCATTCACAGTGAGAGAGGAGCAGCAATGGGGCAATTCACAGTGAGATAGGAGCAGCAATGGGGCCATTCACAGTGAGAGAGGAGCAGCAATGGGCCCATTCACAGTGAGAGAGGAGCAGCAATGGGGCCATTCACAGTCAGAGAGGAGCAGCAATGGGGCCATTCACAGTCAGAGAGGAGCAGCAATGGGGCCATTCACAGTGAGAGAGGAGCAGCAATGGGGCCATTCACAGTGAGAGCGGAGCAGCAATGGGGCAATTCACAGTCAGAGAGGAGCAGCAATGGGGCCATTCACAGTGAGAGAGGAGCAGCAATGGGGCCATTCACAGTCAGTGAGGAGCGGCAATGGGGCCATTCACAGTGAGAGAGGAGCAATGGGGCCATTCACAGTGAGAGAGGAGCAGCAATGGGGCCATTCACAGTGAGAGAGGAGCAGCAATGGGGTCATTCACAGTCAGAGAGGAGCAGAGAGGCCATTCACAGTGAGAGAGGAGCAGCAATGGGGCAATTCACAGTCAGAGAGGAGCAGCAATGGGGCCATTCACAGTGAGAGAGGAGCAGCAATGGGACCATTCACAGTGAGAGAGGAGCAGCAATGGGGCCATTCACAGTCAGTGAGGAGCGGCAATGGGGCCATTCACACTGAGAGAGGAGCAATGGGGCCATTCACAGTGAGAGAGGAGCAATGGGGCCATTCACAGTGAGAGAGGAGCAGCAATGGGGCCATTCACAGTGAGAGAGGAGCAGCAATGGGGTCATTCACAGTCAGAGAGGAGCAGTGAGGCCCTTCACAGTCAGAGAGGAGCAGCATTGAGGCCATTCACAGTGAGAGAGGAGCAGCAAGGGGGCCATTCACAGTGAGAGAGGAGCAGCAATGGGGCCATTCACAGTCAGAGAGGAGCAGCATTGAGGCCATTCACAGTGAGAGAGGAGCAGCATTGAGGCCATTCACAGTGAGAGAGGAGCCGTGAGGCCATTCACAGTGAGAGAGGAGCAGCAATGGGGCCATTCACAGTGAGAGAGGAGCAGCAATGGGGCCATTCACAGTGAGAGAGGAGCAATGGGGCCATTCACAGTCAGAGAGGAGCAGCAATGGGGACATTCACAGTGAGAGAGGAGCAGCAATGGGGCCATTCACAGTGAGAGAGGAGCAGCAATGGGGCCATTCACAGTGAGAGAGGAGCAGCAATGGGGCCATTCACAGTGAGAGAGGAGCAGCAATGGGGCCATTCACAGTGAGAGAGGAGCAGCAATGAGGCCATTCACAGTCAGAGAGGAGCAATGGGGCCATTCACAGTGAGAGAGGAGCAGCAATGGGGCCATTCACAGTGAGAGAGGAGCAGCAATGGGGCCATTCACAGTGAGAGAGGAGCAGCAATGGGGCCATTCACAGTGAGAGAGGAGCAGCAATGGGGCCATTCACAGTGAGAGAGGAGCAATGGGGCCATTCACAGTGAGAGAGGAGCAGCAATGGGGCCATTCACAGTGAGAGAGGAGCAGCAATGGGGCCATTCACAGTGAGAGAGGAGCAGCAATGAGGCCATTCACAGGGAGAGAGGAGCAATGGGGCCATTCACAGTGAGAGAGGAGCAGCAATGGGGCCATTCACAGTCAGAGAGGAGCAGCAAAGGTGCCATTCACAGTCAAATAGGAGCAGCAATGGGGCCATTCACAGTGAGAGAGGAGCAACAATGGGGCCATTCACAGTGAGAGAGGAGCAGCAATGGGGCCATTCACAGTCAGAGAGGAGCAGCAAAGGGGCCATTCACAGTCAGAGAGAAGCAGCAATGGGACCATTCACAGTGAGAGAGGAGCAGCAATGGGGCCATTCACAGTGAGAGAGGAGCAGCAATGGGGCCATTCACAGTGAGAGAGGAGCAGCAAAGGGGCCATTCACAGTCAGACAGGAGCAGCAATGGGACCATTCACAGTGAGAGAGGAGCAGCGGGATCATTAACACCAAGATGTTGAGCAATTGCATTTATAACAATGACCATCCCACGTTACAAGAAATCACGCACAGGCATCTTACATAGCTAAGGTTTGAGACCTGGAATGCAAAGATCCTCATAGAATCCCTCATGTGCACAAGGAGGCAACTTGCCTCATCTAGTCTGCATCAACCCTCCAAAAGGGCACCATACCTAGGCCCACTCCTTGTCCTATCCCCATAACCCCATGCATTGATCATGGCCAATCCATCTAATCTGTACATCTTTGGACTGGATGTCCACCCCCACTGTGCCCGACAGGAATGGTGTACTGTTATTCTTGCCTGGGAGCTCAGGCATTGTGACATTGACATTGCCCTAGATGAGATCCAAGGGCCAGGGATAAACAAGCTCAAGAAACAATTTGTTGAATATACCCGCTTCTGGAAAGAAGAACATCAGTGTGCCTCCATCGGATTGGTTTTGACATTAAAAACTGACTGGTTGCCCATCTGAAATGATACCCCTCATGGGATAAGCAAACACTTAAGGACTCTTCAGCTCATCCAAACCCAGAACCAGTGCATTAGAGTCCTCACCCCAGCACTGGAAGCTACAGATGAGTCCAAAGAGGAATTTTACTCTCGCCTCAAACAATCATTGGTCAGAATCCCAGCAAGCAACAAGCTGATCCTCCCTGGTGACTTCAAAGCCAGATTTGGAAAGGCACACACCTCTGGGGAGGTGTAAAGAGGGGGGGAGGGGGGGGGGGGGGTAGGGAAATCCAACACCAATGGTACCTCGGTCCTGAGAAAATGCCTAGATGGCAGCCTTGTCACAACCAACACCCTGTTCCATCAAAGGAACAAGTACAAGGCATCATGGCAACACCTTCGCTCCTGCTTGGCTACATCAATTGTCCGAGCGAGGGATTGCAAGGATGTGCATATCACCCACACCATGAATGAACCAATGACTACTGGATGGACCACCGTCTAACCCGCTCTGTGATCAACCTCAATGAAGCCCCAAAGCAGCGAGGGAAACGGCAACAATGTCCCAGGAAAAACAATGTTGAAGCATTCAAAGACCCTGATAAGAAAGTCTACTGAGCTAATGCCTCTCCGCCAATCTGACAACTGCTGGTGACCCAGTGAAGCAGGATGTCCACAACGTCTGGTCTGCCTTTAAGGCCTCCCATAATTAGCACCTTCGTGCGGAGAGATGTTGGGTCACTTGACAAGGAACATCAAAATTGGTTCGATGAGAATGACCTGGAGACCCAGGAGCTGATAAACTGCAAGTGCAAGGCTTTCCTGAACCCAAATCAGCAACCCAACTCGAGAGCA
Source organism: Scyliorhinus canicula (assembly GCF_902713615.1). Taxonomy (NCBI): domain Eukaryota; kingdom Metazoa; phylum Chordata; class Chondrichthyes; order Carcharhiniformes; family Scyliorhinidae; genus Scyliorhinus; species Scyliorhinus canicula. The sequence continues at coordinate 169,058,272 of NC_052152.1, forward strand.
AGAACGTAATTCTTATAGACCACTGAAGATTGCGGTCCAACAAAAAAAAAACACAACTTAAAGAACAGACGGTCGGTGGAGAAAGTGCAGTAAATCCAGCAGTTAGCCAACAACCATGACGCTGGAGGATTCTGCAGCAGTCAAGACTACCTATGGCCCAAGGATACAAGGTTCCTCCCCACTGCTGGCCAAGAATGAACAGAGATGTTCCTTCAGCGCCCGCAGGAAGGAGCACTTTGAGGATCTCAAAATGGGCGTCACCTTCAACGTGAGTATCCTTGATTCCATCCTGCATCGTGCTTCCTACCACCAACTCAGCACAATCCCAACCCATCACAAGGTGGAAAAGGCCATCTGAGAGCTAAAGAACAACAAGGCATCAGGAACAGATGGAAGCCTCACTAAAGAACTAAAACATGATGAAGAAGTACTATTGGTGTGAAAACACAACCTCATTTTGCTTATCTGGAGGGAGGAGAACATGCCAGAGATGCTGTAATTGTGTCCATCTTCATGAAAGGTGTCAAGCTTGATTGCAGTAACTGTAGAATAATTTCCCTGCTGTCGGCCACATGGAAGATCATCGCAAGGGTCCTCGCCTTCTCCCCGTGGCTGAAGAGTCCCAATGTGGATTCTGCTCATTAAGGGGCACAACACCGTGCGCCAACTGCAAGTGCAATTCAGTGAACAGCACCAACTCTTGTACATAGCCTTTTTTGACCTCACAAAGGCCTTCAACACTGTCAACTGTGAGGTTGCCCCCAAAGGTTTGTCACCATCCTACGCCTGCACCACAATGACCTGCAAGCCGTGATCCTGACCAATAGATCCATCATGGACCCAATTCGCGGTTGGACTGGGGTCAAGCAAGGTTGTCGTCATCGCACAGATGTTGTGATGCTCCATCTTACCCTCAGCAAGCTTCCCGCTGGAGTGGAGCTAAACTACAGAACAAACAGGAATCTATTCAACCAATGCTGCCTAAAGGCTAGATCCAAGATGGTGTCATCTTCTGTCATTAAGCTAGAGTATGCTAATAATGCTTGTGTCTGTGCACGCTTGGAGGCCGAGCTCCAAGTCATCGTCAACACCTTCACTCTTTTCCTCAGGCGAATGGAAGCATGGGCCTTACACTAAGACAAAGACTCTACTAACCTGCCCTGTCACACAGCACTGTCCCCCAGTTATATCAAAATCCACAATGAGGCATTATACAATGTGAACCACTTTCCATTCCCTGGGAGCCTACTGTCAACAAGGACCGGCATCAACAACGAGGTTCAACATTGTCGTCGTGTGCCAACACAGCGTCTGTTCGCCTGAGGAAAAGAGTGAATTGAAGACCAAGGCCTCCGACACAGTACCAAGCTCTTGATTTACAGAGCAGTATGTGATACCCATCCTCCAAGTGGCTCAGAGATGTGGACTATGTACAGCAAGCACTTCGAAACCCTGGAGCGGTACCACCAGTGCTGCCTCCACAAGATCCTGGAAATCCGTTGGCAGGATAGGCACACAAACGTCAGTGTTCTCTCTCAGGCCAACATCCCCAGCATCAAAGCACTGACCATGCTCGCTCAGCTCTGCTGAGTGGGCCACATCGTCCACATGCCTGACATGAGTCTCGCAAAATGAGAGCTCTATTCGGAGCTTCAACTTGGCAAGCCAGGTGGCAGAAGAAACGCTTCATGGACACGCTTAAAAATACCTTAAAAATGCAACATCCCCACTGACAACTGGGAATCTCTGGTCCAAGACCATCTGAAGTGGAGGAAAAGCATTCAGGAAGGAGCTGAACACCTTAAGCTGAAGCTAAGCGAGAAGAGCATGTGGCAACCCAGGCACACCACCCACGTGCTCCCCCAACCACCATCTGCCCCATCTGTAACAGAGACTTTAGGTTGTGCATTGAATTCCTCAACCACCTAAAAACTCATTCTTTGTGTGGAAGCAAGTCATCCTCAGCTCCGAGGGGCTGCTTAAGAAGATGACTTTTGAAATCTGTACCTCAAAATAAATCCCAGTACTTTACTAGCATATTAAAAATGAGCCTGGCATTTAGACTTATATTTCAAGTTCACGCATTACACTCGTCTATAAGTAAAACTTTGAACCGGGTGCGAATATTCACAAAATCACTCCATAATGTAAAGAACAAAGAACAAAGAAAATTACAGCACAGGAACAGGCCCTTCGGCCCTCCCAGCCTCCGCCGATCCAGATCCTTTATCTAAACCTGTCTCCTATTTTCCAAGGTCTACTAAAGAACAAAGAAAATTTACTGAAGATTTACTAAAGATACTGGACTGTTTAATAAGAAGCTCCTATCTAAAGACTGAAATAAGACAATGAGGGAATAGGCTGTAACAAAAATACATCGATGTAGCGCCCTTCATGGCTCCAGGATGGCCCAAAGCACTTTAAAGCTAACTTTTTAAAATGTAGTCATTATTGTAATGTAGGAAATCTCATTTGTGCACAGCAAGGTCCCATAAACAGCAATGTGATAACATACAGACAATCTGTTTCTGGTGATGTTGATTGAGGGGCGATTTTTTTTTTTAAAAACCATAACACCGCAGAGAACTCTTCTGGCCTTATTTGAAATAATGCCTTGGGAGTTTTTAATGTCGGCCTGAGACAATGATTGCCAACACTCCAATGAGCCTAAATCTTCGCCCAACAAAAGCAATGACTTGTAAACAGGAGAACATCAGGGAGCGGCTGGTTGAATGGAGGTCGCTTAAGGTTAGATTCATGATACGTACTAAGGAGGAAACCTATGTTTGTGAAAGGTTACATTACAATAAACCTGATAGCAAGACTTCCTGTTTTCAGAGGCATTTGCTACTCACATATTAGACCTGATCTTATCGGGTTGACTATCTAAACGCCCAGTTTATTTCTTTTCAGATTCTCATAAGATTTGAGGGCAGCAAATAAACTTGAAGAAAAATATCTGATTTCATACTGATATAAAGCTGAGCATTCTCTGCATTGCTGGTTAATATTGGAAGAATATTAAAGCCACGGAAAAGATACAGTCACAGCGATGACACTCAGACAGCACACATTAAAAAAATTAAATGACTTTTTTTCTTAAAAAGCATATTTGCCTTGTAACTGCCACAGGGATTTTCCCTACATGCTTTTGTAACTTTGGCAGATGATCTGTAGGATCCCTCGAGAAATGCCGAAACGGATGTTCAAATTGAGATCTGTTGATCTTCCGCTGAAGTTATACTGGAAATTTCAGAGAACCTGTTTATTTTTTGGATTGTATTTAAGGTAAAATGAAGGGAAATCATCTGGCCTCTTCTGATTATTAGAGATTAAAGAATGTGAGTCTCCAAAGTCCCAGAAAAGTGTTGAGAATGTTGGCTTGGAAACAGCTGTGCTTTGAACTGTCCATTTATTTGCAAGAAAAAATAACTTTGGGGTCTCAAGGGTAGCTCATCAGCATTTCTACTTGGATAAACATTTTTGTCCAAGGACAATAATCACATATGGTAATTACTCTAAATTCAGGGTGCACCTTTCCTTTTCTAAACGTCCAGCTGAACACGGTTCTGGAATCTGTGGTAATCTCAGGCATATTATTTGGGTTCAGTTTTACATATTGCTGGAACAGCCTTAAATAGTGTCTCTCCTGAGCCTTCTTTTCCTCAGGGTAAACCTTCACAGGTTCATAGTTTAGATGTCTTAAGATAGGTGTTACCTTTGTTATTATTTTTTTTTCAAATTTAGAGTATCCAATTAAATTTTTCCAATTAAGGGGCAATTTAGTGTGGCCAATCCACCTACGCTGCACATCTTTGGGTTGTGGGCGTGAAACCCACGCAAACATGGGGAGAATGTGCAAACTCCACACGGACAGTGACCCAGAGCCAGGATCGAACCAGGGACCTCCGCGCCGTGAGACTGCAGTGTTATCCATTTGTTATTATTTTATAAACTGCTTCAATTTATTGGGCATCTTTACTATATTTGAGGGACCTGGGCAGGATTCTCCGACCCCCCCGCCAGGCTGGAGAATCGCCGGGGGGGACGGCATGAATCCTGCCCCGTCGCCTGATGCTCAATTTTCCGGTGCAGGTTTTTTGGCGGGTCAGGAATCACGCCGCGCTGGTCGGGGGCTGTTGGCAAGGGCCCCCTGGCGCTTCTCCGCTCCGTGAAGGGCCGAACGGCCACCCGTTTTTGGCCAGCCCCGCTGGTGTAAATTGCACAACTTTGTTACCGGCGGGACCTGGCTCTGCGGGCAGGCCATGGAGTCCTCGGGGGGGGGGGGGGGGGGGGGGGGGGGGGGGGGGGGGACATAGGGGGATCTGGCCCCAGGGGGGGCCCTCACGGTAGCCTGGCCAGTGATCGGAGCCCACCCTTCTGCAGGCGGGCCTGTGCCGTGGGGGCACTCTTTCCCTCCACGCCGGCTGCTGTAAAGCTCCGCCATGGCCGGTGCGGAGAATAAACCCTCTGCGCATGCGCAGGGATCATGTCAGCGGTTCTGGGAACACCTGGCGTTCCTGCGCATGCGCCAACCCGCGCCAGCCAGCAGAGGCCGTTCGGCGCCGGTTGGCACAGCGCCAATCACTCCAGTGCCGGCCTAGCCCCAAGGTGCGGAGGATTCTGCACTTTCCGGGCGGCCCGATGCCGGAGTGGCTCACGCCACTCTTTGGCGCCGGTACGGCCCCGCCCGCCGTTTACCGGAGAATCCCGCCCCAGAATTGTACATAGCACCTCAGGTCTCACCATATTCAAATTCATTGTTAACTCTTGGAACTTATGCTTTATATTTTTGGCTATAAACCCCAACGGCACGGTGGCATAGTGGTTAGCACTGCTGCCTCATAGTGCCTGGGACCCCAGTTTCATTCCGGCCAGGGGTAAATGTGTGGAGTTTGCAAGTTCTCCCCACGTTTGCCTAGGTTTCTTCCTGCAGTCCAAAGATGGACAGGTTTGGTGGATTGGCCATTATCAATGTGTGGGGTTATGGGGATGGGAGGGTGGGAGGTGGGATGGGCCTAGCCAGAGTGCTCTTTTGGAAGGTCAGTGCTGACAAGATTGGCCTCCTTGTTCTTTATAGGGATTCTATAGATCAAGTCAGTCAGTCTTGTTGCTGTTACATAATAGACTTTTAGTTTCAGTGATTCTATCCACTCTTACCCCAAAAGTCGCAAAAGACGTGCTTGTTATGTGAATTGGACATTCTGAATTCTCCCACAGTGTACCCAAACAAGCGCCGTAGTGTGGCGACTTGGGGATTTTCACAGTAACTTCATCGCAGTGTTAATGTAAGCCTACTTGTGACACTAATAAAGATTATTATACCTATTTGGTGCTTCTTAATCTCGTTACTTTGTAAATGTCAACATTAAATATCAATTGCTACACAAGTTCACCTTTCAAACCTATTCAATCTTCTGCTTACTTTTTCACTATTCCTGATTCCCCCAACCCAGCACAAATCAAATGCCATCTATGAACTTGAGAGAAAAGTTTGTTCCTGTCCAAAGTTTCAAATCATTTATTTACATTGTAAACAACGATGACCCCAATACAGATCCTTGTGGCACTGCCAGTGACGCCACTTTCCATTCAACACAGTTCCATTCACAACCACCTTTTACTTTTTCTGACTTGGCCAATTTTCAATTCAGCTCAGAAACCTGGCTCCTATTTCTTGTGGACTGACTGTTTCTGTAACAGTGTCGAATGCCTCGCTAATGTCTAATTATAACACACCCTCTGAATTCTTGTTATCAACAAGACCTTTGTCTTCTTCAAAGAACCACAATAATTTGCTAAGCAGAAAATATCTCCAATAAATTCATTCACATTTCTCCTTATCATATTACATCAATTCAGGTGTTTCAATATTCCATCTCTTAGAATGTCCTCTTATACTTCAGCTACAGGACATCCAATGCTCACTGGTTTCCCAGCCCATCCTGATGACGTTTAGAATGGAAATGGTGTTTGCATTCTTAATTACCATTGCCAGGGTACATTTTTATAATTGTTTCCTGCAGATTGTAGCAAGGACATCACTGGTCTTCATCACCACTCCTTTAAACACTCTTGTATGACATTCATGCACACATGGTATCCTGTCTTCCTCAACTGTGACTGCCAGCCAGTACTTCCATTTCTTTTACTATTTCCACTGTCCTCCCTACACCTGAGGAATCTAAACGCCACACCAGGAAAACTGTTGTTGGCCTCTTCACCATGGCAACAGATTTCATTTTGTTTAATTGCCATCTCTCGATCACTTCATATCATGTCTTTGTTGGAACCTTTACCAGCTTCTATGCTGACCTTGGAGAGGGTGCAGAGGTGGTTCACAAGAATGATCCCCAGAATGAAGGGTTTGTCATATGAGGAGTGGTTGAGGACTCTGTGTCTGTACTTGATGGAGTTTAGAAGGATGAGGGGGGGATCTCATTGAAACTTACAGAATACTGAGAGGCCTAGATAGAGTGGACGTGGAGAGGATGTTTCCACTAGTAGGAGAAACTAGAACCCAAGGGCACAACCTCAGGCTGAAGGGACAATCCTTTAAAACAGAAATGAGGAGGAGTTTCTTCAGCCAGAGAGTGGTGAATTAGTGGAACGCATTGCTGCAGAAGGCTGTGGAGCCCAAGTCATTGAATGTTTTTAAGACAAAGATGGATAAGTTCTTGATTAATAAGGGGATCATGGGGTATGGCAAGAGGACAGGAGAATGGGGATGAGAAAAATATCAGCCATGATTGAACAGCAGAGCAGACACGATGGGCCGAATCGCCCAATCCTGCTGAATAAAAAGGTTTAACACTTTCCCTTATTTATATTCACTCAATTGCTTCACTCAACAGTTTGTAAGAAGGTCTGTGGATGCTCCATCATTGAATACATTTAAGGTTGGGATAGGCAGATCTTTGCTGTTTCAGGGAATCGAGGGATATGGGGGAGCGGGCAGAAAAATGGTGTGGAAGGTCTACTCCTGCTCCTATTTCTTGTGTTCTTATGCTATCAGCAGGTTCTACAATTTTAATTATTCTGGCAATTGTGTCGCTTTCACATTCAAACCTACACATGAAGTTATGCATAATTATGCTAATCAACTAAACCACATAAACGTGTGCAAGTAACACAACACTTCACCTTTTGCACAACATTCAGCACTATTCGTGTCACCACAGAGATCGAAGCAGTCTGTGCCCAAATGCAGCATTTCAGCCCAGGTTAACCAAAATCACAACTAAAGCAGTAGCATCAGCTTCAAAACAAGGTCAATATTCTTCCCTCTACACTAACAATGATGATCTGCTGCCAGCATTTTTGCTGCAGAGTTTACGGTAAAGCAGCTGACCTCATATTTCAGGCAGGAAGTTCCATTAAATGTGAATTGGGGTGCTATGACACAAGAATGAATCATCTTGCCATGTCAAGACAATACAAAAGTAGAGCAGAAGGGACCCCAAAAGGGTCAGTTTTAATTCATTTTTGTTGGGGTCTGGTGGAGCACGATTCCCAGGGTTAACATCCAGACTGTTGTGAAGTAAACTGCATATCAAGATATTTACTCTACAGTCATAACCATGGATATGGCCATGGCCATTATGATGGTCAACAGGAAGTGATCTTTGAGAATAACTGTACCATTAGGACAACAGTGTAATGTGACAAATGGCTCCCTCTAGTGGCCAAGTCAAGTTCCAGAAAATTTACACCAGAGATTTTGCCTGTCTATTGACACACGGAAATAGAAGAAAGATTAAAATGCAGCATCAGTATCACACTGTACTTTCCCTTCTTTTACCACAATGGCAAAATTCCTTTTTATTCAGAGATACACATTAGGGGATATAGTAATCAATCCCCAATGTGCACAGAATTCTAATTTTGGCTTTGTGCAAATCATGCACTATTCAAATTGCCTCATTAATATTTAAATCAATTTTGCGTGCAACCTGACTACTGTTGGAGCCATTGATTTAACATGCACAGAAGATCTGGGGACTCTTCCAGCAGGTAGGAGCCCATCTTCCACAGAAGGAATGGATTAACTATTTTGTATGACCCAATCTACAGGAGAATCAGTGCCTATCCTGTCTCAATTTGCCTCAATTTAAAAACAAAATCACGATTCTTGACATTCACAATGAATTTGCATTACACTGGAAGTTCACCTGGATGTAATCTGCACATACAATACGTTTTTGTGTATATGCTGGGCAAAGCTAGTCTCATTTCATTATTCAAGTAGGTCCCGCATGCATCCCAATTGATGCAGGCACAATGCGCGTGCAAATATCTGTACAAGTGGGTAAATATATCAGCAAGAATTGAATGTGTTTCTGAAATATAGTTAAGTCATGTATAGGAGTCTTGGTGCATTATTGAAAAAAAAACTGTCCAGTGTTTCTGGCACTGTATTCAGATTGGATTCAGTCCATAGATCAATGGCAGCTTAGTTAATAAACAAAACCAGACCAAATCCCAGCACAATCACAGGCATTCTGTGAGATGTGATCTGTACCTTGGGACACAGGCATTCAAGGCAGAAGTCAGTACTTCCAGATTGTGAAAAAACTGGAATGCAAGATTTCAAGAGATTATTTTTGCTTTGCCAGCAACTTCATATTAATGATGCAATTTATTTCCAAATGGTCAAATATTATGTCAAAACTCGGCTAAAAAGGAGGCACCAAACCAAACATGAATCTTTTCCTTTGAAAGTGTGGTTCCCCTATGTTTCTTCATACATTCACATTTGATTCTCTAATGCACCTCATAAAACCTACTGATCGTGGGACAGATAATTATTAGATAAACTCATTATTATATCTTACTATACTAATGCATTTTGGTCATTGAACCCTTCTGCCTCTTACACAAATGAGAAAGAAAGTTTTTATATTATTTGCCCAAGACGAATTGCATGGTTTAAAAAATTGAAATAGGATTGTATGATGATCAAACATTCGTAGTTCCTTTAAAAATATGAACATGGTGGCGCAATGGTTAGCACCGCTTCCTCACGTTTCTAAGGACCCGGGTTCGATCTCCACCCTGGGACACTGTCTGTGTGGAGTTTCCACATTTTCTCTGTGACTGTGTGGGTCTCACCACCACAACTCAAAGATGTGCAGGGTAGGTGGATTGGCCACACTAAATTGACCCTTAACTGGAAAAAAAATACAAACATTTCACCTTTGCTAGAGTACTCACAGTACAAAAGGTTACTTAAAAATCTAATTTCAAGATGAAGAAACACACAATTACTAGTGACAAATAGCTGCCTTTCAACAAGTTTCTGAAACACAAATTAAAGAAAACGGTGCTCCTAAGATCCATATATAGCAGTAAATGAATTGAATACAGCAGCAGAGTACAAGTTGTGTAAATTGGGTTTGTATAGATTTACGCAGACCAAATATATATTTCCATACAGCAGCTAAGAGGACAGGTTCAGAGAGTTTTGGAAAGGTTAACATTGTTCCTCAATGTCACAGAATTGATCGTTTGCGCTGCTCATTAATTCGAATTTCATAAGAAATTACACTTAAAGAGCCCACAAAATGAATAAAAGGAACAAAGCCTGTCAAGTTCTATATCTTGAACTGTTCTGTAACTACGACCAAATAAGTACCCAGAATTTCAATCCATAATTAACAATTCACTGCCAAGGGAGCAAAATATACTATTTATATAGATTCACAATGTACCGGAACAGTAAATTATACGCTTTGCTAACTCAATTCATTCATTTTGGTTACTGTTATATCAGACTGGGGTTCCATACGTCATGAGGTAAAGTAAGAATGGTGAAAACATTGTAAAAGAGAAAAGAAAGACATTGCATGCAGGGTTTGCTTCAAATATTCATTACAAAATGATTATTTTCATTGAATGACACTACCTTACTTTAAGTTTGGTATAAGCTTCCAGTAACTGTAACCAACCTGGTGCACAACACTGATACAGAGCACCCAGGCTCGCAAAGTAAAACATGAAACTGCAGCAGTTCACACTACCTTTATCAGTCAGGCTTCTCTCATTTCTGGGACACGGGGCTTCTCAAACAGGATCTTCTTAACAATGCCAGCAAGCTCGGAGACCACACAGCTCCGAAAGGGGCTCTCAATGGCTTCGCCTCTCAACCTCATTCAACTGCAATGACTGAATTAGGCCAGCTCTAACCATCTGTTGAAACACGCCTGGATTAGTCACTGTACTCTGTTTGCACCCAGTTGAAAGCTGCAGGCTGGGTGTTTCCCAGAAGCAGAGGCGGAGCGTAGATTGCCATCTAAAGCACTCCAGAATCCTATGATTGGTACCTTGCACAGCTAATCGGTATATGAGCTACGTTAAGGTGGGGAAAGTTACTCAGTGGATCGGCTGTGTTTAAGCAGCCCCAATCTGCCGGCGCTGAAAGGACCTTGCAGACTCTTGGCTGAATATATTGCTGCATTCACAGTACATCTGTAGCAGACATTTCCATCTGATCAGCTGCTTCTTCTGGACACGGGGGCAGGGTTTACTTTATTCGCCAGGAAACAGCTGGTTTAAATGATTCCAGCAGAACCTATTGAATTCGCCCCCGATATAAGAAATAAGGCATTCATTTCTGCAAAGAAAAAAAAAATGAGTGGTAAAATGTACAGGTGAATGAATGAATGCGTTTCCCGCGCTGTTTTATAAATCCCTGGCAGTAAAACAGAGCATTAATCTGTCAATGAATCCAGCATCAGTCATTTTACATGACTACCCAAGTAGAATGTGGATCACGCAAATAAGCTTGCAGCAGGACACACGGCGTGTAGTTTGCTGGAGTACAGATTGTGAGATTTTCCCCACACAGTGAATCTTTTCAACCAGTTTCACCGAGACTTTAAGACAGGTGTGGCTCCTGATCAAAGCAGAAGACAGAACCACTGAGGTGAACTTGGTCCTCAGTTGTAACCCAGGGTGAGCTACTGAATATTGGCAGGGAGGCAGCTTTGCACCACCACGGGGGGGGGGGGGGGGGACAACTTCAGGCTGGGTTTAAAACGGTCTGTGAAATCATTATTGCCAGTTTGTCAGCACTGTTGGAGAGCAGTTGCGCCCGCATTAGGGCTGCGCCAGCTTATATGGTTTAATGGAGAACGTGCAACGATCAAGTTTTGCTGCAGGATAAAAGACAGTTGTATTTCATCGTAAATATTGAGCGGTTCCGACAAATTTCTCTTGAACCTACCTGACAATTTTCAGAGAATGCAACACATTTTCTGACTTTTGCAGCTGTACAACAAAACAGCACACACGTCAGCTTTCAAAGCTGTCTGGGAGATTCGACGTTCAAAGAGTGGGATATTAAAGGAATGTCTGCTGTCGCTAAGATAGATGTTGGATATTTGCTTCTTTTCCTCCAGATATTTTCCTGTGGGTGTAATTAGCAATCTCTCTAACCACCCACCTGTCTGAAACTCTCCAGGAACAAACATGTTCTGGTGTACAGATTAAGTAACTCACACCAGGCAGTCGGGAATTTTTTAAAAATCTTTAGGTGAAAGGTTCCTAAAGATGTGCAGACGGTTTTACTTACATTTCCAGCATTTGCTAAAACAGTTCTTAGGTGATTATTTTCCAGAAATGCATTTGAATTTTTTGCTCAGGAGATATAATTCAAGAGAGCTTCATTTCTTTACGATCCCTGTGTTACAATATGGCTTAGATCAGGACATAAAGGTGCTGTAAAATTGATCTTATTTCAGGGGAAAAAATATCTAGCCATAATATATTACAATGATTCTTATAACTCCATTGCCCTGGCAGTACTTGTAAGAAGTGCTTACACTAATTATACACAAGCTACTCTATCTCACTGTTCCCTGGGAGACGAGATGTAATGCAACCCTTTCAGAGCTGCAATTGCAATATTACTGATTTAGGAGCTCTTCCATATGCATCACAGCAGATCCCTCCCCACCCCCCACCCCCCCATCCAACCTCAAGCTCTTATGGCATGTAAAATTCGAAGTTACTGTTACCTGAACCTGAGCTCATACTGCATTGTGTAACAGTCTATGCTTCTATTACCCTATCAATCCATCTTATATTACCATTCTACATTATTATTACCCAAGCCTCTTCTTATCGGAACACTCAACATTATCATTACCTGAATGTCATATCTTCCTATTGTACGTAATATTGCAATATTGTCTTGTTCCCCTAACCTCAGCCTGTTTTAAAATATTTCAACATTCTGTGTTATTGTGAAGCAGATGTATTTTCAGACTATAGATACTTGATGGAAAATTTCGCAAACCCATCTGGGGCATTTAAAGGGTAATTTTCATATTGCCATTCCACAGGAATACTGTGGGTGCTGGGAGGGTGGAGGGTAGAAATAACAGTTGAGACCTTATGTTGCCATCCACAGTTTAACACATATAGTTTTCTTTATATCAGCTGAGGTGCCCATCAGAGGTTAACTGAGATTTTTTTATTTATTCTTTCATGGGATGTGGCCATTTGAAAGACGGCAAAACCATCACTAGTTGGCACTGAGAAGCCGGTGGTAAGCCACTTTCGCAAACTCTTGCAGTGCAGGAGGGAATTCCAGGATTCTGACCCAACAAGAGTGAAGGAACAGCAGCATATTTCCAAATGAGGGTGGTGTGTGACTTGAAGGGAAACCAGCAGGGTGGTGATATTACGTCTTCTGGTTCCTATAAAGTAGAAACAATCAGACTTTAGACTGAAAATGCTGGAGCTTCATCGTGTATTTCTTGCTGCTCTCCATGTGACTGACAGACTGATACATTGCTGCTCAGCTTATGACTGCAGTGGAAGAGTGACTGTGGCACCCCAGGAAAAGTATTCACATAACAATTAGTTCCTAGCTCTTTAAGATAGATGCAAAAATATAACAGGTGAAGCAGAATTTTAACTGTGGCACACAGGAGGTTCGGGGGGGGGGGGGGGGGGGGGGAGGGCACATCACTCACCTGCTTTATGCTAGCTCCCATGCAGTTAGAATTAAAATTTAACATGCTGGCAGTGTGCACAGGAAACACTGCCGATCAAGCAGCGATGGAATCTTTTCAGTGGTGAAACCCACAATTGGCTGGCAATGCAACAGTTATGGGCGGGCGAGAGTTGGTTACCATTGCCTGCTGAGGGAAGGGAGGGGGGAGGAAGGGAAGGAGGGAGCTGGGGGGAGGGGGGTCTGGGTGAGTGGGAGATTTAATGTGTTGGGTGGGTTTATTCTTGTTATAAAATTTTAAAAGTTGAAAATTTTGAATAAAAATACTTTTTTTAAAAAGTTAAGGGCAGGCTATAAGAGCCTCCTGGGTAAACTGGCTCTTCATCAGAGCCAAACTTCCCAGCCCAACTTCATGCCATTAACATAAAATTTACTGAGAGCACAAATATAGTGTGGGAGTTTTTCAAATTTAAATTTCACTTGCAAGTATTTCATGTTACAGTGATTTCACTATGTTCATGAATATATTATCATTATTTGTTGAGGCTAGCTTAGTCATAGTGCAAAATATACTGGCACACCTCATGGTTGATATCCATTGATGATTGTCAGGGAGTTAGGGACATTTATTTACTATTGAAGAAACAATGTTGTGTTTTTGAATTCATACTTTATTAAATGCTCGTGTTAGTGTCCAATGTTGTACTTGCCACACTGGGGCGCAGGAACTTGCAGAATCAGCTAGCCGTGCCTTCGATCCATTGTAAAGGACATTGTCCGAGGTTACTGTCAGCAAGGATAGTAGAACTATTGCAGATAAACTCAAAACCCTGTAAGGACTCTGCCAGCCAATACCCTGCGATGGACCCTCAAGTGGACAGGACTGACACCACCGTTTAAGTCCCTAGGTGTATTACTTTAACTGACTGTTGCCACGACATCCCCACCACATGTGGATGCCAGACCTATTCCATTTCACTCCTTCATCCTCCATGTCTCTGTTGTCAGTCCACATGCTGTCCCGCCGCAGCCACCCCTCCCCAAAACCACTGGCTCATCCTTGCAGGTACGTGCTCGCCTGCGAGCTGTCATTCTCCTGCCCACCTCCCATGTGCCTAAGAGTTCAACAAGGAAAACTGCTGACCTCAGACACAACTGCACAACACTGATTGTTACCCCTCACTTTTCAGTGAATGCAAACCATGCGCCATGAGATTGTCATGCATCACTGACTTTATACTGAAGGTAGGACATAATTTTTTTAAATGTTTTATGCTAATGAGTATTCATTGCATACAAATTTATTACAAGTGGAAACCTGCCATGGGACAGGGTGAGACTTGATGTGTCACAAATGTGTCGCTGCCTTAATCTCTGGTTCTCAACCTGCTGTCAGGAAATTGAGATTTCGGCTCTTGCCGAATCCAGTCACCCCAAATGCAATTTTTCCATCTTTTACAGGCCCCATAAAAGGGAATGGGACAACTCATCGCCGCCGACTCATCGCCGCCGACTCATCGCCGCTGACTCATCGCCAGCCCAACTCATCGCCAGCCAACTCATCGCCAGCCCAACTCATCGCCAGCCCAACTAAAAATTGAAATTCATGGTAATTCATGGTAAAAGCTGTCGGCGGCGGGTAACTTTTGAACGGCCCGCACCAAGCATTTGATAGATAGACCGGCCGGCGAACCAAGTTATATCACAGTTCAGACCGGTGGTATTTCAAATTTAATTCATGGTAAAAGCTGTCGGCGGCGGGTAACGTTTGAACGGCCCGCACCAAGCATTTGATAGATAGACCGGCCGGCGAACCAAGTTATATCACAGTTAAATAAGTCTTTTAACCTCCATTAATTTTTATTGAATTTGAAATACCACCGGTCTGAACTGTGATATAACTTGGTTCGCCGGCCGGTCTATCTATCAAATGCTTGGTGCGGGCCGTTCAAACGTTACCCGCCGCCGACAGCTTTTGCCATGAATTACCATGAATTTCAATTTTTAGTTGGGCTGGCGATGAGTTGGGCTGGCGATGAGTTGGCTGGCGATGAGTTGGGCTGGCGATGAGTCAGCGGCGATGAGTCGGCCGCGATGAGTTGTCCTAGACCCCCATAAAATCCCTCATGTGGTGTTCTCATGTGTCTGTTGTTCTTCCAGCTGGTACAGGTTGTATTTTGGAAGGTCCTGACAGAGGAGACTAGGTAAGTGCATCTTGTAGATAACAATACAGCTGATAATGTGTGTCTGTGGTGGAGGGAGTGAATGTTTAGTGTGACGGATGGGGTCCCAATCAAGTAGGCTGCTTTTTCCTTGATGGGGGTTAAGCCTCTTGGGTTTTGTTGGAGTTGCACTTATCCAGGAAAGTGGAGAGTATTACTTTAGATACTGACTAGCTTTGGGGACTCAATGATGAATTACTCACCACAGAATTCCAAGCCTCTAAACTGTTCCTGTTGCCACAGTACTGATGTAGCGGTCCAGCAAAGTTTCTGGTAATCCCAAACATGTTGATGATGTAAGGTTCAGTGCCATAGAACATCAAGGGATGATGGCTAGATTCTCCTTCGTTAGAAGAATTAAGCCTGACACTTATGTGGTGTGAATATTACTTGCAAACTATCAGGCCAAGCCAGGATATTGTCCAGGTCTTGCTGCATGCGGACACAGACTGCTTCAGTACCTGAGGAGTTGTAAATGGTATTAAACATTGTGCAATCCTCAGTCATCAGTGAATTTCTCATTTCTTACTTTCTCATGGGAGGTAGATCATTGATGAAGCAGCTGAAGATGGATGAGCCTGGGAAATTACCCAGAGGAACTCCTGCAGTAATATCTTGAGACTGAGATAATTGGCCTCCAACAACCACAACCATCTTCCTTTATGCTAGGTGTGACTCCAACCAGTGGAGAGTTTCTTCCCCCCCCCCCCCCCCCCCCCCCCCCCCCCCCCCCCCCCCGATTCCCATCGACCTCAATTTTGTCAGGACTGCTTAATGTCACACTTGGCCAAGGACAGTCACTCTAACCCCACCTCTTGAACTCAGCTCCTGTGTCCATGTCCATGTGTTTATTCAGGCTGGCACTACAGGGCAGTTCTGAAGGAGTGTTGCACTGCTGCCTTTTGGATGAGCCATTAAATCAAGACCTCATCCTCTCAGAACAACGTAAAAGATTCCACGGCACTTTTAGAAAGGAAGTGAAACTATTGTCCTGACCTACATTTATCACGGAAGTAACACCAATAGCAGAGAAGCTGGTAGCCGTTTACTTCATTGCTGTTTGTGAGACTTTGCCTGTTCAAAAGGACTGCCACGTTTCCAGGATTACAACATTTCAAAGATTGTTTCTTCTCTTAAATGATTCAGGATGCCTTGAACTCACAAAAAAACAGTGTGGAAATTAAATTCTTCACCACGACTTTAAGAGAGGTACCAGGAAACCTGGAACAGCATTACACGATCAATTTCAGAGATCCCCTCCTTGCTGGGATATAACAGTTAATTTTGATCATAAAGCATTCAACCTTCCTTTAAAGCGAAAAGCCTGCTTTAAATAAGTTGATGACCTGCAGAAAATTACATGAAAATGGATACGTTCCACATTGTCCAATTCAAATTGGTAGACAATCATATTAAAAGAGGGCTTAAAGTTAAAACTGCCCAGGCCTCATATTG
Source organism: Scyliorhinus canicula (assembly GCF_902713615.1). NCBI lineage: Eukaryota > Metazoa > Chordata > Chondrichthyes > Carcharhiniformes > Scyliorhinidae > Scyliorhinus > Scyliorhinus canicula. The sequence goes on from NC_052152.1 coordinate 169,074,907, forward strand.
ACAACATCATGCTGTTCACGCTGTTTACAGTCTGCCTAATTCATGTCTTGCATTAAAATTGCAGCTTTCCTTTCTGAGCAGGTCAACAGAAACGAGAGAAATCTTGGATGATTTTGCTTTGATGAAGAATGTGCGTATTTTTTTTCAAAGACTGAGCATCTAGCAATGGCTGCTTTAACATGGGGTCAGAAACAATGGGGACAATTTTTGGGGTTCGTTAACCAAGCGTGTGAATCCCGTTATAGCCGCTAAATCTCGCAAGAGGGCATAACAGGATTTACGCTGGCGAGATCTTGGTTTGAAATCTTCCCCGCCTTCACAGGGCATGAACCTGATTTATGTGAATGCATTGAATATAATTAAAAGGCTTTACGTCGTAGCGCCCGGTCCTGTGGAATGCTGATTCCCTTGGCGGTATGACATCACGCCAGCGCAAATCCATACTCGTTTTTGAAAAGGAAAGCCAGTTGTGATGACCACTCTGCTGGTGTGGAGGAGTCTGGAGGCCCCAGGGTTGAGGGTTGAAACGGGTGTATTCCTGGCAACTGGCACCTGGCAGTGCCCCTTGACAGTGTTAAGTGGACACTGCCAGGGGTAGTGCTGGGACAGTGCCGGGGCAGAGGTGGGCACTGCCAGTGAATAGTGCTGGGACAGTGCCAGGAGACAGTGTCCGGGGGCAATGAGGTGTCACTGCCAGGGGGCACTGCTGGGGGGTGGGGGGGGGGGGGGGGGTGGGGGGAGGGGGGGGGGGTAACTCTCTTCCATTGGGGGAGGGGGGCATCCCCTTATGTCTGTGGGGGGAGTGGGGTGGGTGCTGGTGAGTGCACAGGGGGAAAGGGGTGATTGCCCACCAAGACTGTCCTACTGGTGGTGGGGGGCGCTGACCTGAAGCTTGTGGGGTGGGGAAGGGGGAGAAGGGGGGTCCTTCATGGCCATGGGGGGATGGGAGGGAGATTATTTTTCTTGCATATTGATGCGTCCGAATCTCTGTGCAGCCGCTTTTGTCAGGCTCTGAACCATGCCTGCTGTTTTTTGTTGGGGACAGAGTGTCAGAGGATCTGGCCTGAAAACCTGGCTCTATTTCTGGTGAGAAACATTTTGATTTTCAGTCAGAACTTGACACTTTGTCATGTTTGTTGGAAACTTCCGCCCAATCGCTGAATCCATTTGTGACTGTGCCAGCAAAATGGACAGTAATATTTATAATTTGTTTAGAAGGTGGCACAGTGCAAAGTTTGTGACACAATACAAGTTCTAGTTTGGGAATATATTATTAGGTGCCAATTAACGGAAACAAAATAGTGGACAAAATAGTGGAATGGAATGGATGTCAGTGCTGAAAGAGTTAATGTATGATTTTAAATTTTAACTTACAGCACTAAGTTAAAATCAATAGTGATCAGAAAGTCAGCTGATGCAGTTCTAAGCATTGTTTGCTTTACTTCATAGAGGATTTTTAATAACCTCCAACAGGTCACTATAGTACAAGGTCCATGCGGGGTCATTGGAGGCAAGATTTCCTAATCACATAACCTACTGCCCTGCATTGTCTATCTTACAAACAAACAGAGGAAATATAATATTCATGCATTCACATGAATCAACAGTGCTCATAATCAGGGCAGAATGACCCCATATTAACTTATTGTTCTGAAAATCGTGCAACTGTAGACAGACGGAAGCACAGTATGTACCAAGGCCGGAATGTCAAGCAGGTCTTCTGACGATGTTTATGCCAATATGTTAGATAGCCTTTGGGTGGGATTTTCCATCTGTTCCCACTAGTGGGATGTTCCGGTTCCACTGACGGTGACCACCCACTGCGGGTTCCCCAGCAGCAGAGTGGTGAACAGTAGGAAACTCCGTGGGCAACGGCAGGACTAGAAGATCCCACCACTGCCCAATGGTGGGTCTCCTCTACTGCCACAGAACACGCCACAAGGGGGTGGGATTTGAGGGTGGGGGGCAGGGGTGGAATCTTTCCTCTTGCCATGTCAGGTAAAATCACCAGCAGCAATCTGCTGAACACTTTTCCATTTTATACATGTGGAACTATGATGGCTCTAAGCGGTTAGCATACTTGTGTCAAGCGAGCACTTTTCCAGGAGACACATCCGGAGTGAGACTCATACAGAGTGAGAGATTTAAACTTGGTAATTTGGTGCAGTGAGGTAATTCGGTGCAGAATGTGAGGAGGTGCTTTTTAACCCTGGTAAGTGACTGGTAAGTAGTCGCTCTTTTTCTTTTCATTGTCTAATTTATTTATTTTTATTTTGAAATTCTAGTTGTTTAAGTTTACCAAGGGTTTAAGACATGGCAGGAGATCCCAGACCCGTGTCATGCTCCTCGTGTGCGATGTGGGAGCTCAGGGACACGTCCACTGTCCCTGGCTCCTTCATGTGCAAGAAGTGTGTTCAGTTGCAGCTCTTGTTAGACCGCTTGACGGCTCTGGAGCTGCGGATGGACTCACTTTGGAGCATCCGCGATGCTGAGGAGGTCGTGGATAGCACGTTTAGCGAGTTGGTCACACCGCAGGTGAAGGTTACTGAGGGAGATAGAAAATGGGTGACCAAAAGAAAGAGCAAGAGTAGGAAGGCAGTGCAGGTGTCCCCTGCGGTCATCTCCCTGCAAAACAGATATACCGCTTTGGATACTGTTGAGGGAGATGGCTCACCAGGGGAAGGTAGCAGCAGCCAGGTTCATGGCACCGTGGCTGGCTCTGCTGCACAGCAGGGCAGGAAGAAAAATGGCAGGGCTATAGTGATAGGGGACTCGATCGTAAGGGGAATAGACAGGCGGTCCTGTGGACGCAATCGAGACTCCAGGATGGTATGTTGCCTCCCTGGTGCAAGGGTCAAGGATGTCTCGGAGTGGCTGCAGGACATTCTGGGGGGGGGAGGGTGAACAGCCAGCTGTCGTGGTGCACATAGGCACCAACGATATAGGTAAAAAACGGGATGAGGTCCTACAAGCAGAATTCAGGGAGTTAGGAGTTAAACTAAAAAGTAGGACCTCAAAGGTAGTAATCTCAGGATTGCTACCAGTGCCACGAGCTAGTCAGAGTAGGAATGTCAGGATAGATAGGATGAATGCATGGCTCGAGAGATGGTGCAAGAGGGAGGGATTCAAATTCCTGGGGCATTGGGACCGGTTCTGGGGGAGGTGGGACCAGTACAAACCGGACGGTCTGCACTTGGGCAGGACTGGAACCGATGTCCTAGGGGGGGTGTTTTCCAGAGCTGTTGGGGAGGGTTTAAACTAATGTGGCAGGGGGATGGGAACCAATGCTGGAAGTTGTAAGGTAGTAAAACAGGGACAGAAACAAAAGGAAGTAAGTGCAAGGCAGAGAAGACATAGACAGAAATCCATAAGGGCGACAGTACAAGGTACAGTGACTGAGGGGAGCACAGTGAATAGGCCCAGTAATAACAAAAGGAATAAAACTGGAGATGTTAAGATTCAAAACAGAGGTAAAAAAACCAACATAAGTGTACTTTACCTGAATGCTCGTAGTATTCGGAATAAAGTAAATGAGTTGGTGGCACAAATCATCGTAAATGACTATGATTTAGTGGCCATTACTGAAACATGGTTAAAGGATGGTCACGACTGGGTGTTAAATATCCGAGGGTATCAAACTATTCGGAAGGACAGAGTGGATGGTAAGGGAGGTGGTGTTGCTCTGTTATTTAAGGATGACATCCGGGCAATAGTAAGGGATGACATCGGTGCTATGGAGGATAAGGTTGAATCCATTTGGGTGGAAATCAGGAATAGTAAGGCGAAAAAGTCACTGATAGGAGTAGTCTATCGGCCACAAAATAGTAACGAGATGGTGGGGCAGGCAATAAACAAAGAAATAACTGATGCATGTAGAAACGGTACAGCAGTTATCATGGGGGATTTTAATCTACATGTCGATTGGTATAACCAGGTTGGTCAAGGCAACCGTGAGGAGGAGTTTATAGAATGTATCCGCGATAGTTTCCTAGAACAGTATGTAATGGAACCTACGAGGGAACAAGCGGTCCTAGATCTTGTCCTGTGTAATGAGACAGGATTGATTCATGATCTCATAGTTAGGGATCCTCTCGGAAGGAGCGATCACAATATGGTGGAATTTAAAATACAGATGGAGGGTGAGAAAGTAAAATCAAATACTAGTGTTTTGTGTTTAAACAAAGGAGATTACAAGGGGATGAGAGAAGAACTAGCTAAGGTAGACTGGGAGCAAAGACTTTATGGTAGAACAGTTGAGGAACAGTGGAGAACCTTCCAAGCGATTTTTCACAGTGCTCAGCAAAGGTTTATACCAACAAAAAGGAAGGACGGAAGAAAGAGGGAAAATCGACCGTGGATATCTAAGGAAATAAGGGAGAGTATCAAATTGAAGGAAAAAGCATATAAAGTGGCAAAGATTGCTGGGAGATTAGAGGACTGGGAAATCTTTAGGGGGCAACAGAAAGCTACTAAAAAAGCTATAAAGAAGAGTAAGATAGAGTATGAGAGTAAACTTGCTCAGAATATAAAAACAGACAGTAAAAGTTTTTACAAATATATAAGACAAAAAAGAGTGGCTAAGGTAAATATTGGTCCTTTAGAAGATGAGAAGGGAGTTTTAATAATGGGAAATGAGGAAATGGCTGAGGAACTGAACAGGTTTTTTGGGTCGGTCTTCACAGTGGAAGACACAAATAACATGCCAGCGACTGATAGAAATGAGGCTATGACAGGTGAGGACCTTGAGAGGATTGTTATCACTAAGGAGGGAGTGATGGGCAAGCTAATGGGGCTAAAGGTAGACAAGTCTCCTGGCCCTGATGGAATGCATCCCAGAGTGCTAAAAGAGATGGCTAGGGAAATTGCAGATGCACTAGTGATAATTTACCAAAATTCACTAGACTCTGGGGTGGTCCCGGTGGATTGGAAATTAGCAAACGTGACGCCACTGTTTAAAAAAGGAGGTAGGCAGAAAGCAGGAAATTATAGGCCAGTGAGTTTAACTTCGGTAATAGGGAAGATGCTGGAATCTATCATCAAGGAAGAAATTGCGAGGCATCTGGATAGAAATTGTCCCATTGGGCAGACGCAGCATGGGTTCATTAAAGGCAGGTCATGCCTAACTAATTTAGTGGAATTTTTTGAGGACATTACCAGTGCAGTAGATAATGGGGAGCCGATGGATGTGGTATATCTGGATTTCCAGAAAGCCTTTGACAAGGTGCCACACAAAAGGTTGCTGCATAAGATAAAGATGCATGGCATTAAGGGTAAAGTAGTAGCATGGATAGAGGATTGGTTAATTAATAGAAAGCAAAGAGTTGGCATAAATGGGTGTTTCTCTGGTTGGCAATCAGTAGCTAGTGGTGTCTCTCAGGGATCCGTGTTGGGCCCACAATTGTTCACAATTTACATTGATGATTTGGAGTTGGGGACCAAGGGCAATGTGTCCAAGTTTGCAGATGACACTAAGATGAGTGGTAAAGCGAAAAGTGCAGAGGATACTGGAAGTCTGCAGAGGGATTTGGATAGGTTAAGTGAATGGGCTTGGGTCTGGCAGATGGAATACAATGTTGACAAATGTGAGGTTATCCATTTTGGTAGGAATAACAGCAAACGGGATTATTATTTAAACGATAAAATATTAAAGCATGCCGCTGTTCAGAGAAGTCTTACAACACCAGGTTAAAGTCCAACAGGTTTGTTTCAAACACGAGCTTTCGGAGCACGGCTCCTTCTTCAGGTGAATGGAAAGGCTTGTTCCAGAGGATTTCTGGAACAAGCCTTTCCATTCACCTGAAGAAGGAGCCGTGCTCCGAAAGCTCGTGTTTGAAACAAACCTGTTGGACTTTAACCTGGTGTTGTAAGACTTCTTACTGTGCTCACCCCAGTCCAACGCCGGCATCTCCACATCATGGCTGTTCAGAGAGACTTGGGTGTGCTAGTGCATGAGTCACAGAAGGTTGGTTTACAAGTGCAACAGGTGATTAAGAAGGCAAATGGAATTTTGTCCTTCATTGCTAGAGGGATGGAGTTTAAGACTAGGGAGGTTATGTTGCAATTGTATAAGGTGTTAGTGCGGCCACACCTGGAGTATTGTGTTCAGTTTTGGTCTCCTTACTTGAGAAAGGACGTACTGGCACTGGAGGGTGTGCAGAGGAGATTCACTAGGTTAATCCCAGAGCTGAAGGGGTTGGATTATGAGGAGAGGTTGAGTAGACTAGGACTTTACTCGTTGGAATTTAGAAGGATGAGGGGGGATCTTATAGAAACATTTAAAATTATGAAGGGAATAGATAGGATAGATGCGGGCAGGTTGTTTCCACTGGCGGGTGACAGCAGAACTAGGGCGCATAGCCTCAAAATAAGGGGAAGTAGATTTAGGACTGAGTTTAGGAGGAACTTCTTCACCCAAAGGGTTGTGAATCTATGGAATTCCTTGCCCAGTGAAGCAGTTGCGGCTCCTTCATTACATGTTTTTAAGGTAAAGATAGATAGTTTTTTGAAGAATAAAAGGATTAAGGGTTATGGTGTTCGGGCCGGAAAGTGGAGCTGAGTCCACAAAAGATCAGCCATGATCTAATTGAATGGCGGAGCAGGCTCGAGGGGCCAGATGGCCTACTCCTGCTCCTAGTTCTTATGTTCTTATGTTCTTATGAATTATCATCAAGGCACACCATTTGAGTTTGCTATCTTCTTTCAGGGTTTGACAGTTAGTTGCGCCCCCCACACTTCATTCTCACCCACTTTGACATCCTGCTCATTTTGGACAGAATCTTACCAGAAGACTTGGAATACAGAGAAGAGGGACTTTAAAAAAAAACTTTGAATGTCAGGTCTTCTACTCAACACATTAATCCACCTCCAAGTGGCCTTGCTGGAGGCGAGGTGATAGTGGCATCAGCTAACTGCATAACAGCAGTGGGTAGCTAATTATAAGCAATTAGCTGCCCACTTCACACTTTCGTGCAGCAACAGACAGTGAACTTAACTCCACTGCTATCGTTACTTTTTTTGTTAAATTACCACTTCATGGGGAAATGCCTTATTTGACTTGCAAGTACCTTCAGCATCTTGTGTATATTACAGACTTTTATTTCAGTCTCTTACAGATAAAGAACAGATGCTCGTTTGATCACTGAGGAATGAAAGCATTTTCTGGCAATTGACTGGTCACATATTATTTTGCCAGCTGTGCAGTTATTCAGTGGCAAATGTTGCATTTTCCTTAGTTCATGCCAATTGTGGCAGATGTTGAATGGAAGACACACCAGTGCTCCCTAATAAAATGCTGTGTTGTGTTTGTCCCAGTGTGATGGAGAATTAGTGGCTGAGGAGTTGGCAGTGCAAGCACTGTCATCAGCTAATTATTGTTCTCTGACACGGCAGAAGAAAACAAAAGGAAGGGGCACACCTCAGATCATCATCAGTTCTTACAGAAAATACAAGGAAAATATGGAAAACTGATTCTTGGGCTTTGATTTTTCTGGGCCTGACAGGAACACAATGGAGCTGGAATAAAGCTCAGATTGGGAGCAGGTTTAAGGCCTGAATCGCACTCCTGCATGGTGTTTTGTTAGGAGGAGGAAGCGAAATTCAGCCCGTGGCAATCAAAAGGTTGTGGCAGGTTTCAGGCCCACGGCGCAGAAGTTTGTGTGAGAGAGAGTGAGAGCACAAGTAGAGAAGTCAAACAGCAGGAGAAGGCAGCAGCAACATCAAAAGCATCTGCTATCACCAGCCTCAGGATCCTGAGAACTGCTGTGATAAGCTGCTGTAAATAGAACCACAAGGAGAGATTTTTTTTTAGAGTTTTTTAGCACCTAAGACGGGAAGCCAGGTGACTGGCAAACAAAGCTGTGAGGCCTCCTGCTGGGTGCAGAGCTTGCAGGCAGTGTTATGGAGCAGCGACCAGAACCTGAGGTGAGGTGAATCAGCTAGCATAACAGCATTCAGATGAGGTGAGTATGCGCATTTTTACATATTGCCCACCTCAATGTGAAGGGGCACAGACGGGTCACAAAGCATAACCCCTTTCCCAAAAACCAAGGCAAATAAATTTTGCACCCAAAATCTCGGCATAAATAAAAATATCCGGTATCAGTGAAAGGTGAGCATGGTGTTGGACTATTGTAAAATCACATCTGGTTCACTATTACCCTAAGGAAACCTACTGTCTTTACCCAGTCTGGCTTAATGATGCCAGTCACACACCAATGTGGTTGACTCTTAACTGCTCTCTGAAGTGGTCTGACAAGCGACTCAGTTCTACTAAATTACTACAAAGAATAGCAAGACCATACTGCATGAATTTACAATGATTCAAGCACCATAGAATCCCTACAGTACAGAAGGAGGCCATTCGGCCCATTGAGTCTGCACGGACCCTATGGTAACCCCACCCAAGCTTTGGACACTTAGGGGCAATTTAGCATGGCAAATCCACCTAGCCTGCACATCTTTGAATTGTGGGAGGAAACCGGAGCACCCGGAGTAAACCCACACAGACACAGGGAGTATGTACAAACTCCACATAGGCAGTAATCTGAGGTTGGAATCGAACCCGTGTCCCTGATGCTGTGAGGCAGCAGTGCTAACTACTACATCGCCGTTCCACCCCTGGAAGAAGGAAGGACACAACCACTTTCACAGGGGAAAGAAGGATGGGCAATAAATGTCAACCTTAATCCATGATCCCCCCATCAGAAGGATAAATATTTAGAAGAATTGGAGATATTTGGCTCAACGATGTCCCTTTCCAAAACAACTGGGATTCACGGTACACTCTCAGATGTCCCTGCTTCACATAATAATAACAATATGATTGCATCAGTGAGGCCCATGATGAAACATTTGTTCCAGGCCCATTGAAAATTGGAAGTGCAAGTGACGTAATGATAAAAACAGATCCTGCAAGTGTATCAGCATCACCAAGATGAATGCTCCCCTTTTCCTTAAATTTACATTTGTACAGTCCTGGAAAGAACCCAATAAATGCCTGAAACGAAAGTAATTCCACCTACAAATGAAAGATAGTAAAAGGTAATTCCAAAGAAGCCTCCACTTCTCTTTATTTGGTGATTGAAAGTCATAAGTGTCTTACACCTGAAAAGATGTGGTAAATAGATTGCAGGCTTGAGAAATGGTTATCAGTGACTGCTGCAAAGTCTTGTTTTAACCCATTCTCATGTGCTGCTAGCCATGGGTTGACTTGTCCCACCATCTCCTCTCTCTTGGGTGTTAATATGATTAAGAGAGTGGTTGCCTCTGTCTTTTTCCTCATCATATTCTGTGGATGGAAGAGGGGCGCAAACTAACTGAATGGGTACAGAGCCCCACTGCTCGAAATGCTGAGAAACACCACACTATCGATGGCACAGCTACAAAATGCTTGTGTGCTATTTATCATTTATCCAGGGAACTTCAGAATTCCAGTGGTCTGTCAAATAATGCTTCCTGTAACATACAAGGTTTAGTTGAATCTGTTGCTGGTTTGAGTCCTCAGATGCCAAAGTTCCATCATCAGGTATTACTGATGTGAATTGCTCACATTTCTAAGTAACCATCCAAGCACACAGAGCAGGATTCTCTGTTCCTGAGGCTAAGTGTTGACGCCGTCGGAAATGCCGTCGCGTTTCTCGACAGCGTCAACATGGCCTCAGGATCAGCAATTCTGGCCCCTACAGGGGGCCAGCACAGCACTGGAGTGACCCACACTGCTCCAGCTGCTGATCCTGGTGTCAACAGTGCCAATGCGCGCATGCGCAGTGTCTCCATTCTCCGCGCCGGCCCCGACGCAACATGGCGTAGGGCTAAAGGGGCCGGCGCGGAAGAAAGGAGGCCCCAGCCCGAGAGGCCGGGCCTCCGATCGGTGGGGCCCGAGTGTGGGCCAGGCCACAATGGAGCCTCCCCCCCCAGGGTAGGTCCGACAGCACTCCAATCCCTCCAGGAACTGCACTGCGGTGGCCTGAAAAGGCACTGCAGCCACATGCCGTGGACTAAGTGCTGGGATCTGGAGGCCAGGTCATGGCAGGGGTCTCAGGGAGGGAAGGGTAGGGGGGAGATTGGGATATCAGGGATAGTCCCGGGGTGGGGGGTGTGTGGGTCCGGGCTGTCTGGTGCTTGAGGGGAGAACACCCCCAGTCAGAACCAGACTTCTGATAGAGGCGTATCCCCCACACCTTCCCATCCGAGAAAAGACCATAAGACATAGGAACAGAATTAAGCCACTGGGCCCATCGAGTCTGCTCCGCCATTCAATCATGGCTGATATTTTCTCATCCTCATTCTCCTGCCTTCTCCCCATAACCCCTGATCCCCTTATTAATCAAGAACCTATCTATCTATGTCTTAAAGCCACTCAGTGAATTGGCCTCCACAGCCTTTTGCGGCAAAGAGTTCCACAGATTCACCACCCTCTGGCTGAAGAAATTGCTCCTCATCTCTGTTTTAAAGGATCATCCCTTTAGTCTGAGATGGTGCCCTCTGGTTCTAGTTTTTCCTACAATTGGAAACATCCTCTCCACATCCACTCTGTCCAGGCCTCGCAGTATCTTGTAAGTTTCAATAAGATCCTCTCTCATCCTTCTAAACTCCAACGAGTACAGACCCAGAATCCTCAAACATTCCTCATACGACAAGTTCTTAATTCCAGGGATCATTCTTGTGAACCTCCTCTGGACCTTTTCCAAGGCCAGCACATCCTTCCTTTGATACCGGGCCCAAAACTGCTCACAATACTCTAAATAGGGTCTGACCAGAGCCTTATACAGCCTCAGAAATACATCCCTGATCTTGTATTCTAGACCTCTTGACATGAATGCTAACATTGCATTTGCCTTCTTAACTGCTGACTGAACCTGCACATTAACTTTGAGAAGAGATTTAGGATTTAATTTTTTTTCTATTCCATCCCTAATTTATCCGACACCCACCAGGCTAAAAAATTAGACTGGGTGGGAAAAGTCTCTTCAGTGGCCATTAGTTTGCCACTTAAGGGCCTTAACTGGAGCAGGGCAGGTTTCTTGTCTGAGGCTCTGCCTACCCCACAGTAAAATTGCTTCCTGATTGGGGTGGCTCTTCGCCGCCGGTTGGCGTGGCGCCAACCCCTCCAGCGCCGGCCAAGCCCCCGGAAGTGCGGAGGATTCCGCAACCTCTGCACGGCCCGACGCCAGAGTGGTTTGTGCTGCTCTTGGCACCGGTAGGACCGCCCCGCCAATTGAGGGAGAATCCCGCCCCGTATTCCTCTGGTTAATTTCACCTTATGGCTCCTAGGAGCTCTCAGGCCTTCCAAAACAAAACCTTTTCCAAAACATGACCACTGCTGTCAAACGCACTATAACCTCAGGCTTTTAACCCTTAAATTGTCCCAACATTTAGAAGTCAATATTATTAAAATCCTCCATTCATCTCACAATGTCTATAAAAAAAATCTCGAACTGACCTCTTTGGCTCTTCAGGCTGACATGAGTATCTTTAGCTTCAGATCTTTCGGTGTACGTAATTTTGGATTCTCCTGTCTTCCTCGTCGCCCCCCCCCCCCCCCACCCGCCCGCGCACCCTCCACCCCACCACAATTCCATTCATGTCCTCATCCTCTTTTAGAAAGCATATTAACAATGTGCTGTACAAAGTAAAGAATTACATCATGAAAATGAAACTACCAGTATATTTTTAAATATCTGTGCAGAATGTAGCAACTAATGCACTGTGTTTCAAATGGCTCAAATATTGGCAGACACATCTCGGTTTTAAAGTTCCAATAAGGATTGCTGATAAACATCAGCAATTGCCTTTACTATGTTTTCCCATATTCTGGATAACTACTGGTCCCAAAAAATGTCTCTTTGATATTGGTGTTATTTCTGGAGTATTGAAATTTCATGAAAATTCCATGGGGAGATTCATTTACATGCAGCTAGTGGCACTGACAGTTAGGGCATCAGGGAAACCTGAGATGGACAGATTTTGGGGCAGGATGTTGCTAAAGGCAAGGGAAAATGCGACAGATGCTGGACTTGTTTTTAAAAATAGACAATGCTGCAAATAATCAACAGGCCTGGCAGAATCTGTGGACAGAGAAACAGAATTAATGAACTGAATTTTCCTGGCCCCAGGGTGGTGACTTGGAGGTGGGGTGTGTGGGAGGAACTTGGAAAATAAGAGGGAGCTGCACCGGAATGGTTACCCGTGTATTCCCACTGCCTGGAAAGCTTCCCAGGAATGGGCACGAATACGGATCAGCTGTTTGTACCACAAAGGTGGGCAGTCAATTTAAATAATTAAGGCTCCAATTAGTGATGGTTTAAGGGACTCACTGGCATTTTGCTCATGACAGAGCAGCCCCCTTCTGCATACCGGAACCACCAGCTCCATGGAAACAGCCTCCCTGCAATAGACTGGGATGCCATTGGAGCTAGGAGCTTCAACCTCCAAAGAGGGGGGCACCAGCAGCAAAGGTCATAATTGCAGCCCAAATGCTATCATCAGCGGGGATTGCAAAGACACTGCCTGCATGGACACTCTCAAATTTAATTTTAGATGAATGCCTCTGAGGGTGCCTAAGAATGGAAACACTCTCGAGGTCCACCACCTGCTTTTGCAGTACAATCTGCCCCAGTGGAGCTGCCAAGTCTCTAGAACTGCCAGCCCTGTGATTGGGCCAGCAGCATTGGGAGTCTGCCACCATCCTCAATAGGACAGCAAACATGGAGGTGGCCAATTGGGAGGCTGGCCTCCAGGAAAAAAGCTCCACCATTTTGGCTAAGGAGGGAACCGCGGGCAGCACGGTGGCCTAGTGGTTAGCACAACCGCCTCACGGCGCTGAGGTCCCAGGTTCGATCCCGGCTCTGGGTCACTGTCCATGTGGAGTTTGCACATTCTCCCCGTGACTGCGTGGGTTTCGCCCCCACAACCCAAAAATGTGCAGAGTAGGTGGATTGGCCACGCTAAATTGCCCCTTAATTGGAAAAAATAATCGGGTAATCTAAATTTAAAAAAAAAAGAAAAAAAAAAGGAGGGAACCGCATTTGGTCCAAACACCCAAAGCTGGCGGACAAATTCTGCTCAATTTTTCAGGTCGATAAGCTTTCATTAGAACTGGCAAAGTTTGAGATGTAACAGATTTAAGCCATTACAGCAGGTTAGGAGGGGTCAATTTTATCTCTGTGCAAGTAGGTGGGCTTTGAATGAATTAAAGACTTACCTAAAATGACAAATGTTTGGTCGTCTGAGCGCAGAAAATTCTTTTGGAGGGCAGCTGTTCATAATTGTGATAGTTACACCTCCTCTGGTCTTTATTTCTTTACTTGCGTTCTATTACCGCTTCCCTTTGCCTTGGGCCACCAGTACGTTTTTTCATTTAATCTCTCCTGCCTTCCAGCATTTCAAGGATCTTTCCTTTTGCTCTTCCCCTGCCCCTCCCCCTTTCGCTGCCTCTGTATTTACTTAAAACCTGGCACATCTGACTATTTCCAGTTCTATTGGAAAGATCATCAATCTGGAATGTGAACTTGGTTTCCCTCTCCACTGATGTCGCCAGAACTGCTGACCTTGCCAACATTTTCTACCTTTAATTTAACTGAAGACATCCTTGGTTCCCTTTCCTTTACTTGCAGCTCCGTAACACTTATGGGCAGAATTCTCCCACCTGGCTTGGTTGTGATGCCCCATCAACATAATTATTTTGTCTAGATTAGCACAGGACAAATACCCACTTTGAATCAGGTTTTGAAGGGTACCCCAGACCAATGAAGCTGTCAATGAAGACCAAGGAGTCAGCATAGTCAGAAACAGAATCAGTGAAGAAAAGATTGGAATGAAATTTCAAAAGAAGGAGTTAAATATGACGGTATTCTCTGATCCTGGGGCTAAGCGTTGAAGCCGTTGTAAACGGCAGAGCGTTTTACGCCGGCTTCAACAGGCCCCTAGGCGCAGCGATCCTGCACCGCACAGTGGGCCAGCACAGCACTGGAGAGCCTCACGATGCTCCAGCTGCCGATACCGGGGTCAGAACGGGCGCTGCAGGTCCATGCATGTGCGCTATGGCCAGCGCAAATTCGCGCATGCACATCGGTTGAATACTCAGCGCCGGCCCAGATACAACAGGGCGGAGAGCTTGGGGCCTGGCGTGGAGGAACATAGGTCCCCACCAGGATAAGCCCGCTCACCGATTGGTAGGCCCTGATCACGGGCCAGGCCACCGTGGAGGCCACCCCAGGGTCGGATTACCCTCTCCCCTACCTCCCACCAGCCCGCCCACTGCAACATGAACGGCGAGGTCCCGCTGGGTAGGACCACACGTGAATGGCGCCGGCAGGACTCGGCGTATATCGCCGGGGGAGGGCCATGCAGAACAGCCCCCGACTGGTGCTGCACCAACCGTGCCGGCGCCAATTGCCCACTCCACCCTCCCCCGGCGATTCTCCAACCCGGCGCGGGGTCAGAGAATCCCTCCCCATGTGGTTATCTTAATAAAAGACAATGGCCCACGCCCCACCGCACCGACGCCGGCTCGCCAGTTCTCCGGTGGCGATTTTTGGGGGCCAGCGTGGAGACTGGAACCCATGCACATGCGCAGAATCACGCCGACCGTAGTGCGCATACGCAAACTCGCGCCAGCAATGCCGTGCCGCCCAGCGCTGAGCTAGCCCCATCAGAAGGACCGTTGGCGCCAGAGTGGTTCACGCTGCTTTTCACGCCAGTGTCAGAACTTATTATTAATAATAATAATAATAATAATAATAACAATAATAATATTTTATTGTCACAAGTAGGCTTCAGTGAAGTTACTGTGAAAAGCTGCTAGTCGCCACATTCCAGCGCCTGTTCGGGGCGGCCGGTACGGGAATTGAACCAACGCTGCTGGCCTGCACGACTTTGCGCATGTGCATTGGTGGAATACTCAGCGCCGACCCCGACACAACAGGGCGGAGAGCCTGGGGCTTGGCGCGGAGGAACATAGGTCCCCACCAGGATAAGCCCGCTCACCAATTAGTAGGCCCCGATCACGGGCCAGGCCACCGTGGAGGCTACCCCAGGGTCGGATTCCCCTCTCCCCTCCCTCCCACCAACTCACCCACTGCAACATGAACGGTGAGGTCCCGCTGGGTAGGACCACACGTGAACGGCGCTGGCAGGACTCGGCCTATCTCGCCGGGGAGGCCACGCAGTACAGCCCTAAGTGGTGCAGCGCCGACCGTGCCGGCGCCAATTCCCTACTCCACCCTCCCCCGGCGATTCTCCAACCCGGCGCGGGGTCAGAGAATCCCTCCCCATGTGGTTATCTTAATAAAAGACAATGGCCCACGCCCCACCGCACTGACGCCGGCTCGCCGGTTCTCCGGTGGTGATTTTCGGGCGCCTGCGGGTTTGCTGAAGCGCTGGTCGGGGGCCGTTGAAAGCGCCCGCCCACCGCAATTCTCCAGGCCTTGACGGGCCGAGTTTGGCTGAGGCCTGTCGGCATGGGTTACTGAGGAAGCTGTATCTGAGGGGGCCGTCCTGGAGGGGGAGACAGGGGGATCTGACCCCGGGGTGGGGGGGGGGGGCCTGCACGGTGGACTGGCCTGTGATTGGGACCTACCAATCGATGGGCGGGCTGGTTCTGTGGGGGCCGATGTTCCTCTGCGGCAGATCCCTGTAGGGCTGTGCCACATTGCCCGGGGCCCAGCGTGGAGACTGGAACCTACACGCATGCGCAGAATCACGCCGACCATAGCGCGCATGCGTGAACTCGCGCCAGCCATGTCGCGCCGGTTGGAGCTTCGGAGACTACTCCAGTGCTGACTTAGCGAACTCAGAAGGGGAGCATACCGGACAATTGAGGCCCGTTGACGCCAGAGTGGTTCACGCCGCTTTTCACGCCGGTGTCAGAACTTATTAATAATAATAATAATAATAATAATAATCTTTTATTGTCACAAGTGGGCATCAATGAAGTTACTGTGAAAATCCCCTAGTCACCACATTCCAGCGCCTGTTCCGGGGGGCCGGTTCTGGAATTGAACCCGCGCTGCTGGCCTTGTTCTGCATCACAAGCCAGCGATTTAGCGATTTAGCCCACTGTGCTCAACCAGCCTCTTGACCGCGTGATTGGAGAATCCCAGCCAATAGTCCCAGTTACAATAGTCCCAGAAGGGGTTCGCCAATGATATGACTGTGGTGTAGCTGATTTCATTCCAAAGTATTCAATTGTTACAAAGGATTATTTGAAATGTTTACTGCCAGTTATATACAGGAGCAGTAAAGAAATTGACCATATTTTCAACCATAACCAGAGCAAATTATATACAGACCTGCAAACAGCAGCTCACAAAGACTGGTGTTTTTGATGTGAAGCATCAGCTCCCATATTGACCAATACTTATAGCGTATGTCATATATAAACCATTTCCACTGAGACTAGTGTCCAAATCACAAGGGCATAAGTGCAATGTGTTAAACCTTATCAGATACATTAAACCTGTTGTTCATTTGTTAGTTTTGCTGGCAAAAGGCAGCCTGGCCAGAGGTCAACCTGGAATTTCCTGCCTGAAGATTTTCCAAACCCATGTGGCATCCAACCTAGACTTTGGCTTGGACCCCATCATTTGCCTTTTCCTTCTACTTGGCTTCAGAGTTGTTTACACAATCGGATTGAAAATTTAGCAACTCGCGTACTGCACGTACCATCAAATTGAAATTCTCATCCTTGTGTTCAAATCTCTTCATTGTCTTTCCCTTCCCTTTGTCTGTAACCTCCTGGAACCCTGCAGTTCCCATGGCACTCTCCATCCTTGACTCTCGTGTTTTGCACATCTCCCCTCCTTTGGGCCCCGCTATCATTGCCTCCATCTTTATCTACCTGGGTTCTTCACTCTAGAATTCCCATTCTCAGCTTTTCTGCATTCTGTCCCCTACTAAGATCACCCGACCCCCACCCCACCATAAAATCTACCTCTTTGACCAAGGCTTTGCTCATGACTCCTAATAGCTTGCTCTTTTGCTTGACCTTTGAACATGGGTTTTTGAATCAACTTGTCATATTTTTCTACATTAAAGGTACCACTTAATAGATTTTCTTGTTGCTGACAATGTGAAAGACACCACATAAAGAAAAATGTGTCCTGTTAAATACTCTGACTGCAGGTTTGGAATGCAAACAGAACTGAAATAACACAAAGGGCAGGATTTTCCAACTGGGAGCAAGAAATAAAGATCAGGGGCAGGCCGTAGAATTGCCGGGGAGGGGAGGGCGCGATTCACGGGATGCCGCTCCGACGCCAGTCCGCCTATTCTCTGGTGACCAGAGAAAATCGGCGCCATTGGCGCTGATGCTGCTGGCGCGTCGCCGGTTGGGGACCGCTCTACGCGCCCCCCCCCCCCCCCCCCCCCCGATGAGTTTCTCTGCTGTACGGGCCGAGTGGCCGCCGAGATAGGCCGAGTCCCACCGGCGCCGTTCACGTGTGGCCCTACCCGACGGGGTCTCAGCATACATCTTGCGGGGGGGGGCCTGTTGGGGGAGGGGGGATCCAACCCCAGGGGGGCCTCCACCATGGCCTGGCCTGCGATCAGGGCCTACCAATCGGTGGGCTGGTTTCTCCTGGTGGGAGCCTCTTTTACTCCTCACCAGCCCCTCTATCGCTCTGCCATGTTGCGTCGGGGCCGGCACGGAGAAGGCAAGTAGCGCGCATGTGTGGGTTCGTGCCAGTAGCAGCGCGCATGCACGTGTTCGCGCCGGTCACAGCGCGCATGCACAGATCCGCGGCGCCCGTTTGATGCCGGTATCAGCAGCCGGAGATGCGTGAACGGTTCAGCACCGTGCTGGCCCCCTATAGGGCGCAGGAGCGCTGCTCCTTGGGGCCTGAGAATCCCGCCTCAGGTATGTTTCTTGCTCCCACACCTGCCCCGGGGGGACCAGTCACAAGCTCCTATTTTCATGGGAGTGCCCCTTTAATTGGTGGGAAAGGGTTTGCTGTATAATTCCGGATATCAGATGCACTATCAAAGTTGAAGGATTAACCAGAGACATTCCAGGTTAAAAAAGCAACAATAGAGGGTAAATGAGGGAGAGGGCATCTCAAGATGGAGGGACCTCTCCAACTTTTTAAACTGAAATAAAAAAATTGAACTTGTAGCCAGGCCACATGTTTGTTGGGGTGGGCTGGTGTGGGAGGTATGACTCCTGCCATAACTCTGGCGAGGAGCAACTCTACTGGGGTGAGACTGCTCCTGTATCCAAAGAGGCAGGGAGGCTCGGTTTGCGTGGAGCACGGTCCCTCGATCAGATACTGGGATGTCTCTCTCAGGTACAAAAACTGATCCCCACCACCTAGTTGGCCTCCTTTAATTGGCCTCAGTAGGCTTTTAACATGCTTTATCAGCTACCTGCGGTTTTAAGGCTTGTAACTGCCACCCTCCCATCACTTAAGCTACCTCAGTAAAAATATCCTGGAGGTTGGATGGAGCCAGGATTGGCGGAGAACCAGCACGCTGGCTGGTGGGGCCATTTCCAATTTAAAAAAAATAAATTTAGGTTACCCAATTATTTTATTTTCCAATTAAGGGGCAATTTAGCATGGCCAATCCACCTAGCCTGCACATCTTTGGGTTGTGGGGATGAAACCCACGCAGACATGGGGAGAATGTGCAAACTCCCCACAGACATTGACCCAGGGCCGGGATTCGAACCCAGGTCCTCAGCGCCGCAGTCCCAGTGCTATCCACTGCGCCACATGTCGCCCCCAAGGTCTCCGATCTTGGCTGTGGCACGGAGAGATGCCAATACCACCAACTCAGACTATTCCTTAAAAATATAAGGAGAACAAAGGAAACTAGCAAATTATATTAATGGGAAAATTGAACCAGCCAAATGTAAATTAAAATTGCCCAGCTGACTGGGGGCCCAAAATAATAATTACAATGCAGGATTGCTTACGACTTAGTACATGAGGAAAGCCACAGGAGGAAATCTCATCTTATTCGGTAATATAGTATCAAGAAAGTAGGAGGAGTGGTACCCCTGGGTAATAATGACTATACACATGAATGAATTTCCTCAGCAGTTCCTTTGGACTCCTGCCATAACTCTGGCGGGAGTCAAGCAGAACTAACAGCTTAGAAGGGATAGTGATGTCTATTTTTCCCACTGAGGGTTCTAAGCCTGAAGATCAGAAATGAAAAGAAAAATAAATGTTGTAATTCATCCTCTGACATGAGGTTTCCTGGCTGTGTGGCAATTCTAGGGTGGGCTTTGGATACACTCTTTTGACCCTATAAATTCCAGTGGGTGTCAATGTGGAGGACTCTGGATTTAAGTGCGTGCCATGTATTTTCAGAGTCCCTGAGTAAGATTAAATTAATTTAAAATTCAGCACTGCTGGGGCCAAACAGTCATGCATACAATTTCTAAAAGTAAAGTCACTTCAAGTAGATCAGAGCAAAAAGGATTGGTGAGGAGAGGAAGTTATTTCATTAAAAACCTCTTCAAATTGGGTTAGTTCTGTCCCAATTCTGGTAAAGCTCATTGATCTGAAATGTTTGGCCCGATTCTCCGTCTGAGAGATATTCTCCCGCTGGAGCTGAATTGCACCTGCTTTACGATCCGCTTGCGCTCGTAAAGTGGGATGCAACTCAGTGTTCCACTCCATGCTAATTTATGCAGGGCGTGGAAATGAGGGATTCCCGGTGAATCCTGTTATCTGGCTGCCATCTTGAGCAGGCGGCCGGATAGCGAGGTTATGCAGCTGGCCACCAACAAATCAGCCCCGACCTCCTCTCCCACCACATCTCAGCCCTGACCTCTCCCCCCATCGCCACCACCGCATAGCAGCCCCCACCCATTGGGTGCCTGGGTGTCCCCCTACCTCAAGTACGGTTACGTGCATTCCAAGTACGGCACAATGGTTAGCACTGTTGCTTCACAGCACCAGGGACCTGGGTTTGATTCCTGGCTTGGGTCACTGTCTGTGCAGAGTCTGCACTTTCTCCCCGTGTCTACGCGGGTTTCCGCCGGGTGCTCCGGTTTCCCCCCACAAGTTCCGAAAGACGTTTTGTTAGGTGAATTGAACATTCTGAACATCCTCAGTGTACCCGGGCAGATGTCGGAGTGTGGCGACTAGTGGATTCTCACAGTAACTTCATTGCAGTGTTAATTTAAGCCTTTGTGTGATAGTAATAAAGATAGGAGTATAGTATTGAGATAGAGAATCTGGTGAACTGGTGCGACGACAATAATCTCTCCCTCAATGTCAACAAAACGAAGGAGATTATCATCAACTTCAGGAAGCATAGTGGAGAACATGCCCCTGTCTACATCAATGGGAACGAAGTAGAAAGGGTCGAGAGCTTCAAATTTTTAGGTCCTGTCTTAGTCCCCCCATGCCGACAATATTGTTAAGAAAGTCCACCAACGATTCTACTTTATCAGAAGACAGAGGAAATTTTGGCACGTCAGCTACGACCCTCACCAACTTCTACAGATGCACCACAGAAAGCATTATTTCTGGTTGTATCACAGCTTGGTATGGAGCCTGCTCTACCCAAGACCGCAGGAAACTACAAAAGGTTGTGAATGTAGCCCAGTCCATCACGCAAACCAGCCTCCCATCCATTGACTCAATAATTCCCGCTGCCTCAGAAAGGCAGCCAGCATAATTAAGGACCTCACGAACCCCGGCATACTGTCTTCCACCTCCTTCCGTCAAGTAAAAGATACCAAAGTTTGAGGTCACGTACCAACCGACTCAAGAACAGCTTCTTCCCTACTGTCATCAGACTTTTGAATGGACCTACCATGTATTAAGTTGATCTTTTCTCTACACCTTGCTATAACTGTAACATTATATTCTGCAGTCGCTCCTTCCTTCCTTATGTGCGGTATGCATTGTTTATACGGTATGCATTGTTTATACAGCATGCAAGAAACAATACTTTTCACTGTACACTAATACATGTGACAATAATAAATCAAAGCAAATCAAATATTATTATTATTCTAACCACTCAAACGAGTGATTTCACTGTACTTACCTTTTATTGATGTAATCAATGTTAACAAACATTGGGGTTTCACACTTAGGCAACTGAAGCATGAAAGAATATGAATGGATCATTGGGGAGGTGGTGGCTTAGTGGTACTGTCACTGGACTAGTAGTCCAGAGACCAAGAGCACTGCGCTGGGGTCCCAGGTTCAACTCCTGCGACTGCAGAGGGTGAAATTTAAATTTCTGGTGATGACCATGAAACCATTATCGATTGTCCTAAAAATCGATCTGGTTCACTAATGTCCTTTAGGGGACAGCGCAGTAGCACAGTGGTTATCACAGTTGCTTCACAGCTCCAGGGTCCCAGGTTCGATTCCTGGCTTGGGTCACTATCTGTGTGGAGTCTGCACGTTCTCCCTGTGTCTGCGTGGGTTTTCTCCGGGTGCTCCGGTTTCCTCCCACAGTCCAAAGGTGTGCAGGTTAGGTGGATTGACCATGATAAATTGCCCTTAGTGTCGAACAAAGGTGGGTTTACTGGGTTACGGGAATAGGGTGGGGACAGGGGCTTAAGTAGATTGCTCTTTCCAACAGCTGGTGCAGACTTGGGCTGAATGGCCCCCTTTTGCACTGTAAATTCTATGATTCTATGAAAATCTGCCATCCTTAACTGGCCTATATGTGACTCCAGATATACGGCAATGTGGTTGACTCTTAACTGTATCTCAAAGACAATGAGGGATGAGCAATAAATGCTGGCATCCTTTAGTTAGGGGGTCCCTGTGGGGGGTCTCCCTATGACTGGGGTCTCTGTGGGGGTTCGCCATATTACACCGGTCCCTGTGGGGGTGTCCCTATGACAGGAATCCCTGTGGGGGGGTCTCCCTATTACATCAGACCCTGTGGGGGGTCTCCCTATGACTGGGGTCTCTGTGGGGGTTCGCCATATTACACCGGTCACTGTGGGGTGATCTCCCTATCACAGGGGTCCCTGTGTGGAATCTCCCTATTACAGGGGTCGCTGTGGGGGATCTCCCCTGGGGGGGTGGTGGTTTGGGACACCCATGTACTTGGTGGTGGGGGGGGGCACCCAGGCATTTTGGGGGTGATGGGTGCTGTGTGGTGCTGGGGGGTAGGGGGCTTGGGGCCAATTTGTGGTGCAGAGGGGCGTTTGGCTTAGATGGGCTCTACCATCGTGGCCCGGGCATGGTGGACCTCGCGGAGGGCCAAAGGGGTAACGGTTGCCCACTGGCTCACCGTGAGGCCCACCATGATTGTAGAGAACCACAAGTGAACTGAACCCACGTCATTACCAGCCCCGGGGACCGGAGAATCACAGGAGGATGGATCAGAGGGTGCCTGGCCCACTAAATAGATGCAAATGGGTCACCACGACTGGTGTGCGGCGTGGAGCTCATTGAAGCCACCAGCTGGGTTTCTTCATCCCATCGGGCAACGCATTTTGGGCATCTTGGGGATGGGGAATCCGACCTGTTATCTCTCGGCTGGCTTTTCACCCTGCGGGCAGGTAACAGAAGTCAGGACTATTTCTGGGTGTTGAACCCGACCTGGAGGATGCAATCACCCACTGGGAATTTAAAGGAGCTTCCCCCTTAATCGGCATGGAGATTGTTTAATCTCTTTTAATTGGCACGATTAGGCATGTAATGAGCCCGACTGGTTAACCAGCATGTGAGGGCTGACCCTAGCCCTTGCCAGCCACTGAACATCCATCCCACTGTCTCTCTCGTGATGCTACTTAATCTGCTGAGTGTTTGCAGTATTTTCTTCTTTTATTTTACATTACCAGCCTCAGCAATATTTTGCTTTTATATTAGGGCAATAAATGCTGGCCTTGCCAATACCACCCACATACTATGAAGAAATTCATAAAAATTAAGTTTTATCTGTTTACAACCCACTCGTCATAACTATATTGAACTACGTCAATCCATGCATAGCTAGTGCATCATGCCACGTATTACCATTAAATTGTACCCAGGCTGGGATCAAATCCAGGTTCTCATCGCCGTAAGGCAGCAGTGCTAACCACTGCGCCACCATGCCGCCCCATGATATTGTATTAGACATAGACATAGAATTTATAGTGCAGAAGGAAGCCATTCGGCCCATCGAGTCTGCACCGGCCCTTGGAAAGAGCACCCCACTTAAGCTCACACCTCCGCCCCATATCTGGAACCCAGCAACCCCACCCAACCCCCTTGAACACTGAGGGCAATTCAGCATGGCCAATTCACCTAACCCGCACATCTTTGGACTGTGGGAGGAAACCGGAGCACCCGGAGGAAACCCACGCAGACACGGGGAGAACGTGCAGACTCCGCACAGACAGTGACTCAAGTCGGGAATCGAACCTGGGACCCTGGAGCTGTGAAACAACAGTGTTATCCACTGTGCTACCGTGCCGCCCATATTTAACCTGTAAATACCTGTACATTGTATTTATACATAGGGCGGGATTCTCTGGCCTCCCACCGCTTGTTTCTCGGCAGTGGGAGGCAGCGCATCATTCATAGGCGGCGGGATTTTCTGCTCCTGCCTCTGTCAATGAAATTTCCCATTGAAGCCATCCCAAGCTGCTGGGAGACCCAGGGGCGGGAGTGATCAGAGACTCCCGCCACCAACAAACAGCCGGAGAATGACAGCCATAATCATTTCTCACACCTCTGAGTAATCTGTACATTGTACACAGTTATCCACATATATATGAGATGGTGGCCCAGTGGTATTGTCACTGGACTAGTAATCCGGAAACCCAGGGTATTACTCTGGGTTCTAATCCTTCATGGCAGCAGGTGGAATTTGAGTTCAGTTAAATAAATTGGAATATAAAGCTAGTCTCAGTAATGGTGACTATGAAGCTATCATTGATTGTCATGACAACATATGCACATATAGCCCTATGGTTTACAGATTCTACAATTGGTGAACACAACTCAAATGTCTCTGCCAGAAGACTGGGGCATAAGCTGTATGAAGAGCTTTATGGCCGTACGTTAGGCCGTAGCTATGTTTTAAGGTGTGTTTTAACTGGAAGTGGGATATGGGTTGGGGTGGGGGACCTGGTGGGAGGCAAGTGCATATGTTACCAGCATGAAGACTGCATGTATTTTCATTCCTGAGCCTCATTTGAATAGTATTAACTGGCTGCCCACCGCAACGGCATAAGGAAGAGAGTTGGTGAGTAGCTCGCTCATTTTCGCAGTGGAATTTACAATGGGCCGAGGTAAAGCAGGAACACATTTCTTATGGGAAAATGTATTCCCTGATGTCAGATTTGGTGTTTCACTGCTGGATGACAGACCATTATCAGAGAAAGTCAGACTGCTAACCACAGGTTTCCTGGTGCCTTCCCAGAGGCCCTGAAGGAGCAGCTTAGGGCAAGGACTCATTCCCAATGTTCCTGGAATGTTTCCTGTCGTGGCAGAAGTTGCACACTATCCCCCTTCATACCTATCATGAAGGCAAAAGGGAAAATGGAGAGGAAAGAAATATTAGAACAGATTATTCAGAATTCAATGTCACCTTCTTGTGAGGGGTGATTTCCACATCTACAGGAAGAGACATGATGTTAAAGGTAAAATTATTGGGTAGGAGTTAGTTATTAGTCACGGAGGAATAACATGCTTTTCACTATAATAGCTGGCTTGTATGATGTGGTTATTTCCAATATAAACATGAACTGGGTGTGACAAACGCTTGCAAAAATTCCGAGGTTAGGAGGACTAACAAAATGAAAAGCTGGAAGTAGGATTACTTTCACCACAAAGGTATCCACAGCACAATCTGAAGCCAAGGTGGAATCTTCTTGAGGCATCAAGCGTCTCACCTACTGGCTGGAGCGTCAGCAAGAGACGTGCAGTGCCTCTTTTTGGGAAGGTTTGCTGAATCGCGTATCAATCACACAGTGGCAAGGCCACCAGTGGGCCTTCCCCCTAGAATAAAGACTCCAGGGACAGATGACCCACCTAAAGAGAGCTGCCAGCTAATCAGAGCTCAACTGTGCCTTTGAGGAAGCCATGGTTGCTGCTGGATGGGCAGTCCCAGGATCATGGAGCACCCAGGCTACAAGTAAGTAATGTGTGGGGGCGTGGGGATGGGGGAGTTGTTTCTTTGGAAGGGGGTTGCAGGGAGAGGGGTGCAGGTGTTTTGGAAGCAAGGGGGTCGCTTGCTGTGCACCACCCCTTCTTGATGGCCAGTCCCGCAATCAAGCGCCAAGAGCCTTTAATCGGGGACGCCCCCACAACCATCCACCCTTCTAAGATGACAAACAGCCCGCACAGTTTAACCTGTCATGCATGCCACATAGCGACAGACCTACCTGCAGATGGGTTAATAACAATGATGGTGGGATGAGGCCCTCAAGTTGTCACTAATTGGGCTTCAATTGGTTGCGGGACAGGAAGGTTGATCATGGGTCTTCCTGCCCAGAACTTAATTCTGTTGGAGGTGGAATGACGGCAGGGTTCAAATACATTACCACTCCCCTAATTGCATGCCCTTCCCACCTCCAAGCTCACCCCGGTCAGAAGATTGGGTAATGTGCAGGTTAACTCTCCATTTTGAAATTGAGATATATTCTGATGCATGACAACCAAAATAATTTTCCAGCTCGAGAATGTAGAAGAGTAACCGAAAATCAATAATGGAAGCTGCCCCTCACTTTGTGCCGCAAAGTGGCAGCAACTGCTACTGAGTAAGCTTTTCACAGAGCCACAGTAATCAGCCCTCATGGCTTCCTGTTGTTGCTGTTTAAGTGGGGAGAAAATAAGGCCAGAAATCAATGTCTTTAAGCAAGAACAGGACTGAGATCTTGGGTGCGATTTAACGTGCATAAAACAGAGTCCCGTTTTGGCCATGTATAGCGGGGTGTTTCCCGGCACCTGCAGCACTGAGAATGACCTCACTGTCTAACGGGATTCTGCCAGTTTTATGGCCTGAGTCGGGAATGGCCTGCCGATTCATCAAGATGACTTGCGAGATGACTCGCAGATCGTAGTACTATTTTTAATTGCCCCCCTGATGCTTCGACCCCCTAACTTTCCTCAGGGTGTCCTTCTGCCCCCTCTCCACCCCTCCTCTGTCACCTGGGCATCTTGGCGCTGCCAGCATGGCACCCTGGCAGTGCCTGGGTGACACTGCCAGGGTGTCTGGTTAGCCAATGTACCAGGCTGGCAGTGCCAAGGTGCCTGGGTGCCAGTGGGTGTGCCAGGGTACTACCCTATCCAGTGCCCAACACCTAGGAGCCTCTAATGGTTTGCGTGGACCAGTGCAAAATAGCACCATGCAAGGTCTCCCAGGCGAGGCCGTTAGGTTCTGGGCCTCAGAAGAATCCACTGTAGACATATTTTAATGAGCCTAATGGCTCACTTAAATATGTTAATCTAGATATCGCCCTGTGTTAGATTTCACGAGGAGTTCCGAGTATCGCAAATCTCGTGAAAGGTCTTTTGCGAGATTTAATGGCTTTGTCATGTCACTGAGGCAGGCACGACGAGTCTATTAGATTGCGCCCTAAAGTGTGATACTGATAAATAATTAACACTTACACAATGCCAACTGAGATCTGAAAGTCATGTGTGCCATTAAAAGTTCACCAAGTAATCATTTACACATATATTAGCAGTGCAAGAGCAGGACATTACATTCCAAAACGTGTTTTTAAGTCCACACAGTATATCTGCTTGTCAAATCTGTTAAGCACGCTACAATGCCAGAGCAATAGCAGAACAAAATTAGCAATCAGGATTGAAGTGAAGCCGTTCTTATCCCTACAGTTACTGTTCATCAACATGGAAAGATTTGCAAACGAGCTTGTTATTGGACAAAACATTTGAATTATGATTCATCCAGCAGACCATTGGAGCATTATAAAGTTGCTTGTAATGAGGAAGCAGTGAGACACACGTCGGACGGACTTCTCCAGGATGGTTCCCAGACTGGGCAGGGACTTTGTCAAGATTTACCCAGCGAACCATAAAATCTCACACTTATTCACTGCTGTTAAATAGAGTCTTAAAATAATGATTTCAATCTTCTCAACTGGTTAATGTACCTTGTTACTGAGATTACATGCAGGTAGATATGTGATTTTCCAGTCCCATCGATGTCTATGGCGCCTTGTGTGGCTCACCCACCCCATCGGGGAAGTGCTAGGGTCGGGGGGTGGGGGAGGGAGGGGGTGTTGGTGGTGTTCACCTTCAGTGAGACCAGAAGATCCTGTCTGCAGGCAGGACCAGAAATCCCCACCTGTGTGTCTGCGTAAAAGTTGGGTATAATGGTCTTTTATCCCTTTATTCTTCAGAGTTCTATTTTCTTTTTGTTGATACATTTAGAGTATCCAATTATTTTTTTCCAGTTAAGGGGTAATTTAGCATTGCCAATCCATTCCCCTGCACATCTTTTAGGTGGTGGGGGGAGACCCATGAAGACATGGGGAGAATGTGCAACCTCCACACGGACAGTGGCCAGGGGCCGTGATCGAACCCAGGTCCTCGGCGCCATGAGGCAGCAATGGCAACCACCACACCACCGAAGAAAGAGTCTATTAGTTTTTAAAAATTCATTGTTGCAGGTTATTTCAGCATTAGCATTTATTGCCCATCCCTAATTACCCTTGAGGGGGCAGTTCAGAGTCAACTATATTGCTGTGGGTCTGGAGTCACATGTAGGTCAGACTAAGTAAGGATAGCAAATTTCTTTCCCTAAAGGACACTCATGAACCAGGTGGGTTTTTAACAACCACTGGCAATTATTTCATGGTCACCATTAGACTTTTAACTCCAGATTTGATTGAATTCAAATCTCACCATCTGCAGTGACAGGATTTGAACCTGGATCAGCAGAGTATTTCTCTAGGCCTCTGGTTTACTAGTCCAGTGACAATACCATAATGCCACCACCTCCCCCAGTAGGGATCAGTGTCTCGGGGGGGGGGGGGGAGGGGGTTAGCCATTTGAGACCTGAGATGAGTGGAAATTTATTCCATCAGATGATTGTGAATGATTGAAATCCTCAACCACAGAGGCCTGTGAATGTTTAGTTGTTGAGTTTATTCAAGTTGGAGATTGATAGATTTGTGAACACTAATTAGTAATCAAAGGATATGGGGTTAGGGCAGTCAAGTGGAATTGAAGTAGAATATCAGCTATGATCTGATTCAATGTTGAAGTAATTTGAGGGGCTGTACGGCCTACTCCTGCTTCTATTTCTTATGCTCCTGTGTTCTTAAATTCCTAAAAGCAAGACCACACTAACAACAAACTCACCATTGATATCTGTCTTCAATTTGGTCCAGTTAGTCTACTTGACAAGGCAAAATTATCTCTATGGTATTATATTTTGGCCAAATGCCAGGAAGTTTCTTGAAGATTGAATGTTTTTTTTTCCAACAGTCCACTTTTTGATGCCTTCTCTATTTCTTCTACTTATTCCATAATTGCATAGCCTGAGGCCACCTAGGTTTGAATCTGCCTTGGAATTACTCATTTCCATTTATTTAGGTTAGCTTTATATTAAGTGCCTTCCCTCTGCTCAGCCATTACTATTTATATCAGCAATTTTCTCTAACCAGCACAATGGAGATGTAGGACGTAGGGCACATTTAGTGCTAACATTTGTATCATTGCATTCAGAGGTACAAGGAGCTTGTAAAGTTTATGCTCATCACCACAAGAGAGGCTGGAATGGAAATACCCATCGGTATTTCTCTAGCACAAATTTAACTTGAAATCTCGTGTATAGGTACAAATGTTGATTCTGAGTGCACTGCAAAAGGAAAGTAGATTTTTGCACACTTAGGTTCTGCATATTTCAAAAATCATGTGACCGACGAAAATAGGCTTAATATATTGAAACAAGTTTTTCTTTGCTTGATCAATAAAGTTTCTGTTTGCTCAGAAGAGAATGCCCACAAAAGTGAACACCAAACAGGAAGATGAAACTGCATGGGCGGGATTCTCCGACCCCCCGCCGGGCCGGAGAATCGCTGGGGGACAGCCTGAATCCTGCTCCCGCCAGCTGCCGAATTCTCCGGCGTGGGGGTTTTGACGGGGGCGGGAATCACGCCGCGCCGGTCGGTGGCCACTGGCAGCAGCCCACCCCCGGCGATTCTTGTTTTAGGCCGGTCCCGCTGGCGTAAATTATACCTGGTACTTACCGGTGGGACCTGGCTCTGCGGGCGACCTCCGGGGTCCTCGGGGTGGCGCGTGGGGGATCTGGCCCCGGAGAGTGCCCCCACGGTGGCCTGGCCTGCGATTGGGGCCCACCAATTCGAGGGTGGGCCTGTGCCGTGGGGGCACTCTTTCCCTCTGCACTGGCTGCTGTGGACCTCCGCATGGCCGGTGCAGAGACAAACTCCCCTGCGCATGCGCTGGGGTGACACCAGCACACGCTGGCACTCACGCACATGGGCCAACTCGCACTGGCCGACGGAGGCTCTTCGACGGCGATTGGTGCAGCGCCAAGCCCCTTCTGCGCCGGTTGGCCAACCCCGCCGGCGCTGGCCTAGCCCTGAAGGTGCGGAGGATTCCGCACTTTCCGGGCGACCCGACGCCGGAGTGATTCACGCCACTCCTCGGCGCCGGGACCACCCGCCCCGCCGGATAGGGGAGAATCCCGCTAGTCTATGCTTCACTCCAGTACTGGAAACAGACTCTGTCTCCACCAATGAACAGGACATGACAGGGAATTTGTTCTTTCTCCATTGGCTGGACACAGTGACCTGGTGAGATAGATCAACCCATGGTTTAGAACACACCAAAAGTTTCATTTTATTGGAAGCAATGCGTGCAAATCAGCAATGTTCTGCAAAGTGAGGGCCATTTGCCAGATTACCACCCAAGCAATGAAGGCTAAACTGTTCTCCATAATTTTTGAAGACACTTTAAGTTATTTTTTTAAGTGGTTTCAATGATTTTTATAAATTCATTCAGAATGGGATTTTATTCAATGTCCAACAATTCATGTACACAACACTGAATCAATTAAACACATAGGTGCTTCTATTTGCTTCCCCCAAAGTATCTGATGACTCCCACCGAATATGATTCACGGGGCCTGTCTATAATAATAATCTTTATTATTGTCACAAGTAGGCTGACATGTGAAAAGCCCCTCGTCGCCACATTCCGGCACCTGTTCGGGTACACAGAGGGAGAATTCAGAATGTTCAATTCACCTAACAGTATGTCTTTCGGGAGGAAACCGGAGTAAACCCACGCAGCCACTGGGAGAACATGCACACTCCGCAAGACAGTGACTCAAGTCGCGAATCGAACCTGGCACCCTGGCGCTGTGAAACAACAGTGCTAACCACTGTGCTACCGTGCCGCCCGTCTACCTTGTTTATTTGCAACCTGACCTCCTGTCTACCAATGTCAAAATGCACTCTGAATTCGGAACTTTGTGAATTGCCTGAGATAAGTAAATAGAAACGTTCTGGATATTTAATGTTGAGCTAATGTTGATGTGTTTGTGTACAAAAAAGGAACTCTCTTGATAACAAGCGAGGGCTTTGACCTGAGATGTAGGTCACTTTAGGAGGCAAACGAACACTCAAAAGATGGCTAATCTCATCCGTCGCAGATTGAAAGTGTAAAACATGGCATCAGGTAGGACTCCCTCTCCCACCCCACAGGTCGCACCCCAACCCTTCCACGCCAAGGTCCTACCGACTGAGAGCACGTGTGGACGGCGCCGGCGGGACTCGGCATTTTTATGACGGCCGCTCGGCCCATCCCGGGCCGAGAATTGGCGGGCCGGCCGCGTAGAGCGGCCCTCGCCCGGCACCATGCCAACCATGCCGGTGCCAATGGCGCCGATGCTACGCTCTGCGGAGAATCGTGGGCTGGCATCGGGACGGTGTGGCGCGATTCGCACCGGTCGCGGGCATTCTCCGGCCTGGCACCGGGCTGAGAGAATCCCGCCCATGCTGCTTTGCCCTGCAAGGCTATGGATTTTACATCGGATAAAGTTAACAATGAAACTGTGACAACTGTTTACTTGGGGCATGTTGAACTGATGACAGCCACAAAACTGCAATTGGAACTGTTACAACTGCGCTCCTCCCCCGACATCTTGAAAAATCAATATGTTACTTAAACATAGGCAGGAGCAGGAGTTCCCTTGGGAAAGTGTCTTTCATGAATTCCGCTTGAGAAAAATGAGAGGGAAAGCAACAGCTGAAACATTTCTTTGAATAATCTGTCCCAAAAGTAAAGCTTCTACATATAAAACAAATTTTAAAAAATCACTTACAATTTTATATGAAGCAATATACGTCTGAGAATTTATACTAACTGGTGTTATTTAATCAGAATTGGCCATTTCTGTGCAGTGTTATTTAAACTGGGACAGAATTCTCCTGCCGTGCGATTCACTTTTCCCGTCAGTTTCCTGGCGTCATGAGAGTGGCTTCAATGAGAAATCCCATTGACAGGTGGTGGAGTGGAGAATCCAGCCACCCATGAATGGTGAGCAGGGGCTGGGTTGGGGGGGGGGGGGGGGGGGGGGGGGGGGGCTGGAGAATCCAACCCCTGAAGGATGTGAAACTTACAAGTTTGGAGACAGAAATGGTGCGTGACTAGACACAAGTCCACTTCCAAAGAGCCAGCATGGGCACAGAGGGCCGAATGTCCACTTTGTGTACATTTGGCTTCAATGGTTTTAAAGTGAAGATACTGTTCTTGCCAATGAATATAATGTGAAGTATTAGGTAGATTCGATAAACTGGAGGAGAAAACCCAAAATGAATAAATGATGAATTAGTTCTGCCCATTCCTGACCCAGATGCCAAGCGATACATTGGTGAGTGGAATTAGCAATGCCACGACGCAGAAGCAATTACTAGCAGAGCCCAATTTAGACCTGAAAATGACCACTGTGATAACCCTGTCCATGGAGAACACTTAGAAAGGGGCTCTGGAACTACAAGGGACACCGGACAGTAGCATCCTCAGGTTGGAGAAAGAGGCTTGTATCGAAAGCCCACACTTCAGCTGAAAGTGTTTAGCGCATCGGCCATTACCGTCACAAAACTCCATAAGGGCTCCCTGGCAGTCAATGAAACCACGTGGAACCCCAGGTAAAGCACAGAAACACTCCGGAGGAATGCAAGTGCCAGCTAATGGACTATTAAGTGTTGTAAAAGGGTACAACTCAGGCAAGAATGCCAGAATCGGCAAAACACATACTGTCCAGGCATGAAATCAAGGCCAGCATAGGATCATGCCATGCAGGTATACAGTCTTCAGACAAAGAGACAATGGGCTGGATTCTCCAATTCTGGGGCTGTGTCCCTATGTCGGCATGGGGACGGTGGCGGTTTACGCCAGAAAAAATGACGTAAAACAGCCACCGGTTCCCTGTTTTGCTGGGGGCTAACAGGAAGGCAGCGTAGAGCATCCAACTCTAGCTGCTGATACGACCTGGAGAATTGTCGGGTCTGTGGCCACACATGCGCACTTGCCGCGCAACATGGCGGCGGCCCCCCGCGGACCTGGCCCGCAAAATAATCCCCACCTTCGGCCGCCTCACGATCACTAGACCATCGCCCCTCCCCCCCCCCCCCCCCCTCCGCAGTGCCCCCAGCCTCTCTGTACTCTCCAGGTACGCTGCTTTGGAGGGGGCGGAGCATCGCCGCCCCCTATTTGGTCGTAAACTTTGATTCTGCGGCCGATCGCTGAACACGATTTTGGCGTCGCCGATCAGAGCATCCAGCCCAATGCAGTTGAATTGCATTATCCCAAGGGATGATAAGGCTACTCATGGATGGTCATGCATTAGAGATGGAGCTGAATGTGGCGCTGCTGTCTCCATCATTGGACAACAGGCATTTAATCACCTCTGGACTAGCATTCCACCTTTAAATCTTCAGGATACTAGAGGTAGCTTAGCCACCTACAAAGGGGAACCTTTGTGAATTATGGGAACCACAATGACCCCAGTAACGATAGACAACAGTCGGGTCGACTTCCACTCATAGTCGTGCAGGGACCAGGATCAAGTCTCATCGGTAGAGATTGGCTCCAGAGGATCACACTGGACTGGCTGGAAATATTTTAATTGGGCATTGGAGGACTCTAAGAATTATCAATAAATATTCTGAGGTCTTCCAAAGAAAGCCTCAAAAAAATAAAAGGAGCCTGGAGGTGGAATCTATGTCAACCCTGATGACATGCCGAAGTACTTCCGAGCACGATTAGTCCCATATTTGCTGCTCAGGAAAGTAGAAACTGAGCCTGAGCGTCTAGAAAACCTTGGGATAATACGACCTGTGCAATTCACGGAGAGAGCTGCACTTGTCGTTCCTGTCCTCAAACCCGGTAAATCAGTTCACCTTTGCAAGGATTATAGACTCACGGTAAATAGGGCCCTGAAACCGGACCGGTTCGCCATGTGGCCAGAGATTTCCAAAACTGGACATGAGCCACACCCTCCTCCAGCTTGAACTAGATGAACTGTCCCAAAAATACATCATGATCAACACACAATATACTCATCGGCCCTTAGGAGTCTCATCGGCAAGTGCCATATTTCAGCGCGTTATGGAAAACATATTCCAAGGATTACCCAAGGTGGCAGTGTACCTTGATAACATATTGGTTACAGGGACTACAGAGCAGGAGCATCTAGCAAGCCTGGAAGAGGTCTTGTAGCAGTTTTCAAAAGCAGGGGTACACCTCAAAAGAGAAAAGTGTGTATTCCAAGCGAGCAAGGTAACCTATCCAGGGTACCGGTGGATGAAAGAAGGCCTACAACCCGTGGAGGACAAGGTCAAAGCCATTAAGGAAGTGCCTATCCCGTGAAATACCACAGAACTGAAATCCTTCCTGGGACTGGCCAATTATTATGGGAAAGTTCTCCCAAACCTGGCTTCTCTGCTGCCACCATTACATCTACTCCTGGTGTCAAGTTAAGTGTTGAGATGTACATAGATCTGTAAACAAGAATGGTTCTTATAAATAACAGTCTATCATAGGAAATAAACAAATCACAAAGAAACCCCCTGCAGATCCTGAACTCAAGGCTAAACACAGTGGCAGCGGACAGAGCGTAAAGACTCAGAAAAAATCCAAGAGAAAACCGGACCCCTGAAAGACCTGCAAATCCTTGGGTAAAGGACAAGAAAGAAATAGATTGAAGACTCACCTGGGGTGTTGCAGATCCATGCAGCCACTTAGACCTGGAGTCCAGACAGCAGTGAATATAGATAATCTACAAGCCAAACTACTGAAGCAGCAACAGATCCAGAGCTCAGGGTAATCATGGAATCTACATTGCCACTCCCAGAAGTGTTCCGAAGCACTGTTCCTTCGACAGCACTTTCCAGAACTACGACCTCTTTCAGCTACAAGGACAAAGTTAGCAGATGTATGGGCCTACCACAACTGGCAAATTCCCCTCCGAGTTACACACTATCCTGATTTGGAAACATATTACTGTTCCTTCACTGCAGCTGAGTCAAAATCCTGGAACGTGCTTCCGAACACATGGATTGCAGTGGTTCACGAAGGCAGAATCTTCATAACACTTGGTATTCCAGACATTGTCAGACAACGGTCCTCAGTTTTCGAACAAACTGTGCCACAATCGTGCGCAGGTTTCATGCATTGACTAGTTCACCTAGATATCCTCAGGAGAATGGCAAAACAGAAAGAAGAGTTTCAACAACCAAGGAATTGATGTAAAGGATCAATGGTATTAACTTGGCCCTTCTTAACTTCAGAAACTCACTGGTCTTGATGGGAAAATGGCTGCAACCACAGCTTCAAGATTCGCAACAAAAAGTGCAAGCTAACATTACCTTCCATGTTTGTGTGAAAGTTAGGAAGCATGAGGAGCAACAAAGAGACAGTCAAGCTCGTCATTTCAACTTCAGGCATAGAGCACAAGGCTTGAAGGCGTTACAGCCTGGGGAGATTAATAGATAGAAAACATTGTAATAGGTAAAGCTCCATAAAAAAAGATCTTATAGAATTGAGATAGAGCAGGGGACTGTCAGAAGGAACCCAAGAGCATCGATGTCATTGGCAAGGAAAACAATGGAACGTTAGACATACTATTTAGATAAGGATGGAAACAAGGAGCCAGAAACTCTGATTGAACAAGCAGGACATGTAGTTCACCCTCAATCTCAAAGTGAAATCAAGACCAAATCAGCGAGATTGGTCAATGCACCAGAGAGATTAACCCTGTAAAGTCTGAGACTTTGGGGAATATGTAGGAACATAGGAATTAGGAGCAGAAGTAGGCAAATCAGCCCTTCGAGCCTTCTCCGCCATTCAATCAGATCATGGCTGATCTCTTCCTGGTCTCAAATCCACCTCCCTACCTGTTCCCCATATCCCTTTAACCTGTTTTTTGTTTACCAGAAATTTATCTATCTCCTTCTTGAAACTATTTAATGACTCAGGTTCCACCGCACGATGTTCCACAAATTCACCAACCTCAGCGAGAATTAGTTCCTCCTCATCTCAGTTCTAAATGTACCACCTTTCAACCTATATCTGTGATACTTAGAATAGAGTTGAAGTCTGGGTTTAAAATTGTATACTTCCAGTCTGTTCCTGTGAACTATTATTCTCCATGTTTTCATATGAACATAGAAAACAGCATCAATAACTGAAGATTTTATATCAGTCTAGGAAGCCTGTATCAACTATTTAACTTTGCTTGACGTCTGTGTTGTCCATGGAATTATATCCCAGGCGGTGTTTGAGCCTGAAACAATTGTTCTGTTCAGACTGTTGAAGCATAGGTGAGGCCATGTGTAGCCCAACAGAAGTTCTTCACCAAGTTTTGAGACCTGGTTTATGGCTTCAGTATTGTTTGTGTGGAACTGAATTTGAGTAAAATGAAAGAGAAGTTATTCCTGATGCAGGATTCTAATGCCAACTTGTTGAGCCTTCACATTTCAGCCAGGAGTTATCTTTGTTTGTTATTAGTTGTCAGGATGAGAGCAGTGCTGGTACGGCTAACGTTTGCTGACTTCTCCGAGTCGTGTTGCCCACCCTCCAGGATTGCCCTGCAGCCTCCAGCGAGATTAATGTCTAGAACACTGCTAAGAGCAACACTCAGAGAAAAATATTTTGGACGCTGAAAGATATTGGGCGAGATTCTGCATTTGGGAGACTACAGGCGGGATTCTCCATCTGGGACTCCCGGATCCCATTTCCCTATGGGAATGTAGGAGTATTTATAAAGCTGAGATAAAGACTTGAGGGGTGATGTAGAGTAAAGGGTTAACAGCAGGAGCACTGATGTTGATGTAACAACTGATGTAACTACCAACAAATGTCACATAACTAAGAGACAGATCTGGTGTGAAGCAGAGGCACAACATCGCATAGAGTACTTAGATGTACCTAGATCTGTAAATACAAAGAATGTTTTATTACTAATTTCACTTCATGGTAGCATTTTTAGGGGACCAGGATTCCAAGATGAAACACACAGATGCATTAAAAAACAACAAAAAAACAAAATGTTGGTTAAATAAGTCAGGTTTTAGGAGCATCTTAAAGGAGGAAGGCCAGGTAGAGGGGCAGAGAAATATAGGAAGGGTAGGTAGCCATTTGCCTGGTTTTATTTTGGACAATCTAGTTTGTAGTTGGTCTATCCATTGTCAGGTACTCTTATGTCCAGTATTTTTATTTTGGGATCACTCAATGCAAACAGTCACTGCAGATCACCCCTGTGCCTGGCACTTACTTCCACAGGGAAGTAATGGCAGTGATCTGTGCTCATTTCTTTCCACATTGATTTTCATGCCAGTTCTAGTTGTGGGCTAAACACAGGCTTGTGGAGGGGAGGCCTGTGATGACATCATCTGTGTGCGACTGTGATGATGTCTTTCTCCCTGTGCCACAATGGTGTCTGATATTCTTAGCATGGAGAGTGGTCACCGTAATTACAGAGCCTGGGGCTTATAGGCAACTGATGGTGCGGCCATCAACGGTGGAGCAATTAAAATGAGCAAAAGATGAATGACAAGATTTTGGATCAGAATTTACAGAGATAGTTTAAAGGATTTTTAATCATGAGACTTTCTTTTAAAGGCTCTGCAGGGCTTCTAACATGGAAAGGGTACAAAACTAAATGTTCACAAATTGAAAATTAGGGTGGAATCTTCCAATTTTGAAGGCCGTCTCACACGCTGCCTGAAAAAGTGCTGATACATCTCCACCAACTCTGAGGAAGTAGGCCCTCCACATCTTTTAGCCATCAGGCAGTTCGGTGCTCAACAATGGGACTTTCTGCAAACTGAGGACCCTGGAGGATAACTTCCCACCCGCCAAGTGCTGCTGGCCAATCAAAGGTGCTTGAACTCAGTAGTGCCACAGAGTAGGCTGTAGCTGCTAGTTGCACAGCAACCAACCCCCACTCTTCCCCAGGAGTCCCAGGATTGTGGAGCAACCCAGGAAAAAGGTGTGTATTGTTGTTGGGGGGGGGGGGGGGGGGGGGGTTGGCAGCATGATGTCAACGGCCATCTCCCTGCTCCACGTCCATAATCGAAAGAAATTCTTTCTTTCCTCCTTCCCCCCCAAGTCCAGCTAACATGCACTGCCAGTCAGCATGCCCACATGGAGCTGGTAACACTGCAACAGAGGCAGGAAGAGATTTAAGTGATCACAAATTAGCCACTTAAAGGTCTCAAGTTAAGGGGGAGCTAGAAGTTTGAGCATGGGCCTTCCCGCACAGATATTACTCCTAATGGAGGCAGGAAGGCGTTGGGTATCGGCCCTGATGCCAACATGCCAAGTTTTCAGAACCCCTCGCCTACTTCCTCACCTCCTGCAGGAGCAGAAGGTTCCAGCCTGTGTGTGAATGTAAGGGTGGGGGATGGAAAATTTCTCCGCTGCGTTACTGACTTCTCAAATTCACATGATGTGGCAGGCCTGTAAATAGGCAAGCAGCCACCATCCTGTATCACACCCTAGGTACAGCTTCACTGCAAACCAGGGTGCTACATTGGTCGGAGACGCAAATTTAACAACCTTTCGGCCTAAAAGGGAGTATGATTTGTTGCAACAGTTAAAGAATTCTCCCGCAAGTCCACCAGGTGGAGTATTGGGTTTCTGGGGGAAATTCAATTTCTTTTTTGGGAGTATTTTCTGCCAGTTTAAACTTTCAGCTGAATATTTCTTTGGGCAGTGAGCGTATCCACGTAATGTTGCAATCCATCAATTCAGCTGACTCCGACAGGGTGGATCCCTCCAAACTTTCAAGCTGTCACAATTTTTCATCTTTATTGCTGTCTTTTTGCCAGAGGCGAACTGAAATTTAAAAACAGTTCATTAGGCAAAGTTAAACTCCTATTTGATTTGAAATTGAACATTACAGTTGGATCCAGAATTGGTTTTGCCAAAAGCAATAATTGAATCATTAAAGTTACCTTAACATTAAATTGGTGACCTGAGAATGCACTGTGAAATGGTTCTACTTCACAGTTTAAATCTTACCAAGCATTACACGTTAACAAGCCTTGATATTTTCCTACACTTTTGCATTTTTTTCAGTCAAGGTTGGAGCTCCTGTTAATTTGGGGTAAAAGTAAAAGTGAAGTCGCCGTAGTCCCAGGTGACTACATGCTGCTTTCCCCCTTTGAGGGAAGGGAGCTGACTGGTGATGATTTTAACACCTCCAGTGAAGGGGAGAAGGTAGGGCCTTCAATGAATAACCTCAGCCAGTACAGGATTGAACTCACTCTGTATCACAAACCAGCTGTCCTGCCAACTGAGCTAATTTGGCTGTGGGTGATTTTGCTACCTTTTCATTTATTTTGATCTTTCTGATGTCTCCGGCACTCTTGCTGCCTAATGTGTCTGAACTAGACACAACTGGATCAGTGCTTGGTGCTGACTCACACTGCATTCTGGTGAAATGGAAGTAATTATAATGATTAGGCAAATCCGAAAAAGCAGACAGGCACAGCGCCAAGTCAAACCTCGCTAAACAAGAGTTGTCAACTCTCCGACATTCATTGAGGAATGGAGGACTGATTCATGGGATCTGCGGTTCGCAACTAGGAAAAATGTATCGTGATCTGTGTCTGCATGCCTGTGTGTTTTCATTTCTTGAACTCAAAAGTGGTAACTGTTGCTACTCCAACATCCTGCCAAACGTCAAGCTCAACTCCCATCTTGGAGGTTGTGCAGGCCAATGCTGACGTCTGTTTCCAGCTTTTCCTGCAAAAAGTGGTCAATGGATTTTGAAATCCAGTAACAAGGCTGCAAGGAAATGCTCTACTATTTTGTCAATCAGTAGCTCGTGTGTTACTACCTGACCCATTGCTCTTGCATTGACAAGCCATTCCAGAACTCCACCAAGATAAAACTTGAGAACGAATGTCTGGTCCGGCCTTCCACCAAATTTTATGTGGACCAAGAATGTGTAAGTGTACTGTTTAATCAACGAAAAGGAGGTATGAACAGTTCAAATCAGTGAGTTTAAGTGCCTGACTGACAATATGATTGATTTGTACCAAACATCAGAAAGGTCAGCAGCAGAATACTTTTTAAAAGGAACTCGCTTATGTAAACCACCCAAAATCTTTGCTGATATTCTGCCTCTCTAATATCTAATAATCTCTCGTGTTAAGGCCATCCTTGTTTTTTTTGTCTGTTCTTTTGAAAATTTAGCCCCCCTCTCCTGCAGGAGTTCCCCCCGCATTGACTCTCACAGGGCTACAGTTTGCCTGGCGCTGGTTTCACTGGGGGACAGAGCTCCTGGCATTGACTCTCACTGGGATACAGTTTCCATGGTGTTGGATCTCACTGGAGTACAGTGCTCCTGGGGTATAGTTCCCCTGGCATTGGCTCTCACTGGGATACAGTTTCCATGGTGTTGGATCTCACTGGAGTTCAGTGCTCCCGGCGCTGGCTCTCACTGGGGTATAGTTCCCTTGGCAGTGGCTTTCCCTGGGGTACAGTTTCCCTGGCGCTGGATCTCACTGGAGTTCAGTGCTCCCGGCGCTGGCTCTCACTGGGGTATAGTTCCCTTGGCAGTGGCTCTCACTGGGATATGGTGTCCCTGGCACTGACACTCATTGGGGTACAGTGCCCCTAGCACTGACTCTCACAGTTAGAACATAAGAACTAGGAGCCCCTCGAGCCTGCTCCGTTCATCAATACAATCATAGCTCATCTCCTCTCGGCCTGAACTCCACTTCCCTGCCCGTTCTCCATAACCCTTCAACCCATTACTGATTAAACATCTGTCTACCTTCTTAAATTTACTCAATGTCCCGGCATCCACCACCCTCTCGGGTCGTGAATTCACGACTTGTTGAGAGAAGTAATTGTGGTGAATTCATACTGTATTGTAATTCACACTGTATTGCATTGCATTGTATTATGTCCTTGTGGGCTCTGTATGTAAGCCGTTGCGCGGCTCTGCCCATAGGGGGAGATGAGGAGCTTCTATAGGGCTCCACCCTTGGCTCCGCCCTTGGCTCTACCCATGGCCCCTCCCACTACCGGAAGTATAATGTGCTGCAGCCGTGAGCCTGCTCTCAGTTCTTCTGGTCGCAGGCAGGCTCAGTTGTAAGACTATTAAAACCACAGTTTACTTCCAATCGTGTCTCTAGTGAATTGATGGTCACATCAGTAATTTCTCCTCCTATCTGTTTTAAATCTGCTACCCCTTAAATTAAAACTATGACCTCTCATTCTAGATTGCCCCACAAGTGGAAATATCCGAAATGCTGGCGGAGCATTGTGAGTTTGGGCCATTCCAAGATGCTGAGGGATCGGCCATTGTGCAGCATCAAGGACATGGCCAAACAGAGCAAGCTGTTGCCTGAGCCACCGTTGGATTTAAGATAGGCAATTGAGCTAGTGCGAAAATATGGGAAAAGGGGTTCAGGAATCTCAAGGTACCATGGATCATAGTGTCCATAGTGATGCTTGACCTCAATACCTGGCTCCAGTAGCATCCCAGGGCAGTGCTTGAATAGCCAGGTCACCTCATAAGTGGTACAACTCCTCTTCCAAGCTCAATATTCCAGAGCCAACAAAGACCAGCAGCATACCTCCCGTGAAGACAAGAGGGAGTCTGGAAAAATTGCCAGGCATTCAGACATAAAGCACACAACAATCAAGGACAACAGAATCAGCAGAGAGCGTGCTGCCCTGAACAGACAATGAGGTCGCTCTGAGCCGGAGCTTTGCATGTGGCCCCACCCGAGGAGGACAACATGATTCAGTTGAAATGCATAACAGCCACAAATGTGGCAGCGATTCGGGTAAAACAGCAGGTGAATGGACACCCCCTAGTGATGGAGATGGAGACGCAGTCTCCATCATTGGTCAGCAGACCATCCATTGACTCCGCACAGGCAGCCTGCCACTCAGCCTACACAACACCAAGGCCAGATTGGTGACTTACACTGGGGGACCGCTGAGTATCAGAGGAACCATCGTGACCCTGGTAACCCATGGGCAACAGACTGTCAAGCTACCTTTGTTCATGGTGCAGGGACCGAACATGCTGGGGCTTGATTGGCTTTGAATACTCTGCTTCAATTGGCAGCAGATTTTCCGGATGGACACTGGTAGTCACCACTGTTTGGATAACGCGTATATGAGAGGTAATACGGTAAGGCTCCTGTACTACAGGTACGGGGGTAGATCCCTGCCTGCTGGCTCCGCCCAGTAGGCGGAGTATAAATGTGTGTGCTCACTGAGCTGCAGCCATTTTGGCAGCAGCTGCAGGAGGCAACACATCTCTGCTTAATAAAGCCTCGATTATTCTCTACTCTCGTCTCGTCGTAATTGACAGTGCATCACACTGGAAACCTGTAATAGGTCCTTGAATACCTATAGGGCCTGGGCAAGATAAAGGGAGTCAAGACACGCATGTATATGCACCCAGAGGCCCAGCTTGCATACTTCAGAGCATGACCAGAAACCTACGCCTTGCTCACCAAAGTGGAAGCTGAGTTGCAACGCCTGGAAAGTTTGGACATCATACACCCCGTGCGATTTGCGGAGTGGGCCACACTTGTGCTCCTGGTGATGAAGCTGGACAAGTCTGTTCACCTCTGCTGGGACTATAAGCTAACTGTAAACAGGGCTTCTCGCTTGGACCCTTACCTTATGCCTCACGTGGAGGACCTGAATGCGAAACTGGCTGTAGGATGCTTGTTCACCAAGCTAGATATGAGCCGTGTGTATCTGCATCGCGGAAGTATGCAATTATCAATACACCATACACTCACCAGCCCTTCAGGGTCTCTTCAGCCTGTGAAATTTTTCAAAGGGGACTGGAAGGCATATTCCAGGGACTACCCAATGTATTTGGACAATGTGCTCATCACGAGGGCCATAAAATGGAGCACATTGAAAATCTAGAGACGGTCCTTAGACGTTTTTCCCAGGTAGGCATTTGCCTGAAGAGAGGCAAATGTATCTTCCAAGCAGAGGCTGTGACATACTTGGGGAATAAAATGGATGAGGAGAGCTTACACCCTGCAGAGGAGAAGGTTCAGGCCATAAAAATGGCCCCGAGTCCATGAAGTGCCACAGAATTGTGACCATTCCTGGGTCTTGTCACCTATTACGGGAAGTTTATTCCAAACTTGGCCACTCTGTTGGCACCCTTTCACATCTTGTTAAAGAAGAACGAGATATGGGCCTGGGGAAATCCACAGAAGAAGGCATTCGCAGGAGTGACGAAGTGGTTGTCATCCTCCCAGCTGCTCACCCACTATGATCCATCCTGGCTGCTTGTCCTCATTTGTGACGCCTATCCTTAGAGCATCGGGGCGGTGCTGCCCCATTGATGGGATGATGGCACAGAACCCCCCATTGCATTTGCATCCAGAACCCTGGTGGATGTGGAGTACCGGTACGCCCAGGTAGAAAATGAAGGTTTGTCGGTAATGTTTGCCATACAAAAATGTAATTAGCGTGTCTATGAGTGATACATTTTTTAAATCACCGACCATAAGCCACTGCTTGAAGAGGACAAAGGGACCCCCCCCCCCCCCCCCCCCCCCCATAGCCTTGGCCTGGATCCAGTGATGGGCATTTTTGCTGCTGGTGTACGAGTATACTTTTCAACATCGCCCAGGGATCCAGATATCCCTCAGTCATCTCCCGCTGCCTGTGCGCCTGCTGTCTCAACCAGAGGTGGATGAAGTCATGGCGACTTTGAACTTCATGTGCACTCTGCCAGTAGTAGCCATACAGATATGGGTAAATGCAGAATGATCCCACATTGGCAAGGATCCGCTACATGTTACTGCAGAGCAGATTACCCCTCCCCCCACCTGGCAGTCTTACAGCCCAATACCCCAAAGCAGCAGGAACCGACGATCAAAGATGGCATCTTCTTTTGGGGAGCATGCGTGGTCTTCTCTAAACGTGGCTAGGAATTGACCCTGCAGGACTTGCACAATGGTCACCCAGGGGTCTCACAAATGAAGATGCTGGCATGGAGCTATGTCTAGTGGTCAGGGATCGATGGGGGCATTGGGTGAGTTGTGCCTAGATGACCGGCATGTCAGGGACAACAGAAGCTTGCATCTTTGGCCTCTCTTCACCCCTGGTAGTGGCAAGGACATCCCTAGGTATGGCTACATGCAGAATTCGCTCGGCCCTTCATGGGGTCCATGTTTCTAATTCTTGTGGATGCTGTTCTAAGTGGCTGGACATATATAAGATGGCCTCCATCACATTGAAGGCCACCATTGAGAAATTAAGGTGCTCATTCAGCACCCATTGGATTCCTGAAGTATTGGTCACCGATATGGCTTGCATTCAAGCGTGAAGGGAAATATCAATAAACAATCCACAAAGCATCTGTCTCTGGAGTAATAACATTGTCAATCACTGTCTAATATAATGTATTGCTGTGGGATGGATTTAATAATTATTTGGGGTCATTTAAGAAATCAACTAAATACATACTGGGAAATAATCATCTGCAAAAAAGTATAATCGATGTTCTGGGAAATGAGTGAACTATTGAACCCTTAAGGTCATGTCTGCAGATGCCAATATTGTTTCAAAGAATGTTCCATGTAAGCTCTACATAAAGAAACAATAATATGGATACGCCATTGTATTGTAGATACATTTAGCAAATTGCAACAATCAATTGGCTAGTCA
The DNA here is from genome assembly GCF_902713615.1 of Scyliorhinus canicula. Taxonomy (NCBI): domain Eukaryota; kingdom Metazoa; phylum Chordata; class Chondrichthyes; order Carcharhiniformes; family Scyliorhinidae; genus Scyliorhinus; species Scyliorhinus canicula. The sequence continues at coordinate 169,118,997 of NC_052152.1, forward strand.
TGATGTAAAGACTCTAACCGTGAGAAAGCGCGTGAGAAACTGGATTGTGTCAGGGAAATAGTAATTAATCTTAAGTAAGTGATTAATGTATAATTAACTAATCACCTGTTGTGTGATTGATACCATTTTGAATGAATCAGGGAGTCTCAGCTGAGAATTAGAACCAATGAAAAATGAGCAAGGGACTAAACTAAAGATAAGGTGCTCAATTCTCCACTGTCAGGTTCTCCATTTTACCGGCAGCCCAGGGGTTTCCTGACGGAGTGGGGCTGCCCCACAATGGAAACCCCATTGACCAGCCAGCGAAATGGAGAATCTGGACAGCTTGCCACACCAGAAACCCATCCAAGGATATCCTTAGGATTAAGACCACATGATTAATTTAGTGCACAAAATTCTAACTTTTCAGAATGCTTGAAGCATCTGTTAAATTACTTCTGTTTTCAAAGTAATTTCTTTGCATCTTTCTTGTGTTTATGTTTTAAAGCTTTTTCTCTATGGCTTGACAAGTTTATTTATTATTTTGATCTAAGTTTTGATTCAGTTCCTATACAAGTGTATTTAGTGAATAATTAGCAATAAATTCATGTTGTGGACAACTCCAATCAACCGGACAGTGTAAGAAATCTTACACTGTGTGAAATTGAATGCATCTCAAGGGCTGTCAATAGATTTCAAGCCCTTTTACGTGCCTTGGGCTTTGAAGAAAGCCTCTTACACTTGTAACAGCTGCTGCTTTAATCACTTTTGTCAGGGACAATAGATGTTAGGAAAGGGTAAGAGGAAATGCAATGATTTTTCACCCTACTACCTGGACTGCTTTTCAGCTTTCAGGCAGGAGTCTTGGATGGGGGGGGGGGGGGGGTACTGGATTGCATAGTGGGGGGCCTTCCAATCGACTTTGAGGGCACTCCGTCATACACTGACCCCCCCTTGACCAACCATGGAGTCCACCGCATCAGGATCCCGCCTTCAGGCCCCCCTGAATTTGCCCCACCTAAAGGAGCCCCTGGATTTGACCCCCATTTCATGGTGATGACCCCTCTTGATAGTGAGCCTTGGCACCCTGGCACTGTTCCTTGGCACCATGTCAGAATGCCAGGTTGGCACTACCAGACTGCCCTGTCACCGACCATCTGGGAACTCCAATGTCCTCCGTGCCCCTCAGCGTGGCTATCATTATCTGGTTTACGTTTTTGGAAACAAGTACTGATTCGCACCGAACTCACACTGTGTCGGTGGGGGCAGTTATTCCCAGAAGCCTGCAGACTCCGGCCTCAAATGGGCTGAGCATATTTAAATGGGTTTTAAAACTCGAGTCTGGTACATGCCCAATGAGTGTATGAACCAGGTCATGTCAGGTGCTCCGGGCTTGAAGCATCACACTCCATTTAGCACCCAGCGCAAACCCCATTTTGGGGCACTCCTGCTATCCTTTGGGCTTAGCAGGAGGTACGCCAGATGCACTGGTGCATTAAAATCACGGCCATGTTCTCCTCATTTGGAACTAATTTTTCCAATCAATACTCTTCTGTTAGTTGTGACAAATGCAGGATTGTAGATATATTGAATTATACACATTTGGAAATTTAAGGGTTAAAAGCCTGGGTTAGAGAGTCTTTGACTGCAATTGGCATGTTTTTAAAAAGAATCTTGTTTTGCAAGACCAGAAGCTTTTCGGAGCCAGAGGTGAAACTGACCATTGTAAAAGCCTTGGCCGATGCACTGTTGTTTGACTAAGGGAATTCTTGGGGAGTTAATGTGTTTTCAAGCTGGGGAGTTAATTGTTTTTCAGCTTGGGGATATGTATGTCCTTGTTGAGCAGAGCTAAGGCATTCAGATTTTGTGAGAAAGCTTTGGAGCTGAGTTCATATTTGGTTAAGCTCACTCGGTTAAATCGCTGGCTTTTAAAGCAGACCAAGCAGGCCAGTAGCACGGTTCGATTCCCGTACCAGCCTTCCAGGACAGGCGCCGGAATGTGGCGACTAGGGGCTTCTCACAGTAACTTCATTGAAGCCTACTCGTGACAATAAGCGATTTTCATTTTTCATTACTCTTTAGACCATGAGTAAAGTCTTTTGTTCTCACAGTAGGGTAGTTTAAAAAAAAGATTAATCATATTTAAAGCAGTTCAGACTTGTCAGAGGACAAAAGGGAAGATGAAACAAACCAGTTGAAACAGCTTTTTGAAGACATCCAGATAGAGTCTGGAGGGGTTGCAACAGGAGCCAAATCTACTCTGGAAAGCAAATATTACGCTGTGCCATTGGGATGTGGAATGGATTGAGAGCTGTATGTTGTTTTTATTTCTTGTTGTTTAATTGGGAATAGGGATAGTAATTAAGGGCATGGTATTTACTGTATTGAGTAGTATTTCTAAAGGGGTAAATTTAAGTTATTTTCAGGTGTGAAGTTAATACTGAGGTTTTAATACTGTGTTAATAAAATAATAAAGTTTGGTTTGAAAATATCAAATCACTATTTTTTCATGCAATCACTCCTGGAGCTAAGTATTCTTTCTGCACAGTCTTACAAAATGGACTAAAATATTGGGATTTCAGTCCAGAATCCTATGCATTGTTGAGGTCTGTTCTGGGATAATAATATAATGATTAGCACTTGTCAATCAAATTGATGTGTCTCTCGTGGATTTCCTCCAATTTGGGATTTGTGTTCCCTCAATTTACAGTAACTGGTCAATCACCGGTAATGATGTTGATTTTTACACATTTATACCAACCTGCTTAATCGCCAGGCAGTCTGTGCAGGCTATTCAGGTGTCTGAGTAGCGAGGGAATCAGAACATTTGAGCAGTGGTTCCTCGAAACATTCATAAAGCCTGGTTTTCTGATTGAGTTCTCACTGCTCTTGGTAAGATACCTTAAAAACATGATAAATCTTTCAGGAGCCTACTTGCCAAATTCAAGACATCTGGATGTCAATGATTGCGTATCAGCTCTGGCTCAGGAGCCCAAAGGGAACAGAATAATGTAAGGAAGATTAGCCGCTTGGAGATGGCAGAAAGTGATGAGACTGCAAATGATGCTGCTTCCACCAGGGATTAATTAGGGGTAGAAATTGGTCTTGGGTGGTTGCACAAAATGAGCAATATCGAATTGGCTGCCTGTTCTATTCAGCGCATGACATTTCATTGACAGCAATGGAACTGAATATAAGTTACCCCAGATTTATGTTTCAGTCTGAGAAATTAGATATTACAAACTTTGTCATACTTTATACTGTACTCATACATTTCTAATTATTTAAAGCCACCAGAAAAGAGATTTTGTAATACCCATATTTGTGTATACCATGGCATACGTACAAGCTCAGGAACACTAATGTAATGTTACATGGAGTCTTGTTGAAAATAACTCGCCGATAACAGTCAAACCTTTTACAACAATGTTCCCTGCTGTCTTCCTGGATTAAGAAAAAGCATCAGCATACTGAAGCAGTCCATATGCAAATGTAGCAAGATCTGGACAATATCCTGGCTTGGGTTGACAAGTGGCAAGTAACATCTGCGCCACACAAGTGCTAGGCAATTACCATCTCCAATAAGCAAGAATCAAACCATTGGCCCTTAACATTCAATGCATTATCATCATTGAATCCCCCACTATATCCTGGGGGTTACCATTGATCAGAGACTGAACTAAATTAGTCAAATAAATACTGTGGCTACAAGAGCAGGCCAGAAGCTAGGAATCCTGTGGCAAGTAACTCACCTCCTTATAATAATAACCGTTTATTGTCACAAATACGAAGTTACTGTGAAAAGCCCCGAGTCGCCACATTCCGGCGCCTATTCGGGTAAGCTGGTACGAGAATTGAGCTCGCACTGCTGGCTTTGTTGTGCATCACAAACCAGCTGTCTAGCCCACCGTCCAAAGATGTGCAATTAGGTGGATTGGCCATGCTAAATTGCCTTCAGTGTCCAATAAGGTTAGGAGGGGTTATTGGGTTACGGGGATAGGGTAGAAGTGGGGCCTCCTTCTGCACTGTATGTTCTATATTCTATGTCTCCACCACTGAAAAGAGACAAGTCAGGAATGTAATGGAACACTTTCCAGTTGCCTGGATGAGTGCAGCTCCAACAACACTCAAGAAGCTCAATACCATCCAGGGCAAAGCAGCCTGCTTGATTGGCACATCTTCCATAAATAACAACCTACCCATGCCCATTGCCCCAGCCTATCGCTGAAAATCTGTAACCCCACCTAACCTTTGGCATAGCCAATCCACCGAGCCTGCACATCTTTGGACTGTAAAAAGCCTTGATGATGACTGGGGGGGGGGGGGGGGGCAGGGGACAGAGGAGTCACCCACGCTGAGGTTGGCGGAGGACGCAGAGGAGAGGAAGCAGCGGGCCCCATCCAGAGGACCTGTCACGTGTGAGTTGTTATTCCCTTACTGACTGACTCATCTCTCCCACTGACCACATGTCTGTTCTCCCACAGGTCCTCCTTCTGACGGCGCCGGCCCATCCCCGGTGCCCCCTCTCCAGCCTCCCAGGAGAAGACCTTGGAGGGGTGCTCCGAGGAAGAAACAATCGCGGCGTCACAGCTGTCATCCTTATTATCCACCAGCACAGATATACACACCTCGGTGGGAAACGTCAGTGGTCAACCTTTGGGGCACAATCTGGTGAGCACCACACCGCTGATGAAGCACATCAGATGGAGGCAGGAACCCCCAGGTGAGACAGCAGTTGGCGGTCTGCTGGATCCTAGGACCCAACTGAGTCCCAGCCTGATGCTGAGCCTGTGGAAGAGGTATTCCCAGAGCTGATGGAGACATTAGAGGCGATCAGGACATTCAGAGGGAGATGTCAGTAAAACTCCAGCCGATCCGTAGCCAATTGGAGGAGAACCAGAGGCTACTGGCTCAGGAGATGTTGCCGGAAATGCGAGGCCAACAGCGCTTGGGTGCGACCGCAGTGGAGCCTGGTGCACGACATCAGCACCATTGGTGAAGGTGTCCACAGCGTCGCGCAGTCGGTGACGGCCATGGCTGAGTGTCTCGGCAGATGTGACCCAGTACCAGGCTGGCTTTGATGATGTTCTGCGGGACTTGTCCTGTTCTCACATGGGCTTTGCAGAGGCACTGCAGAGCATGGCCCAATCATTGAGGAGCATCACCGAGAGCACCAACACCATGGTGCAGGCATTGGGGTGCAGCTAGAGCTGGCAGAGCCAGATGATGCAGGGGCAACCGGAACTCGAACCAACTGCCCCTCCATCCCAAAGTGAATCCCAGGGCCCAATGGGCACCGAACGGGTAGAGGAGGCACTGGGTGCCGACTTGGACCTATTTCATGGAGTGGCGACAGTGGCCATCAGCTCCCCTGAGTTCCACCCCTCTGATGAGGCTGCATCTCACAGTCAGCACATGGGACAGGGTAGCACGGCTGTGCATGTGCCACTGACAAGTTCACCAGGGCCCTCTGGCTGCAGAGGATGCCAGCCAGGGCCATCGAGTGCCACCGGACAAGGTCAGCAGCTGGCTGCCTCCACGTCTGATGTGCATCCTGGGAACATCCCTAGACGTAGCGGTAGAGCTAGGAGGGCCAAGCTCATCGAGTATCACTGAGGGCACTTCTGATGCTTCTGACACTTTCTTCTGCAATGCAGGCTGACCTCCGAACCCCTGACCCAGTTCTCCAGGCATCTCCCCCTCACCCCCCTAGACACACCGCATGCAGGTGATGGGTGTCAGTAAGCATCAGCAGACAGGCAGGGGTCAGACTATGGCACAGATTGAGCACCAGCGCTCAGCTGTCTACGGGTTATCATCACCCCCTGCCCTTGACCTTGACCTGCTGACAATGCTGTCACAATCCCAGCACCCTCGAGTGATGCGACACAGACCCTGGGTGTTCAGGTGTTGGCTGGTGTGTGTGTGGTGTTGCCTCCCGCAGTGTTCAGGCACAGTGTCCAGGCATCACAGTCTGATTGGGGTGATAGACAATGCCTCCCACATGCTACATGGCCCGCCCACCCATGGGAATCCACTTGGGATGTGCTCACTTAACCACACCTGCCAAATCCCTATTAACAATAGCCTTCAGCCACACAACAAGAGGCCTGGGCAGTAGGTGGGAGTTATGGGTGGTCAGTGAGGCAGACGGGCAGGGACAAGCATTGCCCCCAGAACAGACATGCATGATCCAGTGGTTGGCATGGTGGTGCCATGCACGGTTGCCTCCCCCCCAACCCCCAAACCCCCACCACGGCCCATCTCTGTGGAGGGTCCCCCACCCCCAGCCAGGGATTCCCCCGTGCCGAGGGTCCCCCATCCTTGCCGAGCACTGGCGCGGCAAGCCCAGTGCCCCTGGGCTCTTTGCCTGCAAGAAAAAAGGCTACTCACCTCCTCAGCTCCCCGAAGAAGCCCTTCCAGTCGCTTTACGTTTTTCAAAAGGAGCACTAATCGGCGCCAGCGTGACCACTTGCTGGGGAGGCCGATGCATGATGGGAGACCATTGGATATGGGCTAGCTCCTGCTAATTGTATGGAAATTGGGATTAAATGGTGATAATTGGTCTCTCGCGTTGTTTACAGGAGCGGTCCAGTTGCATTGCAAACTGTTTGACACCTGGCGCGGTTCTCATTTTCGGCCTCTCCCGCTATTCACCGGCCTCATTTCAGAGGCCGGAGAATCGTGTCCACAATCTCTTTGGTCCAAGTGTGTTGAATGGCAGGGCAACCATTGGGTGTTGCACACCACAGTGATGATGATGGGTGGCAGGGATGGGGATGGATCATGTGCAGAATTGGAGCCATCGAGCTGGTTGGTTAGGTTGAAATGCTCAATCTTCCTGAACTCCGAAAGAAACTGATAAATTGGCCTCATACCTCTGCTATGTAAAATATGGACAGTTAGCTGATACAGAACTGGTATGCCTGGTTTGAGCTGGTAAATATTGCTCTTACAATTAAAAGTGCTCCAAGCTGTATAAACAGAGGATGATTGTGAATTCCAAGGATCTGTTGTGAAACTTCATTCATTTTGATGTGTGCATAATTAATTTACAGGTCCAAGTGCACCTCTTCTTATTTAGATAGTGAAATAATATTTACATTATGGACTCTTAATGCAGTTCTGATTCTAGCCAAGTTAAAGGAAAAGAATGGTGAGTGCCGCGATACATAATTGTTTTCTCGGATATATTAGTACATCAGTATAAAATGCATGATCTTGCGAGACACAATTACTGGAGGATATTAGAGTAATCTTTTAGGATTGAGCTGACAATGAGGAACTTTGCTGCTATCAGCGCATACTCTAAAAATGGCCCTTTGTAATAACAATAAAGGACATAATGATTTGTTTAGCAGCCAGATTGATTGAGAATATACACTTCCAGCAGAGGTTTGCCATACAGGTCTTATCATGCTGAGAGTTTACTTTACCCAGGATTGAAAAAACCAGCATCGCCTGTACTTGATACTGCATTGCAGTTCCATTATGTAAGGTCCAATTGAAGCACAATGGCATGACTGACTGCAGGACTAATGTGCGTGTGTGGGAGTTGGATTGGAAATGACATTGGAAAATTATCTGTGCCCTTCTGAAAATAGCCACTGAGAGGTGAGTTACTTTTCTATTGGTTTTGAGCTGCCAGCTCCCAGAGTATGGATATTGATTAACTGCCTACAAAATGATGAAATTGGGTTTTAGGAGGTCTTTCCCATTGCTGTGGTTCTTCCTGGAACAGCAAATACACTGCTTTGGCAGCAACAGTAAGTTTCATTGCAGCCATCATTTCATCACCCTTACACACTGGACCAAAGTCAAGGTGAAAGGTATTCATTCCATAACTATTTTGTATTTGTATCATCAAAACATCACAAAGCAAATGTCTGTTGTACAAGGATTCTTTAGTTGTTTCATTGGTGAAATCTTGAGACTTGTATGTTCAAACAGGAACCATTCAATGTTAATCTTCATCTATTAGCAGATTTCAGGTATTGTCAAGGATGGTGCTGTTTCTCCCATATGGGCTGCTCTCATAGTGTCCTCACTGAGCCAATTACCATGCGACACTATACGTCACACAATGGGTGACGCTATTCTCCAGTCCCACGTGAACCCTTGCTCTGCCAAGCACCTTTACGTTACAATGGCATGCAGGCACATTCAAATTCTTACAACAATACCTCAGTATTTCTAGACTTCGGCAAACAGTTTAAGACAGCTTCAACTCCACCCATATTAGCATCAATGTTCATTTGACAAGAATATTATCCATCTTGAATTGGTTCTACCAATTGTTAGGAAACAGGAATATTCAAAATGCATAGACCCCTGGGTGGATCGTGGAATGGTCAGCTCACGTGCAGGGGATGGTGGAAAGTGCTACCGTGGGCAGGGGTCAGACTTCGTCAAATGATGCGAAGCACCAGAGCTCACTGCAAAGCAGGTCGTCATCATCCTCCATCCCATGGCCCACACCCGCTGTTACTGCTAATGCATGGCCCGTACCCCATAGTGAGACAGGAATCAAGGGGCATATTGCGGGGGGTGCGATGCAAGGATGTGTGGTCAGCCAGGGGAGGACCATTCAGGGTTAGATGGGACGCTTGTGCCATCGGTCAGGCCTCCAAGTTGGTGAACTTGAAGGCGATTAGAGTGTCCCATGCGCGCCGACCCTGGCACATTGTGCGACCTCCTGTGGCTGTTTAGGCCTCATGCCTTGCCCACCCTGGCACTCCTTTGCATCCTCCTCAGTAGATGGGGCCTGATGTTCTTCCCTCTCCTCAAGCAAGTCACCCCTCTGCTGCGCTATGTTGTTGAGGATGCAGCAGGCCACCACGATGTGGAGTATACAGCGCTATACTGGAGGGTCCCTCTAGAGCAGATAGGGTGCCTGAACTGCATCTTTATAATGCTGATGCACCGCTCAATCATGGCCCTGGTTGAGTTATGGGCATCGTTGCAGCAGGTCTCCGCGTTGATCTGTGGCCTCCGGATAGGCATCATCATCCATGACCGCAGAGGATAACCCCTGTCACTCAATAGCCTATCCCTCACCCGGGGGTGCGCTTCAAACATGTTGGGAATCATCCAGTGTGCCAGGATGAAGGCGTCATGCACACTGCCTGGGTATTGGGCACAGGCATGAATGATGTGCATCTTGTGGTCACACACCAGCTGCATGTTCATTGAGTGGAATCCCTTTCGGTTTGTGAAGGCCACCCCCTCATGCTCCAATGCTCGTAGGGGGACAGGCATCCCGTCAATCATCCCATGAACCTGGGGCATTCCGGCGATTGTGGCTAACCCCACTGCCCGGGCATCCTGGTGGGCACGGTCCACATTGAAGCTGATATATTGTGCAGACTGGGCACATATGTGCGTCTGTTACAAGACGGGTTCACCTGTGCACCAAGGTCTGCGAGATCCCTATCCGGACCCCACTCGGCACCTGGAAAGACCCCATGGCGAAAATGTTCAGGGCAACCGTCACCTTGATGGCCACCGGAAGCAGGTGTCCTCCCCCATACTCCCATGGCTTCAGGTGTGGCATGATCTCGCAGATGCCGTACGTCCCACTGTGCAGCCAGAGTCTTCAACGCCGTGCCTGGTCTGACAGGTACTAATGAGGCCTGATGCGGTGCCTCCTTCCCACCTCCTCCTCGGCCTGTTGGGCAGCCTGCTCTCTATCCTCACCGGCTGCCTCCTGTCCCTCTTGTGCAAGCTCAGCTGCTGCAGGGTCATCTCCGAGCAGCACCTGCTCGTACAGCCTCAGTGCATCTCCAGGGCTGCGGCGGCAAGGCAGGTGGCAACCATTCTGGTTGGATTCTGAAATCCATTGACTGCAGGGGGTGAACCCCAGCGCACAGCCAGGTTCAACGGGCTACACGGTGGCCCTAGCCTGCACAGCCTACCCTCCTCCCCCCATATCCCCGGACCCACCTCCTGCCATTCCCCCTGTCACTCTGTCCTCCGCACTTCACCCCTGGCTCCGTCGGTGCCCTGTCAGCAGTGGTGCCGGTGGTTGGCGCTACCCATGCCAGTGGGCCGCTGCACAGCCCCCATCCGGCACCATCCTGTTGAGACTACCGTTGGCGGGTGGTGCCCGGCTGTGAGTGGGGGGATGGACATCAGAGGAGTGGATGTAGTGTTGGGGGTGGGGTATTGGGGTGGGGGTATCCAAACGGCTGGTGTCGCTCTACGCAACCATGGCCATGGTGGGTGGCCAGTGTAGTGCTCAGCAGGAAGGCTGAATCACAGGCCGCAGCAATGATGGTCTGCGCCATTCTCGGGGGATATAGCAATCCCATGACCCATCACCTGGGCACCTGCCCCCCCCCCCCCCCCCCTGTACTCCTCCCAGCCCTGGCAGACGACCGCTGCCCCCGCTCAGCAAGCCATACCAGTGTCAGGACTGGCAACCCACTGTTGTGTCTCTGGGAAAATTACCATCCTCCTCTCTCTGTTTTTTAAAATCACAAGTGAACGGAAATTCATTCTGGCGGAGGGGATGCATCGCGGGAGCTGCGGAGAATATCGGGATGGGCCGGTTAACGATATGCCAACGGTATTTACTGTACATACGGCGTAGAACGGAATCACGCCGCTGTCAAAGCACTGGATCACAGCATTCCCCCGGGTGCCTGGTGCCAGCTTCGTTTTCAGCTGTCAACCGATTCTGCGCTCGATCTTGCCTTGCCGTCGCTGACGAAGCATCCCGCCCTATATTCTCCTGTTGGAGCTGGTGTCCTTGTGGGAGGTCTTCCTATCACAGGGGTTCCTGTGTTCCTTCGGGGGTCTCCCTCTCTCAGGTGGAGAACAGGTCGGGTCACTACCATTCTTGGGAGTGGGGGCAGCCAGGCAATCTGGGGTTTGGGGGCTGCTGTTTTGTGCTGTGGGGGGTCGGGGCTGAGTTGCAGTGTGTGGGGGGGGGTGGCGTTGGGCCTCCATCGTGGCCCTGGCGTGGAGGACCGCATTCCGGCCATCCCATTACGGAGACCCCTGCCCTATGTCCCCCCACCGGAGCAGAGTTGCCACTGAATTGCTACACGAAGAACTTCTATATCCCTCAATTGCTACACGAAGTTGGCGGCACGGTGGAGCAGTGGGTTAGCCCTGCTGCCTCACGGCGCCGAGGTCCGAGGTTCGATCCCGGCCCCAGGTCACTGTCCGTATGGAGTTTGCACATTCTCCTTGTGCCTGTGTGGGCCTCACCCCATTACCAAAAGATGTGCAGGGTCGGGGAATTGGTCACGCTAAATTGCCCCTTAATTGGAAAAAAGAATTGGGTACTGTAAAATTATATAAAAAAGAATTGCGACACAAAGCAATTCCGTATCCCCCGCATGCAAATATCTGCATGACAAGAGAGATTCCCGAGGGGATCTGGCTATCGGGCCGCACATTTGAACTGGCCAACCCCCCCGCCCCCCGCAATGCAAATCAGACCCCCATCCTTGGATTTTCTGGGTGCCCCTCTTCCACCAAGTATGGGGGTGACCTGACCCACTCCCTCAGGGATCCCCTAAAAAGGAGACCCCCCAGTGACTTCCTAAATAGGGAGACCCCCCAAGGACCCCCTAACCAATGGGACCTTCCCAGAATCCCTCGATCTAAAGGGATCCCCCACAAGGACCCCCCCAGACCTCCGAGCTAAAGCCCCCCCACCCCCACCAGGGACACCTAACTAAAGGGACCCACCCCTCTCCCACAGACTCCACTGGAAAAAAACTCTGTCTGGAAGCTAGAGAGCAGTCCAGACAGGGGCAGTGAAATGAATTACAGTTGTAACACTCACCTGGAAGCACCATACTTCCACTCCTGGAAAGAGAGTGACTGTTACCTGTGTTTAAACCCCTCAGATCCTTTAGCTGCAAGCCATTCATTAATTTCTCGTAGTGGGTTATGATTGACAGCTTCCACAAAACAGCTGTGAGCCCTGTTTCCTTCATCTTCTTCATGAAAGAGTGCTGTCCCCACAATATTTACAAACATCAAGGAGAGTTAAGTGCTGTCAATTTCCAGCTGTGCACTTCAAAATCACTCAAGCATGAAGCAAAGTGATTGGAATGAACTTAACTCTCTTGCTGAAGGTTATATCCCAGTCAAAGAGCACCATGGCTGAGGGCATCAACACCATGGTTCAGATGAGGGCAGGCCTGCAAGACTGGCAACACTAGATGATATTGAGGCCTCTCAAGCTCACTCTGGCTGCCCCTCCATCCCATGGAGTAGCCCAAGGGCCAGTGAACACCCTGAGGGAGCAGGAAGGGATGGGGTCCATTTCAGGGCCTCCCACAAGGGAGGTGCTTAAACACTCTAGCCCTTCTGAATCCCCCCTCCTGACACTGGTACATCTGCTGGTCAATGGGCAGACACATCACCCCCTGTGATAGCGAAAAGTCAGCCAGGCCCATCCAGGTCCAGGCCCTCCACAGGATAGCCACAAAGAGCATCTAAGTCCAGAAATGAAATGAAAATCACTTATTGTCACAAGTAGGCTTCAATGAAGTTACTGTGAAAAGCCCTTAGTCGCCACATTCCGGTGCCTGTTCGGGGAGGCTGGTACAGGAATTGAACCGTGCTGCTGGCCTGCCTTGGTCTGCTTTAAAAGCCAGCGATTTAGCCCAGTGACAAGCCAGCAATAGCCTGAGACATGCAGCAAGCTACCTCCACTCCTGAGAACACCTCAAAGTAGCAGGAAACCATGGAAGATCAGAAAGATAGACGACACATAAATGGAGAACCGTCCCCAATATCATTCGAGTAAATGGATCCAGGAACAAAAACAAAATCAAATGGCAAACTATTCCTGGTGACAGTCAAATCATTAACTAGAAGACGCAGATTTAAGGGAATTCACAAAAAACAGAAGCAACGTGAAGAAAAATAAACCTATTTAGATAGTTTTTTGAGTTGAATTACACTAGTTGAAAGGGGAGGGGAAACTTTCAATAGTACCTTTTGAACTGGGAATTTTGAGCAAGTACTTGAAGGGGATAAGTTTCTGGAGCTATGGGGAAAGTGCAGGGGTGTGGAACTAATTGTCCATTTCTTTAAAATAACTGGCACCAGCACAGAGTCAAATGGCTCCTTCCCTGATATATCATTCTATGGACATCCAGAACACATTGTCCGAAGCCTGTTAATGATAGCAAAAATTGGCAGACGTGTACGCTGCCATTAACAAATACCTGAGAATACCTGAATAGCAAGAGTGGAATTTGTTCCCAAAAAATTTAGTTACTGGCTATTGAAAAACAGGATGTGGTCAAAATCATTAACCTGACAAGTGAGGAGGAGATTTACTTGATTATCATATTTTCTGGTATGTTTTTCATAATGACAGTACTATATCAGGTGATATAAGGATAACAACCATGGGGCAAAATGACATGGATATCAAGGGCATATTATGAAGGATATAAAATATTTACAACATTCCTTGGAACTATTAGCGGTGCTTCACAAAGTTTCAGATGCTAAATTTAGCAGTGTCTTAACCTGCAGTTAAAAATCCCCAACTCACATGTTGCAATCGTCTAAAGTCTCGAAAAGGCACTCAAATCTTATCTTCTTATCTATATAAATGAATTATCCACATTTTCTAATAGGCCTGAAGATATGAGCTGTTATGTACATGAATGTTGTAGTGCACCATAAGCATCACAATTTGGAGGGAAATTGCAGGTTGGCTTATTTTAGACAAGACAACAGATTGATTGATTTAGTTAGGAATTTAACCATTGTGACAGCAAACAATTCTTTGTGTATTTAATTAACTGTAAAACCCTGTGAGTTTATTACAATTACAGAAAGTGTGTTCATTGTTAGACAAGTCATTCCAAAATAAATTGTAAGCAAAAAATAAAAGGAAAATCCCTGTACAAACTATGGGCGCGATCTAACCAAATTAGTTCTAAGTGTGGTGGTGACCGCAACACCGGGAGATTCCAGACAGCCAACACGGCAAGGCTGTTACTGGTATCTAATAATAGGTGGCCCACTTAATGAGCTTCACGCTGCAAATTACTGTCACGCCAGCTGATTTGCCGGGACCGCACTCGCCAGCCCCCTGCTTACGAGGGGGAGCAGCACTTAAACCAATCCCTCAGAGCAAACAGCGCGCAGCACGCAGCTGTGTCACCAAGGAGACCAGCTCTCCAAGATTCAGAGATGCAGACCTGGCCAGACTTTAGGACGTGGTGGAGTTGAGCCGGGAGACCCTGTTTCCCCGAGGGGCTCGGCTGGTCAGCCACAGGGCAGCCAGTGCCGCCTGGGAAGAAGTGGCAGCGGCTGTCAACATGGCGGGTGTCACAAGGAGGACCGCAACACAGTGCCACAAAAAGCTAAGCGACGTCCACCAGGCCACACGGGTGAGTTGGCATCGACTCCCGGCACCTATCCCAACGGTCACCCCCACTGTCCACCCCCCACCCCCAACAACTACGTGCCTGGCACTGCCCTTGCCCAGTACCATGCTGCGTCTGACACCACCAATGCCCAGCGGAGGTGCCCATGCCCATCCCCAGAAGGGCCCCAAAGATTCTAGGGCAAATTCTGGAGAGCACCACAGTTGCAGATGCACATCAGGTGGAGGCAGGAACATCCAGACGAGACAGCAGTCAGAGGTCTGCTGGATCCCAACACCCAGCTGGGCCCAGTCAGATGCTGAGCCTCTGGACCAGCTCTACCCGGAGCTGATGCAGTCGATAGGATGCGGCCGAGAGATTCAGAGGGAGATATCAGCAACACTCCAGCAGGTCCACAGCTGATTGGAGGAGTCCCAAAGGCTGAGGGTGCAGGAGATAATGGTCGACAGCAAGGGAGAGCCTGGAGCACAACGTCAACATCATGACTGGTGACGGCCATAGCTGAGCGCCTTGGCAGCACATCCCAGTCGCTTGGGGACATGTCACTGATGCAGGTGGACCTTACTGAGGAACTGCGTAATTTGCCCCAGCCTCAGTAGGGGCTGGTTTAGCACACTGGGATAAATAGCTGGCTTTTAAAGCAGACCAAGGCAGGCCAGCATCACGGTTCAATTCCCATGCCAGCCTCCCCGAACAGGGGCCGGAATGTGGTGACTCGGGGCATTTCACAGTAACTTCATTGAAGCCCACTTGTGACAATAAGCAATTTTCATTCATTTCATTGCCCAGGCGCTCCAGAACATGTCCCAGACGCTGGGGGACGTGTTCCAGTCTCAGGTGAACCTTGACGGAGGCACTCCAGAGCATGTCTTTGCCGCTGACGACCATGTCCCAAATGCAGGTGGACAGTGGCGGGGCACTGCAGAACGTGGCCCCCTCACAGAGGGGCATAGCTGAGGGCGCCGACTCCATGGTGCAGACATTGGGGAGCTGCCAGGGCTAGCAGAACCAGATGACGCAGGGGCATTGGAGCTCAGTTCAGTTGCTCCTCTGTCCTGAGGTAACCCACAGTGCCCTACTGGCAAAGACCTGGAGGCGGCGCTGGGGCCAACGTGGAGCTCCCTGTGGGGTGGCGACATCGGACACCGGCATCCCCAAGTTCACCCCCACACCAGACAGCAGCACATCTTGGAGTTGTCTTGTTATGCTCTTGGCGTAGCATAAGCAGCTTCCTTGATGTTCACTCTGACAAAGGAAGGTTCAGACGTGGCGATAACTTCAACACGTTTATTAAACTATTAACAATTCTCCTACTCGGGTCCGCCACTACTGTTAATCCTTCTATAGCTACTCAGACTGACTAACCGGTCTGCTACAATCCACGTGGTGGGAGTGATCAACCCTGTGCCTGTGCTCACTAAGTGTCTCCACTGGAAAGAGGAAGATCATGCGTGCTGTGTCCTTTATATATGGGTTGGTGTAATGCCCCTCTGTGGTAGTGTCACCTCTGTGTGTATCGTGAATGTCCATTGGTCGTGTCCTATCTTACTGACCTATTGGTTGACTGTCTGTGTGTCATGTCTCTGGTGCTCCCTCTCGTGTCTATCTAGTCTACATGTATTTACATTAACCCCTTGTGTATCTACAGTGATGCATATCACCACAGGAGTCAGCATCCGGATCATGGTGGTGGGGCAGGGCTGGTGAGAGGGTTTGGGCCCCCGGCCCCAGGGCCCCCAGAGGCTACAGGATGCTGTAAGCTGCAGGCTGCATCCAACCCTGATGTGCATCCTGGGGAAACACCTAGACATCGTGGCAGAGGACAGAAGGCTAAGCACATAGAGGATTACTGAGAGGGCACTGGGGTGGAAAAGGGGCATTGAGAAGGGGGTAACTATCGCACAACAATAATTGTACCCAAGACATGTGAAGCCTCTCGCATGTTAGTTCGCAATGCAGGCCGACTTCCAACCCCCTGCATTCGCCTTCCATGCACGGTGGTCCTGGAACTGTCCTCCCCCTACCCCCAATTCCCATCCCACCCATCCAGGGCATACCATGTACAGGTGATGGGCGTAAGCCTGCACTTAGCAGACAGACAGGAGTCAGGCTATGGTATAGTAAGGAACACTGGTAGTCAGCACACAGCGGGTTATCAATACCCTCCTTCCCTCGACATGGAGTCACTGACAGTGTGGACTCAGGCCCATCACCCTGGATTGATGTCACACAGACCTTGGGAAGGTGGAATAGGGTGATGGGGGGGATTGTAAAGGTGAGGTGGACCAGGTAGAAAATTGGGGGGGTGGAAGGGAATGGGATAATGGACAAAGCCATGTCCTATGTGAAGCAGGCAATGATGAGGGCCTCCTTGGCCCTACGGGCATGTCGGGCCCTGGCCGCTACCATCTGTCCACTATCCTCCAGTTGGTCCTAAGGCTCCTCGCCTGGTTCGCCCTCCAAACCGTACTGGTCAGGCGCATCCTCTGAGGTGGTTTAATGTTCTTCCACCTCTGCTGCTGTACGTGGTTGTGGAGGGAACAGCAGACCACCACAAAGCTGGCGACCCTCTGGGGTGTTTACTGCAGTGAACCACTAGAGCGGTTGAGGAATCAGGACCGCATTTTCAGCAGTCCGATGCACCGTTCAGTGACAGCCCAGGTGGCCACATGTGCCTCATTATATCGAGTCTCATCATTCTTCGGCCTTCATAAACCGGGTCCTCAATGGGTATCCCTTAACCCCCAAGAGCCAACCTGTCATTCTGGGGTGTCCCTTGAAGATCTCTGACTGCCCCATGATGTAGCTGTCGTGCACACCGCTGGGAAGTGTGTACACACGTGCACGATCTTCATGTGGAGGTCGAACACAAGTTGGAAGTTCAGGAAGTTAAATCCCTTCCTGTTAATGAAGGGCATTCCCTGATGCCCCGGTGTGCACAAGGCTACACACATGCTACCTATTACCCCTGGACCTGGGGCAGCCAACAATGGTGGAGAATCCTGCTTCCCGGGCATCATGTTAGGCGTGGTCCAGGTCAAAGTTTATACAGTTAGCTGTCCAGGAAAACAAGACATCCGTGGCTTCACAGATGCACATGTGGGATGTTGGTTGGGAACTGCCACAATTCCCCGCTCGAACCCTGGAATGATCCCAAGGCACAAAGGTTCAGGCGTGCCGTCAATTTGACAGCCATCAGGAGCAGGTACCCTGCTCCACGTGATGCCAAGTTCACAAGGATCTGGAAATTCATTGCTGGCAGCAGAGAATTCACTCCGCTATTTGCTTTGTGTGTGATTCATTGGGCTGGATTTACCGATTTGGAAGCTAAGTGCCAACGCCGTGGGAACTGTGGCGTTTTACGAAGGAAAAGTCGGCGCCGAGCGCCCAGATCCTGTGACCGGTGAGGGGCTAGCAGCCACGGCGAGTGAAACTCCCAGCTGCTGTGACAAAACGGCTGGAGAATGGCCGGGTCCGTGGACGCGCTTGTGCACGGAGACGATCTGCAGTAGTTGCGCCATAAAACATGGCACCAGCCGGACATGGAGCTGACCTGCCAAATACTGTCCCCCCCCCCCCCACAACCCAGCACTCCCTGGCCAGCCCCCACTAGTCCTCCCATCCGTCACGCAAGCACCCCCCCCCCCCCCCCCCCCCCCCGGTCATTCGCTGCTCCAGGCCGACTGTGGTGGCGCCGGTCACAGTCCGCAGCCACCACACCGGGTTCGCTCCTGCTGAGAACCACAAGTGAACCACGTCGTTGAGAACCCGGCGCATTGGCGGCGGTGAATCGCAGAGCCCCGGAGAATGAGAGGGTCAGATTCGCTAATAATATGCCAATGATGCTTAAATGCCACGTGGCGAGCGACACATTTACGCCATTTTTTGGGTGCCGTTTTGGCGTCACACCGGCGCCTACCATGATTTTGGCGTCAGAGGCTATTCTCCCAATCGCGTTTTGCGATTTTGCCATCGGCTGACGGTGAATCCCGCCCCTCGTCTTTCCCAAATTAAAATAGAAATATAGCAGCTGGTTAAACCTCTCTCATTTGAACTTTTCTTTTACTTCATTCATTGCTTTGCATAAAATTTCATTTTGCATACAGCCGTTTTCATAAGTCAAAGGTAGGTGAGGAAATTTTACAACGTGGTGATAATAAAACGTTCATAAAAATGCCAGGCATTCCAACCTGTAAACAAAACAGCCACAGCAGTAATATACCAGCTGTTTGTGAATAGACCCTATCAATATTTATTGCTTCAAATCTGGTGTTGAGATTTTTTTTTGATGTAGGTCCTAATCATGCCCCTGCCAAACAATGTGAGTCAATAGCTCTATTGCTTTGTGTGTCATAAAGTGTATCTATTACTCTCTTGGGCCTCACATCTTTTGCATGTAGCCAATAAAGTGGCATAGTTCACATATCCCCAAAACTAAAACTAAAATATGTTGGCAACGTGTAGTAGCCAGGCAATACCTAGGATAGAACAGACACCATGGGCGCGATTCTCCGCTGCCCACGACAGGTCGGAGAATTGAGGGAGGGCCTTCCCGACAATTTTCACGGCCTCCTGCTATTCTCCCCCCCCTCCTGCCACCCCCGACACGAATCGCTGCTCGCCCATTTTTTACGGCGACCAGCGATTCTCCGCAGGCCGATGGGCCGAATACTGCGGAGTTTATGGCCGTTTTCACGGCCGCGATCACACCTGCTTTCAGCGTTCGTGAAAACGGCCGCAAAGTGCCCGTCCCGGACAACCATGGCACCGATTGGCACGGCCGCACCACGGCCGTGCCAAGGGTGGCATGGGCCTGCGATCGGTGGGCACCGATCGCGGGCAGCGGGTACGATACCCGCACACTATTTGTTCTTCCGCTGCCCCGCAGGATCAGTCCGCGGGGCGGCTGAGGGGCATGACGGCCTGCGAATGCGCGGGTTTGACGCATCTGCGTGATGATGTCATCTGCGCATGCGCGGGTCGGTGCCGTCCAACCCGCGCATGCGCGGCTGACGTCATCGTGCGCGTCAGCCGCCGTGACTCTTGCCGGGCGGAGTTAGCGATGTTTGCTAACTCCGCGTCACCGTGATTCCCCCGGCCCCGATACTATCCCCGCCCGGGGGGGGGGGGGGGGAGAATCGGGTCCCGGGACGGAGCTCCGAGGCTGGTGTGAAACACGGCCAGTTTTACGCCAGTCTTCATGGCACGCCGGATTTGCGGAGAATCGCGCCCCATAGAATCATAGAATTGTTACAGCAAAGAAGGAGGCCATTTGGCCAATCATGTCCTTACTAACTCTCCTTAGAAGTCATTCACATATTGCCACTCCCCTGCCCTTTCCCCGCATATTCCTCCTTTTCAGATACTTATAAACTCATTAAATGGGTATATTTTAAAAACATACAATAATCTATAATAATACCGATTGAATCATTCCAGCACTTTCTGTTTTTTGTTCAGATTTTCATGCCTTGCCTTTTTTTTTGCTTTTTGTATTCTTTTTGTGGGGTGTGGGTATCACAGCCAAGTCAACATTTATGATCCATTCCTAATTTCCATTGAACTAAGTGAATTCCTAGGCCATTTCAGAGAATTATCCACATTCCAGCCACTACCAGAATGCCACCATTTCCCACCCCCTGCTAATTACATATCCACAATTTGTTTACAATTTTGATAATTAAAAAATATATATTCATGGCATGTGGGCGTCGCTGGTTGTGCCAACATTTATTGCCCAACCCTGGGGACATTTAAGAAGCAATCGCATTGCTGTAGATCTGGAGTTACATGTAGGCCAGACCGAGAAAGGATGGCAGATTTCCTTCCCGAAAGGACATTAGTGAACCAGGTGGATGTTTACAACAATCGACAATGATCATCATTAGACTCTCAATTCCAAATTTGTATTGAATTCAAATTTCACAACCTGCATGTGGGATTTTAAATCCAGGACCCACCGTAAATACAGTAAATACAGCTAAACATGTGGGTCTGGATTCTCTGATCCTCAACGCTGAAATCGCATTGAACGATGGGGCGGAGAATCAATGATGACACCAAAATCGGTGGCGGCGCCGCTTTCACAATGCTCCGCCCCTGAAAAGCGGTGTACTCGCAGAGTACGGTGCATGCCATATCCACGGCCTCCGTACGTTGATGGACGCCCGCCCCCTGATGCTCCGCTCCTGACCGGCCAAGTTCCCGACGGCGTGGGACACGTGTGGTCTCACCCATCGGGAACTCAGTGTGGTAGCAGCGGGGTCAATCCAGTGCTGCCACAGCCCAGGGAGGGCTGATGCGCGGGCAGGGGAGGATATATTTGGGGCTGGGGGCACTGTGGTGGGGGAGACTATTTCACAGGCCGGGTCTGTGAGCGGCATCCGCCATGAAGCTCGGAGCGGCCGCTGCAGACCGCTGCCGTGCGCATGCGCGGCCACGGACCCGGCAATTCTCCAGGCCGCATCGGCAGCTAGCGCCGGGTGCTCTACGCTGCCTGGCTGCTAGTCCCCCTCAGAACAGGGCATCGGTGGCTGTTTCGCCACCGCTTTCATGCTGGCATGGGGACTTTGTCTCCAGAACAGAGAATGTAGCCCATGTTTTACTTGATAGGTATTAAAAATTAAAGTGGCCTCCAAAATGCCAAAGGTGTTGCCAGCAAAAACATAACAACTTGAGGCGCACTGGTTAAAGAGGCAGCACTTAAAGTTACATGGCAACTCCTTTGCTCATCCATTGTATATCTCAATTTGTTCCCTCAGAGACAGACAAATTGCCACATCACCCAGACACTTGCAAGTGAGTAAAACAATGTTATAAAATATAAAAGCACATAACAAGTGTTTGCTGACTGACAGTATTGAAATGGAGATCATGAAAGTGAATATTGGCCATCAAAAATCAATCAGTTTGTCAGCTGAAATCTCTCTGGAACGATAAGTAGTTAATCATTGATAAGATGAAAGAGCTGTTGAAAGCAGGAAATAATTTACAGTAAATGCAGTACTCACCGCTTTACCCAAAGGGCAAAGAATAATGATAGGAAGGTACAAATTTGGTTCAGATCTTGTGAGCTGTTGACACTTGCCCCAGTTTTTCTCCTGCATCAATAAGAAAATGTATTTTCTATTTATTTTTGATTGGGCATCGCTAACAAGGCCAGCATTTGTTGCCCATCCCTAATTGACTTTTAGTCAGTGGCGGTGAGCTGCTCTGGGTCCTTCTCCCACTTCAGGATCAATGAAATCGAAGCCTGTGACATTGTTGGGGGAAGAACCCCTGCTCCCTCGCCTCATTAAATGCCCTAACCAGCAGAGTATCCCCTAAGCTTCAGGCATGCCCAAAACATGTGGGCATGGTTTGCAGGCCAACCTGCACACCTCACACACCTGTTTTCCTGCTCATCTGGGCAACCATCATGTGTGCCCGATGAACCACTTTGAACTGTATTAGGCTGAGCCTGGCACATGATGAGGATGTGTTGACTCTGCTAAGAACACCCTCCCACAGGCCCGCCTCTAACTCCTTTCCCAACTCATCTTCCCATATACATTTTATCTCACCTATCTGGGATTCCTCCCACTCCGTAAGTTCTTTATAGATTTCCGATACCTTCCCCTCCCCCAACCCTGTTCTTGAAACTCCCTTGTCCTATGTCCCCTGCGGCGGTAGAAGAGGGAAGGTCAAAACCTGCCTTCGCACAAAATCCCTCATCTGCAGATACCGAAACCCATTCCCTCCCGACAATTCAAACTCCTCATCCAAATCCTTCAAATAGGGAAATCTCCCATCAATAAACAGATCCCCCAGCCTCTCAATCCCTGCTCTCTGCCACCTTTCAAACCCCCCATCCATCCTCCCCGGGACAAACCGATAATTACCACAAGTTGGAGCCCACACCAACACTCCCTCAACTCCCATATGCTTCCGCCACTGTCCCCAAACTCTCAGGGCCGCCACTACCACTGGGCTTTTGGAGTACCGAGCCGCCGAGAACGGCAGAGGAATCGTTGCCAATGCCCCCAGACTTGTGCCCTTACATGAGGCCCCCTTCACCCACTCCCACACCAACCCCTCCCCTACTACCCATTTCCTAATCATGGCTATATTCGCAGCCCAGTAGTAGTTGCTAAAGTTTGGCAGTGCCAGACCTCCTCTCCCACCCACCACCCCCCCCTCCCCGCCCCTCGGCTCCGCTACAACAGTACTTTCTTTACTCACGGGGTTTTACCCGCCCACCCAAACCCAGATATCACCCTATTCACCCGCTTAAAAAAGGCCTTTGGTATGAAAATAGGGAGGCACTGGAAAACGAACAAAAGTCTCGGGAGAACTGGCGTTTTTACGGTCTGTACCGTCCCCACCAGTGACAACGGGAGCCTGTCCCACCTCCAGAAGTCCTCCTTCATTTGTTCAACTAACCGGGCCAGATTTAATTCATGCAGCTGCTCCCACCTCCGTACTACCTGAATACCCAGGTAGTGAAAACTCCGTCCCAGCACTTAACGGCAACTCCCCCAGTCTCCTCTCCTGCCCCTTCGCCTGGATACACAAAAACCTCACTCTTACCCATATCAATTTGTACCCCGAAAACCGGCCAAATACCCCTAAGATCCACATAATCTCCTGCATCCTCCCGAATGGGTCAGAAATATATAGGAGTAGGTCGTCTGCAAATAGCGAGACCCTGTGTTCCAGCGCCCCCCCCCCCCCCCCCCCCCCCCCCCCCCCCCCCCCCGCGACTAGCTCCATCCATTCCCCTGACGCTCTTAGCGCCATCGCTAATGGCTCTATAGCCAAGGCAAACAACAGTGGGGAGACGGAACGTCCTTGCCTCGTCCCCCGGTGTAGTCTAAAGTAGTCCAAATTCACCCGGTTTGTCCGCACACTCGCCACCGGTGCCTGGTGCAGCAACCAAACCCAGTCAATAAAGCCCTGCCCAAACCCAAACCGTCCCAGGACCTCCCACAAATAATTCCACTCTACCCTGTTACCTTTTTTACCTGCTATAAATATGGCAATCAATAAGGTTGCCATTCTTTCTTTAGATCTCGATATTATATTGCTCAGAGTTGCCAAGCATCAAATGATACCACCACAAGGTTCAACCGGGTATCGATCAAAGAGCCAAACACCAGTCAGTTAATTCAAGATCAAGGGTACTTTATTTACACACACAATTATCATGCAACATAAACACTATTAGTTAAACTACACCTATCAACTATGACACGCTGTACTTAACTTCAGGCACCCGGCTTAGGTCAGAGGAACAGTGGCCTTTGTTCGAACCTGGATCTATCGGGTCTGGAGAAGTAACTGCTGCTCAGCTGGGCTCATCCATCCGGTAGCGGGCGTTGAACTTGAACTTGCTTCTGGTGGTGCTGCAATTGGAGGTAGATGTTGCCGGAGTGCCAGGTCCAAGAGAGATCGAATGCATCGCGGTCTCTCTCTTTATCCTTGGGGGGGGGTTTCGCGCTCTTTTGGGTGGTCCTTCGGGTTGGGACCCCATTAATTGGGTAGTTCTGATCACTGTATTTGATTTGAGCCAATAAAGGGGCGGGTACCTTGATGGCCGAGCGTGTCCTAAGCGGTCATTGTTGATGCTTCCTGAGTACAGAGAGTGGCGCTGAAATGTCTGGGATTGTATCGGTCGCTCAAGTATCAGTCTTTTGTCTTACGGAGATGGGCCATCAAATGCTAATTGGTTGGGGGTTTTGATGCTGTCTGGATTCTTCGCTCACAAATATACATTCAGGCTCTGAGCCTGCCTGAACCTTACATTGTCCATTTTTCCTGTTATGCTTTGTGACCGTCCATGTTTCTTATTGTAAGTGGCCATCCCAGATGGCTACAACCTGGTCGAAGGCCTTCTCCTCGTCCGTAGCGACCACCACCTCCACCTCCCTCCCCTCGGAGGGCATCATGATCACATTCAGGAGCCTTCTAACATTGGCCGTTAGCTGTCTGCCTTTAACAAACCCGTCTGGTCTTCCCCCGGAACACAGTCCTTTATACTCGAGGCCAGAATTTTGGCCAGCAATTTGGCGCGACATTCAGTAGGGAGATTGGTCTGTATGACCCACATTGCTCTGGCTCCTTCTCCCACTTCAGGATCAATTAATTCAAAGCCTGTGACATTGTTGGGGGAAGAACCCTCCGCTCCCTTGCATCATTAAATGCCCTCACCAGCAGCGAGCCCAGCATCCCAGAAGATTTATTGTAAAATTCCACTGGGTAGCCGTCCAGTCCCGGCGCCTTGCCCAACTGCATGGTCTCCAATCCCTCTACTACTTCTATAATCCTGATCGGGGCTCCCAACCCCTCCATCAACCCTTCCTCCACCATCAGAAACTTTAACCCTTCCACAAATTGCCTCATCCTCTCCATCCCAGCTGGGGGCTCTGACTCACAGAGCCAACTGTAAAACTCCTTCAACACCCCATTCACCTCCGCTAGGTCCAAGACCGTGTTTGCCCCTCTGTCGTTCACTCTTCCTATCTAATTGGCTGCCTCCCTTTTCCTTAGCAGGTGTGCGAGCAACCTACTTACCTTCTCACCATACTCATACACCCCCCCCCCCCCCCCCTCCCCCACCCCCCAGGCCTTCCTCAACTGCCCCACCACCTTCCCTGTGGATATCAGCCAAACTCCATCTGCAGCTTCTGATGCCCCTTCAACAGTCCCACCTCCGGGGCTTCAGAATACCTTCTGTCCACCTGGAGTATCTCTCTAACCAACCTATCCATCTCTGCCCTCCCCACCTTCTCCCTATGAGCCCATATTGAAATTAGCTCACCCCTAACCACTGCCTTCAGCGCTTTCCATACCGTTGCTGCCAAAACTTCCACCGTATCATTTATCTCCAAATAATTCTGGATGGCCTCCCTCAACCGCCCCCACACCCCCTCATCCGTTAACAGTCCTACATCCAATCTCCATTGCGGGCGCTGACACCCCTCCTTGCTCACCCGTAAATCCACCCAGTGTGGGGCATGGTCCGACACAGCCATCGCCGAGTACTCAGTATCTACCGCCCCCACCAGCAAAGCCCAGCAAAAATCAATCTGGGAGTAAACTTTGCGAACATGGGAGAAAAAAGAAAACTCCTTCGCTCTTGGACGTCCGAACCTCCACAGATCTACCCCTCCCATCTGTTCCATAAACCCCTTTAGTACCTTCGCAGCAGCTGGCACCCTCCCTGTTCTTGAACCCGACCGATGCAACCTCGGATCAATGACTGTATTAAAATCCACCCCCCCCCCCCCCCATAAACTCCACGTTGTCCAAATTTGGTGGGTAAATACTGATACCACCGGCATCCCCTCAAGCTTCCCACTCACCATGACAACCTATCCCCTGAGTCAGCCACTATATTCCCTACCTCAAATAACACCCGCTTATTGAGCAAGCCCTCTAGTTTTAGAGTCTAGCCCCGAAAGAAATACCTGCCTGACCCACCCCTACCTTAGCCCAGTCTGATCCACTACCCTGAGGTGTATCTCCTGTAGCATTGCCACGTCTGCCTTCAACCTCTTCAAATGCGCGAACACGCGAGCCCTCTTGATTGGCCCATTCAGCCCTTTCACGTTCCATGTGATCAGCCTGGTCAGGGGCACCCCCCGCCGATCAACCATCACCCTTTTTAGGCCAGCCTCCAGCTCACGTCCCGTGCCTCCTCAGGCCCACCCTCGGGTGCCCACCTCCATCGACCTCCAATCTGTCTCCCAGCAGCAGTCCTTCCCCTGTCAGCAGAACAATTCCCCCCTCCCATCCCCCCCACTAACAAAACAACAATCTCAACCCCCATATCAAACTGGTCACCTGCTCGCTCCCCACTGTGCTTCCATGAGCTAGCCTGCCCAGCTAGCCTGGTAGCCCCCATCCATGGTGCCAGACATCCTACCCTCTACTGAGCTCCCTCTCCCCGCTCAAACACACATATGCAAAACAACAATCCCCAACAAACACAAAGAAGAAAATTCCACCCACCATCCCCCAACAAGAACAAAGTTAACCTGCACACAAAACTGAGCAATGGCTCTAAAATTGATACAAAAACACCACATGCACAGTTCAAAAAGAAAAGGAATTTAACAGCATAAGTACCGAATTACTTGCCCCCAAATTAAATGTCCTCCATTACCTGCCAGTTCCCTTTCCTTAACAAAGTTAGTAAGTGACCCACAGACGAGCTGGGTACAACATGCCGAACTTCACTCCCTTCTTGAACAGGGCTAATTTAACTTTGTTGAAGCTCGCCCTTCTTTTGGCCAGTTCCACACCCTCGTCTGGTAAATGCGCAGTTCATTATCTTCTCATTTACAGCTCCTCGTCTGCCTGGCCCACCTCAAGATTTGTTCCTTGTCCAGGAACCGGTGCATTTGTACCATCATCGCCCTCGGCGGCTCATTCATCTGCGGCTTCCCCGTGAATGCCCTGTGTGCCCTGTCCACTTCCAACGGTCGAGTAAAAGCACCTTCCCCAGCAGCTTTTTGAACATAGGCGCCACATATGCCCCTGCGACCAATCCCTCGATGCCCCCCGGGAGGCCAACGATTCTCAGGTTCTGCCTGCGCGACCTGTTCCCAAGATCCTCCACCTTCTCCTGCAGGCTTTTCTGGTGCCTCCTCATCAGCCCCATCTCTGCCATCATCGCAGTTAGCTGGTCCTCTTGCTTAGCCACCACTCTTCCACCGTCTGGATCACCTGGCCCTGGGCTTCCAATCTTTGCTCCACTCAGACAATCTCTGTCTTTATCGGGTCCAGATACTCCTGTCTCTACTTAGCAAAGCTCTCCTGAAGGAATTCCACCAGCTGCTCCATTGACCACTGGGCCTGCAACCCCAGTCCCTGAGCCTCCGCCGTGTTTTCCTGTGCTGCAGACTCCACTCCCTTCTTTGCCCAACAATCTCTTCTTTTCAGACCACTTCTGGTCCACGACTCCATAAACTGGTGGGGGATTCCTCCTCTCTATCTCACCAGTCTCCAATTTTACCGATCAAATCCCCTGTAAATTGGCGGAAAAGGTCCCAAAAGTCCACCACGAGTGGGAGCTACCTAATAAGCGAGCTCTCACTCCATGGCCGCCACCAGAAGTCTTCATCTGCGAACTTGACTAGAGTGCACTCATGAGGACCAAGCAGACTCATCCGTCGCTTTAAAAGTCAGCAAAAATGGAGCGTCACAAAAGTCAGTTGCTGTGGGTCGCAAAGATCGGCCAGTTGGTAAAATTGGGTCCTGGGAAAACAAAGTTTGAAAAACACTGATCTGCATGCATCAATGTGTCTGTACCATGTATGCCAGAAGTATCTCAGGAGGAAACATCATCCATAAAACCAGATCGTGTGACTGCGATTGTCAAAATATACACCAGTATATCATGATGCAGACACATACTGATGAACATACACTAGGACCAATCAACATGCACAAACACCGCAGCCAATCACCAGTTAGAACACACGCACTATAAAGGCAGAGGGCATCACTTTTCCCGTTCATTCTGGATGCTGCCTCTCAGAAGCACAAGATCTCATCAAGTACAGTACAAACTCACACCACTTGCTGAGAGATTCAACTGGTTCAGACAGGCACAGGTCTCTAGTTAAACTAGCATCATGTAAACCCACAGTTCTCATATGTCTATTATTTTATAAGTAGTTAATAAAATAGTGTTGAACCTTCTTCAGTGTTGGTGGCATATCTCTGCTTCACAAGTCCACAGTGCCCAACACTTCAGCAATATCTGGTCAATCCTCTGAAACAGAGATTGATGAAGAATTCCCTGCTGCTATTAGTCTTACTTCTGCAAAAGAGTCTGTAATGCCTTCCAGGAGAGATAATAATAATCTTTATTGTCACAAGTAGGCTTACATTAACATTGCAATGATGTTACTGTGAAAAGCCCCCAGGCGCCACATTCCGGCGCCTGTTCGGGTACATGGAAGGAGAATTCAGAAAGTTCAAATTATCGAACAACACGTCTTTCGGGACTTGTGGATGGAAACTAGAGCACCCGGAGGAAACCGACACAGACACAGGGAGAACCATGCAGACTCCGGACAGACAGTGACCCAAGCCAGGAATCGAACCTGGGACTCTGGTGTTGTAAAGCAAAAGTGCTAACCACTGTACTACCGTGCCACCCATCAGTTATTCACAGTAGAACCTGAGGGTAACTCTAAGGTCAAGAACAACCAAATACCTGAAGTGCGGATGCAACCAATGCGGAATATATGCCCACCAGATCGTCTGTCCTGTTAACTTTAATTTTACTGTGCAATGATTTAATATGTATGTTTTAATAACTATGTAAAAATACTGCAGTTATTTGTCGTGTTGGACCTTAGAAGTAAAGGGGGAGGGACGTTATATATGTGGGTTGTTGTTGCATTGTAGCATGGTCCCTTTAAGAGTTAAATCACGTGACAGTGTGTGATGTCATCAGCTACTTTGCGGGCTTAGAGTCAGTCTAGATCAAGCCTTTAATCTGTTGATTATTGTGTTCAACCAAAATGCATTTATATTCTTTTATCCTACACGTACAATACACAACATGATCCACTGCCAGATCCTCCCACCCCCACTGCTGAATATAGATGGCCAGCACCGAAGCATAATCTACATCTCGTCTAGTATTGCTACTCCAAACTGAACAGAGATTGTTGCTACCTCAGCCCCACTTCGTTATGTGAAGAAATTGTTTCTCCCTTGCCCTTACTTTACTGTCCAACAGGTTTGTTTCAAACACGAGCTTTCGGAGCACGGCTCCTTCTTCAGGAGCCGTGCTCCGAAAGCTCGTGTTTGAAACAAACCTGTTGGACTTTAACCTGGTGTTGTAAGACTTCTTACTGTGCTCACCCCAGTCCAACGCCGGCATCTCCACATCATGGCTTACTTTACTGAGCAATGATTTTTGGTATTTGCAATCCTCCAGCAGCCAGAGATTTTTTTTAAAGTAGAATAATGAGGGATGGGCGTCTTCAAAAGCAGGAATGGGCAAACTGGAGCATTAATCTGTCAGTCTGCTGTATGAACCGAAACAATTTTTAAAAATCAAAGGCAGTTAAAATGAATGGGGATTTCCTCTGTACTTGTTTGCACTGCACATATGTGACATAGTCCCCTTCGATACCACAGATCACAGACCCACAGGTTTTTAGCAAAAAAGCATGACACGAGAGTCGTATATGAACAGGAATGGGAACATTTATTCCCATATGCTGCCACTGACTAGCTATCAGTACAGCCTTTCCCACCTCTGAGCTGAAATCAAGGCTGGAATTCTCCGGCCATTCGCTAATGGCAGATTCATTGGTACCATTGGCATTGCAACTCCGCAGGCAGTTTTCCTGGCGGAGTGTGATGGCTTCAATGGGAATTCCCATAAACTGCGGTGAGAGCAGAGAATCCTGTTGCTAGCGAATGACGCGCTGCCCAGAAACAGACAGCTGGGAGGCCGGACAATCCTATCCTAAGTTCTCCATACCCCACACATAAACAGAAATGACCTCCGCCCTCTCCACATACGGAAGATATTTCATCCCCCCCCTCCTCCCACAAAAAAGAAACACAAAAGAGCTTAACCTCTTCCCTCTGTCTCTTTAGTTCTAGCTTGCACCCCCACAGAACTAATTAAGGCATACGACCCCAACCTGGAAATGTAGCTCACCCCTCACCCACTGAGAAATAATTCATCCCTCTTCCAGCTCTTTACCCAGAAGCACCTCAGCGCCACCCTGAACCATGGGTCAAAAGCCTGCCTCCATCCCCAGAAAAGAGAAATACTCTTCACTATCCACAGCATGAAGGTGAAATTTGACCTCGTCCAGCAGTTCTCCCACCTGTTGAAATTAAGTTTGGCCCAGGTCCCGTACCACCTGCCCCTTTCCCACCCACCATTGTCTCCTCTTTACCTCTCCGAGCTCCCTCTTCCAGACTAACAGCCCCCACAACGTTTCGCATTTCCTTTCCTTGTCTTACATCCCTCTCCTGCTTAACCCCCTTAACCCCCCTCTCTTGCTCCACCAGTCTCTCCCTCCGCCCCTTTTCCCTCAAATTTCCCCACACCCACTGCATGGGTTCAGTTATCTTATCCATTCCTAATCTGCTTGATCCAAGCACTCAACTTGGTCTTGGCTCCCCATGTCCAATTCCCCAGGACATTGCCGAGTACATCCATATATATAAATGAGTAGTATAATGCCGGGTTAAAGCTGGCTAGAAATCAATTTCATTTGAACAAACAAAAGCAAAATGCTGGAAATCTGAAATTAATCATTTGAAAAAGGTTGATTTGGATTCCTAATCATTCTTATACTTGGGGAAGCACAATGCAATGTGCATCATATGGGACAAATGTTTTAAGATAAACTGCAAAAGTTGCTGAATAGCTAGGTGAGTTGGAAAACAGCCCAATGATCTCGGAAACCCACATTCAAACATCTGATAACCTGAGATAGCAAGAGTCTGGGTAATGTAACACAGTGGGCTGGATTCTCCGAGGCCATATCCTCACGCCGGCATGGGAATGGTGGCATTTTACACCCAAAACTTCAGCGCAAAACAACCACCCATCCTCCGTTTGGCTGGGGACTAGCAGCCGACCAGCGTAAAGCACCAGGCTCCAGCTGCCGATAGGGCCCAGAGAATTGCTGGGTCCGTGACCGCGGAGCACACGGCGGCGGCCTGCAGCGGCTGTGCCGTGCAACACGGCGCTGGCCGCGTGCGGACCCGGCCTGCAAAATAGTTCCCCCCCCTTTGTCCAGCTCGCAAGCCCTCACCACCCCTCAACAGTGTACCCATCCCCTGACAAAGTCCCCCTGCCGGTGTGAATTGCGCTTTCACATAGCCGTCTGTCAGTCCAGAAGTAAAACACTCGAACACGTCAGTAACGAATATTCGTTTATTCACGGCCGGGACAAATCTCTAAGTAGTCGGGGAACCACCTTCGAGAAGTGCCAAAGTCCCAGAGTACGGACTGTCCCTTTATACAATCACAGCTTAGAGGTGGTCCCCTTAAATTCCTAGATACACCAATGATTTGGCAAGGATCCAGAACATGTACTTATATGGAATTATTATCCTCGAGGTAGGGTGGTGACTATGACATCACTAATACTGCTGCTGCTAACGGTTTTCTTATCCTATCCGTCCATCAGGTCCAACCTCCTTATCTCCTTCCCTCTCGTGCTCCTGAGTCAGCTCTTTCACATTCCCATGCCCATTGTCTCAGTTGACAAGGTTTTACACACTCATCTTTGCTGTCTCTGCACTAACAGACACAGAGATCTGCTCTCATTTCATTCCCTCAACCTTTTAACCTCTTTTTCACAGATACATTTCAGAACCTTAATATTAAACATAGCAGCAAGGTTATAACAAGACAATAAATGTAATCCACTTCCACACCGGCATATCGGCCCTCCCCCGACTGTGGCGGCGCTGGACTGAGTCCGCAGCTGCCATGCCGAGTTCCCGGTGGGTGAGACCATGAGAGACCCACGCCATCAGGAACTTGGCTGGTCAGGGGCGGAGCATCGGGGGTAGGCCTCAGGCAACATTCTGAGGCCGTCGATACGGTGCGTGTGGAGGGGTGGAGCATTGCAAAAGCAGCACCCCCCAATTTGTTCAGAATCGGGTGTTCTCCGGCCGATCGCCGAACGCGATTTCGGCATCGCCGACTGGAGAATCCCGCCCAATGTTTCTGACAAACCAGCCTTAAATTATCCATCGGTCCATCATTCTAATGGTGCACTTGTTCTACTTTTAGTGATGGGTAGTTTCACCAGCCAGCTAATAACAATAGTGGATGGAACACATACTGGTCTCCTGTCTGATCAAGCCTTCCCACTGCTTCTCATCAGTTGGGCCATTTGGCTGCTGCTCATCTTTCTTTTTATCATCACTGTTGCGAGTTGTAATTATGGGAAAGAGTAGTCAAATATTATCTTTATCAACATTAGGGCGGCATGGTGGCACAGTGGTTAGCACTGCTGACTCACAGCTCCAGGGACCTAGTTTTGATTGTGACCTTGGGTGTCTGTGTGGAGTTTGCACATTCTTTCCGCGTCTGCGTGGGTTTGCTCCGGGTGCTCCAGTTTCCTCCCACAGTCCAAAGATGTGCAGGTTAGGTGAATTGGCCATGCTAAATTGCCCCTTAGTGTCCAAATGTTAGGTGGAGTTACAGGGATAGGGGCAGGGGATGGGACCTCGGTAGAGTGCTCTATCGGAGCAGGGGCCGGTGCAGGCGATGGGCTGAATGGCCTCATTCTGCACTGTAGGGATGCTATGATATGCAATTCAGCTTTGAATTGGATGTCATTTAAACCTAATTAATGGAAACCTAACTTGTTTCACATTGCTTATAGCCAAAATGGAAGCAAAATGATGCATAATTTGTGGTGTTTTGAAAACCTTCGTGGACAAGGTGGGTTGGTGATTATCAAACGCAAAGCAGCAATGGATTGAAAACAGAACCCGGCATTTTGGCTTTAACAACCAATGGATCGGTTTTCCCGAGTTGATTGACAATCACTGAGATCACAAGGACTGCTGCGTTTCTAGAAAGCGGCTCACCTCCACCTTCTCAAGAGCAATTAAGGATGGACAATAAATGCTGTCCCAGACAGTGACACCCACATCCCATAAATTAATTTGAGGAAAGATCAACATGGCTGAGTACAGTCAGTACCTCTACAATTTGCACTCTCACTTCCCTCAGTATCATTGGATACTTCTCATCTGGTCCTGGTCCTTTACCAACTTTACATATAGACAGTCTATCAAATGCCTCCTGCTTATCAATTCTAATTCATTCTGGTGTATTAATTACCTCCTCTTTCACCGTGACATGGATAGTATCTTCTTCCTTGGTAAAGACAGATACAAAGTATTTCATTTGATACCACAACCACCCCCAACACCGTCCCCCCCATCTCCACCCCCACCCCGGCCTCCATCCTTTTGGCTCTACTCCTTTTACCATTATTTTACTATTTATATGCATGTCAAATAATTTGGAAATACTTTTTCTTTTTCATACTCTCTTTGCTTCTCTTATTTGCTTTTGCACTTCCCCTCTGAACTTTCTATTTACAGTCTGGCTCTCCATTATCCACTCGACAACTGATGCACGTGATTCCCCTTGTAAAACTACAAAGCCCTTTTCCGAATACATTCAGGTGGTGCTATCTCTGTGACTTTGGCAGAAGCTTGTTCCCCTGCTCTGACAGCTAAAATGCCTGTAACAAATTCTGCTGAGTGTTGGAGTCCATGCACTCCCTGCAAAAGGTTGCCCTTCAGCACCCGTCCAGAGGCAGGCTTGGCCAACAGGACAGAAGACAGCATGCAGAATTCTGACAAAAGGCAGAGGAGAAGAGTGGGAGAACTTTGTGCAGAGTCCTTATTTTCAGGTTCCATTTTTCCATCTTCCATTTCCAGAATAGCTGCTGCTACTGTTTCTCCCACCCGAGAGTTGGGGAAGCACACTTTGCACTTCAACTTCAGTATACATTTTCTTCTGCTGCTCTAGAATACAATAGTCCTCTTTGTGGTTGATCACCAAGGCTCAAAATCTGCATTCAGCTATTCAGAGCTTTGAGTGTCCTGCACCCTCTGACGGGAACTCCCCACTGTCATCCCTATCTCTAATGCCTTCTGTGTGTGTGTGTATTGTGTTGACTGTGTGTATTGTGTGTGTGTATTATGTGTGTGTATTGTGTTGATTTTGTGTGTGTATATCGTGTGTGTATGTGTTGAATGTGTGTATTTTGTGTGTGTATTGTATGTGTGTGTATTGTGTTGACTGTGTATTGTGTATGTGTATTGTGTGTGTATTGTATGTGTGTATTGTGTGTGTATTGTGTTGATTGTGTATGTGTATTGTGTGTGTGTGTATTGTGTTGACTGTGTATTGTGTATGTGTATTGTGTGTGTATTGTATGTGTGTGTATTGATTGTGTGTATTGTGTATGCGTGTATTGTGTGTGTATTGTATGTGTGTATTGTGTTGACTGTGTGTATTGTGTGTGTGTATTGTGTGTGTGTATTGTGTGTGTGTGTGTGTGTGTGTGTATTGTATTGACTGTGTATATTGTGTGTGTGAGAGAGAGCTGGTGGTGGGAGCATCATGTGACGGTGCTTTCTCGGAGTGTGTGTCTTGCTCTAAGGACTTTGCAGCATTCTCCCACATTAGTTTGTGCATCATGCTTGCTGAATTTATGGGAGATGAAGACCATGAATTAGAACTGTCAAGTAGAAAGAGTTCAAAGTCATCATAGAGCAGATGGTCATATTTCAGTTACTGCCCTCACGGCGCCAAAGTACCAGGTTCGATCCCGGCTCTGGTCACTGTCCGTGTGGAGTTTGCACATTCTCCCCGTGTTTGCGTGGGTTTCACCCCACAACCCAAAAGATGTGCAGGGTGGGTGGATTGGCCACGCTAAATTGCCCCTTAATTGGAAAAAATGAATTGGGTACACTAAATGTAATTAAAAAAAGATATTTCAGTTACTGGTGATGTCAATTTAGCATGAGTGAGTGTTGTGTGCCAAACGGATGTATGACATTTAATTCTGGGGACCCCCCCCATTCCTCCAGCTTGCAATAGTCATTCCGGCTGTCACTGCTGATCTCCATCTCCTCTTCCTCTTGAACAGTCGTGGTGGCAAATACTGGAATTGGAAAGCTACCAACCCCATCACCTGATTCCCTTTCTCTCTCTGGAATTTTGTGCGCTGTCTTCTTCTGTAAGGAGTGTGGGATGTGGAATAGCTTGAGAGGATAGAATGACAAGTGTGGTGGATAACTTTTTTTTAGATAAAAACTGTTGCACTTTATAACTCTTACTTACAAATCCGGGCTACAGTTATAATTCTCTGATCTTGCTTTTTTAAAAAATATTTTTTATTCTCCTTTTTCATATTTTCTCCCAAATTTGACCTTTTCATGCGTCAAGAATTCCAGCAGGTCACCCCGCCACGCCAGGGCACAGGGTGAAGAGGTTGATCTCCACCCTAACAGGATCCGCCTTCGGGCGATCAATAAGGCGAAGGCTACAACATCTGTCTCCGGGCCCGTTTCCAACCCCGGCTGGTCCGACACCCCGAATATGGCCTCCCGAGGGTCCTTGTCCAGATTCACATACACCACTTTAGAGATTACCCTAAAAACCTCCTTCCAGTAATCTTCCAACTTTGGACAGAACCAAAACATATGAACGTGGTTGCGGCCTCCTCCACCGCAATGTTCACACACATCTTCTACCCCCTCAAACAGCCGGCTCATCCTTACCCTTGTTAGGTGCGCTCTATGCACCACCTTCAGCTTTATCAGCCCTAACCTCGCGCACGAGGTGGAGGTGTTGACCCTCTGGAGCACCTCACACCAGAACCCCTCCTCCATATCCTCTCCCAACTCCTCCTCCCTCTTTGCTTTGTTCCCTTCTAGTTGCGCCTTCTCCTCTAAAATAGCCCCTTAAACCGCCGATACTACCCGCTTCTCCAGTCCCCCTGTCGTCATCACCTCCTCCAGCAATGTGGAAGCCGGATCTATGGGAAGCTCTGTATCTCCTTTATGGCAAAGTCTCGAACCTGCATGTATCTAAATATTTCCCCCTGCTCCAGCCCATACTTCGCTCCCAGCTCCTTCTATCCGGCAAAACGACCCTCAAGAAACAAATCTTTTAGTGTTGTAATTCCTTTCTCCTCCCATCTCAGAAAATTTCTATCCCACTTCCCTGGCTCAAATCTATGATTCCCCCGAATCAGCAATTCCCTTGACCCTGCCCGCAACCCTAAGTGCTGTCGAAACTGCCTCCAAATTCTCAAATAAGATATTACTACCAGGATTGAAGGCTAGCGCCTGCAATCCCGACCCTCTACCTAAACTCTCCTTCATTCTGACCCATTGGGAGTCAACCCCTCTGACCCAGCTCCGTACCTTCTCCACATTCGTCTCTCCATGCTCGTAAACTGCCCCCCTTGATTGCCTCAATTGGCGTACCACCTTCCTGGTAGATAGTCAAAGCTTGCCTGGCGTTCCTTCCTCTTTTCCAACTGTGCTGGGTCCCTATCTTCTGCATACCTCCTGTCTACCTCCAGCATCTCATCTATTACCCTCTGACGTTCCAACCTCTCCTCTTTGTCTAGCCTAGCCTTGAACGAGACCCCCTCATCCCTCATCACCGCCTTTACAGTCTCCCAGACAACCGCCTTCGACACCTCACCCGTGCAGTTAAAACCTACATATTCCTCAATTGCTTTTTCAATTTTTTCACAGAACATTTGGTCTCCCAACAGTCCCACATCTAACTTCCACCCTGGTCTCTGCACCATCCACCTAATGCGGAGCATGATATGTGGTGGATAACTTTGAGGAATGAGTTTGAGATGGCAACAAGATGAGGGCAGATGAGGGGATTTGAAGAGGTGTCTTGAGAGAGGAGAATTCCTGGAGCTGCAAGATGTAAGGAGTGTTTAATCAGGAGAATGCTGAGGAAGTCTGAGTAGGCACTCGAATGTTGGATGCCATTCACTTTCATGTTCTGTTGAGGTCATTAAACTGTTTTGCCTCTATATCCAGGTGGTACCAGATTTCCAGCCATGCCTGCTTGGTTTCATAGCCTGACCTCTTTTTTTGAATATTCTTTCGCAGGACTTGGGTGTCACTAGCTAGGCCGGCATTATTATTGGCCATTCCTCATTGCCCGTGAGGAAGCGATGGTGAGCACCTTCTTGAGCTGCTGCAGTCCTTGTAGTGTAGGTACACCCACAGTGCTATTGGGGAAAGAGTTCCAGGATTTTGACCCAGTGACAGTGAAGACGATATGGTTCCAAGTCAGGATTGTGTGTGGCTTGGAACGGAACTTGCACGTCGTGGTGTTCCTGTGCGTCTGCTGCTCTTGCCCTTTTAGATCACAGAGATCATGGGCGCGATTCTCCGCTGCCCACGACGGGTCGGAGAATAGCGGGAGGGCGTCCCCGACATTTTTCACGCCCTCCGCTATTCCCCCCCCCCCACGGCCGCCCCAAGACGCAAATCGCTGCTCGCCGTTTTTTACGGCGAACAGCGATTCTCCCCAGGCCGATGGGCTGAGTTCCCAGGCCTTTACGGCCGTTTTTACGGCAGCAAACACACCTCGGCCGTGCCAAGGGGGGCATGGGCCCGCAATCGGTGGGCACCGATCGCGGGCAGTGCGTCCGTAATGGACGCACTCTTTCTCCCTCCGCCGCCCCGCAGGATCAATCCGCCGGGCGGCCGAGGGAGATGACAGCCCCGCGCATGCGCGGGTTGGAGCCGTCCAACCCGGGCATGCGCGGCTGACGTCATCGTGCGTGTCAACCGGCGTGGCGTTTGGCGCGCGGACTTAGCGACAGTCGCTAAGGCCGCGCTGCCGTGCTTCACGGGGCCCCGCTGCTAGCCCTGCCCGGGGGGGAGAATCGGATCCCGGGAGGGGGCGCGGAGGCTGCCGTGAAACACGGCCAGTTTTACGGCAGCCTTTACAATTCGCTGCATTTGCGGAGAATCGCGCCCCACAGGTTTGGAAGGTGCTGTCTAAGGAGCCTCGGTGAGTTACTCTAATGCATTTTGTAGATGGTACACACTGCTGCCACTGTTTGTCAGTGGTGGAGGGAGTGGATGTTGGAGGTTTTGGATGGAGTGCTGTTCAAACAGGTTGCTTTGTCCTTAATGGTTTCGAGCCTATTGAGTGTCGATGGGACTGTAATTGTCCAGCCAAGTGCAGAGCACCCTTCACACTGCTGACCTGTGCCTTGTAGATGGTGAAAAGGCTTTGGGGAGTCAGAAGGTGAGTTATTAACCTATGAATTCCCAGCCCCTTACTTGCTCTTGTAGCCACAGTATTTATCTGGCTCGTCCAGTTGAATTTCTGTCAATGATAATCCCTCCAGAATGTTGTGATGGGGGTTTCAGTGATGGTAATGCCATTGAAAGTCAAGAGGAGATGGTTGGATTCTCTATTGTTGGAGATGGTCATTGTCTGACACTTGTGTGGCGAAAATGTTACTTGCCACTATCAGCCCAAGCTGGAATGTTTTCTAGGTCTTGCTGCATATCTTGCTGCATCACTTTTCAAAGAGAACTGAGGGACTGCTGTGTGCTCTGTTTCACGGAGACATGGCTCACTCCTGCTTCACTGGACTGTGCCCTACAACCAGAGGGGTTCTCTATCCACCGAATGAACCATACGGCGGCCTCAGGTAGTGTTAGGGGAGTCGGATGATCTCCTACGGGACTGCATAGAGTCAGTGGACTGGTCAGTATTTAAAAACTGTGCGACCAGCCTGAACGAGTATGCCACTACAATAACTGACTTCATTAGTAAGTGTGTAGAAGACTGTCAAAGAAACAAATCCGCGTGTTTCCCAACTGGAAACCTGGGATATCCACAGCTTGCTGAAACCTAGGTCTGAGGTATTCAAGTCAGGCGACCCTGACCTATACAAGAAAGCCAGATATGATCTAAGGAGATCCATCAAAGATGCCAAAAGACAGTACCGGACCAAGCTCGAGTCCCAGGCTAGACACACGGACCCCCACTGACTATGGCAAGATTTGCAAGACACAACAGGCTACAAGATAAAGGCATGTAAAATCACCGGCTCCAATGCACCCCTCCCTGATGAGCTCAATGCATTCAATGCGCACTTTGAGCAAGAGATCAGCGAGAGCACGCCCTCCACCCCAGAAGCCTCGGATGAACTTGTATCTGAGATCACCACTGCAGACGTCAGAGCAGCCTTCTCAAAGGTCAACCCACGGAAAGCCACTGGCCCGGACGGGGTACCCGGACGGGCACTCAGGTCTTGTGCGGATCAGCTGGCGGGGGTATTCGCGAACATCTTCAACCTCTCTTTACAACAATCTGAGGTCCCTATCTGCTTCAAGAAGATGACCATCAACCCTGTACCAAAACAAAGTCAAGCAGCGTGCCTTAATGACTATCGTCCAGTGGCTCTGACATCCATCATCATGAAGTGCTTCGAAAGGTTAGTCATGGCACGAATCAACTCCAGCCTCCCGGATTGCCTTGATCCACTACAGTTCGTCTACCGCTGCAACAGGTCCACAGCAGACACCATCTACATGGCCCTGCACTCTATCCTGGAACACCTAGATAACAAAGACACCAACATTAGACTTCTATTTAACGACTACAGCTCAGCCTTCAACACCATCATTCCTGTGAAACTCATCTCCAAACTCTGTGGCCTTGGCCTCGGCTCCATCCTCTGCGAATGAATCCTGAACTTTCTAACCCACAGGCCACAATAAGTAAGGATAGGCAACAACACCTCCTCCACGATCATCCTCGACACCGGTGCCCCACAAGGCTGTGTCCTCAGCCCCCGACTATACTCTTTGTACACCTATGACTGTGTGGCCAAATTCGCCTCCAACTCGATTTTCAAATTTGCTCATGACACCACAGTAGCGGGTCGGATTTCAAACAATGATGACACAGAGTACAGGAATGAGATAGAGAATCTGGTGAACTGGTGCGACGACAATAATCTCTCCCTCAATGTCAACAAAAAACGAAGGAGATTGTCATCGACTTCTGGAAG
The DNA here is from genome assembly GCF_902713615.1 of Scyliorhinus canicula. Taxonomy (NCBI): domain Eukaryota; kingdom Metazoa; phylum Chordata; class Chondrichthyes; order Carcharhiniformes; family Scyliorhinidae; genus Scyliorhinus; species Scyliorhinus canicula. The sequence continues at coordinate 169,158,937 of NC_052152.1, forward strand.
CGTAGTCGAGAACAAGTCCCTGCCTACATCAATGGGAACGAAGTAGAAAGGGTCGAGAGCTTCAAGTTTTTAGGTGTCCAGATCACCAACAGCCTGTCCTGGTACCCCCATGCCGACACTATAGTTAAGAAAGCCCGCCAGCAACTCTACTTTCTCAGAAGACTAAGGAAATGTGGCATGTCAGCTATGACCCTCACCTACGTCTACAGATGCACCATAGAAAACATTCTTTCTGGTTGTATCACAGCCTGGTATGGATCCTGCTCTTCCCAAGACCGCAGGAAATTACAAAAGGTTGTGAATGTAGCCCAGTCCATTACGCAAAGCAGCCTCCCATCCATCGACTCTGTCTACAATTCCCGCTGCCTTGGAAAGGCAGCCAGGAAATTAAGGACCCCACGCACCCAGGACATACTCTCTTCCACCTTCTTCCATCAGGAAAAAGATATCAAAGTTTGAGGTCACGTACCAACCGACTCAAAAACAGCTTCTTCCCTACTGCCATCAGACTTTTGAATGGACCTTGACACCTTGCTGTAACTGTAACATTATATTCTGCAGTCTCTCCCTCCTTCCCTATGTACAGTATGCATTGTTTGTACAGCATGCAAGATATAATACTTTTCACTGTATACCAATACATGCGACAATGATAATAAATCAAATATGGGCATGGACTGCTTCGTGTCTGAGGAGTTGCAAATTACATTGTGCAATCTTCAGCAAACATCCCCATTTCTTTTTTTTTTTTATAAATGTTTTTATTCAGTTTTCGTATTTTATATTGAACAAATTACAAATTGTTAGGAGAGAGAAAAAAAAAACAAACAAAAACAAACACCCCTCAACTGACCTTTTTCATTTCATTTTTTTCATTTTCATTTCATGATGGAGGGAAGGTCCTCGATGAAGCAGCTGAAGATGGTTGAATCAAGGACACTACCCTGAGGAACTCTTGCAGCAATGTTCTGGATGTGAGATGAGTGGTCCTCAACAACCACAAATATTTTTCTTCGTGCTAGGTATGACTGCAATCTGTGGAGAACTTTCCCTGTGATTCTCACTGACTCCAGTTTTGCTCGGGTTCCTTAATGCCACATTTGGGCAAATGCTGCCTTGATGTCAATTGCAGTTACCCTCACCTCATCTCGAGTTTAGCCTTTTTGTCCATGGTTAAATTAAAGCTATAATGAGGTCAAGAGCTAAATTGCATTGGCAGAGCCCAAACTGAGCATCAGTGGGCAGATTATTGCTGAGTAATCGCGCTGATAGAATTGTCAATGCCCCTTTCCATCACTTTGCTGATGATCGAAAATAAACTGAAGGGGTGTTAATTGGCTGAGTTGCATTTGTCCTGCTTTTTGTGGACAGGACATACCTGGGCAATTTTCCAAATTACTGGGTAGCCAGTGTTGTAGCTATACCGGAACAGCATGGCTAAGGGTGCAACTAGTTCTGCAGCACAAGTTTTAAATACTATTACTCGAATGTTGTCAGGACGCATAGCCTTTGCAGCATCCAGTGAATTCAACCATTTCTTGATATCATATGGAGTGAATTGAATTGGCTTAAATCTGGCATCTGTGATACTGCGGGCCTGAAGAGCAGACCGAGATGGATCATCCATTTGATACTTCTGACTGAAAATTGTTGCACATTCTTTTGCCAATGTTCTGGGCTTCTCCATCACTGAGGATGGGATATTTGTGGAACCTCCTCCTCCAGTGAGTTGTTTAATTGTCCATCACCACCCACAAATAGATGTGGCTGGACTGCAGTGCTGAGATATGATCTGTTGGTGTGGGATCACTCAGCTCTGACTATTACAGCCTGCATTCATTGGGTTGATCGGCACACAAGTTGTCCTGTATTCTAGCTTCAGTATACCTCATTTTTAGGTATTCCTGGTGCTTCTCCTGACATGCCCTCCTGCACTTTTCATTGAACCAAGGTTAATTCCCCATTTTGCTGGCAGTGGTAGAATGGGGGATATGCTGGGCCATGAGGTTACAGATTATGATTGTATACAATTCTGCTTCGCCCTATCCTTCCAATGGAATGAGACTAGGTTATCTGCAGGTCCTTAAGGCCTGCAGCATGGCCTCCAGGCATGCCTCTAAGAATATGGGGGCATGGGGGGAGGGGGGGTGGGGGGAATGTAGCCTTCCCCAGGGAGACTCCATCCTTGCCCTTGCTGTTTCTGTCCTGACAGTTCTATAATGGTACTGTTCTGACCTCTGATGGTCGGAGCTTTGATAACTACATGAAATGAAAATCGCTTATTGTCACAAGTAGGCTTCAAATGAAGTTACTGTGAAAAGCCCCTAGTCGCACACATTCTGGCACCTGTTCAGGGAGGCTGATACGGGAATTGAACCGTGCTGCTGGCCTGCCTTGGTCTGCTTTAAAAGCTAGCTATTTAGCCCTGTGCTAAACAACGCTACACTGCGTTGTTGTCGCACCTACCTGCTCTGATTGATTGGGAAATCCGGAAGCAGGAAGTTCATTTGACAGCGAAGTTAAGAAGCTATTACAAAGTTAACCCCAGTACTATCAGCAGGGCCGGCCCAAGGTACCGGCAACTCGGGCAGTCGCCCGGGGCGCCATGTGCTAGGGGGCGCCAGAGACTCGGGTCCCGCGCATGCGCAGTTGGGCCGGTGCCAACCAGCGCATGCGCGGTGGCCACCCTCCCCCAGGGCGGCCCCCCCTCCGCCTCCCCCTCTCCGTCCGCTCCCCCCCCCTCCGTCCGCCCCCCCCCCTCCGTCCGCGCCCCCCCCCCCGGCTCGGCCCCGCCACCCCCCACCCGGGCCCACCCCCCCTCGGCCCCGCCCCCCTTGGCCCCCCCCTCGGCCCCGCCCCAAGGGCGCCGAAGTTCAGCTTGCCCGGGGCGCCAGCAATCCTAGGGCCGGCGCTGACTATCAGCATGCTTCTCAACCACAATCACTACAATTTACATTCCCTTTGTCTTTTTGTCCACAGCATCTATGTCAATCTCCACCTATCGCTGGCCTCTATCCACACCCCACCCCTCCCCAACAACAGTATAAATCTTATCCTATTTCCAGTTTTTCTAGATTTGACAAGGAGACATCGACAGGCGAAACATTAGCTCCCTTCTCTCTCCACAGATGCTGTCAGATCTGCTGAGATTGTCCAGCATTTTATGTTTTTGTTTCAACTCCACAAGCATTCGGGTTCATGACCTGCTGCCAGTCTCCCTCAGCTGCGTATGGAACTAAATGCAAAAATTTGGCCTGTAGAATTGGCTAGAGTATAAAAGTTTCTCTACGCTACAGGCTGAGGAGCTGAGTGATAACTACGCATAATGCCAACACTGTTAGGAGTGTGTAAACAGAATGTGGCCAGTTTACACAGGCAGTTTTCATTATACATGAGCATGTAGGAATTTGAAATAAAGAAAGGTGACACAGAAAGTGATTGCAAAGATTTTAATGTGTAGATTGACGTTATATAATACACAAAGAGTACATTATTGAGTCATTAAATAGTTCCATTGAATTTGGCTGGTTAGAGAACACATATCATAAAGTAAACAGGGTTTTTGATTCAGGAATTTCACTGCAGTTCACAGATCCTAGTCAACTAATAAGTAAAAAAGATTTGAATTCAAATAATGCATTTGCACATTGAAACATCTCAGCAAATCTAAGTGCTCTGAACAATTAATCATGCTTTGGGGTGGGGGTAACAATTGGTATGTTGCCATCATGCCACAAGTTGTATTAATGGACTGGAATTTGCTGGGGCAGGACATTACGTGACATGCCCAGTTAGTTCAACCTTTTCCTGCTACCATCAGCTCAAAAGGTTTCTCCCCTGTAAGATTCACAAGTAGGAAGGCAGCCAGTGTTAGGAAAACAAAGGTAGTTTGAAGAGATTTACATGTGTGTTTGTAATAATTCCAGAAGATGCAGGCTAAAAGGCAAAGCAGGTTTATCCTCCAACACAAACAAAGCCACAGCTGCGGTGTACAAAATAAATGTCCCAGGCTGGCACTTTCGAGGAACTGCCGATAAGGGTCTGCGGGTCGATATTTAAGACCCCTCTGGTTAGCCCCTATTGGACGGGCCCCTGCCCTCTCAACACAGGAACTCATATTCTACTAAGCCCACGGAGAGGTCAATCGGCGATCCCCCCGTGCCTTTGTGAGGGTTATAACAGTACTGGTTACATTTTTGAAATTAAGTTTTGTTTTTAAGTGTGTTTATTTTAATGTTTCTGTGCCTGGAAGGGTAAAACCTTTAGATTCATGTTGGATAAAGTGTGGTGATGTACCATCAATTCGACTCAAGACACATTTAGGATCCGAACTGTGGCTTTAATCAGCTAGTTGTTAGCCCGGTGGTCGACTACAGCGAATGACCGACCGCCGGGAACTCTGGGTACTTATACCCCGCCTTGGAGGTGGGGCCTATTTGCCTCTCGACCAATTGGAGAGCAGTCACATGACTAGTCCCAACCAATCGGACGAGAGGCACATGACCAGCCAGAGCCAATGGGAAGCCAGTGCTCTGCACCAATGGCAGTGCTCATATCCATACCACCACATTCACCCCTTGTGGAGAAAGAAGGGGGGGTAAGTGGGGGGGGGGGGGGAATCCGAGGACTGGTGGTATGAGCAGCAAAAATCGATAGGGGTGAGCTGCCCACTGGCTCGTGGCAAAACAATACTACTACTAACAAAAGAATAATCACAAAAATGTCCAAGAAAAAAATGGCAAAACAATACTACTACTACTAATAACAACAGGATGAAACGAAATGTCCAAAAAAGTCCCATGGCCGCATCAGATGGAGACGATCAGCCTGTCGGGTACCAGTGATGTTCTGGTGGACCTTCGCAGTGGAGCCGGTGACGTCGGGCCGATGGTCGTCCTTGCCTCCGGGAGCGTCGGTCATAGATATGTCTCCATACCCCGGGACGGAGGTGGAGACGCTGTAATCGGGGGAGAGGGGGCATGTGCGCTGGGTCGTGGGGGCGCGGGGGGCACTGGGGGGAATTGGGGTTGGAGGGGGGGTGTTGGTGTAGGGGAAGAAGGCCGCACGCCGGCGGGTGCCAGGTCCCGGAACGAGACCGTATCCTGCCGAACATCGGGATACTCCACGTACGCATATTGCGGGTTGGCGTGGAGTAACTGGACTCGCTCAACCAATGGGTCGGACTTGTGCACCCGCACATGCTTCCGGGGCAGGATGGGCCCGGGGTGGTTAGCCAGGTCGGGAGAGGGGATCCTGAGGACGGCTTCCTGGGGAAAACAAGAAGACGTTCATGAGGTGTTTGATTAGTGGTAGTACAGAGGAGAGACCGGATTGAATGCAGGGCGTCGGGAATGACCTCTTGCCAACGGGGGATAGGGAGATCTCTGGACCGTAGGGCCAGCAGGACGGTCTTCCAAATGGTGCCATTCTCCCGCTCGACCTGACCGTTACCCCGGGGGTTATAACTGGTCGTCCTGCTAGAGGCTATGCCCCTGCTGAGCAGGAGCTGACGCAGTTCGTCGCTAATAAAAGAGGGTCCCCGGTCGCTGTGGATGTACGCGGGGTAACCGAACAGGGAGAAGATGGATAGGAGGGCCTTTATGACGGTTGTTGTGGTCATGTCGGGACAGGGAATGGCGAAAGGGAATCGAGAGTATTCGTCGATAACACTCAAGAAATAAGTGTTATGGTTGTTGGAGGGGAGGGGACCCTTGAAGTCGATACTGAGACGTTCAAAGGGGCGGGATGCCTTGATCAGATGCGCTCGTTCGGGGCGGTAAAAGTGCGGTTTGCACTCGGCGCAGACGTGGCAGTCCCTAGTGACCGTCCTCACTGCCTCGACAGAGTAGGGCAGGTTGCGGGTCTTAATAAAATGGTAGAAACGAGTGACCCCTGGATGGCAGAGGTCCGTGTGGAGGGAGCGGAGGCGGTCAATCTGCGCGCTGGTGCAGGTACCGCGGGATAGGGCATCAGAAGGCTCGTTGAGCTTCCCAGGACGATACAAGATATCGTAGTTGTATGTGGACAACTCGATCCGCCACCGCAAGATCTTGTCGTTCTTGATCTTGCCCCTCTGTGCATTGTCGAACATGAAAGCTACTGACCGTTGGTCTGTGAGGAGGGTAAGCCTCCTGCCAGCCAGATAGTGCCTCCAGTATCGCACAGCTTCGACTATGGCCTGTGCCTCCTTTTCCTCCGAGGAATGGCGGATTTCGGAAGCGTGGAGGGTTCGTGAAAAGAAGGCCACGGATCTGTCCGCTTGGTTCAGGGTGGCCGCCAGAGCTACGTCAGACGCGTCGCTCTCGACCTGGAATGGGAGGGTCTCATCAATAGCATGCATCGTGGCCTTTGCAATATCCGCTTTGATGCGGCTAAAGGCCTGGCGGGCCTCCATCGACAGGGGAAAGGAGGTGGACTGGATGAGGAGGCGGGCTTTGTCGGCGTAGTTGGGGACCCACTGGGCGTAGTATGAGAAGAAGCCCAAGCAGCGTTTGAGGGATTTGACGGAGTTGGGGAGAGAGAGTTCCATCAGGGGGCGCATGCGTTCGGGATCGGGGCCTATCACTCCGTTACGCACTACGTAGCCAAGGATGGCTCGACGGTCGGTGCTAAACACGCACTTATCCTTATTGTAAGTTAAATTAACGAGTTTTGCGGTTCGGAGGAATTTTTGGAGGTTGGTGTCGTGGTCCTGCTGGTCATGGCCGCAGATGGTGACGTTATCGAGATACGGGAAGGTGGCCCGTAAACCGTGCTTGTCGACCATTCGGTCCATCTCCCGTTGGAAGACCGAGACTCCATTTGTGCCACCGAATGGAACCCTGAGGAAGTGGTAGAGGCGCCCATCTGCCTCAAACACGGTGTACTTTCGGTCACTCGCGCTAATGGGGAGCTGGTGGTAGGCGGACTTAAGGTCCACCGTGGAAAGACTTTGTACTTCGCGATCCTGTTAACCAGGTCGGAAATACGGGGGAGAGGATACGCGTCCAGCTGCGTAAACCTGTTGATGGTCTGACTGTAGTCAATGACCATCCGGTTTTTCTCCCCAGTCCGAACTACCAGCACTTGGGCTCGCCAGGGACTGTTGCTGGCCTCAATCACCCCTTCCTTAAGGAGCCTCTGGACCTCGGACCCGATGAAGGTCCAGTCCTGGGCACTGTAGCGTCTGCTCCGAGTGGCGACAGGTTTACAATCTGGGGTGAGATTAGCAAACAAGGAAGGGGGGTCCACTTTGAGGGACGCGAGGCTGCAAACAGTAAGAGGAGGAATAGGGCCGCAGAATTTAAAGGTCAAGCTCTGCAGGTTGCACTGGAAATCCAGGCCCAGGAGTGCCGGAGCGCATAGATGGGGGAGAATGAGGACTTAAAAATTTTTTGAAAACCCTCCCCTGGACTATGCAGCACCCGGTGATTTGGACGGAATGCGAACCTGAGGCCAATTCAATTTTATATTTAACTGGGTGGATGGGGAGCGCGCAGCGTCTTACCGTGTCGGGGTGGACGAAACTTTCCGTGCTCCCGGAGTCCAGCAGGCACCTCGTTTTGTGTCCGTTGAGATGCACCGTCGTTGTAGTCTTGGCGAGCGAGCGTGGTTGCGACTGATCGAGCTTGATGGAAGCCAGTCGTGGTGAGAGTTCCAGATCCTCCTCAGTGGCAGAGTAATCGCTTGCAGGGCCTTCCAAGTTGATCCAAGATGGCGGCGCCCAGGACCCGCACGTGGAGTCGGGGTCGCAAGATGGCGGCACCCAGGACTCGCACGTGGAGCCGGGGCCCCAAGATGGCGGCGCCCATGGCCCGCACATGGCCTCCGGGGCCCAAGATGGCGGCGCCCGTGGGAACCTCGTGGCGGCTGGGAGCAGAGTCAGCGGCGTCCGCGAGCCGGGCGGGGCAGCTGGGGGCGCGGGTCGGGAGGACCATGGGGACGTTGCGGGAGCCGGGCCGGAGAGGTTGGTGCACGGCGTGGGGCACTGGGGGGACGATCCGCGGTCGCTGCGCAGAACAGCAGTGACCGACTTGGTCTGGCAGACCACCGCGTAGTGGCCCTTCTTCCCGCAGCTCTTACACAGAGCGGAGCGGGCCGGGCAGCGCGGGTGGGGGTGCTTTGAGAGGCCACAGAAATAGCAACGGGGCCCTGCTAGTTTATAGGAGTGACCCGCAGCGTAAGCTTGGGGGGGGGGGGGGTCGGGGTCCACGAAGGATGGGGGTGGCGCGTGCCATGAAGTCCAGGGGGTTGCTGCGTGGCCGGGGGCGCATCCGCGGGCGTTCAGGTCAGCAACCTCCAGTGAGGTTGCCAGGGTCCGTGCCTCAGCTAGGCTGAGGGTGTTCTTTTCTAACAATCGTTGGCGGATAGAAGGAGACCGCATGCCTGCAACGTAAGCGACTCTGATTAGAAGTTCCATGTGCTCCGTCGCCGAAACTTGGAGACATGCGCACGTTCTCCCTAGAGCTGCGAGGGCCTGGTAAAACCCGTCGAGGGACTCACCAGGGAACTGTTGTCTGGTCGCCAGGAGATGCCGTGCGTAAACGTCGTTGACCGGCCGGAGAAAGTGTCCTTTGAGAATCTCCATGGCCGCATCAAAATCGCCTTCGTCTTTGATCATTGCGCAGACCGATGTGCCCACGCATGAGTGGAGGATGTGGAGTTTCTACTCCTTGGTGGGCTTGCCGGCTGCAGTTGTCAGGTAGTTATTAAAACATGCCTGCCAGTGTTTAAAGATTGCAGACCCATTTGCAGCATGCGGGCTGGTGCGGAGGCAGTCAGGCTTGATGCGAAGCTCCATTCCAAAATTCTAGCTGATTAAATTGATGTACCATCAATTCGACTCAGGACCCATTTAGGATCCGAACTGTGGCTTTAATCAGCTAGTTGTTAGCCCGGTGGTCGACTACAGAGAATGACCGACCGCCGGGAACTCTGGGTACTTATACCCCGCATCGGAGGCGGGGCCTACTTGCCTCTCGACCAATTGGAGAGCAGTCACATGACTAGTCCCAACCAATCGGACGAGAGGCACATGTCCCAGCCAGAGCCAATGGGAAGCCAGTGCTCTGCACCAATGGCAGTGCTCATATCCATACCACCACATGTGGGTGCTGTTTTTAATTGTGTATTCTATTGTGCTTCGATAGAGTTACGATATGACCAATAAGTAGGCCTGCAGAAATAGCAGCTTTTGCTGAGAAACTAGAGGCTATAAGACCATAAGACATAGGAGCAGGATTAGGCCACTGGGCCCATCGAGCCTGCGCTGCCATTCAATCTTGGCTAATATTTTTCTCACCCACATTCTCCTGCCTTCTCCCCATTACACCTGATCCCCTTATTAATCAAAAACCTATTTTTCTCTGTCTTAAAGACACTCAGTAATTTGGCCTCCATAGCCTTCTGCGGCAAAGAGTTCCACAGATTCAGCACCCTCTATTGAAGAAGTTCCCCCTCATCTCTGTTTTGAAGGGTCGTCCCTTTAGCGTCAGATTGTGTCCTCTGATCTGTCCTCAGTGCGATTATTATTATTATTATTAAAATTTAGAGTACCCAATAAATGTTTTCCAATTAAGGGGCAATTTAGCCTGGCCAATCCACCGACGCTGCACATCTTTGGGTTGTGAGGGCGAAACCCACGCAAACACAGGGAGAATGTGCAAACTCCACACAGACAGTGCCCCAGAGGTGGGATCGAACATGGGACCTTGGCACTTTTAGATGAAATGAAATGAAAATCGCTTATTGTCACAAGTAGGCTTCAAATGAAGTTAAACATAGAACATAAAACATACAGTGCAGAAGGAGGCCATTCGGCCCATCAAGTCTGCACCGACCCACTTAAACCCTGACTTCCACCCTATCCCCATAACCCAATAACCCCTCCTAACCTTTTTGGACACTAAAGGCAATTAAACATGGCCAATCGACCTAACCTGCATGTGTTTGGACTGTGGGACGAAACTGGAGCACCCGGAGGAAACTCATGCAAACACGGGGAGAACGTGCAGACTCTGCACAGACAGTGACCCAGTGGGGAATCGAACCTGGGACCCTGGCGCTGTGAAGCCACAGTGCTAGCCACTTATGCTACCATGCTGCGCACGGTACTGTGAAAAGCCCCTAGTCGCCACATTCCGGTGCCTGTTCGGCAAGGCTGGTACGGGAATTGAACCGTGCTGCTGGCCTGCCTTGGTGCTTTCAAAGCCAGCGATTTAGCCCTGTGCTAAACTAGCCCCTAGAGGCAGCAGTGCTAACCACTATGCCACTGTGCTACCCCACAATGGCTTTTAGAGACACTGTTCCGTACGGTGAGTAAAAATGGCTTCTTTCTGCCCATGGAATGTTTAACATTCTCTCCTCACATTATGGGCGAGATTCTCCCAAAACGGGAGAAATCGTAAAGCTGCCGTAAAACCCGGGCGGGTTTTACGGCAGCGCGCCCCTTCCCGACGGGGGACCGATTCTGGTCCCCGGTCGGGGCTAGCAGCCCGACGCCGTAGGCTCCGGCAAGACGGGCTTAACGAAAATCGTTAAGCCCGCTTGCCGGAGTTAGCGCCGGCTGACGCGTCATATGACGTCAGCCGCGTATGCGCAGTTTGGAAGACTCCAACCCGCGCATGCGCGGGTGACGTCATCGCGTTTTTGCGCGAAACCCGTGCATGCGCGGGCCGGGTTGCCCCTCAGCCGCCCCGCGAATGGATACTGCGGGGCGGCGGAAGGACAAGTAGTGCGCGGGCATCGGGCCCGCTGCCCGCGATCGGGTCGGGTCGGGACTTCGGCGGGGGGGGGGAGAATAGCGGGAGGGCGGCAAAAATGTCGGGAAGGCCCTCCCGCTATTCTCCCACCCGTCGTGGGGGACGGAGAATTTCGCCCTATATACTTCAAAGGGACTGCAGCTCTTGTCACTATGTTGGTGATGTACATCTGCTTCCCTTGTTTGTGCTCACTTCCAAATGTTAGTACTTTTGTTAGTACTCTTTGGGGGGGTTTAAACTAATTCAGCAGGGGCATGGGAACCTGGATTGTAGTTTTGGGGTGCGAGAGATTGAGAGTAGAGAGGTCAGGAGCACAGATTTGACTTCGCAGGAGGGCGGCAGTGTTCAGGTCGGTGGTTTGAAGTGTGTCTATTTCAATGCCAGGAGTATACGAAATAAGGTAGGGGAACTGGCAGCATGGGTTGGTACCTGGGACTTCGATGTTGTGGCCATTTCAGAGACATGGATAGAGCAGGGACAGGAATGGTTGTTGCAGGTTCCAGGGTTTAGGTGTTTTAGTAAGCTCAGAGAAGGGGGCAAAAGAGGGGGAGGTGTGGCGCTGCTAGTCAAGGACAGTATTACGGTGGCGGAAAGGGTGCAAGATGGGGACTCTTCTTCCGAGGTAGTATGGGCTGAGGTTAGAAACAGGAAAGGAGAGGTCACCCTGCTGGGAGTTTTCTATAGGCCACCTAATAGTTCTAGAGATGTAGAGGAAAGGATGGCGAAGATGATTCTGGAAAAGAGCGAAAGTAACAGGGTAGTTGTTATGGGAGACTTTAACTTTCCTAATATTGACTGGAAAAGATATAGTTCGAGTACATTGGATGGGTCGTTCTTTGTACAATGTGTGCAGGAGGGTTTTCTGACACAATATGTTGACAGGCCAACAAGAGGTGAGGCCACTTTGGATTTGGTTTTGGGTAATGAACCAGGCCAGGTGTTAGATCTGGAGGTAAGTGAACACTTTGGAGACAGTGACCACAATTCGGTGACCTTTAGATTAGTGATGGAAAGGGATAAGTATACCCCGCAGGGCAAGAGTTATAGCTGGGGGAAGGGCAATTATGATGCCATTAGACATGACTTAGGATGTGTAGGTTGGAGAAGTAGGCTGCAAGGGTTGGGCACACTGGATATGTGGAGCTTGTTCAAGGAACAGCTATTGCGTGTTCTTGATCAGTACGTACCAGTCAGACAGGGAGGAAAGGGTAGAGCGAGGGAACCGTGGTTTACCAAAGAAGTGGAATCTCTTGTTAAGAGGAAAAAGGAGGCCTATGTGAAGATGAGGCGTGAAGTTTCAGTTGGGGCGCTTGATAGTTACAGGGAAGCGAGGAAGGATCTAAAGAGAGAGCTAAGACGAGCAAGGAGGGGACATGAGAAGTCTTTGGCAGGTAGGATCAAGGAAAACCCAAAAGCTTTCTATAGGTATGTCAGGAATAAAAGAATGACTAGGATAAGAGTAGGGCCAATCAAGGACAGTGGTGGGAAGTTGTGTGTGGAGGCTGAGGAGATAAGCGAGATACTAAATGAATACTTTTTGTCAGTATTCACTCAGGAAAAAGATAATATTGTGGAGGAGAATGCTGAGACCCAGGCTATTAGAATAGATGGCATTGAGGTGAGTAGGGAAGAAGTGTTGGCAATTCTGGACAAGGTGAAAATAGATAAGTCCCCGGGGCCTGATGGGATTTATCCTAGGATTCTCTGGGAAGCCAGGGAAGAGATTGCTGAGCCTTTGGCTTTGATTTTTAGGTCATCATTGGCTACAGGAATAGTGCCAGAGGACTGGAGGATAGCAAATGTGGTCCCTTTGTTCAAGAAGGGGAGTAGAGATAACCCCGGTAACTATAGGCCGGTGAGCCTAACATCTGTGGTGGGTAAAGTCTTGGAGAGGATTATAAAAGATACGATTTATAATCATCTAGATAGGAATAATATGATTAGGGATAGTCAGCATGGTTTTATGAAGGGTAGGTCATGCCTCACAAACCTTATCGAGTTCTTTGAGAAGGTGACTGAACAGGTGGACGAGGGTAAAGCAGTTGATGTGGTGTATATGGATTTCAGTAAAGCGTTTGATAAGGTTCCCCACGGTCGGCTATTGCAGAAAATACGGAGGCTGGGGATTGAGGGTGATTTAGAGATGTGGATCAGAAATTGGCTAGTTGAAAGAAGACAGAGAGTGGTAGTTGATGGGAAATGTTCAGAATGGAGTTCAGTTACGAGTGGCGTACCACAAGGATCTGTTCTGGGGCCGTTGCTGTGTGTCATTTTTATAAATGACCTAGAGGAGGGAGCAGAAGGATGGGTAAGTAAATTTGCAGACGACACTAAAGTCGGTGGAGTTGTAGACAGTGTGGAAGGATGTTGCAGGTTACAGAGGGACATTGATAAGCTGCAGAGCTGGGCTGAGAGGTGGCAAATGGAGTTTAATGTGGAGAAGTGTGAGGTGATTCACTTTGGAAAGAATAACAGGAATGCGGAATATTTGGGTAATGGTAAAATTCTTGGTAGTGTGGATGAGCAGAGGGATCTCGGTGTCCATGTACATAGATCCCTGAAAGTTGCCACCCAGGTTGATAGGGTTGTGAAGAAGGCCTATGGTGTGATGGCCTTTATTGGTAGAGGGATTGAGTTCCGGAGCCATGAGGTCATGTTGCAGTTGTACAAAACTCTAGTACGGCCGCATTTGGAGTATTGCGTACAGTTCTGGTCGCCTCATTATAGGAAGGACGTGGAAGCTTTGGAACGGGTGCAGAGGAGATTTACCAGGATGTTGCCTGGTATGGAGGGAAAATCTTATGAGGAAAGGCTGATGGACTTGAGGTTGTTTTCGTTAGGGAGAAGAAGGTTAAGAGGTGACTTAATAGAGGCATACAAAATGATCAGAGGGTTAGATAGGGTGGACAGCGAGAGCCTTCTCCCGCGGATGGAGGTGGCTATCACGAGGGGACATAGCCTTAAATTGAGGGGTAATAGATATAGGACAGAGGTCAGAGGTGGGTTTTTTACGCAAAGAGTGGTGAGGCCGTGGAATGCCCTACCTGCAACAGTAGTGAACTCGCCAACATTGAGGGCATTTAAAAGTTTATTGGATAAACATATGGATGATAAGGGCATAGTGTAGGTTAGATGGCCTTTAGTTTTTTTCCATGTCGGTGCAACATTGAGGGCCGAAGGGCCTGTACTGCGCTGTATCGTTCTATGTTCTATGTTCTAAATCTCTGCAAATTAAGTAACATTCTTGCAGAGACTTTGGAGGAGGTAGAAGCATTTTGAGAAAGGTGTTTTCGAGTGGCTTGTGGTCAAACTCTACCAAACTCTTCCATCACTTACTCCCTCACAAATAAGTACTGATTAAGATGTTCACAAGCCAGACACTCTTTCTCAATCTGTGGGTAGCATTACTCAGTTTATGTTAACACTCTAGATGAAGCAACTGCTTGTACTTGCTGCAGTAAAGTTGCTCCAAGACCCATCTTGCTGACGTCACACTGCAAGGTGACTTCATCGTTGATGTCACCTTGCAGTGCAGAGTCCACACTCTTGAAGACTAATTGGACAAGAACTTTGCTAGGTGGTTCACAAATCCAACAATTTGTTGCACAGCTTTCACATCTGTTGGTTGCTGCACCTCTGCGTACAGCTCCCACCTTATCAGAATTAAGGAGAAGTAATTTCCCTGTTAGGACATGGCCTATGTGCTTGCTTGACTACAGTCATCTTTGGTTGCAGTTTTTTCTTGTTCAGCTTCAGGTTCATCTGGTGAGCTCTCTCTAGCAGTCTCACTAGATTCTGATCATGATCCGCGATGGATTCTTCCATCCTAACTCCACATGTATAGGCCAGCAGATCATCCATGATCACTTCCACTTCTGGAAGATCATTGGCTATTTCCTGCCAGTTGTGTTAACACTCTTCTGGAGCAGTATAAATGTCAAACAGCATACGCAGCCATATGTACCTCCCAAATGGTATCCAGAACATAGTAAGAAAACTGTTGCTTTCATCCAACCTCACTTGCCAGTATCCATCCTTCACATCTAGGATAGTTTGCACCTTTGCCTTGGTAAGATTGTGGCAATATTTTTTTCAATGGTTGTTGGCTTTTTTGAGGCCCTTCAGATCTATGTCCACTCTCAGTTTTCCGTTTTTTTCACTCCTGCCATGCTGCTAATCCAGTCTGTCAGAGTTGTCATTTTCTTGTTTACTCCCATCTTTTCAAGTTCCTCTATCTTGTCTTTCAGGTTGGACTTGAGGACAACTGGAAATCTCCACAGGAGATGCTGAGTCAGTCATTCTCTCACCTAGTTCAAGATGACATTCGCCAGGAAGACATCCAATGTCTGTGAAAACATCTTTGTAATTTATTAGGATCTGTTTGGCAGTCAATGACTTGGTGCCATGCAAAACACTGCAATCCTGTTCTGGTAAAAGGAGTGTCGCCAATCCAAGCTTTTGTTTGATTGAGACGAGGGGATTTAGTTTAGTGTCCATTATCTGGAACTGTAGGGTGCAATCTTCCGACAATGCTGCACCAGAAAAGCATCTGGCCATGATGCAGTGTGGTCAGTGTAAGCCGGGAGACCCCGCCCCTGGGATCCACCTGGCTTGCAATGCCTCTCGCAATTCAACGCAATCTCGCAAGACGTTACAAGGAAAATCCCGCCACAATGGGTGGGACCAGGTTTTGGAAAATCTGCATATTAGAGTGAGGCAGTAAGCCTTACTCTATTGTACAGATTCCCAAGGTGCCTGAGGCTTTGGGATTCAATCACTTCGCCTCAGGGGCCTTGGGCAAACGCTGTTTGGTACTGGCCCCCACAAATGAGGACCAGACAGAACGGTACTCCTGGGGGTCTCCAAGGGGATCGGAGGGTCTCAGCTGCATGCCCATTGGGCAGGGTGGTGCCCTGGCATTTATGTGAGTGATTGGCTGGGGTTGCCCACTGTGGGTGTTGGGGGTGTGGTAGGGCGGTGCAGGGAACCCTCCAATGTTGCCTCTGGGCTGGGTGGAGGTCAGGGTTTTATTTTGTGGGCCTCGGGGATCAGTACGCCATTTAAAAATGGAGTCCCGATCTCTTGCTACAATGGTGCGTTCCAGCGAGTGGAGCTCTCCATTGTAAAAAACAGAGGTATGTGCAGCCTCGACTGCACATTCCCCGTTCACACCCCTTCTTCAAAGCGAGTAGCATTGAATAGCCACGTGTTTCTCAGCACTGAGTGCCGAAAAACATGCAGCTAAACGCGCTCGCTAGGGGACTTTGTTCCCTTTTAGGAAAATCGCGCCCATAGATTTTCTTTCTTCCCATTACATCTGACTCTCAGAGTCCCCTTGGCATTAGTATCATTCCACCATATACTCTCAATGTTACCT
Source organism: Scyliorhinus canicula (assembly GCF_902713615.1). Lineage (NCBI taxonomy): Eukaryota > Metazoa > Chordata > Chondrichthyes > Carcharhiniformes > Scyliorhinidae > Scyliorhinus > Scyliorhinus canicula. Next base: position 169,175,053 of record NC_052152.1, read on the forward strand.
TTGACAGCTTCATTTATGGCTCAGCATTTTGATCAAATCCACGCAGGTCTGTAAGACTCAGAATGTTGCAGGTGGCACTGGTGTTAGTCTGACACTTCATATTAACTTGATACTCTCCTTCTGTAGTTAGCATTCCAGTAGTCACAAATCACTTGACGGTGCCTGGATGTGGATTGATTTGTCAGAATCATCGTATGCCATTGCTTCAGCAACCAACTTTATAGGCTTGCTTTTCTCTTTTCCAGCAAAAACATTTATATGCAAAGTGATTCTGCTACTTGCAGTTAGAACATTGCTTTCCTTGAGCTGGACACGCTTCCTTTTCTTTTGCCTGGTGTCCTGTGATGTGTTGGGTATGCTGGGTCTGTGATGACTGTGTTTACCAGAGCAGTAGAAGAGACAGGCTACCAACACTTGTAGAAGTATGAGCTGTTAAACATGCTTGCACTGTGGGTCGACACTATGTTAGGTTGACTGAAGACCTATGGCTAACCTGACTAGACTATACTGCTAGCACATGGCAGATGTTCGTGTTACTGATTAGGGGCTCTGGCTGTCTCAGAGGCTGCATCCCGAATGAGCGGGAAAACTAGTGCCCTCTGGCTTTATAGTGACCGTGCCCTGTCTGGTGATTGGCTGCTGTGTTCTGTGTGTTGATTGGTCTTTCAGTGTGCCAGTCAGTGTGTGTCTATGCACCATCATATACTTGTGTGTATATTATGACATCCTGTACAATATTTACATCCAGTTCTCTGGCATTCATCTTTCTGCTACCCCTTCTGTAAATAATTCTTCCTTTTCTCCATTGTCTTATACTCGGAAGGCCTCTCTGGGTAGTGCAAAGGCCCATCTATTCTCCCATTAAATCTCTTCAGATGATGATTAACCACTTGAAAGCTTCTGCACATGTTGATAACTTATTGAGGGTAAGTCTCTCTTCGCTCAGTAGATATTCTCTTAGGCAGGATCTCGTGGGCGCGATTCTCCCAAAACGGGAGAAATCGTAAAGCTGGCGTAAAACCCGGGCGGGTTTTACGGCAGCGCGCCCCTTCCCGACCGGGGACCGATTCTGGTCCCCGGTCGGGGCTAGCAGCCCGACGCCGTAGGCTCCGGCAAGACGGGCTTAACGAAAATCGTTAAGCCCGCTTGCCGGAGTTAGCGCCGGCTGACGCGTCATATGACGTCAGCCGCGCATGCGCAGTTTGGAAGACTCCAACCCGCGCATGCGCGGGTGACGTCATCGCGTTTTTGCGCGAAACCCGCGCATGCGTGGGCCGGGTTGCCCCTCAGCCGCCCCGCGAATGGATACTGTGGGGCGGCGGAAGGACAAGTAGTGCGCGGGCATCGGGCCCGCTGCCCGCGATCGGTGCCCACCGATCGCGGGCCCATGGCACCCTTGGCACGGCCGTGGTACTGCCGTGCCAATCGGTGCCATGGTTATAAAAAGCGAGTTTGTGACGCCGTTTTTACGAACGGCCAGACCAGGTGTGTTTGCCGTTCGTAAAAACGGCGTAAAGGGCTGGGACTTCGGCCCATCGAACAGCTGTGAATCGCTGCCGGCCGTAAAAAAACGGCGGCAACGATTTGGGTAGGGAGTTGGGCGGGGGGTGGGGGAGAATAGCGGGAGGGCGGGAAAAATGTCGGGAAGGCCCTCCCGCTATTCTCCGACCCGTCGTGGGGGTCGGAGAATTTCGCCCCCTGTTTCTTGGTCAATCCTGATCATATCGTTCTTCAGTTGCCCAAACTCAAAATCAGCTGGACATCTCAGTGACCAATAGCTTCCCCCTTTTCTCCTTCTCAGTGAAGTCTACTGAATGATGAAGAAAAAATATATTAAGTTTGCATTTCTGGTATCTGATGTGTTGGGTATGCTGGGTCTGCGAGGACTGCGTTTACCAAAGCAGTGAAAGAGACAGGCTTCCAACACTTGGAGAAGTACAACTCTATTTTATTGAACTACCAACTGTTAAACATACTTGAACTATGGGTTGACACTATGCTGAGTTGACTGGAGACCTGAGGCTAACCTGACCAGACTATCTTACTACCACATGGTGGATGTTTGTGTTGTTACTACACAGGCTCTGGCTGTCCAGAGGCTGGATCTCAAGAGAGCGGGAAAACTAGTGCCCTCTGGCTTTATAGTGGCCGTGTCCTGTCTGGTGATTGGCTGCTGTGTTCTGTGTGTTAATTGGTCATCCTGTGTGTCAATCAATGTCTGTCTGTGCACCATCATATACTTGTGTGTATAATATGACAGTATAATCTATAATTATAATTCATGCACTATGTTCTGAGGAACCGAGTTCCTAAATGTCCACTTCTTCATTAAAAATATACCGTACTCATTTCTATGGCAACCATTTTCTGCTAACTGTAGCTATCTTTTGCATCTTGTGTTCTGCTTCAGCATGTTCATTCCTGACATTACAAATGCTGCTGTTAATTATTCATCTCATCTATTGCATATATTTGAGATAGTCAACCGTTGATAATTAAAGATTTTGAGTGTATTACTCGGTGTTTATATGGCTTGAATATGGCAAACTATAACATTCGGATGGAATTTATAGCAAACTATAAAACAAAATTGTAATTTACAGTCTGCAAATATTGCAACTGTTAAAGTGGGACACAGCTGGATGACATTAGCAATCAGATTTTTCTGTATCTGAACCAGTAATAAATTGTCACTCATAAATAATCAATTACAAATATGTTCATTACTTACAGTCCTAGTTCTCCCCTGTGTCTTTTTAAAAATTATTTCCATGGTTGGTTAAACGTTTTATATATTTTTTTTCACATGAATGTTTAAAAAATTAAGGTCACACGCTTTATGAGGCTGTCCATTCACATTTTGCTTCACTGAATTAAACTTTCCAACTCATTTTACAAAATATTGCATCCTTGCCTTTGTCATTATTATTAATAGTAAATAGTTACATGATAATAATGATGGACCTTCACACTTTCTAATTAGTGTTTCTAAATCAGTGACTGACAGTTCAATTTATCATCTTCAGCTGGCATCTCAATGCTGGAATTACTTGTTAACCTGTTAAAGGTCCGTCAATTATCACCCTAATTACCATCCAGGACACCAGCCTAATTAGTTGTCCTTCATAATTGTCAGTGAACGAAACTCAGTGATGGCAATGCAGCCAGGCTCAGTCCTCTGCCTCATCCAATGTCTATGTGGTGCATTTCCAGTATGGATTGCTGCACGGTGACCTGGCACTAAGGCTGGCAGTGTTTCTGTTCCCACTGCTTCGGATGCGGTAGCAAAAGGCGCACAAAATACCCATTAATAACTAAAAATAACTGAACGGCAAACACTGATTTAATACTACATTAGGTCATGTGTTAGTTCATCGGTACACTGCTTATCCAACTTGGTTGATGAATTTAGAAGTTGACAAAGTAAAATTACAAGATTCAAAATAGGTCATTAGGTAAAAGTTGCACAATATTATTTTCATGGACGAATCAATCGTCCAGGGCATTGCACGTGATAAGTCACAAGATATGGGGAGAGATTCTCTGGCCACCCCGCGGCAGGGTTCTCAGCAGTGGGAGGAAGCCCATCATTGGCCGGTGGCAGGATATTGTGGCCGGCGCGGGTTTGCGCATGCAGCCACGGTCGGCGCGGGTCCGTGCATGTGCGCCACGGCTGTCTCCGCACTGGCCCACGGGCAACATAGCGGAGCCCTACAGGGGTCCGGCGCAGAGGAACATAGGCCCCCCCTGGAATTAGCCCGCCCACCAATTGGTTGCCCCCCGATCGCAGGCCTGGCCACCGTGGAGGGCCCCCCCGAAGTCGGCTCTCCACACCCCCCCAAGATGGCCCCTACAGCTAGAACGCCGAGGTCCCAACGGGTAGGCCATACGCAAACGACGCCAGCAGGACTCGGCGGGACTCGGCCCGTCGAATGTGCAGAACCGCCGTGTGGGCCGCTATCAACGGACCCCGACCGGCGCCGCGGCAACCACGCCGGCATGACTGGCGCCGATTCTCCAGTAACCAGAGAATCGGCGGCCCGGTGTCGGATCGACGTGGCGGGACTCGCACGCCCCCCCCCCCCCCCCCCCCCCCAGTGACTCTCCGACCTGGCGCGGGCTCGGAGAATCCCGGCATGATTTTCCTTTCACAAAACCATGCTGACTCTTTCCGGTTAATTTGAGTGTTTCTTAGTGTCCAGCTATAACCTCTTTAATGATTCTCGCACCTTCCCCACCACAGACGTCAAGCTAACTGATCTATAATTTCCTGTTTCCTGCCTCCCTCCCTTCTTAAACAGAAGGGTTTATTTGCTACTTTTTAGTCTGATGAAACCTTTCCAGAATCCAGTGAATGTTGGAAAATGAATACTACCTCATGAGCTACCTCTTTAGAAATCCTAGGATTAAGTCCTTCTGGTCCAGGGAATTGTCAGCCTGTAGGTAATACACAAGGGTGCGTATTTGATTTTTTTGTATGCAAATATGGCATGATTCAATGCATAGATTTTGTTTGGAACATTTCTAATGATTTATATTTTGTATTGTGGTCAATGATGCGTAACAGAGGGAAGGGAAGCAATGGGGCTGTTGATGAGTGGGAAATAGAGTTTTGTTTACTGATATTACACTTGATATTGCATGTATGTTGATGGCTCTGGGCTGAGGGGCCTCCAGAGTAGTTCAGTCACTGGAAATACTGTTTATGTATCGCAAAGGTCTGCCCGATCATATTTTGTGTCGCAGAATGGCTTTCACTCTATTTATGCTGCCCATGTACACATGGATTATGCACCAGAGTCATTAGCCATATCACCACAGTAGAGCCATTGTTGCTCCGATGTCACCCTCTGGCTTGTCATGACAGCTCAAATGCAGATGGCACAGTGGATAGCTACATAATTAAGGCATCATCGTGGCTACCAGGATACTGGGCATTGACTTGCATTATATATTGTGCATGGTTGCATGATTTTCCTTTCACAAAACCATGCTGACTCTTCCCGGTTAATTTGAGTCTTTCCAAGTGCCCAGCTATAACCTCTTTAATAATCCTCGCACCTTCCCCACCACAGACGTCAAGCTAACTGATCTATAATTTCCTGTTTAATAGTATAATAGTCCTCTTTGATTTCAGTATATTTCAGAATTGAAAAGCCTGTGCATGAAATCAGTGGCACCTTACATCATGAGAATCTTGCAATCTTCATGAAGCATTGTGTTTATCTCTCCTGCTTCTCTCCGGAAAGGCCTCCCTAATAAAACAGTGAACGGCAAACTAGAAGATGTTGCCAATATCACCTACAAATATTGTCTGTGCATACATGTTCACGATTACAGTCACAGGCAAGGCTGCCCTTGTCCTCCTGTGAGGCTGTAGTCATGGCTGAACGTTGCTGAGGTTCAGATAACAGAATTATTCCTGAATACCCTGATCAAATATGGCCTCCTCCTTTTTTCCTCCTTCCTCTTCTAACAGCTCTTTTCTGTCTCATCTCCGCTTTTTCCGCCTGTCATGTTTTATTTCAAGGCGGATGTAGTACTGCACCCATTTCTAGGAGCAGGTGGTTTGGCAAGAATCCTTGAAGTTGGGAGAAAGTCCTTCAGCATCTTCCACAACACTCTCTGTACCCTTTCGCAACTTTAAGTAAAGCTACAAAATCCCTTCCACTATCTCCATAAGAGCTAACAGAAATAAATGAACCTGAAAGAAAAGTAGTTTGATGATTCCTTTCAATACCACCGGTGAGAGATATTTCCTTTCATTGAACACATGTTCAGATGTGCATGGATAAGAGAGGAGTGAAGCATGGACCTCCAAGATGGCTTAGCTGACATCATATTGGCATTAACTCTTATTCTGGCATCCTTCCAGCAGACACTTCCTACACACATGCTAACGCCTACAGCAAAATGATGCTCACAGGGCTCAGACCAGAGGTGTTTCCTGGATGCCGTTTTGGAGGCAAAGCAGCATGTGTGAAAGTGGGCACTAAGTAGTTCTATTTCATGGGCACAATGTTTGAGTCACCTCCATTGGCATGACATTCCATCCATCCATCAGCTCTACTCACTTGCCACTGTTAAGTTACCCAGGCTCTCTGACATGCTTTTAACATCTGGCACAAATCAAACTGAAGCCCCTGGGCTTTAGCAGGTTTATCAAGGCTCAGGGATCCCATAAGGGTCAAAGGTTCAACATCCATGTCATAAGTTTCTGTAAATATCTGTGGAGTAATAGAGATAAATCAACAGGACTGAAATGTCAACAGATTTACAAAGTGGCAAGATATGACCGCAACCTATTTCATTTTTTGCAGAAATGAATTACTAGTAAACAAACAAATCGCAAACTTTACCACAGTGGCTGCAAGAATGGCCACCCTCTTCCTAGAACCCCAATGTCCTACTATGAGCTAAACAATGTCAATAAAATGAGAGATGTGAGCAAACGTAAATGGTTTGCTGATGAATGTGAAGTTATCCACTTCGGTAGGAAAAACACAATGGCAGAGTATTATTTTAATGGTGATAGATTGGAAAATGTTGATCTACAAAGGGACCTGGGTGTCCTGGTAAACCAATCGCTGAAAGCAAGCCTGCAGGTGCAGCAAGCAGTTAGGAAGGCAAATAGTATGCTGACCTTCATTACAGACAGATATGAGTACAGAGCAAGGATGTCTTCCTACAGCTCTACAGGGCCTCGGTGAGACCACACCTGGAGTACTGTATGCAGCTTTGCTCTCCTTACTGAAGAAAGGATAATTTCCCATGCAGGTAGTGCAGCAAAGGTGCACCAGACTGATTCCTGGGATGGCAGGACTGTCGTATGAGGCGGGATTGGATCGGCTAGGCCTGTATTTACTGAAAGTTAAAGGAATAAGAGGGTATCTCATTGAAACATATAGCATTTTGACACGGCTAGACAGACTGGACACAGGGATCAAATGATGTTCTCCTCTGACTGGGGGTTGGGGGGGAGTGGGGGGGGGGGGGAGTGTGTCTAGAACAAGGGGTCACATTCTCACGATGCGGGGTAGGCCATCTTGGACTGCAATGAAAAGAATGTTCTTCACTCAGAGAGTGGTGAACCAGAAGGTCAAATCACTGAATATATTTAAGAAGGAAATGGATTACATTCTAAGCACTCAGGTGTCAAGGGGTATGGGGGAGAGAGTGGAAGTATGGCATTGAGATAAAGGTCAGCCATGATCTTATTGAATGGTGGAGAATGTTCAAGGTGCCAAATTGTGTAATTCCCACTCACTGTATGTGCGCTACCCCACCTTACTATCCAAGATATTCAAAACTTCTGCTTAAATCACTTCACTCAATCATCAGATTAAATATTGATACCTTTTGCAGCTCGAAACCCATCTACTTAAGAAACAGCACTGCGTAAAATTTTTAATTGGGCCTAAATATCAAGTGGAATGCTAATCAAAAAGGAGACTCATTTGCATGCTGAATAGAATATTTTACAATAAAAATCTGTAGCCAGCAGAGGACAAATGTTATCCATCCAGAGGGTACAGTTAATTTAAATTGAAACAATCTACCTCAAGATTTGATTGGTCTCTCTATACATTCCCTATGTTCCATTGACATCATCTGATCCCTTGATATCTAACTGCTTGGTAGCAAAGATAATTGTTTCAATTTTTTATGAAGAAAGATAAATGTAATCCTGGTCGTTGTGCTTTTGATGCTCTCAAAAAGAAGAGGGATTTTCGAACATGGGAGAGAAAACTTTGCAGGAAAATATAATGATATATATTTTTTTTAAAAACAAGAGCAAGGATCCTGACGGAGGTCTTTGTGTTTTCATTCATTTCTACACCACTGACTTTGTGTACCCAAGAGATACAAGATGAAGTAAGGTCGCATTTCCTGATAGTGACAGTCACGGATAAATTGATTCTGGCATTTGTGGACAAAAGCACTCTCAAAAGCTGCTTTTAACATTGCTGCGTTAGCTCACTGAAAGCTGACCTAATAATGTTTACATCAGTCCATGTAGTTGCAGCTGAGAAAATTTGCCTCGAAGATGCTGTCACCTCAATTGAAAAGCAAAACCCATGGACAACACTGATGAGAATGTTTAAATTTTAATGATCCTCATTGTTTTGGTATTTTAAATAGTTGGCATATGAGACAGTGGCTGAATTTTTCAGATCCCTGGAAGTAGGCTGGGACGGTCGTAAAATCAGATGAACGGTGGGGGGGTTTGGGTGGGAGCCATATCCTTCACCTTTCCATCTCTACTGATACCTTACCAGCAGCTCTATAGTCACTAGTGGCCCTTCAAAGGCCAGTTAAATACCCCTAAAGGCCTCTTCCCACCACCAGTAGTACATTCTGGTGACATCCCTGTAGGCTCAGGGGACTACCCTCCTGATTGGGTACCCTGTGCCCCATGGAGGTTCCCCACAGCAGAAAGTGCCACTCCTACTATAAGACCAGCCCCCTGCCCTAATGATCGACCCACCCTGATTGGCACCAGTGAGCAGGGATGGCAGGGAGATCCTACCTCATGAAGATGGATGGCAGGGAGATCCTACCTCATGAAGATGGAAGCCACGACCTCAGGCAACTATTTGTCTGAACCATGTAAAAGTGCTGCACGGCCAGTGGCACAACCCAACTCGCAGGCAAGTGGGCGGGGCTAGCACCTCAGTGTTAAACCTGGGCCAGTAATTTTGAGTTATTCTGCCAAAAGTTCACTGAATAGTTTGATCAAAGTGGCTTCATTTCCACCATTTGTTTGCTAAAGCGTAACATTTTAAATGTTAAAAATTGCTAACAATTTACTGTCTGTGGGTTTGAGATTCCATTGGTTACATTTTGTCCTTTCTTGGCCTGGCGAGTTTGTTTAAGCATTTCATTCACTGTTTTTGCCTTCCAGGCAGGGATGACTGATGGGTGGAAGGGGTCTCTGCATTGGGAAGTGGGTTTTCTGATATGGGGGCATCTCTGTTATGGGGGAGATTCTCTGTTAGGGGGTATCTCTGTTATTCGGCTGGTCACTGTTATGGGGGGGGGGGGGTTCCCTGTTATGGGGGGTCTCTGTTATTGGGGGCTTATCTGTTAGGGGGGCATCTCTGTTATTGGGGCGTTCACTGTTATGGGGATTTCCTTGTTATGGGGGGGTTCTCGGTTATGGGGGGTTCCCTGTTGTGGGGGGGGTTGTCTGATAAGGGACTCTGGTGGAAGTCTTTGATGGGGAGTCATGGGGGGAGGCTAACACTCATGTGCGCATTCTGTAGGGCGGTGGGGGTGACCCAGTACTTCATGTGGTGAGGGGGACAGGATTTCACTATTGTCGGGGTTGGGGGAGGAGGATATTCATTGTGGGACTGAGGGGGGGGGGGGGGGGGGGCAGCTGTCAGACCTCAGTATTGGGCAGCCTACTCAAAATGGCAGTTATAGCGAGATTCGCTACGGAATCCCTTGCGATCCCTGACATGCGTAAATTTGCATGGCAAGGGATACTGAATGGCTTCTGGGTGCCCTCCCAGCACCAGAGTGAAACAGAAGCAATTCAGCTCTGGCAGGAGAACATAGGGCAGATATTGTAATCAGCGATTGGGCAGAGAATTCCTCCCGGTGCCCAGACCGTTGGAACACCCTCCGCCCCTGATGGTCCAAGTTCCCAACTGTATGTTTGTCGTGTGGTCTGAGCGGTCGGGAACCCGGCATGGCGGCCGCGGGCAGTGTCCAGTGCCGCCAGAGTTGGCCGGGAGCTGTGCAGCTGGCCGGGCGGGGCTTCCGCGAGGACTGGGGGGAATGGTGGGGGGGTGGACAAGGGGTGGCCAGGGGTTGTCCTGTGGGGCAATATTTGGCAGGTCGTGTTCGCGCACGGCCAGCACCATGTTGTACGGTGCGACTGTTGCAGGTCATCGCTGTATGCATGCGCGGTCACGGACCCGGCCATTTTTGGTGCAGGAGCCGGGAGTTTTACCCAGCGTCGCTCTAGCCCCTCACCGGTCCCAGAAGTGGTGAGGGTTCGGCGCTGATTTTGGAGTTGGAAAACTGCACAGTTCCCAAGCTGGCAGCGGCATTGAGCCACAGAATCGGAGATCCAGCCCATTGTCTGCCGAACGGAAAGTCCTGCCTCAGTGTCTTCAAATGGGTATTCTGCCCGTAGACCTAAGGGACACCAGGGCCAGACTAGCCACATACAGGGTAGAACCTTTGAAGATTATGGGAGCCACCAAGACCCCAGTAGCTTTTAGACAGCAGTTGACAGGATTCCCACTCATAGTCGTGCGAGGATCAGGACCTAGTCTCATGAGCATGGATTGACATCGGAAGATCCAACTCAATTGCCTAGAAGTCATTTAATTAGGGATCGGTGGATTGTATGAGGTTATTAAAAAAATACCCAAAGTATTCCAAAAGGGCCTTGGTGAAATAAAAGGAGCGAGGGCCATGATCTATGTGGATCCTGACACCTTACCAAAATATTTCAGGTCTCGGCCATTGCCATACTCTTTGTTTGTGAAGGTAGAGATGGAAATCGAGTGGTTAGCCCTCAGGATTATACGGCCAGTACAGTTCACAGAGAGGTCTGTGCCAACGGTCATAGTAGGCAAATGGAGGTACATAACTTGGAATGGAGGGCATGGGCAAACCTTTTGAACTTACCTTTCAACAGGTTCCCTCACCCAATCTTTGGTTTATGACACCTCCAAGGGACAGGAACCAAGAGTTGTAGAAAAGCTGGCTTCATACTGTGAAATTTGAGAGGGCCTAGGCGATGCCTATTTCCACATTAGAGCCGACCAGGGAGTGCAGAGTGTGATATTGCGATCTGCACCAGCCTGCGGTCCTGTCCTGCACTTGTGAACAGTAGGAGCACCTGGAATGGGGCCATGAATCCCGGAATTGGGCCCCTGCCACCATTTTTAAATGTCTGTGAACTCTCACTTGTGTGACTCCACACAAATTCAGTCCATTGACTCCCATTTAATGAATCATAGAAATAGTGCAGCATGGAAGGACCCCATTAAGTTGGATATTTCGAAGAGTACTTCCAGTTAATCCCACTCTCCCACTCTTTTGCCATATCCTTACATTTTTTTTCTCCTTCAAGTATTTATCCAATTTCCTTTGCGAGGCCACTATTGAATCCATATCTACTACCCTAGCCTTCCAAATCACAACCATTCATTGTGTAAAAGGGTATTTCCTCACATTGCCTCTTGTTCTTTTGCCATTCACTTATCGTCAGGTTATTGAACCTTCAACCATTTGAACAGTTTGTGTTTATTTACTCTGCCTAAACTCATTACAATTTTAAACACTTCTGTCAAACCTTTGCTTCCCTGGAATCAATATAATAATTGGCGATATAGATGTTATTGGGGGAAACTGACATATCTATAGGAGGTGTTGATGGGATCTGACACATATATCAGTCCAGTAATGAAAATTGACATTCACACAGTATCCTGCAATGGAAACTGGTAGCTAAATAGGAGCTTATAATGAAAACCTACATGAGGACCAGTATTGTCAATGGAAATCTATGCAAGGGCTAGAGATGGAAACTGATACCTGTGTGGAATCTAGGGTACAGAATTTGCATCTACATTGCAGCTAATAAAGAAACTAACGCACAGGTCCAGTAAAACAAATTGATATCATAGAGTTTACAATGCAGAAGGAAGTCGTTCGGCCCATCGAGTCTGCACTGGCCCTTGGAAAGAGCACCCTACTTCAACCCAAGCCTCCACTCTATCCCACAAGCCAATAATCCCACCTAACCTTTTGGACACTAAGGGCAATTTAGCATGGCCAATCCACCTAACCTGCACATCTTTTGACTGTGGGAAGAAACCGGAGCACCCGGGGGAAACCCACACAGACACGAGGGGAAGATGCAAACTCCACACAGACAGTCGCCCGAGGCTGGAATTGAATCCGGACCCTGGCGTTGTGAGGAAGCAGTGCTAACCACTGTGCCACCCTGTCACCCATATGGATTCATCTATGGATGAATCACAATTGAAAAATAGTAATGGAATATGGAGGGAATATTGATGCTAATTAATTTCATTTCAAAGTATGGCAGGCAGATGTGTTGAGCAAATATGGTTTACCTCAAGATTTGGAATAACCAGGCACTTCCAAAAGGTCAGGAGGTGAATTGTACGGTGATCCTAAATCGTAAGTGCTCCATCTTTATTCTTCACCATCATTTCTGCATGTACAGGATTCAATCTAGATAGATATTCTGTTCATATAACTTGGCTAAATTCAAGACATAGTCAGAAATTTAATTGAATAATGGTGCTATTATTAGAATTGAAGCTCAACAGAGAGTAGTGGAGGTGCAAATCCTGAAATAATTTTTTTAAATCTACATTGTTGAGATTTTAGGCTCTTGCACAATGAAATGTGCTGAATACCCTTCATCATTTGTAATTATCTCGTGACCAAGCCTCTTCTAATTATTACCCCATTGCCCCTCATTGTTATTTTTGGAAGAAGGACGTCATATAATATAATGCAGCTGACCTGCAACAAAGATTTTGGGCAGCATTCTCCATTGCCTGACAGCGATATCATAATCGCTGATTGGGCGAAGAATCCCTTCCGATGCCCAAATCGTGGGCGGTGCCGATTTGACACCGGTTTTCGAGACTCCGCAATCCAAAATGGCGTCAACATGTTGTGCGCCACACGCTGTTGAAGCGGCGTTGGCGCGCCATCGGAAGGCTCTTCAGCGATGCTCCAACCCCGATGGACCAAGTTCCCGACCGCGCGGACGGTGTCCAAAGCCGCCACCACACACGATCGGGAGCCATGCCGCTGGCCGTGGGTCGTCGCCATGCGCATGTGTGGCCACGAACCTGCCGATTCTCTGGCTGTTTTTGGCACAAGAGCCGTGAGTTTAACCTAGCACCGTTGCTAGCACATCACCGGTCCCAGAATCGGTGAGGGTTTGGCGCCGATTTTGGCGTCGTAAAACGCCTAGGAATTCAGCTAAGTGTCGGCTGAAACGGAGAATCCAGCCCAAAAATTCTGCCTGATTTTTCATTCTACCTTTGACTAATACTACAAATATTTGCATTCACCGTACAAATTACCTAAGTAAAAGCGAATCAATGCAAATGTGTTCACATTATATATTATCATAATTGCACACAATCCTACAACATCTATGATGAAAACAGACAGGATTCTCCATTTCTGAGGCCAAGGTAGAACTCGTGAACTTTCACCGCAGCAAAACTGTCAGCGAACATGGATCGATTCAGCAACTGTGGAGGGTTTAGCACTGGCGGCACGTGGAACACAATCAATTCTGATGAAAAATTGTGCGGGATTCGCCAGGTCCGTGATTGACACTCATGAGGCTGACAAGCTGCAGCCGCATATACAATCCCCACACACACTCATCCCAGTCAACAAGATACCACTGGTTGTGCTGGAGCACACCCATACAGCTGATGGGTTGGCTGGGGCCAGAACGCACCTAGGGGGGTGGCCCGGGGGGGGACATCTATACCACCCGTGGCCCTAAATACACAGTGGGCATCAGCAATGTGCGCAGCTGTATGGCTGCCTTGCCGGCTGTGGCAACAGTGTTTCATGCCTGTCCACCCCGACCCCACAGGCCACATCCTGTCCACCCCTGCTACTGCCCCCGGCCCCGGCTGAAGCCCCTCCGGCCAGCGGCACAATTATCAGTAAACTATGGCAATGTTAGACACTTTCCATAACCCCTCTCTCTCCCTCAGCAGCACAATGCCGGTTTCACGATTTTTAAAAGCACCAGTAAATTGCGCCATCGGGAACTCGGTCCATCGGAGGCGGTGCATCGCGGAGGACCCGGAGAATACCGGGTCGGGTCCGCTAATGACATGGAAATGGTGTTTACTGTACATGCGTTCTGGACTCCATTGACGCCGCTGTTGAATGATGGAGAATTGCAATTTGGCGTCAAATCGGCGCCCGTCGCGATTTTAACATCAGAACCTATTCTCTGCCCAATCACATTTCACGATTTCGGCATCAGCCAACAGAGAATCCCGCCCCACATCATTGTTCCATCACCAGCAACCCAGGCTTACTATAAACCAAGTTAACTGAATTAGACACTGTAAGGCAAGTGAACAGATAAAAATTCAGACACTAGCAATGAATGCTGGAACCATTTGAGGAAGGTGAGGCCAAAGCCAGCAAACCAAATGATGAGGTTCTGGAAGAGAATTGCAATGAACAGGCCCATATTGGTGGATTTCAGGGAGGCACTTGTTATGGGCCAGGATTTAGAGAACCCCAAAGTGTACCATGGAGTTCACCTGACTCACAACTTTTTATAGATTGTGGTATGGGGAGCACACGGCCCACTCTACAGGTGTGGTACAGCAGAAATGGAAAAGTATTTTTTAAAGTAAAACAATGTTTATTCTATGAACTCAAGTTAACCTTTTTGAAACATGCAGTGAACATCTTAGCAACCATCAATTCAAATACAACCCCCAAAGAATACAACACTAAGTAATCCTTAATAACTTCCCAAACAACATCCAGAAGACAAAAGTAACACCTTTTAACAGAAGCACATCAGGTTTACATTCACTACTGAAAACATTTATAATTCTGAATTCAGCAAATGATCAAGAGAAAGTATTTTCAGGGCAGAGAGCTCAACAATACACCTGCTTTGTCTGACTTCAGCTCCAACACTAAAAACAAAACTAAAACACACCCTGCAGCAAACAGCCTAAAACAAAAGTAAAAAGCTGACAGACAGCTCAGCTCCACCCACACTCTGACATCACTGATAAACACCTATTTCTTAAAGGTACATTTCTTAAACACCCATTTCTTAAAGGTACTCTCACAAGACACATTTCAGATTCAGAGAAATTGTGCATACAGTCTGTGACATAGTGAAGAGGAGGCTATGGGGAGACACTTTGAAACAAAGTCATGAAGGGATTTTTCTCCTGCGTTACAGTTCTCAAAACTTTTTGGATTGAAGCATCCCTTTTCAAAGAGATTAATAACCACATACCCCACTCCACCTGCACCCTTCTAACTTTCTAACACTATGTAATAATCATCAAAACGCAGCATGTAAATAATGTTTTAAATATATTTTTTAGGAAAGCAGATGTTTACCTATTAGTCTGATGGGCGTGTGAGGTTCTCACTGCAGAGTTTGTCAATTCCTGGCAGGTGCATGGAGAGGTCAGGAGCCCAGGAAGAGCCGAGAAGGAGAGAGAAATATCAGGAGAATAACAGAGCTTGGAGAGAGCACTTGAGCAATTACGAGGTGTGCAGGACAAGGTGGAGTAGAGCAAGATCATTGCCAGAACAGGAGCATGGGAAATGTATGGGCGGCACAGTAGCACAGTGGCTAGCACTGTTGTTTCATAGCACCAGGGCCCCAGGTTCGATTCTCGCCTTGGGTCGCTGCCTGTGTGGAGTCTGTACGTTCTCCCTGTGTCTGCGTGGGTTTCCTCCGGGTGCTCCGGTTTCCTCCCACAGGTCCTGAAAGAAGTGCTGTCAGGTAGTTTTGATGCACTAAATTCTCTCTCTATGTACGTTAGAGAGAAGAAGGTTAAGAGGTGACTTAATAGAGGCATACAAAATGATCAGAGGGTTAGATAGGGTGGACAGTGAGAGCCTTCTCCCGCGGATGGAGGTGACTAGCACGAGGGGACATAGCCTTAAATTGAGGGGTAATAGATATAGGACAGAGGTCAGAGGAAGGTTTTTTACGCAAAGAGTGGTGAGGCCGTGGAATGCCGTACCTGCAACAGTAGTGCACTCGCCAACATTGAGGGCATTTAAAAGTTTATTGGATAAGCATATGGATGATAATGGCATAGTGTAGGTTAGATGGCCTTTAGTTTTTGACTTCCCATGTCGGTGCAACATCGAGGGCCGAAGGGCCTGTACTGCATTGTATCGTTCTATGTTCTATGTACCCGAACAGGGGCTGGAATGTGACGACTCGGGGCTTTTCATGGTAACTTCATTGCAGTGTTAATGTAAGCCTACTTGTGACAATAAAGATTGTTTTTAAAAAGCACTGGGGTATCAAGGGAAAGGAAGAAACATGGGAGGATCAGAGCAAACCACTGGCTACCACTCAGTGGATTATTCTTGATGTGGAGATGCATTCCAAGCATTGTCCAGAATCTCTGACTTTGTCTATATAAATGTTTCTGGAACATACCTCTCTGTTCACCTGAGGAAGGAGCTGCGCTCCGAAAGCTCATGTTTGAAACAAACCTGTTGGACTTTAACCTGGTGTTGTAAGACTTCTTACTGGATTATTCTTGAAAAGGGAACCCTGGAAATGTGCCCTCATCACCCACCCATAAGGTTGGTCCTGAAAAGAATCACAAAAGTGTCTGGTGAATCCCAGGGGTCTGTGGACCCCAGTTGGAGAACCATTGTTTCAGATGAGGAGCTTGTAGTTAATATACTGGAGATGAGGAAAGCAATAGAAGATGACAAGGGCAGGGGTGATATGAGAATGGGATTCAAAAGAAAAGAATGATTTTTATTTGTGTATTGCCTTGCCACATCCTGAGCATGTCACAAAATGTCTCAAAATCAATTCATTACTGTTAAAGTATCTTTACAGTTAGTTATATAAACACTGCAGCCAAGTTCTGCAAAGCACGATTTGCTACAGCACATATGGTGAACAATGTATTATCAATGCGTTAATTGAAGAATGAATATTCAGAGAGTTCAGGTAGTATCAGAGGATCAATTATATCTACCTGTGCAATGCTTTCTCAATACTGCACGTAATTATCATCCTAGATTGTTCAAGTGTCAGGATGGAGTTGGAACCCACAAATTTATGATTCAGAGGGAAATGTACTACTGCTGAGTCAACATGAAATTTAATGCAAGTTCGGATGCGAGCATGGAAGCCCTGAATATTCTGTAAGGTGCCACTCACAAGACTGTAGGAGTATTGGAGAAACCAACTGAAAATGAAAAAGGCACAGATAAGGATATCAGGCGTGAAGGTAGAGACATAGGAATGCAAGGGCTCAATAATGTGAAGATGATATTTAGCTGGTCTTAGTACCGTACAAAAGGAAAAACAAGTAATGCATAGTACAAACCACAACTCCGTTCTCGCAAGGACCTGCCTAAACCACCCCTTACTCTACACTACCCTCTAGCTCCTCCCTGTCCCCCCCCCCCCCCCCACCCCCACCGCTGACGATTAATTCTCCACAAAGAAGTCAATGAATGGCTGCCACCTCTGGGCAAACCCCGATAGTGAACCTCTCAAGGCGAACTTAACCTTTTCTAGACTGAGAAAGCGCGCCATGTCCGAAAGCCATGCTTTGGTCTTCGGGGGCTTTGAGTCCCACCATGCCAACAGTATTCGTCGCCGGGCTACCAGGGAAGCAAAGGCCAAGACGTCGGCCTCCTTCTCCTCCTGGACTCCTGGGTCCTCCAACACCCAAAGATTGCCACCTCAAGACTCATTACCACCCAGTTTTCAAAACCCGGGACATGATGTCCGCGAATCACTGCCAGCACTCCCTGAGTCTAGGGCACGACCAGAACATGTGCACGTGATTCGCCGGCCCACCAGCGCATCTGGCACACTTGTCCTCCAGCCCGAAGAATGTACTAATCCGGGCCACCGCCATGTGAGCCCGGTGCACGACCTTAAACTAGCTTGCATGTTGTGGTCGTGTTTACTCTACCCAGAGCTTCTGCCCAAATACCATCCTTCATTCCCCCCCCCCCCCCCCCCCGAACTCTTCCTCCTTAAGCTTCAGGTCATCAGTCTGTGTATCCTCTGCTCCCATTAGCTCTTTGTAAATATCCAAGACTCTACCCTCACCTACCTCTCTCCTAGAAACTACCCTGTCCTGCCTCCCCTTTGGTAGGAGGCGTGGGAAGGACAGCACCAGTATGCGCACAAAATCCCGCACTTGTAAGTATCTAAAGTTATTCTCTCCCGCCAGCCCAAACTTCTCCTGCAATGCCCTGATGCTTGGAAAGCTCCCTTCCAGGAACAGATCACCCACCCTTGCAATCCCCGCCCTCTGCCACAGTCGATACCCATCATCCATGTTCCCCCAGGCAAATCGGTGATTGCCGCAGATTGGGGTCCACACCGATGCTCTCACTTCCCCAAATGCCTCCTCCACAGGCCCCAAATCTGCAGAGCCGCCACCACTATAGGGCTGGTGGAGTACCCCGCCGGTGGGAGCGCCGTAACCAGGCCTGCCAAACTGGTGCCCCTGACGAAGCAGCCTCCACCCGCTCCCAAACCGACCTTATGCCCACCATCTATTTCCTTATCATCGCTATGTTGGCCGCCCAGTAGTAGTTGCTAAAGTTCGGCAACGTCAGCCTCCCTCCCCTCTGTTCCTTTCGAGCATCACCTTCCTCACCCGCAGGGAGTTCCCCGCCCAGACAAATCCCAGGATAATTTTATTCAGCCTCTTAAAGAAGGACCTTGGAATGAAAATGGGGAGACACTGAAATACGAACAAGAATCTCGGGAGAATCGTCACCTTAACAGTCTGCACCCTCCCCACTAGTGACAGCGGGAGCGCATCCCAACTCCGAACCTCCTCCCTCACTCGTTCCACCATCGGGACGGGTTGAGCTTATGCAACCTGCCCCAGTCCCGTGCCATCTGTATCCCCAAGTATCTAAAGCTTTCTCCTACCAACCTGAATGGCAACCCCTTCAGCCTACTCTCCTGCCCCCTTGCCTGAATTACGAACAACTCGCTCTTAGCCATGTTCAATTGATATCCTGAAAACCAGCCAAATTCCCTCAGGATTTCCATGATACCGTCTATCCCCGCCATTGGGTCTGACACGTATAACAGCAGGTCATCCGCGTATAACGAGACTTTATGTTCCACTCCCTCCTGGACCAGCCCTTTCCAGTCCCTTGAAGCTCTCAGAGCAATTGCCAGCGGCTCTATGGCCAGCGCGAACAGCAGTGGGGAGAGAGGGAAACCCTGTCTTGTCCCACGGTGCAGTCTGAAGTAATCTGATGTCATCCTTTTCATCCCTACACTAGCGTCTGTGGCCTGATATAACAGCCTAACACAGTCAGTGAACCCCTCCCCGAACCCAAACCTTCCCAGCACCTCCCACAGATAGTCCCACTCGACCCGGTCAGAAGCCTTTTCCACATCCATAGCTACCACTATCTCTGCTTCCCTGCTCTCCGGGGGCATCAGGATCACATTAAGCAGCGTTCTTAGATTGGCCGCCAGTTGCCTGCCCTTTACGAACCCAGTTTGGTCCTCCGCAATTACGTCCGGTACACAGTCCTCAATTGGAGACGCCAAGATCTTGGCCAGTAACTTAGCGTCTGCGTTGATCAAGGAAATCGGCCTGTATGACCCACAAACCTCCAGGTCTTTATCCCGTTTCAGAATAAGCGAAATAGTGGCCTGCGACATCGTCGGGGGTAGAACCCCTCTGTCTCTTGCCTCGTTGAAAACTCTAACCAGCACCGGCCCCACTATCTCGGCAAACTTTTTGTAAAACTCCACCGGATACCCTTCCGGCCCCGGGGCTTTACCCGACTGCATGACCTTCAGGCCCCCAATACCTCTTCGATCCTAACCAGGGCCCCCAGTCCGTCTACCAACCCCTTACCTACTCTTGCGAAGGTCAGTCCGTCCAAAAATCACCTCATCCCCTCTGGTCCCCTGTGAGGTTCCGAAGTGTATAACTTACTATAAAAGTCCCTGAACACCTTGTTCAGCCCAGCCGGGTCCCCCACCAGATTTCCCTCCCCATCCACTATCCTTCCTATCTCGTTAGCCGCTTCTCTCTTCCTTAGTTGCTGCGCGAGCATTCTGCTGGCCTTCTCTCCATACTCATATATCGCTCCATTTGCCTTTCTAAGCTGCTCTACCACCTTACCTGTGGTCAGCGCCCCAAACTCGGCCTGCAGCCTCTGTCGTTTCCTGAGTAACTCTGGCCTCGGGGACCCCGTGTAGCTCCTGTCTGTCCGTAAAATTTCCTGAACCAGTCGGTCCGTTTCTGCCCTGTCTGTCCTGTCCCTCAGGGCCCGGATAGAGATCAGCTCCCCTCTCACCACTGCCTTCAGTGCCTCCCAGAGCACTGCTGCTGAGACTTCCCCGCTATCATTTACCTGCAGGTAATTCTGCATGCTTTTTCTGAGTCTCTCACACACCTCGTCCACAAGCAATCCAACTTCCAACCTCCATGCGGGTGCTGAAAGCTATCTTTACAAATCCGTAGGTCTACCCAGTGCGGAACGTAGTCCGATATGGTAATTGCTGAATATTCTGCCCCCACCATCCCAGCCAGCAAGTCCCTACTCATGACAAAGAAATCAATTTGGGAATACACCTTATGGACATGGGAGTAATACGAAAACTCCCTCGCCGACGGCCAGCTAAATCTCCACGGATCAGCTTCCCCCATTTGCTCCATGAACCCTCTCAGTTCCTTTGCCATCGCTGGCAACGTGCCCGTTTTTGAAGACGACTGATCCAGGCTCGGGTCCAGGACTGTGTTAAAGTCCCCACCCATAATCAATTTGTGTGAGTCCAAGTCAGGGATCTTCCCCAGCAACCTCCTGATAAAGTCCACATCGTCCCAATTAGGGACATACAGACTGACCAAGACTACTCTCACCCTTTAGAGCTTATCCTTAACCATAACAAATCTGCCGCCCCCATCCGCAACTGTGCCCTCCGCCTCAAATTAAACCCTTTTATTAATCAGGATCGCATCTCCCCTAGTCTTAGTGTCGAGCCCCGAATGAAAGACCTGACTAACCCAGCCCTTCCTTAACCTAACCTGGTCTGCCACTTTCAGGTGCGTCTCCTGCAGCATGACTACGTTCACCTTCAGAACCCGCAAATGTGCGAACACACGCACCCTCTTCACTGGCCCGTTTAGCCCTCTAACATTCCAGGTGATCAGCCTGGTTGGGGGGCACTTCGCCCCCCCCCCCCCTCTTTGCCGATCGGCCATCCCCTTTCCTCGGCCAGCCCTCCAGCCATGTGTCGCGCTTCCTCTGGCCCGCCTCCTGGCCGGCTCCGCCCATGACCTCCCCACTGTTGCCATGTCCAGTTTCCAACCTCGTCAGCAGATCAACTTCCCCCCCCCCCCCCTAGTAACAACATCCTACCACCTAACCCCTGCTCTAGTCTAACTAAGTGAACCCCCCCCCCCCAACCTGGCTTCCGTTGACTAGCCCACCCAGCTAGCCTGGTGGCTCCCAGCTTCGGTGCCAGCACGTCTCTCACCTATTGTTCCCTGGCTCCCCTCCCCCACGGCCCATCTATACCACTTCCCCAAACCAGCCCTGCTTAAGCACATACTCTATACAAGTCAAAGACATCCCCAACAATAGTGCAATTTAAACCAAACAGATAGAGATAAGAAGTACCAGGCACTCTCAGCCCTACCCCTCCACACACAGAAGATTGCAAAAAAATTCCCCCGAATCCCCCATCACAACCACACCTTTTAAACTATTTTCTTTTTCATTCTCCCCCTACCAAACCTCCAACCAAACCAGAAGCCCAAAAAGGAAACATTCAGGGAAACATCGAAAAAGAACAAGAAAAACACATCCGAACAAAATACATAAAACTAGAAAGGTTGAAAAAACGAAAAGAATGGACCGAAGCATGCAGGCATCTCTCTCAAAGCGAGAGAGAGACAAAATAGACTTAAAAGTTCTACCATGAGTCCAAGAGTCCTCAGCTCAGAGCCAGCCCTTGCTTCTTAAAAAAGTCCATCGCCTCCTCGGGTTCCTCAAAATAGTGGTGCTGGCTCTCATACGTAACCCACAGTCGCGCCAGAAAAAGCAGCCCAAATTTCACCTTGTTCTTATACAAAATCTCCTTCACCTGCCTGTAGCCTCCCTTCCTCCTGGCCACCTCAGTGTTCAGGTCTTGGTAAACACGCAGGGTGCTATTGTCCCAGGTACAGCTTTGTATGCTCTTGGCCCATTGCAGAACCCGCTCCTTGTCCAGGTACCTGTGGAACCGGACCACCATCGTCGTGCAGGGCCCCCTCGTTGTGGCTGCCTCGCCTGCACTGTGTGTGCCCTGTCCACCTCCGGCGGGCGAGGGAACGCCTCGTTCCACAGCAGCTTCTGGAACATATCTGCCACATATGCGGCAGCCTCCAGCCACTCAGCCCCCTCCGGGAGGCCAAAAATTCTTATATTCTGCCGTCGAGATCTGTTCTCCAGGTCCTCCAGCCTTTCCAGGGGCATTTTATGCTGATTCCTCAACCTCTGAATCTCCAAGTCCGCCACCGTTTAAAAGTCGGCCTGCTCCTCCACCGTCTTCTCCAGCTTCTGGAGCTTCTCAGCCTGATCATCCAGCCTTTTTTCCAATCGGTCCATCGACTTCTGGAGCGACTCCAAATGATCGCGCTTCAGAGCTAAAAAGCCCTCCTGCATGGCCTGTAGCAGCTGCTCCATTGTAGGCTGGGCAGTCGACGCCTTGCTCTGGACACCGGCCATATTGGTCTCTCTCACAGCCTCCACTGTGCCCTTGTTTGACCACTTCTTCTGCTGTTTACGGTCCCTTCCTAAGTCCATACAACTCTGTATGGGTTCACTGCCTGAGTACTATTGCTTTCCAGTTCCGTGCTCAAAAGCGCAAAAAAGTCTGGGAAAAGGTCCAAAAGTTTGACCGAAACGGGAGCCACCAAATGTGCGACCAACCCCCTCACAGTTGACACCGGAAGTCTCGAAAACCTACAGTTTTAATTCCAGTGTAACTATTTCAACATCCAGACCGAGTTTCATACAGGACACCTTGCATTCATACGGCCCCCAGTGGATCCACCACACCATCCCCACCCCTGACCCAACCCACCACTTCCCGGCCTCACCTGACCTGACCATACCCCCTGCCCGACTGTCTGAACCCCCTCTCCCATGACCCCCCCCCCCCCCCACCCTCACCTCCACCGTCCAACCCCACCCCCACTCCTGGTCTGACCCAGCCTGACCCCCCCTCCCTCAATGGCCCAAACTGACCCCCCTCCACGGCCTAATCCAACCTGACATTCTCACAGCCTGACCCAACTCCCACCCCAGATATGACCCAACCCCATCTCCTGACCCGACACAATCTGACTCCGCCCACCATCCACCAGAAGACCAATCCGATCCAATCCTTATCTGACACCACCCTCCCGTACGACCTGACCCTACCTGATCTGACCCCTCCCCCACAATATGGCCCATCACATCCTGTCCCCACCCCTCGCATTTCCCGATCCAATCTAACTCCCCCCTGCAGCCCTGCCACACCCCCACCCCAACACCCACCTTCCATCCGACCTGATCCAACCCAACCTGACCAGATACCCATGCCCCCCCCTCCATCTGACCTGACCCCACCCAACACCCCTTACTGGCTTCACCCGAACTGATTACCAATGCCCTCCTAGCCCAACTCTCCGGCCATCCAACCTGACCCCTAACTGTGCCCTAGTTACTTCTCATCGATGTAGCAATGGGCAAGTTTCACTGCTCCTGTCTCACCCAGCTTGAGTGAAGAAGGTTGGGTGAGACACGGGCTTTGCAATTTCAGCAAGGGCAAGTCCATCCATTGTGGCAAACTACGGGAGATTGCCACTCTGAGGACTTTACTGGCTGATGTCCACATTCTGCGGTAAAGAAGTTTAACAAAACAGCAGAGGCATCTCTATGCATGTTGATTCCACAGTCTTATCGTTGATATTTCCAAAATGTAACACATGGGGGGAATGGGAAACAGCCATGGATCGAACTGGCCATATAGGCAGGGGGCAGAAGTGCCTGGGACAGGTGTGAATGAAACCATAGGGATGAACCATGGCAGTAATTTGATGGAGAAGAGAACACTAGGCAATATCAAAGCTCTAAATCCTTGAGGTAGGCAATGGGGAGTAGGGCAGTCATTATTACAGTGACTCTAATGACAGAGGTCTTGTGTAAATGGCCAATGGCCAAATGGCCACACTGCAGGTCATGAAACAGGGATTGGAGCGAGAGAGAGAGAGAGGTTGAAAAAAGTAATGTTGGATCTTAAAGAAGAAAAGTGTAGAAATAGATTTATCAGTTGGAGAGGACAGAGTGTGGGATGATTACCAAACAAGTCTTTAATTATTCCCTGTTGAAATGGTTTACATGTTGAAAAGGTTGCTCTTTCTTCTTGTGTCAACAAATTCCATTCTGTTGCAAGTAAAATATTTTTGTTCTTGTTGATTCCTGCAATGATATCTTTCACAATCATATGGTGGGAACAAAATATTAGGTCCCAGAGGGCAAGATGCATTAAGTATGAAAAGATTGCGTGCGAAAAGCTGAAATTCTCATTTCAACGTGACTGCCAAGACCCAACCATCTGTAAGATAATCACAGCAAACATCACACTGGCTAAAGTTTTGTGAGACTTAAAAAGCACAGATAAAGTAGCACATTAATCTTTGACAGTCATAGGGGAAAAATATTAGAAATTGCGTAATAATTGCGAATATTGTATTTCAAATATATATACAATTTGCTGTTGGTGCTGGCATCAATGGATAGAACTTTGCAGAAAAAATATTAATAATCTGATCATTGCACTTCAGTGTTGGAGCAAATTGAAGACTGAAGAGCTCTGACTTGTCAAAGAGTCTCCCAGACTCAAAATGCCAGCTCTGTCCTCTCTCCACAGATGCTGTCAGACCTGCTGAGATTTTCCAACATTTTCTATTTTTGGTTCAGATTCCACCATCGCAGTAATTTGCTTTAATTGAAAACTGTCATGTCTGGTTGGGAATGTTTTCTTAAGAATCTTGTCCACCTGAGAGGTGATTTTAACGACCAGCAGAGATCAGCCAGGTAGATCCCACAGCTAACCTGTTGTTGACGGCACGAGGCACAAGTCATTCGGAGGTCCAAGTTTCACATCCATCCTGTTGACTCTCAGTTAGAACCATGGAGAGGATGAAGGAGCAGTCCATTCCAGAAGTGGCTCTTGTACATGCCAAAAGAAGCATTATTTTCATAAAGGGCCCAAAAAGAAGCATTTCTTGTTTCATCCTTTGGGTTATGTTTCCATAGGTACTGCCAGCTAGTACCTCAACTGCACGGTTAGTCTTTATATATGGATCTTAACAATAGGTGCTGACAATTTTAGCTGATTATGGAGAAATCAGAACTGCCATTATCCTGTTGGCCCAATAGGAATGATTCCCTCTGGCCACTATGCTGTAGTATCATGAACAGATGAATTAAAATTTTCCCTGGTTGGCATTTTGACAGAAATTCCAAACACATTAAAAGTTCTTAACAATGTCTATAGCTGCATACTTGCTGCTGATGCAACCTGAAAGCTTTAGGGGTGGAAAAACTGGTCAATTTTTCCTCTCCTTGGTCTATAAACACTGAGGCTGAGTTGAATTTCATAACGGGCTAGGGATTAAAGCTGGGACTCTTCAAGTCTGCATGGTTCTGCATCACGCCATTCTAACCCTTCCTCACCCCCACCCCCCCAACTTAGCCTTTTAGTTCCATCTGGCTCACGGCCATTATATACAGTGCATTTAATCACTGAGTGCCCAGGGATGCTGATCATTTATTTGCTGCTGCTTTTGCTTTGGTTTTGTGCTGAATTTGTGCCATACGACCCTGATGAACTGTTGCCGTGCAGCCAGTGGTAACCCCTAAAGTCAAGTTGATGGATTTATTTAGACTGGCCACCACCAAATGAGGCATTTACAGTCTTCCTGGTGGCTGGCCTCAGCTGATACAGTCAGTTTACCGTGAGCTCTTGGTTAGGAGCCAGTGGCACTAAGCATAACTCAAAACCAACATAGAAACAACTTCAGGAAAATAAATCCCTTGTCCCAGCTATTCAGAACATCCAAAATTACCATGTCCTGACTCTACGATTGCTATGACGCGGCAGAATAATATGCAAAAATATGTAAAGTGGCAGATGTCATGAGGAAAGGACTTTTAATCGACTGAGAGAAAATCATCACTGAGCACTTTCTCATATCACTCTCCACTTATATCCCCCCCCCCCCCCCCCCCCCCCCCCCCACCAACCTGGCCCTTCCCTGGAAAAGCTCCAACTTGGCTTCTATGGTAGTCACTACTGATGTATATATTGTATATGGAGGATGTTGATATAGGTGCTTTACGGTAAGGCCCTGTACTACAGGTATGGGGGTAGATCCCTGCCTTCTGGCTCCACCCAGTAGGCGGAGTGTAAATATGTGTGCTCCCCGAACAGCAGCCATTTCATCAGCTGCTGTAGGAGGCCACACATCTCAGTGTAATAAAGCCTCGATTACATTCTACTCTCGTCGTTGTGTAATTGATAGTGCATCAATTTATTACACTGCGTTTTCAGAAATGGACCTCCGCATCAAGCCGGATCACCTGCAGCTGCATCCTCAAGCAGACAATGCCAAAAAGGACTTTGAACATTGGCTAGCCTGTTTCGAAGCGCACATCGGGTCTGTGCCAGACACAATTCCAGAAGCACAGAAGCTCCAGATCCTTTACACGCGGCTGAGCTCCAACGTCTTTCCACTCATCCAGGACGGGCCAACCTACACAGAGGCCATGGCGCTACTGAAGGAAAAGTACGCTCAGCGGACTAACAAAATCTACGCCAGACACCTCTTCTCCACGTGGCGCCAACGTCCGGTGAGTCAGTGGAAGATTTCTGGCGCTCTCTTCTCATCCTAGTTCGAGACTGTGGCTGTCAGGCCGTTTGGCCACGCAACACTTGAATTTGTTGATTAAGAACACATTTGTTACGGGTGTGCTGATATGCATCACTGTAAATACACAAAGGGTTAATGTGAACACACTACACCTAGCTAGACACTAGAGGGAGCACCAGAGACGTCATAACACACAGACATTCAACCAATAGGCTAGTAAGATCGGACACGACCAATGGGCATTCACGATACACACAGAGGTGACACTACCACAGGGGACATTACACCAACCCATGTAAAAGGACACAGCACACATGATCTTCCTCTTTCCAGTGGAGATTCTCAGTGTGTACACAGGTTTGATTTGAAACACACCACACCCACCACGTGGATTGTAGCAGACTGGCTCATCAGTCTGAGTAGCTATAGCAGGATTAACAGGAGAGTCGAATCCAAGTAGGAGAATTGTTAACAGTTCAATAAATGTATTAAAGCTATCTCCAAGTCTGAACCTTCCTTTGTCAGAGTGCACATCAAGGAAGCAGCTTATGCTACATCAAGAGCATAACAAAGCATGGTACCCAGGAGTGACCTGTTTAAATCCATACAGTTACAACTCAACAAACAGTGACAAGCAGCAACAGCAGCCAGGCAAGATGATGTTCAAGATTCCGGTTCCACAGCAGCTCAGGTACCAAGGCAATCTCAGTGAAAACTGCCGTTGTTTCAGGCAGAGATTTGAGATCTACCTGGTAGCGTCCGACCTACATGGCGTGGCGGATGCAGAGAAAATAAAGCTTCTACTTACAATCGCGGGTCCAGAAGCAGCTGAAATCTTCCAGACCTTCAAATACTCAAAGTGGCAAAAGAAGGGCGACTTCCAGGCAGTCCTTGACAGATTCCAAGAATTCTGCGAAGAACATACAAGAAAAAACAGTAAAAGAGGAGCCAAAACCCACCACGAGACGAAGGTAGGCTTTCCATTGAAGAAAACGGCAGTTTTGAATTGCAGCCATCTTGGAAAAGGTGCTGCACATGCGCAGTTGCGCGAAGAGCACACAGAACGGGAAGGTCCATTTGCGCATGCGTGAGAAGCCGTGCATGCGCAATTGCGAAAAAGGCCCCAAGTAAAGGAACAGCGATATGCGCATGCGCTTCCTACGACCTACGTTACACGCTTTATGACGGCAGAGGCCCTGGACCACACCCACTTAAAGGGGAATGTCCCAAATCGCGGGAAAAAAGTTTTAATGTCGTAAAACCCGATTCTTTCACCTGGAACGACAGCACAATGCCTGAAATTCAACCAGTAGCTGAAAGTAACCTCCGCAGAACCCTGCAACAAGCAGTTAGCACTGCCCAAAGAGATGATACAGTCCTTGAAGACTATGACTCAGACCTTGAATTCTTCTTTTGATATCGCGAGCCCAATGCCAGCTCCGACACAAAATGTGATGATATGGTCACAGAAGCCAAGGACTCAGACGGAAATTTCACCTTGAGAGACAACTGCACATCTCCACACAGAAAGTGACTCCCGTGTCACAAGCCTCAACAATAGAAGCAATGCAAGACTCCAGAGCGCAGTCCTTGCATGAACAAGAAGTGAGGACAGTCTCCACAGCGAGACCAATGCACGATTCCACACAGGGAATTCTGCAGGACTCCACAGAGGGAGTGACACAAGCCTCCACAGCGAGCTCGTGGACAGACTCCACGATAGAAGCAACGCAAGACTCCAAAGCGCAGTCCTTGCATGATCAAGACCATGAGGGTCTAGCAACCTCTTCTGAGCAACCAGCAGCAGACGATGCAAGTCTGCCATGCTCAAGTGAACAACAGAAAGACTATGACAGTCTGCCATGCTCAAGTGCACAACAAGAAGACTATGACAGTCCGCCATGCTCAAGTGTACAGCAAGCAGACTATGACGGTCTACCACGCTCCAGTGAACAAGAAGACTCCGACAGTCTACCCAGCTCAAGTGAACAACAAGAAGACACTGAGGCTCTACCCACTGTATGTGCGACAAGTGATGACAGCATCCCACTTCCCATACAAGATGTGCAACGTGACAGACCTCAGCTAGAATGTACAGAGGCACTCGACAATCACAGTGAGACAACTGGTGACTCCGGTGACACCACGTTAATTCAAACCTCATCCGCTTGAGCCTCTCCACAAGCAAAGGCATTCCTGAATGTTTTGACTCCAGACATGGAGCATCAAGAAACCTCAGAAGATTCAAGTGAACCTGAAATGGCTCCGGACGCGGAGCATCAAGAAACCTCAGAGGATGCAAGTGAACCTGCAATGACACCAGAGGGGGAGCATCGACAAGCCAAAACTGACTCAGGTGAAAAAGACCAGACTCCAGACGGGGAGCATCGACAAGCCAAAGCTGATTCAAGTAAGCCGGACATGACTCCAGACGGGGAGCGCCGCGAACTCAGTGACGGCACGCTCAAGGAAACAGCAGATGCCACAAAGCATGCTGACATGAGTAACTGTGTGAAGGACTCGTATTATCCACAGAGTGTGGTCCTTGAGCGCAGCAAACACGACAACAAAACCAACCAACACAACAACATCAAAGACAATAACAAGAAGCGTACCAAAGGCAACAACGTCAACAACAAGCATGACAAAAACGACACCAATGGAACAATGACTGGCACGACATGTACAACTCTGCCCATGAGGAACACTGTTACTGCTCAGCTCAGTACAATGAGACACCATGGCAGGACGACACAGATTGCATACATCGCTACCACAAGCATTGGAAGAAAGAGTCCACATCAAACAACAAAGTGATTTGACCACTTCTTGGTTCCTTATGCACAGGGACACTGATGACGTTCACAAGGACATGCCACCATCAACATCACCAACTCACCAACCCAACAAGAAAGACACACGACCATAATAATTAATGAATTTTGGACTCATACATATGATTTG
The DNA here is from genome assembly GCF_902713615.1 of Scyliorhinus canicula. Taxonomy (NCBI): domain Eukaryota; kingdom Metazoa; phylum Chordata; class Chondrichthyes; order Carcharhiniformes; family Scyliorhinidae; genus Scyliorhinus; species Scyliorhinus canicula. Next base: position 169,204,707 of record NC_052152.1, read on the forward strand.
GACTTATTGTTTAATGATCACTGCTATTGTGATTTGTACATATCATCACTTATCTACCTAATTTGTTCAATTTTCTTTAACACTGTACAGAAAATATAAAACACGCAAAAAGGGGGGAATGTGGTGATATGCATCACTATAAATACACAAGCGGTTAATGTGAACACACTACAGCTAGCTAGACACTAGAGGGAGCAGCAGAGACATCATAACACACAGACATTCAACCAATAGGCCAGTAAGATAGGACACGACCAATGGGCATTCACGACACACACAGAGGGGACACTACCACAGGGGGCATTACCCATATAAAAGGACACAGCACACATGATCTTCCTCTTTCCAGTGGAGACTCTCAGTGTGTACACAGGGTTGACTTGAAACACATCACACCCACTATATGGATTGTAGCAGACTGGTTCATCAGTCTGAGTAGCTATAGCAGGATTAACGGGAGAGTCGAATCCAAGTAGGAGAACTGTTAACAGTTTAATAAACGCGTTAAAGCTATCTCCAAGTCTGAACCTTCCTTTGTCAGAGTCCACATCAAGGAAGCAGCTTATGGTACGTCAAGAGCATAACAAAACGGGCATAGGGTCTGACTACATCCACCAGCGCCTCTTAGAAGGGGCCACGCTCGACCCCACGGTGACCAAAAAGCTAGCGCTGTCACTTATGGTGGCATCACGCAACATTCAGGCCTATGCCCCCGACCGCGCGGCCCACCCCTCCTGTGCATCGTGGACTCCGCAGATGGCCACCCCATCGTGGACCCCATCAACGACCGCCCTCAGCCAGCCCCACGCCTGTGCCGCAGGCAGCCAACCTCGGGGGGCCCAAATGCTACTTCTGTGGGCAGTCAAAACACCCCCAACAGCGCTACCCGGCGCTAAGCGCTCTCTGCAAGGCCTGTGGCAAGAAGGGATATTTTGCTGCAGTGTGCCAGGCCCGCTCAATCACCGCTATTGTCCCGGCACCCCCACGTGCGGCCAGTGGGCGCCTCCATCTTGCTCGACTCGCAACACGTGCAGCCCGTGGGCGCCGCCATCTTGTTCCTCCCAGGACCAATGGGCGTTGCCATCTTGCCTTTCTCACGACACGTTCAGCCCCAGGGCGCCGCCATCTCTGACAACACCCGGCTGCACCTCACCACCACCTCTTTACACTCCTACACTGTATTCACTTTGTTTAGCTGCTTCTTAGACATATCATTCTGGATAATCAGAAAGCAGAAAACTTTCAAGAAGCAGTTAGATATAGCACTTGGGGCAATACTGATCAAAGGACATGGGGGAAAGGCGGGTTTACGGGATTGAGTTGGATGATCAGCCATGATCATAATGAATGGCGGAGCAGGCTCGAAGGGCCGAATGGCCTCCTTCTGCTCCTATTTTCCTTATTTCTATGAAAATCCTCCCAACTAAATATTAGAAAGACCAAACCATTTATCTTCCATTCCTGCCACAAATCTGTGCTCTCGTCACTGATTGCATCTCTTTCCATAGCTGTTGTTTAAGTCTGAACCAGACGGTTATTATTTGATATGAGATAGGCTGCCAAGCATATATATATATTTATATATACCTTCACTGAGACCACATATTTCTCAATCCATAACATTGCCCAATTCCATCCCTGCCTCAGCTCATCTGTTGCTGCAACTTTTATCCTCAAGGTTTGTCTATTCCAACACACTCCTGGGCAACCAACACAACTTCCACCCTTTATAAACTTCTGCTGCCCATGTTCTCACTTGCACCAAGTTCCATTCACCCATCATTCCTGTGCCATTATATACACATCATATCTTGCTTCCCAGTTAAGCAATGCCTTAAAATTCTCACGCTTGTTTTCATATCCCTGCATGTTGTTTCCCGCCCTATCCCAATAACTCCTTCCATCCCCGTAAGTGCTGCCCCAATTCAGGCCTGTTAGTCATCCCTCCTTTTATGGCCATGCCCTCAGCAGCCAAGGCCATGAGCTCCAGTATTTCCTCCAACACGCCTTCTTTAAGCTGGTTTGTAAAACACAATTATTTGACCAAGCTTTCAGCCATCTGCTCTAATGCCTCCTTTTTGAAGTCCAGTCTTTAATTCACCTGCAGAGTGTCTTGGGGTGTTTTACTACAGTAAGGTTCTCGTTTAAATACATGTCAATGGTCTTAATATTTGGTCTTATCTTAATATCAACAGAATAATAATTTTCTAAAAACTGTGCTGAACTACAACGTTAAATCTGCTGGAACCTGTTTGCAAATAGTAGGTAAATGTTTATCTGAGTATGTGTGTTAATTATCATCCCATCACTCAGCAAGTTATAAGCATGCCATTACCATACCTCAAATTGTGAAACCATTATTTGGTGATCATTATAGGAACAGTCAGATCAAAAGCTGAATGTTCTGCTGAAATGATGAGAGTTGAATGTTAAGAGCACTCATTGAGACTCCTCATGATTACTTCAGCAGAAGAGTTGGTGGCTTGTAAGAAAGAAAACCCTGGGAGACAAAGTTACAGAAGATATTGCAGTGATGTATGTTTTTATGCTTAGCCTGATTTGTGCAGGATATAACGATAGTTGGAGGTGGAAAAGCTGAGTGCAGTGCATTACTAAGAATATGCATCTGTAATTTGCAAATCTGCTATAAACAGTATTGTAAGAAGTCTTACAACACCAGGTTAAAGTCCAACAGGTTTGTTTCGAGTCACTAGCTTTCGGAGCACTGCTCCTTCCTCAGGTGAATGAAGAGGTGGGTTCCAGAAACACATATATAGACAAATTCAATGATGCAAGACGATACTTTGAATGCAAGTCTTTGCAGATAATTAAGTCTTTACAGGTCTAGATGCAGCGACTGGAGAGAGGGATAATCACATGTTAAAGAGGTGTGAATTGTCTCAAGCCAGGATAGTTGGTAGGATTTCGTAAACCCAGGCCAGATGTTGGCGGGTGAATGTAATGCAACATGCATCCAAGGTCCTGGTTAAGGCTGTACTCATGTGTGCAGAACTTGGCTATCAGTTTCCGCTCGGCGATTCTGCGTTGTCGTGCATCCTTAAGGCCACCTTGGAGAATGATTACCCGAAGATCAGAGGCTGAATGCCCTTGACCGCTGAAATGTTCCCTGACTGGAAGGAGATGAGCGTGTCCAAGAGTGTGTCCAAGAGTATGCACTCTACACCAGCATCCCCCATGACAACGGCATTGCTGCAACAGCCTCAGTACTCAACACCAACAACTGCCAATTTTCGGACGCAATTCTACTACTCATCCGCTTCATCCTGGATCACAACGTCTTCACCTTCGACAACAAGTTTTCATCCTGACACACGGAACAGCCATGGGGACCAAATTCGCACCTCAATGTGCCAACATCTTCATGCACAAGTTTGAACAAGACCTCCTCACCGCACAGGACCTTAAATCAACGTTATACACCAGATACATCAATGGCATTTCTTTTCTTTGGATCCACGGCGAAGAATCACTGAAACGACTATACGATGACATCAAACGTTCCAGCCCACCATCAAACTCACCTTGGTCTACTCTCCAGAATCGCTTGCGTTCTTGGACGCACTCATCTCCATCAAGGACGGTCACCTCAGCACTTTGCTTTACCGCAGGTCCACGGATAACCTCACAATGCTCCAGTTCTCCGGCTTCCTCCCTAAACATACTAAACTATCCCTAAACAAACATATTTCCCCATGGACAAGCCCTCTGTATACATAGAATCTGCTCAGATGAGGAGGAATGGAACAGACATTTACAGATGCTGAAAGGTGCCCTGGTACGAATGGGATATGGCGCTCGACTCATCGACCAACAATTCCAAAACGCCACAGCAAAAAACCGCACCAACCTCCTCAGAAGACAAACACGGGACCCAACTAACAGAATACACTTCATCGTCCAGAACTTCCCTGGAGCAGAGAAACTACGACGTCTTCTTCGCAGCCTTCAAAACGTCATCGATGAAGACGAACATCTTGCCAAGGCCATCCCCACACCCCCACTACTTGCCTTCAAACAACCGAGCAACCTCAAACAGACTATTGTTTGCAGCAAACTACCCAGCCTACAGGAGAACAGTGACCACGACACCAAACAACCCTGCCATGGCAACCTCTGCAAGACGTGCCAGGTCATTAACATGGGTACCACCATTACACGTGAGAACACCACCCACCAGGTACGCGGTACATACTCATGCAACTCAGCCAATGTTGTCTACCTCATACACTGCAGGAAAGGATGTCCCGAAGCGTGGTACATTGGCGAGACCATGCAGACCCTGCGACAATGGATGAACGAACATCATGCGACGATCACCAGGCAGGAATGTTCCATTCCAGTTGGGGAACACTTCAGCCTCTGATCTTCGGGTAAGCATTCTCCAAGGCGGCCTTCAGGACGTGCGACAACACAGAAATGCCGAGCAGAAACTGATAGCCAAGTTCTGCACACATGAGTACAGCCTTAACCGGGACTTTGAATTCATGTCGCATTACATTCACCCCCACCACCTGGCCTGGGCTTAGGAAATCCTACCAACTGTCCTGGCTTGAGAAAATTCACACCTCTTTAACCTGCGATTATCCCTCTCTCCAGTCACTCCGCCTGGACCTGTAAAGACTTAATTACCTGCAAAGACTTGCATTCAAAGTATCGTCTTTTGTCATTGACTTTGTCTGTATATGTGTTTCTGGAACCCACCTCTTCATTCACCTGAGGAAGGAGCTGCGCTCTGAAAGCTAGTGATTTGAAACAAACCTGTTGGACTTTAACCTGGTGTTGTAAGACCTCTTACTGCGCCCACCCTAGTCCAACGCTGACAACTCCACATCTTAAGCTGTTGTAATACATTTTCCGAGTTATGTCCAGAGATTATCTGCAGGTTATGTCTGTGGGAAAAATCACCTGTAAGCTGCGATGTGCTGTGGTGAATAATTATTTCTCCCTTTAGAGAGTCCCAAATGTGTTCAGAGATATGGATGCATTTTAGCCGAAAATATATCCCATTTGGAAATTGGGCCTGTGATAACCACTTTATTATTTATAATTCATGGCAGTAATTCTCCCGTCATTGGAATTCACTTTTTCCGCCTGCAGCGTACCCTCACCCACGGGTGTCCTAGAGTCTTGATGTGGCTTCAATGGGAAATCCCATTGACACAGGGTGGGAATATAGAATCCCACCATCAACCAATGGTGCGTCGATGAGAAACACCCAGCTGGAGGACCAGAAAATGCCACCCCATACCATACAATCTAACCTCTCAATTACTATTAAAAAATTAATTCAGAAAAATAGATCTGTTTTGTAAATGGAACGGCAATTTGAAACTTCTATGGGTCATAGAATATATCAGCACGTGTATGACTCAAGTAGCTGAACAATAAACTGCCCTGTCTTAATATTAGATGTAGTCCGAAACTTTTCATTTTAAATAAAAAGCATTCTTATTATTCAACATCAATAAATAAACAATCAATCATTGAGACAACTACTCCCTTTATGGAAAATAGCGCTGAGTAAAACTCTTTGAAGTGGAATAGATAGTATCCCAGAGCGAGGGTGGTCTAATAAAGCTTCAAATACAAAGTTACATGCGAGGTCAGAACAATAAATCACATTTTCCAATCATTATTAAGTTTGTAAATGAAAGCACGGTGGCCTAGTGGTTAGCACAACCGCCTCACGGCGCTGAGGTCCCAGGTTCGATCCCGGCTCTGGGTCACTGTCCGTGTGGAGTTTGCACATTCTCCCCGTGTCTGCGTGGGTTTCGCCCCCACAACCCAAAAATGTGCAGAGTAGGTGGATTGGCCACGCTAAATTGCCCCTTAATTGGAAAAAATAATTGGGTAATCTAAATTTATTTTTTAAAAGTTTGTAAATGAAGGGCAGCACGGTGGCACAGTGGTTATCATTGCTGCCCACGGCGCTGAGGACCCGAGTTCGAATCCCGGCCCTGGGTCACTGTCTGTGTGGAGTTTGTACATTCTCCCCGTGTCTGCGTGGGTTTCATCCCCACAACCCAAAGATGTGCAGGTTAGGTGGATTGGCCACGCTAAATTGCCCCTTAATTGGAAAAAATAATTGAGTACTCTAAATTTATTTTTTTTAAAGTTTGTAAATGAAATAAAGCCTCAATCTTTGAACCTGCTGTTTGTGTTTGTATTGTATATTAGCTAGGATTTAGAAAGTGTTAATATAATAGGCTGAGGAAGCCAAGCATCATCATGCGGAGAGCGACCCCAAGGCATTCAAAGTGATTCAGTAGCAGTGATAGAGGCCACATCCCAAGGCACAATGGAAAACATCCATGGGCTTGTCAGTTTGAAGTCCAAAGGATTTTCCCGAAAATTCATTTGGAGCTTGTTTGTTGGAAATGGAAAAATGAATCGGGGCATCAGGCCAAAGACTTTCCCAAGCTTCTGCTATGATATTTGCTCTTGGTCCAAGAAGCTTTTTAAAAATCGTGTAGTGTGAATATATTTTGTGCATTACTTGAATGAATAGATTAAGTAATTTAGAGTGAAACCTATTTACAATGTGTTAAAACCAGATGAGGAAGCGTGAACGGGCTCTCCTCTATACAGCTCCCTCGGCCAATCACAATAAAAGGTTTTTATTTATTTTTTTCTCCGTGGGTAACATTTTAAAATCCAAATGTCATTTTTACTATCTATGCAGAGAACAATAAGGAGCCAATCGTAAGATAATTATGAGGCACAGAAAGAGCTTCGAAAAATTAGCTACTAAAAAAAAAGACGCCTGGTCACAGGACATTGCCCGAGCACTGCCAGGGTTCTGTCTGGTCGTGACCCTCTGCCCCCTGGAGGCAGTACCTATCTGTGTGTCCCCAATGCATTCTCTTCGACAGGTCCCCATTTGTCAAAAGCTGTTATAAACCCCTCTGAGAGCAGCGAAAGTCGCTAACGACGTTAAAATGCATGGTAATTATCATGGCGGGAACCCCATTACATCATTGGCGGGCTGGGGGGGGGGGGGGGCATCAGAACGGGATATCCCGATGACGTAACAGCTGTTTGGGGACTCCCGTTGGAGTGTCTAAATAAAAGTTAAAAGAATATATGGTTAGAAGTCCTGTGAGGCAAAGATTGTTAAATGCTGTGTGCGATTAAGTTATCTAGTTCCTTGGACCATGTAGATGAAGAAGGTATTGCAATTCTTACAAGATCTCAGCTCGTTTTGTAAATATTTGCTATGCTGATGGCTGCACTTATTCCCAGAGGAAGAGAATGACTTGTCTAACCAGCTTGTTTCTCCGTTGAAGTCTTTTTCTGAAATCTCTCTGATGGCCTCCTTTGGCTTTGTAAATCTAATTTCCTAAAGCACCACCCCCCCCCCCCCACTGTGGATGTATATTCTAAAGGAATTGTATTGCCATGTCTAAGGTAATCATCGTCGTAAAACAAATCATGGCATTTTGATGTTTGACCTCAGAAACATTGATGTGGAGATGCCGGCGTTGGACTTAGGTGAGCACGGTAAGAAGTCTTACAACACCAGGTTAAAGTCCAACAGGTCTGTTTCAAACACGAGCTTTCGGAGCACTGCTCCTTCCTCAGGTGAATGGACCTGTTGGACTTTAACCATTTGTGATGTAAGACTTCTTACCGTGCTCAGAAACATTGACACATTTCAAGATAGTAGGAACCAACTGGAGATGGGGTTCTTTCATCCTCCACAGGGGGCCTTATTTGCTTTTCTAACCTTCACCTTGGAAGGTGGCCTCGCATTTTTAAAGCAGCTTTGTTGCCTCATTTCAAATTAGAGTTTCAGTGAAAAAAAATAAAGCTGCAATTTCATGACAAATGTTAGTCTGGCATGTGTGGTAAGGAAGGTCAGCAAGTTAAATAATATTTAAAAGTCAAAGGCACTGTTAGCCATTTTAGCAGCATTTTATTGGATCAAATATTTCTGAAATCAACCAGCTCCTACCCTGCCTTAAAATAGAACCTCGCAAATTAGCTCTCATGCATGATTGTATTTTTGATTTCATGCTGGGACTGTGTGTGATTTGTGTGGGAAATAATTTATCCCATAATATTGGTATTGTACTTACAATAACCAGGTCTAACCTACCTCAAATCAATGATGCCTCTGTAATATTGTGGGCGATCGGGGCGGTTTCCCCGGATTGTGCTGAAGTGAACAGTACTTCGGCCTATCACTTTTTCTGCAGTAGCAGCAAACTGTCATCTTTATTCAGTGGTTGTGCTGTTAAGAGGTCTGGGTTCAAGACCAACTCCAGAGATTTGAGCGCAGACAATGTACTCTGGCATATCTTTTGTGTTGGATGGAAGCTGACATATCCATGCTGTACTGTTGGACAAACCATTAAACTGTCTGTTCAGATAGACATCAAAGAACTTTGGCACTCTCAAGGAACAGGAAAGTTCTCCTGGTGTCGCAGTCAACATTTATGTCTCAATCAGTATTACTAAAGCAGACCATCTGGTCATTTATCTTGATCGTATTTGTGTGGAATTGTCAGTAAGCTAAATTTTCATTAATGAACAATAAAGAGTATTTATTTCAGAAATTTCCATGAGTTGTATTCACATGCTCAGGGCTAGGCTATCAAAAATGTAGAATTAGGCAGTGGGAGTTAACTCCAGAAGTGACACGCTATCTATTTACAGGAGCAATCAACACCACTGAAGCAGCAAGTGTGACATACCTGGATTAATATAGTAACATATCCCTAATCAGCTGCAGGACAATCAGATATAAAACAACATTCCTTTTGCTCTGCACAATCTCAAATGACTGACTAGCACAAGCTTCAACTCATTTGCTGAAATTAAGTCTTGTTCCAAAAGTAGACTGACCTGAGAGACATTTTAGCATCTAATTTGTCTGGGGAAAATTGCTGTGTCAATTCATGTCAAAATCTGAATTGATTGACGTTTTCCAACTAATTTAATCTGGAACATTTCAGAGGAAGCCTCATTCAAACAAATGTACTGCAACCAGAACAAACATGCGCTTACCTATCTCGGTTAGGGTTGATCATTAATTTCCTAATGTCATTCTGTAACTGCTGCCCAATATTGCAGTGCGAGAATTGACGGCTTCCATCCAGGTTAGGATCAAAGAATTGCAGTGTTTTGTCCATTCACACACAGAACAGTCCGCATCAGTTGCACACAGGCATAAAATTTGACGGGCTAAAATGGAAGCCCAGCTGTGTTGGCTTATCCTCAGAATAGTGGAGAGAAACAAGTTAAACATAAAGTAAATAAAACAAATCTTTTCAAGAAAACCAGACTTCGTGATATAAGAAATCTTTCTTCTCTTCCTATGCTATTTGAATTCATTTTCTCTGACTTCTTTTCCTTGCTGGTATTATACTGCCTGGAGGGTTCAAAAAACTGTTTCAGGGAAAGGGGCATCAGAGGTTTTAGGTGCGATTCAGCGGACTTAAATCTAAGTCTGCTTTGGGAGTGTTTGGCGGGGTATTTCTCAGTGCCTGCAGTGCCGAGAAACATCCTGCTACTCAGCGACATTTGGACGTTTTTCTTTGGCCTTGGGGAGTTTGTTCCCACCGAGGCTGCACTTAAAGTGATTTCCTGCTGGTGAACTGATCTCACCAGCACGAATGGCAGTTCGAAGCTCGGGGCACCATTTTGATCGGCAGCCCCGATCTCCCCCTCCACCCTGCCCACTTTTGGCCCCACCCACTTTTTGCATCCCCCCCTCACCCCGCAGCCTTCCCGAGGCCCCTGGAAACCCCCTCCTCCAATTGGCAAGGATGCCTGGCATCCTGACAGTATCCCGAGCACACTGCCAGTGCCAGAGTGGCACTGCTTGTGTGCCCGCATGGCACAGCCTGTGTGCCCGGTTACTACTGCCAGGATGCCAGGCCGCCAGTGCCGGGTGTCAAGAGCGTGCCAGGGTACCACCCTGCCCTGTCCCCGACCACCCCGGGGGCTCTAATAGCCTGCAAAACCCCCGGATGTACCATTACATTGGGTCCACGTATGTGGAAAATAGTACGAAATTTTGCCCGGTCGAGGTCTTACAGGTACGGCCGTTGAGTCCCAGGCACTGAGTGAATCCGGGGTCCGGGTATTTAAATGAGCCATTCGGCTGATTTAAATGTGCAGAACTGGATCTTGTCAGCAAGGTGCTGACATGCGATCATGTCCGATTTGGGTGATTCACCTGTTGCGCCCAGATGTGCATCAGATGCAATGGCATCATTGAATTGTGCCACTTATCAGAATAGTGACAATTTCCCTAATGTTTGTCAGCTTCCTTGGCTATTGTCCCTAGCCAGATTTGTTTGTCCTGTACATTTTAAAATGAGATCTATTAAATATATGCCTGATCTACTGCACATTTATTGATGTATTAGGGAGCCTCACATTGATCAGATTTAATTTTCAGGGCCATTCATTTTGCAGCATCCTGTTAACCATCAATTTAATTATTAATTAAACATTACAGTGTGAATTTGGTTTCTGGGTGATGCTATGGAAGCCTTATGTCCACCCAGAGGGTGTGTGTTGCACCATCAGCTGCTCCCAGTGCAGCCCAAAAGATAATCTATGTCTAAGAAGGCATGCTAATCAGCAGAAATGTGAGGAGCGAAAGGGATGCATAAGCTACACATTGAAGTTGCAAATCGGCAAGCCTGCAATCATCTGTAGTGTGATGCTCACAATTGCATGATTATTTGGATGCTGCTGGTGGTGAAGGAGTGGCTGCCGCACTTTCCTCCAACCATTTCATACCTCCAGCTCAGTCCGTCCTGTCTCAGCCGATTCATCTCAGCAGCACTTACACTGGAGACACAGTGGAGGCTGACAGCTGCCTTTGCAATCGGTGTGTCCTGAATCATCCTCCCGCCTCCAGCTGCTCACCATCCCTTAACTGGATAGCCATCACAGAAGTGCATTCTTAATTGGATGCCTTGTGGAAGATTTTACCAGCGGTCTTGCACCCTGAAAATGTTCCACTATGCAGAAACAAATCAAAAGTGAAAAATTCAGCCCAATATTTATAAGAGTAAATATTCCTGAAAGTAGGTTTGTTAAATTGATCACTATTAAAGGCCTGTGTAGTGATCTCTATGTGCATGTACATAAGGGGTTAATGTGTAATCAGTAGCACCAGGTGATCACTACAGGGCCGGACCAACAAGGATATAAAAGCAACTGCATTGTGCCTCTCTTTCTCTCTTTTGGGTGTACTGTGATCAGGACAGGAATAGAAGATTAGCTCAGAAAGTTAGTGCAGTTAAGCATAGTTACTGTAGTTAGATCTTGTTGACCTTATCACTAGTATCAATGTTAAAGTAAAGAACTCATGCAATTATTGTTATAGTTACTCAATAAACCTTTTGTTACTACTGGACGAGTTCGAGTCTTCTACATCGAGATTCAGAAAACCTCATCAGCAATCAAGGTTTGAGTAGCACATTTTACATTCCGTAGTATATCAAAATATACAAAGAAGTGTAATAAAAGATGAGACAGGAGTGTAATAAAAGAGCTTGTATGGATTATGCCCTCTTGGAAAGTTTTGGAGTTCGATTTTGAAAGAAAATTCCACCAGAAGTGCAACCTGACTTCAAATATAAGTATCATCCAAAATGACATTTGTCTAATGAGAAAGACAGAAAAGATAAGTTTATACCCAATGTTAGTCATCTATTTTCTCACATTGGAAATGTAAAAGCTGGATTTACACCAATTGCAGTTGGACGAGGGTAATCGAGGAGCTGAAGATGTCAAATCAGCTGCTACAGGTGATCGTTATCAATCTGAGAAGTGGCCTTAAAGTGTATCAGTTTGACACAAACTACAGATGCGCTATTGATCCTGTGTTTTCATTACACGAAAGCCCTATTAAATCAATGCACCCTGTACAATATATTTTACCCAGGGAATCATAAAGTTCTGAGGAATTGAAAAAAAATTACCACTAATGATTTTTGAAATGCTTCAATTGAGCACAACCTCTTCAATACAATGAGGTTGGGGTTTCATAAAAGCCATCAATCATGTAAGCTAACTGAGAGCCTAAGGTATATTACCGAGCTGCCAGCACTAGAGCACTACATGGTTTGTGCTCATATAAGATGGTCTGGCACAACTCTCACTGGACATTCAGCCTTCATTTTGAATTCAAAGTGAACTCCCTGCCTACACTGGACCTAACACTTAGAATCTCACTGAATAGAGAAGGATGGAATCTAATGCATCATCGGCCCTTCAAGGACTTTATGTCACAACTAAAAATAAATGCGTGAGGAACAAATTTTTATTGAGCTGCCCCAGAGGCTGCATAGGGCACGCAGCTGGAAAAAAGAGTAGATTGAGAGTACTGTTAATTTACTATAATTTCTATGATTGTATTGTAAAATGAATGTGGGTGAGGCAGGACACAGGTTGAATGGGCAATTACCAAGTAGCATAGCACTTGAACACTCTAGCCACCTGCCCCACCCTTATTTGAAAGCTGACACTGTGGACGGGAACAGATCTGAAATGGAAAAGAACACATTTGACTCTCTTAGAGGATGTCACCCTGGGCTTTGTATATAAACGCAGAAAAGAAGCAAGGCAAAGTGAAGCCACAAGCAATCTGAAGCTTCAGAATAGTATCTTAATTATCTTCTCACTCATATCCCAACAAGGAAGAGCACCTTGTAGTGCTCTGGTGCTGGCAGCTGATAACCCTGACCGATACAAGAAATCTAAGTACGACGTACGTAAAGCCATCAGGGATGCCAAAAGACAATACCGGACCAAACTAAAGTCCCAGGCCAATGGCACAAACCACAACGTCTATGGCAGGATCTCAGGTGCTGGAGCATCCCTCCCTGATAAACTGAACAAGTTGTGGGTCAGCATTGAACAATCAGCCAATACATTAGTACCACCTGCCCCAACAGCCCTAGACTCACCCATACCAACTATTACAGCCTAAGAGGAAAGAGCTGCCTTCTTGAAAGTGAACCTGCAGAAAGCAACGTGCCCCGACGGAGTACTTGGGCGAGCACTCAGATCCTTCCTGCGCAGACCGGCTGTCGAGTGTATTTTCAAACATCTTCAACACCTTACTTCTCCGCTCTGAGGTTCCCACCTCCTTCAAGAAGACCACCATAATACCAGTACTAAAGAAGAACAAGGTAACAAACTACCAACCGGTGACCCTTACATCTGTTATTATGAAATGCTTCGAGCGGCTAGTCATGAAACAGATCAAGGTCAACCTCCCAGATGGTCTCGATCCACTGCAGTTCGCCGATCACCGCAACCGGTCCACAGCAGATGCTATCTCCCTGGCCCTACATTCAACATTCGAACACCTCAACAACAAGGACACCAAAATCAGACTGCCATTCATCGACTACAGTTCCGCCTTCAACACCATTATCCCGACAAAATTAATAACCAAACTCTGCAATCTTGGACTTGACACCTCCCTGTACAGCTGGATCCTTGACTTCCTCACCAACAGACCACAATCTGTCAGGATAGGGAACAGCACCTCCTCTACAATAGTCCTCAACACCTCAGTCCCGCAAGGATGTGTACTCAGTCCTCTACTGTACCCCCTATATACACATAACTGTGTGGCAAGATTTGACTCCAATTCTATCTGTAAGTGTGTGGATGGTACGACTATGGGTCGTATCTCAAACAACAACAAGACACACTATAGAAGGGAGATAGATCACTTGGTTGCATGGTGTACCGGAAACAAACTCTCTCTCTCAATGCCGGCAAAACCAAGGAGCTGATCATCAACTTCAGGAAGCATAGTTTGACACATGCCCCTGTCTACATCAATGACTCCGAAGTGGAGATGGTCGATAGATTTAGGTTCCTGGGGGTTACCATCACCAACAGATTGTCCTGGTCCACTCAGGTTGATGGAACAGTTAAGAAAGCCCAACAACTTCTCTACTTCCTACGGAAGCTAAAGAAATTAGGCATGTCTGCATCGATTCTCACAATCTTCTACAGATGTGCCATAGAGAGCATCCTATACGGCTGCATCACTCGATATGGCTTGGCTCACGATTGCAAGAAACTGCAGAGTGTGGTGAACTGAGCCCAATGCATTACACAAGCTTGCCACCCTCCCATTGATTCTGTCAACATCTCCCATTGCCTCAGGAAGGCAGACAGCATTGTCAGAGACCCCTTGCACCAGGCTTTGCCCTCCTCCGGATGCTTCCATCAGGCAGAAGATACAGAAGTCTGAAGACCTGCACATCCAGACATGGGAACAGCTTCGTTCCCACAGTTACTAGACTCCTCAATGACACTCCCTCAGACTGATCTGTTCCCTATAAGACACTATTCACGACGCTCTATGCTGCTCTTGCTTATGTCGTATTTGCTTTGTTATTTTGCCCTTGTTCATACTGTAACTAATTACTTATTTGGGAATGTACGTGTACTTTTTTGCATTCACTGTAACTATCTATTTTCTTTTGTCTACCGTGTACGTACTGTGTATATTTCCTTGGCTGCAGAAAAATACTTTTCACCATACTTTGGTATACATGACAATAAATAATTCAAATAAATCGAATGTCCCCACGTACAAATCACGCATAATGCAAGCTGTGCTCCAAGTAATACTGAAGCCAGAATTCTAATGTTTGCTCTATTTCTGTCATGTAAAGTGGTTCAGAACAAGACAGCGACTCTCAGTGGGAGTATTTTTGACTTTGTGTTCAATCAGCAATCAATGGTAATGATAGAGATGTAAAGTGGTGATGCTGATCACCCATTTTACTCGACTGTATAAAGCTAAAGGTTCACAACCAGTACCCACATCCTAGAGGATGCAATTACTGAGTTTGAGAAGGTAATGCCACGTTAAGATTTTAAAAATGCATTTACAGGAAATGGGTGTTGCTGGCTAGGCCAACATTTATTCCCCATCCCTAATTGCACTTGAGGATGCGGTGGTGAGTTGCCTTCTTGAACCACTGCAGTGAGTATAGATGTACCCACAGTTCTGCCGGGGAGGAAGTTCCAGCATTTTATCCCAGCAACAGCGCAGAAATAGTGATATATTTCCAAGTCAGGATGGTGAGTGGCTTGGCGAGGAACTTCCAGGTGGTGATGTTCTCCTGTGTTTACTGCCCTTGTCCTTCTGGATGGGTTTGGAAATTGCTGCTGAAGGAGCTTTTGTGAGTTCCCGCAGTTAATCTTGTAGATGGTACACACGGCTGCCCCTATTCGTCGATGGTGGAGAGAGTGAATGCATGTGGAAGAGGTGCCAATCAAGCAGACTACTTTGACCTGGATGGTGCCAAGTGTCTTGAGTGTTATTGGAGCTGCACTCACCCAGGCAAGTGGTGAGTATTCCATCCCACTCCTGACTTGTGCATCGTAGATTGCGGAACGGCTTTGGGGAGTCAGGGGATGAGTTACCCACAGTAGGATTCCCAGCTTTTGATCTGTTCTTGTCGCCACAGTATTTATATGGCTCGTTCAGTTCAATTTCTGGTACATGTCAACCCCCAGGATGTTGGCAGTGGGGGATTCAGTGATGCCATTGTATGCCAAGGGGCAATGGTTGGATTTTCTCCAACCTGGAACTTGTGTGGCACAAATGTTACTTGCCATCTGTCAGCCCAAGCCTGAATATTGTTGTATTTCGACATGGACTGCTTCAGTATCTGAGGAGTCACAAATGGTGCTGAACATTGTGCAGTCATCAGCGACCATCTCCACCTGAGCTTATGATGGAAGGAAGGTAATTGATGAAGCATCTGAAGATGGTTAGGTCAAGGACACTACCCTGAGGAACTCCTGTAGTGAAGCCCTGGAGTTGAGATGATTGACCTCCAACAACCACAGCGATCTTACTTTGTGCCAAGTATGACACCAACCTGCAGGGGGTTCTCCCTTTATTCCCATTGACTCCAGCTGCGCTCGGATTCCTTGATGCTACACTCAGTCAAATGGTGCCTTATTGTCAAGGGCAGTCACTCTCACCTCACCTCTGAAGTTCAGCACTTTTGACCATGTTTGAAGCAAGGTTGTAATGATGTCAGGAGCTGAGAGACCCTGGTGGAACCCAAACTGAGGGTCAGTGAGCAGGTTATTGCTAAGCAGGTGGCATTGTCAATGAGCCCTTCCATCACTTTACTAATGATTGAGAGTACACTGACGGTGCAGTAATTATTTCTGCAAGTGAGTCTGAGTGGATATCTCAGGTGTGAGATATTGATCTCCCTCAGATTCAAAATGTCTGCCTTTACATTGAGCTGGATTCTATGTCTATCGATAGTTTGGCATTCTTTTGCAATTCATCTAATTCTACCAGAGGCCCCCAGCTCCAGACCTCATTATAGCCTTGGTCTGAGCATGTACAAGTGAGCTGAGCCCAAGGGGAGGAGAAGAGACTAACTGCCCTTGCTATCCAGGCAACATTTGAACAAGTATGGCATCATGGTGCACTGGCAAAATTGAAGTCGATGGGAAGCAGAACACCCTAAATCTCCAACACCTGTCCAGTTTCCACAAGGCACAGGGCAGGAGTGTGAAGGGAAACCCATCTGTGTCGGCTCCAACAACACTCAAGAGCTCAACAACATCCAGGGAAAAGCAATCTGCTTGATTGTCGCCCCATCCACCTAATTAAACACTCACTTCCTCCACGTCTGATGCACAGTGGCAGCAAGGTACCATATACAAGACACACTGCAGTAACTCATCAAGGCTTCTTCAACAACATATTCCAACACATGATTCCCTCCAACTTAGAAGAACAAGGATGCATGGGAACACCACCACCTGCAGCTCCCCTCCAAGCCATACCTTATCCTGACATTGAACTATATTGATATTCCTTCACTGTCGCCAGGTACAAATCTCGGACCTCCCTTGCTGACAGCATTGTGGTCATACTTACACCACATTGGCTGCAATGATTCAGACAGCAATGTACCACCACTTTCTCAAGGGTAATTATGCAAGGGCAATGAATGCTGGGCTTGCCAGCGAAGGCCACTTCTCATGAAAGAATAATAAAAAAACATATTTTTATTATTTTTCATATCTCCTGTCTGGACTAACTGGAAACTCACTGGCTTCCTAGCGAGATTTTGACTTTGTGTGACAATATACAATGGGTAATCGTGAATGGGCAGCCTTGAACCACTTCAACCATGACAATGGTATTTGGGCACTTTAATAAGTGCAAACAGCTTTGCTCTAATCCCTTTTGATCTTCACATCCCAAATTTGAGCCACAAGTTTCAAGCAATGACCATCTCCCAGACCAAAGATTCTACACAATTCCTTTGACAGTCAATGGGATTTCCATTGATTAAGCTTTCATCATCAACACCCTGGGGGAGTCACCATAAATAATGTGGCTACAAGGGCAGATCAGAGATGGAATTCTGCAACTAGCAACTCACCTCCTGACCCCCAATGTCCTTATCACCATGTACAAGGCACAAGTCAGGAGTGTGATGGAATATTACGCTACTTGCCTGGATGAGTTCGGCTCCAATAAAACTTAAGAATCTTGACATCATTTAGGACAAAGCAATCCATTTGATCAGCACCTAATCCATCACTTTAAACATGTATATCCTCCTACACCGGTACACAGTGGCAGCAGTACATATCCTCAGCAAGATACAGAGCAGCAATTTGTGAAGGCTTCTTTGGCCTGTGCCTTCCAAACATGCAACCTCTATCACCTAGAAGGACAAGGCCAACAGGGCACCACAGTAGCACAGTGGTTAGCATTGTCGCTTCACAGCTCCAGGGGGCTTTGCTTGGCCCCTTGTTCCTCACTGTAACCAATCACTGTTTGTCAATGTACCATTTGTCAATGTTCTCTATTTATTATTCTTTTCTCTACAATGTACGTACTGTGTGCGTTCCCTCGGCCACAGAAAAATACTTTTCACTGTGCTTCGGTACATGTGACAATAAATCAAATCAATCAAATTAATCAGTCAAACAGGGTCCCAGGTTCGATATCTGGCTTTAGTCACTGCCTGTGCGGAGTCTGCATGTTCTCCTCATGTCTGCGTGGGATTCCTCCGGGTACTCTGGTTTCCTCCTACAGCCCAAAGACGTGCAGGTTAGGTGGACTGTCCATGCTAAATTACCCTTAGTGTCCAAAGGGGTTGGGTGGGGTTGCTGGGTTACGGGTATAGGGCGGAGTTGTGGGCTTAAATGGGGTGCTCTTTCCAAGGGCCGGGTGCAGGCTCGATGGGCCAAATTGCCTCCTTCTGCACTGTAAATTCTATGTCTATACCTATGTCTAGGTGCATGGAAACATTACCACCTGGAAGTTCCCTCCATGTCACTCACTATTCTAACTTGGAAATATATTCCCTTTCTTCATCATGTTTGGGTCAGAAGTCTGGTATTCACAATTTATCTCTTATCATCCTGAATTGGAACTTATCAGCGTTCCTTCATTATCACTGAGTTAAAATCCTGCAAATCCTTTCCTAACAGCACTATGGGTGCTGGAAATCACATGGGCTGCAGTGATTCAAGAAAGCAGCTCACTGCCACCTTCTCAAGGGCAATTAGAGATGGGAAGTAACTGCTGACCTAGCTAGCAACAGACAGATCCTGTGAACAAGTTAAAATAAAGTGTATTTTTGGGACTTTAAAGTCACCATCTTGCATCTACCACAACCTGCCAATACATTGCGAAAATTCTCTCTTTTTAATTTATTAACTAGTTTTATCATGGAACACGTCGCTGAAAGTCATTACAGATAATAATATTCAAATAGTTTATTTGTCCATTACTCCACATTAACGTTGATGGAAATGAAGATTTCCTTGTAGATGTCCAAGACAAGATGAAAGGTGCTTCCAAGTTATGTAAACAAAACTAAATTGTAGCAATGGTGTGTTTTAGGCCTTTACAAATCCTGCATGTGAAGCAAACTAGAAGAGGTTTTTGACAAAAGAATTATGAAGAAGTAAAACCTTGTTAAGTGAATAGAAGCTTATCTGGCACTCCAGCTGTGTGTAATGATGTGAGCAGTATAAATTCCTGATCACGTGTGAGAAAAATACATTCCATTACAAACTAGAAATCATTTCAGTTTTGGACAAATTAAGCAGACAGCTACATACATTCAAGTTTACTGCCGAAAGACAACTGAATGCTTGCCAGACAATAATCACAAAAATGTCTACTAGTGCACAGAAAGCAGCAATTAAACTGGGATCGAATTCTCAACCTCAGGTCTGGAGTTCTTGAAGATGTTACACAGAATACTAGCCAAGGCAGCAAGATGTGACAGATGTGTAACTGAAGAACAGATTAGAAATCTGTGACCTGTCGACTGCTGCCTTGATACAGTGTCAAGCAGAAAATATTTAATACCCTAGTTATTAGTTTGCAAACGTGTGAGAAACAATCTTGCAATGTTTCCTCCAGAGTACAGGAGAAGCACAGGTTTTCATAAATTGCACCTTCAATTGCTCACATTTTCGCCAAGAGATGAGCTATTTGTACTGGGTCATCAGTCGTACGCTGTATGGAATGCATATTGTCACATTGAAAATAATGTGAAGCTGTGATGATTAATGGTCAGGTAATCTTTACAACGTAACAATGCTGCAACAGAAAGTCACAACAGCAAGACTTCTGTAAAGAGTGGGGCGACAGAGAGAGGTGAGACTTCAACAAAGAGCGTGGAGACAGGGAAAGGTGAGACTTCAGTCAAAAGTGCGAAAACAGGGAGAGGGGGACTTCAGTAAAGAGCAGGGAGACAGAGAGAGGAGAGACTTCAGTAAAGAGCGTGGAGACAGAGAGAGGCAAAACTTCAGTAAAGAACATGGAGACAGAGAGAGGTGGCAGTTCATTAAAGAGTGCAGAGACAGAGAGTATCAAGACTTCAGTAAAGAACACGGAGACAGGGCGAGTCAAAACTTCAGTAAAGAGCGTGGAGACAGGGAGAGGTGAGAGTTCAATAAAAAACATAGAGACAGTGAGAGGCGACAGTTCAGTAGAGAGCGCAGAGACGGAGAGAGGCGAGACTTCAATAAAGAAAGCGAAGCTAGAGAGAGGTGAGAGTTCAGTAAAGAATGTGAAGACACAGAGGCAAAAGTTCAGTAAAGAGCATGGAGACAGAGAGAGGTGAGAGCTCAATAACGAGCGTGAAGGCAGAGAGAGGCGAGGCTTCAGTAAAGAGCATGGAGACAGAGAGAGGTGAGAGTTCAGTAAAGAATGTGAAGGCACAGAGGCAAAAGTTCAGTAAAGAGCATGGAGACAGAGAGAGGTGAGAGTTCAGTAAAGAGCGTGGAGGCAGAGAGAGGCAAGGCTTCAATGAAGAGTGTGGAGACAGAGTGCAGCGAGAGTTCAGTGTAGAGCAGGGACACAGAGAGGTGAGATTTCAGTAAAGAGCATGGAGACAGAGAGAGGCGAGGGTTCAGTAAAGAGCATACAGGCAGAGAGAGGTGAGAGTTCAGTAAAGAGCATGGAGACAGAGTACAGTGAGAGTTCAGTAAAGAGCTTGGAGAGAGAGAGGTGAGAGTTCAGTAAAAAGCATACAGGCAGAGAGAGGTGAGAGTTCAGTAAAAGGCATACTGGCAGAGAGAGGCAAGAGTTCAGTAAAAAGCATACAGGCAGAGAGAGGTGAGAGTTGAGTAAAGAGAGTACAGGCAGAGGGGGCAATATTTCAGTAAAGTGCATGGAGACAGAGAGAGGCAAGGCTTCAGTAAAGAGTGTGGAGACAGAGATATGAGACTTCAGTAAAGAGCATGGAGACAGAGAGGGAAGATACTTCAGTAAAGAACGCGGAGGCAGAAGGGTGAGAGTTCAGTAAAGAGTTGGGAGACAGAGAGGCGAGACTTCAGTAAAGAGCGTGGAGATAGAGAGAAGTGAGACTTCAATAAAGAGTGTGGAGACAGAGAGGCGAGACTTCAGTAAAGAGCACTGAGAGAGGTGACACTTCAGTAAAGAGTGTGGAGACAGAGGGAGGCGAGACTTCAGTAAAGAGCACGGAGAGAGAGAGAGAGAGATGTGACTTCAGTAAAGATCGCGGAGACAGAGAGAGGCGAAACTTCAGTAAAGAGTGTGGAGACAGAGAGAAGTGAGACTTCAGTAAACATCGTGGAGACAGAGAGAGGCAAGACTTAGTAAAGAGCACGGAGAGAGAGAGAGGCGACAGTTCAGCAAAGAGTGGGGAGACAGAGAAAAGTGAGACTTCAGTAAAGAGCAAGGAGACAGAGAGAGGTGAGACGTCACTAAAGGGCGTGGAAACAGAGAGAGGTGCCCGGAACGGATCGTTCAGCAGGCCAAGCCAGTGTCGTACCGGGTTTGTGTATGGGACCAGAAGTCAAATAGCCACCTTGACCATCTCTACAGTAGGAACTCCGTATTTTGCGATGCTGTTTTAGAGGACCCAGCACAGCTCCTGGACTCCCCGAGACCGCCATCGCTGCAGGCACCGTCCCATGAGGATTTCAATCTGAGATGTAAAATGCTGAGGATTCGGACCCCAAGGTGGAGTTGCCACCATCAGATGTTGCCAGTGACGAGTCTCCTGACGACCAGCCGCCGATGGTGGTACCGCGTTAACGATCGACAAGGAAATGTTGGTCACCTGACCGCTATATGGACCTGGCCCTGCCCCAATGACACCAAGAAGCAGCCACAGGGGTAGGGCTCCTCCTCGGCACTCTCCTTTGGTAGACACATTTTTGGACTTTTGCGGGGAGGAGTGTTGTAACCCACACAAGACCCACAAGGCTGGGCCGATTAGACTCCCTGTGAGTCTCATGGAGTACGAGTTTCCACGCTGAGGTGCGGAGCTCCCTAATCAGTGGGAGACCAAACCAGAATATAAAAATCTGGCCCAAGTATAGGCTTGGCGCATGTAGAACCTTCTGGGACCAGTGTACATAGAGCTTTCATTCTACCGCAGTGTCTCTTTTGTTCCTGTGTGGCCGTTTCTGTGAACTCAACAGGCAAATGCAATGTTAGCATTCATGTCAAGAGGGCTAGAATACAAGAGCAGGATGTACTGCTGAGGCTGTATACGGGAATATTGTGAGCAGATTTGGGTCCCGCATCTAAGGAAGGATGTGCTGGCGTTGGAGAGGTCCAGAGAAAGTTCACAAGAATCACCCCCGGAATTAAACGCTTGTCATATGAGGAGAGGTTGGGGACTCTGGGTCTGTACTCAGTGAAGTTTAGAAGGAAGAGGGAAGATCTTACTGAAACTTACAGAACCCGGAGAGGCCTAGATACAGTGAACATAGAGAGGATGGTTCCACTAGGAGAAACTACAGCACGATAGCACGGTGGGTAGCACTGTTGGCTCCCAGCTCCAGGATCCCAGGTTCGATCCCTGGCTTAGGTCACTGTCTGTGTGGAGTCTGCATGTTCTCCCTGTGTCTGCCTGGGTTTCCTCCGGGTGCTCCGGTTTCCTCCCACAAGTCCTGAAAGACGTGCTGTTAGGTGAATTGGACATTCTTAATTCTCCCTCTGTGTACCCGAACAGGCTCTGTAATGTGGCTACTAGGGGCTTTTCACAGTAACTTAATTGCGGTGTTAATGTAAGCCTACTTGTGACAATAAAGATTATAAACGCTAGAACCCTAAGGCACTGCCTCAGACTGAAGGGATGATCCTTTAAAACTGAGATGAGGAGGGATTTCTTCAGCCAGAGGCTGGTCAATCTGTGGAAATCATTGCCACAGAATGTCCAGTCACTGAATGTCCTTAAGACAGAGATACATAGGTTCTTGATCATTAAGGGGATCAGGGGTTACATAGAAAATAGGAGCAGGAGAAGGTCTTTTGGCCAAGTCATTCATTGTGATCATGGCAGATCATCCAACTCAATAGCCTAATCCAGCTTTGCCCCCATATCCTTTGGTGCCCTATGTCCTCAGGACTATATCTAACTGCTTCCTGAAAACACGCAATGTTTTTGGCCTCAATTACGTCCTGTGGTAACAAATTTCACAGGCTCACCACTCTCTGAGTGAAGAAATGTCTCCTCATTTCTGTCCTAAATGGTCTACCCCGTATCCTCAGAGTGATCCCTGGTTCTGGACATCCCCACCATTGCGAACATTCTTCTTGCATCTATCCTGTCCAGTCCGGTCAGAATGTTATAGGCTTTTATGAGATGCCCTTCATTCTTCTGAAATCCAGTGAATACAATCCTAATCAATTCAATCTCTCCTCATATGTCAGTCCCGCCATCCCAATAATCATTCTGGTAAACCTTCACTGCACTGCCCCGATAGCCAGACATCCTTCCTCAGATATGGAGACCAAAACTGCGCACAACATTCCAGGTGTGGCCTCACCATGGCCCTGTATAATTGCAGCAAGACATCCCTGCTCCTGTACCCAAATCCTCTCCCAATGAAGGCCAGCATACCATTTGCCTTCTTTAACTCCTGCTGCACCTGCATGCTTACCTTCAGTGGCTGGTGTACAAGGACATCCAGGTCTCATTGCACATTCCCCTCTCCTAATTTATGGCTAATCAGATAATAGGCTGCCTTCTCATTTTTGCTACCAAAGTGGATAATCTCGCATTTATCCAAATTATATTGCATCTGCCATTCATTTGTCCACTTACTCAACTTGTCCAAATCACACTGATCTTTGCATCCTCCTCACAGCTCACGCTCCCACCCAACTTGGTGTCATCTGCAAATTTGGAGATATTACATTTTGTTCTCTCATCTAAATCAGTAATATATATTGTGAATAGCTGGGATCCTGGCACACACCCCCTCATCACTGCTTTCCAATTCGAAAGACCTGTTAATTCCGACTCTTTGTTTCCTGTCTGCCAACCAGTTTTTTACTCATTTCAGTACACTACCTCTAATCCCACGCGCTTCAATTTTTCACGCTAATCTTGTAAGTGGAACTTTGTCTGAAGCCTTCTGAAAGTCTAAATAAACCATATTCACTGGCTCTTTCTCATCAACTCTACTAATTACATCCTCAAAGAATTCCGGTAGATTTATCAAGCATGATTTCCCCTTCATAAATCCATGCTGACTCTGTCCAATCCTGCCATTGTTTTCTAAGTGCTCTGCTATAAAACCTTTGATAATGGATTCTAAAATTTTCCTACGTCAGGCTTACTGGTCTAATTCACTGTATTTTCTCCACCTCCCTTTTTAAATAGTGGAGTTACATTAGCTATCCTCCAATGTGCAGGAACTGTTCCAGAGTCTATAGAAGCCTGAAAGATGACCACCATACATCCACTATTTCTAGAGACCCATCCTAACTACTCTGGGATGTAGATTATTAGGCCCTGGGGATTTATCAACCTAAAATCCCATGAATTTTCCCAACACAATTTCTCTACTAGCATTGATGTCCTTCAGTTCCTCCCTCCCACTAAACACTGCCTCCTCAACATTTCTGGTATCTTACTTGTGTCCTCATTTGTGAACACAGAACCAAAGTATATATTTAGTTGCTCAGTCATTTCTTTGTCCTCTATTATACATTCCCCTGTTTCTGACTTTAAGGGCCCTATATTTGTCTTTACCAATCTTTTTCCCTTCAGGTACCTTTAGAAAGCTTTAGTCAGTTTTTATGTTCCCTGCAAGCTTATTCTCACACTTTATTTGCTCCTTCTTAATCAATCCCTCGGTCCTACTTTGCTGAATTCTAAACTGCTCTCAAATACCTTAAACCTGTGTTTTTCTTGGCCAATTTACATGCTTCGTCCTTGGATCGAATACTATCTCCAATTTCCCTCTAAGCCATGGATTGGCCACTTTCCCATTTTACTTTTGTATCAAACAGGAATAAAAATTGTTGCAGTTCACCAATGCGCTCCTTGAATGTTTGCCATTGCCTATCCACTGTCTTCCCTTTAAGTAACATTCCCCAATCAATCATAGCCAACTCATCACTCATATCATTATTATGTTGATGGTTCCTCTTCAACGTCAACAACTCATCAGCTACAAGATGCCATCCAAGATCACCATCACAAACATCGAAAAAAAGGGACTCCAAATCAAACAGCGAAGTGATTTTACCACTTCTTGGTTCCTGATGCACAGGGACACCGATGATGTTCACAAGGACATGCCACCATCAAATTCACCAACCCACTAAGAGAGACATTTGACCATGATGATTGATGGGTTTTGGACTCACACATATGATTTGGACTTATTGTTTCATCACTGTTCTCATGACTTTTACATACCATAACTTATCTGCCTGTTTTCTTTTCAATTTTCTTTAAGTGTACAGAAAATATGTAACATGTAAAAAAGGGGGGATATGGTGATGTGCATCACTGTAAATACACAAGGGGTTATGCAAATACATGTACACTAGCTAGACACTAGTGGGAGCACCAGAGACATGACACACAAACACTCAACCAATAGAACAGTTAGATAGGACACGACCAATGGGCATTCACGATACACACAGAGGTGACACAACCACAGGAGGGCATTACACCAACCCATATATAAAGGACACAACACACATGATCTTCCTCTTTCCAGTGGAGACACTCAGTGAGTAGAGACACAGGGTTGATTCAATATCACTCCCACCACGTGGATTGTAGCAGACTGGTTAGTTAGTCTGAGTAGCTATAGAAGGATTAACAGTAGTGGAGAACCAGAGTAGGAGAAGTGTAAATACTTTAATAAACGTGTTGAAGTTATCTCCATGTCTGAACCTCCCTTTGTCAAATGCACCATAAGGAAGCCGCTTATGCTACGCCGAGAGCATAACAAGACAGTAGGCTGCAGAAGGACTTGGACAGGCTAGGAGAGTGGGCAAAGAAGTGGCAGATGGAATACAATGTGGAAAAGTGTGAGGTTATTCACTTTGATAGGAGACATGGAGGCATAGACTATTTTCTAAATTGGGAGATGCTTATGAAATCAGAAGCACATAGGGACCTGGGAGTCTTTGTTCACAATTCTCTTAAGGTTAACGTGCAGGTTCAGTTGGCAATTAGGAATGCAAATGCAATGTTAGCATTCATGTCGAGAGGGCTATACAAGACCTGGGATGTACTTCTGAGGCAATATAAGGCTCTGGCCAGCCCCCATTTGGAGTATTATGAGCAGTTTCAGGCCCCAAATCTAAAGAAGGATATGCTGGCCTTGGGAAGGGTCCAGAGGAGGTTCGCAAGAATGATCGCTGGAATGAAGAGCTTGTCGTATGAGGAACGGTTGAGGACTCTGGATCTGTACTCATTGGAGTTTAGAAGGATGAGGGGCGATCTTATTGGAACTTACAGGATACTGTGAGGCCGGGATAGAGTAGACGTGGAGAGGATGTTTCCACTTGCTGGAAAAACTCGAAGCAGAGGACACAATCTCAGACTAAAGGAACGATCCTTTAAAACAGAGATGAGGATGATTTTTTTCAACCAGAGGGTGGTGAATCTGTGGAACCCTTTGCCGTAGAAGGCTGTGGAGGCCAAATCACTGAGTGTCTTTAAGACAGAGATAGATAGGTTTTTGATCAATTAGGGGATCAGGGGTTATGGAGAGAAGGCAGGAGAATGGGGATGAGAAAAATATCAGCCATGATTGAAAGCTGGAGCAGACTCGATGTGCCGTGGCCTAATTCTGCTCCTATGTCTTATGGTCTTATGGTCTAAGATGCCATCAGGCAGCTAGGTTTCTGTCCACCGACATTCTGTATATGTTTTATTAGCACATTTCTGCTGATGTATCTCAATAAAAATTAATTCTGCAATGACATTAACTGACACCATCTTTCAAATATTAGGACAGGGTTCCTAAGAAATGTGTCAATATTTGCAGGAAAGTTGTTAAGTGAGTGTCAATATTTTCCTGTGATGCCTCACACAGAATTTAAACGTCTCAATTCCAGTCCCAAAACTAGGCATATCAAGTTAAGTAATTACAGATTACAGCAGAAAGCTTAACTTTGACCGATAGCAGATGTAACATGGAATTGCCACTGGAATTGTAAATGACATTTTCCATTGCTCAGTGCAGCTGTAGAGAGACATTGATCACTTCCCTGGGACTATGTATTGGTGTAAAGCAGTGATGTCATATAATATTATTGAGACACTCTGCGAATAATGGTGATGTGTAGTAAATTTAATCATTTTAGAAATATAACAAGGTTCACCTTTAGCAAACATCAGGAACCTTTTAAGTTGTCTTTTGTTATGGATAAATTAAATAGTAAATTGGAATTCCAGCAAGATCATCTAAGGGTATTGATCGAAAGCCAAAGAACAATTACTTTGAAATCCTTTGAGACATCTGCACAAAAAATAGTGTATTGTTTCTCCAAATGTAAATGTTTACTCGATACACGATGTGTGATTCCAAATGTTCTGCGGCTTTGAGAGACTAAATTACTTCCATATTGTTGGAGTAAATCCATTAATTGTTTATAATCAGCCTGTTAAGGGAACTCCATGATCTTTAAAATAACTTTTCAGCAGCAGTAATATTCATTTTCAAAACAATACTCTACACTGTATTAAGGGGTATTGCATGCTGCCGCCATTTACCTTGAAACAAGGTTGTTCAAGTTTTATGGGCTGTGAACTAAATTTACAGTTTGAGGTCTTTAGGTCACAATTCAATTTTAAATCATCAAAACACTTCTCCCACAAAAATTAGCAATAATGGTTTTGCCAACTGGGCAGTAACTAATGCGGTCAAGGAGGGTTTCAATTAATGTGGAGAAAAACAGTAAAAATGGAAGGCAAGGAAGTAACGAGAAAATCAGAAAGGGTAAGAGAAACCATCTGAAAATTAATGAAGAGCAGATCAGGAGGAATGCGGTTTAAAAAGAGTAAGATTTGCAAACAAAGTCATAAACGTAGTCTCAATTCCACATAAAAGCGGTGAGCACAAATTGCTATTGCACAATTATATAATTGCGTTAACAGAAACATGACTTAGACTGAGGCTGGCCTTAGGAATTAAAGATTCCTGGTTGCAAAAGTTCTCAAAGGGATAGAATAGAAAGATTGGAGGACAGGGACTGTATTAATAAAAGATTACACTACAGGACTAGGCTATTTAAGTAAGAAAATGAAATGGAAACTATTATGCCATTAGATTTATATATAGATTCCCCCTTCCATTAGGGAAGGTGTTGGTGTGGCGGTAATATCACTGGATTTATAATCGAAAGACACAAGTGTGATGAGAGATGTTAATCTTTGGACTTTTGTGATTATGTTTTCTGTGTAGTTAAATAAAACTGTGTGTGCATGAGACCATTGTTAATTGAACAGGGATGGTTACTAGAAACAGGTTGTCTGTGAGGTCTAAGAAATAAAAGAGTGAAGATGTTAGGTTTGTGCATTTGTAATGAGAGGTTATGGTCAGTTTCAGTCACAAGTAAATAGGTTGGATCTGAAATTTACATTGTGAGATAAGTGGGGAAATTTTTTTCAGCTGTTGAATTTCAAAGGGAAGTTCATAGGTGACAAGGAATATATGCATCTTTTAGGGGTTCCATGAGTAAACAGAGGAAAGTATAGTAAATCTTATTGACCCAAAAGTAGAGGCTAAATGGAAAACATGAAAGATTTTATACATGGATAAGTTGAGTCAAAGAGGTGTTTAAGGAGAATGAAAACTGAGATGAAAAGGGAAACAGTTATTTAAGGAAAAGGATGTTTAACTGAGTGGAGTTGCTGTGAGGGAAAGTCCTGCAGATCAATTCCTTTGTGTGGGATGCTGAGAGCTATGAGAGTTTGGAATTGGAGGCAACCATGCAATGTTAAGCTGGGAGAGTCTTTGTTTTAGGAAGCAGGTTGTTTCTGAAGCTTGATTTTGAATTGCACATCAGAGTGGAAGTATTGGAGAAGTCATGAGGTGTACCTTTATAAAGTGACAATACCTTGACTTGGGTAATACATACTGGACTTTTAATGGTTAAGAATCTACATGGAATTGTTGCCAAAAAGATGTTTTAATTCTGTACTTTTGACCAAGCATGTTTCTTGAGGGTTGTTCTATCAGACTGATTTAACATCTTGTGTGCTTACATTTTTTTTTGAATTTTTTTTTGCATTCTGAAGGTGTTACTGGAGTTTTATGGTTTTGAGGTCAGTAGCTCTTCCTCCTCGTTCCCACAATAAAAAAAGTTTATGATCAATCAGACAGACTTTGCTCGGGGGTCTGGCTTGCTCAGCAATAGCATCTGTTGTGGTTGTAATACAGGCAAATACATTGGGGACACTGATTTAAGCCTCACCATGACAGCTAGGGTTTTTAAAGTTAATTAATAAATCTGGAATAATAAAGTTAGTCTCAGTAATGCCTTTTTGGGAAGGAAAGCTGCAGTCCTCAGCTGCTCTGGCATACATGTGGCTCTAAAACCACAGAAATGTGGGGTTGATTCTTAACTATCCTCTGAAATGGAAAGTCGCTCAGTTTAAGAAATTAGGGGTGACAACAAATGAGACAAATGTAGACGAATTAGAAAATATGCGAAAGTATCTTGGCAATAAAATGGTGACTTTAATTATCAGAAAAGTAATATCTGGATCCAGGGACATTAACATAATTAGGTTAAATATAAAAATTTAAAATGGAACAGTGCGTTCAAAGATAAACTTACTTGACTAGAAGAAAAGCCAATTTTAATAAGATAAAAATAAACCCATAGAAATTAGGAAGCAAAATTGGCAGATAAAATGTAACTGAGAAACTTTTCAAACAAGAGTGGATCAGCAGAAATAACTCTTCCAAGAAGAAGTAAATGGGGTGCAGCAAATGCAACGCACTTGAAAGGAAAATCGCTTATTGTCACAAGTAGGCTTCAAATGAAGTTACTGTGAAAAGCCCCTAGTCGCCACATTCCAGCGCCTGTTCGGGGAGGCTGGTATGGAAATAGAGGATTTAAAAATGACATATAAAAAGAGATATGCAACAAATTGAAGGCCAATAAAGATAATTAAGCAGGTTAGAAAATCTAGAGGCGAAATTAAGTGAGGAAGTTAAAATGGCTAAGAGAGGATATGAAGAAAAATTGAAGCTAACGTGAAAGAAATAGTGAAGGATTTACTCAACTCATCAGAGTAAAATTAATCTTCAGCGTGTTTAGGAGTGGATCAACATTTGGTTATATAACATATCATATTTCCCTTTCCATTGACTTCCATTGTAGAACAGGCGGCTTTAACTGTTATCCACTTTGCACTCTCCAAAGTTGTGTTTCCTCCCAAATATACTAAGAAATAGGCCAATTAGAGATATAAAAGGAAAAAAGCTTTTCCTGGAGGAAGACAAGTAACAGATGCTAAATTAATATATTATTTCACTTTTGACAGACTTTGATGGTGGGAATGAGAAGAGGTGGCACAATTAAATGCACAACTACAGTTAAAGGGAAATGTTGGTGGTAAATCAATATCGAAAGGGAATCGGTCCCTCTTGGACTTCATTCCAGCTCACTGAGCGAATTCAAAGAGGAATTATGAGGCTCTGATCACAACCTTCATATAGCCTTGGATGTGGAAATTGCGAGTTGTGCCAGAGGACTCGATGTTTGTGAATGCTTGTCAATGCGACATCTGTTTTCTGAACGATTAAAAAAAGGGTATTCTGTAGAGCACCCAGTTTAACACTGGTAGTAGGAAAGTCACTTGAAGTCATATTATAGGATAGAATCTTTTTCAGCTTTTTGCCTGAAGGCAGGTCCTTGGTGATTACTCTCTGAACAACAGCAAAGTGTGAGGATTGTTTTACCATAAGTAGGGCAAGGAGTCA
This sequence comes from Scyliorhinus canicula, assembly GCF_902713615.1. Classification (NCBI taxonomy): domain Eukaryota; kingdom Metazoa; phylum Chordata; class Chondrichthyes; order Carcharhiniformes; family Scyliorhinidae; genus Scyliorhinus; species Scyliorhinus canicula. The sequence goes on from NC_052152.1 coordinate 169,235,460, forward strand.
AGCTCTGACTCTACTTCAGCCAGAATGGGGATCGAACCCTGTGCATTTGGCATTAACCTGATCCACATGCTAATTGTCTAGCCAACTGAACTAACTGCTTCCCTTAGGATAAAATAAATACTCAGAAAGACATGAGTTAATAAACCAACACATGTTGGTTTAATAAACCAACAGATGTGTAAAAAGCCAATTGTATCTCACAAATATTGTACAGTTCATTTAGGAAATAACCAAATACATTGAAGAAGAAAATTTAGGGGGTATTGGGCAACATTGATGTTTGCAGATGGGAGAGATGTAAACAGTGGTATTTCCCAGCGGTCGGCGTTAGGACTAACACTTCTCTCTCTATCTCATGGACTAAAGATTTCTAAACTGTGCATAAACCAGAGTCATGGTTAATAGCAAAAGGATTCCAAATAATGAGGAGAAAAGGACATGTTAATTGATTGGCTAGGTAAATGCAGGGTGAAATTTAATACATAGAAAAGTGAGGCGACACACTTTTAATAACGAAAGGAAATGTAGATCAGTAAACTAATCAGTAAACTTTAATAGAAGTAGAAAAATAGTGATTTATAAACCTTTAAATGTGGGATGAAATGTTGATAATGATATTCAAAAAATCAGGATCCAAGACTTTGTATGTAGGGCAAAGAGTACTAAAGTAGAGAGGTAAAGCTAGTTCAGCTGCAGTTAGAATAATGGCCTAGAAATTCAGCCCTGCAGCATTGACTACTAAATGACGACCTAAGCCTCCAATATGCTGAACAAGGTGAGCAGAATTATTATGAATTGCTGTGCTTTTCAAAGAAATGATGTGCAGGACCCGTACCTGTACTTGCATAAGCAAAGATAACCCACCATCTGTGTGAAACCCTCATTGCCAACACTAGCTATACTCAGGAAAATCAGGCCTACATGGGGCCAACAGTAGCACTCAAAGAGCCTGTTAGACTGATAAGTTTTTAGAGACTAATATAAAGCTGGGAGTAACAAGAGTGCTACTTACAATTTTGCATTGAAAGAATCTAGGCTACTTCCTCCACTTTCCATACATCAAGCTCCCAGGCCACCCTTTCCATTGCAATACCTACATCCTCAATTACATTTCATTCACACCTTTCTGACTTCATGGAAATGGTACCTTAAGGTCGCCAATGGCAATTCAGACATCACTATTCAGGAGGTGGGCGCACCCCAATTTAATGGCCTCTGGCTGGAATTCTTTCAGCCCTATGAAGGAAGCTTTGGATGTGTGGAAATTTAGATCTCAGTACATTAGGTCAGCTCACCAACATGGTCTGACCTCTGCACATGTTTCGTAGAGACTGGCCCCCAGTGATGAAAGCTCCTTTCCTGCCAGTGGTGGGTAACCAATGAGCCTTTATTTTTGCACTTGAATGAAATTTTACGAATGGACTCTGTGCTCCATCAAGAACTTGGCAAGACATTGGGCTTTGGAGGCAGATGCACAACGGGTGGTCAGGGTGCCATCATATGATTTTGCACATTCCTGTAAAAGTTATATGCATCGCATTGTAGGTAAATGCATTCATCCAGAGGCAGTTCACCTGCAGACTGGTCCCCATAACACTTCTAACCCAAGTTTTGCAAGCACTTTGGACCGTTATATGAGCACCTCCATTTTGGGGTGCCCTCTCACTCTCCACCTTCCTGAAACTCACACCTCTCCCAGTGGATCTGTCAGCCAGTCCTCCCTTTCATCTCTCTGATTTGCCATCCCCCATCCATGTGTCACCAGTCATCCCTGACTAGTTGTAAATGGCCCCGATGTCCATGGGAAAATTCAGTCCAGATTTGGGTGTCCTAATGTCGGAAGGATGTCAAGGTCATATAGAGGGTGCTGAGAAATTAGTGAATACAATACAAGGATTAAAAGGCTATATTTATGCGAAGAGAACAGAGAGACCTACAACGTTTTGCTTGAAAAAAACTACTTCTGCACAGGTCATTTGGATCAAGGAACACAACCTGAATTTTAAAAATATTCTGCCAAAACAATTGTCTTAGAGTTCAAGTGGCAAACTTCTATATCTGTAAATGTCAGCTCAAAAGTTTAGTTTCGCCACAACTATCTCTAAAATCTGACATGCTGGTTGAGATCCATAATTTGAGGATGTGAGCTAATTAAAAGCTTTCTCCGACAATGAGATAACCGTATCTGCTATTTAATGAGTCATATTGGAAAAATTAAAATATGCACTTTAGTCTTTGTATCTAGGATGTGCATGTTTACTTGATCTTTCTGGCTAATGTACTGACTATTCAGAACTATTCAGGCCTTGAACAATGCAAACAAGTAAATTGTGAGGAATAACATTGGCAGATGCTATGGTTTATACTGGCTGAAATTTGTTGGTGTTATCTGAACTATGAATTTGAATCCAAAATATATTGCATTATGTACAGGAGGCACAGAAGAAGTACAGAAATATTATGTATAAAAGCTTCCAAACAGAAGTGTTGCAGGTTTTTGTTAAATGTAATCTACCAGGACATAAATTGAAGAATTCAACATTAGCCCAGGTTTTGCAGTATTTGTCTACATTCCTTCTCTGAAACTGACAGTAACTTCTGGAATGCATACATATTCAATTAAACGTAGAAATCTAGAAGTTGCTGTCAGTGGTACTACGGTTCCCCAGAAAATGTAATGTTGAGAATGCAATTAACTAGGGAACATTAAACTGATGAGAATTTCACACCTTTTAGAATTATGTAAAACTGAATTTTTAACCATGCACCAAGTTCATAATTACTGCTTAAAAAAAACTTAATTGACCCTGAAAGAGAAATGTCATATTTGCTGAATGTCAAATTTCTCCAATATGAAAAGAAATTCCATGGGATAGATTCTCCACAGACCGACACCGATATCGCATTCGACGACGGGGCGGAGAATCCGGTTTCCCACAATTCTCCCCCCCCCCACGCCCGAAAAGCGGTGTATTCGGGGAGTACGCTGCGCTGATTATCCACCGCCTCATGCCAATACATGAGGCTCGTACTGCTATTCTTGATCCCCGACCGGCCAAATTGCCAACGGTGGGGACCACTCTGGGTCCCACCATCCGTGATACCCAGGTGGCGGCTGCGGATTCAGAGGGCGGGGGGGGGGGTCTCATTTGGGACTGGGGGGTTTTTGTGTGGCCGGCCTGGGTAGGGCGAGCGGCCGATCGGGGGCAGTATTTCCGCGGTCCAGGTCCGCGGGCTGAGTCCGCCATGGAGTATGGCACGGCCGTTGGAGGCCGCCGCCGTGCGCATGCGCGGCCTCTGACCCGGAAGTGTGGGGAGCCGTATCGGCAGCTGGAGCTGCGAGCTCCAGAACAGCTGGCTGCCAGTCCCTGGCAAGGCTGTGAATCTGTGGCCTTTTGATGCCAGTTTTCCTGGCGTAAAAGACTACAGTTTGCACCACGCCTTGGGGACTTAGTCCCGAAAACGGAGAATCCAGCCCCACATACTTTTTTTTAAATTAAAGTTTGTTTATGATATTGTATTTTTGATTTTAATCCTATACTTATGCGCTGATCACTTATTTCCCTGTCTATAAAAAGGGGGGTCGGTTTAGCTCACTTGGTTGGACAGCTGGTTCGTGATGCAGAGCGAGGCCAACAGCACAGGATCAATTCCCATAATGGCTGAGGTTATTCATGAATGCCTAGCTCCTCAATGCCTAGCTGTCGCATTGTCAGAGACCACAAAATCCATTTTCAAATGTGATTGAAAAAAAGATTAAAGAAACAAATCATGTCTTCTGTCGATGTGAACAGTAAAGACATGTAAGGTATATATGGACCAAAACATTATATGATATAATAGCAAAATTCTGTGTACGCCAGAAATCTGAAATAAATGCTGAAAATGTAGGAAGCACTTTGCAGGTCAGGCAACATCTTTGGAAAGATGAGATATGATACATGCTTTCTATCTCATTAAAATGGTTTATGGAACTTATTCTAAGCAAATACAAGATGACAACTATCTAAACCACAATTGCTTTCCATTACTGTCCAATGCCTCGATGGTCAGTGTTCTGAAGAACATGGGTCTAAACTGAGGTAGTGTCCAGTTTTTAGGTGCTACACAGCCAATTAAGGTGCAAAATAGGGGTAGGAGATATACTTCCAGTATAAAGTGTGTAGGATGTCATCTTTATAAAGAGGTGGCTGCATGTGCACCTAACAACCTCTGACTGCATGCAGAACACAAGAGGAAGGTGTGTATCACAGGACAATGCTGATGTGAAGCCACCTCTCCAATTTTGCAGCTCCACACTCCAGCCAATGCTTATCTTACTATTGTACAGCTTAGCGAGACTTTAAACAGAATAAAGTGCTCCAATTTAAGCACTTTTTTTAAAGGGATCATGAATTATCTACAAGTTACTTGTTGGATTATTTCTTCTAGTTGCTGGTGTGTTTGGAGATTTTCTACCCTCAGCTCTCTCACAAGCCAATCTTCAACATAATTGTGACATAGATTCACAAAGGACTCCAACCGGCATCTTAAATGCACAATGCACCTCCCCTTTAAGAGGTGCAGGCTGCCTTTAAGTAGCACTAGACACCCGTGATATTGGGCCTCCTGCTGATGTTTTCAGTCAATGAACAATGTTGGGAACACTAGCTGCATGCAGCAATCATGTAAAACAGCAGGCAGCATCAATATAACATTGACTACCCTGTAATGAACGGGTATGGGTTAATTGCATATCACAATCCCCACGTCTGTTTTCGGCAACTATCCAAATTAGATCCCTTAATGTGCTAATAACTATTTTAATTAAAGTGTTAACCTATTTATTATCAGTGGGTAATGCCTGTGCAAAAATAGCAAAGGCAAGAATGTAGTAAAGCACAAAGATTATGTACAAAAAATCCCCAAAAGGGATTTCCATTTTTTGCTTTTGTCATCAATCAGTAATCCTTGCCTATACACCCTGGGCATCAAAAGTAACTAACTCCCTGCTGTCTCTAAGACAGATTCACAAAACATAGGAACATAGGATTAGAAGGAAGCCACTTAGTCCCTCAAGCCTGCATCACCATTCAATGAGATCACGACTAATTTGCTCCATATTTCTTAATACCTTTGCACAACAAAAATCTATCAAGACCCGATCTAAAGTTAACAATTGACCCAACATTATTTGTCATTTGCGGAAGAGAGTTCTAAACTTCTAGCACTCTTGGTGTGTAGAATTGCCTCCTAATTTCAGGTCTGACTCTAATTTTCAGACGTTGCCTTGTGGTCTTTCTGAACCAACAGAAACATGCATGGACTACGTCCATTTATACTTTCTGTACCCCATACTATTTGAAAACGTGGATAAAATCACTGCTGAATCTACTAAATTCCAGGAAATGCAACCCCAGTTTGTTTAACCTCCCCTTGTAAATTAGTCTTTGGAGACCAGGTATCATTCTGGTAAACTGATGCAACGCACTCTTCAAGGCCAGTATCTCCTTTCTGAGGTGTGGTGCCCAGTACTGATCACAATGCTCCAAGTGCAATCTAGCCTGGGATTTTTATAGCTGAAGTGTGACTTTTATCCACTTGGGAACTGACCATACTCACCCAATCCATGCTTGTAAAACGCAGAATATAACAGATGGATCATATGGATTTGAAACGTTGACTGTATTTCTCTCTCCTGGGGCGGCGATTCTCCCCTACCTGGCAAGGCGGGGGTCCCGGCGTAGCGGAGTGGCACCAACCACTCTGGCGCCAGGCCTCCCCAAAGGTGCGGAATGCTCCGCACCTTCAGGGGCTAGACCCGCACCAGAGTTGCTCCCGCTCCGCCGACTGCCTTTGGTGCCACGCCGCCTGGCGTAGGGGCTGGCCGAAAGGCCTTCGCCGGCCGGCGTGAGTCCGCGCATGCGTCAGCGGCCACTGACGTCACCACCGGTGCATGCGCGGTGGAGGGGGTCTCTTCCGCCTCTGCCATGGTGGAGGCCGTGGCGGCGGCGGAAGAAAAAGAGTGCCCCCACGGCACAGGCCCGCCGGCCGATTGGTGGGCCCCGATTGCAGCCAGGCCACCTTTGGGCACCCCCCGGGACCCCGGGGGCCCGCTCGCGCCACCTGCTCCCGCCGGCATAGAGGTGGTTTAAACCACGTCGGCGGGAGAGGCCTGACAGCAGCGGAACTTCGGCCCATCGTGGGCCGGAGAATCGCCGCGGGTGGCCCGCTGATCGGCGGGGTGCGATTCCCGCTCTGGCCGATTCCCGGGTGGCGGAGAATTCCGGCCACGGTGGGGGCGGGATTTACGCCGGCCCCGGACGATTCCCCGACCCTGCGGGGGTCGGAAAATTCCGCCCCAGATGTTGCCAAGTGTGCTGCGTTTACCCAGCATTTTCTGTTTTTATTTCAGAATATAACATCTAACATTAGATATGATACCATGATTCAATAGCATTTGTAGAGCTAGGAATCATACTAACAACCATTTAAAGATTATCAGTAGGACTCACCATGTGCCATAAACCATATAACCTACTGTGCAGAAGGAGGCCTTTCAGCCCATCGAGTCTGCTCTTACCCTTTGAAAGGGCACCGTACCCAGGCTCACTCCCCCACCCTTTCCCCATAACCCCATCTAACTGCACATCTTTGGACACAAAGGGGTAATTTTTACCATGACAAATTCACCGAGCATGCAATCTTTAGGCTGTGGGAGAAAACCAGAGCACCTGGAGGAAACCCACACAGACAAGGGTAGAAAGTGTAAACACCACACAGTCACCAAAGGCAGGGAATTGAACCCAGGTCCCTGCCGCTGTGAGGCAGCAGTGCTAGCTACTGTGCCACTTACTGACGCTTGCTAGAAGCAACAAAAGTAACATGTCCAGACTTTGCACCTTTTTTCAATAAATGAAAGCATGGGGGATTGATAGCTCCCTGGTGCATTCAGCATAGCAATGTCTCAGCCAATCAGAGTCAATTAGCCAACCAATCAGCACTCTTTTCTCATGCAGTATAAATAGTTGTTCACTTTGAAATTTGGCATTCTTGTATCTGTCCTGGTGGGTGCAAAAGGGAAATCTTCAACAGCATGTCTCTGTTTTTCAGCAATGTTCCCACTCTGTCTCAGCCCAGCCTATTTTCTAACCATTTCCTAATCAATAATTTGCCTTCAATTCTAACTGTCTCTTATGAGGGATTTTATCAGTTCATAGAAATAACATCCATGGGCATTTCCCTGTCCACTACTTCAATCTGGTTCATCAAGCAAAACCTACCCTTTAAAGAATGAGGTGTCAAACTGGTGAAGCGACAACACATACGTGTCAAACAACATAAGCAGCAACGGATAGGCAGAGCTAAGCGATCCCACAACCAGATCCAAATGCAGTCCTGCCGCACCTAGCCATGATTGGTGGTGGACAATTAAATATCTCACTGGAGGAGGAGGCTCTACAAATATCCCCAACAGTGCAAAAGATAAAGCTGAGGCATTTGCTACAATCTTCAGCTAGAAGTGTCAAGTCAATGCTTCATCTCGGCCCCCTCCGGAGTTCCCAAATCAACCAATTTGATTCAGTCCACATGATACCAAGAAACATTTGAAGGCACTGGACACTGCAAAGGCCTAACAACATTCCGGTAATAGCAATGAAACTGTGCTCCAGAACTTGCCACGCCTCTAGCCAAGCTGTTCCACTGCAACTACTATATTGGCATCTATCTGGCAATCTGGAAAATTTCCCAGGTATGTCCTGTACACAAAAGTAGGGAAAATATAACCCAGCCAATTACCGCCCCATCAGTTTATTCTCGATCATCAGTAAACTGGTGACAAGGGGTCATTAACCATGCAGTCAAGCGACATGTGCTTAACAATAACCTGTTCACTGATGTTCAGTTTGGGTTCTGCCAGAGCCATTCAGCTCCTGATCTCATTACTGTTTTGGTTTAAACATGACAAAAGAGCGAAACTCCAGAGGTGAGGTCAGAGTGACAGCTATGAAGAGAGGCTAGATATGCTGGGGTTGTTTTCCTTAGAGCAGAGAAGGCTGAGGGGGGGAACCTCATCGAGGTGTGCAAACTTATGAGGGACATAGGTAGGGTAGATAGGAAGAAACTAACCCCCTTAGTAGAGGGGTTAAATACCAGGGGCATAGATTTAAGGCAAGGAGCAGGGGATTTAGAGGGGGTTTGAGAAAAGCTTTTTTACTCGGAGGGTGGTGGGAATCTGGAACTCACGGGAAACCTTACAACATTTAAGAACTATATAGATGAACACTTAAAATGCCATAGCATTCAAGGCTACGGACCGAGTGCTAGAAAATGGATTAGTATAGATAGGTGTTTGATAGTTGGCATTGACACGATGGGCTGAAGGGCCACTTCCTGTATGCAAAACTCTCTAACTCTATGCCCTTTATATCAAGGCCACGTTTGACCGAGCGTGGCGTCAAGGAACCTTAGCAACACTGACGTCAATGGGAATCAAGGCCAAAACTCACCGCTGGTTGGAGTCATAGCTAGCACAAAGGAAGATGGTTGTGATTGTTGGAGGTGAATCATCCCAACTCCAGGAAATCATTATAGGACATTGTCAGGGGAGTGCCCAGGTCAAACCATCCTCAGCTGCTTCATCAATCATCTTCCTTTCATCATAAGGTCAAAGGTGGGCATGTTCACTGATGATTTCACAATATTCAGCACCATTCATAACTCCTCAGATATGAAGCAGTCCGTGTCCAGATGTATAAAAGCAAATTACTGTGGATGCTGGAATCTGAAACGGAAGAGAAAATGCTGGAAAATCTCAGCAGGTCTGGCAGCATCTGTAGGGAGAAAAAATAGCTGAAGGCTGTAGCGTGCCTAACCGGAAGATGAGATGTTGTTCCTCCAGTTTGCGTTGAGCTTCACTGGAACATTGCAGCAGGCCAAGGACAGACATGTGTGCATGGGAGCAGGGTCTTTTGTTAAAATAGCAAGCAATGGGACGGTCCAGGTCCTGAATGCACCCAGACCGAAGGTCCTCAGCAAAGCAATCACCTAGTCTGCGTTTGGTCTCTCCGAAATAGAGGAGACCACATTGGGAGCAGCGAATGCAATAGATTGGAAGAGGTGCAAGTGAAACGCTGCTTAACCTGGAATGAGTGTTTTGGGCCTGGGATGTTAAGCATGGAAGAGGTAAAGGGGCAGGTGTTGCATCTTCTGCAATTGCATGGGAAGGTGCCATGGGTGATGGGAGAGGTACTGGGTATGGTGGAGGAGTGGACTAAATTATCTCGGAGGGTTGAAGTTGGCAAAAATGGCAAAGGATTATGCTTTGCATACGGAGGCTGGTGGGATGAAATGTGAGGACGAGGCGGACTCTATTCTTGTTCTGGGAGGGAAGGGAAGGGGCGAGGGTAGTGGCGGGGGAGATAGACTGCACACTATTGAGGGCCCTGTCAACAACTGTAGGTGGGAATTCACGGTTAAGGAAGAAGGAACACATTTTTGAAGCACCATTTTGGAAAGTGGCATCATCGGAACAAATGCGACGGAGGCAAAGGAGTTGAGAGAAAGGGATGGAGTCCTTACAGGGTGCAGGCAGGGCCGGCTCAAGGCACCGGCAACTCGGGCTGTCGCCCGGGGCGCTATGTGCTCGTGGGCGCCAGAGACTCGGGTCCCGCGCATGCGCAGTTGGGCCGGTGCCAACCAGCGCATGCGCGGTGGCCGCCCGCCCCCAGGGCGGCCCCCCGGCTCGGTCCACCCCCCCCCTCAGTCCCCCCCGCCCCGCCCTCGGGTCTGCCCCCCGCCCCGCCCTCGGGTCCGCCCCCCCGCCCCGCCCTCGGGTCCGCCCCCCCCGCCCCGCCCTCGGGTCCGCCCCCCCTTCGGGTCCGCGGGGTTGGAGCCGGTGAGATCAGACAGTGTGTAACCCGGGGAGGATGGAGCCAGTGAGATCAGACAGTGTGTAACCCGGGGAGGATGGAGCCAGTGAGGTCAGATAATGTGTAACCCACATTAAATGTGCCGAAAGCATGCAGTAATAATAACATTTTGATGTGTACTGTGGATATTTCCTGGAGTCAGGCAGTTGCAGGCATGAAGTAAAAGAAAGTAACCTAATTTATCCTGTCAATATTTGTCTCCTTTTCACTGCTACGATGATCAGATCAGTGAATGATGGAGTGCGGAGGAATCACATGGTGGTTCGTAAACAGGAATGATAGACCGTAGAACAACAGGATTGTGAGAATGTGACGACATGGAGAATGCAACAGGGAACAATTAACTGCAATGGTTTTGTGCTAATTCAAACCACATTGGTTGTCTCTTGGATTTGTGCACGACCCAGTTCACTGAGGAAAGAAGTCCTGTTTATTCTCTCTTTCACATCTCTCTTCCCACCCCCCTCCCATCTGAAGGTATTTGCTCTTACCCTTGACTGCGTGCTTCTCCACCCTGTGCTTACTTTGCCTTGAGCCTTTTCAATTCCGTCCCATTATAAACTGTGTTCACCATTTGCAATTTAACCTTGAGATCTAGTGGGAGTGGAATTCCCGTGAATGGTGGGAGTTGACTATTTCCATTTGCAGTTATTTACTCTCAGTAATTTCCTTCATTGCCAGGGGAACAACCTGTGAGATCTTAGTCCAAGAGTTGGTTGTTATAATTTATACGTGAAAGACAGTGAAACATTCAGTGTCAAATCCTGTCTATGTATTCTCTGGTCTGGGAGTGGGACCATCATCTGGAATCCTGGAATTTCCATACCTGTGAAACAGGGTTAGAACTAGATGGTTCAAAGAAGGGTAGTTTGCTGTTTTCTCCCCCCACAATAGCAGATTATTTGGATGACCCCCCTCGGGTCCGCCACCCCCGCCCCTCCTCGGCCTCGCCCCCCCCGCCCCTCCTCGGCCTCGCCCCCCCCGCCCCTCCTCGGCCTCACCCCCCCCCCCCGCCCCTCCTCGGCCTCGCCCCCCTCCCTCCCCCCCCCTCCCTCCCCCCCCCCCTCCCTCCCCCCCGCGCCCCCCCCTCGGCCCCCGGCCCCGGCCCCGCCCCCCTCGCCCCGCCCCCCTCGGCCCCGCCCCCCTCGGCCCCGCCCCCCCCCTCGGCCCCGGCCCCGCCCCCCCCTCGGCCCCGGCCCCACCCCCCCCGGCCCCGGCCCCGCCCCCCCCCCGGCCCCGGCCCCGCCCCCCCCCGGCCCCGGCCCCGCCCCCCCCCGGCCCCGGCCCCCCCCCGGCCCCGGCCCCGCCCCCCCAAGGGCGCCGAAGTTCAGCTTGCCCGGGGCGCCAGCAACCCTAGAGCCGGCGCTGGGTGCAGGGTGCAAAGAGCAGTAGTCCAGATGGCTGTCGGAGTCAGTGGGCTTGTAGTGGATATTAGTAGATAGTCTATTGCTGGAAATAGAAACATAAAGATCTAGGAAAGGAAGGGAAGTGGCTGAGATGGACCAGGTGAAAGTGATGGAAGGCAGAAAACTGGAAGCAAAGTTTTTTTTAAATAAACATTTTATTGAGGTATTTTTGGTATTACAACGACAATACAAAAAACAATGTACATGAAACTATAAACATAGAGCAAAAACCGTCTCCCTCCCTTACAGGTCCCACCTTTATTAACACCCTACTCTAAGTTAAACTAACTCCCCCCTTCTGCTGATGATTAATTTTCCGCGAAGAAGTCGATGAACGGTTGCCACCTCCGGGCGAACCTTAACAGTGACCCTCTCAAGGTGAACTTGATTTACTCCAAACAGAGAAAACGAGCCATGTCCGATAGCCAGGTGTCCAACTTCGGGGGCTTTGAGTCCCTCCAAGCTAATAGTATCTGTCTCCGGGCTACCAGGGAAGCAAAGGCCAGAACGTCTGCCTCTTTCTCCTCCTGGATTCCCGGATCTTCCGACACCCCGAAAATCGCCACCTCTTGGACTCAGCGCCACCCTTGTTTTTAACACCGTCGACATGACATCTGCAAACCCCTGCCAAAATCCCCTAGGCTTCGGACATGCCCAGAATATATGAACATGGTTCACTGGTCCTGCCGCACATTTTACACACCTGTCTTCCACCCCAAAGAATCTGCTCATCCGGGTCACTGTCATGTGAGCCCGATGAATGACCTTGAATCGTACCAGGCTGAGCCTGGCACATGTTGCGGATGCGTTGACTCTACTCAACGCGTCCGCCCATAGACTATCCTCTATCTCTCCTCCCAGCTCCTCCTCCCACTTGCGCTTCAGCTCCTCGGTCTGCGTCTCCTCTGACCCTATAAGTTCCTTGTAGATGTCAGAGACGCTCCCTTCTTCTACCCACCCTCTGGAAACTACCCTGTCCTGAATCCCCCTCAGCGGTAGGAGTGGGAAGGTTGACACCTGTTTACGTAGGAAGTCCAGCACCTGCAGATACCTGAATTTGTTTCCCCTCGCCAACCCAAACTTCTCCTCCAGCGCCCTCATACTCGGAAAGCTCCCCTCTATAAACATATCCCCCATCCTCTCACTCCCTGCTCTCCGTCATATCCGGAACCTCCCATCCATACTTCCTGGGGAAAACCGGTGATTGGGGACCAGACCGATGCTCCCTCTGCTTCCACATGTCTCCTCCATTGCCCCCAGACTCTCAGGGCTGCCAAGACCACGGGGCTGGTGCAGTACCGTGCCGGCGGGAATGGCAGAGGCGCAGTTACCAACGCCCCCAGAATGATGCCCTTGCATGAAGCCGCCTCCATACGCTCTCATGCCAACCCCTCCCCACCACCCACTTCCTGATCATGGCTATATTCCCCGCCCAGTAATAGTTACTACTATTTGGCAGCGCCAGCCCGCCCTCTCCCGGACTCCGCTCAAGCATTACCTTCCTTACTCGTGGTGTCTTGCCCGCCCAAACAAAGCCAGTGAACACTTTGTTGACCCGTTCAGAAAAGGACCGCAAAATAAAGATGGGGATACATTGAAACATGAACAGGAATCTCGGGAGGACCGTCATCTTCACTGTCTGCACCCTCCCAGCTAATGACATCGGGAGAGTGTCCCATCTCCGAAAATTGTCCTTCATTTGATTTACTAGCCGGTTCAGATTTAATTTATGCAGCTGGTCCCATTCCCACGCCACTTGAATGCCTAGGTACCTAAAGCTTCCCCCTACTAATCTAAACGGCAGCTCCCCAAATCGCCTCTCCTGTCCCCTCACCTGGGCCGCAAACATCTCAATTTTCCCCATTTTTAGCTTCTACCCTGAAAACTACCCAAATTCCCCGAGAATCCTCATGATTTCTTCCATCCCCTCTATTGGGTCCGATACATACAGAAGCAGATCGGCTGCATAGAGCGAGACTCTGTGCTCCACACCCCCCCCCCCCCCCCCCCCCCCCCTCCCCCCGGACCAGCCCCTTCCAGCCCCTTGATTCTCTCAGAGCAATTCCCAACGGCTCTATAGCTGGCGCGAACAACAGTGGGAGAGGGGGCATCCCTGTCTTGTCCCCCGGTGCAGTCTAAAATAGTCCGATGTTGCCCTATTCGTCTGTACGCTTGTCACAGGAGCTTGATACAGCAACCTGACCCAGTCAATAAAGCCCTGCCCAAATCCAAACCGTCCCAGTACCTCCCACAGATAATCCCATTCTCCCCAATCAAAAGCCTTTTCTGCATCCATTGCCTACCTTCCGGGGGCAGCATGATCACATTTAACAACCTTCTTATATTGGCCACCAACTGCCTACCCTTAAAAAACCCTGTCAGGTCCTCCCCAATAACGTCCGGAACAGAATCCTCAATCCTGGAGGACAAAATTTTGGCCAGCAACCATATTCAACAGGGATATCGGCCTGTAGGTCCCACACAGCTCCGGGTTCTTGCCCCGCTTCAGGATCAGCGAAATCGTGGCCTGTGACATCGTCGGGGGCAGCACCCCTCTTTCCCTCGCCTCATTGAACATCCTCATCAACACCGGCCCCAATATCCCAGAGAACGTTTTATTAAACTCCACTGGGTACCTGAACGGCCCCGGGGCTTTACCCGACTGCATGGCCTTCAGACCCTCCACTATCTCTTCCAACCCGATCGGGGCCCCCAGCCCTTCTACCAGCTCCCCATCCACCTTTTGGAAATTCAGCCCCCCCCCCCCCAAGAACTGCCTCATCCCCTCCAGCCCCGTAGGGGGTTCCGACCTATGACCAGGTTCCCATCGCCGTCATTTACTTTCCCTATCTCCCTGGCTGCTTCCCTCTTTCTAAGCTGCTGTGCAAACATTCTGCTGGCCTTCTCTCCATACTCATAGATCGCCCCCCTCACCTTTCTCAGCTGCTCCACTGCCCTCCCTGTGGTTAACAAGCTGAACTCTGCCTGTAGCCGCCGCCGTTCCCTTAAAAGCCCTGCTTCTGGGGTCTCCGCATACCTCCTATCGATCTGTAGTATCTCCTTTACCAGTCGGTCCGTCTCTGCCCAGTCCACCTTTTCCTTATGGGCCCGGATCAAGATCAGCTCCCCTCTGACCACCGCCTTCAGTGCTTCCCAGACCACCGCTGCTGAAATTTCCCCCATGGCGTTGACCTGCAGGTAGTTCTGAATACATTTCCTCAGCCGCTCGCACACCCCTTCGTCAGCCAAAAGTCCCACATCTAACCTCCAGTGCAGGCGCTGGTTACTGTCTTTACAAACCTGCAGGTCAACCCAGTGCGGAGCATGGTCTGAGATTGTGATCGCCGAGTGCCCCGGGTCCACCACGCCTGCCAGTAAGGCCCGACTCAGAATAAAGAAATCAATCCAGGAGTACACTTTATGCACGTGTGAGTAGAAGAACTCCTTCACCCTCGGCTGCCTAAAGTTCCATCCCCACCCATCTGCTCCATGAACCCTTCTAGTTCCTTTGCCATTGCTGGCACGCTGCCCGTTTTCGAGCTTGACCGGTCCAAGCCAGGGTCAATAACTGTGTTGAAGTCCCCTCCCATGACCAAACTGTGCGCGTCCAGGACCGGTATCTTCCCCAGCATCCTCTTTATAAACTCCACATCATCCCAATTTGGCGCATACACATTTACTAATACCACCTGCACCCCGTCAGTTTCCCACTGACCATAATGTACCGACTTCCTACATCCAAGACTATTCTAACCGCCTCAAACACCACCCGCTTATTCATAAATATTGTGACACCTCTAGTCTTTGAATCTAGTCCCGAGTGAAAGACCTGACTGACCCAGCCTTTCCTCAATCTAATCTGGTCAGTTACACTCAGGTGCGTCTCCTGCAACATTACCACACCCGGCTTCAGTCCCCTAAGATGCGCGAACACATGTTCCCTCTTGACCGGCCATTTAACCCTCGAACATTCCAGGTGATCAGCCTAGTTGGGAGGTTCATTGCCTCCCCTTCGCCAATTAGCCATCCCCTTTTATGGGCCCGCCTCCAGCCCATGCTCTGCGCCTCCACTGGCCCGCCCCCAGGCAGCCTCCGCTCCCAACCTCCTCCCTGTCCCTTAGCCCAAGTCCCTCCCTCGTCAGCAGAAAATTTCACCCCCCTCCCTCCCCTAGTAACAACACTCTGTAACCCAAACCCTTTAATAAACTGATCATATGCACACCCCCGCCTGCCCAGCGAACTTGGTGGCCCCCCATCCCTGACGCCAGATAGTCTCCCACCTATTGTTCCCTCCCCACCCTCCCCCCCGGCTCATACAAACATACTCCAACATCAAACACCCCCCACACAATTGCCCAACAGAAAAACACGAAAATCAAAACAATCACACCTCCATCCCCCAACAGTGCAAATGAAAACCTTAACTCACTCAGCTTTGCCACTGGTCCCAAATCAATACAGAAGGCATTACAAACAGCTTCCACAAAATGAAAAATGAGAAACTTTTTTAAAAAAGAAACAAATAAAAACATGAATGTTGCAGCAAAGTTCAAAAGTTCTCAGTCCACCACCAGTCTTTTACTTTTCACAAAGTCCAGCGCGTCCTCAGGTGACTCGAAATAAAAGTGCTGTTCCTCGTACGTGACCCAGAGACGGGCCGGATACAACAGTCTGAACTACAACTTTATCTTAAAAAGGATCGACCTAATCTGGTTGAAACCTGCTCTTCTCCTGGCCACCTCCATACTCAGGTCTTGGTAGACCCGCAGGATACTATTGTCCCACTTACAGCTCCGTGCCTGCTTGGCCCACTGTAGAATGCGCTCCTTATCAAAGTACCTGTGGAATCTCACCACCATTGCCCTTGGGGAGGGGGGGGGGGGGGGGAGTCTCTCATTCACATCTTCCTCGCGAGTGCTCTGTGAACCATGTCCACCTCCAAGGGTCAGGAGAATGCCCCATCCCCCAGCAGCTTCTCAAACATATCTGCGATGTATGCCCCAGCGTCTGCTCCTTCAGACCCCTCCGGGAGCCCAACGATTCTCAAGTTCTGCCAGCGGGACCTATTCTCTAGGTCCTCCACCTTCTCCCGGAGCTTCTTCTGCTGGTCTCTCAGCATCCCCACCTCCAACTTCACCGCAGTTTGATGTTCCTCCTGCTCAGCCAGCGCCTTCTCTACCCTCTGGATCGCCCGATCTTGGGCATCCAATCTAAGCTCCAGCCGCTCCATTGACTCTTTTATCGGGTCCAAGCAGTCCCGTTTCTGCTTAGCTAAACCTTCCTGAATAACTTGCATCAGTTGCTCCGTTGACCGCTGGGTCGACACACCAGAGGTCCGTCCTCCGCCATGCTGTCTCCCGCTGCAGCTTCAGCGCAGGCCTTCTCTGTCTTTCTGTTTCTGCCTTTACGAGCACTTCTAGTGTTTCTCTCCACGCACCGATGTGGGAATTCAGTACACAATTGCCTCTGTCTTCAGTTTTACAGTTCAGGTCCGGTAGAAAATTGGGGAAAAGGTCCAAAAGTCCGACCCGAGCAGGAGCCACCAAATGTGTGACTTACTCCTTCATAGCCGCCACCGGAAGTCAACTGGAAGCAAAGTTGATGAATTTTTCCAGGTCCGGATGAGAGTATGAAGCAGCATCAAAATATTCATCAATATATCAGGAAAGCAGTTGTGGGAGAGACTGTGCCCTCCGATATAATCTAGTCCACTCCTCCACCATACCCAGTACCTCTGCCATCACTCTCAGCACCTTCCCATGCAATTGCAGAAGGTGTAAAACCTGCCCCTTTGTTTTATGAGTAAAGGTAAAACATGCTTAACATCCCAGGCCCAAAACACTCATTCCAGGTTAAGCAACGTTTCACTTGCACCTCTTCCAATCTGGTCTATTTCATTTGTTGTTCCCAATGTGGTCTCCTCTATCGGAGAGACCAAACGCAGACTGGGTGATCGCTTTGCTGAGCACCTTCGGTCTGTGCGTATTCAGGACCGGACCTTCCCGTTGCTTGCCAATTTAACAAACGACCCTGCTCCCATGCCCACATGTCTGTCCTTGGCCTGCTGCAATGTTCCAGTGAAGCTCAACGTAAACTGGAGGAACAACATCCTATCTTCCGGTTAGGCATGCTACAGCCTTCAGCTCTTTTCTCTCCTTACAGATGCTGCCAGACCTGCTGAGATTTTCTCGCATTTTCTCTTTCATTTCATGTCCAAATGTAACAAAAAATGAATGAAAGAAAATTGCATATTGTCACAAGTAGGCTTCAAATGAAGTTTCTGTGAAAAGCCCCTAGTTGCCACATTCTGGCGCCTGTTTAGGGAGGCTGGTACGGGAATTGACCGTGCTGCTGGCCTGCCTTGGTCTGCTTTCAAAGCCAACAATTTAGCCCTGTGCTAAACCAGCCCCTAATGGACAATATCCAGGTTTGGGCTGACAAGTGGCAAGTAATATTCACACCACACAAGTGCCAGGCAATAACCATCTCCAACAAGAAAGAAGCTGACCATCGCCCCTTGACATTCAATGGCATTGCCATCACTGAATCCCCCAACTGAACTGGACCAGCCATATAAATACTGTGACTACAAGAGAACATCAGAGGCCAGGAATCCTGAGGTGAATGACTCACCTCCTGACTTCCCAAAGCCTATCCACAATCTCTAAGAAACATGTCAGGAATGTGATGAAGTACTCTCCTCTTACTTGGATGAGTACATCTCCAACAACACTCAAGAAACTTGACTCCATCCAGGACAAAGCAGCCCGCTGGATTGACATCCTTTCCACAAACATACCACACAGTGGCAGCAGTGCATGCAATCTACAAGATGCACTGCAAGAATACACCAAGGCTCCAGAGACAGAACCTTCTACACCCATGACTACTACAATCTAGAATGTCAAGGGCAGCAGATAGGTGAGAACATCATCATCTGAAAGTTACCTTCCAAGCCATGCAATCCTGACTTGAAAATACATTGCCGTTCCTTCACTATTGCTGAGTCAAAACCTGGGAACTATCTTCCTAAAAGCATTATGGGTGTACCTACACAGTATGGACTGCAGTGTTTCAAGAAGGCAGCTCACTGCAACAGCAGGAAACTGACTTTTGGCAGCACTCCAAAATTTCCTATCCCATCCACCATGATGTTTGCTGTTCATGGGACTAGAAAATGACGGTCTCTGTCAACAGCAGAGTTGGATAGGTTGGATGGTTTGGTATTGTTACAATCACACCTGATATTACTAATAGATAAGTCAGATCTCAGGATGAAATCTGACTTGATAAGTCCTAACTTTTATTTTGTGGTTAGATACATGGGTGAACAAAGTCACAGGATTGTTGATGAACTTGTATCAAAAGAATAAAACTTTGATGAAACAAGAGAAGCTTAACCATAATATGCTACTCCTTCAACCCAGCTATACCTTTACAGATATATACAAATTTGAAAGAATAACACGTTACAAAATTACTTTGTGCTCTAATGTTCTCAGTAAGTACATAGTCCATGTAAACCAATAGGCGGAATGTGGTCAGGCACACTGTACCAAGTGACAGATACCATCCAAAACAGCTTCTGTGGATTTCTTATCAATCACCCCAGACACAGTCACACTGTGAATTAATTGGTTTCACTGGACCTTTGTCTTCCACATGAGGGTTTCCAGGCTCTGCTCTGAAAGAACACACTCTGGACTCTTCTCCCTACCTTGGGGGCAATTTTGAGCCCGCATTAGCGGTTCGCAGGATCGCCGCCGCAGGTGAAAAATCCGGAGAAAATCGGGAAAACACAATTCTCTCCAGAGAGATCATGTTTCCCAATTTTCCACACTTCCCATCGATGATGTCACAATGTTCACGGCCGCAAGGGATCCTCATGTTAATGGTTTTGCAAGTATTTTAATTTAATTAGCCAGTAGCCCTGCCACATGATTCCACCTTACTGAATATTCAAACCTCGCTGACGTCATGTCACGGTGGCGAGGTTTACAACATGTTGTGAAAAATTAGATAATCGTGAGGATCCCCCTGGAGCACCAAGGTAAGTATAGCCTCCAGCTAAGAGGGACATGGCCGGGCAGTGTGTTACCTTCCCTTTTATTTCGGGAATGGGTTCCAATTTGTCCCCCTGGATACTACTGCCCTCAGGTGGCTGACCAGCTTCTGATACATTCCTCTGAATCACTTAGCGGCCACCTTGCCTACTTTCTGGTTGCTTCTTTGGGTACTTCCTTTGTTCCTATTTAAAAGTCTCTCCTAGCCATCCTACTGTTACATTTCCTTCAACCTCTGCTGCTTCTATTCCAGCATTTAGACTTTCCCCTAGCCTTGTCTTGGCATCTTTATATTTGTCAGGATCTACTCTGGCCTTTTAAAATTCTGCGGGCTGTAACCGGGCCCATTTTAGTTTTGCTGGCTTGCCTTTAACCTCTTCAATCGTTACGGGCTCCACCACATCCTGCGGCATCTCTGACTCTTCCTCAGCTCTCTGCACCTGTGCAAACTTTTGTTGCATTCCCCCTGCCTTCCCAGTCTCCAAGGGCAGCCCAGACCCTTTGGGGTGTTACCATACAATCGGCTAAGTCATTACCCAATGAAGGATCCACACTCTGCAGAAGCAAAGTTTGGGATCACCCCCACTATTACCACCTGCCTACCTTTCCCCCCAGGGTCCACTGCTAGAGCCTCTACACAATAACCCTTTATACTAGTATTCACTCTGCTCTCAGGCGGAAACCCGCCACCTCCTGCCTCAAGCCGAGTTTGCAAGCAACAAATATCTCGGAGAATGCTAACCTCCTTTTCTGGCTTTTTAGAAGAACTGGGAACATTTTCCATTTCAATACAAATCCTAGTAGGTATGAGGCTCCTGGTCACACTTGTAAACAGGCATCATACCACATGTGCAATATTGTGTTATTTTTAGTTTGAATAATTTCCAATGCGCTTATTTAACTGTCTTGGTTAAAATAATAAGGCAGGCTCTTAACAACTGCAGAAAATCTTCTGAATGATTTATTAAACCGTTAAAAGCAGGATGGCACGCAGAAAGTTCAGAACTGTTCTCGCACGCTGCAGACGTATTTTTGGGTATATACTGAATGCAACAAACTGACAATGATCCTTATATTGCATTTGCAGATTATAATCTTCAACTGCACATACGTGAGAAAGATATATTGGTTGTGAAGTGTAAATTTTGAGTAATGTAACTTCAAACTTTAAAGTGGATTTAAAAGCCACTTGGAAGGTGTCCAAAGGTGGTTTAATTAGCTAAAGTATGTTTCCATTAAACACATGTCTAAGCTGATAAACATGGTCAGAGGTTTTATATTAGCATAGATAGTGTTTCCCCCAGGCATACTGATAGTCCCAACAACTCAACCTTCAAAACCTGAATGTCACACACTTTGAAGCTGCAACTTCCTCTGCTTTCACTGTCACTGTTACAGAATATCCATGCAAGTCAAGCGATGCTTGCCAGTCGACGTGGAGCAACCTCTATTAGGTTTGTCGCAAATCTCTGACATTTTGTTTTTCATAAATTGTTTACATAAATTAAACTGGATCTCAATGCCAGATACTTAAATATTTTTGGGAGGACATCATGCTAACCCATGGATGATTAAGACCATTGATATTGTGAAGGTGGACACAATTGCCATTGCATCATTTCTAATCCTGTTCAAAATAGCCCAGTCAAAAGTAAACACTTCTATTTGCTCCATAATGCTGTATATTAAATGGTCGCAGATGAATGTACTCTGACTCTGAAACCAACACCACTTTTAAGACAAAGGCCTGGATTTTTAGAAGCAGTCTCCAGGGCCTTGGGAGTCCAGGTGAGAACATAAGAAATAAGAACAGGAGTAGGTCATTTGGCCCCTCGAGCCTGCTCTGCCATTCAATAGGATCATGGCTGATCCTACATTCCTCACCTCCACTTTTCCTGCTCTTTCTCCATAACTTTTGATTCCCTTTGTTATGACCCCTCCGGGGAAAGAACTGGTACTGCAACCGATTCTCCTCCTTCACTTCAGAGTATGAGGTACACAGGTGACTAAGGGGTGAGTTCCCTCTCAATTGGAGGAACTTCCCACAGAATATAAACCCCACCCTGGAAGCAGTTCGAGGAAGGCAATCCTGTGGGGAGTGGAGAGGAGTGATTGTGAAATCTAGTGTGAGAATAAAGAGAGTTGTCTCCTGCCAGCCTAACCTCTTGTAGGGTCTTTGCCTGTGTCTTCAACATTCTTACTGATCAAGAATCTATCTATATCAGCCTTAAATGTTCGCAAGGACTTTGCCCCCACAGGTTTCTGTGGCAAGAAGTTCCAAAGACTCACAACCTTCTGAGAGAAGCAATTACTCCTCATCTCAGTCTGAAATGGGCACCCCTTTATTCTGAAGCTATGCCCTTTTGTCCGAGACTTTCCCAGGAGGGAAACATCCTCTCAACATTCACCCTGACAAGGCCTTAAAAATCCTATATGTTTCATTCTTTTAAATTCCAATGAGTAGAGTCCCAACCTGTTTTACCTTTACTCATAAAACAATCCCTCCATACCAGATTTCATCCTAGTGAATCCTGTCTGAGCCACCTCCAATGATATATCTTTCCTTAAATAAGGGGACCAAAAAAGGGGTCTGGAGTACCTTGTACAGTTGCAGAAAGACTTACATTCCAACCTCCTTGAAATAAGGGCTAACATTGCATTAGTATTCCTGATTACCTGCCGCACCTGTGAGCTAGCTTTCTGTGTTTTGTGCACAAAGAAGTCCTAAGTTCCTTTGTGCTGCATCTTTCTGCCGTTTTTCTCCATTTAAATAATGCTCTGTTCCTTTTCTTCTCCCTCCCAAAATGTGCAGCTTCACAATTTCCCACATTATACTCCATTTGCCAGCTTTTTGTCCACTTACTTAACCGATCAATATCTCTTTGCAAACTGTTTGTATCCCTCTTGCAACTTGCCTTTCGACTTACTTTTGTGTCTCTGAAAAGTTGCTTCTTTCCTCCAAATCCTTCGAATATATTGGGCAGGATTCTCCATTCTCCCGCTGGGGCTAAATTGCACCTGATTTGCGCCCCCCAGGGATTCCCGCGGAGACCTGCGGCTGGGCACACCCTCCCGCAATGCAATTCAGCTCCTCCCCAGGATATTGTCGGTCATCCCCTTTCCCCAAGTGCGGGGGTGACTTGACCCCCATCCTGCAACCCCTCCCCCTAAATAAAGAGAACCCCACAGGTCCATAAATTAAGAGACCTCCCACAGACCCCCTGAATAAAGTCCCTCCACAGAGACCCCCCAAATGAAGAAACCTCCCACAGACCCCCTAAATAAACAGATCCCCACAGTGACCACAAATAAAGTGACCCCCATAGAGATCCCCTAAACTGGGAACCCCAACAGAGATCCCCTACATAAAGCAACCCCCACAGAGGCCCCCTAAATGAATAAACCTCCCACAGAGCCCCCAAATAAACAGACCCCCGAGACTCCCTAAATTAAGAGACCCACCACAGAAAACCCCTAAATAAAGAGGACCTCACAAAGATACCCAAAATAAAAAGAACCCACAAAGACACCCAAAATAAAAAGACCCCCTACAGAGACTCCATAAATAAAGGGATCCCACAAACTCCCTAAATAAAGAGAGTCCCCACAGAGACCCCTAAATTAAGAAGCCCCCCGCACCTCCACAGAGACCCCTCAGAAGGGAGACCTCTGTCAGGAAGTCCCCAAAAGAGGATCTCCTGTCAGGAAGCCCCCCCCCCCCTCAGAAGAGAAACTCCTGCCAGGAAGCCCCACAGAAGAGAGAACACTATCTGGAAGCTAGAGAGCAGTGAAAAAAATGCTATAACAATCACCTGGGCAATACATCTGCTGACTCAGCAGAGGAAACAGCATCTGTCAATTCCTGGAAAGATAAAAACAGTCAGATGGATTAACACCCCCTCGGATCTTTTATTCATCTTCCTTTATGATTGAGTGACTTAGAAGTGGCCAGGTGCGAAACTAACAACAATGAACTCTGTTTGAAGTGGTCCAGGAGCTGCCAATCAAAGCTTGATGTTTATAAACGTTGCAGTTAGTTTCACAGCTGACTAATTCAAAGTTACTCAACTGTGAAGGGAGATGAATGGAACAATGTTGACAGCGGGGCATGTATGGAAGCTGACAATCACAGCGTTGTGAAATCATATTAAAGAGAAATGAATGAATGGTTTGCAGATCAAAGATCAGAGGGAATTTAACCTCAGCTGACTAGTTTTCTCCTTCCGGGAATTGATAGATGCTACTTCCTGCACCTGAACCAGCAGGTGTATTGCCCAGGTGAGTGTTAGAGCAGTGATTTTTGACCTTGCCCCACCAGAGGACCGGGGAAACAAGGGCTGTGAAAATATGGTCTTAGTGAACCATTTTCAACCTGCTGCTGGTGCAGGGCATGAATCCTGCCACGAATGGGGGGCCAGAGCATCTGAAACAGGTCGGTGGCTGGTGCCGATCCTGTTTTCTCCCCGTCACTGGATTCTCCGCCTCATCAATAACTCCGCTATCTGTGGCACGATACAGATAATCCAGTCCATTGGAAACAGTTGCAGTCCCAGCACTGATCCCTGCAGAACCTAACTGATTACAGGTCACCAACTTGAAAAAGTTGGTTTTGAGTTGATACGCTCAATGGTGTTCTGTGGCACTACCATCGTGCTGCATAGGTTAGATTTCAAACAGAATTAGCAACCCAAAACTGGGCATTCATGAGGCGCTGTGGATCATCAGTGACAATCTACAATCTGTAATATCACCAACCTCAATGATAGCGGAGCTCAAGCCATCAGTGTAAAAACAAGGCTGAAGCATTTCCAACTATCCTTCGCCAGAAGTTCCAAAGGAATGATCAATCATGGTCTCATCCTGAGGTCCCCACCATTACGGATGCCAGTCTTTTGCCAATTTGATTCATTCCACGTGGTATCAAGAAGCAGCTAAGACAATGGATAATGCAAAGGCTCTGGGCCCTGACAACATTTCAGCAATAGTACTGAAGACTTGTGCTCCAAAACTAGCCACACCACCAGCCAAGCTGTTCCAGTATAGCAACAACACTGGCATCCACCCTGAAATGTGGAAAATTGTTACGATGAGGATTATTCCTAAATCAATGGTTGTAAGGGTAGATTTTATTCTGGAGAATGATTTGGTTAGTGGAGACTATAATGTGGCAACAACTGTATTGTAGCAGTTGGTTGGTCCTGTTGATCTTAATAAACTCTTGAAAGATACTGTGGAAAAAAATTGACACTTATTGTATTTAACAAGCAATTGAAGGATAACCTGATTAATGTAGAAAACTAACTTTCAGGTCCAAACGTAGAATTTGCAAATGAAAACAAATGAGAATCAGGCATGCAACGTGGAGCAGTTGACTGAAGACTTAAACTGTCTAAATGCTAAACCTGTAATAGCAAGCTGAACAAAGGTTGAGCTTCAGCTAAAACCTAATGAACTTCCAAGCATCAGGAGTCTGTGAAGTATTGGGGAAAATGCCCTGAACGGGAAAAGGAACTGCTGGTAAATCAGAATAATCTGTTGAATGTAAGATTAAATCCAAAACTAACAAACAGTTAGAACTTGGTCATGAAACAGAAACAATGAGATTCTTGAACGTGGAAGCAAAGTGCGAAGAATGAAAGAGAAGATGGATGGTAAGGAGTTCCACAATTCTAAAGCTGTTCCTGCAAATAAAAACTCACTGTCGAAATGCGATCCAGTTGAGCAGAAAACTGATCCAAGCAATGTTATTGTTGCATCAACCTCAGTAATGGATAGTAGGAAAACAATTGAATTACTTGAAAAATTGGAAATTCTGAAGTGTCAACAAAAAGGCCGAAAATTGCAAAATGATCTTTTCTTGTCAATGACCAGAGACACTGATTTAAAAGTGCATGTCAGTGATAATACATCGGATACAGTAGTCAGAATACAGGCAGGCGGACTGTTTGCAAAATACTATTAAAATATGCTGCGGACTCGGCTGATATAGTTAATAAACTATGCAAAAGAACTCAAACCTTGAAACTTCACAAAGAAGGTAGCTGGCAATGCACATAAAGAAGTGGACAAGACATGTTCAAAATGGGATGTCGACAAACAACATCGTATAAAGTTCAGACATTAAATAAAGCAGAAATACAAAGCCCTTCTGAGTGAACATCCTTGAAATAGCTAAGAGATCTTTACCAGAGAAAAAATGAGATGCCAGTGCACAAAAATGCCATTTTGACTATGTTAAATTGAAATGAGAATTTACCATATTTGAGTTTGGAAAATGAGCTTGAGAATGGAAATGCACCTACATTTAACAAAAAGGACAATAGGATTGCAGACTTAAATGAAACATTATTGCTCAGTTAAAAACTGGGAATAAGAGGGGGGAAAAACACAAGGCTTAAGCTCTGATAATGCTATGATGTATAAATTCTGTTAATGTTTATTTATTGTCTTTGTTGCGGTTAAATCATTGCAAAGATGCAATATGACGTATAGTTGTGAAATACTTTGGAAAGTTTATTTGTATAATATGTAATAAGCTATTTGTTATATGTTTATTATGTTAAGTTTGTATGAAGTGAATGTAACGCCATTGTAAAGAAATCTTCACCGACCGTTGTGAAGCATTCTTTCTTTCAAAGGGGAAGGTTTCAGGAAATAGAGGTAGTTTTAAGTCTTTTCTTTTTATGGATATTATAAATAAGGTATAGCTTTAACTAAGCTATATTTTGTGTTTATGTATTTTTTGTGTTAGGAAGGGTTAAGGACTTCAGTTTAATTACTTTAAAAGATACCTGTATTGTAATGAAGATTTTATGACAGTAAAGCAAACAGGGTTTAAAGAAAAACCAGGCTGTTGCTTAGCAACCAGAGGACATGCTGAGACAGTAAGACCATTTGGGGAGGCAGTGGCATAGTGGTGTTGTCACTGGACTAATAACCTAGAGACCCAAGATAACGATCTAGGGACCCGGGTTCGAATCCCACCTCAGCAGGTGATGGAATTTAAACTCAATAAAACATCTGGAATTAGAAATCTAATGATGGGGGCAGCACAGTGGCACATTGTGTTAGCCCTGTTGCCTCACGGCGCCCAGGTCCCAGGTTCAATCCCGGCTCTGGGTCACTGTCCGAATGGAGTTTGCACATTCTCCCCGCGTTTGTGTGGGTTTTGCCCCCACAATCCAAAGATGTGCAGGCTAGGTGGATTGGCCACGCAAAATTGCCCCTTAATTGGAAAAAAATGAATTGGGTACTCTAAAATTAAAAAAAAAGAAATCTAATGATGACCATGAAACCATTGTCAATTGGCGTAAAAACCCATCTGGTTCACTAATTTCCTTTTGAGAAGAAATCTGCCATCCTTACCTGGGTCTGACCTACATGTTACTCCAGACCCACAGCAATGTGGTTGACTCATAACTGCTCCCTCAAGAGCAATTAGGGTGGGCAATAAATGCCACAACAGCCTGCGGCGCCCACATCCCATGGACAAAATAAATAAAAAATTGTGGCATTGGAAGCAGACAACTCAGAAAAAAACCAGCTGTCCCAGAAACTGATAGAACAGGAAAGATGTGAAAATAGACTGCACAGGGCAGATCCCAAAGAACAGAGGAAAGCATTAAGAAACCTGAAATCAAAGGAACCAAGAACAGGAAACTGAGCAGGTTCCTGTTCAATGAAGTTAAAGCCAGGTGCAGAGAAAGGGCTCTGAATTAGAAACAGCTGTAAGAACCTAATTTAAAGGCAGCTTGCAAAAAGCCAGACACCAAGGTAATCAGAGGTTTGGTGATGCCATACTGCAGGCCTGTGAAATAATGGTGTTCTGTTGGAATGGCTGGGCATCTGAGAGTGTGTGTGGAAGGTGATGCTTGAATGCACATGGCAATCCAGGGCAGAGGAATACTGAAAGGAGAGGTTGAAATCCTGGAGGTGAAGATATCCAAGAGAAAGGTTTGTTTGAGAGAAGATTCCAAGGTATTTTTTTGAGGGAAGAGATTGGAAGCCCTTGTGTGGAAAACAGAGTTCCAGTGAGACCAGTTGGCTCACAGTGTGACAAGCATCTGGGGGGAAATTAATGAGAAATCCCATAGAAGTTGTATTGAGTGGTATCTGTCACTCAGTTTCAAAGTGTGGGTTATCTGACCATAAGTCGCCTATTGGTTTACACGGACTGTGTACTTACTGAGAACATTAAAGTATAAGATAAATCTTGTAACTTGTGTTATCCTTACAAATCTGTATGTATCTGTAAAGGTATAGCTGGGGTGAAGGAGTTGGGTATTATAGTTAATGTTTCGTTGTTTAATAAATATTTTATTCTTTTGTTACAAGTTCATAGACAATCCTGTGACTCTGTTCATTCACACAGCAAAACAAAAAATAAAAGGCAAGATATGTCAAGTTGGATCCTCGGATCTGACTTGACCAGTAGTAATATCAGCTCGAGTTATAACACCTCTGTTTCAACTCTTGGCGAGAGAGGCAATGGAATCCAGAACCCATCCATTCCTATTAAGGAGGTAATTGACAGGATTGTGGACTAATTGAGAGACTGTCTCTGGTAGGTTTTCAGCGAGGCAAGCAGACTTTTGCAGCTGTTATTCTCAATCCACATGTAGGAGTGAAACATATATTGAGGCGGGAATTGTTTCAAAGATGAATAAAATGCTTTTGCCTCCTTTACAGTTCATCAGCAAATTATATAATATAATTTGTATCTGTGCTCGAACCATTCTGGTGAATCTGCACTGCACTCCTATCTTGTATAAGGAGCTGCAGCAAACTTTTCTCCCCTGTATATTCTAACCTTCTATCAATAAAGGTTAATATTCCAATCCTTTTTTTTGATTTTGCTTTGTTCCTGACTACTACAGTTTAGTCATCTGAGTATGCAGACTATGTAATATCTTTGGATCTCCACTCTTCCTAGCTTTTCACTACTTAAACAGCACTCAGTTCTATTCTACATTGGTCCAAAGTGAATGAATTCACATTACCTGCATTGAACTTCGTATGTCATGGTTTTGCCCACTCACAATCTATCAATGTCACTTTTTAATTTAATACTCCCAACTACAACACTTACTACACCACCTATCTTCTGTCATTGCCAGACTCCAATAATGGTTCTCTGTGGTGTTATCCAAGTCACAAATAAATATGGTGAATTGTTGAGGCCACAATGCATATCCTTATGGGACACCAGGAACAATGGAATAAGAAGTCAAGATTTGCAGGACGAGAGGGAAAGGACTGGGAACTGGGACCAGTGCTTTGTTCACAGACACAATGGGCCAAATAGCCTCCTTCTGTGTTATAATCATTCTATGATTCTAAGTATGGAAATAAAACATGGGTCTAAGGCAGTATCTTTTCACCTGCAGACCACTTAATCAAAGTAAAAGACTCCACAGACTAGCTCCAAGCCCCAGTGTAATAGCTGTGAGGCTCAATGACAACTTGGCAGGTGAAAGTTAATAAAATTGTTTATTTGAATTAAACCATATATAAGGGAGGACGATGATATTTCCAATAAAGGGCAATTTAGCATGGCCAATCCACCTACCCTGCACATTTTCGGGTTATGGGGGTGAAACCTACGCAAACACGGGGAGAATGTGCAAACTCCACACGGACAGAGACCCAGAGCTGGGATCCAACCTGGGACTTCGGCGCTGTGAGGCAGCAGGGCTAACCCACTGCTGCTCTCATCTATCTCCTTCTTGAAACCATTTAATAATTCAGACTGCACCACGCTGTGAGGAAGCGAGTTCCACAAATTCAACGCACTATGTGAGAAGTAGTTCCCCCTCATCTCAGTTTAAAATCTATTGCCTCTCAACCTCATATTTGTGACATCTCGGGCGAAATTCTCCCCTACCAGGTGGGGCATAGTGGAGTGGCGGCAATCACTCCGGCGTCGGGTCTCCCCAAAGGTGTGGAATTCACCGCACCTTTAGGGGCTAGGCCCGTGCCGGAGTGGCTCCCGCTATGCCGACTGGCACCAAAACTGGTGCCAACGGCCTTTGGCGCCTGCCGGCCTGTGTCGGGGATGGCCAAAAGGCCTTCGCCGGTCAGCGTGAGTCCACGAATGTGCCGGGGCGTCAGCGGCCACTGACGTCACCACCGCGCATGGGGTCTCTTCCACCTCTGCCATGGCGGAGGCCGTGGTGGCAGCGGAAGAAAAAGAGTTCCCCCACGGCACTGGCCCGCCCACCGATCGGTGGGCCCCGATTACGGGCCAGGCCACTGTGGGGGCACCCCCTGGGGTCCGATCGCCCCGCGCCCCCCCAGGACCCCGGGGGCCCACTCGCGCCGCCAATCCTGACGACACAGAGGTGGTTTAAACCACGTCGGTGGGATTGGCCTGTCAGCGGTGGGAA
The DNA here is from genome assembly GCF_902713615.1 of Scyliorhinus canicula. Classification (NCBI taxonomy): domain Eukaryota; kingdom Metazoa; phylum Chordata; class Chondrichthyes; order Carcharhiniformes; family Scyliorhinidae; genus Scyliorhinus; species Scyliorhinus canicula. Next base: position 169,265,225 of record NC_052152.1, read on the forward strand.
TTTGGCCCATCGTGGGCCGGAGAATCGCAGCGGGGGGCACGCCGATCGGCGGGGCGTGATTCCCGCTCCCGCCGATTCCCGGGTGGCGGAGAATTCCGGCCACGGCGGGGGCGGGATTTACGCTGGCCCCGGGCGATTCCCCGACCCTGCGAGGGGTCGGAGAATTCCGCCCCTCATCTGTGACCGACCATAGTGACATTAGTATTAATGCTTAGATGCTTTGGAAAGCTTGTGCTTGCTGAATTATTCTGTATTCGGAATCACAAATATTCAAGGGATCAGTCTCAAGATCAATAACACTTTAGTTAAATTTTCCACTGGTCGAAATCCAATGACAATAGATGATGCATTAAAATTCTCCACTTATGTTGTCTGCCGCAGCAATGCCGATTCTCTTTTTCGGTTGAAAAGGAAAAATAATTGGTTTTAATGTTCAGTCAGTCAAGGTCTGTTTGCTGTTATTGAGGGTAATTGAGGTTGATAAAATATTTGGAATTAACTACTAAGTTATTTGTAAAAATAACTTAACAGAACTTTGCTGTCATAAAGAGTTGAGATAGTCCTAGATTTTTGCTCGCATGTTGGTTGCACAGCGTTGGGACATTACCTGGTTCCATCAATCTAGCATGGGATAAAGAGGCCCAGAAGTTGGATTGTCATTCCGGGCGGGGCTGCAGTAGAAGTCGGGCCTGCCACCCAACATCCCGGATGAATGTGGAGGCTGCCAGATGTGAAGGCAGATTAGCCCAAAGGCTTGCCTCAGTTCATGAAATAAGGTAAAAAAACAATGAAACAAAACATATCCCTTCAGCACTCTCTCCTCATACCTCCCCCATAAACTCCCCTTGTCCTATCCATGCCAATTCATTCCTCTGTCCCAACACCCCATGACCCTCATACCGTCCATGACAACCTCTGCCTCTGACACCTGCATACTGCCCTATGCTGCTTAGTGCTAACTCATGCCTGCATGCACCCCCCTTTGCCCTTACCACTCCATGCCAACTTACCTAATGCCTATCATGGGCAAATCGTAGGAGCCACAGTGACATAAAATAAAGTTGTGTCCAATGATTACGTCACTATTTAAAAAAAAGACTCATTGATTCAGAATCAATACGTTGAAATCCCTTGAACTAATTTCTTATGAAAACAAACTATTCTATACCCACCTGGGTCATTCAACTAAACTGCCCACTTAGCAGACACCCCACTGTGATATTGTTTGAAACATAGAAAACATAGAAAATAATAGGAGCGGGAGGAGGCCATTTTGCCCTTCAAGCCCATCCCACCATTCATTATTATCATGGCTGATCATCCAATTCAATAGCCTAATCTCACTTTCCCCCATATCTTTTGATCCCCTTCTCCCTAAGAGCTATATCTAACTGCTTCTTGAAACCACACAATGTTTTGGACTCAACTACTTCCTGTGGTAATGAATTCCACAGGCTCACCACTCTCTAGGTGAAGAAATGTCTCCTCATCTCTGTCCCAAATGGTCTACCACCTATCCTCAGACTGTGACCCCTGGTTCTGGACACACCCACCATCAGGAACATCCTTCCTGCATCTACCCTGACAGTCCTGTTAGAATTTTATAGGTTTCAATGAGATACCCCTCATTCTTCTGAACTCCAGCGAATATAATCCTAACCAATTCAATCTCTCATTAGTCCTGCCATCCCAGGAATCAGTCTGGTAAACCTTCCCTACACTCCGTGTATAGCTAGAACATCCTTCCTCAGATAAGGAGACCAAAACTGCACACAATATTCCAGGTATGACCTCACCAAGGCCCTGTATAATTGCAGCAAGACAACTCTGCTCCTGTGCTCAAATCCTCTCACAAAGAAGGCCAGTATACCATTTGCCTTCTTTACCACTTGCTCCACTTGCATGCTTACCTTCAGTGACTGTTGTATGAGACACAGGTCTCGTTGCACGTTCCCCTCACCGAATTTATGGTCATTCAATCTGCCTTCTTGTTTTTGCTACCTTGCATTTATCCAAATTATATTGCATCTGCCATTCATTTTCCCACTCACTCAACTTGTCCAAATCACACTGAAGGATCTCTGTATCCTCCTCACAGCTGACCCGCCCACCAAACTTGGTGTCATCTCAAATTTGGAGATATGACATTTTGTTCCTTCATCAAATCAATAATATATATTGTGAATAGCTGGGGTCCTAGCACCCATCCCTATGGTACCCCACTAGTCACGGCCTACCAATTTGAAAAAGACCTGTTAATTCCTACTCGTTGTTTCCTGTCTGCCAATCAGTTACTTTGTAAAATCAGTCTTGCAGCACAAATCCTATAATGACAACCCTCAGGCGTATGTCAACAGACAGAATTACATAGGGAACTCTTACTTCTTTTTCAGCTCCACACTTCTTTTTTAAATTTAAAGCAGAGAAAAGTTAAATCCCTTGACAGCTTTGATAGTTAAAGTGAACTTTGACAGTTCCAATGAGTTTTGACATTTCTTTGACAGATTTGTGTTATTTGACAACAGTTGAAAAGCATGTGGCGGGTTGGTCGGTAAATCCCGCCCGAGTATTAAATCAGTTTGAGATCAACTCTTAAGAAACTAGCACAAAAGTAAATTACTGCAAATGGTGGAAATCTGAACTATAATCAAAAAAATGTTGAAAACATTCAACAGATCAGGCAGCATCTTTACATAGAAAAAGCTTTACTGTTTCAGGTAGATGATCAATGTACAATGATGGTATTGTACCGCACCCCCTCATACCCTGCTTCCCCAGGACAGTGATGCTCAGAGATTCATAGACTACAATGCAATTGGATATCAGAGGGAGATAATTAGACTCTTGATTGTTGGAAATGACCATTATCTGGCTCTTACCTGGTGCAAATGATATTTACTATTAATTAGCCAAATCTGAATTTTGTCCAGGTCTTGCTGCATGCAGGCACGGACTGAGTCAGTATCTGAGGAGCTGCAAATGGAACTGAATGCTGGAATCATAAGCGGACATCGCACCCTCTAACCTTAAGGTGGCTATAAATTTAATGTAGGTAGAAAATGTTATCTTCTGTGTATTAATTTAAATTGAAATAATAAAATAACTTTCTCATTCAAAGGTTATTTTTAAGTTGTGTCGCATCTCTTCTGGAATCAACAAATTTTTCCAGGTAAATATTTACACTTATTCTGAGTTGAATTGAGCAAAATGTCACTTTTTTGGCAATGCTAATTCATCCAAGAGCTAGGAACAGGGATGATCTATTCTTTCGCCAATGAACCAAAGAGGAACAGGCTCTGAACCAGAATGCAGAAAGATTTTCTCTTTGGTTTACAAAACTGTCAACCTAATTATAGGCATCTGTTTACAATTTTGCCACATTTGACGCACAGAAGCAACCTTCTCCATAGTAATAACTACACCAAAACATTATTGGTAATCAATAGGTGGGACATCACGTGTGGAGTTTGCACATTCTCCCCGTGTTTGCGTGGATTTTACCCCTACGACTGAAAGATGTGCATGTTAGGTGGATTGGCCCCGCTAAAATTGCCCCATAATTGGAAAAAAATGAATTGGATACTCTAAATTTATTTTTAAAGTATCAATAGGTAATACACCATTTTAGAAAAATCTAGCGTAACCTTATGTATTCCTGAAGTCAGATGTTGCATAAGCTTAATAGGCAATTAACAAATACAAAGCTTTTTGATATATTATTAACTCATTAATGGGATACAATACAAGACAAAATAATTTAAAGCCACAGGGAGAGAAAAATTTAGCTGGAAGAATACAAAATATTGAACATTCTGCTTGTAATTTCTATTCCTTACCATGAATTAAGTATCATGGGAACATATACAAAAATCTATTCATGAACAATTGCGCTGTTTTCTGTTAGCTCTTTAAGCTGCCTGAAAATAGTCCATGTCTCTTCTTACATTCTATCTTATACTGGTTGGCACAGAAATAGACTACTTTGGTCAGCAGATTGATCAAAGTGAACAAGCAAAGATAGAGGCTGCTGTAAATATAGAATCAAAATATGATAGGAAACAGAAACATGAGATGCCCTTCAAACATTTCATTAAAACATTGACTGAAACAGTATTTCCCTTTGTCCAAATGACAGTAAACATTGCTGTGGATTGAACTCATTCAATCTGCCTCTTGATCCGTGCCCTTAGAATATCTAACATCAGAATAACTTCAAATTTCTGGTAATCATGGATCCTGTGGATTATGCCTTCTCACAAAGATACAGAAGGCAGATATGTTGCATAGTCTCCACAGGGGCAGGTTTCATCCACCTTATGTTGAACTGATCACGGTTTCTCTCTCATTATCAGCCAAACTAACTCCTCCTTATTTGAAAAGTTCCAACAAAGGGGATAGAACATTTCTGATAGACAAATGACACTTCTTGAACACGTTTAGATATCACTACGCAGACAAAGCAATTGTTTCTCCAGTGTGTCAAAAATAAATACAACACGATTTGAAAACTGCCTGAATTACAGAAAATTTTCATTTGTTAATTCTAATATAAATGTTTGTTTATATCATTTTAGTACACAGATACATCTGCAAGAAATAATTCTGGTGGAACAGATGGAAATTATTGTGTACCTTATTGGGTTTAGTAACAGAGAAAGGTAGTTGTGCAGGTGACAGCAAATGAATTAAACTTGCGTAAGCTGCATTAAGAAGATTAAACACAATATGGGACAGCCAAAGATATTTTGGTAAAAAGAACAGTAAGTATTTGTGAGGTTATCCCACATCATTGTTCCAGATCTGAGTGCTGGAACATGAGAAACGGTGATGAGCTAGAGCTGCGAACGGTGGAGATAAGGAGGTAGAATGAATACAAACACCTTGGTATACGAAATGTGAAAAATTATACAATAAGAACATGTCGTAGACAAGAAACAACACTGAAACTGAAGATCCAAGAAAGACACCTGTGGTAGATAGCACAAGGAATAAGAAGCCAAGAAAGACGAAGGAAGTGCTGGATAGACAATATAAAGCATGACTTGACACAAAATGGAATACAGCCAGGCCTGTTCAGAACCAATGCAGTGAATTCATTCAGCACCATTGTCCTAGCAGTCTCAGCAATGCCTGAACTCAGTAGTTGCCGTGTCTTCAGTTTTACTTTCATAGATTTCCCTCCTTTGTAGCCTTGTGCAAAAGTTAAACTTTAACATTGAGAACTTGGCTGCCATTGTAGAACCAATAAAGAGACATCATATAGTGCGACAATAGCAAACTAAAAACAAAAACAAATGTACTCATGCTTACGCTGGAATGAGATTCACAATGCCTTCAGAAAACACAATACCAGGAGACCAAGACAAGAATAATACTGCATTGTGAACGATCCTTTTCAGTAACTGGCCAACTGGTGATCTCCAGGGAATAAATATTACAATATGCAAGAGAATGAAAAGGGGCTGAATACAATCTTCCATTACACTTTTTGATTATTCACTCTCTGATCACGACATGTTCAGAATATTGGCATTCTAGTAAAGGAGCTTTGATATTTACAATAACAGGTAACATGTTGAGTTCAAAATATAGATTTACCTCATATATGTTTTCTGCAGAAGAAATACAGCTTAACTGCGAAATAAAGTTTAGAAATAAACTACAGGCCTGATTTCTGATTGCATGTGGTCAGCGCACATGGCACTCCCAGAAGCACCTGTGCTGGCCGATGCAGCCGGTTTTCAGAATTTGTTTGGTGCAAATTTGTGTGTTGACCCCATGTATGGTGAGCATTCTGACATCTGTGGGAAGGAGAAGACACAGTAACTAATTGCACTTTCTTTGGAATGTTTAGTGAACATTTTTAGTGAAGCATGTAAGCTGTTGCATGGGTGGGAGCTAGTCTGTTTAAGGGTTCATTTTCATTATAATGTTAGTGTGCGTGTGAAGTGAAAATCACTTTGACCTAACCATAGAGTACTGCAGCACAGAAGGACACCATTGAACCTATTGAGTCCGTAATACCTCTTTCAAAGAGCAATCCAAATGGTTTAATTCTCCAATTCTTGCCGCATAGTATTGCCACTATTTCCCCTTTAAGTACTTATCCAGTTACATTTTGAAGGTGTCTATTGAATCAGAATCCACTGTGCTACCGCACAGTGCATTGTAGAATAAAATCTTGGGGCTGTTGGGCGATAGGCGAAAACACATTGGGCGAAATTCTCCGACCCTCCGCAGGGTCGGAGAATCGCCCAGGGCCGGTGTAAATCCCGCCCCCGCCGTGGCCGGAATTCTCCGCCACCCGGGAATCGGCAAGGGCGGGAATCGCACCACACCGATCGGCAGGCCCCCCGCGGCGATTTTCACGCCCGCGATATGCCGAAGTCCTGCCGCTGTCAGGCCTCTCCTGCCGACGTGGTTTAAACCACCTCTGGTGCCGGCGGGAGCGAGTGGGCCCCGGGCTCCTGGGGGGGGGGGGGGGGGGGGGGGGGGGCGCGACGCGAGGCGATCTGACCCAGGGTTGTGCCCCCATGGTGGCCTGGCCCACGATTGGGGCCCACTGATCAGCGGGCGAGCCTGTGCCGTGGGGGCACTCTTTTTCTTCTGCCGCCGCCACGGCCTGCACCATGGCAGAGGCGGAAGAGACCCCTTCCACCGCGCATGCGCCAGGGTGACATCAGCAGCCGCTGACGCTCCAGCGCAAGCGCGGACTCACGCCGACCGGCGAAAGCCTTTCGGCCAGCCCTGACGCCGGTCGGCGGGGCGCCGAAGGTCGTTGGCGCGGTCGGCGGAGCGGGAGCCACTCCAGCGCGGGCCTAGCCCCTAAAGTTGCAGAGAATTCCGCACCTTTGGGGAGGCCCGACGCTGGAGTGGTTCTCGCCACTCCGGTACGCTGGGACCCCCCGCCCTGCCGGGTAGGGGAGAATCCCGGCCATTATCAGGCAACAAACTTTACAAAACCATCCTGTAGTAATAATGTGCTGGGGATGTGCTAAAAATCAGAGTGTAGGAACCTTTGCTCCTCAGTGGAAGGAAGACCCACTCTCAAGTGTTTCTGGCCAATCTGATTGGCCGGCAGCTCCAGCAATACCTGCAGTACCAGAACACATTAGTGGGCGCTGGGACTACAAACAGGCACTGGGATTCATTTGTGCCCATTCCTGATTGCCCTTGAAAAGGTGAGGGGGAACTTCCTTCTTGAAGTGCTGCAGTCCATGTGGTACACCCACTGTGCTGTTAGGCGGGAGTTCCAGGATTTTGACCCAGCGACAGTGAAGGAACAGCGATATATTTCCAAGACATGATGGTGAGTAACTTGGAGGGAAACATCCATGTAGTGGTGTTGCATGTATCTGCAGCCCTTGTCCTTCTAGATGGTAATTGTTATGGGTTTAGAAGGTGCTGTCGAAGGAGCCTTGGTGAGTTTCTGCTGTGCATCTTGTAGATGGCACACACGGCTGCCACTGTTCGGGGGTGTGGGGATGGCCTTGGCAAGATGTCCATCGATGATGTGTTGAAGGCTTCCACCCTAAACACATTAAAGAAGCCATCCCCTATGGACAAGCCCTCCGTATACACTGGACCTGCTCAGATGAGGAGGAACATAACAGTCATCTACAGATAGAACATAGAACATAGAACAGTACAGCACAGAACAGGCCCTTCGGCCCTCGATGTTGTGCCGAGCAATGATCACCCTACTCAAGCCTAACGTATCCACCCTATACTAGTAACCCCCCCTCCCCCCCACATTAACCTTACTTTTGACGCTAAGGGCAATTTAGCATGGCCAATCCACCTAACCCGCACATCTTTGGACTGTTGGAAGATGTTGGAAGACACTCTCATAAGAACAGGATATGGCGCTCGACTCATCGATCTACAGTTCCAACGCGCCACAGCAACAAAACGCACCAACCTTCTCAGAAGACAAACACAGGACACAACTGACAGAGTACCCTTCACCGTCGAGTACTTCTTATCAGTATACAGCCCCGAGGCTGCTTCATCCTCGATGGTGTCGAGCTTCTTGAGTGTTGTTGAAGCTGCACTCATCCAGGCAAATGGGGAGTATTGTTGAAGCTGGACAGCCTTTGAGGAGTCAGGAGGTGAGTTACCCACCGCAGGACCCCTATCCTCTGACCTGCTCCTGTAGCCAAAGTATTAATATGGTTGGACCAGTTCAGTTTCTGATCAATGGTAATGCCCACGACGTTGATGTGGGGAAGTCAGTGATGGTAATGCCAATGAATGTCAAGGGACAATGGTTTGATTCTCTCTCATTGGAGATGGTCATTGCCTGGCATTTTTGTGGCATGAATGTTACTTGCCACTTGTCAGCCCAAGCCTGGATATTGTCCAGGTCTTACTGCATTTGCACAAGGACTGCTTTAGTGTCTGAGGAGTCATGAATGGTGCTGAAGAGTGCATAATAATCAGTGATGAGGAGGAACATAACAGTCATCTACAGATGTTGGAAGACACTCTCATAAGAACAGGATATGGCGCTCGACTCATCGATCTACAGTTCCAACGCGCCACAGCAACAAAACGCACCAACCTCCTCAGAAGCCAAACACAGGACACAACTGACAGAGTACCCTTCACCGTCGAGTACTTCTTATCAGTATACAGAGAGGAGAAGTACTCGACGGTGAAGGGTACTCTGTCAGTTGTGTCCTGTGTTATGAATTGGGTGCTCTAAATTCATATTTAAAAGAAATTAAAAAGGGGTCGCTCATTTAAGACGGAGATGAGAAGAAATCTTCCTTCTCTCGGGTCCTGAGCCTCTGCAACCCTCTTCCTGAAAAGGTACTAGAAGCAGAGACTTTGAATATTTTAACGCAGAGCTAGATAGATTCTTGATGAACAAGGATTATCGGGGATAGGCAGGAATGTGGGGTTGAAGTTACAATCAGATCAGCCAGGATCTTATTGAATGGCAGAGCAGGCTGGAGGGGCCGAGTGGCCTACTTCTGCTCCTAATTTGTATGTTTGTAAGTTCATAAATTTCATTCATCCTTCAGATTTTATCAATCAACCTTTTTATGATCTAGATTGGACTTAACACCTGAAGCAACTCTGGAACTGAGGTACTTCGCACTGGTTTATTTCTTTAGGAAATGGTCTGGCTGTAATGCTGCTTAGAAGGCATGGCGACTGAACTGAATGCTGGAGCTTCCTCCTAGGGTCATTTGAGTAAATTAATATTCACAGACCATTAGAGACGCGCATTGTTTACCCTAAGAAACTATACACAATACCTGAACTGTGTTCTTTCTCTGCCGATCCCTACTGCCCAATTGCTTATGCCCCAAGCCAGTAGCAGTTTCTAGGCTTATGGTATATTTAAGGCAAACTTTTCCTATCTGTTATAGAAAAAGAATTGCTTCACAAAGATGCTCAGCTGTATACCTCTCTTACTCTCATGGAAGAAAAAATTCTCAATATTTCTGATTTTGAATTCAAAGTTCAAGCTTGGATATGCAATGAACAACAAATACTCTGGTGTCACTGCCATTGACCTAGATGCTTCTCGCTCACATGAATGATCACATCATTGATCCAGTATTTCCAAGTTTGTGGTTCTGCTGAAAATGAAAAGAAATGAAAATCGCTTATTATCACAAGTAGGCTTCAAATGAAGTTACTGTGAAAAGCCCCTAGTCGCATGTCATACAATTTGAAATTCTCCAGAGATGGATTAACATTCTTGACCAGAATTTGACCAGTTAAGTGGCTGTTAAGACACATGACACGCATAAAATGAGCATTATTAGCCAAGTTTATGCCAAGAAGAGAATAAAATCCTGTTGATCCAACTTAACCAGCCGAAACCTCAAACAATTAGCATTTCTATTTATTTGCCATTAAAACAGTCTGCTCAGGGAACCATCCAACATCCTCCACAGTCTCCTTTTCCCTGAGGGCCTCGAGGACATTACATGCTGACCACTGCTTCATTGCCTTGTGGTCAAAGGTGTTTTTCTTCAAAAAAATTTTCACGAGTGACAGGTGGTACGGCACGGTCCAACTACTTGGAATGTTCCGCGGCAATGAGGCGAGGCCCATCCTTCGTAACACCGGGGACAGGTAGAACCTCAGTATGTAGTGACACTTGGTGTTTGCATACCACAGGTCCATGCACAGCTTGATGCAGCTGCATACAAGATGAGGAACACGTTGGGTACGTTTCTCCCTCCTTTATCCAGAGATTGGTACATGGTGTCCCTTCGGACATGGTCCACCTTGGATCTCCAGATGAATTTGAAGATGGCCTGGGTGACTGCTGCGGCGTAGGGTCGGGTAATGGGCCAGACCTGCGCCACGTACAGTAACACCGAGAGTACCTCACACCTGATGAGGGAGCGTTGCTCCCACATGCCCAGTTTCTGTCTTACCCTGGCTATGCGCTCCTCCCAGTTTTTGGTGCACGCCCCAGCCGCTCCGAATCATATCCCCAGCACCTTCAGGTAATCTGACCTGACAGTGAAGGGGACAAAGGACCAGTCGGCCTAGTTCCCAAAGAACGTGGCCTCGCTCTTGCCGCAGTTTACCTTGGCTCCCGAGGCCAGTTCAAACTGGTCGCAGGCATTCAAGAGCTTGCGTACAGACGCGGGATCCTTGCAGAAGACGGCGACGTCGTCCGTGTACAGGGAGGCCTTGACTTGCACGCCTCCGCTGCCTGGGATTGTCACTCCTCTTATACCCGGATCCTTCCTGGTGGACTCGGCAAAAGGTTCTATGCAGCACACAAACAGTTCCGAGGAGAGTGGGCAGCCCAGCCTGACCCCAGATTTAATCTGGAACTTTTCTGATTCCCACCCATTGATTGAGACTGCGCTATAGATGTTTGTGTAGAGCAGTTTGATCCAATTGCGAATTCCCTCCCCAAACCCCATTTTGGAGAGCACATCCATCATGTAGGTGTCAAAAGCCTTCTCCTGGTCAAGGCTGATGAGGCAGGTTGTTGGGACCAGTGCAGAACTGCGCTCGCCCGATGTCTCTGAGGTGAAGGGGATGAATCCCAAAGCCTCAGGTACCTTAGGAAGCTGCACATTAGAGTGAGGCTAACTGGCCAGCTCTGAGATGCAGATTTGCCAGAAAGTGATCCCAACCACATGGGCGGGATTCATATTGCAACGTCTCACGAGCTCACGTTGGAACTCGCAAGGCATGGGAAGGCGAGTAGATCCTGGGAGCGGAGTCTCCCTGCTTTCATCAGCCACGCTTTTCCGGTGCAGAGTGGCCGTTGGACCGCACCCAAAGATCAAATGTCAGGAGCACGGGAGTTTTTTCTGGGAATGCAGGAAGAGTACAAACATGGAGAAGCTGCTCGGCTAGTTAATAAAGTATTATTTATGTCCAGTCCTTGTTGTCAGTGTGTGGAACCCCAGCACCTCGATAGAGGATATGTGTTTAACTGTTATGCTTGCACCTGGAATCAATAGAATGAACAGCAAGTAATTTGGTGCAGGAGACTGGGATCCCGTGCTCATAACTCAGTATCTGACTTTTGGTAACATGTTAACATGGGTTGGAACTTTAAAAACTATTCTGACACAATTTTACTTGAAAAGCATGAACTTACCAATTCATTGCATGAGTGCTTCTGGCTAAAAATGTAATTCTTAACAGCAAACAACCAAGTTACATAAATTTATTTGGTACATTAATTAAGCTTTACCTTTTAAAATTATCAAGATGTTTTTCTGCATCGCTAGCTTTACACTGATTGAATAATGGTGGCCGACAACAAACATGAAATAAAACCTGCAGAGAGAAAGAACAAGTAATGATTATTTTCAAGTGTTTAAGTCTTTCAAAAACCTAAGTAATGAGCTATTGTGCGTTGACAACTCCTATTTCCTGAGAACAAAGAAATAGCTCCATGCATCTACATCTGTCTGCCAATTGCATTTACATATAAAGAGGATATTAACAAAACATAGCAAAGAAACTTTAAAGTGTTGATCATGCCTTGCATTAAAAGATGTCACAATAGACCAAACTACATTCACTTTGACATTCCATAGAACCCCGACAGTGCAGGAGGAGGCCATTTGACCCATCGAGTCTGCGCCGAATCTCTGAAAGAGCACCCTTCCTGGACCCACTCCCTCGTCTATCCTTGTAACCCCGTAACCCCTATCTAACCTTTGGACACTAAGGGGCAATTTACCATGGTCAATCTACATAACTTACACATCTTTGGACTGTGGGAGGAAACCAGAGAACCCAGGTTAGCCAAAGCTCACAGAAAATAAGGATTTCAGATATCTGTTGGAATTAATTTTGTTTTTATAGTAATCTCTTGTTCAGCGTTCAAGGCAAAGATGAACACATTCATCACCTGCGGTGTTTGGTCAGGTTCCAGTGGGTATGTATCTGGTTGATCTGCATCAGGAAGGTTCTACTGTAAATAGGCAAGGATGCCACAGACAATTGTGTTGTGGATGAGTTGATGACTTAAGGTTTACAAAAATACAAGATATAGGAGAGCATGTTCCACGACTGGCAAGGTGCCAAGCTGGCATTTTGTGTGCGCGTGCGATCGGACTGGGGGTACCCTGAGTTGGTGTTGGGAAGGTGCGGGGGAGAGCGGCGATCCTCCCATAGTGTGTCGGGCTGGGGGTTTGATTGGGGGTCACCATAGTGTGTTCGGGCTGGGGGTTTGATTGGGGGTCGCTTCGAGGGCCTTGGAGATAAGGATGCTATTTAAAAATGGCATCCTGATCTCTCGTTATAAAGGGGAGTTCCGGCAAGCGGTGCTCCCCAGTGTACAAAACGGGGCTATGTGTTGCCACAGCCGCCCGTTCTGCGCTGACATCCCTTATACAGCGTGATTCGCGTTTACTATAGGACTTTGTTCCCAATTAGTTGATTCGAGCCCCAAGTGTTGTGTCTCTCTGTCGCCTGCCTACAAACTCTGGGCGGGATTCTCCGGTCTCCAACTCCAAACTCACATTCGGTGACTAGCCAGAGAATCCACGTTGATGGCTAAATAGGGGAGCGGTGCCGCTTTTGCGATGCTCTGCCCCCTCCAAAAGAGTGTATCCTAGGAATACGCTGCTCTTCATCCGGACGGCCTCACGATGTTATCTGAAGCCCTCTCCCTGATGCGCCACCCCAGATGGGCAGAGTTCCCGATGGCGCGGTCGCGGTAGTATTTATTTTCAGGAACTCGGCGTGGCGGCTGCGGACTAAGTCTAGCGCCGCCACAGTTGGGGGAGAGCCAATCCGCGTGCAGGGGGGGCTTTGGTGGGGGCTGGGGACACTGTGGGCGGTGGTCCGGGGGTGGCAAGCCTAGCCAAATGGGGTCACGTTTTGGCAGGCCGGGTCGTGTGGGCGGCTGGCGCCATGTTACACGCCACGGCCACTGCAGGCCGCCGCCATGCGCATGTGCACCCATGGACCCGGCAATTCTCCGGCCATATCCACAGCAAGAGTCGGGCGCTCTACGCTGTGTGCCCACTAGCCACCCCCCTCCCCACCAGACAGAGGATCGGTGGCTGCTTTGCGCCGTTTTTTCAGTCATAAAATGCCACCGTTCCCACGCCGGCATCAACACTCAGGGCGGAATTCTCCGCACTCACGACGGGGCGGAGAATAGCGGGCGGCGTAAATTTTTATGGCCACGCTGGTCCGACGCCCTCCCGCTATTCTCCCCCCCCCCCCACGCCCGTCTCCCGACATGAATCGCTGCCCGCCGTTTTTTTACGGCGAGCAGCGATTCACCCCTGGCCGATGGGCCGATTTCCAAGGCCTTTACGACCGTTTTTATGAACGTAAATCACACTTGGTCTGACCGTTTGTAAAAAAAACGGTCGTAAAGTCCCGATCTGGGGAATCATGGCACCGATTGGCACGGCAGTACCACGGCCGTGCCAAGGGTGCCATGGGCCCGCGATCGATGCCCACCGATCGTGGGCAGCGGGTACTTACCCCGCGCACTCTTTCTCCTTCCGCCGCCCCGCTGTATCCATTCGCAGGGTGGCTGAGGGGCATACCGGCCCGCGCATGCGCGGGTTTCACGCAAATGCGTGATGACGTCATCCGCGCATACGCGGGTTGGAGTCGTCCAATCCGCGCATGCGCAGCTGCCATCATCTGACGCGTCAGCCGTCGCTAACTCTGGCTAGCGGGCTTAATGAAATTCGTTAAGCCCGCGATGCCGGAGTTCACGGCCGCGGGATGCTAGCCCCGACCGGGGAGCAGAATTGGTTCCCGGTCGGAGGGGCGGAGGCTGGCGTCAAACCTGCCCGTTTTTGACGCCAGCCTCACGATTTCTCGCGGGTGCGGAGAATCACGCCCTGAGTCTCAAAATCGGGGAATCCAGCGCTCTATTCCGTGCTTGCAAATTTGAGGTTCCTTTCACTTCACTTATGCCTTGCTGCTCTTGCCTCTTACGCCTTCCAATAACTTTTTTTTATAAATGTAGACTACCGAATTAATTTTTTCCTATTAAGGGGCAATTTAGTGTGGTCAATTCACCTGCCTTGCACATCTTTGGGTTGTCAGGGCGAGACCCACACAAACACGCAAAGAATGTGCGAACTCCACATGGACAGTGGCCCAGAGCCAGGATGGAACCTGGGAACTTGGCGCCGTGAAGCCGCAGTGCTATCCACTGTGCCACCATGCTGCCTTCCTTCCAATAACTTAAGCAAAGATCAAAAATATTTTAAATCTATTTTCAACATTAATAAGTGCAAAACATATATTTACCCCCATGTGACGCCACTTACCTTTAAGTGGTCATATCGCCTTAAACCTGAAGAATTTGTCAGATTTTTAGTCATCTCAGTTGGGAGAGATCTCCAAGCCACATTGGGAGTTTTACTATTCAGTCAAAAGAATTGATGCAACAGAATAGCACAAAGTCATCACAGTGTGCCAGTTTTTTCTTGGCAGCTCAGATGTTGCAGGATCTGCGTCAGACTTTGTTTCATAATCACTGGTTTGGCTTTTTGAATTTTATGAGGTTGGGGGCTGAGCAAGACTCTTGTTGTGTAATTTTTTGACTAATCCTAAATCACAGCATAAAGATGTAGGGCAGGATTCTCCGTTAGCCGATGCTGACATCGGGAAATGCGATTGAGCGGAGAATAGCTTCCGACGCCAAAATCACAGCAGGCGCCGATTTGGCGTCAAATCGAGATTATCCCCACCTCATAAGTGATATCAATGGGTTTCACTCCACATGTACAGTAGACACCATTTACATGGCCACGCATGCGCATGGCATGGCGGCAACCTGCAGCGGTCGCACCGTACAACATGGCGCCGGCCACGCGCAGACCAGGCCTGCCAGATAGTGGTCTCCTCGCCACCCCCAGACCAGTCACCAGTCTCCACAGCCCCGCCAAAGCCCCCCACCCCGGCCAGCGGAACGGCTCCCTCCCCGACTATGGCGGCGCTAGACACCGTCCGCAGTGCCTTGTGAGGACCCCGAAAACTGTGAGCACACGCGCCCCATGCCATCAGGAAGTTGGCCCATCAGATGAGGGCCTCAGGTGACGCCCTGAGACCATCCCAATGGCATGCCGTGTACTCAGTGATTACACCATTTTTCAGGGGATGAAGCGTCCGAAAAACGGCAGCGCCCCCGATTCCGGCGTAAAAGCGGATTCTCCAGCAATCGCCGAAAGCGATTTCGACTCAGTAATCGGAGAGTCCAGGTGAAATGAAAATTAAATGAAATGAAAATCGCTTATTGTCACAAGTAGGCTTCAAATGAAGTTACTGTGAAAAGCCCCTAGTCGCCACATTCCGGCACCTGTTCGGGGAGGCTGGTACGGCTGGAGGTCTTAGTCTCAGAAATGGAGAATCCTGCCTGGATTGTTTGATAAGGACGATAATTAATGTTAATATAGATTCAAACTTTTAAATGTAGTCCATACAACTGATAATATATTTTAACCATTTTCTAAAATTAGTATGAAATAAGGAACATCAAAAATGATACTAGGGCAGCACAATGGCGCAGTGGGTTAGCCCTGCCGCCTCACAGCGCCGAGGTCCCAGGTTCGATCCCGGCTCTGGGTCACTGTCCATGTGGAGTTTGCACATTCTCCCCATGTTTGCGTGGGTTTTGCCCCCACAACCCAAAGATGTGCAGGATAAGTGGATTGGCCATGCTAAATTGCCGCTTAATTGGAAAAAATTATTTGGGTGCTCTAAATTTATTTTTTGTTAAATGATACTGTGGGCACGATCGAGCAGCCATGCTGCGCCTGAAAAGCAGTGTGCCATGGTGCAATAAGGTTGATAGAAGTTGAGAGACCTATAAATCCTGGTCAACTCTAGTAGATTTGTCAAGCAACATTTTCCTTCAATATGTTTTTCTTTTTTTTACGTTTAGAGTACCAATTCATTTTTTCCAATTAAGGGGCAATTCAGTGTGGCCAGTCCACCAAGCCTGCACATTGAATTTGAATCATAGAATTTACAATGCAGCTACTCAGCCCATCGAGTCTGCACCGGCCCCTGGAAATAGCACCCCACTTAAGCCCACCCTATCCCCGTAAGCCAACCCAACCCAAACTTTTTGGACCCTAAGGACAATTTATCATGGCCAATCCACAAAACCTGCACATCTTTGGACTGTGGGAGGAAACCGGAGCACCCAGAGGAAACCCACACAGGTACAGGGAGAATGTGCAGACTCCGCACAGGCAGTGACCCAAGCCAGGAATCGAACCTGGGACCCTGGAGCTGTGAAACAACTGTGCTAACCACTGTGCTACTGTCCTGCCCCATTAGGTAATTTGGACATTCTGAATTCTCCCTCTGTGTACCCGAACAGGTGCCGGAATGTGTAACCACATTGCAGTGTTAATGTAAGCCTACTTGTGACAATAAAGATGATTATAATTCCCTGTTTTCTCTCTCCTGTCCTTTTTGAATAGCGGAGTGACATTTGCTACCCTCCAATCTGTAGGAACCATTCCAGAGATCAAAGAATTTTGGAAAATGACCACCAATTAATCTACTATTTTTAGGGCCCCTCCTTAAGTACTCTGGGATGAAGATTATCAGGCCCTGGAGATTTGTCCGCCTTCAAACCTATTAATTTTCCAAAAAACATTTCTTTACTAATACTAATTTCCTTTAGCTCCTCACTAAAACTTGTGTTTCTCAGAACTTCCAGTATATTATTCATGATTTCCTTTGTGAAGACAGAAGCAAAGTTTGAATTTAGTTCCTTCGCCATTTCTTTGTTCCCTGATATGAATTTCCCCATTTTTGACTGTAAGAGGCCTACATTAATTTATATCAATATTTTTCTCTTTACATACTGTCGTATGAGAGTACCTTTAAGAAATTGGTGTTTATCAAATAGCTGCAGAGATGCCAGTGTGTTAGTGGAGCTGAGCTGTGACTTTACTTTTACTTTCACTTTGAGCAAAAAGCTGGCGCGTGCCTGTGTGTTTTAGTTTCGTTTTCAGAGTAGAGAGCTGCAGTGAAGGCAAGCAGATGTGTATGGATATCTCTACAAGCTAAAGGATGTTCATTTTCGTGATTTCAAAGTAATACCTGTTTCTGTAGAGAATTTAAACCTGCTGTATTCCTGTAAAGAGGGTCTTTTGAACTTACAGGTGTTGTTAGGAAAGTTATGAAGGGTTACTTATGGAATATTGTATCTGTGGGGATTATTGGTGTTGATAATTGTTAAGATTTTTAAAAATAAATTTAGAGTATCCAATTAATTTTTTCCAATTAAGGGGCAATTTAGCGTGGTCAACCCACCTACCCTGCACATCTTTGGGTTGTGGGGGCAAAACCCACTCAGACACGGGGAAAATGTGCAAACTCCACACAGACAGTGACCCAGAGCCGGGATCGAACCTGGGACCTCGGCGCCGTGAGGCAGCAGTGCTAACCACCGCGCCACAGTGCTACCCGTTATTAAGATGTTTACTTTGTGTTTATAAAGTGTTAACTGGATTCTTAACTAAACATGGTTTTGTTTTAAAAGTACTTTAGATCTCTATTGCAACACAACTGTAAAGTAGGCCCTTGTGCTCCCCATAACCACAATCTATTAAAAGTCGTGGGTCAGGTGAACTCCATGATATACTTTGGAATTTTCTAAACCCTGACCCATAACAATACCTATAGAAACTTTTACAGTCAGTTTTTATCCACCAGTTTACTTTCAAATTGTATTTTTCCCCTTCTTAATCAATCTCGTGGTCTGCCTTTGCTGAATTTTAAACTGCTCCTCATCCTCAGATCTATTGCTCTTTATAACTAATTTGTTTGCCTCTTCTTTGTATCTAATACTATCTCCAATTTCCTTTATAAGCCATGGTTCGGCCACATTTCCCTTTCTATTTTTGTGCCAAATAGGAATAAACAACTTTTGGAGTTCACCTATTCGTTCCTTGAATGCCTGCTATTGCTTGCCCACTGTTCTTCCTTTCAGTAATGTTTCCCAGTCTGTCATAGCCAGCTCATGCCTCATGGCATCATAGTTACCTTTATGGAGTTTCAAGACCTTGGTCTCAGAATCAACTACCTCACTATCCATCGTGATAAAGAATTCAACCATATTATGGTCACTCATCCCCAAGGGTTCCCTCACAACTAGATTGCCAACTAATAATTTCTCATTGAAAAACACCCAGTCCAAGATAGCCTGCTCCAGGAAACCAATCCGGTATACACTCCAGAAAGTCCTTCTCTATTGTACTGTGACTTATTTCGCTCACCCAATCTATATGCAGATTAAAGTCACCCATAATTACAGATGTTTCTTTATCACATGTATTTTGATTTCCTGTCTAATGTTATTCCCAATACTGCAGTTTGTTGGTCTATACACCACCCCTCCAAATGTTCTTTGTCCGTTGATGTTTCTTAACTCCACCCAGACAGATTCCACATCATCTGTACTAATATCTTTCCTTAATATTGTATCAACATCTTCTTGAATCAACAATGCAACTCCACCACCTTTTCCTTTCTGTCTGTCCTTCCTAAAAACTGAAAAACCCTCAATGTTTAGTTCCCATCCTTGGTCAACTTGAAGCCATGTCTCCAATATCCCAACTATATTGTATCCCTTTTCATCTATCTGCACAACTAATTCATCCATTTTATTTATAAAATGCTCCATGCATTGAGGTACAAAACCTTAAGGCTCATCCTTTTATTGTTCCTTGTCCCATCCCTACCATTTTTTAATGTGTCATTATCTGATACAGGCCCTTGATTTCTGTGTCCTTTGCTTATTCTACTTTCTGTTTTATTCTCTTGTTCTTCATTCCCCCTGCTCTGAACCCTGATATTGGTTCCCATCCCGGGCAGCACGGTAGCATTGTGTTGGGCAGCACGGTAGCATTGTGGATAGCACAATTGCTTCACAGCTCCAGGGTCCCAAGTTCGATTCCGGCTTGGGTCACTATCTGTGCGGAGTCTCCCCGTGTGTGCGTGGGTTTCCTCCGGTTTCCTCCCACAGTCCAAAGATGTGCAGGTTAGGCGGATTGGCCATGATAAATTGCCCTTAGTGTCCAAAATTGCCCTTAGTGGTGGGTGGGGTTACTGGGTTATGGGGATAGGGTGGAGGTGTTGACCATGGGTAGGGTGCTCTTTCCAAGAGCCGGTGCAGACTCGATGGGCCGAATGGCCTCCTTCTGCACTGCAAATTCTATGATAATCTATAATAATCCCCTGCCATATGAAATGAAAAAATGAAATGAAAATTGCTTCTTGTCATGAGTAGGCTTCAAATGAAGTTACTGTGAAAAGCCCCTAGTCGCCACATTCCGGCGCCTGTTCGGGAAAGCTGTTACGGGAGTCGAACCGTGCTGCTGGCTTGCTTGGTCTGCTTTCAAAGCCAGCGATTTAGCCCTGTGCCAAACAGCCCCTAAACAGATATTAGTATCAACCCTCCCCAACTGCTCTAGCAAGCATCCCCCAAGGACATCAGTCCTGGCCCTGCCCACTGCCTGGTCCCTCTCACATGAACCCATCAGGATAAATGACACACCATGCAGTAGGATTTTGACGACATGAAGGCGACCCCTATTCAGGGACAGTGCTCTTTTGAGTGAAAGAATCCTCTCATGCACCTCCACCGCTCTCCTAAAGGTGCCCCACAGTCCTTTGAAGTGAGCTCTAATGACTTGCACCACAGAGCCACAATTCTCAGCCAAGACAACATCTTCGATGGCAGCTATAATCTTATGCACACCGTACTGCTGCGGCAAGAGCCCCCACAGTAGTAACTGTGTCACTACAAGATGGGCGCCATCCCAACCCATTCCAACCGCCATGAACAAACTCAGATTTTAATATTTTATCTCAGCTCTTTCTTGCAAAAGAAATCCAGGGACACAGCACAAGCCATGTAGCCCAAGAAAAAACAAGTTTGAAATTTACACTAGGATGAAATGAAGGGTTAATAGACAAGCAGAGGCAGAATGCACAAAAACGCAACCGCTCCCATGCTCACATCACCCAGGAGAGAACATTTTAAAGTATTTTTTTGGTATGTGGAGTTTGGAAATCATTTGGGAGGATTCTGAGGAGTTACCCACAAATATTCACTTGGAGTTCAGATTGGACAGTGTATTTGCCCACGGTCATCTTTTGTGCTTAAAAGGGACTTTGTGTTAATGAAACCATTGTATATTAAGACGTACTTTGTAATCTGTGTTAATCCTAAAACCTGTGTGAAGTTTCTTAGCCAAGGGGGCTAAGGAATGTTGCATAATAATCCAATCTTTTCTAAGGAAAGATATGCTGGCCTTGGAAAGGGTTCACAAGAATGAACCCTGGAATGAAGAGCAGGTCTGTACTCATTGGAGTTCAGAAGAGTAAGGGGGGATCTTATTGAAACTTGCAGTACTGCGTGGCCTGGATAGAGTGGACGTGGAGAGAATGTTTCCACTTGTAGGAAAAACTAGAAGCAGAGGACACAATCTCAGACTAAAGGGACGAACCTTTAAAACAGAGATGAGGAGGAATTTCTTCACCCAGAGGGTGGTGAATCTGTGGAACTCTTTGCCGCAGAAGGCTGTGGAGGCCAAATCACTGAGTGTCTTTAAAACAAAGATACATAGGTTTTTGATCAATAAGGTGATCAGGAGTTATGGGGAGAAGGCAGGAGAATGGGGATGAGAAAAATATCAGCTATGATTGAATGGCTAATCAGACTTGATGGGCCGAGTGGCCTAATTCTGCTCCTATGTCTTATGGTCTCATGCTCGTATGATATGCCTGCACCTCCCCTTTGCTAAAATCCTGGTCTAGAACCTTCTCCAACAGAATGGGCATTCTGTGTGACATTAGCTAACAGGAATCTTTCATGACATGAAGTTGTTTAATGCTCACATTACCAAGGATTTCTAAACCCTGTATTACCAGCCAAATCACATACCGTGATATTCAAGCAGTTAGCAACTTAACAAAAAAGAAATACTTGGAGGTCTACAGTAGTGTAATACTGTAATTAAGAAAGAGAAAGGGACTACTATTTATAAAAAAAACTTTTACATTCTCAGCAATCCTAAAGTGCTTTTCAAATGTAGTCAGTGTTACTTTATAGGCAGAGTCAGAAACCACGCAGTCTGTTGTGTGTTACAAACAGTAGAGGTGAATGTTATTTAACTGCTTTGAATGTTGTTGATTGAGGGATTAACGTTGGCTAGCATCGAGGGATTAATGTTGGCTAGGATACCAGAGGAACTTCCTGCTTCTCTTTAAAAAAAATTATGTCCTCAACAGACAGATGAGGCCTTGGTTTAATATCTCATCCACCTCAACTAAACAGCATTTCCTTAGTACTGCATTGAGGTTTCAGTCTAGATTAAGTGCTCTGAATCAACAAACGTCGTCATTCAGAGGCAAGACTACAGTCTCTGAGCCAAGTTTAAACAATTAGTGGTAATGTGGTGTCTGTGTCATCGAATGCTCCATTTCAAGAGCACTTCTGGAGAGCTCACTATCTGTTGTGCTTTCATCAATTCAGTCTTGCCAGTGAACCATTAAACTATGATCAGAGGAATTTGCCTGACTTTCTTAATATGCTCACAAGAAAAGTATTTGTTTCACAACAAACACATTGCAAGAATTGAATGTGGGCTACTAATTAAAAACTAAGCATGATGCAAGTACATGGCAGGGAGTTTGTTACAAAAAAATTACACTTCCTCGTATTGAGTTTTAAAGTCCTGACCCCAATTGAATAAGAAGGAGATGTTTTCCAGACATTAAACACACGCGAATTTGAATAAAATTATATTGAACAATCATGCCTGTGCTTAGTGAACTCTGATGTAACAGCTCCATTTGTAGTGAAAAAATTCGAAGATCTCAAATCATTTAATAATAAATGAATGGAATAGCATGCTCATTATAATTAAATTAATCCCCACTTACAGTGAAAATTGGAATTCTAATCTTATATTGTTCAGCCTGAGAAGCAATGGAATGCATTTCAGTTGTTAAAAGGAAACTAGAGCCTCTTGTCTTAAAAGGCTTAGTCCTTAAAATACAACAGTATGAGTGGAAAATTGTAGCAGCCTAACTGTTGCTGAACTACGTCATTCTTCCATAACTCCCTTGTTTTGAGAAATACATAATGGAGTTTAACCAGGTGCTTTTCAAGCAAGTCAAACCTTAATAATTTATTTTTACATTGCCTGGAAACAAAAGGTTCGAACAGAGAAAACACCTGTCTGAAGGGAAATGTCAGCAAATAGAAGGCTAAAAGTGAATAATCCGATACGTTATGATCCAGCAGATGTTAATTGCCATTAAAAGCAAATCACAGAGGGAAACTTGGCCCATATGTCACAACCATTTGTTTGCATTCTGAAAATGAAAAGATAAGGGGCCAAATTCTCCGACCCCCCGCAGGGTCGGAGAATCGCCCGGGGCCGGCGTAAATCCCACCTCCGCCGTGGCCGGAATTCTCCGCCACCCGGGAATCGGCGGGAGTGGGAATCACGCCGCGCCGATCGGCATGCCCCCCGCGCTGATCGACATGCCCCCCGTGGCGATTCTCCGGCCCACGATGGACCAAAGTCCCGCCGCTGACAGGCCTCTCCTGCCGGCGGGAATTGGAGCACCTCTGGTGCCGGCGGGAGTGGGGGCGTGAACGGGCCCCCGGGTTCCTGGGGGGGCGGGGTGATCGGACCCCGGGGGGTGCCCCCACGGTGGCCTGGCCCGCGATCGGGGCCCACCGATCGGTGGGCGGGCAAGTGCCGTGGGGGCACTCTTTTTCTTCCGCCGCCGCCACGGCCTCCACCATGGCGGTGGCGGAAGAGACCCCCCTTACGCGCATGCGCGAACCGGCGAAGGCCTTTCGGCCAGCCCCAACGCCGGGCGTCAAAGGCCGTTGGCGCCAGTTTTGGCGCCAGCCTGCGTGGCGCCAACCACTCCGGCTCGGGCCTAGCCCCTAAAGGTGCGGAGAATTCCACACCTTTGGGGAGGCCCGACAACGGAGTGGTTGGCGCCACTCCGCTACGCCAGGATCCCCCGCCCCGCCAGGTAGGGGAGAATCCCGGCCCAGTTTATTGAATTCAGAAATCAGTACTACTTTGAGATTTAAAGCATTAAATTAAAACATTTATTGATAAAAGAAAACTTAAGTACACAAGATTTCATGCATACAGTTAAAATTAATCTCACAAAACATTCCCCCAAAAAGACTACCTACTTGGTCACACTCACAAGTAACATCCTGCAGAATTCCTATAAGACCATTTATCCCATTTTCTACAGTTAAGACTTTAATAACCAAAACCAAAAGTTATACCGAAACACATGAACCATGAAGTAAATATTGGTAAAAAATAAGATCCAATGAAGGGCCATTTATCACTCTTTTATTCTGCCTGTTGTAAAACATTACATTTAGAGAGTCTAATCTTTATAGCTCGGCTCCAGCTTAATTGATTGCTTCACCAGATGTGATAATCTGATGATAGGTAAGAAGGATTCCTTTCACAGAAAGTAAACCATCAATACATTGACATATCTGAGAAACATTCAATATCATTGTTTCCTTGGCTTCAAATATACTTTTGCAACCCTGTAGCAGTAAAGGGTTGAAATACAAACTAAAAATAAAAAGTTCAATCAGTTCTCTTCCTGGCAGAGCAGCACTATGTTTTCATGTACATAACCTGATAACATAAACATACATTTAAACTGCGTGAAAGAGACTCAATTATACATTTAATATATAACCGTTACATGAATATCTATTGTTTGCACTTTAGGCCAGTGTTAAGTAATTTTCATGAAAAATAGACAGAACCTTAAAATTTGACAGCCGAATGACAGAGAAAAAACATCCCAGAAATTCCTCGAATTCCTTGTAACAAAAACTATTGTGATTTCTTCGGTGACCATGAGCCATTCGCCCTAATTAAAAATAGACAGAATTGTGGGATGTGAGCTCCAGAACATTGGTCAAATCCTGGAAATCCATGTAATAAAATCCATATTTGATGTATTCAGTCATTGTAAACCAGTTGCTTGGATGTCATCAATTCTTCAGTGGCGCATTACGCCACAACTTAATTTATTCTGAATTCTCTGAAGTACAGTACTAATATAAATATATTCAGCTTTAGGGGGAGAAGCAGTGGTATAATGGACTAATAGTCCAGACATCATGCTAATTTTAGCTCATTTCTGGGGACAGGAGCTAAAATCCCACCATGGGAGCTGGTGGAATTTAAACCCACGAATAAAACCTGCAACTGATCGCTAATCTCAATCACGGTGATCATAAAAACATTATCAATTGTCGTAAAAACCCATCTGATTCAGTAACGTCCTCCAGAGAAGGAAATCTGCCACCCTGACCTGGTCTGGCCTAGATCTGACTTCAGAACCACCAACAACGTGGTTGACTGTTAACTGCCCTCTGAAATGGCCCAGCAAACCATTCAGTTAAAGGGCCATTAGGGAAGGGTAAAAAAATAAATGGTGGTCTTGTCAGTGAAGCCGCCATCCCAGGAGAGAATAAATAAAAGCAAAATAAATTCTTGATTGGTTTTTACTTATTATATTGATACTGTACTTATTTTTACTTTGCTATAAATTCAAAAATTATGCAACAAGTGACTTGTATAACTAGGGCTAAAGCGAATATCATCCGGACCAAACAGTAAATTTTCTGTAAATTGTATTTTCTGTAAATCTCTAGTGTGCCATAAATATGATTGGTTTTGTTACGATACCCTGGACCAGTGCACGGTCAATTCTAGCCACACTTGACCAGGAGTCTCAAAACGGTTGAAATTAACTTCTATTTTAAAATACCCGAGGTCTTCGGCTGCCCAATAACTACTGTCACCAGGTTTGTAAATTTAAACACAATTAACATTTTATTATTAACAGTAGCTATAATTAAATATGCAACAAATACAACTGGTCAACCACTATCTAACCTG
The DNA here is from genome assembly GCF_902713615.1 of Scyliorhinus canicula. Classification (NCBI taxonomy): domain Eukaryota; kingdom Metazoa; phylum Chordata; class Chondrichthyes; order Carcharhiniformes; family Scyliorhinidae; genus Scyliorhinus; species Scyliorhinus canicula. The sequence continues at coordinate 169,290,646 of NC_052152.1, forward strand.
TAACCCTCCCCCCTTTAACTCACCCAACCCTCTATACACAAACATACAAACACAGAGGGGAAGGGAGGTGTAAAATAATGATGAAAGTAAAAGGATAAGAGTCGTTGTTTCAGATGACACCTTCCAGTTTGTATTTTCTTCAGTCTAGCCTTTCAGATGGATGTTATCTTTTCTTTCAGCTTGTAATGGTTTTCACTGTAGATTCACAGAAATAACAGGGATTCGAGAGAAAGAGACAGCTTCTCCTTTCAGGATCTAGAAGCTTCTGCCTTCGGACAGTAGGCAGCAGAGCAGAGAGAGCTGCTTCTATTTGAGGGTCTTGTGGTTTCTCCTGTCCACCTGCCAGGAACCAATTGCTGTCCATTGCTGGGCAGAATACTACCCCTGGCAATCTATTGGCCACCAGCCAACCAATCAAAATGAACCCCTCAAATCTCTAGCATGCCATAAAGTCTGGGTTCGTCTGCAAAAGAATACAATACTTTACACCACAATGTACTATTTTTGGGTTCCTTACTTCCTCTCCTTGACCTCAAGGTATATCTCCGTTAATGATCCATGGACCTAAAAGGACAAAGACAAAATTAAAGAAGTAGGAACTAAGGGAATCAATTGGAAGTGTCTTTATAGTCTGCATAGGAATGTTTACATTCAATATATTAGTTTATTATGTATTGTAGTTGAAGTTGACTTTGCAACTATTTTTTCTTGCAGAATGATGGATCAATCAAGCAGTGAATTGCTTTCAGGATATCTTTTTATTTTCATACAACATTCCATATCAGAAGCCAATTGATTGAGTTGTCTATGGAGACAAGCTGGCTCAGCATTCACAAAGAAGGAAGCCTATCACTCAAGCAATGAGTTGGCTTTGAAACTTGATGTGATGACAAAAGGGAAGGTGCATGAAAAATGTCTGAGTATCAAGTCAGTGCAAATACAGGGTGGAAGAACAATTTGAAATTGGTCAGAGATCCACTGATGACGAACTGCAACCTTCTTAGTAACAATTTAAAGAGGCATTACTTCCCCTGAAGAAAGTCTGCCAATTTTTCAACAATTGCCTGCCAACATAAAGTAATTGAAGTCATCAATAATGCATTTACATCATTCCTATCAATAATTTAATCCAGAGGTGAAAACAATTTTGACATTAAAAACATAAGAAATCGAAGCAAGGGTAGGTCATCGAGCCCCTTCAAGTTGCACTGCCATTCAATAAGATCATGGCTGATCTGATCTTGGTCTCAGTTCTACTTTCTTACCTATTTGCTGCAACCTTTGACTCACCTCTAGCTCTCTGTCTCAGCCTTGAATATATTCAATGACTCAGCCTCTTTAACTCTTTGGGGATGGGAATTCCAAAGATTCCCAACTCTCTGAGAAGAAATTCATCCTGAACTCCGTTATAAATGGTCAACCTCTTATTCTGAAACTGTGTCCCCAATTTCTAGAATGGGCTGGTAAGAGGCAAGTAATATATGCGTCATGTAAGTGCCAGGCAATGACCATCTCCAACAAGGAGAATCTAACAATTTCCTCTTGACATTCATTGGCATTACTGTTATGGTGGCCATGAAGGACATGGGTGTCATCAATAGGTCACCCTGTGGGCTTACAGGAGTATGAACTTCTCTACTGAGTGGACAAAAGCTCACCCAATGGTAAATGGGCAACGGGAGTTTAAAACCCGCTGCTTCAGGCTGGGCCGGTATTCTGTAGGTACCTGGGCTTGGACTTGTGTGCTGTCAGCCATAGCTGCAGCCTTTCTATTATGTAAATAAAAGGGCATGGTTTTAAAAGACTGGCTTTGGAGAGATTATTACCATTACCATCACTGAATCCCCCATTATCAACATATCCTGGGGACTATCGTTGGCCAAAAGCTGAACTGAACCAGCCGCGTAAATAGCGTGGCTATAAGAAGCTAGGAGTTCTGCAGCGAATAACTATTCTCTGACTCCCCAAAGCCCATCTATTTTCTGAAACACTTAACTAGCTTCCATATTTCAGCGGCACTTACTTATCGGTAAAAAGGGAGGAATTTGCAGGAAACACAAGTTTCTACTTGCCTGTATGAGTGCAGCTCCAAAACATTCAAGAAGCTTGACACCTTCCAAGACAAAGCAGTCCACTTGATTAGCACCCCATCCACCATATTATACATTCACTTCCTCCACCACCAACATACAATGGCAGCAGTGTGTACCATACAAGATGTACTGCAGCAACTAACCAAAATTTCTTCAAATACACCTTCAACATCTGCAACCTCTACCAAGAAGAACAAGGGCAGCATTTGCATGGGAACACCGGCATTTGAAAGTTCCCCTCCGAGTCTCACACCTGACTTGGGTATATCGCTGTTCCTTCACCGTCACTGGATCAAAATCCTGGAACTCCCTTGAATGTACATGCACCACATAGATCGCAACAGCTCAAGAATGTAGCTCCTCATTACTTTCACCAGGACAATTAGAGATGGATAACAAATACTGGCCTAGCCATTGATATGCACAGACTGTGAAAGAATAAGGGGGAAATATTCTCTCAGCATCTGCCCTGTAAGCTTTTTCAAAACTGTAAATATTTCAATAAGATCATGGGCGCAATTTAACAGAAATTAAACAGAGTCCCACGTCAAATGCGTTTAGCCAGGTGTTTCCCAGCACTGGTAGTGCCAAGAACGACCTTGCTATTAAACAGGATGCCGCTTCATTTCCCAACTCACCAATAAGAGGGCCATCCAGCCCCCCGCAACCCACCTCATAAGGGCAGGGCACCCCTGGACATAATCCTGACACGATGCCACCTGGGAATTGCCAGCCTGGTACTCTGAAGTGAGAGATCATGTCCCACCTCTCATTCTTCGAAACTCCAATGAGTATTGGCCCAACCTACTCAACCTTTTCTCATAAGACAACCCTTCATTCCAATAATCAACCTAAATGAACTTGCAGTGAACTGTTTCCAAAGAAGTATATCCCTTTTTTCAGTACGGGAACTGAAACTGTACAGAGTCCTCTAAATGTGTCTTACCAGTGTCCAGTTCCAGTAAGACATCCTTATTTTTTGTCAAAATGATGATGGCTTTGCAAAAACACTTAACTAGCTTCCATATTTCAGCGGCACTTACTTATCGGTAAAAAGGGAGGAATTTGCAGGGAACCTTGTAGTTGTTCCCTTAGGGGCTATGATCCATTTTACATGGTCTGTCAAGGACACATAGTTTACTATTCCTTAGACGATTAACATCTCAGGCCAGTGGTATTATGACAAAAAATAAAAGCTGTGGAGATTAAGTATTTTTGGCTTGCTTCAGCTTAGTAGATACAAGTTTCTTTAGCTCAGTCACAATAGCAATGAGCTGAGGTTAACATCTCCATCAACCCATTTAAAATTAAGTGGTTATCATTGGCTCTTTGGTCAAAAAACTTAAGCTGAGGAGTTTAAAAATTAACTGTCGTCTAAACCTGTATTCCCGCCTAACTCAACATGAGGTTTTATCAGTCAACCAGTTTACTTATCCAATTGAAAGGCTAAGGGAAGAGTCATGTCACATTCAAAGAAACACAAACACAAATGTTGTTATTTCCTTACAGTTTGCTTGGTGCTTTGCATCCACAAAGCTCGAACAACTGTTTTGATAAGATCTAGATGTTCATCAAGCTGCGTTGAGCTGTTTGAAGCAGAATAGATGGTATTCGATATGAAAACACACATATTTTATTAATAAATCTCATATGACACTCTTCATTGCACATCCTCTGATCTGTGTATTATTTTGGTACTGCAACCTTTCTCCTTGTCTACTACCTTGCTGTTCTCTGTCAAAAACGTTCAATAGGTAATTGATACTACTCTTCCCTCATAACCCTGCAATTTTTTTTCCACTTCAAGAAGTTATCCAATTCTCTTTTGAAATTTATGTTTCCACAACCCCATCAGGCAGATCAAGGGCTTCCAACTCTGGCTGGACATATTTAAGGAGATGTCAATGGAAGTTACATCATTGATAGTGTGAGTGGGTTCTAAAAGAGTGCAAGGAAATAAAAACCCACCGACTTTAATTAGGCACAGGGATGAATTTTCCGCAAGGTTGAATATCAATTTAAGTTTAGGGAATAAAAAAGCTGTACCCACTCTTATGGGGATCAATGCAAGATCCAACACTATCAAACCAGGGATATTAAAAGCTGCTAAAACTGAAAATAAATGTTTTCTTTTCTCTATCTCTGTGTTCTTAATGAAAGGGTCTGAGGTGGAGTGATTTGCACACCTGCTCACACCAATCGCACTGGGGCTAATGCTTACCTCTCGTGCACAATCCCTCAATTAAATTCAACCCCACCAATCCCTTCGCAGCCTGCCAAAACCCCAGATGCTCAGAGTCCTCCTGGCATTTTTAATTAGTTTGAGGTTTGAATTTGATTAGGCAGCACTGAGCTGGATGTGATGTTTGTCACAAAGCAATGCCTCATGATGGGAGTTATAGTTTCTTCCACTTCTTTGCGGTTGCTAATATTGACTGGTTCGTCCAAATGTGACTCAGAAGTACGAATTATGTGACCAATTGTTTTAAAATCTCCCAGATTGTTCTCTTTGAAAACCAGGAGATTGATTCTAATTCTGGTAGTTTCCAGGCTATTCAAGGAGAGAAATGTCAACCCTCGGCAGTGCATTGTAAATCTTTACTGTCTGTTGTATAAAAAGAATTTTCACCTCTGGTCACCTCCTTTCTTATGTCAAGCCCCTTTATTGTCTGGCTATCGCCCCTCCAACTATTGAAAACGGTCCTCTTTATTTACTCAACTCCTCATGACTTGGAACATCCGACAAATGGCAGAGATTGATGAAAGTGTACGGTAGCCTGGTGGACATTATGAATTTGTATTTTTAAAGAAAAATGGCAGAGTTGTGGTCAAAGCCTCTGCTGTCTCCTCTTTCAAAATCGTACGTCTCATGTCATCAAAGCCCAGTTACAGAATAGAGATTATTGCAGTCAACACATGAGTTAAATATCCCAGTGCATCAACTCAAAGAAAGAAGCTGTCAACCAACAGTTGCTACATTTTTCTCTCTTGCACTGGCACCTGCTGAGCAATAGCAAACTATAAATTTGTGCCTGAATTAACAACGACAAATTATACAAGGCAATGCTTTGCAGTATTTTGGTTATCTCTTCACGGGGCACAGTGTTAGCACTGCTGCCTCACAGCGCCAGGGACCTGGGTTGAATTCCAGCCTGGGATGACTGTCTGTGTGGAGTTTGTGTGTGTGCATGGGCTTCATTCAGGTGCTCCAGTTTCCTCCCACAGTCCAAAGATGCACAGGTTAGCTGGATTGGCTGTGCTAAAATTGCCCCTTAGTGTCCAAAGATGTGCAGCTAATGTGGGGTTGTGGGGATAGGGCAGGGGAGTGAGCCTAGATAGGGTGCTCTTTCAGAGGGCTGGTTCAGACTTGATGGGCCGAATGGCCTCCTTCTGCACTGCAGAGATTCTATGGATTCTATGGAACGTCAAAAAGCGTAATCTGGATCTAGACAACGTTGTTTAAGCACTTGCAAGAGCAGCTCAGCCAGCAACTGTTATAAGCCTGGGCCTGACTCTATTCAGGTTCAACCTTGCTGTGCCGATTGTACAGTACCTTCATGAGCCATAATCGTGACCCATGTAGCATACTCCCAGCCCCCCTGGCCAACAAGCCTTCCATCCACAGAGAAACATTTGCTAATGTTAGATTAGTACAGGATGCATGACTCATAGGCACTTTCAGGAAATCAGCGTTAAAGTTTATTCCTAAATTAAGGTTCGCACGCCACCCCCACATTAAGAAAATGAAAGCCATTTGTCTACAATGGTATTTCAATGTGCTGCAATGATTAGGAGCAGGAACGTCAGTCTGGTTGTGTCAACCTTTTGAAAAAGGGCAAGCAATTTGTAACCAAAATTGAAAGAAAATCACCTGATAGATGGGAGGCCAGTGACAAAATGAGAGAATAAATAACTTGAGAATGATCTGTGTGCACAAGAGAGGGCACATCACAAATTCAGGTTGGCATGTTTCATATTAATCACATCCTTTTTAAAATTGATAAAAGCACATTATTGTGGGTGCTGGAATCTGAAACAAAACTGAAAATACTGGACAATCTCAGCAGGTCTGACAACATCTGTGGAGAGAAAAGGGAGCTAACATTCCAAGTAGCACATTCAGAGATCAGAATGTGTTAATGGCAGAAGAAAGGTAAGCCATGGGTCAAAGGACAACCTGGAACAGAGAACAGATGGCCCTGGTGGGGTGGGGGCAGTGGGGGCAATGGTGAGGGAAAAACAGAGAGATGGAAGAAATGAAAATGAAGAGATAGACGTAAAAATGGGGTGAAGGTGGAGGAGAGAGTTCACAGTCTGAAGTTGTTGAACTCAATGTTAAGTCCAGAAGGCTGTAACGTGCCTAATTGGAAGATGAGGTGCTGTTCCTCCAGTTTGTACTGGGCTTCACTGGAACATTGCGGCAGGCCAAGGACAAACATATGGACATGAGAGCAGGATGGTGAGTTGAAGTGACAAGCGGCAGGTAGGTCATGAAGGTCTGGGTCCTGCTTCCGGACAGACCAAAGGTGTTCTGTGAAGCGGTCACCCAGCCTGTGTTTAGTTTCTCCAATGTAGAGTAGACTGCATTGGGAGCTGCAAATGCAATAGACCAGATTGAAGGAGATGCATGTGAAGTGCTGCCACACTTGAAAAGAGTGTTTAGGCCCTGGGATGGTGAGCAGGGAAGAAGTAAAGGGGCAGGTGTTACACCTTCTGCGATTGCATGGGAAAGGTGCCGTGGAAAGAGGGTACGGTGTTGGGAATGATGGAGGAATGGATCAGGATATCCCAGAGGGAACAGTCCCTGTGGAATGTTGATGGGGGAGTGAAGGGAAGATGTGTTTGGTGGTGGCATCATGCTGAAGTTGGCAGAACTGGCGGAGGATGATTCTTTCAATGCAGAGGCTGATGAGTTGGAAATTGAAGACAAGGGGGACCCTATCCTGGTTCTGGAAGGGAGGGAGGGAGGAAAGGAGGGAGGGAGGGGAAGGGGTCAGAACAGAGGTGCGGGAGATGGGTCAGACACGGTTGAGAGCCCTGTCGATCACAGTGATTGAGAAACTACACTTTAGGAAGAATAAAGAGATGTCAGCAGCACAGTTTTGGAAATTGGCATCTTTGGAACAGATGCGACAGAGGTGAAGGAACTCAGAGAATGGGATGGCGTCCTTACAGGATATGGGATGTGAAGAGCTAAAGTCGAGGTAGCTGTGGGAGTCAGTGGATTTGTAATGGATACTAGTGGATAGTCTCGCCCTGGAAATGGAAATAGAAAGGTCAATGAAGTGAAGGGACGTGTCAGAGATGGACAATGTGAAGGCGATAGAGGAAATTGGAAGCAAAATTAACACATTTTTCCAGGTACAGATGGGAACATGAAGCGACACCGAAATAGTTGTCAATGTACCGATAGAGTTGTGGGATGGGCCGGAGTAGGGCTGGAACAAGGAATGTTCCACATACCCCATAAAGAGACAGGCAAAAACTGAGACCCATGCGGGCTCCCATAGCCAAACCTTTAGTTTGGAGGAAGTGAGACATGTTAAAGGAGAAATTGTTCAGTGAAAAGACAAGTTCAGCCAGACGGAGGTGAGTGGTGGTGGATGGGAATTGTTCAGGCCTCTGTTTGAGGGACCATGCTGGGAATAGAGATATAGAGGGAATGGACATCCATGGTAAAGAGGAAGAGGTTAGGGCATGGGAACTGGCAGTTGCAGATATAATGTAGGGCATCAGAGGAATCACGTATGTAGCTGGGAAGGGACAGGACAAGAGGAAACAGTATGCAGTCAAAATAGGAAGAAATGAGTTTGAAGGGGCAAGAACAGGCTGACATGATGGGCCTGCCGGGCCAGTCCTGTTTGTAGATTTTGGGGAGGAGGTAGAAGCTGGCGGTCCAGGGTTGGGAGACTATGAGGTGGAAGCTATGGAGGGAAGATCGCCAGAGGACATGAGGTCAGTGACAGTTTTGGAAACAATGGCTTGATGCTCGGTGGTAGGGTCATGGTTCAGGGGGAGGTAGGAAGAAGTGTCTGAGAGTTGGCACACAGCCTCTGTGAAGTAGTGGTTGATACGTCAGACATCAACAGCCCCACCCTTGTCGATGGGTTTGATGACAAAGTCAGGGTTGGACCTGAGAGAGTGGAGGTTGGAAAATTCAGAAGGAGACAGCTTAGAGTGGGGGAGAGAAGCAGAGAAATTGAGATGGGTCAATGTCACGCTGACAGTCCTCAATGAAAAGATCAAGGGCAGGTAAGCAGCTGGGGGGAGGTTCTTGGTGGATGGAGAATACTGGAGGCGGGGTAAAAGGATCTGTTGAATGGGGGAGGATTCCTGCCTGAATAAGTTAGCATGGAGACAAAGCCGGCGGAATACCTGGACGGCAGAGTGGCACAGTGGTTAGCACTTATGTCTCACAGCGCCAGGGACCCGGGTTCAAATCCGACTTTGGGTGACTGTCTATGTGGAGTTTGCACATTCTCCCTGTGTCTGCGTGGGTTTCCTCCAGGTGCTCCGGTTTCCTCCCACAGTCCAAACATGTGCAGGTTAGGTGGATTGGCCATGCTAAATTGCCCCCTAGGGTTGGGGTTGGAGGAATAGGACGAGGGATTGGACCAACATAGGATGGTCTTTCAAAAGGGTTGGTGCAGACTTAATCGGCCAAATGGCCTCCTTCTGCACTGTAGGGAGTCTATGATAAAGACAGGTCCAGCGTCACGTCGAGCCAGAAAGTCGTTGTGATGGGGACATAAGGGTATGAAGCTGAGTCCTTTGCTGAATGCAGAACATTCAACCTCAGAGAGGGGAAGGACAGAGAGTACAGTGAATAATAATAATCTATATTGTCACAAGTAGGCTTACATTAACACTGCAATGAAGTTACTGTGAAAAGCCCCTAGTCACCACATAGAGGGAGAATTCAGATTGGCCAAATTACCTAACAGCACATCTTTCAGGACTTGTGGGAGGAAACCGGAGCACCCGGAGGAAACCCACGCAGACACAAGGGAATGTGCAGACACCACACAGACAGCGACCCAAGTGGGAATCAAACCTGGGATCCTGGATCTGTGAAGCAACAGTGCTACACACTGTGCTACCATGCCACCCCGGCAAAGGCTGGATTTAGAAGAGTTTGGGTTCTGAGTGACGGGAAGGGGTGGAGGGTCCTGGATGGACGTTGGTATCGATCCGTTTGTCAATCTCCATCTATCTGTTGTTTTGGGCCTTGGTGACGAATACTGCCCCAATCGCCCCAATCTCTGGACCCACTCGGACTCCCCACTGTGACCTTCCAGAACTCCCCCCCCCCCCCCCAACTACCTACTTATTTGTGTAGAGGTCCTCAAACCCACCCCCCTCACACAAATTAAAAGGGCAGGACATCCCTGGACAGTTAGATGCCTTCCCTATCTACAAAATCAAGACCTGCTGAAATTTTCCAGTATTTTATTTTTTTATTTTTAAAATTGAGTTAATTTGTCCAGTTGGGGGAATGGGGGTGAGAGTAATGTGCAGCAGTCAGCACATCCCAAGGATGGAATGCAGCCCATTTCAAAGTGTCATTTTGGGCGAGTTTGGAGAGGTATTTCTCAGCGGCGTTTTGGGTGAGATGCACCCTGCTATTCAACCACACTTACTCATTTTTCTGAGCCTTGGGGAGTTTTTCCCCAGTATAGTCCACACTTCGGCATGATCTAACTAAAATAAATAGGGCGCAATACTCTGGAAAAAGTTCTGGTAGCGAGCGGTAATTGCTGCGAGCTTCCCGGTGCTCGACTCAGCATGACTGGCAATGCAATTCATTGTTAATTGGTCCACTTAATGAGGCCTTACGGGCTTCTTGCCACAAACAAAGGCTCGCTAGCTGATTCTCCAGGACAGCGCTCACCAGCCCCCAAATAACAAGGTCGAGCAGCACTTAAGCTGCACTTGCTCAGCCAACCCCAGCCAGCTCATAATAATGGTGCTGAGGAGACCGACCCCAAGATTCAGAGATGCTGCCCTGGGGAGGCTGGTAAATGGCTTGGATGTTTTGTTTCCCCGAGTGTCCCGGAGGGTGAGCCACAAGGCAGCCTGCGCTGCCTGGGAGGAGGTGGCAGCAGTTCGGGGAGTATGACCAGGAAGCAGGTCAAAGACCTACACCGGGCAGCACAAGTGAGTGGACACCAACTCACTCCCCAAGGGAACAACCACCCCCCAACTCCCCATGCGACCTCCAGCCCTTCCTCCAACCACTCCCCCTTCAACACCCCCACCCCCTCCTTCACCCCCCTCTCCCACCACTGTGAACCACGCATGTGGCTAACGATGCCCTCTCTGGGTCTCCTCAGGAAACGCTCTCCCATAATCATTGAGAGGGGGCTCAAACTGGTAGTGGGAATCCTCACCTCCTCCAAGGAGCAGGCCCTGGAGGTGGCAGGGGTGGCCAAGGACAGATCGGTCAGCCTCACGGAGGCTAGCAGGCGCCAGAAAGGTGAGGCTCCACCTGGCGGACCAGTCAAACGTGAGTAATGATTGCCTTATTGACTGACCCATCCTTCCCACTGACCACATAGCCATTCTCCTGCAGGTCCTCCAGCTAACGGAGCCAGCCCATCCCGGGTGGCCTTCCTCTCCTGACTCCAAAGTGAGCATCTCAGAGGGGAGCTCCGAGGCTGCCACTGTAGTCACGGCACAGCTGTCATTCCCACCCTCCACTAGCGCAGATACACACACCTCGATGGGACATGTTAGTGGACAGGCTTCTGGGGTACAATCTGGTGAGCACCACACTGCTGATGATGCACATCGGGTGGAGGCAGGAACTCCCAGCGAGACAGCAGTCGGAGGGCTGCTAGATCCCAGGACCCAGCTGGGTCCCAGCCTGATGCTGAAACTGTGGAACAGAGTTATGCGGAGCTGATGGAGATGATAGGGACTGACCGGGGCGTTCAGAGAGAGATGTCAGCGTCACTCCAGCAGATCCATAGCCGCTTGGAGGAGTCCCAGAGGCTAGGAATGCAGGATGGCGACAGCAATGCGTGCCACCGAAGCCAACACTGCTAGGATGGGGACCACAGTGGAGAGCCTGGTGCACGATGAAGGCACCATGAGTGAAGGTGTCCAAGGCATTGTACAGTTGTTAATGGCCATAGCTGAGGTCCTTGGCAGAATGTCCGACTCACTGGTGGATGTCACTCAGTACCAGGCCGACCTTGATAATATTCTGCGGGACATGTCCTGCTCTTAAATAGGCATGGCTGAGGTGCAGGGACAGGGGTTGCCCCTGAAATGGGTACCACACGATCCAGGTGTTGGCATGGTCATGCTACAAGCAGTTGCTCCCTCCGTTGCCCTTCCAGTGCACCCTCCCACCCACCCATGGCAGCCCACCCCTGTGGAAGGTCCCCCACCCCGCTCTGAGCACTGGGGTGGCAAGCTCAGGATCCACCGGGTTCTTTGCCTGTGAGCAACGATGGCTACTCACCTCCTCTGCTCCCCACAGAAGCCCTTATGCCAGGTTACGTTTTTAAAAGGAGTAGTAATTGGCGCCAGCATAACCACTTGCTGGGGATGCCGTTGAATTACAGGTATCCATTGAATATTGGGTGGCTCTTGTTAATTGTATGGAAATGGGGCTTAAGTGGTGATAATTGGTATCTCGGCACGCGATGGCGAGATCCAGATTTCGCCTACGGGAGCGGACCAGTTGCGTCACAACCTGTTTGATGCCTGGCACGGGTTATGTTTTTGGCCTCGCCCATGATTCACCGGCTTCGTTACACTTGAGCGAGAGCTCAACAAAGCCGGAGAATCGCGGCCAAAGGGTGCAATCTATCTGAATGGGAATGAGTTCCACAACATGTGCGATTAGCTGGGTGTGTCCCAGTGCTCGGAGGGCCAAGAAACACCATGCTATGGAATGGGCATTCGGGTAGGTCAGGCGCCTCGGCAGGAAATGCTTGGCCGAGGCCACACTTAGTCCCATTTTCTGCACTGAGGAGCTTTGCGTGCCAGAATTCGTCAGTGCAGGGAGAGATCTGGATGCCATTTTTAAACAATGTCTCGCTTTCTTGAACCCCAAGGTAACCCCTGAACCCTCCAAGCCCCAACTCACCTATAAGGGGGTCCTCACCACACCCCCTTCCCCCCGCCCCCCCCACTCCCCAAAACCCCCGCACCTGCACAGGGCCCATGGGTCCGATTCCCGTTGTGTAAAAAATGGCAGCTTGCCACCTTGGCAGTGGCAGCCTGCCTCAATGATGGCACTGACAGGGTGCTAGGCTGCCAATGCCAGGGTTGCGGGCTGACAGCAGCAGAGTTCCCAGGTGGCACTAGCAGTGCCAGAGCGACATCCTGCCCAGAGGGCATGAACCTGGGGGCCCCCAATTCCCTGGAGACTCCCACGGGTGCCATTCCATTCTATCCCCGTTTGTGGGGACCAGCATTGAATGGCGCTTGCCCAAGGTCTCCAAGTTGAGGGGGTTAGATCGCATGGCTTGGTCAGATCTTTTATTTAATTCAATTTTATTTTTATTATCTCTTCAAATTGTGTGGGGGAGGGGGAAACTGTCAGTGCATCACAGTAAAGCTGTGACCTGATTGGCTGGTTGGGAATCTGTTAAATTTGAAAAAAAAAAATATTGCAAAAATAATCTAAACTGATTAACCAGATAGTTGAGTAACTAAACCTGAGGGCAGGAATCGGTATTTAGCATTTACTTTTACAGCAAAAATCATCGAGCGTCAGGGCCATATAGTTAATTGTAACTCAATCTAACAATAATTCAAGTGTTTATTTTAATTAATTAATTAGTGCTTAAATGACACTCAGCGGGGTGCAGTGTTCCAACTGTGAGATATGGCAGATCTGTGACGCTTCCAGCATTCCGGTCGACTACATCTGCAGCAAGTGTAACCAATGGCAGCTCCTCACAAACCGCGTAGTTCAGTTGGAGCAGCAATTGGATGCACTTCGGAGCATGCAGGTGGCGGAAAGCGTCATAGATAGGAGTTATAGAGATGTGGTCACACACAAGGTGCAGGCAGAGAGATGGGTGACCACCAGAAGGGGCAGGCAGTCAGTGCAGGAATCCCCTGTGGTTGTCCCCCTCTCAAACAGGTAAAGCGTTTTGGATACTATTGAGGGGAATAGCCTATCAGGGAAAAACAGCAGCAGCCAGAGCAGTGGAACTACGGCTGGCTCTGATGTTCAGCAGGGAGGGTCAAAGCGCAGAAGAGCAATAGTCATAGGGGACTCTACAGTCAGGGGCACAGATAGACGCTTCTGTGGACATGAAAGAGACTCCGGGATGATATGTTGCCTCCGTGCCAGGGTCAAGGATGTCTCAGAATGGGTAGCGGGCATCCTGAAGGGGGAGAACATGTAACATAGAACATACAGTGCAGAAGGAGGCCATTCGGCCCATTGAGTCTGCACCAACCCACTTAAGCCCTCACTTCCACCCTATCCCCGTAACCCAATAACCCCATCTTACCCTTTTGGTCACTAAGGGCAATTTATCATGGCCAATCCACCTAACCTGCACATCTTTGGACTGTGGGAGGAAACCGGAGCACCCGGAAAAAACCCACGCAGACACGCGGAGAACGTGCAGACTCCGCACAGACAGTGACCTAGCGGGGAATCAAACCTGGGACCCTGGTGCCGTGAAGCCACAGTGCTATCCACTTGTGCTACCATGCTGCCCAAACAGACAGAGGTTGTTGTACATATTGGTACTAATGACATAGGCTGGAAGGGGCATGAGGTCCTGCAGCAGGAGTTCAGGGAGCTAGGCAGAAAGTTAAAAGACAGGACCTCTAGGATTGTAATCTCAGGATTAATCCCTGTGCCACGTGCCAGTGAGGCTAGAAATAGGAAGATAGAGCAGCTAAACACGTGTCTAAACAGCTGGTGCAGGAGGGAGGGTTTCCATTATCTGGACCACTGGGGGCTCTTCTGGGGCAGGTGTGACCTGTAGAAGAAGGACAGGTTGCATCTAAACTGGAGAGGCATAAATATCCTGGCCGCGAGGTTTGCTAGTGTCACATGGGAGGGTTTAAACTAGTATTGCAGGGGTGTGGGTACTGGAACAATAGGTCAGAAGGTGAAATAATTGAGGGAGAACTAGGGAATAGGGCCAGTAAGGCTCTAGGGAAGAGCAGACAGGGAGATGTTGCTGAAAACAGCGTGACTGGTGGCCTGAAGTGCATATGTTTTAATGCAAGAAGTATAACAGGTAAGGCAGCAGAACTTAGAGCTTGGATTAGTCCTTGGAACTATGATGTTGTTGCCATTACAGAGACCTAGTTGAGGGAAGGACAGGATTGGCAGCTAAACTTTCCAAGATTTAGATGTTTCAGGCGGGATAGAGGAGGTTGTAAAAGGGGTGGAGGAGTTGCGCTGGTTAGGGACAATATCACAGCTGTACTGCGGGAGGACACCTCAGAGGGCAGCGAGGCTATGTGGGTAGAGATCAGGAATAAGAAGGGTGCAGTCACAATGTTGCGGGTTTACTACAGGCCACTCAATAGCCAGCGGGCGATAGAGGAGCAGATAGGTAGACAGATTTTGGAAAGGAGTAAAAACAACGGGGTTGTTGTGATGGGAGACTTTAACTTCCCCAATATTGACTGGGACTCACTTAGTGCTAGAGACTGGACGGGGCAGAGTTTGCAAGGAGCATCCAGGAGGGCTTCATAAAACAATATGTAGATAGTCCAACTAAGGAAGGGGCTGTACTGGACCTGGTATTGGGGAATGAGCCTGGCCAGGTGGTAGAAATTTCAGTAGGGGAGCATTTCAGGAACAGTGACCACAATTCAGTAAGTTTTAAAGTGCTGGTGGACAAGGATAAGAGTGGTCCTAGGGTGAATATGCTAAATTGGGGAAGGCTAATTATAATAATATTAGGCAGGAACTGAAGAACCTAGATTGGGGGCGGATGTTTGAGGGTAAATCAACATCTGACATGTGGGAGGCTTTCAAATGTCAGTTGAAAGAAATTCAGGGCAGCATGTTCCTGCGAGAAAGAAGAATAAATACGGCAAATTTCAGGAACCTTGAATAACGAGAGATATTGTCGGCCTTGTCAAAAAGAAAAAGGAGGCATTTGTCAGGGCCAGAAGGCTGGGCACAGACGAAGCCTGTGTGGAATATAAGAAAAGTGGGAAGGAACTTAAGCAAGGAGTCAGGAGGGCTAAAAGGGGTCACGAAAAGTCATTGGCTAATAAGGTTAAGGAAAATCCCAAGGCTTTTTACATGTACATAAAAAAGCAAGAGAGTAGCCAGGGAAAGGGTGGGCCCTCTGAAGGACAGGCAAGGGAATCTATGTGTGGAGCCAGAGGAAATGGGCGAGGTACTAAATGAATACTTTGCATCAGTATTCACCAAAGAGCAGGAATTTGTGGATATTGAGTCTGGAGAAGGGTGTGTAGTTAGCCTGGGTCACATTGGGATATAAAAAGACGAGGTGTTGGACAATCAAAGCCTTGAAAAATATTAAGGCATATAACTCCCCAGGGCCTGATGGGATCTACCCCAGAATATGGAATTTCTAGAGAGGAAATTGCTGAGGCCTTGACAGAAATCTTTGGATCCTCACTGTCTTCAGGTGATGTCCCAGAGGACTGGAGAATAGCCAATGTTATTCCTTTGTTTAAGAAGGGTAGCAAGGATAATCCAGAGAACTACAGGCCAGTAAGCCTTACGTCAGTGGTAGGGAAATTACTGGAGAGAATTCTTCGAGGCAGGATCTACTCCCATTTGGAAGCAAATGGACGTATTAGCGAGAGGCAGCAAGGTTTTCTGAAGGGGAGGTCATGTCTCACTAACTTGATAGAGTTTTTCGAGAAGGTCACAAAGATGATTGATGCAGGTAGGGCAGTGGATGTTGTCTCTATGGACTTCAGTAAGGCCTTTGACCTGGTCCCTCATGGCAGACTGGTACAAAAGGTGAAGTCACATGGGGTCAGGGGTGAGCTGGCAAGATGGATACAGAACTGGCTAGGTCATAGAAGGCAGAGAGTAGCAATGGAAGGGTGCTTTTCTGATTGGAGGGCTGTGACTAGTCGTGTTCCACAGTGATCAGTTCTGGGACCTTTGCTGTTCGCAGTATATATAAATGATTTGGAGGAAAATGTAACTGGTCCGATTAGTAAGTTTGCAGACGACACAAAGGTTGGTGGAATTGCGGATAGCGATGAGGACAGTCAGAGGATACAGCAGGCTTTAGCTCATTTGGAGACTTGGGCGGAGAGATGGCAGATGGAGTTTAATCCGGACAAATGTGAGGTAATGCATTTTGGAAGGTCTAATGCAGGTAGGGAATATACAGTGAATGGTAGAACCCTCAAGAGTATTGACAATCAGAGAGATCTAGGTGTACAGTTCTAGTCACTGAAAGGGGCAACACAGGTGGAGAAGGTAGTCAAGAAGTCATACGGCATGCTTGCCTTCAATGGCCGGGGCATTGATTATTAAAATTGGCAAGTGATGTTGCAGCTGTATAGAACCTTATCGAGGCCACACTTGGAGTATAGTGTTCAATTCTGGTCACCACACTACCAGAAGGATGTGGAGGATTTAGAGAGGGTGCAGAAGAGATTTACCAGGATGTTGCCTGGTATGGAGGGCATTAGCTATGAGAAGAGGTTGAATAAACTCAGTTTGTTCTCACTGGAACGACGGAGGTTGAGGGGCGACCTGATAGAGGTCTACAAAATTATGAGGGGCATAGACAGAGTGGATAGTCAGAGGCTTTTTCCCAGGGTACAGGGGTCAATTACTCAGGGGCATAGGTTTAAGGTGCGAGGGGCAAGGTTTAGAGGAGATGTATGAGACAAGTTTTTTTAGACAGAGGGCAGTGGGTGCCTGGAACTCGCTGCCGGAGGAGGTGGTGGAAGCAGGGACGATAGTGACATTTAAGGGGCATCTTGACAAATACATGAATAGGATGGGAATAGAGGGATACGGACCCTGGAAGTGCAGAAGATTTTAGTTTAGACGGGCAGCATGGTCGGCACAGGCTTGGAGGGGCGAAGGGCCTGTTCCTATGCTGTACTTTTCTTTGTTCTTATCTCAGGAATGCATATTCGAGTGTGACTAGCTGGCTCACGTTAATATGCAGATCTGCCAGAAAGTAATCTTGTAAAATCTTGCATGGTATAGCGAGCTAGGTAGATCCTGGAAGAGGGATCTCTCAGCATCTACTGTCTTTGCGTGCTCTTCTTCGTCCTCCACCTCGCTCCTCCACGAGGCGGAGCGTAACAGACATCTACAGACGCTGAAAGATGCCCTAGTACGAACGGATATGGCGCTCAACTCATCAATCGACAGTTCTAATGCGCCACAGCAAAAAACCGCACCGACCTCCTCAGAAGACAAATACAGGACACAACCGACAGAGTACCCAACACGTCATCGATGAAGATGAACATCTTGCCAAGGTCATCCCTACATCTTGCCTTCAAACAACCGCGCAACCTCAAACAAACTATTGTTTGCAGCGAACTACCCAGCCTTCAGAACAGCGATCACGACACCACACCCAACCCTGCCATGGCAATCTCTGCAAGACATGCCAGATCATCGTCATGGATACCACCATTACACGTGAGAACACCACCCACCAGGTACGCGGTACATTCTCGTGCAACTCGGCCAACGTTGTCAACCTCATACGCTGCAGGAAAGGATGTCCCAAAGCGTGGTACATTGGCGAGACCATTCAGACGCTGCGACAACGAATGAACGGACATCGCACGACAAACACCAGGCAGGAAAGTTCCCTTCCAGTCGGGGAACATTTCAGCAGTCAAGGGCATTCAGCCTCTGATCTCCAGGTAAGCGTTCTCCAAGACGACCTTCAGGACGCGCGACAATGCAGATTCGGCGAGCAGAAACTTATAGCCAAGTTCTGCACACGAGTGCGGCCTCAACCGGGACCTGGGATTCATGTTGCATCACATTCATCCCCCGCCATCTGGCCTGGGCTTGCAAAATCCTACCAACTGTCCTGGCTTGAGACAATTCACACCTCATTAACCTGGGGTTGCCCCTATCTCTGGATCTGTAAAGACTTAAATACCTGCAAATGCTCGCATTCTAGGCATTGTCTGGCATCTTTGAATTTGTCTATATGTATGTTTCTGGAACATACCTCTTTATTCACGTGAGGAAGGAGCAGTGCTCCGAAAGCTAGTGTTTGAAACAAACCTGTTGGACTTTAACCTGGTGTTGTAAGACTTCTTACTGTGCTCACCCCAGTCCAACGCCGGCATCTACACATCCCATTTAAGGCCTCTGCACCCCACATCACACAGGCAGAATACCAATGGGGCTGGTCCCAGCATGGGCAAAATGCCAGCTCGACACCTTGGCACTACCAACCTTGCACCATGACAGTGCCTCTGACAGCTTAGCCACATCACCTGGACCCTGGCAGTGCCAGGCTGGCACCTGGGTGGCACTGCCAGAATGCTAGGGTGGCAGTGTCAGGGTGCCAGACTGGCAGTGCCAAGGCATCTGGGTGGCACTAGCAGTCCTATGGTGACATACTGCCCAGAGGCCAACTACCCTGGGCCTCCGATCACCTGGGAGGCGCTCCAGGTACTGTTCCGCCTGGTCCCCATTTGTGGGGAGCAGTACTGAATGGCACCCGGCTACGGTCTCCTGAGTGAGACCAATAGATGCTGGGTGGCCGTTACATCCTTCGCAAAAAGCTCGAGACTGGGTCCCACCCATTATGGGCAGGACCCAGATAGCGATGTCGCGCTAGATTGGTTCCGGCAGGACCTGGCTGGAAGATTGCGTCCTTCAAAATTTTTTCAGCAGTGGAGTGGGGTTGCGGTGGGTGTGGGGTTCGGGGGTGGGGGGGCAGCAGAACCCGCTGGCGAGACCGGCTCTTCAGCGATCGGGCTGCCATTTTGAATGAGTGCCATGATCTTTTAGTGAGTTTGCGGATCCCCACACCCCCTACCCATGGGCACTTTAACCCATCCCCGCACACATGGACATGACCCCACACCTCCCCAAGTGAAGACAGCCGGCGACAGGGTCACTGAGGTGCCCCTTGTTCGGGTTCACCCCCCTTTAGCGACCCCTCAGGAACCCCACCCTTAACCCTCTAACTTTTATGACGCCCCTTCATACCTGCCCTTCGCACCCCCCTTCCATACTCCTCTATCCCCCTTGCGTGGCCATGGCCCCCTCAGGCCCCGACCCTTGGCAGTGCCACCCTGGCACCTGGGCACCCTTGCACTGCCACCTGGGTACACTAGCAGTGTCCATGCTGCCCCGGCAGCGCCACCTTGGCATCTTGTCAGTGCCAGGGTGGCAGTGCTCAGGTGCCCATGTGCCAGAGGCAGAGCCAAGGGGCCACACTGCCCTGTTACCGACCACCTTGCAGTCTCAAATGGCCAGGGAAACCCTCTGGGGGGGGGGGGGGGGGGGGGGGGGGGGGGGGGGGGGATCACGCCTGGTCCACATTTGTGTGGGCCAGTACTAAACAGGCCTCATTCGGGAGGCCGTTAGTTCCCGGCGGCAGGAGAATTAGCCTAATGGCTCAACAGGTTCAGGCACAACAAGGCCAGTAAATCGCACCCAAACTTGTAACTTTGCCTTCAAACTGGAATCTGTCCTCTGGTGCTGGGAGAAAGGCGGCACAAGTGTAAATATGTGCAAGTTTGACTGCATGCAACAACATATATGGTCAGTCGCAGAGTGGGAAGAAGATCACAATCAAAGAAAGATGGAATAACAGAGGATGGATGGAGAGCATTCAGTTTATTATCCCTGTGTTGACTCTTTGGCAAAACGATCCAATTTGTTATGTTAAACGTGAGGAGACACATAACTTTACTTAAAAATTCTCAATTTGTGTTACTGAGAAAATTACTACCTGCTGTAGAATTTGACTCAGTATGGAACGCAGATTCTCGCCCCCAGAAGTAACACACACTCAGCAAAACCAGAGAGATGGGATGCAACTTGGGTACAAAGGCACATTTTAAGATTCCTCACTTATGCACCACAGAAATGGCATAAAGAAATATCACAAAGCTTCCCAGAGCCAGGAAATGGTACATTTTACATTACTTGCCAATGAGGGCATCCAAACTAGTAATAATAATCTTTATTTGTGTTACAAGTAGGCCTACTTTAACACTGCAATGAAATTACTGTGAAAATCCCCTAGTCGCCACACTCCGGCGCCTGTTCGGGTGCACAGAGAGAAAATTCAGAATGTCCAATTCACCTAACAAGCACGTCTTTCAGGACTTGTGGGAGGAAACCGGGGAGAAAGACAAAGACACGGGGAGAACGTGCAGACTCTGCACAGACAGTGATCCAAGCAGGTATCGAACCTGGATCCCTGGCACTGTGAAGCAACAGTGCTAACAGCGGGGCTACTGTGCCAGTAGGGCAGTGTGATCTGGAGTTGGGCAAACACAATCCCAGCACCCGGGGATTTTTGGCTCAAGTAATTTCAGTTAAGGTTACAAAATTTGTGTAGATTTTTGATTGTTCATGATCACCTGATTCTGACCGCCTGTACATCCACTTTTCTTGTTCCCCTTCATCGGAATCAGAGTCTTTTTTCTCATTTTTCTACCCTTCTCGAAATGGCTCCATCTCGTGACTTGCATTGCTTTAAAAATATCCTTAAAACTTGTTGTCTTGTTACCATGATCTCTCCTAACTCTCTGGCTGCCTCTCAGAGTCAATGTCTGTTCTCAGAAATGTCTTGAAAAGTCTTAATAAGACACTTGATTACGCATATTATTGTTGTCAGGAACAATGGTCACAAAAGGGTGTTGTTTTTATTTATTTAAGTGCATTCCTACCAAGCTGTTACTCTATGACTCTTGGCTTACTGGTGAAATTTGAATTAATTCTTCTTTAGATTCGATCAATCAATGCAATGTGCTCAACTCCTAATAAAGCACAAAATGAAATGGCAAAGTCCGCCTAAAACTGAAGTAAGCCAGTTCAATCCCTGCTGAAGTTAATCAGTAAAGTGCAAAACAGTTGCAGTTACAAAAATTGGCGACAAATTCATTGCAATGGCTTGCCGGGGCTTTATTCAAGTAATCCTTTCAATACCAAATTCTTTCTGTGGCTTCCAACAAGACTGTGGGATAGATTTTGATTTTGTAAATCCCTCAACATGATGCTCGTCCTTTATGAAACACATTTTATTAACTTTTATAAATCCCTCATAGCAGAAAATAATGGCCATCTGTGCATAGTTGCTAATTGACTTCCAATCATGATTCAATTACCCTAAGAAGGGACATCATTTCAGAAGATTAAGTACAGCCTTGTCTTGGATGCGTCAAGGAAATGTCTTCTTTAAAAAAAATATATGAAAACACTGACATCAAATGTAAATTACTTTCAGATCAGCGTTGAACATTATCCATGTCAATTTATTGCCAATCTGCACCCGTGCCAAAATAAAACCTTTATAAAGCATAAATGGCATTCAGCTGTGCATAATGCTTGAATAAATTTTCAGTATAAAGCTAAAATGTATAATATTAAAGTAGTACATAATTTTAAATTAACTTCTGCAGTTATGTAATTGTCTCATGAGTTAAACCCCTGATCTTATTAGTAAATCTGTAGTCCCATGACTTTCCTCTTCATCATGTATAATCCATGAGGATAGTTTGCCTAGCCTTGAAATTGCCTGTTTATAGTGATATTTTTTCATAATGTTACTATGAAATTACAAACTCAAGTACAGATGGAGCTGCTACTCAAGTACCTTAAGGTAACCGTGAGGAAGTTAGCAATTTCCAGTCAGGCTCCTGTCAGAGACTTTTCCTATGAGGCAAAACAAATTACAAACAAACTCTGTTGACAGTTCTGGGTTTTATACTGGCTGAAAATGGTTCTAAAATGCAGGCAATCTGTTACAGCTATTTCTCACAATACAGGTGTGCATAGCTATGAATAACAAAAGCAAAATAGGACAAACTGAAAGCTAGTTTGTGACTTATCCCCAGCAGGAATGAAATATACTGATTTTAAACATATTGGATGAAAACTTCCAATAAGGCTCATTAATGGGCACAGCCATTGCAATGTGCAATTGCCCTGCATCCAATTGAAATGATTCAGCAGCATGCAAAACTACTCTGCTTATTTTTATGAGCATGCAGATTAGGAGCAGGAGTAGACCATGTGGCCCCTCGAGCTTACTCGAGCTTACCCCTCGAGCCTCCCCGAACAGGCGCCGGAATGTGGCGACTAGGGGCTTTTCACAGTAACTTCATTGAAGCCTACTTGTGACAATAAGCGATTTTCATTTCATTTTTTCATTTGATAAGATCATGGCTATGCATTTCCATGATTTGGAAGATTAATGAGATGCAGAGTGGCTGCATGGCTCAGTGGAGCCCAAGTTCATGCGGGGCTGGCAACAAATAAAGTTAGCCTGCACTGCTTAAAGCCAGCTGCACCTTTTAAAGGGGAGGCAGCAGCTCATTCAACTGGGTGAGAAGCAGATTCAGCAGAGGAAAATATCAGAGCAGGCGCCCAGGTTTCAGGTTCAGTGCTGGTGAGGCTTCAGTAGAAAGAAGGAGGGGGGTGATCTTCCCGCAGTGGCGCCCCAAACAGATACTGCAAAGGCAATGGGTAAAGGTAGCCACGAAGGTCAATATCAGATTGCTGGTCTTGAGGACCTGGGTATAGAGCTGAAAGAAGTTCAATGACCTCATGTTATTACGGTCAACGAATGCATCGTCAAATGCCACCTCCCAGTAACCACCAACCTCACACTCTGCTCAATGCACCACGTCCATTACTCACCATTAACATTTTCCGATCTCTCACTCTCACACCTCCAGCTATTCACCTAGGACAGGCACATCAGTCAAACACAATAAAAAATCTCACTGACACTTTCCCTTGCAGGGCAAGGTGGCCCATTACTTAAATTGGCAACACAGAGCTGATAGGGGACAGCATAGTTGTATTGGAGGAGGCAATGCCTGGCATTATTGGCACAGTGTCACAGAAGCCATGGCAACCCACGTTGCTGAAACTAACCACGGTGACTATGTTCCTGCCGTATATATTCTCTCAAATCACAATTCACCCTCACTAGACAATCTGGCATGATGTACAAGCTACAAATGGTATAACCATGAACCTCTGGATTTCCAGATATTCACCCCCTGTTCCATCACACCAACATTCCCATTTCAGATACACAAAAGGTACCTGGCGAGCCAGTGCAGTCTGAGGAAGAGAATCCCAAGGAATAATAGCATTCTGAGTGAAAAGCAATGCCACTTCATCTCTCACTTGTAGCTACCACCTCAAATATATGACAAAGCACATACCATCAAGGGTAACAAAGATTTGGGGCATGCTTTTTATCCTGTAGGTGGGTAAAAGGAGTATAGAAATTTGCTGACTTGGCGTACCTGCCTCAGGAGAAAATGCCTGCCAAGGTAGGATTTCTGTTCTGGAGGGGCTAGTCCATGCTGGAGTCAGGGCCACTGCTCCTGGAAACAGTCTCAATGGATGTTTGGGCTCTCAGCCAAGCCTCATGATGCATTCCAGGCTAGAGGTCCAGACATCCATTAGTCTGTTGAAACAGCTGCACACAAGGGAAAATATTGTTAGATTGACAGTTTTTCTCTTAGATTTATTTTCTCAATTGCTCAATTTTTAGTTGCACAAGATAAAGCGGTGTCAAGTGCTTGTAGTTTGCATTCATACTTGTGACATCTACTTGACTGACACTTTTATAGGACTGGAGTTGTTTTTAAGAAAGTTATGAAGAAGACGCCTATCCCCAATAAGGAGCTAGCCAGGTCAGAAATGCAGACTGCAGGCTCTCTTCCTGGAACAGCCTGTATGCTTGTCCCCCACTGACAAAAGTTTTGATCGCTGGGAATCCCAGAATTATCCCTGCCCACGTACCACGCGCCATCAGGCCTGCCCTGCCCTGCCACAGAATATGGCACAAAACACAGGGCCGGAAAATTTCATATGTTTGCCTGCCAGCTTTCACAGCGAGAAATGCTCCACGCTCCCTTCCCTCGCCACAGGATATATCCTAAAATGGGAGAATTTCAGCCATTAACACTATTTCTCGCTCCATTGATCCTGTCAAACATGCTGACAATTTTCAGTATTTTCTGTTTTTAGTTTAGATTTCCAGGATCTGCAGTATTTTGTTTTTGTGTTATGGTACACATGACAGTAGAGGATATTATTTTAAAATATTTTTTCCAATGTTTTTTCCAAAAATCATTAAAGACTTGGCATATATTAAGGATTATTCATCAAACCAGTTTGGCTCGGTCAAAATTTATTCTGACTTTCTTCACACCAACAAACATACCTGATACTGTGCATTTAACTCAAATGATTATCATACCATGTTTTCATTGTTTCAGTTCAGAAATGGACTTGCCATGATATAACTAATAATAAACTGTATTGTATTTGTTTAAAAATCTATGTTGAATCCTCTCAAATATGTTGGGATAAGGGCAGCACGGTGGCCTAGTGGTTAGCACAACTGCCTCACGGCACTGAGGTCCCAGGTTCGATCCCGGCTCTGGGTCACTGTCCGTGTGGAGTTTGCACATTCTCCCTGTGTCTGCGTGGGTTTCGCCCCCACAACCCAAAAATGTGCAGAATAGGTGGATTGGCCACGCTAAATTGCCCACTTAATTGGAAAAAATAATTGGGTACTCTAAATTTAAAAAAAAAAATATGTTGGGATGGAATTTTTAATTTCTTTTTCTTTTGGACCATCATCATAAGTAACATTTTACCGTTGGAGGGTCTCCACAGAAATTACAAATTGATTTGCAACACTCTTAGTCTAGAAATCTAAGATCAGCAGCGGGAATCTCCGACCCCCCCGCCGGGTTGGAGAATCCCCGGGGGGGGGGGGGGAGGGGGGCGCAAATCCCGCCCCGCTGCCTCTCCGCCCCGCCACCGGCTGCCGCGTTCTCCGACGCCGGCTTTCGGGCAGTGGCGGGGTTCATGCCATGCCGGTCAGGGGCCCTTGGCAGCGGCCCCCCCCGGCAATTCTCCGGGTCCCGATGGGCCGGGCAGCCGTCCGTTTTTGCCCAGTCCCGCCAGCATGGGTTAGACATGGTCCCACACAGCGGGACCTGGCAGGTAAGTCGGCTGGGGTGATCCTTGAGGGGGCACGGGGGTGATCCGACCCCGGGGTGGCCCCCCACGGTGGTCTGGCCCGTGATCTGGGCCCACCGATCTGCGGGCGGGCCTGTGCCGTGGGGGCACTCCTTCCTTCCGCGCCGGCCCCTGTAGGGCTCCGCCATGGCCGGTGCAGAGAAGGCAAACCCCTGCACATGCACCAGAATATGCTGACCGGTCTGCGCATGTGTGGGATCACACCGGCCCTTTGGCGCATGCGCGGACTTGCGCAGTGCTTTTGGCGCCGGCTTGCGCAGCGCCAACCCCTCTGGCGTCCATCTAGCCCCCGAAAGTACCAGAGAATTCCGCACTTTCGGGGGCTGTTGACGCCAGAGTGGTTCATGCAGGTTTTCCCACCGGCGTGGGGACTTAGTCCTGTGAAAGGAGAATCCCGCCCCAGATATCTAGAATTAGAAGAATTTACCCATATTAAACAAACTGAAGGTATCATCTTGAAACAATCATCTCCGAATAGCATGCATAATTAAAGGGGATGCAATGGAATGTTGAAACAGCGACTGCAAGAGCCTCTCATTCAGTTCTGCAAAAACCAAAATGCAAAGAAAGCCAGTCTTCTTTCTTCTGAATAGCGAATAAAGGATCAGAGGTTAGTAGAGTTTTAAAATTTGCAGTTGTCGAGAATGTATTTTCATTAGTGGCGATGAAAAGAGACATTAACAATGCAGCTGTCATCCTGAACCTTCAACACGTCTCCAGAAATGTACCAGTGGAAATGACGGAGTTTTGTTAATGCATTTTACTTTTGTGCAGAATACCGCGATGAAAATTGAGGATATTACAAGCCTTCGTAATGGTGTCAGCTCCTTTATGATGCTCAATGCAGTATAATCCTACAAACCTACACTCTTCTATGTTTTTGTCACCTCTGACTCAACTGTTTGAATTATCTCCATGCTGACCTTTCACCTTCCACCTTCCATAAACTGTAGGTCATCAAAAACCATACTGTCCCCGATCTCAACCTGCATAAAGTCTTATTCACCAACCACCTCTTTAACATGTATTGACTCCCAATGAATTATTTTGAATTGCAAATCCAGAAACCATTTTTGCACAGCTGGATTCTAGAAAATCAATGATATAAATGACTGACTAATTTGTATGTTGATAAGAGCATTGTTTGTATCCATGTGATTTTATGATTTAAATCCTCCCACTTCCAATTACTGAGCCTTGTCTTTTGAATTTACATCTCCAGCAGGGAGCAGGATCATAAAATCTTCGCCCAAGCTGAAAACTGTGGTTACAGCATAATCAACTGCAAAGATCAGGAACATCGTTCTTGGAAGGAACTGCAGCTCATTATTTTACCTTTTTGTGTGTGTGGATTTGACAGGTATAAAACCATCAGGCAGATGCTGGAAATAAAAGGTTCCTTTCCTTATAATGAAACTATTCTTATTCAATCTGCCCCATTCTTCGGGTATGAAACAATCATCCAGCCAGCACCAATATTCCGTCACAGCTTTCTATAAGCAGAAACCATAATGTTCTCGTCCTGGGCTAATATACATTTTGAAGAAATTGGAGTAAGGTTTCTTGAGAAATTTTACTCTTCTAACGGCTGTTTCAGCCAACTTCACCACACATTTGTTCCACTATAATCTGGAATTGATGACCAAGCCAAGATGTTCAACATTTATGACGGAATACTGTGGAAAACTTCTTTTTTTTAAAAATAATTTTTATTGGAATTTTTTGAAAAATATATAACAAAACAATAATAACAATAACAATAATAATAATAAACACCCCCCGGCACCCGTGACAACGCATATAACACCCCCCCCCCCAACCCCAATAAACAACAAAATAAATTAACAATAAGCAAATTAACTTAAACACTATCCCCCTAAACCCCCCCCCCCCCTTTTCCCCCCGGGTTGCTGCTGCTGACCTAGTACCTTACCGTTACAGAACTCCTCCAGTGCCGGGCATGCCAAGAACATATGGGCATTGTTCGCTGGATTCCCCGAACACCTGACGCACCTGTCTTCGCCCCCAAAGAACCTACTCATCCTAGATCCGGACATGTGGGCCCGGTGCAGCACCTTGAACTGGATGAGACTAAGCCTCGCACATGAAGAGGAGGAGTTCACCCTCTCCAGGGCGTCCGCCCATGTCCCCTCCTCAATCTGCTCCCCCAGCTCCACCTCCCACTTAGCCTTCAGCTCCTCTACCGATGCCTCCCCCACCTCCTGCATTACCTGGTAGATGTCAGGCACCTTCCCATCCCCGACCCACACCCCCGAAAGCACCCTATCCCTTACCCCCCACGGGGGCAGCAAAGGGAACCCCTCCACCTGTCGCCTAGCAAACGCCTTGACCTGAAGGTACCTGAACATATTCCCCGGGGGGAGCTCAAACTTCTCCTCCAGTTCACCAAGGCTCGCGAACCTCCCGTCAATAAACAGGTCTCCCAACTTCCTAATGCCTGCCCTGTGCCACCCCAGGAACCCGCCATCCATGTTCCCTGGGACAAACCGGTGGTTCCCCCGCAGCGGGGCCTCCACCGAGCCCCCCACTTCCCCCCTGTGTTGCCTCCACTGCCCCCAAATTTTGAGGGTGGCCGCCACCACCGGGCTCGTGGTATACCTCGTTGGAGGGAGCGGCAACGGAGCCGTTACCAGTGCCTTCAGGCTCATGCCTCCGCAGGACGCCATCTCCATCCTTTTCCATGCTGCCCCCTCCCCCTCCATTACCCACTTGCGTACCATCGAGACATTAGCCGCCCAATAGTACCCAGAGAGGTTGGGCAGCGCCAGCCCCCCTCTATCCCTGCCCCGCTCCAAAAAGACCCTCCTTACCCTCGGAGTCCCGTGAGCCCAAACAAATCCCAGAATGCTGCTGTTCACCCTCCTAAAAAAGGCCCTCGGAACGAAAATGGGGAGGCACTGAAACAAAAACAAAAACCTCAGGAGCACCGTCATTTTAACGGACTGTACTCTACCCGCCAACGACAACGGCAGCATGTCCCATCTTTTAAATTCCTCCTCCATCTGCTCCACCAACCTAGTAAAATTGAGCTTGCGCAGAGTCCCCCAGCTCCTAGCCACCTGAACCCCCAGGTACCTAAAACTCCTCACTGCCCTCTTTAGCGGAAGCCTACCAATCCCCTCCTCCTGGTCTCCCGGGTGTACGACAAACAGCTCACTCTTGCCCAGGTTCAATTTATATCCCGAGAAACTCCCGAACTCAGCAAGAATCTCCATCACCTCCGGCATTCCCCCCACCGGGTCTGCTACATACAACAGCAAGTCGTCCGCATACAGCGACACTCGGTGCTCCTCCCCACCTCACACCAAACCCCTCCACCTCCTCGACTCCCTGGGAGCC
The DNA here is from genome assembly GCF_902713615.1 of Scyliorhinus canicula. Lineage (NCBI taxonomy): Eukaryota > Metazoa > Chordata > Chondrichthyes > Carcharhiniformes > Scyliorhinidae > Scyliorhinus > Scyliorhinus canicula. The sequence continues at coordinate 169,319,275 of NC_052152.1, forward strand.
ATGGCAAGAGGCTCTATTGCCAGCGCAAAAAGCAAGGGGGCCAGGGGGCACCCCTGCCTCGTCCCACGGTGGAGCCTGAAGTACTTGGACCTCCTCCCATTTGTCGCTACACTCGCCATCGGGGCCTCGTACAGCAACCTCACCCATTTCATTAACCCCACTCCAAACCCGAACCTCTCCAACACCTCCCACAAGTACCCCCACTCAACCCTGTCAAAGGCCTTCTCCGCATCCAATGCCACCACAATCTCCGCCTCTCCTTCTGCTGCCGGCATCATTATCACATTTAGCAGCCTTCACACGTTAGTGTTCAGCTGCCTCCCCTTCACAAAACCCGTCTGATCTTCATGTATCACCCCCGGCACATAGTCCTCTATTCTAGTAGCCAAGATCTTCGCCAGCAACTTGGCGTCTACATTCGGCAGTGAAATCGGCCTGTATGAACCGCACTGCAAGGGGTCCTTATCACGCTTCAGTATCAGGGGATTAGTGCCCGAGACATCGTCGTGGGCAGAACACCCCCCTCCCATGCCTCGTTGAAGGTCCTGACCAACAGGGGGCCGCTGTGGAAAACTTCAATAACGTGATTTAATATTGCGCAAGCGACACCAGTTTCCCCCTAGACATAGGTCTCAAATAGCCAGTCAGAAATCAAATGTAAAACTATTGGCAGTTTCTCAGAGTGATGGACTGCAAGACTTGGTAAAAAGCAACCGCTCCTGCAGCCAGTCGTAGCAAATCTCAGCAATTCTACAATTGGATGGCAGTCAGCTATACTAGATTTGTGCTTGGAAAAACCTGACTGGCACTCACAACATTCTCACATAAGTGTTTTAGAAGAACACCGAGAATAAAATTGAAGAACGCAATGAGATTGCATTGTAGCATCTGAATACACCACTGTGGGTAGATCAGGACATTGAAAAGAATTGGTCACCACTACATACCCACAGACGAGGTGGTGTGACAGCTCATTGCCGCATCAAGACACCGGGCAGAATTCTCTAATGCCCCAGCCACGTGTTTTTTGGCAGCGGGCCATTCGCTGGCGGTGGGATTCCTCACTCCGCCGCTTGTCAATTGGATTGCCCAATGAAGCCACCAGGAAACCTATGGATGGGGATGCGTGCTGGTGGAAAAAGAGAATCCCGACGGTCAGAACATTCCAACCATTGAGTTACCAATGGCACGTTGTTCATTTGAGTCAGATGTTAGGAGATAGGGGAGCAGTCAAAGCAAGGGCAACTGCTTCACCTAAGTAAGAGAAAATTAATTCCACACTTTCATTCACAGGGACCCAGTTCACAGTCTGAGATACAGCAAATGTGTGGCATGAAAAATAAAATGGGAACTAAATATGATTAGCTGCCTGGCGAGATAAATAATTTACATTTGACAATTACAAGCTACTTAACTCCCTCATCCCTTATGAGGACTGCCTCTTGCAGAATTATTAGTTACGAAAGCATTGAGAAAGTGGGGGATGGTGAAGATGAAGCTTTTCACCAAGTGAAGCAAATTCATATCATGGGATCTTACAGGATTAGGATCACACAGTGTCCCTTTTAATGAAAATCATGCTTGAAATTCTTTCCTGAAACAACAGTTTAATATTTGAATACGTTGTTCCCTCTGCTTGTACAGGAGTGGGTGAACAGGTACATTACTGCTGGTACCTGGTGAACAGGCCAGGACTCTACGGAATAAAAGCAAAATACCACGGATGCTGGATATCTGAAATAAAAACAGGAAATGCTGAAGAGACGCAACAGTTCTGGCAGCATCTGGGCTATTAATACAACCTCTCCCAAGGGTTAGCATAGAACTTAAGAACATAAGAACTAGGAGCAGGAGGGGGCCATCTGGCCTCTCGGGCCTACTCTGCCATTCAATAAGATTATGGCTGCTATTTTTGTGGACTCAGCTCCACTTACCCGCCTGCTTACCATAACCTTTTATTCCTTTTATGCCTTAAAAAGATTTAATGAGGTAGCCACATCTGCTTCACCGGGCAGCGACATCCTTTACACCCAGCCTAGCCCATCCCTAACACCCATCAGACACAGGTTAGAGGCAGGTTGGGCTGTTGGTGCAAAAGTGTTTAATGGTGAGTATATACATTGTTGTGCCCTAACCCCCAGCTATCATGTGCTAATCCCTTGCCAAATCAAGTGTTATTTCTCTTACTTATCTTAAATGGCCTCATGCTCCTTCTCAGTGTGACCCCAGACAATGGAGGCAGCCTTCTGTGAGTCTCACCCTCTGACCTGCGATGCCATTTGCGGCCGAATTCTGGAGGGCCTAGGCCTGGATAGGCCCGGCTGACTTTCGGATGTCACAGGTGACAACATGCCACCCTGTTCTTCCCGCTGCCCATGAGATGCGCCAGTGTCAGGTGGGGGGATTCGGAAGGGTTGGGGTATTCCAGCACCTCCCCTGCAGGAGGTACCAGCATGGGCCTCATCACTTACTCCTCCCTCGGGGTGCTCAATGACCCCTGGGCTATTCCATGGAACAAAGGTGAGGCCAGAGGGATCCTTTTACTACAGCCAATCATCCAGACCCTTTAAAGTTCCAAAAACTGAAACTGTAAGCACTTGAAATATCTATGTCTTGTGTAAATAAATATTGAGAAATTGACAACGTAGATCAGTGAACCAAAACTGCCAGTTGAGCAATGTTTTCTGTGGCGCTCGGGTGTTTTAGTACTATAATGGATGCCTGGGTTCTCAGACAAGAGTACACAATGAGTGTTGGCTTAGAGCCCAGAAATCCATGAACCTGTTGAAACATCTGCAAGGGGCCCAACGTCTATTTCAGGTGTGGGCACTGCACACCAATGTTTTGGTCCGCTTTAGTTCATGGCAAACAAGCACATTCTACTAATCATACTAGAGGCTTGACAGAGGTTTAAGGCTGAGACGCACATGCTTTATTGTCTAATTTCTAGGCCAATGGTTGATACATGACCCTTGGAATATAGTGCACTTTTCATTGAAGTACCTCTCATGCGAGTAACATTGACCTTAACTACTCTGATGCTCAGCTACAGCGCAATCACGCACAGTAATCTCTTCTCAGCAGCAGCTTAACAGTGTGCAACAAGTAGGTTGGAATGCGTTTTATTCCTCTCTCCTGTAAAAAGCCCAATGTTAGTTAACAATGCTTACTTTCATGTCCAGAAACACACTTTCGCTACTTTAAAAAATCAACTTCAAGGGTTCTCATTCGTCAGTCTTGGTGGAGATTAATTTTGGCATTGATGTCTGACAGGCACACTGTTGTACTTTTTTCTTTAGGTTACTTTGACATTTCTGCCGTCATTCTGGCAAACAGCTGTGTCTGCACACTGGGAGAACATCAAACAAATCAACGGCTTTCAAGCTGGATCATAAGGAAGCGACAGGGGAAATTTGCAATGCCACTTTCCTGCCTGCACTCCAATCCCATGGTTCCCCTAAGAGACCAAAAATCTCTCTATCCAAGCCTTGAACATTTTCAACGACAGGGCGGACACAACTGTGATAGGTAGAGAATTCCAAAGATTCACAACTGTTTGAGTGATGCAATTTCTCCTCATCTCAGGCCTAAATGATCAGCCCCCTTATCCTGAGACTGTCCCACTATGTTGTAGATTTCCCAGCCAGGTGAAAACACCTCTCAGTGTCTACCCTATCAATCCCTTCAGAATCTTGTATGCTTCAATGAGATACATTGAAACCTCTCATTCATCTACACTCTACAGAATATATGCCAAATTTACTTAGCCTCCCATCGTTGGACAACTCTCCCATCCCAGGCAATGATCTAGTGAATCATTGCTGGACTGCCCCTAATGCAAGCCTATCCTTTCTTAAATACGGGGATCAAAACTGCAGGTAGTACTCCAGGTGAGGTCTTACCAAAGCTATGTACAACTGTGGCAAGATGTTCTTACTCTTGTCCTCCCATCCCTTTGCATTGAAAGTCAACATGTAAATTGTGCTTGAGTGCAGGTGTCTTATTTATAACCTCAGTGCAGGTTCAGATTATGGCAATCAGCAATTTAGCCCCAGACCTTCAAGCATGCATTTCATAAGGACATAGGATAAGGAGTAGGCGATTCAACCACTTGAGCCTGCTCCGTTATTCATAGAATCCTTCACAGAAGGAGACCATTCGGCCCATCATGTCTGAAGGGCCTTGAAAGAGCACCCAGAACAGGTCCACTTCCCCACTCTATCCCTGTAATCGCACCTAACCTGCACATGTTTGGACAGGAAAGGGGTAATTTTAGCATTGTCAATCCACCAAACCCAATCAGATCATTGTTGAACTTGCACCTCAGTTACACCTTTCTGCACAATCTCCATTGAGATTCCTTGATTTCCTTAGTATCCAAAAATCGTTTAATGTGACTAAATATGCTAATTGATGGGACAATTAAAATCAGCTATATAAACATAAGGAACAAGTGCAGGAGTAGGCCATAGGGTCTCTCAAGTCTGCTTCTCTGCTCAGTAGAACATAGAACATTACAGCGCAGTACAGGCCCTTCGGCGCTCGATGTTGCGCCGACCTGTGAAACCCCTCTAAAGCCCATCTACACTATTACCTTATCGTCCATATGCCTATCCAATGACCATTTGAATGCGTTTAGTGTTGGCGAGTCCACTACTGTTGTAAGGCAGGGTATTCTCCGCCCTTACTACTCTCTGAGTAAAGAACCTGCCTCTGTCCTATATCTATCTCCCCTCAATTTAAAGCTATGTCCACTCATGCTATACATCACCATCCGAGGAAAAAGGCTCTCACTGTCCACCCTATCTAATCCTCTGATCATCTTGTATGCCTCAATTAAGTTACCTCTTAACCTTCTTCTCTCTAACGAAAACAGACCCAAGTCCCTCAGCCTTTCCTCATAAGATCTTCCCTCCATACCAGGCAATATCCTGGTAAATCTCCTCTGCACCCTTTCCAATGCTTCCACATCCTTCCTATAATGCGGCGACCAGAACTGCACGCAATATTCCAAATGCGGCCGCACGAGAGTTATATACAACTGTTAAGATCATGTTCGCTGCTATTTTAACTCCCCTTTCCTTATATCCTTTTATTCCCTTAGTGCCCAAAGTATATCAATTTCAGACTTGAATTCACTCAACAACTGAGCATTCACAGCTCCTTGAGACAGAGAATTCCAACAAATCCCAAACTTGGAAAGACAAAATTCCTCCTCGTCTCTGACTTTAGTGAACGGACCTTTAGTCTGAGTCTGTGAGCCCTCGTTCCAGACGGCCCCGCCAGGAAAAACATCCTCCCAGCATCTACATTATCAATCCCCTTAAGGATTTTCTATGTGTAAATACAGTCACCACTCACACTCTTAAATTCTGGTGAATATAGGCCCAGTCTACTAAATCTCTCATCACAGCACCATCCCCTTAATCCAGTCGAATGAACTTTTGTTGCACTTCTCCAAGGCAAGTATCTCTTTCCTCAGGTAGGGAGACCAAAATAGGGCACAGTACTCCAGGTCTGCTCTCATCAAGGGCCTATGCATTTACAGGAAGACTTCTTTCATATTATACTCCAATCTCTTTGGAATAAAGTCGATTTATTATTTGTTTGCAAGAGCAGCACGTACTCTAAACGTGACTTCCAGAAAAGAAAATGTCAATATCTTGGTCATTTGCTCAGAGGTCGAAGCTGGAAAGTTACAGAGATCTCTGCTGGAGGACAAAGTAGAGGGCAGGAGAAAAAGGCATTCATCTAGGCATAGTTGAATGACAAGCTACAGTGAATGTGTGAGGATGGCACAAGACAGAGCGGGATATTCTGGCCCTTCCTAGTGGTGGGATCATCCAGTCCTGCCAAAGTCGCCACCACCGCAGGTTGCCTGTTGGTGAGGCGGATGAACCATGAAAAACACCATAGACATTGTTGGGCCAGAAGATCCTGCCAACAGCCAATGGTGAGTCACTCCGCTACGGGAAAGCCTGTTGTGGGGGTTGGGGGGGGGGGGGGGGGGGGGGGGGGGGCTGCTGGAAGATTCCGGCCAGTGAGCACGACATATTACGGCAGTAGATCTCCTGGTAGGAGTAGCAACATGCAGACAGAGGAGAGGTATTATTTTCTGATCTCTTGTGCTCCATTTTAATTTTCTCTGATTTGTGTACAAGGAAATCCAAATCCCTCTGAACATGAAAATTTCCTCTTTTTAGTCTTATCTTATTGAAACATATGAGGGTTTGACAGGATATCTGCTGAGTGGGTACTTCCTCTCATGCAGGAATCTAGAACTAGGGGAGACAGTTAAAAAAAATTGAGCCTACCCATTTAAGATGGAGATGATAAAGAATTTCTTTGCTCAGAGGATCATTTAGACTAGTTTAGCACACTGGGCTAAATCGCTGGCTTTGGAAGCAGACCAAGGCAGGCCAGCAGCACGGTTCAATTCCCGTACCAGCCTCCCCGAACAGGCGCCGGAATGTGGCGACTAGGGGCTTTTCACAGTAACTTCATTTGAAGCCTACTTGTGACAATAAGCGATTTTCATTTTTCATTAGTCTTTGGAATTCTCTTAGAACCCCTACAGTGTAGAAGAAGTCATTTGGCCCATTGAGTCTGAACCAATCCTCTGAAAGAGCATCATACCTCAGCCCACTCCCCCACAACCTAACCCAATATGCACATCTTTGGCCACTAAAGGGCAATTTAGAATGACCATCCACTTAACCTGCACATCTTTGGGCTGTGGGAGGAAACCGGAGCAGCCGGAGGAAACTCAAACAGACAAGAGGAGAACGTACAAACTCCACACAGATCGTCACCCAAAAACAGAATTGAACCCAGGTCCTCAGCTCTGTGAGGCAGCAGTGCTAACCACTGTGCCCTTGTGCCACCCATAGAAAGTCCCCACAGAGAGCAGTGAAAACTCAATTATTGAATGTATCTCCAAGGCTGAATGAGATAGATTTTGATCTGCAGGGGAGTTAACAGGCTATAAGGGCAGGTAGGGCAGGTAGGGAAATGGAGCTAAGGACAAAATCAGCTCAGCTACGATGGTATTTATTGATGGATCAGACTCAATATGAGCCAAATGGCCTACATCTGCTTCTATCTTTTTTCATCTGCTCGCCTTCTGTTTTTCTATTTTATCTAACAAAATAGATAACTTCACATATTCCCACATTACTTCATCTGCCATATTCTTGCCCATTCATTTAACCTCTCTAAATCCTTGTGCAGCCTTCCTACATCTTCCTTGAGGCTTACTTTCCCACCTAATTTTGTATCGCCAGTAAAAGTATTAATTTGTCTTATTGGCACAGCACCCATTTAATCATAATTTTCACCCTTTCATCAAAATAGCCCCATTAAGTTTGAACCCCAGTATTTTACTTTAATTATTGACTTGAATCCGGATATGGTTCAAGAAAATTAGAGTGATCTTCTGGAATAAGCCTTCATCAAAATGACATTGGCATTGGGCCAATTCTGTGGTCAGCAGCAAACATGCAGCACCAGCTATTCATCATACTGACACTTTGCCTGCATGATTTCTGTAGCTTTTTGCATTGGAACTTGCAGTATCTAGAAAGCCATTTCAGTTTGGCACCTTCCATGGGTTATCTGGAACCTGTGTGAACAGGATCTCACTGTAACTAGTCAAATTCAAATCCGCCTGAGGTACACAGCCTGTGAACCCGGAAATGTAAATTAGAATTGTTAATTCAATGTCAAATCATGTCCAGAAAATGATACAAGAAAGGAAAGAAAGATAGGTGTAAGAGAGGGAAAGACATATAGGATTAAGGGAGTAAAAAAAGACAGAAAGAGTTAAAAAAGCATTAATGTCAAAAACAAACTCCACAGTTAGTGAAATCTGAAAGAATGAGACTCCGCACTTGTAAAGTTCTGTTCAGAGAGGTTGTTGAGCTGTAATTAAGACTTGCCATGCCATTAAAACATTACTTACACTGCAATGGTAAAGCTATAATGTTTTCAGAAGTTTAGTGGTCATATAGGAGTACAACATGAAATGTTCCATCTGTTTGAGTGGTGAGTCAGGCAGATACTGTTTAAGCGACTTGTACAGGCAACTCAGACAGCAACTTACAGAATTCCAGTATTACTGGGGCATGTGTGATTGGCAAATATCACTTTCCAATTTACACTTTAATTACAGTGAGGGCTGATAACCTACTATTATCTTGATTACAAAAACCGAGCCAATAATCGGAAATGTTTTTATTAACTTTTCAGAATGAAATAATATAAACTGTCACAACACACCACTGCATCAATCAGATATTGCAATCTACTCTGTAAAACCTTACCTCTTTGCCCTTCCTTCTCCCCTCCAACTAAATTTAAACCTATAACCGCCCACTGTGACCTTCTCACAGGCTCTGGTGTGCTCATTTTAGCGCATTATGTCCCTTGGGGAAACTAATTTGAATGTAACCATGTTTCTTTCTCATCATTCCTGTCCAGAATGTTGTTTGAAGGCAATATTCATCATCTTCCTTCCTCACTTCACCTTACAACACCATCTAAACTGTGCTGACCACCAATGGTCACTCATCTACACATTCTCATACAGAATGCACACTCGAAGGACTATTGGCATTTATAACTTTATTGTGGATGATTGTATTAGCGCTTGGCTTTGACTGAAACTTGGACCATAGGTGGCAACGTTGTTTGGCATAGCTAGGATTAAAGTGGGACAGGAGTATGGTACCACCACAGTCTGACATAAAAAGGTCATATGACAATGGACCTGAGTCAGTCTAAGTGTATGCAGAGAACTGTGGGGAAGTAAGCACGAAGTTAGCTCATAGTCTGGGATATCCCTTGTATATCTGTAAATAGTTATGAGCTACCAATAAACACTATTGTTCAACTTTACAAGCCTCTGAACCATATTGTGAGACCGACTAAACAAACCTAAACAGCAGTCAGAGCTGAGAATTGCCTTTCAATCGGTTTCCCAAAATCTGAAAGCGTACAAGTCCACCCAAACCTCCTGCCAAAAATTGATCCCTTTGAAATCGGGTCTGCAATTATTACTGGAGCCCACCAAGTCCTGACAAGTGCGGGAAGATGCAGAGAAAAAATGGTTACAGCAACGTCATCTTTAATAGTGAAAGAGCATTTAAAGCAGTGCTCCCTTGAGTTGAAAAGCAATTATGGATAACAAGATCCATTTGGGCTGATACAAGCGCCAGACCATGCACAGAATTGGGAGATTTAGAAATAAAGCATTTCCAAGAATCATAACAGCTTCAGAAGGTGAACAAGTGAATACCTGACTGAACTCAACACACATGATAGCCAATGGCATCATTGCAAGGCAAGGAACAAATGAATCTTCAGGTACGTTTGAAGATGGTCTGAAATTGTTTGATAGCTACTTTAATTTGAGAAGTAATAAAATTGTAGAGCGAGCTAAATTCAACAAGCAAGTTCAACAGCCTGGAGAACCCATTCATAAACATACTATATAGATTGGCCAGGAGCTGTGTCACACGTGACCTTAAGTCAGAGCTCATACGAGACCGAATAGTAGTCGGAGTGGCTGATGATGCCCTTTCAGACAGATTACAGGCAAAATAAAACCTGACCATAGAAAAGGTAATCCAAATAGTCAGGCATTTGGGGTTTGCCAACAACACTGGTCCATTTTATAATGGGAGGTTAAGCCATGGTATACAGCAACTCCAACAGTCCAGCTCATAAACCAACAAAAGGGTAGCGAGATTCCAGGCCAAAGAAGACAACAGAAAACAGACCATAAGGTGTTGTAAGACCATTTCAGCTCTGTGGAGCCATAATATCTCACAAGTGAGAACAATGTTGAGCAATCTCTGCACAGTGTTTCAACTTTAACTGACAGGGGCAATTTGAAAAACTGTGCACGTTCAAGACAATTATAACTTCCTGGTTCCCCAGGATCGCATTTAGGGGATAACCAAATGATGCTCTGGGGAATCCCTCTGGAGATTCCCATGTGAAATGAAATTAAGATCACTTATTGTCACGAGCAGGCTTCAATGAAGTTACTGTGAAAAGCCCCTAGTCGCCACATTCCGGCACCTGTTCAGGGAGGCTGGTATGGGAATTGAACTGTGCTGCTGGCCTGCCTTGGTCTGCTTTTTTTTTAAAGCCAGCGATTTAAGGGTTTACCCAGCAATTGTCCAGAAGTGCTCTTTTCCTCTGGAGAATGGCACTGGGAGCCATCCAACAGATGCGATTTTAATTGCTAACTTTGAATCTGCCGGGGATTGCCACTCTGAGGAAGTTATGGTCTATTGAGACGTGCAAGGATCCCAAAACAGTCCACGAGACTGAGGTACCACACCAGGAAGAAGTCCAACGGTTAGATTAAGGATCCAGGATTCTCCTTTGGGAATTCTGAAATCTTTGTAAACGGATACCTCCCCAATTTCAAATTAGACAAGGGAGCCAGTGACTGAATGACCTCTGGCTACGAAGACATGCCGCTCTACGCCTGGAGGAATCCGATCATAGGCATAGTCCTGGAATCACTCAGACATGGCAACCAGCAAATATTCAGAAGTTTGTATGTCATCCAAAATCAATCCTTTTCTCTATTAAACAAGGTGTGTATTTCCCCAAATCTCCTCACAACAGTAGAGGACATCAAAATAACCCTGTGTCATTAACTACATGGAACTGCAAGTTTCTGGAAGGTCCACCAATGAAGAAATTCTCAACTGGGACTCCAGCTGTGAACTGTCTTTACTGTTTGCAAAGCCATTTTTTCTAACTCCTTTGTCGTGGCAAAATCTCTTTGGTCAGACAAGCCAAACATTTTTTTAAAAAATATTTTTATTCTCCTTTTTCACATCTTCTCCCAAATTTGCACCCACCAATGATAAACAATAAGCAGTAACAAATACAGTGTCAATCCCCACATCAACAACAACAATCGCATCCTCCCACCAACCCCCAAACAATATGTTAACATAAACAAATAAAAGAATAATCAGGAATCACCCAGAGTCACCATTAACACATACAGTTCCCCCTCCCCCCAACCCTCCCAACCCCCTCCCCCCAACTAATGTTATCCAATTCTTGAAAGTGTATAATGAATAACACTCATGAATTGTTGAACCCCTCCATCCTTCCCCTCAGTTCAAACTTAACCTTCTCAAGAGTCAAGAATTCCAACAGGTCCCCTCGCCACACCAGGGCACAGGGTGGAAAAGATGATCTCCATCCCAACAGGATCTGGCTTCAGATGATCAATGAGGCGAAGGCTACAACATCTGCCTCCGCACCCGTTTCCAACCCCGGCAGGTCCGACATCCCGAATATGGCCTCCCGAAGACCTGGGTCCAGTTTCATGTGCACCACTTTTTTTTATAAATGTTTTTTATTCAGTTTTCATGTTTTATATTGAACAAATTACAAATTGTTAGAGAGAAAAAAAAAACACGCAAAAATTAACATATATATTTACAGGTGAGCATCTTCGTAGTAATAACTGTGGCCTCCCCCTCTTCGCCGGCATACATATTTTACATTCCCCAACATGTTTATTGGCATTTATTTAGTTTGGTTTTGGGCCTTAGCTAGCCATCAAACCCCCGTAACGAGCCCGTAGCCCCCCCCCCCCTCCCCGCCGGCTACCTTCCCCCGACTATTCTTCCTCTTGTACGTTGGCCACAAACAGGTCCCGGAACAATTGCATGAATGGCTCCCACGTTCTGTGGAAGCCGTCGTCCGACCCTCGGATGGCGAATTTGATTTTCTCCATTTGGAGAGAATCCGAGAGGTCGGACAGCCAGTCTGCAGCTCTGGGCGGTGCTGTTGACCGCCAGCCAAACAGGATTCTACGGCGGGCGATCAGGGAGGCAAAGGCAAGGGCATCCGCCCTCCTCCCCAGGAATAGATCTGGCTGGTCTGAAACCCCGAAGACCGCCACTATCGGGCATGGCTCCACCCTCACCCCCACCACTTTGGACATAGCCTCGAAGAAGGCTGTCCAGTACTCCACAAGTCTGGGGCAAGACCAGAACATGTGGGCGTGGTTGGCCGGGCCTCTTTGGCACCGCTCACATCTGTCCTCCACCTCCGGGAAGAACCTACTCATACGGTTTCTCATTAAGTGGGCTCTATGTACCACTTTTAGTTGCGTCAGGCTGAGCCTTGCGCACGTGGAGGTGGAGTTGACCCTATGCAGTGCTTCGCTCCAGAGTCCCCACCCTATCTCCATCCCCAGGTCGTCCTCCCATTTCCTTCTTGTTGCGTCCAGTATGGTGTCGTCCCTATCTACCAGTCGGCCATACATGTCACTACAGTTCCCTTTCTCTAGGATACTTGCGTCCAGTAGGTCTTCCAGTAGTGTCTGTCGTGGCGGTTGTGGGTACGTCCTTGTCTCCTTTCGTAGGAAGTTTTTGAGCTGCAGGTACCGTAGCTCGTTCCCCCCAGCTAGCTGAAATTTCTCTGTCAGTTCGTCCAGTGTTGCGATCCTGTCGTCCGTGTATAGGTCCCTGACTGTCAGTGTCCCCCCGTCCTGTCTCCACCTTTTGAAGGTGGCGTCAGTCAGTGCTGGTTTGAACCTATGGTTGTTGCAGATGGGAGCCTTGTCCGACATTTTGTTCAGGCCAAATTGCTGCCGCAGTTGGTTCCAGGATTGGAGGGTGGCTGTCACCACCGGGCTGCTGGAGTGTGTTTTGGGTGGGGATGGGAGTGCTGCCGTGGCGAGGGCCCGGAGGGAGGTCCCCATGCAGGAGGCCTCCTCCGCACGCACCCACTCGGCTTCTGGCTCCTGGATCCATCCCCTTACTCGCTCGGCTGTTGCCGCCCAGTGGTAGAATTGTAGATTCGGGAGGGCTAGCCCCCCCCGGATTTTGTTTTCTGTAGGACCTTCTTTGGGATCCTAGCATTTTTACCCCCCCATACGAACGCCATGATAAGTTTGTCCAGCGCTATGAAGAAGGCCTTGGGGATGTAGATCGGAATGGATCTAAACAGGAAGAGGAACCTGGGCAATACGTTCATTTTGATCATGTGCACCACTTTAGAGATTATCCTAAAAACCTCCTTCCAGTAATCCTTCAACTTTGGACAGGGCCAAAACATATGAACGTGATTTGCGCAACCCCCCCCCCCCGCAATATTCACACACATCTTCTACTCCCTCAAAGAACCGGCCATCCTCGCCCTTGTGAGGTGTGCTCTCTATACCACCTTCAGCTGTATCAGCCCCAAACTCACATACGAGGTGGAGACGTTCACTCTCCAGAGCACCTCACACCAGAACCCCTCCTCCATACCCTCTTCCTCCTACTTTGCTTTGATCCCTTCCAGTGGTGCCTTCACCTCTTCCAAAATAGCCCCATAAACCGCTGACACTACCCCTGTCATCAGAACCTCCTCCAGCAATGTGGAAGCCAGCTCTATGGGAAGCTCTGTATCTCCTTTCTGGAAAAATCTCGAACCTGCATGTATCTAAACATTTCCCCCTGCTCCAGCCCATACTACGCTCCTAGCTCCTTCAAACCTGCAAACCGACCCCCCAGAAACAAATCTTTTTGTGTCTTAATCCCCTTCTCCTCCTATTTCAAAACATTTCCATCTCATTTCCCTGGCTCAAATCTGTGGTTCCCCCGAATTGGCATTTCCCTTAACCCTGCCCCCAACCCGAAGTGTTGGCGATACTGCCTCCAAATTCTCAATGAAGCTATTACTACCAGACTCCCTGAGTATTTCCCTGGGGCCATCGGTAGCGGCGCTGTTGCTAGTGCTTTCAATCCCAATCCCCTGCACAAACTCTCCTCCATTCTGACCTACTGGGAGTCAACCCCTCTGACCCAGCTAGATTTATCTAGATTTGTCTCAGTTCCGTCACCTATAACAACAAGTCATCGGCATATAAGGACACCCTATGCTCTATCCCCCCCACGCTATCCCTTTCTATACCCCCGTACTTCTTCACGTGATGGCCAACAGCTCAATTGCGAGTGCAAACAGCAGGAGGTACATAGGCCATCCCTGCCTAGATCACTGCCTAGTCCCATGGTCGAGAGAAAAGTATCTCGAGCTGATGTTATTTGGGCGGACACTCTCCCTCGGCTCCGTATATAGTAGCTTTACCCAGTCCACAAATCTTGGTCCAATCCCAAACCGCTCCAGAACTGCCATCAAGTACCCCCATTCTACCCAGTCAAATGCTTTCTCGGCATCCAATACCATAACCTCCTCTGTTTCCCTCCCCTCCACCGGTGCCATAACCACATTCAATACTCTTCTAACGTTCGAAAAGAGCTGCCTCGCTCTCACGAACCCCGTCTGTTAAGCCAAACTTTAAGATAAGTACCACCATACTTCAAGCAGAAGGCACACATGAGAGACCAGCAAAAGATCAATGATTGAGCCCCAAACTCAGGCTCCAATGGTTGGTGTCACACTATGGCAACTAAACTACAATTTTGAGCAGAAGCATACGGCAGCAAGGCAATGCTGAAGTAGGAGAGCAGTGACCATCAATTGACCACAGCACAGCTCAGTGAGGTACAAGGGCACAGAAAAGAACAGTGTGGCAATGGAAGCTAAACTGCAGGGTGCACTCATCAATGAGGAAGATCAAACAGAAGGGAGATACGCCAGCAACTCCCAGAAAGATCAGGGCAAACCCCACAGAATCAGAAAACCTGTGTTCATACTATGAAGGAACGGAGTGAACACCCACTCGAAAAGGAATGGGACAAGCCAATGGTGTCTGAAAAAAGCAGATGGGTTGCTAATAAGGAAATGTTCAACTCCAAGTTGTGTAAAAGGTTAATCAGATGGTACAACCAAGTGCCAGAAACACAGAATACCCTGATTTCAATTCCAAGCCAAGAAAGCTTGCCCAAAGCAAAGCCTCTGAACCTTTTTGTGATACCTACTGAATATCTCCTTTCAACAGCAACTTCCTACCCCAACCAAAGCTTCTTGTTCACAACAAGTTAAAGATATTATAAATGCAAAGTTTCTGATGCTTTTGAGTTGTATTGAAAACAACTTCTAGTCATTTTTTGTGATACCAGTAATTTTTCTACAACGTCACCACAAATTAAAAACATGGCTGTATATTCACACACAAAAAGACTATTCCCTGGATTTGTTACTCGTTTTCATAAATTTAAGCACAATATTCACCGTTTCAAAGCCTGAAGAATTTGATTAGGTCATCTCTACTGCGAAATTTCTCAAATCACCACTTATTGCAAGCTCCGGCGTATATTTATCTTTAAAAACAAAAGATGACTTGGTTATTGGTTCATAATTTCTTGCCTTTATTTTAAACAGTTTAGCAACTGACAAATTGCTTCTTTTATCTCTCTAATTGCTAACTTCAAATGGTTTAATACTGCTTATTTATTGTGTTGTGCACAAAATGGCAACCAGTCAGCAATACCGAAAAAAATGAATTACTTTTAGATTTCAACCATTTGAAAAATAATGAAAAGTGCAGCTATACAATTTTCACATCCTCTCCTCTGAAACAGCATAACCTGCTCAGGATTGAAGCACTACCAGCAAGTAATTGTGCTAAAGAAAATATGAAGACCTTTCGAGCAAACTCGATTCACTTTTTGACATCTACCTGGAAACCAAATTCATTATGTTCATCAGTTATGACACAATTATCATGTATCATGAGTCCTTAACTCAACCCTCCCTTACTTAATTCTTCTTTGAAGTGCCAATTAAACCTCGAACAGCAAAGAAATCATGGAGCGAATCTCACAGTAAAATGTCATCACATTTAATGCAGATACAGTATAAATTTGAATCCAACCTTGTGTGTCATTCAAGGAAGGTTACCCTGAAACAAAAAGTCCAGATTTGCAACATAAAGTTTGGTGGCACACAATGTAAAATTCACCATTTAACACACCACATCGCCATTTACTGCATATTTTCTTTCAGCTGAAATAGTGATGAGCCTGGGGCAATGCTGCCAACGTACTGAACCTGCTACGAAGAGTTGACTTTAATTGTCAAGCTCAGATATGAAGCCCTGAAGTTAACAGAAAAGCTACAATATTACCTACTTGGTGTAAGAAGTACTAAATTAAATTTAGGACCATAGAACCATAGAAATGTTATAACACAGAAGGAGGCCATTCAGCCAATTTTGTCCATGTCAGCGAGAGGACACCCTAAGTGTCCTTTCTGTAAGTGTGGGGATGTGCATGTGCGGGGGAGTTTGTGTGAGGGTCCGCATCTGCGGAGGGGGCGCGATATGCTGGTGGGCATGTGAGGGTGTGTGGGGTTGTGGGGGGGAGGTGATGTATGTGTGCCTGTGTGTGTGTGGGTGTGTCTATGGGTGTGTGTGTGTGGCGCAGTGCGCACGCGAGGGGTGTGTGTGATTATGTGTGGCTTGGTGTGCGTGCGTGCATGTGTGTGTGTGTGGGTTGGTGTGCGTGCATGTGTGTGTGTGGGTCGGTGTGCGTGCATGTGTGTGTGTGGGTTGGTGTGCGTGCGTGCATGTGTGTGTGTGGGTTGGTGTGCATGCATGTGTGTGTGTGTGGGTTGGTGTGCGTGCGTGCATGTGTGTGTGTGGGTTGATGTGCGTGCATGTGTGTGTGTGTGGGTTGGTGTGCGTGCGTGCATGCGTGTGTGGGTTGGGTGTGCGTGCGTGCATGTGTGTGTGTGTGGGTTGGTGTGCGTGCGTGCATGTGTGTGTGTGTGTGGGTTGGTGTGCATGTGTGTGGGTAGGTGTGCGTGCATACATGTGTGTGTGCATGGGTTGGTGTGCGTGCGTGCATGTGTGTGTGTGGGTTGGTGTGCATTCGTGCAGTGTGTGTGTGGGTTGGTGTGCGTGCAAGCATGTGTTTGTGTGTGGGTTGGTGTGCGTGCGTGCATATGTTTGTGTGTGGGTTGGTGTGTGTGCGTGCATGTGTGTGTGGGTTGGTGTGCGTGCATGTGTTTGTGTGTGGGTTGGTGTGCGTGCATGCATGTGTGTGTGTGGGTTGGTGTGCGTGATATGCATGTGTTTGTGTGTGGGTTGGTGTGTGTGCGTGCATGTGTGTGTGTGTGGGTTGGTGTGCATGCGTGCATGTGTGTGGGTTGGTGTGCGTGCATGCATGTGTGTGTGTGGGTTGGTGTGCGTGATATGCATGTGTTTGTGTGTGGGTTGGTGTGTGTGCGTGCATGTGTGTGTGTGTGGGTTGGTGTGCGTGCGTGCATGTGTGTGTGGGTTGGTGTTCGTGCGTGCATGTGTGTGTGTGGGTTGGTGTGCGTGCGTGCATGTGTTTGTGTGTGGGTTGGTGTTTGTGTGTGCATGTATGTGTGTGTGTGGGTTGGTGTGCATGCATGCATGTGTGTGTGTGTGGGTTGGTGTACGTGCGTGCATGTGTGTGTGTATTTTATTGCATTGCTTAAATTGGATGTTGATCCCAGACTTTGCCCTGTATTAGACATCATACTCTGCCACAAATTCAAAATAGTTGAGTTACTTTTTAACTCAAGTGGAATGCTTATCAAATTGGCTTTGTTTTAACATTTTGGTTTAATTAATAAAACAAATATAACTTCAGATTGCCTATTAAGTTCATCATTCCAAAAATCACCTACAGATCACATTACAACATCCAACTGCCTCTTGAATGAATCAGGAGTTCCTGCCTTACAAAGTCCAACTCAGATATCTCAGCAAGTCCCAATCTGAAACTATGCCAAATCCCTGTGAGAAGGTCTTCCTGATATCAGGCCTGAACCATAATTTTATCAAAAGACATTTGAAACAGAGTAAGATATTTTATTTCAAATTTGAAAGCACAATGGCCCAAATTTGGCAGTCAGTAGTAAACCGCACTTGCGCTTACTCACAGAATTTCTGTGGACCATTACACTGCAAAGCAACAGGGTGCTCTCAACAGGATATTTTGAATCTGTGTGAATGGACCGGACGTCAATGTATCTCCTCAACCAACCGAATTAAAGAATCTTTACTGAGGCACGCAGAGTGTAGAGCAGGAAATAAAAGTCAAAATATTTAATTCAATGCAAAATTATACACAATAAACGTGGGCCTCACGGTAGCATGGTGGTTAGCATCAATGCTTCACAGCTCCAGGGTCCCAGGTTCGATTCCCGGCTGGGTCACTGTCTGTGTGGAGTCTGCACGTCCTCCCCGTGTGTGCGTGGGTTTCCTCCGGGTGCTCCGGTTTCCTCCCACAGTCCAAAGATGTGCGGGTTAGGTGGATTGGCCATGCTAAATTGCCCGTAGTGTAAGGTTAATTGTTGGGTTACGGGTATACGGGTTACGTGGGTTTAAGTAGGGTGATCATTGCTCGGCACAACATCGAGGGCCGAAGGGCCTGTTCTGTGCTGTACTGTTCTAAAACAATATAAACAATGGAAAATAGAAGTGGGATTGAGAAAAAAGTTTTATTTTACTTTCAAAAACTCTCCTACAATAATTAAAATGTGAAGGAGTGGGGTCCACATTTATAAAATTTAATTTTCAGGGCAGCACGGTGGCACAGTGGTTAGCACCGCTGCTGAGGTCCCCAGGTTCGATCCTGGCTCTGGGTTACTGTCTGTGTGGAGTTTGCACATTCTCCGCGTGTTTGTGTGGGTTTCGCCCCCACAACCCAAAGATGTGCAAGCTAGGTGGACTGGCCACGCTAAATTGCCCCTTAATTGGAAAAAATGAATTGAGTACTCTACATTTATAAAAAAATAAATAAATAACATTTAATTTTCAGCAGCTAAGAAGTTGTTGGACAGCAATTAAGATGCATCGCAATGCTAAAAATTCACTTAAGTGAACAAGTGATAACAATTTCTGTCATTTTTAATGGGTGCTGGGTGGCACGGTGGCAAAGTGGTTAGCACTGCTGCATACGGTGCTGAGGACCCAGGTTCGATCATGGCCCTGGGTCACTGTCTATGTGGAGTTTGCACATTCTCCATGGATTTGGAAACTAGGCCATATAGATTAATCAACAGCATAAAACACATCTGAATGAAGAAAGGGGAAGATTTAGGACAGCCTTATATTACTTCTTGGTTGGTGTTTCAGACAAATGTCAAATGCCTCATATCAGATTAGCTTTGAAACCATTTTCTGGCCTGAATTTTTCGGATGGTAAGGTGCCCCATCATCCATCCAAAGAGTCACTGGGGAATAAATCTCTGCTGATTCTGCCTGCCCCGCAGACATTTCACACTCGAATGAGCGTCAATGGGCTGCAGGCAGGTTTCCTGCCCTCACTCAGGAGGGACTCTTGCCTTAAGAGAGTTGCCAGCCAATCTGATTAGCCGGCAGCTCTCCAATCCCTGCAGTGGGCAGACATGCCAGAGACTCAGTCCCAGGGGACGGGACGCCAAGGTAAGTTTTCAGAGTCCCAGGGTGCGGAGGTGCGAAGGCCTGGAGGAATCCGAAAGTGGGCAATTAGCATGTCGGGGGGAAAAGGTGGGGATGGAGGGAAGTCCAACAGCCATCAAACATTAACGGGTAACCATCGGAAGTTAGAAGGGGCCCCTGCGTTCCTTGCCCCTGCCCCACCACACACTCTTTCCTGTTCATTTTCAGGCCTATTTGTTTTTGGGTTTCCCGCACAGCAGGTAAAACCCCCCGACCAGCCTAAAAGTTGAGGCTGGGTGGCAAATGACCCTTGACTGGCCAATAATTGGCCACTCATGGGCCTCATTGAGGAAAAAGGCAGCCCGAGGCCTTGGCCAACCCCCAGCATAAACCTGCAGTGGTCGGGGCAGGAAGGAACCCAGAGGGAACCCCATTCCTTATATTTCACAATCACAACCCCCTGATAACTCTGCTGACCGTGTATGCATATTATTTTTACAACAGAGAAGCCAAGGGCTACCTAGTAAGAGATTTTCAGGATGATGGTTTGAAGTATAATTTATGGATGCATATCATCTTCAGCAGATGCAAAACGTTAAAGTCTGGGATTGGGATCATATATTCCTGGTAATTAGCAACTCAGCCCATTGTAATATCATAGGAATCACAAACTAACTTTCCGAACTGTTCTCTGTACTCAGGAAACTAACTCAGTGTGAAAAATTATTTGACTGGAGAAGCAACCTAGAGGGTTCAGACTAATATTTTAATAGGATTTGAGTACAATCCCACCATGACTGGTCAAATATTTCCGTCCAGTTAAAAAGCTGGGAAATAAAAACTGACATCAGTAAAAGTGACCATTTGCTGTTGGATTGGCATAAAAACTGAGCTGGTTCACTAATGATCTTTAAGGGAAGAAAGCCTACCATCGCTGTCCAATCTAGCCTGTGCGCAACCGCTGTCCCACACCAACGTTGATTTACTCTAAACTGTCCTCTGAAGGAGCCGAGCAAGCTATGTCCAGATTAACAAGGCCAGGGATGCTGCTGCAGTTCCGGCCAAATCAGCTTTTCAGGGAAACGAAAGAACAGGCCAAACATGCCAGTAACACCCATATCCCAAAAAAAGAATTTAAAAAACATGCCAAGTGTTGTGATCTTACCATCGGCAACGGTCAATCTTTCAGTGGGACCTGCTCGCCTTTGTAGCAGCGGGTCTTTGAAATAGGTGAACTGAAAGAACTATCGAATGAGCCAGTTTCTCTGAATTAAAATTAAATGAATTATTTATCACCCATGTTGGGCATGGGAACTAAATCTGGAATAATAGTAACAATGTCCGAACTGAGGAAATAAATACCGAACCACTACAGCCCTGTCAAGTCTCATCTGCTGTGGAAAAGACATAAGGGATTTATAAAATCTGTTGCCAAGTAGAATATATCTTTACATTAAAACTGCTGACATATTCATATTTCACCATTATTTTTAGATATCTTTGAACATGAATATTAATTCCAATTGAGATTCTGTAATTGGAGGAGCTATTAAAATGCTTTTTTTCTCGAGGAACGAGTTTTATTTACAATATTTATATGGTGTAATTTAACATTTAAAGAATATTCAAACAAATTCACTGCAGGCATTCAGCACATAATCTAAGGGTGGCAGTGCAGCAAACCTCTAGGAGGAGATTGGAAACTGACTTCCCTACTATCTGTTCCAGTCTCGGGGAGACATTAATAATTCTACGCCGCTATTCAAAAAAAGGGCAGGGTCCTTCCCCTGTCCTGATCACTATTTCTTTCCTTCGCAAATATCAGCAAAGGGAAAAACAAATTACGTGTTCATTAGCCTCATTACTATTTGTAGGATGTTGGTAGATTAGAACAACCGCTTCGTTTATCAATTTAACAACAGTTGTTATCCTTCAAAGGAAGCACTGTGATAAAGTACTTTGGGAATAAGGATCATGGAAATCACAAAGCTCTAAAGCGGATGACCTAATAGATGTAAACGGGGTTACGGAGATATGGCTGCAGAGTGACCAGGAATGAGAACTGGACATCCAAGGATATTCAGTATTTACGAAGGACAGACAAAAAGGAAAAGGCGGGGAAGTTGTACTGCTGGTTAAAAAGGAAATTAACACAATAGTGAGAAAGGATATGAGTTCCGAAAATGTGGAATCTGTATGGGTCGAGCTGAGAAACACCAAGAGGAGAAAAAGAGCCGTATATAGATTCCCAAATTGCAGTAGTGATGTTGGGTATGGCATTAAACAGGCAATTAGAGATGCATGCGATAAAGGAGCATCTGTAATTATGGGTGATTTTAATCTGCATATAGATTAGGCAAAACAAATTAGTCACAATTCAGTAGAGGAGGAATTCCTGGAGAGTATACAGGATGGTTTTCTGGGCCAATATGCTGAGGAACCAATGAACGAACAGGCCACCCTAGACTGGGTACTGTGTAATGAGAACGGAATCATTGACAATCTAGTTGTGCGAGACCCCTTGGGGATGGGTGACCATAATACGATTGAACTTTTCATCAAGATGGAGAGTGAAGTAGTTAATTCTGATACAAGGGTCCTGAATCTTAATAAAGGAAACTATGATGGTATGAAGTGCAAGTTGGCGATCATCAATTGGTAAACATTACTTCTAGGGATGACTGTGGATAGGCAATGGCAAACATTCAAGGAGCACATGGGGAAATGGCAACAATTGCTTATTCCTGTCTGGCATTCCTCAAGATGTAAAAACAACAGGGCTGTTGTGGTGGGTGATTTGAGCTTCCCCTATATTAACTGGGACACACTTAGTGCTAGAGGCTTCGATGGGGCAGAATTAGTAACGAGCATCCAGGAGGGCTTCTTGAAACAGTATGTAAATAGTCCAACAAAGGAAAGGGCCGTACTAGACCTGATATTGGGGAATGAGCCCGGCCAGGTGATCAAATTTTCAGTAGGGGAGCAGTTTTGGAATATGACCATGATTCCATCGGTTTTAAGGCACTCATGGATAAGGATAAGAGTAGTCCTCAGATGATGATGCTAAATTATAACAATATTAGGCAGGGCCTGAATTTAGATTGAGCACGGCTGTTTGGGGGTAAATCAACATCTGACATGTTGGCAGGGCAGCACGGTAGCATAGTGGTTAGCATAAATACTTCACAGCTCCAGGGTCCCAGGTTCGATTCCCGGCTGGGTCACTATCTGTGTGGAGTCTGCACGTCCTCCCCGTGTGTGCGTGGGTTTCCTCCGGATGCTCCGGTTTCCCCCCACAGTCCAAAGATGTGCGGGTTAGGTGGATTGGCCATGCTAAATTGCCCGTAGTGTCCTAAAAAGTAAGGTTAAGGGGGGTGTTGTTGGGTTACGGGTATAGTGTGGATACGTGGGTTTGAGTAGGGTGATCATTGCTCGGCACAACATCGAGGGCCGAAGGGCCTGTTCTGTGCTGTACTGTTCTATGTTCTATGTGGGAGTCTTTCAAACAGCAGTTGATCAGAATTCAGTACCAGCATGTACCTGTGAAGATGAAGGATAAGTATGGCAAGTTTTGGGAACCTTGGACAACAATGGATATTGTGAGCCTAGTCAAAAAAAGAAAGGAAGCATTCATAAGGTCTGGAAGGTTGAGAACAGATGCAGCTCTTGAAGAATATAAAGAAAGTAGGAATCAACTTAAACAAGGAGCTGGGAGGGCTAAAAGGGGTCATGAAAAGCCCTTGTCAAACAGGATTAAGGAGAATCCCAAGGCATTTTATACATATATAAAGAGCAAGGAAAACGATTGGCCCCACTCAACAGAGATGGGGATCCATGCTTGGAGCCAGAGGAAATGGGTGAAGTATTAAATGAGTACTTTGCATCAGTATTCACCAAAGAGAAGGACTTGTTGGATGATAAGTCTAGGGAAGGGTGTGTAGATATTTTGGGCCATATAGATATCAAAAAGGAGAAGGTAATGGATTTCCTAAAAAGCATTAACGTGGATAAGTCCGCAGAGCCTGATGGAATCGACCCCAGAAGATTAAGGGAGGCAAGGAAGAAAATTGCTGGTGCCATGACAGGAATCCTTGAAGCCTATCTGGCGACAGGTGAGGTCCCATAAGACTGGAGATTAGCCAATGGTGTTTTACCATTGACAAACCCAACATAACCTTTCATCTTCCATCTATTACCCTGGGAATCATGACTATCCAGTGCCCACGCTGACCCTGAACTCTCCTGTTATCTTCCTCCAAGCTTTTGTTTGCTCCAATGCCCCACCCCATGAAACCCTTGAATATCCAACCTTAACACTCTGGACTTGACCCCACCCCATCCGCTGCCCACCACCCCAATACTGAATTCAGCTCTCTCCTCTGACTGTGACAGTTCCCTCTGCTTACCAGTGCCTTCAATTCAACCCAATATTGACAGAATCAAACTCACCATTTAGGCCCATCATTCACTACAACCCCAGCCTCGACTGCCCCCCCCCCCCATCACCACCAAAAAGACCATCACATCAAGAACACGAGACCATTTCCTCCTTCCCATCCCCCTGCCCTCCCTCACTAACATGCTTGGTCGCCCATGTGATATTCTCGACTCTTTGACCTTCACCATGGACCTTCCCCATATAACCCTTGATCTCCCCACAGTCTTGTTCAACCTGCCTTTTGAGGACATTAACCTTCCCTTCCTCCCTCCGCCCCTCCTTCTCTCCTTCCCTCAGGCAGCCAGACCCTGTTCCCCTTTGACTAGCACCACTCAATTTCAATTATCAATGTCTCATTTCAGGTAATTGAACAAAGTTCCCCAGAGAAGAATAGGCAGCTCCTACTCACGAGAATACTACCTCACCTGCTGCACTCCACATTAAAGCTGACATGAATCTGAATGCACGTGTTTCTTGTTCGCTGCATGCTTAATTGCAAAGCTACACTTAATTCTGGTGAGCATGCATGACATACAAATGTATTAAAAAGGGGTTCCCTACACTTGCCATCAGGAAGCTCAGACAGCTTTCCATCCATCAGTAATTTAATGCTGCAGTTTCATCCACCTTGGGAAGTTCATTTTTGGCCTCCCACTCCATATAGTGTCCATGCCCACACCCATGCCCGCGCCTACCTCACTTCCCGCTGCCGAGAGCTTCCCAAGATTCCATCCGCAGTTACCAAGGCTGGTGGTGGGCACCAGATGAATTAAGGCAGCCTTCTAATTCAACCAATTGATCCATGAAAGAAAGAAACAAACCTCTTTATTTTCTGCACAAACTTTTACTCAACCTTGTTTGAAAGAGGAGAGTTAAAAAAAAATTTAGAAATACAAATTGGGAATGAGTCACTGTTTACGGTTAGTTGCCAGTGAAATTTGCAAAGAGAATTCAAACCAATTGGCACGTTGACTTTGTTTTTAAAAGGGGGCAAGAGAGTTTAGACATCATAAAAATGTGCCTTCTCTTCGCTTTTTAAAAATAAATTTAGAGTACCCAATTATTTTTTATTTCCAATTAAAGGGCAATGTAGCGTGGCCAATTCCTCTACCCTGCATATTTTTTGGGTTGTGGGGGTAGATAAATGTTTTTTTTTTAAAAGGGCGTGATTCTCCGCACCCGCGGAAAATCGCGAAGTTGGCCGTGGTAGGGCCCGTAAGGCAACAAAGAGAGACACTTAGTAAGTTGGCATGGGTGAAGGGCACAGTTTAGTTGTAGGGGCTAGGGCACCTGTAAATGTTTGTTCACATTAAACGCACTGTTCCACCTTACTTGTAATACCGTGTGATTGTTCCACAGCCACAGGAATCGTGATGGTGACCGAGTGTCGCTGGGGTTGACGAGCAATGAAACTTCGGTGCCGGGTTTGCAGTCCCTGCCCCTCCCCCCACCCCCTCCCACAGCTAGCCCACGCGGACACGTGATAGAGTGTCCATGACGATCTCAGCAGCCACCAAGGTGGATGGTTCAGCTATTGCCATGGGTCAGACTCTCTCTAACGATTCTGAGCTCACAGCTCTTCGCAGAGCGGGCAGCACGGTAGCATGGTGGTTAGCATAAATGCTTCACAGCTCCAGGGTCCCAGGTTCGATTCCCGGCTGGGTCACTGTCTGTGCGGAGTCTGCACGTCCTCCCCGTGTGTGCGTGGGTTTCCTCCGGATGCTCCGGTTTCCTCCCACAGTCCAAAGATGTGCGGGTTAGGTGGATTGGCCATGCTAAATTGCCCGTAGTGTCCTAAAAAGTAAGGTTAAGGGGGGGTTGTTGGGTTACGGGTATAGGGTGGATACGTGGGTTTGAGTAGGGTGATCATGGCTCGGCACAACATCGAGGGCCGAAGGGCCTGTTCTGTGCTGTACTGTTCTATGTTCTATGTCATCATTCCACATGGCACTGATCACACCGGCTGACACAGCCATCGATGTTGTACCATATCGTCTGGACCCAGTGGGAAGGGTCATGTCTAAGTGGGGCAGTGTACACTGAGAGAGGGGGGGGGGGGCTGTGGTGGTGGCAGTTGTGTGTTGACCCTCTGCACGACTAGCGATGCAGGTGGTGGTTTGGTGTTCAGCAGGGACGTTGCATACGATGCGTGAACCGTGCTGCCACCAAGGCGTCGCGTGCCCGCCGTCCTCGCCGGGTCTGTCGTGCCGCCTCCTGGACATCACCAGCACCTGGGTCGTGTCTGCGTGCTGCGCCCGCCACTCCGCCAGCCTCCTCCTCCTCCTCCTCCCTCTCCTCCTCCTCCTCTGTGCTGGCACCACTGCCACTGGCTTCTCCCTCCGCCTCCTGCAGCAGGTCATCTCCCCTCTGCATCGCGATGTTGTGCAGCGCACAGAAGACCACAACAATGCGAGCGACCCTGTCGGGCTGGTACTGCAGGGCCCCTCCGGAGCGGTCCAGGCACCTGAATCTCATCTTCAGGAGGCCAAGGCAGCGCTCCACCACACCCCTGGTTGCTGCATGGACCTCGTTGTATCGGGTTTCCGCATTGGTCTGAGGCCTCCGTATAGGCGTCATCAGCCAAGACCTCAGCGGATAACCCCTGTCGCCTAACAACCAGCCCCTCAGCCGGGGGGGACACCCCTCAAACATCGCAGGGATGTACGACTGCGCCAGTATGTAGGAGTCATGCACACTCCCTGGGAACCTTGCACAGACGTTCATGATCCTCATGTGGGGGTCGCATACCACCTGGATATTCATGGAGTATGTCCCCCTCCTGTTTGTGAACACCTCCCTGTCCCCTGCAGGCGGGCGCATGGGGACGTGAACACAATCGATTGCCCCTTGCACCATCGGTATCCTGGCCACGCTGGCAAATCCACGAGCTCGTGAGTCTTGAGTTGCTCGGTCCACGGGAAAGGTGATGTAGTGATCGGCGATGGCATAGAGGGCGTCGGTCACATCCCGGATACACCTGTGGACCGATGACTGGGAGATCCCGGGGAGGTCCCCGCTCGGAGACTGGAAGGAGCCGGTCGCATAGAAGTTAAGAGCGACCGTCACCTTGATGGCAACCGGGATCGCGTGTCCTCCCCCCGTTCCACATGGGGCGAGGTGCGCCACGAGGTGACAGATATGTATCACCGTCCGCCTACGCAGCCGGAGTCTCCTCCTGCAGGTGATGTCCGTCATTGTTAGGAAAGAGATCCGGACATGGTACACCCTCGGCCTTGGTCGTCACCTCTGGTGCCGTGGCTGCACCCTCACTCTCTCCTCCTCCCCCTCCTCCTCCCCCCCCCCCCCCCCCCCCCATGCTGCTCGACGACTGGCAACTCCTCGGCCCTTCCCTCTGCTGCTGCAGCTGGCCCTGCATCCACTGCGGGTTGTGGCTGTGGATGCTGCTCCACCTCCAAATGCAGTGCAGCGGCCCCAACCACTGAGCAGAACATAGCCGTTCTGTTCACAGACATTGTGCTAACCTACAGAAGGGTGGTGGGGGGCAGAGAAACGGGACATGTTAGAAGGAGGTTAGTCTACACCTCGGCAGCCGCCTGCCACGGGATACCTGTGTGTCCTGGTGGCCTGGTCGCGCTGCTGACACGCGGGCAGCCTAACCCCGATCACTTTCTGCATCCAACGGGCAGTTAACTACGTCCTCCTCACCGGTGCGTCAGTGGCCTGTGTCCGTAAGCCACAGGGCAACCAGCGGCCGTGTCCTCGTGACCGGCACGCCATGGCATGGTGGCAGACATTTTGTAACCAGGGTTGGACGGGTCACTCGCGCACTCTCTCCCTACCCCCCTCACTCCCACTCCCCCCCTCCGTCTCACCCACTCCCCCCTCAGTCTCCCCCATTCCCCCCCTCAGTCTCCCACACTCCCCCTCCATCTCCCCCACTCCCCCCTCCATCTCCCCCACTGCCCCCTCAGTCTCCCCCACTGCCCCCTCAGTCTCCCCCACTCCCCCCAGTCTCCCCCACTCCCCCCTCAGTCTCCCCTACTCCCCCCTCCATCTCCCCCACTCCCCCCTCCATCTCCCCCACTGCCCCCTCAGTCTCCCCCACTCCCCCCTCAGTCTCCCCCACTCCCCCCTCCATCTCCCCCACTCCCCTCTCCATCTTCCCCACTCCCCCCTCAGTCACCCCCACTCCCCCCCCTCAGTCTCCCCCACTCCCCCCTCCATCTCCCCCACTCCCCCCTCAGTCTCCCCCACTCCCCCCCGCTCTGGACCCCCCTCCCGTTCTCGGGGATGCCTTCCCCGTTGCGGCCAGACTCCAGCAGTGTGCTGAGCAGTGCGCTGAGCGGTGCGCTCACCTCCTTGAAGCTCTCGTCAGCCAGCACGACTGGTTGACGAACTTGAAAAGCAGGTGTGTTGGCCGGCGTGAAAACAGTGCGTGATGACGTCGGGACTTCGGCCCATCCGGGCCAGAGAATAGCGGGGGGCCAATAAGTAGCGATTCTGGTCGTTTCGGGGGTGCATTCGAGGCCTTTGCCGGGAATCCCGACGTGTAGTTTGTGCGGGGTTCGGAGAATAGCGGGAGGGCGTCGGACCTGCGTTGCCGTGAAAATTTGCGCGGCCCACTATTCTCCAAACCGGCGTGAGTGCGGAGAATCGCACTCAAAATGTTTGATTGATTGATTGATTTATTGTCACATGTACCGAAGTATAGTAAAAAGCATTTTTCTACAGCCAAGGGAATGTACATAGTAGACAAAAATAATAATCAACAGAGTACATTGATAAATGGTACATCAACAAATAGTGATTGGTTACAGTGCAGAACAAGGGCAAAACAAAGCAAATACGTGAACAAGAGCAGCATAGGGCATCGTAAATAGTGTTCTTACAGGGAACCGATCAGTCCGAGGCTGGGTCATTGAGGAGTCTTGTAGTTGTGGGGAAGAAGTTGTTCCTATGTCTGGATGTGCAGGTCTTCAGACTTCGGTATCTTCTGCCTGATGGAAGGGTCTGGAAGAGGGCAAAGCCTGGGTGTAAGTGATCACTGACAATGCTGCCTGCCTTCCTGCGGCAGCGGGAGATGTAGACAGAATTAATGGGAGGATGGCAAGCTTGTGTAATACGTTGGATCTAAATGAATTGTTTTATCCAGTGGAGAACTGTGGGTGAAATGAAGCTTCACAGTCTGTTTGCAGGTTGTGTTTCTGATATGCTAAGTAGACAATCTCTGGTGGCAATATGCAGTATTTTGAGAAATTTTTAATTGCCTTGCAGTCGTTCTCAGACTTTACAGAAGATGGATTTTGAACAAGCCAAGTTCATAACTAAACATTTCCAGTGTTGTTTCCCATTTTTCCTGGGATTAGGCAAATGCCAGTAATGCATTTTACAAGAAGCCATTTGAGAGATTGCAAAATCATGAATGTGAATAGAACTCTGTTTACATATCTTGAAATAATTACACATTTAGAAGCAGGTTACATTTTGTTCAGAAAATTAAGTGGCTCTCACTGGAAATATGTGAAAGTTTGGCAAGTGAATATCCCTCGAGTCTTTAAAACAGTGCCATTTTTCCCTTTGTGCTATGGTTCATAACCGTCAGTGTGCATCAACTTACAATCATCGGAAAAAGAAAACTTTCAACAAACAATTGGGCTAGAGCTGACTGAATGTTTATGGTTGGTAGTTTTACTTACTATTCAATTAGTTAAGAGGAATATCTGTTTCACCAGAAAGGTGCTAATTTTCTCGTAATATTATTTGATATATTGTTTCAGTAGGTGTCATTTTCTTTTTGCAGTGAAGAGTTGTACAGGTATTCAGTGTTTCTAATCAAACATCCACTTTATAATAACACTTGCTTCTTGTCACAAGTAGGCTTCAATGAAGCTCCTGTGAAAAGCCCGCACTGGACACATTCCAGCGCCTGTTCGGGTAAGCCAGTACGGGAATTGAACCCGCGCTGCTGGCCTTGTTTTGCATCACAAGCCAGCTGTTTAGCCTTTCTTTCTTTCTTCTTCCGCGCCGGGCCGCTGTGTCGCTACGCCATGTTGCGTGGCGCCGGCGTGGAAACGGCCACCACGCACATGCGCCGGCGCTGAAACAACCGCCGCGCGCACATTCACGGACCCGTGCTGGTAGTGCAGGGCGGCATCTCGGCGCCAGAGCTGCGTGCAGCACTCTGGCGTCGTGCTGGCCCCCTATGGGCCACTGAATCACTGGCCCGTTGACACTGGCGTGAAACACTCCAGTGTTTAGTGTCAACACTTGGACGGGATTTTGGAGAATCCCGGCCCATGGCTGATCTGACTGTGACCCAAAATTGCATTTCGCCTATCCCCAATAACCTATCACCCCCTAACTAATACAAGAAAAACACACCTCAAATCACCAAGACACTCAAATGTTTAGTATTGTGAGGGGATCTATCCTAACCCTATTTAGCCAGTGAACTAGCTGTACATTCTTCCCTTTCCAACCCCCAAAGACCTAAGCTTGCCCCTCCTATTTCTCATCTAGATGCTGCCCTTTGCAGATATCAGCCGCACAATGCATCATGAAGATCTGCACGTATGCTGACAATATCCAGCCCCAACTCACCTCTCAACTACTTTGGTGCCTCTAATTTGTTACACAGCTTATCACTACGTCTAGTATTGGATGAGCAGAAACATCTTCCAACTGAATGGTGGGAAGACAAAGCCATTATCTTCAGTCACTGCCACAAAAGTCTGTTCCATAGCCCCCAACCCATTTCTTTCCTTGGCCACTTTTTGAGGCTGAACCTTGTGTTCTATTTGAGCTTCCAATCACCATTTCTGCTCCATCACCAAGACCACCTTTTACACCTCCATAACTGCCAGTATCCGTTCCCTTGTGGTTCATCTGCTGCTGAAACCTAGACTTAATTATTCCAATTGTGAGGGGACTAAGACTTCACATTGTATACTTTTATAAAATATATATAGACATCCTCATGAATATTTTTATAAATCTAAAACTGCACAAAGACCTTTTAAAATGACTGAAACTATGGGTGTGATCTAACCAAATTTGTTCTAAATGTGAAAGCGAGCGGGAAATGCCGGGAGTTTTCCGAAAGCCTACCTGGCGAGGCCGTCATCAGTATCTAACATTAATTGGTCCACTTAATGAGGCCCCGTGGGCTTCAGGCCACAAATTACTGTCCCCTCAGCTAATTTTCTGGGTCTGCGCTCAGCAGCTCCCCGTTAACGATACCCGTAGAGCACGCAGCCATGCCACTGCACAGACCGGCTCCAAGATTCAGAGACGCCGACCTGGCCAGAGTGTTGGACACGGTGGAGTCCAGGTGAAACACTTTATTCCCCCAAGGGGCTCAGAGGGTCAGCCACAGGGCAGCCTGGGAGGAAGTGGCAGTGGCCATCAGCGTGGGGATCGTCACCAGGAGAACCGCCACTCAGTGTTGCAAGAAGCTAAACAACCTCCACCAGGCCGCATGGCTGAACAGGTAGTTCACCACTGGCTCCGGTCCCACATTGTCACTCCCCCCCCTCCCCCCCCCGACTACGATGCGCCTTGCACCGCCCCCACCCAACACCATACCCTGCCCCAGCCCACTCATGCCCAATGATGCTCATGCCTGCCCCCCTATGCCCTCACTCCGACGCTGCATGAAACGGGCGGCTCACGATGCCCTCCCTATGCCCCCGCTGAAGACGTTAGCCCACAACAGATGGGAGAGGGCCCAAATGCATAACGGGGTGCCAAACCTCAGTGTCCTCATCCCCAATGAGCAAGGGTCCCAGAGATCACAGGAGTGGCCGAGGACAAATCGATCACTGATGTCGAGATTGGCCTATGCAGAAGTGAGTATCCCCCGGCCCCCAACCAGATGACCTGTCACACGTGTATTGGTCATGCCAGCATGTTGATCCTTCCCTCCCTCTGACCACATGTCCTTTCTCCCACATCTGATCGTGTAAGTCCATCTGTAGTGATACCCCCTCCTGCCTCCCATGAGAACACCTCGGAGTAGAGTTCGGGGGTTGCCACCATCATCATGGCTGTCATCCCCACCGTCCATCAGAGCAGACTCACAGCTCCATGGGCAATAGTGGACAGGGTTCTAGGCACATTCTGGTGAGCGCAACACAGTTGCTGATGCACATCACGTAGAGGCAGGAACGTCCAAGGGAAACAGCAGTCGGGGTCTGCTGGATCCCAGGATCTAGCTCCATCCCAGTCAGGTGCAGTGCCTCTGGGCAGTGTCTACCAAGAGCAGATGCAGCTGATAGATTTCATAGACTTCATAGAATTTACAGTGCAGAAGGAGGCCATTCAGCCCATCGAGTCTGCACCGGCTCTTGGAAAGAACACCCTACCCAAGCCCATACCTCCACCCTATCCCCATAACCCAGTAACCCCACCCAACACTAAGGGAAATTTGGACCCTAAGGGCAATTTCGCATGGCCAATCCAACTAACCTGCACATCTTTGGACTGTGGGAGGAAACCGGAGCACCCAGAGGAACCCCACGGACACACGGGGAGGATGTGCAGACTCCACACAGACAGTGACCCAAGCCGGGAATCGAACCTAGGACCCTGGAGCTATGAAATATTTGTGCTAACAACTATGCTACCGTGCTGCCCAGTTACCGTGCTACCGTGCAGATAGGATGCAGCCGTGAGATTCAGACGGTAATGTCAGTGACACTCCAGCAGGTGGCGACTGCAGGAGAGCCTGCAGCATCGATTCAGCATCATGAATAGATGCCAAGGCATAACTCAGTCAGTGACAGCCATGACTGAGCGACATGCCCTGCATATGCAGCCCCAGCCACAGCGGGAATGCCCAGGTACTAGCCCACAGGCCCTGTACCCCACACACCTGCTGGTAATATTACCTAGATTGGATGCTAGTACCCTCCCTGGCCCACACATCCACCCTCTGGTTGCGGGGCTGTCCCCAGTGCTGAGACCCAGCCCTTGGTTGTCAGATGTTGGCTTTTGCCTCTGAGGTGTTGAAGGCTCCGGTGTTCAGGCAAGGTGCCCAGGCCTCGCAGTCTGGTTGGGATGCTAGGCAATAACTCTTATCTGTGACACCTCGACCCACTTGGGAGATGTGAAGTACTGACATTACTATGATTGCCAATTTCCTGTTGGCAATAGCCTTTAGCTGCGCACCCGGAGGCCGTCACTGTCAGTTGGGTTATGCGTGGTCAGAGGGACAGATAGGCAGACCCCGTTATGGGTACAGATGATCTAGGGGGTGGTATGACGGACCTGCAGGCGTTGGGGAGATGCCCTCATCGATGGTTGTCCAGCCCCCGACCAAGGCCATCCCCATCCGGGGTCTCTCCTCCCCCCTATCCCCATCCTGTCCCCCCTCCCTTCCGAGCATTGGGCCAGCAAAGATGGCTCTCAACTCCTCGGATACCTACAGCAGCCATTCTGCCAGATTTATGTTTTTAAAAAGGTGTACTAATCAGCACCCACGTGACCGCATTCTGGGGAGGCAGACAGATAGGGGGTCATTCCCGTTAATTGTAAGGAGATTGGCTTTAATTAGTGATTATTGGTTTCTCACCACACAGTGACGGGACCCTCATCTTGCCAATGGGAGTTTGCCGGTTAGATCGCAAACTGATTGGCTCCTGGTTTTGGCCTCTCCCGCAACCTAACGGCTGCTCTTGCACGCAAGCAAGAGCCTGACGCGGTCAGTCGATCGCACCTACGTCTGTCTGTAATCCTCAAACAAAAGGATTGGCAGGATTGCATAAATTTACACATCATTATCTCTGAAAATGTGGAGGTGCTGGCGTTGGACTGGTGTGAGCACAGTAAGAAGTCTTACAACACCAGGTTAAAGTCCACCATGTTTGTTTCAAACACTAGCTTTCAGAGCACTGCTCCTTCCTCAGGTGAATGAGGAACAATCATGTTGGAATTTAACCTGGTGTTGTAAGACTTCTTACTATCTATGAAGATACACTAATGGCCTCCCTGTGGGTTGCAAAAACCAAATTCAAAGTGAACTATACAAAGGAGGCTACCTGCATTTCATAACCCTGACTGGCTAACTGGAGACTACTCGTCTGCTTGGACAAAGGGCCCTGGAACCTTACTTTTAATTCTTAATGGTTCGGGCATTTAACCATCTCGGGAGCCCAGATGACAGATGCATATCCCTTGTCAAAGACAATGTGAAGGATGGCATGTTGGTGCAGTGCTCAGCACTGCTGCCTCATGGAACCAAGGACCCGGGTTCGATACCAGCCCCGGTTCACTGTCTGTGTGGAATTTGCACATTCTCCCCGAGTCTGCATAGGTCTCACCCCTACAACCCAAAGATGTGCAGGCTAGGTGGGTTGACCATGCTAAATTGCCCCTTAATTGGAAAAAAAAATTAAAAGAGAATGTGAAGAGGTGGGAGTCATGTGATATGGATTGCTAGCTTGTGTAACAAATAATATTGCCTTGTTGTACTGCAAACTCTCAAGCTTCTGTTTACAATCCTAGCAGCAGCCTCACAGAAAAGCGGTTCAGCGCAGATTGAATACCTGGCCCCATCTACACTGTTTCAAATGAAACTTTTATACCATTGCTGACAAGACTGATTCATCTCTGCATGTCCATCTCATTCTGTCAAGCCAATTCCACCGCAAAAGAGAATTAACTAGCATTGGTTTTCAACTCACAAACTTCTGTGAAGGAATATATCATTGGCCTTTGATTCCAGACTCTGGAACCCAACATTCTCCATGATATCTGCACTGTAAATGTTTTATTTCACTATCCCTCTTTTACTGTATGAGTGCAAGCCAGATAGCATTGCAACCCCCCCCCCCCCCCCCCCCCCCAACTCACGTGTTGAGTGCGTGCAAATAAACTAACTCTTTGAGTTAACCCTATCTCCAGTTTGCTGTGGGGTTATTAAGAGAAATTGGTTCACACCAAAACCAAGGGGCTGGGAAATATGCCACCATTTCAAAGGGGGTGGTAGAAACAAAAGCAGCTTTCTGTTTATGGATGGATGGTGAAAGAAAACATTTGTGCTGTTCAAATTAGCCCCCTCTCCAGTACATGACACAATGCTCTTCTGGCCTGCTTTATCCCAATATGCACTCTGCAAAACTCTGCTGCTCCTATTGCAAGAGTCCTTCCTGTTTATTTCCTGTGTTCCTATTTTATTTTGTTTTATTATTTTTGGTCTGTTGACCCATATTCGGAAAGCGCCTTTAAGTAGAAGACTCAAGCCGAAGCAGCCTGCTTGTCAGGACATTGTGTTCCAAGGTTTTGTATTTTTGGCGAGGAGGAACAGACTTGTCAGTGCTGAGTGAATCTTTGTAACGGGTTTTGGAGGAAGCTAATTCAATTGGCTAACTGGAAATCGGTGGGCTAGCCAGGCACAGTGATCTGCCTGACAACAGTCAGCGATTGATTCCTGCATGATGCTTTCTGAGAGAGCTTGGCACAAGTGTTTAGACTTGGAAGTGGAAGGAACAGACTCTTTCTCTCTTGCTGCTGAAGTAAAGAACTCCTTTATTGTTCTAAAACAAGTGAGGGTCTGGCACATCTATACTATAAACCTGAAAGGATTTTGAATCTACAGAAAAGCAGACAACCATACCAGAGAAAACCATCTCATGCTTAGAAACAAAAACTGAACCTCAAAAAGATACTAACTAGAAGCCATCCTCATGCATTAAAGATCCTTTAACATTTTATTATTAATATTTTCTACACCTGTTAATCACTCTTTCCCTTCTGTGTTGCTCATCTGTGTGTGCTTATAGTGAGCGGGGTTAGTTAGAAAGGGGGGTGTTCGGAAGGAGTATTAGATAGACAGTTACATTTTTCAGTTAGCTTGATTGTAATACTGTACATAATAAAAGGTTACTTGTGTTAAAGTTACAAACCTGGTAACCTCAGTTTATTGGGCTCAGCCAAGGTCCTCAGGTATTTTAAAATAACATCTAATTTCACTTGTGGTGTGACTCTGGGTCAAGTGGGACTGGAATTGACCACACA
The DNA here is from genome assembly GCF_902713615.1 of Scyliorhinus canicula. Taxonomy (NCBI): domain Eukaryota; kingdom Metazoa; phylum Chordata; class Chondrichthyes; order Carcharhiniformes; family Scyliorhinidae; genus Scyliorhinus; species Scyliorhinus canicula. The sequence continues at coordinate 169,355,013 of NC_052152.1, forward strand.
CTAGCCCGGGGTGACAGAACACTATCCTAAATAAATCCCTTTCATTCATCATCCCTGTGTTCACTGGCTTATATTGACTCATGGCCCAGAAATGCCTCAATTTTAAAATTCTCACTTTGCTTTCCTTTTTTATTCATTTTACGGGATGTGGGCATCACTGGTTCGACCAGCATTTATTGCCATCCCTAGTTGCCCTTCAGAAGTCAGTGGTGAGTTGCCTTCTTGAACTGCTGCAGTCCCTGAGGTGTTGGTATAACCATTGTGTTGTTCCAGGATTTTGCCCTGGCGGCAGTGAAGGAGCGCAATTTATTTCCAAGTCAGGGTTGTGAGTGACTTGGAGGGGAACCTCCAGGTTGTGGTGTTCACAGGTATCTGCTGCTCTTGTCCTTCTCAATGATAGTGGTCGTAGGTTTAGGTTTCAAAGGTGCGGTCTAAGGAACCTTGGTGAGTTACTGCAATGCATCTTGTAGATGGTACACACGGTTGCCATTGTTTGTCGGTAGTGGTGGAGGGTTTGAATGTTTGTGGAAGGGGGAGCAATCAAGTGGACTTCTTTTTCCTGGATGGTATCGAGCTTCTTGAGTGTTGTTGGAGCTGCACTCATCCAGGCAAGTTCAGAGTATTTCATTAAATTCCTGAATTGCGCCTTGTAGATGGCTGACAGGCTTTGGGGGGTCAAGAGGTGAGTTACTTGTTGTAGGATTCCTAGCTTTTGACCTGCCCTGGTAACCACAATATTAAGATGGCAAGTCCAGTTCTGTTTCTGGTCAATGGTAACCCCCAGGATTTTGATTGTGGGTGATTCAGTGATAGTAATGCCATTGAATGTCAAGGGGTAGTGGTTAGATCTTCTCTAGTAGAAGGTGGGCATTACCGGTGGCGCAAATGTAACTTGTCATTTGTCAGCCCAAGCCTGGAAATTGTCCAGGTCTTGCTGCATTTGGACATGGACTGCTTCATTACCTCAGGTGTTGCGAATGGTGCTGAACATTGTGCAGTCATAGTCATACATCCCCACTGCTGACCTTCTGATGGAAGGGAGGTCATTGATGAAGCAGTTGAAGATGGTTTGGCCTTGGATACTATCCTGAGGAACTCCTTCAGTGATGTCCTGGAGCTGAGATGATTGACTTCCATCCACCACAACCATCTTCCTTTGTGCCAGGTATGACTCCAACCAGGGGAGAGTTCCCTGCTGACTCCAGTTTAGCTAAGGCTCCTTGATGCCATACTCGGTCAAATGCTCCCTTGATGTCAAGGGACAGCCACTCACCTCACCTCTGGCATTCAGCAATGCTGTTATTAGGTCAGGAGCTGAATGAACCTGGTGGAACTCAAACTGAGCATCTGTGAGCAGGTTATTGCTGAGTAAGTGCTGCTTGATAGCACTGTTGATGACTCCTTCCATCATTTTGCTGATGATGGAAAGTAGTCTGATAGGGTGGTAATTGGTTGGGTTGGATTTGTCCTGTCTCTTGTATACACAACACACCTGGGCAATTTTCAACATTGTCTTGTGGATGCCAGTCTTGTAGCTGTACTAGAACAGCTTGGCTAGGGGTGCGGCAAGTTCTGTAGCACAAGTCTTCAGTACTATTGCCGGAATATTGTCAGGGCCCATAGTCTTTGCAGTATCCAATGCCTTCAGTCATTTCCTGATATTACGTGGAGTGAATCATATTGGCTGAAGACTGACATGTGTCATGCTGGGGACCTCTGGAGGAGACCGAGATGGATCATCGACTCGACACTTCTGGCTGAAGATATTTGCGAATGCCTGAGCCTTGTCTTTTGCGCATGTGCACTGGGTTCCTCCATCATTGAGGATGGTGATATTTGTGGAGCCTCCTCCTCCAGTGAGTTGTTTCATTAACCACCACCATTCACGGTTGGATGTGGCAGGATTGCAGAGCTTAGATCTGATGTGTTTGTTGCGGGATTGCTTAGCTCTGTCTATTACTTGCTGCTTATTCTGTTTGGCACACAAGTTGTCCCGTACTGTAGCTTCACCAGGTTGACACCTCATTTTTCTGTATCCTGATGAGCTCCTGTCATGCTCTCCTGTACTCTTCATTGAACCAGGGTTGATTCCCTGGCTTGGTGATAATTGTAGAGTGAGGGATATGCCAGGCCATGAGGTTGCAGATTGTGGTTAAGTACAATTCTGCTGCTGCTGATGGCCCACAGCTCCTCATGGATGCCCAGTTTTGAGTTGCTAGATCTGCTCATTTAGCACGGTGGTACTGGCACACAACATGATGCAGGGTACCCTCAATGTGAAGACTGGGCCTTGTCTCCACAAGAACTGTGAGGTGGTCACTTCTACCAATACTATCATGGACAGATGTGTCTGCAGCAGACAGATTGGTGAGGATGAGGTCAAGTATATTTTTCCCTCTTGTTGGTTCCCTCACCACCTGCTGCAGTCCCAGTCTAGCAGCTATGTCCTTTAGGACCCGGCCAGCTTGGTCTGTGCTGGTATTACCAAACCACTCTTGATGATGGACATTGAGGTTTCCCCCCCCCCCCCCCCCCCCCCCGCCCTCCCCACCCCCGAGCATATTCTGCACCCTTGCAACCATCAGTGCTTCCTCCAAGTGGTGTTCAACATGGAGCACTACTGATTCACTAGCTGATGGTGACCAGTACGTGGTAATCAGCACGATGTTTCCTTGTCCATGTTTAATCTGAAGCCAGAAGAATTCATGGGATCCAGAGTCAATGTTGAAGATTCACAGGGCAAAACCCTCCTGACTGTATGCCACTGTGCCGCCACCTTGGCTGGATCTGGCCTGCCAGTGAGATAGGACATACCCACGAATGGTGATAGTGGTGTCTGGGACATTGTCTGTAAGGTACGATTCTGTGAGTATGACTATGTCAGTCTGTTACTTAACTAGTCTGTGAGACATCTCTCCCAACTTTGGCACAAGCCCCCAGATGTTAGTAAGGAGGACTTTGCAGGGTCGGCAGGATTGGGTTTGCCGTTGTCATTTCCTGTGCCTGGTTCGATACCGGGGGTCCATCCAGTTTCTTTCCTTTTTTGTGTTTTTGTAGCGGTTGAGTACAACTGAGTGGCTTGCTGGCCCATTTCAGGGGCATTTAAGAGTCAACCACATTGCTGTAAGTCTGGAGTCACATGTAGGCCAGACCAGGTAAGGATGGCAGATTTCCTTCCCTGAAGGACATTAGTGAACATTAGTAATCCCTCATGACATTTCCCTCCACACCCCATACCTTTCTTCCCTATCTCTGTAACCTGCTCCAGCCTACAATTTCTCTGATATCTCTGCACTCTTCCAATTTTGGTCTGTTGTCCATTAACTATTTTCATTACTTCACCATTGACAGTCATGACTTCAGTTGTCAAGGCCTTAAGCTCTCAAATGTCCTCCTGAAATCTTTCCTGCTCTCTACTCCCTTTTAAGAGGCTCCCTAAAATTGACCTCTTTGTGTAAGTATTTGGTCATCTGCCCTATGTCTTTACATGGCTCAGTGTCATGTTTTGTTTGGCAATGTTCCTGTGCAGCGTCAAGGTGCAATATAAATGCTGGATGCTTTTATTGTTGACACTAATAATATATATTTTAATAAATGGTGTGACTTCACTAACACTTATCCATTTTATTCTGAAATAGAATTCTGACATCTCAAAACATTTTAAAAGTCAGCCCTTTTGCAAATGCTTGGATTAGGTTGGATGGAGGCTACAGTGGCATAGTTGTGCATGGTGCAATGGCAGGAATGGGCTTTTTAACCATGTTATTCAAAATTCTTACACCGACACGAACAATTTATTCTCGTGACACCTTCACCGATGTTTGAGTGATTTCTGCAATCAACCACATTTTATTGGCTCACACTTTTGTGTGTATTGTTTGCTTTGCCATTTTCTGTGAAAATTCTGCCTTATGCTATCCAACAGCAGATACATGACCATTTCAGGCACTCAATCAGCCCAGTGTTCTACTCTTCAGAGATTAAACATAAACCTCAGGGCTTGCGTTTTCTTTTCGCGTATAATTTTCTGATGGCTGAGATGCACTAATACCTCTTTTGAAATATCCTAGCTGCACCACTGAACTTCTATCTTTCTCTGAAAAGAAGCAATCATTTGACACATTCGCACGTCTCAACAGAACAAATGAGGCAGCTGTGAGACCACATAGCTTATTCTCACAGGGCACATGCTGGCCTTAACCAGAGGATCAAATATTAATGTGGCTACAAAGCTCGTCCCAGATAAAACTACAAACAACAATATCGCTTTTGTCAAAATGAAATGTTCTTCAGTCAGTGATGCAAAGAAAAGTCAGAAACTGTTGCTCTTTACTTTAAATTAGAACAGCTCGTGGAGAGTAAAGGAAATAGAATTGTTATGTAGGGTCAGAATAACAAATTCATTGGCAAAATAACCACTTCTTGTTCCTAACTTTCACCATTTTCTTTTATTACAAATTCCATCACTCCACATCCCCTAATTCGTTCAGCATGTGCCTGAAATATTTGTTTCCTAGCTGGCAGAATTAAACAGAAGATTTGCAGTGTAGCTTAAATGAATTACATCGACTTTACATAATTGCTACAGCAGCGGCAATCTTTGAAACCCCAGACATCGGCTACTTTAGATCACATTAACAAATAGTGGAATATTCAAAACTGAGTTTCCGACTGCTGCTCCACAGCACTTGGCAAGGGGAATAGTCACCATCTCACTAGTTTACCCAGTAGGCATTTTGTGATTGATGAAACCCCCCACTGCGAGATAAGCTTTTGCTTTTGGTTGAAAGTGCATTTACTGCTAATGTACTACCACATGCCCACAGGAACACTGCGTCTCGTGTCACTAATTACACAAAGAGAATAAGGTTTTACATGGATAAATTATTTGTTGGAAATCTTCAGTTACCCCTTTCCTGCTGTAAGACCTGCAGACCTGAATAATTAAAGTCCAAAGAGAGACAAAGGAATCTGATCAATGGATCAGCACCAAGGATAGAAGTTTTCATTTCCTTTGCTACATTATTGAAGTTAAATTTTTCAAATGTCATGATTAACCAACGTTCGCAAGATAAAATTCTGACGAATTATCCCAAATGGATTTTCCCAGCAGAACAGACTATGAATGCTGATTCTATATTGCCACAGTCATTCGGTTCAACTTCAACATCTGAGCCTATGATCATAAATTTTGAGCCTACACTCGATATCTTATAGGTTCGGTATCACCATCACTCACTTAAGTGGACCCTGCATCCTCTATAACCTGCTGAGTCCCTTTACCAGTAGCATGACCCGGCAATCAAAACAACTAGGCCTCTAATCGGGTGTACTCAAATACTGTGATTTTGCACTTTCACTACAAATTCCTTTTATCTTTTGGGAGGTGGGATTAGATCACTTCTCAACCTGGAAACTGGTTACATTTTTCAAGTAAAATATGAATGAATAGAGTACTATTTTGAGAGCAAGATTTGCAATTGCTTCCCATAACGCAAAAACAATATATTGCACAAGCAACACCATCTAGTACCCCAGTTTACAGTCCAAATCATCAATCTAGATATTACTGGGAACTTAGCACTTGTGTACAGAATTAAACTTCATAGAGATTAGGATATACATAAAGCCCAAAAATCCCTTACAAGGCAAATTGGTACACTCCTTGGAATGATGTGTTAATCCTGTGAGCTTGACTAATCCTCAGAGCACTCTCATCTTTGAATCAGATAATTATAGGTTCAAACAATGTGACATACTTCATTCTGTAATCTTGTTTGATACTTTGATGCAATAATGATGTGATGCTACATTGTTGTCAATAACCTCTTGGATGAGCTATTAAACCTCAGGTGATTATGAAAACTCCCACAGCCCTATCCGGAGAAGAACAGGGAGTTTGCCAGCGTCCTGGCTAACATTCCTCCCTGAAATAAGAAAACAGATTTGTTGGTTATTATTAATTTGCTAGTGAGACACATCAATCAGCTGCCCATGTAACCAAAGGAGATACGCTTCAAACGAGAATGTGGTCATGTGGACACAAAAATAACAATGTCCTTTATATGGAACCTTTCTTCAATGAAAGCAATTTCAGTTCAATAAGCTTCAGAAATCAGCATGTAGGAGGAATATGTTTTGCTTAAAGTGTACTTATTTCACAAGAAATTTCATTTATTTATAGGATAAACATGTTCATAACTATAATACTTAATTGGACAAACCAAATCTGTCTCAAGGGTAAATTAAGTAAATTAAATTAAACTGGTACTAGCTTCAATAAGGAGGGTGAAGGGTTGTGGTATATTGAAGTAATAAAGTTTGCAGACCTAACTGTATATTTGACCAGCTTTGACAAAGAGTCATCGGACTCTTTTCTCTCCCTACAGATGCTGCCAGACTTGCTGAGATTTTCCAGCATTTTCCCTTTCATTTCAGATTCCAGCATCCGCAGTAATTTGCTTTTAACTGTATATTTGACCTGTTTCATACGAGAACAGTTGTGCACATTTTGCTCCATCTCACTGTCCACATGTAATGTAAAAAATGTAAAGTTGCCATAGTCCCAAATGACAATTGGGTGCTTTTCCCTTTGAGGGGGAGAGCTGACTGGTGGTGATTTAACCTGAGGATCACCACACCTCAGGTGAGGGGCAAGGTTGAGAAGCGGGCCTTCATGGATAACCTCAGCCGGTAGGGAATTTGAACCTGCGCTGCAGTTCTTGCTCTGCATCACAAACCAGCTGTCTAGCCAAGTAAGCTAAACCGACCCCCATATGTGTCAGCATATGACACTTCGAGAGATATACATGCAGAGAGGGAAGAATATCAGTGTTAAATCTTTCCATTTACTATTATGCCTTGCAAGTTCATGAAATGTGTGTTTGTTCAGACCGGGCTGTCTAATAACTTCACAAACTCCAAATCTAACCGTAAAAGTAGTTGAATTACATTGTGATCAGTATAATTTCCAAGTAGTTTGAATTGTTGATCCAAAATTGCATATGTGAGAAATTCCTGTTGGTGATAACAAATTAATCCTTTACAAATTTACACCTCAATTAAAATAGCACACAGATACAGCCAACTTACATATTTAAGCATTTGTCTACTATTACGTAATTCTAGTCTAATTTCTCCCAGATCTATACACGCAGTAGACAAAATGCGTGTAGACAATATTTGGAATTAATTTTGACAGTGACACCTATATGATTTGTTTGTTGGTTCGTTTTCTCATTAGCTTTATCAAGCTTTTGATAGCAATAATACATTGTTATGGTTATGCATATTTTAATATTTTGTAATTTTCTATTTAGAAAGTGAAATCCATATTTTGTATTTCATCTTATGTATACTATAATGTTTGCTTCGCAATACTGAGAAGAAATCTGGCACCGACTGAAGCATCCAACTTTTTATTGCACTTTACTTTTTTGCATATCTTTATTAGGCAGCCAGTATTTTGGCTCAAGTCTCTTATACTTTAACATTGATCAGAAAATGTAACCCAATTGAATATTTGTGGCTCTGACGAGTTCAATTCTGGCTTGATGTGGTAATGGCCGAGCTTGTGACCATGCCACCGGCCTGACTGTGGCAGCAAGAGGCATTGGGCCTCACCCGGTAGCAACCAGTTGGGCTGCAATGGTCAGCTGAACACTACGAGACAGCTTACCTGACGGCACAGTTTGGAAATTAAATAGCTCCTGTGGCAGCCACCCAACTGTACTGACCTTGAGGGGAGAAGACAGTTACTGGAGCCCAGCAATGTGCTGCAGTACTTTTGTGAAGTCAATTGGAGCTCTTCCTTGCCCTTGAAAAGATGAAGAGAGAAAAATGTGATTGCTTTTAGAGTGGTCTGTCACAGTTGCATTATGGGCCTTTGGTTATTGAAGTCCATGCTAGCGATGGATTGATGAGATCCACACGCAGCATGTCCTCCCACTGAGATCCAAGAAGGATGTAAGACCCTAAATTAAATGTCTGAATAAGATTTTTGCCCATTTCAGGTTCAAGCACTGCCCACCCGTCTTGCATCCCTCTTGAAAAAAAAAGTTGGGTGGTATAAAACCTCGGGTGGTATTTTTTAATTAAAATTTTAGTTTGTTTATTTAATGATGCACTTTCACAGATTTTAGTATAAGCACAAAAGGATTTATTAATAAGGCACCATAGCCACTCAGCTGTACCTAGTCCCCTACATGTCTCCTGGCGGAGAGAGGACTCCACCCCTTGAGGTGATTACCCACTTTGACCACTACCGTCAAACACACTATAACTCCAGGTATACCCAATTGGTCCCCCAAGCCAGGTTACCCTTACCCTGCTGTGTTGCTTTAAAGACAATCACCACCAATCACCTTGGTTTACAACTCTATTTTTCAGTGTAAACAAGATGAAATGCTCATGAAAATTGTTCCCCAATGCAGAAGGTATGTGCACATATATATATATGTGTGTGGGTACATATAGCTGTTGTGGAATATTGTATAGTGTATTTGCTCTATGGCAAATATATTTCACTTTACCTCCCATTTTTGGAATACTTATCATAGAATTTACAATGCAGAAGGAGGCCATTCAGCCTATCGGGTCTGCACCGGCTCTTGGAAAGAGCACCCTACCCAAGGTCAACACCTCCACCCTATCCCCATAACCCAGTAACCCCACCCAACACTAAGGGCAATTTTGGACACTAAGGACAATTTATCATGGCCAATCCACCTAACCTGCACATCTTTGGACTGTGGGAGGAAACCGGAGCACCCGGCGGAAACCCACGCAGACACGGGGAGGATGTGCAGACCTCCGCACAGACAGTGACCCAAGCCGGAATCGAACCTGGGACCCTGGAGCTGTGAAGTATTTATACTAACCACTATGCTACCGTGCTGCCCTGCCAACATGTCAGATGTTGATTTACCCCCAAACAGCCGTGCTCAATCTAAATTCAGGCCCTGCCTAATATTGTTATAATTTAGCATCATCATCTGAGGACTACTCTTATCCTTATCCACGAGTGCCTTAAAACCAATGGAATCATGGTCATATTCTAAAACTGCTCCCCTACTGAAAATTTGATCACCTGGCCGGGCTCATTCCCCAATATCAGGTCTAGTACGGCCCTTTCCTTTGTTGGACTATTTACATACTGTTTCAAGAAGCCCTCCTGGATGCTCGTTACTAATTCTGCCCCATCGAAGCCTCTAGCACTAAGTGAGTCCCAGTTAATATAGGGGAAGCTCAAATCACCCACCACAACAGCCCTGTTGTTTTTACATCTTGAGGAATGCCAGACAGGAATAAGCAATTGTTGCCATTTCCCCATGTGCTCCTTGAATGTTTGCCATTGCCTATCCACAGTTATCCCTAGAAGTAATGTTTACCAATTGATGATCGCCAACTTGCACTTCATACCATCATAGTTTCCTTTATTAAGATTCAGGACCCTTGTATCAGAATTAACTACTTCACTCTCCATCTTGATGAAAAGTTCAATCGTATTATGGTCACCCATCCCCAAGGGGTCTCGCACAACTAGATTGTCAATGATTCCGTTCTCATTACACAGTACCCAGTCTAGGGTGGCCTGTTCGTTCATTGGTTCCTTTTAATTTTATCTTTCTGTCCTTTTCTCCCTTCATGTTCATTTTTCTTGCTCTCTTTCATCTTTTACTCCTTCAGTCCTTCCATTTCCTTTTTCTTCACTCCATTAGGGTAATGTTGCATGAGTGCCCGCATTTGAGAAGGTGGGCAAGATACATAATTTGGACTTAACCAAGGAGGTCAATATTAACTTTGAAATAAGTCCTTTTTCTCCAGGGGATTAAGCTACTCCCCATACCCAATCACGCAATGGACCTGACTTGCATTCTTCTGACCCACTGTTCCTTATCTCACTTGACTAATTAGCCTGCAACTTTACACTGGATCCCACTGACGCCATTGCAATGTGTGTGGAGGCTCAACTTCTCATGAGGCCAGTGGGGAACTCCCAATATAGACATAGAACATTACAGCACAGAACAGGCCCTTCGGCCCTCGATGTTGTGCCGAGCAATGATCACCCTACTTAAACCCACGTAACCCGTATACCCGTAACCCAACAATCCCCCCATTAACCTTACACTACGGGCAATTTAGCATGGCCAATCCACCTAACCCGCACATCTTTGGACTGTGGGAGGAAACCGGAGCACCCGCAGGAAACCCACGCACACACGGGGAGGACGTGCAGACTCCACACAGACAGTGACCCAGCCGGGAATCGAACCTGGGACCCTGGAGCTGTGAAGCATTGATGCTAACCACCATGCTACCGTGAGGCCCCTAATATAGGTTAGAACCTGGCAAAACGTCCAAAGATGTGCAGGTTAGGTGGATTGGCCATGATAAATTGCCCTTAGTGTCCAAAATTGCCCTTAATGTTGGGTGGGGTTACTGGGTTATGGCGATAGGGTGGAGTTGTTGACCTTGGGTGCGGTGCTCTTTCCAAGAGCCGGTGCAGACTCGATGGGCCGAATGGCCTCCTTCTGCACTAAATTCTATGATTATAAATTCTATGAAAACTGAACTATTTCTAGTTCATTCTGCTGGAGCTGCGGCAGAAATGTACCTCAACAGCTGATTAGTTCAGCCTTCTATATACTTTAACGTGGTGCGTCTAAAATATTGCCAATGGCAGGAGAAATAGCCCCTCTTTTCCTTTCTGACAGTCTAGGATTTTAACAGGAATCCAAGGATCTTAGCAATTAAAATCATCACTGTTTATTTTTCTATGAAAACAAAACATTATTTATATTCTTATACTAGTGACGGTTATTTTACCCCAAATACCCCAGAAAGCACATCATAAAAATGAGACCATGTTGGCGTTTATTCTCCTAATGACTAATCATCCAAATTCTTGCATTTGTCTATTCTCGTAATCCCTTTATTACCCTTTCTTTCAACCACTTATCTAATCTATTAGTAAAATGGTGACACAATCTCTGCTTTAATTCCCCAAACATGATCGTACAGTCCACATCTGCGTATCCCTCTGTGTAAAAATGTTTCTCATACTATCTGCCCTAAATCTTGAACATTTGATCTCATATCCGTGTAAACATGTAAATGGTGAAAGGGTGATCAAATGATTGATGAAGTCAATTAGGGATGTAAAGAAAAAGAGATATTCCTGTGGGAGCAGACACCATGGCTGAGGTACTAAATTAGTTATTTGCATCTTTCACTTGGAAAGAGGATGCTGCCTATATAGCAGTTAAGGAGGAGGTTGCAGTGATATGAGATTGTATGAAAATATACTTGAAATGTTGACATTCTAAAAAGTAGCAAAGTGACCCACTCCAAATGGAAAGCATTTCAAAAGACTGAGGGAAGTGGGGGTGGCAATTTCTACAGTCTTCCAATCCTCATTAGAAATGGGGGTATTACCACTGGACTACAGGTTCAATTTTAACTTTCACAAGGGAAATGGAAAAATACTTGAAGATATATTGATTATAGGGCTATGAAGAAAGGGGGGGGGGGAGTGAAGGTTTGCAAAAGAGACATTATGGGCCAAATAGCGGGTGGCACAGTGGCACAGTAGTCAACACTGCTGCCTCACATTGTCAGAGGCCAGGTTCGATTCTGACCTCAGCTTACTGTGTGTGGAGTTTTCACATTCTTCCCGTGTCTGCATGGGTTTCCTTTGGGTGCTCCGGTTCCTCCCACAATCTAAAGATGTGCAGGTTAGATAGATTGGCTATGCTAAATTGCCCCTAGGTGGGATTGCGGGTTGATTGGCCCTGCGTAGTATGCTCTTTCAGAGGGTCGGTGCAGACTGAATGGTCTCAATGGCCTCCTTCTGCACTGTAGGGATTCTATGATTCTGGGAATGGCCATTTTCTGTATTATATCATTCTGTGATTCTATACATCCATTTATTACTGAAGACAGTCTGTTTCTAACTTCTCTATCTTAATGTTTCATTTTATTAGTACCCATTTAGCTATGCATTTAATTTTTATCCACCACCTCTGTTACATATATGCAGACACCATGCATCAGAGTTAATGTTTATTGGCAATTCCACTATAGCTCTGTTTGGTGTGGCGAATGGTGGATTTTAGGAATATTAGATTCTAAATATTGGAGCCTGGTGTTATAGTGCGTTTGACTGCAGTGGTCATGGGCGGAATTCTCCAACCCCCCGCAGGGTTGGGGAATCGCCCAGGGCCGGCGTAAATCCCGCCCCCGCCGTGGCCGGAATCCTCCGCCACCCGGGAATCAGTGGGAGCGGGATTCACGCCCCGCTGGTCAGCGGGCCCTCCGCGCCGATCTGCGTGCCCCTGCGGCAATTTTCCGGCCCGCGATGGGCCGAAGTCCCGCTGCTGACAGGCCAATCCCGTCGACGTGGTTTAAATCACCTCTGTGCCGGCGGGATTGGCAGCATGAGCGGGCCCCCGGGGTCCTGGGGGGGGGGCGCGGGGCGATCGGACCCCGGGGGTGCCCCCACGGTGGCCTGGCCCGTGATCGGGGCCCACCGATCGGCGGGCGGGCCAGTGCCATGGGGGCACTCTTTTTCTTCCACCACCGCCACGGCCTCCACCATGGCGGAGGCGGAAGAGACCCCCCACCGCGCATGCGCCGGTGGTGATGTCAGCGGCCGCTGATGCTCTGGCGCATGCGCGGACCGGCGAAGGCCTTTCGGCCAGCCCCGATGCCAGGCGGCATAGCGCCATAGGCCATTGGCGCCAGTTTTGGCGCCATCGGCGGAGCGGGAGCCACTCCGGCGGGGGCCTAGCCCCTAAAGGTGCAGAGAATTCCGCACCTTTGGGGAGGCCCAACGCCGGAGTGGTTGGTGCCACTCCGCTACGCCGGGACCCCCTGCCCCGCCGGGTAGGGGAGAATTTCTCCCCATGTTTTTACAAAGGAATTTGTTTTGCAATGCCTGGGAGGTTTTAGGAGTCAGAAGGTGAAATTGACCAGAGGAATATGTTTTTAGTCTGGGCTAATGCACTGTGGTTTGACTGGGGAAAGTCCTGGGGAGTTAATGTGCTTTTAGCCTGGAAAGGTAATTTCTTTTTCAGCTTGGGGAGGTGATGTCATTGCTGGGTAGAGCTAAGTGAATCAGAGAGACATTTTGAGAAAGCGTTAGGAAGTAAGGTCTGATCTGGCTAACTCTTTAGTCTACAAGTAAAGACAGTTTTCTATCACAGTAGGATAGGTATAAACAGGTATAATAGTTAAAGCAGAGAAGTCTTGTCTGATGTTAAGGAAGAAGCTGAAACAGCTTTTTGAAGGCATCTAGCCAGAGCCTGAAGGGGTTCTAACTGGAGCCCAAATCTGTTCTGTGAAGCAAGCATTACTCTGTGCTATGCTGATTTTAAGATGGATTGAGAACGGCATGTTTCTTTTCTTGCTATTTAATGGGGAATTCAGTATTGTTTCAGGAGTAATCGTAGGCTATTATTTGCGGTTGTGAAGTTAAAGAGTTTAATATTGTGTTTATAATAAAGTTTTGTTTTAAAAATACCAAATCCCTATTTCTTCATAAAATCACTCTTGGAGTGAATCATTCTTACGAAATAAACTATAATATTGGAGTTTTCATCCAATATGCTAACCACTGTTGGGGTCTGGACCGGGATCACGATCTTGGAAACAGGGATGGCTGTTTAGCTGAAGGGGAGCAGCCTATAATATCCATGAGTCTCAGTTTTGTAACGAATAGTGCATCTGGTGGCCCACGATGCCACAAATGCAAAGGAGGTGGGGAACAAAATTCAGGAAACAAAGTAAAAGGCAAGAAAAGCTTTATCTGAAATAATGGTTTAATCATGTGAAAGCAAGCACAGCACATGTATTCTACTAACACTTCGCATTCTGCTTTCTATGGAAATGGCACCGGAAATCTATGGAAGAAAAAGGGCTGAATTTTGTCAGGCTTCATGACCAGGGAGAGGGTGCTTCAGTGGTGGGGCAGCCTCAAAGGTAGGCAAGTATCATTGGGGAAAGCAGTGGTTTGGCTGTCTATGACTGGGGGAAGGGGAAGACTCATCAAGCATCAGCGGCATTGTTACTGCAAGGGCAGGCATTGTCGACAACAATACTAAACCCCCCCCAAAAAAGACTGGCTGGTAGTCTGCCAGGATTTACCTGGCAGTGTTCCCATGTGGCAACATGTCCTCCAGAACTGAAATAAATGCCTGTGAAGATGGGAAATGGTGCTTAAACCAACACCTTAGGTGGCTCAATTGGACACCCATTGGACAGCTAAGCCAGCAAATGTCGAAGCACTGTAAGAGGACATGGTGGTGGGAAGACATTGAGTTTCCCTCCCATTTTTCAGCCATCCCACCTCCCATCCCATTGCCAATGAGCCAGGAAAATTCAGTCCCACGTCTCCCAAAGATTATAAATTATATGGCAGTCGCAGAGTTTAAAAAATATAATATTACCTGCACGATACAAGCTAGAAAATATGGATACTTTGAAAGCACCTGGGGAAATCTAATACTTAGTAAGATTTTGAAGTTTTACCTCAAAAATCAATGCCAGAATCTAGCAAGCCTCTGCTTGATGTAAGTGACTCAGGTAAATTATTTATTGCTTCTCAGGTATGTAGAAGCTATGAGAAAAAAGAAGAGATGGAGGACAAGGCGCCATGGGCATCAGCAGCAGTGGAATTGTGTACTGTTATAATATGCAATTAACGGCCATGCACATTCTGCAGTCCTCAATTACCATCAAGTTGGGAGGTTAACTCAATGATGAGTGTGAACATAGAACATAGAACATAGAACGATACAGCGCAGTACAGGCCCTTCGGCCCACGATGTTGCACCGACATGGGAAGTCAAAAACTAAAGGCCACCTAACCTACACTATGCCATTATCATCCATATGCTTATCCAATAAACTTTTAAATGCCCTCAATGTTGGCGAGTTCACTACTGTTGCAGGTAGGGCATTCCACGGCCTCACCACTCTTTGCGTAAAAAACCTACCTCTGACGTCTGTCCTATATCTAATACCCCTCAATTTAAGGCTATGTCCCCTCGTGCTAGCCACCTCCATCCGCAGGAGAAGGCTCTCACTGTCCACCCTATCTAACCCTCTGATCATTTTGTATGCCTCTATTAAGTCACCTCTTAACCTTCTTCTCTCTAACGAAAACAACCTCAAGTCCATCAGCCTTTCCTCATAAGATTTTCCCTCCATACCAGGCAACATCCTGGTAAATCTCCTCTGCACCCGTTCCAAAGCTTCCACGTCCTTCCTATAATGAGGCGACCAGACCTGTACGCAATACTCCAAATGCGGCCGTACCAGAGTTTTGTACAGCTGCAACATGACCTCATGGCTCCGGAACTCAATCCCTCTACCAATAAAGGCCAACACACCATAGGCCTTCTTCACAACCCTATCAACCTGGGTGGCAACTTTCAGGGATCTATGTACATGGACACCGAGATCCCTCTGCTCATCCACACTGCCAAGAATTTTACCATTACCCAAACATTCCGCATTCCTGTTATTCTTTCCAAAGTGAATCACCTCACACTTCTCTACATTAAACTCCATTTGCCACCTCTCAGCCCAGCTCTGCAGCTTATCTATGTCCCTCTGTAACCTGCAACATCCTTCCACACTGTCTACAACTCCACCGACTTTAGTGTCGTCTGCAAATTTTCTCACCCAACCTTCTGTGCCCTCCTCTAGGTCATTTATAAAAATGACAAACAGCAACGGCCCCAAAACAGATCCTTGTGGTACGCCACTCATAACTGAACTCCATTCTGAACATTTGCCATCAACCACCACCCTCTGTCTTCTTTCAACTAGCCAATTTCTGATCCACATCTCTAAATCACCCTCAATCCCCAGCCTCCGTATTTTCTGCAATAGACGACTGTGGGGAACCTTATCAAACACTTTACTGAAATCCATATACACCACATCAACTGCTCTACCCTCGTCTACCTGTTCAGTCACCTTCTCAAAGAACTCAATAAGGTTTGTGAGGCATGACCTACCCTTCACAAAACCATGCTGACTATCCCTACTCATATTATTGCTATCTAGATGATTATAAATCGTATCTCTTATAATCCTCTCCAAGACTTTACCCACAACAGACGTGAGGCTCACCGGCCTATAGTTACCGGGGTTATCTCTACTCCCCTTCTTGAACAAAGGGACCACATTTGCTATCCTCCAGTCCTCTGGCACTATTCCTGGAGCCAATGATGACATAAAAATCAAAGCCAAAGGCTCAGCAATCTCTTCCCTGGCTTCCCAGAGAATCCTAGGATAAATCCCATCAGGCCCCGGGGACTTATCTATTTTCACCTTGTCCAGAATTGCCAACACTTCTGCCCTACGCATCTCAATGAAAGAGTGTGTAGCAGCAAAAATGATGGGTTGTGAAGTTCAGGTGGCAAGTGAAGTGGTAAATAACTTATTCACGCCAAAGAGTTGAGTCAAGTCAATTTATTGGCAAAAGTTTTTGGGAGAAAGCCAGGCAGTCCGCAGTCCTCGTGGCCACCTTCTCAATTGTACAACGGCAGTTAGCCTCTTTTATACATTTACACACTTGGTTAGTTCCTCATTAGCTTGGGGGTTACACACACGACCAATTAGGCCCCCCTGGCAACATTTAGCTTCCAATCACATTCCTCTGAAACCATCCATTAACTATCGTGCACAACTCTTTGTCCACAATTAGTGTCTCAATAGTTAACGGTCTGTTTGTGAGAAACAGAATGACTCAGCAATTAATCAGAACATTGCAGATGTTAGTAGGTCAGTTAGAGAATGACTCGCCAGTAACCATCCTTATCAGGTCATTACAGAATTAGATTGCCATGGTGAGTAAGCTAGTATAGAATGACTCAGCAGTTCACACTATTGCAGGCATAAGCTGATAATTAAATATAATAAAATAGAGATATTCTTAGTGAATAAATGAATAACCTCGAATGTAAATTTCCCTTACCAGCAAGGGTTGCAAAGGTCAGCCAGCGTGGGTTGCCAAGATCGGCCAGCGTAGGTCACCAAGGTCGGCTGGCATGGTCGCCTAGGTCAGCTGCCTTGGGTCCTGAAGGATGGCAAGTTGGTAAAAATGGATGGGTCCTGGGTAAAAATGTTTGAAAAACACTGATGTAGAAGATAACCAATCCACAATAAAACAGAGTAAATCTAATCTAGTGAAGTCCCATCTTATCACCTTCCTTCCAATCATCAGAAAAATGATCGAGGGAGCCAACTGCAGTGTCTTCAAGCAACACCTGCTCACCAAAAACCTGTTCCCCAATATTTATTATTATTATTAATATTATTATTATTTCGTTCCAGTTCCACCAGATCCATTCGACCCCAGACTTCACCAATTCTTTGTTCAGATGATCAAAGGTGGACACCGATCGCAGGCAGCGGGTCTGATATCCGCGCACTATTTGTTCTTCCGCCGCCCGCAGGATCAGTCCGCGGGGTGGCTGAGGGGCTTGACGGCCCACGCATGTGCGGATTTTGACGCGTCTGCGTGATGATGTCATCCGCGCATGCGCGGGTTGGAGCCGTCAAACCCGCGAATGCGCGGCTGACGTCATCGTGCGCGTCAGCCGGCGTGACTCTTGCCGGGCGGAGTTAGCGACGTTCGTGAACTCTACGTCGCCGTGATTCCCCCGGCCCTGATACTAGCCCCGCCCGGGGGGGAGAATCGGGTCCCGGGACGGAGCTCCGAGGCTGGCGTGAAACACGGCCAGTTTCACGCCAGCCTTCACGGCACGCCGGGTTTGTGGAGAATCGTGCCCGATATATTTCAAACAGAAGTAGCAAGTGAAGGCTGGGCATTCATGAGGCATTATGGGCCATTAGTAGCAGAAGAATTGTATTCAACCACAATCTGTAATGTCATGGCCCAGGATATTCCTCCACTCCATCATTAGGAAGTAATGTAAATTTGCCTTAGTCCCAAATAACCATAGGCTGCTTTCCCCTTTGAGGGGGAGTGCTGACTGGTGGTGATTTAACCTGAGGATCGCCACACCTCAGACGAGAGGCAAGGTTGAGAAGGCAGGGCCTTCATGAATGACCTCAGCCGGTACGGGAATTGAACCTGCGCTGTTGGCCTTGCTCTGCATCACAAATCAACTGTCCAGCCAACTGAGCTAAAACGGCCCCCAACTTTACCATTACCACCAAGCCAGTGGATCAATCCTGGTTCAATGAAAAGTGCAGGGGCGGGCATGTCAGGAGCAGTACGAGGCATATCTAAAAATGAGTTGTCAATGTGTTTACAACACAAGACTACTTTTGTGCCAAACAGCATAAGCAAAACGTCATAGACAGACTAAGCAATTTCACAAGCATGGATCAGATCTAAGCTCTGCAGTTCTGCCACATCCAGCCGAAAATGGTGGTGGACAATTAAACAACTCACTGGAGGAGGAGGTTCCACAAATATCCCCATCCTCATTGATGGAAGGGCCCAGCACATCACTGTAAAAGATAAGGCTGAAGCATTTGCAAAAATCTTCAGCCAGAAGAGCTGAGTGGATGATCCGCCTCTGCCTCCTCCAGCGGTCGGCAGCCACCCAGATATTAGTCTTCAGCACATTTGATTCACTCCACATGACATCAAGAAGTGGCCTAGGCAACTGGATATCAATAAGGCTATGAGGCCTGACAATATTCCGGAATAGTTCTGAAGACTTGTGCTGCACAATTTGCCATGCTCCTATCCAAGCTGTTCCAGTACAGCTACAAGAGTAGCACCTGCCCAGCTATGTGTAAAGTTGCCCAGGTATGTCCTGTACATAAAAGCAGGAAAGGTCCTGCCCCAATGACCGCCACATATGTTGACTTTCAATCATCAGTAAAGTGACAGAAGGGATAATCAATAATATTATAAAGCAGCGCTTGCTTAGCAATAACCTGCTCACTAATGCCAAGTTTGAGTTCCACCAGGGTCACTCAGCTCCAGATATCCTAACAGACTAGGTTCAACCATAGACAAAAGAGTTGAACTCCAGAAGTAAGGTGAGAGTGACTGCCCTTGGCAGCATTTGAAGGAGTATGGAGTCAAGGAGCCCTAGCAAAATTGGAGTCAATGGGAATCAGGGAAAAAACTCCTCACTGGTTGGAATCATACCTGGCATAAAGGATGATGGTTGTGGTTCTTGGGGGTCAATCATCTCAGCTCCAGGACATCAATGCAGGAGTTCTTCAGGGTAGTGTCCTGGACCCAACCATCTTTAGCTCTTCATCAATGACCTTCCCTCCATCATAAAGTCAGAAGTGGGGATGCTTTCTGATGATTACAGAATGTTCAGCACCATTTGCAACTCCTGAGCTACTGAAGCAGCCCATGTCCAAATAAATAAAGACCTAGACAATATCGAGGCTTCGGCTGATAAGTGGAAAGTAACATTCGTGCCACAAAATTGCCAGGCAACGACCATCTCCAACAAGAAAGAATCTAACTATTACCCATTGACATTCAAGGGCAATACCATCACCGAAGCCCCACTATTAACATTCTGGGGTTTATCGTTGACCAGAAACGGAACTGCACCAGCCAGATAAATACTGTGAATACTGTGAATACAGGAGCAGGTCAGAGGTTAGAAATCCAGCAACAGTAACTCACCAAAGCCTGGTTACAATCTACAAGGAACAAGTCAGGCATGTGACAGGATATTCTCCCCTTACCTGGATGATTACAGCTCCAACAACACTAAAGAAGTTTGACACCATCCAGGACAAAGTAGCCCGCTTGATTGACACCCCATCCACAAACATTCACTCCCTCCACCACCGATGCGCAATGTCAGCTGTGTGTACAATCTACAAGATCCACTGAAGGAACTCACCTGGGCTTCTTAGGCAGCACCTTCCAAACCCATGACTACTACCACCTAGAAGGACAAGGGCAGCAAATGCACACGAACATCACCACCTGGAATTTCCCCTTTCAGCAGCTCACCATCCTGATGTGGAACTAAATCACCGTTCTTCTACTGTCGCTGGGTCAAAGCCTGGAACTCCCTCCCTAATGGCACAATGGGTGTACCTACACCACATGGGCTGCAGTGGTTCAAGAGCGTAGTTCACTCCCACATTCTCAAGGGCACTCAAAGATGGGCAATAAATGCTGGCCTAGACGGCGACGTCCACATCCATTGAATTATATTTTTAAATATTAGATTGAATATGCCACCAACAAACTCTGGCAAAGTGGAGGTCAGTGGGGATCAATGGTGAAAGCCTTCAGTGACTGTAGTCATATTTAGCACAAAGAAAGTTGGCTATGTTTATCAAAGACCAATCATAACCGCCCCAGAATATCAGGTTATGTCAGCTGATACTGCTCAAGCATCAGAATTGGGGATTCCAAAGTGTTCACCTCATTCACAATGTCTTGTATAATGAAGTATCTGATGCCAACCTAATAGGGCCCGGTTAATAATCAGACTTCAGCTGACAAACAGCAGGTGAATTTGTGTTGATGCCAAGTAATGAACATCTCCAAGAAAAGAACACCTCGCGATTTTACCCTGATCTCAAATTGCACCATCTTGGATGAATCTCAAAAAATATCTTCCAGCTAACCACTATCAAGAAGCTTAATGTAGATTATACTAATTATGTAGATTATTCACTCAGAGTTTAAGTGACTGTAGGAACTGAGTCCATAGGCATGGACACCAATCAAGCAAATTGCTGTTCTGTTTGATGTTCAGTTTCTTGAGCATCGTATGGCTGCACTGATCCAGTTGAATCTTCCGCAACAGTCCTATCATCACAGTGGCTACATAAGCAGACGAGAGGCTGCACTAATTATTATTAATTGGTGCTATGTGATATGAACACTCAACTCATAACCCTTAAAATCCTCTCCACCATTCACAACCCATCTCTTCAAGGTTACTTCAACAACACCATTCTCCCCTTTAACTTCAGCAACTAGAAAGAAAAGAACTATACTATGGTGAGAACACCATCGCCTCCGTATTCTCATCCAAGTCACCCAGCATACTGAGCCAGACATGAAAAAAAGAATGTGCATATATTAGCACTTTTCACAAAATCAGGAATCAACTGATCGGGGCAGTTTCCCAGCAAAATACTGAAATAACAGTGATCACAACACACAAAATAGGAACTAAGTGACACAGAGGCTTACACACATTCCTGTCACCTTCGAACCGAGGTTCATTTTAGCCAAGAATAATAGAAGGAATGTTTCCTCTATCTGGAGGGAAATTAGTTTGGAAACTTAAAAGTAGGCACAATCTTAAATTCACAACACGTTGTCATTAATTTGGCACAAATTGGCAACTTCCCTAAAAGAATATAATTTAAATGACTAATATGGGGCAAAAAAAATCACCTTAGTGAAGTACGCAGTGTTTTTCTGTCTAGGGGCAGGTTAGGGAAAGCCTTATTCTGTCCACTATACCTGCCCATGTCACAATTGATGCTGACAATGGATGTCTGAATCACCTGGAACTAACATCCTTCAGCCAGTAAACAAAATAAGTTTAGAAATCAAAACACCAAACAGTTAAAAGAAATTCATTCTGAATTTGCTTTCCTCGCTATTCCCCACATAATTTGGATGAGATTGTCAAATTAACTATATTCTCAATTCTACAGAATTGGGCTGAATACTTAAACGGTTTCCATATTTGGAAATGCAATGCATCTCTCAGCTTTGACTTGGATATTTCTGATACAACATATCCATAATCAAATTAATCTTGAAGAAAGAACCTCAAATTTCTCCATTGAACACTTCCAATGTGAATAATTTTGCATTGTAATAATTGTAATAATAACAAAAAATAACTATCTAAAACTGGGTCAAAAATTTAATGATTCGTTTCCTATTGCCTTTTGGTGTATTTCACATTCAACAGCGAATATTCTGGGTGGGATTCTCCATGGGTTGACACTGAAATCGGGAAACGCGATTGGGCAGAAAATCGGTTCCATCGCCAAAATCACATCCTGTGCCGATTTGACGCCAAATCACAATTCCCGGTCGCCTCGACAGCGGCGTCAATGCGGTGTGGAACCCATGTACAGTAAACACCATTTTCAAATCATCTTGCTACGCACCCATTCACCGCCCACCTTGGCCCCTGGTTCTGCAGAGTGACACCGGCCATGTGGCTGCCACCAACCCGGACCCCCGCATCCCACACTCCGCCATACCCCTCCCTCCCAACTGGCGCACACCCGTTGGCAGGACATCACGAGGCACACTGAAGGACAGCACCCACTGTAGCCTCTACAGGGGCGCGGGGCAGGGGCTGTGGAGTGTATCGCTAGCAAGGGCAGTGCAATCCGATGATTCCCCAGGCAGCAGGAGTGGGAGCTATAGCCAGAAGCCCCATAGTGCTGGGCAACTATGGGGCCAGGGGTACAGAGTTGGGGGGGCTCTGGGGACATGAGGGGCAGAGCCCGCAGTGCCAACCAGGGCCACCATGTAGCCTGGTGGACCTGGTTGTGCACGGGAGAATGCACCATGCTAACATGTCGACTTTTCATCCTCTGTAGACAATGGATACGCGTTTCGCACGGCGCTGACTGCCTCTGTCACCTGAGTCCAGGTACAGCAAACAGCGGGCCGGGCTACAGGGTCAGCCGCCTTCCCTCCAGCGCGTCCAGGAGAGTCTCGAGGAGGCATCACTGAATCTTGGCATCGCTCCCCTTGCTGCTATCTTGATGGCAGGGATGGTGTGTGTGTGGATTGAAATATGTATATGCAGCTGCAAGTTAATTAGGAATCAAGAAACTGAATTTATGCCCTTACAATAAAGATTTTAATTTGGGTATACTACATTTTACCCAAATAGATTCAATTTTAAAAAATTATATTCCTGATCTTACTTCTCCACTTTTTAAATTAGGAACTCATTGTCAACCAACAAATTGTGAAGGGCCATAATCATTATTTTGTGATGGGAGAGTGGCTGCTTTGACCCAAATTGGAAGCAAAAGTCAAAGGAGTAGAATTTTCCCCTTGGACACAATCAAGGAATTACACCCAAAATTACACTGGTCAGGTTACAGTTCAACTTTCAGCTAAAATTCATTTTGAAATTACAAACATATGAACCAACATAATCAAAGCAGCATAATAGAATGGAATAGTCTCCATTCTTCTATCTCCAATAAAAAGTACACTCTTTCAAGAATGTAATCGGCCCATTTTATAACTCCAGCTGAAAATAAGCTTATTTTAATAAGTCTCCAGTCATCCACCTGTGAGTTACTTGATTGAAAATCACTGAAAATAACTTTAAAAACCTACACTGAACCATTTAATAGTTTAATTGGTGTATACTAGTCAGTTTGTTATTAAATTAGATATTTTGTTGACATATAAAAAATCTCCTAGAATGTGCTTCCTGGATAGCTAAAAATGTTTGAACAAATTTTGATGAGGGAACATTTCAAGTCAATGATATTTTGTCAGAACTGGTCGTGATACAAGGTTGCCGACCTGAAATGTTCACCTTGTTTCCCTCTCCACAGATCCTGCCTTAGCCTACTGAGGATTTCCGGCCTTTTCCACTTTTATTTCAGGTTTCCAGAATCTGGAGGATTGTTTTTATTTACATCAAAATTTGAAGAACGTTCCCTGATCAGCATAATTTGGCCCTGCCAAGCTAGACATGCCCCAAATTTGTCGGCAGATTGAATCCACTGGATCAAATTTAAATGCAGCCAGCTACCATGATGGGACCTGAACCCTGGATTATGAGTCGAGTGACATTACAACTACACCATCATTGCCCCTTAGTGCAAGTGCAATTCCAGGTGTCTTTGTGTGTGTGTGTTTTGTGTGTGTATGTTGTATGTGTGTTGCGTGTGTGTGTGTGCATGCATAATTCTAGCCGCATGCAAGTTCCATTCCACCCCGTTATGAAACCAGTCTAAAAGTGAATCTGCTGGCTCTTTGCAATTTAATTTTTTCATGAAATCCTTTTGATATTTGGAGATAGTCATCTAACATTTTAAATTAGTGACCCATGGGATGCCTTCAGCAAGTGTGCTCCCTTCTCCTTCACACCACCTACTGCATCCTGATTGCAATTCTGCTGGCTATGTGCATTACACTTCAGTGACTCCCATCTTAAGATGAGCAACTGCAAAATAACTGCATTGGTTATAGCCAAGCAGAATGTGTTCAACGAGCAAGCAGCCCATGAGCACAGACATACATATTGTTTAAACAACAGCGGGAAACCTATTAATCGATTCGCCGACTGAGACATGGAGAGACAGATCACCGCACTATGTAAAGTTCAGATTGTTGACATTCGATTGTGTACATTTGATCAGAACTGTCATAAGAGACATATACGCGAACATTACTAGAAACTGCTGGCACCACCCATGAGAAAAATCTTCACCAGTTAGCTTTCAGGGCACGAATTGTTCATATTGCCCTAAATATCTCTCTATTGGAATATTCTTTCCTTCACCTGGAAAAAATTAACAGCTATTATAAATGATCTTTTCATTTCCTGCCAGATGTTCTTCAATATAATCCAGTCATAACACTTAATTTTGGATAGTTGTATTTCTGGTGAGTTGCAGACTGTTAATGCACAGGGCAATTAAACAATCAAAAATGTTCTACAACTCTAAAAGAATTATTGAAATATACATTTTGTATGCGCAGTATTAAAGGTAATGTACAAAGACAAGCTGACTTGATGCATTTGTTTCATCTATAAAAAACGCTGTGTGGTTTAATTTTATGCTGTCATCTGGGTAAGCTTTCATATCTATTGTAAGAACGGAATGGTGATTTCAACCTCTTCACTTGCATGATCAGCATTGAGAGGGACAGTGAGTAGTGATTGCAGGCCATTATTTTCTTTGCATACATCTATGGTTGCTTTCTAATGACTAGTCACATAAATTAATGTGATGTATCAGGATCTTATATCAAACTATCAAATTTCCACACAGCCCATTTGTTAGTCAATCTGACTGTAAATTACCTACTGGATTGACTTTCGGAAAATCTTATCTGTTACAAATACATAATAGATTACCGACTGTCAAAGTGATTACTTTCATTTTCTACAGTTAAAAAAAGCAAATGCTCAAGACTAAAGAGGCCGGCAGAGTCAAGCCTTGCAGAGACCCATTGTGCGAATATTACTGTTGTAGTTTAATCAGTTGGAACTGCAGTTGACCAACAGAGACCATTGGTAAACTTGTTCTATTTGTCCTAGCAGAGCCAGCCTACCCATTAGGCATTTGCTTGCAGGTTTATCAGAAAACAGATCAGAATTCCAGCTTTCAGTGACAAGTATACCACTTCAGATTCCATAAGTGAACCAAGCTGGCTAGTCAATTATGAGCAGTGCCCTGTCGCGTGTGTCAAATTTCCAATCAACCATTGGAATTCAAAACTCCCATTGTCAGGTGTGTCATCTGGGGCACTAAGGAGAAACAGGTTTGTGTGTCAAAGTGATGTCTGATGTTGGATAGGAGTCATTTAACACAGCAGAGTCTTATGAAATCTATCTGATGCGTGACTGGAATGAATTGTAGAGGTGCATGCAATACGGATCTGGCTTTTAGAACCACTATTGCACTGGGGGGGGGGGGGGGGGCAGAGAGAGACATGTGGTATCAGTATTAGTACTGTCAGTTCAATCTAACTATGAAGCATGTTAAATTACACTAGGCATATTTCACTACTGCCTTTATGATCAATCAAATTCTAGTTATACTAATTAAGCTGACTGAAAAATTTTGGCTGAAATCTAACATAAACAGCAGTGTATCAGCTGCTTCTCATTGAATCCATTTATTTCACTTTTAATAGAGGAGACCTTAGCATCCTGTAGGAGATGGACAAAGGTTGAAGGCATTGCATCATACTATAATGTAGACTTTGCTGCTGTAATGTTTCCAATTACATCCTTCGCAAAGATTACAGCAAATGCAACCAGGAGCTCAGAGTAGCATTGTGCTGACTTTTCTGTTAAATAATGGAATGGTATAGCATAGTATATGTTAGAAAATTATTCTCTAATGGCAGTGCATCAAAGCCAGACTAAATTGCAGGAAATAAATCTTCAGAACAACGAACTACGAAACCAGTTATCTGCTTGCTATTCAGATTGGTGAGCACAAGACATGCTTTTGATATCGACGCCTAATAATCCAAAACATCTGAAATTAATCATCCAAACCTACACAGTCAGATCAATGTTTTTTTTTCGCTTTTGAAAGAAATGGGTGCTTAACCATATAGTATTTAGGTTTACACAATTGTGCTACAGCTAGAAAACAATGAAACC
Source organism: Scyliorhinus canicula (assembly GCF_902713615.1). Lineage (NCBI taxonomy): Eukaryota > Metazoa > Chordata > Chondrichthyes > Carcharhiniformes > Scyliorhinidae > Scyliorhinus > Scyliorhinus canicula. The sequence goes on from NC_052152.1 coordinate 169,381,346, forward strand.
CAACAGAATCAAAGAAAAGAATCAGTTCACATGCTTTTGTGCTGTGTCAAAAGAATGCAAATAATAGCTGAGCCACTTCATCCTGTTACAGTCATTTCCTTAGAGAAAAGCAAAGAAAAAAAATTATCTTGCACAATTTGGTCCTTTTCTGCTGTTGTAAAATGGTCACATATTGAAAGATGAACAGGTTAGAATCTTCTGCTCTCTTTGGTGGTGAGATTCGAAGCGGATAGGCCCTTTAATATGGTGGAATGGTGGCGTACCTAAACCTTGCCTCTGTCCCGTCTCTGCCAGAATTAAACTATGGCTATAATCACCAAAATTATACAGATGGGTTGGTGGAGTGGGCGATAAAGTGGCAGGTGGAATTTAACACAGAGAAGTGTGAGGTCATGCATTTAGGGAGGTCAAACAGTCAAACAGTTATAGGGAGTACACAATAAATGAAAATATACTAAGAGTGGTAGGTGAAGTACACAAGTCCCTAAAGGGACCACAAATCCCTAAAGTCCCTAAACGTTCAAGTGGACAGGTTGTAAAGAGAGCACATGGAATGCTCTCCTTCATTAGCAGAGGTATAGAATATAAAAGCAAGGATATAAAACACTGATGAGGCCACAACTGGAGTATTGAGTGTAGCTCTGGTCACCACATTACAGGAAGGACGTAATTGCTCTGGAGAGAGTGCAGAAGAGGTTTACAAGAATGTCGTCATGGCTAGAAATGTGTAGCTATGAGGAGAGATTGGGCAGGTTGAGGTTATTTTCCTGGGAAAAAAGAAGGCTGAGGGGTGACTTAATTGAGGTGTACAAAAGTATGGGGCGAAGTGAGAGTGGACAGGATAAACTGTTTCACTTGGTGGAGAATTCTAGAACCAGGAGGCATAGATTCAAGCTAAGTGTCAGAAGGTGTAGAGGGTACATGAGGAAGAAAGGTTTTACATCATTGTATATTAGTAGAAAATCAACTGAAGTTTAATTGAACATACTGACTGGAGCGGTACTCATCCTCCTCTCAGTTTGTCCTAATTTGTTGCTGTCAGACACAATATAAGTGTATGCGAGGAGTAGGAAGTTGAGTCCTCAGTCTCGTTCCCATGAAAGCCTTGCATGGAACTGAGCATTCTGAAGTGGGGTAGAATGATAACTTAGCATTGCCAGATAAATGTCATTGTACCTTTTTAATAAAGCCTTTATTTAAGCTCACAGATTTGAGCACATTCCTCTTCGTTGTTCAAAATACTGCCTCAGATAAGGATTTTGTGGTGCACATTCTGCCCATTCTCTGATGCAGTGCTCACAGATTTGAGCACATTCCTCTTCTGACATTTCTGATCTCATTTAAGTGTAGTGTTGAAGCTGGTAGGTTTGATCATTCACGAAGTAAAGGCTCTGTATAAGGCTCTGGTTAGGCTCCATTTGGAGTACTGTGTCCAGTTTTGGGCCCCACATCTCAGGAAGGACATACTGGCACTGGAGCGTGTCCAGCGGAGATTCACACGGATGATCCCTGGAATGGCGGGTCTAACATATGATGAACGGCTGAGGATCCTGGGATTGTATTCATTGGAGTTTAGAAGGTTAAGGGGAGATCTAATAGAAACTTACAAGATAATACATGGCTTAGAAAGGGTGGACGCAAAGAAACTGTTTCCGTTAGGCGAGGAGACGAGGACCCGTGGGCACAGCCTTAGAATTAGAGGGGGTAAATTCAGAACAGAAATGCGGAGACATTTCTTCAGCCAGAGAGTGGTGGGCCTGTGGAATTCATTGCCGCGGAGTGCAGTGGAGGCCGGGACGCTAAATGGCTTCAAGGCAGAGATAGATAAATTCTTGATGTCACGAGGAATTAAGGGCTACGGGGAGAATGCTGGTAGGTGGAGTTGAAATGCCCATCAGCCATGATTGAATGGCGGAGTGGACTCGATGGGCCGAATGGCCTTACTTCCACTCTTATGTCTTATGGTCTTATGGTCTTATTATCTGCACTCTTCTTTCAGCTTCAGCATTAGCCTGCAAGTATCTCGACGAAAAAGTCATGGGGAGAAACGTGTAAGATCTAATGAACCCCCTGAAGTATTAATTCGCAAAGTGTGGACCATTGTCTGAAGTGGCGAGAACTGGAATCCCATGTGTGCCAAAAATGTATTTCTACAATGTAATTACAACCTCAGGGGTATGGCCATGCAGACGTTTTCCCTTTATCCACCTTGAACAGTTGTCAACCACGATCAAAAAATGTTTCCCCTCTTGATCTCAAAATGATCCAACGCGAGACATTCCCAGGGTCTAGTTGTAAATGAGGATGCCATCAACCATCACCCTTTGCTCATCCCAATGGATTGTGCATGTGGTGAAATTGGATATCATCTTTTCTCATGATTTGGGGAGTCCTGGCCTCCAAACGGGCGGGATTCTCCGTCCTGCCAGACCTGTTTTGTGTCCCGGCGTGGCGCCCCCTGCCGGCAGCGGGATCCTCCATCCTGGCAGCTGCCTAATGTAGTTTCCCATTGTGGCCACTCTCACGCCGTCGGGAAATCCGCAGTCGTGTGTGCGCTGCCAGCGAAGCGGAGTGTCCCGCAAACAGAGAATCCTGCCTCACTCTGGAAATGAACCTCCTGATACCCAAGTCACCTTGGTGTAACATCTGAAGTATATTAAGCTGCAGGTCTCTAGGTATAACCAGGCCCTCATCATAAACCGTCAAGTCATTCACAACACTGAGGTGTCCTCGTTGTTCAAAATACTGCCTCAGATAAGGATTTTGTGGTGCATATTCTGCCCATTCTCTGATGCAGTACTCACAGATTTGAGCACATTCCTCTTCTGACATTTCTGATCTCATTTAAGTGTAGTGTTGAAGCTGGTAGGTTTGATCATTCACAAAGTAAAGGCCTCCAAGTCATGAACAAAATTCAGATCCACTTGTTCCGGCCTTGCTGCGGAACTATGCGAAAACACATCTGCTGTAGTTTGTTTCTTCACTTTCTTACTCAGTTGCAGCATCAAATCTCATCAAATACCAAACTCATTTGAAAGCTTTGCACCCTTGGTGGAACCTTTGCTAATTCCTTCACATTAAACAGAGAAACCAAAGGTCTCTAGTTAGTCTCAATTGTGAACTGAAGATTCAGGATATAGTCTGCAAACTTCACACAAACCCAAATAGCAGCAAGAGCTTCGTTTTCAATAACTGCTACCTTTTGTTCTATTTCAGTTAAAGAACAAGCTGTGCAGTACCCCCATCTATGTTTACCTAAGTCTCGGAAAGTGCCGCCCCCCCCCCCCAATTCCAGTCAATAACACATCTATGGCAACAATTCCAAGCAATTCAGTGATATAATGAGCCAATATGTCTGGTGATATTAACATTTCCTTGATCCTTTCAAACGATATCTGTTGGCCTTCTTCCCAGCACCAAGCCTGGTCCTGTCTTAACAGCTGACATAAATTCATGTTTGCAAGTTGGCTAAGAACTTCCCCACTTGATTCACCATCCCCATAAATCGCTGGAGCTCTCTGTCATTCCAAGGAGGTGGAAATTCTTTGATCACTCTAGTCTTCTGCGGATCTGCACTGACCCCGATACATGTATAATATGCCCGAGGAATTTAATAATCAGTTGTGAAAACTCACATTTGTTATTATGAGCAAGTCTTGTTTCCAGTATGTTGAAGCATAGCTCTCACACTTGCACCATGCTCTCACTCTGGCACTGTGCTCAGTTGTAGTGGAACCATGGAATAGGATGTCATTCATGTGCCAAATTACTCCCTCAAACCCTTCCAAGATACGTGTCACCATCTGCTGAAAAATCTCAGGCGTCGATGTGATTTCAAAAGGTACTCTGTTGAAGCAATATCTCCCAAACGGTGTAATATAGATTGTAAGTAATTTGATACAGAACTGGGGAAGTGCGAGGAGGCACAGCAACAGCCATAACCATATGTCATCGGTGCGGTGGGAAAGGGCAGCGTCACTTGAGACTGTCCCCCCAAACATGCAGAGTGCCATTTTCGTAAGAAGATGGATCATTTCAAAGCAATGTCTTCACAGCAAGGAGGTTTCATTGTAGAAACAAAAAGAAAAACCCTCAAAAGTTTGCAAAATCCAACATATTTTGACCACTGCCTGTACATTGAAACTTAAGAGCCTCCTCTGTGTCTGTACTTCTTTGCAAATGAGTCTCCCTGTCACCTCGAAGTGTTGAACGATTCTGTTTTCTCACTTCAGGTTGCCTGGTCAAATGAATAGCCTTGGTTAAGTATCGTCATCCCTCGACTGCAGGAGCTCCAAAACGTTTTCATCGAAGGCTCTAACAATGCTTTCATTGGAAATTAATTCTCCTTTTAAGTTCCCATACTCACAATTTTCTGCCACTCGGAATCGATCATTAATAAACAAATTGACACTTTCTCCCAGTCACTGGGTGCGCTTATTAAACTTTTCCCACTCAACATTGATAATTTTTCCTGAGAATGAATTAGGCATTAAATGTTTCATTTCTTCATCATATTCAGCAATTTCTTCATCGATCCCTTGACTAAGATATGGCCTGCACAAACCCCCATTGCATACAGATGTGTACTGACCTACTCCTCGCTCAGCTTTGTAATGAGCAGTATAGTACATTACAAATCTTCGGTGCCAGTCAGCCATCCTTCAGCTTAATTTGAACTTGCAACTTGTTTGAAACAGTCTACTAATGGCAATGGCTTCTCCATTCTGTTTCTTTGAATCTGCTATTTGTCAACATGCTATTGGGTAATTGGGTATTTGTTTTCCTGATGTCCATTTACCTGCTGCCGCCACCTAATGTCTTAGGTTAGAGGTATTGTTAATGACCGTTGGAGTCTTCTGAGGCAGACTTCAACATCAACTTTATTCAGAAAACATAGCAAAGAATAACTATATCTGGAGTGAGACCTCACCTTTGCCATGAGACTGCAAGAGAGAACGCCAGCAGGATAGTCTTGTGATCCCAAGATCATGTGAATTGTCTCATTTACATATTCACTTTAACCCTTTACACTACACACAGAGAAAATACAGAAGCTGAGTCAACAAATGCCATGGAAAGTGTCCAAAATGCTTTGTGAAAGTTCGCAGGAGACTATTAAAAGAATGAGGTGGTGAAGTTTAAGAAGTAAATTCCAGAGCTTAGAGTTTTGGTGAGTAAGAGGGTGACCGACCAATGTTTGAGCAAACCGAGCTATCACCACTGATTGAATGTAAGATCCCTGGTCTCTGTTTATGACCCGCTGCCCCTCCGTCCTTCTATAACCACCTGAACCAAACGGAGTTTACAGCCTCATTTTCCCTTGGAATTCTCTCCGCTCAGGGGCAACATGGTGGCGCAGTGATTCGCACTGCTGCCTCACGGTGCCGAGGACACGGGTATGGTCCCAACCCCGGGTGTGGAGTTTGCACGTTCTCCCCGTGTCAGCTTGGATCCCACCCCCACAACCCAAAGATGTGCAGGTTAGGTGGATTGGCCACGATAAACTGCCCCTTCATCATAAATTTTTTTATAAAGGAATTGTACCCTCTCATTCAAACAAAATCTCCTCGAAATTTTGTTCTTTTGATAATGTCTTTGCTCACATAGCATCACTGTTTGATATAAGTCCTTTGGGCTGTTTAATATGGTATAGATATAATGTGCAATTTAACTTAAGAAAAACATGTGCAATTTAACGGAAGTAAAACAGAGTCGCATTTTGGGCACATATAGCGGAGTGTTTCCCATCACCTGCAGCGACGAGAATGACTCCGCTATCTAACGAGACTGCTGTTTTTTTGGCCTCAATGGGGAACGTCCTGATGAGCTCAGCTCGACAGTGCAGGAAGATGACTCGCAGATTGGGGCGTCATTTATAAATGCCGCCCCTATCTTCCGACCACTTCCAGGATCCCCACCCTGACCTACGGACCCCCCAACTTACCTCGGAGGGGTCCTCGAGCACCCCACCCCCCTGCCTCTCGTGCCACCTCTTAAGGACACAGCATCTCCAGGCCCGACTCCTGGCATGATCAACCTGGCACCTGGGCACCACGGCACTGCCAGCCTCGCTCCCTGACAGTGCTAAGGTGGTATTGCCAGAGTGCCTGGGTGGCAATGCCATGGTGCCAGGCTGGCAGTGCCAAGGTGCCCAGATGCTAGTGGGAGTTCCAGAGTACCATCCTGCCCAGAGCCTGACCACCCAGCTGACTCCAGTAGCCTAGAAGACGTCCCCAGGTGCCGTTGCGCCTGGTCCACGTTTGTGTGGACCAGTGCAAAATGGTACCAGGGCGAGGTCTCCCAGGCATGGCCATTAGTTATTGGGCCTGGGGAGAATCTGGCATACACGTATTTAAATGAGCCTAATGACTAATCGCGTGATCCATATCCCAACGTGTCAGGAGATCGTGTTAAATCTCGCGAGACGTTCTGAACCCTCATCTTTTCACCAAGTCGGGCGCAATGAGGCCAATATATCACGACCATGACATAAATAGGCAAAGGCAGTTTGTCTCAGACCCACAACTATAATCAAAATCATTACGTGCCCATGAATGTTAAACCAGCCAACATGTTTACAGGCACTGAACTGCTTACATGGAACCAAGTCATTTGGTCTTGCACAACTATGCAGTAGAAACATGAAAAAAAAATCATTTTTTGATCACTGTTCTTTTAGCCTGAGCCAACCTCTGTCCAGAACAATCCATCAGCAGAGGCAAGGTGCAGCCAGTTCAGTGCAGTTAGCCAAGATTTGACAACTTATACGGCACCGAATGTCCTGTGTGTACATGTGTTTTCACAACATTTTTCACAGATGTGGAACAGTACAGTAAATAAAAAGGTTCAGCGCAAAGCTGCGTGCCACCATATAACTGGTGTCAGATTGCCACGCAGGCCAGAGATTTGCTGTTTGTGCCGTGAATGCCTTTTTTTCACATTTATTAATTCTCGGAAGCAATATGCTTAGTGCTAATATTGAAAATGAAATGCTGCAAATTGCAGTCTGAAATGAAATTTCTCAGAATTGACTTCATGCGTCCCAGCACACATTGCAGCATTACAGTGAAAGGTCAACTTGTCAAATACACACAGGAATCCAAAATAATAACCACACTTCATTGAAGAAAGATCATGCTGACATCACATGTGGATCTAATAAAAACTGTTCTCGCTAATTGATCCTTGCTACAGTCCTGGCCGGGATTCTCTCCTACCCGGTGGGGCGGGCCGTACCGGTGCCGAGGAGTGGCGTGAACCACTCCGGCATCAGGCCGCCCGGAAGGTGCAGAATCCTCCGGACCTTCAGGGGCTAGGCCGGCGGAGATGGAGTTGGCGCCGGCCAAGCGGCGCCAAAAGGCCTCCTCCGGCCGGCACGAGTTGGCGCATGCGCGGGAGCACCAGTGTGCGCTGGTGTCATCCCAACGCATGCGCAGGGGGGGGTTCTTCACCACGCCAGCCATGGTGAACCATTACACCGGCCGGCGCAGAGGGAAAGAGTGCCCCCCGCCCCATGGACCGGTGGGCCCCGATCGTGGGCCAGGGCCAGATCCCCCCTTGCCCCCCCCCCCCCCCCCCCCCCCCCCCGCCCCGAGGACTCTGCAGGCCGCCCGCAGAGCCAGGTCCCGCCGGTACAGACCTGATGTATTTTACGCCGGCAAGACCCGCCAAAAACGGGTGGCCAGGGGGGGCCACTACCAATGGCCCCCGACCGGCGTGGTGCGATTCCTGCCCCGAGAATCCGGCATCCGGCGTCGAGGCAGCGGGGCAGGATTCACGCCACCCCCTGGCATTTCTCTGGCCCGGCGGTGGGGGGGGTCGGAGAATCCCGCACCCTATTTCTTTAGGAACGCCAAGTAAAAAATGACAACACAAAAGAAAGCAATTCAGCCTATCGTCCCAATGCCAGCGTCGACTATTCCAATGGAGTACAATTCTTTCAGCATATTTGCCTCTCCTGTTTTCTTTTACATTTGTTGTAGTGATTCCACATGAATTCCACATGAAATGTACTACTCCATCCCTTGTTGGATCAAAGGTAGAGGCCCCAAAATTCAGCTCAGGAACCCCCCAAAAATTACCGAGAAACACATGGGGCGGGATTCTCCGTTGCCCAACGCCGACATCGTAATCCCTGATCGGTTGGAGAATCGATTCCCATGCCGGAATCGGGGCCGGTGCTGGCTTGTCGCCGGCTTGACAGTCTCCATCCACTCCAAACCGGTATCATCATGACACGCGTCGCGCACAGTGGCAATGATGTTGCCGCCTCATCGGCCAGCCCAATCGCGATGCTCCACCACCAATAGGCCGAGTTCCCAATGGCGTGGGACAGTGTCCTCACAGAAATCGTGAACCCGGTGTTGCGGCTGTGAACTGTGTCCAGCGCTGCCACAATCAGAAGGGATCCGTGCCATTGGCTGTGGAGGGGGGGGGGGGGCGGTTTCAGCGAGGGCTGGGGGGACTGGTGGGGGGTGGGCTGTGGGGTTACAGTTTTTGGGTCGGGGCAGTGCTTGGCGGCGTGACTGCTGCAGGTTGTCAACCGTGCGCATGCGCGGCCTGGGACCTGGCCATTCTCTGGCTAGTTTTGGCGCGGGAGGCAGGAGTTTTGGTCAACGCCGGTGCTAGCCCCTCACCGGTACCAGAATCGGTGAGGGGTTTGTGTTGATTTTCTTTACATAGACCTCCCACGGATTCTACGTTCGAGTCAGCACTTAGCCGGAGAAATGGAGAATCACGCCCATGGCTTTTCCACGTGACTCGCTTTGAATGAGGGGCCAAAATGGGGAACACACAGCCGAGGACGCACATAGGACCAGTTTTTACAATGGGGAGCTCTGCTCACTGCAGTTCTTCATTGTGGCAAGAGATCGGGACACCAAGTGGCGTCCTGATCTCCAAGGCACCCAGGTGGCATTGTCACGGTTCCCAGATGGCACCAACAGTGTCAGGGTGCACTCCTGCTCGTGACTTCCAGTGTTGACCATGGAGTGAGTGGTCACACACAGGGCGGCTCCTGCTTGAAGGCACAAAAAAGAGCTCTTTTTACAGGTGTAGGTGAATGTTGGAGAAGTAGTTTCCCCTGGGAGTGGTATGTCTGCTGGTTACCAGGCCCGGCAGAAAACAGTGAGAGATTGGCTGAAAACTTGGAACAGGCTTGTGCTGCAGCAACAGCAACAGCCACTTTAAAGATGCAGGCGGGGAAAGGCCTGATGCAAGGTGGAAGGCTTCAACTTGACTTGATGGCCTTTGCTAAAGCTGAATTCCAGCAGCAGAGGAGACAAATGCGTGAGGATCGCGCAAAGGCCATCAAAGAAGCGGTGGCACCTCTGAAGAGTTCTTTGGAATGGGTGGAGAAGTGTTTGGAGGTCAGGGGTCACAGATTTGGGAGATCGAAGCAGTGAACTCAGACCACAGCAATCATGTGGTGACTATGGAGGCAGAGGTGGGGCGCCCAGGAGACCTCTGTAAAACATTGGAGGGCACCACCCTGCCCAAAGGGCAGGTAGCTGGGGGGCCTCCAATCCCCTTGGAGACCCCCACAAATGCCGTTCCCTCTAGTTCCCGTTTGTGGGGACCAGTAACAAACAGCATTCGCCCAAAGTCCCTGAGGTGAAGTGATTGAATCCCAAAGCCTCAGGTACCTTGGGGATCTGCACATTAGAGTACAGCTTACTGCCTCGCTCTAACATGCAGATTTGCCAAAAAATGATCGCGCCCATTGTGGGTGGGATTCCCCTGCAATGTCTTGCGAGACTGCATTAAATCTCATGAAGCATTACGCGCCAGGTAAATCCTGGAAGTGGGGTCTCCCGGCTTTCACCGACTACGCTGCACCGCGGCGAGATGCTTTTCCGACAAAGCGTGGCCAGAAGATCAAGCCTGTAGTTTTTGATCTGAAACTGTTGAATGCAACGTCGAGGCCAGAAGGATGTATTTTCCTGCTGACATTGCGGAGAATCTGGCGTGGGACCTCAGCCTGGAGGCAGTTACACTTTACTAAGAATAGGCCACTGAAATGTTCCACCTTCTTCAATCAGACCTGCAGCCGCAAAGCAGAATGAGAATAGCACTGCCTGGGCCTGTTTACATCATGTGAGACCTTCATTTTAATGCCACTTCTAGGCGAGACATATTTTAGTTCCACTTGCCTTGTTGCATCAGGGGGTTGACAGAGGCCATGTGACCAGGAGTGCGGCCATATCAGAGTCTTCTCTCTGACCAAAGAGAAGCAGGAGGAGCAAGCATGTGGTTTTTCAAGGCTAGCAGGATTCCCATGGTAGCAGGGTGTCATCAACTGCTCACAAGTGACTCTGTGTCTCCCACATATTAATGGAGAGATGCACCACAATGGTAAGGACCACCGCCAACTGAACATGCAGTCCTGTGCAACTGTGTACAGAAAATCACGTTGGTGAATGCCTGCTATCCCCTGTGAGCAGCCATGATGTTTTTGTCCTGCACCAGTCCGTCATTCCTCTCAGATTTAGGTCACCTTGACGATTTAGAGGTTGGTTTCTTGGTGACAAGGCTTAGCCAATCTACACCTGGTTCATAACACTCTCTGCCACTCAACCATACATGGACAGTATGTTTACAATGAAAGCCAACCCACCACCAGGACCAATGTAGAGAAATTCATCATGCTCATGCTTACATGCTCATTTGAGCATTGGTATCCACAGTCAAGATGGCAGCAGTCTGAATCTCGGATGTCATGAAGTTGGGTTGTACATCCCTCCAGGCTGCTTAACAGTAGCATTAGACTCAGTGAAATCATAGAATCATAGAATTTACAGTGCAGAAGGAGGTCATTCAGCCCATCAAGTCTGCACCAAGCATCTCTGTTGCATACTCATCTGTCTTCCATACACACCAGACCAGCATTATCCAACACATCAAAGTCTTCACCTTTGGCAGCACGATAGCACACATGGGCAGCAAGGTAGCAGACGTGGCTAACACTATGGCTTCACAGTGCCAGGGTCCCAGGTTCGATTCCCCACTGGGCCACTGTCTGTACGGAGACTGCACATTCTCCCCGTGTCTGCGTGGGTTTCCTCCAGGTGCTCTTGGTTCCTTCAGAGTCCAAAGACGTGCAGGTTAGGTGGATTGGCCATGCTAAATTGCCCTTAGTGTCCAAAAAAGGTTAGGAGGGGTTATTGGGTTATAGTGATAGGGTGGAGGTAAGGGCTTAAATCGGTCGGTGCAGACTTGATGGGCTGAATGGCGTCCTTCTGCACTGTATGTTCTATGCATCTATATATCTGTGCCTTCTCCAATAGATCGCATCTGCGATCTCGCCCTCTGGGGAGCATGGCACTCACGTTACTCTTTCTCCCTGGCCTGGCTGCAAACCATTCATGTTCAGTGAGCCATCACGTGCTGTCCCAAATCTATACTATCCCCTTAATGTATGCACAGCTTAATGTACACAGTGCGAGTGTCTGAGCTGTCAGATCAAGTGACAGTGCATCTTCATCAGAGGTCCGCTGTTGCTGGTGGTGAGACTGCAGTCACTGGCCAGGCAACAAATCTTCAGTACTCAAAAGTAAAAAATGTTGAAGGGGAGGGTTGGGACAAGGAGTGTGGAAAGCAAGAGATTCATGGGTCACACCATCAGCTGCTGGTAGTTAAGATAGTGAGGATGATGGTGAATTATGATTTGAAAAAGGTACAAATTGCAAGAACATTCCAAAGATCTCAGTGATGACAGATACCGTGGCCTCAATCACTGCTGGCCCTATGATGTGGAGCAATTTCTCTTCCAACAGATTCAGGAGATACAGGCATGCCCTGTTCCCTGCCGATTGTCTGCTGCTCCTTGGGGTTATATGTGACCTTATCCTGCAACCATGAGGGAAGAATGGCAGTGAGTGTGTTGCAATGTGTTTAAGTAATATGTCTGCTATTGCTGCAGCTGAATAACTGGAAGAATGTGGAAACTGCGAGAGTTGGTTGTCACTCACTGGTAAGTGTGTGAGGTTGAGCTGGAATACCTGAGTGTTAAGCATGGCTCCTGATTGCTGATGGCTGATGAAGTTGTGGTGCATTGAGTAGAGTGAGAGGTTGATAGTGCTCAGTAATGGACCAAGTCAAATGTTTTCCCCCAGCATGCTGCTTATAAGTTTATAGTGAGAAATGTTAACATTTCTTAAATGAGGCAACAGTGTAAAACATGGTCAGCCAATTGATATCATCAAAGGAACTAGTGTTCTTTGAAGTAGGACTATAATGGTTATAAAAATGTTCCTAAATTCATTTTACTGCTGAAATGAGAATGAGGAATAGGTCAAATAAATGAGGTATTCCATATAGAACATAATTCACAGCTACTAACCTCAATGAGTCAAACTGATTCATTTCCTACATTAAATTGCATTTTCTTATATGTCCTTTTATTTCAAGCCAACTCGGTCTGCCACCATTTATTAATGAAGGAAATCCAAGCCCAGTTGTATTTAGGCCAAATTATATCACTTTTATAATTCAACTATTGCCTGAATGTAACATTGCCTGTGCCAACTGACCCACAACTCCCCGTAAGCAGAAGCGACATTAGTTTAAAAAGAAATACTATACAATTGTTTTGGGCATTACTGTGCCAGTGGTTTCATATGACGTAATAGAACACAGTTCAATTTGTAACTAATTGATAAATATTATGGATGACTTCCATCTATCTGAGGTGTGTATTCAATAACCAGCCATAGCTTGACACACTTGAATATTCAAATCAATGTATTCCAAAATGAGCAATTTAGCTTTGGAAAAATTAAATGGAAATGCAAGCAATAATATTTTAGACAGTTATGAAAGATGTCACACCTGGGACTGGAGTGTATATTCTAAATTACATTCCACTGTTGCATTGTTAGAGCAGCCATTCTTCAGGAGAAATGTTAAACACACTCAACGATGGCAGAGCCCAGCGTCTGACCACAAGAGTCAAGGCTGAAGCATTCGAGTGGTTTGTCCACCTCCTCCTCCTCCTGAGGACCCTAACAATTGTAGATCAGTCTCCAATCGATTTGATTTACTGCAGATGATACCAAGAAATGGCTGACCACAAGGGAGAGAGCAAAAGGCTAACAGCCCTGAAACATCCTGGCTGTGGGGTTAAGACATGTGCTCCAAAACTGGCAGCCTAACTGTGCCAGTACAGCTACAACACTGGCATCTACAGGACAAAGGGAATACTTGTTCAGGTATGCCATGGTCACAAAAAGTAGAACATATTCAATCCAGTTAATTATCACCCTATCAAACCTACAATCAATCAACAAAGTGTGGAATGTCAACAGTGCTATGGCCCAAGACTTCATTATGTCCAAACATAGACAAAAACTGAATTCCAGAGATGAGGTGAGAGTGACTACACTTGATATTAGGGCAACATTTTACTGAATGTGGCACAAAGGAGCCCTAGCAAGATTGAGGAAATAAGTGGGAGTCAAAGGGAAATTCTCCCCTGGCTGAAGTCATACCGAGCAAAGAGGAAAATGGTTGGAGGCCATTCAGCTTAGCCCCCAGAACAGGTCTGTAATGGTTTCCTAGGACACAGACCTATATGCAACAATCCTGAGCAATGGCCTTCCCTCTAACGTAGGGCGCGATTTCACGGAAAAGTTTCCAACTGTGGTAGTGAGCGGGAACTGCCATGTGCCCCCCACGCTTGGACCAGCGAGGTCATCACTGCTTTAAAACTTTAATTGGTCCACTTAACGAGGCCCCATGGGCTTCATGCCACAAATTATGGTCCCGCCAACTGATTCGCTGGGACCATGCTTGCCAGCCCCCCGCTAACAAGGAAGAGCAATACTTTAACTGCCCCAGCACAGTCAACCCCACTGAGCTCACAGCCATGCCTCTGAGAAGACCAGCCCCACAATTCATGGATGCCGACTTGAGTCTGCCACAGGGCAGCAAGTGCTGCCTGGGAGGCAGCGGCCGTCAGCAAGGGGAACGTGACTAGGAGCACCGTTCCATTCTCCACCCACCCATATCCAGCTGCGTCGCCCACACAGCACCCCCCCCCCCCCCATAGCCCCCATCTACCCCATACTCCACATTCCCCCTCCCCCATACTTCCCATTCCCCCATACTCTTCATTCACAACACCATACTCCCCATTCTCCCCCTCCCGGATGCCATGCTTTCCACCCCCTACCCCCTAGCCCCCCCCCCAGACAAAATGTACCTCCCCCAGGCCCCTTACGCCCCAGCAAACCTCCTGTTTTCCACAATGAACAACGCGTGTGGCTAACAATACCCCCTTTGTGACCCCGCGGAAGAAATTGGCTCACAACAGACGGGGGCAGATCCAGATGGGCAGCAGGGTGCTGGACATCAGAGTCCTCACCGCCTATGTGAAACAGGCCCTGGTGGCCATGGGGGTGGTCAAGTACAGATCGGTCACCAAAGTAGAGATTGGCGTATGGTGGAGAGGTGAGGGTTCACCAGTCCCCATAAAGATGACCCGTCACTCGTGAGTTGATAATACCATACAGAATGACCCATCTCGCTCACTGACCACATGTTCATTTTCCCACAGGATCCTCACCCGACTGTGCTAGCCCAGCCAGGATAGGTAACCCTCCCCCTCCTTCCCATGAGAACATCTCGGAGAAGAGTTCCGAGGGTGCCACCGTCGATGCTTCACAGCTGTCATCCGCAGACCAGCACAGAGACACACACCTCGCTGGGCAACAGTACTGGGCAGAATTCTGGAGCACAATTTGGTGAGCTCCACACAGTTGCTGATGCACATCAGATGGAGGCAGTAACGCCCAGGCAGGACAGCAGACGAATGTCAGCAAGGGGAATGTGACCAGGAGGACCAGCACCCAGTGCCGCAAGAAGATCAATAACCTCCGCCAGGCCGCACGAGTGGATTGACCCAAACCCACCCCTCCCCCCAACGAGAACGCGCAGGAGATGGCGGCAACAATGCCTGGCACTGAGGCTAACAATGCTAGGGTGGCAACTACAGTGGAGAGCCTGCTGCACGCCCTCGGCAGCATGAGTGGAGGTGTCCAAGGTGTGGCTCAGTTAGTGACGCCCGAGGCTGAGCACATCAACAGCATGTCCCAGTCTCTGGGGGAACGTGATTCAGTACCAGGTGGACTTTGATGTGCTGGTGCTTGATCCGGCTGGCCTTCCGTCTCAAGTTGAACCCCAGGGCCCTATGAGCACCGACCGGGTGCCAAACCGGAGCCATCCTACGGAGTGACGACGGCAGCCACCTGCTCCCCAGAGACACATGCCCCTGACAAGGATGCGTCTCGGAGTCAGCACCCGGAACAGGGTGGTACGGAGGGGCATGTGCCATCGACAACTGCGCTGGGGCCCTCAGGCACAGGGCCCACAGTGGATGCCCACCAGGGGCATCGAAGGCCACGGGACAGGGTAGGCAGCAGGCTGCCTCCTCCTCTGATGTGCATCCTGGGGACACACTGAGACACAGTGGTAGAGCATGGAAGGCTAGGCAGGTCATGGATTACTGAGAGGGCACTTGGGGTGGAGGGAACATTGGGTGCATTGTCGGGGGAGCGGTGGAGGATCTGGGAAAGGTGGGGAGAGTGGGGCGGCACCATCGTGGAATTGGGGACATATGCAATGATTATTAAAAATCGTTGATCTTGACCTAATCACACCTCTGGCACTTTCTTCTGCAAAGCAGGCTGACCACCAATTCCATGCCCTATCTCCCTAGACATGGAGGTCATGGATGTCTCTTCTCCCTCTGCCGCCTCATACATCCCCATTCTCCCATTGTTCCCCCCCCCCCCCCCCAACATCCCCTGTCTGCTGACACCTCCTGCACACGCACCCCCGGCTGCAGCGAGGGCCCCTGCCTACTGGATCCCACACCTTGTACCCCAGATATCTGCACGTTACCTCGACCGGGTGCTGGTCCCCTCCCCGGTGCACTTGCCCACCCTCTGGTCACCCATTGACCAGGAACAAAGATGGTTACTCACCTCCTTGGTTCCGTTCCGCACAGTAGCCCTTCCACCAGCTTCACATTTATAAAAGGGAGTACTGTACTATACTGCGCCCACATAACCACTTGCTGGGGAGGCCATTAGATCACGGGAGGCTGTTAGACAGGGGTCGCTCCCGTTAATTGAATCGAGATTGGGCTTTAGTGGTGATTATTGGTTTTGCACCACGCTACGGCGGGTTTTGTCAATGGGATTGGCCGATTATATTGCAAACAAATCAGCACCCGGCATAGTTCTCGACTTTGGCCTCTCCTGCAATCTAAAGGCCTCGTCGCGCACTCACTTAAACCCAATACGGGCATTAATTCGCGACCTGAAGTCGGAATGTTCGATAATGGCTGCACAGTGCTCAGTTCCACTTACAGTTCTTCAGATAATCAAGCAGTTATGCCTGCCTGCAGCAGAACTTGAGAAACATCTAACCTTGAACTGATAAGTGGCAGCAACATTCACGCCAAACAAGTGTCTGACAATGACAATCTTCAACAATAGAGAACTGAACCACCACCCTTGACAATGACACGGTGATCAAATGCCCCACCGTCAACATCTTGGGGTCACCTTTGACCTAATGCATCCACTACATAAATACTGTGGTTACAAGAGTCTTGGTATTCTGCAGTGAGTGACTCAACTTCAGACTCTCCAAAGCCTTTCCCCCATCTGCAAGGCATAAGGCAGCTAAATGTTCAAGAAGATTGACACCATCTAGGGCAAAGCATTGTGCTTGATTGCCACCAATTCTACTTCCTTAAACATCACTTCCTTCACCAGCAGCGCAGCATGGCTGCAGTGTGTACCATCTAAAAGATGCACTGCAGCAATTCATCGAGGCTTCAAACCCATAAACTCCACCACCTAGAAGAACAAGGGCAGCAGGCATAAGAAAACATCACTACTTCAAAATCACACAGCATCCTGACTTGGATCTATAGATACTATATCGATATTCCGCTGCCAGCGGGAAGAGCGAATGGCAACTGCCGGAGAATTAAATATACATAAGCTGTTGCCATGGACTGCGTTCTTTCCTCATGCTTTTTTTTAGTTGTCTACTAAAGGAATTGTATTTTCTCAAATAATGCACCTCAGTGGCACAATAATGCAGTGGTTAGCACAGTTGCTTTACAGTGCCAGCGTCCCAAGTTTGATTCCCGGCTTGTGTCACTGTCTGTGCACAGTCTGCACATTCTCCCTGTGTCTGCAGGGGTTTCCTCTGGGTGCTCCGGTTTCCTCCCGCAGGTCCCAAAAGACATGGGGCGGGATTCTCCGACCCCCCGCCGGGGCAGAGAATCGGCAGGGGGCGACGTGAATCCTGCCCCGCCGCTCCGACGCCGGTTGCCAAATTCTCCGGCGCCGGTTTTTTGGCGGGGATGGCATCACGCCAGTCGGGGGCCGTTGACAGTGGCCCCCCGGCGATTCTCCGATGGGCCGAGCGGCTGCCCGTTTTCGGCCAGTACCGCCGGCATGGATTAGACAAGTTCCATACCGGCGGGACCTGCCTTTGAGGGCGGCCTGCAGAGTCCTCGGGTGGGGGCGCGGGGGGATCCGGCCCCAGGGGCCCCCATGGTGGCCTGGCCCGCGATCGGGGCCCACCGATCTGTGGGCGGGCCTGTGTCATGGGGGCACTCTTTCCCTCTGCGCCGGCCTCTGTAAAGCACCGCTATGGCCGGCGCGGAGAAGAAACCCCCTGCGCATGCGCCAGAACACACTGGCGCTCCCGCGCATGCGCCGGCCAGCAGAAGCCCTTTTGGCGCCGGTTGGCGCGGCGCCAACCACTCCAGCGCCAGCCTAGCCCCTGGAATTGTGGAGGATTCCGCAACTTCCGGGCGGCCCAACGCTGGAGTGGTTCACGCCACTCTTTGGCGCCAGTACGGCCCGCCAGCCGATTGGGGGAGAATCCTGGCTGTGCTGTTAGGTGAATTGGACATTCTGAATTCTCCCTCAGTATACCCGAACAGGCGCCGGAATGTGGAGACGAGGGGTTTTTCACAATAACTTCATTGCAGTGTTAATGTAAGCCTACTTGTGACAGTAAAGATTATTGAATTAAAATTAAATTAAGTAAAGTTAAGTAAGGAACAAGGTTTAATTAAATTATTTCATTTTAGATTGCTAATGCTGGTTAAACCCACACCCACTATTATATTGAGCAAAACTGTGTGGGTGAGCTAACCACTAAATTTTTTAACAAATGCTTTTTAAAATTACTTTTAAAAAGTTGCAGCGTTAAAGAACCATGAGAAATTGGTTTGTGTCCAACACCAATTTGCCAACCTTTGGGAACACTCCCCACAGCAGGAGGGGAATATCACGAGGCAACAGTCAACTGGAATATATTTCCTCAGTACTTTGTAGTGTATTATGTAATCACAGCTGAATCCAACTGTGGAAGCCAATTCCTAGAGGCCACTTGGTAAGCTTCTGGCTGAAATATACAGCCCCAACAAGTTAGGACACGATTGCTGAATTAACACGTGACTCCTTGAAAAGGAGTGATTATTGTCTTTAATATTATTAAAACCCAGTTCTAAACCATTGCCAACAATCTGTTCAAAGTGACTTTGCCAAAGGCCTCAATAATGTATGCTACCCGGTGGCTGTCTTTGGTCTGTATCCCAGGGAGACAAAGTAAAACAGAAGAAACGTGTTGGAAAAAGACCAGAAATTTTGTACATGTATTTAATCAACTGAATGCTGTTTAAACCATGGGTGATGCTAGCATGTTCGACAGCATCATGAGGAACGCTAAAACGTATTTTCCTGTTTCACTAAAAAGTAGAAAGTCCCTTTTGCATCCTGCTGTTTTATTCTGTTCCAGAGTCTGTCAGGTATCATCCATCATTTGTGGTCAGTTGGATTATATTGTGCCAATCTGGCCAAACATCCAATTTTTATACTATATTGTTGCTCTGATCTTTACAGGCAGTCTAGACTAATTGACAGATGTGGGATGTAAAAGGAAACAAAATAGAATATTTGCACGCTACAACACCTGTAGGAGCATGTAGAAAATGTTTTTCAGAATAGTAGTATGTGAAATTTGTTGAAAGATATTTTTAGATTTGTCCATGGGATGTGTGCAACACCACATGACAATGGCACAGATTTTATAGTCAGTAAGGACTCCAAAGCCCCTCAAGCTAGCCAACAAAATGTTTTGTGGGCTTCTGTATGTAAACTCACAGTACTAGAAATTCCTCTATAAATGATCTGGAACTTATCTAGGTACGGGAAGGTGGCCCGCAGTCCGTACTGGTCAACCATTTGGTCCATCATTCGCTGGAAGACCGAGACCCCATTAGTGACGCCGAAAGGAACCCTAAGGAAGTGATAGAGCCGGCCATCTGCTTTGAACGCAGTGTATTGGCGGTCCTCCGGGCGGATGGGGAGCTCGTGGTAGGCGGCCTTCAGGTCCACTGTGGAAAAGACTCGATACTGCGCAATCTGATTGACCATGTCAGATATGCATGGGAGGGGGCATGCGTCGAGCTGCGTGTACTGATTGATGGTCTGACTGTAGTCAATGGCCATCCTGTGCTTCTCCCCAGTCTTTACTACTACTACTTGAGTTCTCCAGGGGCTGTGCTGGCCTCAATGACTCCTTCCCTCAGAAGCCGCTGGACCTCCGACCTAATGAAGGTCCTGTCCTGGGCACTGTACTGTCTGCTCCTCATGGCGACGGGTTTGCAATCCGGGGTGAAGTTTGCAAACAGGGAAGGTGGATCAACCTTAACGGTCGTGAGGCCGCATACAGTGAGGGGGGGGGGTGTAGGGTTCCGCCGAATTTTAAGGTTAGGCTTTGGAGATGGCACTGAAAGTCCAGGCCGAGTAAGCAAGGCAGCGTAGAGGTCGGGGAGGAAATAGAGCCGGAAGTTGCTGAACTCTACGCCCTGGACGGTGAGGGTCGTGATGCAGTACCCCCGGATTTCCACGGAATGGGATCCGGAGGCCAGGGAGATTTTCTGGGTGACGGGGTGTACCGGGAGGGAGCAGCGCCTTACCGTAGTGGGGTGGATGAAGCTCTCTCTGCTCCCGGAGTCAAAAAGGCAGGCCATCTCGTGCCCATCGATCTTCACCGTTGTCGCCGCGAGGTTGCGGGGCCAGGACTGATCCAGGGTGATAGAGGCGAGCTGCAGCAGATGCTGCGAGGTCCCAGGCTGGTCAGCGGTGGTGGAGGTAGCGGCAGGCGATGAACGGCCAGATGAGCAGGGGTCCTGAGACGCTGTCCAAAATGGCGCCAAAGATGGCGGCGCCCACGGGGCGCACATGGCGGGTGACATCAAAGATGGCAGCGTCCACGAGCCGCACGTGGCTTGCGGTGAAGAAGATGGCGGTGCACACGGGCCGCACGTGGCTTGCGAAGGGGAAAATGGCGGCGCCCGTGGGTGGCATGTGTGGGGTGTAGGAACACCGGGCCTGGAAACAGTGGCGACCGACCGGGCCTGACAAACAGAAACAAAGTGTCCCTTCTTCCCACAGCCGTTGCAGGTCACGTTCCGCGCCGGGCAGCACTGCCTGGGGTGTTTGTTACGCCTGCAAAAATAGCACTGGGCCCCCCCAGAGTTGGCTGGCTGCCACACAGCGCAGGCTTGCGGTGAGCTAGAGTCAACAGCCGGTGAGGTCCACGACGCCCTCAAGGGTGCCGCGCGGTCGGGGGCATAGGACGTTATGGGAGGCCACTTCTAACCAATTAGCGAGCTGCCTAGTTCCCGCAAGATCGAGCGTACCCCCTTCCAGTAGCCGCTGGCGGACGTAAGCAGACTTCATGCCCGTAACATAAGCGTCTCAAATTAAAAGTTCTGTGTGCTGGACTGCCGGAACTTCCTGGCAGTCACAGTTCCTACCTGGGACGTGCAGGGCACGCCAGAAATCATCCAGAGACTCCCCGAGGAGTTGCTGTCTCGTGGCCAGGAGGTGCCTGGCGTATACTTGATTGACTGGTTGAACGTAATGTCCCTTCAAGAGCTCCATCGCTTCGGTGTAAGTGGGCACATCCCGGATGAGAGCGAAAATGTCAGCGCTTACCCGTGAATAGAGGACTTAGAGCTTCAGCGAGTCCGAGGGTTCCTTAGCGGATGCTCGGAGGTAGCTTTCGAAGCAGGCTAGCCGGTAGTCAAAGGCGGACGTAGCGTTGGCTGCTTGAGGGCACAGCTGCAGGTGATCCGTCTTGATGCGGAGATCCATCGTTTAAAAAAAAATCTTTATTCAATAAATTGATGCCCTATCAATCACCACAAAGACAAGTGTAGTGGAATAATGGAGGCTTTATTGAGCAAAGATGTTGTGCCTCCTGTAGCTGGAACCAGAATGGCTGCAGCACCGGCGAGCACGCACATTTATACGCCGCCTATTGGGCGAAGCCAGCAGGCAGGGATTTACCCATGTACCTCTAATATACGGGCAGTGCCATAATACATGTAATAGAACTAGTGGTGACTACCACAGGACGTACTGTGTACATTCCCTCGGCCACAGAAAAATACTTTTCACTGTACTTCGGTACATGTGACAATAAATCAAACCAAAAATCAATATCCCACAAGTGACTGATATTTTAGGGAGCTAGTCAGACAATAACATCAGTAAGAAGACCATCGCCTTTTCGAGGCCAATCAGACAGTCAATAAGACATGGACCACTTGATCAATCGGGGACTGATCATGCGTTGCCTGGACCAATCAGAACTCAAGGAAGCTACTGACCATGCACAGAGGTAATGGCTAGTAAGGGTTGATAAGCAGCAGCTTTCAGCAGCTAGGCATGCAGCATGATGAGGTAAAAAGAACAAAGATAGACTTCGGTCAGCAGGACAGGAGGCATCGCTGCAGTCAACCAGAAATCTAGAGCCAGTGTAACAGAGTGAACTGACTGATCCACTGCCTCTTCTAAGTGTTGCATTTTGTGCTTATTGCAATTAACTTAACAAATTCTGTGAAACTTGTGACAGCATACTCGTACCCAGAATGGTTAGTAGCGAATCGGAACTGCAGGCTCCTTTTAGATTATTCTCACAACTCAGTTTAACAATCGACTGAAGTTTTTACAATTAAAGTTAGAGTGAATACCGGGGGGAGGATTCTACTTTCCAGGGACTAAGTCCCCATGCCGGCAGGAAAATCAGCGTGAACCACTCTGGCATCAACAGCCACCAAAACTGCGGGGTTAGGTGGACACCGGAGGGGTTGGCGCCACGCCAGCCGGTGCCGAAGAGACTGTGGGAGTTAGCGCATGCGCCGAAGGCCCTCGTGATCTCGCGCATGCGCAGAACCGCCGGCTTGGTTCCGCGCATGCGCAGACCGGCCGGCATATTCTGGCGCATGCGCAGGGGGTTGTCTTCTCCACGCCGGCCATGGCAGAGCCCTACAGGGGCCGGCGCGGAAGGAAGGAGTGCCCCCACGGCATAGGCCTGCCCGCAGATTGGTGGACCCCAATCGCGGGCCAGGCCACCGTGGAGGGCCCCCCGGGGTCGGATCCCCTCGCGCCCCCCCTGAGGACCGCACCAGCTGACTTACCTGCCAGGTCCCGCCATGAGGGACCATATCTAATCTACGCCGGTGGGACTGGCCAGAAACGGACGGCCGCTCGGCCCATGGGGGCCCGGAGAATTGCCGGTGGGCCGCTGCCAACGGCCCCCGATCAGCATGGCGTGAACACCGCCCCCGCCTGAAAATCGGCGCCGGAGAATACGGCAGCCTGCATCGGGGCGGCAGGACGGGATTCGCGCCGGATTCTCAGACCTCCCGCCGGATCGGAGAATCTCCAGAGGGTGGCGCGAATCGCACCCCGCCGCTCCGACACCGGCTGCCGTAATCTCCAGCCTGCGAAAAAGCCTGCCGACGGGAATCATACCGCACGCCTCGCAGAATGGCGAGAATTGACTGCTGCTGCAAATCCCCACAGAGGGGCCGGCGTAAATCAAAATAGGTTTTAAATGGCGTCAACCAGTCATGCTCGCTGACGCTGGCGAGCGAGGAGGTAGGGAGCGGCGTGGGGTGACCCACTGGAGAGGAGGTGGCAGACGGCCGAGGCTGGAGGGGGGGTTGCGGGTGCCGGTGGAGGACGCTCCCCAGGGCTGGGCTCAGTGTATAATCTTTTGGACTTACTGGCCCTATGACTACATCTAGGTGGTTCCCCAGACGGTATAGCAGAACTTGAGGTGGGCTGCTGTCATTCCTGCCCTGTGACTGGGATCCTCTTTGGCGCCCGTTTCCTGGGGCGACCCGACCTGGATAGGCCAAGATGCGCCTTGAGCGAGCGTGATGGCAAGCTGCCAGCCTGTTCTGTCCATTGCCCACCAGGTGCACCTGGGACGGAAGGGGTAGTGTCCGAGGTGTCGCGGTGTTCCCCGACCTCCCTGGAGTCCGACCACCATCGGGGTGCCCGATGGCCTCTGGGCCTCTCCATGGGTCAGAGATGTGAACAGATCCGACGTACCCCCGGCACCTTGCGCTGCCAGCCCTGGAGGCCCGCCCTGGTATCAACAAGGGTCTGTAAGTTTGCAGCCATGGAGCTCAGAGAGTTGGCCATCCCTATCTGTGTCTGGGCCACTCCGGTCAGCACCTGTGCAATGGCAGCGATGCCCTCAGCAATGGCCTGCTGAGACTGGGCCACAGCGTTGAGTGCCACTGTGATCTGCAGCTGGCTCTGGCTCATGGCTTCCTGTGAGAGGGCAGCCATGTCCCGGGCCACGGACATCGCCTGCACGGAAAGGCCCTGGTCTTGCATACTGCTCCCCATGTCTGACACCGTCGCACCCATTGCCTCCACCTCGGACGCCACTGTGCGGTTTCGGCCTGGGTGGCACGCATGACTGGCACCACTCCCTGCTCCTGCACGTGGATGGACTCCTCCACCTGCGTCTGCAGCTGTTGCAAGCCGGCCGTCACCCCCTTCGATCGTGCCTGGGTCCATGACTGCATCCGGTCTATGGGTGGGTGTGGCAACTCCAGGAACCCGGGACCCGTCTGGGCAGCAGCTGTTTGTTGGGGACGGGCTGCCCTCCGACCATCCGGCCCCTCGGCTGGTCTGACCTCCACCTGCTGTACCGGGACGGCAATGTGGTACACACCAGTGAGTGTACCAGAAGCCTCATCACTAAAGTGACCAACCGAGGTGACTGTCTCTGCGATGGTGGAGGGTGTAGGAGAAAGCAGTGGCATAATGTCGAGGTGCTCACGGACCTGAAGTCTGGGGTCCCCTGGGGTGGTGTTTCCTGTCCGTCCGTCCCGTCTTTGGGTGTCCTAGGTGGGTGTGCCCTGCGTCTCAGTGTCCTGGGTGGGTGTGTGCTGTGTGTCAGTGTCCTGGGTGGGTGTGTGCTGTGTGTCAGTGTCCTGGGTGGGTGTGTGCTGTGTGTGGGTGTCCTGGGTGGGTGTGTGCTGTGTGTGGGTGTCCTGGCTGGGTGTGTGCTGTGCGTCAGTGTCCTGGGTGGGTGTGTGCTGTGTGTGGGTGTCCTGGGTGGGTGTGTGCTGTGTGTGGGTGTCCTGGGTGGGTGTGTGCTGTGTGTCAGTGTCCTGGGTGGGTGTGTGCTGTGTGTGGGTGTCCTGGCTGGGTGTGTGCTGTGTGTGGGTGTCCTGGGTGGGTGTGTGCTGTGTGTGGGTGTCCTGGGTGGGTGTGTGCTGTGTGTTAGTGTCCTGGGTGGGTGTGTGCTGTGTGTTGGTGTCCTGGGTGGGTGTGTACTGTGTGTCAGTGTCCTGGGAGGTTGTGTCCTGGGTGGGTGTGTGCTGTGTGTCAGTGTCCTGAGTGGGTGTGTGCTGTGTGTCAGTGTCCTGGGTGGGTGTGTGCTGTGTGTCAGTGTCCTGGCTGGGTGTGTGCTGTGTGTGGGTGTCCTGGGTGGGTGTGTGCTGTGTCAGTGTCCTGGGTGGGTGTGTGCTGTGTGTCAGTGTCCTGAGTGGGTGTATGCTGTGTGTGGGTGTCCTGGGTGGGTGTGTGCTGTGTCAGTGTCCTGGGTGGGTGTGTGCTGTGTGTGGGTGTCCTGAGTGGGTGTATGCTGTGTGTCAGTGTCCTGGGTGGGTGTGTGCTGTGTGTCAGTGTCCTGGGTGGGTGTGTGCTGTGTGTCAGTGTCCTGAGTGGGTGTATGCTGTGTGTGGGTGTCCTGGGTGGGTGTGTGCTGTGTCAGTGTCCTGGGTGGGTGTGTGCTGTGTGTCAGTGTCCTGGGTGGGTGTGTGCTGTGTGTCAGTGTCCTGGGTGGGTGTGTGCTGTGTGTCAGTGTCCTGGGTGGGTGTGTGCTGTGTGTGGGTGTCCTGGGTGGGTGTGTACTGTGTGTCAGTGTCCTGGGAGGTTGTGTCCTGGGTGGGTGTGTGCTGTGTGTCAGTGTCCTGGGTGGGTGTGTGCTGTGTGTCAGTGTCCTGGGTGGGTGTGTGCTGTGTGTCAGTGTCCTGAGTGGGTGTGTGCTGTGTGTCGGTGTCCTGGGTGGGTGTGTGCTGTGTGTCAGTGTCCTGGGAGGTTATGTCCTGTGTGTCAGTGTCCTGTGCATGGGTGTCCTGGGTGGGTGTGTGCTGTGTGTGGGTGTCCTGGGTGGTTGTGTCCTGTGTGTTAGTGTCCTGGGTGGTTGTGTCCTGTGTGTTAGTGTCCTGGGTGGTTGTGTCCTGTGTGTTAGTGTCCTGGGTGGTTGTGTCCTGTGTGTTAGTGTCCTGGGTGGGTGTATGCTGTGTGTGGGTGTCCTGGGTGGGTGTGTCCTGCGTGTTAGTGTCCTGGGTGGGTGTGTCCTGTGTGTGGGTGTCCTGGGTGGGTGTGTGCTGTGTGTCGGTGTCCTGGGTGGGTGTGGCCTGTGTGTCGGTGTCCTGGGTGGGTGTATGCTGTGTGTGGGTGTCCTGAGTGGGTGTATCCTGTGTGTGGGTGTCCTGGGTGGTTGTGTCCTGTGTGTTAGTGTCCTGGGTGTGTGTATGCTGTGTGTGGGTGTCCTGGGTGGGTGTGTCCTGGGTGGTTGTGTCCTGTGTGTTAGTGTCCTGGGTGGTTGTGTCCTGTGTGTTAGTGTCCTGGGTGTGTGTATGCTGTGTGTGGGTGTCCTGGGTGGGTGTGTCCTGGGTGGTTGTGTCCTGTGTGTTAGTGTCCTGGGTGGTTGTGTCCTGTGTGTCAGTGTCCTGGGTTGACTGGGACGGGGACCTGTTGGTGTGGCTGCCCTCCTCGTCGCTGGATGTGGCCCTATGTCGTCGCCGCACTGGCACTAAATGGGGGCGGCGGACAGCTGATGGTCCGGGTCTATCCCTGGCTTCGTGGGTGCCCTGGCACTGGGTGGGGGCGCCGTATGCCTGACGGCCCGGGTCGTTCCATGCCTTGTGGGCACCTTGGCACGTCCTGGGAGCGGTCGGCATCCACAGGGACGGGTGGGTCGACGTTTGGTCCTGCAATACACAATACAGCATGCATGGTTAGACACAGATGGGAGGGGAAGGGGGGATGGGGGGGAAGGGGGGAAGGGGAGATGGGGGGAAGGGGGTATGGGGGGAACGTGGGAAGAGTGATGGGGGATGGGGATGGGGGAAGGGGGATTGGGTGATGGGGTGATGGGGGGATGGGGGAAGGGTGAAAGTTGGGATAGGTGTGCAGGGGGCAGGCAGTGGGGTGTCTCACTTGGTGCTGCGGCCCCGACCTCTGCTTCCGCAACCTCCCGGTCCTCGGGTCCTTCTGCCAGGTCAGGGCCCTCTCTTCATGAATGGTGAGGGGGCGCAATTCAGGTGGACCCCCTCCGGACCTCTCATGCTCCCGGTTGTTATGGGCGCGCTTCTCCTGGGGAGGAAAACGGCAACAGTGTCAGGCGGTCATATCCTTGCGGACCAGCGGTTCTGTGTATGTTGGCAGAGGTTCGCAGCCCATCCTGCCAATGCAGCCTGCATGGGTGGGTGCAGCCATGTCGGTTTCAGCTGGGGCTGTGCCGCCCATCCTGGAGGGGGGAGGGTGACAATGGGGGGGTGGGGGGGGGGGGGGGGCGTACTCACCCTGGCTGCCCTGACAAGGTCATTGACCTTCTTGTGGCACTGGCTGCCTGTCCTGGCTGTTACGGCCACGGCACTGATGGCCTCTGCCACCTCCCTCCACAGGCGCCGGCTGACGTTTGGTGTGACCCTGCGGCCATGTCTGGGGTACAGGGCCTCCCTCCTCTGCTCCACTGTGTCCAGGAGCGCCTCGATGTCCCGCTCCTGGAACCTCGGCGGCGGGCGGCCATTTTGCCGTCTCTCCGGCAGTGGCGTCCTTTGTGGAGCGACAGCGCACGGTGTCAATGACGCACGCGTGTCTGTGACCCCGTTCCCGGGTCACGCCATCGTGATTGGCGTCACGCCAGTGCTAGCCCCTTCTGGATGGAGGATTCCGCACTTCCGGGCGGCCTGACGCCGGAGTGGTTCGTGGCGATTTTGACGCCGGCGTCAGGCCATCAAGCCGATTGCGGAGAATCCCGCTTAATATCTCACAGTACAGGTATGAGATCCCATCATTCAAAAACCTTTTTGCATGTTGTTTGATCAGCTCCATCGATTTCTGTTCTCCTCTCATCTAGTTTTATCTGGAGACTCTCAAGAAGCCTGGGAAACCCATGCACATAGTTAACAGCAGAATTTGGGGTTAAAGAAGCAGATATGAGCTCTTAACACATAGAAATGTCTGACTCCCACCTCTCCCCAAGATGTTTCCTGCATGCCACTGATCGCATTGGTGTTAAAAGTGGATATCAGCACAATCCTGCCGCTGGCAATTTACACCACTTTTAACCTGCTGGCAAACCCACCCACATTATCAGGTTACGTTTTCACCCTACTCTCTCTGATAGTGCCGTGTGGGACACAAAGTGGGTAATTTTTCTCTGATTAGAAAACCAGCGGAGGGAGATAATCCTGTCTGCCGTGCCAAGAAAGTTACACATCTAGATTTCTAATTTACCCTAATTTTAGAGCTAATAATGTGAGAGCCAGAAATAGAAATATGACAATTCGTCTCATTGCGTGGCATTGTCATTTCTCCAGAATTTGTTTGGCTGCTTTTCCATGAATAGATTTGGAGGGAAAAGGCTTGAATTAAAAGAGTTGCTTTATAAAGAGAAGACTTTTAGAAAGAGAGACATTAACAGTTAGGTTTTAACTTGCCTGATCTGCCAGGAGCAGGTTTATGAGGATTGCCAATCCCAGAGTCCTGGGGTTAAGGTATTGGCAGCCTTGGGGTTTGTAATCGAGGCCACGGTCACAGGAGGAGTCAGAGATTGGGAGAACTGCAGGTGAGGGGAGCAGAGGCCTCGGGGGGAGTCAGAGGCCTTGAGAAGAGGCCGCAGGCAGGAGGCCTGAAGGGAAATTCAGAGGGGGATCAGAAGAGCAAGATGAGTGTGCAATTATGCTGGATCCAGCAGGGTGATGGAAAGCCATTTAAATCCTGACTGCCCCTGCTCTGGGTTTAGTCATCAGGTTTCCCGAGGCTCGGCAAACTTGGTCATTCATTGTTCAATTCAAAATGGCGAATAATATGGAGACTCACTGTCTCATTATAAAGTACCAACCTACCTTCTTGGTGTGGGTTCATCACTCACCCACCATCCTGTTTAAACTGGAAGTGATGGGTTGGTGTCGGGATTCAGATTTAGAACACTTTGAACTGCCAGTCGACTGAAATACAAATATTTTTGACGGGTTAAAATTCTCCAAATATCAGAAAGGGCATAAATAGACAAGGAACTAGGAAAATACAAGGAAAACTCCCTAATCATTTCAAATGGTGCCTTGAGCTGTCTTATGTCTGCCTCATCTCGCTGATTTTTATTATTTAATACTCAAGGCTGCAATTCCAACAGGGTAGCACTCTGTCAGAACTGAGCTGACGTTTTGGCCTAGATTCTGTAATGGATAAGATTACAAATAGAGTGAGTTTTAACTCACTATTTGCCAGCTCAGAGGCATGATTGTACCAACTGACTAAGGCTGATATGTCACCATACGTTTCCTCATCAGTGTGTCATTTACCTCTATAACCCAAATTTATGTTGGTGTTGAATTAATATTTTCTTTTTATGATAGCTGTACATCCACAGAAGACTCTACCATGCATGTCTTTCCCACTGCGTTTCAATTAACAGGAAATGTTTTAATTGAGGAAATCCATCTGAGCTGATTGTTGTTGCTGCACAAACAAAGGCTGAGTGCAACTTCAAAATGCTTTCATTTTCAGTTTGGATCGAAATATATCTTGGTACAAATTAGCAGATTTGTTCATTAACTTCAGTCTTTTGATGTTAAACCTGCAAACAAATTCCTGACTGATTAAGAGCAAAGTACTGCAGATGCTGGAAATCTGAAATAAAAACAGAAAATGCTGATGCGAGTCGCCATGACTGGCAGAGAATCAGTGAAATAGAGGGTGGCAACCACTTCTCCGGCCAATCCGGGTGCCGGTGGCCTCGTGGAGTGGGGGAGGCGGCTCAATGCATTGGCGTGTGGGATCCGTGTGTCAGGGCGCTATTCCAAGGTATATTCATATGTGGCTAATAGCAAAGCCCACTGTTGGACCCTGGCCGACGCGATCAGGGGAATCACCACATCCTCTTTTAAGTAACCGAGCAGTGGCTTGTGGTCGCTGTAGACTGTAAACGCGTGGCCGTACTAGTGGAACTTGCAAAAATGACAGCCAAGCCTTCTTCTCAATTTGCGTGTTGTTACGCTGCAGCTTGTGTTCCGGTTGCGAATGTTATGGGTCGTCCGATCCATCAAGCATGCTGTGTGTAAGGACGACCCCCACCCCATAAGGGGAAGCATCGCATATTAATAGAAGTGTCTTCGTGGGCTCGAAGACGGTGAGCAGTTTCTCGGAGGATAGTTCCCGTTTCACCTCTGTGGACGCCTTCCATTGTGGAGAGCCCCACTCTCAAGGATGCCCCTTCTTCAATAATTGGTGGCGCGGGCTGAACAGTGTTGCCATGGTCGGGAGAAACTTCCCAAAATAGTTGACTAACCCCAAGAAGCAGCGTAACTCAATCTGTCCTCCAGTGATGGGTACCTGCTTGATTGCTTTCACCATATCCTAGAGTGTAGGTTGTGGTTGTCTACCCGATACCCCAAGTAGGTGACCTGGAGGGCATTGAAAACGCACTTCTCTCTTCGGTGGTGGACGTCAGCCTGTTCTAATCACCGGAGGACTTCAGCCAGGTTTTTCAGGAGTTTCTTGTCCAAGGCTCCAGTGTTGTTGACGTTGTCCAAATACACGGCCACCCAGGATGTTTTCTATCACTCATTGAAATATTACGCAAGCTGATGAAATACCAAAAAGCAGCTAGGTGTACCTGTATAGCCCCTTGTGGGTATTAATGTTGACAAATTGCCTGGAGGTGGGGTCCAGGACCAGATTTAGGTGTGCTTGTCTCATATTAAATTTAGTAAATGTCTTTCACCCACTGAGCTTTGTGTAAAGTCCTCTATGTTTGGGACCGAGTAGCAGTCCAGACGGTCTAGTCACTGCACAATATCACTGACCCATTAGGTTTCAGTACCGATACTACTGGACAGGGCGGATAATTTCCAGATGCTCTAAGCAGTCCAGTTCGGCATTGACCTTAGGACGCAATGGGTACGGTACTGGCTGACGCAAAAATAGGGGACTGCATTTGCAGATCCACGCTGAATTTTGCTGCAGGCCTCTTGATGGTGCCCAAAGCTTCGGCGAAAACCCCGAGGAATGTTGCCAGGATCCCTTCAGGTCCGTGGGGGCACCTGTGACAGCCCAACTTTAGGTGATGCAGCCAGTCGCGGCCTAATAAACTGGGGTCGCCACCGAGGATCACCACTAAGGGCAAGCATTCTGGCTGTTTACCATAAGGTTTACCAGAGAGGTGCTTTCAATGGCCAGAGATTCCCCTACATAGGTGGACAACCTGGCACCTTGGGCCGAAGTCTGGAGACTGGTTGTGCAGTACGTGGTGCCAGTGGCAGCTCCACTTCTTCAGCCTCATCACCAATGTCGGATCCAATGAAGAGATGCACAGTAGGCAGTAAAATGAACACAGGTTTATTCAATATACACAGCTAACTCTCCTAACCCCAAAGAGCATGTCGGGGTTTGAATACAATGAGGTTCCCCCTTGTTAAGTGGAAACCCCACCCCATTTACCGGGAAGTTCATACTGCATGGTGGTCACGGGGAACAAAATGGTGCATAACCCATGACCCTCGAGGGGGTCATAACAATGAGGGTGTCCACTCACGGTCGTACTCACTAACTGAATATTTTAATGCATTGGAATAGCTTTAATAGATATTTTTCATTAAAGTAAGATTTGTGATTGGGTCATTTTCTTTTTTTAATTGTCATTATTCATTTATATGTAACTTTTGAGCATACGAGAAATGCATCTGCAATGAATTTCTGTATGGATAAGCAAAACTGAATTGATAAAACTCGGGAATCTACAACATGTAACAGTCAGTAAAGCCAACTTACCCGTAACATAAGTGAGCAAAGCTCAAGAACCTATACACACTTGCCAACCTTTAGCTTTTGAATATGGCGTCAGCATTTCAATCCATTCATCAGCTTATTAGCATTGCACAAGAAAGGTTTTTAATAGCTTTTAAAGCTTGTCAATATGAACATTTAAGTCAGTGGAGTATGGATGGGACTGAAGGCTGGCTGATCAAAATAAGCAGATTTTTCACGTCACTGTTAGATTGCACACATACATTTGTGAAATCATTGCTCATCTTTGCCAACTTGCAAACCATCAAACCGCTGTCAACTGCCCCAGCAGCCCTGGGCACACCCATACCCAGCTTCACAGCTTCTAAAGACAGATCGGCTTCTTGAAAGTGAAACCTCGGAAGGTGACTGGTTCTGACGGGGTCCCTGGTCGTGCACTCAGAGCCTGCGTGGACCAGCTGGCAGATGTGTTTGCATACATCTTCAAACTCTCCCTACTCCGTTCCGAGGTCCCCACCTGCTTCAAGAAGACCACCATTATACCGTTACATTGATCATAATGAAGTGCTTCGAGAGGTTGGAGATGAGGCACATCAACTCCAGACTCTCAGAATGCCTTGATCCACTGCAATTCACATATGGCCACAACCGGTCCACAGCAGACTCCATCTCCCTGGCCCTACACTCATTCCGGGAGCATCTCGACAATAAGGACTCCTACTCATTGACTACACTCTGCCTTCAACACCATAATCCCAGGCAAGCTCATGTCAAAGCTCCAAAACCTAGGACTTGGCTCCTCCCTCTACAACTGGATCCTCAACTTTCTGACCCAGAGACCACAATCAGTAAGGATAAACAATAACACACAACACCTCCTCCACGATAGTCCTCAATACCAAGGCCCCGCCAGGCTGCATACTTAGCTCCCTATTAAACTCCCTATACACACACAACTGCGTGGCAAAATTTGGCTCCAACTCCATCTACTTGTTTGCTGATGACACAAC
Source organism: Scyliorhinus canicula (assembly GCF_902713615.1). Taxonomy (NCBI): domain Eukaryota; kingdom Metazoa; phylum Chordata; class Chondrichthyes; order Carcharhiniformes; family Scyliorhinidae; genus Scyliorhinus; species Scyliorhinus canicula. The sequence goes on from NC_052152.1 coordinate 169,413,747, forward strand.
TGTAGGGGATCATATCTCGAACAACGATGAGTCAGAATACAGGAGGAAGATAGAGAGCCTAGTGGAGTGGTGTAACAACTACAATCTCTCCCGGCGCCCGCGGGGCCCTCGTCGTTGCTGGGGGCGGGGTTAGCGGTGCTGGTGGGCCGACTGGAGCGGCTGAGAGCGGGGGCAGAAAGGCGCGCAGGCCAGTCGCAGAGGCCCGGGGGCGGCAAGGAGAGAGTAGCGCGGCACGCTGGAAGGTCCCGGAAGGGCCCGGAGGAGGGGGGGAGGTGCGTAGGGCGGGCGCAGGGGCCCGGAGGTGGGAGGGGGGGGGGGGGGGAGATTGGCACGGTGTACTGGAAGGGCCCGCAAGGGCCCGGAGGGGGGGATCCCCGGTCGCTGCACGGTACAGCAGCGACCGATTTGGCCTGGCAGACGGATGAAAAGTGGCCCTTCTTCCTGCAGCTCTTACAGAGGGCGGAGCGGGCTGGGCAGCACGGGCGAGGGTGTTTAGCGAACCCACAGAAATAGCAGCGGGGTCCCGCAGACTTGTCGGGGCATCCCGCGGCGCAGGCCTGAGGGAGGTCAGGAGCGTCGGATGGCGGTGGGGAAGCGTGCCAGGAGGTCCAGGGTGCTGCAGCGCGGCTGGGGACATAGGCGCGGGCGTTTGAATCGGCGACCTCCAGGGAGGTGGAGAGAGTCCGTGCCTCAGTTAGGCTGAGGTCGTCTTTCTCCAGCATCCGCTGGCGGATAGCGGCAGACTGTATCCCAGCCACATAAGCATCTCTATTCAGAAGTTCCATGTGCTCCGTGGCTGAAACTTGGAGGCAGGAGCAATTCCTCCCCAGGACAGCGAGGGCCTGGTAAAATTGGTCTAATCACTCGCCAGCAGATGTCGGGCGAATACTCTGTTTACCGGTTTTAGAAACTGTCCATTTAGCTTAAGCATGGCCGCATCGTAATCCTTTTCCTCCGCAATCATCACGTAGGCTGCCGTGCCCATGCTGGAGTGGAGGATGTGAAGCTTCTGTGCCATGGTGGGGGGGGCTGTTTGCGGACGGCAGGTATCCCTTGAGACATGCCAGCCAATGTTGACAGATTTCTCAAGCGTTCTGAGTTTGCGGGCTGATGCGGAGGCTTTCGGGCTTGATCCGGAGCTCCGTCTTCAAAATTCTAGCTTATTAAATTGATGAACCATCAATCGAACGCGAGACGAGTTGCTGTACAAAAGTTAGGCTTTAATAAGCTAGAAGTTAGCCCTGCAGTCGACTACAGTAAATGGATGACCACCGGGCGTTCTGGGTATTTATACCTCGCTCTGGAGGCGGAGTTAACTCAGCCTCTCGACCAATCGGAGAGCTGTCACATGACTGGTCTCAACCAATCGGTCGAGAGGCACATGACCGACCAGTGCCAATGGTAAGCCAGTGTTCTGCACCAATGGCAGACATCTATGCAAATCATACCACCACACAACTACAATCTCTCCCCCAATGTCAGCAAAACTAAAGAGCTGTTCATTGACTTCAGAAAGCAAAGTATCGCACACACCCTTGCCTACAGCAATGGTGCCAAGGCAGTTAGAGAGCTTCAAATTCCTAGGTTTGCACATCAACAATCTATCCTGGTCCACTCACATCGATGCTACATCCAAGAAAGCACAACAGCGCCTGTACAACCTCAGGAAACTAAGGAAATTCGGCATGTCCGCATTGACTCTTATCAACTTTTACAGATGCACCATAGAAAGCATCCTATCTGACTGCATCACAACTTGGTATGGCAACTGCTCAGCCCAAGAAACTACAGAGAGTTGTGAACACCGCCCAGTCCATCACACAAACCCGTCTCCCATCCACCTCCCGCTGCCTTGGGAAAGCGGACAGCATAATCAAAGACCCCTCCCACCCGGCTTACTCACTCTTCCAACTTCTTCCATCAGGCAGGAGATACAAAAATCTGAGGACACACACTGACAGATTGAAAAACAGTTTCTTCCCCGCTGTTACCAGACTCCTAAACGAACCTCTTACGGACTTATCTGACCTCTTCACACATCTTCTCTACTGAGTAGTACTACACTCCTGTATGCTTCACCCGATGTTTGTGTCTGTACATTTACATTGTGTATTTATGTTTGCCCTATGTATTTTCTTTTCATGTATGAAATGATCTGATTGAACTGTATGCACAGCCATACTTTTCATTGTACTTCGGAACACGTGACAATAAACAAATCCAATTTTCTATACTGGGATACAGACGCTTATAATGCATACAAGTCATTAAAAGTCTAGGAACTACAGTACAGCATATAGAAATGGAAAAGCTCAGGAACTTGTAATTCATTAGTAATTTGATTAAGCTCTGGAATCTATAATGTATTCTTGAGCAAAATGCTAGAATCCCTAACATACAGAAGTGAATGAAGTCTTTTGCACATAGACTTAAATAAAGTCGAATAATTGAGAACACATTTTCAAGGTCAACAAAGTTCTGAAATATTTAACTCACAGAAGTGAAGGAAGCACAAGAATTGATAATGTTGAAATAATAAATATTTGTTACAAATGCTAACATATCTAAGTACGTGGCTGGTTAAATCTTCAAATCCATGAATAAAGATCTATTTTCCAAGTCACTTTAATACTAGCACACCGGTTGAATCTATGAATGCCAGTTTCATTATTTGGCTGATTGAAAGTTCTTGAAATTCCAATTTCCTGAATGAAGATGTTAATATGATTGATAGGGCTGTGATTAGCTATCTTGGTCATTCAATGCAGCCAGGAGCAGAACTTTTAATGCAAATAAGCAGTATATAAATAATAGGGGACATCATTCAAGAGGGAATGCTTTCTATTTAAAATCAATTTGAGTATTGTTGAAAAAAGACAAGTGTTGAATCATTTCATCCTGCACTCATTAAGGCAACGTGCAGGAGTATCAAATTGTAAAGGAAAAAACAATGAGGTGAGAAAGCTGATTTGATTGTTCGGTGGATTCTGATTGAGAGAGGCATTGCCATGGAGAGTGCACCAGTTAACCGATAACTGACAACTTTGACAGTGTGTCATAGGAACATAGGAATTAGGAGCAGAAGTAGGAAATTGAGTCCTTCGAGCCTGCTTCGCCATTCAATCAGATCATGGCTGATACCTTCCTGGTCTCAAATCCACCCTCTGTCTGTCCCCCATTCTCCTCTGACCCTTTTTTATAAGAAATATATCTATCTCCTTCTCAAAACCATTTAATGAATCAGACTCCAACGTACAATGGGGCTATGGGGCAGCGAGTTCCACAAATTCATCACCCTCTGCAAGAGGTAGTTGCTCCTCATCTCAGTTTTAAATCTACTGTCTCTCAACATATATAAGAAAGTAAGAACATAAGAACTAGGAGCAGTATTAGGCCATCTGGCCCTTCGAGCCTGCTCTGCCATTCAAAGAGATCATCGCTGATATTTTGTGGACTCAGCTCCACTTTTGCACCCGAACACCATAACCGTTTATTCCTTTATTCTTCAAAAAAATATCTATCTTCATCTTGAAAACATTTAATGAAAGAGCCTCAACTGCTTCACTGGGCAGGGAATTCCATATATTCACAATCCTTCGGGTGAAGAAGTTCCTCCTAAACTCAGTCCTAAATCTACTTCCCCTTATTTTGAGGCTATGCCCCCTAGTTCTGCTTTCACCCGCAGTGGAAACAACCTGCCCGCATCTATCATATCTATTTCCTTCATAATTTTATATGTTTCTATAAGATCCCCCCATATTCTTCTAAATTCCAATGAGTACAGTCCCAGTCTACTCAACCTCTCCTTGTAATCCAACCCCCTCAATTCTGGGATTAACCTAATGAATATTTTATCATTTAAATAATAATCCTTTTTGCTGTTATTCCTACCAAAATGGATAACCTCACATTTGTCAACATTGTATTCCATCTGCCAGACCTGAGGCCATTCACTTAAACTATCCAAATCCCTCTGCAGACTTCCAGTATCCTCTGCACTTTTTGTTTTACCACTCACCTTAGTATTGTCTGCAAACTTGAACACATTGCACTTGGTCCCCAATTCCAAATTATCTATGTAAGTGAATAATTGTGGGCCCAACACTGATCCTTGAGGGACACCACTAGCTACTGATGCCAACCAGAGAAACACCCATTAATCCCCACTCTTTGCTTTCTATTAATTAACCAATCCTCTATCCGTGCTACCTCTGTGACCTCTCATTCTAGAGTGCCCCACAAGGTGGAACATTTGGTCTACATTTACTTTATCAATCCCTCTTAATATTTTATATGCCTCGATCAGATCCCCTCCAATTCTTCTAAACTCCAGTGAGTATAGAGTTAAATCTTTCCTCATATGTTAAGCCTTTCATCCCCAGAATCAACCTGGTGAACCTCCTCTGAACTGCCCCCAGTGCCATTACATCCTTCCTCAAATAAGGAGACCAAAACTGGACACAATACTCCAAATGTGATCTCACCAACACCCTATACAATTGCAACAACACTTCTCTACTTTTATACTCCAGTCCTTTTGCAATAAAAGCTAACATTTCTTTTGGCTTTTTTATTACATGCTGCACCTGCATATCGACTTTCTGTAATTCATAAACAAAGGCAACCAGATCCCTCTGCCCAGATGCATTTTGAATCTGCTTTCCATTTCGATAATAGTTTGCCTTGCGATCTTTTGGCCAAAATGGATAACCTCCCACTCAGAAACATAGAAGCAGGAGGAGGCCACCCTCCAATCTGTAGGGACCATTCCAGAGTCCAAAGAATTTTGGAAAATGACCACTAATGTATCTACTATTTTGAGGACCAGTCCCTTAAGCACTCTGGGGTGAAGATTATCAGGCCCTGGAGATTGTTTGCTTTCATTCCCAATTAATTTCCCCCAAACCATTTCTTTACTAATACTAATTTCCCTCATCTCCTCACTGAAACTTGTGTTTCTCAGAACTTCTGGTACCTTATTTATATCTTCCTTTGTGAAGACAGAAACAAAGTATGAACTTAGTTCCTCAGCTATTTCTTTGTTCCCTGTTATGAATTCCCCCATTTCTGACTGTAAGGGGTTGACATTAATTTTTATCAATCTTTTTCTCTTTACATACCTATAGAAACCTTTTACAGCCTGTTTTTATGTTTCCCACTAGCTTACTTTCAAATTGTATTGTCCCCTTTAAAAAATTTTTTTTTAGAGGATCCAATTAATTTTTCCAATTAAGGGGTAATTTAGCATGGCCAATCCACCTACCCTGCACTTCTTTTGGGTTGTGGGGGTGAAACCCATCCAAACATGGAGAGAATGTGCAAACTCCACACGTACAGTGATCCAGAATCGAACCTAGGACCACGGCGCCATGAGGCTGCAGTGCTACCCACTGCTCCACCGTGCTGCCCTCCCTTCTTAATCAATCATTCTGTCCGCCTTTTGCTGAATTTTAAACTGTTCCCTATCCTCAGGTCTATTGCTTTTTCTTGCTAATTTGATTGCCTCTTCTTCAAATCTAATAATATCTCTAATTTCCGATGTAAGCCATGGTTTGGCCACAGTTCCCTTTCTACTCTTGCGCCAAATTGGAGTTCATTTATTCATTCCTTGAATGCCTGCCATTGCCTGTCTACTGTCCTTCCTTTCAGTAAGGATTCCCAGTCAATCATACCCAGCTCATGCCAAATGCCATCATAGTTACCTTTATTGAGGTTCTGAACCCTGATCTCAGAATCAACTCACGATACACCTTGATAAAGTATTCTATCGTATTATGGACACTTATCCCCAAGGGTTCTCTCTGTTGCCTTCTTTATAGAGGTTATAGAGAAATACAGCACAGAACAGGCCCTTCGGCCCACGATGTTCCGCCAAACTTTTGTCCTAGGTTAATCATAGAATTTTGGACAATTTGTCATGGCCAATCCACCCACTTTGGGGTGAACCACAAGCTGTTTCTTATATCGACCAAATGACCACACAACCAATATGTTAGCTCAAAAACACAGTTTATTAATAATACAAGACTTGTATCTCTATGCAATAACACATGTAGCTCCCTACTAAACTACACCTAACGACTAAGGTGACCTTTACTTAACTTCAAGTGGCCGGCACTGTGCGAGATAAGGCCTTTATCGGGTCCGCGTGCTCGATTTGGAAGTTGTTGGGTTCGTCTCAGCTGCACTCATCCTTCAGGAATGGTTGCAGGTCCTTGAACTTCGTTGTTTTGCTGCAGTTAGTCGCACACAGATCGGGCCCAAAAGAGGCAGATCTCTAGTGCGCAGGGCTTTTTATCCTTTATCTCTTTCACACCCTTTAGGGCGGTCCTTACTCCGGGTCCAATGGATCAATAGGGTTTTCGATCACCCTCATTGATCTCAGCCAATTAGGGGGTGGATACATCAATAACTGGGCGGGTCCCAGCAATCATTGTCCCAGGCAAGTCAGCCTTTCCAAATAAGGGGGGGTGGCGCCGGTTAGTCTGCTTGTGGTAGTCGGTATTAGGGGTATTACAGTACCTAGGTTGGAGGTACCTGATGCTGTAAGATCATAGGTGTTGGAGGTACCTGATACTGTAAGATCATTGGTGAAGCCTGCCTGCTGGGTCCGCCCAGTAAGGCGGAGTATAAGAGTCTGTGTTTCCCTAGCTGCTGCATTCTGTACCTGCGCTGCTGGGGGAAACATCTAGTTCAATAAAGCCTTCAATTGTCCTACAATCTCGCTTCGGGAGTTATTGATCGTGCATCACTGCTACTGTTGTAACTCCTTGATTCAAACTCTATTGTCCTGGGAGAAATGGTGATCGACTCTTAATGGATACAAGTTTCAGCCAAGTGTGGTTTCTTTGTGCAATACACAGGGGCTGTGTACCTGTCTGTGTCCCAAATTGACCACAATTCCCATGGTCCTTTGCAGGTGGCCATTTTACATGGCTACATCTCACAACTAGATTTCCAACTAATCCTTCCTCATTGCATAACACCAATCCAAGATGGCATGTTCCCTTGTTGGTTCTTCAACATACTGGTCCAGAAAACCATCCCGTATACATTCCAAAAATTCCTCTTCCATTGTACTGTGACTAAACTGACTCACCCAATCTATATGCAAATTAAAGTCACCCATTATCATAGATGTTCCTTTATCATCTGCTTTTCTGATTTCCTGTCTAATGCTATTCCTAACAAACTGCAGTTTGGTGGTCTGTATACCACCCCTACAAATGTTTGTTGCCACCAAAAGAGAAAATGCTGGAAAATCTCAGCAGGTCTGGCAGCATCTGTAGGGAGAGAAAAGAGCTAACGTTTCGAGTCCTGATGACCCTTTATCAAAGCTTCATGATTGTCAATGCCTTTTGCGCCTTGATGTTTCTTAACTCCACCCAGACAGATTCCACATCATCTGCACTAGCATCTTTCCTCAGTATTCTATCAATATCTTCTTTAATCAACAATGCAACTCCTTTTTTTTTCTTCTTTTTTCTTTTTTTTTTAACAATGCAACTCCATCACCTTTTCCTTTCTGTCTGTCCTTCCTAAAAACTGAAAAACCCTCAATGTTTAGTTCCCATCCTTGGTCAACTTGGAGCCATGTCTCCGTAATCCCAAATATATCATATCCCTTTACATCTATCTGCGCAACTAATTCATCTATTTTCTTTCAAGTGCCCCGCGCGTTCAGGTACAGAACCTTAAGGCTAGTCCTTTTAACGTTCCTTGTCCTGCCCCTAATATTTTTGACAGAGTCATTATCTGATGGAGGGCCTCAATTTGTCTGCCTATCACTTTTCTTATTCTGCTCACAGTCCTTTTCTCTTTTTCTTGATTGCCCCTGCTCTAAACTCTTACATAGGTTCCCATCCCCCTGCCATATTAGTTTAAACTTTCCCCAACTGCTCCAGCAAGTATGCCCCCAATGACATCAGTCCGGATCTTGCCACATGTAACCTGTCCAATTTGTACAGGTCCCACCACCCCCAGAATCAGTCCCAATGCCCCCGGAATCTGAAACCCTCCTACTCACACCATCTCTTCAGCTACATATTTATCCCATACATTCTACTATTTCTGTTCTGTCTAGCATGTGGCATTGGTAGTAATCCTGAGATCACTACCTTTTGAGGTTCAAATTCTCAACTTTCTTCCTAACTCCCTATATTCTGCTTTCAGGACCTCAACCTTTTTTTACCCATGTAGTTGGTACTGATGTATGCCACAACCACTGGCCGTTCATCCTCCCCATCCAGAATATCCTGTAACCACTCTGAGACATCCTTGACCCTATCACCAGGGAGGCAACATTTCATCCTGGAGTCTCGTTTGCGACCACAGAAATGATTTTATGTTCCCCTTACAATCAAATCCCGTATAACTATTACATTTCCACACTTCTTCCCCCACCCCTCTGCAGCAGAACCAACCATGGTGCAATACATTTGGCTATTGCTGTTTTCCCCTGAGGGCTCATTCCCCTCAACAGTACCCAAAACGGTATATCTGTTTTGCAGGGGAATGACCACAAGAGATTCCTGCACTGCCTGCCTAACTCTCTTGCTCTGCCTGGTGGTCACCCATTCCCTTCCTGCCTCTGGAGTCTGAATCTGCAGTGTGACCACCTCTCTATATGTGCTATCTGTGATCCTCTCCATCTCGCAGATACTCGACAGTGTCCCCAGGCATTGTTTCAGCTCTGAAACGCAGGCTTCCAGGACATGTAACTGGAGACATTTCCTGCACAAATGCTGGCACCAGGCACTGCAAATGTTCCCAGCCTCCCACATGGAGCAAGAGGAGCAAACCAAGGCTTTGAGTTCTCCTGCCATGACCTTTATATTAAAACTTTGGAAGGTGCTTGGTATTAGCTTAGATCCTATTCTCTTGGCCCTTCTTTCCTTGATCCTATTAATTATGGAATTTATAGATTATAAATGACAAAATTAATTTTCAAACTATAAGTGATGAACATTGTAAAGACTAACCGACCTTGCCCACTATTTACAAATCAGCTCCCTCCCTTGTAGCCTCAGCTGCCGCAGGGCAAGACTACTCTCGGAGTAAAAGTTACAAAGCAAGGAGAAAAAGCAAAAATCACTTCTGCACCGACTTCCCACTCTGCTTCAAATTCCCAAGTTTACAACTCACTCTGTCTGTGCCTCACTCCATATGCCAAATTTTAGCCCATTCCCCTAGCCTATCTATATCCATCTGTAAACTCTTTATCTCCTCTTCACTGCCTCTTTTCCCACCTATTTTAGTATCATTCGCAAATGTTGCTATGTTACACTCTGTCCCTGCTTGCAGATCATTTATACAGATTGTAAACAATTGAAGTCTGAGGACTGACTCATGTGGTTTTCAGCGATACTCAAGTCCTGTATTAGCAAACAACTATTAACATCAATCCATTGGTTTCTTAAAGAAATTTTGTTCAATTCCTCATTTAGATTCTGGTTGAAGGACATAGTAAACTGGTTATCCAAATTTGCTTGAATGACCTTATTTCGCCACTGTTAAACCAAGAAGCTGTTGTAAATTATGCAGAATACCAAAGTTGATTTAAATACTAGTCTGATATCAGTTGAATTGAAGCATGTGTTCTGATGAGTTGCTTACACGCACTGGTTGATTTTGGGGGGCAAAAGGTCAGATCCTACGTAACATCAGCTTCTTTTAAACTAAATCCTTTTTTCGAATTTGAAAGCATCTGCAGCAATCTGTTTTGTGGCAATTATGACTATAACTGTGCTGTCCTTCATGAGCTCCGTCAATATTAGCACTCCATGCAGAAGAAGGAAATAAATGATTGCAACAATGTTCTTCATCGCGCAGTATCAACTTATGTTATTCAGCGCACGATTAACCATTGTACTTGCCAACACTCATTTGATAATCAGCCATGTAGTCAATTCTATGAAATAGACTGTTATCGTCATACTAGATTATTTTTTGCCATGCTAGATTATTTTCCCTTGGTGCAGCAATGTGAATTTTAGAGATTGCAGAACTTTGTATAGTTAGAATTGAGGGGGAAAATCTTGCTCTTTAAATGTCAACGGCTATCTGACATTCAAATTGGAATGACAGCGGATTCCTGAGCAGTACTTCATAACTCATGAAGTGCTTTGGAATATTTATGAATTGAGTATTGTTTTTCTCCTTACATGAAGTGCTTGTCTTGTGCAAGTAAATCTGTCCATGATTTGTTTCAATGTCAAACGTATGATAGTTAACGTAACATTTTAAAGCTTAAAAAACGTACGTAGTAGCATTTTTGCCTTTTTCAGAAGCTGAAATTATTCTTGCAATGTTTGAAGGAAGTAATTAGAGAAATTAAGTGCTGATTCATAGCTGAGTCATATAGATGCGGTCTTCTAGTGAAACGAGATGAGGTTTCACTTGCAGTATATTTTTCTTTTTTTACAATATTTACAAATGATACTTGGGGAAACAATGCTTACTGGCTAAAGTAAATCTGAAAGCACATTAAATTTTTAAAAATGCGCAAACACGGATCAACTATCAATAATCGCAATGAGTGTGCAAAAATTGTTCGTGTGTCCTTGAAGTCCATAATTCATTGATTATGAAAGAAATGATGGAGTGGGCACACACTGTTATTGGAGAAGGACAAGTCAAGACACTCCCACATCCAGAGAGTAGCAGAAAAGCAAGTTAAGGGAAAACAGTAATAGCTGGAATGAATAATGCAACACATGGAAAAATATTGGAAAATAATACTCTGGCTAACATCAAATTCAGCTGTGGTGAGATAAACTTGGAGACATCTTGTTGCCAAATGGGCACATGCAATACAATAGAGTCACAGAAAAGGCCTTCAGACAATTGCGTCTGTGCTGATCAAATCCATCCACCTAAGTATTCTAATCCCATTATCGAGCACTTGGCCCATAGCCTTGGATGCCTTGGCATCTCAAGTACACCTCTGAATACTTAAATAAATTATCTGGAAAAAGTTCTGAGTGTAGTAGCGAGGAGTAACTGGCGTGGGCTTCCCGGCGCTCCGCATGGCGAGGTCGGCAACCCGATTCACTGTTAATCGGTCCACTAAATGAAGCCCCACGGACTTCACGCCACAAATGAAGTCTCGCCAGCCAATTCGGCAGCACCGCGCTTGCCAGCACCCCAGCTAACAAGGTTGAGTGGCACTTAAGCTGCAGTTGCTCATCCGACCCCAGCCAGCTCACAACAATGGCATTGAGGAGATTACTCGATGGGAAATGTTAGTGGTCAGGCGCCTGGGACACAATCTGGTGAGCACCACTCTGCTGCTGATGTACATCAGGAGGCGGCAGGAACCCCCAGGCAATACAGTAATCGGAGGTCTGCTAGATCCCAGGATCCAGCTGGGTCACAGCCTGATGTTGAGCCTGAGGAAGAGGTCATTCCGGAGCTGATGGAGGTGTTAGGGTGCGGCCGGCACATTCAGAGGGAGGAGTCAGCATCCAGCAGATCCATAGCCGCTCGGAGGAGTCCCAGAGGCTCGGAGTGCTGGAGATGTCACCGGCAATGTGTGGCACCAAGGCCAACACTGCTAGGGTGGCGACCACAGTGGAGAGCCTGGTGCACAACATCGGCACCATTAGTGAAGGTATACAAGGCTTCACTTGTCAGTGACGGCTGTGGCTGAGGGCCTCCACAGAATGCCCAACTTGCTGGAAGATGTGACCCAGTACCAGGCTGACCTTGGTGAGGTTCTATGGGACATGTCCCGCTCTTAGACGGAAATGGCTGAGGTGCTGTGGAGCTTCTCCTAGTCGCAGGTGGGCATTACTGAGGTGCTGCAGAGAATGACCCAGTTACTGAGGAGCATAGCCAAGAATGTTAAAACCATGGTGTAGATCATGGGGAACCACCAGTGCTGGCAGAGCCAGATGATGCAGGGGCCCGACAAGTGAGTCGGGGCCCTCCTGTCTCCGAGCCCCCAAAGGATGCCCGTCAGGTGCATCGAAGGCCACAGGACGAGATAAGAAGCTGGTTGCCTTCATGTCAGATGTGCATCCTGTGCATACACCTATTTGTAGCGGTAGAGCAAGGAAGGCTAAGCACATCAAGGATCACTGAAGGCACCGGGGGAGAAAGGGAAGGGGAGGTTGAGGGGACGGGGTTAGGGGAGGAGGCAGAACCATCAGGAGGATGGAGAATTGTAAAACACAATAAATATCCTTGTGCACAAACAGTATGATGCCCCTGTCAATTTCTTCTGCAATGCTGGCCGACCTCCGAACATCTCTCCAAGCATCTACCCCTCCCCGTGGCTCTCACCCACCCTCCAGCTATGGACATGTCCCCGGAGCTGTGTCCCATCCTCTGGGTGTTCTGATTTTTGCTGCTGTGTGTGTGGTGTTGCTTCCCTCAGTATTCAAGCACAGTGTCCGTGCATCAGGTGTGATTGGGATGCAAGGCAATGACTCCCACATGCTACATCGCCCGTCCACCCACGGAAATCTACTTGGGTTGTGTGAAGTGCTCACTTAACCACGATTGCCAATTCCCAATTAGGAATAACTTTCAGCCGCATGGCCAGCAGCCTCAGCAGTCGGTGGGGGTTACGGTTGGTCAGGGGGGCAGACAGGCAGGGACAGGAGTTGCCCTCAGAACAGGTACACACAATCCAGAGGTCGGCATGGTTGTGCTGCGCGTGGTTGCCCCAGTTGTTCCCCCTCCACCCCCCCCCCCCACCCCCCCAATGCCCCTCTGCCCACCCTCCCATGGCGGCCCACCCATGTGGAGGTTCCCCCCACCCCTGCTGAGCACTGGGGTGGCAGGCCTAGCACCCATGGGCTCTTTGCATGTGAGAAAAGATGGCTACTCACCTCCTTGGTTCCCCACAGAAGCCCTTCCACCAGGTTCACGTTTTTCAAAAGGAGTACTATTCGGCGCCAGCGTGACCACTTGCTGGGGAGGCCGCTGAATGACGGGAGGCCATTGGATATGGGGTGGCTCGGGTTAATTGTATGGAAATAGGGCTTAAATGGTGATAATTAGTTTCTTGCCACTCTATGGCATGATCCCGATTTCGCCTTGGGGAACGGGCCCGTTGCATCGCAAACTGTTTGGCCAATGGCGCAGTTCTCACTTTCTGCCTCTCCCACTATTCACCGGCCTCGTGTCGCTAAAGCGAGAGTGCAACAAGGCCAGAGAATCGCGCCCATAGACTCATAGAGACTGTAAGAATAAAAGTTAGTTAAAAGGGAACGTGTTAATTACAGGAAAGGTAAACTCTCTCAGCATTCGCTGAAACTATTGTTATGGAACACAAAGATTTTTCAAAAAGGGAAAGACCAAAAAAAATTCAGTAGGAAGTACGAGAATTGCAAGGACATGTCAATTCCAATAGTGTTACTGCAGCTCATTAGACTAATCTTGAGAAATGATGGCACCCAGCCACTAAAATATTATTTGAAAGTACCCTGACTGGAAAGGAAGTAGGACAGAGCAGTTATCCACAGTGCCACTTAGGTGAAAATCAAATGTCCATGTATAAAATCAGTAGCAGTTTTGGAACTAGAATTTGCAAGCCGCTGAAACAAAACATTTGCTCAGTTGAAAAGAGGAGTGGCCCCTGCAAACCTTGGGAACATAAATAAAAACAGAAATCAACAATAGTTAAGTAATCAAATTTAAAAAGGAGACGTACCAGCCTTTCAATTGTAAATGAGGCATAACACTTAACAACACTGTAAGTTGGGAAATATTAGCACAAAGTATATTTGGTGCAACATGAACGAAACTGCCAACACATTGACACAGAAATTAATTGCTGAGAGGCACTTAATTTATCATTTAGACAGCAGCAAAAAACAGTTGCTATATTAGGTGCGTAACTCCTCATACAGCACAATAGGAGATCAAGTAAGATTACATTACATTTAGAGTAGAGCAGAGGTGGTTTAGAATTTAGATATTTGAATCTGAAATTAAAAGAGGTTTTGTCTGGCATGAATTCAGCAAACTGGAATAAAACTTTCCTGATTTTCATATCATATTAAGATTGAAGCATTGCTGACTAGGCAGTGCCATAGCATTCATTGAGGTGATGGATGACGAAGAAGATGATATCCTGAATTTCCTCTACTGACTGAAATTTGAGCAACATTATTCACTATTATCTAACACAATTGAAGCAAATTACATTGTAGAATGACGGATGAGAGTGAGGGAATAATACATTGAATTGGTGCTTTCCAGTTTCTGCTGGGTCCAATGCCGTCCTTTATCGTTTTTGTGTTATTTATGGTCCAACAAAGAGCAACAGTCATGCCTTTTAAAATGTCTACGTTGTCTTGGAAACCTTTAACGTATTGTAATGGGAAACTTCCTTTAATCTCGATACAGTGTCATGGAAATATCTTTCCAAAGTACAGCATGATCCATCTCCATATTCCAATTCATCCGTAACAATACAAATCAAACATTATTCCTGTTCTAATGAAATTACCACCTCAATGGGCTAAAAATCTGTAAACTAAACAGGCCCATTGTTTTGCAGTGGAATACTCAGCACAAATTGAGTGAACCTGCAACACCTTTCTGCCAACAGATGGGCTTAAACCCTTAATTATGCTTCCAGAAAAACTTTGCTCCAATGCAGATTCAGGAGCTTGAAGGGAGGGGAGTGAAGGGAAGAGTGGGTTGGGGGACACTGGCTGCCCTGTGTCTCACTCTCAAGGACCCTTGGGGCAACAGGAGGTCTCTCCTGGCCTCAACCGCATCTAGGATCCTCCCTAGGTCCACGTCTCCAAATCTTGGGGCCGGTCGTCTCGGCGCCATGGCTGCGAGCTGAGTGGGGTTGGCTGTGCGAATGTTGTTTAAGTGCTTCCCAGCCTTGTTAGTTGGGGCTGGCGAGCGTGGTCCCGGTGAATCGGCTGACAAACATTCATTTGCAGCGTGAAGTCTGTAGGGCCTCGCTAAGCGGACCAATTAACATTGTATTGCGTTGCCGGCCTAGCCTCGCCGAGCGCTGGGATGCTCGTGGCAGTTCCCGCTCGCTACCACACTTAGAAATCTTTCTGGAGAATTGTGCCCTCTATCTCTTTCTTCCTATATCCCATGGGCACCTTTCCCTAAATTTAACCAACCTCAGTCTGTAATCTTCTTTGGTTAACAACCATTGCCTTGTGTCATACTGAATTAAATTCTCATCAAATGAAGGTCACTTTTTCCATTAATGCACAATTTAGAAATGTCACTGTTCCTCAGGGAAAGCAAGGTAAGTTTAAATTTTTTGAATCAGTAAATGACCACATATTTATTGAGATCAAAGCTTTAACTGAATATTCTTTACATCCTTCTGTTCACATATACACACATATACGACTGCATTACGTAATAAAAGATATGCTATTCGGCATTATAAAATATATTCATATTTACATGCACTCAGACACATAAATGAAAACACTTACACATGTAACATGGAACTTTCTAAAATGGAACAAAAACAGAAAATACAGGCCAATCGCAGCAGGTCTGTGGAGAGAGAAGGGAGTGAACATTTCGAGTCTGGATGACTGTTTGCCACAGCTGAAGAGAACTGGAAATAGGGTCAGATTTAGTATAGTGGAGTAGGACAGCAGCTTCCAATGACTGCCTGGGCTGTGACCTTTATCACAACTTGGTTGTAAAGAAAGTGAAACCCCTTCAATGAAAAACTGATTGAAGAGAGAAATCTTCAGGACATGGACGATAACACCCCTTTGAATAGGAAGAGAATAAATTGACATTCCCTCTGCTTCTGATTTGCACACTAAGGGAATGCCCAAGCGCATGAAGAATTTTCAACTTCTATGATGAATTTCACGTCTATAACATTCACTGCTGCTGTCTCAAAGACAAATTCAATATCTGAGACTTGAACAAATTTGGTAGCCAAGTAGAACAACCCCCTGAAACCATTGCACAATATGAAGAAAAAACAATTTCCCTACTACACTCAGGATAGTGCTTACACTTTTTACAAGTAGTACTTTCATTTCCGTGCTTGTTTCAGCTGGCCCTCCGCTCTCCCTCCTCATCCATTTCCAAAGTCCAGTCCTGGCTGATACTTTTTACCTTTAAATTATCCCTCCGTGCTTAGCTCCTTCCTCCTGCCTGTGCCTGCCGCCTCTAATTGGGCAGCGAGCCCACCTCTGGGCCATTTAGTGACTGACACTTGGAAAATTGTTTTGCGCACAGCCACTGGTGCAGCGTAGGTTGGGGATCCAGAAATGTTCCAGGTGCCAGGTTCCCAACCTCGGAATGAAAATTCAGACCCAGGTTTCCCATTTTCCCATCAGGCCTGTGTTCCCGGCATAAAAGAAAAATGCTGCGGATGCTGGAAATAGAAGTAAAAACAGAGAATGCTGGATAAGCTCAACAGGTCTGGCAGCATCCATGGAGAGAAACAGATTTAACATTTCAGATCTAAATGATCTTTCTGCAGAACTCGGATTCCCCCTGTTCAGGAATATACAAAGTCTAGATTTTGGCAAGGACGAGCTGTAGACATATTGGGGTATTTACTTAAAAACAAGTTTATTTACAGCATTTACAGTCCGTAAATAGTGGATTACAGGAAAGACACATCTCCCAATTGGGGCTGCCTGGTTGCGGCCTGGAATACCCAGCACATGGTTGCCTAATGCCAATGCTACATAATCATGTACTTCATAAATTAGCATATCCATTCTGTTAACCTTGATTATCAACCCCCGACCCTCCAAAAGTTCTCCCCGCCACCCCCAGGTGGTATGTCCCATATTCTCCATGGTCTGGTCCCCCTACCTGACTGGAAGCTTGTTAACAGGTTGACGTACAAGTCGGAGACTGGCCAGTGACATCTCAAGCTTACTATGCAGTTAAAACTCTCTTGCAAGAGGGGGGATTCCCAAACTCTGGGATCCCCAACACTTTCCACCCCTCTGTCCCTGGCAGGTCAGATAAGTAAAAATCAAAGCCGATGTAACAGTTGTTGTATGACTGAACCCAGGATATTTATTTTGTCACAGGATCTGTTAAATATGTGATCTTCACAACCGGAATATCCTTATTAGAACATAACCATACTTTGATTGCAACAAGCAGGACCAATTTTCCCTCTTTTTTCTGCAACGATTAAATCATTACAATGACACTACTCAGGTGGTTGAATAGTCTGGAATGCAGTGTCTTATATTGGCCACTGTACCACTGCAGTCTAAATGCAGCATTAGTTCACCTATCGCTGTGATACAGCAAATTAGATCACAGTTCAAAAATAAGTGTGGGTTTTCTTTTGTCAGTTTATATTGACATTCCTCCATCCTGAAATTATGTTTAAACTTTATGCAGTATTAGGGTCAATCTTTTCTGTTACATTTATTATCTCTCTACAAGTTCACCTCGTTTGCTTTATTTCAAGGTTGAAGACTGGAAGCTTTTATAATCTTTCAACAACAGCAGCATTTCATAAAGATTTCATAAAACAATTCATATTTCGGCTTTTATTTAAAATTTGCTGCCTGGTTGAAACAGAGAATTCTGGCTACTGCCTTTCCACAGAAGCTTTGTTGTTGCAACTGACACATTCACACACAATTTATCCTGAGCAACTGAAAATCCTTTAGGGGTGATTGTGATGAGAGAGCGAAAACAGGCGCTAAGTGGATACTCAGCTAATAAGACACCCCTGTTTGAAAGCCCAATTTTTAGCAGGCAATTTTGATCCTTATTGCTGATTTACCATGATCGGAATTTGCCTGGAGGTTTGGGTTTAGCACTGAAGCATTGATCAGAGGCAATTTTCATGGAGCAGTATATGTGGGTTCCACACTGAGTTTTGTGGGTTGACTGACTCAGGCACTGAGGAAGAGGGTGCAGCACTAATTCTCGGGTGTACATCTGGCAGTATTGGTGGAGGAGGTCCAAGGGAAGAGGGATGACATGTTTGATAAGGAATAGGGGAGTCTACACCAAGTAAAACAAGAAACAAACTTATATTTACACAAACGATACGTACACCACCCGTTGGATCTCTACCGGATCCTAATCTGGTTTGTGCCTTACTGGCCTGCCTTACATTGGTTAATTGAGATATCCCGACCCTAGTGAGGGGAACTCATACTCCGCAAGGTGCATGGGGAAGACAAGCATAACCACCCTGTAAGTTCCAAATTACACCCTATACCCACAAGCATTGAAGGATGTTACCTCAGTGTCAACTCCTTCTTTCTTGATACCGTTGGCAAGGCTCTGGATGACCTCGTAGCCTCCTCACATTCCTCTGGCTGTTCGAGAAGGATCCCTAACAAGATTACCATGTTCGATTCTCCTTTTCATCCCATGGGATTTCCAATAAGGTAGAGTAGCACAGCACTCACTTTTCTTTCGCTGAAGTACGAAGAGAATTTCCAGAATAAATGTTGATGGAATATTGGTGAAGTCTTGAAAAACTCTCCCAGAAAGTCTCTTGATATGTTTTCAAAGTCCTCTTGAAACTTCCAGCAGCAAGTGAACAGTAAATGATGAATGTACCTTCAAATAATGCTCAAACTCCTTCGCAACAACTTACCCCTAATCAGATGGTTGTTGTTATAAGAGAGCATTAGGTCAATTGCTACCAACTAAAATGACATGCATCTAATGAGCTCAGATGGCATTCAGCCGCTTGTTGTTTCTCTGGCAACCATTCCCAGAGAGAACTAATTTCCCAATAAGGCATGTTGCACTAAAACTGACTAAAATTGACATTTCAGCTTGACCCCCATCTTGAACACTGCTGTTACTGCCTAAAGGAGCTGTCAGAGCAACCTCTAAGCATCTAGGCCTGGATGATTTGCTCAACATTCCCCGGATCCAGGCAGAAGACCAGTACAACAAATAGCCTTGGAGGTCAGGTTTACAAAGATTAAAATCTGTGTACATTCATGATATCAATAGATCCCAAAGAGAAATTTTAACTGGTACTGCGATTTTAGTGGGCAGGGCAAATGCACTCTACCTCAGCAGCATAATGCCATGGCTGATTTTTAATTCCTGGGCTCCATCTGCATGCCGCAGGTCAACTGACTCTGTTTCAAATGTGCTGGAAGCAGTAGCTGACCAATAGGCAGGAGGTCACCAGCTCACAGCAATATAAATGGGTGGCATGGTAGGACAGTGGTTAGCACTGTTGCTTCACAGCTCCAGGGTCCCAGGTTCGATTCCGGCTTGGGTCACTGTCTGTGCGGTGTCTGCACGTTCTCCCCGTCTCTGTGTGGGTTTCCTCCGGGTGCTCCCGTTATCTCCCACAAGTCCCGAAAGATGTGCTTGTGAGGTGAATTGGACATCCTGAATTCTCCCTCAGTGTACCTGATTAGGTGCCGAAATGTGGCGACTAGGGGCTTTTCACAGTAACTTCAATGCAGTGTTAATGCAAGCCTACTTGTGACAATAAAGATTATTATTACAGAAAGCTCACCAGCGAGAAGGCAAGTAAAACCTAAGAGTTTCTGGAGGGGCTTGTGGGAAGGTGATGTGGCCTGATGGTGGGGGGGGGGGGGGGGGGCGGCGTGAGGAGGGGTAAACATTCCAATTCATCTTTCATGGCCCTCAAGAAAAATAAAACAAAATAACTTAAATACTCTCTCTGGTCCTGGTTCCTGGGCCTGGTTACAATTGCAGCTGGGACCTAATTATATCATCAAACCTTATAAATAATAAATTGATTTAGACAGAGGCTTCTGCCACATGCTGAGAAGAGTAGATAAAATGGAAGGTAACAGGATTCAGGAGGGACAGCAACAGCTAAGTTATCTATCTAATTTAAAACCTCCCAGCTATTTAGTTCATACTAGCTTTGTAGGAATAATATTACTCCATTGATTGGTCAGTTCAGGAGTTATCCAGCAATTAGGCGGGCTGCACTAAAAACAATAATTTCTAAGCCTTCAAGATCAACAAAATTTAAAGTGGAGAACACAATGAACAAAAAAGATGAAGAGCAAACATTTCCTGGCTTTGAGGACTGGATTACAAGGCCTCCTGGGACCACAGGTGGCTGAGAATGCAGACCCCTATTGGAAGTTATTGTTATTTATTTGGAAACATCTGCTAGGGAGTGGGAGAGAAAAGTTAGCTTTTAGTTTTCACAATTGCAGATTTTCTGTTGCCTGTGTTTTGATATTGTTGGACAGAGTTTCTCCTCCTGAGTGTGCCATCTGGGAGAACAAGAGACTGACACAAAGAAACAAAGCTAACAATTAGTGGAAAGTAAGCAATGCAGTAAAAGGAGTACAAGGTGGCACAGTGGTTAGTGCTGCTGCCTCACAGCGCCAAGGACCCTTAGGTCACTGTCTGTGTGGAGTTTGCACGTTCTCCTCATGTGTGTGTGGGTTTCTTCTGGGTGCTCCGGTTTCCTCCCACAGTCCAAGATCTGCAGGGTTGGTGGATTGACCATGCTGTGAACAAATTCAACCTCAGTGTCCAAAGACGTGCAGGTTCGGCAGGATTAGACCAATAGAGCAGGGGAGTGGGACGAGGCAGAGTGCTCTTTCAGAGAGTCGGTGCAGACACGGTGGGCCGAATTGCCTCCTTCTGCACTATAGGGAGTCTATAGATTTTATGGATAAATCAATCCAGATGGAGAAGGAAGAAGTCAGACATTGAATCAACATGACAGGACCATAAGAAAATGCCACAAAGGAATCCCATTGGAAAGATTCAAATGATTTGCATGTCTCCATTTTATGCCAACAGGAGGCCAGGTCAGCTTCGCATTAATAACTTTATTTTTCAGGCTCTGTGCCAAGTCCATGTTGGCTTCCCAATATTCAATTTAGCGATTTTGTTTTGTGCCAGTACAAATTTTAGTGCACAACTCATGAATAGAAAATTACCTTCCCAATGAGGAAGCACACTTCACAGACTCCATTTCAGATGCTGGTCCATTTTTAGAAATTCTTTTCCCTAAAATATTTGAGCATCTCCTGGAAATACTAGTTTTTCCATACACTCCATAGTTCACCTGGTCCTGGCCCTATATACAGTATTTCAACATTGTAATATTACACAATCATGACTATACAAATAAATTGTACTTACTCAAAAGAAATAAGCATTGCATATATGCATGCTATGCAAAACAGGCACAGTTCTGCTCATTTCACTGATCCTGAGCTTTGATTTAAACGTCACAGTGGCAAAATTATGCTGTGTGAATTTTATTTAAAGTAACTAAGCAAAATCCCTGCTAAAATAGCAAATGAATGCAAACATATTCAGAATTCAGATGTTGATAATTGCCGCTTAATTTCAAGTTGGAAGTTTCAACATAATGATGGCTCGAAGTGGAATATTCTCATGTCTATTTTACATTCTCTTCTTTCAAAATCTATTCAGCCTAACATCCCACAGCTTTATATGACCATCTTTGTTGTTTTTGTTACTAATTACAATATTGTACTTCCATTAAGGATGTGCTTGCCACAGTAATAAATACCGTTAGTGAGTGAGATTTTATGAAAATATTGAATCATTAAAAGTCAATTGACATGAGCGGATGAGGCTTATTATCCCAGAGCCGCAATCTGAGACATATTCATTTTCCACAAAATCTGTGAGGTAGTAAAAGAGGGAAGGTTAGCAATGCCTTTATTTCAGCGTAGAGATGCATTGGTTAATGTTCCGTAATGCTCTGTTACTGTAAATTACATTCTCAGCTTAAGCACTGTTGCTATTCCTTTCAAAACCTCCTTTGGTATTCTGCATCAGAAAAATCCTATCATCAACTTGTTCCCCAGAGCTACTGCCCCATGTCGTAGGAAGGGTTATTACGTCTCGGCTCTGTGCCCACCTCTCACAAATCAACTTGTCCGATTCATTCAGCCTGGCGCCCATCCTGCTTACAGCACGAAGATTGTCTTGATCACAATTATAAAAGGCCACCCTGTGATAATGACAGCAGAACAATATTCCTCCAGTCTCTCTGTGGTGATCTACCACTGTATATATGTGTGTGCTTGCATTAGGGGATGTACGACAGTACCTGTATTACAGGTTTTCCAGTAAGCCCCTACCGGCTAGCTCCGCCCACAGGGAGCAGTATAAATATTCATAAGTTTTCCTGAGATGCCATTCTACAGCTGCAGCCGAAGGAATAGCATCTCACTGTAATAAAGCCTGTCTTGTACCGATTCGAGTCTTTGTGTGCAATTGTTAGCGCCACACTCTCTCAACTACACATACAAATATACAAGAGCAGGATTGGTTGTGGTGCATTTGTTCCGTCGAGCCTGCTCAACCATTTAATATGGACATGCCTGATCTGATTTTGGCCTCAGCTCCACTTTCCAATCTACCCCCATGTCCTTTGGCTCCCTTGTCTATCATTTGGACCCATTACCCTCCTGCATTGCCTCTCTCCTGTTTCTCAGTTCCATAGGACTGTCCTTGTTTGGTTCAATTCTGAGCTATCTGCATGCAGTCAGCATATTTTCCCTCAGTGTTTTCTTTCTACGCCTGTTGACTGTAAAATTGTCACTAGGCACAGGTCCGGTTTCCATGTGTGCGCTGATGATACCCAGCGCTGTTTCTCATCATTTCTCAAAACTTCCACTTCTTCAAAAAATTCATGCCTTTTTGCTCATGGAATCCAGCTTTGCAGCAAAACTATATCAACTGAACTGAAACCCCAGAGAACATTTGCCATATATTTCCCAAACTTCGAGATGCAGAACTATCAATCAAATGTTGTTCAAAAGTATAAAGGAAAGCTTTAGAACGCCTGACTCAAGAGTTTTGCGCAACTTCAGGACAAAGATAAACTCCAGGAGTCATTCTGGCAGGACCTGGTGATGGGACAGCTTATAAATGATTACTTCGCTACTTCCACCCAGACAGAAGTCATGACTGACAGATTATAGATTGATTGTATTTAGCCTTTTAGCGGTTCTCAATAACAGTTGTAACTGCAGTTGTCAATTAAAAGTGCCAGTAAATCATTTCATTTAAAAAAAAATATTTTTAATCTCCCCCTTTTTCACATTTTCATCATATTTGAAACAACAAATAATTAACAATAACAACAAATACAATGGCAATCCCCTAGCCAACAAGCACGGTAGCATTGTGGATAGCACAATCGCTTCACAGCTCCAGCGTCCCAGGTTCGATTCCGGCTTGGGTCACTGTCTGTGCGGAGTCTGCACATCCTCCCCGTGTGCGCATGGGTTATTCCGGGTGCTCCGGTTTCCTCCCACAGTCCAAAGATGTGCAGGTTAGGTGGATTGGCCATGAGAAATTTCCCTTAGTGTCCAAAATTGCCCTTAGTGTTGGGTGGGGTTACTGGGTTATGGGGATAGGGTGGAGGTGTTAATCTTGGGTAGGGTGCTCTTTCCAGGAGCCGGTGCAGACTCGATGGGCCAAATGTTCTCCTTCTGCACTGTAAATTCTATGAAATCCCCTCATCCCACCCACCCTCAAATAGATCCCAACATTTTGAATTCAAAACACCAATGAAAAAGAATCATAATAACTTATACATTCCAAACCCCCTCCCCCCAAATGTTCTATGTCATCTAATTCATGAAAATGCATGATGAACAAGTCCCATGTATTGTAGAACCCTTCCACCCTCCCCCTCAACTCGAACTTTACTTTTGTGAGCATTAAGAACTCCAGCAGGTCTCCCCGCCATGCCGAGGCACAGGACAGGGAAGCCGACCTCCACCCCAACAGAATCCACCTTCGGGCAATCAGCGAGGCGAAGGCTAAGACATCTGCCTTCGCACCCGCTTCCAACCCCGGCTGATCTGATACCCTGAATATGGCTTCAAAGGGAGCTGATTCAAGTTTCACGTGCACTACCTTTGAGATTACCCGAAAGACCTCCCTTCAATACCCCTCCAGTTTTGGGCAAGACCAAAACATATGAATATGATTTGCGGAGCCCCCCCACAGCATTCACAAACATCCTCTACCCCCTCAAAAACTGGGCTCGTCCTCGCCCTTGTGAGGTGCGCCCTGTACACCACCTTCACCTGTATCAGCCCCAACCTCGAGCACAAAGTTGACACATTCACTCTTCGTTGCACCTCACACCACAAGCCCGCCTCCATGCCCTCTCCCAACTCTTCCTTCCACTTTGCCTTAGTCCCATCCAGTGATACCTTATCTTCTCCCAGAATAACCCCATAAATCGCCGACACCACCACCTTTAGCCAGTTGAGCTAAGCAGTCCTCACCACTAACATACTGAATGATACACTTTCACAGACTTCATTTGTGAACATAAAAAGGTTTTATTAATAAGAAAACAGCAGCCTCATATCTGCACCTAGCTCCCGATATGTCTCCCTCCCCCGCCCCCGCCCCCCCCCCACCCCCAGCCTGGATGATTACCCACAATGAGTCCAAATTAGTCCCCCTCTTCTGCTGTGTTGCCTTTAAAGGGACAATCACCACAAATCACCACATCCCTCCCCCTTTAACTGCCTTATACAATCTTTAATAACTAAGGGCGCGATTCTCCGCTCCCCACGACGGGTCGGAGAATAGCGGGAGGGCCTTCCCGACATTTTTCCCGGCCTCCCGCTATTCTCTCCACCCCCTCCCCCACAGCCGCCCCACGACACGAATCGCTGCTCGCCGCTTTTTTACGGCGAACAGCGATTCTCCCCTATCCGATGGGCCGAGTTCCCAGGCCTTTACGGCCGTTTTCACGAACGCAAACACACCTGCTCTCACTGTTCGTGAAAACGGCCGCAAAGTGCCGTTCTGGAGAACCATGGCACCGATCGGCACGGCCGTGCCAAGGGTGGCATAGGCCCGCGATCGGTGGGCACCGATCGTGGGCAGCGGCTCCGACCGCGCACTCTTTGTTCCTTCGCCGCCCCGCTGGATCAGTCCGCGGGGCGGCTGAGGGGCATGACGGCCCGCACATGCGCGGGTTTCACGCATATGCGTGATGACGTCATCCGCGCATGCGCGGGTTGGAGCCGTCCAATCCGCGCATGCGCGGCTGACGTCATCGTGCGCGTCAGCCGCTGTTACCCTTGGCGCGCGGGCTTAGCGAAGTTCGCTAAGTCTGCGATGCCGTGGTTCACGGGGCCCCGCTGCTAGCCCCGCCCGGGGAGAGAATCGGGTCCCGGGAGGGGGCGCGGAGGCTGCCGTGAAACACGGCCAGTTTCACGGCAGCCTTCACGACTCTCCGCATTTGCGGAGAATCGCGCCCTAAGTTACTCAATCCTAGATACCAACTAAATATTATATACATGCGTTGGACAATTATAAATCAAGTCTTTGAGGGTTTATTTTGTTTCTTGTAGAGCGGCATTATTTGGAAGACTGAGATAATTCCATAGGATTGACACTAACAGGAACTGCAGTAACAGTTTGGGCACGGGCAGTTATCATAGAATTTACAGTGCAGAAGGAGGCCATTCAGCCCATCGTGTCTGTGCTGGCCCTTGGAAAGAGCACCCTATGTAAGCCTATGCCTCCACCCTAACCCCGCAACCCAGTAACCCCATCTAACCTTTTGGACACTAAGGGGCAATTTCGTGTAGCCAATCCACCTAACCTGCACAGCTTTGGACTGTGGGAGAAAACCGGAGTACCTGGAGGTAACCCACGCAGACACAGAGAGAATGTGCAAACTCCACAGAGACCGCTACCCAAGGCTGGAATTGAACCTGGGACCCTGGCGCTGTGAGGCAGCAGTACTAACCACTGCACCATCGTACCACCCTCACTACTACTAGTTTATTACTACTTGTTTCCGTGGAAACAACAGTTATGTCTAAAACAGATTGATCAGGTACTTTGGTGCTTACAGATTCAAAAACATTTCTTGATAGCAACTGTGACTGCTGCAGCATCTCTTAATCCTCAAGTGATCCACTTGTTTACAAACCATCCATCTCTCCTTGTCCAGTTGTTACGACAGAGGTATGGTCTGAAGCGACAATAGTTCCGGGGATCCAACTTGATCCACTGTCAAAATTTCATGTTGTGACACCATGTCACATTATGTACTTAATATGAGGTTTTTTTTCTTTTTTTGTAGTGGTGATGACTCATTGATGAGATCTTGAGGCTTGTATGTTTAACCATAAACACTTTTATTAGTTGGCTTTAACTATGCACAATTCCAAATATGGTCCTGCATGGAGCTGTGACATGCAGGCTTGCTGCTTACCGAGTTCTGTCATGGATTATTTTCTGACCATGTGACTACATACATTGCTCTGTGGGCAGTGCCGCTCTCCGGTCCCAGTTCTTTCGAAATCTTGGTTAGTTGCATGTGACGGAATGGTCATGGTACTCTGCTTCAGGTACCTAGGCCATTTTCTCGGCCATGTGATAACATTTTTCTGGGGGGGGGGGGGGGGGGGGGGGGGGGGGGAGTCCATCATGTTCTTACTGGACATATATATTTCACAAAATGGAACCTTCATTTCTACTTGTCTAACTTCACCCAAACCCTTTTGTCTTCACTGTTGGTAAGGTTTGTCTCTGACAAAGTGTTGACTATTTTTCATTCTGCAATTCTCTTGTTGCCCTTCCTGTGCGGTCTTTTGTTCCCCTCATTCTGGGGTCTCTCAAGGCCTCCTTCTGGGGTCATACATTGCCCCCTTCTGGGATCCTTTGTTGCCCTTTCTTCTGGGATCCTTCATTGCCCTCCTTCTGGGGACCTTCAGTTTCCTCCTTCTGGGGCCCTTTGTTGCCCTCCTTCTGGGGCACGTCATTGCCCTCCTTCTGGGGACCTTCAGTTTCCTCCTTCTGGGGACCTTTGTTGCCCTCCTTCTGAGGCACGTCATTGCCCTCCTTCTGGGGACCTTCAGTTTCCTCCTTTTGGGGACCTTTGTTGCCCTCCTTCTGGGATCCTTCATTACCCTCCTTCTGGGGGCCTCCATTGCCTCCTTCAGGGGACCCTTTTTTCCCTCCTTCTGGGGACCTTCATTGTCCTCCTTCTGTGATCCTTCATTGCCCTTCTCTGGGGTCCTTTATTACCCTCCTGTGGAGTCCTTCATTGCCCTCCTCTCGGGTCCTTCATTGCCCTCCTCTGGGGTCCTTCATTGCCATCTGGAGTATTTGATTGCCCTCCTTTTAGGGATTTTTCATTGCCCTCCTGTCCTCCTCTGATGTCTTCCATTGCATCTTCCTTGAGGTCTTCATTGCTTCTGGACCTTTTCTGAGAGTTGCCCTCTTTCTCACCTGATTCTGTATCTTGGGATCTTGCCAGTTTCATTTCCGTAATTTTTCCTGTGATTCGGGACAACCCCTTCACTTTACTTGGGGCTTTTATTTGACTTAAATACTGCTTTCCGTGTGCTCTCTCCGCAAGGTTACTTTCACTTCTTTTTTCTCTCCATATGTTTCTGTCTAAAGGTTTGAATCTGCCGGCCAATTCAGGTTTCGTCTGCAATGGTCCCTCCACCTTTACAATGCACTTAGCCTCTCAGACCGCCTCTTAGTCTACAATGTAAGTGGAGATATGTTCTGCATTTTGCTCACCCTTCTTGTGGATTCTGACCTAGGGGTCTTGCCATGTTCTCTCTGTTGCCCATGTATCTTGAAATTGTCTATTTTTTCTGGTACAATATTGCTCAGGGTCTGGTACTATCTCAATATCTCAAATGGATCTATTCATCCAAAGAGAGACATTCCAGTGAGTAAGTCCTTTTTCAGACTTGAGATTAAAACAGGATGCTCACAGATGTCGGGCCAAATGCAGTATCATAATAATTGTATACTGGTCACCAGATTTAATGATGCACTTTCACAGACTTCATTTGTGAACACTGAAAAGATGTATTAATAAGAAAACAGCAGCCTTTTGGCTGCACCTAGCTCCCTAGCTGTCTCCTGCCTGAAAGGACTCTCCCCAGCCCCCTGAGTCTGAATTGGTCACCCAAGCCAGGTGACCCTTTTCTGCTGCGTTTCCCTTAAAGGGACAAACACCCCAAATCACCATCAGACCTTGACTTTTGGTAGATTCTACAAATTAGTGCCCATGGTATGGAGTGTTGCCTGACAGAAATGCACATCAAGCATCTAGGCATAGAGGTCAGTCCTTCTTGCATGATTTTCCATTTTTCGGATGGAAAATTGTGCCTGATATACCAACTTCTTTCCTGATTATGCACCTGTTCAGAAGACATACATTCAAATCATTCTTCTCCATGATTTCCGAATAGAGCGCTGCGGTTTGGTGATAAAATTGATGCGTATCAGTGCTCTATAATGACTGGCATGATTTCCCCGTGTGCTTTGGGACCATGATGTCTGGACCAAATGGGGACCCCAGGCCTGCGCTCACCAACAGCAGCACCAACTCAACAAATTTACAATAGGTGATCGCCAAACTGGTCATTTCTCGACTCGTTTCCCACTGAGAAATGGCTGGGGAGATCATGAAGCCGCCAGTCCAATCATATCTGAAATTATGTATCATTTTATTTTAATTGTTTAATTCAAACTCCTGGCAAGAAACTTTTGAATTACCAGACGTTCACTGCAACCACCAAATCCTGTGTTGTGCAGTACATGGGAGCCACTAGTTTATACTCGTACTGTACATTTCCAAACTCCACATTCATTTCCTTGCATTTGTCTACAGTAAATGTGAACAGGACTAAAGACCTGTTCATGGATTATTTTTTACCAAACTCACTTTGAAGTATGCCTTTAATTTGCTACGTATCAAGCAATCTTTCTACAGACTTAATTGCCTTCTTCCCAATGTATAGAATTATCATGTTGAATAAACAGGTGCCTTTACTGTGACCAAGATATAGAATTTAGCTCATTCCAGTGTGGAACATTCCTCGCACATCCACATTGCTGCTCCCCTATAGAAGTAATTAGGATTAGCCTGATGTATTGAAGTTTTCATATTTATTAATCCTGTATTAGTCCTGATCTTCCCACTCTTCTGAAGATGACTTTGTGTAATCTACCTGCCTATTTCAGATAATTTAAGCTTTCCGAATTTGAAATAAAATAATCTGTGCTTTGTAGATTGATTTAGTTTCTCCCGTATTATCATCGATCATAGAATTTACAGTGCAGAAGGAGGCCATTCGGCCCATCGAGTCTGCACCGGCTCCTGGAACGAGCACCCTACCCAAGGTTAACACCTCCACCCTATCCCCATAACCCAGTAACCCACCCAACACTAAGGGCAATTTTATCATGGCCAATCCACCTAACCTGCACATCTTTGGATTGTGGGAGGAAACCGGAGCACCCGGAGGAAACCCACGGATACACGGGGAGGATGTGCAGACTCCGCACAGACAGTGATCCAAGCCGGAATCGAACCTAGGACCATGGAGCTGTGAAGCGATTGTGCTATCCACATTGTGCCTTCCTTCCTTCTCACTTTTTACTTGGAGTCATCACAGTGCTGCTGGACCATCCTTCTCCATCCCCTCCTGTCAGTCACCCATTCCTCTTCCAATTCCACCACGTTTAACTCTTGCCACCACACCTTTCCATCTGGTCTTCGGTCTTCCTCTTCTCCTCCTTCCTGATAGTCCCATCTCAATTACTCACCTCACCATGTTTCCTCTCTCTCTCCACAACAGAATACCATGTCATTTCAATCTCTTCCTGGCTACTTTCTTCAATGCTTCCACAATTTGCACTAAACCCCCTGATGTTCCGGTTCCTGCTGTTGTCCGTGTTCATTACTCCATGCATTAATCTCACCAATCATATTTCATTCATATCCAGGCATTGTTCCTACCTTCTTGAAATTGCCCAGGTTTCTGTACAAGGCCGGTTTCATAAATGTCTTGTAAATTCTTCCTTTCAATTTCAATGGTAATGGTCAAATAATTACATAATGGTTCAATAATATTTAGCAATATTCTTTGCTAAGGGACTTTATACACTGAAAGGTAACCAGAGTTGGACGCAATGTATTTATAAACAGGGTTGTGCATCACTGCTATTCATTATCCTTTGTAATCTCCGCTCAGGCATTGGTCGCTGATTTTTCATCCAATATAATTCTGTTCTCCAGTTTTCGTTCTCTAAACTTCAACATCTTGTTACTGCTCAATTTTTGATAATCTCCGAAATACTGTAACTGTATCAGCCCCATAACTGCCGTAATTTTCCCCCAATTTACCTTCTGCTCATCATTCATGATTTTTCCACCTCAATATAAGACTTTTTTGAGACATTTTCCTGGATTTGAGGTTCTCTCTCAGAACATAGTGGGCTGGATTCTCCGATTCTGTGGCCATGTCTTACGACCAAACAGTTGGCGCCGCTCCCGCACTGATCCTCCGCCCGGTGGGGGGGGGGGGGCTAGAAGCCGCGCCGCGTTACCTCCGGAGACTGCCGCAGAATGGCGGGGTCCGTGGCCGTGCATGGGCACGGCGGCGGCCGGTGGCGGCCGCGGCGTACAACATGGTGCCGGCCGTGGGCGGACCCGGCCTGCCAAAAACATCCCCCTGCAACCGCCCTCACCACCCCCGAACCAGTACCTGAGCCCCGACCGAAGACCCCCCTGCCAGCGGAACGGCTCCACCCCCTGACTGTGGTGGCACTGGACACAGTCCGCAGCTGCCACATGAGGTCCCTGGAAGTTGTGAGGACATGCACCCCACGCCATCAGGGACATGGCTCATGGCAGGGGGAGCATTGGGGGAGAGCCTCAGGTAATGCCCTGATGCTGTCCCGACGGCGTGTGGTGTACCTCTTGAGTACGGCATATTTGAGGAGACGGAGCATCGGAAAAACAGCGCCACCACCGATTGCAGCGTAACAACGCACTCTCCAACCGATCGATGATCGCGATTTCGGCGATAGCAATCAGAGAATCCAGCCCACATGGTTTCTGCTAATATGTTACATGTTTACCTAAAATAAGTGGAGGTTGGCTACCTCAGCTGGAGTATGATACACAATGATGGGGTTCAATCCCAGTACCAGTTGTGGTAGTTGATGCAGGTGGGTTGACAGTGGCACCGGATCTGGTCCATGGGATGGAGAATGATGAACCCTCTTTACGATGAGCTCTGGTGCTCCGCATCGTAATGCAACGATAGCCCACGGTAGCACTTTCCACCGTCCACCTGGGTGATCCATGCATGTGAGCTGGCCATTCCATCACATGGTCCCAGCGGATCCCTGGGGTGATGGAGGTGGGGGCGGTGGGAGGTGGGGGGCCAATCCTGGAGGCCCACTCTGATCCCAATCAGGGTCTGCATGCTCGCGGCCATGGAGCGTAGGGAGTGGGCCACCGCCATCTGGGACTGCACCACATCACCCATTGACTGTGCCACCACCTCTGGGTCTTTGCCACATCAGCCAGTGACTGCGCCATCTCCTTCTGCGACTGGACCACCTCCCTCTGTGTCTGCGCCACGTCGGCCAGCGCCTAGACAATGCTGCCAACGTTCTCATCCATGCCCTGTTGCAACTGGGCCATGCTCGGAAACACCACTGCAATTTCCAGGTAGGTCTCGCACATGGCTGCCTGTGAGGTGGCAACCCAGTCCGGCTGTGGCACTGGGAGTGAGAGTGGTGTGGGGATGAGGGTGGGGGTGAGGTGGTGTGGGGGGGGAAGTTGACACACATGTCACAGGGAACCGCAGGGTCTCACTCCCTTGAGAAGGTCGGGTTATAGCTGTCTGGGACGCGAGTTAGTGCCAGAGCCACAGTATTGCCTCCTGACCCCCTGAGGAGATCATGCAATTTTTTCCAGAACTGCTGGCTGATCCAGATGGTGCTGCTCAGGACGCTGACCGCCTCTGCCACCTCTGGCCATGCACGGCGAACGGCGGCAGCTGGCAGCCTCCTTCCTGGGCAGGGGACAGGGTCAACCACCTCTCCTCCACCGCGTCCAGGAGGGTCTCCAGCTCAACATCAGTGAATCATGGTGCTGCTCTCCTCCCACCATCTTGTTGGCTGGGATGGTGTGTGTGGGCATATGCAGCTGCAGCATGTCAGCCTCCTGAGTGTCAATCGCGGACCTGTCGAATCCAGCACCGTTTCTCATTGCAATCGATTGTGTTCCATGTGGCGCCGGAGCTAGTCCCTTAACAGCAGCTGAATCAGTTCAGGTGCGGCTCCAGTTTTGGTGTGGTGGAAGTCCACAAATCCTGCTCCGGAGTCAACAGTTAATCACAGGAATGGAGAATCCCACCAATTATCTCTCTCCAAAGGAGACAGATGCCTCTCGTCCTTTGTGAACTCCAGCTAATTACTGCGCCTTGCCCAAAGTAAGCAGCACAATCTTTTAATACTTAGCTTCTGAATGTCATAATATTACAGAAATCTCATTATCTTCAAGTTAGGCAGCACAAGTGGATAGCACTGTGGCTTCCCAGTGTCAGGGTCCCAGGTTCGATTCCCCATTGGGTCACTGTCTGTGCGGAGTCTGCATGTTCTCCCTGTGGCTGCGTGGGACTCCGCCAGGTGCTTCGGTTTCCTCCCACAGTCTAAAGATGTGCAGGTTAGGTGGATTGGCCATGATAAATTGCCCTTAGTGACCAAAATGGTTAGGAGGGGTTATTGGGTTATGGGGATAGGGTGGAAGTGAGGGCTTGAATGGGTCGTTGCAGACTCGATGGGCCAAAAGGCCTCCTTCTACACTGTACGTTCTAAGTCTAAGTCTAACACAATGATTGTTCTGTTCAACAGCATTCATGGTGTTTAATATAAAATTTCATCTAATCATAAAGTAAAAATTGTCTTCATCAGAGCAGGAAACACCTGAGAGCTAAAAGGAAATTATATTTGTGAAAGTGTTCAAGGTATAGATTTTCCCTGGTTTGGATAGCTACATAAAATACTCAAACTTCATGGTCATATGTTATGACATTATCAGAACTTGACAAATGAGATAGAGCCTTGAAAACGCTCCAAGGTGTTATTGATTTTTCTATACCAACCATATCAACTGCCAATTACCACTTGACAAATTTGTAGCAATTACATTACTGTATATCCACCACTGCCAAAATGTAATAAAACCACTTCACAAAATTTACAGTGTATATTATAAATACAGTGGGAAATACTTCAAGGCTGTAAATGTACCTCATGCTTTAGACGACAGCAGGAAACTGGTCTTCAGGATTTCACCTGAGCACTTCCGATCTGAGGAAGGCTGGTTCTTGAGGAAGTAATTTCTGCACATGCTTCATCCTTAGCCATTTTCTTGGCAGTTTTTGTCAGCGGTGGTTTTCCATTGCCTTCCACTCTCAGGGGCAGGGCCATGAGGCAGGTTCCAAGTATTATGGAGTGTTCGCATTATTCGAACTGCATTCTAGTCATCCAGCCAACTTTGCATTGGGAAGAATCTAGTGAAGCTCCCAAGAGCAGTAAACCAGGCTGACAGGGACACTTAATTACATAGCTGTTAGCTTCCTGATGATGGGATGCAAGTTGGGAAGTAAGTTGGCAGCTGATCGTGGTTCTCGACGCCAAGCGTCGGGTACGCGTTTGAATGCATTAGAATGTCATGCATTCTCATTAAAATGCTTGGTCAGCACATTGAATTGCATCTTTACAATTAAGTTTGCAGGAAATGAGAATATCTTGCATTCAAATTGTTTAAAGGTGACATGCACCAAGAAAGCAGTCGGTGATCGTGCCGCCTTGCGAGGTCCGGGTAGTCCTCATGTGGCGTACTGGCTGCCAGGAAGCCCATGTGAGGCTTCACCCAGCATCTACTGGCCATGCTGTGCTCTTAATGGAGCGCGAGACAGCTGGTAGTTCTTGCCCATCATCTTTAATTAACAGAGACACCCCTCCAGCTTTCCCTAACTTCCTGTTCTTTCTAAATATCATATAACATTCAATGTTCAGGTTCCAATCTATGTCATCCTGCAGCCTTATCTCTGTAATGGCTATCAGAAAAGACTAACTGACCTGATAAATTTACTGCAAAGGGCATGTTGCAATTCATTCACCCATCTGATATGCCAGGAAATATATTGGTCAGTGATGAATCAGACAAGAATCTGCTCACAAATCACTGTGAAGACATTGCTCCAGGACCCTGTTCACTACTTTAGGTGTCATGATTCTCCAGGCCAAGCCATTCATAGCACCCGTCAGAACTCAATTTGGGTCCATTTCTTTCAGTGCCATTATTAACTGGTATGGTAATGGCACTAAAGGCAGCCACCTTGCTTTTTACAACTGCATAATACAGCCAGTGAGTTTAATGGCAGGCAGGGCGGTGAATTTGGCAGGAGACCCAAAAATAATTTCTATACCGACATGAATTTTCTGCAGGATCTTCCGCTGGTACCTGCCAAGGTGAATTGGGAAGCCCGCTCGTGGTCAGCGTGAAACTGATTTGCATACCACCAATGGGATGCACCTCACGCCCGATTCTCTGTAATACCAGCGGGGAAACACGCCGGTCCAGAACATATCTGCAACAATGTTGGGTGCAGAGGTTGGGGACTTACCTGAAGAAAGCCTGGTGCTGCTCTGGAGTTCAGGATGGAGGCCGTCAGTGACTCTGAACGCCGTCAGTGACTCTGGACTCTAGAACACCGCAGTCATGGGTAGGAGGAGCATTTACCAGGTGGATCTTCCAGCTTGAGTGTCAGCAAGGAGATCCGTCTTCCAGCCTCAAAGTGTCCCTGGAGATTCGTCTTCTTTCTTCAAGAGGTCCATCTTTCTTCAGGAAGTCAATCTTCTTTCTTCAATGGTGAGTGAGTGATGTTGTGCGTCTTTTCAGCGTGGCACACAAATATGATGATGAAATAATGGCCACCCCACCACAGAATATGACACTGAACCTTCAGCTGCACAATTAATGAGACTGGGGCCGGACGATATGGCGTGGTATCCCATCAGCCTCTGCAGCGGGAAACATTCCCTGCTCACGCCCCTGCCACGGATTTAGTTGAGAGATGGGAGAATTCCACTCAATATATCCAAGTGGTCAAAGCAGCTTTTAATGACCAAATGGCCAGAAAGTGCAGGAGGAAAGTAAAGTTAACATAATTATCCCTGTGCTGGGAAATCAGCTACTGGATTATCAGCAAGAAATCTTCCAAGTGGGCTGCATGAACACCAAGGACTGATACAACATTTGGGAAGAGTTTATCCCCCAGCATTTCCCACCTCATCCCACCAACCACTCCTCCATGTCCCATCCCATTGTACTGTATTGGAGGTCCAAATAAATCCTATGACACCAAGAAAGTTACCAAGGTGTGACAAGGTGTAATCAATGCTTGAAAGCTGACTTGTTCTGGTTCTGGGATTAGAAACATTATGATGCGATCACAACAGCTAGCAAATCTGGTATCCCTTAAGGAAAAAAAGCAAGTGTGTGAAGTTGTTATCACAAAGGCATATGCTATCTAGAGAAGCGTTTGTAAACTGTGACTGAATACGTGCATAAGCTGTGAAAAATCTGTTGGAGGAAAGAGACAAAGCATCTTGTCTATATTGGTGCAGAATACACTGTGGAATTTGTGGAAATAATGCTATTCATGAAAGTGTGGGGTAAATAAAGGTAAAGGGGTATGGGGACAGTGTGGAGGAAAGGGAATTGAAGTGGAAAATCAGCCATGATCATATTGAATGGCAGAGCATGATCGAAGGGCTGAATGGCCTACTCATGCTCCTATGTTCCCATTCACTGATCCCACATTCCAAAAAGTAGGAATACTTAAACAATGCAACTTTGCAGGACCAATTTCATGACCTCTGCTGTCTTTGAACTTAGCTCCCTTAATGGATATGTGGGAGTGGTGGATTTGCTCTTCTGAGGAAGTTTCTAAAAGTAACAGGAATTTCTCCAAATATATGCAAAGTGTAACTGTGTGCCATAAAATGCTTTAGATTGATGTCACCCTAATTTTGCTTGTTAGAGCTCAAGGCTGTGGAAGACGCAGTAATTCATTCTGGCTGCTCGAGTAGAAAGAGCAGACATTGGAATGTATTGGCCAATGCGCTCTATCGCCCCCGACAACAATCACATTCGAGTGTTCATGTGTAGTGTATTTGGTGCTTGAGAAGGGTAAAAGATCTCATTGCTTCAAGTTGTTTCTCCCATTCATTTTCAGTGAGAACATTATCCTTGAAATGTTCCAGTGTGTTGTCTGGATATATAGGCCGGTTTTCTGCCCCTGTTTTTGATGGGCAGAAAAGCCAGTGGGAATGGAGAATGCAATGGTAGTCTCAAAACAGCTTCCCCATCAGTGGGAATTCCCATTCCGATTCTTCCTGGCCCCTGCCAATTACATGACAGAGTTCCTGCCATGAAAAGTCAGGAACCCCATTAGCACACATTTAAATGTCATTTTTGGGCTTCCCCATTATATTATCTCCCACCTTAGGATTTCTCCCACGCCCCCACCAACGTGCTGTCACGCCGGTAGAGTTTACAACAGGTCCTGACAAATGGGGACCTGATGTCAGAGGCAGTGCCAGGGGCAGTCCTGGGCAATGCCAGGAGTCAGTGCCAGCAGGCAATGTTGCGGGGGGGCTTCCATTGGGGATTTCTGTTGGGGAGGGTTTCCTGGGGCATGGGGGGGGGAGGGTGATTTCTCAGGGGTGGAGGGGCTTCCTGGCTGGGTGACCATGTTTGCAGGGAGGCGGATCCTGTGTCTGTTGGCAGGGGTTCCCTGTGGTGGGGGGGGTGGGTCTTATGTACATTTTGGTGGGGGATTCAGTGGGTGGGAGGGTAGATCCCGTGTCT
Source organism: Scyliorhinus canicula (assembly GCF_902713615.1). Classification (NCBI taxonomy): domain Eukaryota; kingdom Metazoa; phylum Chordata; class Chondrichthyes; order Carcharhiniformes; family Scyliorhinidae; genus Scyliorhinus; species Scyliorhinus canicula. Next base: position 169,450,396 of record NC_052152.1, read on the forward strand.
GTGACAAGGAGCCTTTTCTGTATTTTGATTTTTTTTCAGATTGGAGTGCCTTTTAAAATTGGCACCCCGATCTGTCAGGGGCCGAGGTTGCTGCAGGGGCTGACTCTCTCGCCCACTTCCATTTTTCTTCCAAAGGGTTGAAAATTTGCTGGGGACAGCCATCAAGGCAGCTGGAGGTCTGCCCTCTGCTTTTCCCACTCGAGACAACACTTGGAAAGAAAGGAGAAAATTCAGCCCATGAATATTGGGTTCATTTAGGAAACCAGTGAACTGCTTGTTTGTCTTTGTGGCGTTTAGGTGGTAACAGCTGGAAACTATCTTGATGGCACCTTAAAATCTAGGGCGGGATTATCTCATCCTGCGGCAGAGTGTCCACGCCATCGTAAACAGCATCGCGTTTAACGACGGCATGAACATGCCGACCCGACAACTAATTCTGGCCCGCAAAAGGGGCCAGCATGGGCGCAGCGAGAATTGCAGGGGGCGTGGCACCATATTGGCATCATTCACGCGACGCCCCGATGACGCGGCGCAGCGTCGCATAAAATGCGCGCGAGCTTCACAAAGTCCCAAGCCCGGCGAGATGGACGCCCCCCCACCGTGTCGCTCTGAGGTTCAGGGACAATCACCTTGAGATGCTGCTGGATGCGGTAGAGGAGAGGAGGGTGATCCTGTGCACTTGACATGACCACCGGCACCCTGCCAGCACAGTCCGGATGAATTGGCGTGAGGTGGGCAATGCCATGAGCATTGCCCGAAATGGAGACGATGGACACTGAGGCGCACGACAGTCAGGATAGTGATGCACAGAGGACGTCGAGCCAGCACAGTGACACACAGATGACGGACAGACCAGACAGTGCCCCTCAGATGGGGGCAACAGAAAGAACACAGGCCCCAGGCTCGACACAGGAGCCCCCGGACATTGGGTCCGATGACGGCCTAGACTTGGCATCACTGCACTCACCCACATCCCCCACCATTGGAGAGACTCGCACCTTGGCTGGGCATTTTAGTGTTGAGACTTCTGGGACACAGACTGGTGTGCACCACACAGCCGTACCGGTACAGCAGGTGGAGGTAGGAGCAGCCGAGGGGCTGGACGGTCGGAGCGCAGCCCAGCCCCAGCAACCAGCTGCCGCCCAGACAGTTCCGGGTTCCTGGATTTTCCAATCCCACCCATAGATCCGATTCAGTTAGAAACCAAGGGACTAGATGACGGCCAGCTTCCAGCAACTGCAGGCGCCGGAGTCCATCCGCGTCCAGGAGCAGGGCGTGGTGCCGGTCAGGGCTACCACCCAGGCTGACACTGTACGGGTGACGTCCGCAGTGGAGGCAATGGGTGCAACGGTTTCGGCCATGGGTCAGGTTATGCAAGGGGTGGGGCTTCATGTGTACGCATCATCAGTGGCCCAAGACAGGGCTGCCCTCTCATAGGCAGCCATTTGCCAGAGCCAGCAGGACATTGCAGCCGCGCTCCGCAGTCTGGCCGAGTCTCAGCAGGCCATCGCTGAGAGCATCGGCGGCATTGCCCAGGCGATGCCTCAGTCTCAGCAGGCCATCGCTGAGAGCATTGGTGGCATTGCCCAAGCAATGGCTCAGTCTCAGCAGGCCATCACTGAGAGCATCGGTGGCATTGCCCATGCGATGGCTCAGTCTCAGCAAGCCATCACTGAGAGCATCGGTGGCATTGCACGGGCGATGGCTCAGTCTCAGCAGGCCATCGCTGAGAGCATCGGTGGCATTGCCCAGGCGATGGCTCAGTCTCAGCAGGCCATCACTGAGAGCATCGGTGGCATTGCCCAGGTGATGGCCCAGTCTCAGCAGGCCATCACTGAGAGCATTGGTGGCATTGCCCAGGCGATGGCTCAGTCTCAGCAGGCCATCACTGAGAGCATTGGTGGCATTGCCCAGGCGATGGCTCAGTCTCAGCAGGCCATCGCTGAGAGCATCTGTGGCCTCGCCCAGATGCTGGATGGCGTTGCACAAGTACAGAGGGAACTGCCGCAGTCCCAGACAGGAATGACCCACTCCCTGAGCTCCATCGCTGCTAACATTCAGACCCTGGTCGATACCACAGCGGATCTCCAGGACTGGAAGCGCCAGGTGTCGGGGGTGCCTCGGGGCTTGTCCCCACTCGCACTCCCTTCCCATAGAGAGGCCCGGGGGCCACCGGCACCGCGAGGGAGGAGTAAGTTCTGAGGCTCGCCCCGCTGACTCCTGCACGGGAGGTCCTGGAACACCGCGGATCCTTGGATTCCCCCCATTCTGTCCCTGGTGCATCTGGTGGGCAGCGGGCAGAACAGGGTAGCACCAAGCCATCCAGCATGCCCGCCGAGCAGCCTGGCCCATCCAAGCTGGGCCGTCACAGGAAACGCGCTCCAACGGGGAGCCACATCGCAGGGCAGGAGTCTCAGCAGTTCGCCTCCACTCCTGCTGTACCGTCTGGGAATCACATGGACGTAGTGGTAGGGCCCGTAAGGCCAAGAAGTTTCACACCTAGTAAGTTGGCACAGATGCAGGACACAGTATAGTTATAGGGGCTAGGGCACTTGTATGTCACTGTTACAATTAAACTCACTGTTACACCAATGCAGGATGCCTCTGTTCTATGTCCGATAGCCGCGGGGTCATGAAGGGGACTGAGTGGTACTGTGTTGGAAGGTTGGTGGAACGGTGAGCACAGGTGGGTGTAAATATTCCTCCCGCCGTACTCGGCCCCCCGCCACCAGCCACCCAATATGTCCATGTGATGGAGTGTCCGTTACGTGTGCAGGGACCACCCATGTAGAGGGTGTAGCTGTGGCCATGAGTCAGACATTGGCTAACGATTTGGAGCTCACAGCACATCGCAGAGCGGGTTGTCATCATCCTGCATGGCATTGAACACACCCGCTTCCACAGGAAATCATGTGAGACCAGCCCATTGTGCTGCAGTTGGAGAGTGCTGTGCATGGAAGTCTGCAGAGGGATTTGGATAGGTTAAGTGAATGGGCTCGGGTCTGGCAGATGGAATACAATGTTGACAAATGTGAGGTTATCCATTTTGGTAGGAATAACAGCAAACGGGATTATTATTTAAACAATAAAATATTAAAGCATGCCGCTGTTCAGAGAGACTTGGGTGTGCTAGTGCATGAGTCACAGAAGGTTGGTTTACAAGTGCAACAGGTGATTAAGAAGGCAAATGGAATTTTGTCCTTCATTGCTAGAGGGATGGAGTTTAAGACTAGGGAGGTTATGTTGCAATTGTATAAGGTGTTAGTGCGGCCACACCTGGAGTATTGTGTTCAGTTTTGGTCTCCGTACTTGAGAAAGGACGTACTGGCGCTGGAGGGTGTGCAGAGGAGATTCACTAGGTTAATCCCAGAGCTGAAGGGGCTGGATTATGAGGAGAGGTTGAGTAGACTGGGACTGTACTCGTTGGAATTTAGAAGGATGAGGGGGGATCTTATAGAAACATTTAAAATTATGAAGGGAATAGATAGGATAGATGCGGGCAGGTTGTTTCCACTGGCGGGTGACAGCAGAACTAGGGGGCATAGCCTCAAAATAAGGGGAAGTAGATTTAGGACTGAGTTTAGGAGGAACTTCTTCACCCAAAGGGTTGTGAATCTATGGAATTCCTTGCCCAGTGAAGCAGTTGAGGCTCCTTCATTACATGTTTTTAAGGTAAAGATAGATAGTTTTTTGAAGAATAAAGGGATTAAGGGTTATGGTGTTCGGGCCGGAAAGTGGAGCTGAGTCCACAAAAGATCAGCCATGATCTAATTGAATGGCGGAGCAGGCTCGAGGAGCCAGATGGCCTACTCCTGCTCCTAGTTCTTATGTTCTTATGTTCTTATGTGGTGGTGTGGCAGGTAAGGTAGTCGGGTGGTGTGAGAGGTGGGGGTGCTGGGTGGTGAGGCGGGGCGGTACGGTGGTGCCAGTGCCCCTGTTCAGAGAGCACTGACCCCCCCTAGTTGGTGAAACGTGCGGCAATTAACACCTCACGTGCTCGCTGGCCAAGTAAGTGGCATTGTGCAGCCTCCCGTCCATAACCTGCCCCCACGTCGCGTCTGTTGCCCCCTCGTCCCCATTCTCCTCATTTGGAGAGGCGTCCCCTCCCGCCGGTTCTCCTTCTGCCCCCTCCTCCTCCTACAGCACATCGCCCCTCTGCTGGGCAATATTGTGGAGCACGCAGCAGACAACAACGATGCAGCTGACCCTCTCCTAATGGTACTGAAGGGCCCCGCCAGAGTGGTCCAGTCACCTGAAGCGCATCTTCAACAGGTCGAAGCACCTCTTGATCACACACCTGGTTGCTGTATGGGCCTCATTGTATCGGGTCTCCACGTCGGTCTGTGGCCTCCGTGTAGGCGTCATCAGCTATGACCGCAATGGGTAACCCTTGTCACCCAGCAACCAGCCCCGCAGCCGATGGGGCATTCCTCGAACATGGCGGGGATGAACGATTGTGCCAGGATAAATGCATCATATTCACTGCCCGGGTACTGTGCGCAGACGTGCATGATCTTCATGTGGTTGTCACAGACCACCTGAATGTTCATGGAGTAGGACCCCTTCCTGTTCATGAACACATCCCTGTTCTCCGCTGGGATCCGCATAGCGATGTGCACCCCATCGATCGCCCCCTGTACCATGGGTATCGTAGCCACGGCAGCGAATCCCGCTGCCCGGGCATTCTGGTGGGCCCGGACTACTGGGAACTGTATGTACCGGTCTGCAGCAGAGGGACGGGCTGCAGCAGAGGGACGGGCTGCAGCAGAGGGACGGGCTGCAGCAGTGAGACGGGCTGCAGCAGAGGGAGCGGCTGCAGCAGAGGGACAGGCTGCAGCAGAGGGACGGGCTGCAGCAGGGGGACGGGCTGCAGCAGAGGGACAGGCTGCAGAGGGCCAGGCTGAAGCAGAGGGACAGGCAGCAGAGGGAGGGGCTGCAGCAGAGGGACGGGCTGCAGCAGGGGGACGGGCTGCAGCAGAGGGAGGGGCTGCAGCAGAGGGACGGGCTGCAGCAGAGGGACGGGCTGCAGCAGAGGGACGGGCTGCAGCAGAGGGACGGGCTGCAGCAGAGGGACAGTCTGGAGAGGGACGGGCTGCAGCAGAGGGACGGGCTGCAGCAGAGAGACGGGCTGCAGCAGAGGGACAGGCTGGAGAGGGACGGGCTGCAGCAGAGGGACGGGCTGCAGCAGAGGGACGGGCTGCAGCAGAGGGACAGGCAGCAGAGGGACGGGCTGCAGCAGAGGGACAGGCTGCAGCAGAGGGATGGGCTGCAGCAGAGGGACAGGCTGCAGCAGAGAGACGGGCTGCAGCAGAGGGACAGGCTGCATGTACAGGTCTGCAATGTCATGAGCCACCAATCGAACGCGAGGCGAGTTGCTGTCCAAAAGTTAGGCTTCAATAAGCTAGAACTTAGCCCTGCGGTCGACTACAGTAAATGGACGACCGCTGGGCGTTCTGACTATTTATACCTCGGTATGGAGGCATGGTTAACTAGCCTCTCGACCAATCGGAGAGCCGTCACATGACTGGTCGCAACCAATCGGTCGAGAGGCACATGACCTACCAGGGCCAATGGTAAGCCGGTGTTCTGCACCAATGGCAGACAGCTATGCAAATCATATCACCACAATCACCCCCTGCGGAGAAAGAAGCCGGGGGGGGGGGGGGGTATCAACGAGAGCCGGGGCGGGGGTGGGGGGGGGGGGGGGGGGGGGGGGGGGGAGAGAACTGGTGATATGAGCAGCAGCCGGGGAAGGAAGAGAGAAAAGAACATTTCTCTTCTTTTTTTTTATCACATTTTTTTTGGCTTCCCACTGGCCCAGACAATTAACAATAGTACACAAAGTTCCAACAAGGTCCATGGAGCTGTTGTAATTTAAATCAATTCGATCAGTCTTTTCGTGGCCCGTGACGTTCTGGCAGACCGCCGCAGTGGAGTAGGTGACATCGGTTCAGCCGATGGTGGTGGTTCCGCTGACGTCCGGGAGTCCTGGAGCGATGGTCCTTGAACAGTCTCCGTCACCCGAGCTGGCTGTGGAGACGCCATGGGTGGGGAAGGGGTGGCCTGGGTGGGGCGCTGGGGGGTCTGTGGTGAAGGGGGGGAAGGACGCACGCCGGCGGGTGCCAGGTCCCGGAGGGAGATCGTGCCCTGCCAAAGTCGGGGTATTCCACGTACGCATACTGCGGGTTAGCGTGGAGTAACTGGACTTGTTCCACCAACGGGTCGGACTTGTGCAGCCGCACATGCTTCTGGAGCAAGATGGGTCCAGGGGCGGCCAGCCACATCGGGAGAGGGGATCCGGAGGACGACTTCCTGGGGAAAACAAGAAGACGTTCATGAGGTGTCTGATTTGTTGTGGTACAGAGGAGTGAGCGGATAGAATGTAGGGCATCGGGGATAACCTCTTGCCATCGGGAAATAGGGAGATCTCTGGACCGGAGGGCCAGTAGTATGGTCTTCCAGATGGTACCATTCTCCCGCTCGACCTGTCCGTTACCCCGAGGGTTATAGCTGGTCGTCCTGCTAGAGGCAATGCCCCTGTTGAGCAGGAATTGACGCAGCTCGTCGCTCATAAATGAGGACCCCCTATCGCTATGTATGTATGCGGGGTAGCCGAACAGGGAGAAGATGGAGAGGAGGGCCTTAATGACGGTCGATGTGGTCATGTTGGGGCAGGGAATGACGAAGGGGAAGCGGGAGTATTTGTCGATTACCGCCAGGAAGTAAATGTTGCGGTTGTTGTGGGAAGGGGCCCCTTGAAGTCAATGCTGAGATGTTCGAAGGGGCGGGATGCTTTGATCAGGTGTGCGCGCTCGGGGCGGTAGAAGTGCGGTTTGCACTCTGCGCAGATGTGGCAGTCACGGGTTACTGTCCTGACTTCCGCGATGGAGAAAGGCAGGTTGCGGGCCTTAATGAAATGGTAGAAACGGGTCACCCCTGGATGGCAGAGGTCCGCGTGGAGGGAGCGAAGGCGGTCTATCTGCGCGCTGGCACAGGTACCGCGGGACAGGGCATCAGGAGGCTCATTGAGCTTCTCAGGACAGTACAAGATCTCATAGTTGTGTGTGGACAACTCGATCCGCCACCGTAAGATCTTGTCATTCTTAATCTTGCCCCTTTGTGCATTATCAAACATGAAGGCTACTGACCGTTGGTCTGTGAGGAGAGTAAACCTCCTGCCGGCCAAATAGTGCCTCCAATGTCGCACCGCTTCGACTATGGCCTGGGCGTCCTTTTCCACAGAGGGGTGGCGGAGTTCGGAAGCCTGGAGGGTTCTGGAGAAGAAGGCCACGGGTCTGCCCGCTTGGTTCAAGGTGGCCGCCAGAGCTACCTCTGATGCATCGCTCTCGACCTGGAAGGGGAGGGACTTGTCGATGGCACACATCGTGGCCTTTGCGATGTCCGCTTTGATGTGGTTAAAGGCCTGGCAGGCCTCTGTCGACGGCGGGAAGGTCGTGGTTTGAATGAGGGGACGGGCCATGTCAGCGTAGTTGGGAACCCATTGGGCATAGTAAGCGAAGAAACCCAGGCAGCGTTTGAGGGATTTGAGGGTATTGGGGAGAGGGAGTTCCATCAGGGGGCGCATGCTTTCAGGATCGGGGCCTATCACTCCTTTACGCACTACGTAGCCGAGGATGGCTAGACGGTCGGTGCTAAACACACACCTATCCTTATTGTATGTGAGGTTAAGGAGTTTTGCGGTTTGGAGGAATTTCTGGAGGTTGGCGTCATGGTCCTGCTGATCGTGGCCGTAGATGGTGACATTATCAAGATACGGGAAGGTAGCCCGTAATCCGTACTTGTCGACCATTCAGTCCATCTCCCGTTGGAAGACCGAGACCCCATTTGTGACACCAAATGGAACCCTAAGGAAGTGGTAGAGGTGCCCATCTGCCTCAAACGCGGTGTATTTGCGGTCACTCGCGCGGAGGGGGAGCTGGTGGTAAGCGGACTTAAGGTCTACAGTGGAGAAGACTTTGTATTTCGCGATATCGTTTACCATGGCGGAAATACGGGGGAGAGGATACGCGTCCAGTTGCGTAAACCGGTTGATGGTCTGGCTATAGTCGATGACCATCTGGTTTTTCTCCCCAGTCCGGACCACCAGCACTTGGGCTCGCCAGGGACTGTTGCTGGCCTCGATGACCCCTTCTTTCAGCAACCTCTGGACCTCGGACCTGATGAAGGACCAGTCCTGGGCGCTGTACCGTCTGCTCCGTGTCGCGACGGGTTTGCAATCAGGGGTGAGATTAGCAAACAAGGAAGGGGGGTCCACTTTGAGGGACGCGAGGCTGCAGACAGTGAGGGGGGTATCGGGCCGCCGCATTGGAAGGTCAAGCTCTGCAGGTTGCACTGGAAGTCCAGTCCTAGGAGTGCCGGTGCGCAAAGGTCAGGGAGGACAAGGAGTTTATAATTTTAAAAAACCTTCCCTTGGACCGTGAGCCAGCAGCCGGTGATGCGGACGGAGTGCGAACCTGAGGCAAACCCGATTTTGTGTTTTACAGGATGGACAGGGAGCGCGCAGCGTCTTACCGTGGTAGGGTGAACAAAGCTTTCCGTGCTCCTGGAGTCCAGCAGGCAGCCCGTCTCGTGGCCGTTGAGGTGGATCAGCATTGTCGTTTTGGCGAGCGTGCGTGAACATGACTGGTCGAGCTGAATGGCCGCGAGCCGTGGAGCAGATCCATAGTCTTCGTCGTCGTCCGAGTAGGTGCTGGAAGAACCTTGCGTGCCAGTCCCGGAAGGTGGTGCCCAGGATCCGCACGTGGAGTCGGGATCCCAAGATGGCGGTGCCCTGGACCCGCACGTGGAGTCGGGGCCCCAAGATGGCGGTGCCCTGGACCCGCACGTGGAGTCGGGATCCCAAGATGGCGGCGTTCTGGACCTGCACGTGGTGTCGGGGCCCCAAGATGGCGGCGCCCAGGACCCACACGTGGAGTCGGGGCCCCAAGATGGCGGCGCCCAGGACCCACAAGTGGAGTCGGCGCCCCAAGATGGCGGCGCCTGCGGGGCCCTCGTGGTTGAGGGGGGCGGAGTTAGTGGTGCCGGCGAGCCGACCGGAGCAGCTGGGAGCGGGGGCAGAGAGGCGCGCAGGTCAGGCGCAGGGGCCCGGGGCGGCGAGGAGAGAGTTGCGCGGTGCGCTGGAGGGGCCCGGAAGGGCCCGGAGGAGAGAGAAAGGCGCGCGGGCCGGGCGCAGGGGCCCGGGGGCGGGGGGGAGAGATCGGCGCGGCGTGCTGGGGGGGCCAGCAAGGGCCTGGAGGGGGGGATCCCCGGTCGCTGCACGGTACAGCAGCGACCGTTTTGGCCTGGCAGACGGAGGAGAAGTGGCCCTTCTTCCTGCAGCTCTTACAGAGGGCGGAGCGGGCTGGGCAGCACGGGCGAGGGTGTTTAGCGAACCCACAGAAATAGCAGCGGGGTCCCGCAGACTTGTCGGGGCATCCCGCGGCGCAGGCCTGAGGGAGGTCGGGGGCGGTGGGGAAGCGTGCCAGGAGGCCCAGGATGTTGCAGCGCGGCTGGGGACATAGGCGCGGGCGTTTAAATCGGCGACCTCCAGGGAGGTGGAGAGAGTCCATGCCACAGTTAGGCTGAGGTCGTCTTTCTCCAGCATCCGCTGGCGGATAGCGGGGGACTGCATCCCAGCCACGTAAGCATCTCTGATCAGCAGTTCCATGTGCCCCATGGCTGAAACTTGGAGGCAGGAGCAATTCCTCCCCAGGACAGCGAGGGCCTGGTAAAATTGGTCTAATGACTCTCCAGGGCGCTGTTGTCTGGTGGCCAGCAGATGTCGGGCGAATACTCTGTTGACTTGTTTAAGAAACTGTCCATTCAGCTTAAGCATGGCCACATCGTAATCATTCTCTTCCTTGATCATCGCGTAAGCTGCTGTGGCCACGCTGGAGTGGAGGATGTGAAGCTTCTGTGCCATGGTGGGGGGGCTGTTTGCAGACGCCAGGTACCCTTCGAGACATGCCAGCCAATGTTGAAAAATTTCTGAAGCGTTCTGAGTTTGCGGGCTGATGCGGAGGCTTTCGGGCTTGATCCAGAACTCCATCTTCAAAAATCTAGCTTATTAAATTGATGAGCCATCAATCGAACGTGAGACGAGTTGCTGTACAAAAGTTAGGCTTTAATAAGCTAGAACTTAGCCCTGTGGTCGACTACAATAAATGGACGACCGCCGGGCGTTCTGACTATTTATACCTCGGTATGGAGGCGTGGTTAACTCAACCTCTCGAAAAATCGGAGAGACGTCACATGACTGGCCTCAACCAATCGGTCGAGAGGCACATGACCGACAAGGGCCAATGGTAAGCCGGTGTTCTGCACCAATGGCAGACAGCTATGCAAATCATACCACTCAAGCCCGTCCCTCTGCTGCAGCCTGTCCCTCCGCTGCAGCCCGTCCCTCTGCTGCAGCCCGTCCCTCTGCTGCAGCCCATCCCTCTGCTGCAGCCCCTCCCTCTGCTGCAGCCCCTCCCTCTGCAGCCTGTCCCTCTGCTGCAGCCGCTCCCTCTGCTGCAGCCCGTCCCTCTGCAGCCTGTCCCCCTGCTGCAGCCCCTCCCTCTGCTGCAGCCTGTCCCTCTGCTGCAGCCTGTCCCTCTGCTGCAGCCACTCCCTCTCCTGCAGCCCCTCTGCTGCAACCCGTCCCTCTGCCTCAGCCCGTCCCTCTGCTGCAGCCGCTCCCTCTGCTGCTGCAGCCCGTCCCTCTGCTGCAGCCCTTCCCTCTGCTGCAGCCCGCTTCCTCTGCTGCAGCCAGTCCCTCTGCCTCAGTCCGTCCCTCTGCTGCAGCCCGTCCCTCTGCTGCTGCCCCTCCCTCTGCCTCAGCCCGTCCCTCTGCTGCAGCCCTTCCCTCTGCTGCAGCCCGTCCCTCTGCCTCAGCCCGTCCCGCTGCTGCAGCCCTTCCCTCTGCAGCAGCCTGTCCCTCTGCTGCTGCCCCTCACTCTGCTGCAGCCCCTCCCTCTGCTGCAGCCCCTCCCTCTGCTGCAACCCGTCCCTCTGCTGCAGCCCGTCCCTCTGCTGAAGCCTGTCCCTCTGCTGCAGCCTGTCCCTCTGCTGCAGCCCGCTCCCTCTGCTGCAGCCGCTCCTTCTGCTGCAGCCCCTCTGCTGCAGCCCGTCCCTCTGCTGCAGCCTGTCCCTCTGCTGCAGCCCCTCCCTCTGCTGCAGCCCCTCCCTCTGCTGCAGCCCCTCCCTCTGCAGCCTGTCCCTCTGCTGCAGCCGCTCCCTCTGCTGCAGCCCGTCCCTCTGCTGCAGCCCGTCCCTCTGCTGCAGCCCGTCCCTCTGCTGCAGCCCCTCTGCAGCAGCCCGTCCCTCTGCTGCAGCCCATCCCTCTGCTGCAGCCCCTCCCTCTGCAGCCTGTCCCTCTGCTGCAGCCCCTCCCTCTGCTGCTGCCCGTTCCCCTGCTGCAGCCCCTCCCTGTGCTGCAGCCCATTCCTCTGCTGCAGCCCGTCCCTCTGCTGCAGCCCGTCCCTCTGCTGCAGCCGCTCCCTCTGCTGCAGCCCGTCCCTCTGCTGCAGCCGCTCCCTCTCCTGCAGCCCCTCTGCTGCAGCCCATCCCTCTGCTGCAGCCCGTCCCTCTGCTGCAGCCCGTCCCTCTGTTGCAGCCCGTCCCTCTGCTGCAGCCCGTCCCTCTGCTGCAGCTGCTCCCTCTGCTGCAACCTGTCCCTCTGCTGCAGCCCGTCCCTCTGCTGCAGCCTGTCCCTCTGCTGCAGCTGCTCCCTCTGCTGCAGCCGCTCCCTCTGCTGCAGCCCATCCCTCTGCTGCAGCCCCTCCCTCTGCAGCCTGTCCCTCTGCTGCAGCCCCTCCCTCTGCTGCTGCCCGTCCCCCTGCTGCAGCCCCTCCCTGTGCTGCAGCCCATTCCTCTGCTGCAGCCCGTCCCTCTGCTGCAGCCCGTCCCTCTGCTGCAGCCCGTCCCTCTGCTGCAGCCGCTCCCTCTGCTGCAGCCCGTCCCTCTGCTGCAGCCGCTCCCTCTGCTGCAGCCGCTACCTCTGCTGCAGCCGCCCCCTCTGCTGCAGCCGCTCCCTCTGCTGCAACCCATCCCTCTGCTGCAGCCCGTCCCTCTGCTGCAGCCGCTCCCTCTGCTGCAGCCGCTCCCTCTGCTGCAACCCGTCCCTCTGTTGCAGCCCGTCCCTCTGCCTCAGCCCGTCCCTCTGCTGCAGCCGCTCCCTCTGCTGCTGCAGCCCGTCCCTCTGCTGCAGCCCTTCCCTCTGCTGCAGCCCGCTTCCTCTGCTGCAGCCAGTCCCTCTGCCTCAGTCCGTCCCTCTGCTGCAGCCCGTCCCTCTGCTGCTGCCCCTCCCTCTGCCTCAGCCCGTCCCTCTGCTGCAGCCCTTCCCTCTGCTGCAGCCCGTCCCTCTGCTGCAGCCCTTCCCTCTGCAGCAGCCTGTCCCTCTGCTGCTGCCCCTCCCTCTGCTGCAGCCCCTCCCTCTGCTGCAGCCCCTCCCTCTGCTGCAACCCGTCCCTCTGCTGCAGCCCGTCCCTCTGCTGAAGCCTGTCCCTCTGCTGCAGCCTGTCCCTCTGCTGCAGCCCGCTCCCTCTGCTGCAGCGGCTCCTTCTGCTGCAGCCCCTCTGCTGCAGCCCGTCCCTCTGCTGCAGCCTGTCCCTCTGCTGCAGCCCGTCCCTCTGCTGCAGCCCCTCCCTCTGCTGCAGCCCCTCCCTCTGCAGCCTGTCCCTCTGCTGCAGCCGCTCCCTCTGCTGCAGCCCGTCCCTCTGCTGCAGCCCGTCCCTCTGCTGCAGCCCGTCCCTCTACTGCAGCCCCTCTGCTGCAGCCCGTCCCTCTGCTGCAGCCCGTCCCTCTGCTGCAGCCCGTCCCTCTGCCTCAGCCCGTCCCTCTGCTGCAGCCCGTCCCTCTGCTGCAGCCCGTCCCTCTGCTGCAGCCCTTCCCTCTGCTGCAGCCCGTCCCTCTGCTGCAGCCGCTCCCTCTGCTGCAGCCCCTCTGCAGCAGCCCGTCCCTCTGCTGCAGCCCATCCCTCTGCTGCAGCCCCTCCCTCTGCAGCCTGTCCCTCTGCTGCAGCCCCTCCCTCTGCTGCTGCCCGTCCCCCTGCTGCAGCCCCTCCCTGTGCTGCAGCCCATTCCTCTGCTGCAGCCCGTCCCTCTGCTGCAGCCCGTCCCTCTGCTGCAGCCGCTCCCTCTGCTGCAGCCCGTCCCTCTGCTGCAGCCGCTCCCTCTCCTGCAGCCCCTCTGCTGCAGCCCATCCCTCTGCTGCAGCCCGTCCCTCTGCTGCAGCCCGTCCCTCTGCTGCAGCCCGTCCCTCTGCTGCAGCTGCTCCCTCTGCTGCAACCTGTCCCTCTGCTGCAGCCCGTCCCTCTGCTGCAGCCTGTCCCTCTGCTGCAGCCGCTCCCTCTGCTGCAGCCGCTCCCTCTGCTGCAGCCCGTCCCTCTGCTGCATACCCTCTGCTCCAGCCCGTCCCTCTGCTGCAGCCCATCCCTCTGCTGCAGCCCCTCCCTCTGCTGCTGCCCGTCCCCCTGCTGCAGCCCCTCCCTGTGCTGCAGCCCATTCCTCTGCTGCAGCCCGTCCCTCTGCTGCAGCCCGTCCCTCTGCTGCAGCCGCTCCCTCTGCTGCAGCCGCTCCCTCTCCTGCAGCCCCTCTGCTGCAGCCCATCCCTCTGCTGCAGCCCGACCCTCTGCTGCAGCCCGTCCCTCTGCTGCAGCCCGTCCCTCTGCTGCAGCTGCTCCCTCTGCTGCAACCTGTCCCTCTGCTGCAGCCGCTCCCTCTGCTGCAGCCCGTCCCTCTGCTGCATACCCTCTGCTCCAGCCCGTCCCTCTGCTGCAGCCCATCCCTCTGCTGCAGCCCCTCCCTCTGCAGCCTGTCCCTCTGCTGCAGCCCCTCCCTGTGCTGCAGCCCATTCCTCTGCTGCAGCCCGTCCCTCTGCTGCAGCCCGTCCCTCTGCTGCAGCCGCTCCCTCTGCTGCAGCCCGTCCCTCTGCTGCAGCCGCTTCCTCTCCTGCAGCCCCTCTGCTGCAGCCCGTCCCTCTGCTGCAGCCTGTCCCTCTGCTGCAGCCCGTCCCTCTGCTGCAGCTGCTCCCTCTGCTGCAACCTGTCCCTCTGCTGCAGCCCGTCCCTCTGCTGCAGCCTGTCCCTCTGCTGCAGCCGCTCCCTCTGCTGCAGCCGCTCCCTCTGCTGCAGCCCGTCCCTCTGCTGCATACCCTCTGCTCCAGCCCGTCCCTCCCTCTGCAGCCTGTCCCTCTGCTGCAGCCCCTCCCTGTGCTGCAGCCCGTCCCTCTGCTGCAGCCCGTCCCTCTGCTGCAGCCCGTCCCTCTGCTGCAGCTGCTCCCTCTGCTGCAACCTGTCCCTCTGCTGCAGCCCGTCCCTCTGCTGCAGCCTGTCCCTCTGCTGCAGCCGCTCCCTCTGCTGCAGCCGCTCCCTCTGCTGCAGCCCGTCCCTCTGCTGCATACCCTCTGCTCCAGCCCATCCCTCTGCTGCAGCCCATCCCTCTGCTGCAGCCCCTCCCTCTGCTGCAGCCCCTCCCTGTGCTGCAGCCCATTCCTCTGCTGCAGCCCGTCCCTCTGCTGCAGCCCGTCCCTCTGCTGCAGCCGCTCCCTCTGCTGCAGCCCGTCCCTCTGCTGCAGCCGCTTCCTCTCCTGCAGCCCCTCTGCTGCAGCCCGTCCCTCTGCTGCAGCCCGTCCCTCTGCTGCAGCCGCTCCCTCTGCTGCAGCCCGTCCCTCTGCTGCAGCCGCTCCCTCTCCTGCAGCCCCTCTGCTGCAGCCCGTCCCTCTGCTGCAGCCCGTCCCTCTGCTGCAGCCCGTCCCTCTGCTGCAGCCCGTCCCTCTGCTGCAGCCGCTCCCTCTGCTGCAGCCCGTCCCTCTGCTGCAGCCGCTTCCTCTCCTGCAGCCCCTCTGCTGCAGCCCGTCCCTCTGCTGCAGCCTGTCCCTCTGCTGCAGCCCGTCCCTCTGCTGCAGCTGCTCCCTCTGCTGCAACCTGTCCCTCTGCTGCAGCCCGTCCCTCTGCTGCAGCCTGTCCCTCTGCTGCAGCCGCTCCCTCTGCTGCAGCCGCTCCCTCTGCTGCAGCCCGTCCCTCTGCTGCATACCCTCTGCTCCAGCCCGTCCCTCCCTCTGCAGCCTGTCCCTCTGCTGCAGCCCCTCCCTGTGCTGCAGCCCCTCCCTGTGCTGCAGCCCGTCCCTCTGCTGCAGCCCGTCCCTCTGCTGCAGCCCGTCCCTCTGCTGCAGCTGCTCCCTCTGCTGCAACCTGTCCCTCTGCTGCAGCCCGTCCCTCTGCTGCAGCCTGTCCCTCTGCTGCAGCCGCTCCCTCTGCTGCAGCCGCTCCCTCTGCTGCAGCCCGTCCCTCTGCTGCATACCCTCTGCTCCAGCCCGTCCCTCCCTCTGCAGCCCGTCCCTCTGCTGCAGCCCGTCTCTCTCCTGCAGCCCCTCTGCTGCATCCCATCCCTCTGCTGCTGCCTGTCCCTCTGCTCCAGCCCGTCCCTCTGCTGCAGCCCATCCCTCTGCTGCAGCCCCTCCCTCTGCAGCCTGTCCCTCTGCTGCAGCCCCTCCCTCTGCAGCCTGTCCCTCTGCTGCAGCCCCTCCCTGTGCTGCAGCCCATTCCTCTGCTGCAGCCCGTCCCTCTGCTGCAGCCCGTCCCTCTGCTGCAGCCGCTCCCTCTGCTGCAGCCCGTCCCTCTGCTGCAGCCGCTCCCTCTCCTGCAGCCCCTCTGCTGCAGCCCATCCCTCTGCTGCAGCCCGTCCCTCTGCTGCAGCCCGTCCCTCTGCTGCAGCTGCTCCCTCTGCTGCAACCTGTCCCTCTGCTGCAGCCCGTCCCTCTGCTGCAGCCTGTCCCTCTGCTGCAGCCTGTCCCTCTGCTGCAGCCCGTCCCTCTGCTGCAGCCCGTTCCTCTGCTGCAGCCACTCCCTCTGCTGCAGCCGCTCCCTCTCCTGCAGCCCCTCTGCTGCAGCCCGTCCCTCTGCTGCAGCCCGTCCCTCTGCTGCAGCCCGTCCCTCTGCTGCAGCCGCTCCCTCTGCTGCAGCCCCTCCCTGTGCTGCAGCCCATTCCTCTGCTGCAGCCCGTCCCTCTGCTGCAGCCCGTCCCTCTGCTGCAGCCGCTCCCTCTGCTGCAGCCCGTCCCTCTGCTGCAGCCGCTCCCTCTCCTGCAGCCCCTCTGCTGCAGCCCATCCCTCTGCTGCAGCCCGTCCCTCTGCTGCAGCCCGTCCCTCTGCTGCAGCTGCTCCCTCTGCTGCAACCTGTCCCTCTGCTGCAGCCCGTCCCTCTGCTGCAGCCTGTCCCTCTGCTGCAGCCCGTCCCTCTGCTGCAGCCCGTTCCTCTGCTGCAGCCACTCCCTCTGCTGCAGCCGCTCCCTCTCCTGCAGCCCCTCTGCTGCAGCCCGTCCCTCTGCTGCAGCCCGTCCCTCTGCTGCAGCCCGTCCCTCTGCTGCAGCCGCTCCCTCTGCTGCAGCCGCTCCCTCTGCTGCAGCCCGTTCCTCTGCTGCAGCCCGTCTCTTCTAAAATGGCGATGAGAATGTCACGCCAAAACTGTTCAGGTCTGAGACCCGGAAACAATCCCACGGTCGAGGTGCCAATCCCAGAACAAAAGTCCAATAATTATAGTTTCAGATTTACTCCAACTTCCTTTTTTTGCTTGATGACAGACCATAGGCTGGATTCTCCCAAAATGGGACTATAATAATAATAATAATAATAATCGCTTATTGTCACAATTAGGCTTCAATGAAGTTACTGTGAAAAGCCCCTAGTCGCCACATTCTGGCGCCTGTTCGGGGAGGCCGGTATGGAAATTGAACCCGCACTGCTGGCATTGTTCTGCATTACAAGCCAGCTATTTAG
Organism: Scyliorhinus canicula; assembly: GCF_902713615.1. Classification (NCBI taxonomy): domain Eukaryota; kingdom Metazoa; phylum Chordata; class Chondrichthyes; order Carcharhiniformes; family Scyliorhinidae; genus Scyliorhinus; species Scyliorhinus canicula. The sequence goes on from NC_052152.1 coordinate 169,467,151, forward strand.
CCCACTGTGCTAAACCAGCACACTATGTCCCCACGCCGGCGTAAAAATGCTGTTGTTTTACTCTAGAGAATCCTGCAAAAATGTACAGCTAATTCCATGCCCTGCAGGAGGCTAGCAGAGATCCGGAGTAATTCACGCAGCTTTAGCTGCAAGTGTGGGCCCCCTCACTTCCGGTTTTGAGTCCACGTATGCGCACGCCGAGCGCCATGGCGGAATCAGACCGCGGCGGCAAACTGAAAAATTAGACCCCCCCCCCACAATCGGCCGCACGCCCGAGGATCTGACCCTGCGGATCTTAACCCGTCCGCCTATAAGGCCCCCTCCCCCAGTGTCCAATCCCTCCGCCCCTACTTCAGGACGGCCGCGGACTGAGTCCACAGCAGCCACGCCAGCATCCCGACCGGCAATACCAGGTTAGTTTCACGCCGTAGGGAACTCGGCTGGTCGGGAGCGGAGGATCGCTGGGCTGGCCTCTGTCAATGGGCCCCCAGCTGCGCGGCGTACTCCGCGATCACGATGTAGGACCTTTTTATATAAACATATTAATGTGTAGTTTATTTATATAACATAAGCTGGACACCATCCAGAACAATCAGTCATTTTCAGTATGCATAACTTGGACTGCCTGACTTTGGGAAGTCTTATCATTTCTCTTGATATATAGGCCTGGAGTCCTTGTTAGTCTTTTTTATACATTTAGAGTACCTGATTCTTTTTTCCAATTAAGGTCAATTTTACCATGGCAAACTACCTACCCTGCACATTCTTATGGGTTGTGAGGGTGAGGCCCACGCAGACACGGGGAGAATATGCAAATTCCACACGGACAGTGACTCGGGGCCGGGATCAAATCCTGGCCCTCAGCGCCGTGAGGCAGCAGTGCTAGCCAGCGTGCCACCGTGCTGCTTCTTGTTAGTTTTCTATGAGGTCATTTAACAGTTTGTACTTGCACCTGTATAACATGTGTAGAATTTTGTTTTATTTTTTAATATTCGCAATAAACAGGGAAGTTATGATGAACTTTGATGAAAAATATTTGGTTCGCCTCAACTGGAGAATTGTGTCCTATTCTTGAACACCGCACTTTAGGATGGATGTGAAGGCATTGGAGAAGCCGCAGAAAAGATTTGGGAGCATGGCTGCAAAGGTGAGGGACTTCAGTTACATGGATAGATTAGAATAACTGAGGCTGTTCTCCTTAAAGAGGAGATGTCTGAGAGGAGATTTGATGGGGTGTTCAAAATCATTAAGGATCTGGACAGAAGAGAGAAAACTGATCCCCTTGCTGGAAAGATCAGGAATCAGAGGACACCGATTAAAGTGATTGGCAAATATAGCAACGGTGAAATTAGAAAAACTATTTTCCTCAGTGAGTGTTTAGGATTGGAACTTCACTGCCTTAGAATGGTTGAGGCAGATTCAATTCTACAGAGAATTGGATCATTATCTGAAGAGGAAGAATTTTTAGGACTATGGGGAAAAGGCAGGTGAAGTGGCCCTAAGTGAATTGCTCTTGCAGAGCTGCGACAAACATGAGAGACCAAATGGCCTCTATGATTCTAAATTCTAAAATGTTGAATAATTAAAGACTGTCCTCCTTATCATACTGAGGATGCTCATTCCAGGTTTTGAGAGGCAGAGCGATGCTTGGAATGCCGGTTGCCATGGTACCTCTCCAAAATATTCACTAAGTTGATTTATAGATCAATTTTAACCATTCTCAGAAGTGCTTTAGCCTTGGCAACAACAGCATCTTCATTTAACTGCTCCTCGCTACAGATAACGCATTATAGTACTAGAGTATGAGGAAATCTCACAATAAAGGCACTCTTCATGCTGATGTAAGTACCTCCAATTACTGTCATAAAATGATACCATTGAATAGACCAACTTGAGTGTAATATAGATCAACATCACCTTAAGTATTTAGTGGGTTTATGAAAATATACCTCTTCATTCTCCATTATTTCTCCCAACACAAACTTTGTTCCTGTGCTGATTGGGAAGCTTTCAGTGAAATATACTAATCCACAATGAACCATCAATCATATTTGATCGATAAACCCATTCATTATGATCAGCAAACTGTTTGCAAACATGCTAAAATCCATTTTTATGACACTTCTCCGCTTTCTGGTCTAGACACATCCTTTGTTTGTTGAACAACAGGCTGGGGCCAGCCTTTTCCAACAGCTGTACATTCACATTAAATATTAATCAGGAAGCCTGCTGTAAGAGAGCTCATAGACTGACATTCAGTATAAGGTTGCCATCTGTTCAAATGTCCAATGCTTTGTAAAGACAATCCTGTATGTTTTACAAATGACAGGTCTGAGACAGTCCCTGTAAAAAAGTTGAAAAAGATGAAGATCTGTAGAGAGAAGAAAAATAATTTACACATGGAACTCACGGAATCCTAATCTCTAGTAGAGAGACATAGAATCAATTGAGAATATAACGAACAAGTGAATATTGGAGCATTTTGGAGTAATCTTTAGCAAACAATGGAGATTTCCTTTTTTATTATAAATTTAGAGTATCCAATTCATTTTTTCCAATTAAGGGGCAATTCAGCATGGCCAATCCGCCTACCCTGCACATCTTTTGGGTTGTGGGCGTGGAACCCACGCAAACACAGGGAGAATGTGCAAACTCCACACAGACAGTGACCCAGAGCCGGGATCGAACCTGGGACCTTGGCGCCGTGAGGCAACCGTGCAACAATGGAGATTTTCATGTTTCCTTCAAATGTGTGATGGTGGCTGTGATATCTGAACACTCAAAGCATTTTGTTTTACACCAAAATTTTAATTTCAATTTACTATTGTAGAAATTATAGATATTTAGATTTATTGGCTTACATTTGAAATCCGTTTAAAACATTTGTATTAATATCTTCCTCAAGATACACAAGTCATTGCAATCAGAAAGTCTGAATGCCAGAAATTTGATGGGATGGATGTTCCTTTAGAAAGGCAGGAATCAGGAATGTCAAGCTGGAGGTTAATAAATGGAAGGTTGGATATCTGAAGGCTGTTGAGTCTAAAATTAGAATCGCTTATTACTACCTCATTAGCATGATAAGAAAGTGGTTTATTTAAATGTGTCTGGTCAGCTCACAATAGTTCCTTGTTTCAGTGCTTCACCAAGGTTTTGTAAGTGTCTTTTGTAAGTATAACATTGTGACCACAATAACCATCATACTAATTGTTCATCTTTAATGGGACCTTTGTTGCTGCCATCTGCTCAACAAAGGTTCACCACACCTGCAGTATCTAAGTGTGACCCTTATGTGTACAATCCATCAAGGCCTGGAATGCGCAGCATCTTAAATCCTGCAAAAACACTTCCTCATCAACCACGAGAACTGAAGGCTGAGACATGTGATAGATTGGCTCCCTTTACTTCAGACATGCTGATCTCAGTGCTGACACCGGGTGAAGATGCGTGCAATAAGAGTACAATTTCAAAAAGGGAACGATTAGTTTCTGCCACCAACGCGAATTGAACACGAGCTTCGCTGAGAGAATGCTAAATTATCCCATCAGATTACGCCGGTGCATTCACTCAAAGAAATATACTACCACAATCCAGGGAGGCTTTCAGGCTTGAACTGAAGATTGATGTTCAAAAGTCTTTCACTGGAACTACAAGATAATTTACTGGTGAGTAGAGGCAATTTTGCTATGGGTCTGTGTATGGGTGGTGGGGGGAGGGGGGGGGGGGGGAGGCTCTTTCGAGCACTGATATTTTTCAGTTCTTATTTCAGCAGCTCTTACCGTTCTTGTGGCATGTGTCCTTGAGAAGAGTGATCATGTGATCAAACTAATAGCAGTTCAAGTGCATACAGTAATAATTTCAGCAGCACATGACAGATTGGATGAATCCCACCAAATATGTACAAAGTAGCTGCATCTGAAACCCCGACAGGTAATTGACAGAGTATCAGATGATTCCTTTAAATGCCCCCCCCCAACCACCACCACCACCATCCCTTTTCATGACACATTAGAAGATTCAGTGGTGTGACCCAGACTGGCCAGTTTTTGTACAGCCGCACATCGTGAATATTTGCAGAGCAATCTTTTTCGCAAAATAAGTGAACTTCAAAAAAAAGTTTACTTTTTTTTCCAAACAATTGTGCATTGTTTTTTGCTGTTATGCCACTATCCAAAAGGGCAACAAGGAAACCGTTCATCAGAAGTTAGTGCTCTGTAGTTCAGGGTGAGCAACGAGCATCCATATTTTCAAAAACTCTCTGACAGTGTGCATTCTTTAAACTGAGACTATGATTATAGGAAAAGCATAAAGGGGTTGATTTTATATGCACACGCTGGCCATGTTTTAGGCAGGGAGGTATATAAAATAGGGCTGGTACCCAGCCCACCATCTTCCCAAGCTCAGAATAGGTGGGCGGGTGCTGAAATTGGCAGCCCACCCGCCATATTTAAATAAAGATTCAGGAGTCAGTTAAGCTCGTTAATTAGCCAGTCGGACCTGAATGATATGCCGCCCATGCCATAATACAGTTCAAGAGGGTGTCATACACCAGTATATCATGGTGCAGACACACACTGATGGACACACACAGGGACCAATCGCCCACCACCGCCTCTCCGCATTGCAGTTAATCACCAGTTAGAATACACATACTATAAAGGCAGAGGGCACCATGGTTCCCGTTCATTCTGGGTGCTGCCTCTGAGAGTAACAAGAACTCATCCAGCCCAGCACAGACTTACAACACGTGCTGAGAGAATCAACTGGTTCGGATAAGGCTTAGGTCTCTAGTTTAAGTTAGCATCATTTAGACCCACAGTCATCGTGTGTTAGTTAGTTAGAAGTAGTTAATAAAATTGAGTTGAACCTTCATCAGTGTTGGAAGTGTCTGTTCATCTCTCAAGTCTACACTAGCCAACACTTCATGATACCAGAAGTTGAGGGATGCTCGCACTTCTGAGACCTACCTTTCAGTGATCTGCCTTCCACCAGTCCTTACAGAATGGACTCCGTTCACCCACCAACGCCTCCGCATTGCAGGGAATCTGGACTCGAACTGGAAACTTTTCAAGCAGCGCTTCCAGCTGTACCTCGAAGCCAGGGACCTGGAATCTGCCTCGGACGCACAGAAGATTGCTCTCTTCCTCTTCACAGCCGGTGACCACGCTCTGCACATTTACAACTCGCTCACCTTCAATGAGGGGGAGGACAAATCGAAGTTCAACACCATAATTCTGAAGTTCGACAGCCACTGCGCGGCCGAGGTCAACGAGAGCTTCGAGAGATACATGTTTCAGCAGCGAATTCAGGGTAAGGGCGAGCCTTTCCAGTCCTTTATTACCCACCTCCGCGTCTTTGCGCAGTCCTGCAACTACGGGTCCACCTCCGACTCCATGCTCCGTGACCAGAGTGTTTTTGGTGTTCAATCTGAGCCCCTGCGCCAGCAGCTACTAAAAGTAAAGCAGCTCATTCTCTCTATGGCCATTGAGATCTGTGTACTTCATGAACATGCCTCCACGCGTTACTCCTGCATCCAGGCTGCTGAAACGGCCGGCAAGCCCCTACCGAGGCAGAACGGGTCCAAATGATGAAATCTTTTCAGGCTCTGGATCTGAACGATGGCGGCCATTTCACGCGCTTTTCACGGAGTCCCGCGCTTACACGCAGCGAGCGTGCCGACGTCACCAACCGCTTCACGCAGTTGCACGCTATGCTGGATCGCCCCACGCATGCACGGTGCGCGACGAACGTCCCGACGCTCCGGAGTGCGGCAACTGCGGCTCCGCCCACTTAAAGCGGCAATGTCCCGTGAAGTCCCGACGCTGCCTGCAGTGTGGCAAACGAGGCCACTACGCTGCAATGTGCAGATCTTCCCTGCCTGCTGTTTATAGGAGGTCCACCCAGCCCCACAGAGACGTCAGGGCTATCCAGCCTGCCATCAATGAACCTACTCTACACCTTGATTCTGACTATGCCTGCAATGACCCACAGGTCCCGTTCCAAATCGGCGTCGTTACTACGAACATGATGTCCCCCAAGCGTGGCACTGAACCCATCCATGTCCACAGCGTCAGCCAGGATGATGAGTGGTGTGCCACCCTTATGGTCAACCGGTCCCCTGTCAGGTTCCGCCTGGACACTGGCGCTTCTGCCAATCTTATTGCGTTGTCTGATTTTTGCAAGCTCTGCGTACAGCCTGCTGTCCTGCCATCTGTGTGTAAATTGCTGGATTACAATGGCAATGCCATCGCCACCAGCAGCTCCTGCCGCCTTGAGGTGACACATCGTGCTCACACAATCATTCTCCCGTTCAAGATTGGTGCTGTCTCAAAAGCCTTCTTGCTTGGTGCGCAGGCACGCAAGCTGCTCCACTTAGTGCAGAGAGTACACTCTCCCTCTTCAAGCGGTGTGTCTGCATCCTCTGACACAGATTTCATCGTCCAGCAATACCATGACTTTTTCCAAGGCATGGGCACACTCCCGCACACGTACAAAATCTTACTCAAGCCCAATGCCACGCCTGCCGTTCACGCACCTCGCAGAGTCCCAGCGCCCCTCAAGGACCACCTCAAGCAACAGCTCCAGTACCTCCAGGACCAAGGAGTCATTTCTAGCATCACGGAACCCACAGGCTGAGTGAGCTCCATGGTCTGCGTCAAGAAGCCGTCCGGCGAGCTGCGGATCTGTATTGATCCTAAAGATCTGAATCAGAATATCATGCGGGAGCACTACCCGATTCCGAAACATGAGGAGCTCATGTCCAAGATGGCCCACGCCAAACTATTCTCAAAACTGGATTCCTCGAAGGGTTTCTGGCAGATCCAACTGGATGAGTCAAGCAGGAAGCTGTGTACGTTCAACACACCCTTTGGCAGGTTCTGCTACAACCGGATGCCATTCGGCATCATCTCTGCGTCCGAAGATTTCCACCGGATCATGGAGCAGATGATGGAGGGGATCGATGGCGTCCGGGTATATGTCGACAACATTATTATCTGGTGAACCACCCCACAGGAACACATTGCCCACCTTCAGCGTGTGCCCACCTTCAGCGTGTTTTCAGGTGCATCCACGAACACGGCCTCCGCCTCAATGGGGCCAAATGCTCCTTCGGCCAGTCGAGTATCAAGTTTCTGGGAGATCATATCTCCCACCAGGGGGTGCGTCCGGACGAGGACAAGATTGCAGCAATCACGTCCATGAAGACGCCCGAGGACAAGAAAGCGTCCTCCGGTTCCTGGGTATGGTGAATTTCCTCGGGAAGTTCATCCCGAATCTCGCCTCACACACCACGGCCCTCAGAGACCTGATTCGCAAAACCACAGATTTCCGATGGCTCCCTGCTCACGAGCGTGAATGGCAGGAGCTGAAGGCTAAGCTTTCCACGGCCCCTGTGTTGGCCTTTTTTGACCCAACCAAAGAGACCAAAATCTCTACTGATGCCAGTCAGTCGGGGATTGGTGCCGTGCTCCTGCAACGAGACGAGGCCTCGTCATGGGCCCCCGTTGCGTATGTGTCGCGGGCGATGACTCCCACAGAGCAGCGCTATGCGCAAATTGAGAAAGAGTGTCTCGGCCTTCTCACTGGAGTCGTGAAGTTCCACGACTACGTCTATGGACTTCTGCTGTTCACGGTTGAAACCGCCCCCTTGTAAATATTATCAAAAAGGACTTGAATGACATAACACCTTGCCTCCAGCATATCCTACTCAAGCTGCACAGGTACGATTTTCAACTGATCTATACCCCTGGCAAGGACCTTGCCATTGCCGATGCCCTCTCAAGGTCGATCACAACACCATGTGATCATGACGGCTTCATTTGCCAAATAGACGCCCACGTTCAGTTTGCAGCCTCCCATTTGCCAGCTACGGATGCACGACTGATGCAAATTCACCGCGAGACAGCGGCTGATCCACTTCTGCAGCGGGTGATGCGCCTAATGTCAGATGGGTGGCTCAAGGGCCAATGCCCGCAATTTTACAACGTCCGCGATGACCTGCCGGTTGTCGACAGGGTGCTCCTGAAATTGGATCGCATCGTCGTCCCACAAAGTATGTGCCAGCTAGTGTTGGAGCAACTCCATTAAGGCCATTTAGGAATCGAGAAATGCCGCCGCAGGGCCAGAGAAGCCGTCTACTGGAAGGTCAGCAGCTTCCCGACATCCATCCACGCGACAATGTTCGCATCCACCTCCCAGATGGTGGCTGGTCTGCGCCTTCTGTCATTCTAAGGCAGGTGGCCCCCCGCTCCTTCCTGGTCCGCTTACCGGATGGATCCATTCGGCGCCGCAACAGGCGTGCTCTTCGCCTGGTTCCAGGGACGTCACGGGAACCTCCGACCAGCTCTTCTACTGATCCCGCCGTGGACTGTGTGGTGCTTCCGGTCGCTCTGTCTGCCCCTGACAGTGCTGCATCCCTCCCGGCTCCTGAGGCGCCAGCCATTGCCCCACCCTTGAGGTGGTCAACCAGAGTTTGTCGCCCTCCTCAGAGACTGAACTTATGAACTCTGTACACATGTGGACTTTCTGAAATGTTTTTTTCCTATATCCTTTAGTGTTGCATTCGTTATCCAGTGATTTGTAAATAGATTCGTTGGTTGTTTCAGTTCATGGTAGTCATCTGCACCAGGCACCTTCCTCTGTAAATAGTCTTGTTCCCTGTATATAGCTTTGTACATATGTCTTCACACCTCACACGTAGCTAGGTACATTCTCCACACACCCACACTATTTATTATCACATGCCCATATCAACATTTTTTTTATAAAAGGGGGGATGTCATAATATACACCAGTAATGGTGCAGACACACACTGATGGGCACACACAGGGACCAATCTACATGTACAAACACCGCAGCCAATCACCAGTTAGAATACACACACTATAAAGGCAGAGGGCACCACGGTTCCCGCTCATTCTGGGTGCTGCCTCTGAGAGTAACAAGAACTCATCCAGCCCAGCACAGACTCACACCACGTGCTGAGAGAATCAACTGGTTCGGACAAGGCTTAGGTCTCTAGCTTAAGTTAGCATCATTTAGACCCACAGTCATCGTGTGTTAGTTAGAAGTACTTAATAAAATTGAGTTGAACCTTCATCAGTGTTGGAAGTGTCTGTTCATCTCTCAAGTCTACACTAGCCAACACTTCAGAGGGCATTTTTGTTCAATAGTTTTTAATAAGGTGGGACGGAAAGGGGGGGGGCCTTTGCACATCATGGGGGACAACCCCCCCCCCCCCCCCCCCCCCCCCAAGATAGGACCCTCCCTCCTTCCTACCTGCCTTGTCTCTGAACTCACCAACCTATGGTTGCTGTCCCATCAGCACCCACTAGTAAGATCTTGGCACTGCTGGAGCAGCCAGCCACCTGAATCGGCCAGCAGTTCCTGAGGGAGGGATCTTGGGCTGCACATTAGCACAGTGGGTAGCACTGTTGCTTCACAGCACTAGGGACCTGGGTTTGATTCCCGGCTTGCGTCACTGTCTGTGAAGAGTCTTCACATTCTCCCCATGTCTGCGTGGGTTTCCTCCGGGTGCTCCGGTTTCTTCCCACAAGTCCCGAAAGACGTGCTTGTTAGGTGAATTGGACATTCTGAATTCTCCCTCAGTGCACCTGAACAGGCACCGGACTGTGACGACTAGAGGATTTTCATAGTAACTTCATTGTAGTGTTAATGTAAGCCTACTTGTGGCACTAATAAAGATTATTATTATCATCCTACTCGGTGAAGGCGGGATTCCCGCACTCCAAAAATTTAGTTTGCCCACAGTATTATGTCTGCAGGGCAGGCTGGCATAGCGAGCGAGTCAGCTACTTGCTGGGGTGTGCATCATTGTAACACTCCATGCAAACAACAATGGCTGCCTCAACTGTGCAAATGATCCTGTCCATGCAGTCTCGGCCAAGAAACTAAGGCCAACTGAGCCGCATTTAATAAGTTTATTTGTCATCAATGACCTCTATGGCACCCTTTCTCGGAATCTACTCACATGTAGGCCGGAAATCTTTGACCATTTTCTGGCGGCAGCATTCTCTGAGAGAGCTTTCTGGATTCTGACAGAATCCCAGTATCAGGTCGCCATTTTGAGCAGGTGGTCTGATACCAAGGCCAGTGGCAGGCCCCCCCTCTCCTCTTCAACGCGAACCCACCCCCTATGATGTTGACAAGTAGGGGTATTCTCCCCCCCACCCCCCACCACCAGCACAGGAATAATGGGGCACCACCTTACAACATGTATGCATAAGGGTGACCCCCCCAATCATAAAGCCACTATCAGAGATCCAAAACAGAGACCTCCATCAGATCCCTCCTTCTGTCACCCCCATCAGTCACCCCTGCCTGAAAGCTGAAGAGCAATCCAGGCAGTAAAGTGAAAAATCACCATTTTGACTTACCAATCCCTAACATCTGCTGCCTCAGACCAAAGTGTTTACAGCAGCAGCTGTTACAAGTGTCAGAGGCTTCCTCAAAAAGAAAGCACACTTCAAATCCCTTGACAGCCTTTGAAATGAAAATCTCCCGTTCAATTTCACACAGCAGTACATTGCATTAGTCAATGATTGACAGTTTTATTACTTCAGAGACAGGTGCTTGGTGGTCTGTTTATCTATCTTTCCCTTCACGCTTTAATGCATCTCAAAATCCTGTTTTGATGCTGACCACAATGTTTGTAAATATTCTTGCTATGATTGACAGCCCCTCACCCCTTCAAAATCAGCTAACCGATTTCTGCTGCGTAAAAGAGAAACTGAAAGCACTTAGCTCTGTATCAGGACTACACTTGGGCAAACTTACACCAAAGCCCGTCTGGTGGATTTCCCACTCTGGGGGTCGGTACATAACAGGGGAGGTGGAGACTCGGGCTTCCAGCCTGTTAATCAAATGAACATGGATGCAAACCGGTGATTTTCATCCTCCCGCTGGGACAGGTTAGCGCACTAAAGCCGTTGGTGGGGGATCGGTGCATCACAAATGGTTTGACACCGGGCACCAGACCCGTTTTTCCCTCGACAGACCATTCTCTGCCTAATCGGGAATCCCAATACCGGCGTCGCACAATGGAGAACCCACCCTGTATTGCATGTACCATGTGGGGTTTTGTTCTATAATTATATCTATAATTGACCAGCTCCTGGGATTAAAGGATTTTAGTCTCGATTTGTTCTCGGTTTTGGTCTCCACATTTACAGTTACCACAATGTTGGTGCTGTTAAAATTTTGTTGAATGCTGTTGAAATAAAATCAAGATGTTTGCTTAAGGTCTGTAAGTCTCAACGGTCAAGGGAATAATATACAAATGTTGGATCTTGAGCTTTTCAGATCCTGTTCCATATTCAACTGCTGAGCTCACAACAACAAACCTCAAACTTCACACTGTGGAAGCCAACCCCATTTTATTGAATTTGTGTACCTTTCTCAGCATTATATAAAATTGCACACATTTTGGGAGAGATTTTGAAGTTCAAATGTTAAATGGATGGAAAGTAGACGAGATGAAGGCCATTATCCTGACCTCCACTCCTCATTAATGTGCACTGATGAATGCTTTTCCCATAAACAGTTAGCCAATGTGACCAGCGCTGGTGCAGTTGCTTATCAAGGACCAGCAGCAACAGCTTAAAGTGGAGTCACTTCTTTTTGTAGCACAGAGGTAAGCTGCCAGCGAGTCTACTTCACAGGTTGCAACAACCAGCTGTAAACACTTTCAAGTCCTTTACATTGTACTGTGAAAAGCCCCAAGCGACCGCAGAAGAAGTCCTCCAAGAACTGCACACAGGTTTGCTTGAGAGCATCTGAGGGTCCCTTTAAGTATTGTCAAAATGCTTGCTTTACAACTCGACTCGTCCATGGTTGATTGCCAGGGGCAAGAATTGGCAATAGTTCAGCAATGAATGCTGAAAATACTGTCGGTCTAAATCGCATCATTTGACTCCTATTTACATGCTTTCATTAGACTCCCACCCGTTCGAGACAGGGATTCGGGCTACAGCACCAGCAAATCAAAGCACACATAAAGATAGCAGTATGAGGGTGGGGTGTATGAGTAACTGGTTTATTTTCGGTCAGCTTTTCAGCAAAAACAGCCTTGCAATGAGATGAAAATTATTCCTTATACGTTTACAGGAAACACATTTTATTTGTTTGAATAAATGCTCCAGGAACTCTGCAAAAGACGATATAATCCTGTTCATAATCCCCACCCCAATATCCTCCTCCACCCTCCCATGCCTCCCCCCCCCCCCAAAATCCTGTCCCCAATACCCCCCATACCCTCTCACCCACCCTCCAACATTCTCCGCCCCCAACCACAACACTCTTCCCCTCACCCCCATCAAACCCCCTCAACCCTTACAACCACCTGCATCCCTGCCTTTCCAAAACTATGTATTCACATAGTCCCTTCTCATCTACTAAGCTGAGACATCATTCAAGGAGCACAAGACAACGGGGAATTGGAGTTCTTGCTAGCTCAAGTTTAATACCGGCTTCCTCGTCCTCTTTCTTTTCACCCGACTTACTGATGTTTTGTAAAAATTAATTTTTATGGGATGTGGGCTTTCTTGCCAGCATTAATCACCAGTACAGCAGCCCCCCACCCCCACCCCAGGTGAGTTACACCCCACTATGGGGTTGCGAAATGCCCCCCTTCATGCCCTGCCCTTCAAGCCCCACCCCATTCACCCCCCCCCCTTAATATTCACCCTCCCTTCATGCTCCTCTCCATGCCCCTCCTTTCATGCCTGCCTCTTTCATACCCTGCCCCAGCTGGCACTGCCCCTGGCACCCGGTAATGTGGGAATCCCATTGACAGCAACGGGAGCAGAGAATCCGTCTGCCAGCGAACGGTGCACTGCCTCCTGCAGCTTAGAGGCCGGAGAATCCCGCCCCTGGTCTCTGGTTGTGGAGACCAGTCGTGATTCCTGCCGGATTCACGCAGCACCGGCGGGGGTGGGGGTGGGGTGGGGTGGGAGTATGCCGGGAGCTGGGAGAATCCGGTATCAAACCAGCCAAGCATATTTAAATGGGTATTTAAACATGCTAATCTGGTTCACGCCAAATGAGGGCGCTGTGGGGTGGTGGTGGCGAATCCAGTCCAAGCAATTTCACGCAGAGCCCCCTCCTCTCTCACCGGAGCAGGAAGTGCATGGAGAAAATTGGCCCAAAATATTGGGAGGTCTAAATTGACGATTGGATTAACAAATGGCATTGCTATCTACGTGGCTGGCACATTCCCAGGCAAAGCTACTTGTACTAATATTTTCCAGCTGCGACCAATTATTTTAAATCAAAAATGCTGACACACTCCCAAGGACTCGCTAACTTTAACTCCCAAAATAAATACTAGCTATCTGGAGCAAAACAGCGTTAGCATTGCAAAAGAAAGACCCACAGGATATAGGGCTTCCAGAAGAAAACCTAAATAATGAATTACTGTAAAAATAATTAAATTTATACTTCCTTTATAAAAAAAATCTACATATATGAATGATAAGCAACATTTTCACCACTCAAAATAAACTAAACAGTCAAGTATATAAAATTGAAGAGTTTGCATTATATAATGAGTATATTATTGTTGTAACTCTCCTATTAATTTGCCAACTTCCTTGCAAGGTCCATTCTCACAGAAAAGCAGATCTATTACACCTACCATAAGACAGATCAGAAATCCTGTAACGTTATTAGTCTTTGAGATTCTGGTCTGCTGCCAACAACAATTAAATGCTTATAAAGGCACTGCTAATTTGCCAAAAAAACGGATTGATTAAGTCCATCTGAATTTTTATAGCATATTTATAAACTAAGAACATGGAGAAGGTTTTCTGTGGTAGCGTAACTCCTTTAAATGGGCGATACAAGTGTATCAATTGTGTTGTCCAGCGTATATAGTTTGCCTTAGTTTAGTAAGCATCTGTTGTGTTTCAACATTTCCTCATGAATTGCCTCGCAACACAACATTGGCGATGAGAGTAAAACAAGCCAGTCAGGGGGGGGGGGGGGGGGGGGGGGGGGGGGGGGTTGGAAGAGCCTCTTGGAATGCTAAAAGGTAAAAGATCATCTGCAGCCGAATAACAATGCTACTGTTCAGATGAATTGGTCCGTTTGATCGGAAAGTCGAAAGTTGGGGTCACTCTGTCGAAAGGCTTCAATACTTTTTCACTGCCAGTGAAATCTTGGCAGAAACAGAAAGTAATATTATTTACTGTTTGCGGCCCACAAACATATAACTCCTGCAAGGTTTAACATCTCTGGAGGCTGCAGACCTCAAGTCTTTTGATCAATTTGTGCAGTTAGTGAGGAACCATTCTCACTCCCAACCCTCAATCATGAAGCAGAGATACAGATTTCATCAGCCATCAGAGGGCCAGTTGAAATGGGGCGGGGTTCTTCGTAGCCCGACTGCAAAATCGAGTTTGGAGATTGGGTGGAGAATGGATTTCCGCGGCAAAATTGGGGCCGGCGCCGGTTTGACACCTGTCCTCCAAGCTCCGCCGCCTCCAAACTGCCATCATTGTGACGTGCGCCGTTTTAACAGCATTGCCGCGTCATCGGCAAGCCCACCTGTGATGCTCTGCCCCCAATGGGCCAAGTTCCCAACGGCGTGGGACACGTGTGGTCCAAGCGGTCGGGACCCCGGCCTGTCGGCTGTGAACTGTGTCCAGCTCCGCGACACTCGGCCGGGATCCATGCCACTGGCCGTGGGGGGGCTTCTGCTAGGGCTGGTGGAACTGGTGGGGGCTGGCCAGAGACTGGGCTTTGGGGTCTACGATGGCAGGTTTGGTTCGCGCACAGCCAGCGCCATATTGTATGGTGCGACCGCTACAGGTCGTCAGCCGTGCAGGTGCACATGCACGGCTCTGGACCCGGCCATTCTCCGGCTGTTTTTGGTGGGGGAGGTGGGAGTTTCAGTCGGCGCTGGTGCTAGCCTCTTACCAGTGCCGGAATGGGTGAGGGTTTCACGCCGATTGTTCGATCGTAAAATACCACACATGCTCTACTGGCGCCATCATTTAGCCCCTGAAATGGAGAATCCAGCCCATGCTATCTGCTTTCGTAGCCAGACTTCAACGAATGTCTGAACATTGTGAATTCAGTCGTCCTCTCAGCGATATGCTACGTGACTGGTTGGCCTGTGGGATCACCAACTTTAATATTCAGAACAAGTTGCAAGCAGAAACCAAGCTATCCTTGGACAAGGCGGTTGAGCTGGCTCAAGCGACTGAGAGCTGAACAAAGCCTTTCAAATTGCAAAGCGTGCAGATGTCAATGAACCAGTTATGCCAGGTAGTGGCAGTCGCTCGAAACTCCAAAAGCGAGAGAGCAGTGGAGCCTGAAAAGAAGAAAAGTGACAGGCAGTCACAAAGCTTAGAGGTTTGTTACCATTGTGGGGGACAACACTCCAAGGACAGATGTAGGTACAAAGAATATAGCTGTTTCAAATGTCATAAGAATAGCCATTTGCAAGCAAGATGCAGAAGCAGACGGTCTAATTAAAGTTCCCAATAAAAGACGGTGGCCGCGTTTCACCCAAAACATTTCAAAATTCATTTATGGCAGGTTTTTCAGGGTGTTTACCGTCGGCTCTGCCAGCGAGTTCCCCACCGCTCTTCAAAGACACTTAGTGTTGTAGCAAACGTGAACTGCAACGAGCTTCCCAGCGCAGGGTCCAGTGAGGCCAGCAACGCTATTCAACGTTAATTGGTCCACTTAATGAGGCCTTACGGGATTCTCTTCGCAAATGAAGGCTCATCAGCTGATTCGCTGGCACTGAGCCCGCCAGCGCCTGCTTAACACGATCGAGTAGCAATTAAGCAGCACTTGCTCAGCCAACCCCAGGCAGCTCGCAACAATGGCACCCAGGAGATCTTCCCCAAGACTCAGAGATGCAGATATGGGGGCTCCTCGACGCTGTGGAGGCAAGGAAGGATGTCCTGTTTCCCTAAGTGTCCGGGAGGGTCAGCCACAGGGCAGCCAGTGCTGCCTGGGGTGAGCTGGCTGCTGTAAGCGCCAGGAGTGTGACCAAGAGGACTGGCCTGAAGTGCAGGAAAAAGGTCAATGACCTTCACCGGGCAGCACGAGTGAGTAGACACCTAAGCCCCCCCGAGAACATTCCGCCCCCGCGGGAGCATTCACCCCCAAACTCTCCATGCGACTCCCAACCCTCCCTCCACACCCTCCCCCTTCAGCCCCCCCAACTGCATTTTCCCGTATAAATAGGGTGGATAATCATTCATTAAATGAATGCAACAGGTGTTATGGAAATTCGTAATAAATGTATTACATCAGTAATTTACAATATTCATCAAAAATTGAGTACATTACGAAATGGATGTAAAGTGATCATAGTACATATCAGAGTGCATAGGCCAGGTCCCAGAAGATCTATCAACAATTCTGTGGGTCATCTCCTAAGGCAATGAAAAGTGTTGGGTGAGATTTAATGGAAAAGTTTCTAAGTTGGGGTGGCACGGTGGCACAGGGTCCAATGTGTGGCGCGAATTTGGATGTGCCGTCCTTTAGTCTACCATCTAGTAGGAGTTGGGTTGGGATGTGCTCTGTTAAAATGGTGACGGGGTTGAGCCCTGTTATGTAGGCGAAGTATTGAACAGCCCAAAAAACTGCGAGCAGGTGCCTTTCGCAGGCAGAAAATCCTTGCTCAACTGGGTCGAGAACTTGTGAGGCTTATGATACGGGGCCTAAATGGTCTTTATTGGAGGAGCACGGCTGAAAGGTTCGGTCGGTGGTTGCAACCTTAATTGCATATGGGGAAAGGGGATCTGGGACCTGTAATGCGGGAGCTGTGCTGAGGGCTCGTTTTAATGCATCCATGCATCCGTGTGCTGTGGAAGCCATTCCCATCGGGTGTGCTTTTTGAGGAGTTCGGAAAGAGGGGCAGCCTTTTTGGCAAAACCGTCTATGTGGTTCCTGCAGTAGCCAACCAGTCCTCGAAATGACCGGAGGGATGTGACATTATGGGGCAGGAGTAATTTGACAATAGAGTCGATGCATTTCTGCTCGATCTCGCGTTTGCCATGTGTGATCACTGTGCCTAAATAAATTATGTTTTCTTGTAGAATCTGGGCCTTTTTAGGGTTTACCGTACATCCAATTTCGTGAAGGAGTCCTAATAATTGGTCGAGAAGCAAAATGTGCTCTTTCTTAGTGTCTGTTTGTAGAAGCAAGTCGTCTACATACTGGACAAGGCAATTGGGTCAGAAAAATTTGTCTAATCCATTCGGCAGTTCTCGGTGGAAAATGGAGGGGGAGTTGTGGTAGCCTTGTGGTAGGCACGTTCACGTGTATTGCTGTCCCTGGAAGGTGAAAGCAAATTTATATTGGCACACTTTATCCAATGGAATAGGCCAAAAGCCGTTGCTGATGTCCAAAACCAAAAAAGATTTTGACTGGAGTCCCTGTTTTAACATTGTCTCTGGACTCATGGCTATGGTGGGGGCTCCAACTGGGGTTACTTTGTTTAGTTCCCTATAATCAATAGTCAGTTGCCATGAGCCATCGGGTTTCCTGACGGGCCAAATTGGGGCATTTTTCATTGAGGCTACTGAACGGAGTACACCTTGGTCAAGCAAACTCTGGATAACCTTTGCGATTTCTCCCTCTGCTTGTTGGGGAAAACCGTACTGTTTTTGGGGTTTGGGGTCAGGTCCTGTAATATTGACTAAACCTGCTATCTTGCCGCAGTTGTGCTTGTGCTGGGCAAAAGAAGCTTTGTTCCGCTGCAAAACATCTCTGACGTCTTTGTCCTGACTAATGGCTCGAGGGTTGAACCAGAAGTCTCCTAATGCGCTAATTCTGTGTGCGTAGTCTCCAACTGTGCGCGTAGCGGGGGCTCGTGCTGCCTTTGCCATTTGTTTACGGGGTCGAACAAAATATTGTGGCAGCTCATAAAGTCTATCCCCAAAATGTGTTCGGCTGTCTGGGGTAGATCTACGAGAAGGACGGGGTGTTTGGTTTTAATGTTTCCTATCTGAATCACTACCGGGGCTGCAAGTGTCCTGTGAAACCGCTGAGGGTAATGGTATCTGTGGTGGCCCATGTGTCTCATTGGAACATTGTGGAGGAATTTAGCATGGTGCGGGACCCTCCTGTGTCCCAAAGAAATTCTACGGGGTGTCCCCGGACTGTGCCTGCTACTACCGGTCTTCTGGACTTGTCCCAAAGGGTGTCGCAGGCCCAAGTTGGGGAGTCCGAACACCGTCAATCGATGCCGTTCATGTCTGCATTCTCAGAACGGGCGCTAACACTATGAATGGGTTTAGCTCTATTCTTATTCAGGGTTTTTGCCTGCTGGTTTCGCTGCTGTTTCTGGGGGCATTGCACTCTCGGGCGTAATGTCCTAACTGTCCGCAATTGTAACATTCGTGGGATTTAGGCTGCTGTGGGCTATTTCTTCCCTCATTTACCCATGCGGGGTTCTGATGTGTCCTAACTGGATGCATGTTGGCATCTGCCTGCTCTTCCTCTGCTTTACTGTAATCTGATTTTCCCTGAATGGACTGTTGCCAAGTTTTGGCATCAGCCATCTCCTTGCCCTTCGCCGCTAACTGCTAAGTTGCCTGTTAACTTCTTCGTACTCGCTAACGTCTCCCTCACTATTCCTCTCTCTCTCTCTTCAATCTCTCAGCGGAGCGTCCTCACGACCTCCTCTGTGCCTCGCAATTGTGCCAACGGGACACGATTGCCATCAGCTTACGAGCTTTTCCTAAGATTTTCTTATGAATCTCGGTCAGGTTCTCCCACCAACTATGCCCTATACTTCCGGGACCTGTTTCGTCGTTTGCACAAAATTTGCTCCAAAGGGGCCATCCTTTCCCTTTGAGATATTTTCGAATTTCCTCTTCCCATACGGGACACTGCCCTGCTCTACTGGTCGCTGCGACCTCAAATTCCTGGGGGTTCATAAGGCATTCCATTACCTTCATTGCCATTTCTCCTGCTACCAATGGGTTTCTACCGAATTTGGAACAGGGGGGAATAAAGTGGTGATGTAAACACGGATATGGCTCACGCTATTTTCCGGTCTACAAAACTCCCGATAGTTTTACGCAACAAAATCTATCGAGGTTACCTTATATCCCTTGTTAGTACGCATGCAAATAACACACTTCCTAATCTTGGTGGTTTGATCAATATTGGCCTTACGCTTGTGGTTCTTCTTTTTCCAATTGGGTTTCTCATTCAAATTTGGGTTCTCTCGGAGTGACAAAGCCACTTCTAGGTCGAGTCCCGTCAGATGTCACCAGTAATATTACTCTGTTTACTTGCTATAAATATGGCGGTTAATAAGGTCGCCTTTCTTAATCCTAATTATGAGTATACTTTCAGAGTCGCCAAGTATCTCTCGATACCTCCACAAGGTTCAACCCGAATACCGATCAAAGAGCCAATACACCAGTTAATTGGTTCAAAGTCAATGCTACTTTATTTACACACAGTAAGATCTACTCATGCACAATAACACTACAGGCTAAACTATATCTATCACTAACGCCTGTACTTAACTTCGGGTCAGAGGAACAATGGCCGTTGTTCGGATCTGAGGCTGTTGGGTTCGAAGAGGTAACAGGAGAACAGCTGAGGCCGTCCGTCTGGTAGCGAGCGTTGACCTTGAACTTACTGCTTCTGGTGATGCTGGTGGATGGGTCTCTCCGTTTGAGAGCCAAATCCAAGAGGCTGAATCTTTGGCGGGGGTTCCTTCTTATACTTGGAGGGGCTTTGCGCGCTTTTAGGCGGGCCTTAAACTTGGTCCTAATTAATTGGACAGCTTCTTGATCATCGTCATCGATCTAAACCAATAAAGGGGCTGGTGCCTTGATGGCTGGGCGTGTCCTAGGTGGCCATTGGCCTTGCTTTGTTTGTGTCTTTTGGTTGGTGCAGTGGCGCCGGACTGTCTGGAACAGTATCGGCTACCTGAGCACTCGTCCTTTGTTTCCCGGAGATGAGCCATCAATATGTAAATCGACCCAGAGTTTCGATTCCGTCTGCTAACTGCCTTCCAAATATACATTCAGGCTCTGTGCCTGCTTGTTGCTTAGTATTGTCCATATTTCCCTTTTAAGCTCTGCGAGTGTCCATTTTGTATACTGAAAGTGGCCATCCCAGATGGCTACATGCTCCAGTTTCCTCTGACATGTCCCGAAAGACGTGCCGTTAGATAATTTGGACATTCTAAATTCTCCCTCTGTGTACCCGAACAGGCGCCAGAGTGTGGCGACTAGGGGCTTTTCACAGTAACTTAATTGCAGTGTTAATGTAAGCCTACTTGTGACAATAAAGATTTTTATATGGTTGCATAGTAATTGTCTGAATTTTTCTGCTTCTTGATGCAGGTTTCACTTTACAGTTTCTCTGCCATAATTACAAGGCAAATGTATTGGAGAAAAGGTCTTAACAACATTGTCCTTTTAAAGAAGAGTGTAACCTTCCTGTTCACAGGTGTACAATCAAATAGCCTTAAAAATCCCTGAAGGAACATGGTACTCCTTAATTAACATCAATCCTTTGATGTGTTGCTAAATTATTCAGCACAATCAAGGTACAAAGCTTAATTACATTAGTTGATTTATTGCCTTATTTTGTTTCATGTACAAATATATGAAGACGGAACAGGAGTGGACCATTCAGCCCCTCAATCCAGGTCTGCCATTTAATAAGACAATGGCTGATCTAATAGTAACCACAAATCCATATCCTGCCTACCCTCGATAACCTATCGCTGCCTTGCTTACCAAGAATCTATCCAGCTCTACTTTAAAAATATTCAAAGGCTTTGCTTCCAGCTCCTTTTCAGGAAGAGAGTTCAGGAAGAGAGTCAGGAAGAAAGACCCACGATGCTCTGAGAGAAAAGATTTCACCTCATTATTTTTAAACAGTGACCCCGAGTTGTGAATAATTTTAATGAACTTTGCCATGGTGCTTTCCCTTTACGCTAATGCATCATCTGCAATATCTACCCTTCGACCTGTAACTTCCATGTCAAATGGCCAGATGCAATGTTTTATGAGATACAAGTGGGCCCTGTAGATATTTGTATTGGTTGATGAGATGATTTTTAAAAAGGCTCATTCACTATTGCTAGAACTGGCTTGGCCTCACCACGTTCAAGCACACCTATGGGCCTTGACTCTGTAATCTTCTCTCATACTTTGTGAGGCAATCATTTTGAGGAAATACAGGATATCCCTCCTTTCCCATATTAAATGTATGATCATCGGCAATAGTTGGTTCTGCAGTGATTGCTTAGTTGTCTCTATTGATCTCGGTATGTTGTAGCACAAATCCCTGGCTTACTCTTCTCCATATCTTCTAAATCCATTTAAATGCTGCTCATTTGTATAATAGCTGCTGATTCTCCATTTACCAGCCTGTTGGGTGAGTTGAATATCGAATGATTTGTGCAGGTTGCAAAAGACAATAATAGGTCACAAGAAGTCTTCCAAAATAAGTAATATCTCATTGATAAGTGTACCACAATACGTACTAGGATGCCAAATGTTTTTCCTACATACTTTCTGATTACAATCCTGGCTTGCTGCCTGGGAGCTTTGCCATGGGAAATCCATTTAATAATACATATTCTGCTTTAGGGGGACTATATTTGGAAAGTGCACTTGCAGCGGGAAACCACACCAACATGGGAGTTATTATCAGTAAAGTGCAGGCGTGCGCCCAACAATTTTCCAATCATTAATTTTGATTGAGGGTAAATTATAGACAGCACACCAACAACATGTGTTCCTGCTGGGCAAGGCTCCCCATTGAATTAATCATTTTGTAAATGATCATCAACCTATATTTCTCATTAGCCAGATTACAATTTCTTGTGAAGCATTCAGAAATATATTTAATTTAAAATTTAAACAAATGTATGGAGAGAACAGTTTATTAAGGAGTTGCTTCTGAGGGAAAGAATTTTGGGAAGTTCTTCCAGTCACCGGGAAGAAATATCGTAAAAAATTGGCCACTAGTAAAGCTTTAGCAGTGTGCATTATAATTATTACACTGACTCTAACTTTAAAAATTAGTCAATGTTTTACCAAAATATGATTAATATTAAGATGGTATAGCGGCAAATATAATTATTAACAAATCACTGTCTGCATCATTTCTCAATTTCTCCAGATGTAATCAAGTTGGCATGTCTGCCACTTTATTCTTGATGTGGACATGCCGGCGTTGGACTGGGGTGAGCACAGTAAGAAGTCTTACAACACCAGGTTAAATTCCAACAGGTTTGTTTCAAACACCAGCTTTCGGAGCACTGCTCCTTCCTCAGGTGAATGGAGAGGTATGTTCCAGAAACATATATATCGACAAAGTCAGAGATGTCTGCATGAATAGATCTGGCTGGTCTGATACCCCGAAGACTGCCACTTTCGGACACGGCTCCACCCTCATCCCTACCACTTTGGGCATTGACTCGAGAAGGCTGTCCAGTACCCATCAGGTCTGGGGCAAGACTAGAACATGTGGGCTTGATTGGCCGGGCCACTTTGGCACCGTTCACATCTGTCCTCCACCTCCAGGAAGAACCTATTCATTCGGGTTCTTCTTAAGTGGGCTCTATGTCCCACCTTTAGTTGCATTAGGTTGAGTCTTGCGCACGTGGAGGTGGAGTTGACCCTATCCAGTGCTTCACTCCAGAGTCCTCACCCTATTTCGAGCCCCAAGTCTTCCTCCTATTTCTTCCTCATTGCGTTCAGTACAGTGTCTGCCCTCTCTACCAGAAGATTGTACATGTCGCAACAGTTTCCTTTACTTAGAATGATTGCGTCAAGTACCTTCTCTAGTAGTGGCTGTTGTGGTGGGCATGGGTATGTCCTTGTCTCCTTCCATAGGAAGACTTTAAGCTGCAGGTACCTTAGTTCATTGTCCCCAGCTAACTGAAATCTCTCCGTCAGTTCGTCCAGTGTTGTGACCTTGCCGTAGGTGTATAGAGCCCAAACTGTCAGTGTCCCCCCGTCCTGTTTCCACTTTTTAAAGGTGGTGTTGGTGCGCGCTGGTACAAACCTATGGTTGTTGCAGATGGGGGCTTTGTCAGTCATTTTGGTCAAGTTAAATTACTGCTGTAGTTGGTTCCAGGTCTGGAGGGTGGCTACCACCACTGGGCTGTTGGAGTGTTTTTTGGGTGGGGATGGGAGTGCCGCCTTGGCGAGGTCCCCCTGCAGAGGCCTCCTCTGCGCGCACCCACTCGACTTCTGGCTCCTTGATCCCCTTACTCATTCTGCTGTTGCCGCCCAGTGGTAGAATTCACCGGGCGGATCTCACCCCGTCATCAGGCAAAGCGAAGGGTGGAGGGGTTTGCCTCCTCATCAACTCCTCCTGGTGCTTGGTGTGGCGACCCTGGCGATCTACTGCTCCCCGGACCTGGAATAACTGACCGTGAAGTGCCGCCCATACTATCTTCCACGTGAGTTCACTTCAGCCATTATCACAGCAGTCTACATCCCACCCCAGGCAGAAGTGAAGAAGGCACTGGATGAACTGTACACAGTTATAAACAACTATGAAACAGAACACCCGGAGGCCTTGTTCATCGTGGCCGGAGACTTCAACAAGGCCAACCTCAAGAGTGTACTGCCAAAATTCAACCAGCACATCTATTGTCCCACCAGGGGCGACAACACGCTTGACACCTGCTACTCAAAAATCAAGGGCGCCTACCATTCCATCCCCTGACCGCACTTTAGGAAATCAGATCATAAGATGGTGCTCCTTCTCCCGGCATACAAGCAGAAACTCAAGCGGGAGAATCCAGCTAAGAAAGTCGTGCAGTGCTGGTCTGAGGAAACAGAAGAGCTCCTACATGACTGCTTAGAGACAGTGGACTGGTCCATATTTAAGAACTTAGTGACCAACTGAAATGAGTATGCCACCACCGTCACAGACTTCATCAGTAAATGTGTGGACGACTGCGTGCCAAAGAAAGCAATAGGTACGTTCCCCAACCGGGAACCATGGCTGAATCGCGAGATTGACTCCCTACTGAAGTACAGGTCTGAGGCGTTCAAGTCAGAGCACCCTGACCTATACAAGAAATCCAGGTACGACCTCCACAAAGCCATCTGAGATGCCAAGAGAGAATATCAAACAAAGCTAGAGTCACAGATAGACTCACGGCGGTTGTAGCAAGGCCTAAACAACATAATGGGCTACAAAGCGAAGCCGAGCAGTATCTCCGGCAGCAGTGCACTTGTCCCCGATGAATTCAATGCTTTCTATGCTTGGTTCGAGCAGGAAACCAATGATCGCTGCTGAGTACCCCAGCAGCCCATAACTCACCCATACCCACCATAACAGCTTCCGAAGTCAGATCGGCCTTCCTGAAAGTGAACCCTCGGAAGGCAACGGGCCCGGATGGGAACCCTGCTCGTGTACTCAGAGCCTGCACGGACCAGCTGGCAGAGGTGTTCACGGACATCTTTAACCTCCCTACTCCACTCCGAGGTCCCCACCTGCTTCAAGAGGACCACCATCATACCAGTGCCAAAGAAGAACCAGGCAACGTGCCTCAATGACTACCGTCCAGTGGCCCTGACTTCAGTCGTAATGAAGTGCTTCGAGAGGTTGGTCATGAAGCGCATCACATCCATACTCCCAGAACGCTGCAACGGTCCACAGCAGACACCATTTCCCTGGCCCTACACTCATCCCTAGAACATTTCGACAACAAGGACTCCTACATCAGACTCCTATTTATTGACTACAACTCCACCTTCAACACCATAATCCCAGCCAAGCTCATATCTAAGCTCCAAAACCTAGGACTTGGCTCCTCACTCTGCAGCTGGATACTCGACTTTCTGACCCACAGACCACAATCAGTAAGAATAAACAACAACACCTCCTCCGCAATAGTCCTTAACACTGGTGCCTCGCAAGGCTGCGTACTCAGCCCCTTCCTCTACTCCCTGTACATACATGACTGCGTGGCAAAATTTGGTTCCAACTCCATCTGCAAGTTTGCTGACGATACGATCATAGCGGGCCAGATCTCGAATAACGACGAGTCAGAATATAGGAGGAGATAGAAAACCTAGTGGAGTGGTGCAGCGACAACAATCTCTCCCTCAATGCCAGCAAAACTAAAGAGCTGGTCATTGACTTCAGGAAGCAAAGTACTGTACACAGCCCTGTCAGCATCAATGAGGCCGAGGTGGAGATGGTTAGCAGTTTCAAATTCCTAGGGGTGCACATCTCCAAAAATCTGTCCTGGTCCACCTACATTGACGCAACCACCAAGAAAGCACAACAGCGCCTATACTTCCTCAGGAAACTAAGGAAATTCGGCATGTCCACATTAACTCTTACCAACTCTTACAGATACATCATAGAAAGCACCCTATCTGGCTGCATCACAGCCTGGTTTGGCAACTGCTTGGCCCAGGACTGTAAGAAACTTCAGAGAGTCGTGAACACAGCCCAGTCCATCACACTAACCTGCCTCCCATCCATTGACTCCATCTACACCTCCCGCTGCCTGTGGAAAACGGGCAGCATAATCAAAGTCCCCTCCCACCCAGTTACTCACTCTTCCAACTTCTTCCATCGGCGGGAAATACAGAAGTTTGTGAATACGCACAAACAGACTCAACTACAGCTTCTTCCCCGCTGTTACCAGACTCCTAAACGACCCTCTTATGGGCTGACCTCATTAACACTACACCCCTGTATGCTTCATCTGATGCCATGGGAGCATTGTATACGAGCTTCACCCAGGAGGTGAACCCTAGTCCGCTCCATTACCTCTATGAGGTACTGCCATTAGACGCTGTCGAAGGCCATTTCTGCATCCAGGGAGATGATCACCTCTGGTGTTCTCTCCCTGGATGGGGTCATTATCACGTTCAGCAGGCGCCTGATGTTCGATGTTAGCTGTCTACTCTTGACAAAGCCTGTTTGATCCTCTGCAACCACCTCTGGTACGCTGTCTTATAGCCTTTTGGTGGCACGTTTAGTAGTGAGATGGGTCTGTATGACCCACATTCTGTTGGGTCTTTGTCTTTCTTAGGTATTAGCAAAATTGAGGCCTGCGCTAGTGTAGGTAGCAGTGTGCCCCTAGCCAGCGAATCTGTGAACATCTCCCGCAGGTGCGGGGCCAATGCTGTCGCAAACTTTTGTAGATGTCCACTGGGAACCCGTCTGGTCCCAGTGCCTTCCCCACCTGCATGGAGCTAATACTCTCCATGATCTCTCCCAGTTCTAGTGGTTCTTCCAAGTCCCGTTTTGTGCCCTCCCCCACAACTGGCATGTCCAGTCCATCAAGGAACCATTTCAGCCCCGGTTCCCCTGCTGTGGTTCCGAGGAGTGTAGCCGTCGGTAAAAGGCCTCAAAGGTTTGGTTGACTTTTTCTGGGTCTGTTTCTAATGTGCCTTTGTTGTCCCTGATTTGTGCGATCTCTCGACTGGCTGCCTGCTTTCTCAGCTGGTCTGCCAGCAGGCGGCTGGCTTTGTCTCCACATTCGTATAGGGTCCCCCATGCCTGGCAGAGTTGGTGCACTGCCTCGTAGAGAGCAGGCTAAAGTCCATTTTGTAGCTTTTTCCTCTCCGCCAGGAGTTCTACGTTCGGGGCCTCGGAGTATTTACGGTCTACCTCCAGTATGGAGTCGACCAGCTGCTGCCTAGCCGTCCTGTCCTCCCTGTCTCTTCACGCTTTGAAGGCGGTAATTTCCCCTCTAATCACGGCCTTTAGTGCCTCCCAGAACGTGGAGGGTGAGACCTCCCAGTTTTGCTTGTTCTCCGTATACTCCACTATGGCCTGTGACACCCCTTCACTGAAAGCCTTGTCAGCTAATAGGGCAGTGTCCAACCTCCATGTGGGGCGTTGGGCCTTGCCTGTCTGCAACCTCACATCCATGAAATATGGAGCGTGGTCGGAGATTACAATTGCGGAGTATTCCGTTTTGATCAGCCCAGGAAGCACTGTTTTCCCCACCACAAAGAAATCAATCCTGGTATATATGTTGTGCACTGGGGAAAAGAAGGAGAACTCTTTCTCCCCTGGGTTGGTGAACCCCCAGGGGTCCACTGCCCCCATCTGTTCCATAAAATGACCGAGCTCCTTTGCCATGTTTGAGGTCTTCTCTGTTTTGGGGTTTGACCTTCCTGTCCTTGGGTCCTGTACACAGTTAAACACCCCCCCCCCCCCACCCCAGCCCCCCCCCCCCCCCCCCCCCCCATGATTAGACGGAGCGTTGCTATGTCGGCGATTTCCGTCACAGACTTTTTAATGAATTTTGTGTCGTCCCAGTTGGGAGCGTACACGTTAACGTCCAGGGCCCCGCTAACCATGATGAATCATCTCCCTGGGTCTGTAACCGTCTTCGTTGCCTTAAACATTGTCCTCTTGCTGATCATTATTGCCACCCTCTTGGCTCTTGCCCCGTGGCAGGAATGGTAGGTCTGTCCCACCCAGCCCTTTCTTACCCGCAGTCGGTCCTGCTCTCTCAGGAGCATTTCTTGGAGGAAGACATGTTGGCTTTCATGTTTCTTAGGTGGTGAAGACTCCGGATCTTTTCACTGGGCCGTTGAGTCCCCTTACGTTCCAGGTGACTATCCTGGTGGAGGGCTTCTGTCCCCTCGCTCCTGTGGTATTAACCATCCTTACCTGTTGGATGCGACCCTGCACTTTGGGGTTTCCCTTTGTTAGGGGGCCATTCAAGATGGCTGCTGTCACTGCTCTCCCCATGCGATCGGCCCCCTGCGCTCCGGGGTTTCCCTTTGTCCAGGGGGCACCCAACATGGCCACCAGCGGTCCGGCCGCCACGTGGGCAGGCCCTTGAACTCCGGGGTCTCCCTTCGCCCAGGGACCGTACTGGGTGGTTGCTTGCAGTGCTTCCTTGCTCCGGACCCCTTTTTGTCGCCCTTTGTAGTCTTATTACTGCTCTCGCTCTGGTCCTCTTTTTCTTCCCCTCCCTGTGCCCCCTCCGATCCCCCCTTCCCCCCCTTATCCCCTTTCCCGTTTTCCCCTCGTTTGTCCCCCTTTCCCCCGCTCCTATCCCCGTTTGCTCCCCCGTCCTTGTTGTGTGGTTCCCATCCCCCCCCCCCCGGCCTGGCGCATACTCCTGGTGCTAGTTTTCCTGCTAGTGCGGTGACCCCCCTCCTGGGAGTTACTGTATCACTACTCCCTCGCCCACTCTCTATGTTTACTGCCCGTTCCTTCCCCGGATTACCCTGCACTCCTCTCGCTTGCCACTTGGCTTCCCCTTCTCTGCTACGCTTGGTCTTTCGCACTCGGCCACGGCTTCCCACCTGAAGCGGTCCCTCGGGTAATGGTTTTCTTTTTGTCGTTCAGGGTGTGTTATTGGGGTGGGGGGAAGGCGAGGTGCTGCCTCCCCCCCCCCCCCACCCCCCCCCCCCCCCCCCCCCCCACCCCCAACCCCATTGGTGTGCTGTTGCTCCTTGCCGGGAGCCCCTTATTCCTTCCCCTGCTGTCGGTAATCTAGCCCGCATTCCTCGACAAACTTTCTTGCCTTGGCTGGTCTGTGAAGAAATGTTGTTTGCCTTAATGTGTGACCCAGAGCTTCGCTGGGTACAGCATACCAAAGCGTACATCGTTCTTGTACAAGGCTACTTTTGCCCTGTTAAACTCAGCCCGTTTCCTGGCCAGGTCCGCCCCAATGCCTTGGTGTATCCTTATTCTATGTCCTTACCAGTGCAGTTCTTGGCCTGACTGGCCCAGAGCAGGATTCTTTCCCGGCCCTGGTATCGGTGCAGTTGGTTATTACTGCCGTCAGTTGCTCCCCGGCTTTGGGGTTCGGGGCAGCGACCGGTGTGCTCTGTCCATTTCTGGTGGGTTGGGAAAAGTTTCCCTCCCCACTAAGTTGCCCAGCATCTCGGTCACGTACACCGTGGGGTTCCATGCCTTCGATCCCCTCCGGTAGGCCCACAATCCGTACTTTTTTCCTTCTCGCGCAGTTCTCTTGATCTTCCACTTTGCCCTTCGCGTTCCCCTGCGTCATGACCAACCTCGCCACCTCCTTTTCCAGTGCCGTGATCCGATTGCTCTTGTCAGTTACGGCCTTTTCCAACTCTTTGATGTTTGCCTCTTGGGCTTTCAGTCTCTTCTCTGCTCTGCTCTGGGCGAGCTGTATTTGAGCCAGGGTCTCGGCCAACTCTGCCTTCACCACAGCCTCAATGTCCGCTTTTACCTCCGCTCTTATCTCCTCTTGGTGCACCCTCAGCACGTTGGCGAAGGATGCCTTCCAGTTCCCCCTGGAACCTCCACTCCGCCGCCTCGTGCACCGGCCGGCTCGTCTGAGTGTGGTCGCCCCTGGCCCCTTTTGCTCCTGGTGTCTGTTCTACCTCTAGCTTGGTTTCCTTCGGGCATTTTTGATTCTAATCCCTCACTTTCTTCCTTCTTCTGTCCTATGGTTGGGGAATGGATTGCTGCGTCTTTTTAGCGAATTATGTTGAAAAGTGGCTGTTTTTCGGGTCCACGGAAGGAGAGCCACCTAACGTGCGACTACTCAGCACGTCGTCATCACCGGAATCCCCCGTCTGCATCCACCTCAGATGTGCATTCTGGGAGCACAACTGAATGGAGAGGGAGATTAAGAAGATGGAGGACCACAAAGTTGACATGGATGCAGTCACACAGCTTTAGTTAGGGGGAAGAGAACACTTAATGTAAATAATTACAATGAAAGAACTTGGCACATCATCACGGACATGCTTCTCATTCTCATTGCTTTCCCACAGGTGGGGAGGAAGGGGGGGGTCAACCTTCAAACCTCCAAACTTCCCACAGGCCCTCCAGCCTCCCTCAGAAGTGAGAGGAATGAAAGCACAGGTCAGAGACATCCTGGTATGACAGCATCACCAGTCTAGAAGCCCAAACCTCGCTCCCTCTCCACCTGCCTATGCTCCCCCCGCCCCCATGCCACCCACTGCCCATTTATTGTGGCCCAGAAGAAAGTGCCCTCATTGCACACTCAGGAATGAGCCAGGAGGTCAGTGGTCTGTCATCAGAAAGATGCGATTCAGACTGTTTCAGATTATGAGGAACTCCACAGCTTTTGCCACAGTGACTCGTCATCACCCTCCTGCCTTGAGAAATGACGTGCTGACACCGCCAGCCCAGGCCCATCAGTCTGGTGTGATGTAAACCTGACCTTTGGAGGGTGGGAGCCGTAGTCTTGGGATGGGGGAAAAGGTTGAAGGGAAGGAGTGGCATGTTTTGGAGGATGGCGATGAAGCCAGGATTATGGGAAGTAGGGAACAAAGGTTTATGGGAAGGAGGAACAAGGAATCGAGTAAGACAGTGTTTGGTGGGTTTAGAGCTGCCGGACAAAAAGCCTCCTCTGCTGGAGGCTATGATGGTCTCACTGGTCCTCGCTGACTCAGTTAGGCCCTGGCTGCGACCTCCAGGTACTACTTGGGCTCATCCCTGACACTGTCCTCCTCCAATGAGGTTGCATGTTCCTCCTCCTCCTCCTCATTTCACCCCACTGCCAGGCAGGTTACGGAGGACACAGCATGCGGCCACGATCTGGCGAAACCCTCTGGAGCTGTATTGAAGAGCTCCACCAGAACAGTCCAGATTGCAGAGCTTCATATTTAAAAGGCCTATTTCATGAATCTGCCTGGAGACAGCAATAGACAGTATTCAAAGGGCCTCCTTGGTATGCATCTCTCCCTGTAATGAGTTTAGAAAGGCAGTTTAGATAATAATCAAGTGTGAGTGGCTTATGGACGAGAAACAGCTTATAGATAATTGCAAAGTTCCGTACGGTATACATATGTTAACGTATAGTCAAGGAGGGTGATTAGAGCAAACAGCAGAATACACAAATGGCATAATCAAAGAACAACAAAGGTATAATTGATCAGAACCTGATAAGCAAGAGAGGCAGTTATCCTCTAGCAGTCCCAGAAAACAGACACACCAGTTTCCAGCCACCAAGACTGACGGCCAAGTTTACAGCAAACAAACTTCTAAGTCTTAGAGCCAAGACAGTGCAGAAAACCTTCATAACAGTCATTTTAAAATATCTTTGCTGGGCTAGGAAAGAGACGGTTCCCGGATTTGAGTGTCATTCCTGTATGCTAGCACTTTTCCAGGAGACTCATCCGGAGTGAGACTCATACAGAGTGTGAGATTGAAACTTGGTAATTTGGTGCAGTGAGGTAAATCAGCAAAGGTAAGTGGAAAATCTAATTCTGCTGTTTTTCAGTTAAAAGTGCAGTGTGGAGCTTAGTGTCTGATTGGTTGAAGCTGCCCCCACCCTAATTGCTGAGAGGCAGTTATCTGTCAATCACCTGAGGCCTGTTTAGGGGCACATTGTATTCTTCTCTTTGAAGTTAAGGTATTTTTTGAGTCATCGGCTAGCTGTGGTCTGTATAAAAGACAGACAGACAGCGCACACAGTAAGCGAGCACTTTTCCAGGAGACTCATCCGGAGTGAGACTCATACAGAGTGTGAGATTGAAACTTGGTAATTTGGTGCAGTGAGGTAATTCGGTGCAGAGTGTGAGGAGGTGCTTTTTAACCCTGGTAGGTGACTGGTAAGTAGTCTCTCTTTTTCTTTTCATTGTCTAATTTATTTATTTTTATTTTGAAATTCTAGTTGTTTAAGTTTACCAAGGGTTTAAGACATGGCAGGAGATCCCAGACCCGTGTCATGCTCCTCGTGTGCGATGTGGGAGCTCAGGGACACGTCCACTGTCCCTGGCTCCTTCACGTGCAAGAAGTGTGTTCAGTTGCAGCTCTTGTTAGACCGCTTGACGGCTCTGGAGCTGCGGATGGACTCACTTTGGAGCATCCGCGATGCTGAGGAGGTCGTGGATAGCACGTTTAGCGAGTTGGTCACACCGCAGGTGAAGGTTACTGAGGGAGATAGAAAATGGGTGACGAAAAGAAAGAGCAAGAGTAGGAAGGCAGTGCAGGTGTCCCCTGCGGTCATCTCCCTGCAAAACAGATATACCGCTTTGGATACTGTTGAGGGAGATGGCTCACCAGGGGAAGGCAGCAGCAGCCAGGTTCATGGCACCGTGGCTGGCTCTGCTGCACAGCAGGGCAGGAAGAAAAATGGCAGGGCTATAGTGATAGGGGACTCGATTGTAAGGGGAATAGACAGGCGGTTCTGCGGACGCAATCGAGACTCCAGGATGGTATGTTGCCTCCCTGGTGCAAGGGTCAAGGATGTCTCGGAGCGGCTGCAGGACATTCTGGGGGGGGAGGGTGAACAGCCAGCTGTCGTGGTGCACATAGGCACCAACGATATAGGTAAAAAACGGGATGAGGTCCTACAAGCGGAATTCAGGGAGTTAGGAGTTAAACTAAAAAGTAGGACCTCAAAGGTAGTAATCTCAGGATTGCTACCAGTGGCACGAGCTAGTCAGAGTAGGAATGTCAGGATAGATAGGATGAATGCGTGGCTCGCGAGATGGTGCAAGAGGGAGGGATTCAAATTCCTGGGGCATTGGGACCGGTTCTGGGGGAGGTGGGACCAGTACAAACCGGACGGTCTGCACTTGGGCAGGACTGGAACCGATGTCCTGGGGGGGTGTTTTCTAGAGCTGTTGGGGAGGGTTTAAACTAATGTGGCAGGGGGATGGGAACCAATGCAGGAAGTTGGAAGGTAGTAAAACAGGGACAGAAACAAAAGGAAGTAAGGGGAAAAGTGCAAGGCAGAGAAGACATAGTCAGAAATCCATAAGGGCGACAGTACAAGGTACAGTGACTGAGGGGAGCACAGTGAATAGGCCCAGTAATAACAAAAGGAATAAAACTGGAGATGTTAAGATTCAAAACAGAGGTAAAAAAACCAACATAAGTGTACTTTACCTGAATGCTCGTAGTATTCGGAATAAAGTAAATGAGTTGGTGGCACAAATCATCTTAAATGACTATGATTTAGTGGCCATTACTGAAACATGGTTAAAGGATGGTCACGACTGGGAGTTAAATATCCGAGGGTATCAAACTATTCGGAAGGACAGAGTGGATGGTAAGGGAGGTGGTGTTGCTCTGTTATTTAAGGATGACATCCGGGCAATAGTAAGGGATGACATCGGTGCTATGGAGGATAAGGTTGAATCCATTTGGGTGGAAATCAGGAATAGTAAGGCGAAAAAGTCACTGATAGGAGTAGTCTATCGGCCACCAAATAGTAACGAGATGGTGGGGCAGGCAATAAACAAAGAAATAACTGATGCATGTAGAAATGGTACAGCAGTTATCATGGGGGATTTTAATCTACATGTCGATTGGTTTAACCAGGTCGGTCAAGGCAACCGTGAGGAGGAGTTTATAGAATGTATCCGCGATAGTTTCCTAGAACAGTATGTAATGGAATCTACGAGGGAACAAGCGGTCCTAGATCTTGTCCTGTGTAATGAGACAGGATTGATTCATGATCTCATAGTTAGGGATCCTCTCGGAAGGAGCGATCACAATATGGTGGAATTTAAAATACAGATGGAGGGTGAGAAAGTAAAATCAAATACTAGTGTTTTGTGTTTAAACAAAGGAGATTACAAGGGGATGAGAGAAGAACTAGCTAAGGTAGACTGGGAGCTAAGACTTTATGGTGGAACAGTTGAGGAACAGTGGAGAACCTTCCAAGCGATTTTTCACAGTGCTCAGCAAAGGTTTATACCAACAAAAAGGAAGGACGGAAGAAAGAGGGAAAATCGACCGTGGATATCTAAGGAAATAAGGGAGAGTATCAAATTGAAGTAAAAAGCATATAAAGTGGCAAAGATTGCTGGGAGATTAGAGGACTGGGAAATCTTTAGGGGGCAACAGAAAGCTACTAAAAAAGCTATAAAGAAGAGTAAGATAGAGTATGAGAGTAAACTTGCTCAGAATATAAAAACAGACAGTAAAAGTTTTTACAAATATATAAGACAAAAAAGAGTGGCTAAGGTAAATATTGGTCCTTTAGAGGATGAGAAGGGAGTTTTAATAATGGGAAATGAGGAAATGGCTGAGGAACTGAACAGGTTTTTTGGGTCGGTCTTCACAGTGGAAGACACAAATAACATGCCAGCGACTGATAGAAATGAGGCTATGACAGGTGAGGACCTTGAGAGGATTGTTATCACTAAGGAGGGAGTGATGGGCAAGCTAATGGGGCTAAAGGTAGACAAGTCTCCTGGCCCTGATGGAATGCATCCCAGAGTGCTAAAAGAGATGGCTAGGGAAATTGCAGATGCACTAGTGATAATTTACCGAAATTCACTAGACTCTGGGGTAGTCCCGGTGGATTGGAAATTAGCAAACGTGACGCCACTGTTTAAAAAAGGAGGTAGGCAGAAAGCAGGAAATTATAGGCCAGTGAGCTTAACTTGGGTAATAGGGAAGATGCTGGAATCTATCATCAAGGAAGAAATAGCGAGGCATCTGGATAGAAATTGTCCCAGTGGGCAGATGCAGCATGGGTTCGTAAAAGGCAGGTCATGCCTAACTAATTTAGTGGAATTTTTTGAGGACATTACCAGTGCAGTAGATAACGGGGAGCCGATGGATGTGGTATATCTGGATTTCCAGAAAGCCTTTGACAAGGTGCCACACAAAAGGTTGCTGCATAAGATAAAGATGCATGGCATTAAGGGTAAAGTAGTAGCATGGATAGAGGATTGGTTAATTAATAGAAAGCAAAGAGTTGGGATAAATGGGTGTTTCTCTGGTTGGCAATCAGTAGCTAGTGGTGTCCCTCAGGGATCCGTGTTGGGCCCACAATTGTTCACAATTTACATAGATGATTTGGAGTTGGGGACCAAGGGCAATGTGTCCAAGTTTGCAGATGACACTAAGATGAGTGGTAAAGCGAAAAGTGCAGAGGATACTGGAAGTCTGCAGAGGGATTTGGATAGGTTAAGTGAATGGGCTCGGGTCTGGCAGATGGAATACAATGTTGACAAATGTGAGGTTATCCATTTTGGTAGGAATAACAGCAAACGGGATTATTATTTAAACAATAAAATATTAAAGCATGCCGCTGTTCAGAGAGACTTGGGTGTGCTAGTGCATGAGTCACAGAAGGTTGGTTTACAAGTGCAACAGGTGATTAAGAAGGCAAATGGAATTTTGTCCTTCATTGCTAGAGGGATGGAGTTTAAGACTAGGGAGGTTATGTTGCAATTGTATAAGGTGTTAGTGCGGCCACACCTGGAGTATTGTGTTCAGTTTTGGTCTTCTTACTTGAGAAAGGACGTACTGGCGCTGGAGGGTGTGCAGAGGAGATTCACTAGGTTAATCCCAGAGCTGAAGGGATTGGATTATGAGGAGAGGTTGAGTAGACTGGGACTGTACTCGTTGGAATTTAGAAGGATGAGGGGGGATCTTATACAGTAGAAACATTTAAAATTATGAAGGGAATAGATAGGATAGATGCGGGCAGGTTGTTTCCACTGGCGGGTGACAGCAGAACTAGGGGACATAGCCTCAAAATAAGGGGAAGTAGATTTAGGACTGAGTTTAGGAGGAACTTCTTCACCCAAAGGGTTGTGAATCTATGGAATTCCTTGCCCAGTGAAGCAGTTGAGGCTCCTTCATTACATGTTTTTAAGGTAAAGATAGATAGTTTTTTGAAGAGTGAAGGGATTAAGGGTTATGGTGTTCGGGCCGGAAAGTGGAGCTGAGTCCACAAAAGATCAGCCATGATCTAATTGAATGGCGGAGCAGGCTCGAGGGGCCAGATGGCCTACTCCTGCTCCTAGTTCTTATGTTCTTATGTTCTTATGCTATGGTAACTATAGCTGCTTATTTAATCTGGATGTGGTTTGGGGAATAGGGGAAATTTTACAGAGTTCAGGGATTGTAGATACATTGTGTAACAAGGGGTACATTCTGTATAAACTGTGTGTGATGAGTAATTCATGCATCTTAATTGTGTGAAGGTAGAGTAGTCCTGTTTTTGTGTATTTGTCTTTTCTTTACTTTAATAAATTCACTTTAATAATTGTAACCCAACAGCTGCTTTATTTATTCTCATTGGGGTTTCACTTGTTTTCTCACACCAAAACAAAACAAAACTAGACACCCCCATGAATTCTCCGGCGCCGGTTTTCGGATGGGGGTGGGGATCATGCCGCACCAGTCGAGGGCTGTTGGCAGTGGCCCTCCCCGGAAATTCTGCAGGCCCCAATGGGCCGAGTGGCCGTTTTCGGTCAGTCCCGCTGGCGTGAAATGGACATGGTCCATAGCGGCGGGACCTGGCTTGTCGGCCGTCTATCAAGGTCCTCGGGGGGAGGGGGTGCGCACGGGGATCCGGCCCCGGGAGCGCCCCCACAGTGGCCTGGCCCGCGATCGTGCCCTACCAATCTGCGGGTGGACCTGTGCCATGGGAGCACTCGTTCCCTCCGCATCGGCCTCTGTAAGGTTCCGCCATTGCCGGCGCAGAGAAGAAACCCCCTGCGCATCCGCCAGTACACGCTGGCGGTTCTGCACATGCGCCAACTCGCGCTGGCCCATGGCAGCCCTTCAGTTGGCACGCCGCCAACCCCTCCGCCACCGGCCTCGCCTCCGGAAGTGCGGAGGATTCCACAACTCCCGGGTGGCCCGACGCCGAAGTGGTTCACGCTGCTCTTGGAGCCGGCGCCGGCCATCACGCAAAGTCCGGGAGAATCCCATCCCTTGTCTTTGTGTAACAATTCAGGGTGGTGGGTCTGTTGTTCTGTTTCTCACAAACAGTCAGCACAGGCTGCTGGGATTGTACACAGCTGTCAGGATGAGGATCAATCATGCGCTGCTTGTGATTCTATTGGGTGAAGTTTAAACACTACTTGAAATTCTATTGGATAAGTTTAAAAGTAGCAACTTCAGGGATTGGATCGTGTCCAACTGGGATGTGCTATTGATTTTTGAACATTGTATAAGTACTGTGTTCTGGTCTATGTTCAGCAGAACAGGTCTTGGCAGATATCCAGTCTGTTCTCCGTGTACATGTAACGAACTTGATTAAATAGCCATCTTGTCCATGTTTGTCCCTCTCTGTACTGAGCTGAGCCACAGGGAATAACCCCACGTGGAAGCTGATTCAATACACAGGTCTTGAAACCGTTCCTACATCAGAGTAGCCCTGTTTGTGTGTATTTGTCTTTTTTTTTGGTTTAATAAATAGTCTTTAATAATTGTTACCCAATGACTGGGTTATTTATTCTCTGTGAGGCCCCACTTGTCTCCTCACACCAAAATAAGACAAAACTACATACCCCCACAAACCTTTGTTGCAAGTTGGGGCACCTTTGTAGATAACATCAGTGTGCTTTGTGACACTATGCAGCGCTTAATGACATTCCTGGTGGCAGAGTGAGCCTCATTGTATCAGGTTTACGTATTAGTCTGGGACCTCTGCATTGGCATCACTAGCCAAGACCATAGAGGCTAACTCTTGTCCCCACTAGCTAACCCCTCAGTCGAGGATTTCCATCAAAGATGCTGGGTGCCTTCAAGAATGCCAGGATGTAGGTGTCGTGCACGCTCCCAGGATAGATGTGCATGTTTATGACGGGCATTCCCTGTTGAGATGGTGCTGTAAGGGTGACATGGGTGCCATTGATTGCCCCCTATACATGGGGCATTCCATTGATGGCAGAGAATTCTGCTGCCCGGGCATCCTGGTGGGCCTGGTCCAGGTGAAATGTAATGTAGTCTGATGCCCGGACCAGGATGCACATGTGCACTGATGTCTGTGATATACCACATGGGTCAAGCCCTGGAAAGATCCAGAGGCACAAAGATTCAAGGCAGCGATGAGTTTCATGGTAACCAGGAGTGGGTGTACTTCCCTCCTCTTGGTGCCAGGTCTGCAAGAACCTGGCACAGATGCCACACGTTCTCACTGTGAAGTGAAGGTTTCTGCTGCACATGTTGTCCAACAGCTCGTTAAAAGATTAGTGCATCCTGTGGACACATGGCCAACAATAGCACTGCTCTCCAACCCATTCTCAGCCTCATAGGCGGCCAGCACTTGATCCCCAGCATCAGTCCCCTGATGTTTGGGTGCAGGCTGCTACGGTGCTGGGTTGAGCCTCGGCTTGCCCTGGCACCCTCGCCACTGCCTATCTGCCTCGGCAGCAATCAACAGGAATTTTGATAGCTGAACTGGCTCCAATCTGAAATTGGAGTGGCGAAGGAGAGAGAGAAACAGTCAGCAAGGTCATCAATCTCTTGACCCTTAAGTCCTCACAAATCCCATGGTCATCCGGTGTATGAAAGCTGACTAACCCCCACCATTCCCACCGCCCAGCGCAGTATTGAGGAGCTGTTGCTCACAATTGCTAGCTTGCATGGTCATGGACACTGCCCTATGGCCCCTCATTTTCATCCATGGCCTCTGATCTGGGTGATTCCCCCTTCAATTCATCAGTAATGACCCTGTGCATCATGTTCCGGTGAAAGTGGACGACTCTCTGTGACCCCATGGCCACAAGCCTCAGACCCTGCCAATAGGGCAGCACGGTAGCATGGTGGTTAGCATAAATGCTTCACAGCTCCAGGGTCCCAGGTTTGATTCCTGGCTGGGTCACTGTGTGGAGTCTGCACATCCTCCCCGTGTGTGCGTGGGTTTCCTCCGGGTGCTCCGGTTTCCTCCCACAGTCCAAAGATGTGCGGGTTAGGTGGATTGGCCAGGCTAAATTGCCCTTAGTGTCCTAAAAAAATAAGGTTAATGGGGGTTGTTGGGTTACTGGTATAGGTATATGTGGGCTTGAGTAGGGTGATCATTGCTCGGCACAACATCGAGGGCCGAAGGGCCTGTTCTGTGCTGTACTGTTTTATGACTGCCTCTTCCCGAGTCATTCTTGAATATTGAGACTGGAGGGATAGCTGGTTTATCATCGATGATGGCCAGTTGCTGGGAGGCTCAAGGTTAGCAGGAATGTGAGAGGGAACAGGTGCTCTCAGAGGTGAAGGAGGATGCCCGGTGGATGATCAGAATTGAACATCACGCCCTCTTCATCCTGACAGGTAGCCACAAACAGCCGGGCAACCACTGCTGGACATGGCAATTTAAGAACAAATGGCAGCCCACTATCCGCAACATAATAATAATAATAATAATAATCGCTTATTGTCACAAGTAGGCTTCAATGAAGTTACTGTGAAAAGCCCCTTGTCGCCACATTCCGGCACCTCTTCGGGGAGACCGGTACAGGAATTGAACCCGCGCTGCTGCCTTGTTCTGCATTACAAGCCAGCTGTTTATCCCACTGGAGCTGTGAAGCAAGTGTGCATACAACTGTGCTACTGTGTCCCCCAACCCCCTCAAGTCGTACCTATGTCTCCAGCATCCACTGATAAGTCAGCTACCCTGGTGAACCAGCAACAATACCCTGGAGTATCGCTGAGCTCCTTGGCTCAGATGTTAGATTAACAAGCCTGCAACACTAGGTGCTTCAAGTGGATAAAGGCTTAACAAGCCTGCATAAGTCTTTCAAACTGAAAGTTTGGCTTAAATATTTGATATTCTCTTTATAAGTATGTTTAGTCTTCAGGCAACTGAGTCTATCTCATTTTCCTGCTTAAATAGTAATTTTTTAAACGCTGGCTGAATCTGGCTCTAATTTCTGTCATGTTAATAATTTAGTTAAAGATGTTACCAAAATACCAGTTCATAAACATTGGCCTTCAATGGAGACCTCTTCTTCAGCAGATCAAGGGATTATCATGTTGCACATTCGGTTCGGTTAGCCCAACAGCTGCCATACTTACCAGTGCACATCTGGCAACCTTGCTTGAATAGTTCAAATTGTTTTGTGTTGCTGCCTTGGTAATTGTCTTTACAATGTTGCCAGCTGTTTTTAAGATGTCCTTTGTAACTGACAGTGATTCATATTTCTGTGAAATATTGTTATTCTTTTTGCGTCTCGTCCACCCATCATATCCATCATCCTGAAAAAGATTGGACAGTTCATTATTTAAAGGCATCTGAAAGGTTGCTTGATAAAGAAAAGTGCACTCTATTGGCAGTCGGCTGAAGTTTACAATGCAATAGTCCTACTACTTCACTGTGTATTTCTGCTAATTTCATACTATTTTTCTCTCCATGGATATACATTAGCACAGCGCGTTATCTTGCAGAACTTAAGAATATCTCTTCAAAAGTACTCCACAAAAAACTGTGATTAATTTCAATTGCTAACATGACAAAATGTATTTCATTTGCTCCCAGTCTATTTATTCCAGACAATTAGAACCTGTGGAACGGTTCAGGCAGGAAACTACATTTCTAGCTTTCCTCAGAATTAGCTTCTCCTAATGTATTTTCACAGCCGCCATTAAGCAAAATGATGACTTTTGCTAATAAAATGAGACACTCCAAAAATGATTAATCTGCTTCCCTTAGTCCTGGGACCAGACAATTAATTCTCAACTTCTTGTCATTTGCACCCAGGGAGATATTACTCTTCAACAAGCTTGCTGCAGATTGGAAGACTATAGCAAGAACAGAAGCTGTTTTTGACATTTACCCAACAGGAAATACTGAAGATACTTTGCGAAAGTGACGAACTGTAAAAAAAAAATGGACACATTCACTGTGTAAAATCATCAAAATAAATCAGAGTTTTACAAAAAAGACAATTCTTTTATTTTTGTTCCTTTAATGACGTGCTGCAAAACCAGATGTCACTCCACAGTTTATTCCTGTTAATTCAATCAATTATTTACGCAGGAAGAGGTCAAATTACCCAGTAGTTCCAAGAAGCAGCATTCATCTTTTTTGTATGCTTGAGCAAAATTCAAAGTGATTGATCGTTTAATTTAAGCAGCCTTTAAGCAGCCTGACGTTGGAAAGAGTGGACTGCACGTCAACTCAAGGTTTACGTGAAATTTCATAATTGTGGTTTAAATTATGAAGAAATGTTGAAAATATGTCATTAACGTCATTATCTTATTTCAGTCTGAAAAATTTGCAAAATACTGTGCACCAAACACTTGAGGTTATATAAGGGCGCGATTCAGCGACCTCGTCGAGCCCAACTTAGTGTCAGGACGAGCCCGTTGAATCTCGTGAAAAGCTTCTTGCAAGGTTCGTGGCACTCAAAACCCTCACGGGGCATGATGCAGATCAGTATTTTTAAATGAGTCATTCGGCTCATTTAAATATGCTTTCGTCGGATTCTCCCAGTGCCCAGGACCTAATGGCCGCGCTGGTAGACCTTGCCAGTGGGCCGTTTAGTACTAGTCCACACAAATGTGTCCCAGGTCATTAGAAACCCCTGGGTTGTTGGGGACAGAGCATGGTGGCATCCTGGCAATCCCTCTGACACCTGGGCACCTTGGCACTGCCAACCTGGCACCCTGGTAGTCAGGCAACCTGGCAGCATCATCCTAGCACTGCCAGGCTGGCAAGGGCACTACCAGGGTGAAAGTCTGGCACTCCCCCGGTTCGAGACCGGGTGGTTGCCTTGCCAGGTGCAGGGAGGGGTGAGGGGGTTTTCCGGAGGCCTCCCCAATGATCGAGGGGAGGAGGGGGTTGAAAATGGAGGGGGGGGCTGAAAATGGATGGGTATTTGGGGGGGAAGAGGGGTGAAAATCAGGGTAGCCTCCCAAAACGGTGCCCCGACCTGCGAATAGCCTTTTACTCCTGGCAAGCTTCAGCTCACCAGAAGGAAAAGACACTCAGTGTGGCCTCGGCATTGAGAAACCCCCGGAGGCCAGAAAATATGGTAAAGTGCCATTGAATAGCGGGATGATTCTCGGCGCTGCAGTTTCCGAAAAATACCATGCTAAACACGGCCAATACCGAACATAGAGAGCACGATCTCACAGTAACGTTTCAAAGTGTCATTTCAGGTGGGTTTGGCTGGGAGTTTCTCCTCATCTCTGTGGGCGGATTCCTCACTGCTATCTAACTACACTTAGGGTGTGATCTACCCGAATGGGGACGGAGTCCCGTCGTGCGCTCGATTAGCTGGGTGTTTCCCGGCCGAAAAACACTCCGCCACCTAATACCCATCCAGATATATCCGGAACCTCAGTGGGGAACGAGTGGCCATGGCCGCACTTAACCCCATTCCCTGCATTGTGCTCCACCTGTCGGGACTCCTCAATGCAGGAAGAGATCAGGACGCTGTTTTAAATGGCATCCTGATCTCTCGAGCCTCCAACACAATTCCTGAACTCCCAAACCCCAAATCATTATAAGGGGATCCTTGGGGCCCCCCGCATCCCCCCCACACACCTACACACCCTCGCAGGGCACCCTGGTCCGATCCCTACCGCACAACAAATGCCAGCTAAGCAGTGCCAGCCTGACACCCAAGTGGCACCTGGCCAAGATGCCAGGCTGGCAGTGTCCAGGTGGCACCAGCAGGACATGCATCTTGGGGACTCTGATCCCCTGGGAGACCCCAATGAGTGCTGTTCCATCTGGTCCCTGTTTGTGGAGACCAGCACTGAACGGCATTCGCCCAAGGTTTCCAAGGCAAGGGGATTAGACCCCACGCCTTGGGTAGATCTCGGAAATGCATGTTAGAGTGAGACTTGCTGTCTCACTCTAATATGTAGATTTTCCAGTGATCCTGCCCACATTGAGTGGCATTCACATTGCGACATCTCACAAGATCGTGATTGATCTCACAAGGCGTGGCAAGCTGGGTAGATCCCGGATATGGGATCTCCTGATTTCCTCCGGCCATGCCGTGCTACTTGTCAGGCACAACGTGGCTGGTAGATCCCGCCTTTAGTTACTTTTTTGAGTCCTGGGTAGTTTCTCTCCGGGTGAGCCCACACTTCGAAATTATTTGCTCCCTCACTGTACCCAAACAGGTGCCGGAGTGTGGCCACTAAGGTAATTTCACAGTAGCTTAATTGCAGTGTTAATGTAAGCCTACTTGTGACAATAATAAAGATTGTCATTATTATTATTTTTTTAATTTAGAGAACCCCAATTTTTTTTTCAAATTAAGGGGCAATTTAGCTTGACCAATTCACCTACCATGCACACTTCTGGGTTGTGGGGCTGAGACCCACGCAGACACGAGGAGCATGTGCAAACTCCACATGGACAGTGACCGAGTGGCCGGGGTACGAACGCTGGTCCTCAGTGCCGTAGGCAGCATTGCTAACCACTGTGCCGCGTGCCATCCTTATTATTTTATACTCTCGCGAGGCATACCGGCAGTCGGGAGGCCCCAAGGGAGGCCTCTTTCAGGCCTCTACCTGCCGCGTCACATACTGATTGTGCAGGATGCGGCAGTGTAATCGTGCCCAGAATGTTTAGAGTTGAAACGCACCCATAGTTTTTCGACTGAAATTAATGTCAAGTATAAATTCTGATAAACGCTGTGGTGATATGCATATGGGCTATATCATGGATGGATGGATGGTGTGCACACTCCAACCAGCAGGTGGCGGTGAAGATACACCAGGCGATCACAAGACCAAGATCATGTGACCAGTGACTCCCACCTAAGGGGAGACACATCCGCCCATCGTCAGAAGAAGATTGAGAGAGTTATAAGACATCCAAGTGAATGTTCAGTGCTAGGTGCAGATTCCTGAGGAGTAACAAGCAGACTCCATGATAACGTGCTTGTAACAGATTGCTATCTTACCACACAAGACCCTATAAATGTTTCTGTTTGGACAAGTCGAGGTGTTTGGTGGATTCTTCGTGAGGTATAAAAGTCCAAACACAACAAATGCTGCCGCACTTTGCTGGGAATGAACAAATAAAATTTTAACCCAGATTGAATCATTTTCAATCAACTCCATTTTGATTGCTAAAACCATCTGTAATTCTACAATGTCTGCCTACCTTCTTAAAACTGATGCTTACGTGTTGAGAAGAATTAAGCAGCGCCAGCTGCTGCCTTGGGTGAAGTCACAGGCAAAATTCAGTTTTTATTTGTTTTCCCCATCAATCAAGCAGATGGACGTTTGTGTCTCAATCCTGGCAGTCTTCTGGGAAGTAAGGTTAATGGTCACATTTTTGCCCCCCGAGTCGGAAGATCATTGGCTCAAATCTCACTCTGGAGACTTGGCTCATAATCTAAGCTGACATTTCAATACAGTACTGAAGGAATGCTATGCTGTTGGAGGTGCCACAATTGGATGGTGCGTTAACTTGAGGCCCTATCTGCACTCTCAGGTGGATATGAAGAATTCCATGGCATTGTTCAAAAGGAGAGTGTCATAATATACATCCATGTATATGATGGAGTGCAGACAGGCAGTGATTGACACACAGGATGACCAGTGAACACACGGAACACAGCAGCCAATCACCAGACAGGACACGACCACTATAAAGCCAGAGGGCACTAGTTGTCCCGCTCTCTGGGATCCAGCCTCTGAGACAGTCAGAGCTCGTGAGCAACAACAAGAACAAACACCATGTGGTAGTCAGATAGTCTGGTCAGGTTAGCCTCAGGTCTCTAGTCAACTCAGCATAGTGTCAATCCACAGTTAAAGCATGTATTATAGTTACGTGTTCAATAAAATCGAGTTGCACTTCTTCAAATGTTGGAAGCCTGTCTCTCTCACCACTGCAGTAAACGCAGTCCTCGCAGACCCAGCTTACCCAGCACATCAAAGAGTTCTCTCACATTCCTAATTGATGCACCATCAATTGGACACGAGGCG
Source organism: Scyliorhinus canicula (assembly GCF_902713615.1). Classification (NCBI taxonomy): domain Eukaryota; kingdom Metazoa; phylum Chordata; class Chondrichthyes; order Carcharhiniformes; family Scyliorhinidae; genus Scyliorhinus; species Scyliorhinus canicula. Next base: position 169,511,711 of record NC_052152.1, read on the forward strand.
AAGATGTGATCCAAACAAAAGGCTTTAATACAAAAGATGTGTGCCCGGCAGCAGACGTACAGAAGAATGGCCGACTGCCAGGAACACGGGTTCTTATATCCCGCGCTGTAGGTGGAGCTACCTACCTCTCAGCCAATCGGCTGAGAGGCACATGACTTACTCGGGCCAATGGGTAGCGAGTCCTCTGCACCAATGGCAGCTCACCTCTGAAGATACCATAATACCCCGAGTCATACTACCACACTAACCAACATTTTTTCTCAGCCATAATAATTAAAACAGATTATCTGGTGAATTGTCTAGTTCCCGTGACTTTACTGTGTCAAAATTGACTGCATGTACTCCCTATGAGATAACAGTGATGACACATATATACTTTTGGACAGCAGAGGAAGAGGATCATAAAGGGTACAAATTAATTTTTTTCCTTTCTTTCAATTCTCAGGATCATGGGAAGATTAAGATCTTTGAAATTTTAGAAGCTTCACTTTCGGAAAATTTTGTTTTGGATAACTCACTGCAGATAATAACGAATCGCGAAACAATTGAAGACCAATTTAACTGGGGTGGGTGGTTAAAAGCCATAAAATTCCAACAGTGCAGAAGGAGGCCATTCGGCCCATCGAGTCTGCACCAACCTTCCAAAAGAGCACCCTATCGAGGCCCCCACCCCCACCCTATCCCCGTAAACCTGTAACCCTACCTAACCTGCACATCTTTGCACACTAAGGGGCAATTTAGCATGGCCAATCCACCTAACCTGCACATCTTTGGACTGTGGCAGGAAACCAGAGCACGCGGAGGAAACTGATGCAGACACAGGGATAACACGCAAGCTCCACACAGACAGTATTCCAAGGACGGAATCAAACTCAGAGCCCTGGTGCTGTGAGACAGCAGTGCTAACCACTGTGCCACATGCTATTTCCACAACGCTGCTGCCTGCTATAATTTTAACTGCTGTGTTTTTGAATTCACGGGCACATCAATATCAGGATGCCAATGTTCTCGATGCGACTTAGTCGTCACCATAGGAGTGACACCTTGAATGTGCTCCGTCTTTCAAACCTGGAAGCAAGCAGGATCTGGCCTTCAAGGAACCAAGAAAAATTAGCACTTTCTTTCTGTTTTTCTCATGAGTAGGTGCATTTCCTTCAGATCTCAACAGGAAAGCTTTGGCCTTGCCAAAATCAGATCTGGACACCACCCCCACCTGCTAATATTAGTTCGGCATTCCTTCCCTCCAGTCCCCAGTGATGATAACTTTCTCTGCTATGTGATATCAAACTTTTTACTTCCTCTGTTTTTTGTTTTTCTTTGTGTACATTTGTAAGTATATTATGTATAAAACCCAATAAAAACATTTTTTTTTTTTAAAAGTGATGATAACTTTCTAGCTGAGGCTTCCCATTGCCGACTTGCAGCGAACAATAAAATTAGGCTCTGGAGTTAAAATCTCTTTGGTAAAAAAGTAAATATTCAATGGTGCATAATTATCTGTTACTGTTAAAGAATATGCATTTTATTAGAAAGATGTCTTGGTCTTCCACATCATTTCCTATGACTTTCTTTCCCTCTTTCTACTCCTCTTTTTGTACCATATTTGAAATGGAATTCACCCCTTTTAATTCACACTCTCTTTCAGTCCTTACGTTTCAATCCCTTGTGACTGGAAAGCAGACAGCAGTGGTTTTCTGCAGGGTTCAGCATTATGCCCCTGCTGTTCATGGTATATATCAAAGTTTGGATTGAAATGCAGGGGACATGATTAAGAAGTTTGCAGATGTTAAGGAAAGTGGACGTATGGTTGAAAGAAGAAAAAAACTGTAAATTGCAGAAAAATAGCAATGTACGGGTTACGTGGACAGAAAAATTACAAATGAAATACAATCGGAAGAGGTGTGAGGCCATGCAATATTGAGGACAAATAAGCCAAGGCAATGTACAATAAATGGCAGGATTCTGAGAAGTGTCCAGGGACAAAGGAACATTGGAATATATGCTCACAGATTCCTCAGGAATGGGCAGACAGGTAGATAAGGTGGTCAAGAAGGTGTGTGGATACTCTCCTTTATTGGCCGAATCATGGAGTATATAAGACCAGGTAGCTAGCACTGGAACTGAATAACAGACTAGTTAGACCACAGCTATAGTATTGCATACAGTTCTGGTCATCGCAATACAGGAAGGATGTGATTGCACTCAATTGGGTACAGAGAAGATCTAGGAGGGTATCAATGAAGAATTTAGCTATAAGGAAAACTTGGATAGGATGGGCTTGTTTTCTTTGGCACAGAGAAAGCTGAGGGAAGATTGAATTAATGTGTATTATGTTATGAGAGGCTGATAGAATGGATAGGAAGGACTTATTTCTGTTAAGAGAGGGGCCAATGACCAAAGAGCATAGATTTAAAGTAATTGGTGGTTGAGGTGGACTTTTTCCACTCAGAGGGTGGGGTTGTGGTGGGTTGTCTGAAACGCACTGCCTGAAAGGGTAGGAGAGGCAAAATTCCTAATTATATTAAAAAAAACAAATGGATGTGCACATGAGATGCCATAACCTACAAGGCTACAAACCAAGAGCAGGAAGGTGAGATTAGACAGGATAACTCTTTCTCAGCTGGCACCAACATGATAGGTTGACTGAACTCCTCCTGTGAACTCCTTCTACGAACTCCTTCTGTGCCATGAGTTGGTCCATATTTGGATCTTTCTATTTCTAACGAATGACAGATGTCATTAGATGTCCACGCCCATCCTGTTTGCAAGTCTCACTCTCTTGCTCTCTCCAATCTAGTGATCATACTTACCTGGAAGGAAAATTGCTCGTTACTTTTTATCCTGAAACCATTGGGAACAAACCAATTGCAATTTGATACTGTTGAACTGTTCAGGCAGCAGGCACACCTGCATCAGAGTATCTCACCATTTAAGCATAGGTTAGACAGCTATCAGAGGAAAAGGGGGCTAAGGGGATACAGAAACAAAGAAGGCCAATGTTCCCTTTAAAATAAATTTGTATGAAAAATCCCTTTAATGTTTTTTTTGTGCAGTTAATAAATGCACAGTATTTACCATGGAATAAGGCCTTCTACTATCCAGGCTGCTGCAGGGCTGTGTACGCTAGTGGGAACATTGATGTGGAGGTGCCGGCGTTGGACTGGGGTGAGCACAGTAAGAAGTCTTACAACACCAGGCTAAAGTCCAACATGTTTGTTTCAAACACTCGCTTTCAGAGCACTGCTCTTTCCTCAGGTGAATGAAGAGGTATGTTCCAGAAACATATATATAGACAAATTCAAAGATGCCAGACAATGCTTAGAATGCGAGCATTAGCAGGTAATTCAGTCTTTACAGATCCAGAGATAGGGGTAACCCCAGGTTAAAGAGGTGTGAATTGTCTCAAGCCAGGACGGTTGGTAGGATTTCGGAAGCCCAGGCCTGATGGTGGGGGATGAATGGAATGCGACATGAATCCCAGGTCCCGGTTGAGGCCGCACTCATGTGTGCGGAACTTGGCTATAAGTTTCTGCTCGGCGACTCGAAAATTCCACACTTATAGGACTGTTGCGCCGGAGTATTTGGCTCCAGGAGGGAGAAACCTGGCCAATGACTGTGATGTTCTTTATGTTGCTTATACTCAGGATGGGCTTGTCGTGTACACAAAGACCACAAAATGATAAGTCAAATAATCAAAGCGAATATTTATTACACTACTTATTATGCAGTTCGTTCACCACTCCTAAAGCAAGCAATATTATAACTAAACCTATAATCTACACTTTACTAATACTTGTCTAATGCACACTATCTTAAATTGTTCTCTGCTCTGCCCCTATTCTCTCTAGCCTTCTCCACACTCAGAAGCGTGAGAGGCATTCCTCTTTATAGGTCTGCTCCTCAGCTCCATCTAGTGGTAGAATACAATATTACATTAACTCTTAATGTGCCAGATATTACACATAATGGGCGGGATTCTCCGACCCCACGCAGGGTCGGAGAATTGGCGGGAAGCGGCGTTATTTCCGCTCCCGCAGGTTTTCGAATTCTCCCGCCGGTAAAAAACCGGCGTTGTGCAAATCCCGCCGGCAGCCTGTGAAAACAGCTGGCGCCGGCGGGATTTCATTTTATTTGCACTGACCTTAAATCTCCGGCCCGGATGGGCCGAAGTCCCGCCGACGTGGCCACGGGTCACGTCGGCGAAAATCACAGTTGATTTAAAACGGCGTCAACCATTGATGATGGTTGACGCCGTTCAGTGTCGGGGGGGGTTGCGGCATGGGGGGGGGGGTGGGTTGCGGCATGGGGGGGGGGTGGGTTGCGGCATGGGGGGGTGGGTTGCGGCATGGGGGGGTGGGTTGCGGCATGGGGGGGGGTGGGTTGCGGCCATTGGGGGGGGGTGGGTTGCGGCCATTGGGGGGGGGGTGGGTTGCGGCCATCGGGGGGGTTGCGGCCATCGGGGGGTTGCGGCCATCGGGGGGGTGGGTTGCGGCCATCGGGGGTTGCGGCCATCGGGGGGGTGGGTTGCGGCCATCGGGGGGGTTGCGGCAATCGGGGGGTTGCGGCCATCGGGGGGTTGCGGCCATCGGGGGGTTGCGGCCATCGGGGGGGTGGGTTGCGGCCATCGGGGGGTTGCGGCCATCGGGGGGTGGGTTGCGGCCATCGGGGGAGTGGGTTGCGGCCATCGGGGGGGTGGGTTGCGGCATGGGGGGGGTGGGTTGCGGCCATCGGGGGGGTGGGTTGCGGCATCGGGGGGGTGGGTTGCGGCCATCGGGGGGTTGCGGCCATCGGGGGGGTGGGTTGCGGCCATCGGAGGGGTGGGTTGCGGCCATCGGGGGGTTGCGGCCATCGGGGGGTTGCGGCCATCGGGGGGGTGGGTTGCGGCCATCGGTGGGTTGCGGCCATCGGGGGGGGTGGGTTGCGGCATCGGGGGGGTTTGGGGGCAGCGGCAGGCAGAGAGGGGGGGGCGACGGATGCCCGGGGCCAACGCACCGTCGCCCCCCCCCCCCCTCTGTACGCCGCTGCCCCCTACCCTAACCACCCCCCCCCCCCCAAACTGCCGGAACACACACCCCCCCCCAAGCTGCCGGAACACACACCCCCCCCCCAAACTGCCGGAACACACACCCCCCCCCCCCCAAACTGCCGGAACACACACACCCCCCCCCAAACTGCCGGAACACACACCCCCCCACCCCCAAACTGCCGGAACACACACCCCCCCCCCAAACTGCCGGAACACACACCCCCCCCCCCCCAAACTGCCGGAACACACACACACACACCCCCCCCACCCCCCACCCACCCCACCCACCCCCCACCCACCCCACCCACCCCCCACCCACCCCACCCACCCCACCCACCCCACCCACCCAAACTGCCGGGTCTGTCTCTCTCCTCCTCCTCCTCCTCCAAAATACGCCGGGTCTCACCACTTCCGCAGCTGGAGAAACTGACGCGTATCGCGTCAGTCAGCTGCTAGCCCCTCCGGGAACGGAGAATAGCGGCCTTAAAGAAGGCCCCGACGCCGGAGTGATTAACACCGATTTTTTTCGCAGGCAACCCGCGTTACGAAGGGCTACGGAGAATCCCGCCCAATGTCACAATGACTTGCCAAAAAAAAAGAGAAAAGCAGCAGTTTGCAGACTGCCATGTCCCCTACAAATTCCATGTTATTTAACTGGTTAGAGAAAATAGCTGTTTTTGGGAAAGCAGAAAATCTCCCTGTCTCCCAGCTTCATTACCACTGATTCTTCGGACTACCAGGAAAGGCACAGTGGTAGCCCCCAGCAGAATATAGAACAAAGCATAGCATCTTAGCATCTTCCTTCCCTACTTTGCAGGTAATTGTCAGAAGATTGCTGGGCTCATAAAAAGTCTCCATGTCTTTTTTTTACATCTTCCCTTTTTTATGCTGCACCATGTTTGCCCCCACTCCTCTTAGAAGTAGAAATCACACTGTGAGACCACCGTTCATGGGGAATGTGTCTCAACCCATCAAAGCTGTTAATCTCAACATGGGAATATGAAAACTGCTTTTAGCAGTTCAGGATAAGAATATCAGTGCCCCAACTCCTAACTGTTCTGCATGGGTTATGTGAGAAGATAGGGGGCGGGATTCTCCGAGCCTCCACGCCGAAATCGTCATTGGCGCGGGGGCGGTGAATGGGCTTCAAACCCAAAATCCAGTCCAATGCCGCTCCTGCAATTCTCAGAATTGCGAGAGCGTTGTCGGACCGGATTTCGGGTTTGAGGTCTACTGGATTTTGGGTTTGAGGTCTACGTGGCACGGGTCGGGGGCCATTGACAGAGGCCCCTCCGACTTAACCTGGCCGAGTTCCGAACAGCGTGGTTCTAACCACGGTTTGCCTGTCAGGAACGGCCAATGGCGGCTGCAGAGTCAGTCCGCGGCCACCCTGGTGTGGGGCGGGGGATCCTTCACCAGGAAGGGCCTCACAGATGGGCAGACTATCGATCAGGGACCTATCTTTGTGGTATCAGTCCGCGGTTTGGGTCTGCCATGTCGCGCAGGGCGGCCGACGCAGGCCTCCACCGTGCGCATGCGTAGACCCCTGACCGGACGTGCAGGCCCGTATCGGCAGCCGGAGCTGCGAGGACTAATCCGGGGCCCCTTCAGGTAGGAGAATCTTCAGGAAAGTCCAGAGTGATTCGCCAGCGTTTTGACGCTGAAGTGGAGACATAGCCCCATTATTGGAGAATTCCACCCAGGGTTGGGCTCAGTTGCAAGAGCCCATGTTCAAAAGACTTGTCAACATTCACCATGTAAGTGCACACGTGATGAAAATCGACTTGGAAGAAGCACTATCAGCTGAACATAGTCCTTACCTCCTGTCATGATATGACCAGAACAACTATTTCAATGGTTCTTCCTCTTAGGATCTCCCGTACAGTACAAAATTCCATCCCTGCCTCCTCCTATTCCATTCAATGAATGTAGTAGAGTTGCCCCTTTAAGGGCGAGAGCTCCGCTGACCATGTGACCGGCTCAATGCCAATTACGAGAAAGCATGCGAACCCCGGCCAATGGGGAGTTTTCACCAGGCCCTGGGAGGAGGATTAGGGCAGTGTGGACCAGGGAGCTGAAGAGTAAAGACATATTGTATAATGTTCTATGCCTGTTATCTAACTGCCTTTGTTTTTCATCAATAAATGCCTTTATTTACTACCACAAGCCTCGAGTGGACGTCTCAAGCCACCACATTAGAGACTAAATAAAAGTTTTCAATCGCAGCCGACATTCAGTCCAGGAAGTGTGGACCACTACCTCTACAGCCGCAGTCTATGCTTTACGGCCTGTGTTTGCAATTCACTGGCTTCCCAATGCAATCACTTTCGACAATGGCATCCCTTCACCAGTGATGATTTCTGGCATTTTGTGAGAGCAAATAACATCTGACACATAAGAATAGCCCCCTAGCACCCAGCGCCAAATGGTCTGGCTGTGCTGGCTATTCTAACACCAAGATAAAGCAGTCAGAGAAACCACGTCACCAGAGGTTGGCTAACTTTTTGCTGTTGCACAACTCAACCCCTCATTCAACCACAGTGGTCACACCGGCTGAGTTGTTCATGGGCCGTCAGTTGAGAGCTCGATGGGACCTTATATTTCCAAATATAGGAGAGGGAGGAGGCACGGCAGGATTGCCAGAAGAGTCAGCGGTCAGAGCAGAGAGGACAGGTTGTTCTGATTGAGAGACCAGATTTTGGTCCGTAATTGTGCAACAGGTTCGCCATGGTTAGAAGGACAGGTTGTGGCCTGCTTGGGATCGGTGTCTTATTGTGGTTGATGTTAATGGGAAGTCCACTAAGAAGCATGTCGATCAGCGGAGGAGTTGATGGGTGATGACTCCCTGTTCCACGAGCACTGTGAATACTTCTGTAACTTGTTCCAGCAAAGGGGAGCAAGGGGTTCCCTCTTCTGTTCAACCAACTGTGTCTGTCAAGGGTGGTGGGGCAAGTTTGCCCATTGTGGAAGTGTTCTGCCTGAGGTGGCATCAATTGTGGACCACCCAATCGCTCAAAAGAGAGCCAACCCCTTGGCTGGGCTTTGGAGGCCTGGGAGGCTCTGGAGAGCTCCGGACCGATTGACTTTCTGATGGACTCTCTTTCTTCAGTTGTCCCTGTTAATAATAGTGACTTTTGTACATAGTTATGGGGAAGTTTATTAAGGGACTTAAGGAGCAGAGTAATGAGGTAGCGTGGCCCCTATAAGGGGGTGAGCTCCATTGACCATGTGACCAGCTTGGGGCCAATTGCACAGGAGTGCACAAAAAGAGGCCAATGAGGAGTTTGCGTGGGACCCTAGGAACAGAGCCCAGGCAGGGTGGACCAGAGAACTGGAGAGTAAAGACCTGTGTAGAGTCTTCAGTGCCTACTATCTATCTGCCTTTGCCTTTCATCAATAAGCCCCTTTTGTTTACTCCTAGAAGTCCCCAATATACGTTGCGAGCCACCACAATACACTGCCGCTCAATAACAAAAGTGATATGGATGGAGTTCGTGTCCACTTGTATGCAATGATACCCTACATTATACAGTCAGTATTCCATGACTTCTTATTTTTTGTTCCATCTTTCTTTCAGGCAGTTCACTACTCTCCCTCCCTCACTTGGTTTCTATTCCTTTCTGACATTTACCCCTCGATTTGCATCAAAAGAACAGATCATTTGTCCTTTTATCACATTCCTGTTTATGTGCAATTTGGCTGCTGTATTTCTCTCATTACAATAATGACTGCATGTCAAATCTACTTAATTTGCTATGAAGTCCTGAAGCCATGAAAGGTGATATTATAAATGCAAGTTTGTTTTTTATATTCAAGTTTCCAACTACTTTTAATTCTGTAATTGCCATCAGCTAGAGAAAACCTCGCTGAGTTGGACTCACATCTCAGTTACATCAACTAAAGGACTAACTATACCCTATAGCTCAATTTTATTATTCATTAGACGCTGCTATGATTGTGCTTAAAAAATCTTCTTTGAGGGAGAATAGAGTGCTCCATCAACAAAATTAATTTGATATGTTTCAGAACACTCTGTCCAAACCTCATCTAATTGAGTCAATAAGCTTTTTTTTCACTATCTTCCATAATGAAATCTTTATAAAACAATACAGATTGCAGTGCATATTGGTAGAATAAATCCCACTGATCACCATTTCGCTTTTCATCCACTGCCTAATTTTAAGATGTGTAATTTATAAGCAGTGGCTGAGAAATTCATTAAGGCCCCAAACCAGGCACACATATGGCAATGCCTGATTAGCCCACCTCTCTCGTTTCCAATTCAGGCAGCACACAAACGATATGCTACCAGCTCACTAGTGCAAAGCGCATTGTAGAGTGGCTGCACCTCTGAGCTGGGGAATCAAAATTGTAAGAGAATTATAAGTACAAGCTCTCTCGCTTGCACTACTTAAAAGGCAGTCTGTGCCTAGTAAAGGGAACGGTGGTGGGGGGGGGGGGGTATTTTGATTAGAGCAGGCCCTGATGTAATTCTAGAAGCAAATTTGAAACCGAGAAAGACACAATGTGGCACATCACAGGGAGCAAGCTCCAAGGTTCTCAAGTGCAGCAGGAGGTCTTGCGATAGGAGATGACAGGTGTAGAAAGGTAGGAGACCAGGAGGCTCTCCAGAGACACTGCAATGGTACTGGGAGCAGACGGCAATCATTAACTCAAGGATCTAGATGTAGTGTCAATTACCTCATCGAAGTGTTAAGTGAATAAATCTTCCAATGTCACGTTCCTCCAACTGTGCCATTAGCTTCTCAATGCATCCCCATTACTCAGCTTCCAACAATCTCTATCACATTCACAGCTTCATTGCACCTTCACAAGTGTATCATTGCTGCAAGTCTCACACCTACAGCATGTGCACGTTGCCAACTGTTCAACCAGGACAGATATATAACCTAAAGTGATTGCGCCACACTCACTGACACGCTTCCTTCTCTCTTGTAGAACAACGTGGGGCACAACCATAGGCAGCAGCTTCTAAACAGCAGCGGATAGGCCTGGTCACATCTCCTCATCCTGAATAAGGAGACTGCGCTTGCCAGCATTGGAGTAGCTGTGGGCAGCAGCAGGGCTGAAAGTGTCAAAGGTGACAGTATGTTTGTCTTGTTCTTTCAGAAAGCTTCTCAGTTTCCCCTCATCCCACAACCTCTTCTGATTAACAAGCTGCAGATGATTTAAGCTTGCACGCTCTTACTTCTGCCACCCACTCCTTGTGCCGTTCTCATTTCACACTCCCAACAAGAGCAAATGGAGCGGGCAGTGGTGAACGAGAAAGGGGTGAAAGAGAGGAATAGATTGAAAATGTAGAAACATCATCACTTATGCAGGCATACCTTAAATTCTGACACAGTGGCCATATTATAGGATGGCACAGAGGAAGGATCTGCATGGAATGAGATTCCAGGCGCAACCAGACTGCAAGTGTGGGACGTGGAAAGGGAAGCACAGGTGCTAGCTCAATGGAAAGTAAGGTCGCACATGAGTTCTGCTGCCAAGAACTCAGGTAGCGACCTTAATAGGACAGCGTACTAAAAAGGGTTGACAGGCATGCACACAGAAATGCTTGGTGCATCAGCAGACTTGCCAGCAAGTCTGCAGTCACTGTCAAAGGGTATGGAGCAGACCAGCAACTTGGTAAAGGGCTTTGCATAGAGCTTGGAGTTCATTTGTTCCAGAGGAAGTTTGGGGAACAATTGAATTACCTTATGTGGGTCCAGCCATGATGCAGCATCCAATGGTGAATGCCTTGCTTACATTGCAGTACACCAATGTAGGTTTTTGGCTATTTGCAACCTGGCGGGTTCATACAGATCTGTTTTTCTGTAAGGAGGAGCCACCCAATATTTGATGCTGCAGTGAAAGCTCAGACTGAAGTCCTGCAATCAGAGGTGGTGCCACACAAGCCCAGACTTTTGCTATTATGGCTGCAAGTACCAGTACTCTAGCAATCAGACCTCTAATTACTAGAAATTCTGAGGCATCATTCTGGGGCAGTGCAGTAGCTCCTTGAAACACGCAGCCCAGGATGACAATATTTATCCTCCTATCATTGCCATTCTGCTGGTTCATCTGCAGTTACTTATTATCTCGTCAGTCCAGACAGCTGCTGTACATTCTAAAGCGGTGCAGTAAAAACTTAAAGCCATACCACCCCAGAACTGTTTCACCTCACCCCCTTGCATGCTTTGAAGCTCTGGCCCTCCCCTCTCAGTGCACTCAGTTACCTGGGTGATCTCAATCGCCCAATCTAGGGTAATCTTCATTTCAGCCAGAAGCTTCTTTTGCTTATATTGTTCATATAAGAAGCTGTTCCTATGTTTGTACCATTTATTAAACGGTCACGCAGCATGTCACACAGTGCTGCACCAAACTCACAATGCTCATCCATTTGCCTGAATGGGCAACATCGGAGATAGTCTCTCCTCGGTCCCTTACAGCTGAACTTGTATCGCTGTGGTATGATCGAGGGTCTGGGGTTGAAATGCTCCCTGACCAGCTTCAACAACTGGTCAAATGACTTTATGTCAGGAGCCTCCGGGGACATCACATTTCTTATAAGGTTGTAGGTTGTTGGCCCACAAACTGTTAGTAGGACAACGTTCTGTTTAATAGAGCCGCTCAATATACTGGCTCCAGTCTTCAGCCCCCTGACCAAATGGGTCCACCTTCCCAATCATTGGCATTTTTCACTCACTGTTCTCTGGCAGCATCAACGTTTTCTGACTGTGTTCATCCTGGAGGCTTTACTTCCCCCTTGAATTTGACGGCTGCGGCTTCCAATCTACCCACAATATACTCATTGCCAATGTGGTACTTTGAGACCATACCAGGTAGACAGTAGTAATGAAAAACAAAGCAACTAACAAAGGTAACAAATGTAGAAGCACAGAGTCTCTAATACACATGTTAACACTCTGGCTCCTGGGTTCACTCTGACAAGAACTCCGCTCCCCGGTACCTGGTTGGGGTTTGTGCATTCTCGTAGGATAGGCCCCAAATCAGTCACATGGATCATGAGTGCACATCCCTAAAAGGGCCATGCTACCACAGAATGCTTGTTTCCTGGTGACTTTTATTTCAGCAAAGTGTCCAGACACTATAATGGGCAGTACAGGGAAAGTAAGGTGTGGTACTGTTGTTAAATGGAGAACTAAAGTTGTGTTTACAGGTAGCACAGTTGGATGAACATGGACAGCCTGGCCGGAAGGAGGATTTCTTGATTGGCTTGCTTTCTTCCTCCTTCACAGCTGCCCACACATACTTGTGTTGCGCACTGGAGTCATGCACCTGTGGATCTTTGAGCCTTTGTCACTCAGTAGCCACCTGTTAGTTTCATATGGTGACTTAAATTCCGATGGTACTGTGGATTGGTTCAAAATGGAGGCATCGTGACTGTTGTCAGGATACTGGGCATTGACCAGCATGATGCACTGATGGTCAATTACCAGCTGACCGTTGAGGGAGTGAATGTTGTGGCGTATCTCAGAATTTATCTGCTGCACTCACAAAGTGATGTGTACACAATCAATAGCACCCTGCACCATGAAGAAGCCTGCCATCCTAGCGCAACCACATGCTCACTCAGACATGAATAAATGTAATATATTCTGCTAACATCAGTGACCTTCCTGATAAAACAGGGTGGTGAACTGCGGGATGTTGGAACTGTTGTTTGCTCACGCCTGGAAGAAGCCCAACATGAAGAAGCGGTTCTTGCTCTGCTCTGAGGCTGCAGGGCTGCCGAGAACTAATGGGGAATTTCTGTGATCACCTCATTAGTGAAACAGCCCCACACACTGTTCCTCACTGAGGTTGAGATAGCAGAATTGCTTCCTGAAGGACCAGGGAAGGAGCAGGCATGGTGGCACAGTGGCAAGCATTGCCGTCTCACAGCACCAGGGACCCAGGTTCAATTCCGGCCTCAGGTGACTGTCTATGTGGAGTTTGCATTTTCTCCCCGTGTCCGCGTAGGTTTCCTCCGGGTGCTCCGGTTTCCTTCCACAGTCCAAAGATAAGCAGGTTAGGTGGATTGGCCATGATAAATTTGTTTCAGCTACATTTGTATCCTGCAGTTCTGTTAGAGACTTTGATTCACCAAATTCCACTTTTGAGTGTCGTTTACTATCATTGCACTCTAGTACCATCTCTTCAACTTAATACTTCCCAGAATACATCCACTTAACTGTCACTTGCCAACATGATGGGCTACTCATGAAATAAAGGCAGTCACGAGTTTTGAGATCTCTGACATGCTCAAATCTGGGTGATTCTGCCCAAAATACACAACTTTATAACACTATTTTGACACTTTGAGTTCCTTACTTCCTCTGCTTGACTTAAGGGCATGTCTCAATTAACAATCCATGGACCAAAGGGACAAAGAAAAGCAAAAGAAATAGAAACGAAGAGAATCAACAAGGAGGACCTTTATGATTTCTGAGATGTTAAAAGAGTTGGAATCGTTAATTTGCATTTGTACCTGGATGCAAGGTTAATGGTGGGATTCTCTGTTTGGGAAACCATGGGCGCGATCTTCCAGCCTTGTTTCGCTCTTGCTCAAGTGAAACAAGGCCAGTGAATAGCGGGAGAGGCCAAAAATGAGAAATGTTCCAGGTGCCAGTTTGCGATGCAACCGAAATTGTGATCCCGCCGTAGCGTGGTGAGAAACCAATTATCACCACTTTAGCCTAATTTCCGTACAAATAATGGGGGCTACCCCATATCCAATGACCTCCTGTCATTCAGCAGCCTCCCCCGCAAGCGCTCACACTGGCGCCGATTAGTACTCCTTGTGAAAAAGGTGAACCTGGCGGAAAGGTTTCTCTGGGGAGCCGAGGAGGAGAGTAGCCATCTTTGTTCGCAGGCAAAGAGCCCGGGGATGCTTGGCCTGCCACCCCAGTGTTCGGTGGGGAGGGACCCTCTGCTACCTCGGCTGGGGGTGGGGGACCCTCCGCAGGGGTGGGCCAGCATGGGAGGGTGGCGGGTGGGGTCGCTGGTGGGCAACCAGGGGCAACCGCTCGTGGCACCACCATGCCAACCCCTGGATCATTTCACCCATTCTGGGTTAATCCATGTCCCTACCCATCTCCCCCAATGACCACCCATAACCCCCACCGACTGCCGAGACCTCTGGCCGAGCAGCTGAAGGCTGTTATTAATAGGGATTTGGCAATCGTGGTTAAGTGAGCATCACACATGCCAAGTGGATTCCCGTGGGTGGGCGGGGCATGTAACATGGGGGAGCCTTTGCCTAGAAACCCAATCATACCTTGATGCCTGAACACTGCCGGAGAAACACACACGCAGCAGCTAACATCTGAACACCCAGGTGATGGGACACAGCTCCGAGGACATGTCCACAGCCAGAGGGTGGGTGCCAGCGGGAGGGGGGGGGGGGGGGGGGGGGGTTGCCTGCAGAGATGAGCCAAGAGTTCGGAGGTCAGCCCACATTGCGGAAGAAAGCGATAGAGGCATCATAATGGTTGGGCACAAAGGCGTTTAATGTGTTTTACAATCCCCCAATCTGTCAATGGTGCCACTCCCCCTCCCCCTTCCCACTCCCTACCTACTCGCAGTCCTCCCCCCGTGCCTTCAATGATCCCTCGGTGTGTCCCCAGGATGCACATTTGAGGTGGAGGCAGCCAGCTGCTTACCTCGTCCTGTGGCCTTTGATGCCACTGGCGGGCTTCCTCTGGGGGCTCAGAGGCTGGAAGGCCCCGGCTCAGTTGTCGGCAGCCCTGCCCGTGTGCTGACTTTAAGACATAGCCTCATCGGGGGAGCTGGTGGCCACCATTGCCACTCCATGGGATGGGTTCTGGTTGGCACCCAGTGCCCCCTCCCCCCGGTCGCTGCCCATAGCGCCCTCGTGTTCACCTTGAGACAAAGGGGCAGCTGGTTTGAGCCCCGGCTACCCCTGCATTATCTGACTCTGCCAGCCATGGCTGCTCCTCGATGCCTGCACCATCATGTCAATGCCATCGGTGACGCTCCTCAGAGACTGCGACATGCTCTGCAGCACCTCGGCAATGCCCACCTGCGACTGGGACAAGCTCTGCAGTGCCTTGGCCATTCCCATCTGAGAGCAAGACATATCCCGTGGAACCTCACCAAAGTCATCCTGGTACTTGGTGACATCCCCCAGCGAGTTGGACATTCTGCTGAGACCCTCAGCCATGGCTATCACTGACGAGTGAAGCCTTGGACACCTTCACTTATGGTGCTGACATCGTGCACCAGGCTTTCCACTGCGGTCGCCACCTTAGCAGTGTTCCCTCAGTGCCATGCATTGCCAGCGCCATCTCCTGCACCACTAGCATCTGGGACTCTCCAAGCGACTATGGATCTGCTGGAGTGACACGGATATCTCCCTCTGAATGTTCCGTCTGCACCCTAACATCTCAGTCAGCTCAAAGTATCTCTCTTTTACAGGCTCAACACCTGGCTGGGACCAAGCTGGATCCTGGGATCTAGCAGCCCTCTGACTGCTGTCTCTCCTGGGGGTTCCTGCCTCCACCTGATGTGCATCATCATCTGTGTGGTGTTCACTCAATTGTGCCCCAGAAGCCTGTCCACTGAAATTTCCCAACAAGGTGTGTGCATCTGCAATGGTGGAGGGTGGGAATGACAGCTGTACCGCGACTATAACCGCGAGGTTGCATCCTCGAAGCTCTCCTCCAAGGTATTCTCCTCAGAGTGAGGAGAGGGTGACATTGTGGTTAGAGCACTTCAAGTGTCTCTTTTCTGTGGGGCTTCCTGACAGGTATCTCTTTTCTTTGGTGTCTGTTGGGGATCTCTTTATTTAGAAGGTCTCTGGGGGTCTCTTAATTTTGGGGGTATCTGGGGGGGGGGGGGGTTTCCTTAAGGAAATCGCTGAGGGATGGTTGGGCATTCTGGTGGGGGTGGGGTGGGCAGGTCTTGCATTGTGGGGGGGGCAGGGTGGCCCTTGGATGGACGTTCGGGGCAACTCCCTTGAGGGGGTTACCCCCTTGGTCCACTATGAGATCCACCATGTCAGGGCTACGCTGGGAAATACTTGTAGTGAATCCCGCCCACATGATTCAGGGCCCAAAGAATCACATGGGCCTGGAGAATATGGTGCCAGACCTGCTAAGTGGCTGCAAATAGGTCTTAAATGGGTCGCATGGGCGCGTACCTCGATCCCGACTCCAGCAAGGAGCTGGAGCATCAGAAACGGATCAGCCAGCGCCGAGCCCATTTTCTTCACGATGCTGAATTATCTGCCGCATTGGGAGCTCTACTACCAGCCTGCAGGTGGTGGAGAGTCCTGCCCACTGTCTTTCAGGGTAAACAATGAACCAAGGCCTCAACTTGCCCCATGCCTCAACTTGCCGCAGCAGATTCTCCTTGGCATCCATTTGGCAAATATTTTTCCCCTCAATCAATATCATTCAAAAAATAAATTACCTGGTTATTATCTCATTGCTAATTGTTGGATCTAACTGTGCGCAAAGTGGTTGCTCATCTTCTATCACAAGAGTGCCTAAACTTTGGAAGTATTTAATTAGCTAGCAAGCGTTTGGAGGATCTACCCGAGTTCATGAAACTTGTGACATAAATGAAAATTCATTCTTCTTATTTCATTTAGCAAGCAGTTTTTAAAAATTCAATGTCAACTGCAGTTACTTCAAATACATTTTCATTAGAAGCATGAATGCATGCATATTAAAGCATGGAGATAACAGAAATCACAGGATGTACAGTTGAAGCCTTTATTGAATCTGAGTCCATAAAACCTTTTAATGATGAGTTAGATATTTGCTTGAAAAGAAAGTTTTATGAACAGGTAGGGGAAGAAAGCAGAAGGATGTGGCTAACAGAATTGTGCACTTTCCAAGCACCAGTCATTCATGCTGACAGGTTTTATTTGCCGAGCACTGTCAGGGTTTGCTGATGGAATGCCATGGACATCTCCTGCATACTTTCAGGAATTTGTGAAATTGAGTAAATAGTCAGACTGCACACATATGGAAAGAGAAAACATTAATGCATAAGCACAGAGATTGGGGATTGTGTGTGTTGTATCAGCATGAAGTTACTTTGGAATGTGCTTATCCACCTTTCAGGCAGTGCATTCTAGATCATAATTAGTTTGCTGTTTGTAAAGGTTCTCCTCAACTCACCCTGGCTCATTTGCCATTTTTTTTAATGTCCAGGAGCTCCTGCCAGTGTAAAGGCTTTCTCCTTTTTAACTCAAACCTTCATGACTTCGAACATCTCTAATCAATCACCCCTTAACCCTCGCTGCTCTGAGGAGAACAATGCCCGTTAGCTCTAAAATGTGAACAAAATGCATCAAGAAGGGTCAAAAGATGAAAGATTTCAGGGAAGGGAGCAGTCCTCTATTCTACAATCAAACTAATTATGTGTCTTAGGTGCTCATGTTCCCCTTTCCAAATCCACCATGTAAAAAAAAAATCTGTGTTGCTCAGATTTTTCCATTGTTGTGAATATATATTGGGTACATAAGTTGTTTAAAATCTTACATCATTGCATCAATGTCAATTTTCCTCATACCTCTTAGAAAAACTTTGATTTTTTTTTCAGGCAAGTTCTTGTTCTTGATCAATAATCGGCATTTGTGCCCATGGCTCATTTTTCTTTTTATGCAGATTAATAGCAAATGTAAATGTTGCCACAGTCCTAGCGGACCGTAGGCTGCTCTCCCCTTTAAGAGCTGACTGGTGGTGATTTAACCTGAGGGTCGGTTCACCTCAAGCAAAGGGCAATGTTGAGAACTTTGGGGGCTTCATGAATTACCTCAGCTGGTACGGGAATTGAACCCTTGCTGCTGGTGTCGCTCCACTTTGATTAATAGCATACTGTAAAGAAACACACAAACAGATCTCAATGTGTTCAACACCCCTTTAGCAAAGATATGTAGAATAGATGGAAATTTCAGAAATTAATTGTCACGGAAACAACATTGTTGACGACATTTAGGAGAGCTAATTATCTGCTCCAAGCGATGAAAAGCCATCCAGAAAATAATTGGAAGGTTACCAGGTGGCATTGGCTATAAAAATCACTATGCAGGGAAACTGTGGCTTTGTACATTTGAAAAGTCAATAATTAAAAATATGCATATTGTGGCCACCGTGATTTTTATGTTGAATACCAAATTTTAATTTTTGCAGTATTATGTTTCTGTTTTTGTGGTTTACGTTGGAGAACGAATTGAACAATGAATAATAGAAAACACATTCAGGTAAATAAGTGTGAACTTTAGCATCATTCTGTCCCATGGGTTTATTCAACATTTTAAAATTTCTTTGTGAGGCTTCCATAACTGGCTGGTACTGTACAATTAAATTGCAGAATGAAATCTTTGAATTCTGGTGGTTTCGTATTGCTTTGGAAAGGCCTATAAAGCCATCATTTTAATTAGTGTAATTGGCTGTGTTCTTGCATACAATCACTCTTCAATGGCTGATTGCGTTTGTCATTCTTGGCACCTGTAATGGCTGCAATCCATTTTAATTACATTACACTATTGCAGACATCCAATGGCTCAGAGGAAACAGAAATTCAAAATTCTTTTAAATCTGTTTTGTCCCAAAAGCTGCAAAATGATTTGCAAGCGCTTGATACTGAGAAGGTTTCATTAGTTTAAAATAGCTCCGATCTGAATGAAAGCTGGACTCCTTCAGTTTCAAAATGGAGATTAGGAGATGGATGGTCTGTGAGAACCAGGTCAGGCTGATTAATCTGTAAATTAGTCAGGTTACAGAGACTTTATTCAAAAGGCAAATTTAATTAGATATTGTTAGTGCCTTAGCAGCTATTTGATACTCAGACGATAGTGAGAAAATGCTCATTAGCATTCTTGTGGAAGTGACTTTTGACTCTGATCATGGGTGATTGATGCCACAATCTTTGGAGATTCTTAGACTCAGGATTTTCTTGCAGCTTTGAATGTACTAGGAGCCAAAAGTAAACGTTTTGCCTGACAAAAACCTATTTAGTCCAAAGTCCTGTGGCTCATCAGACCCTAAGAAACAACATTTGAAAAGTTTAAAATAAAAGCAGAAAAAGCTGTAAATAATCAGCAAGTGGAGGGAGAAACAGAGTTAACGTACCGAATTTTAACTGCCAAGGCGAGGTGAGTTCAGATGCAGGCAGGGGGTTAAAGACCCAAACTATGGCATTGGTTTGAGAACCCAAAATGTTCCCACTCACCTCCGGATTTAACCTGTCCAACTTGTACAGGTTCCAAAGAGAAAATGTTGGAAAATCTCAGCAGGCCTGGCAGTATCTGCAGGGAGAGAAAAGAGCTAATGTTTCAAGTCCAGATAACCCTTTGCATTACCTCTTTTTTCTCCCTACAGATGCTGACAGACTAGTTGAGATTTTCCATTTTCTCTTTGGTTTCAGATTCCAACATCCGCAGAAATTTGCTTTTATTTTGTCCAGGTCCCATCTATTACGATCCCGGACAGACCCCCAACAGTGGCTAGAATACTGGAATGAAACCTCAATATTTTATTGTAATTTTGTACAACTGTGAGGAGAGCATACCTCGCTCCACGGAGTGATTGTACGCAAAATAAAGATTATGGTTTATTAAAACAAACTTCATTACTAACCGTATTAAAATATATTTAACAACACAAGCCTATAATTACCCCTTAAACAATGCTAACATAATAACCCTTAACTGCTATCTTTGTTTCCAATCAAGCAACAAAATTATCTCAGCTCCCAATCCCCTTTTAAATACAGTTAGCATTCAGGAATACTTACTGTAGAGAGATTACTTTTGAGACTGTTTGAAAAGATAGATCTGAACCCTGTCAGAACATTACATAATCTCTGGCTGTATTTCTTCAGAAGCCTCTCAGCTTGCGTCTGAATCTTAACACCTGACTGCTTAAGCCCCTGGCTCCTCCCATTAACCACAATATTTTACTAACTGAACACAATGGGCGAAATTCTGCCCTACCCAGCGGGGCGGGGGGTCCCGGCGTAGCGGAGTGGTGCCAACTACTCCGGCGTTGGGCCTCCCCAAAGGTGCGGAATTCTCCGCACCTTTAGGGGCTAGGCCTGCGCCGGAGTGGCTCCCGCTCCGCCAACTGGTGCCAACGGCCTTTGGCGCCACGCTGCCCAGCGTCGAAGGCCTTTTCGCCGGTCGGCGTGAGTCCGTGCATGCGCCGAGCATCAGCGGCCGCTGACGTCACCACCGGTGCATGCGCGGTGGAGGTGGTCTCTTCCGCCTCTGCCATGGTGGAGGCCATGGCGGCGGGGGAAGAAAAAGAGTGCCCCCACGGCACAGGCCCGCTCGCTGATCGGTGGGCCCCGATCGCGGGCCAGGTCACCGTGGGGGCACCCCCCAGGATCCGATCGGCAGGCTCCCCCCCAAAACCCGCTCACGCCGCCTGCTCCCGCCAGCAAAGAGGTGGCTTAAACCACATCGGCGGGAGAGGCCTGACAGCGGCGGGACTTCGGCCCATCGCGAGCCGGAGAATCGCCGCGGGGGGCCCGCCGACCAGTGGGGCACGATTCCCATCCCGCCAATTCCCGGGTGGCGGAGGCGGGATTTACGCCGGCCCCGGGCGATTCCCTGACCCTGCGGGGGGTCGGGGAATTCCGCCCAATGTCTCTAATTAACTACTTTGCTTGGAAACCTCTTAATATAAACAATAATCTATTTGCCCAAACTTTTATGATGCTTTAATTGCATCTCCGGCTCACAAAAAGACTAGGGGCGAAATTCTCCGACCCCCACGACGGGTCGGAGAATAGCGGGAGGGCCTTCCCGACATTTTTCCCGCCCTCCCGCTATTCTCCACCCTCCCCCGCCCAACTCCCGACATGAATCGCTGCCGCCGTTTTTTTACGGCCGGCAGCGATTCACAGCTGTTCGATGGGCCGAAGTCCCAGCCCTTTACGCTGTTTTTACGAACGGCAAACAGACCTGGTCTGGCCGTTCGTAAAAACGGCGGGAACAACTCGCTTTTTATAACCATGGCACCGATTGGCACGGCAGTACCACGGCCGTGCCAAGGGTGCCATGGGCCCGTGATCGGTGGGCACCGATCGCGGGCAGCGGGCCCGATGCCCGCGCACTATTTCTCCTTCCGCCGCCCCGCAGTATCCATTCGCGGGGCGGCTGAGGGGCATCCCGGCCCGCGCATGCACGGGTTTCGCGCAAATACGCGATGACGTCATACGCGCATGCGCGGGTTGAAGTCTTCCAATCCGCGCATGCGCGGCTGACGTCATATGACGCGTCAGCCGGCGCTAACTCCGGCAAGCGGGCTTAACGAAATTCGTTAAGCCCGTGATGCCGGAGCTTGCGGCGTCGGGCTGCTAGCCCCGACCGGGGACCAGAATCGGTTCCCGGTCGGGAAGGGGCGCGCTGGCGTCAAACCCGCACGGGTTTGACGCCAGCCTTACGATTTCTCCCGTTTTGGGAGAATCGCGCCCTAGCTGTTTTGCAAACCAGGATTTTTAAAAACACTATGGCAGCAGACATACCCAGGCTTTTTCCTCTTACTGCAGCAAATATACGTAATAGAATATATATGAAATTCCTACATTCATCACACACCTTCCCCAGAAATGGACACAGTGATCCAGGAATCTAATGCCCTCCATCCTACACCATCTCTTCAGCTATGCATTGATCTGATATATCCTTCTATTTATAAACTCACTGGCATGTGGCCCTGGGAGTAATCCAGAGATTACAACCTTTGAGGTCCTGATTTTCAATCCTCTGCCTAGCTCGCTAAATTCTTATTGCAGGACCCCATCACTCTTTCTCCAAATGTCATCAGTACCAATGCAAACCTATTCACCCTCCCCCTTCAGAATGTCTTGCAGCCGTTCAGTGACATCACTGACCCTGCCACCAGGGAGGCAACACGGCATCTTGGAGTCACATCTGCAACCACAGAAACGCCTGTCTGTAGCCCTCACTGTCGAGTCTCCTACCAGTATTGCTCTTGCACTCTTACTCCTCCAACCCTTGTTCAGCGGAGGCACCCACAGTGCCGTTAGCCTGGATCTCACTGCTCCACTGAGGAACCATAACTCCCACCATTATCCAACACAGAAAAACGGTCCTCGAGTGAGATGCACTCTGAGGGCTTTTCTAACTACCTGGCTGTCTCTCTTCTTCTGACTGGTGGTCACCCATTCCCTCTCTGACTGCTCTTCCTTCAGCTGCTAAAAACATGCCATCTCATACTGACAGCCTCGCAAATCCATATATTGTAAAAATATACTAGAATTCTAAATTAGAATTCTAAGAGCTGATATTGATAAACTCAACAATTGTTTATTCTGCTCTTGGTATATTTCTTTGTTGACATAAAAAGAAAAAGTATGGAGGTTCCCACACTCTGGATTCTTGTAAAACACGATGAGAGGTTTCACTCAATACTATCAAAGATGGAAAACTGCCCAAAGCCTAAGCAAACACTCTGCTGACGTTCTTACACATCACGTGATGTAAAACCGATACATCACAGATGCATAACAGTTATACAATGCCTTTAAATATATTCTATCCTAAGATGACTTTGCTGGGTTGGAAACACCTGGGGGAAAGGCCCTTTTATTTCAGGACCCTGCCTATGGCTGATAAAGGACTAAGTTCCTTTAATGGTTTGACTTTTCTTTCAGTTGAGGTTCTAAGCTGACAATATGTTTAAGGGAGTAGATTTTCCTTGCAGAGGGGTAAAGATAGTAGAACCATTAACAACCTGTCATGGCCTTCACTCACTTTAAACTGCACTTCACTGCTGTCCGCCTTCACTGCAACATGAGAGCAATTTCTAACCCCTTCTCTTCTCTCCCTGCCTATCGGTGGGCAGTTACAATCATCCAGGTTATTTAGCTACTGAGGCAGCAACAACATTCACCCAGTCTGAGGTCCTTCTTTCAGTACGCATGTCAGATCATGATGGCACCGTGGGAGAGTGAGAAGTGCTGGGTGGGAAGGGGCGACACAGGAATAGAGGAGGAGGGGGAAAATCACAGGGATGGAGGAGGATTAAACACAGGCATGGAGAAAGGAGTTCACAGGGATGACGATGGGGGGGGGGGGGGCAGCACAGGGACGTGGGAGGGAAACAGAAGTATGGAGCACAGGGACAGTGGAAGGGGATCATAGCGATGAAGGAAGGGGAGCAGATGGACAGAACTGGGAAATACTGGGATGGCAAAGGGAGGTAGAGTAATAGATGAGGGGAGGGTGGGGGGGGGGGAAGGGGGCAGAAGGACAAAGCGGGACCAGGGTGAGCAGGAGAGGGGTGAAGATCCTTGTTCAGGCGGTAAGCTTGTATGAATTGTACATATTCATTCCACTGCAGATTTCAAAATGTGATTTTTATTATCACAAAGTTGAAATTCCATTTCTCCTAACGTTAAGACTTTTAACATGACAATAATCCACACTTGTTCAGCACATCTCTCATCGAAACAAAGATCTTAAAGTCCTTCAGTCGGGTAATGAATAATGCACATCTCTGCTTAAAACAGCACAGCTAAGTTCACTAGCTCAGAGGATAACTTGCCAAAAGTGAATGTTTCTTATTAAAGTGATTGATGACATTTTCTCAGATTTAATTCTCTTTCCTGAATGAAATGCTCAAAGCAAATCTATGCAAGCATGTTACACATATCTATAGAATTGATTACACTAAACTGTGTTGTTTATTCTATTTCAATTACTCTATAACTTCAACGTCACTCAGTGTGATTGAAGGATGTGCAGAAATAAATGTTCTTTATTTGAAATCTTTATCATGTTGAAAAGCACATTGCACAATACTGAAAGGTGGATACAATGATTCACATACCACGCATTAACCCTAATTGTATCTAGGCAGCTGAAGATTTCTCAAACAAAGCCCAAGTTTCCATGCGGAATTTTCCCATATTTTTGCTCCGAGTGCCAGGCTCTGACTGAAAGCCGGTGCTAGCTCTCCAGCTGTACAGCCAAGACTTTAGTCCAGATCTTGAGCCTCTCTGAAGAAAAAAAGAGGGGCGTGTTTTACGCTGTCACTATGGAGGGGCAGAACCTGATAGAGTTGGCAAGTCTGGCTCCAAAGAGAACAGGGTGCCTTTTAAACAGGGTACCAGATGAGCACAGAAAGAAACGCACCTCTATCCTAACTGCTCGAACATAGGGGACACCCACCCCCATTAAGCAGTGGGGTTCTCCAGCTCAGCAACCACCCCGCCCCCGCCCCCGCCCCCGCCCCACCATCGCCACAACATCAGCATCAGAGCTACCCCTCCCTCCACAAAGACAATTTTAAAAAACAGAACGGGTACCCTGCCCCAACCTGGCAGTGTCAACCTATGCCACTCTCCTATGGGAGCTATACTTTGGGGAATCCCCTTGATTGGTTCACTTTTTATATAGCTGTTGTAAACCTTGCCGATGTGACATCACATTGGCGAGGTTTGAATATTCAGTGAGGGGGAGGGAAATCATGTAGTGGGAGGGGAAGGGCCGTTAATGATATTAAAATGTTTGTAAAAAGCATTAAAATTAGGTTCTCGGCCTTTGTGGGCATGAACCTCATTACATGACCGGTGAGGGGCAGGGAAAATCTCACCAGTGAGAATTTTGTTTCCCGATTGCCGCGTGATTTTGTGCCCGCGTTGCCGTTCCCACTGACGGCGGACGTGAGCGTAAAATCGCTCTCATGTCTGAGTTAACACTTGCAGCATTGAGTGAGTATGTTAGGTGATACTTTCTCAATCCACATTTATATCAACGTGTAGAATAGCATGTAAAGTTTTCCCTATAGAAACATCAGCAAGAAGAATTTACAACTGTGCCCGCTAACCAAGGTGGTGGCATGATACACCAACCTAACATCTGGCAAAATCATCCGATTGCCTAATAACCCAACATGCAATGGGACTGTCATTTCTACCTGATAATTATTACAGATGTGCAAACACATGCATAAGACTTCATTCCTTTTGTAAGCACATATTGCTTCTGTAGCCACCTAAGATGGACACTGGGCTAACAAAATGGAGAACTGCTAAGACTGCAGGGAGAAAGCAGTTTAGCCAAGACAAGCAGTCTGCAAAGACTGATTAGCATTTTGCACGCAGCAAAACTAGTTTCTGGCCAGGTGGAAGATCTCAACCAAAGGTGTTAATAGCAAAACGCTTTGCATATTAATGAGGCGATCCAGATCTGGGCACACACAATAGCAACATTTGGTTTTGAATAGATACTTTAAGTGAAGGCCCAGACAAAACGGCACCAGAAGTATCCATCTCAAAAGACCCTAGAGACCGCCCCACACATCGAGAAGGGACCCTCAGATTGGGGAATTAGTGAAACATCGATTGGGAATTGATCCAATCAATGCATGGAAGGTAAAGCCCGCCCCGAAAAGGCACGGACATTGGGGACCACTATAAAGGTAGACCCCCACACATGGTCCTGTCTGTTTTGTTGCTCCAGCTTGCTGTTTCGACTTCGACTCCAGTCTCCAGATCCTGCCTTCCATCACCAGCCGTTGAGCACCAGCCATCGTTCAGTAAGTCCCAAAACGACGCTCGCTACGTGAACTTATACAGTACTCTTCTAAGAACGAACAGAAGGTGCAGCTAAGAAAGGACCAAAGGCCTTGTCCCCTGACCTTGCTGGTTCCCACTTAGATAAGTATTTAGTCGTTTAATAGTAGAAATAGGTATTAGTCTTTAGCGTGTGCATGCGTATTTATTATATTTGTATAATAAATATTGATCGTTGGAACTTACTAATCGGTGTATAGTTTTATTACTTTGAACCTGACCTTGGAATATTTGTGAGGTGTTTATACGACACCTGGCGACTCCCGAGCTGAAATTTACACATACAGAGCCTAGCAGTGTTAAGCTCACGGCCTTTAAACGGAGGCGTGTTAATACACTCCAATAAACGCGAATTACACTCAAGTAAAACGTGCAACACTTCTCACAGTACAGCCACCAAGAACTTGCCAACCCTACAAAAAAGGTAACCGTCCAAATATTAGTTTCAAAATGCTCCTGCTACATATCAAATCTCATTCGCCAATCAGCCATGTATTCACTGACTTATGCCGCCTCCCATTATAAACAAGACCTCAATTTTAAAATTCTCATCCTCATTTTCCGATCACTCCATGTCCTCAACCATCTCTATCTCTGCAACCTCCCTGAACGCGGCAGCCCTCCAAGTTATCTGGTGTCCTCCAATTCGGGATTCTTGCGTATTGTTGATTTTAATCACGCCACCACCTCTAAAGCTGTATGCTTCTTCCACTGTAAGAAGTTTGATAAACAGCATTGCAGAAAAGTTTTAAACAACATTTGAAAACGATAACGGCTGAGTCAGCTTACAATTAATATAACAATTATAGCTTTGCAGAAGATCATAGATGTCAAGTTTAGTACAACCGTTTCTGTAGAACAAGCATGTCAACTTCTAAAGGATGCAATACTATTAAAGCAGCAACTATTCAAACTTACTGAAGAACAGCAAGATGCATACCAGTTGAGAATTCTGAATTCTCCCTCTGTGTACCCGAACTGGCGCCGGAACGTGGCGACTAGGGGCTTTTCACAGTAACTTCAATGCAGTGTTAATGTAAGACTACTTGTGACAATAAAAATATTATTATTAATATTATTATTAAATGTAAAAAGCAGTAGAATTTCAGGTTTCTCCTTTTTCTGTAAATTCATACCCATCACATGAAGTGTTTTTTAATTTTACATTGAGGGGTATGTTCAATCTAAAGCAGGAGATGTTGAGATTCATAAGGATTCTCCTAAAATAAATAATGTTCTGATGTAGAGTCAGGTTTTTCAGTCAAATTGAAACATAACTTGGGGGAAAAGGGCAAAGTCCAATTGTTTTCTTTTACTTTGCCAAGACACATGAGCCCATGAAAGGTCACCCGCCTCCAGCAGTTTGTGCTGATTGATGAGGTCGATGCAGGAGCAGTTGAACCAACAAGAAACTGCTCGAATATCAAATCTATGGAAACTTTACACACATTCATTAAGCAATGGAACTTGTCAGGAATCAACAGATCCACGGTATGGTCTTGTACCGCATACGTAACAAGATTGTCAAAAGTGTTAAGATCCTATAGACAGCAATAACTTTTAAAAAGAGAGATGAATTTCCTAATGACTAATGCAAAGAATCGCACAAGATTTCATGTTCAAAGAATTTTACTGTAACAAACTAAAATCAGCGTCAACTATTATTTAGTCGGCAACTAATGCATTAAAATATAGAAAAGTAATTCGCAATAAAGCAATCAAAAACCCCATGCTCTATTTCTATCTTACAGCACCCCCTCAGCAGGGAATATTGGGTTGCATATTAAGTGGGAAATGGGGGGAGGGATGAATGGTGTGCTCTCCTCCCCCCCCCCCCCCCCCCCCCCCCACTTCCCAGCCCCGTAAGGGAGATGATAACCATCAATTCAGTCAAGTCGGTTGTTATCGAAGAACAGTAGTTTTAATCAAATAGAAGTGCCAACCAGTAGCTCCTCCCGCACTGAGAACCTGTCCCAGATCGGTTGGTTATATACCTCCTCAGAGGGGCGGAGCCACAGGCGGAGCCAACAGCAGCATCAATACAACAACAGCAATAACTAGCAATGGAACAACAGTAACAGTGAGTATACACAATAATAGTGACAATGATAATAACAGCAATAGATCAACAGTGAATATATACAATAGCCATACGTGGCTCACCACAGGAGGTCAGCTGGAAGCTGGTTTAATTCCAAGCCAAGTGTAGGATGGGATTCTGCCCCTCACTCAGGAGGAAGTCCCGCCCTTGGCAACTGCTGACCAATTGGATTGACCAGTAGCTCCAGCAGTCCCAACGGCACCAAGATCTCATTAGTGGGTGCTGTTGAGACTGCAACCAGTCCCAAGCATGTCTCATTAATAAGCTCAATGGGCCTGTAATTATTTATTTCAATATGGCATGCAGACTGCCAAATTCAGTGCACGCCCACCTACAATGGTTGGAGTTGTACCTGGCACAAAGTAGTGGTTAGAGGTCAATCATCTCAACTCCAGGTCATTACTTCAGGAGTTCATCTTCAGCTGCTTCATAAATGACCTTCCATCCATGTAAGGTCAGAAGGCAGATGTTCGCAGATCACTGCATAATGTTTAGCACCATTCACGACTCCTCAGATGATGCAGCAGGACCTGGACAATATGCAGGCTTGGGCTGACAAGTGGCAAGTTAAATCCACGTCACACAAGTGCCCAGCAATGACCATCTCCTACAAGAGAGGATTTAACCATAGTCCCTTGACATTCAATGGTATTGACCAGAAGCTGAACTAGACTAGCCACATTAATACTGTGGCTACCAGATCAGGTCAAAGGTTTGGAATATTACGGTGAGTATCTTACCTCCTGACTCCACAAAGCCTGTCCACCATCTACAAGTTAGGAGTGTAATGGAATACTCTCCACTTGCTTGAATGAATGCAGCTCCAACAATACTCAAGCAGCGCAACCCCATCTAACCCACTTGGTTGCTACCCTTTCCACGCACATTCACTCCCTCCACCATCGACAAACAGTAGCAATAGTGTGTAACATCTACAAGATGCACTGCAGTAACTCACCAAGGTTCCTAAGGCAGCACCTTTCAAACCCACAACCACTACAACCTCAAAGAACATCACCACCTGCAGGGCCCCCTCCACATCACTCACCGTCATGACTCGGAAATATATCACAGTTCCTTTACTGTCACTTGATCAAAATCCTGGAATTCCCTGCCTAACAGCACCGTGGGTGTACCTACACCTCAGGGACTGTATGCAGGTTCAAGATGGCTGCTCACCACCACCCTCTGAAGGGCAACTATGGATAAGCAATAAATGCTGGCCACCCAGTGATGACCACATCCCGTAAATGTATAAAATAAAAATGAGGAACAAACAGAGTTTGTGTGATTGCTTCATTGGACAAAGGTTAAAAATGTGTTTTTCTGTTTTTCACTTAACTGACAAAAATAGCCCACCTGCAGAAACTCTGGGCTGGTTTACCCGCAAGGAAGTCCTGCACACAAGGAACTTTTAGGTGTTTTTTTTTTGGGCTCAAAGTTGAACTTTTATGAACTTGAACAAGGACCTGTGCCACCGTTGTCTGATGTTCCAGAGAAGAAGTGCATCAGAGCGTTTGGCATACCTGACGTTACAAACAGCAGGACTTTGAGCATATCAGCACCAGTATCAGGAAGAAATAACCTGGGCACTCACAAAAGACACGAAGAGGGCTCATTCAGCAGATTGACTAGCAGAGGACAGACTCTAGCACACAGAATGGCCAATAGCCAGTTTTGTGAGCATGCCTGTCGTGATTTGTAATACTCGATAAAGAAAAGCTTGATTAAGCAACATGGTTGTTCTGTGCACAGATTAAGATGAGAAAAATATAGCCCCAAATCAGGTGGAGGGTAGGGGGGATTACAGTGATTAACACAAAAACATTCCTATTCCTCTTCTTGGCACAGCAGCAACGGCTTTTCAGGTCTTCTTCCGCAAATCTCTGTCAGACGGACTCTGAAAGCCAGAGTGCAGAAAGACCAGCTGCCTCCTCCTTTGTGTCCAGGTGTTAAAACTTGCACCTTACTTTCAATATGTTTTGACCGAGGCACTGTTCCCATGGCAACCAGGGTGCATGGGATTGTCACTGGGCAGATGTCATAGGAGTCACATCCACTCTTCCAATTCTTCCACCTTACTTTCAATTAAAGGAGACAGTTTAAAACGTAACCATCTTATGAAGTCCAGTGTTCATAACATGAGAAATTAACACAGAACATTGCTTTTCACCAATGCTAATTGTGATGATTTTTCACAGCAAGAATTTTACTCCTTATTCTACGACATAAGTTTGCCTTAACAACCAACTCAAGAAAAAAAATGTTCATCCAATACACCCACAGCTAAAATGTACCAAATCCATTTCTTAAACATTTCAATTCCATATGATCGATTATCCAAGCACAACATTTAAATTTAATATTCAGCATACAATCTATATCAAATCAACTGCCAAATATATTTGGAGGCTTTCCTGAATCTTAGATATCTCATTCTGAATGCATAAAATTGGTTTCAGTGAAGTATTTTCTGTCTGAACTAAGCTAAATAAAACTGAATAATTAAATTGGCTGAGGTCAAAAGATTTATAAGTTGCCAATTTAATGCAAGAAATCTGCATTGAAGGATGACATTTCTTGGCAAACATACAAATTCATTGATCAGGATTCATTTGCAGAATAAATAATTTATTGACTTTTATTGTATTGTCTTTAATATTTCAGATACTTGAGTTACATTCCACTCTTTCATGCCAGCACATTGTTTCAGGAATGTGTTTCCTTTTGAGTTTCAGAATGCAGCTTCGTCTTTGAAGAAGCCAGGCTTAATTTTTCACAACAATGTCCTTTCAGAGAGAGCACTAAACTGAATAGCAATATTCTAAATTAGATCCAATTAATGCTGCAGTCGAAACACCATTTATTCTTTGCACTTCTGCTAATAGCCTGCGGGACCAGTGGCGTGCAGAGGTCTGGTGATGTATGCCCCAAAGACTCAAGTATAAGGCCTAATATACTGAGAAATATTATGAGAAAGGAAAACATTTTGAATATATAAACACAGATGAAACATGAAATAAACGCTTTATTCGATTTTAATATAAATCAATCAAATTTATTAAGTTCTTTTCCCCAAATGATACCTCCTGTCACAAAACACCTGAACTACTTCACTTTTTACATCAGCTGTGAGAAATTATTTTTCAATGCTTATTAAAGCCAGGTTGGTCAGTCGCTCCTGTGACATAGAAGACCTCAGATATGTTTTTATTAATTTCAGTTTTGAAAATGACCTTTCACAGCTTGCGACTGAAAATGCGATTGTAAGCAGTAATC
Organism: Scyliorhinus canicula; assembly: GCF_902713615.1. Classification (NCBI taxonomy): domain Eukaryota; kingdom Metazoa; phylum Chordata; class Chondrichthyes; order Carcharhiniformes; family Scyliorhinidae; genus Scyliorhinus; species Scyliorhinus canicula. The sequence continues at coordinate 169,542,703 of NC_052152.1, forward strand.
TGTATGAAACACACAGCATCGGAAAGACATCCCTCCCATACTGCAGTAAAGACTCCAGAGCATCTTTAGGATCAGGGGGAACTCTATTCCCTCCAGCTCGAAGGAGCATCACAAAATCAATAATTTTGTCATATAACTGAATTGCAACCACATCATTGTCATAATAATTTGCAAAGTCTGAACATTCCTTTTTTAATTTCTCTCTTTCTTGTTCATCTTCAATCACTCCTGAATTCAAGTTCAGAAGAAAAGAAAATCGGTCACTGAGTCTTTGAAGACGGACACTGCGGTCTTCAATTTCAGTTTTTAATCTGTTCACAATCTCTACCATTACTCTATTCATTTCTTCTTGTGCCGTCAGTCCACTATCTCTTGCTGACTCTCCAGGCATTATTCTTCTTCTCCTTGTTCGTGCAATTGGTATTCCCCAATTTTGACAATATTCATTGGCTAAATCTATTGCATTGTGGATAATTTCGTCATTCTTCAAATTCAAGATATGAATAAGTCCTCTCAGATCACAAGAAGCTTCATGGAACCCCATTTTCGGATCCTGCAAACGTTTTGAGACTTTATCCGCTGATGATAAAACTGAGTACCAAAAATTTAATAAAGCTATAAACGGGAACTGTTGAATAGAGTTCAGTAGCGATCCTGCATCAGATTTAGTTTCCCTTGAAAATTCTCCTTCCAGCAGGTGTTGAAGGCTTGCAATAACGTTGTCACACTCTTCGTGGATTACTTGCACAGCATCATGGCTGGAACTCCATCTTGTGTCACACTGTCTTTTCACAGTCTGAGTGACAAATGATTTTAACACTTCCCAACGAGAAGTAGATGAAGAAAAAAAAGTAGAGTTTTTCTAGAATGCCAAAAAATATAACAACAGGTTGCACCTCACTTGCATGGACACAGGACAAATTGAGGCTGTGGTTCTCGCAGTTCACAAACACAGCTTTTGGGTTAACTTCAAGAATTTTTTGTTGATCACCTCCTCTCACTCCAGCCATAACTGCTGCGTTATCATATTCTTGACCACGACAGTCATTCATGGAAATTTTGTCTTCTTCCAATTTTTCCTGAATTTTATTTACCAGGCTGACTGCATCTTTCTTGTTGACTTGAAAAAATCCCAGAAATGTCTCCTTTATTTCTACTTTTCTGTTTTCATCAATATGAACGTAACGCAGAATTTCAGAAACCTGATCTTCATGGGCAATATCTGGAGTTGAATCCAGCATTATGCTAAAATATTTTGCGTCCTTAATTTCGGAAATTATATTTTTCTTGACAGTTTCACCAAGAAGATTGATTATTTCATTTTGAATTCTGTTGGACAAGTAGGTGACACTTTTTGGTTTCTCTTTCCCTCTCTGCAAGTGTTTTGCTAAGATGTCATCATATTTGGCCAAAAGTCTGATTGTTGCTAGAAAGTTTCCTGTATTTTCACTGACTGTCTCCCCTGGCTCTGATAACCCAGATATTCCTTCTCCTCGATGTCCACGATAGGCCAGATTCTGTTTTGCCAGAAAGGATATAACCTCGACAATCCGTTCAGTTATAGCTTTCCATCTTTTCTTTTCAGCAGACATTTGCTGTTGAAGTTCAGCATCTATCATAGTTGAATGATGGAGTCGAACTACAAGGTTCAGGTATTCCCTCATGTGAGCTCTATGAGAAGGGCTTTTCTCATGGTCAGGTATTGTTGAATTTAATTTTCTCCAAGTGGAGAAACCGTCTTCCTTTCCAAAGTTTGACACAGACAACAAATGCTCCTTTGAAAACAAAAAGCAAACAAAACAGTAGCATGCTTTCCGATATGGAGAGTATAACAACCATTTTCTCTCCACAATTTCTCCATTTGTGGAAACTTTATCAAACCACTGTTTGGAAAATGATCTCCCATCCTTCTCAGCAAATGGACCACTTTTATTCTGATATCTTTCAGGGCCATGTTGTAATATCTTCAAATGATCTGGAATCGGTTTCTTCAAACAGCCAAAATCGCTTCTTTGCAAAAATATGCAAATATCTTCTTTATTTTCTTCACATGGATCATCATCCTGACAACGAGACTGAGGAGAGAGAGTATTATGTTCTGACCGAGCTGAATCCGTATCAGAAAAATCCTTCTCTGCACCCACATCATCTTTTACTTCTCCAGGTTCTCCTACTTCTTCTTTACTTCTTTTTATCCATGCATCTAATGCCCCTCTTTGATGGGACTCTTCTTCGACTCTGGCCCTCTTTTTTTTCCTGTTCTGTGCTCCACTCGGTTGTACACGAAATACTCGTAACATTTCATTTTCTATCTCAAAAACCGTAAGACGCATGAGAAAATAGGAAGAAAATGGTAAACAATCGGTCAGTTGCAGACGGATAAACCATATTTCATTTCTTTGTTCCTTCGTATCAAATTTCACACTGATTCTCCACTGATAATTTTGTGCAATTTATATCATAGACTTGCAAATTAGTGGTATCTGTATTCGAATATTAGCATGTTAAGGAATAAATGTCTCCTATTCCGAGATTAAATGCCATAGCAGTCCTCTGATCATCCAGGCTTCACTCTTACTACATCCCACGTAAATATTTCATTAAATATCGCCAAAAAACCTATAAAAACCGTAGTTGCACCTGTTCTAGAGCTATTCACTGACCTGAGTAGGTAAAAGAACTAATCTAGATGCACAAAAGCTGAAGAAAAAACGAGTTATGACTCGAGGAAACGCAGGAACGAACAGCCACGTCTGCTTGTTGCTTTTGATGGTTGCACCACGTACATCATGTGCATGCGTGTGGGGGGGATGGGGAGAAGGACCATTTTCTCTAGACAGAAAGGGTACACCATGTTAAAGGAATAAAGGGCTAACAACTGCCTCTGCAGTGTGGTGAGCCTCCAAAAATTGATTTATCACCGCTGAAATTTTAAAATTACTATCTTATTTCCTTCTCTGGGGCAGCACGGTGGCCTAGTGGTTAGCACAACCGCCTCACGGAACTGAGGTCCCAGGTTCGATCCCGGCTCTGGGTCAATGTCCGTGTGGAGTTTGCACATTCTCCCCGTGTCTGCGTTGGTTTCGCCCCCACAACCAAAAAAATGTGCAGAGTAGGTGAATTGGCCACGCTACATTGCCCCTTAATTGAAAAAAATAATTGGGTAATCTAAATTTAAAAAAAGAATTAAAAAAAAATTTTTTTTTAATTATTATTTTTTTTTCCTTCCCTGATTGGATGCCCCCATCCAATGGATGCCCGGGGCCAATGCACCGTCGCCCCCCCCCCTCTGCACGCCACTGTGCGGGAGTACCACTTACTACCCAAGTAGGAATTTGACATCTCCAGGTGCCCCGACTCCAAAACAGTCAATGTGTTGGTGGAGTTAGTCAAGAGTCATTACCACCTGAAGGCCTCAATAATAATGCAGTGCTACAAGTTCAATTCGACAAAAAGGTCCCAGGGTAGACGATCGCAGCATTCATGGTGCGCCTAAAATGAACGGCCGAAAAATGAAAGTTTGGGTTTGCACTAAATGACATGTTGGGGGAGGTTGGTCTGTAGTGTTAATTATGTGGACATTCAAAAACAATTGTTAGCAAAGGCATAAATTACCTTAAAGAAGACATGAGAGGTAGTCCAGGCTATGCAAAGAACTGAGGGGGGAATTGATAGAGTTTCAGAGCATGCAAGCTAGGGACATCCACCAGGGTTGGTGGGAAGCCACTGGCCGTCGTGGCGCCAAGGATGAAGGTGCAGAAAGTAATAAGCAAAGAGATTCGGAGTAGAAGAGAGTGTAGAGACATAAGCGGCACTATGTACCAGAATGGAAACAGTCCCATGCTGCACAATTAGCCGGTTGTTTCATGTGCTTGGAGTGCTGAGAAGCACCATGCTATTGAACAGCCATTCGGGCAGATCAGGGGCCTTAGCAGGGAATGCGCTCCCAAGGTTGCACCTAGTCCTGTTTTCTACACTAAGGAACTCCATTCGCCGGAACTCCTCAGTGCAGGGAGAGATTAGGATGCCACTATTTAATGGCATCCTGATCTCTCAATCTCCCTATGCACCCCCCGAACCCTCCTAACCCTCAACCCACCTAAAAGGGGGCCCTCGCCCACCCACGCCTGCACCCACGTAGGACACCCCTGGGCCCAATCCCCATCGTGCAGAAAATGCCAGTTTGGCACGTTGGCAGTGCCAGCATGGCATCCTGGCAGTACCTCTGTCTGAAGGCAGTGCCACCTGAATATCTTGGCTGTGCCAGCATGACATCCTGGCAGTGCCTCTGTCTGAAGGCAGTGCCACCTGAACACTTGGCTGTGCCAGGCTGGCACCCAGGTGACACTGCCAGGGTTCCAGGCTGTTAGTGATGGGTGCCTGTGTGACACTGCCAGGGTGCCACCCTCTCCAGAGGGCAAGCACCTGTGGACCTCCGATACTCTGAGACCCACACGAGTGCCATTTCATCTGACTCCCATTTGAGGGGACCAGCACTGAATGGCACTCGCCCTAGGTCTCCAAGGCGAAAGGGTTATATTCCATGCCTTAGTTAGATCTCATGCTGCACATTAAAGAGAGAAACTAGCTGTATCACTCTAAATATGCAGATTTGTCAGAAAGTGATCCCACCCAAATGGGGGGATTCACAGCACAACATCTCGCAAAATCGCATTAGATCTTGCGAGGGGTGGCGAGCCAGGTAGACCTCGGAAGAGGGACGTCCCGCATCTACGGGCTCTGCTGCACTGCTTTTCGGGTGCAACGTAGCTGGTAAATCTTGTCCAAGAAATTTGGTCCAAAGGCCAGGAGCCATCAACAAAATGGGTCTGATGTTGCCTGGTTCTCATGGAGGCAACATAGCTTATGTTCCAAAAGCTAAAGATTCCTTGCCTCATGAAGGTTCGAATATCCCCTTTCCACCATAGCAGCTATAACACCACAGACCTCTCCCTTACTCAAGAACCATTACATTTAAAATTACCACTCAAGTGTCATCAACATAACCCTCCAAATAAGACACCCATCCCTCCTGACTGCTTCAACTGTCATGTCACATTGCTGTGAAGCCCTCGGCTCCATCCCTTCCAGGAATCCCATACATTGCTGCCAACTCATCTCCATTGCCATCTGACGTGTATGTGGACATCTGTGCATCTGTCAGAGGGAAACAATTCACAATTTATTTCTTTGTCACATTAATTAACTCTCCTCCTGATGATTTAAGCACTTAGCTGATGGCATCACTTCTCGCTCATCTCCCACCTGATACACCACTGGTTATTGTGGGGTTGCAGCAGCCAAGTAGATGGCTCACAAACAAAAAATGGTATTTAAAGTTTCAGAAGTTAATATGGATAAAACTAATCATAATTAGATTCATTTTAAAATGGGCTGGGTAAGGAGCTAGAGGCAGGTCTGTGGGAGGATGCTTTGAGTAGAGTCAACACGTTCTCATGATGTGCCAGGCTCAGCCTGATTCAATTCAAGGTAGTTCACCAGGCACACATGACGTTGTCCTGGATGAGCAGGTTTTTTGGGGTGGAGGACAGGTGTGGGAAGGTCCGCAAAGCATGTCCACGTTTTGGTCATGTCCGAAGCTCAGCGGATTTTGGCAGGGATTTGCCAGCATCATATCCACGGTGCTAAAAACGAGGGTGGCGCCGAGTCCAGAGGTGGCAATTTTTGGAATGTCGGAAGACCCGGGAGTCCAGGGGGCGGGAGAGGCTGATGTTTTGGCCTTTGCCCCCTTGGTAGCCCGGAGACGGATCCTATTATTTTAGAGGGGATCGCAACCCCCAAAACGGGGTTATGGGTTAGCAGCTTGGCTGGGTTTCTCAGGTTTGAGAAAATTAAGTTAGCCCCGAGAGGATCAATGTTGGGGTTCGTCCAGAGGTGGCAGCCGTTTATCGCCTTCTTCGGAGAAAACTAAACTGTCAGCAGACACAATAAAAAGCCGGGGGGGGGGGAGTTAGAAAATGAGGGTAGGGCGAGCTAGTTTAGTTTAGTTTAGGCGGGATCAGCGAGAGGAGATGGAGGGACTTGGGAATTGTATGTGTTGTTGGTTGGGGAGGGGGTTACATACTTAATTATTCTTACATTTGTATTTGTACCTTTTGTTGTTATAAAACCATAAATGTCTTAATAAAATGTTTGCTAAAAAAAAATTAGATTCATTTTTTTTAATGTTTAAAATAGATTAAACATAATTACACACACAATTATTCAATAACAATGGCATTAAATGTTTAAAAGAAATTGAGAAAAAATTTTAAAACGTAATGCACGAGGAGGTCTTGTGGTACACTCGATGGCAACCCTACTACAGGGTCAGAATCTCTGGATTCAAGTCCATATTCAGGAATTGGATGGCCATGGAAGGTAAACTCATAATGTGGCCAAACGTCTTGATTATCAACCTGTAAACCTTGCTGATGTGCCTGATGGCAGATGGTAAGAGCCGAGTTTCCTGGTCAGCCATACCGCAGAAAGCAAAGACAAATATAACCACGGATCAATCTAATGGAAGTCCATGGTTTCCAAAGCCCCTTTAGGAACACGGCATCTTAAGGAGGAGGGGGTAATACATGAAAAATGGCGCAGAAGTTTGAATCAAGTTATCTTGCTGTTTAAATCCAAATCTAATCTACCGCTGCACTTAAGAGGGGGTTCCCAGCACTTCTCATGGTTTGGGGGTCATGGCTCCTACTCATCTATCCTGAACTGAGGTTTGCCTGATTGGCAACAATGGAGGCTCCAGGGACAGGCCAGGATTGGACGTCTGAATCTGAAAAACATTCACTGGCAGGTAAGCGTGTACTTTTTCAGACAATTAGCATTAGTCGGAACGTGTCTGATATTAAGAAGAGGATTTGGGCCAATAAAACAGAAAACAGCCATGTAGCCATTGCCCCGTTCCACAACTGCATCCCCCACCCCCCCCCCCCCTTCAGCCCTGTCCATGCCACCTCATGTTCCCCACCTACACCCAATGGCTCCTCAAACTCACCATGCCAACCTATGCCCCGCCTCCCAACCACAATGGCTGGGATTTTTACAGCAACTTCATTGCAGTGTTAGTGTAAGCCTACTTGTGCCGCTAATAAAATTAATTGTTACTCATTCATCTCAGTCAATTGCCATTATGCATTATTTTGTATTTTTTAAGCTTTTTCATGTATGACTTCGTTACTATAAGATTTATTGGTTCTGTGCAGAGTGTATCCGAGGTAAATGCGTATTGAAGTTCCATAGGTTCAAATGGAGGACCTGAGGGACCATTGAGGGTGGAAGAGGTGTACAGCTTGGCATGGCGGGTATGATAGGTGTCATTCCCATTACAACATGAAGATATTACAAATTTTTAAGCTGTTCTTAAGATCACAGTTGATGTTATAACTGGACCGGAGGATCCCAGAATGGAACCCTGGCTCAGAAGACCATAAGTTTTATTTTTTTTTTAATAAAACACCAAGGAACAAAGTAACAGAACCACTAATTAGTTTTAGAACAAGAAATAAATTATTAAACATCAAAATATGACACAATACTCCTTTATTCCCTGCTTAGTTTAACAGTTGCACACAGGTTTTAAGATGCATTTCAAAGCACATCTTAATCTTTAATGGTCTCATTAAAACAAAGTCCCTTTTAAGCAGACAAAATTACTTTGTTCAAATACACACACTATACTCTGAAGATCAGTTAGTGTCTATGTATTGTTATGGGCCAGGGTTTAGAGAACACCAACGTATATCATGGAGTTCACCTGGCCTACAAATGTTTATAGATTTTGGTTATTACATAGAATTTACAGTGCAGAAGGAGGCCATACGGCCCATCGAGTCTGCACCGGCTCCTGGAAAGAGCACCCTACCCAAGGTTAACACCTCCACCCTATCCCCATAACCCAGTAACCCCACCCAACACTAAGGGCAATTTTGGACACTAAGGGCAATTTATCATCTCCAATCCACCTATGAGGAGTACAAGGGCCTACTCTTCAGGTGTTATGCAACACAGGCCTTCAGCACATTAAATCAAAAAAAAGTTTATTCTACAAATTCAGTTAACATTTTATAAACACACACAATAAGCATGTTTATCAACTACAAACATAGCCCACACAGCTCCAGTACTCTATATTTAACCCTTCATAACTTCCCTTTTACTGATTCACTCAAGTAACAACATCCATAAATCAGACAATCCCTTTTTCCCCCAAAACAGTATGTTTGAATTCTTTACAGAAAACAGGTATCAATTTTAAATTATCAAGTGATCTAGACACCTTTTAACATATGACAGAGATCAAGAAAGAGAGAGGTCGAGAGAGAGAACAAGAGAGAGATCGAGAGAGAGAGAGAGATCGAGAGAGAGAGAGAGAGAAAGATCGAGACAGAGATCGATCGAGATATCGAGAGATCGAGAGAGAGACCAAAATAAACCTTCTTTGTCAGAGTGCAGCTCCCAACTGTCTAAAACGAAAGTAAAACACAGAGCCACAAACAGCTCCCAAGTTAAAACGATAGTAAAAGACAGAACCTCAGCCCAGCTCCACCAACACAATTACATCACTGAAGCTACTTGATAAACACACATTTCTTAAAGGGACATTCCCAGGATAGTATTTCTGTTCTGAATCCCTACCGATGACTGTCACATGAGAGTTTCCAAACTCAACTGCCAACAAAGTGCTTTCAAATCCTCTGACATTAGTATGCGTTCCCTCAGCATGTTGAATTCCAAAATCCAGACCCAGTTCTTCAAATTACACTTTTAAATAGAGCTTTGGCCACAGTTTTAACAGTGAATCCAGTCCAGGATTTCACACCAACAACATTAGGATTTCTTTGTCTTGACTACTGCGCAAATTGCTCGCAATTGCTTTAACTCTCAATTTGCGTACGGTATTAAAATGGCATCAAACACTTCATCCACCACTGAAGTTCAGTATCCCACTTTAAATCTGGTTGCTGCAATTGTCTCTATAACTCAGAACATTTTGTTTATTCTTCCTTGAATTCTTCTGAACAATACATTGGTCTCTGTTTTCTTAACTTCGGGTGTCTTAAAATGTTCTTTCTATCCCAAATTCTTCCGCCTCTCCTCGCAGAGTTGAGAGAAGTGAAGTGCATTCCTCTGTCCTGTCTGCAGCTGTCCATAAATTCAGCTAAAACTAAAACTTAAAAGTTTACTTAACTTACAAGGCTCCAGTTGCTGAGCAAAATCTTATCCTTCCCTAGGCTCTTCATGATGCAACCCTCGGCACGCAGTTGGAACTTAACGAACTCCATACATACACCTTTGTCCAGCATGAATATAACTATAGGTTATATGTGCCTTCTCAGCACATAAACATTCAATTTAACCCACTAAAACTATTGCTTATTTCTAATGTTTACCAATACAAATATAAATCCCTTAAAACTACATTTTTTCTTAACACTATTTTAAAAAGTGAACAAAAAATAAATAAACAGTGCACCATGCAACTTTTGGCATTTTAATTGTTTTGTGAGGGCCACAAAGAATCCAGCACGAGTCAAAGGATAGAAAGAAATAACTTTATTTACAATAACATATATACACACAGAAGCAACTCCTTTGCTGCTCACTCTCCTCTAGCCGGTTCCAAACTGGCCAGCTTTATTTATGCAGGGAATCTGCTAAAGATTTCTCTGCCCCCTCATTGGGGAAGCTCATACTCCCAAAGGATTGTGGGATTTCCATTAGTCCCCAGCCAATGGTAAGCAGGCAGGTTATAACACCCCTCCTCCCCCCAAAGTCCAAGGAATCCACCGAAGACCCTGGCGAAGGAGAGCATCGGACTCGTTTTGCCACAGGCCGGACACCATTTGTACGAGGCGCTGGATCGGGCGGCGTGTAACGAGATGGAGACCGGCGCGTCCGTGATGAACGGCGTAACGGTTGTACATTCACGGCCCGTGGACCCGAGGATTCCCCCTCTGAGGCGTCCTGTGTCTCCATCTCGGAGTCGGAGTCCACTGCCTCCATTATCTCGGCATCTCTATCTCCACACGGTTCTGCAATGACCTGCGCAGGCTTTGAGTGTGGCACCAGAGGAAGATTGTGAGGAATACTTTCCACTGTGTCTGGTCTCTGTGGCTGTAGAAATGAGCTCCGGGGGTGGGAAATCTTTGGAAGGGATGGTCTTCTGGACCAAACATGGTCTACATGCTTGCGCTGGAGACGACCCAGGCTTGCACCTGGTAAGAGATAGGGCTCGTTTGGCAAAAGATTACGCCAGGGACCCACTGGGCACCACCAGCAAAATTCCGAATGAACACTGGGTCACCGGACGCAAACTGCCGAATCGACCGATGCCTAGAAAAACCATGTCCCTGCCGTTCTTGTGGGCTGCGTACTTTTGCGCCAATGTCCATGAAAACCATGCTAAGGCAGGTGCGAAGTTTCCGGCCAATTAGGAGTTCCGCGGGAGCTACCATACAGTGATGCATCACATGTGATGAGCAAAGGCTTTCCAGGATCATAATTGGTTAGTAACCCAGACGACGACAATTGTTGTTTTACCTGCCAGAAAGCGATTTCTTGCGGCTGACACCAAACCCATGTGTGATTCTTCTTTAGCAGAAGGTGCAACAGGGCCAGCGTAGTTGCCAGATTGGGGAGGAACTTCCCGTAATAGTTTATGAGGCCGAGAAAAGAACAAAAATGCGAAGTGTCAGTCGGGGCGGGGGCCTGTTGAATTGCGCACACCTTCTCGGAGACGGGGTGCAAACCTTCGCGGTCCACCCGTTAACCCAGGTAGACTACTTCCTTCGCCTGAAAGACGCACTTTGTGTGACGTAAACAGAGTCCAGCCTCCGAAAAGTGTCTAAGGACAGTCTCCAAATTTTCCAAATGTTCCTGCTCCGACGAGCCTGTAAACAAAACGCCATCCAAGTAGACAGCGACACGCAGTAAACCTCTCAAAATGCCCTCCATGACATGTTGAAATATAGCGCAGGCAGAGAATACCCCAAAGGGCAACCGTGTATATTCATACAGGCCCCAGTGTGCATTAATCGTTACATATGGCCGGGAGGCAGGGTCCAGCTCCAACTGTAGGTAGGCGTGACTCATATCTAATTTTGTGAATGAGAGTCCGCCTGCAAACTTCGCGTAGAGATCCGCTATGCGAGGCATTGGATATTGGTCGAGCCGGGAACCGTATTCACTGCAAGTTTATAGTTGCCGCACAAACGAACTGTGGCATCTGGCTTCATTACAGGTACAATTGGTGCTGCCTAGTCAGCAAAACGGATATGCCTGATAATACCCAAAGTCTCCAAACGAGTGAGCTCCCCTTCTACCTTCTCAAGCAAGGCGTAAGGCACCGGGAGCGCCCGGAAATAGCACGGCGTGGCTCCTGGTTAGACTTGGATACGGGCTACGGCCCCTTTTATTTTCCCCACACCAGGCTGGAATACATCTGGGTATCGTCCGTGCACCTCAGTCAACCCTCCAGAAACTGTTCGGAGGATGTACTGCCACTGCAGCCGCAAATGGCGCAACCAGTCCCGACCCAACAGGCTGGGCCCATGGCCGCGCACCACGATAAGTGGGAAACACCCTTTCTGGGGTCCATAAACAACAGGGGTCATTATGGTTCTTGCAATTTCCAATGGTTCCCCGTGTAGGTGGCCAACCTGGTCTGTGTGTCGGTTAATGTCTGTATACCCTGCTTGATGCGGTCGAATGTCTTCTGGGCGATCACGGAGACCGCTGCGCCAGTGTCCAACTCCATCTCAAGCGGGTGACCATTGACCCGTACTGTCACCTTAATGGGGGCCACACGGGGAGCTGCCACACAATGCAGATGCAGGCAGTCGTCCTCCGTCTCCACGTCCTCAGGAGTTCATCCATGTGGAAGGTATGGCCCCTGGGCTGGCCACAGTTTCGGTCGGAACGACGCGCCCCCAGGACCGGCGCCCACGACGGGGTCGGCGCCTACAAGTCTGACACGGACATGATTCCTCATCCATTGGTTCTGGAGAAGGCTCCCTTCGGGGAGGAATGTCTGACGGCCACTGGTGTCGATCCGGACGTCGCCTCGCCCAAGGTACCGCAGGGGTGTGGGGGGATGCTTTCGGACGGAAGGGATTGCACCCCAAGGCATGCACCTCCATCCCCTGTAGCTCCTGCACACCTCGTTCTGCGCTCTCTCGGGACAATACTATTTGAATGGCCTGTTGAAAAGTCAATGTTGGCTCGGCTAACAACTTTCTTTGGGTAGCCGCATTGTTAATACTACAAACAAAACGGTCATGTAACATTTCTGATAAGGTCTCACCATAGTCACAGTACTCTGCAATCCTGCATAGCCTGGATAGAAATCCTGCAAGGGATACTCCTGGGATCCTCTCAGCGGTATTAAACCGGTAACGCTGGACTATCGTGGATGGGGTTGGGTTAAAATGTTGCCCCACTGAGTTCACAAGTTCATCAAATGTTTTGGTGTGCGGCGCAGCTGGGTACGGAAGGCTCCTAATCACCCCAAACATATGTGGGCCACAGGCAGTGAGCAATATGACCACCTGGCATTCGTTTTCGGTGTTGTTGTTTGCCCAGCAATAGTAACGCATCCGTTGTGCGTACTAGTTCCAGCTTTCCAGCGCATCATCAAAAACATCCAAACGTCCATACAGAGGCATGGTGTAATAGAAAACAACTTCCAACCTGTATCCAACAGAAATCCAGGGAGATGGCTTCAGCAGTGTAGACAGCTATTCACTTTAACCCTTGTCGCCAGTTTTGTGAGGGCCACAAATAATCCAGCACGAGTAGAAGGATAGAAATAAATAACATTTATTTACAATAACCTATATACACACTAAGAAGTCTTACAACACCAGGTTAAAGTCCAACAGGTTTGTTTCAAACATGAGCTTTCGGAGCACTGCTCCTTCCTCAGGTGAGCTCCGAAAGCTCGTGTTTGAAACAAACATGTTGGACTTTAACCTGGTGTTGTAAGACTTCTTACTGTGCCTACCCCAGTCCAACGCTGGCATCTCCACATCATATATACACACAGCAGCAACTCCTTTACTGCTCACTCTCCTCTAGCCGGTTCCAAACTGGTCAGCTTTATTTATGCAGGGAATCTGCTAATGATTTCTCCGCCCCCTCATTGGGGAAGCTCATACTCCCAAAGGATTGTGGGATTTCCATTAGTCCCCAGCCAATGGTAAGCAGGCAGGTTATAACAAATTGTAGACAACAGAATCTGTTGCCTGTACCTGATTAAATATAGACCTTAGTGAAGGAATCTTACAATCATTTGGGAGAGTCCCACATCTCATTGTTTAAGGATAGACCAAAATGGGTTTTGCAAACAACTTGTATCCTTCTCCCACCAGGGACAAAAGACACATTGTAATAACCTGCATGTGACATGCATGCGGTTCATCCAGCTGGGAATGATTGTTCCCTTGCCCTGATTAACCAGCATTTGTATAATTTGTCTGCCTCTGTAGTAGCCAAGAAAAAGGAGTAAGGGCCCGGTAATGTGTAACCAGGCCCAATGCATGTGCCGCTGTAAAGCTGAATAAACGTCTCCCTGTGAGCTCGCCTGACTCCCCTTGTCGTTACGTGGAATTTACAGTGCAGAAGGAGGCCATTCAGCCCTTCGAGTCTGCACCAGCCCTTGGAATGAGCACCTCAGTTAATCCCAAGCCTCCACCCCATCCCCGTAACCCCACCTAAGGGTTTTTCTTGGACACTAAGCAATTTAACACAGCCAATCCACCTAACCTGCACATATTTGGGCTGCAGAGGAAACCGGAGCACCCGGAGGAAACCCACGCAGACACGGGGAGAATGTGCAGACTCCGCACATACAGTGACCTAAGCTGGGAATCGAACCTGGAGCAGTGAAGCAACTTAGCTAACCACTGTGCTACCATGCTTCCCTATAGACATTACTGTAGTTACTATAGTAATGTTACTATAGACATCAAAACTCAACAGGTGTGAAATGGATCCCCATCAAACTTTCATTGTATTGTGATGGCCCCACATCCAAACACAGAGATGCTGGCTGTCCCAAAAGGTGTGAACAATCACAGCACATGATGTTAATTGGCCTAACACACCACCTTATCCGGAAAAGGACTTTGGACTTGTCACAAATAACTTGGGTAAGACATCCTTGTTTATTTCTAAAATAACAGCAGGAATGGTTCTGAAACAGAGAGACCAGCAGAATGGCATCAAAGCAGCTCCAGTCAACTAAGCATCCAAGGTAAGAAACCATAATGCCTCGAAAGTGGAAAAAGGACTCGACAATCCGTTCCAACTTCAAGTTAACCCGAGAACCAAACTCTTGGCAATTCAGGTACAAGAAGCTTCACAGTTTTCTCAGAATAATCTCCTTATCAAGATCTTCCCACCTGCCAAAAGCATCAATTTATCCAAGAAATTACAGGTCAACTACAAAAGGGACTGAAATATTTCTTGTAGTTTAATTGTGTTTTTTCTTCGCTTGTATCTAACTTCTGTGTGAATGAGAGTGTGTGAGAGTTGAATGAGTGAGATTTCGCGAGTTTAAACCTCTGGGGCAAATGTGGCATAATAAATAAACTTCTTTGATTTTAACACTCTCAAAGATATCTCCTGCAGGGATTATTTCAATTGGGACAGCCACTCGGAAGGTAAAAGTACCCACACCTCACACACAGAACACTTCATGATCACAAACAAAAGGAAAACACGTTAAAGTTTTCTATGACGTAGGGCACTGGAGCTGGGTGGAGGGGCAGAGATTGGCATGGGTCAGACAGTTTTAAACTTACTTTTGTAGCCACCTGGGGTGGCCACGACCCGATTCAAAATGGACACTCGCAAGGAGTGCAGGGAAAATGGACAACACCAGAGAACACAAGCAGGTGCAAGGTTTCCTGTGTATTAAGATTTGCAGAACCCAGACAGAACTGAAACCAATAGCCATTAACATATTAATGGGCTATCTCCAGGGACAAAAAGCAACATTAAAACAATCGAGACCAAGCCAGACTCCCCGGCGCCAGCGGGAGCTAAGGCAAAGGCAGGCCAACAACCACCTACCAACGACCACAGACCCAACGATCAGGGAACACCTGTATTGGAGAAATCGATAAGAACGATTGGGACATGGTCCAATTAATTGGGACCAAGTCCAGGGTCCGCCCAAAAGGGGACTATAAAATAGAGTCCCCAAGTTCAGTTCGCTCTCTTGGCAGCTCTTGAAAGAACTCTTGGCTCCTGTCTAGCAGCTGCACCAGAACAAGTAAGTCTAAGGCCAACGCACGCTACGAGATAGACACTCCTAGCTACTATTCCGTACCAAGTTCGATGCCAGCAGAATCAGAACCGGACAAAGGCCATTGTTCCTCTGACCTGGTGGGCCACTCGAAGCTAAGTATAGGCTTTTAGTAGCAGTTGTAGTTTAGTAAGTAGAGTTTATTCATGAGTAGTGATTGACTGTGTGTATAATAAATGTGTATTGATTTCAAACTTACTAACTGGTGTATTGAGTTATTGATCAGTACTTGGCTGTAAACCCTGTGGTGGTATCAGAAAGATACCTGGCGACTCTAGAGCAAAGGTTATTAAAACAGAGCAAATTAAGGTAAAGCATAATGAGCAACACTTTTCAAAAGGCTCTCTCGTGCAGATAATGGTTCATAAAATCTCTGAAGGGCCACAAACTACAACTCATTGAATTGCTTGCCTGGATCCACAGAAAAGGGGCATAAGGGTAGGAGATACCTAGCCCAACTGTGGAGCCAGCCAGGGAGAGGGTGCAAGGTGCAGGTTCCACAATCTGCATTAATCCACACCTTTATCCTGTGCTGATGGAAATCAGGAGCCAGGAATCCTAGCATTATGTCCCGGTGTTGCTAATTACATTTTCTCAAGAGTCACCAGGTATCTTTCAATACCGCCACAAGGTTCAAAACCGAATGCTGATCAAAGACTCGATACACCAGTTAGTGAGTTTGAAATCAATGCTCATTTATTTACACACACAGTCAAATATACTCATGCACAAAACTCTACCAACTAAACTATCACTACTACTAAAGCCTATACTTAGCTTCGGGCGCCCACTCAGTCAGAGGAACAATGGCCGTTGTCCGGTTCTGAGGTTGCTGGGTTTGAGCTGGTACGGAATAGCAGATAAGAGCGTCTGTCTCGTAGCGTGCGTTGACTTTGGACTTACTTGTTCTGGTGCAGCTGCTAGGCAGGTCTCTCCTCGCTGAGAGCCAAGGCCAAGAGAGCGAGTCTCTCTTGAGGGATCCTTCTTATACCCAAAAGGGGCTTTGCGTGTTTTTGGGCGGGCCTTGAACTTGGCCCCAATTCATTGGACCGCATCTTGATCATTCCTATCGATTTCCTCCAATAAGTTGGTGGGTGCCCCGATTGCTGGGCGTGTCCTAGGTGGCCGTTGGCCTGCTTTGTTCTAGTCTCCTCTGGCGCCGGTGTGTCTGCCTTAGTATCATTTACTTAAATGTTACCCTTTTGTCCCCGGAGATGGCTCATTGGTATGGTAATGGCTTTGCAGTATCGGTCTTGTCTAGGAGCTACAGTTCCAATCAACAGACAAACCTTGCACCTGCTTGCTTTCTCAGTATTGTCCATTTTCCCTGCATTCCTTGCAAAGTGTCCATTTTGTAATCTGGACGTGGCCATCCCAGATGGCTACACCGGCTGCCATTTTTAAAGGTTTCCCCAACATTCTGAAAATTCAGCCGTGTATTCACCACAAGATCCACAAGGGGTTGGCCATTAGTCAACCTTTACCTTCCCTTACCCCAGCCTCCAGACACTCAATGGAGACAACCAAAAACATAAACACTGCTTCAGGTTTCCAACAAGTTGCAAAAACAAACATTTAACATTTCTTTGTTACTACACATCTAGCCAAAAATAGGCTAGAATAAGTAGGAGTGTATTGTCAAGTGCCAACTTGGATTTACACATCTCTTAAATGATCTAAATTAGACCAATTTTTGTTTTTCACAAACTAATAAAGGAGCACATTTGCTGCATGAAATTCTGAATTCAATTTGCATTTCACTCAGTTCCATTAAGAATAATTTTTAAAGAATGAAATTACTAACGAATTGCCTTTTCCAGTTTTAAATCAGTCTTAAATATAAAACACATCTCCAACATTTTCACGTTCAAAATAATTCTTTCCCAAAAGCTTGTCACCATACTGAAAATGCCAATTTTCCAGAAATTGTTACAGCCCACATGTAGTTAATATACCTAACTGTACAATGGAGTTAAATAAAACTGCTTCAAATCACAATTACAGTAAATCTTCCCAACAGGAGTGAGTCACATAAAGTGATAAAATTATGCCTGCAGTAAAAAACAGTGCACTGGAACTTGAAGCATACAAAAACCATTATTATAAACTGCAACAATTTTCATTTCTTTACCACCTACAAAATCTTCACAGAGAAGGAGGGCGATTCTCCTGCACCACTAGCCCCAGGTGGCATTTGCAGTCGCTCATTCGCAATGGCGTGAGGGCCACAACGGGATTCTCGGCAGGTGTCAAACCCATTTAGAGTCTCCTGACCTGCTCTGCTGGCCCCGATCCAGTTCTCACCCAGAGCAGGCGAGAACCTGATCACTATTCACTTACATTCATTTGAATGTCATTGTCAGGCAGGGAGCCCGATTCACCAGCCTCCTGTGATGCTCAAGCACCACACCTCCCCTCCTACCCCAGTGGAAGTCATGCGGGCATGATTTGGTGCAGGTCCTAAAAAGTGTTGACCAAGCACCATGAACTCCGAGGAGGGCAAGAAAGTAAGTGCTGCGAGTGACCTGAGGATAGGGGGTCTCATGCTGGTGGGAAGGGGTCGACCTCAGGGACTCTCTCCTGGGATGGGGGCGCCGTGGCTGAATCTCTTCATGGTGCGGGTAAAGAGCGGCAATTCACTCCTTAGCTTTAACTTTCAGGCGCCTGATCAGTAACAGTGTTAATTCCTGTCATTTTCGCGCAAGAGCTGTGACACTCCATTCAAAATGTGGGGGTTGCTTTGGTTAATTTCAGTAGCCCCAGGTGTTGGCAGACTTCATTGAACTCCTTTGATTGACAGCTCCGGAGCAGATGAAGGAGGGGATTAGCTGAGGTTATTTGACACAAAGGAACAGATGCACCAGTAGCTGATGAAAGCTTTTTGGCAGACAGTCCATGGCAGATCAAGGACTTCATTGTTTTTTTAAAAATTTGTTATTATTCAAAATTTTTACAAAACTTTACAAACCACTACAGAAAGAAAACAACAAAAAACATAACAGTAGTAATAAAGAAAAATGAATTAACAACTTAACAAAGCAAGGTGGGGTATCTGCTCTTTACAAGTAAAATCAATCCACCACCCATACGCCCCCCCCAACTCCCCCCTCCCCCTCCCTCTCCACCCCCCCCCCCCCCGCCCTCTGGTTTGCTGCTGCTGCTGACCTCCACTTAACGTTCCGCGAGAAAGTTAAGGAACGGTTGCCACCGCCTGGAGAACCCCTGCAAGGACCCTCTTGAGGCAAACTTTATCTTTTCCAAACTTAGAAACCCAGCCATGTCACTGACCCAAGTCTCCACACTTGGGGGTTTGGCGTCCCTCCACATTAACAAGAGCCGTCTCCGGGCTACCAAGGAGGCAAAGGCCAAGACTTCGGCCGCTTTTGACTCCTGCACTCCTGGATCTACTGACACCCCAAATATCGCTATCCCCCAGCTCGCCTTTACCCGAGTGTCCAAGACCTTGGACACAGCCTTTGCAAAGCCTCGCCAAAATTCTGTAAGTGCCGGGCATGCCCAAAACATATGGACATGGTTTGCTGGGCTCCCTGAACACCTCACACACCTGTCCTCCACCCCAAAGAACTTGCTCATTCTCGCCACTGTCATATGTGCCTGGTGCACCACCTTAAACTGAACCAGGCTAAGCCTGGCACAAGGTGAGGAGGAATTGACCCTGCCCAGGGCGTCTGCCCACAGGCCCTCATCCAGCTCCTCACCCAGCTCCTCCTCCCACTTGCCCTTCAGCTCTTCCACCGAGGCCTCCTCCGCCTCCTGCAGCTCCTGGTATTTGTCCGATACCTTTCCGTCCCCTACTCACACACCCGAGACCACCTGTCCTGTATCCTCCGGGCTGGTAGCAGCGGAAATTCCCCTACCTGCTTCCTCACAAAAGCCTGGACCTGCAGGTACCTAAAGGTATTCCCTGGGGGCAACCCAAATTTTTCTTCCAGCACCTTCAGGCTAGCAAAAGTCACGTCAATAAACAAGTCCCCCATCCTTTTGATACCCGCTCTGTGCCAGCTTAGGAACCCACCATCTATCCTACCTGGAACGGATCTGTGATTGTTCCGTATCGGGGTCCAGACTGAGGCCCCTACCTCCCCTATGTGCCGTCTCCACTGACCCCAGATCCTCAATGTCGCCATCACCACCGGGCTCGTGGTGTACTGTGTCGGCGGGAGCAGAAGCGGTGCCATTGTCAATGCCCCCAAGCTAGTATCCCTGCAAGACGCCTCCTCCAACCGTTTCTACGCTGCCATAGATTCACAACCCTTTGGGTGAAGAAGTTCCTCCTAAACTCAGTCCTAAATCTACTTCCCCTTATTTTGAGGCTATGTCCCCTAGTTCTGCTGTCACCCGCCAGTGGAAACAACCTGCCCGCATCTATCCTATCTATTCCCTTCATAATTTTAAATGTTTCTATAAGATCCCCCCTCATCCTTCTAAATTCCAACGAGTACAGTCCCAGTCTACTCAACCTCTCCTCATAATCCAACCCCTTCAGCTCTGGGATTAACCTAGTGAATCTCCTCTGCACACCCTCCAGCGCCAGTACGTCCTTTCTCAAGTAAGGAGACCAAAACTGAACACAATACTCCAGGTGTGGCCGCACTAACACCTTATACAATTGCAACATAACCTCCCTAGTCTTAAACTCCATCCCTCTAGCAATGAAGGACAAAATTCCATTTGCCTTCTTAATCACCTGTTGCACTTGTAAACCAACCTTCTGTGACTCATTCGCTGCCCAGTAATAGCTGCAGAAGTTCGGCAGCACCAGCCCCCCCCCCCCCCCCCCCCCCCCCTCGACTGCACTCTAAGAACAGTCTCTTAACACGCGGGGTCTTGTTTTCCCACACAAATCCTGTAATAATCCTGTTCACCCGCCTGAAGACGGACTTGGGGATGAGGATGGGAATGCACTGGAAGACGAACAGGAACCAGGAGAGGACTGTCATCTTCACGGATTGCACCCTGCCCGCCAGGGAAAGCGGCAGCATGTCCCACCTCTTAAAGTCCTCCTCCATCTGATCCACCAGCCGCGCTAGATTGAGCTTCTGCAGGGCATCCCAACTCTTAGCCACCTGTATGCCCAGATAGCGAAAGCTCCTCTCCACCATCTTAAGCGGTAGCTCTCCCAGTCTCTTTTCCTGGCCCCTCGCATGTATCACAAAAAGCTCGCTTTTCCCAACATGCAACTTATACCCCAAAAAGACCCCGAAATCTTTAAGGACCTGCATGACCTCCCCCATCCCCTCCACTGGATCCGAAATGTACAGGAGCAGGTCATCCACATACAGTGAACCCTGATGCTCCTCCCCCCCAGCCCCCTCCAGTTTCTAGACTCCCTCAGCGCCATGGCCAGCAGCTCAATTGCCAGGGCAAACAGCAGGGGGGACAGGGGGCACCCCTGCCTCGTTCCTCGATGTAGCCTAAAGTACTCCGACCGCAGCCGGTTCGTCGACACACTCGCTACAGGGGCCTGATATAGCAATTTAACCCACTCGATAAATTCCTCGCCAAATCCAAATCTGCCTAACACTTCCCACAGGTACTCCCACTCCACCCGATCGAAGGCTTTATCCCCATTGCTGCCACCACTTCTGCATCCCCTCCTTCCGAGGACATCATGATCACATTCAGGAGCCTCCGCACATTCATAATCAGCTGCCTGCCCTTCACATACCCGGTCTGATCCTCATTGATCACTCCTGGGGCACAGTCCTCAATTCTGGTGGCCTGGATCTTGGCCAACAGTTTGGCATCTACATTAAGGAATGATATCGGCCTGTAGGAGCCACATTGCAATGGGTCCTTATCTTGCTTAAGGATGAGCGAGATCAGAGCCTGTGATATTGTCGGGGGAAGGATTCCCTTTTCCTTCGCCTCGTTGAAGGTTCTCAACAATAACGGCCCAACAGCTCTGTGAATTTCCCGTAAAATTCTACGGGATATCCACCCGGTCCCGGGCCCTTGCCCGACTGCATACCCTCCAAACCCTTAACCAATTCCTCCATCTCAATCGGGGCCCCCAATCCCTCTACCCATCCCTCCTCCACCTTAGGGAACCTCAGTTGGTCCAAGAATCGCTTCATCCCCTCCCCCTCCTCCGGGGGTTTTGTCTCATACAGTTTACCATAAAAGTCCTTGAAGACCTCATTGATCCTTGCCAAACTCAGCACCGTGTTACCCCTCTGTCCCTAATTCCCCCAATTTCCCTGGCCGCCTCTCTCTTCCGTAGTTGGTGCACCAGCATCCTGCTTGCCTTTTCCCCATACTCGTACACCGCTCCTTGTACCTTCCTCCACTGAGCCTCGGCCTTCCCTGTGGTAAGCAAGTCAAACTCCACCTGCAGACTCCGGCGCTCTTTTAACAACCCCTCCTCGGGGGATTCCGCATACCTCCTGTCCACCCTAAGTATCTCCCCCACCAACCTCTCCCTCTCCATCCTATCCCTCTTCTCCCTGTGGGCCCTGACTGAAATTAGCTCCCCCCTGATAACTGCCTTCAGCGCCTCCCAGACCACACTCACTGAAACCTCCCCAGTATCGTTGGTCGACACATAGCTTTGGATACACCCCGAACCCGCCCACAGACTTCCTCATCCGCCAATAGTCCTACGTCCAGTCTCCACAGAGGGCGTTGGCCTCTCTCCTCCCCCAGCCCCAACTCCACCCAGTGGGGGGCATGGTCCGAAATCACAATGGCTGAGTACTCTACCCCCTCCATTCTCGGGATTTTTTTTTTTACATAGAATTTACGATGCAGAAGGAGGCCATTCGGCCCATCGAGTCTGCACCGGCTCTTGGAAAGAGCATCCTACCCAAGGTCAACATCTCCACCTTATCCCCATAACCCAGTAACCCCACCCAATACTAAGGGCAATTTTGGACACTAAGGGCAATTTAGCATGGCCAATCCACCTAACCTGCACATCTTTGGACTGTGGGAGGAAACCGGAGTACCTGGAGGAAACCCACGCACACACGGGGAGGATGTGCAGACTCCACACAGACAGTGACCCAAGCTGGAATCGAACCTGGGACCCTGGAGCTGTGAAGCGATTGTGCTATCCACAATGCTACCGTGCTGCCCTTTTTCTAAGAAGAAGAAATAGGATTAGCACCCTACTCACCACGAAAAAGTCAATCCACGAGTACGCCTTGTGAACATGGGAGAAGAAAGAAAACTCCTTCGCCCTTGGCCTAGCGAATCTCCACGGGTCCACTCCCCCCATTTGGTCCATGAACCCCCTCAGGACCTTGGCCGCTGCCGGCCTCTTACCCGATCTAGACCTAGACTGATCCAGTGCCGGGTCCAGGACAGTGTTGAAGGCCCCCCCCCCCCATTACCAGACTGCTTGACTCCAAATCCGGAATCCTACTCAACATCCGCTTCATGAATCCTGCATCGTCCCAGTTCGGAGCTTACACATTCACTAACACCACCCGGGCCCCCTGCAGCCTGCCACTCACCACAATATATCTACCCCCTTTATCTGCCACAATCCCCCCCTGTCTCAAATGCCACCAGCTTGCTCACCAAGATTGCAACCCCCCCTGGTCTTCGCATCCAGCCCTGAGTGGAAGACCTGCCCCACCCATCCCTTCCTCAGCCTGCTTTGATCCGCGACCTTCAGATGCGTTTCTTGTAGCATGGCTACGTCTGCCTTTCACCCTCTTAAGTGCGAAAACACACGGCCTTCTTGACCGGCCCATTCAGGCCCCTCACGTTCCACGTGATCAGCCTGGTCGGAGGGGTTAATTACTCGCCAAGGGCCTGCCAACTAGCCATCTCCTTTTTTCGGCCAGCCACGTGCCCGCACCTCCCACACACTCCAGCCCCCCAGCCGGAGGCTCCCCGTCCCGACTCTCCCCTTTACTCCAAAAATTGATTCCCCTCCAGTGAGCAAAGCAGCATCCCAGCTCTCCCCCCCCCCCAGTCAAGCGTTCGCTTAACCCCCCTTCCCCCCCCCATTGTACTCCCGCATGTCAGCTGACTCATGCTGACCGTGGCTGCTCCCGCCTCTACCTCCAATTCCCCTCGTCTCCAACCTCCCCCCCTCAACTAAGTGAGGTAGAGACATCCCGTATGTACATCCCGTGTGTACAGAGAAAAAAAAACACAACTCTCTCAAACAAACAAACTTTGGGTGCTACCCCCAACGTTGAGCGAATAAACTGCTCTCACTGTCTGGCCAGACCCCATCACCTGTGACGCAGCTCTTCCCAACTGCGACCCAACCCAGAACCCCGAGGGCCCAGGGCACAGGGAGCAACAAAAACGAAAGAGAACGCGGGGAGAAAACCCAACATAATACGCCCCCCAGCTCCCACCAGCATGCCCCAACAACATACTGCAGTCCATTAGTTCGAATCCAGCTTCTCGTTCTTTATAAAACTCCACGCCTCATCCAGCGTATGAAATAGTGGTGCCGGTTCTGGTATGTAACCCACAGCGTCGCCGGTTGTAAGAGCCCGAACTTCACCCCATGTGGAGGACCGCTTTGGCCCGGTTGAATCCCGCACGCCTCTTGGCCAGCTCTGCACCCCAGTCCTGGTAAATACGGATCTCACAGTTCTCCCACCTGCTACTTCGCTCCTTCTTCACCCATTGCAGGACACACTCTTTATCGGTGAAGCGGTGGAATCTTACCACCATAGCTCTTGGCGGCTCGTTCACCCTAGGCCTCCTTGCCAGGACTCTGTGCGCCCCATCCAGCTCCAGGGGCCGCGAGAAAGCCCCCATCAGCTTTCCCAGCATTGTGGTCACATACGCACCGGCAGCCGACCCATCCACGTCTACAGGGTGACCCAGAATCTGCAGGTTCTGCCTCCTTGACCTGTTTTCAAGGTCTTCCAGCCTCTCCTGCCATCTTTTGTGCAGAGCCTCGTGCGCCTCCACTCTAACCGCCAGGCCCAAAATCTCATCCTCGTTATCAGAGGCCTTCTGCTGCACCTCCTTGATCGCCATCCCATGCATCTTCTGGGTCTCCACCAACCTTTCAATAGAAGACTTCATAGGGGCCAACATCTCCGCCTTTAACTCAGCGAAGCAGCTTCTGAGAAACTCCTGCTGCTCCCGTGCACCACTGAGCCCATGCTACCTGATCCCCGCCGACCGCCATCTTTTTTTTCACACCCATTCTCCTCTCTTCTCCAAAGCCGCTTTTTTGATCGCCCCACTCCTGGTCCCTCCATACAGCTCTGGGGGACCCTAACTGTTTCCTTCCCACACCAGGAATCGTCATCCAAATGCCGCTGGAGCTCTGTAAATAGGGCCAAAAGTCCGTTATCGGCGGGCGCTGCCGACCGTGTGACCTACCTAGGCATAGCTGCAACCAGAAGTCCAAGGACTTCATTGTTGATACAATCAGTTAATGCTCATTAAAGCTCAAACCCTTTCTCTAGGCCCCACAGCTGGTCAGTTTGGCCCCATTTTTAATCACACTGCATTATTTTTTTAATCTCTGATCCTTCCTGCAGAGCAGAACTGCTTCCTGACATGACTGTTATTTTAAACAGTGGCTATGTTTTTCTTTGCTACAAAGCTCCCAGCAAAGGCGCACATCTCTCAGTAACAATCATCTTTAGATAGTAGCTTCACTTCAGCTTCTGAGGATAGGCCACATACCAGCATGGTATTAACATCTCCACCACAAAAGCAGCTGTCAGAACCCAGACAAGAAGTCTCAATGAGGACCCCCCCCCCCCCATTTGACTGCCTGGGAAACCAAGGACAAGGGCCACGTAGCCCATGGCAAAGTGCTTGCGTTGCGGCCAATGGCTCCTCTTTTCAGCGGCAAGGATTGTGAGTATTGAAGCTTTTCAAAGCAAGGGGCTGGTACAACGCACTGACAGGGACAGGACTGCAGTGTCAAATCAATGGCCTGGTAAAGGCCGGGGGGGGGGGAATGTTGCAGATAGTGGGCTGCCATTCATTCTTAAAGTCCCAGGTCCTACAATGGCTTTCCTGCTGTTTGTGACTAATTGCCAGGTAGAAGGTGGTGTGATGTTCAATTCTGATCATCTACCGGGCATCCTCCTTCACTCTGAGAGTGCTTGTTCCCTCTCACATTCCTGCAACCCTTGAGCCTCTTATTATCTGTCCATCATCTATGATAAACCAGCTATCCCTCCAGGCTCAATATTCAAGTATGGATCAGGGGAAGAGGCAGTCATTGGCAGGGCCTGAAGCTCGTGGCCATGGGGCCACAGAGGGGTGTCCACTTCCACCAGAACATGATGCGCACCATTACTGATGAAGTGAAGTTGGGGGATCACCCGGACAAGAGGCCATGCGTGAAAATAATGGGTCATGGGCAGTGTCCATGACTGTGTAAGCTCGCTGTTGTGGGCAGCAGCTCTTCAAGGCTGTGCTGAGCAGGGGGTCTGGGGAGGGTTGGTCAACCTTCATACGCAGGATGATCATAGGATTTGTGAGGACTTGAGGGTTAAGCGATGGGTGACCTTGCAGACTGGTGTCTCTCTCTCCTTCTTCACTGCCTCACTGATTAAAGATGAATTTTGGATTGGAGCCAGCCCAGCTAGCCATATTCCTGGTGACTGTCGCCAAGGCACAGGGAGGGTGGGGAGAGCTCCAAGATCATCCAAGCTTGACTTAGAGCTACTTGAGCCTGCACCCAAACATCAGGGGGCTACCACTGAGGCTCAAGTGCCGGCCACCCATTAGGCCAAGGAGGGGCTCAGAAGACAGCGGTACAACCCTGTCTACAGGACGCGCTGGTCTTTTAATAAGCTGTCGCACAACTTGTGCTGACGAAGACTTGTGTTGCCAAAGTCTCGCAGACTTCGCACTAAGTGAAGGCGGGCACTCTCTCCTGATGGCCGGGGAACCCACAGCCACTCAGAATTGGCCCTTTTCAGTGAACCCGTGCGGTATATCTCAGACATCAGCACACAAGTGCATCCGCGAGGCGATGGATGCCCTGTATGCCCGGCATCAGAATACATCACATTTCACCTGGGCCAGGCCCACCAGGATGCCCGGGCAGCAGGATTCGCTGCCATCAGCGGGATGCCCCAGGTCCGGGGGGGGTGATTGATGGCACCCATGTCACTTTTAGAGTACCATCTCGATAGGGATTCCACTCCCTTAACATGAAGATAGTGGATGACCGACAATTCAACATCATGCATTTCTGTACATGCTATCCTGAGAGCATGTATGACACCTAAATCCTGGCACACTCGGTGGTACCTGACATCTTCGAGGGTCTCCCTCGGCTGAAGGGCTAGCTGATAGGGGACGAGGGTTATCCACTAAGGTCATAGTTAAAGATACCAGTGAGGAGGTCTGAGACCAATATAGTGAGGCCCACTCTGCCTCCAGGAACGTGTATAGGACTTCAGAAGATACAGTTGTGCTGTCTGGACTCTCTGGCGGAGCTTTTCAATGGGTCTCTGAGAGTCTTGCCCATTGTGGTTGAACATTGTATCCTCCAAAACCTGGCACAGCAGCGGCGTGTCATGATGAAGGAGGAGGAAGGCCCCCAAGCGTGGAGGCCTGGATCAATGATATGGCGGGGTTCATCATATTGGAAAAGGTGAAATTTGCCCTGAGGGGATCAGTACAAGGGTTTTTTAGGCGGTGGCAGCCTTTCCTGGACTTCCTGGCGGAATGGTAGGGGAATAGGCCGGCAGCAGCAGCAGCAGCCCGGGGGGGTTTGGATCGGGGGGAGGGAGAACTGTGTACATGGGTCTGTGGGATGTGGCAGGTGTTATCTCTTTCCCTTCTGTTGTTGGGGGTTCTTTTGTTTTTTTTGTTTTTTTTCTTTTTTTCTTTTGCTTGTAGTTGCTTTTGAAGTTGGGTGGGAATTGCTCTTGGGGTGTTACCGCGGTTGTTTTGTTGATAGAGTTGAGTTGTTTATATTTTGTAAAAATTTCAATAAAAATTATTTTTTTTAAATGATGAAGGAGGAGGATCATGCGGCCTCGTCAGAGGACGAGGACCAGGACGGGATGAGGAGGAACCTGAAAGGACCTGGAGGACACAGAGCAGGTGGTGGCCAGCATCGTAGAAGATCCTCATAGTCTCCAGATTTAGCAACTAGGAAACTCTTTATCTGGAAGCTCTAGCTCCACCACTTCTCTTGTCCTCAAACCCTGCCTTCCCAATCCCCTGTTTCCCATTTCCTATAATACATGTTCCCCCTTAGCCAGAAACCTGGTCTCCTCCCCACTTCCTCCAAATTTTGCCACCCCTTTCCTTATGTGGTATTCGTATAACTATCAGCATTACTAATGGCTAATGCAGTCCCATGAATAGCCACTAGAGGGTGCTGCATATACTACTATATAAAGCAGTGATGCTAGACCTTAGGGAAGGAGTGTATGCAGGAGCCAGCGAGTGAAGGTCATGGATCAGTTAGTGTCAGACGGTTAGATTACAGTTTATGCCAGTTAGCAAAATTAACAGTAGATGAATGTAGTTGAATGTTATTGATCAATTCTAAGTGTCAAAACCCAGTTTAGTAGTGTAAATAAAATCATAGCTTTGTTTATGTAAAAGCAATACTGTGGTCTTTGTGGAACATTACGCCAACCATCCCAAACAAGCAACACAAAGAACACCACACCTTAAACTTTTAGCCCCATCCCACGACCAGTTGTCCCTCTTCCCACCCCCCTCAAATCAAGGATCAAGTTTACATCACACCAGGGTGATGGGCCTGGGTCGGCAATGTCAGCAGATATCTTTCAAGGCAGGAGAGTGATGACGACTCGCTGGGACGAAAGCTGCGGTGCTCCTCATAACCTGAGAAAGTTTAACTCCTATCTTTCTAATGACAGACCACTGACCTCCCGGTTCATTCCGGAGTGTGCAATGGGGGAACTTTCTTCTGGGCCACCGTAAATGCGGGGGGTGGCAGGAGGAGAGGGAATGAGGTTTGGTCTCATAGATTGATGATACCAGGTCATATCAGGGCGTCTCAGGCTGGTGCTCTCATGGCCTGTACTGCTGGGTGAGACTGGAGGGCATGTGAGAAATTCAGTGTGGAGGCAGACCCCTGTGGCAAAGCAGTGAGAGTGAGAGGCACGTTGGTGTGAATATGCCAAATTCTTTAGTCGTGATTATTTATATTGAGTGTCCTCTTCACCCTAACTAAAGCTGCGTGAATGACCCGGTATTCTCCATGACCTCCACCTCCGATGGGCTGAGTTTCTGATGGCGCGGCTCACTTGTGCTTTTAAAAATTGTGAAACCGGCGTAGTGGCTACAAAAGGAGAAAGAGGGAGTATGGAAACTCTCCAACATCGCCATTGTTTTCTGACAGTTGTGCCACTGGCTGGGGCTAGGGCCGGGTGTAGCAGGGGTGGCCAGGAGGTGGGCTGTGGGGTTGGGGTGGACGGACACGGAACGCCATTTCCGCAGCCGGAAAGGCAGCCATGCCGCTGCGCATGCCGCTGACAGTCAATGTGAACTTGGAGCCACAAGTCGTATAGGTGTCCCCCCCAGGGCACTCCCCTACTCTGACCCCAACTGACCCATAAATGGGATGTGCCTTGTTGGCTGGGATGAGTGTGTGGGGGGATCGTAATGTGTATCTGCAGCTGAAGCTTATCAACCTCTGAGTGGCAATCATGGACCCGGCGAATCCCGTACCATTTTTCATTGGAATCGATTGTGTTCCACATGGCGCCGGTGCTAGCCCCTCCACAGTCACTGAATCAGTCCAGGTTCGGCGCCAGTTTTGCTGTCATGAAAGTCCACGAATCTTGCCGCGGCATCAACACTTAGTCTCAGGAATGGTGAATCGAGCCTGATGTTTTCAGTTTTCTCCATGTTTAACTGGAGGAGGAAATTGCAGCTTGCCCTGAACAGGTTGGGAAAGAGGGCTGACAACACAGCTCATAAGAGATTCAATATGATTATGGAAACTGCCATGGAACTATGAATGCAAGAACAAATGTGAGAAATTGAGCTTAAATTGTAATACTCAAGCAGTGCTGCTTCTGATTGACCTCTTGCATAAATGGTTTTGGAACCATTCACAGTTTTCTCCTGGTATTGGAAAGGTTCTTTTGGTATCTCAGTAAGAGGGCTGAAGACTTGTATGTTTAAACATAACGATGTACATATCCCAGGCACTGCCGTGCATGCTCCCTCCATGATGGTTCTTACAAGACTCTACTCCACAGTCCATCATGACTCTATACATCATATGGTGGGCAGTACTGTCCTATTTTAACCCTTGCTTTGTTAAATATCTTGGCACTACAATGGCATGCCGCTGATGCTTAAAGGCACATGCACCTCCTGGCCTCTAATTTGCCAAAGACAGGTGAAATCAGGATTGCTCATATATCTGGGTGTTGGACCCCTCCACACTATTTAACTTGCATGTTGTGCTGAAGAAGGCAAGTCATTTAGGAATTTTGCTTGGCTGCTCAAACTGTCCTCAGTTAAAAGGAAACTGATAAAAATTCTGTATCCACAAACAGGTTATAGAAGCCAACACAATTCTGGGACTTTACCTGTACTCGTGGCACCTTATCAACAATTAGCATTCTGCCACTTCTTCATCAGTGCTTGATGTATCACTATATGTCCAGTCCTTGTCCAAATCAATATTTGCCATTGAGTACCTATGCCCATACATATTTTAAGTGGATAAAGTGATGGTATGCCATGCATTTTATTGTCTGATTGATTTAACCTATGGTAGGAATATACAAAACAATGAGTACCCAAGTATTTTGGATAATCCAATGTCATTTCACCGCGGTTATCAATTTATTACACATTGTGCATGGGCACATTCATGTAACTTGCGATTGTATCTCCACAGAGACAAACCCTTCCATCTTATTACTTCTTGTAACTTAAATTCACCTCATCCGACAATCTCTCTTCAACCAATTTACAGTTCAATTACATTTTAAAATCCAATTTAAAAATATGCATTCTATTTTCCAATTATATTTAATTTATGCTGGTTCACTGTCTATCAGACCACAATTGCATCTGCCCATGTAAATATGTCACAATTTGTTCCACTGTACATGCAAAGCAATCTTGCAGAAAGTAACAATAAAGCAATTCTTGCTCTGGCGTTTTTCATTTCAGGGGTACAATCCTGTTCTCATATAACAGGGTGCAATGTATCTTGAATAATACCACAGGAGATCTATTGATGTTAATAAAATGTAGTCTGTACAATTACAGTTTTTATAAACACGCGCTGTTTCACAGTCAATCTGCTGAGTTAAAAATTCCTTCCACTTGTTTATTGCATTTGCAGAGAGGCAATAACTAATGATCAGCCAGCAAATGTTCAAGGCTGCCGATTGGCTCAATCTTGGACTCTAGCCTATTAATCATCGCGTGTTTGTACTTCCAACCATCAATCACCAGCTGCCCGTGCTCTGAACTCTCAAACACTTCTGCATTTGTATTTTTACCTTCACTGTCTTGACTTGCAATCCTAGTTTCACCGGGCTCAGCTCAGCAACTAACATGACAGAAAATATTTACATTGTAATCAACCAACAAAGTTTTGTGATGGTGCAAACTGATTTCAGCTTCACACCGAGGCGAAACTGTGGAATGTAATCAGGTGCAAGTATTTCCTCCAGGGAGCCCCTCTCTCTGCTTCATTCCAGTGTCAGGATGGCCCTATTTCGTGCTGCATTCATGTTAACTGCAGTGTCCTTAATTAGCTGGGAATACCACTTCAGCTAATACCAGAAATAGCTGGTTTTATCTTTCAGTTCCAGAGGAATATAGAATTCTCCTTAAGGGCTGACAAGTTTTATTTTGGATTTACAACATTCTACTTCAAGTTCATTGTAACATATAACACATTTTAATGGCCACGCTGCACCTGAAAAGCAGCTCGCCACGACACAGCGTGACCGATAAATGCCGGGAGACCCCACGATCTTGTGAAACGTTGTGGTGTGAATCCCGCCCATTGTGGGCGGGATCACTTTTTAGCAAATCTGCATTGTAAAGCGAGACAGCTTGTCTCACTCTAATATGCAGTTTCCCGAGGTACCCGAGGCATGGGATCAATCTCCCTCGCCTCCGAGACCTCGGGCGAGCACCGTTCAGTACTGGGCTTCACAAACGGGGACCAGACAGAACGGCACTCCTGGTGGTCATCCAGGGAGTTGGAGACCCCCAGGTGCATGTCCTTTGGGTAGGGTGACACTGTTGCTGCCACCTGAGTACCTTCGCACTGACAATATGCTCAGGTGGCACTGGCGGGTGCACTGTGAGAGTGCCAGGTTGGCGGTGCCAAGGTAGCATTTTCTGCACAAGTGCGATTGGGCCTGGGTGCTCTGTGTGAGTGTTGCAGGGGATCTGGGGATCATCCCATCATGCGTTGGGGCTTTGGGGGTCAGGGGTCACTACGGGGACCTCAGAGGTGTTCCGATCTCTTGCTATCTCTTGTGTACGGCCTCTGGTGACATGTTCCCTGTTGCGGTCCCTTATCAAATGCGAGTTGCGTTTTAAATCCTTGTGTTTGTCAGCGCTGTGAGCTCCGAGGAAACACGCAGCTAAACTTTGTTCCCATTTAGTTAAATCGCATCCATAGAGACTTAAGTGCTTGCTTTGAAATAATCAAATTTGATGCACAATTGAAAGTTAACAGCCCCGAATTCCGGTGATAGGGACGTGTTGAGAAGTCGCACATCAGGTGGCTCTCCTCTCTCAAACCTGAAAAATAGGCATTTTTTGCCTGAAAAACACCCGCAAACAATACAAATCATCCCCAAACCACTGACGAAACACAGGACGAAAGGATGCCAAACAACAGCCAGTCCAGAGGATGAGTGGAGACCAGGAGTGGAAAAAGCCTGGACACAGGGCACCACGGTGGCGCAGTGGGTTAGCACGGCGGCCTCACGGCGCCGGGATCCCAGGTTCGATCCCGGCTCTGGGTCACTGTCCGTGTGGAGTTACACATTCTCTCTGTGTTTGCATGGGTTTCGCCCCCACAACCCAAAAATGTGCAAGCTAGGTGGATTGAACACGCTAAATTGCCCCTTAATTGGAAAAAATGAATTGGGTACTCTCAATTTATTTTTAAACAAAGCCTGGACAAACAGCAAACGACTGAACCAGCTGATGCACGAGGCGGCGAAACTCGGACTCCGCCAAAGCGAGAGGGACCGAACCACCGCACGAGAAGCCCCACACCAGGGGATGGGTGGAGGATGTCCTTCTGAAGAAAATTGACTGAGCATCGAGAAGAAAAAAAACGGACATACAAGCTGCGGGGAAGGGTGCTATTGCTGAAGTACTAGCAACCATGCAGCTGGCCCTGGACAAAGCCAAAAGGAGACTTGAAGCCAAGGAGGAAACAATTAAAGAACTGGAAAGGGCTGCAACTGACCAGGGCAACTGGATTGTCGCCCTGGAAAAGGAGGTGGCAAGGCTGATCGCCATACAAGGCAATCTGAGAGGAAAGTCAAAGACCAGAAGAATCGGTCGAGGCGGCAAAGCCTATGAATCGTGGGCCTACCAGAGGGTATCGAAGGTAAGAACCCACAGACTATGTGGCCCAAATATTGGGCAACCTGGTGGGAAGGGACAGCTCCCCAATCCACCAGAAATCAACAGAGTGCACCGGTTGCTCCGACCAAAACCAAAACAGGGGAACAGCCAAGGGCGATAATTGCAAAGATGTATCGGCACAAGAACTGGGAAAGAATCCTGTGTTGGCCAGACAGTCCAAAAACTGTAGCTGGGAAGGTCCAAGATCCGGATCTATCAGGACATTGGGGCGAACCTGGCCAAGCGCTGAGCGGAATTTAACAAAGTGAAGGCCATGCTGTACAGAAACGGCGTAAGATTCGGAATGCTGTACCCAGCTAGGCTCTGGGTCAGGTACCAAATTAGGGAACACTTTTTCACAGTCGCTGTGGGCGTGGACAAATTTGTCGCAGAGAACGGAGTGGAAAAGCGGTACAGGGCCCGCGATGAAGAGCCCGTAGAATGAGACTCCTATACTATAGTGTTAAAAATGTTTCTTCCCTTTACATTCTGTACAGCCTGTAGTGATCTCTGTATGTGCATGTACATAAGGAGTTATTGTGTAATCAGAAGCTCACTAGAGGGCAGCACTACGGGTATAAAAGCCAGACTCAGGCTGTTCTCCTCTCTCTTTTGGTTGTACTGTAACGAGAGCAGGAGTATAGATTAGCTCAGATGATTAGTGTAGTTAAACATAGTTACTGTATTTAGATCTAGTTAACCTTACTACTGGTATTAACTGTATTGTTTTAGTTATTCAATAAACCTTTACAACTTTGAGTCTTTTTCATCAAGATACAGAAAACCTCATCAGCAACTGGATTGAGTAAACATATGTTACGTTCAGTAGTACAACCAAAGATACTACAGAAGAGTAACAAAAGACAGCCAACAGTAAACCATCATCTTATTTTTTTCTCTTTGCATAATTTAATTTTTTTTTACAGTTTTCATGTTCCCTTTAAATTTACTCTCATACTCTATCTTCCTCTACTTAATCAATCCCTTTGTCCACGTTTGCTGAAATGCTCCCAATCTTTTGGTTTGCTATTTTTTTCTGGCCAAATTATGTGCCACTTCCTTGGATCTAACACTATCTCCAATCTCCAGTTTCCATTGTAAACCGTGGTTTGTCTGCCTTTCCCTTCTTAGGGAATGAACAATTGTTGCATTTCACCCATGCACTCTAAATTTTTGCCTTGCCCATCCACTGTCATCCCTTTAAGTTCCACAATCTATCATAGCCAACTTGCGCCTCATACCATTATAGTTTTGTTTATTTAGATTCAGGACACTAGTCTCAGAAACATTTATGTCATTCTCCATCTTGATGACGAATTCTATTATATTATGGTCGCCTATCCTCAAGGGGCCTCGCACAACTAGATTGTCAATGATTCCTTTTTCATTACCCGTCCAGTTTGTATGGGTCCCACATCCCCCAGAACCGGTCCCAATGTCCCAGGAATCTGAAACCCTCACCCTTGCACCATTTCTTCAGCCATGTATTTATTCGATATGTCCTGCTATTTCTGCCTTGACTAGCACATGGTATTGGTAATAATCCCGAGATCACTACCTTTGAGGTCCTACTTTTCAACTTACTTCCTAACTCCCTAGATTCTGTTTTAGGACTTCATCCCTTTTTTTTACCAATATTGTTTGTACCAATGTGTACCACAGCCACTGGCTGTTAACAATCCCCCTCCACAATGTCCTGTAGCTGCTTCAAGACATCCTTGACCTTAGTACCAGGGAGGCAACATACTATCCTGGAGTCTCATTTGCTGCCACAGAAACACCTATCCATTCCCTTTACAACTGAACCCCCTATAACTATTGCATTCCCACAATTTTTATTCCTCTCCTATGCAGCAGAGCCAACCATGGCACAATGAATTTTGCTGTTGTTGATTTCCTCTGAGAGTCCATCAAAAGTGGTATATCTGTTTTGAAGGGCAATGGCCATTGGAGATTCCTGCACTGTCTTCCTAGTCTGTCTGGTGATTACCCATTCCCTGCCTGCCTGTTGAGTCATATGCTGCAGTGTGCCACCTCTTTGTGTGCACTACCCACGATACTCTCAACCTTGTGGATGCTCCACAGTGTCCCCAGCTGCCACTCCAGCTCTGAAACCCAGGCTTCCAGGAGCTGCAGCTAGAGACACGTACTACACCCATGCTGGCCCTGGGCACTGGCAATGTTCCTGGCTTCCCACATAATGCAGGGGGAGCACATCACAGCTTTGAACTCTCCTGTCATGACATACCCTTTTAAGTTAAACCTTTTGGAAGATACTTAATGTGGAGATGCCGGTGTTGGACTGGGGTGAGTACAGTAAGGAGTCTTACAACACCAGGTTAAAGTCCAACGGGTTTGTTTCAAACATGAGCTTTCGGAGCACTGCTCCTTCCTCAGGTGAATAAGGAAGGTTCACCTGAGGAAGGAGCAGTGCTCTGAAAGCTTGTGTTTGAAACAAACCTGTTGGACTTTAACCTGGTGTTGTAAGACTCCTTACGAAGATACTTAAAATCAAATTGTAT
The DNA here is from genome assembly GCF_902713615.1 of Scyliorhinus canicula. Lineage (NCBI taxonomy): Eukaryota > Metazoa > Chordata > Chondrichthyes > Carcharhiniformes > Scyliorhinidae > Scyliorhinus > Scyliorhinus canicula. Next base: position 169,578,076 of record NC_052152.1, read on the forward strand.
CAATTACTCCAGAGCTTTTCACCTTTGGTCCTCTTTATTACAGAATAGAGCCCTTACAAACTGTAGACCACAAAATATAGACCTTTAAAACTATAAGCGATGAAGTTGTAAATACTTACCCAGCCGTGGTCACCGAATCAGCTATTTCCACGCCTTGTGTCATTTTGAATCTTGAGATCACCACAGGAGCTCCAAATTCCAAGCTAGCACTCTACATCCAGTCTCGTTAGCACTCCAATCCCAGTCTCACTCTCTCGCGCCCTCTATTATTCTCCCAGCTCCACTCCCAGTCTCGCTCTCTCTCGCCCTCTATTATTCTCCCAGCTCCAATCCCAGTCTCGCTCTCTCTCGCCCTCTATTATTCTCCCAGCTCCACTCTCAGTCTCGCTCTTTCATCCTCCCAGCTTTGCTCTCCACCTGTGTTGTGTAACACTACATCTGGTCATTTTCTCTCACCCCAAAACATTAAAGAAAATCTTTTTGTGCAAAACTGTTCAGAGGAACTAATATTTGACCTTCCCACCATTAAACATTGTCTACCACAGGCTTTTCTTTGACTAATTTCCCATTGTGTAAAGTCCAACAAAAGAAAACACAGTATTTTGTGGTCAGAGAATTAGTTGAAACTAAAATAAATCACGGATACTTAGTTTCATATTGCAAACAGCAAATAAACGGATACAGTAAAAAATCATAGTCTCAACAAAAATGATAGTTATTGTTATTGGCCGGTGTATTTTCAAAGTGCACATATCAAAATGAATAAATCATATTCAGAAAAGTAACATTTTTGGTATAATTAAAAGAATGAAATTAAAGGGCAGCACGGTAGCATGGTGGTTAGCATAAATGCTTCACAGCTCCAGGGTCCCAGGTTCAGTTCCCGGCTGGGTCACTGTCTGTGCAAAGTCTGCACGTCCTCCCCGTATGTGCGTGGGTTTCCTCCGGGCACTCGGGTTTCCTCCCATAGTCCAAAGATGTGCGGGTTAGGTGGATTGGCCATGCTAAATTGCCCGTAGTGTCCTAAAAAATAAGGTTAATTGGGGGGGGGGGGGGGGTTTACTGGTATAGGGTGGATACGTTGGCTTGAGTAGGGTGATCATTGCTCGGCACAACATCGAGGGCCGAAGGGCCTGTTCTGTGCTGTACTGTTCTATAAATTAAATTAAATGAAAATGAAAATGACAAGTAGGCTTCAATGAAGTTACTGTGAAAAGCCCCTAGTCGCCACATTCCGGCGGCTGGTACGGGAATCGAACCGTGCTGCTGGCCTGCTTTAAAAGCCAGTGATTTAGCCTTGTGAGCTAAACCAGCCCCTGGGACCCTGTCTACCACAGGCTTTTCTTTGACTAAAATAATCTAGCGCAACAAGTAGCTGCTGACTCGAAATGTATCAGTCAATGCTCGTTTTAGTTCACATTAACACTGCCAAGTCCCATTTTCTCAAGTCTCAATGGCCAACCTTCCAGGAGGACAAAGAAAATGCTTCAATGACACTCCGAAGCTCTCCTTGAGGTGCAGCAGCATTATGACTGGGAGGAGCTTGCTATCAAGTATTCAAAATGGCGACAATTTGTCCTTGTAGCTACAGCATGCTTTGAGTCACAACATATTAATAATGAGACAGAGTAGCAGCAGAGGATGAAAGTAAAGGAAACAAATCCTGTATCTGGATCCCACCACCTCATGGGGCATCCTGCTCCATATACGCTCAAAGATCTGGGGGTTGAGAATCAGCCTGCTCAGATACATAAAGACCTATGGTCTACTCAAAACCAAGTAGACACCATCCTCAAATCTAGGGACTGCTGTGACAATGATCTTTGTCAGTTCGCAATGAGAAAACAGTGTGCACTTGCTGCAGGTTTGAACTCGTACAAATGGAACTTCACAAGAAACTGTTTAATTTGTAGAAAAACAGGCATAATAGGAAACTACACATCGTGCGAGCAAACACACAAAGATTCACAGATATAAAGTGACTTAAAAGTGTAATAATCTCAAAGTTTCAATCTTCTGTTGGTAAATACTGTTCATCTCTCAACACAAATGCAACAAAACCTGGTTGCAGAGCACCTGTACTTTTGGCACGACAGGTACCTTTTCGATACCGAAATGGATTCAACAGCATGCACACACATTTCCAGTGTGGGTTCCGCAAGATGCCATATTGATGAGCACATTCGTCCGGGTGCAGGGACCACGCACCCGAGGTATGGGGTTGTGATGTCAGTAGGAGAGTGTAATACTGATTTGCTGCCATCTTCAATGTGAATGCTTCAGCTAATAGCTTCTCTGAATTTCACACAGCTGCACATTTACTCAGTAGCAGATAGGACCCCTCAGCAGCACTATTTTAAGGAATCAACAACTACTTCCAGGTTAGTTGCTGATTCATTTCTGCTGGCTGTTGCTGAATTTGAAGAAGTGTTTAGTTATTTAAAGTTGCTAAAGTCGACAGGGAGTGTCATGGCACATAAAGCATTTTGTCCTCCCTTTAAGCTTTCTGCTCAAAGCACTTGCATCCAGAAATTGGTTCAGTAGTTTCTATTCTCCTTGGCAGAAACAACATAAGAGGAGGAAAACCTGCTGGAAATGGGAGGAGGAGGCAGTGATGGGGTGAGGAGGCCATATCCACCCAGGGTCTTCTGGGAGCAATTCTCCAACCACAATCTCAGTGAGAAATTGTACATAAGATACCTCTGCTTCGCCAGGGAGATGTGCAAAACTTCCACCTGTTGCAAATTGAAAAGCAGCCTTAAATCATATTTGATTCTAGCCTGCTTTGAGCCTACCTGCATTCAACTAAAGGGATTTTTCAATGGTCTAGATTTAGGAACAATTCAAACCAATTAGATTCAAAACAATTGGGTATTTAAATGAGCTTTAACCATGAAATGCTCTCTAATAAAATCATCATTACGTGATGGCCATTGTGCGCCATTTCATGATCGAGGTTGCTTAATTGACTTGTGACCTGTTGATGCGTCATTTTAGTAATTTTGGCTGGAACGATTGTTCATCGAAGCATAGAATCATCATAGAATCATAAAATTTACAGTGCAGAAGGAGGCCATTCTGCTCATCAGGTCTGCACCGACCCTTGGAAAGAGCACCCTACCTAAACCCACACCTCCACCCTATCCCCACCAAACCTTTTTAGGACACTAAGGGCAATTTAGCGTGACCAATCCACCTAACCTGCGCATCTTTGGGCTGTGGGAGGAAACCGGAGCACCCGAAGGAAACCCACGCACACACAGGGAGAACGTGCAGACTCCACACAGAGAGTGGCCCAGCAGGGAATTGAACCTGGGACCCTGGAGCGGTGAAGCAACAATGCTAACCACTGTGCTACCGTGCAAGTCCTTTTTTAAAATTATATTTTATTGCTGACCTAGAAATGTTGTTTTTTCCTCTCAGTCATCTGCATGCATCACAATAATCTTTATTAGTGTCACAAGCAGGTTTATATTAACACTGCAATAAATTACTGTGAAAAGCCCCTAGTCGCCACATTCCGGCGCCTGTACGGGTACACTGAGGGAGAATTCAGAATGTCCAATTCACTTAACAAGCACATCTTTTGGGACTTGTGTGAGGAAAGCGGAGAACCCGGAGCAAACCCACGCACACGGGGAGAATGTGCAGTGCTTACCACTGTGCTACCATTCAGTCCTTAAAGGCTGGAGGTAGGAGAAAGGTCACCTGTAAAATATCAAACTTTTCCTTATTTTCAGGACTGTGAGAGAAACCTTGACAAAGTCCTCTCTACATGTTGGAAGTGTATTGAAATCCTTGAGGTACTTGGATCTTATATAAGCTTAAGAATTTTGAGGATAAAAATGTTTTGCATGTTTATCTTCAGGACACGCTAAACGTATTTTTCAACAAATGGATTGCTTTTGAAATGGAATTTCTAATCATATATAGGCAATCATTGACCTGAACGTTGATCCTGCTCATCTCTCCATAGATGTTTCCTGACCTGCTGAGCATAATGTTCTCTGTTTGTTGAAATGCACAGTTCCTCTAGGATTGTTTCATAGAATCATAGAATGTACAGTGCAAAAGGAGGCCAGAAGGCCATTCGGCCCATCGAGTCTGCATCGGCTCTTGGAAAGATGATCCTATTTAAGACCACACCTCCACCCTATTCCCGTAACCCTACCTAACCTTTTTTGACACTAAGGGCAATTTGGCATGGCCAATCTATCTAACCTGCACATATTTGGACTTTGAAAAAAAATCATTCTTAGGATATGAGCCATCCATAATTGCCCTTTACAAGATGATGGTGAGCCACCTTATTGAACCACTGCAGTCCATGAGTTGTAGATCCATCCAGAGCTCTGATAGGCAGGGAGTTCCAGGATTTTGACGTAACAACAGCAAGGACCAGTAATGTATTTCCAGGTCAGTGTGGTGTGTGACTTGGAGGGGATCTTGCAGGAGACAGTGATCCCATGCATCTGTTGCATCTTTTTAGATGGTAGAGGTCATGGGTTTCAAGGCGCTGTCAATGAATTCGGGACGAGTTGCTGCAATGTATCCTGTGCACACGTTAAAAGAAATGCTGATTATACACCTGTTTCTTTCACTGCATGCTATGTTGCAGATCCTGCATAACCGCTCAGTTTAGAAGCAACATTACTGCTAAGTATTTCTTCAAATCGTGCTGTGGGATCTTTTCGGCACTGGAGACCAGTCCCCCTGGTCACACTCCCCGAGCTCACAGCTGTCGCCATCTCATCCCAGCCAGCACTGGCGGCCATATGGCTAGCCCTCCGGGACCCTTGGGGGAACAGGACATCCCTTCTGGCCTCCACGGTCTCGAGCAGCCTCCCCAAGTCAGCGTTCCCGAATCTTCAGGCTGGTCTCCTCGCCGTCATTGTGGCGAGCTGGCTGGAGTTGACTGAGCAAGTGCTGCTTAAGTCCTGCTCAACATTGTTAGCAGGGGGGCTGGCGAGCATCGTTCCAGCGTATCAGCTGGTGAGCTTTCATCTGAGGCGAGAAGCACGTGAGGCCTTATTAAGTGGACCAATTAACGTTGCATTGCATTGCCAGCCTCACTGACCTGAGTGCCAGGAAGCCTGCGGCAATTCCCGCACGCTACCACACTTTGAAATTTTTCTGGAGAATTGCGCCCAAAGTAATTGTTCAGTTTCTCCACCATTTCCGTATTCTCCATTATAAATTCTTCTGGCTCCACCGGTTAGAGACTAGCATTTGTTCTCATTAACCTTTTCCTTTTCACGTACCTAAAGAAGATTTTACAGTCTGCTTTTATGTTCCTCGCTAGCTTGCATTCATATTCTCTTTTCCCTCACTTTATCGGACTCTTGGTCTTCCTGTGCTGGACTCTAAAGTGTTCCCAATGCTCAGACTTATCACATTTTCTGGCAACCTTTTAAGTCTGAGCGGTTAAAGCAAAGAATCTCTGGGAGAGCTAAGGAAATGAACCAAGTATTTGGAGCTCTGAAGGATTCCTGGCAGTTCCATCTGAGATCACAAGAGGTAAGAAAATCAATAAAGTCAATTCATGAGTAAGAATTCAGGTTGCAACCATCAAGGTAAGTGGTCACTATTGATTCAACAAGCGAGAAATGTGAAGGAGTTGTTTCTGAAGAATTATACTTCCCCCCCGCCCACCCCTACCTTCCATCAAAAAGACATTAAGGAAAACCAAATGCAGTTATTCAGCCATTTGCACTGTGAAGGTGCCAGAGCTACTATGCGCCGAAGGATGTTGAATATAAAGTGTAGTATATAAATATATCAGCATGATAGTTGTTGGTTGTGTGAAGGAAGTGATTGATTTTGACACTCTGTCAATTCAGAATGGAGCAGAACTGTCCTATTAAGAGCCGATGTCGAAGGTGTCGCTCAGTGGGAACAATTTCCGAATGCCATCCAAACATTGCCACTGGAAAATGCGGCATATTGAAAATAAGCCATAGTTATTATTATACCGAAAATCACTCTCCATTACTGCTGAAATGGTTGGAAGTTAAGTGCTTTCAGGAAATATAAATATCATGTAAGAAATGTTAATAATACGACAAACAATTTCTATAATTCACTGTGCCTATAAACACATCAGCTAACATGAACATTGGCCATACTTAGTTGAAAATAAGTAAATATAAAAGGAATTTGCTTCATATTGTGCTTCAAAGCATATTCCATCATAATTTGTATACTGATCATAAGAGGGAATGAGTTAAGAGCACATGGTTGAAAATCTGTTGAAAAGCATGGTGGTATTTATCGAAGCTATTATGAACACAAACAAATCCTACTTTCATTCAAATATTTCCTTCTTTTTCTACCCACACACTGTTGCCAAAGAATCTTCGAACATACATCGAAAATAAAAGCAGGAGGAGACCATTCGGCCCTTTGAGCCTACGCCGCCATTCATTATGATCATGGCTGATCACCAAGTTCAATGCACTGATCCAGCCTTCCCCCCATATTGCCCCAAGAGCTATATCTACTTAACCAGCTACAGCTTCTCATAATAGCCCTAACGGTACAGTTTTCCATTTTATTAAAAGTTAGTACTGTTTTGTAGTATTCTGATATAGAATATATGGGCACTGTGGAGCAAGAAATTGCATGGGCTTCCCTCCGGATTCCCTCCCACCATACCCTGGTAGTGATTTTATTTTGGGGCAGACAGGCCATGAGAGAAGCATTTGCCCCACTTAAGGGTCTCTTCTTACCCAGCCTCAATTTTTAGGTTAATGGGCAGATAACAGCTCAGAGAGGGAAAACACAAAAATAAAGTAAGTTTGATCTCGGGTGAGAAGGAGAGGGTCATGGTGGTCCCCTTCTGAATGTGGGCACCTGTCCCTTAAGACCTGATGGGCCTCCAAATCTATCCCGTCCCCACTGGTCTATCCAAGACACTGATTTCCCCCATAATGATTCCCAGATGTTCCCCTTTGCCCCCCCCCCCCGGCCCCCATCCCCCGTCGCCATCCCTCCCCATCCCTCAGGACCCCTGCCACTTACTAGTCTTCCAGATCCCCAGACGTTGTGCCAGGCAGCTCCCTGCAGTGCCTTTTCTGGCCACTGCAGCGCTGTTCCTGGAGGGACTGAAAAGCTGTTGTCAATCTGATTGGCCGGCAGCTCTCCAAGGAAGACCTTCCTTCCGAGTGAGGGGCAGAAGTGCCGCTTTATGCCAATCAATGCTTCTTAGAGCATAATGTGGCATCAAACTGTTGGAGCCTTTGGCGATCTGTTCTCTGGCAGATTCCGAGCCTGCCATCCTGCAAACTCAGGCCATAGAGCCTTACAGCACATTAGAAGGCTACATTACCTGTTTATTCCACCCCCCCCCCCCCCCCCCCCCCGTCCACAGCCCTGCAAATATTTCTCCTCAAATATTCATTCCCTTTGGAAGTTATTTTAAAATCAGCTTCCACCACCCTTTCAGGCAGTGAATTCCAAATCACAATTACATAAAAACAAATGCTCAGCTGCCCTCTGAGTTTTGCTGCTTCATCTTAAACTTGTATGATTTGGGTACAGACCCTCCTGATAGTGAAAACAGTTTCTCGTTACTGACTCTATCAAAGAAAATTTGAACAACTTTGTTAAATCCCCTCTTAACCTTCTCTGCTCCAGGGAGAACAAAGCCAGCTGATGTCTGTCTACAAACTGGAGTCTATTATCCCTTGTACCATTCTAGTAAATGTGCTCTGCTGATATCCAAAATGGAGACATTTTTCTTGAGTGCGGTGTCCAAAATTGGACACAATCTTCCAGCTGATGTCGAGTCAGCACAATGAATAAACGTTCAGCATAACTTCTTCACTTTTGTACTCAATGCCGCAGAGTAGTAAAGTACTCTGAAGAATCTCTCATGGGCAATTTCCTCAATGTCTTAGCAAATAAATGCATCATCATCATTTTGGCATGGAACCTTACCAGTTAACTCAGGCCAGCTAGATTGTGTGAGAGTTTTGCATAAAATCATAGAATCCCTCAAGTGCAGAAGGAGTCTGCACCGACCCTTCGGATGAGCACTCTGCACATTTATGAGTGTGCACCCTGCCCCATACCCGGAATCCCATAACCTAATCTGCGCTTTCTTAGACATTAAGGGGCAATTTAGCATCGCTAATCCACCTAACCCGCACACCTTTGGACTGTTGGAGGAAACCAAAGCACCGGAAACCCACACAGACACTGGGAGAATGTACGAACACCACACAGTCACCCGAGGCTGGACTTGAACCTGGCTCACAGGCGCTGTGAGGCAGCAGTGCTAACCACAGTGCTAACGTCGCCGCCCCACAATGATGGCAATCCTATCGTCCTTATGGTAGAAGCGGCAGTGGGAGGTTACTGAATCTCTGATGAAGCTGTATTCCATTCATTCATGTACTTCATGCAAACAAAACTGGTCTGCTTGCATGCATGATGTGGTAATGTGCACGTACACTACCTGTATACCCTGTTGTTTGTGGGATCAGAACACAATGAGTTAAAATGGTGCATGCTGAACAGGGATGAAAGAATGGGGAGCTAAGTTCATTCGTCCATGCCTTACAGGTCGAGGACATATTTGTCCGATCACTGTGTTTATAGTAATATCATGATTGGAAGAGTTTAAGTGAACTGCATAACCATGGTAACAGAATGATGAGGAGAAATTGAGACAAGCTGAGTGCACCTTTTTGGATCCATCTTGTTATTTTGATTTTGCTTTTGTGATTTAGTATAGTCTAGAGATCAAAGGTTGAATAAGAGTTGCGTGTAAATCAGTGTGCGCTGTCATCATACTAGATTGTGAAGTGTGATGTACCTGGGTCAATCAGAAGCTCAATAAAGACTTGTACAGTAGTCCCCTTTATAACGCGGGTGTTGGGGTCCAAGACAGCCACCCGCGTTGCAACCGAGCCGCGGATATCCACGATGGGGGTTTTAAATTTATTTAAAAATCTATGCTAGCGCTTCCCATTGTGAGTCTACGGGGGGGCGTGGGGAGAGGTCAGACCCCCGTAGACTCACAATGGGAAGCGCTAGCATAGATTTTTAAATAAATTTAAAACCCCCATCGTGGATCCAATTAAAATTTCAGCGGCCGGCTCACTTTGATCCGGAGAGGGAAGCTGCTCTCTCACTGAAACAATCAGCCGGCCGCTGAAATTGACACTGCCCGCTGCTCTCCTCCCTCCAATCCAACTTTTAAGTTTTAATGTTTCTGATTGGAGGGAGAGAGCAGCCGGCAGTGTCAATTTCTTTTTTTTCCTCCGGCTTGCCCCCTCTCCCTCCACATCCTCCAACTAGACCCCTCTCCCCCCACACCCTCCGGCTCGCCCCCTCTCCCCCCACACCCTCCGGCTCGCCCCCTCTCCTCCCACACCCTCCGGCTCGCCCCCTCTCCCCCTCTCCCCCACACCCTCCTGCTCTCCCCCACAGCGTCCAGCTCGCCCCCTGTCCCCCCACACCCTCCGGCTCGCCCCCTCCCACACCCCCCGGCTCGCCCCCTCCCCCCCTCTCCTCCCCCGTCCCCCAACACCCGCAGGGCCCCCCTCTCTCCCCCAACACCCGCAGGGCACTCCTCTCTCCCTCAACACCCGCAGGGCCCTCCTCTCTCCCCCAACACCCGCAGGTCCACCCTCTCTCCCCCACACCCCCAGGGGGGTCTCCCCCACACCCACAGGGGGGTCTCCCCCACACCCGCTCCCTCCTCTCCCCCCCCAACACCCGCCCCCCTCCTCTCCCCCCCGACACCCGCCCCCCTCCTCTCCCCCCCGACACCCCGCCCCCCCTCTTCTTCTCCCCCCCCCTCTTCTCCCCCCTCTTCTCCCCCCCCTCTTCTCCCCCCCCTCTTCTCCCCCCCGACACCCGCCCCCCCTCTTCTCCCCCCCCCTCTTCTCCCCCCCTCTTCTCCCCCCCCCTCTTCTCCCCCCTCTTCTCCCCCCCCTCTTCTCCCCCCCTCTTCTCCCCCCCCCTCTTCTCCCCCCCTCTCTCCCCCCCCTTCTCCCCCCCCCAACACCCCCCCCCCCTCTTCTCCCCCCCAACACCCGCCCCCCCCTCTTCTCCCCCCCCAACACCCGCCCCCCCCCCCTCTTCTCCCCCCCCCCAACACCCGCCCCCCCTCTTCTCCCCCCCAACACCCGCCCCCCCCTCGGCAGTGTCAATTTCAGCGGCCGGCTGATTGTTTCAGTGAGAGAGCAGCTTCCCTCTCTGGATCAAAGTGAGCCGGCCGCTGAAATTGACACTGCCGGCTGCTCTCTCTCTCCAATCCAACTTTTAAGTTTTAATGTTTCTGATTGGAGGGAGAGAGCAGCGGGCAGTGTCAATTTCAGCGGCCAGCTCACTTTGATCCGGAGAGGGAAGCTGCTCTCACTGAAATAATCAGCCGGCCGCTGAAATTGACACAACTGACAGTTGGGGTCCATAAGCCCCCCCGCGGTATATCGCGAACCGCGGTATTGCGGAGCGCGGTATAACGGGGGACTACTGTATACATGTTGGATTATGTGACAACTTTATAGGTCGAAAACCCAGCCACCTCAGGAGGTAATAGGTCAGATGACCAAAGGCTTAGTCAAATGAATAGGTTTTAAGTTGTGTGTTAGTGTAGGGAGGGTAGTCCAGAGCTGAGGGTCGAGGCAACTGAAGGCGCTGTCACCAATAGTGGAATGATTACAGTTGAGGATACACGAGAGGCCAGAATTAGAGGAGCGCAGATAACTCAGTGGGTTGTGAGGTTTGAGGAGATTATTGTGAGAAGGAGGAGTGAGGCCATGAAGAGTTTTGAAAATAAGGATGAGAATTTTAAAATCAAGAAGTTGCTTCATTGAAAGTCAAGTCAGCGAGTCCCCCAGTCGGGAAAACGGGACAGTGCGAGTTTAGAATGTGGTAGGTCAACCAGGAGTTCTTTGGAATAGTCAAGTTTAGTGGTATCAAGTTTAGAGGGGCAGCACGGTAGCATTGTGGACAGCACAATTGCTTCACAGCTCCAGGGTCCCAGGTTCGATTCTGGCTTGGGTCACTGTCTGTGCGGAGTCTGCACATCCTCCCCGTGTGTGCGTGGGTTTCCTCCGGGTGCTCCGGTTTCCTCCCACAGTCCAAAGATGTGCCGGTTAGGTGGATTGGCCATGATAAATTGTCCTTAGTGTCCAAAATTGCCCTTAGTGTTGGGTGGGGTTACTGGATTATGGGGATAGGGTGGAGGTGTTAACCTTGGGTGGGGTACTCTTTCCAGGAGCCGGTGCAGACTCGATGGGCCGAATGGCCTCCTTCTGCACTGTAAATTCTATGAAACTATGAAACAGCATGAATAAGGGTTTCAGCAACACACGAGCTGGGGCAGGGATGAAGTTGCACAATGTTACAGAGGTGGGAACAGACTACCTTAGTAACTGCACAAATATGAAGCCAAAAGCTTATCTCAAGGTCAAATGTGACCCTAAGGGCAGGAACAGACTGGCTTAATCTCAGACTGTTGCCAAGGAGGGGGATAGAATTGGTAGTTAGGGAATGGAGTTTGGAATGGGGACCAAAAACAATGCAGTGTGATGTCCCTGTATACTCGTCTTGGACCATGTAACTTGCAAACATTAACAATTTGATTCTGTATCATTATAACTGATGCCTGCATCCTCTAGTGATTGAATCAATGAAATGATTTGAACAAGAAAACAGACTCAGCCCAGAATATGGTACCTTGTTTTCTTGAACAGGCTATTTTCTTCAAAAGGGAGAGACTGCAGTGGTGGCAAGATTACAGTATCCAATATATACTAAAGATTTATACTACTGCTCAGGTCATGTTGCTATTTAACTAGGCAGTAAAGGTAGCTCAGTGAACTATAGTGAACCCTTCAGCACACAAAGTGCAGAATCTGTTACATTTGCACACTCCTAATTTTGTTATTGACTTCAAAGAAATGTCTATAACAAATTTATTGGCTTCCAACAAACATCTGACATGACAGGTTCGCATTTCAAGCTAGCACTGGAGCTTTCAAGTCTATAGATGATCTGGAAATTTACCTCAGCTATGAACAACATTGTGTTGAACTGTAAAGAACAATGCTTCACCCAAAAGCTCTTGACATTTATCAGAAAGTGTTAAAAAAAAGACCTAAGTAGCAGAGCCAAAAGTCTTCCACCCACTCCAGCAGAATAACTACATTAAAGTGGGCACGGGTACTTCTGCATCTGACCACGCATTTCAGTGAAGTCACATGCTTTACGTGGTATTAGAGGCACCTACACCATTATGAAGACATATAGGGTGACTTCCATAAAAGTGGATGGGACAACAGTGCTGGATGGCAACTTGGAGGGTCAGTCAGCTCCCCCTCAAAGTTTTCCAGCGAGGCTCAGCCCTAGTTTGCCCTGTTAATGACACAGCCTGGCAATCCCAATTGGTATAACAAAGCTTTATTGCAATGCTAGCAGACTCAATCGCGCACACAGGATTCAAGCAACAATTAATAGAAACAACATTTTTTTTAAATGCATTTCAATTTATATAATACAAAATAACAGAAAGAAATAACACACAGATATACACATAAAACCCCCAAACCATAAACTAACCCCATACACTACCCAACCCCCCCCCCCCCCCCCCCCCCCCCCCCCCCCCCCTTAGCAACTAACGGTGACCAATACCTTAAAATAAACAATAAATGGCTGCCATCTCCGGCAGAACCCCTCACGGTGTACTTCACTTTCTCTAGGTACAGGAACTACTTCAGATCTCTGAGCCACACTGAGACATTGGATGGGGACTCAGACCTCCACCCCAGCGGTACTCACCTCTGGGCAATTAACCAGGCAAAGGCCAGGACACCGGCCCCCATGCCTGTCTGCAGCTCCGGTGAATCTGACACCCCAGATATGGCCACAAAGGGACAGGGGCTCCAACTCAATCTTCAGAATCACCGACATGGTGCTAAAGAAGGAGGCCCAGAAGCCCACGAGCTTGGGGCAAAACCACAACATGTACACGTGGTTAGTCAGACCTCTTGAGCAGTGCTCCCACTTGTGTTCTACCCCTGGAAAAAATAAACTCATTCTAGACTTAGTCAGCTGCGCCCTGCAAATACTGGAGTAAACCAAGCCTCATGCATGAGGCTTGGAGGTCACCCAGCGCAGAGCCTCACTCCACAACTCGTCATCAAACATGGGCCCTATCTCCTCCTCCCGCCTAGCCTTAGTCTCTCCACTGACACTGAATAGTCCGACATTATCTGTCCATAAATATTGGAAGTGCTCCCTTCTTCCAACCCTGCAAGCAAAAGAACCCTTTCCTTTGGAGAGGCTGCCGGCACCACGGGGAATGTCGGGAATCTCAAAACTGCATTGAGTTTACAAATGGCTCCCAGGGTTTCCCTGGGTCCTAACTGTCTGACACTGGGCCAGTAACATTTAGCCACTGCCTCAGCTCGCTAAGCCCTAACTGCTTGGAGCCTGCGAACAACTCCTGAGCTGCAAACAGAAGATCCAAACTGCAACCAACCGCATCTCCCAGCAAACACACGGACAAATTAAAATCAGAGAACCTTCTTAAGGTCCACCCATCTCATACCGACAACGCCTTTCTATGTAAAGCTGTTAAACCAATTTAGCTCTTACTCCCCTCCCAACAACAACAAAAATCTCTCTGGAATGCACTTTATTTTCATAAATGTTTTTTATTGGGTTTTTGAACAAAGTCTATTTACCGTTATGTACACAGGATATGTACAGGAGTTGGTTTAGCACAGGGCTAAATTGCTGGCTTCGAAAGCAGACCAAGGCAGGCCAGCAGCACGGTTCAATCCCCATACCAGCCTCCCTGAACAGGTGCCGGAATGTGGTGACTAGGGGCTTTTCACAGTAACTTCATTTGAAGCCTACTTCTGACAATAAGTGATTTTCATTTTATTTCATAAGAGACATATATATATATATATATATATACACACACACATATATATAGAAGAGAAGGGCACACCCAAACATACCAAAGAAAATAGAAAATAATAAAAAACATACAATAAAAAATAAAATAGAATAACTGGTAGGGTATTTGCAAGCAGTGTAAATACTATGTGGTAAATGTTTTGGTCTCGCCCGCTCGGGAATTGTCATGGACAGACAGAACGTCTGATGGACGTTGGCGGGTCGGTTGACCTCGGGTGGGTATTTTCGGTGTTAGGGTGGGCAGGATTGTAAAATCCCGCTGGTGTCTCCAGTTCTCCAGCTAAGTAAGCTCATCTGCTGCTTTAAGATATTTCTAGTTGTTAACCTCTTAAATCAACATGGCCCCAACCTTTTAAGTACAATAGTCTCCAAGATACTTTAGTTGCATCTATCCCATTTTCTGCAGTTAAACTTTAATCTTCCCAGTTCTACAAGTTACGTCTAAAATGTTAACAGGAACCAGGTATTTGTCAAAAATAAAATACATCTATAGCTCATTCAATCTAAACATCTTACACCCCTCATTACAATATGCATACACACACAACCACACATAGCCTTGACTGGAAATCACTCTCTGTCTTTAATATTTGCTCCGCTGAATTAGAAGTTGTCATTCGCAAGGTTCCTGAATGTAAATCCTCTGAAAAACTATGCAGATGAAATGTTGAGCACACAGCGAGCAGCACCAGGTATACCTGAAAATGAGGTGCCATCTTGGGAAAACTACAACACACAACTACATTCATGCTAAATCGACAAAGCTAGCTGATCCTGTACCAATGGATCAGGTAAAAATTCTACATCTCTACACACCAAATCAAAAATGTTAGAGGACAGTTAAACAACTAATGAGACAAAGGAGGCTCTATAAACGGCCACCATTCTTAGCCATCGTGGAGTCCAGCACATGAGACATGGCTGATGCATTTACAATCATCTTCAACTGGAAGAATGGGTTTATCCCTGCCACTAATCCTAGCCTCAGCAATGTCCCTGCATTTGCCAACATCATCTCCTCCATGGGGTTGAGGAGGTGCTAGCATGGCTGACCCCTTGCTTTGCTTCTGTTAATAAGAATTAAGAGCAGGAGTAGGCAATTCAACCTCTCGAACCTGCTCTGCCATTCAATATGATCATGGTTGATCTCATCTCCGCCTTTCTGCCCGCTCCCCAAAACTCTTCATCCCACTACTAAATAAAAACCTATCTATCTCCTCATTAAATGTGTTTAATGTTCTGGAGTCCAATTTACTCTGGGGTAGAGAATTCCACAGATTCACGACCCTTTGAGTAAAGAATGTCGTCCTCACTTCCATTTTAAATCTGCCACCACCTCCAATTCTGCACCATCGTGCTGTGTAAGAGAAGAGGTATATTTGTGTAATCTATTTGGTTTATGCAGCTGTCATGGTTGAATAGTTGCAAGTGTGAGATGTGGGTGTGAGGTGTGCAGCAATATTAAGCATGTGAAGGTGAATTGAAGCATTTGAATGTTAGGTATGTGGTCTGTTTGATAGAGATTGCCAGAAGAGGGGAGTGATGAGAATGTGGTGATTTGTACCATGACTGAGGCTCGCAGTGCAGTTGGTGGAGGCTGGCTTTTGTAGAAGCATTCACTGACCTCTTATGCCACTGTATCCAGGTCCTCAGGGCTTGACTCATGACATGAACCTCAATGACCATGAGTCTAGAGGATCTCCTGCACCCCACCCCCCAATACAAGATATCTCTCTTCCTTTCTACCTCCGTCACCAAGGCCTCCAGCGCAGCATCTAGAAAACTGCAGGCCACCCATTCAATGTTGTTCCATCTCTCACACTTGCCCGAATCAAATTTCCTTCAGCCAGAAAGCCCAGAACCTGCTCCAGTTGCTGGTTATGTGAATGTTGTACGAAATAAGTAATGGCATGATGGGAAAACTGGTCAACTACTTGGTACAATGTAAGAAAAGCTAACTTTGCATGACTTAAAGCCTGAATAAGATTGGAGAAGGTCAAGCCGTTCCGAAATGCCTGACCTCCGCAACTTCTGATAAGACTAACTCGTCATAACCCAAGGCAGTCTAAATAAGACGAGATAAGGTCAGGAAGGAACAAGTCTCCTCTGAACTTTTAATGGTCCATCAAAGGACAAGATAATGGTATGAGTGATGAGACAAAGAGTCCTGGAAGATCAGCAAGGTGACGCCTGTTTTATAATATTGCTTATGTTTATACTTCTGATGGAATTCCTGACTAAGTTGTAGTCACGAAATCCTAATTCTGATAATGTATAAATACTGAGTTGATTCTCTGTGGAAGTGCGAACATAGGAAGGAATCAGCAGTAATACTAACTGCTCTCTGACCTCAAGTTTCAGCCATTACTGCATGCAGTCTGTTCGTAAATAAAGTCTTGTTATTTTTCCATAACGAGCGTTGTTGAATCTTTCTACCACAGTCCAGAAGTGGGAAAAATATTGACTTCTACAGTTAGCTTTAAGGGATACTAGCCACTCACAACATTGCCTCATAACTGATGCATCCATCTAATAAACAGTGCCGTTTGCACTGTCTGGATGCAGAGGTCACTCAAATCATTTACAGGCAGCACAAAGTTGACATTCTGCCTGCTTCACAATCAATGGCAACAGATTAATTGGTCACTGTGGTCACAGTGGCAGATATTGGGGGAGTAGTCTAGTTCAGCTTGTCCATTACATTTCTGTTCACGGAATTAGTTTTTCTTCCGTTTACACCATCGTTGTTGGAGGGCATCAGTGCGTTGCATCATCCCAGGGCATCTGAAATCAATTTCTCCCACTCTCCCTTTCTCCTTAGGTTAATGAGTGTGCAAGATGAAAGAGCCTAAGAAGGGAGGCAGGATTACTCTGAAGCAAAATACAGCAGCTGTTGGAAATGTCTCCATTTATTGATTCTTCTACCTGGGGTCAGTAGAGAATAGAACAAATTCACTTCTCTTTATCTTGCATTTATATTTCCAGGCAAGTGCCTTATTGTTTCAATGCCCCAGTGATATTGGGATTTTGTGCCCACAATGCTGCAGCGTGATGCTTAATACACAGCACCACCAGGACTATTTATTTTAATCTGATCAAAACATTATTAACACGTGCAGGTAAACATGGGCACAGCACATTAGCAAAATGTCAGACACAATTCTGTTTTCTTGTGTCAGGTATTTTGCATCTGGTGGCAACATACATTGAATCAAGTGAGGCTGCATTGAACAAACAACAATTCTGAATAGTTTTGGTCTAATCATGTCAGCAATAAGACACTTACACCAGACTGTAATATACTTGCAGAAAATTCCATTATAAACTGACGGACGACACCAATAAGTCTATTATATTATTGGATGTGCCCTGAGAAATAGGATTGTGTCCCTTTCTATTATGTATCATTTTTGTATTACTAATAGTCATTTGAATAGTCAGAACTTGAGTATTGTTAAAAAAGAGACCTGTCAAAGCTTTTTGTTTTGCATTGCCATTCTGTGTCCTGTTGAGTGCAAGATAAAAAGCTTTGACATGTCTGTTTTTTTGTTACTGTTAATCAACAGTTAGGGAACATGAGAATAGATTCTTCCTGTAAGAGGATGAACAGAATTAAAATATAGGTGGTCATGCCCAGTACAGGCAAGTCATATTATGAACTTGCAGTCAATATTTTTTTTAATTGGACACAAGCTAACTGTTAAGATGGCTGCCATAAATGATGTGACTTTTGGCATTTGGACTACAGGCTGCATCAAGTCTTTTGTGAATACCTAATTACATATGTGCCAATAGGTGAGGGTATTTCACAACCAATTGTGGAATTCACACGTCCCATAGTTTAAGGACGGGCCAACATCTAATGGGAGTTCCAGACTGCCTGTCTGCATGTGTTCATATTGGACAAAAGGGAATATCAAACTTCAACAAACACTATCAGCTTCCTATTGTATCATAGTAGCCTCCCGCATCCAAACTAGATTGCATGGCCACAGAGTGTGTTAGCCCAGCAGTCATGTGATCGAAGCTGGTTTCAGGATCTGCATCCTTATTAACCCAGGAGCCAACGAGCCATCAAAACTATTAATCATCAGCTAGTCTGAGATCCAGATGCTCCATTTTGCTGGCGCCCGGGAGTTTCCCGACGGCGTGGGGCTCCCCACAATGGGAAACTCCATTGACCGGCCAGCGTAATGGTGAATCCCGTCAGCGGATCGAGGCAGGAATGTCGCGCAACGGTGAGGAGAATCCAGCCTTGAACTAGCTGCAAGCCATCAAGCAACCAATGTACTTAATCTGTCCCAATTTCAAAGGTTACCTGGGAATCAATCTCCTAGATATTTGACTACAAGAACATCACATTGCTGTGAAACCTTCATTTTACAAGACCCTTACTTCAACTTTAAATAATGAAATAACTCTCTGTGCTGTAGGGTGTTATATGACCTTCCTTGTGAGTTGATTTGTCATTTGTTGGGGAGTAATTCAATTAAAATTAACCTCCATTGGTGAATGCACAAATGTCACAATTAAAATGAGGGATTTGGAGCTAGAGCTGGAGCTGGTCAGTACATCAACACATTGTGGCGTAGAAGGGCAAAATAATGCTTCAGGTCCATGGATGAGCAAAAGGCAGATGTTTCACCATGTGCAGTATCCTCAGACAAAGGTTTGTGAATAATGGCCTGAAACTGCCAACATTTGCCTCCATTAATCCACTGAAATCAACAGAACCTCCAAAGTTGTTGGATTCACTGATTCTTCACTCTTCCAGAAGATAGAATTTCATAGAATTTACAGTGCAGAAAGGGGCCACTCGGCACATTGAGTCCGCACCGGTCCCTACAAAGAGCACCCCACTGACGCCCACATATCCACCATATTCCCGTAACCCCCACGTAACATTGTTTGGATGCTAAAGGCAATTTAGCATGGCCAATCCACCTAGCCTGCATATCTTTGGACTGTGGGAGGAAACCGGAGCACCCAGAGGAAACCCACGCAGGCACAAGGAGAACTTGCAGACTCTGCACAGACAGTGACCCAGCTGGGAATCGAACCTGGGACCCTGGAGCTGTGAAGCAACTGTGTTAACCGCTATGCTACCGTGCCCCCTGCCCGAAAGACATGCTTATTAGATAAATTGGACATTGTGAATTCTCCCTCAGGTATACCCAAACAGGCGCCGGAATGTGGCAACGAGGAAATTTTCACAGTAACTTCACTGCAGGGTTAATGTAAACTTACTTGTGAAAATAATAAAGATTATCATTATTACTAATAGTCCTCACTGTTTAAGATTGCAATGTTATAAATTGTGAGAGTTTCATGGCTTTGCAGTTTGATGGAGAACTGACCCACTTTTTCCCTCGTGCTACTTTGTTTGATAATTACACCCGAAAATCATGATCTTTGAAAATCCAAGGTTTAGCATTACAAATTAGGATTTTGTATAGTCTATTCCATGGACTCATTCACATCATCAGTGGTTGAAATTTTTGTAACTCATTATGCATGGAAAGTAGAACCAAATCCTAAGGTTTCATTATAAATGGAATTTATGTAAAACCTTTTGAAAATCTTATTCTCAACAACCTCTTATTTCATTCCCATCTAATTAAAACTTGCCCATTGTATTCGGGTATTCAAAGTTTCTAAATGAAGCTGCATGCAGTTATTTAACTTTTCAGTGTGACTCTCTCGCCGAAATATTTTTCCTGTGTTATTTTCCAGACAAAAATGTATGGTGAATTTCTTTCAGCAGATTTCCATTTTAACTTAATCATTTTGCCATATAAACCAAAGGATTGCAAAGGATTGGACAAATTTTGGAATTTACTGTGGACATATCCTCATTTGCAGTGAATTAAAGGAGAAGTGTAAATATGTGAGGCAAGATTTTATAACTATGCCTTACATCCCAGAACTATTCCTTTTGATCAATTACAAAGAGTAACAAAATACCACCATAAGCGTCGGATTCGTTTTATTGGATAAATGTTATTGATAAATTCATTCATTTTAAATCTTGCCTTTATTAGGCAAGTAGTAATTGTACTCAATTCTCCCACGTGGAAATATCTATTCATGTTGATTAAATAATTACATGTCAAGAACTTGATGTAGTACTAGAAGTATTAAGTATACTTTAAGAAGCAATAGAAGTATTAACGTTAGAAGCTTGGGTCACTCACGTGCGGAGTCTGCACATTCTCCTTGTGTCTGCGTGGGTTTCCTCCGGATGTGCAGGTTACGTGGATTGTCCATGCTAAACTGCCCTTTAGTGTCCAAAAAACAGGTTGGGTGGGGTTACTGGGTTACGAGGATAGGGTAGAGGTGTGGGCTTAGGTAGGGTGCTCTTTCCAAAAGGGCCGGTGCAGACTCGATGGGCTGAATGACCTCCTTCTGCACTGTAAATTCTATGACCTGAGGGACGAAACTGAAGTACCCGGAGGAAACTCACGCAGACAGAGGGAGAAAGTGCAGACTCCGCACAGACAGTGACCCAAGCCGGGAATTGAACCTGGGACCCTGGCGCTGTGAAGCAACAGTGCTAACCACTATGCTACCGTGCCACCCATTAAATGATTACACGTAAATATGCACAAGATTAGAAAAAATTTAAACCTTGATACCTTGAAAATAATGTTGCAATGTTTCAGTTAATGCAGTGACCACTGCTACTGATGTATTACTTTGCCAATCATAACTTCACAGTACATATTGTTCTCATCCATTTCTATTTATTCATCTTATAGATCAGCACAAACGTCAGCCACATAGGAAACCTTTCTAAAGTTCCATTGTCTAATAGCCCTCCATCACTTACTGCCAAGTATGACATGGAAAGTAAATAATACCATGGTTTAAGTTTCTGTCTTCTTCCTGTCCACAGTGCACATCTGACATTTCTCCAAGACATATCAACTCACTACTTTGCACAGTTTCTTATTGGGTTTCAATCCTACTCCCCAATTCAAATCATCGCTCTCTCTTCTCATTTGTATTCCTGCCTGATGAACTCTTCATTCTTGGTGCATAACCCTTGATATCTGCTTTCCGAATAGTTGTGATGCTGGTTTATGGCCCTATCATAGATTGGGAGCATTCTGTAATGCAGGTTCCCTTAAGGTTAATAATGATTCTGTATTGGATATCAAAAGTTTCGTTTTTTGCAGTAGATTTCTTCAACAAATGTCGGTATTCCAGGTTTGTCACTATCTTTTAGTGTTTGTGGTCCTGAGGTTTGACGTGACAAACCTGTATTTTGTACAGTCTATTTCATTGATTTATTCACATGATCGCAGGTTGAATGTTTTGAACCTCACTGAACACTGAACCAAATCCTAAACTCCTGAATCAGAAATTAACATTTGCCATTTACTAAAGCAGTAAAAAGTTGGTTTTGTATTTGCCTTTTCTAAAATCAATTCTGCAATAGCTGGTGCCATGGAATCCATCTCTTTCTTATTTCAAGGCAGACTCCACATGCAGAAACAGGCTGTGCATGGTCTGAAAAATGGCAGCTTGTACTGTAAAGTCTTTGCAAGCTATTTGTTGAGGTGGCTGATGGTGACTCTAAAAGCAGCATCTACTCAGCGGTTCTGCTTCCAATGTTGCTTTTGGCAGCGGCGAGTCTAAATGCCCTTTGCCTTCTTTCATTCTGCAAATACTTTTGAATATCTGGCTATATTTTTTTTGAATTGAAATAGTAGCCTATACTTCAAACAGGATGGACAAAAGAGACAACAGCACAGCAAAGCATTATACATGCTGTGTAATACAATAATTTATATCAATTGGTAATATCTGGCAATGACTCCCTCCAATAAACATAGTGCTGTTTAAAACAATTAGTATGATCAGGGCAATCATCATTCATTGCAATTATCGTTTCGTATTTTATCAAAGTCATTTTCCAATAATTCTCCATGATTTTCCAATTAATCTGAAAAAGGAGCAAAAGGGACTATGTTTCAAAAGACACAAGCCAATTTTCTAATATTCTCTGTTTATAAACACTGGATGATTGTGACAAGACCACATTCAATGAGATGCATTGCCAACTTCCTATTGCATTTCATACGATTGCAGAATTCCCTTTTGCGTGATATTCACCTTTCACTTTGTGTGGATATGTTTGCAGTCTGCACCTTATTTATGTGCAAAAAAGAGCTTCAAATATATCGATGATGAGCTCAATCTTACATTGTGTTTCATCAGAACACTTCTTTCCTTTTACTTCCCCATCAGCCTTCTGAAGGGACCGCTCCACTCTGTGATATCCTAGTCCACTCCTCAATCACCCCACCAACAAACCTTGCATTTCCTACAGCACCTTTCCAGCGACTGCAGGAGAACCCGCATCTACCCTTTCACCTCTTCTCTAGTCACCATTAAGCTGCAACAGCTCTTCCTGATGAAGCCATATTTTATGTGATCTTCTTTCAATTTAGTATATTGTAAAAATTAAAAGTCACCATAGTCCCAGATGACCATAGGCTGCTTTGCCCTTTAAGGGGGAGAGCTGACTGGGGGTGATCAAACCGGAGGATCACCACACCTCAAGCAAAGGGCAACGTTGAGAAGACAGAGCCTTTATGAATAACCTCAGCTCTACGGCACTGAGGACCCGGGTTCGAATCCCGGCCCTGGGTCACTGTCCGTGTGGAGTTTGCACATTCTCCCCGTGTCTGCGTGGGTTTCACCCCCACAACCCAAAGATGTGCAGGATAGGTAGATTGGCCACTCTAAATTGCCCCTTAATTGGAAAAAATAATTGGGTATTCTAAATTTTTTTTAAAAAGAATAACCTCAGCTGGTACAGGAATTGAACCGGCACTGTTGGTCCCGCTCTGCATCATAAACCAGCTGCCCAGCTAACTGAGTTAAACCGACTATTCATTGCTCACAATGCAATTTGCTGTACATGATGTAGACTGGTCACTGTTGTCAGGAAAATACAGAATTATAATTTTATTTTGGTAATATCACGGTCATATTTCTTGTACTGGAAAACAGGCTGGTGAAGTGTGATAATTTTAATTGAAGACAGTGACTGCAAGGGTCTAAAACAACAGTAAGATGTTGTGGTGAATGTATAATGCTTAATTCACACTATATATCATTGTGTCCTTGTGGGCTCTGTCTGAGCCGTTGCACGGTTCTGCCCACAGGGGGAGATGAGGAGCTTGTACAGGGCTCCACCCTTGGCTTCGCCCATGGCTCTGCCCATGGCCCCTCCCACTACCGGAAGTATAAAGTGCTGCGGTCTTGTGAGTCTGCCCTCAGTTCTTCTGGTCGCAGGCAGGCTCAGTTGTAAGTCTATTAAAGCCACAGTTTACTTCCTCTTGTGTCTCGAGTTAATTGATGGTCACATCAGATGTGATGGTGATATGTCAGTGAACCACGAGAAACTCCAAAAATAATTTACATATGTAAATAAAAGCAGTAGTTTTGAAGTGAGTTGTTTTAGTTCAAAGAGGGATATACGCAAGTTGTAAAAATTGGAAATTTACTTTTTACAACATAGGAATTAAAGTGAAGAAAGGAGTTTGATCAGTTCTGGGGAAAGGACACTTCTGAGACTGGATAAAACATATGAGATGATCAAAGGGAAGGAACACATTTAAGAAAATACTGAAGCCTGTGTGAGGCATTAGCTGCCTAGATCTCCCAGGAGACAACATGTTAACTGGTCAAATCTCCCAGAAGACAGTGTGGACACGGCCAGACATGGAGAACCAGTTGCTGTCAGCCTCAGAGGGCACTACTAGACCAAAGGGTGGTAAAATTACTGGAACTTTATAGATTTAAACATCTATAGGAATTGTTGCTAAGCAGAAAAGGGAAAGTTAACTCTGAATGTAGTATAAGTTAAGATCTTTTGGAACTGATATAAAATACAGTTAATTGTGTAAAACCACTCATGGTTAGAAGTAATTTTTTAAAATTCTTTAATTTTTAATAAACGGTTACTTTAATATAAAATCATCACAAGTGGTTGGAGATGTCATTTCCTGGTTACATCTCCTCATAATATACAAATAGCAAAAACTGTTTTGGCAACTGTTTCAAGTTTCCCAATGGGATTTGGGCAGCTTGGCATTTACCATCAGCCGTGCCTTTAAAAAATTGGGGGCTCTTTTCAGGATATTAATGAAATGATTCCTTGATTGATTTGGAACTGTTAAATTTAAAGGCAACCTGTTTGAAGAAGATAATGAACCAGGAGTGGTATTGTGAGATTTTAAAGTGGAAGACTGCAAAATGGCTTCGTCAATAGTTAAGACTTGCCTGGGAGTAGAAGAAATAATCTTGGGTGGTTTACAAATGGTAACTGAAGCTAAGTTAATAGAATTGGCAGATCAGTTACAATTAAGACTACCTAATAAGGAAATCAGACATTATTGAAGGTATCACTCACCATTTAAAATTGGAAGGAATACCGAACGACTGGGTCCTCCAATGGGTGAGCCATTGGATTGGGCACAGATTCAGTTCCAAATGACAAAAGAAGAAGAAAGATAAATGAGAAAGTAAGAAATGGAGGGAAAGGAAAGAGAGCGAGCATTTCAAAGGAAACAAACAGAAAGGCAAAGAGAGAAAAATGACAGGAAAGGGAATTGGAAATAACAAAGTCAGAAAAGGAGGAAAGGGAAAAGGAGAGAGACAGGATGTTTGGAGACCCAAGCGGATGATCCGAATAATCTCCCCACGAGCCTTGTGGAGTACGAGCTCCCCCGTTGAAAGGCAGAGGCCCATCAGCAGCCCGTTAATTCATAGCCATAAATGTCGGCACAGGTAGGAGCCGAGTAGCAGAGTGGTCTGATGGAACACTGAATTTACAGTGCAGAAGGAGGCCATTCAGTCCATCGAGCCTGCACCAGCCCTTGGAAAGAGCACCCCACTTAAACCGACAACTCCGCCCTATACCCGTAACCCAGCAACCCCACCCAACCCCTTTGGACACTAAGGGCAATTTAGCATGGTCAATCCACCTAACCTGCACTGTGGGAGGAAACTGGAGCTCCTGGAGGAAACCCACGCAGACACAAGGAAAACGGGCAGACTCCACCCAGACAGTGACCCAAGCAAGGAATCGAACCTGGGACCCTGGAGCTGTGAAGTGACAATGCTAACCACTGTGCTACCGTGCCGCCACAGTCTTGACAGGGACTAGGACTGTTGCTGGTAAATCCTTTCTTTAGGAAATAAACCTTATCTCGACTCTCCTTGCCAGCCATCTCCATGACTTCTAAATTGGTGACGAAGATGAAGCAGAAGTACAGTTTTCACTGCTAACCACCTCCCTTCACAAAGAAATAAGGTTTCCACCGTTTTGAAAATGACGCTCTTTGGCAGACTCGATGCATTCGATGCAGACTTAGAGGAATGGACTCAGTACGCAGAGCGCTATTGTTTTAAGGCGAATGCTATTATTGGGGATGATCAGCAGATGGTAATTCTTCTGACCAACTGTAGGGCCCCCCACTTTCAGCATCATAAAGAGCCTGACATACCCTGCAGCCCCAGACTCCAAGACGTTCGAAGAGCTGGTGGCGCTCATGACGACCCCACGCCATTGGTTATTGTACAGAGGTACAGATTTAATATGGCTGAGAGGACCCCAGGGGAATCCGTTACCGGGTTTTTGGCGCAAATGCGCAAATTGGCAGTTTTGTAACTATGGGCCATCCCTACCCGAGATGCTACGGAATCGTTTTGAATGCGGCGTAAACAATATGGCTACCCAATGAAAATTGCTGGCCGAGCCGTTGATGGAACTAAAGAAGGCCATTGAGACCTCTCTCTCAAGGGAGAGTGCGGAGAAGGGTGTCCAAGTATTCCAGGGGATGTCTGTGATGGATGTACACAGCGTAGGATGCCCCCCCATTTCAGTGGACAGCACTCCCTAGAGCTCCCCCTGGATCTCTGCCAAGGCCCAAACACCTCCAAGTAATCCTCTTCAACAGGTTCATTAATTGAAAGCCAGAAAGCCGACCCAGGTAGGAACCGAGCTGCAGAGTAATCCCGAAAGGGACTGGGAGTGTTCTTGTAAATACTTTTCTTTGGAAATAAACCTTATTTTGACTTTCCTTTCCGGACTCCTCCATGATTGCTAAACAGAGTATTCCATCTTAAAAGGCTGACAATTAAAGGACAGACACCAGAAGGAGAGGATGGACATATTTCCAGATCACAACCTTGTGCCCACAAGCCACATAGCTGTCACCCTAGGCCACAAAGCTATGTGCCAGCATCACATCCACCATCTCCGGGCATCACACTATCTTCACACTCTTTTCCCCATGCCACATCCTCTAATCCTGGCACACCACACCTTCATCCCTGACACTCCAGCTCTGGCAACTAAATTCAATTTGTACTGATACCTTCCTATTGCTGGTTTCTCCTGTTTGAATTTTGAGAACCTGGAGGATAGGTTTGAACATGATTGTTCTGAGTAGTGTTTACCTAATAAAACCTAATTCAAAATGGCAAGAGTTATTACTATCAGCGGCTGCAGGTGAATCCAAATCTTCTGCTTTACTTGTGTCGGCATCACAGACTAATATCCATATTCTGCCAGCATTTATATGGGTAATGCTTGCTTAACCTGACATGACCTGCTGAGATGATAGTTCTGATAATGAAAATGTTTAAATGGAAATAAGATGAGTGTTGAAGATTCCGGGTTATGGGGCTGTTATTATTTACTTTGGCAGCTTGGTCCATTGTAGAATTGCCCTTGGGAAGAAAGATTGCCCTTGGGAAGAAAGATTGTTGGGAATCTTGGGAAGACGCAGTGTCTTGGACATAAATGGCCTTTGTAGTTTGTGTGAATGACCACCTCGTACTTTGTCATTGACAGGGGCACCAGGTATTTGTTTCTGTCAATCCTCAAAAGTCCATTCCATATTTTCCAGAACACTCCTTCTCCCTCCTTTCCTGCCGTGATTCCCATTCCAAATCTCTGAGTAAGGATATGACACTGATGTATTTCCCATACTGATCCGTGCAGAATCATACTGCACATCTTGGGATTGCTTCAATCCTTTATCTATCTCTTGCCATATAAGGATCCCACACGCAATTTACATATTTCAAGATTGGACGAACAAAAGGTTGAACATACAGTGCAGAAGGAGGCCATTTGGCCCATCAAGTCTGCACTGACCCACTTTAAGCTTCCACCCTATCCCCGGAACTCAATAACCCCTCCTAACCTATTTGGACACTAAGGGTAATTTTAGCATGTCCAATGCACCTAAGCTACACGTCTTTGGATGTGGGAGGAAACCGGAGCACCCGGAGGAAACCCACGCAAACACGGGGAGAACGTGCAGACTCATCACAGACAGTTACCTAGCGGGGAGTCGAACCTGGGACCCTGACGCTGTGAAGCCACAGTGCTAACCACTGTGCTACCATGCTGCCCAACTGACTTTGGTCAGTTAAACGTAATTTTTTTGTTGCAATATCAAAATCTCCTGAAAAATTCTTGAATGTGAACATGAATTTATATATCTGTGGACGCCACAAACAAAAAAGCTTGGACTTGCTTTTGAACACTGAAGCAAAGTAAGGTGTATTAAAAAAATAGCATGGGCCTTTCAGCTTACTGAATATCGCCATCATGTGGCAGCAGAGAGAACTGTTTTTTTTCTCTGCAGACCATACCAGCCCTGTTAACAGCAAAAACACAGCTTGAATTTACAAAATTGGTGAAATCAAATTGAAAGAAAATAAAGCAAAGGGAAAATTCTGCCTATAAAATGTTCCCATTATATTCTTTTGGGTTGAGAAAGTACTTTAGCTGACTCTTCACTGGACTCTGTGAGAACACTCTCTTCTAACCTATGCTGCAAGAACAGAACTCCCCAAGGTGCTACAAGACCAGATGAAATCATTCAGAGTAAAGGGCACATAAAGCATGCCAACAGTTGATGATATCAGATTACAGCACGACTATAAAGGTCAGCATCTCATTTAGAGCCTGAAGAGGCAAATAAACACTACTGAAAACCCTGCGGGGGGCACGGTAGCACAGTGGTTAGCACTGTTGCTTCACAGTACCAGGGTCCCAGGTTCGATTCCCGGCTCGGGTCACTGTCTGTGCAGAGTCTGCATGTTCTCCCTGTGTCTGCGTGGGTTTCCTCCGTAGGCTCCAGTTTCCTCCCACAAATCCCAAAAGACGTGCTTGTTAGGTGAATTGGACATTCTGAATTCTCCCTCAGTGTACCCGAACAGGCCAGGCGCTGGAATCTGGCGACTAGGGGCTTTTCACAGTAACTTCATTGCAGTGTTAATGTAAGTCTACTTGTGACAATCATGAAGATTATTATTATTATTACACTCCAGTGAATATAAACAAGCCAGATCCACAGAACATCCTCTGGGAAATTAGTAACCATTACTATTGGTGAATATCAATAACATCGTTGAGAATTTCCATGTTTTATATCCCTCTTGATCTGAATGTTTGCATTTTTAAAAATTGTCTGCTTTTGGCTGTTCAAAAATCTATTTGTTTCAAAATAGCAATCAAGACAAAAAGCTGCAATTGATATTTCACCCTCAAGAGGGAGATGGCACATAAATGATTTGATTTTGCACCAGCATTTCGCAAAGGCAGTTTGTATATTATAATTGTGGTTTAGTTCTCACTGACTCCATCATGTGGACTATAAAGCTACAGTAATATTCGTGTGGAGATGGGGGAGAATTCCATGACTATCATGTTCTAGTGAGAAGGCAACATGAACATGAGGCAATATTTTCAAAGCCTGGGCTGTTGAAAAATCCTGGTGTTAATGTATGTTTATGACTGTGGTGATATGCCTGTAGGCACTATCATAGATGGATGGTGTGACCTCTAACCAGCAGGTGGTGGTGCAGGCATACCATGCGGTCTCAAGACCATGGACATGTGACCAGGGACTCCCATATAAAGGGAGACATATCAGGCCATCACCAGATGGTTGCAGGAGATGGTAGTAAGACGTACAGATGAACAGTAGTCTTAGGTGTAATTCCAGAAGAGTATAAAGAAACTCTCATGATAACGTGCTCTGTAACAGATTGCTACCTTACCACACGTGACTCAATAAAGATCCTTGTTTGAACAAGTCAACGTGTTTGGTGAATACCTTTGCAAGGTATAGAAGATGAAACACAAAATGGTACCACGAGTGCTGAAGATTTAAGGCATGTTAGGCATTCGGCTGACAGACCGATCTGGTGAACTGCAACCCAAGGTGACTTAACGCAGTAGAAGGATGGAGCTCGCGTTGGACATTATAAGGGTCCTCCAGTTCATGGGTAACGTAGACAAAATTGTCACTTCTTTAAGCAGCAATTCGGACTCTACCTTGTCGCCCTAGGTCTGCAGGCACAGCCTAAAGACAAGTTTCTTGCATTGCTGTTGGTGGCGGTATGTCCTCACGCAGCAGAACTATATATCTTTGCCTGTTGCACTGAAGAGCAGAAGAGAAACTCTGATGAAGCATTAAAATACATTGAATGGTATTGTTCAATGAAAGATGGCGAAGCATGTGAATGTAGCACGGTAGCATTGTGGATAGCACAATCGCTTCACAGCTCCAGGGTCCCAGGTTCAATTCCGGCTTGGGTCACTGTCTGTGCGGAGTCTGCGCATCCTCCCAGTGTGTGCGTGGGTTTCCTCCGGGTGTCCGGTTTCCTCCCACAGTCCAAAGATGTGCAAGTTAGGTGGATTGGCCATGATAAATTGCCCTTAGTGTCCAAAATTGCCCTTAGTATTGGGTGGGGTTATAGGGTTATGGGGATAGGGTGGAGATGTTAACCTTGGGTAGGGTGCTCTTTCCAGGAGCCGGTGCAGACTCGATGGGCCGAATGGCTTCCTTCTGCACTGTAAATTCTATGTAATATAGTTAGTGTGTGTACCCAGAAAGAAAGGCTTCAATCAGACCGCCACATTGAAATGTGTCTTGCGAACGAGGTGCTTGCACAGCAAAACAGCACATTTCGCTCACCTAATTTTGACGCCAACTGAGAGGAAGATGCCAGCGCCAGCCATTGCTGCTGTGACACACGTCATTACGAAACGTGGTCTGAGTGCGGGCAGCCATCTTGAACGCACCAATACGAGACAGCAAAAGAAAAGTGGTCGCGATGCGGGCGGCCATTTTGGGCGACAAACCCCTTCGCCATCTTCTGCCAGAAGTGTGGTATTCAACACTCGACCAGTTGCAGTTGATAAATGCAGCTAATGAGATGACCCTTTGTGACGTTTTCTTCATGGATCCGATCTCGGCCACAGGCACGGTGGTCGGACAATGGGCAAGACGGGCATTTTGGTGGCCAACTGCAGTGACACCATAGCTCTGCTGATACCATCAAAAATAGATGGACCATTCCAGTGCGGTTAAATGAGACAGTGGTGAAGTGCAAACTTGACATGGGAGCCATCCCAATCCTCCTCGGTTTGCGTGATCTGTACGGTGATGTTGACAGTTGCAACCTAGCCAAGAACGCCACTGGACCACAATGGAACTGAGTTTTAGACAATGGGGGAATGTGACCTAGAAGCATGGGTTCAGAATAAAAAGCATATTGTGGCGTTCTCCGTTGTGAACACAAATTGTGAGTCTATCCTTGGAGCAGACATGTGTGAATCCCTGAATTTAGTTGAGCGCCTATGTGTCCTAGAAGATGGCTGGTCAGCTGAACACTTTGAATCCCTACAAGGCATTACAGTGTGCACGGTTTAGGAGTATTCAGAAGAAATCTGGGTGTAGGATGAAAAATCAGATGAGGGGACGGAACAGCCGGTAAGTCTTCTGCAATTCTGGTTAACAGTCTTCAGGAACATACATAAGCTCACGACCCATATTAAAGCATCTGCAAGATGTGAGTATTAAATGGACGGAGCATGGGAAGCCGTGGAGCTTCACTCTCGAGTTTAAATTCAAGCCGAATGAGTGTTTCACAAGTGAGGTCATCATTAAAGTGTATCAGTTGGACTCGCGGCCGCTTAAATCGCTCTTTGCATGGATAAGCCAAGGTTCGGCGGACACTCTCAAGGCTGACTTTGGACTTGGCGACCTTCTGTGTGAACAGATAATTCCGTATGCAATGTTATATTTTACAGGAGAGACCTTGCAGATAATGCCGAATCCGATGCCAACTACTACGAATATCTGCTCGAAGATGTCGCCGATGATGCAGAAAGTGATGGCATGGAAGGTGAGACAGGTGAAGACCAGTATCAACTACTTGCAGATCTCTTTTCCAGCAGCACAGCCGGGCTTCATGACGAAGCTCCAGGAGCAGTACTCTGGTCATAGGTCTTCGAAGCGTTTCCTGCAATTCATTCCCAAACCATTGACCACCTCTGATGATGAATGGGAAGTCATCGATGATGACTGCGATGACAGCAACTTGGATGTTGCAGTTGTAGGCAACTCTGACACTGACCCAAAGGAAGAGCTGATGACAATCTCAATATGCAGCTCCATAGATCACTCACACACATTTGAATTTGACCAAGATGGCACAGTGTCTGGATCATCATGACCAAAGAGCATTGTAATCTCCAGTGACGCAAAACGAGTGAGAGATGCTCCAGTGAGCCAAGAAGGGGCAACACCTTTGGCCCCAGTTTCAACCTTCACTCAAGTACAAAAGGCCAAGGCACTCCAACATGTCGGTGAGGCTGCAGAGGTGGGCATGGTCATACCACCCAAAGATGGCATGGCAGCCCCTCAGGGTACACAAGAAACTCTGCAGACCTCTGAGCAAACTGCAAAAACCAGTACCACACCAGAGGTTGCTATTCTGAACTGCAAAGGCAAGAGGCAAGAAACAACATTATCATGCTCTCAAAATAAAGAGGAGAAGGCTGGGAGATTAGCTCATCCCACCAACAAACCAACAATGGAACCAACGACAAGAAGCAAACAGCGTCATGCTAGCAAGCATAGAAGAAAGAGACTGGTGTCACAAGTGTGGCAGTCATGGACAAAGGCCGCCCAAAGGCACAGAGCTAAGAGAAAAAGGAACAAGAGGCCGGCGTGTAAAATAGTCTTTAAAGAGGCTGGCAACAGCTCAAATGATCACAGAGGTGATCCCGTAAGGGAGGCACAATAATCTGTGTAAACGAGATGGTCACTAGCCAGGCATATCATGTTATGGGCACCATAGTAAAATTCATTCACTTTGTTAGACAAATATCTTTATTGTATAAAGTTTTAAAAAATCAATGTTGCTTGTAAACAAATCTTAATGTTTTGTGAGGAAGGGGGATGTGGTGATATGCCTGTAGGCACTATCATGGATGGATGGCGTACGACCTCCAGCCAGCAGGTGACGGTGCAGACACACCATGTGGTCGCAAGACTGTGGCATGTGACCAGGGACTCTCATATAAAGGCAGGCACATCCGGCTATCACCAGATGGTTGCAGGAGATGGTCATAAGACAAACAGGTGAACAGTCATGCTAGATGTAGTTCCAGAGGAGTATAAAGAGACTCCATGATAATGTGCTATGTATCAGATCGCTATCTTACCACACAAGGCTCAATAAAGATCCTGGTTTGGACAAGTCAAGGTGTTTGGTGGATTCCTTTGCAATTCATTCCCAATAGAAGACCAACAACACCAATGACCACTCATTACTGAATGCTGCTTAAAGCTAAAAGTGTTTCAGTCTTGAGGTTTAGGGAGGCGCGGTAGCATAGTGGCTAGCATTGTTGCTTCAATACCCCATGGTCCCAGATTGGGTCACTGTCTGTGCGGAGTCTGCACATTCTCCCTGTGTCTGCGTGGGTTTCCTCCGGGTGCTCCTGTTTCCTCCCACAGTCAAAGATGTGCAGGTTAGATGGATTGGCTATGCTAAATTACCCTTAGTGTCCAGAAAAAAAGGTTAGGTGGGGTTACTGGATTACAGGGATAGGGTGGAGGTGTAGGCTTAAGTAGGGTGCTCTTTCCTGGGGCCGGTGCAGACTCGATGGGCCAAATGGCTTCCAACGGCACTGTAAATTCTATGATTCTAAGCTACTTGATCACCATTGTGCATCACCGGGGTTAGGTTTGGGAATGAACAAGTTCAGCACTGTTCAAGTTCCTATTTCTAACTATTACATAACTCAGGCTAAAAATTAAAGTCAAAAGTTCCATAAGCCTACCTGATATATAGGTCGTTCTTGCCACCAACACCGAACCTCTCAAATGGGACAGGGCAGAATGCTACTCCCACAAGTCCCAAATACATGTTTGTTAGGTGAATTGGACATTCTGAATTCTCCCTCAGTGTACCCGAACAGGCGCTGGAGTGTGGCGACGAGGGGATTTTCACAGCGACTTCAATACAGTGTTAATGTAGGCCTGCTTGTGACACTAATAAAGATCATTATTCTTAAATAATTGTTATTTTTATTAAGGAAACAATATGGAAATTAAAGTAAGTTAGAAAATAGCAGAAGAAAATGGAGCCCACCAGAGTAAGATCCTGACATTAACTTACAAACGTACTTCTTTCTACAACATCCCCCCGCTACACCCACAAAGTTACAAGAAAGAAAAAGGTTACTTGGTCCGTGTTGATATTTTATTTTCTACGCCACCACATTTGCCCACCCTGTTCCCATTTTCTTTCATTGCCTTTTCATCCCAGTCTAATCTGTATGTTGACAATTTCTGCCACTAACTCTGGAATTTATTTCTGTCCTCTCACAGAGGTTTGTCTTGATTTCTGCCCTAAATCTCTCACA
Organism: Scyliorhinus canicula; assembly: GCF_902713615.1. Lineage (NCBI taxonomy): Eukaryota > Metazoa > Chordata > Chondrichthyes > Carcharhiniformes > Scyliorhinidae > Scyliorhinus > Scyliorhinus canicula. Next base: position 169,611,776 of record NC_052152.1, read on the forward strand.
ATTAACCTTGTATTTCTGACCCCTCCGGATCCCTCAATGACTTGAAACAGTCTGCTTCTCTCTGCTCTGTCCCATCCTTTCGCCATTTTGAATACTTCTATCACAATGCCCTGAAGTAATCACTGAGTCTTGTAAGGATGAACAATACATCAGGGAGATTCTTAAACAAAGCTTAAAATACATTGCAAAATCCAAATGTACTTTAGCTCTGAGGCATGCTGGGAGGACAAGCGTGCTAACATTGGTGTCATTGAATTGTCAATAGCACCAGCATCGAGGCCATGATCATTAGAAACCAACTCTGCTGGGCCGCCCATATGCTTGGGATGTCAGAGTCCCAACTGCCAAAGCAAATCTTCTTCACCCAGCTCAAGCATGGATCCTGAACAAGAGGACAAAGAAAACGCTACAAAGTCACCTTGACGGTTTCCTCAAGAAATGGAACATAAACATCAATGCCTCAGAAGAGACCTACTTGGAGGGTCCTCCTGATTGAAGGGACACAATTCTTCGACAATAATATCCTTTCTATGATAGGGTGACCAGAACTGTACACAGTATTCCAAATGTGGCCTTACTGATGTCTTTTACAACTTCAACAAGACATCCCAACTCCTGTATTCAGTGTTCTGACCAATGAAACCAAGCATGCTGAATGCCTTCTTCACCACTCTGTCCACCTGTGACTCCACTTTCAAGGAGCTATGAACTTGTAATGAAATGAAATGAAGGTCGCTTATTGTCAGAAGTAGGCTTCAAATGAAGTTACTGTGAAAAGCCCCTAGTCGCCACATTCCGGCACCTGTTCGGGGAGGCTGTTACGGGAATTGAACCGTGCTGCTGGCCTGCCTTGGTCTGCTTTCAAAGCCAGCAAATTAGCCCTGTGCTAAACAGCCCCTTGTACTCCAGATCTCTTTGTTCTATAGGTGACAGAAGTGTTAGTGAGGGATCACTTTGGGACCAGTGACCATAACTCCATTAGTTTTAAGATAGCTATGGAGAATGATAGGTCGGGCCCAAAAGAAGCACAGGGCAGGGGAACACCCAAGGGCAGTTATAGCTAAACTGCACCGGTACCAAGACAGGGAAACAATCCTGCGCTGGGCCAGGCAAAACACAACCTATAAATGGGAAGGACACTTCATTAGAGTTTACGAGGACATTGGGGCAGACCCAGTCAGGAGACAGGCTGAATTCAATAGAGTGAAAGCAGCTCTTCAGAAGAATGAAGTGCATTTTGGTATGCTGTATCCAGCAAAACTCTAGGTCACATACCAAGATAGAGAGTATTTCTTCATGGCCCCCACCGAAGCAAACAAGTTTATCGAGGAACACGGGCTGGAAAACCAACAGGTAGGGTAGACATAAGGTGCCCCCCCCCCCCCCCCCCCCCCCCCCCCCCCACGGCCGCCCACCCCCACCACGGCGAACGCACTCTGAACAAAAAGCAAACCACTACCCGAGAGACTGCTTCAGGTGGGAGACCAGGCCCCAGCACGAGGGAACGAGAGTAATGGGGAAGGGAGAGCAAGCGAGAGGAGCGCAGGGTAGGATGGGGAAAGAGTGGGCAGAAAACCGCAGAGGCCGGGCAAGGGAGAGGCGAGCCAGTAATTCCCGAGAGGGGGGGATACCACACTAGCAGGAAAGCTAGCGTCGGGGGCATGCAACAAAGCAGGGCCGCAGCGCGCCCCCAACAGGGGGGAAGGCCCCAGGCAGGGGGTGGGGGGGGACCACTTAACAGAGACGGGAGAGCAAACGGGGATATGAACAGGGGATAGAGGGACAAAGGAGGGGTATATGGGAAAGGGGGAAAAAAGGTGGGGGGGGGGAGGGAGCAACCGGGGGGGGGGGGGGGGGGGGGGGGGGGGACCAGGTGGGGTGGGGATGAAAGGGAAGAAGGGACAAACAAGGCTAGAAAAGGAATAGCAATAGGGCTACAAAGTGCCACAACCTAGGACTCGGAACAAGGAATCACTGCAAGCACCCACCCAGTACGGTCTCTGGGCGAAGGTAGACCCCAGAGTGCAGGGGACTACCCGCGTGGCGGACACACAGTAGGCGGCCATGTCGGGTGCCCCCTGGACAAAAGGAAACCTGGAGCGCAAGGGCTCGATCGCATGGAGAGAGCAGGGACAGCGGCCATCCTGGACGGCTCCCGGAGGGCAGGGGCACCTCCCCCAGGTAAGTATGGTTAATCTCACAGGAGCGAGGGTACAGAAGCCCCCCACCAGGATAGTCACCTGGAACGTAAGGGGCCTCAATGGCCCAGTAAAAAGATCCAGAGTTCTCACCCACCCAAGAAATACGAGGGCCGACATAGTCTTCCTCCAAGAGACACACCTGAGGGAGCAGGACCGACTGCGGGCCAGGGGGGTGGCAATACTGATCAGCAAAAGGACGATGTTTAGGACGACAAAGATGGTTACGGACCGAGGGGGGATGGTACGTCATGGTCAGCGGGGCCCTGGATGGGGCACCGGTAGTATTAGTTAACGTGTACGTGCCCAACTTGGACGACACGAGCTTCATCAAGAAGACCATGGCAGAAATCCCTGGCATAGCGACGCACCGACTAATCATGGGGGGGGGGGGGGGGGGGGGGGGGGGGACTTCAACTGTGTACAGGATCAAACGGCAGACAGATCAAACCCCAAAACAGGGAAAACCTCAAGCATGGCAAGGGAACTCTGTCACTTGATGGAACAGATGGGAGCGGTGGACAACTGGAGGTTCGCTCACCCAGGGAAGAAGGAGTTCTCCTTCTTTTCCCCAGTACACAACGTATACAACAGAATTGACTTCTTTGTGGTGGGGAAAACGGTGCTTCCGGGGATAGACAAAGTGGAATACTCTGCAATTGTGATATCAGACCACGCTCCACATTACATGGATGTGCGGCTAGAGACGGGCAGGGCCCAATGCCCCACATGGAGGTTGGACATTGACCTATTATCTGACAAGGCCTTCAACGAAAAGATATTGTGGGCCATTGCAGAGTACACGGAGAACAACCAGAACGGGGAGGTCTCACCCTCCATGTTCTGGGAAGCGCTAAAGGCCGTACTAAGAGGTGAAATCATTGTTTCAAAGCGCAAAGAGATAGGGAGGAAAGGGCGGCTAGGCAGCAGCTGGTCGACTCCATACTGGAGGCAGACCGTAAGTACTCCGAGGCCCCGACCTGGCGGAGAGGAAAGAGCTACAAAGGAACTTTGATCTGCTCTCCACCAGGAAAGCAGTGCCCCAACTCCGCCAGCCGCCTGCTGGCACACCAGCTGAGAAAGCAGGCAGCCACCAGAGAAATTGCACAAATCTGGGATATCAGAGGCACATTAGAAACAGAACCAGAAAAGATCAACAAAACCTTCAAGGCCTTTTACCAAAGGCTGCACACCTTAGAGCCCCCAATGGAGAATCAGGGTTGAAACAGTTCCTTGATGGACTGGACATTCCAGTCGTGGGGGAGGGCAGAAAATGGGACCTGGAAGCACCACTAGCACTGGGAGAGATCATGGACAGCATTAGCTCCGACAGCATTAGCTCCATGCAGGCGGGGAAGGTGCCGGGACCAGATGGGTTCCCGGCGGACTTCTACAAAACATTTGCGACAGTACTGGCCCCACACCTGCGGGAGATGTTCACAGACTCGCTAGCTAGGGGCACACTGCCACCCACGCTAGCACAAGCCTCAATCTCGCTGATAGCTAAGAAAGATAAAGACCCAACAGAATGTGGGTCAAACAGACCCATCTCACTGCTAAATGCAGATGCCAAATTACTGGACAAAATTCTAGCCAAAAGGCTAGAAGACTGCGTGCAGTCGCAGAGGAACAGACGGGCTTTATCAAAGGTAGACAGCTTACGTCGAACATCAGGAGCCTGCTGAACGTGATAATGACCCCCTCCGGGGAGAGAACACCAGAAGTGATCGTCTCCCTAGACGCAGAAAAGGCCTTCGACAGAGTCGAATGGAAATAGCTCAGAGGTACTGGAGCGGTTCGGGCTTGGAACAGGATTCACCTCCTAGGTAAAGCTCCTATTCAACGCTCCCATGGCGAGCGTACGGACCAACAATACCAACTCCCGATACTTCCAGCTGCACAGGGGCACCAGACAAGGATGCCCACTGTCCCCGCTGCTGTTCTCTCCAGTGATCGAGCCACGAGCAATTGCGCTCAGAGCAGCAAAAAGCTGGAGGGGGACCCAAAGGGGCGGCAGAGAGCACAGAGTCTCACTCTATGCAGATGACCTGCTCCTCTATATTTCGGACCCACAAAGCAGCATGGACTGAATCATCGCGCTCCTGAAAGAGTTTGGCGCCTTCTCGGGCTACAAACTCAACATGAGCGAAAGCGAGATCTTCCCAGTACACCCGCAAGGGGGGGGGGGGGGGGGGGCAGCACTAAAGGGGCTGCCATTTAAACAAGCCCGACTCAAATTCCGCTACCTGGGGATCCAAATAGCCCATGACTGGAAAGCGATCCCCAAACGGAACCTCACCAGTCTAACGGAGGAAGTAAAAAAGGACCTGCAAAGACGGAACACACACTCCCTCGCGGGGAGAGTCCAGACGATCAAATTGAACGTGCTGCCCAGGTACTTCTTCCTACTTAGATCCATTCTGATCTACATCCCCAAGGCCTTTTTCAAAGCACTGGACAAACAAATCATGGCGTTCGTATTGGAGGGGGGGGGAGGGGGGGGAGAGAATGCCAGGATCCCGAAGAAGGTCCTACAAAAAACAAAATCCAAGGCTCGCCCTCCCAAACCTACAATTCTACCACTGGGTGGTGACAGTCGTGTGAATAAGGAGATGGATCCAGGAGCCAGAGGCCGAGTGGGTGCGCGCGGAAGAGGCCTCCTGCATGGGGCCTCCCTCCGGGCCCTCGCCTTGGCAGCACTCCCATCCCCACCCAAAAAACACTCCAGCAGCCCGGTGGTGACAGCCACCCTCCAATCCTGGAACCAACTCCGGCAGCAATGTGGCCTGACCAAAATGTCGGGCAAAGCTCCCATCTGCAACAACCATAGGTTCACACCAGCACTGACTGACACCTTCAAAAGGTGGGGGCAGGACGGAGAGACACTGACAGTCAGGGACCTATACACGGACAAGCATACTAGATAAAGGAAACTGTAGCGACATATGTGGCCGACTGGTAGAAAGGGCCGACACCGTACTGAACGCAACAAGAAAGAAATGGGAGGAGGACGTAGGGATTGAAATAGGGTGGGGACTCTGGAGCAAAGCACTGCACAGGGTCAACTCCACCTCCTCTTGCGCAAGGCTCAGCCTGACGCAACTAAAAGTGGTACATAGAGCCCACTTAACAAGAATCCGTATGAGTAGGTTTTTCCCGGAGGTGGAGGATAGATGTGAACGGTGCCAAGGAGGCCCGGCCAACCACGCCCACATGTTCTGGTCTCGCCCCAGACTTGCGGGGTACTGGACAGCCCTTCTTCGAGGCCATGTCCAAAGTGGTGGGGGTGAGGGTGGAGCCATGCCCGAAAGTGGCGGTCTTCGGGATGTCAGACCAGCCAGATCTATTCCTGGGGAGGAGGGCGGACGCCCTTGCCTTTGCCTACCTGATCGCCCGCCGTAGAATCCTGTTTGGCTGGCGGTCAGCAGCACCACCCAAAGCTGCAGACTGGCTGTCCGACCTCTCAGAATCTCACCAGATGGAGAAAATCAAATTTGCCATCTGAGGGTCAGACGACGGCTTCCACAGAACGTGGGAGCCATTCATGCAATTGTTCCGGACTTGTTTGTGACGAACAAGCAGAAGAATAGCCAGGTAGCCAAGAATCAGGGGAAAGTAGCCAAAGCATGAGAGGGAGAGATAGACCTGGGGGGACAGCTAAACCTGAGGAAGGAAAGGCGAACCACAGGAGGGGGGGAGGGGGCAGAAGCGGGGGTGGGGTGGAAGAGGGAAGAGACAGGGAACAATAGAGGAGAACCAGGGAGGTTGGAGGGGGTGGGACGCAGGGGAACGATAACAAACTTGGCTTCCACAGGAACAGAGGACAAGGAGAACACAGGCGGAAGACGGGAGGAACGGCTGAAGCGGAGGTGAGCGCGAGACGACAACGGCAGCGAGATCCGTCCGGGAGAAGCAAGTGACAACACCAACACCAGACCCATTCGAGTATTGCCCCCTGTAATTGTTTCTCCAGCACCCAGATGTATGTCTACCCCCCCCCCCCCCCCAAACAGATGGCCACTTATGGCTTGTAAATAATTTTGCCCAGTGTACAGAGTTGCTGCTGTTGAGCTGGTGCATAAAACCTTACAAGTTACTTTATTTGATTTTTTATTTCTTTCTTATTATTACATTTTTTTTATGTGATATGTTTGTGTGTGCCCTTCTCTTCTAGATATATATATCATATCCTGTGTACATAACGGCAAATATATTTTGTTCAAAAACCCAATAAAAAACATGGCACCCTATAACCAGGTGACCAAACCAGGCAGAGGTATGGGTGCAAGGGCAAGAACAGATACTGTTGTTCTCTCTTTCACCAATACAGAGTGCCCAATGCAAACTACGGCCCACGGGCCGCATGCGGCCCGCCAAAGGTCTTTATGCGGCCCACCAAGATCAAGTCTTTTTTTTATTTTTTTTATTTATTTTTTAATTTTAAGGTTAATGGGGGGGGGGGTTGTTGGGTTACTGGTATAGGGTGGATACGTTGACTTGAGTAGGGTGATCATTGCTCGGCACAACATGTGTTTCATGTGAAGTTTCTACTTTAAAATATTAATTAATAAAAATTAATTGCTTTTTTTTCTTTAAACCGAGTTACTTTGTTTTTCAAATAAATGTGTTTCATGTAAAGTTTCTACTTTAAAATATTAATTAATAAAAGTTAATTGCTTTTTTTCTTTAAACCGAGTTACTTTGTTTTTCAAATAAATGTGTTTCATGTAAAGTTTCAACTTTAAAATATTAATTAATAAAAATTAATTGCTTTTTTTTCTTTAAAAACCTTTTATTTTGGCTATTTTAAATATTAATTATTTTACTTAATATACTATGCGGCCCTTTAAAATTGTGAATTTCTGAATGTGGCCCTTGCACGGAAAAGTTTGCCCACCCCTGGGCTAAGGGAAGCGCGCTTTCAGAGTTTCCATCTCTTTTTCCCCCTCCTACTCCTTCAACCAATTTGGTTTGTTCCATTGTGGTTAAATTTCCATTTGTAAGGGTGATGGATGCCTCTGTGTCTACTAACATTCTGCAATGCTGGCCCCCTAACACCACAGCAATAAACATCCTGGCTTGACCGTGGCTAAAATATCAGTGGAAGGAATCATACCAAGATGGGCCGTTCCAACTCAAATGGACAGGGTGGGAGACAGTCTTGCCGGGTATTCCAATGTGCCTACCCGCCACCCCGAATCGGAACACCAGATTTATACCCTCCAAGTTACTGACCAAGCAGTGCAATGACCTGAGGGGGTCATTTTGGGAGGAACCAGTGTGGAATCTCTCAGGGACCTGATCTGAAAATATGTGAGAGAATTAAGCAAGCAGGCAAACGTGATTAAGAAAAAAGTCAGAGACTGACAGGCAGTGCAGGACTTAGAGTGAGGTCAGCAATTTGAAAGCTGGGCGGGATTCTCTGTTTCAGAGAATAAGAGCTGAATTCTCCGCCGTCGGGTTTCTCCATTGTGCCGGCACCCCGAGGGTTTCCCGGCGGCATGGGATGCCCCACAATGGGAAAACCTATTGACAAGCTGGCAAAACAGAACCTGATGGCGTGTCACACCAGAAATCTGGTGCGGCAGGACGGAGAAACCCAGGATGGCCGGGCAACGCGGTTCGCAGGGATTCCCCAGATCCAGGGGGTGAGCAATAGGTTGCATCTTGCCCTACGAGTATTAGCTTCAAGCTCATGACAGGTTGTTCACAATAATAGTAATAATGTGTATTAGTATCACAAGCAGGCTTACATTAACACCACAATGAAGTTACTGTGAAAATCCAAGGTGGGAACCGAAAGAGGTTCCAATCGATGAACATGCAACTGGTGTGTGACCATGAGCTGCACATCATGCATGTCTGGGGCCGATAATTGGGCAGTGTGCATGATGCTTTCATCCTGGAACATTTGATGGTTCCTGACACCTTCAAGTTGCACCCCTGGGGTGAGAAGAAAGAAAAGTTCAGCACAGGAATAGGCCCTTCGTGCCCTCCAAGCCTGTGACGATCCTGATGCCCTTACTCAGTCCGTCTCCCTCTATTTCCTCCCGATTCATGTACCCAGCCAGATGCCTCTTAAATGTTGCTAATGTGCTTGCATCCATCACATCCTCTGGCAGTGTATCCCAGGCACCCACCACTCTCTGCATGAAAAACGTATCCCTTATATCTCCCTTAAACATTCCCCCTTGTAATTGACACTTCCATCCTTGGAAAAACCCTCTGACTATCCACCCTGTCTATGCCTCTCAGAATTTTGTCGACCTCTATCAGATCTCCCCTCAGGCTCCATCTTTCCAGTGAAACCAATCCTAGTTTATTTAACTTCTCCTCATAGCTAACACCCTCGAGTCCAGGCAACATCCTTGTGAACCTTCTTTGCACTCTCTCCAAAGCTTCCACATCCTTCTGATAATGTGGTGACCAGAACTGCATGCAATTCTCCAAATACGGCCTAAGGTTTTATGTAGCTGCAGCATGTGATTTCGCATGTGAGGGGTTGGCTCTTGGGTGACAGGGGTTATCCCCTGCGGCCCTGGCTGATGGCAGCTATCTGGAAGCCACAGGCAAATGGAGACCCGATTCAATGATGCCCATACCGTGTCCAGGGGCCTGATTGAGCGGTGCCTCGGCCTCCTGAAGATGTGGTGGACCGCTCTGGAGGAGCCCTCCAGTATAGCATTAAGAGAGTCTCCCACAGCGTGGTGTTGTTCTGCGTCCTCCACAATATTGTGCAGCAGAGGGATGATGTGCTGGAGCAGGTGGAAAATGCCCAGCCTTGTCTGATGAAGAGAATGCTGGGGGTGGCGAGGATGGGCAAGACATGGAGCCCGGGCAAGCACAGGAGACCACACAACATGTGCGCCTGTGTCGGTGCACACGAGATGCCCTTATTGCCTCCAGATTCACCGACTAGGGGGCCTGGCCAGCACCACCCTGTTCTGTCAGTTCTGGAGGCCTGCTCCCGTCTCGACCAGGCTCACGGCCATGGAGCGGGCCACCTCCATCTGGAACTGTGCCACCACACTCTGGGCTGTGCCACATCAGCCAGTGATTGTGCCACCTCTCTCTGTGACTGGCTCAGGTCAGCCAGCACCCGAGTAATGCTGCCAACGGCCTCAACCGTGGCCCGCTGTGACTGGGCCATGCTCTGGAGCATTGCTGCAATGCCCAGGTGGCCCTGGTACATGGCTGCCTGTGACTGAGCAGCCCTGTCCTGTGCCTTGGCCACTGCACGCACGGAGTTTCCCAGGCCTAGGAACATCCTGATCCATGGCAATAACTTTGCCCCAAGGCTTCCACCATGGATGCCACCCGTGAGGTGTTGGCCTGGGTGGCACGCATTGTCAGCACCACCTCCTACCCCTGCAGGTGATGGCTGCCTCCAACTGCAACTGCATGCGCTGGATGGTCGCTGAATCCCCCCATGTAGTCCCTGGCTCTGTGACTGCATCTCCACTATCATTGGGACCGCATTTCCGGAAGCTCAAAACCCATCTGGTCGGCAGCTAGCCCCTGGGGTCGGGCCACCCTCTGACCGACCGCTCCTTCGGGGGTTTCTACCTGCACCTGATGTACCACAGCACGTGTGTGGTGCACACCAGATAGTGCCCCAGGAGCCTCGTCACTAACATATGAAACTGAGGTGAGTGTCTCTGGGATGGTGGAGGGTGTTGGAGACAGCTGTGATGGGAAGTCAGTGTTGTCCCTGGACTGGTGCTCCGGGGTTTCCCAGGCTGCAGTTGGGGGGGCTCTCGTTGCTGTCTGTTGCCTTGTCGTCTCTGGTATCCCCTTGGGGTTTGGGTTGGGAGCGGGGGACACCAGAATGGCCTATCTCATCACCAGGTGATCCTGCAACTCACAAGACATGATGCATGATTGGATCGCACGTTGGGGTGGTGGGTGGTGGTGTGGGGGTGGTGAGGGGTGGACTGGGGGTCATGAAACATGATCCTTTTGGAACGTCAACTCAGCAGGGGCTCACTTGCCCGCCCAACGCCGACCTCCCCTCGGCGACTGCCCTCTCTCTGAGCCCATCAACCAGGTCCAGTGCCCAGCTCTCCGCTGCGGTAAGGTGCCACACATCCGGCAGACCCCTCCAGTCTTCTCTCTCCTGGCGGTTATGCGCAGCCTTCTCCTGGGGGAGGGGAGTTTGGGGGGGGGGCGACAGAAAGGGCAAAGTATCAGGCAGTCGGATGCATATAGCACAGGGGGTGGGCAGAAGGTGGCCTCCGTGGGCAGGGCACCCGGCCATGGTGTCCAGTCTGGATGCTGGCATGTGCAGGGTGGGGAGCGCGCACACTGCTGGCAGGGGGGGGTGGGGGTGGGGAGGACCTGGTCACCCTCTGGGTGGGGGCAGGGTTATGGGTGTGTGGGACGGTGGTTAGTGCCAGGGGCATGGTGTTGCTTGCTCACCCTGGCTGCCCAGAGGGGTTTGTGCAGCATTTTGTAGCACTGCTGTCCTGTCCTGGCGATGGGGCCCACAGCCTCACCACGTCTGCCACCAGCGCCCAGACCCGGTGTATGCCAGCAGTTGGTAGCATCCCTCCCACTCCAGGATACATGGTAGTCCACCTCTCCTTCACTGCATCCATCTGGTCTCCAGCTCGGCATCTGCGATCTGGGGTGTCACTCTCCGTGCTGCCATCTTGTTGGCTGGGATGAGTGTGTGTGGACAGTGCTAATATGCGGCTGCATCTTGTCAGTTTCTCGAGTGGCAATCCCAGCCCCGGCGAATCGGACACCGTTTTTCATTAGATTCACTCGGGTTCCTCATGGCGCCGTGCTAGCCCGTTCATGAATTAATCTGGGACCAATGCCAATTTCGTTGTCATAGAAATCCACCGATTCAGTCCCAGCATCAACCCCGTGGCTTAAAGGTTCAGGGCAACTGTCACCTTTACGGCCACCGGGAACGGGTGTCCTCCCCCTTAGCCCTGCGGTTTCAGGTGCACCATGATCCTGTAGATATGCAGAATGGTCCCCCTGCTCAGCTGGAGTCTTTGACGCCATGGCCGTTCCAGCAGGTCTTCAGGGGGCAGGCGCTGCCAGTACACACGAGGCTTCATGCGGCATCTCCTTCCTGCCTCCTCCTCGACCTGTTGGACGGCCAGCTCTCCATCTGTTCCTCTGGGGCAGGCTTCACCGTTGGAGGGCCCCTCAAGCAGCTCCTACCTGTACAGCCTCAGCGCATCCCCCCGGACTGTGGTAGCCAGGATGAAGGCCACCATTCCTGGCTGGGTTCTGATAGCCATTGGCTGCAGAGGGTGAAAGGCAGGCATGTTAGCATGGTGCATATCCCCATGCCCAGGCAGTTTCAATGGGCTGCATGGGTGCTAGAGAAGTGCTCAGGTACTACCCTGCCATGTCCCCAACCTCCCAGGGGTCTCCACTGACCTGAGAGCGCCCCCAGGTGCCATTACAATTGGTCCACATTTGTGTGGACCAGTGATAAATAGCGCCCTGGCGAGGTCTCCCAGCACCAGTCGATCAATACCGGACACCTGGGAATCCGGTGACCGGGCGTTTAAATGAGCTTAATAGCTTAGTTATATTCAGATCTGGATCTCGCCCACGTGGTGGGAGGAGCAATTCAGGTGACTCGCAATCGGCCTGGCACCTGGCGTGGAGTTTGATTTGGGACTCTTGCGTGATTGACCAGTCGGGGTTGTTGAATCATACCCATCACCTACACCTTGGAAAATAAGAAATGAAATGAGTAGAAGAGCAAAGCGATCGAGGCATGCCAATGAACAAATAATTAAAAATGTTCATAAACCAGTGGGATAATTTTCTAATTCTATAATGCTCAAAAGTAATGAAGTTAAATCCGTTTAGGACCCTGATCAGACCATATTCGGAGTAGTGGGCACACTTCTGGTCTCCCTGAGATAGAAACATACAGAGAAAATACAGATTTACCAGAGATATTAGCTATCAGAACAGCTTGAAGTGGCCGCACAATTTTTCATTTGAAAGGGGTAGATTCGAGATGTTCCTACTTGTGGAAGAGTTCAAAACTAGAGGCTATCAATACAAGATCATTACTATTAAATTCAAAAGGGAAAAAAGATGACATTTCTCTACTGAGTGGTTAGATTGTGAAACAGGAAGTGGCTGAGGAAATAGCGTAGGTGCTTTCAAAAGGGAGCTAAATAAGTACATGAGAAAAAAGGGAGAAAGATACGCTGAAAGGCTGAGATGAGATAGATAGAATGGAAGAAGACTCGTGAACTATAAACAGCAGCAGACTGGTTGAGTCAATTGGCCGGTTTCTGTGCTGTACTTAAATTTTATGTATCACAACCACCTACACTAACCCGATCTGTGCTAATATATACCTACACTGTAGAAATAATTTTGACGTCATGGGAAACTACTGATGTTGCTATAATCGATTTCGTTAAAAGACAAGCAGTTGTGTCAAATTTTTGGACTGCAATTATTTCCATAAGAACAATCATTCTGGTCTTTTTGGCTGCAGCGCAGCATTCAGGAAATTGTTAATTTTAGAATAGTCAGAGGAAAATGATATATAATAATCTGCAATCATCGGCAGAACCAGCTTTCTGCTATAAAACATAATGAAGCCTTTAATACACATCACACCAGCAATTATCGCTTTAGTGGCCTATGGGAAAAACATATATATCATAAAACAAAGGTAGCCTACACTAATCTGTACTGGCAGCAATTTAGATTAATGTAGCATTTTGAACATAGAGGCATGAAGATATAAATGGTAGATAATGGAACAGATCTGAGTTTTGAGAAGGATTTTCGGCAGGGAGAAGGAGGTTGAAGACTTGCTTCAAAAATTTTGCAGTTTTGGATTTAAAGTTTTGTGACCAATTTGTGGGACGAGGGAGAGTATGCATTAAATTTGAGAGTTGGGAAACTGCTCAGTTTTGGAGAGGATGCATGGCTGAAAGATCACAGTGAACAGATGGGCCAAAAACAATGGGCATTGAAAGACAAGGATAGAAATTTTAAATTCATTGGCCACGATTTAGCAGCCACATAGATCTCTTTTTTATTCATTTACAGGATGTGTCCATCACTGGTTAGGCCAGCATTTATTGCCCACCACTAGTTGCCCTACAGAAGGTGGCAGTGATTTGCCTGCTTGAACAACTGCATTCTCTGCTATGTAGGTACACCCAGAGTGAAGTGAGTTCCAGGATTTTGACCTAACTACAGTGAAGGAATGACGATATATTTACAAGTCGGGGTGGTGAGTGACTTGGAGGTGAACCTCCAGATGGCAGGGTTCCCAGGTATCTGTTGCCCTTGTCCTAGATGGTAGTGGTCATGGGTTTGGAAGGTGCTGCCTAAAGAATTTGGTGAGTTACTACAGTGCATCTTGTGGATGGTATACAGGGGTGACATTTTTTGTCGGTGGTGGAGGGAGTGAATGTTTGTGGAAGGGTAGCAATCAAGCGGGCTGCTTTGTCCTGGATAGTGTTGACCTTCTCGAGTGTTGTTGGAGCTGCACTCATCCAGGCAAGTGGAGAGTATTCCATTGCACTCCTAACTTGTGCCTTGTAGATAGTGGGCAGGCTTTGTGGGCTCAGGAGGTCAATTACTTGTCATAGGATTTCTAGCCTTTGACCTGCTCTGGAGCGACAGTATTAATATGGCTAGTCCAGTTCAGTTTCTGATCAATGGTAACCTCCAGGAAGTTGATTGTGGGGGATTCAGCGATGGTAATGGCATTGAATATCAAGGGGCAATGGTTAGGTCCTCTCCTGAAGAGGATTGCCTGGCACTTGTGTGGCATGAATGTAACTTGCCACTTATCAGCCCAAGCGTGGATATTGTCCAGGTCTTTCTGCATTTGGACATTGACTGCTTCATTACCTGAGGAGTTGCGAATGGTGAACATTATGCAGTCATCTGCGAACATCTCCACTTCTGACCTCATGATGGAAGGCAGGTCATCTTGTCAAAGGCAAGATGTATGGATATTCTTGATTTTAAGGTTTTAAGTCTATGTTAACACAAGCAGAAATACATTTGAAGTTGATCCTGATTAGTTATATGTCCAGATAACATTGAAGCAGAGTGTGCTGGGTTTAAATAAACCCTTTCCCTTTGAGACAGTTGCAGTAAAAAGTAGGGACAGCTTCATGAGTGGGATGAAATACTTTATTGGTCACAAAGTAGTTACATTACAAGGGGTCTACAATTCTTACGTCCATAATGTCACTAAATGCCTCCAATTACAGGATTTCAGTAATTCAAAGGGAAAGCTTCAGAGAGAAATAGGGAAGGATGCACTCAGAACAAGATAATGTTCAACCACTGATTCAACTGTTGCAGTTCAGTCATATCATCTGGGCCTCTTCCTCAGTCCACAACGACCAATAGTCCCATTTCCTTTGCACATGTGTATGTGCCATTGATGATTTCCTGATGAGCATCAGCAACAATTCTAGTCTCAGTGGCCAAGTTTTGAATAAAGGAGTCCCAGTACTAAAGTAGTTAGTGCACCGGGAACGGAGGATGTCGCCCTCTCAGCATATGTTCCATTCCCTGAACAGCACTAACTCGTTTTTGCAAAGAATTGATACTCCGCAATGTGCTTATTTAAAAGTGCCATTAATCTCCACTCTGCAAATGTATTTCGGCTCTGTGATTGGCAGAAACTAGTGCAACAGATCAAAGATGTAAACAGAAAATGGCTTAACAAAATCTTTGTTACAAAAAAATACATAATTTCATTAAGCCAACTTGTATCATGTAAAATGGTTAATGTATTGGATATGGAACAAGAAAACATGCTCTGTGATTGACTACCAATGCTATCGATATTTTGGGACAGAAAGTTCATTAAATACAACGAAGCTCAATTATTAAATGAAAACAAGATTAAAGGCACATCCAATCCTCAACAGTAAATAAAAATTTATTTGCTAACATGTTAAATCTGACAATCTAACTATTTCAATAAAATAGCATTTAAAATTAACCACTCACTGTACAACTGTAGAATTACAGAAGAAAAACTACATCAACCTGATGTATTTACAACATTAGCAAAACAATGGTTACAAGCATTATACACAACAATGGCTTTGTCAAATTGTAATAAGTCACTGAACGAAAGTACACCTCTTCCTTGCTGGTCTTTGATAAAGAAAGTATTGCACTGGTAATGACAGAAACTGTTACAAGGGCTTGGTCCCTTAATTAAATCAAGAGAAATGATTGTCTTAATTTTACAGATCTGTGAATTGATATCTTCCAAACAAGAGGTGCAATCTAGGACTTAAGTGAAACAGAACTGTGTTAATGTTCCTGAATGTTTAAAACAAGTAATTGCATCATGCCAACAGAGTAAGTCAGAATAACAATGTACCATTCTGTTTGCACAGGATTAAGCATTTTAAATTGAGTGTAACTGTATGTACAATTTTTCTATTAACAGATATTTTAGTTATGACAATAGATTACTACTTATCCAAATTCAGTGAATTCATTTTCCGCTGAATTTAAACAACATATTATATAGTCAATATTTAACCCAAATACAGGCTGAGCAGACAGACATCAAGCCACAGAAAGCTGCCAAAATATTAATTTGGACTAACATGAAATTTTAAAAAATTGACTGGGCCAATTTCAAAGTTTCCCTTCAATTTGGAGTAAGTCTGACACACAATAAGCAAAGGAAAAAAGATGACTTTGTGAGCCACTTTAAATTGATCTTCCACGTTATGCAATGCAGGACAAACAAATTGGGTGCCAGTTTAAAATGGCCATTATTTCTTCAACGAGTCATTTACTGCACAGAAATGTACCCAAATCTATAAAGTTCATTGTTTAGCGGCATGGTGGCACAGTGGTTAACACAGCTGCCTCACGGCGCCAAGGACCCGGGTTCGATCCCAGCCCCACGTCACTGACCGTGTGGAGTTTGCACATTCTCTCCATGTCTGCATGGGTCTCAACCCCACAACCCAAAGATGTGCAGGATAGGTGGATTGGCTACGCTAAATTGGCCCTTAATTAGAAAAAGAAGAATCTGTAAAGGACATGGTGACTCAGCACTGCTGAGGTAACAAGTCGTTCGTGGGTGGAAGGAGAATGTCTTGATCACTATCCGGTGGAACATGGTGGAAATCACGCATGTGTCCACATTGAATGCGTCAACAATAAGAACATTGTGCCAGAAATCCCCATCTCACTCATACCTAAAGAAAGATCACTTGCAGGAGGCAAGAGGATGGCCAGCATCTATGTAATCATACCCAGCAAACACCTTCAGGGAAAAAAATGAAAATTGGGAAGAGGAGGAATAAGGAAATGAGAACTGACCATTCATTTCATCAAATTCATCACAATAGACACAGTCTCACTAAGGTGGCACTGTAAATTTCCTGATATGTTACAGCTCTGCTGAGTAATACAGGATTAAATTACTACCAGAACAGCACTGAAGACACCCAATGCAGTTTACAGAAACAGCCTGTAAAGAGGAAGCAGATTTTCTTTGTTGAAATACTGGATTTTATGATTTTTCACATGTTTGACTCAGCTGAACTAAGCATCTTGGACATTGCACATAGGTTAAGTCACACATTTCTCAATCTACACTGCTTCAGTGAAAATGGAAAAGATGATTAATTGGGGTGATACAATGGTCTGTTCTCTAAACGGATTGGAAATCATGGAATTCTGAACTGGAATAAAATCAGATGCAGTTTCTTCACTTTGCTTATATCATCTTCCCCAATTCTAAGCCAAAAGTTACTTTAATTCACAATTTAAAACATATGTACAAATAGGTAAAACTACACTCATTCGGTATCTGCTCAGCCAGTAAAATGTTCAACATAATCCTTAAAACAATTGCAAGAAGATATTTTACATTTAAAAGAAAATAGTTATAATCATAGAATATTTACCATGTTAATACTGAACAAATTTTCAACCTAACAAAGCAGGTTAATTCCAGGAGCTTATAAGTCTAGCTTTAAGGCACTATCAACGGGCTTCAACATTTAACCAATTAACCTTATGCCCTGAGACAACTGCTTCAACACTTATCTATTGTGCAAATAGACATAATTTTTAAAAAGTTAATACTAAAACCAAAATGCTTACAAAAAGGCCTCTTGCTGTTTGTGACATAACACAGAACAAATATTAGATCAAATTAGATAGCTTTCAAATAATTCTACCCTAAATATCAGCAATTTCAAACTGAAAATGTGGAGATGTTTGGAGACTAAAATAACGTAGCCTATGGTCTGTCTTTTTCTTCATGACATGTCTGTTAGACTCCAGTTGTTCCCTTATTTGTCCAGCTCTTGACAGCTCTCTGTGTCAATTGGTATTGTTGCAGAAGCATTCAGAATTAAGTACTGTACTTGGTAAACACAAGGTTCCATGACTGCAACCTCAAGAAATGTCCATTTTATCTTTTGCCATAAAATAGTTTGAAGCAGAATACAGGCAAATTAATGTTGGAGATTTACCAATTGTTGTTCAATATAAAATACGGACGCTAATACTGTCAGCCAGTTCCAACAAGCATATGACTGTTGGGAAAAACATCATTTACTGACATAATTTGTAGGGTTTTATGTAGAAATTTGCAAGTTTCAGGCAGAATTTATAAAACATAAGTGACAAATTTGAGGTGGTTTTGATTATCAATGCAATCCCATCCTAAAAATCCACGGGATTACTTTACATTTTGCATTTGAACTCAGTTTGCGCTGCTAATGGCTGGTTTTGGAAAGTAAATGTAAAATTGAACTATTGATTCAACAGAAGAACAAACACAATCTGGACCATTTCAGTGAACGACATTCAAGCTGTCTTAGAAGCAACACAAAAAGCATAATACCATAGGGGGCATTATAATCAAGAGAATTTTTACATGGTTCGTTCATTGAAAAAATGAATCATTAACAGTACAGGATATGTCAGGAGCTCTGGAAAAGCAGAATGATCGAGAGCCTTCTGTAGCCACACAACATATGATAGCTGTGTATACAGTACTGTAGATGGTCTCAAGAGTACCTTATGTAATGAGTACTTTATAAAAGAAACAGATACAGCTTCTCTGCTAACTCAACAACCTATTTGCATAGTATCTTCGACTTCAGTCAGGCAGTTAATATCTGAAAACAAGGCCCGTGCATTGTCATTAACTTGAGATGTAAATGTAAATCAGTAGAATTCCAATGCTGAGAAAAGGTGTGCTCAAACCCATTACTAAACTGCCACAAACCAAAGATGTAAAATGCCATGCATGATTTGGCATTTGCATACCTAAAGTTCTTAATTTTGTAGCTGTTCTATAGGTTGCTATAACAATATTTCCAGGAGCTGACGCAGAGTGGGACAGTCAACTATCACTGTGCTATTAATGGAAATTTGGGAAACACAGCAGTTCTGTTTCAGTGCTGCTTGCTATAACTGCCGTTGTATTGCTGTGCATGCACAGACACCCCAAAGTTTGACTGTAACAAAATACAGACACAACAAAACTGTACAATGTCTAGCAGCGCTAGCTCTCTGGAAATTATCAGGCAGTCTTTGCAAAGAAGTAACTTTCATAAGTCTCCATCGGAAGGTGGTTGACAGAGCCGGTATAGTCTAAGAGGAAACAAAAAGAAATTAGCAATGAAGTGCATTTTCGAATTTACGATCTATGTTATTCCAATGGTAAAAAAAAATAATAGCAATACATTCCTTCAATAAGTGGAGGAGATAAGCACAGTCCAAGCTGGTCTTTGAATTTTCGGGCCTTCAGCACAGCTGATTATATACTGCGCAAGTTTTAAACACATAACACTGAATAAGACAAGAGGTGAAACTGCTCTTTGGTACTAGATTTCTGCATTGTTAATCTAATTGCCTAATGAAATCAGGTCATATCCCAGGCTTGTAATTACGAAGATCAAAGACAAATAACTACACACATACGGAGTCGTAGAATGGTTACAACACAGGTCATTCGTCCCATCATAACTGTACTGACCCTCTGAAGAAGCAATTCACCTGCTGCCATGGCCCTGCTTATTCCCCATGGTCCTGCAAAGCTTTCCTTTTCAGTAAATGATCCACCACACGCTCAAGCAGTGCAATCGAGATCCCAGCCACTTGCTGCATGAAAAAGACTTTTCTTGTGTCGTCATTGCTTCTTTTGTCAATTACCTTAAATCTCGTGTCTCTGGTTCTCAATCTGTCAACTAATGGTAAGTTTCACCTGATCTACCCTTTCTATGTAACTGAAGTCCTTCATCTCTGGAACCATCCTTGTGAATATTTTCAGCATTTACTCTGTTGCCTTCGTATCTTTCCTAAAGCTTGGTGCCAGAACAGGATCCAACAGTACAGGTAAGGCCGAATCAGTGTTGCATAAAGGTTAAACATAATCTTTGGGCTTCTGTACTCTATGCCCCCATTGATAAAGATCAGAATGCTGTATGCTTTCAACCTGCAACCATGCACACATACACCCAGGGCCCTTAGCTCCTGCACTCCTGTAGAATTGTAACCTCTATTTATATTATTTCTCTTCATTCTTCCTACCAAAATGAATAATCACACTTCTCTGCATTAACTTTAAGCTGCCACTTGTCCACCCACTTCACCAACCTGTCTACATCCTGTTGAAGTTCAATGCTCTCCTTGTCATGGTTCATAATACTTCTCAATTTTGCATCATCCTCAAATTTGAGCCTGTGCATGAAGGTCTAGGTCATTATTACACATCAGGAAAAGCAGAGGTCCTAACACCAACCCCTGGGCAACTTCACTTTCAACCTTCCACCAGGCTAAAAGACAACCATTCATCATTATTCTTTGCTTCCCGTCACTCCATCCATGCTGCTGCTGTCTTTTTTATTCCATTAGGTCTAACTTTGCTCACAAGTTTGTTGCTCTGGAAGCCCATGTACACCACATCAACAGCATTACCCTCATCAGCCCTCTTTGTTCGCTCAAAAAAACTCCAGCAAGTTAGTTAGTTTTAGGGGGAAACACAATTTCCCCCTAAAAAAAGGCTTGCTTTCCTTCATTAACCCAATTTGCCTAAGTGACTATTAATTTTGTCCCAAATAATCATTTCTAAAAGTTTCACCAAGGTCAGCCTGCACTTGCTTGGTTTACCTTTACACCCTTTTTTGAAGGGTGCAACATTTGTCATTCTCCAGTTGATTGGTACCATCCCAGAATCTGGATCCCAGGAAGACTGGAAAATTAATCGCCAGCGCTTCTGCAATTTTCACTTTCACTTCTTTCAGTATGCTTGGATGAATCTCACCCGACCCTGGTGCCTTATCAACTGTAAGCACACAGAGCCTATCCAATACCTCTGCCATATCAATTTTAAACGCTTCAAGTGCCTGAACTAACTCTTTTAGCACAACATATTCTTCTGTGATAAAGAACAGATTCAAAGTATTAATTTAATACCTCAGCCATTCCCTCTGCCTCCATGTGTAAATCCCTTTTGGTCTCTAATAGATCCTATTCCTCTTCTTGTCATGCTTTTACTATATTTATGTACTTATATAAGACTTTTGGATTCCCTTTCATGTTAGCTACCAGCCTCATAGCCTCACTTTGCTTTTTAAATCCCCATGTGAACCTTCTATATTCGGCCTGGTTCTCAATTGTTTTATCCACCTGACATCTGTCATAAGCACACTTCTTCTGCTTCATAATTTCTAACTCTTTCATCATCCAGGCAGCTCTGGATTTTTTTTTTGTTACCTTTCCTCTTTGTGGGAATATTCCTTGACTATATTTGAACTCTCTCGTCTTAAAATAGAGCCCATTGTTCAGTTACAGTTTTGGCTGTTAATCTTTCATTCCAACTAATCTGGGCCATATTTTTTCATACACAGTGAAGTTGACTTTCCTGTAGTTAATTATCTCTACTTGGATTGTTTCTTGTCCTTATCCATAGCCAACCATTGATCTTTAAATGTTCCCCTGCCAACACTCGATCCACTTGGCCCACCTCATTCCTGAGAACCATGTCTATTGATGTCTCATTTCTTGTTGGACTGGAAACATACTGCTGTGGAAAATTCTCCTGAACAGAGTCGAAAACCCTTGCCTCTCTTTGTCCTTTACACTCCTACATTCCCAGTCTATGTTTGGAAAATTAAAGTCCCCCATTAAAAAAACAACTCGATAATTCTTGCACTTCTCTGTAATTTCCTTGCAAATTTGTTCCTTTACATACTTGGTGGCATATATATTACACCCAGCAATGTAACTGCACCTTTTTTGTTCCTTAGCTACAGTCAAAAAGATTGTCCTCGACCCCTTTGGGACATCATCTCGTTCTAGCTCTGCAATGCTCTCCATAATTAATTCTGCCACCCCTCCTCCTTTCCTATCTTTCTGAAAAATCTTGTATCCAGGAATACCCAGTACATGGCCCTGCCCTCCTTTAAACCGGGTCTCTGTTATCTAAACATCATATTTGCACATGGCTCTTATAGGACTGAAGGAGGAAATTTCAGAGATAAGGAGGCAAAGCCACAGGAGGATCTGAACTCAAGAATGAGAATTTTCCAAGCAAGGTGCTGCCAACATGGGGCAGTGAGCACAAGGGTGACAGGTGAACAGAACAGAACAGCGAGTTAAGATATGTGCAGCACAATTTTGAATAAGTTTATGTTTCTGAGGGTGGAAGATGGGAGGTCCACCAGGGGAGCACTGGAATAATCAATCTAAAGGTAATGCTAAATAGCTGGCTTATAATGCAGAACAAGACCAGCAGCGCGGGTTCAATTCCCATACCAGCCTTGCCAAACAGGCGCCGTAATGTGGCGACTAGGGGCTTTTCACAGTAACTTCATTGAAACCTGTGTGTGACAATAAGTGATTATTATCATTATTATTACACAGGCATGGATGAAGATTTCATTCACAAGTGAGCTAATACAGGGGAGGAAACAGACAATCTTTTGGGACAGAAAGCATTAAATGTGGTGGTAGCACAGCTCAGGGCCAAATTGGTTGCCAAGATTGCAAACTGTCAGGTTCTAGACAATGACCAGTTTGTTGCAAGGACTGAAATCAATGATTTAATCTTCCCAGTATTTAGTTGATGGTGTAGGAGGGGAATCAAGGATAGAATCTCTAAGGACGCCAATATGAATAGTGCAGGAGCAGAGACATTCGAGGAGGATGGTGTGGTCAACCATTTCAAAGACTGCCAACAGGTCCATGAAAGAGACGGGGGAGATAGTTGACAACAGTCACAGGATGTCATCGTTTGTGATCTTACGAAGGGCTGGTTGTTTAAATGTTGAGGCAGGATCGGCACTCTGATTGGAGGAGCTCAAACATAGGATTGTAGGAAACAAAGGCATGAATTTGGGAGCAACAATACACATTCAAGAATGAGAGAAAATGACACTTTGAGATACTGTGAGGAATATTTTACATTCCTAATGTTGAATGGCGAAGGTAGGAATTCTGAAAATATTGTTCCTAGCTGAACTGGAAGAACTAATGGAGTAACTTCTTAAATCTGACACATACGATATTCCTAAAATAAGCATTTATAATTTACCTTGGTACAGATTGTGGCATCTGATCCATTACTTTCAAATTTTTGGCTGAGTTTTCAACCCTCGCACCCTACAGAAATAAAAAGAACCATTGTTTTCAAATAAGGGCAATTGGACTGCACACTCACCACAACAGTTTAGAGTTTAAAACAATTAGGCACATGCCTTGAACCCGCTCAATTTGTCTTTGAGGATCTTACCTGTTTTCTCATAATGTCTGTGGCCTGCATGATACATCTAGGTAAAAGTCCATGACTCCGAGCCAAAATCACTGCTTGTTCCAGGGTTACACTTAAAGTACTCCTGAATAAAACCAAGATATCAGGACAATTACCACAGAGTTGTCACCACAACAAAGGCAAAAACATCTGAGGCACGATCTGCTCAGGTGAGGAGCAAACAACTGAGCTGATTAATACAGCAAATCTCACTAAAAAGGATCAAATCCTTTTTAATAATCCATTTCTTGCTTTTCTAAAGTAAATTCACCAGCCTAAAAGGTTTGCATTTCAGTCCCAAGGCCACATAAACTAAATGATGCCCTGCCCTCCTCCCTACAAGTTCAGAAACGTAAATCAGTTAATTGTACACCAGGAAATGTTAATGTTATTCCTACCAACATGAAAACAGACATTTATTATTGCCTGATCAAAGTGCTGAAAATATGTAGCCCTTTTTCGGAAAAGTCAGTATCTTTGTACAACTTCAGAGCTGGGCAATTACCGAAGTGTACAAAAATGCTGAAATTAGTTTGAGCAAACGTTGAACGTTGCTGTTATGTCTGGGCAATCCGGTACATGACATAAATCAGACAATGATTGTGTGGTTGGACCAACTTGAGGCTAATGCACTTTGGAATTGGCAGATACATTTGAATTGTGCACTAACATTTTCAGTGATGTCTGGTTCAGTATGGCACAGGCAATACAAATGCAGTACACTAGGACTAACTAACGTCCTTTACATGAGATCTACGATCTCTCATAAATCATACTAAACAGCACCAATATGATAACATTAATCTGTGAAACCCAATAGTTAAACTTTAAGCTCGCGTGACAGTCATGATAGAAGAAAATATAACGTATGAGAATGCAGAATAAAACAAAGGTTGCACTTTGCAAGTAAAACTGAGTGGCAAATACTCTGAAAATACTCAATAACTGCAGATCACCAGAGAATTAAAAATGTGAGGGGTTCAGTTTTGGAATGCAAGCTCTGCTGTACCAGCTGTAACATGCTGGCTTCACCACATTTCGACACAATGCTAGATAATAAAGACATAGGGCGAGATTCTCCATTTGGGAGACTATGTTCCCAACTGATTTGTGCTCTCAGATCAAGAAGCGATTCCTAATCCTTAGCCATGCAAATTTATGCATGGGAAGGACTGCAAGGGATAACCAAAGGAATTCCGCTATCTGGATACTATTTTGAGCAGGCAGCCGATAGTGAGGTCCTGTGGCTGGCCATCTCCGCAGTGTCGCAATTCAGCCCCCACCCTCGGATTTTCTGGATCCCTCCCTTCCAACCCATTCCCTCCCACAGAGCCCCCCTAAATAAGGAGACCCTCCAAATTCCCTTAAATAAAGGGACCACTCTCCAGATACTCCCTTCAGGAGTTACCCCTTTAACTCACCGCGAGGTTCACCACATCAAGGCCAGATTTGCCCATACCTGGAGTAATCCTCGGCCACGTGATTCACGGCCAAGAGGACCGGAGAATCACGCGGGCCCAGAGAACATGGTGCCTGATCCACTAAATGGATGCCGATGTGTCTTAATGATCCATTTACATCCTCCTGCTGGCGTGGGACACGAACCATGATCCCACCACCAGCGGGAGGGCCAGAACAGCGTAAACAGATCAGCACCGCTTTCTGCACGAACGTGGGATTCTCCGCCTCACCGGGAACCCCGCTGCCGGTGGCACAAGGTGGAGAATTTCACCCTAAAGACACATCCAGGTGATGTTTTAAAAACCAGGTAGGTCAGAAGATTTCACTTGGACTAAGTCTATACTAAAGAACAAACTTAGTGACATTCATACCTACAGCAGGTTCCTAAGTGCTTCATTTCCAATTAATCACTTCTGAACTGTAAGTAGACAAACAGAGCAGCCAATGTGCTCACAGCAGCTTCTCAGTGAGACAGCAGTGAGATGAATGATCATCTTTTTTTTTATTAAGTGGTTTCGGTTGAGGGAAATATGCTGGTCAAGGCACAGTTGCTCTGTTGCTCTTTTAACACTACCTTGAACAGGCAGACAGTGCCACAGTTCAACAGCTAAACTGGCACTTCAGAAAAATAAATTATTCCCATTGAGGTTTCACCACAACAACTCTCCCACCGCAAACATACACACCAAATCCGATACCAGGTTCACGGAGCTCCACACCACAGCTGGTGTTTGTTTTGCACTAGTGTACAGGTGATAAGCAGTGCCCATCACTTATTCATCTCACCAGTGGCCATCAAGGATTCTGAAAATGTGTAGCATTCACAGTGCTGCAGAACATGGGGCTCATCTCCATTGTGATTGAATTCTGCAATGAAACCCGACTGGAATTTACCAAGACTAATGGGCATCGAAGTTGGCCCATTTATCTTGCACAGGCAACGATACAAACAGCAGCACATTAAAAGTTGGAAGAGTAATTTTAATTTCCTGTCTTCTGGCCTTCCTCCACTGAGAGAAACCATCTTTTCAATCTGTGCTGCATATCACTCAGCTAATATATAACAGTGACTATGAAATCAAGATCACCATGATAGCAGCATGAGTGAGTCTCACAGATTTATTCCCCAAATGAATGTAAACATGCAACACACCCCACATCATTGGTTTCTGATATTCTGACAGTGCAAATTTTGTAGCATTCCAAGAGTGAACAAGCTTGGAATGCTCTTTTTTAACAGGAGATATATCACTTACCTTTGTATACCAGTGCTGCACATAACAATCTGACAAGCTCCAAGCCTGTTGCAGAGCTCAGACGATATCGGCAAGGTTGCTATTCCAGAAGCAGAACTGCTTGAGCTCACCGAGGATGTCGAATGCTTTGGGCCTATAGACAACTCCATCAGTCGTCGAAGTTCCTCCAACGCGTTGAGGGGACGTAGCAGCTGCATATTTTTAAAAATGAAGTGGTAAGTACAAGTCTGGTTGGTGTCAATACTTTATATGCAAGGAACGCCACTGTACTTTATGTAACATCTGGGCCCCCTTCACAAGTTTTTTTTAAATGGCTAGGTTTTTGCCTCTTGTAATGTTTAAGTCACAGCAATCTATGCAACAAGCACAGCTCAATACATTTTCATTTTCTTGCACAAAAAACTGAGTAATTACACATAATTAAAGGGACAGGAAGAGTCAGTCAACCCAGTGTGTGCGTACTGGTATTTATGTTCTACACAAGCCTTCTCCCACATCAGCCGATATCAGCATATTCTTTTGTTCTGAATATACTTGTCAATAAGAAATCATAGGCTACATGGGCTTATCTTGTGAAATGCAAGTCAAATATAGACATAACATGATCGTGCAATAATGAAAAAGGAGAACTAATAACATAGTGTGGTATGTCACTATCAAACTCGGCATGGCACGTCAAGTAGAATTTACAACTGGTTTGTTTTCATTGGAGAGAAAGATTTCTAATTACTTAAACATTCTAATTTATCAGTTTTCCGTTAAATGCAGGGTACTCGAAATCATAGAAGCTGCTCAGTTAGGAACAGGACAGTGTATTGAGACCACTAGAGATATCTTACCTGGTTTATCTTTACAGCTGTCGTAGAAGAGTCAGATGGTAAATTAGACCTTTCTAGATAAAAAGCCCTATGGAGAGATTGTTTAAAAACTTAGACCTGGATAAGTTAGGTGTTAATTATGCAGCAGAAACATTTTTAAAATCTGTTTATAACACAGCTTATCCCCAAATCTGGATAGCCAGGTAACCTACATCAACAGATCAGTCATGGCTACTTTTCCTTTCACATCTTTCTGGTGAATTATTGTCCTCACGAAGATAAAGTATGTCAGTGTGAGAAAATGTGTTGGAATTTTCTTCAAAGTGCAGAAGTAAATCTCCCAAATGCTGTCCTAATATGCCTTAGTACCAACCCGAGAATTCTTCTTGCGCCATTTTTAGGTGCTTCTATTTTGTTCCCTCGAATAACCGTGGTCATCACCAAAACCTGCTTGCCAAGGTTGGAATTCCAGCTTAGGTTAGGATGGGGGTGAGGGATATGTCTGATTTTCTTTTCTATTTGTTCATAGGTTGCGAGCATCACTGCAAAGCCAGAATGTATTACCCACCTCTAACTGCATTTGAGAATGTGGTGGTGAACCACCTTCTTGAATCATTGCAGTCAACATGGTGCAGATACACTCAACAGTGCTGTTAGGGAGGGAGTGCCAGGACTTTGGCTCAGGGACAGGGAAGGAATAGCGATGTGGTTCCAAGTGAGGATCATAAGTGACTGATGCCCAACGCTACGTTATCATATTACCAAGAAACATTTGTAATCACTTTGAATCTTGCTTTCCCTCTTAATTGCAAAGAAAGCTCAGTCTTTTTAACGTGAAGTGGAATACAAATATCTAAATTTTATCCAACATGTACTTTTCCATGTTGTATGCAATATTACCAGAAGGATTAAATGCAGATCAGAATTTGCACCACCTGGTCCCTAAACCAAAGGATCTTGGGGTAGATTTGGTTGAATCTCTTGATATGATCAGAATACTTTCAAGGAATGAACTTCCAAAAAATTTATTTTTTGTAAATTCACTCTGTACGTAATTAGCTTACCTGAGTTTTCGATAATAATGTTTAACTTTTTCCAGAGAGGCTGAATTGATCTGTTGTTGAAATTCTTCTGCTGAAACATTTTCTGGAGAACATTGGTTCTCAAGAGCTACAGAATAAAAATGCAATTATTACTATCTTGGTCTAGAATCGTGTTGTGGTTGCCTGAAATATAGTCACCATACAAAACCACTCGTGAAGAGCAAAAAACAAGCCTTCCAGGGATGATAGCAAAATGCTATACTTCAGAATACTATTACATCAAAGAGCAATAATTGAACCACGAAGATGGATATTGATTTTTTTTCTTCAATTCAGATTGGTTTTACTCAAATCATTCATTACAAGGTCTTAATGAATGCAAATTGTTACCAAGTATCAGTTTACTCTTTACAGTAAGTAATGTTTCACTCAATCCAGAGTTGGCCAATTTGGTTTTAAGCAACTTCATGCACTAGATAGCATTCGGTTGCAATTTAAATTCATGGTTTACAAAGAAGCACACTTCAAAAGCAGTGACAGATTACAATTCAAATGCAATTCATGATCAGAGAAAAAATACACTAATAGCACATATCCGATGACATTAAGCATTTAATACATACAAGGGAGAATTTAAGAAGAAGCGTAATATGTACATTACAAAAAACATTTTGCTACATTATACTTACACAAAAGAATAACTGCAGTGCTTATATGAAAGCAATTTTACCTTGAGTGAATAGCACTGTGTGTAGCTTCAAATTTCCCCCATTCTGAAACTTAGAAGGCAACTCTGCAAAGTTATGGCTTTCGAGGTAAAAGATAACTTTCAGTGCTTGCCGGCTTCCATCAACATGATAAGTGATGGAGCTGTCTGCAAAATAAAATCAAAATCAACACTTAGGAACCATATTGGTATGAAATGTTAAAGTTACATATTCTTGCAGATTCTTCCTTCTTAGGCCACTGAAACAACCAAGGGTGGTTGTTAAACCCCAAAAGGCAGCAGTTCCTTTAGACAAAGTAAAAAAAAACAACTCGCATGTATTCTTCAAAGTGTGCTGGGAAGGAACTGCGGGCATAGAAACAAAGAAAATAGGAGGAGGATGCCATTTGGCCCTTCGAGCCTGCTCGGCCATTCATTATGATCCTGGCTGATCATCAAGTTCAATATCCTGATCACGCTTTCCGCCCCCCCCCCCCCCCCCCCCCCCCCCAAATGTCCTTTGCTCCCTTCATCCCAACTGCTATATCTAACTGATTCTTGAAAGCATACAAGGTTTTGGCCTCAACTACTTCCTGTAGTAACGGATTCCACAGGCTCACCACTCTCTGGGTGAAGAAATTTCTCAACTCCATCCTAAATGGTCCACCCCATATCCTCAGACTGTGACGCCCCCCCCCCCCCCCCCCATCATCGGGAACATCCTTGTTGCATCTACCCTGTCTCGTTCTGTTAGACTTTTATAGGCTTGTATGACATCCCTCCGCATTCTTCTGAACTCCAGTGAATACAATCCTAACTGACACAATCCCTCCTCATACATCAGTCCCACCATCCCAGGAATCAGTCTGGTAAACCTTCGCTGCACTCCCTCTAGAGCAAGAACATCCTTCCTCAGGTAAGGAGACCAAAGCTGCACATGATATTCCATGTGTGACATCACCAAGGCCCTGTATATCTGCAGCAAAAGATCCCTGTTTCTGAACTTGAACCCTCTCACAATAAAGGCCAGCATACCATTTGCCTTCTTTACTGCCTGCTGTACCTTCAGTGACTGGTGTACGAGGACACCCAGACCTCACTGCACATTCCCCTCTCCTAATTATTGGCCATTCAGATAATGGTCTGCCTTCTCGTTTTTGCTACCAAAGTGAATAACCTCATATTTATCCAAATTATACTGTATCTGCCATTCATTTGCCCACTCATTCAACTTGTCCAAATCACACTGAAGGATCTCTGTATCCTCCTCACAGCTCACTCTCCCACCCAACTTGGTATCATTTGCAAATTTGGAGATATTACATTTTGTTGCTTACCTAAATCATTAATATATATTGTGAATAGCTGGTGTCCCATCACCGATCCCTGCTGTACCCCACTAGTCACTGCCTGTCAATTTGGAAAAAGACCCGTGGCTAACCAGTTTTCTATCCATCTCAGTACACTACCCCTAGTCCCAGTGCTTTCATTTTACACACTAATCACTTATGTGAGACTTTGTCAAAAGTGTTCTGAAAGTCCAAATAAACCAGATCCGCTGGCTCCCCTTCATCAACTCTACTAGTTACATCCTTGAAGAATTCCAGTAGATTTGTCAAGCATGATTTCCCTTTCATAAATCCAAGCTGGCTCTGTCTGATCCTGCCACTATTTCCTAAGTGTTCTGCTATAAAATCTTTGATAACGGATTCTAGAACTTTTCCCACTACCAACATCGGACTCACTGGTCTATAAGTCCCTGTTTTCTCTCTACTTCTCTTTCTAAAAAGTGGAGTGACATTAGCTACCCTCCAATCTGTAGGAACTGTTCCAGAGTCTGTCGAATCCTGAAAGATGACCATCAATGCATCCACTATTTCTAGAGCAACTTAATTTCTTTAGGATGTAGATTATCAGGCTCTGGAGATTTATCAGCCTTCAATCTCATCATATTCCATAACACCATTTCTCTACTAATATTGATCTCCTTCAAGTTCCTCCCTCTCACTAAACCCTGTGACCCCGACATTTCTTATTTGTGTCCTCATTTGTGAAGACAGAACCAAAGTATGTATTTAGATGCTCAGCCATTTCTTTGGCCTCAATTATACATTCCCCTGTTTCTGACCGTAAGGAACCTACATTTGTCTTCGCCAATCTTTTTCTCTTCACGTACCTATAGAAACTTTTTAGTCAGTTTTCATGTTCCCTGCAAGCTTACTCTCGTACTCTATTTTCCCCTTCTTTGCTGAATTCTAAACTGCTGCCAGCTGTAGTTATGGGTGATTTTAATCTGCATATAGATGCGCAAATCAAATTTGCCACAATACCGAAGAGGAGGAATTCCTGGAGTATATACGGGATGTTTTTCTGAACCAATACGTTGAGGAACCAAATAGAGAACAGGCCATCCAAACTGGGTAATGCGTAATGAAAACTGAATCATTGGCAATCTAGTTGTGTGAGACCCCTTGGGAATGAGCGACCATGATATGCTAACATTTTTCATCAAGGTGGAGAGTGACGTAGTTGATTCTGAGACGCGGGTCCTGAATTGTAATGAAGGAAACTACGATGATATGAGGCAAGAGTTGTCTAGGATCGATTTGGGAACGTTACTTAAAGGGCTGACAGTGGATAGGCAGCATTCAAGGAGCGCAGGGAAATTGAAGATAGTATTCGATCCAAGGAAAAAGCATAAAAATTGGTGGGGCGGCACTGTGGCTAGCACTGCTACCTCACAGTGTCAGGGACCCATTTTTGGTTCTGTCCTTGTATAACTGTGTGGAGTCTGCACATTCCCTCCGTGTCTGCGTGGGTTGCCTCCAGCGGCTCTGCTCCACAGCCCAAAGATGCGCAGGTTAGGTGGATTGACCATGTTAAATTGCCCATTAGTGTCCAAAAAGGTTAGGTGGGGTAATGGGGATGGGGCGGAAGGTTGGGCCTGAGCAGGGTGCTCTTTCAGAGGGTCGGTGCAGACCTCGATGAGCCGAATGGCCACATTCTGCACTGTAGGTATTCTATAATTTTATCAAGGGCAATTAGGGATGGGCAACAAATGCAGGATTTGCCAGCAATGCCCACATCCCCAGAGTTGAAACGGGCATTTATTTAAACGAGAGTCTGAGAAGGTCAAATGGTGGGAGATGTTAGGGGTGAATTTCCCCAGTAATATATTCGGAAGCCTTTTAAAACCTTGAGGTAAGGTGATCCCCAACATGATGTTTTCATCCCAGAATAGAAAGTCCAGCAACAGTGCAGTCCAATGGAGCATGTTATATATTTAAATGTCAAAGGATTGCAGCCTAAAAGCTTTGGGGAGGAGGCCTTCTGTTTACTACCTAAAATTAGACATTGTACATATAGATCGACATATCCACTACTGGCACTTTTTCCATTTCTGGAAGCAAGGAGGTAATATTTCAGAAGTCTATTTCACAGTAAAAATAGGCTTTGATACTACATTACAAGCAATTCACTCCCATGGAGTACGATGAAACTTTGCCAAAGTTGAGCTGCGCTTGTTGATGAAACTTTCCACGGACAACATCCACATAGAAGGGGAAATTTAAATCTGCTTATTTAAACAACAAAAACTGCAGCCATTAAAGTCCTCTTGAAAAAGCAAAGTGCCACAGACCATGCAAATATTTGCTGGAAAAGATCAACCAGTATGAACCAAATATATGTAAAACATTCCGCAGGACATTTGTTTTTCAATGGTGCAATAAGTGATAGCTACTGCTGAACAGAATCTGTGGTACTGATTTTTTTTAAAACAAGTGCGGAGTCTCAATCCCTCAGAAGAAAATGCTAATTTCTTACCTCCCCACCTTATTCTCATCTTATTGCCCCAATCTCTATTTTCCTTCCTATGTTTTAAATAAACCTTGGCTTGCAGTTTGTGCCTCAGTGATGACACTTCAATCCGATGTATTGAAAAGCACCGTTGCTGCTCAAGCTACTCACAGATGCTACAGATCACCTCTAGAGGGCGGCACATTGAAACAGATGTCGATTGAATGGAATTCTCCACTGACCAGCCACGAAAAGTCTGTGTATGTGATGTGAATGGTGAAAGCTGTCACTTCATCACTGAGAAGAAGGTCTGAGCCATGGATGGCATGTATATTTAATGCCAAAAAATGACAACTTGAATGATCCAAGGCATTTTTAATGTGCAATTTGGGCAGCAACTTGTAGCAAAGAGATAACCCATGAGCTGCAAACGCCATAAATTGCTGAACAATTTGTGTCCCTGACATTATATAACAGCATCTTACTCTTATCCACCCTGTGATTTTGATGAGATTTCCACATCTGCAGATTAATTGGCCATTAAATGTGCCAGTGGAAGTTAAAACTGTGGTAGATTCTTAATCCTTGGTTTAATTGTTAGTCGGTAATAGATAATAGAATTTTTCATTTGACCCTAGTCCAGATTTAGTAATGAAAATAATTCATCGTAGTCCGTTTTCATTAGTCGTAAACAGGGAATATTAAGGGATGTTTCAAACCAGTGTACTGTGCAGTCGGCATATAAATCTTTCAATATTAAGCAAATGCCCATTGCTGAAAACTTACTTTCATTTCAGCAACTGATTACACAATGAATATGCCCTCAAAACTATTCTCTCTGGATATTTTAGTATTTCAAAACCAGAAATTTTGAAACAAACCTTTTTCCCCCCCAAGTGCTGAGCATAAAATTCATTATTGCCGGCAAATTGCTCAACTTCAAAAGTTTTATCTTTATGCTCCAAAGTTTGGCCTTCACAATAATCCAGATGCATTACATAATCCAATTTTTAAAAGTACACTTTAGAGTGGATTGATGTTGATTCTTGCTTCCTTTGGTGATTACTGGGCATGCACATTTATGTAAAAGTAGCTGGAGTTCAATATAATAAATTTAATGTGGAGGCACTGATTCAGCCAGCCTCATTTGACAATGTTGCTGATTCCCAACTCTGGGTCCTGTTAAATCATCAGATTAAAACTGTCCACAATCCAGGTTGCAGACATTCTCGGTGGAATTGTATAGCGGTGAGGCAGGGCTGGAAGATGCAATGAGTCATTCAAAAGACCATCGACTTTGACGAGACTGGAAAATCCCACTTGAGGGAGGGGTTGTAAAACGCTGTCCCCTGGCTCTTTTAAATACCCTTTTGATTTAACAGATTTTAATGCGATGCCACTGAATCAGTTCCACCCACTTGCAACATCAAGTGTGATTGCAAATGTCCGGCTTCCTCATTGGTCCACAGTAATCAGCACCAATTGTTTGAGTTAATTCAAACTCGTCTTTCATACAAATATTTGTCCTTTCGAAAATGGCAAAATTTAATCTGGATTCAGTGGTGGGAAAATCGTACTAAAATACCAAAGGGCGGTTAACGAATCCTAACAATACGTTTTAAATAAATTAAACCCCCAAGTAGCTTCAAATTCATTCCAATGATGGGATAATCATATTTACAGAATGAAACAGGGTAATTGCATGTAGGAGACCTGAAGAAAATTTGTGAAATTCCAAAACCCATCTTATATATTTATTATTTTGGAGCAGGTATACAGATATCTTGACAGCTGTTTGTTTAAACATCTCTTCCTCCTCCCTCACCTCCTCTCCAGATTCCCCGGTTACAAGTTGCTGACCTTTTTCTTCCGTCTTATTGTATTTTTCCTTGCATGCAAATAGCTGTATGAGTCAGGATGCCTCAACTGATCAATTTCCCTCTCCACTAAGGAACCACTCAGCCTATTCCACACACTACCCCCCACCCAAATTATTTTCTTCTCGTCGTGAACAAACACCAACTTCCCTTCTCTTACCCACACTCAGCGAGTTCTCTTTTTCTGGGGTCTTCTCCTGACACCACCTCCACATATCCCTTTCTAAATCGGGTACACTATGGTTTACATGCAGAGTGCAGTTTACCCTCCCTCCATTAATTAATGCGTCTCGTCCCCAACCTAAGAACGCATGACCACGATTGCACCAGTGATATTTTATCAACAGCCAGCTCTCTCTCTCACAAAAAGGAGAACGCAGGAGGGAATGTGGCGACTTTCATTTTCATTTCAATTAATGCTATCTTGCTTCGCTTTTCTTTGAACACAATTTCAGTATGGACCGGAAACACTGGCTAATATTCAAAATAATACAGCATGACAAATCCTTACTTGCTACTGGGTATTCATGCTCCAGTTGCCTGAAACAGAATGTTACATTATCCAGATCAGACAAAGCGACCTTGGTGTCTTCCAGCATGATGCGCTCATCTTTCTGTGCAGAAGTAAAACGATAATTATGAATTCCACTTCATAGATGCGAACAGCAAGCAACATACTCCAGAAACAAGAGAAGCCAAAAATGCAGTTGGCCTGTGCATCCATCAGGGGCCTTCTTCAAATAAATCCCTGCTGCATATCATCTTACTTTGACATAAATTAGACAACATGAAACATGTGCCCATTACACTTTGATAAAATAATCTTCAAATCATGCACACGCCGAGGGAAGGGAAGGAACTGCCAGCACACTTCACTTCTGCCTCTATTGAGGCAAATTTTGGAACAGCTTCAAATCTTTTTCAAGCAAACACGCCTGGCAAGGGTTTTGAGACCCTGCATGTCAGAGCAGGGTTACAAGGAGCTATAGGAATCGTTAAAGAGCAGGCATTGGGTTCATACATGCAAAGAGGAAAATCCAATTTATTTTCTCGAGGATGTCAGTTGCCAGACGAATCCTCCAGAGCGAAGCAAATACAAGAGTGCACAAAATCATAACATTTACAGTGCAGAAGGAGGCCATTTGTCCCATCAAGTCTGCACCGCCCCTAGGACAGAGCACTCTACATAGGTCCAACCTCAACCCTATCCCCATAACTCGGTAACTCCACCTAGCCTTTTGGACATGAAAGAGAAATTTAGAATGGCCAATCCACCTACCGTGCACATCTTCAGATTGTGGGAGGAAAGCGGCGCATGCGGAGGAAACCCATGCGGGCATGGAGAGAAAGTGGAAACTCCACACAGTCACCCGAGGCCGGAATTGAACCCAGGTCCCTGGCGCTGTGAGGCAGCAGTGCTAACCACGGTGCAACCCTCAATATGGACAGGATTTCCATTTTCTCCTATCTTACAGAGAGAACAAATAGCAGTGCATGAAAAAATTGAACACATCATTTCCAGTAAAACTAGTGAACACAAGAATTTGTGTCACAACGAAGGAGAGTTGATAAATTCAAATTTCCTACTTGAAATGCGAAGCATCAATTTGTCAACACAGTTGACTTCCGGTTGCGGCTAGGCGGAGCTAAGCCGCACGTTCGGCAGCTCCCGCTTTAAAAGGACTTGTGGGCTCTTTTAAGGGCTCCAAACGGCGTTGATTCGACGATTCCCGGTGGATAAAGGGGTCTGGAGCAAAATCCCCCGGGATTTATGGTTCGGACTCAAAGTGGGGCGAGGAGAAAAACGGCAGCAGCTCCCCTGGAAAAGCGAGGGTAGGTGGACAAAATGGCGGCCAGTGGAGCCCCTGAGGAGTGGAGGCAGTGGGCTGAGGAGCAGCAGGCGGCCCTTCTGCGCTATTTCACGGAGCTGAAAGGGGAGTTGTTGGAATCCCTGAAGGTGACGATGAGTATGCTGCTGGAGACCCAGACAACCCAGGGTGCAGCGATCCTTGAGTTGAAGCAGCAGGCCTCTGAGCGCGAGGA
Source organism: Scyliorhinus canicula (assembly GCF_902713615.1). Taxonomy (NCBI): domain Eukaryota; kingdom Metazoa; phylum Chordata; class Chondrichthyes; order Carcharhiniformes; family Scyliorhinidae; genus Scyliorhinus; species Scyliorhinus canicula. The sequence continues at coordinate 169,647,749 of NC_052152.1, forward strand.
GGAGGTTTCGGCCCTCGTGGGGAAGGTGGAGATACACGAGGCACTTCATAAAAAGTGGCAAGATCGGTTTGAGGAGATGGAGCTTCGGTCACAGAGGAAGAATCTGCGGATCCCGGGCCTCGAGGGGTCGGACCTGCCGGCCTATATGGCCGTGATGTTGAACTCGCTGGTGGGGGCAGGATCCTTCCCTCTGCCCCTGGAGCTGGAGGGGGCCCATAGAGTGCTGGCCAGGCGGCCTAAGGCGAATGAACCCCCGCGGGCAATGCTGGTGCGGTTCCATCGGTTCAGCGACCGGGAGTGTGTTCTCCGATGGGCCAAGAAGGTGAGGAGCAGTAAGTGGGAGAATTCGGTAGTGCGTTTCTACCAGGACTGGAGTGCGGAGGTGGCCAAGCGGAGAGCCGGGTTTAACCGGACGAAGGCAGTGCTCCACGGAAGTCAGGTGAAGTTCGGCATGTTGCCGCCTGCGCGCCTGTGGGTCACCTACAAGGACCGGCATCACTACTTTGAGTCCCCGGAGGAAGCGTGGGCCTTTGTGCAGGCTGAAAAGCTGGACTTGAACTAGAGATTGGGCGCTGTGGGAGTTTTTCTATTCTATTCATGTATCATTGTTTATGCTGTAGCGGGTTATTCTGTTTGTTTTTGTTTTTTCTCTCGCTTTCGGACGATGTGGGTTATGGTTTCGTGTTCTAAGGGGGGTACTGGGGTTTGTGGTTGATCTGTGTCTTTGTTTGTATGGAGTTGGTGGTTGGGTTGGGACTGCGGTTTGGGAGCTACGTTGGTGGAGTGGGGCAGTGTGAAAGCGCGGGCTTTTCTCTGGTTTCCCGCGCTGCGGGACGAGGGGGTGGAGCTGGTGGCGAGGGGCGTGGCTATTAGACCGGGTTTCCCGCGCTGAAGCGGTGCCCAGGAGCTGATGCAGGAGAGGAGGGGGCACCTCATACCGGGAGGGGTCGGAGTTAGAGCGGGAGCTGCCGGGGTCAGCAGAAATCAGCTGGCTCACGGGAGTACAGTGGAGGGAGAGTCGCGGCTAGGAGGGGTCCTAGCCTTGGGGGGGGGGGATACAGGATTGCTGCTGGATTGGCCAGGGAGGAGTTCGGGGGGGGGTCGGGGTGAGGTTCTATCGCCGTGGGAAACGGGCCGAATGGGTGATGGCCAGGGGCAAGCAGTCGATGGGTTATGGCTAGTCGACGGGGGAGGGGGGCAGGGTGCCCCCTGATCTGGCTGATTACGTGGAACGTGAGGGGGTTGAATGGGCCGGTTAAGCAGGCCTGGGTGTTTTCACATCTGAAGGGGCTGAAGGCGGACGTGGCCATGCTCCAGGAGACCCACCTGAAGGTGGCGGACCAGGTCCATCTGAGGAAGGGGTGGGTGGGGCAGGTTTTCCACTCAGGGCTCGACTCGAAGAACCGGGGGGTGGCGATCCTGGTGGGGAAGAGGGTGGCGTTTGAGGCATCTGAGGTTGTGGCTGATAGTGGCGGCAGATATGTGATGGTGAGCGGTAAGCTGCAGGGGGAGAGGGTGGTGTTGGTTAATGTGTACGCCCCAAATTGGGATGATGCTGGTTTCACGAGGCGTATGTTGGGCCGCATTCCTGGCCTGGAAGTGGGGGGCTTGATCATGGGGGGGGGACTTCAATACGGTGCTGGATCCCCTACTGGATCGTTCTAGTTCAAGGACAGGCAGGAGGCCGGCGGCGGCCAAGGTGTTGAGGGGTTTATGGACCAGATGGGAGGAGTGGATCCCTGGAGGTTCGGGAGGCCGAGGGCTCGGGAGTACTGTTTTTCTCCCATGTGCACAGGGTTTATTCCCGCATTGATTTCTTTGTTCTGAGCAGGGGACTGGTCCCGAGGGTGGAGGAGGCCGAATATTCGGCTATCGCGTTTTCGGACCATGCTCCGCATTGGGTGGATCTGGAGATGGGGGAGGCACGGGACCAGCGCCCGCTTTGGCGTCTGGACGTGGGGTTGTTGGCTGATGAGGTGTGTAGGAGGGTTCGGGGATATATCGAGAGGTACCTCGAGGTCAATGATACTGAGGAGGTCCAGGTGGGGATGGTGTGGGAGGCTCTGAAGACAGTGATTAGGGGGGAGCTGATCTCCATCCGAGCCCATAGGGAGAGGGGGGAGAGGAGGGAGAGGGAGAGACTGGTGGAGGAGCTGTTGAGTGTGGATAGGATGTACACGGAGGCCCCGGAGGAAGGATTGCTGGGGGAACGGCGTAGCTTGCAGGCCAAGTTTGATTTATTGACCACCAGAAAGGTGGAGACACAGTGGAGGAAGGCGCAGGGAGCGGTCTATGAGTATGGAGAGAAGGCGAGCAGGATGCTGGCGCACCAGCTGCGTAAGCAGGACGCGGCTAGAGAGATTGGTGCAGTGAAGGATAGAGATGGGACTGTGGTGCGGCAGGGGGCAGAGGTCAATGAGGTCTTTAGGGACTTCTATAGGGAACTGTACCGGTCGGAGCCGCTGGCGGTGGGAGGGGCAATGGAGAATTTTCTGGACAGGCTCCGATTTCCAAGGGTGCAGGAGGAGCAGGTGGAGGGACTGGGGGCGCCAATCGAGTTGGAGGAGCTGGTCAGTGGGATTGGCCACATGCAGTCGGGGAAGGCGCCGGGACCGGATGGGTTGCCGGTTGAATTTTATAAGAAATATGGGGACCTGCTGGGCCCCCTGTTGGTCAGGACCTTTAACGAGGCATGGGAGGGGGGTGTTCTGCCCACGACGGTGTCTCGGGCACTAATCTCCCTGATCCTGAAGCGTGATAAGGACCCCTTGCAGTGCGGTTCATACAGGCCGATTTCACTGCCGAATGTAGACTCCAAGTTGCTGGCGAAGATCTTGGCCACTAGAATAGAGGACTGTGTGCCGGGGGTGATACATGAAGATCAGACGGGTTTTGTGAAGGGGAGGCAGCGGAACACTAACGTGCGAAGGCTGCTAAATGTGATAATGATGCCGGCAGCAGAAGGAGAGGCGGAGATTGTGGTGGCATTGGATGCGGAGAAGGCCTTTGACAGGGTTGAGTGGGGGTACTTGTGGGAGGCGTTGGAGAGGTCGGGTTTGGGGTGGGGTTTATTAAATGGGTGAGGTTGCTGTACGAGGCCCCGATGGCGAGTGTAGCGACAAATGGGAGGAGGTCCAAGTACTTCAGGCTCCACCGTGGGACGAGGCAGGGGTGCCCCCTGTCCCCCTTGCTTTTTGCGCTGGCAATTGAGCCTCTTGCCATGGCTCTTAGGGAGTCGAGGAGGTGGAGGGGTTTGGTGCGAGGTGGGGAGGAGCACCGAGTGTCGCTGTATGCGGACGACTTGCTGTTGTATGTAGCAGACCCGGTGGGGGGAATGCCGGAGGTGATGGAGATTCTTGCTGAGTTCGGGAGTTTCTCGGGATATAAATTGAATCTGGGCAAGAGTGAGCTGTTTGTCGTACACCCGGGAGATCAGGAGGAAGGGATTGGTAGGCTCCCGCTAAAGAGGGCAGTGAGGCGTTTTAGGTACCTGGGGGTTCAGGTGGCTAGGAACTGGGGGACTCTGCACAAGCTCAATTTTACTAGGTTGGTGGAGCAGATGGAGGATGAATTTAAAAGGTGGGACATGCTGCCGTTGTCGTTGTGGGTAGAGTACAGTCCGTTAAAATGACGGTGCTCCCGAGGTTTTTGTTTTTGTTTCAGTGCCTCCCCATTTTTATTCCGAGGGCCTTTTTTAGGAGGGTGAACAGCAGCATTCTGGGATTTGTTTGGGCGCACGGGATTCCGAGGGTAAGGAGGGTCTTTTTGGAGCGGGGCAGGGATAGAGGGGGGCTGGCGCTGCCCAACCCCTCCGGGTACTATTGGGCAGCTAACGTCTCGATGGTACGTAAGTGGGTAATGGATGGGGAGGGGGCAGCATGGAAACAGATGGAGATGGCGTCCTGTGGAGGCACGAGCCTGAAGGCACTGGTAACGGCGCCGCTGCCGCTCCCTCCAACGAGGTACACTACGAGCCCGGTGGTGGCGGCTACCCTCAAAATTTGGGGGCAGTGGAGGCGACACAGGGGGGGAAGCGGGGGGCTCGGTGGAGACCCCGCTGCGGGGGAACCACCGGTTTGTCCCAGGGAACATGGATGGTGGATTCGTGGGGTGGCACAGGGTGGGCATTAGGAAGTTGGGAGACCTTTTTATCGACGGGAGGTTCGCAAGCCTTGGTGAACTGGAGGAGAAGTTTGAGCTCCCCCTGGGGAGTATGTTCAGATATCTTCAGGTCAAGGCGTTTGCTAGGGGACAGGTGGAGGGGTTCCCTTTGTTGCCCCCGCGGGGGGTAAGGGATAGGGTGCTTTCGGGGGTATGGGTCGGGGATGGGAAGGTGTCTGACATCTACCAGGTAATGCAGGAGGTGGGGGAGGCGTCGGTAGAGGAGCTGAAGGCTAAGTGGGAGGTGGAGCTGGGGGAGCAGATTGAGGAGGGGACATGGGCGGACGCCCTGTAGAGGGTGAACTCCTCCTCTTCATGTGCGAGGCTTAGCCTCATCCAGTTCAAGGTACTGCACAGGGCTCATATGTCCGGATCTAGGATGAGTAGGTTCTTTGGGGGCGAAGACAGTTGCGTCAGGTGTTCGGGGAGTCCAGCGAACCATGCCCATATGTTCTGGGCATGCCCGGCACTGGAGGAGTTCTGGAAGGGGGTGGCGGGGACGGTGTCGAGGGTGGTGGGATCCAGGGTCAAGCAGGTTGGGGACTCGCGATATTTGGGGTTGGGGTGGAGCCGGGAGTGCAGGAGGCGAAAGAGGCCGATGTCTTGGCCTTTGCGCCCCTAGTAGCCCGGCTGAGGATCTTGCTGCAGTGGAAAGATGCGAGACCTCCGAGTGTGGAGGCCTGGATTAATGACATGGCGGGTTTCATTAAGCTGGAACGGGTCAAGTTCGCCCTGAGGGGGTCGATACAAGGGTTCTTTAGGAGGTGGCAGCCTTTCCTCGACTTTCTGGCTCAACAATAAGGTACTAGGTCAGCAGCAACAGCAACCCGGGAGGGAGGGGGGGAAAGGGTGGTGGTGGGGGGGGGGGGGGGGGGGGGGGGGGGGGGGGGGGGTGGTTAGGGGGATAGTGTTTAAGTTAACTTGCTTATTGTTAATTTATTCTGTTGTTTATTGGGGCTGGGGGGGGGGTGGGGTGTTTGTTATATGCGTTGTTACGGGTGCCAGGAGGTGTTTATTATTATTATTGTTATTGTTGTATTGTTTTGTTGATATATATTTTTCAAACAAATTTCAATAAAAAAAAAATTTTTTTTTTTTAAAGTTTGTCGACCCAGTTGTATGCCCCAATGCAAAAATACTTCAGCAATGAAATCAATGAACGACGATTCAATTTGTAAGCTTTTATAACTCACCTGCAACTTCAAGACCATGAATTATCTAGATTCCCTCACTTGTTAAGTAAATTTGGGCAGTTCTCTGAATCCCATAGAGAATTCTCTCTGCATCGTCGGGTAGACACCAAATGATGATTTGTAAACTTATGCATGTTCACTCACCACATTTGCAGAAAGCAGAGACTGAAAGTTAAGAAGGACACCAGTAACAGCTATCTGCTCAAGCCACTTCTTGCTGGCCTCTTTGCTCTCCTCTTCATATTCTCCATTGTTGTTATAGCGGTGGTTCAAAGCAGCCAATAACTGCTCAGAAAAGGTACAGATGGCCGCCACAAGGCTTTGACAAAAGAGCACATCTCGACGCAATTGTAACTCCAGGTCTGTATAGGGAAGAAAGAAAACTGAGGGATCAGAAGAAGGAACCAAAATTAATGGCACAGTGAACATCTAACAGCTTTGGTGATTTTTGTTTGGTGTCATGTAAACAAAGTACCCAAAATAGGTTGAGGTGCAATTATACCTCAGCTAATAATGTTTGTGGAAAGGGAGAACTAGGAAAAGAGAGGGAGGGAGAGAGAGAGACACACACACACAGAAACTAAGAGAAAGATAATTCAAGTCTATGTTTATGGTGTTGGTGGGAGGAGAAGGGGAAAATTTAGAGAAACTACAGAGAGTCATGGACACAGCCCAGTCCATTATGCGAATCCGTCTCCCATCTACTGACTCTGTCTACACCTCCCGCTGCCTTGGGAAAGCGAGCAGCATAATCAAAGACCCCTCCCACCCGGATTATTCACGCTTCCAACTTCTTCGGGCAGGGGATATAAAAGTCTGAGAACACGCGCTAACAGATTCAAAAACAGGTTCTTTCCCGCTGTTACCAGACTCCTGACTGACCCTCTTATGGACTGGCCTGATCTCTTCACGCATCTTCTCTACTGAGTAGTACTGCACTCATGTATGCTTTATCCGATGCTATGTACATTGTGTATTTATGTAAGCCCTATGTTTTTTTTCATGTATGGAATGATCTATCTGGACTGTATGCAGAACAATATTTTTCACTGTACCTCGGTACACGTGACAATGAAACAAATCCAAATCCAATTTATAGACAGAAACATATTGAACTTTTAGCAACTTTTTGTTTTAACTAAAAGCGAACACTTTATTAACATTGGCATGGGTGCTGCCTCCTAATTCATCAAAAGGTACTTGTCTCTTACGTGATTAAATCCCCAAGGCTTCACAAGTTGCCAGTGCTGCTGTGATATTTTAAGGAAAAGCTGCAAACCTGAATCAGATGAATGAATGGCTGAAGGACATTTTATTTACAACACAGCTTTGAAAGTTGACAAAACATAAACCATTTACACCACAAGAATATTTGAAAGTAGATTATGAATATAAAAAATGAATCACTCCCTCTACTGAATCATAGAAAACACACTCTTCATATTTAAAATTCTCTGCCCTCTATTAAAGTTTAATCCAACCTCAAGAAATCTGAGGTCTATTCGTTCCATCATTACAAACCAAAATTTTGCATTGCCCAAAAACGTTAGGAGAACGAAAGTGGACTGTGGGCCATACAAATAAACGGCTGGGAGGAGCAGCATCTTGTAGCAGAAAAATAAATCCAGTCACCAACAGCCAAAATGATACAAGGAACACCATGCATTCAAGCAACTTTATGGAAAGAAAAAAAACACAACAATGGTCCAGATTTGGGGGTCAGCAGTGAAACAAGACTGCTAATGGCATCAAAGGAAGTTGCATTGAGTGATTTAGCATTCCCTGTGGTGAGAGCCAGAACCCCTTGATGTACAATGGGTTGTTTTGGTAATTTAATGGGGATTTCTAACATTTGAGCTGCAGGGATTTCATCAAGCAGCCAAATCATTGAGTCACAGGAAAGAAATCGCAAACAGCCAACCAGGAAATGAAATGAAAAGCACAAGTAGTCAAATCACTTTTTTAAGCGATTTTACTGAAAGCAAACTGAAGTTTGAGACATACATATGGGGTCACGGTAGAGGCTGACGTATCATGAGAAAACATTAAAAAAAAAAAATTTTGAGTACCCAAGTCTTTTTCTCCCCCCCCCTAATTAAGGCACGATTTAACATGGCCAATCCACCTACCTTGCATATCTTTGGATTGTGGGGATGGGACCCGCGCAGACATGGGAAGAATGTGCAAACTCCATATGAACAGTGACCCAGAGTTGGGATCGAACCCAGGTCCTCAGTGCCGTGAGGCAATAGTGCTATCCACCTCAAGAGTAAATTTAAATTGAGCATTCTTTTAAAATAAAAATAAGTATTAATCATAATGGAGACATTTAATAACAGTTCAAAGTAAGAACTGTTCCGCATTGATTCATTAAGCGCCCAGTTTCATCTCACTAAGCAAGGCACAAACATAGATGGGTGTTCTGACAGTGATATATGAGTGGAAAAGAGGAAAGTTCTAGTCAGGTGAAGTTGCTGGTGAAGGGTAGACAGTCGAGCTGACCTGTGACAGAACAATGTGCTAAAATCCTGAAGTTGATGTGACATTCAGGGAGGTAATGATAGAAAATGCAGGAACACAATTCACCTATCATAAACCCTGCAAATTCTGGCCCATAACGCCTGCTGTTTAATTTTAGACAACAGCATAAAATCAGATCCAATAAATAAATCTAAAGACCAACTCAAGTAGCAATTCCATCAGAAGCATTAAATAATCTTTCATTTTCTCACCATCGCATTAAGTAATCTCATCCACATTTACACAACAGAGCACAAAATGAAATTAGACGTCACCTCAGTAGATGAAAACTTGGCTTGACTGAAGTTGGAAATAAGTTAAACATAAGGTGCCATAACTTTAGAAAAGTTTTGATTAATAAATGCATTTTGATCTGTCATGTAAAGAAAGTTACAAAAGGAACATTCAAAGAGCATTCCCTTTCATCTTCTAAAATCCCACATCCATTAGAAACTTTAGAGTATGTTCTTTTTAAATAACAGCAGCCAGATAGGAATGTTGACCTGTTGTACCATGGCCACAGAATCACAGCGTGTCTATTTTTTAAATTGAGAAATAATTCACCTCCGAATGCACCTTCAAGGTGCATATTCAAGGTGAATAATGGTGCATATTCCAGTCAAACATTTCTGCTTTCATTTGCTATGCATAACTAATGACTGAAAATATAACACTAATTATTGTATTTGGACCACAACCAAATTAACATACCATTCTTTGATATGGGAATTCTGTCTTAGCCTTGGAACTTGCAGGCCAAAGTTATTAGCATTTTGAAAAATTACCAATAACCTTGTTTTCTTTTGTTCTTAATACAAATGCTACTTGCAGCTGAAACATTTGGATTCCTTTGGGCTATGATACAAAGAATTATAAAATAATACTCAAACTCCCACCTCCCCCACCCCAACAGCAGTCTGACTTTGATTAATTGCAATGACTAAAACATGTCTTACCTGTGCAATGAAGTAGAGCTAAAAGCAATTGATTCTTCCCATCTGAGGAAGCAATTATAGATATTACTGTAATGTCGGTATTTACACATCTTGAAGAATACAGGTTTTAAATTAACGTTTACTCTTATAGAATTATAGAATCTAAGGTTAGAATAATGTAAGATCTAAACTATTACTCAATCCGCCATGATGTTGCAAGACCAAGTGAAGAATTCAGGTCAACCTGGCTTTGAGGGCACTGCAGATATCTGGACCAAGGTAGAGAGAGCTGGAAATGAGAACACAGCATTTGGGAGGGAAGAGCGAGGAGGGGCAAGAGTTAGTGAATAAGAGCAAGAGGAGAAGGTGGAAGAGAAGGTAGAGGAGAAGGTGAGGCGAAGACAGCAGACATCAGAGAGGGAGCAAAAAAAAAAGGGTTGGGGCGCTGGGAGGATGAGCACTCAGTAAAAACAGGGATTACTCTAGGGAAAAGAGGGAATGCAAAGTATGGCATTAGTTAAAGAGCCAAGAGATGAGTCACAATCTGTCAGTTAAGTATTGCCTCTCTCTTACGCTGAATTTAAAATTCCTGACGACATGAATTGAGAAGTTTCAATACACAATAGGTTGTATTTGTTGATTTTCACTCCCATTGGTCCTTAAGAGCTCAAGACTCATTATTTAAGTGATGCAAGCAGCATGACTTTCGAAAAGTCTCTCCGAAAATCAGCAAATACTTCCAAAGTGTTGGAATCAGACGTGCCGTTTTGCATCATTTGATGCTATGAGCCAATAGAAATGTACTTAACATGTTTAGGTTCCATTGAAACTCATTATTGTGCTCAATATTAATCAGCAACACAGCTGAGAAAACCAAGTTGAAGGACAAGTCATCACTTAATATAATGGAGCACAATTTATAAGTACACTGAAATATTTGCAGCCATGTTAAGAGGATCCTCTCTGAACTGCAATGCAGGAACTGGAATTTCAGGACAACCATGGACGAAACTTGCGGCAGTGTCATGATAAACCTAAATGCATGCATTATTCAATACAATATCTTACGATATGTGGGCTATAGGGTTACGGAGATATGGCAAGGAGTTTCAGAGGGTCAGTGCAGACTCGATGGGCCGAATGGCCTCCTTCTGCACTGTAGGAACTCTATGGAATTCCATGATACAAACGACTGCCAATTAAAAACGTTAACATATAGCCTGTGCTGTAAAGCACCATTCATTGCGGCATGCAATTAATTGGGCTGCATGGTGGCTGAGTGGTTAGCACTGCTGCCTCACAGTGCTAGGAACCCGGACTCGATTCCGGCCTTGGATGACTGTCGAGAGTTTGCACTTTCTCCCAGTGTCTGAATGAGTTTTGACCAGGTGCTTCGGTTTCCTCTCACAGTCCAAAGATGTGCAGGGTAGGTGGTTTGCCATGTTAAATTGTCTCCAAGTGTCCAAAAGGTCATGTGGGGCCAGCACAGTGGCATAGTGATTAGTGATTAGCACTGCTACCTCATGGTGCCGAGGGCCCGGGTTCGATCCCAGCCCTGTCCGTGTGGAGTGAGCACATTCTCCCCGTGTCTGCATGGGTTCCACGCCCACAACCTGAAAGATGTGCATGGTAGATGGATTGGCCACGCTAAATTGCCCCTTAATTAGAAACAAAAAGAATTGGGTACTATTTTTAAAAAAAATTTTAAGATCAAAAAGTTATGTGGGGTTACAGGGATAGGGTGGGGGCAATGGCCTAGGTAGCGTTCTCTTTTAGAGGGTTGTGCAGACTTGATGGGCCAAACGGCCTCCTCTGCATTGTAGTGATTCTATGATTCTTCATTACTGCTCAAATTAGCACTTTTTAAATTCATGCATAGATTTGCAGAAAATTGTAATACACCAGCCTGGATTTTCCTGTCCCTCCCCGGTTTGTATTCTGGCAGCAGAGGCAGCTCGCCATTGGCTGCCAGTGGAATCTTCCAGTCCCACTCAAGTCTACAGCATTTTGCATGGCTCGCCCACGGCAACGCCAGGGAACCCACTGTAAAGGATCGCCTTTGGTGAGGCCGGAAGGGCCAGAAAATCCCATCCATTGACTTCAGCCCCGTGAAAAGCTCAGGATCATGTTCCTTTTCAACATATAAATTCCCTCTAGATGGTAACTTGAGCAATTAAAAGCCAAACAAATTCTCTAGTGTGCAAACCTCATTTCCAGGTTAATGAATGCAGAAATATAATGACAGATTGCAAATCTGCAGAACATGTTTGTAATTAAGATACCATAGAATTCCTCCAGTGGAGAAGGAGGCCATTCAGCCCATCGAGTCTGCAACTTTTCTCTTTAAGAGAATCCTACCTAGGCCCACACCCCCACGTAACCTGCACATATTTCAACAGTGGGAGGAAACCGGAGCACCCGGAGGAAACCCAAGCAGACAAGGCGAGAACGCGCAAACTCCACACAGGCAGTCATCCAAGGCCGGAATTGAGCCCTGGTCCCTGGCACTGTGAGGCAGCAATGCTAACCACTGCACCACCCATGTTTGGTGATGTACTAGCATGTTAGGTAATGCCTTGTGAAGTGTTTGTTTGAAGAAATGCTTGAAAAATCAAAGTATTGAAATTCTCAGACGTGAATAATAATTTTTACTTTACAAAGTGCAACTTACTGACATTTAAATGATTAAGTGCCATGGACCTCCAGTTTTGAAAATCTCAGATTTAAAAAATTGTTTCAGTGGGGTTGACCATCAGGGAAAACAGCAGAAATTCATAGTTCAATTGCAGTGGAGGTACAACTGGTTATCATTGGTTACTGATGATGCAACTGAGAGCATTTTGAACCTGAGCAACCCAATGAAAATATTTTTTGTTTCTTGAAGAACTAAATCCAGAAAATAAGAGATTTTCTGTATCAGTCATACATTGAATTGCAAGAATGCAGCAAAATATACAGAGTATATGTGTCTCTCATCAGTGCCTAAACTATTCCACTTTTAGTCAGTCTTAGAATATCTTCCCTTCCAGCAGAGCTCCAAGTTGGCAGGAACTCAATGAACTAAATTTAGAATTATGATTAAATCCAAAGGCGGCCTGCAGATTGCATTCCATCTGTTAAATCATTTAAAGCACAAAACATCCCAGGGTTCCAGGCAGTAATGATTTGAGAAGACATGCACTTCCACCAGAGTCTATTTCAACTTTGCTTTGACTCTGCTACTCTGGTCAAACAAACCCTTGTGTACTGAACCCAAAATGAATGCACATCCTTGCGTACTATGACCTAGTGATCATAAAAAGTAAACGTGCGTAAAAATGATTACTTAACTGCTATTAATTTATGGGAGAAATTATCTCAGATATCCTTAGAAAGTATATTACTAACCTTCCACATATTCCTGTACATTGTCCACCAAGGCATTGATTGAACAAGGCAAGTTCCAGGGGTCCTCCTGCACATTTGTTTGGATTATGCTTCGACATTTTATGTTTCGGTCAACTTTCTGTCGAAACTCTAAAAGGGAGATTCTGAGAGTTAGGTGATCACAAATTTCTTTGCCGTCATCTGTAACCATTACTGATATGAGCAAGACATGGTCTCTTGGTGCATTAACGTATTGCACCAGTGGAAAATTCAGATCTTCTGCCCCTATTCCCCATGTGCGTTACTGCTATGAAAGGGATAGAGAGATATACGGAAGGTTATACTCAACACAGCAGCTCTGAATTAACAACTTAGCCGAAAAGCTCTTTACGGAGGGACGAAGTAGAGTAAACACTAAACGAAGATATGGGGCAGGTAAATACAAAAAAAATAATAATTCAACCTGTTTTAAAGACATTGTACAGGGGTTCAAAATTATATATTTGTGGGAAGTAGCTGTCAGTTGCAATGAAAGCATGATCATTTCTTAAAATTAAAATTTTAACTCCAGCGAAAAATCAAATCAGCTACAAAATAAAACCATCTACCTCAACACTGCTCTGTGCTTAACCAGGGCATGTGGATGAATGAGTACTAAATTCTGCAATCACCAATCTCACCAAAAAGCACAGATGGCAAGAATCAGTTGTGACTTTAGTGAGGAGTAAATAGTAACTATTTGGTTCTGTTAAGAAAATTAGTATTGAACATGGTTAGATATTTTGAGGCCATCTGGCAGGATAATTCTGTGATAGTATTAATCAAAACTTTTTAAATATTTATTTTGATAAATTTAGAGTTGCAAATTATTTTTTTCCAATTAATTCACCTCCCCTGAACATCTTTGGGTTGTGGGGGTAAGACCCACGCAGACACGGGAAAATGTGCAAATTCCACACGGACAGTGACACGGGGCCGTGATCGTTACCGGGTCCTCAGCGCCGTGACGCATGGCTAACCACTGCGCCACCGTACTGCCCACGTATTAATCAAAACTTGTGCAGGGTTTACACCTCAGGGGATATAAAATTCCAGATGAAACTCCCCCCCCCCCCCCCCCCCTACAATATTTTAGAATGATTATCTATTGTTAAGTCTAATTTCCTCCCCAAATGGTGGCCTTCTTTATTTGCAGGACAGCATAAACATGAATCTTAAATGTACTAGAAATTGATGTATCATTGAAGTGATCATCCTGCTCATGGTTAGTTAGCTTTCACTTTGTACAACTCAAGTCACTAAACATTTGCACACCAATGTACAATTAAATGACAGCCAGCAGATCAGTTTAAGGAGAATGACTGAATGTAATATAATTTAAAAAGTTAGACACAATTACTTGAATTTTAGTACCATGAAAACCTGCATTACCTTGTATGTTGTATTCTGTACTAATGCCATTTGTCTCTTCAAAGGCTCTGGCCATAACCGACCCCTTGAGGAGTGCATCAATGGAATCCACCTGCAATAATTCAGTAACCATCACAATCTGTTTCAATTTCTGACACTTGCTTTCTATGCTTTATTGCGCAAGCTTGGCACATCAAATGCTAAAAGATTGCTACTAATTGTTATACTCATGGTGGGAGAGTGTTTTCAGTTGCTGGAAAAGGGTACTAGGATATTTAATTGGATGGATGAGAGATTCCAAGAGACAGGGAAGTGCATTTGATTGGTGTTCAGCTTGGCTGCTACTGGTAAATAAGTCAATTTACTGCTTTCACTGAATACATCCAATTGCAATACAAGCAAATAGCTCTTTATGGTCAATTTAGGGTTTTGATCTTACAGTGAAAATCAAAAAATATTCAATGCTGAAGAAAATTAAACTAAATTATGTTGAAATAAATTAGCATCTTTCTTTCTACAGGGTGACACGGCTGCCTCATCACACCGGGTTCAATTCCGGCCGTGGGTGACTGTGCAGAGTCTGCACGTTCTCCCCGTCTCTGCGTAGGTTTCCTCCGGGTGCATCGGTTTCGCCAACAGTCCAAAGTTGTGCAAGTTAGGTGGATTGGCCATGCAAAATTGCCCCTTGTGTCCAAGGTTAGGTTACAATGATAGGGCGGGGTGGACGAGGGAGTGGACATGGGTAGGATGCTCTTAAGGAGGTTCATTGCAGACTCGATGGACCAAGTGGCCTTCTTCTGCACTATAGGGATTCTGTGATTCTACATCTCAAATAATAGTAGGAGCAAAATGTAGTATTGGACCCAGGACCCAGGTTCGATCCCAGACTGGGTTTGATCCTTGGTCACTGTCCGTGTGGAGTTCACACATTCTCCCAGTGTTTGCGTGGGTCTCACCCCCACAACCCAACTATGTGCAGGGCAGATGAATTGGCCACGCTAAATTGCTCCTTAATTGGAAAATAAAAAATAGGTACTCTAAATGAAAGAAAAACAATGAGAAATAGGGCAAATGTACTTTTTTAAAAAAAGAATGTGGTGGGTTTTACTTAGAAAACTATTGATTGTTTCAGAATGCTACAGATTGTCTCAGCTGCTGTGGGATAATTTGTCACAACTGTCAAAGTGTGAGCAGAGTTTTCAAAGCAGGTAAATTAGCCTGAAGCCCCCCAGTGAGATGGAACCTCCTAATAAAATGATTTTTATTTTGTAGTTGCAGAGCCTCAAGAAAGCTGCGCAACTGTAATAACATTGAGTTATTACATAGAATTTACAGTACAGAAGGAAGCCATGCGGCCCATTGAATCTGCACTGACCCTTTGAAAGAGCGTCCTACTTAAGCCCATGCTTCCACCCTACCCCCGTAACCCTCACCTAACCTTTTGGTACTTAGGGCAATTTAACGTGGCCAATCCACCTAACCTGCACATTTTTGGACTGTGGGAGGAAACCCACGCAGACACAGGGAGAAAATGCAAACTCCACACAGTCACCCAAGGCTGGAATTGGAACCAGGGTCCCTGCAGCTGTGAGGCAGCAGTGCTAACCACTATGCCACCCACAGCGTGGTGCAGGTTTTTTTTTGAGTATTGCTGAAAGAAGAGACATGAGATTCCTATCAATAGCTCATTAATCAGGGCAATGCCTTAGCCAGAGTTAAGAAAAAACTCTAACAATGTTTCGCAGTTAACTGTCAGTCACCATCAACTGGTGCATTCTCAATGGCAATGCCTCTACAGCCTCCACTTGCCAACCAATTAGCACTTTCCTCATATCGTATAAGTTTGTTGTCTTTCCTTACATTAGTATTCTTGAGTTATCCTGATGAGTGCAAGATGAAAAGCTTTGACAAAATGTCTCTTTTTCAGCAATATATTTTTTCTTTTAAAATTACCACAAAATGAAGACTTCATGTAATTCTTATCCTATCTTAAACCAAAAGAACTGTAATATTTCACAACTCCCAAGGTGTTATGTCCTCAGTAATTTACTATTTTAACACCAGCATAAAAGAGAGGTTGGGTTTGCCAACGATTCCTGGCACACTATGAATGGTGAGTCTTGAAATCACAAATGAAAGAAAATGCACATAAAAACTGCAAACATGTGGAATCCTGTCAATGGAGGTTTAAAAAAAAATAAGGAAACAGAAGAGTTTGAGACTCAAGCCTCTCGGACTATCACAAGGCTGATTAACAATATTGCTGGAGACATTTTGAATTTAGGAAACATGACTATATTGGTAGGCTTTTAAATTTATTCAATATTGTAAGGCTTGACATTTTTATAATCAATCACAACCCACTTGAGAAATTTCACTGGCAACTTTTGCCTACTGCTTATTCTGGATTGCTTGCATCCAGTAGTCAACAAAAGTGAGTTTGAAACAAAAATGTATTGAAACAAGCCTGGTGCTTCAGGGCAACACCTCAAGTGTGTAAGGTTAAGACCTATTGGATGCAACCTTCATGTGAATGATGGCATAAAGTGTGTGTACCTGATTAAAAAGATGCTCGAGGCAGCCATGCAATTTGTCCTGCTTATCAAGAGAAATTCTCATGTCGCAAGGCAGCTCATCGCCTGTTTTCGAAGAGAGAAGACATATTTAAATTTTTTTTAAATATACAGATGTTGGAAACAAGTTTCAATATCTTTTTTGTCTTATTATTCTTAAAATCATATACTATTCTTGTGTGGAGGGCTGTGATAGAAAATATGCACGAAAAACTGAAGTTTGATGAACAAATGTTTCTACAATTTCAAGTATCACTGCACATTTTCAGAGCAGATGACAAGTCAACATTTGCTTCCATATAGCATCTACAGTTATTTGCAAGTTTCCAATTAGCATTACGTAGTGACAAAATAAACTTGGCAGGTGTTTTAATGGGGAAGAATGAAATATGAGCGAGTATGAAAATCCAAGAGGAAGCACGGATGGAAAATGCACCAATTCGAGTGAACACAATTAGTGCAACTCTGCATCGGTTGTCAAATGCTACAAAATTTAAATTTGAACAAAAAGACATTTGCATCATCAGATGATAGATGACTAGTAAATGGCACTGTGATAATTGTTGATGACAAACGTGAATGATGAGACATGGTATTTTTCTTCTTCTAGATACCATATACACCATGATGATCTTACATCCTCTCCCACTTGTGGTAGAAACAACAAAAAATAAATGGGCTATATTTTGAAGAGGGAAATATTACTATAATCCTGAAAATAGTTAAATGTGTCCATAGGCCCAAACGTGGGGTAAAATCTCACCTGATCCCATTTCATCGCTGCCCAGATAGGAGCTCCTGCTGCGGTCACTGGTATAGGACAGCACCGAGTCTCGGTTGCTGTTACATTCGCTGCAAGACATCACCAAAGACAAGTGAAACTTGGAGCATTAAAATCCCTGAATACATTTCTGATGCTATCCTTCCTATCACATGGGTCTAGAACGCAAACTGAGGCCAGCCCTATCAAATATTATCCAGGGGCTTTTCACAGTAAGTTCATACTTGTGACAATAAAAGATTCTTATTATTATTGAGATGCTGGGGATTCTGTAGTAACTCACTGCTGCCTCCTCATCAACATCGACAAGGCACAAGCCAGTAGTGTGATGGAATACTCTCCAAATTCCTGGGTGAGTGCAGCTATAACAATGCTCAATAAGTCTGACATCATTCAGGCCCAAACAATCCATCTGATCAGCACCAGATTCATGACCTTAAGCATTTACGCTATCCCAGTGGCAGCAGTGTGTACTCTATACAAGATGCACATCAGCAAATCACCAGGACCCGCTCAACAGCACCTTCCAAGCACATAGCATCTACCACCTAGAAAGATAAGGGCTGCAGATGCAGGTGGTGGTGTTCCCATGCAAGTTCTCCTAGCCAAGCATCATCCTGACTTGGAAGCATTTCATGTTCCTTCACTGTCACTGAATCAAAATCTCAGATATCCCTCCCGAAAAGCACAGTGAGTGTACCTACATCACACCGACTACAGTGGTTCAAGAAAGTGGCTCACCATCACCTCTTCAAGAGTAATTAAGGACGGACAATACATTCTAGCCTGGCCAGCAACGTTCACATTCCATGAATGAATAAAACAAAACAGACTTGTTTGACTTAGTTTCACAAAAGTTGAATTAAATTTTGGCAACCTAGCAATTTAAAAAAAAAAAAAATTTTTTTGAAGCCAGCAGTAGTTTATTAGCTTTGCAGTACATAAAGTAAGTAATTTACAAGCACATAAGGTAGTAATGTTTAAAACCTGGTGATTTCCACAAACAAAATTGATATAATGAAATCCATGTCACAATCTATCGTTTACTTCTGAAAGGACAGAGTGGACCCACACCCACTCATGTTCAGCCCTTGGGAAGTAGATAATTTGCATTAAAATATAAATACAACTGTGGTCAAAATGCCCCATGGCCAAGAGCCAGGCCTCAGCAACATAGGATATAGTTTTTGCATTGGGATTTGACATCAGCTTTGAACAGTGCCAGTAGATGATGTGCTTGAGTTATGTACCACAAAATTCTTAATATCCTGTCCAGCATAGCAGCTAAGATATCACTCCAACATTCAATTTATAGGTAAACACTTTTGGTTTTTGTTGCTGCATGAGTCTGCATAATTATAACTGTGAACCACCACTTTCATTTTTGTGCCAATACAGCAGTAGACTATACACATACCAAACCTAAATGGATGTTGAAATTTAGCAGTTGTAATCCATTCTATTCTCTTTATAACTGTTCAATATAAAATACTTCAAATTGGCACATCGTAACTCATGAGCCTTTATTATACCTTTTGGCTTAAACTGCAGAAATATTAGGACTGGAAATTGTTCACACCATTCCCCCACTTGCCTCCAGGGGGCAATATATCTTATCCAAACATGCACAAACACACATTAAACTGTGATGCAATTACACAGCAATATTACACAGGGATGATACAAAACATATACTAAATGTTATATTTCTTAAAATGGCCTAGACTACATGAATAAGTCAACATCATCCTCCCTCTATTGCTCTGGATTTATAACTAAATTACCCTCGTCATGATTCTTTGAAAATAAAAAAGTTTTATGTGAAGGGAATTTTCTCAATTACTTGCTTCATTATAGAAAACCACTACACAGAAAAAAGGTCCATTGATCCAGTTGAATCACTGAAAAAAAAAATCACTGATGCCCAAACATCCTGACCACCTTTCTCATATACATGTGCATTTGCAAAATAGAAATAAATTGCAGGAAAGGGCAAAACCTGCTACGGGTGAAATTGTAAATCAATTCACAGCTTTGTAAAGAAACTAAAGCTGTCACACATATCGCACATAACAGAAAATACAAAACTACCTTCACTCATACCCTCGGGGATGGAGGTCAAAGCAATTTACTAACCAAAGAAACAGATAATTTTAGAAGCACCATTATTGGCAATTAGCTGGCATTCAAGTAATAAGGGCCTGCAGAGTGGGTATGTAGGAACAGAAAGGCTGGATTAAATCCTATGCATTCCAGTATTCAAAACAACCCAAAGAAGGGTTAGAGAAGAAAGCAGGAAGGATCATCTCTCCTACACTTTATCTGGAATTGCGGTTAAAAAAAACACATGTTCAATGGGACCAATCAAGTTTTGATGAGTCTTTTTATAGAAACTCAACCCATATTTGTTTAATCCTTTGACGACAATTAAAAATAAGCAAGACCACATATTATTGAACCTGAAAACGCTGCACATCGTTGAACAGCCAGAAAGCACCAGGGAAAAAAAAAGAAAAATTTGACATGCTTCAGAAACAAAGGCGGCACCGTGATGCCGTGGTTAGCACTGCTGCCTCATGGTGCCAAGCACCCGGGTTTGATCCCGGCCCCGGGCCACTATCCGTGTGGAATTTACACATTCTCCACATGTCTGCGTGGGTCTCACCCCCACAACCCAAAGACGTGTATGTTTTGGACGCTGTGGATAGTCGAGCCAGATTGGCTGAATAGTGTCCTTAACCCATCATTCTCGTAGTGTTTTAGAACTAGTTGCTCGCAGGGTTTTCCAAGGTGGAGCCCCAAGTGCTGCCCCTCTTTTCTGTGGATTCCCAATATTTCTTTTCCAAGCAACAGAATTACATTTACTGTGAGCAGAGATTAGAGCCCATTACTTATCAACCCTTAAACCAAACTGCCATCAGCTGTTGGGAACTTCTGTGTTTTCACATATGCTTATTTAAAAAAAAATAATCTTTTGACTGTCATGAGTCGGCTTACAATAACACTGCAATGAAGTTACTGTTTAAAACCCCTAGTCGCCACATTCCGGCGCCTGTTCAGGTACACAGAGGGAGAATTCAGAATGTCCAATTCACCTAACAGCCGTCTTTCGGAACTTGTGGGAGGAAACAAGAGCACCCGGAGGAAACTCGCACAGAGACGGGAAGAATGTGCAGACTCCACACAGACAGTGACCCAAGCCGGGAATCGAACCTGGGACCCTGGAGCTGTGAAGCAACAGTGCGACCCAGTGTACTACTGTGCTGCCCTTGGACTCGACAATAAATATTTCTTATAATTCGCACACATCCTAATCAAGGGAAAATGCCAAGAATGTTTGTTACCATTGGTTATGAAACCCAAGAACTATGTTGAGAAATAATTTGAATCCAGAATCAAAAGCTTGGCACATATTGGCCAGATAGTGAAAATGGGTTCTGAAGGACACCTGAATAAACAATTCTTACCTCCATTCTGCATAAATACCTGCAAAAGCCAAACATTTTAAAAAGAAAAAAAAAGGGCGTTCAATGTTTGGAACTGAACTCGTGAGAAAATTGCTCACAGACTGTTGGGGTGGGGGGGGGGGGGGGGGGGGGGGAGAGAATCTTTCAAACAGCTGGTATTTCAAACCTACACCAAGCATGAACAAGTTACAAGAAATAAATCTGTTTCAAATCAGCACACAATGGAGCAATTGATTAATTCAACTTATAGTGTCTGCATTTTGAAAAGAAGAAAACAAATTTAGAATGACTACTTCATGCTTCGCTGTTGCTTTAAATTCTCATTGACCACATAACTAGCGCAGCTCATAACATTCCTGTGCTCATTTAACAGACTTCAGAAAGTGGCAGATGAGATTGTTCATTTTATAGTTGGCATCCAGTTTGAAAACATCAGTTGAAAATATCTAGCAGAGATTTTGAAACACTGTAGGGAAAGGCGCATAATTCAGTGGTGTAATTGGAAGCTGTTCAGTTATTTTCACCCACTGGTACTTACTGACATGCGAGTGGGGGGTTGCAAGCAGCTCAGCTTGAAACTTGGTTACATAGCGTCTCTTCACTCACCATCATGTGTAGTTTTACATCACTCCAAAGAGAATCAAACATTGAATAGAACTGTCCAAACTGGGTCCAATAAATCTCTGACTCAATAGTCCCAAACTATTACAAACGTAAAACTAATTTAATGACCGTTTGAGGTGGTGAAGGGGAAATGGCTGGTGGGGGAGGGGTATGGAAAGCACACCAGACATTTACACTACCATGATACATCATGCATGGCGGAGCTGGATGAAAATATCAAATTGATCTTCTCAAACAACAAATAAAGCAACTGACCCGACCAACACAGTCAATACTTCTTATAAAATAATCTATTTCCACATGCAGAGAGCTGAATTAGTACACAGTATACCAGCATGAACTGCATTCATTGGATGCTGAGCACATCATTAACTTGTACACACTACTTCGGTTTATTAATTGTACTTATTAAATTAAGCCATTTAACTCAATCCCAATCATTCAACTTCAACTGAGGCTAAGAGCAGACTTTGATAACCTGGTGTTGAAATACCACCAATCTATAACTGACTTCTACAGATGGGCCGAAGTAGCTCCTAATTAGACATCTATTTTTATTTATTTATTTATTTATAAATTGTTTTTATTAAAGCTTTTTTCAACCAGAACTTTTACGTAACAGAAAATTAAACGAAAAATACTTAACAAAACTAGGTGGCTGTTATCATTGTACAGAACTCAATTATACATTAAATAGACAATTCCCCCCACCTGAACCCCCCTCCCCCCGCAACCCCCGCTCCAATTGCTGCTGCCTGCTGACATTTTACCGCTCCCCTAGAAAGTCAAGGAAAGTTTGCCACCGCCTGGAGAACCCCAACAAGGACACTCTCAAGGCGAACTTTATTCGCTCCAGGCTGAGGAATCCAGCCATATCATTAACCCAGGTCTCCACGCTCGGGGGTTTCGAGTCCCTCTACATTAACAAGATCCGTCTCCAGGCTACAAGGGAGGCAAAAGCCAACACTTCGGCCTCTTTCGCTTCCTGCACTTCCGGATCCTCCGACACTCCAAAGATCGCAATTGTTGGACTCGGCTTCACCCGCGTGTCCAAAATCTTGGACATAGCCCTCGCAAAGCCCTGCCAGAATTCTTTAAGTGCCGGGCATGCCCAAAACATATGGACATGGTCCGTCGGACTCCCTGCACATCTCGCGGACCTGTCCTCCACCCTCAAGAACTTGCTCATTCTCGCCGTTGCCACGTGAGCCCGGTACACCAAACTTAAACTGAATTAAACTGAGCCTGGCACATGATGCGGACGAATCCACCCTTCCCAGGGCATCAGCCCACAGGCCCTCATCTAGCACCTCGCCTAGTTCCTCCTCCCACTTGCCCTTCAGCTCCTCCACTGAGGCTTCCTCCGCCTCCTGCAGCTCCTGGTATATGTCCGACACCTTCCCCTCTCCTACCCAGATGCCAGACACTACCCTGTCCTGTATCCTTTGAGGGGTAGCCACGGAAATGTCTCCACCTGTTTTTTGAGAAAGTCCCGGACCTGGAGATATCTGAAAGCATTTCCCGGGGGCAGGCCAAACTTCTCCTCCAACACCTTTAAACTAGGAAAAGTCCCATCTATAAACAGGTCTCCCATCCTTCTAATGCCTGCCCTATACCAGCTTTGGAACCCCCCCGTCTATCTTGCCCGGAGAAAATCTATGGTTGTTCCATATCAGGGTCCAAACTGAAGCCCCCTCCTCCTTCCTGTGCCTCCTCCACTGACCCCAGACCCTCAGTGCCGCTGTCACCACCGGGCTTGTGGTGTACCGTGCCGGCAAGAACGGCAGCGGTGCCGTTAGTAGTGCCCCGAGGCTGGTGCCCTTGCATGACGCCACCTCTAGCCGCCCCCACGCCGACCCCTCCTCCATTACCCATTTCCTAATCATGGCCACATTAGCCGCCCAATAGTAGCTACAGTAGTTCGGCAGTGCCAGCAAACCCCCCCCCCCCCCCCCGCCCACACAAATCCCGTTATAATCTTGTTCACCCGCTTGAAGAAGGATTTGGGGATTGAAATGGGGAGGCACTGAAAGACGAACAGGAATCTGGGAAGAACCGTCATCTTCACAGTCTGCACTCTTCCCGCCAGGGAAAGCGGGAGCATGTCCCATCTTTTAAAGTCTTCCTCCATCTGCTCTACAAGCTGAGATAAGTTGAGCCTGTGTAGGGTATCCCAGTTCCTAGCCACGTAGGAGCTAGAGCTCCCCTAGTCTCTCCCCCTGACCCCTAGCGTGGATTACAAACAGCTCACTTTTCCCCACGCTCAACTTGTACCCCGAGAAGCTCCCAAAGCCCCCCAGGATCCGCATGACCTCCCCCATCCCCTCTAGCGGGTCCAAAATATACAATAGCAGGTCATCCGTGTAGAGGGGAAACCCGGTGCTCCCCCCCCCCCCCCCCCCCCCCCCAGACCAGCCCCCTCCAGTTCCTCAGCGCTATGGCCAACGGCTCAATTGCCAGGGCAAATAGTAACGGGGATAGGGGCACCCCTGCCTCGTCCCACGATACAGCCTGAAATACTTCGGCCTCAGCCGGTTTGTGGACACACTCACTACGGGGCCTGATACAGTAGCTTGACCCACCCTATGAATCCCTCCCCGAATCGAAACCCACCTAACACTTCCCACAGGTACTCCCACTCCACACTGTCAAAGGCCTTCTCTGCATCCATTGCATCCACTACTTCTGCATCCCCTCCCTCCGAGGGCATCATAATAATATTCAGGAGCCTCCACACATTTGTGTTCAGTTGCCTGCCCTTAACGAAACCCGTCTGGTCCTCCTCGATCACTCCCGGGACACAGTCCTCTATTCTGGTAGCCAGAATTTTTGCTAACAATTTGACATCTACATTCAGGAGCGATATCGGCCTGCAAGACCCACAATGAAGCGGATCCTTCTTCCTCTTCAAAATGAGCGCGATCAATGCCTGCAACATCGTCGGGGGGAGGGCTCCTCTCTCCTTTGCCTTGTTGCAGGTTCTTAGCAGGAGCGGGCTCAGTAGCTCCGAGAACTTCTTATAAAATTCTACAGGAAAGCCGTCCGGGCCCGGGGCCTTGCCCGACTGCATACTTGCCAGTCCCTTAACTATCTCCTTCAACTCAATCGGGGCCCCCAGTCCCTCCACCCGATCCTCGTCGACCCTTGGGAACCTCAATCGATCTATAAATTGCTTCATCCCTTCCCTCCCCTGGGAGGTTCTGACTCGTACAGCTTCCCATAAAACTCCTTGACGATTTCATAAATGAAATGAAAATGAAAAAAATGAAAATCACTTATTGTCACGAGTAGGCTTCAATGAAGTTACTGTGAAAAGCCCCTAGTCGCCACATTCCGGCGCCTGTCTGAGGAGGCTCCGGGGGGCTGATCCTCTCTGGACTCAACACCGTATTACCCTCCTTATCCCTCACTCCTCCGATCTCCCTGGCCGCCTCTCTCCTGCGAAGTTGGTGCGCCAGCATCCTACTTGCTTTTGCCCCATACTCGTAGACTACCCCTTTCACTTTCATCAACTGCGCCTCCGCCTTGCCCGCGGTCAGCAAATCAAACTCCGCCTGTAATCTCCAGCGCTCCTTTAGCAGCCCCCCTCGGGGGCCTCCGCATACTTCCTGTCTACTGTAAGCATCTCTTCCACCAGCCTCTCTCTCTTCTCTCTGTGGGAACTAATAGAGATTAACTCCCCTCTGATGACCGCCTTCATAGCCTCCCAAACCGCTGCTGCTGTTACCTCCCCTGTGTCATTCGTTATCACATAGTTCTGAATGCTGCTCCTTATCCACCCACACACCTCTTCATCTGCCAGTAGCCCCACACCCAGTCTCCAGAGAGGTTGCTGCCCCCGCTCCGCCCCCAATCACAGGTCCACCCAGTGCGGAGCATGGTCCGAGACCGCAATGGCTGAATACTTAACCTCCTCCACCCTCGGGATTAACGCCCTGCTCAACACAAAAAGGTCGATCCATGGGTAGACTTTGTGGACGTGAGAGAAAAAGAAGAACTCCTTCGCCCTTGGCCGCACGAATCTCCACGGGTCCACGCACCCCCATCTGATCAATCCAGTGGTCCGGTCCAGTGCCGAATCCAAGACCGTATTAAAGTCCCCCCCCCCCCCATGATCAAGTTACTTGACTCCAAGTCTGAGATTTTTCCCAACATGCGCCCCATTAATTCTGCATCATCCCAGTTCAGGGCATACACCAACACCACCTGGGCCCGCTGTAGCTTGCCACTCACCATTATGTACCTACCCACCTTGTCCGCCACGATGCTCCCTGCCTCAAACGCCACCCGTTTGCAAACCAGAATTGCCACCCCTCTGGTCTTTGAGTCTAGCCCCGAGTGGAACACCTGGCCCACCCATCCCCTCCTTAACCTCGTTTGGTCAGCGAGTTTTAAGTGCATTTCCTGTAGCATGGCCACGTCCGCCTTTAATCCCTTTAAGTGCGCGAACACGCGTGACCTCTTGACCGGCCTGTTCAGGCCCCTCACAATCCACGTGATCAGCCTGGACAGGGGGTTGACACCCCCCCCCCCCCCCCCCCCCCCAAAGCCATCTCACTTTTTCGGCCAGCCACGTGCCCGCGCTCCCCACTCGCTCCAGCCCTCGGCCCCCCAACCCAACTTTCCATCTATCCCCAACAGTTGGCTCCCCTTCAGTCAGCAAAGCAGCACCCCCCCCCCCCCCCCCCACCGACCGTGCCAAGCACCCTCTTAGCATTGATTGCCCCCCCCCATTGCACTTCTGTATGTCAGCTGACCCATGCTGACCCCGGCCGCTCCCGCCTCTATCTCCAACCTTACTATTGTCTCCACCTTCGGGCCCCCAACCCCCCCTCCCCCACAGAGTAAGAGGGCAAGTGCCATCCGGATCCTTCCCGTGCACCGGAAAACACAACCCAGGTGTTACCCCGACCCCTGAAACAAAAAAAACAGGAAAAGAAAAGCAAAGAAACTTAAATTCTACTAACAAACTTACACCAGGCCAATACCCGGTTACACATCTCCGCCAGCGCGTTTCACCCACGTGCAGCTGCCCTTAGTTCAAGTCCAGCTTTTCGTGCTTAATGAATGTCCACGCCTCATGGGAAGGTCCCCAGGCCCATCAGCGGCCCCAGCATTGCAGTCACATACGTGCTCGTGTCCGCCCTCTCCACACCTTCAGGAAGGTCCAGGATCCGCAGGTTGTGACTCTGAGACCTATATTCGAGGTCATCCAGTCTCTCCTGCCATCTCTTGTGTAGGGCCTCGTGCGCCTCAACTCTGACCGCCAGGCCCCCGATCTTGTCCTCATTCTCAGATACCTTCCTCTCCACCTCTTTGATCGCCTTCTCCTGTACCTTCTGAACCTCCACCATCTTTTCCATTGAGGCCTTCATAGGGGCCAGCATCTCCGTCTTCAGCTCTGAGAAGCAGCTCCTCTGAAACTCTTGCTGCTCTCTCGACCACTGGGCCCACGCTGCATGGTCCGCGCCGGCCGCCATTTTGTCCTCCTGGACCCGCTCCGCTCCCTTCCCCGCAATCGCTCGTTTCACAGCCTTGCTCCTGGTTCCCTCCATACAGCAGTGAGGGGACCTCTCCAGCATCCTTTCCCATGCCGGTATTCGCCTTCAAAGTGCCGATGCCGCCCCGTTTACAGGCCTGAAATCCCGATCCCGGCGGAAGCTGCCGTGTATGCGACCTCGTCGGACATGGCCGCTACCGAAAGTCAGACATTTATTTTTAATCCCTTCCTGCAAGTCAGTACCTGGCATTTACTTGATGCAGTCCCTCTCTACAAGATCGGAAATGCAGCTTTTAAGGAATACTTCATTAAAAAGTTTTTTTTCCAGAATATTCATCAATTATATTTCACCC
This sequence comes from Scyliorhinus canicula, assembly GCF_902713615.1. Lineage (NCBI taxonomy): Eukaryota > Metazoa > Chordata > Chondrichthyes > Carcharhiniformes > Scyliorhinidae > Scyliorhinus > Scyliorhinus canicula. The sequence goes on from NC_052152.1 coordinate 169,674,632, forward strand.
AAATTAATTTACCCATTTAAAGGCGCATACAGCAGTAAATGCAGTGGCTATTCAATTAAACATATATATATTATATGTATGCAGATGAATATATACTGGTATAATAATAACTTATTGTCACAAGTAGGCTTCAATGAAGTTACTGTGAAAAGCCACATTCCGGCGCCTGTTCGGGAGTGAGGACAGAGTGTCATGCAAACGTAATTTTTAAGAAATATTTCTCTTCTCAAGTGGCTGCAGTGATGTCATTGTGTGGGTGGAGCTGGGCTCTGGCTCTGCTTTTTACTTTTGGTTTGAGCTGGAAGCTGTTTTTGACTCTGAGTTTTAGTTTCGTTTTCAGTTGGAGAGCTGCATTCAAACCAAGGAGGTGTATTTTCACCTCGCTCTTGCATGCTAAAGAATGTCTCCAGATCACTTGATGATTTCAAAGTAATACCTGTTTCTGTAAGGAATGCAAACCTACTGTCTGTGTTAAAAAGGGTCTTTGACTTATGGATGTGGTTAGGAAAGTTAGTGAGGGTACTGTATCATTGGGAGGGGTATCAGGGTTCACAGTTGATAAGGTGTTTACTGTCTGTTTATAAAATGTTAACTGGATTCATAGAATAATCATTGCTTTTGTTTAAAAATACTTTAGATCTCTGTGGCACACACCTGTAAAGTGGGCCCTTGAACTCCTCATAACCAAAATCTATTAAATGTTGTGTGTCAGGTGAACTCCATGAAATACTTTGGTGTTCTCTCAACCCTGGCCCATAATCGGAGCCATACCCAAAGTGGCAGTCTTCGGGGTATCAGATCAGCCAGAGCTCTTCATGGGGAGGGGGCCAATGCCCTAGCCTTTGCCTCCTTGATTGCCTTCCGGAGAATCCTGCTTGGCTGGCGATCAGCAGCACCACGCAAGGATGCAGATTGGCTGTCCAAACTTGGCGGGGGGGGGGGGGGAGAGAAGAAATGTGAAGGCCAACAAAAAAGGATGTGAGTTATGAGCAGTAGGGGCAAAGCCAAAGCCTCAAGGGACCAGTCCGATGACAAGCTAAGGCCCAGACCAAATTGTATATAAATGCCTGGAAATACGTCCCTCAGCCATATTGGGGATGGATAATATGTATGCTGGTTAAAGGTGGGGTCACAGCCACAGTTGCTGTTTTGAAGATGCTCGCTTGTAAATAAACATTTTTTGCACCTTTTCTTCTGACCATGTATAATTTAGAATTTGTTGGATATGAAATATGAAAACTCAATAAAAACATTTCCAAAATGTAAATAAAAAAATAAACTTACAACACAAGAGATCAGTGCCCTTAGAAGGTTGTTATGCATGGGGGGGGGGGGGGGATTCTCAACACTAACACTGTGATTTCCCACAAAGCGAGTTTACAATTTCAACTGGATAGCTAAAGTATATTATTATGAAGAGGCTACAAGCCAAGAGACAGAACATTTCTCCAACAGATTAATTATTCTGCATCAGTCTGCGCTCAATCTTCCTCAAAAGCGACCAATTAAAGCCTCATCAACAGAACCTTTCCAGCAATTCAGCCAGCCAGGCAATGGTCAATAGCACATTTAAAAATATATACTTAAGGGCCAGGTGATCAACCTGGAGAATGGAATTGGGACAGGTGGTAGAGGTGAAGACAGAAGGGGAAGCGGCAGTGCAGTGGTATTATCGCTGGACTAGTAATCGCAGGGTAAAGAATCCCACCTTGGCAGGCCCCGGGTTCAAATAAAATAACTGGAATTAAAAGTCTAATTAAAAGTCGACTATTGTCAATTGTTGTGAAAACAGACCCCTACCAGCAATTCAGCCAGCCAGGCAATGGTCATTAATGTCCTTTAGGGAAGGAAATCTGCCATTCTTACATTTGACTCCAGATCCACATATAGAACATAGAACAGTACAGCACAGAACAGGCCCTTCGGCCCTCGATGTTGTGCCGAGCAATGATCACCCTACTTAAACCCACGTAACCCGTATACCCGTAACCCAACAATCCCCCCATTAACCTTACACTACGGGCAATTTAGCATGGCCAATCCACCTAACCTGCACATCTTTGGACTGTGGGAGGAAACCGGAGCACCCGGAGGAAACCCACGCACACACGGGGAGGACGTGCAGACTCCACACAGACAGTGACCCAGCCGGGAATCGAACCTGGGACCCTGGAGCTGTGAAGCATTGATGCTAACCACCATGCTACCGTGAGACCCCATGTGGCTCCAGACCCCCTTAAATGCCCTCTGAAGCAAACCATCGGTTGTAGTCAACCACTACAAAAACATGAAAAAGGAACGAATTTGGACAGACCATCCGGAATCAACCCAGACACTGGAAATACTAACAGCAAACCCAGCCCTGCCGACCCTGCAAAGTCTTCCTTCCTAAAATCTGGGGGCTTGTGCCAAAGTTGGGAGAGCTGTTTCACTGACTAGTCAAGCCTGATATAGTCATACTCATGGAATCATACCTTACAGACAATGTCCCAGACACTGCTATCATTATTCCTGGGTATGTCCTATCGCACCAGCAAGACAAACCCAACAGAGGTCTCGGCACAGTGGTATACAGTTGGGAGGGAGGGAGTTGCCCTGGGAGTCCTCGACATTGACTATGGACCCCATGAAGTGTCATGGTTTCAGGTTAAACATCAGAAAGGAAACCCCCTGCTGATTACAACGTGGCGTCCACCATCAGCTGATCAATCAATACTCCTCCGTGTTGAATACCACTTGGAGAAAGCACTGAGGGTGGCAAGGGCGCAGAATTTCCTCTGGGTGGGAGACTTCAATGTCCATCACCAGGAGTGGTTTCGTAGTACCACCACAGACCCTGCTGGCCAGGTCCTAAAGGACATAGCTGCTAGACTGGGACTGTACCATGTGGTGAGGGAACCAACAAAAGGAAAAAGCATACTTGGCCTCATCCTCACCAACCTACCAGCTGCAAACGCATCTGTCCATGACAATATCGGGAGAAGTGACCACTGCACAGTCCTTATGGAGACGAAGTCCCACCTTCACACCAAGGATACCCTCCATCGTGTTGTGTGAAACTACCATCGTGCTAAATGGGATAGACTTTGAGCAGATCTAGCAACTCAAAACTGGGTATCCATGAGGCGCTGTGGGCCATCAGCAGCAGAAGAATTGTATTCAACCAAAATCTGCAACCTCATGGCCCGACATATCTCCCACTCTACCATTACCACCAAGCCAGGGAATCAACCCTGGTTCAATGAACAGTGCAGGAGGACATGACAGGACCAACACCGAGCATACCTAAAAATGAGGTGTCAACCTGGTGAAGCTACAACACAGGACTTTGGGTGCCAAACAGCATAAGCAGCAAGTAATAGAGTTACGCAATTCCACAACAAATGCATCAGAAACTTAACTAGTCATATCAACTCTTAACCCCACCCCCAACTAATGCCTGTCCACTATCTCCCAGGCACAAGCCAGGAGTGTAATGGAATACTCTCCATTTGCCTGGATGAGTGTCGCTCCAACAACATTCAAGCAGCCTGCTTGATGGTATTTCTTCCACAAACATTCAATCCACCTACAAGATGTAGTGCAGGAACTCAGCAGCAAGGTTCTTTATGCAACACCTTCTAAACCTATGACCATTACCATCCAGAAGGAGAAGGGCAGTAGACAAATGGGAAATCCACCACCTGGATCCACCACTCACCACGCTGATTTGGAAATATATTGTTATGGGCCAGGGTTTAGAGAACCCCAAAGTGTATCATGGAGTTCCCCTGACCCACAACTTTTAATAGATTGTGGTATGGGGAGCACACGGCCCACTCTACAGGTGTGGTACAACAGAAATGGAAAAGTACTTTTTAAACAATGTTTATTCTATGAACTCAATTTAACCTTTTTAAAACATACATTGAACATCTTAGCAACCATTAATTCAAATACAACCCCCAAAGAATACAACACTAAGTAATCTTTTAAGCCGCCGGGGTCAGCAGAAGTTAACTGGCTCACGGGAGTGCTATGGAGGGAGGGGCGCGGCTAGGAGGGGTCCTAGCCTGGGGGGGGGGGGGGGGGGGGGGGGTACCGGGTTGCTGCTGAAACGGTCAGGAAGGAGCTGGAGGATGCAGGGGGTGCTGGATGGGGGGGGGGGGGAGTTGCCGCCGTGGGGAACTGGCAGAGCGGGGGACGCTAGCCGGTGGTGGGCAGGGGATGGGTTATGGCTAATCGGCAGGGGAGGGGGCAGGGAGCCCTCTGATCCGGCTGATAACCTGGAATGTGAGGGGGCTGAATGGGCCGGGGTGTTTGCGCACTTGAAGGGGCTGAAGGCGGATGTGGCCATGCTCCAAGAGACACACCTGAAAGTGGCGGACCAGGTTCGGCTGAGGAAGGGATGGGTGGGCCAAGTATTTCACTCAGGGCTGGATGAGAAGAGTCGAGGGGGTGGCGATCCTGGTGGGGAATAAGGTGACGTTTGAGACGTTAAATGTGGTGGCTGACAGTGGCGGGAGGTATGTGATGGTGAGTGGTAAGCTGCAGGGGGAGCGGGTGGCGTTGGTGAATGTTTACGCCCCAAATTGGGACGATGCGGGGTTTATGTGGCGTATGTTGGGCTGCATTCCGGACCTGGTGGTGGGGAGCCAGATCATAGGGGGGGGGGGACTTCAACATGGTGCTGGATCCCCCATTGGATCGATCCAGGTCCCGGACGGGTAGGAGGCCGGCGGCGGCTAAGGTGTTGAGGGGGTTTATGGATCAGATGGGAGGGGTGGATCCCTGGAGGTTTGCAAGGCCAAGGGCCAGGGAGTACTCGTTTTTCTCCCACGTGCATAAGGCCTATTCGAGGATTGATTTTTTTGTCCTGAGCAGGGGGCTGGTTTCAAGGGTGGAGGATGTTGAATACTCTGCCGTTGCCATTTCAGATCATGCCCCGCACTGGGTGGACCTCGGGCTGGGGGAGGAGAGGGACCAACGTCCGCTCTGGCGCTTGGAGGTGGGGCTGCTGGCAGATGAGGAGGTGGCCGAGAGGGTTCGGGGGTGTATTGAGAGGTACCTTGAGGCCAACGACAACGGGGAGGTCCAAGTGGGGATGGTCTGGGAGGCATTGAATGCGGTGACTAGAGGGGAGTTGATTTCCATCCGAACCCATACGGAGAGGGGGGAGCAGAGGGAGAGGGAGAGACTGATAGGGGAGATGGTGAGGGTCGATAGGAGATATGCGGAGGCTTCAGAGGAGGGATTGCTGGGGGGGAGGCGTAGCCTTCAGGCCAGGTTCGACCTATTGACTACCAGAAAGGCGGAAGCTCAGTGGAGGAAAGCACAGGGGGCGGTGTATGAATATGGGGAGAAGGCAGGCAGGATTCTGGCACACCAGCTCCGAAAGCGGGACGCGGCCAGGGAGATTGAGGGAGTGACGGATGGAGCTGGGAAGGTGGTGCGGAGGGGGGTAGATATTAATGGGGTCTTCAGGGACTTCTATGGGGAATTGTACCGGTCTGAACCTCCGGTGGAGGGGGGTGGAATGGGGCGCTTTTTGGACAAGCTGCGATTTCCGAGGGTGGAGGAGGGGCAGGTGGAAGGACTGGGGGCGCCGATAGAGCTGGAGGAGTTGGTTAAAGGGATAGGGAGCATGCAGACGGGGAAGGCGCCGGGGCCGGATGGGTTTCCGGCGGAATTCTATAAAAGGTATGTGGACCTGTTGGGCCCCCTGTTGGTCCGGACCTTTAATGAGGCAAGGGAGGGGGGGCTTTGCCCCCAACTATGTCACGGGCGCTGATTTCCTTGATCCTGAAGCGGGACAAGGACCCTCTGCAGTGTGGGTCATATAGGCCGATCTCGCTGCTAAATGTAGACGCCAAGCTGCTGGCAAAGATCCTAGCCACAAGAATAGAGGATTGCGTGCCGGGAGTCATTCATGAGGACCAGACGGGGTTTGTGAAGGGAAGGCAGTTGAATACAAACGTACGAAGGCTCCTCAATGTTATTATGATGCCGGCTGTGGAAGGGGAGGCGGATATAGTGGTGGCATTAGATGCGGAGAAGGCCTTTGATAGGGTTGAGTGGGAGTATCTGTGGGAGGTGTTGGAAAGGTTCGGGTTTGGGGAGGGGTTTATCCGTTGGGTGAGGTTGCTCTATGAGGCCCCGATGGCGAGTGTAGCCATGAATAGGACGAGGTTGGAGTACTTTCGGCTGTATCGGGGGACGAGACAGGGGTGTCCCCTGTCCCCCTTGCTCTTTGCGTTGGCAATTGAGCGCCTGGCCATGGCGTTGAGGGAGTCAGGGAACTGGAGGGGCCTGGTGCGGGGTGGGGAGGAGCATAGAGTGTCGCTTTATGCGGACGACCTGTTGCTGTATGTGGCGGACCCGGTGGGGGGGATGCCGGAGGTGATGAGGATTCTTAGTGAATTCGGGGGCTTCTCTGGGTATAAGCTGAACCTGGGCAAGAGCGAGTTGTTCGTGGTGCACCCGGGGGATCAGGAGGGGGGGATTGGTAGGCTCCCACTGAAGCAGGCAGGGAAGAGCTTCAGGTACCTAGGAGTCCAGGTGGCTGGGAGCTGGGGGGCCTTGCACAAGCTCAACCTCACAAGGTTGGTGGAGCAGATGGAGGAGGAGTTCAAAAGGTGGGATATGTTACCGCTGTCACTGGCGGGGAGGGCGCAGTCCGTTAAGATGACGGTGCTCCCGAGGGTTTTGTTCCTGTTCCAGTGCCTCCCCATCCTTATCCCGAAGGCCTTTTTTAGGCGGGTCAACAGGAGTATTACGGGATTTGTGTGGGCGCATGGGACTCCAAGGGTGAGAAGAGTGTTCCTGGAACGGGGCAGGGTTAGGGGGGGGCTGGCATTGCCCAACCTCTGTGGGTACTATTGGGCTGCCAATGCAGCGATGGTGCGTAAGTGGGTAATGGACGGGGCAGCATGGAAGAGGATGGAGGTGGCGTCCTGTGTGGGCACGAGCCTGGAGGCGCTGGTAACGGCGCCGTTGCCGCTCCCTTCAACGAGGTATACCACGAGCCCGGTGGTGGCGGCTACCCTCAAAATTTGGGGGCAATGGAGACGGCATAGGGGAGAAGTGGGGGGCTCGATGGAGGCCCCGATACGGGGGAACCATCGGTTTGTCCCAGGGAGCATTGATGGCAGATTTCTGGGCTGGCACAGGGTAGGGGTTAGGAGGTTGAGGGACCTGTTTGTGGAGGGGAGGTTCGCGAGCTTGGGGGAGTTAGAGGGGAAGTTTGGGCTCCCCCCGGGGAACATGTGGGGTGCGGGACAGGGTGCTCTCGGGGGTGTGGGTTGGAGGAGGGAGGAATTTGGGCGCATACCGGGTAATGCAGGAGGTAGAAGAGGCCTCGGTGGAGGAACTGAAGGGGAAATGGGAAGAGGAGCTGAGTGAGGAGATTGAGGAGGAGACGTGGGCGGATGCCCTGGAGAGAGTGAATTCCTCCTCTTCCTGTGTGAGGCTTAGCCTCATACAGTTCAAGGTGCTGCATAGGGCCCACATGACTGGAACGAGGATGAGTAGGTTCTTCGGGGGCGAAGACAGGTGTGCTAGGTGCTCGGGGAGCCCAGCGAACCACGGCCATATGTTTTGGGCGTGCCCAGCGCTGGGAGAGTTTTGGAAGGGGGTAGCAAGGACGGTGTCGAGGGTGGTGGGATCCAGGGTCAAGCCAGGTTGGGGACTCGCAATTTTAGGGGTTGCAGTGGAACCGAGAGTGCAGGAGGCGAAAGAGGCCAGTGTTCTGGCCTTTGCGTCCCTAGTAGCCCGGCGGAGGATCTTGCTACAATGGAAGGATGCAAGGCCCCCAAGCGTGGAGGCCTGGATCAATGATATGGCGGGGTTCATTAAATTGGAGAAGGTAAAATTTGCCCTGAGGGGATCAGTACAAGGGTTCTTTTGGCGGTGGCAGCCTTTCCTGGACTTCCTGGCAGAACGGTAGGGAAATAGGCCGGTAGCAGCAGCAACGCGGGGGGGGGGGGGGGGGGGGGGGGGGGGGGGGGGGTTTGGTTCGGTGGGAGGGAGAACTGTGTACATGGGTTTGTGGGATGTGGCGGGTGTTATCTCTTTCCCTTTTGTTGTTTGGGTGTTTGTTTTTCTTTTTCTTTTGTTTGCAGTTGCTTTTGAAGTTGGGTGGGTGTTGTTCTTGGATTTTTACCGCGGTTGTTCTGTTAATATTGTTGTGATGTTTATATTTTGTAAAAATCTTAATAAAATTTTTTTTTTTAAAGTAATCTTTTAAGCTTTCCTTTTAACATCCATAAGACTTAAAACACCTTTTACCAGAAGCACATCAGGTTAAAGTCACTACTGTTATTAGTTTTAAATCACCAGGATCGATTTAGTCTTTAGATTGCAGAGAGAGATTCATACACCTTTTGGCTGTGACTGCAGCTATCCAGCTCTGAAAACAAAACTAAAACACACCCTGCAACAAACAGCCTAAAACAAAAGTAAAAAGCTGCCAGACAGCCCAGCTCCACCCACTCTTGGACAGCGCTGCAGTAATAAACACCAATTTCTTAAAGATGCTCTCACTACAGGTATTTATATACACACCCATCTATAAACCCCCATTTCTTAAAGGTACTCTCACATGACAATATCGCCGCCATTCCTTCACTGTTGCTGGGTCAAAATCCTGGAACTCCCTCCCTAATACACCCCGGTTCAAGAAGACAACTCACTACCACTTTCTGAAGGATAACTAGGAATGCCAATAAATGCTGGCCTAACTAGCGACGCCCACATTCCATAAATAAATTTTACAAAACAAAAGAAAACGAGGGCAAATGGACGAGGCCTCATGATATGTTTCTGTGCTGTAATATTGAGATTAAAAACGCTATGTTATGACATTGGTTCAAATAAATTAACCATTAAAAGACCATTCAACAAACTAATGCTCAGTAGCTGGTTTCTCATTAAGGAAATTGGAAGCGATTCATACCTATAGGAATCCCTGTAACTTGTTGTATCATGTCCGGAGTCATCCTGCTCTTCTTCATTCACAACGAAGCAGACTCTCTTTGTTCCACAGTGTTCTGCTTTGTCAATATCATTTTCTTCTATCAGGATAGATGGGGTAAGTGAGAGGTCTGATGAAGTGTGCTCAGTCTCAGACTGAGCAGGCTCAGTTATGGAGGACAGCAGGCTGCAGACACAATAGAACCAACATTATGCTCTGATCGACAATGCTTTGCATATGGAAATAATTTTCCATTAGTCAAGCCACCTGGGAACAATCAGCTTGTATTTCAGCTGAATTTGGTACTACTTCTTGCTTTTGAGGGACACGTGTAACACAACTTAGAGGTGAAAACGGCAATTCAATACAAGACAAATTGATTCCAGTTACAGTTAGACATTAATGCAGTAAATGCACAAATATTACCGATTGCAGGTCATCAACTGATAGCTACCCTACAAATGGAACATTACAGCTTTTTAGCAGAAGTTCAGAAATCATGGTTTGAATCTAAATTAAGTGTTTATGCCCCCCAATTTTCTTGAGTTTCTGAATTTTGCATTGTGTTGCCTCAATTTGCATCAGAGGTCCTTAGTGGGCTGGAGCATCTTCCAGCTGAATTGCCACATGTCTCAACAAGGGCTACAGAGGAATGGTAATAAAAGTGCACTTCAGAATGCAATAGAATCATACAATCATTAAATTTACAGTGCAGAAGGAGGCCATTCGCCCATAAAGTCCACACCGGCCCCTGGAAAGCGCACCCTACCCAAGCCCACATCTCCACCCTATCCCCTTAACCCAACAACCCCACCTAACCCTTTTGGACACGAAGGGCAATTTAGCATGGCCAATCCACCTAGCATGCACATCTTCGGATTGTGGGAGGAAACCGGAGCACCCGGAGGAAACCCACGCAGACACGGGCAGAATGTACAGGCTCCGCACAGACAGTGGCCCAAGCCGGGAATTGAACCTGGGACCCCGGAGCTGTGAAGCAACCGTGCTAACCACTGTGCTACCGTGCCACCCCTACAGTATAATCAATTCATTTCATTGATGCAAAACAAATCATCTGCTGCTTCAGGTTGGAATGCTCTTTGGCGATGCTGCTGTCCATCATTTCTGCAGATTAATAATATGACCAGTTCAGCATTAAATTTGTGATTTTTCATTGGCATTTAGATTTATGCTGAACCACACAGATAAATACTGTGACCCAATCCCCAGTCTGTGTCATCTCACCCATTCCTTGAATGAGGGCTGACTGACTGTCCAAGGCCGCCAGTCAGAAAAACCTAAAAAACAAGATTGACAGCTTGCCAAAAGAAATAAGCGGAGAAAGAAAACAGGAGGACAATTTAGCCCAGGATTCTCCAAGAATGGCATGGAAATAGGTCACCTCACCAGCTGAGAGATAAACACGATCTGGTGTTTTGGGGTGGGAGGGTTAATGGAGGAAACCAATTGCAAGGCCAACTAGCCATGCAAATATGGCAAAATCATTAAAATAATGGAGTATTTCCTGGCAAATAAAGTAAAAATCCAACTTGACATTAAGTGATGACTGAAGTTCAATTCTGAACTACTCAATACTTACGCATTTATTTGCATTACGTATTGCTTCATCTCCTTGGAAGAAATCTCTAGTTTAATAAAAAGCTGGAAGAAAGAGTCCTGAATTTCCAGATCTTCCTGCTTCAATAGAAAACTCAAGCCTCCACTTTCTTGGGTCACCTCTCCATTTTGTTGATTTGCCAACTCATCTGGTTGCAGCTGTGAGTCGGTTTCTCCCTCTCTCACAATCAAACACTTCCATTGGGGTGCTGCCATGGTGGTAATGCTGTGCCGAGTGTAATTCATAGGATTTATAATACCTGCAAACAAAAATGACACTTTACTGACAGTCACCAAGCAATGACCTGAGCAAGCAATGAAAGAACCACTGAACATTACACACTGCGGAGATCAAGAAGCAGCAGTAAATAATATCAAAAAATGTGCAACACCCAATGCTACCGGCAGTAAGAAAATGAACCGTCATCCTGAGGAACAGGGTCCCAATCCCAGTCATGATTATTAAGCCATGATGTGGAGATGCCGGCGTTGGTCTGGGGTGAGCACAGTAAGAAGTCTTACAACACCAGGTTAAAGTCCAACAGGTTTGTTTCAAACACGAGCTTTCGGAGCACTGCTCCTTCCTCAGGTGAATGTCTGAGGAATATTCACCTGAGGAAGGAGCTGTGCTCCGAAAGCTCGTGTTTGAAACAAACCTGTTGGACTTTAACCTGGTGTTGTAAGACTTCTTACTGTGATTATTAAGGTCACCTGTAAACACACAGAGCTTTTGTAATGAGCAGCGAGATGTAGCTAGATGGAGTACAGGTTCCAACTTCAGAGGAAGGGGAAAAGAATCAAATTCCATCTGCCAATCCAAACTGTGTTTCTAACAAACAAAGTCCTGACAGCTGTATGCCGCATTCAATAAATCATCCTCAAAGCAACTTGCTGTAGAAAGCTTCAGCTGGTCGCACAGAATGTCCTCGGCACCATTTCTGTGGCCCGGATTTTGCTATTCTAATAATGGTAAATAATCAGCGCTCCCCACTATTACAGGGTAAATTTCTGATATCCATACACACACAGTTAAATGTGGAAAACCAGAAATTACAGTCAGTGATATTCAGCTCCTCGGCTGGTTGCCCTGTTGCCAATGGAAACTACTCAGAAATCACTGTCATGGCACAATCTTAAGTGTTAATTACTCACTAGTCATGCCCTAAAGGCAGATGAAGAAGTTAAGACTAATGCATCCAGGACGATGAGTCTTAAATGTCACAAGTGATGTTTATTCCATAAAATTGCTGGTGCTGAATTTTCTTTTTAGGAAATGTAGATTCAACCAAAAAGTGTCCTTTTGGGCGTGTTTGCTGGGGTGTTCCTTGACAGCCGTGTTGGCGAGATTGCGACCCCAAATTCAATGGCACTGAAAGCTTAAATTGAAGCCCCAAGTGAGGCTTGCCATTACTCGCTGTCTCGTCATCGGATTGCCCAGACTGGCGGCTCAGCTTCTCAAAAGGGGGAGCTGCTTTTAAACATTCCCTCCGATCTCACTCCCAGTTAACACACAAGCACAGCAGTGCCTGCTCCTTGCTTTGGGGATGCTGACCTTGCCAGGCTTCTCAAAGCTGTGTATATGAGAGGGCACATCCCAATAGGTCAGAGGATCAAAAGCAGGGTCAGCATGGTGTCTGGGAAGCAGTGGCAGAGGCTGTCAGTGCGGGCAGCATGACCAGGAGGACCGCCGTCCAATGTCGGAAGAAGATCAAGGATCTCCACTGAATTACAAGGCTAAGTTAGCACCTCTTCCCTGGCATCAGTTCCTCCTGCCACCCCTCAAATTCTCAAACCCCCATCCCGACAGGTCACAGCCTGACACCTCGCACCCTCCCTACACCAGTGTTCGTGCTTGTTCCTCAACAGCCCCAGCACCCACCAACACAATCCCTTCATGTCCAGGTGTAGTGCCCACACATGAAACTTGCTATAGACTCCGACGCATAAAGCATGCGGCTCACACAACCCTCTCTTTGTCCCCGCAGGAGAAGAAAGACCATGATAAATGGGAAAGGTCCGATATTTGGGCGGGTGGGGGGGAAGAGAGAGAGAGAGAGAGAGAGAGAGAGAGAGAGAGAGAGAGAGAGAGAGAGAGAGAGAGAGAGAGAGGGAGGGAGGGAGAGAGCAAGAGAGAGAGAACAGGAGGAGGTAAGAGTACCAAAGATCAGAGTTCTCCCGCAATCAGGGAGGTAGGTTGAGCTGACGGGCACAGACTAGCTCAATGTGAATCTGGTGTTGGATGAGGGCCTCCCATGTCTTCTGGGCATGCCGGACGCTTGTCGCTATGTGCCCTCCATCCTGCAGTGCCTCCTGTGGCTCCACCCTGGGTTCGTTCTCCAGTGACTCGTCGGCCTCCTCCTCTTCAGACGAGGTTGCATGTCCTTCCTCTCCCAACATGCTGCCCCGCAGCTTTGCCAGTTTGTGGAGGGCACAGCACAGCACCAGAAAACAGGAAGCCACCTGGTGGGTGTGCTGTAGGGCACCACCAGAGGGGTCCAGGCATCAGAAGCGCATTTTCAGCAGTCCGATGTACCACTAGGACCTTATTGGGTACCCCTTATCTCCCAAGAGCCAACCCGTCATCCTGGGGTGATCCTCGAAGACACCAGGGATCTCCAGGTGTTCCAGAATGTAGAGGACATTTACACTCCCCGGGTAGCAGACACATATGTACATGATACGGAGGCGGTGGTTGCACACAATCTGAATATTCAGGGAGTGTAACCCCCATCCTGTGAATGAAGGACACTCTCTGATGCCCCAGTGCGCGCAAGGCAATAGGAGTGCCATCTATTGTACTCTGAACCCAACGATAGCGGAAAATCCTGCTTCCCGGAAATCTTGTTGGGTTTGGTCCAGGTTGAAATGTTATGTAGTTGGGCGTCCGGGCATACAGGCCGTGACCTCCCGGATGCACATGTGGGATACACCTTGAGAAATGCCGCACAGGTCCCCGCTCAAGCCCTGGAATGAGCCGGTGGCATAATGCTTGAGGGCTATAGTGACCTTCATGGCCACCAGGAGTGGGTTTCCTCCCCCTCCACGGATGCCATGCCCGGGAGGATGTGGCACAGGTGCCGCACTGTCTCTTTGTTGAAATGGAGTCCTGCAGCACGTGCTGTCCATCATCTCCTCAAAAGACCAATAACACCTGTAGACCTTGGGCCATCACTGGCCTCTCCCTCTGGATTTCTCCTGGGCCACATGGGCGACCGAGTCCTCAGGGTGTGTGGCGGCTCCCGGCACATAGGGTGCCACCTCCAGCCTGTGTCGCCGCTGCTGCTGCCTTCTCCGGCATCTGACTGCCTCGGCTGCTACCAGCAACACGAGGGCAGCCTCTGAAGGATCCACACCTGTAAACAATCTGGGAGAAATTGGAGGAGGGAGAGAACAACAATCCATTAGGGCTTCCATCCCAGAACCCTCAAATCCCACAAACCGAAACCCTCCCATCCACCCATCCTTACCATGACTCTCCTGCTTTCTCTCCGAGTGTCGTCCAGCAGGCTCTGTTTGGAAGTATTTGGTTGGACAGACAGGTTACAGCTGTGGTTGCCCCTATTATGGGTCTCCACAATATTTAAAGATGGCTTGAAGGCCTAACAGATGCAAAGCCCCTCACCCCCCCCCCCCCCCCCCGACCCAGGGGCTACCCCCAACCCAAAACGTTTTAGTCTCTTGATCAAGCCCAACCCCCTGAGGACTTCCAGACCCTCCACAAGCATGGTGCCCTAGAGCTGCATGCCTGGAAATGGAAATGGCTACTCATCTCTTCACTTCCCCTCAGTTGCCATTGCACCAGCATCATGTTTTTAAAAAGGAATACTAAAGGCGCCTGCATGATTTCTCACTGGGAAGTCGGTTAATTTCCAGGCGGCCGCGGTATTCGTCTTCAATCTCAATTCATTGAAATGAATGAAAATTGGGATTCATGATATATTTGCCATTTTTGGGAGAGATCTAGAACTCGCCATCGGGAGCAGGCCGGTTGAATTGCAGAAGGATTTGTGCTCGGCACGAATCTCGATTTTGCCCTTTCCCGCTATTTAACTGTGGGTGAGATTTAACCAACAGCGTTGCACCCGGCACAGCTCTGGGCCCAGTTATTGCAGCGAACAGCAAACAGAATTATTTTGCCATTCATCTTGTTTAGTGGCCACATAGAAGTCCAAAACTCATCCCAGCCACGACTCAGGAAAACAGCATTCAACATGTTATAACTTGCATGGGACCTTCGGGACGGACCAATTATCCTCCCCCGGAGTCTCATAGAATACGAGCTTCCCTGGTGAGGGGAGCGGTGGGCCCATCAGCGGAGCAGGAGTCTTTCCAGCCGGGACCTCGAGTGTACTGTGCATATAGTGTATTTTGTAATAAAATAAGTTTCTTTGTGCCTCTAAACAGGGAACTCCTCCTGAAGGAGAAACACTTCCTAATTGTGGCCAATGCTTAACCATGTGCATAAGTTCAATGATTTGGCATTGACAGTGGTCTGAGTCATGCGTCAAGATTATGTTTCTCAACAAAAATGGGAAGTGAAAAGGAAACAAAGCTCAAAGTAGTTCACATTTTCCTCTGGCCAAATGCTACTTGAAACCATCACATTTTCCATAAAATCCACATCTTCAATTTCCAAGAAATGTTCCTCGGCCTACTTTCATTTCGCGAACATACTGCTGACAAGATGAGCATTTTCATTTTCTCCCAGTTATCAAGATTTATTCACATTAACCAATAAAGTGCGACAAAATCTGGCATATAAATCTTGCCTTCTCCTGGAAGTTTATAATCTGCAAGTTAGAAATCCAACTCTTGTACGGGAAACATAATTTACGAACAGAGGTAATCCATTCAGCTTCCAACCTGTCTTCCCCCCCCCGGCCCAACACACACTTCATACGCCCCATCAGATCATGGCTGATCAGGATCCTAACTCCATTCACTGCCCTGGCTTCAAATCAATTTATTCCCTTGCCTGGCAAAGCTACCAATCACAGATGTAAAATTAATTGCACACCAAATTCTGACCACTTCCACCCTTCCCAATATCCAGGATTCCAAGCACACTTTCCAAATTTTACTTCCTCTAATTTCGTGAACTGTTCTCGCTGCTCAAGATGTGGTCTCCTCTAGATTGAGGAAGTTAAAACACAGACTGCACAATTGCATTGCTGAACATTTCTGGTCGGCCCAAAAGCGTGACGCAGAGCTTCCAATCATTTGCCTCACAATCTGCCATCGCACGCTGACCTCGGCCTCCCATACAAGATTCAATAAAGCTCAACACAAGCTCAAAGAACAGCACCTCATATTTTGAGAAGGCACACCTTCTGTTAACACGGAGCCCAATCATTTGAGGTCTTAGCCGCTGCTCTGTTTCCTCGGGCAGCAGGTACTGGTATTGATTGTCTTGTAATCATTGACACCTCCTCTGATCGCATCTTTTGCCCCATTACAAAAACATACATAGAAAATAGAAGCAGGAGGCCATTCAGACCCCTCGAGCCATCTCCACCATTCATTATCATGGCTGATCATCAAGTTCATATCCTGATCCTGCCTTCCCCCATATCCCTTGATCCTTTTAGCCCCAAGAGCTATATCTAATTCTTTCTTGAAATTACGTAAAGTGTTGACCTCAACTAGTTTCTGTGGTAGTGAATTCCACAGATTCAACACCCTCTGGGTGAAGAAATTTCTCCACACCTCAGTCCTAAAAGGTTTACCCTTTATTCTCAAACTATGACCCCTAGTTCTGGACTCCTCCACCATCGGGAATATTCTTTCTGCATCTGCCCTGTCTAATACCGTTAGAATTTTATAAGTTTCTAAGCGATCCCCCCCTCACATTTCTAAACTCCAATGAGTATAATCCTAACCGATTTAGTCTCTCCTCATATGACAGTCCTGCCATCCCAGGAATCAGCCTGGTAAACCTTCGCTGTACTCCCTCCATAGCCGGAACATCCTTCCTCAGATAAGGACACCAAAACCGCACACAATAATCCAGGTGTGGCTTCACCAATGCCCTATACAACTGCAGTAAAATGTCCTTATTCGTATACTCAAATCCTCTCGCTATGAAGGCCAACATACCATTTGCCTTCTTTACTGACTGCTGTACCTGCACGCTTACTTTCAGCAACTGATGCACGAAGACTCCACGATCTCGTTGAGTATCCACCTCTTTCAATTTACACCCATTCAAATAATAATCTGCCTTCCTATTTTTGCTACTGATCACCAAACATTTTCAATTCAGTAGGAATTGACATTGATTGAAAAAAAATTGCAACAGTCAGACAGTAATTTTCCATTACCTTGATCCTGTTCCAGGCCAAGGAAAGAACTTTTTCGACCAAAGCGTATGCTGAAAGATCTTCCCAGAGAGGTAGTACTTTTGGGACAGGACACTTCAATTACATTAACATGACAGTTGGTTGGACAGAAGTCAGTGCTGTTTAACAGGTGCAATTTGGTAGAAGCTTGCTTGAAGGAGGGCCATGCGCTGTTTTTCAACTCCTGGGCAAACTAAAGATAGCCACAAAGAAGAGAATTCAGTAAAAGATTCCCACATGGGCATTCCCCATTTAATGCCACAACTTCCAAAACTTAAACCTGATATAAACCATGTGCTCATCTTGGAGACAATCAGACAGCACATCAATGATAATTAACTTAATTTCCTTCAGTGCTGGGGAACAGAATTTGTTTTTGTCACCAGCACTTTGGTATCTTGGCTGTGTTTTAATAAGCGCTCTGTGATTCATCATTCAGCCCACAATCCTCGTACTACTTCTTGAAAAGAGCGATTCCGAATTCCCTTCATGCGCCCTTTCCAAATTCTTTTGCTTCTCTCCTTGCTCAAATATTTATCAATTTTTCTTTTAAAAACAATTACGAATCTGCTTTCACTTTGTTTTCAGCAAGAGAGTCTATGTTCTAACAAGTCTCCGATGTATAAAAGCATGGGAAGGGATTTAGGTGCTGAAAGCATAAAGCTGCAAGTTGCTTGCTTTAAAAGGGACACAGATTCCGCTGGTCAACGATAGTTTCAATTATTTCTGAAGATCTTTCCAATTAACTTCAGAAATATTTGTCACTATAGTTGACAATCAAGAGATTTCTTACCTCAATATAGTGGAGCATTATCTGCCATTCTTAGAATTTGAACCCCAAAATATTGGTAAAGATTATGTAGCCCCATGTTATGAAAACAGAATATTGTGTTCCTAGAAATGTGTCGCCTCATTAGTGCTCAGAATGAATGAGAAATTTGTCTGGCTGTAAAATGTCACGATTTAGCTCAAGGCATCAAAACTATAAAGTTCGCTCATATATCTCCAACCAAAGACATGACCAACTTCAGGACAACTGAAGAAAAATCAGAACAAATACAAGAAGCTGTATAACTCTGCCAATCGTGATAAGAGAGCGCAGAAAGTGATACCAGAGCTTCAATTGGGATTAAATAGAGCACTGCATGAATCAGATTTCACTGGTGGGATTCTATGATTTAGCAAACAAATTTGCCGAATGCCACGTACCTTGGAATAGTTGGCAATTCGCTTGCCAATGGTGCCGAGCTTGGTTTCACACAGATGTTTGAATTCAAATTGAGGCTTAAAGATAAGGGAATTTCTGGAAGATATCAATCCTCTGCAATTCTTTACAAACTGACGGTCATCTGCAGCTAAAGCTTCCAAAATCTGGCACAATAAACAAAGTTAGTTAATGAGGAATTTTGCACAAAACAAGCACCGATTGGACAAATAAAATTGGGATATTTATCATGGGAGCTTTACAGAACAGTTGGGCGAGTCAGATAACAGAAAGGACTGGGGTGGCGGTGGGAACCTTTTTTTTTAATGCAGAATGAGGGTAGGCTTTCCAAAATGGAAACATTCAAATTTTATCAGAATCGGAAGATTGTACTTAAATTATTTTACTATAAACACAACACATAATGGAGTCCTTCTTTGATAGAATGGGGAAATCCCATTTACTTATTGGCAATCAAAAGCTACCTCAGTCACTGGTAGAATAATTTTGCTTGGCAAATCTTGAAAGCAATTGTGTATGTGCAATTGATTAAAATTCAAAACAATCTGGCAAGACGATCAGATTCATCCATTTTCTCACATGTTGATACCGCATACTAATTGCTAAGTGATACCAAATCCCAGGAGGGCTGCCAATGTTTGTTGGAAGCCTTCCAGGAGATTTTAAAACATGACATTCTGACAACCTGATGCCTGCAAATGCTGTTGGATTTACCTTATGGAGGCTGGGACTTGTGTGGTGGAGTATCTTTGCTCATGATCATATTCAATTGTGGAGCAGGCTCCAGGCGCCGAGTGGGCTACTCCTGCTCCTAATACGTTATTGTACATATATGCACAAAAGCTGATGGCACCAAGCCAAGATTCTTAGAGAACCAGGACGAAAAATTAAGACCGTATTTGTGTGTGGTGGTGGTGGTAGTTTGGGGGGGGGGGGGGGGGGGGGGGGGAACCAGTAACTACTAACAGTAGTGCAATGAAATTACACCAATACTTAAGAATAATATTGTTACCACTCAGATCCCTTCTATGTAATTGGCAGTAATAGGTGTAACATCCCAGCATCTCACATTAATTAGTAATAATTATACACCCATCTATATTCATCCTGAAACTATAGCTAAAATTCCATGTGCACTGCACAAGTTTTCGTGTCATTTCTCACAAAGCACGTGATCCTCACTCAGTTTTGCACAAACATTTTCCAAACCACTCTCTGGCTTGCGCGCAAAGTGAAAGCTTCATAAAATGATTTGATCTCTGGTGCCCCCCCAACTGTCCATCTCTCTCCTCCTACCTCCCCCTCAACAACTCCGTTCCACCTCCTCCTCATCCCACTGTTCACCCCCCACTACCCCCCTCAACATCCACTTTAAAAATATCTGTTTATCCACCCATCCTGTCCTTCTTACAATCCAGTCATCCATAAGCAGGGACTAGATCTTGGTGGCAACACATTTTGTCCTTAAAAAATTCAGAGTTGATTTTCTATCAAAGTAAATGGTACAATTGTAAAAAGCAATCACAATTTTGAATTGGTGCATTTGTTTTCATATTGCACTTGAACCAATCTCAGATTTCATAATTGTAAACTAGTTTTGGGAAGAAGGGAATGGTTAACGTCCAATCAGTTAAATGGACCATCTCTGTGTCAGAGTTCATCGATGGTCAGGGAGGCTTGATTTTTGGACCCATTAGGATTTAGTAGAATGCATTCAAAAGTCTGAAATAGAGGCTTTGAGGTTCAAAATACTCCAGCTCCATTATATAAGCCAATGATGTGATTTATAGGGGGCCTTGTCCAATAATGCAAAATATATCAGTACTCCATTATCTAGAACAGCAAATCAGACCTTGAAGAATAACTGAATAATTCACACCTTTGCAGTTAAATTGAAACATCCTTTGGGCTCCACCATTTTTTCCTTGACGTGACATTTTATTCCTGCTGTACTAACATACTCATAGACAACACCATGCTCCAAATGTACATTATCCACAGTCATGTTGATATGAGAGGTCACGCCATCAGTGTTCGACTGCAGGTCTGCAATAGTGGATAAGTGATTACCTTTCATGGGTTAAAAAAACGAACTACTTGAAAACAAACTCAATTATTCACGTGTTCCATTCAAGTTCAGTTATAAAAAGATATCAGACTTTACATTTTTGAAGTAGGCCTCTTTGCCTCACTGGAAGTTTGTTTAAGCCTAAATTTAAATTAATAGAATTGGTCAAACCAACGATATTCTGCATTCAGTTCGCGAGTTATCTGTAACTGTTTTTTTAATACAAATCAGAAGAACATCATACTATTAGTGAGTTGAAGGAATTTGAGAATCAAGAAGACCGATCAGAACCAATCCATGAATTTATCTGCGTCATTATCTTTTCAGGCATTTGCCTAAACCAGAAGTGACCGCATTTGAAAAGTAATTTATTGATCGTCATTCTCTGAACCAATGTTCTCTCCAAGATTTGCGAAAGGATATGGAATGTAACACATTGAAAATCACAACTTTGGCAGGTTGTCAAGAGAAATTTTAAGCATACAAGTGATGACTTTTAAACCGCCCATTGTCAAAAAAGCACGTCCACGCCCACTTAGTGGAAAAGAAAATTAAAGGAAGCATCTCTTGGAGCATCTGAAAATGTTGATAAGTCATGTGATTAATGTGATAAAATCAAGTAATTTGCTTCTGAACACCTTGGGCGGGATTCTCCAGTATCCGGCGGGCGGACCGTACCAGCGGCAAAGAGTGGCGTGAACCATCCGGCATCGGGCAGCCCGTAAGTTGTGAAGGTCATCTCAAATGATTTTTTAATGATGGACATGAGGAATTGCCATTTAAAGAGCCTGTTGGTGAGGAGGCGGGATTCTCCGACTCCCCATCAGGTCGAAGAATCGCCGGGGGGCAGCATGACTCCGGCCCCGACGCCGGCTGCCAAATTCTCCGGTGGGAATCACGGCGGGCCAGTCGGAGGCCGTTGGCAGCGCCCCTACCCCCCCGTGCCGGAGTGGTACACGCCACTCTTTAACGCTGGTATGGCCCGCCCACCGGATACTGGAGAATCCCGCCCAAGGTGCAGAATCCTCTGCACCTTCGGGGGCTAGGCCGCCGCAGCGACTGGCGCTGAAGAGACTCCGCCGGCCGGCGCGAGTTGGCGCATGCGTAGGAGCGCCAGCGTGTTCCCAGACCCGCTGCCGTGATTCCTGCCATGCGCAGTGGGTTTCTTCTCTGCGCTTGCCACGGCGGAGCTTTACAGCGGCTGGCGTGGAGCGAAAGAGTGCCCCCACGGCACAGGTCCGCCCGCAGTTTGGTGGCCCCTGATCGCAGGCCAGATCCCCCAGGACTCCGCAGGCCGCCCTCAGAGCCAGGTCCCACCGGTACAAACCTTGTGCAATTTACGCCGGCGGGACAGGCCAGAAACGGGTGGCCGCTCAGCCCATCGCGGAGCATAGAATGGCCCGGGGGGGGGGCTGCTGCCAACGGCCTCTGACTGGCGCAACGTGATTCCCGCACCCGCCAAAAGCCGGCGCTGGAGAATTCGGCAGCCGGCGTCGGGGCAGGAATCACGCCGCCCCCCCGGCGATTCTCCAACCCGGCGGGCAGTGGGAGAATCCCGCCCCTTGTCCTCACCAACAGGCTCTTTAAATGGCAATTCCTCATGTCCATCACTAAAAAATCAATTGAGATGACAAAACCTTCACCATTTAAAATTGGGGAGTTAAAACAAGTACTAAGTTTGAATTGCTTGACAGTACAATTTACCTGGGAAACTCTCATCTTAGCAGGGCTGCCAGTTAAGAATAGAGCAGAGGCATGACTATTTTACAGGTCAAACAAAACCGATTTTATACACGAGCTAGAAACAAAGCATTGGAAAGCCTTCTAGCTTGCTTTGGCAATGGTACATGCCAAAACGGCTGAATAGAGATGAACATGACCTTAAATTAAAGTGATCAAGATAAGTATTGGCAGTCGGCACCAAGTTAATTGCCTGCTTCACTAGAGCCTCAAATCTATTAGTGAGTAATGTGGAAATGGTGCTAAATGATAGACACAAAGTATCTCATCTGGTGGGGACATTCAGAACAGTGGGGCATGATCTTATTGTATCCAAGTTACTTCGAAGTGAAACAAGGAAACACTTTTTCCACAGAAAAGAGTGATGAAAATCTGGAACTCACTTCCTGAAAGGCTATGCATGATAAGCAAATCAGAATTTAAGGAAAACGTTAATAAGGTTCTTGCTCGGCAAGAATAAAAGGGGTTATGGAGCACAGTGACTGTGGTGTCTGGCCCCTTTTAAAGGGCAATCAGCTGATTGGGCAACACGGTAGCATAGTGGTTAGCACAATTGCTTCACAGCTCCAGGGTCCATGTTCGATTCCCGGCTTGGGTCACTGTCTGTGCGGAGTCTGCACGTTTTCCCAGTGTGTGCGTTGGTTTCCTGTGGGTGCTCCGGTTTCCTCCCACAGTCCAAAGATGTGCAGGTTAGGTGGATTGGCCATGCTAAATTGCCCTTAGTGTCCAAAATTGCCCTTAGTGTTGGGTGGGGTTACTGGGTTATGGGGATAGGGTGGAGGTGTGGGCTTGGGTAGGGTGCTCTTTCAAAAGAGCCGGTGCAGACTCGATGGGCCGAATGGCCTCCTTCTGCACTGTAAATTCTATGAATGATAGGGTCACATGGCCTGGAAAAAAACAATCAGGGAACCAGTGTGGGGGTTCACTCTGACAAGTGCGGGCTTTTGCTTCAGGTGGATTCTGGACGCTGACTGGCAGCCACGAAGCTGCAAGACTCTGACAGATAATACATCGTAAATAAACGTTAGTTGTTTCATATGTAGCTGGTGAGCCAAAGTTATTCGTGACATAAGAATATGGCGTAAGGCAGCGCAAATGGAGTTCAAGTACAGATCAGCCATTTCATAATTGAATGGTGCAACAGGTAGATGGTGATCTGTCTCCCAAGAGCCCCAATTCAAGGATTCCAATAGTTGGCCTCATACCAAATGGACAAATCTTATAAACATCTTTCACTTCAGATCAGGAGAGATCAGAATTTCTCTCCTCATCTCCTCAATTCTTTCTTGACAATTTTTTTTTTTTTTAAAAGCTGCTCAGGGAGTGCAGTTCAACAGAAACAATATCACTTATTGAGCCAAGGCTTGTATTTGTAATCCGACAGCAATGTCAGCTGCTTTCATGAATCCACAGGACTTGGCTCATGCAACTGGTTTTCAAAGTGCGAGCCCCTCACAGCTGGCTGCAAGCTGAGAGTGAAACTACCTGAATTCTCAAGATTGGCAGCCAAGAAAGCCCACTGAAAATACGCTCGGTTTTACTAAGTTGCGGCCCCTTTTCAGCTGATTGCAAGAGATCAAAGTTGCACGTAACCGCGGTATGACCACGGTTCCCACACAAAACAAACACAGCTTACAGTTGAAAACAGAAGTGGTTGACTATCTTTCTTTGCACAGCAGCTGTAAAGCCTGACTGAACATCAAAGCCACTGCCCAGGTGCACGATCCATTCCCATTTCATGGATCAGTGCATGAAAAGTTTCCTTGATATTGGTCAGAAAATATCAATACATTGCAGCTGAACTTCTGTCAGACAAAAATCCACGTGGCTGATGCACAGGCCTCTATATGGCACAGCAAACAAATATGAAGCCAATTGTGTAAACAGAACTGAAAAAATAACTTTACCTTGACCAGTTTCATTCCTCACATTCAACTTTGTGGTTCTCCACATGGATTAAAGCAATTTAAACAGAAATTATTTGGCTCATGTTAGCACTGGCCAACCAAATTTTAAACTCTGTGGACGGGATATCTTAAAATACAAATGAACAGAAAAACACTCCGAACAGCTTCTTGGAAAAAAAATGGTTTAGACAGACAGGTTCCGTTTGCAATTAACCACAACATACCTGCCTCCTGTTTGTTCTCGATGATATGATCAAATGCTTTTGTTTGGCTGGCTGAGCCATCTAACAGCTTATCATGCAATGATAGACCAGAAATACTGCAAAGACAATCAGAGCTGAGCTTTCTTTGTGTTCTCTCATCCACATCTTCGACAGTCCTGTATATCCACTGACTGGAATTTGTTCCCTTTGAGAAATGAAGAGTGAGTAACAATGTATTAGAACTGTTCACGTATTTCTTTAGACTCAGACATGGCAAATTTGTTCAAGAAAACTGAGTTTTAAAATAATTAACAAAACACTGTTTCTCTTGGTTAACACTGCTAGCATTTACTAGCATCAAGCCTTGACACTGGGCTGAATAAGAAATCAGTTTAGAAACCTTTAATAGTTTTTTGTCAAACCAGAGCTACCTATAGGAGAATGAAGAGTGAATTAGAAAAGCAAATTTACAAAAAAAATCTAAAAATAGAACTGACAGGATTTAAAATATGAGAGTTTTTTTTCCAATGGCAGAGGTGGATAGGAAGGGGAAATATATAAATATTTCAGTTTTATTGGTCCAACAGGTCTTGTTCTGGTACCATAAATAAATATTAGGATAATAGGAAAGATTTCTGGGCAGCGCGGTAGCACAATGGTTAGCACAGTTACTTCACAGTTCCAGGGTCCTAGGTTCGATTCCCGGCTTGGGTCACTGTCTGTGTAGAGTTTACACATTCTCCTAGTGTCTGCGCGAGTTTCTTCCGGGTTCTCCGGTTTCCTCCCACAGTCCAAGGATGTGCAAGTTAGGTGGATTGGCCATGATAAATGGCCCTTAGTGTCCTAAAAAGGGTAGGTGTAGTTACGGGGATAAGGCGGAGGTGTGGCTATAGGGTGGACGTATGGGCTTAGATAAGGTGCTCTTTCCAAGGGCCGGTGCAGACTGGATGGGCTGAATGGCCTCCTTCTGCACTATAAATTCTATGATATCATCAAAAACATAAATTATATCATGTGTAATTCCAGCAAATACATCCAAAAGCAAATAGTGGTGGCGACATTTGTGAGCTGAACAGTGTGATAGGTTAACGTTAACATTTCATAAAACACAATACATGGCCTTTCAAGTCTCATTCTAGGACTTGGGTTCAAAAGTTAAGGCTGACATTCCAATGCAGCACTGAGGGAGCATGCACTGCCAGAGATGCCATCTTTCGGATGCAACATTAAACGGAGGTCCCACCTGCCTGCTCAAATAGACGCAAAAGATCCATGGCACTATTTCAGAGAAGAGCAGGCGAGTTATCCCTAGTGCTCTGGCCAATATTTATCCCTCAATCTCGCACAATGAATGATCTGGTCATGATCACATTGCTGTTTGTGGGAGTTTGCAGAGGACAAATTAGTTACCGCGTTTCCTACTCTATAATAGTGACCACGCTTCAAAATTCTTCATTGGCTTTGAGATGTCCTGTGGTTGAAAGCATTAAATAAATGGAATATGTCCCCGTTTATTAGGCTAGACCTCCGCAGAGGGTGCTGTGCAGCATCTTTGAGCTTTGCTGGTTGAAAATAATACTTATTGCTTCAGACAGACTGACTCGTGCCCATCCATAGCCTCAAAATAAGGGGAAGTAGATTTAGGACTGAGTTTAGGAGGAACTTCTTCACCCAAAGGGTTGTGAATCTATGGAATTCCTTGCCCAGTGAAGCAGTTGAGGCTCCTTCATTACATGTTTTTAAGGTAAAGATAGATAGTTTTTTGAAGAATAAAGGGATTAAGGGTTATGGTGTTCGGGCCGGAAAGTGGAGCTGAGTCCACAAAAGATCAGCCATGATCTAATTGAATGGCGGAGCAGGCTCGAGGGGCCAGATGGCCTACTCCTGCTCCTAGTTCTTATGTTCTTATGTTCTTATATCGTGCACACTTTTAAGCATCTGCTTTTTCAAACAAAATGAGTGAATACGACAAGGAACTTCATTACTCAGTAATGAAGTACAGAAAGAGACGGCAACAGTATACAAAGACAAGTTATTTCTCATGGGCTTTTGCTCCAAGACTAAAACTTTGCATAATTTCAAGAAGGAATTAGATCTTGTTCTTGGGACTAAAGGGATCAAGGGATATGGTGGGAAGGCAGGACCAGGTTATTGAACTTGGTGATCAACCATGATCATAATAAATGGCGAAGCAGGCTCGAAGGGCCAAATGGCCTCCTCCTGCTTCCATTTTCTATATTGCTGTGTGCGGATGGATTGGTCTAATCATTTTTTTAAAAATTAAATAATTTGTTTACAATTCCTCTAAACACAGCTAATTAGAACTACTTGTCCTCTTCCCCCACTTTCCACAGGTGCAAGTGAATTGAGTTTTGAACTGTTTTTAATGTTTTGGAAGAATGTAATGAACAAGCTAAACAGGTATTAGCCCTTCAATTGTATTAATGCACAAATGTGCATAAATAACAATATGATGTTCTTTGTGGTGCATTTACAGTTTCACATTTATCTAATCACAAACTGAAAACAGTAGTGATATAAAATTCAAATATCTAAATGCAGAGTTAACAGGGACACATGACATAAGTGCAATTTTATTTGGTCAAATGCAATCCCTGCCCTCCCACAACCCCTTAGCTATTGCAGAGCCCAAATGGTTGTCTGCCTGACAAGACAAACCAATGAACACCTCCCAATCCTTAGCCAACAACTGCTGCTCAGTCACTCGAGGGCTTTGGAAATACTGAAGAACAATTTAGGTGGTTTGCTTGGTAATGCCCCACTTCTGACCTTTGCAACATCAACTAGCTCCAGATAATTACCAGAACCCCTGTAATCACATTGGACTGCTCAGCAATTTCATTTTCTTACTGTAAAGCAGCACAATTCCAATTCACTTACAACTTACAGTGGGCAGCACAAGTGATTAGCACTGTGGCTTCACAGCACCAGGGTCCCAGGTTCGATTCCCTGCTGGGTCACTATTTGTGCGGAGTTTGCACGTTCTCCCCGTGTCTGCGTGGGTTTCCTCCGGGTGCTCCGGTTTCCTCCCACAGTCCAAAGAAGTGCGGGTTAGGTGGATTGGCCATGATAAATTGTCCTTAGTGACCAAAAAAGGGTTAGGGGTTACTGGGTTACGGGGATAGGGTAGAAGGTGAGGGCTTAAGTGCAGACTTGATGGGCCGAATGGCCTCCTTCTGCACTGTATGTTCATGTGAACTATGTAATCTATGTAACTCTGATTGGCGATGCAGTGGCAACGAATTTATCTTTATTGGAGCAAATTCCACATCAAACAGCATTGTGAGGACCAACATCAGCAGGAGGACTGCTGAGATTCAAGCAGGTCCTCCACCACCATCTCCGCTAGGAATGGGTGGTAAATGGAGCATTGCCCACATCCCCTTAATAAATTGAAAAAGTAGAGCCAAACATATATATTTGTTATGGCATACTTGGAAAACAAACCCTGGTTCTAGCACTACATAGAACACTGCTTTAGAATCTCAACACAAGACAACCTTTAGTTTCACTGTTCATTACATTCTTCCAACACATTAAAAAGAGTTGAAAACATAACTCATTTGCACCTGCGGAAAATGGAGGAAGAGGACAAGTTACTCTGATTAGTTGTGTTTAGAGTGACTGTAAATATATTATTTAATATATTTACAATGATACAGTGATTAGACCAATTAATCAGCACCCGGGTGGAGCAAAAGCCCATGATTGCATGCAATATTACTGCTACTTACCAGAAAGTGCGGTGGATTCTTTCTGTATGCACTGAAGTGGTCAAGTACATCAGTGTAGTTCTCTTTGCTGACATTATTCCCATTTACTTTCAGAATACACTGTCCAGGGAGAAGCCCAGCTGCTGCAGCCCCGGACCCTGCAAGATAATCAGTATGTTTTTGCAAACCACTTATAGTTCACAGACCTAAAGTTGCACAGTCCTACAATAGGCATTGGAAAGCATTCTACCGACTGGATAATGCCAAATTCCCAGCTGGTAGCAATTGCCCAGGACGGTCAACCATCAAATTTGCAATTGGATACAGAAAATACTTAGAACATAAAATTTACTTCTAGATGAAATGTACCTTTAACCAAAAGTTCTCTGCCCTCAGATTTCCTCTCCAATAAACTATTTATTTAAAGCTTCCCACAGTCAGTTACATCAAGTGTATTGGATATGTAGTAAAAGCAAAATTTCCCCCCATTACCAACAGGAAACATTCTCCAGAACTGCATGCCATGCATTATTATTTCTCATTTATCATTTAAAAGTATATGTTCCAAAATATAAACACAGGGTACTAAGATTAATAAAAGCAGACCTGAGCCTCAACTAAGTGATGTAATGGATTAAAAACCGGTGAAAGACAGTAAACATTACTTCCTGGCACCGTGTATTGTGAAAAGTTTTACATGCAGGCCAGGTAATTCCTCGCAATCTCTTTACCCACAGTTCACGTGCACACACCCACTCACACACTAGGTGGAGAAAGAGGGTGAAGTCAAAACACCCACATTGCAAGCATTAATAATGCACGATAATTCAACCCAGCTTGCACCACTTTTCGCTTCCTCAATGTGCTTGGAGTACTTCGCATTCATTCATAAAGATGGAATCTTTAAACCCATTAGTGTGCGAGGAGTGGGAAGAGAGAAAGGAAAGGGGAGGGGAAGGAATAAAATAGACTGGCAGCTGTTTAGTTTCGAGCAAGATGGCATGTCATGACTGACCTCCTCCAGAGCGTGTGTGAAATCTTGATAATACGTAGATAATTGTCTGCCCAGTAAGCCAGCCATATGTTTTCTAATATTTCACAATAGAGTTTTTTTGCAGGGAGATGACATGCACTTTGAAAGTGCATGTTTCAGGTTTGGTCTCAGTAAACATTTTACTCAAAGATTTACACAATCTCCTCAAGGCAGTCACGCCCATTGCTTTCCAGAAGTTTGGCATTTTTGGCAAAAGGAGCCTCGAGACATACTGTTTTCCGTCAATGTTTCTGGGAATCCTGGTGTTCATACATCTCTACATAAATAGCTCTTACCATTACACAATGCTGTTTACTTGGCCTGTATTCTGCAATGTCCAGCTGTAATCCATTGCACAAGGGTTTCGTCTTTAAATGATTCATTTTTGATAAATTTGTCGTTAGCTTTCGCATTTGCTCCCAACATTTGTTACAAACAGGTCACAGCAAATAAGCAACAGAAAGGGTCAGTTTGGCAACTCATGCATTTGATTGCATAAAACAAAGTCATTGAGTATATAGAATTATAATAGAACAATCTGTTGCAATGTGCAAACCTCAACAGGTTGTGGTTTAGTCTCTAGTTTCCTTTCCCTGCATTAGTGACAAGCGCAGCATCACCTGTGACCAGCTTTCCTTCCCCGGCTTAAGTTGCTGATGGAAACTGAACATTCAAAGGCACCTCACATCTCAAAAGAATAGGGAGAAAGGAAATGGGGGGTTGGGTAGCTCTGATAATGGTGGAAGAAATCAGTAGAGGAGTGAGAAATTATACTGGTTTGAAGACTAACATGCAAACTTAGAAATTTAGAAAAGAGGAGGCCGTTCAGCCCTTCAACCTGTTCTGCCATTTGTTACGATCATGGCTGATCATCCAACACCATAGCCTGATCCCAACTTCCCCCATATCCTTTGATCATCTTCACCCAGAGTGCCACATCTAACTGCCTCTTTAAAACATACAGGGCGAAATTCTCCCCCCCCCACGACGGGTGGGAGAATAGCGGGAGGGCCTTCCCGACTTTTTTGACGCCCTCCCGCTATTCTCCCCCCCCCCCGCCGAAATCCCGACACGAATCGCTGCCGCCGGTTTTTTACGGCCGGCAGCGATTCACAGCTGTTAGAAGGGCCGAAGTCCCAGCCCTTTACGACCTTTTTACGAACGGCAAACACACCTGGTCCTGCCATTCGTAAAAACGTCGTGACCACCTGGAAAAAAATAACCATGGCACCGATTGGCACGGCAGTACCACGGCCGTGCCAAGGGTGCCATGGGCCCGCGATCGGTGCCCACCGATCGCGGGCAGCGGGCCCGATGCCCGCGCACTATTTGTCCTTCCGCCGCCCCGCAGTATCAATACGCGGGGCGGCTGAGGGGCAACCCGGACCGCGCATGCGCGGGTTTCGCGCAAAAACGCGATGACGTCACCCGCGCATGCGCGGGTGGAGTCTTCCCACCTGCGCATGCGCGGCTGACGTCATATGACGCGTCAGCCGGCGCTAAGTCCGACAAGCGGGCTTAACGATTTTCGTTAAGCCCGACTTGTCGGGGCCTCCGACGTCGGGCTGCTAGCCCCGACGGGGGACCAGAATCGGTCCCCCGTCGGGAAGGGGCGCGATGCCGTAAAACCCGCCCGGGTTTTACGGCAGTTTGACGATTTCTCCCGTTTTGGGAGAATTTCGCCCACAATGTTTTGGCATCAATTACTTCCTGTAGCAACAGATCCCACACGCCGACCACTCTCTGGGTGAAGGAATTTCTCCTCATCTCTGTCCTAAATGGTCTACCCCGTAATCCTAAACCTGTGGCTGCTGGTTCCGGACACGCCCACCATTCGGAACATCTTTATTGCATCTACTTTTTCTAGTCCTATTGGAATTTTATGTGTGCAATCTACCCAAAAGGGAACAAAGTCCCCGAGTGAATGCGTTTATCTGCGTGTTTCCCGGCACTCACAGTGCCAAGAAACATATGACTATTCAATGCGACTCGGTTTGAATAAGGGACTAATCGGAGAATGCGTGACCGAGACCGCACAGAGCCCCGTTTTTTTACAATAGGGAGCTCCGCTCGCTGGAACATCCCATTGTAGCGAGAGATCGGGACATCATTTTAAAATGGCGTCCCGACCTCAGAGTTCCCCTGCAAAAATCCCCGACCTCCCCCCCCTCCAGCCTGAACGCAACATGGGAGGCAAACCCCCTCCCCCCACACGCACCCCCGACACCCACAGCGGGCACCCCCAGCCCGATTGTCCGTGTGCAAAAAATGCCAGTTGGCACCTTGGCAATACCAATCTGATACCCTGACAATGCCCCTGCCAGCTGGTAGTGCCAGGCTGGCACCCAGGTGGCACTGGCAGGGTGACAGGCTCGCAGTCCTAGGGTGCTAGGCTACCACTGCCAGTGTATCCAGGTGGCACCAGCAGTGCCAGGCACCACCCTGCCCTAAGGTCATGTAGCTGGGGATCCCCGACCCCCCACGAGCGCCGTTCCTTTGGTCCCCTTTCGTGGGGACCAGTACCAAACGGTGCTCAGCCGAGGCAGCAGAGGTCTCCGAGGAAACGGAATTGAATCCCAAAGCTAGAGATACCTTGGAAATCTGCACACGAGAGTAAGGCTTACTGCCTTGCTTTCATATGCAGATTTGCTAAAAAAGTGACCCCGCCCACTGTGGGCGGGATTTCCCTCGCAACGTCTTGCGAGATTGTGTTGAAACCAACGAGGCATTGTGAGCCGGAGCGGAGTCTCCTGGCTTTCACCGGCCACACTGCGCCGTGACAAGATTTTTTCTGGAGCAGCGTGGCCGGAGGATCGCGCCCTATAGGTTTCTTTTTTTAAAAATCTTTTTAATCTCCTCATTTCCATCAAATAAAAAGAAAACAAACAAATACAGTAGCAATACCCCAAACAACATTCTAAGTAAAAAAGAAAGAAAACTATCAGTAAATAGCGTACTCAAGAACAACAATTACCCCAAAGCTCCCGCCCCTAATGTTCAATGGCAACCAATTCTCAAAAGTGCATAATAAGCATTCTCCACCAATTGTAGAACCCCTCCTTCATCCCTCTCAGCTCAAACTTCACCTTTTTGAGAGTCAGAAATTCCAGTAATAATAATAATCTTTTATTGACACAAGTAGGCTTACATTAACACTGCAATGAAGTTATTGTGAAAAGCCCATAGTCACCATATCCCCAGCACCTGTTCAGGTGCACAGAGGGAGAATTCAGAATGTCCAAATTACCTAATACCACGTCTTTCGGGACTTGTGGAAGAAATCTGGAGCACCGGGAGGAAACCCAGGCACGGGGGCAACGTGCAGACATCCGCACAGACAGTGACCCAAGCCCGGAATCGAACCTGGGACCCTGGTGAAGCCATAGTGCTAACCACTATGCTACCGTGCTGTAGATCCACCTGCCAAGCCGAGGCACAGGGCGGACAAGCTGACCTCCACCCCAACAGGACCCGCCTCCGGGCAATCAACAAGGTGAAGGTTAAACATCTGCTCCCGCACCCGCCTGCAGCCCTGGCCTGTCCGACACCCCGAAAATGGCTTTTAGAAGCCCAGATTCCAAGTTTGCGTGCAATAACGCGAGATGACACTGAAAACCTCCCTCCAATACTTCTTCAGCTTCAGACAGGACCAAAATATATGTACGTATTTTGCAGGGCTCTTCCCACATCGCTCACATACATCTTCCACTTCTTCAAAGAGTCGGCTCATCCTCACCTTCAGCTGTATCTGCCCCAATTTCGCGCACGAGGTTGAGGAATTCACCATCCAGAGTGCCTCACACCACAAACCGTCTTCCATAACCTCCCCAAACTCTTCCTGCCACTTGGCTTTGATTCGCTCCATGGACTCCCCGTCCTCCCTAAAAATCCTCCCCGGAGATCGCCAACACCACCCCTTTCCCAATTCCCCCTGCCGTCAATACCTCTTCCAACAGTGAGGGGGCCAACGCTATCGGGAAGCTCTGAACCTCCTTCCCGGCAAAGTCCCGGAGCTGCAGGTACCTAAACCCTTCCCCATGCCCCAGTCAATATTTCTCCCCCAAATCTTCCAACCTCGCAAAACATCCCCCCAGGAACAGGTCTTTTAATAACCTGCCCCCCCATCTCCGAAACATAGAACATACAGTGCAGTAGGATGCCATTCAGCCCAACGAGTCTGCACCGACCCACTTAAGCTCTCACTTCCACCCTATCCCCCTAACCCAGTCACCCCTCCTAACCTTTTTGGACACCAAGGGCAATTTAGCATGGCCAATCCGCCTATCTGCACATCTTTGGAACCTCCCGTCCAACTCCTAATCAGCATCTCCCCCTAACACCGCCCCCAGCTTAAAAGTGCTGCCTCCACTGTCTCCAAATCTTCAGCATTGCCACCACCACCGGACTCCCAGAGTATTTACAAGGGGGAATCGGGAGCGGCGCTGTTGACAACTCCCTCAATCCTGACCCCCTGCACAGACCTTCCCCCATTCTAACCAACTGGGACTCCTCCCCACCACCCCCCCGCCCCCCTCCCAACCAAATTCCTCACCAACAGTGAGGGGGCCAACGCTATCGGGAAACTCTGAACCTCCGTCCCAGCAAAGTCCCGGAGCTGCAGGTACCTAAACCCTTCCCCCTGACCCAGTCAATATTTCTCCCCCAAATCTTCCAACCTCGTAAAACATCCCCCTCCCCCCCCCCCCCCCAGGAATTCGCCATCCAATAGAATTTGGGAGGCCCAATGCTCCCTCCTGTGCTGCAGAACCACCTTTCTAAATCTGGTTACCTTCCATTCCAACCCCCCCCCCCCCCCCCCCCCCCCAATAAACTCGGCGATCAGCTCATCCACTTCCTTAAAAAAAGCCTTCGGCAAAAAGACCAAAGCCTCAGGTGCCTCGGGAATCTGCACATTAGAGTGAGATTAGCTGTCTCCAAGATTTGCCGAAAAATAATCCCACCCACAATGGGTGGCATTTACATCATAAAGTGTTGCAAGCCGGATAGATCCTGCGAGGAGGTCTCCCGGCTTTTATCGGCCATGGCGAGCTGCTTATCAGGCTCAGCATGGTCATTGGACCGCACCCTAAGTTTCACAAAACAACCCACAATTGCATTTAAATAGTGCCTTAAACAGAAAAATATCCTAAGGCACTAAACAGAAGCACAATTAGAAGTAAATAGACACCAAGGCAAGGAAGACATTGAATGCTAACAACCTACTCTCGAGTCCCTCGTAAAACTATCTGCACCCTCACCTCTTTTATTATATCCTTCCTTAGCTCAGCATTTAATTATTTCTGATTATACCACAATGAAGCACCTTTGGATTGCTTTCTACGAAACCAAATAAAGTCAACAAATTTAAAGCAAGCAGAAATTGCAATCTTAAGATCTGTAGACAGTGAAGTGAAATGAATAATTTAAGCAGTTCTATGCCCACATCAGAATTGAGTCGACAAGTATTATTACTAGATTAGGAAGTAGAGATGCTGGTAAATATGATATGATTTGATACCTTACAATTTCATGCTTTAATCACAGTTTATGCTTGGATTAGATACATGTTTATCTGAACCAGACTGCACAAGTCAACTCAAAACCTTGCTGGAGATTTTAAACGAAAATTTAAGATCTTCAGTTGACACTAACTCAACAGCATCATTTACGTGGACCTTTTCAATTTATGCTTTGGCAAACAGCAGATATTTACCATAAAAATTAAAATGACTAAAGTTAAATTAATTAACCGTATTTGTCATGATTCAATAAACTATGTGCACTGCACTTAATGTTGATCTGAATAATGAATATAATTTCCCTCCCAACCCAAGTCAGAAATACATCTGAAGAAAGCATCAAGCTTTAGCTGTGCATTTGGTATAAATTTGAGATCCTAGCCAACATTAATCAAAAAGCACATGAAAAATTTGTTCAAACATTTAAAAGCGTCTTCGCTTGCAAAACCCACAATGTTTCTGCTACTTTTGAAACATCTTTCATTTTTTTTCAAACAATAAAATCCCAGCACCTCCTACTCACCTGCTTACAGTTATGCCATTTCTCTGCAAGTTCAAACTTCTTTTTATTGATCAAAGGAAATTAAATTGCAGGTCACCATCCAAGCATTTGAAAGTTAGTGTAATCGTAGAACTATAAAAGCTGCATGTTGAGCTTTTTATTGAATCCCCAAATGAACATTTTTTTCCTTCATCATAGAGAGTTGGTGTAAAAGCTGTTGTAAACCATGTTGAAACTTGCATATCATACAGATTGTGTGTATTAAGTGGCACGCATGTGCCGGTATATCAAGATACTATGTTTTTATATATATATATGGTTTACAACATAATTGAGCTCATAAAATTGTCAAGTAGGCAAACCGACAATAACAGAAGAGGAAGGGTGGTGGGGCGGGGGGTTGAAGAGAGAAAGGTAATATACACAAGAGGCACAGTTAGAGAATAATCTCTTAGTTGGTGACTGAAGGCAATCAATGATAGAGCTTGTGAGGATTTGTTTCCATCCTCCAAGGTGAAAGTGATCCCTGATCTCGCAAGGGGCGGAAACAAAGCAACCAAAAATGCTAAGCAAGAATTGTAACAACAATTTAAATAGCACAGTTCCAGATTTCCAGGATCCTGGTAGGAAAACAAAGAAACTCCCCATTCCAACTGGAAAGAAGGGGTGCTTCACTAAAGCAGTACATTGATTGAGACGCTGTGGTAGGGCTTGGATTCTTCCTCAAAGCACCCCACCATGCTATCCAAATGTACACACATAACCGGTGCAACTGGTGGCACGGTTAGCAGTGCTGCCTCACAGCTCCTGAGTCCCGGGTTCAATTCCAGCCTCGGGTCTGTGTGGGTTTCCTCCAGGTGCTCAAGCTTCCTCCCACAGTCCAAAGATATGCAGGTTAGGTGGATTGGCCATGTTAAATTGCACCTCAGTATTCAAAGGGTTAGGTGGGGTTACAGGGATAGGGTGGAGGCATGGGCTTAAGTAGGATGCTCTTTCCAAGGGCCAGTGCAGACTCGATGGGCTGAATAACCTCCTTCTGCACAGTAAAGTCTATGATTCTATGAACTGCTACTTAATGCCTGTTCAGAATTGCTTCTGTTTGATGAGAGGATAGCACACTACAGTGGGGCTCAGAAAAAGGACATCATTTTGAAATGTTGCTGTCAAGAGAAGTGTGAAACAAATACTTCTCATAAAAAAAAGAAATGAACAAAGCACTTGATAAATTTTCTCCATTTGTCAGTCAATGATTTAAGATGCATCTGGCATTGCTCCAAGTGTGCATTCTGTAACTATCTTGGAGCGGATTTTAAAGTATTAGTAGTGGCGATTTGTTCAGTGTTCACAACTAGATGTGGGACAGGCCCTGCAAGTTTGACGTGTCCTACATGCGCACTACAGTGAGCTAAACTACAGTGCAGTAGGGTAACTAACGCTACTCCTGAGGGAGGGTTCATTACTTCAAACACCAAGTAAGGAACCAGTGGGAATTTGGGCCAATTCCAAGATAATTACACTCTTAAATTTTACACCAGTTAGGTCTAAGGGACCTCTTCTCAATTTGCAAATACTTAATAAGAGGCACATCGTTTTGAAAGTTAAAAGATGTTGATTTAACATTTGTAAATTTGTTAAGTGTCAATAATAAAACCTATGACTTTTGAATATTATTTAATCAAAATAGGTTTATTGTTTTGGTTTTTTATAAAGTTGTGTCTACTGAAAATGATTTTTCAATGCCTTTAAAATACGATTTCCCAAGCCTTTTTAAAATATGATCTGTCAAACCTTTCTTAAAATATGATTTTCTAATAATTTTTCTAAATAAGATTTTCCAATGGGTTTTTAATGCAACAGCCTTTTATTGGCCAGTTTTTGCAGTGCCGTGATTGTATGCTGTACCTACCCACTCTCATCCACAGTAGCCTGCAATGCTGGGTGCTGTAATATGCTCTTAAGGGAAATCAATGGAAGGCAAGTGTGTCATATGATCCAGTCTTAGTTTCACTTTGGCCTGTGGATGGAACACAGCTACATACAGCTCTGATACTGCTCTCTTCTATTCTTGTGTACATCTTCCTGTGCACCCAATTTAAATAAATGAGCCCAAAACAATTTTACACACTCCCTTTTGGGATATCATCATAAAAACACAACACTGGGCCTTGCTGTAACATCTGCCAGGAGGGAAACCTCCCTCAAGGCAGTTGTAATTCTGGTAACTGGGGGGGCAGTGGATACATGCACAACCTTATTTGATGTCAGTTGCAAGTGTCAGTATTAACCACAAAATAGGAGCCATTGTGTTATCTCCGTGCAAAATCACAGAACACATATAATCAATGGTCTGTGAACATTTCTTACAATTGAAATTTAATGTTTGCGTCAGGTCTGTAGAATCCAATGGTAATTTCCCCAGCTGAAATGTCTTACCTTTTAGAACTGCATGAACAAATGGTGGGGCAGCTCCACGTATCTGGAAGCCAAGTCCTTCCAAAGTGTCAGGAACCTTGATTATCCTGCAACATAAACAGTGAGTAACTACACTCAGTTGGCTGATCTCAACTTTGTACTCATCAGAACAATTTAATATTCCTAACTCCCTCCAAGTAAAAGTGTTTTGTCAAGGACTTTCTGACAACATCCTGTTGCCATAAGAAATGAAAACAGAAGGATATTTACAATCAGACTTGGATCAATAGTTGAGCCATGGGCAGCAGCTTGGTAAAACACAAGTGAAGGTTTCAAATCCCACATAAGCTTCAGCCCAACATGAGGTTTGAATACCTTTTAAAATATATATAATCTAACTCTCCAGGAACAATTGCAAATGTCAATTCTGGAAAAGTACCTTGCAGTGTGCATTAATAAACTGATTGCAACAGTTTAAGTGACGATAACCACAAGAGGAAATCAAATTAATCAAAGTTACTTTCAGGGATTTTAAATGGTCCACCACTTTCAAGGAAAAGTATTTAGCAAACCACTTTGGTTTGTATCAAAACGTGTCATTGCATCATTTGCACATATCAGGGAAAAAATATTTTGGTTCTATTTCCTGAACACGTTTGGAAAAACAAAAGGACTTGCCACCTTTCAACAATGGCCTCACCAATGCTCTATTGCAGTAAAACATCCTGTACTCAAATCTCTCACTATGAAGGTCAACGTGCCGTTTGCCTTCTTTACTGCTTGCTGTACTTGCATGTTTACTTTCAGCGACTGATGCCCGAGGACACCAAGGTCAAGGTCTCGCTGAGTATCCACCACTCTCAATTTACACCCATTCAATAATAATCTGCCTTCCTATTTTTGCTACCAAAGCAGATAACCTCACATTTATCCACATTATACTGCATCTGCCATGCATATGCCCATTCACTCAGCCTGTCCAATCCCGCTGAAGCAGCTCTGCATCCTCCTCACAGCTCACCCTCCCATCCAACTTTGTATCATCTGCACATTTGGAGAGAATGCATTTAGTTCCATTGTCCAAATCATTAATATGTAATGTGAGCAGTTGGGGTCCGAGCATAGATCCCTGTGGTGCCCCACTAGTCACTGCCTGCCAATCAGAAAAAGACCCATTTATTCCAACTTTTTGCTTCCTGTCTACTAGCTAGATTTCTATCCATCTCAAGACACTATCTGCAATCTTCTGTGCTTTAGCTTGACATATGCAAGATGTTGTTGAAAGTATTCTGAAAGTCTAAACAGACCACAACCACTGGTTCTCCCTGGTCAACTCTACAAGTTACATCTTCAAAGAATTCCAGTAGATTTGTCAAGCATGGCTTTTCTTTCATAAACCCATGCTAACTTTGTCTGATCATGTCACTGCTTTCCAAATGTTGTGCTATGAAATCCTTGATAATGGACTCCAGTAGCTTCACTACTATTGACGTTAGACTCACTGGTTTATAGTTCACTGTCTTCTCTCTACCTCCCTTTTTGAATAGTGGGGTTATATTAGCTACTCTCCAATTTGGAAGAACCATTCCAGAGTCCAAAGACTTTTGGAAAATGAACACCAATGGATCTACTATTTCTAAGGCCATTTCCTTAAGTACTCTGGTATTATCAGGCCCTGAAGATCTATCCGCCTTCAAACACATTAATTCCCCAAAACCATTTCTGTCCTAACACCAATTTCCTTCAGCTCCCCCTAAATCTTGTGCTTCTCAGAACTTCCTAAACATTATTCATGTTTTCCTTTGTGAAGACAGAAGCAAAGTATGAATTTAGTTCCTCAGTCATTTCTTTGTTCCCCATTATGAATTCCCCTATTTCTGACTGTAAGAGACTGTAAGTAAATAAAAACATTCGTTTTTATAAATCTTTTTCTCTTTACAAAGCTATAGAAACTTTTACAGTCAGTTTTTATGTTCCCCCCCCTAGCTTACTTTCATATTGCATTTTCCTCTTTTTAATCAATCCCTTGGTCCATCTTTGCTGAATTTTAAACTGTTCCCAATCCTCAGGTCTATTGCTTTTTCTTGCTAATTTGTATGCCTCTTCTTTGAATCTAATACTATCTCGAATTTCCCTTGTAAGTCATGGTTTGGCCACAGTTCCCTTTCTACTCTTGCAGCAAATCGGAACAAACAACTCTTGTTGGAGTTCACCTATTTGTTCCTTCATTGCCTGTCCACTGTCCTTCCTTTCAGTAATGTTTCCCAGTCCATTGTTAAGTAATAGGTTAAGAGACATTCCAATTAGTTGTCTCATTTATGTTAAGCATCCAATAATTGACACTGATATGTAAAAAGGCTTCAGGTGGCCTTTGTGTCAGGTGATGTGATGATAGAGTTTTGTGCAGAATCTGTTAAAGTAAAATAAAGGTGTTTGTGAAAAGGAGCAGAACCTTTGACTCTTTATACAACAGCAGCTAAACATCTAAAATGCATCGCAGCCAACCCGTGTCTCATACAGTCATAGCTACCTTCACAGAGATTCACGATCCTGGTCTCAGAATCAACTACCTCACAATCCACCTTGATAAATAATTCTATTATATTATGGTCACTCATCTCCAAGGGTTGTCTCACAACTAGATTGCCAACTAATCCTTTCTCATTGCACAATACCCAGTCCTAAATGGCCTACACATTGGCTCAGAAAACCATCCCATTTACACTCCAGAAATTCCTCCCCTATTGTACTGTGACTAATTTTACTCACCCAATCTACATGTAAATTAAAGTAACCCATAATCACGGATGTTCCTTTATCATATGTACCTTTGATTTCCTGTCTATATTACCACTGCAGTTTGGTGGTATTTATACCACCCCAACAAATATATTTTGCCCCTTGGTTTTTCTTAACTCGACACATACAGATTTCATATCGTCTGTGCTGATATATTTCCTCACTATTCTATCAATATCTTCTTTAATCAACAATGCAACTCCATCACCTTTTCCTTTCTGTCTGTTCTCCCTAAAAACTGAATAGCCCTCAAATGTTCAGTTCCTATCCTTGGTCACCTTGGAGCCATGTCTCCATAATCCCAACTATATCATACCACTTTACATATATCTGCCCAACTAATTCATCCATTTTATTTTGAGTGCTCTGTGTATTCAGGTACAATACCTTAAGGCTTAACATTCTTGTCCCGTCCCTACTATTTTTCACAGTGCCATTATCTGACTCAGCCCTTGATTTTTCTTATTCACCTTGCTGTCTTTTTCTCGATTCCCCCTGCTCTGAAACCTTATAAAGGTTCCCATCCCACTGCTATATTAGTTTAAACCCTCCCCAACCACTCTAGCTAGAACGCCCCCCCCCCCCCCCCCCTCCCCCCAACAAGGACATCAGTCCCAGCCCTGCCCAGGTGTAACCTGTCCAGTTTGTGCACGTCCCATGTCCACCAGAAATGTTCCTGATGCCCCGGGAACCTCCCCCCCCCACCCCTCACACCACCTCTTCAGCCACGTATTTGAGAAGGTGCCGCACAAAAGACTGACCCAGAAGGTGGTCCCCAGAAGGGGATTGGGAGTGGAGTACTAAATTGGATTGAGGATTGGCTGACTGACTGACCAACTGGCGAACTGTAACCAGCAGTGTGCCACAGAGGTCAGTCCTACAACATCAACTGTTTACAATATATCGAAATGATCTGCAAGAAGGGACAGAGTGTAACATGGCAAAATTTGCGGATGATACTAAAGCAGGTGGGATAGTGAAGAGAAGATAAAGATTTTACAGACGGATATGGATAGGCTAGGTGATTGGGCCAAAATTTGGCAGATGGAGTTTAAAGTGGATAAGTGTGAGGTTTTCCATTTTGGCTGAAAAAAATAGAAAGGCAAATTATTTTCGAAATAATAACAATAATAATCTTTATTGTCACAAGTAGCCTCACAATAACACTGCAATGAAGTTACTGTGAAAAGCCCCTAATCACCACACTCCGGTGCCTATTCGGGTACACGGAGGGAGAATTCAGAATGTCCAAATTACCTAACAGCATGTCTTTCGGGACTTGAGAGGTAACCAGAGCACCCGGAGGAAACCCACACAGACACAGATAGAACGTGCAGATTCCACACAGACAGTGACCTAAGCCGGGAATCGAACCTGGGATCCTGGTGCTATGAAGCAACAGTACTAACCACTGTGCTACCATGCCGCCCAATGGAAAGCAGATTAAAAATGCATCTGGGCAGAGGTATCTGGGTGTCTTTTTTCATGAATCACAGAAAATCGGTATGAAGGTGAAAAATGTAATTAAAAAGGCAAATGGAATGTTAGCATTTTTTGCAAATTAACTGGAGTATAAAAGTAGAGAGGTGTTGTTGCAATTGTATAGGGTGTTGGTGAGACCACATCTGGAGTATTGCATCCAGTCTTGGTCTCCCTGTTTGATGAAGGATGTGGCGGCATTGGGGGCAGTTCAGGGGAGATTCGCCAGATTGATTCCGGGGATGAAAGGGTTGACGTATGAGGAGAGAATAAACAGTTTGGGCTTATACTTGCTGGAGTTTAGAAGGAGGAGAGGGGATCTGATCGAGGTATATAAAATACTAAGGGGGATTGATAAATAAATGTGGATGAAATGTTCCCCCTTGTGGGGAAACCTAGAACAGGAAGTCACAGATACAGGTTGAGAGGCGGTAGATTTAAAACTGGGATGAGGAGGAACTACCTCTCGCGGAGGGTGAAGAATTTGTGGAACTTGCTGCCCCATACTGCGGTAGAGTCTGAATCTTTAAATGGTTTCAAGTAGGCGATAGATATATTTCTGATTTAAAAATGGGTTAAAGGGATTTGGGGAACAGGTAGGGAGATAGATTTGAGACCAGGAAAGGATCAGCCATGATCTGGTTGAATGGCAAAGCAGCTGGAAGGGATGAATTGCCTGCATCTGTTCCTAATTCCTATGTTCCTATGTATTCATCGGATATATCCTGCTTCTGGCTAGCACATGGCACTGGTAATAATCCTGAGATCATTACCTCGGAGGCCTGACTTCTCAACTTTCTACCTAACTTCCGATATTCTGCTTTTTGGATCTCATCCCTTTTTTTTAACCTATGTCATTGGTACCGATGTGTTCCACCATCACTGGCTGTTCATCCTCCCCTGTCCGACTGTCCTGTCTGACACATCCTTAACCCTAGCATCATACTAGACAACATACCATCCTGGAGTCTTGCTTGTGGCCACAAAAACACCTATCTATTCCAGTTACAATTGAATCTGCCATAACTATTGAATTCCCACACTTTTTACTCCTTCCCTCTGCAGCAGAACCAACCATAGTGTAACAAATTTGGCTGTTGCTGCTTCTCCCCGAGAGGTCATTCACCTCAACAGTATCCAAAGTGGTACATCTCATTTGAAGGGGAATGGCCACAGGAGATTCCTGTACTGCGTGCCTAGCTCTCTTGTTCTGCCTGGTGGTCACCCATTCCCTTCTTGCCTGTGGAGTCTGAGCCTGCGGTGTGACCACCTCTCTGTACGTCCTACCCACAACACTCCGCTTTGCGGATACTCCACTGTGACACCAGCCACCGCTCAAACTCAGAAACCCAGGCTTCCATGAGCTAGAGACATTTCTGCACACATTCTGGTACCGGGCATTGGAAATGTTCCTGGATTCCCACATGGTGCAAGAGGAGCAAACCAAGGTTTTGAGCTCTCCTACCATTACTTACATCTTTAACTTAAAACTTTGGAAAATTCTGGATTTCAGATTATAT
Organism: Scyliorhinus canicula; assembly: GCF_902713615.1. Lineage (NCBI taxonomy): Eukaryota > Metazoa > Chordata > Chondrichthyes > Carcharhiniformes > Scyliorhinidae > Scyliorhinus > Scyliorhinus canicula. Next base: position 169,717,678 of record NC_052152.1, read on the forward strand.
CCAATTCTCTATGGCCCTACTTTCCTTGCCCTTGGTACTAAACTACAATGATGATTTATTAACAAAGGAACAACTTTATATATGCAGATCAACAAAACTCCAACACAGGTCAAGTCCCACAGACTCCAAGGCTTATTCTGATAATTCCCAATACCCAGGTCCAAGCCCTGGCACCTGACAGGACAGGTTCACGTGCTCCGTCCCCATAGGTTCCGGGTGAGTCATGTGGCCCATAATAGATCACCCCTTAAATGGGGCCACGCTATGGCTGGGAAGAATATTTGAAAATTACTGAAAGGAATATGGGTAGTTGATAAAAGGTGCAATGCCTATATTGTCCTGGGCTCGAATGCAGTACCCAGCAGAAATGACAGAATTGTTCTTTACAAATGTCTGAAGTGAAAATAATTTGAAACAAGCATAGGGAATCATGGAGGATGTAGGAAGTGAAAAGAGTCACATCAGCAGTTACGAATGTGGTGTGAGACCAAGATTAAAATGTAACATAGTACACGAAGCATAAAGATTGCTTTACTTTGAACTTTAAATTCAACTGATCAAAAAGATGCAAATGACAACCGTGAATGTAGAAATGCTCCAATACACAAATGCCCAGCCCCCAAAATAAACAAAGTTTTGACTAAAGCAACTACACTGAAGAAACTGTTGAAATGTGTTGGTTGCAATAATCTAATTTTAAGCCCAAAAGGCAAGCAGTTTACAGGAACAAGTTTAGTATGATTACGTAACTAAATGTGGAGTACTTCAATGGCACAATATAGTTTTGCACAAGCTTCTGTAATTGTCACATGTAATGACTCACTCTTTGGGTTTTGTTGCAATCAGCACCCTCAGAGGCCTCCGACTGCAATGGAACTGATTTAAAATTGTCTCCACTTCCAGAAGTGGCCGAAGGAAAACCAAATCCTCATTGATGGAGTAAATCTTCCTTCCAACCTGAAGTCCTGCTATCTATAGTGCAAATGAAAAGTCAGAATAAGAAAAAAAAGCATAGTCATTATGGATTAACAGCCAGCATGATATTGTCCAAAATGACACCTAATTTCAGTTTATGATATAAATTATAGAACAATGATAATAGCAGCAACCGTTCACCACTTTAAACCAACCTGCACAAGCAACTCATGAACCAGTGCAGTTGTTTCAGTATTGCCACATCCCCCCAAGAATGAACACTCTTCAGAATTAGTGTCATTGCAACCAGTTCCATAATTGGCACACAAATGCACATTTCATAGGTAATGTGCACTGTATGAGGGAAAGTCGAAAGTTGAAGTTAAACAGTGAGTCGGAAGGCTTCAGCTGTAACAGGCTGGGACCAAGTTACATGGTAAACAAGCCCATGTCCTCTTAATTCAAAGCAAACCTTTCCACTGAATTCCAAAAATGTATTAATATGGAAAATTTGAAAAGCAAACATGTAGTTTTAATTAAATTTGTTTTTTTCCTGTTCTGAAATAACTGATATCCTGGTTTACATCAAGCACATCTGTTCAGCTTTTACACAATAAGCCTGCTGCATGATAATGCAGTTGAGACATTGTGACCAGCATCCTTAAAGGTTTTGTCATTTACCAGACCAGCGATCCATGCTTAGTATTCTAGTCTCCTATGAGCTCTTTTCACTACTTCCACAAGTGCAGCTCTGAAAGCAACCTAATGAATTTAACACAGAATTTCTCAAAGATAGTTTTAGTGAGCAAAGTGTTTATTAGCAAAGACATCTGTCGACTTCCAAAGTGACTGTATTTCCACTACATTCCAAACATCTATCTGCCTCTTAATTCAGTGCTTTTGAACAATGGGCTTTTCTGCAAATTTCCAACAGCAGTCTTAATAATTCTTTGTCCCTAGGAAATTGAAAATCTAATGGGAAGTAGACTTATTCAAATAAACTGCTCAAGTATAAGAGATGTTGGTTTGCAAAATATAGGCATCAAGAGGTGCTATAAGTAGTGCAAAAAAGGGGGGATTGAAAAGGGTAAAACAAACAGAAACTATTAATCAACATTACTGCATTCTTTGATCTCTATTATGAATTCGAATAAAATAAGTCCACTGGAATCTCATTCATTCAAAATCTTTCTCAAGTCATCAATTTGCACAGCTTTGTTTTTTGAAGATTGAATTTGTCTGCAACGCTTCCATGAGTGAGAATTTGCATAACTGTATACTTAATTTGAATTTCAGAAATAAGAAATTATTTTTAATTTATATGAAATCTATAACTGATAGGTTGATTACTGGACAAACTGACAGAGTTGCTGTCTCTCTGAATAATAAACACAAACCGGTCGAGGAAAATATATGTACTGCGTGAAACAAAAACCTCTTTAATTCTACTTCCACTGGATTAGAAATAGAGAGAGAGAGAGAGAGAGAGAGATAGACAGACAGACAAGTGACACACATGAAACAACCTATTCAAATTTGCTGTAGAAATGTTATCACCATGCTGCCGTTGGCCAATTCCGCTGTGAAATGGAGGAATTGCATTTCTGTGATGGAACTGCCTTTCTACATTCGAAAAATCTCCGGAGACTTATCCATCAATTCTTAAGTCGATTAGCTATGATGCAATATTCTGATGCCAAGAGGCTACCATAACCTCTCAAACAACAAACCCCACCAGGCAAATTATAGCATGCCCAACTGAGTAGTAGCCAGTCACCGTATGTCATTTTGTAATTTCAAACGTATCATCTTGCATGAGAAGAAATTCCCATGACCAGGGGTATCAAATGTGATTATGGAGCTCAATACAATTTTTTAGAACGATTAGATTTTTCAAAACAGTATCAAATACGCAAACCAGACTATAGTTTTTAAACCTGCTCAGAGTATTAGTAAGACAAGCATAACAGGGAGCACTGTAGCACAGTGGTTAGCACGGTGCTTCACAGCTCCAGTGTCCCAGGTTAAATTCCCGGCTTGTGTCACTGTCTGTGCGGAGTATGCACATTCTCCCAGTGTGTGCATGGGTTTTCTCCGGTTTCCTCCCCACAGTCCAAAAACGTGCAGTTTAGGTAGATTGGCCATGCTAAATTGCCCCTCGTGTCCAAAAAGGCTAGGTGGGGTTACTGGGTTACGCAGATAGGGTGGTGGCATGGGCTCAGTGCGGTGCTCTTTCCAAGGGCCAGTGCAGACTCGGTGGGCCGAATGGTTTCCTTCTGCACTGTAAATTCTACGATTCTATGATAGCAAACCCAGTTTTCATTATGACCCCAGTTTGGTCGTGCAGTACTTTACATGTTATATATGTTATAACCTAGAAGGACAAGAGCAACAGATGAATGGGAGCACTATGACCTGCAAGTTCCCCTTCAAGTCTCATACCATCTTGACTTGTAAATATATCGCCGTTCCGTCACTGACACTGTGTCCTGGAAATATCCTTCCTAACAGCACTGCAGGTGTACCTACACCACAGTGACTGCCGTTGTTCACAACAGTGGCTCACCACCATCTTCTGAAGGGCAATAAGGGATAGCCAGTATCGCATTTCATCGAAAGAATAATTTAAAAACATAGACATCATGTTACAAATTTGAGTGTTCTGCAGATAGGTCTTCGGTTCAATGGTGATTTACTTCCATGGCAATTGACTTACACTGCCCTATTATAGTGCAACCCAGGGGAATTACAAAAGCAGCCTCCGAAATGTGAACTAGTGTCTTTCACATATGCATGCCTTCAATTGACCAAACAAACTCTTGATGAGCCAAGCCTGAATTCAAAGCGTCAAACTGCAAGAAATGCTTATTTAATTACTGTAAAATCACTCGTCTCCACTGCTGCACCAGTCGACCTGCTGCTGAAACCCTCGTTCTTGCTTCATCTCCAGACTCAGTTACTTCAATGATGTTCTGGCAAGCCTGATACCTCTAGAAACTTGAGGGCATCCAAAACAGTGTTGCTTGCATCTAAACCCGCACCACGTCTCATTCACCCATCATCCCTGTGCTCACGGACCAACAATGGCTATGGTCTGACAGCACCCAGTTTTAAAATTTTCATCTTTGTTTTCCAATCTTTCCACGGGGCTTCATCTCCCCCAATATGCGGCCTTCTGCCAACCCACATTTCAAGTATTACTCTGGCTAATTTGCACTAGCTCCAAATCCACAAATACCTCAAAATGACAATTCTCGTCTATGTTTATACCCCTTCAGAGGCAAACTCTTTTCCTTTCTTTGTGCCTCCTCCAGCCTCACAACCTTCTGACTCAGTGCTGCTCCAATTCTTCGTTCTTGTGCATCCCTCACTTCCTTCACTTCACCACTGGGAGACATGCCTTCAAAGGTCTAGACCTGAAACACTGGAACATGCTCCCTCTCACACTCCACCATTCCATTTCCTTCATGAGACTCAAATACGTTGAGCTAGAAAATCCTAAATTAGCAAATATTTGAATATTCCCATTCTTGATCCACTGCTGCATGGATCCAATATTTTAAGTCTTTTTGTGCAGTAACACGTATTGGTGTCCATCTGTCCAGGGCTGTACTATACATTGGGTCTGAATTGCAATATTACAGCAAAGGAAAACAGGAATTACCTCTGCAGAAGAGCCACTTTGAACAGATTTCACCACAATGATCTTATTTTTCTCCTCAATTTCAAATCCGTAACACTCTTCTTCAGGGAAAATCTAGGGAAAGGAAACAAATTTAAGAACATTTTCACAATCTCCATGTCATTGATATGAAAAAGCAAAAAAACATCTAAAATTATTTGTATCACCATCCAGAGTATGCTGATCCACACCTCACCCATGTTCATACAAATCAATTTAAATATGCAGTATACAACTGCAGAATTGTACAGAATTGTTTCAACACTTGGAATGTTTATTTCCACTGCAGAGCATTCATTTTCAGTCCAATTCAAATAATTACTTCCTAACTAGATCCAAATCTTGAAACAAAGGTTTGTTTTAATGCATCTTCAATTGCACTTTGATGCTTGAAAAGAGTTCTCCTTCGAAGTAGGAACTAATCCCCTGCAGTCAGTCAATGGAAACGGTGAATAACAGGTGGCAAATCTGCTCACACTAGTTTTGTGTCCCCGAAGATGAATTTCAGTTCCTGGACATCTAATTGTTCTGAAGAGGACACATATTAGACTTGAAACACAAACTCTGTTTCTCTTCTCCACAAATCTGCTGAGTTCTTCCACAGAATTTTCTGCTTCTATTTCAGATTTCCAGCATCTGCAGGATTTTGGTTTTGTACTCCTGAACTTTTCTTCATGTGTCAAATCTGGTCATTGCTACGCTTCATTCATAGGGATTCCTGTGCTGTATCGTTCTTTGAATGGCAGAACAGGGCTGAAGGCCAAATGGTCAGCATATGTTCCTGTGTTCCAAAGTCAGCTGTTGCCCACTATACATTTTGACATTAGTAAGTTTTTTAATTTAAAGCTGGTGAGTTGTTTATTTTCCATTACAAGCATAAAAACATCCTAAATGATTCATTGCATGCTACAGACATAAGAAACTTTTTCAAGATCCCCAACTTGCAACAAAATCGGAGTCGACCACAGTAGAATGCAATATGCAAAACAAGAAACAAAATGTCAGATGTTAGATGTGATTCCACGATTGAGCAGCACTTGCGAAATAATCTGGAGTGCAAACAGCTCCACAAATAACTAATTTAAGATAATCAGTTCAACTCATCATATGGCTCATTTATACCAGCTGGATGTGGCATACACTCATATGCAGGGACTGGTTCCCTACAAAGTATAAATTAATTTGCTCAAGCCCGAGCCTTTTTTGAATTAACTGGAAGCCGATAGCTCCCGTTGTTCCCACTGTGGCAACACCGTGGCCAATCAGAGTTGCCTTGCCAACCAATCAGCACCCTTTTCTCCTGTAGTATTTCAGCAACCGTAATAATTTGCTTTCATCTCGTTGTGCTTGTCTGAAATTCGGCATGCCTGATGAGTACAAGAGGTAAAACTTCAGCAACTTGTCTTTTTTTCCCCAACAGTTCCTTTAATCATTGTTTCCTTGCACGTCCCTATTTACTTGCCATCCTTCCTTTGGAAATACTTATTCAATAAAAGCCATGATTTGGAGATGCTGGCGTTAGACTGGGGTGAGCACAGTAAGAGGTCTGACAACACCAGGTTAAAGTCCAACAGGTTTGTTTCAAACACTAGCTTTCGGAGCACTGCTCCTTCCTCAGGTGAATGAAGAGGTATGTTCCAAAAACATATATGGACAAAGTCAAAGATGCAAGGCAATGCTTTGAATGCGAGCATTTGCAGGTAATTAAGTCTTTACAGATCCAGAGATGGGGTAACACCAGGTTAAAGTGGCATGAATTGTCGCAAGCCAGGACAGTTGATAGTGTTTCACAAGCCCAGGCCAGATGGTGGGGGATGAATGTAATGTGACATGAATACAAGGTCCCGGTTGAGGTCATACTCATTTGTGCGGAACTTGGCTATAAGTTTCTGCTCGGCGATTTTGCGTTGTCGCGCGTCCTGAAGGCGGCCTTGGAGAACGCTTACCCAGAGATCAGAGGCTGAATGCCCTTGACAGCTGAAGTGTTCCCCGACTGGAAGGGAACATTCCTGCCTGGCGATTGTCGTGCGATGTCCGTTCATCCTGTAAATAATTAATTACCTAAAGGGATATGGAGGGAAAATGGGATCAGATTATTGACTTTGATGATCAGCCATGATCATAATGAATGGCGGAGCAGGTTCGACAGGCCGAATGGCCTGTTCATGCTTCTATTTTCTATGTATCTTTCTATGTATGTATGAGAAAGACTGGTTACAAAAATGGCTTCAATCACTAATATGTGAAGAAAATCTGCTCATTTGCAGTGAAACCTTTCTTTAATAGCCCAGGAGAAGTGGTTTGGGGGCAGACGGGGTGGAGTGCAGTGACACATTAATTGTGCAATGTCAACCATCACAGAGAGAAATGCTTGGAAGAACCATCCAGTCCATAATCTTCATTCAAAACCTTAGGTCTCCCAGCATATCACCTGATTGCTGGAAAGTTTTTACCTATTGAAAGTTGAATCCAGCTAATAATGATCCTTTGGCTGATAGTCTTCCTTACATCAGTCCTGAACTTGCCATAGTCTTCCAATCATGGTTAACCTGAAGCAGTGTACCAGATAAATGTCTTCTTTTTCTCGTAGTGATTGATGTAAGTTTAAAAGGTCACATATCTATGCTGAAGAAATTTGAGGTTTATTTAACCTTTTCACACAACTCAAGTTCTTGGCAGTAGGGACCAGCTTGTTCTGTACTGCTTCAAAGGCTTGAATCTTTCCCTTATGTTTAATTGCATATACTAATCTGTTTGATCTTGCCCCACCTCAATTTTGATTGGTATCAATACAACACGACTGAAAACCTGTTAAAAATAAATTAGGCTGTTGCTGGTACTAAAATATTTACAACCAGAAAATACAGGCGTACGCATCCAATATTATGCACTCACAAAAACGCCTACTTATGATGACACTGCAAATTAAATCAAATTCATATTGTTCTTGATAAAATTTAAACGTAAAATAGTCTTTTAAAAAGTGGTTATGAAGTAATAGATGAGTTGGTGTTAATTTTCCAAAATACCCTATATTCTGGGAAAGTTATATCAGACTAGAAAGTAGCAAATATACCCCCTCTCTTCAAGAAGGGGAAAAAGACAGCAAACAGGAAGCTTGGCCAGTTAGCCTTGACGTCCGTTGTGGGGAAGGTGGTAGAATTGGTCATTAAAGGAGCAATTTATTATGTTTAGCGTGGATAAAAGATTGGATGATTGGCTTGCAGAAAACAGACTTTGCATAAATGTTTCTTTGTCCGACTGGCAATGACAAGTGGAACCTTGCAATGGTCAGTGTTGGGGCTTCAACTTTTTACAATTTGTATCAATAACTTAGATGAGGGGAGCGAAGGCATGGTAACTAATTTTGAAAATGACACATAGATAAGTAGGAAAGTATGTTGCAAAGAAGACATAAGGGCCGGGATTCTCCCCGACCCGGCGGGGCGGGGGGTCCCGGCGTGTTGGAGTGGCGTAAACCACTCTGGCGTCGGGCCACCCCAAAGGTGTGGAAGTCTCCGCACCTTTAGGGGCCAAGCCCTCACATTGAGGGGCTAGGCCCACGCCGGAGTGGCTCCCACTCCGCCGGCTGCCGTGAACGGCCTTTGGCGCCACGCCAGCCGGGGCCGAAAGGACTTCGCCGGCTGGCGCAAGTCCGCGCATGCGCCGGAGCATCAGCGGCTACTGATGTCATACCGGCGCATGTGCAGGGGAGGGGGTCTCTTCTGCCTCCGCCATGGTGAAGACCATGGCAAAGGCAGAAGAAAAAGAGTGCCCCCACGGCACAGGCCTGCCCGCCGATCGATGGGCCCTGATTGTGGGCCAGGCAACCTTGGGGGCACATCGCCCCACGCCCCTCCCCCCCCCCCCCCAGGACCCCGGCGCCCGCCCGCACCGCAAATCCCGCCGGTCAGGTAGGTGGTTTAAACCACGCCAGCGGGAGAGGCCTGTCAGCGGCGGGACTTCGGCCCATTGCGGGCCGGAGAACCGCCGCGGGGGGCCCGCCGACTGGCGCAGCGCGATTCCCGCCCCCGTCGAATCTCGGGGGGGGGGGGGGGGGGGGGGGGGCGAAGGATTCAGGACACGGCGGGGGCGGGAATTCGGCCCCGGGCGATTCTCCGACCCGGCCCGGGGTGGGGGGGGGGGGGGGGGGTCGGAGAATCCTGCCCAAGGAGTTTGCAGGTTAACAGAGATAGGGTGAGTGAGTGGGCAAAAGTCTAGCGGGTGGCATATAATGTGGGAAAATGTAAAGTTTGACAGGAAAAATTAAAACGTACAGTATTACGTAAAAGGAGGACGACTGCAGAATTCCAAGGTGCAGAAGGATCTGTGTATTCAAATACATGATTCACAAAAAGTTAGTTTGCAGGTACAGCAAGTAATCAAAAAGGCTAATGGAATGTTATCCTTTATTATGAGAGGAATTGAACATAAAAGTAAGGATGTTCTGCTTCAGTTATACAGGGCAATGGTGAGACACATCTCGAATATTGTGTGCAAGAGATGGGAATGTAGAACTCTAAACACAAACAGATCAGCCATGATCTTATTAAATGACGGAGCAGGCTTGAGGGGCCAACTGGCCGACTTCTGCTCCTACCTTGAATGTTCGTAACTCACAGGAGGATTCTTTGGCATTACTAACTTAGCTACAACTTAACCAGCTTATCAGCTGTTTTTTTTTAAAACGTATTTTTAGTAAGGTTTTGCAGAATTTTTCAATTATAAAACAGTAGTAACAATAATAACAAAACAAACTAGATTGAACATTAACATAGTGCTGTAGCCACCTGGGGTGGCCACTGCCCAACACAAAATGGAAGATTGCAAGGAATGCAGGGAAAATGGACATGTTGTAAAGCAAGCAGCTTGCAAAGCGATTGTATATTGGGACGACTGCAGAAACCAGTTTTGACTGTTGCAGAAACCAGACAGCACTGTGAAAAGAAACCAGTTAACATACTAATGAGGCGATACCGGGCGATCCCCAGATACAATGGAAACAAGTTAAACACAGATCGATACATTCTATGGAAGGCCAGACCCTTTGGCGCCAGAGGAGCACAAGACAATAAGTCCCAAGAACCGCCCAAGCGACCGAGGAACTGCCCCATGATTGGGGGGTTCAAACATATCGATTGGGAAGAGATCCAATCGATTCCAAGCAGGTAAAGGAGTCCGCCCAAAGGGGCGCGGATCCCCTGGGACCTATAAAAGAAAGGTCCCACACATGGTTCAGTCTCCTGGCTCCTGTCTCCTGATCCAGCCTTCGGACAGCAGCCACCAACAAGTAAGTGCCTCCCAACGACCGCTACCAGAGATAGGCACTCCTGACGCCCTTTTTAATTGATACCAACCTGAAGTCTGCAGACCAGAGCAGAGCAAGAGGCCTTGTTCCCTGACCCAGCAGTTCCTTCGAGATAAGTATTAGTTATTTAGCGGTAGGAATAAGTTTAATCCTTTTAGCGTGTGCATGGGTAGTTATTATAATTGTATTATAATAAACTCAGTTGTTTGGACTTACTAATTGGTGTACGGTTTTATTGCTTTGAACTTCACCTTGAAGCTTGTGGCGGTGTCTTAACGACACCTGGCGACTCCAGAGCTTAGAACAGAAACAGAGCCAAACTGAGTGTTAAGCACACTCACACAGAATGACCAACAGTGCAAAAAGAGAATATACAATAACAATTAAATAGACATTACCCCACGCGACTCCGTCTTCCCACACCATCCCAATGAAGCACTCACACCCCCACCCCCCACCCACCCCCCTACCGATTGCTGCTAACATTTTAATTTTCCCCGAGAAAGTCGACGAACGGCTGCCACCTCCGAGTAGACCCTCTTCCGGCAAACTTTATTTTCTCGAGGCTGAGAAATCCAGCCATGTCGTTAACCCAAATCTCTACACTTGGGGGCTTCGACTCCCTCCACATTAATAAAATCCATCTCCGGGCAACTAGGGAGGCAAAAGCCAAGACGTCGGCCTCTTTCGCCCCCTGAACTCCCAGGTCTTCTGACACTCCAAAGATCGCCATCTCTGGACACGGCACCACCCATGTGTTACGCACCTTGGACATTGCCCTCGCGAACCCTTGCCAGGACTCTCTCAGCTCCGAGCATGCCCAAAACATGTGGACATGGTTTGCAGAGCTGCCCTTGCACTCATACAACTGTCTTCTACCCCAAAACAATTGCTCATTCTCGCTGCCGTCATATGTGCCCGGTGGACCAACTTAAATTGAATTAGACAAAGCCTGGCACATGATGAGGAGGAATTAACCCTGCCCAGGACCTCTGCCCACAGGCCCGTTTCCAACTCCTCACCTAGCTCCTCCTCCCACTTGCCCTTGAGCTCCTTCACCGGTGTTTCCTCCGCCTCCTGTAGTTCCTGGTAGATATCCAACACCTTCCCTTTCCCTCCCCCACCTAGGTGTCGGAGCCCACCCTGTCCTGTATCCTCAGTGGCGGAAATGCCACTACCTGTTTTTTCAGGAAGGCTCGTACTTGCAGATATTTAAAGGCGTTTCCTGGCGGCAGATTAAATTTGTCCTCTAGTTCCTTCAAACTGATAACGCTCCCGTCTATGAACAGATCTCCCATCCTTCTGATGCCTGCCCTCCGTCAGCTCTGGAACCCAGTGAGTAACTTATGTTAGTGCCCAAAGATGTAGGTTTCCACAAGTCTGTGTGTTGTGGAGTTGCTAACAATGGTTTCACATAAAAACAGAAACCTAAAAGAACTTAGGGCAGCACGGTAGCATGGTGGTTAGCATAAATGCTTCACAGCTCCAGGGTCCCAGGTTCGATTCCCGGCTGGGTCACTGTCTGTGCGGAGTCTGCACGTCCTCCCAGTGTGTGCGTGGGTTTCCTCCGGGTGCTCCGGTTTCCTCCCACAGTCCAAAGATGTGCGGGTTAGGCAGATTGGCCATGCTAAATTGCCCGTAGTGTCCTAAAAAGTAAGGTTAAGGGGGGGGTTGTTGGGTTACGGGTATAGGGTGGATACGTGGGTTTGAGTAGGGTGATCATTGCTCGGCACAACATCAAGGGCCGAAGGGCCTGTTCTGTGCTGTACTGTTCTATATAACTGTTACAACAGGTCTTGGTTTAACTTCTTGGTTTTCAGCTGCTTTCATTTTATATAAAGGAAAAAACAGAAAATAAAAAATAGAATAGGGAGCAGGAAAATGAGGCAGCTATCATGTTTAGTTTCAACGTAGTGATGATTATTAATAGATCCGAGCTTTAAAAATAATTAAAGCTGCTTTAATTCATTCTCAAACATAATTCATTATTTGAGAAAAGTGTGAATATTATATTGGGGGGAAAAAAAAACAACCATCTTGAGAGACAAGACTCTTCCCAAGACTCTTCCCATTGATCTCATTTAACAACTTTTCGATACACTGACCAAGATCAGAACAGGTTTTAGCAATGATGACGGACACGTTCATTAGCTCAAATGAAGAAGTTAGGATCTTGCTTGAAGCATGTGGCCATAACTGCATAGGATTCAAATTCAATTTAAAACACTGGGGACGAGCTAGATTTTGATATCAGAAATTGAATTTCCTGAATTTGAGCTACTATTCTATTTGCATTTAGCGTGAACTATGAAGGCCATCAAATTATTTCTGGAATAGGATTGGCGGGTTAATCAAATCAAAGGCAATCTAATGGACTTTCATGTATTTCTGAACAATAGACACGGTAACAATAGGGGTAAATTGGAAGAACATCACTGCAAAAAGCTGATAAGACAGTTGGACTTCACCAAAAACATAGGGACCATTTCAGTCAACAGAATTCTCCAGATTTAAGAATCAAAATAAACAACTTTCAGACAGGGCTGCTTGTAATGTAAAGACTCAATGTTAAGCATTCAAATTAATTCCATCAAAGTAAACTATTGAGAGAAACTTCATGCTTCATGTGAAGGCGAGATAGAAAGGACCACCGATCACAGAACTTGTCTTCATGTCAAATTAATTATGCCCCTATCCGAGGATTCTCCACCACAATACATAGTTTTATTTGGAGATTGTAACTCAGCAATCAAAGAAATGGAAAAGCTTTGAATGGTTACAATGGTTACAAAGGGAGGTTCACTGCCATCAGATGATAAGAGCATAAGACAATATCAGGATGTTGATATGAATGTCTGTCGAACGTTGTTTTAACTGTGATTCAGAAACAGGCTATAGAAAATTGTGTTTCTGGAATTTGTATTCGGTGTTCAAAGCACTACAAGCAAGACAGACAAGCAGATCTCTTTTGTTGGGGGCACGGCAACCAAACTTTAAATTCAATTTCAATAAAATTGAAAACAATTTTGTTAAGCTTTGCATCATCTTACAAAGGAATATTCTACCCTAACAAAACCAACGAAAATAACGGTTTCTATTTTTGCAGGTTTCACCCAAACGGCCATTGTTCACATGTGAGCCTAAATGTCAGCACTCGAGAACGACAACTATTTACGTAGCACCTTTAATGTAGTTAAAATATCCCAAGACGCTTACTCGAGCATTATCAAACAAACTTAGGCAATGAGACAGATGAATGAAAAATGAAATGAAAATCGCTTATTGTCACAAGTAGGCTTCAAATGAAGTTACCGTGAAAAGCCCCTAGTCGCCACATTCCAGCGCCTGTTCGGGGAGGCTGATACGGGAAGCAGATTGGAGCAGATGTTCGAAATCTTGGTCAAAGAGGTAGGCTTTAAAGAAAGGAGATAAGAGAGGCAGAGGGTGGGGGCCTAAACAATGGAAGGCACAACCACCAATGGTGGAGGGATTAAAAATGATGGTGCATAAGAAGCCAGAATTAGATGTGTGCCAACATTTCAAAGGGTTATTGGACTGGAAGCATTTAGAAATAGGGAGAGATTAGGCCATGAAGGAATTTGAAAACAAGGATGCGAATTCTAAAAGCGTTGTTGTATGACTGGGAGTCAATGTAGGTTTGCAAGCTCAGGGGTGGATAGCAGAGCTGCGATTGGTGCAAGTTAAGATATTGTCAGTGGAGATTTGGATGACCTCAAGCTTATGGAGAGCAGAATGTGGGAGATCAGCCAGGAGCGCATTGAACAGTCGAGTCCAGAGGCAACAAAGGCATGAATGAGGATTTCAGCAGCAGGTGAAGTAAGACAAGTGCAAAGTAACAGAGATGGAAATCGACGGCCTTTATGATGGCATGAATAGGTCAGAGCACTTCAAGATGAAATGTGACACAAAAAAAGCTAACAGACTGGCATATTCTCAGACTGTTAACAGGGAGTGGGATGGAGTCAGAAGAAGGGTCCGAGGACGATGGATTCAGTCTTTCCAACATTCAATTGGGGGAAATTGTCTGGTATTCAATACAGATGTCAGATAAGCAGCTTGATCTCTTGACTATTCTCGTGTTGCTAAGCTAAGTGGTGATGAGGGTGAGAGTGTTGCCAGTGTACATGTGAAAACTCATGCTACGCTTTTGGATTATGTCATCGAGAAGGCCAGGGATAGTTCCTTGAGGGACACTATAGAGGTAATGGTAGAGGAACAGAAGGAATAGCCATTGCAGGTGATTCTTTGGTGACAATTAAACAGCTAACAATGTGATCAGGTGAGACCAGTTGCATCCAGCTGGATGACAGTGGAAAGGAGTTGGAGGAGGATGGTGTGATCAACTTTGGCAAAGGCCACGAATGGGAGGAGGTCGGAGTACTTCCGGCTTTACCGAGGGACCAGGCAGGGTTGCCCCCTGTCCCCCTTGTTGTTTGCATTGGCAATCGAGCCGTTGGCGATGGTGTTGAGGGATTCAGGGAGGTGGAGGGGTTTGGTACGGGGTGGGGAGGAACATAGGGTGTTGTTGTATGCCGATGACCTGCTACTGTATGTGGCGGACCCGGTGGGAGGGATGCCGGGGGTGATGGAGCTGCTAGCTGAGTTTGGGACCTTTTCAGGCTATAAACTAAATCTAGGCAAGAGTGAGGTGTTTGTAGTACACCCTGGGGACCAGGAGGAAGGAATTGGTAGGCTCCCGCTTAGGAGGGCAGGGGAGAGTTTTAGGTACCTGGGGGTGCAGGTGGCCAGGGACTGGGGGACTCTTCACAAGCATAATTTCACCAGGCTTGTGGATCAGATGGAGGAGGAGTTCAAGAGGTGGGACATGCTGCCATTGACGTTGGTGGGGAGGGTGCAATCCGTCAAAATGACGGTGCTTCCGAGGTTCTTGTTCCTCTTTCAGTGCCTGCCCATCTTCATCCCCAGGGCCTTCTTTAGGAGGGTGACTAGCAGTATTTTGAGCTTTGTGTGGGCACATAGGACTCCGAGAGTGAAGAGGGTTTTCCTGGAGCGAGGGAGGGATAGAGGCGGGCTGGCGCTGCCCAAGCTTTTGGGGTACTATTGGGCGGCCAATATGTCAATGGTGCGTAAATGGGTGATTGGGGGGGGGGGGGGGGGGGGGGGGCGAAAAGAATTGCAGATGTACGAGCCTGGGTGCCTTGGTAATGGTGCCGTTGCCGCTTTCTCCTAAGAGGTATACCACGAGCCCGGTGGTGGCGGCGACCCTAAGAATCTGGGGACAGTGGAGACGGCATAGGGGGGAAACAGGGGGCTCGATGGAGGCTCCATTAGGTGGAAATCATCGGTTCATCCCGGGGAACACTGATGGGGGATTTAGGGGGTGGCATAGGGTGGGCATCAGTAAACTGGGGGACCTGTTTATTGGCGGGAGGTTTGCGGGCCTGGGGGAACTGGAAGATAAATTTGGGCACCCCCAAGGGAGCATGTTCAGATACTTGCAGGTAAAGGCGTTTGCTAGACGACAGGTAGAGGAGTTCCCTTTGCTCCCCTCGCGGGGGGTGATGGACAGAGTGCTTTCGGGGGTGTGGGTCAGAGAGGGGAAGGTGTCTGATATTTATATGGTAATGCAGGAGGTGGAGGAGTCGTCAGTGGAGGAGCTGAAGGCTAAATGGGAGGGGGAACTTGGGGAGCAGAAAGAGGACGGGACTTGGGCGGATGCCTTGGAGAGAGTCAACTCTTCCTCTTCATGTGCGAGGCTTAGTCTCATCCAATTTAAGGTGCTGCACCGGGCCCACATGTCCAGGACTAGGATGAGTAGGTTCTTTGGGGGTGAGGACAGGTGCACCAGGTGTTCGGGGAGTCCAGCGAATCATGCCCATATGTTCTGGACATGCCCGGCACTGGAAGAATTCTGGAAGGGGGTGGCGGGGATGGTGTCGAGGGTGGTTGGATCCAGGGTCATACCAGGGTGGGGACTCGCGATTTTTGGAGTTGCGGCGGAGCCGGGAGTGTAGGAGGCGAAAGAGGCCGGTGTCCTGGCCTTTGCGTCCCTAGTAGCCCGGCGGAGGATCTTGATTGGGGGGGGGGGGGGGTGTTCTTCATTATTGTTTCTATTTTTTCTATGGTTATGTAACTTAATATTGTGTTAATTTAAGTTGTTGTTAATATGTTTTGTTGTTCATTGAGGATGGGTGAATGTTTATGATTGCTATCATTATTGTTATTGTTGGTATTTTATTGCAGTTCGTTGTTGTTATATAAATACATTTTTCAATAAAAAAAATTTTTTTTTTTTTTTAAACTTTGGCAAAGGCTCTATTGACCAGTGACTAAACCGGAGTCAGTTCTCAACTAACATCCAACCAGGTGGAATTACTGAATTTGGATCAGGACAAGAACTTGACTGAAATTTCCCTTCCTTAGTGCAAGTGATCAAAATTGGAATCCAGCACCACTACCCAGCTTGAGGAGCAGAGCAAGAGTTAAACTAGAGTTCTTCCTCAGCTTCATTTTTCCCTCCCTTTCAGCATTCTAACGGGAATGTTCCCTCGGCAACTCTGTTATCCACTTCTCAATCCTTCTCAATATGCACTCTCATGGAATCATAGAATGTTTGCGGCACAGCGCTGGCTGAAAAAAAAAGGCCACCCAGCATAATCCCACTTTCCAGCATTTAGTCCAGGACCCTTCAGTTTACCGCACTTCAGGTGCACATCCAGAGCCCTTTGAAATGAATTGAGGGTTTCTCCCTCTGCTGCCCTCTCAGGTAGTGAATTACAGACCCTTCACAACAGTTCTATGGGTTGAATTCAATTTTCCACTTTTCTGCCAACCTGACATCGATATCTTCCGATGACCCTTTCCTGGAAAGCGCAGGAGATGCGCCATTTTCCCTTTTACCTCCTCCCTGTCCGGGGCCCCAAACACTGCTTTCAATTGAGAATACAGTTTCTCTGCTCACAATACTCCACATTAGGGAGATCAAGTGCAGGTTGCATGATTGCTTTGTGGAACACCTCCACGGTAGCATTGTGGATAGCACAATCGCTTCATAGCTCCAGGGTCCCAGGTTCGATTCCGCCTTGGGTCACTGTCTGTGCGGAGTCTGCACATCCTCCCCGTGTGTGCGTGGGTTTCCTCCTGTTTCCTCCCACAGTCCAAAGATGTGCAGGTTAGGTGGATTGGCCATGATAAATTGCCCTTAGGTGACCAAAATTGCCCTTAGTGTTGGGTGGGATTACTGGGTTATGGGGATAGGGTGGAGGTGTTGACCTTGGGTAGGTGGTAGGGTGCTCTTTCCAAGAGCCGGTGCAGACTCGATGGGCCGAATGGTCTCCTTCTGCACTGTAAATTCTATGTAATTCAGTCCAAAAACCTGTCATTTTCTTTTACACCTTGCAATCACAATGGCCACTCTGACCTCGGTCTCCTACAATGTAATAATAATAATAATCCTTATTAATGTCACAATGTAACACTGCAATGAAGTAGAGCAGCACAGTGGTGTAGTGGTTAGCACTGCTGCCTCACAGTGGCAAAGTCCCATGTTCGATCCTGGCCCTGGGTCACTGTCCATGTGGAGTTTACACATGCTCCCCATGTTTGCGTGGGTTTTGCCCCCACAACCCAAAGATGTGCAGGCTAGGTAGATTGGCCACGCTAAATTGCCCCTTAGTTGGAAAAAATGAATTGAGTACACTAAATTTATTTTTAAAAACACTTCAACAAAGTTACTGTGAAAGTCCCCTAGTCACCACTCTACGACGCCTGTTTGGGTACACCGAGGGAGAATTCAGCATGTCCAATTCACCTAACAAGCTCATCTTTCGGTACTTGTGGGAGGAAACCGGAGCACCCGGAGGAAACTCACGCAGACACAGGGAGAACATGCAGACTCCGTGCAGTGACCCAAGTCGGGAATCGAACCCGGGTCCCTGGTGCTGTGATGTAACAGTGCTAACCACCATGCAGCCCATGTTCCAATGAAGCTCAATACAAGCTCAGAGAACAGCATCTCATCTACTGATTCAACATCTTACAGCCTTCTGAATTCAACATGGAGTTCAACAATTTCAGACCACAATCTCTGCACTTATGTTGTTAACCTTATTCTTTGCAGATTTTGGTTTTACTGTCTTTTTAAAAAACTTATATGCTTGCAAGTAGCAGCTATTCATCACTGTCATTCACAACTCCTCTCGACAGAGTTTCTTTACTTGCCTTCCACCACCCACAATTTGGCTATTTAATCTCTCTTGCCTTCTACCATATCACAGTCCTCCCCTTTTTCAGTCCTCACCGTGCCATTTTCTTAAAACCTATTACATTGCCAACCTATTTCCCATTCTGATGAAAGGTCAAACCTGAAAAGTTATTTTTTGTGAGGGAAGCATCAACTGATGTGCTTTTATTTTTTTTAACAAAGAATTTTATTGAGGTATTTTTGGCATATAAAACAATGACATTGTATAGAACTGTACAAAAGGAAAAGCAAATAACGCATAGTACAGACCACCCCCCCCCCCTGCCCCGCCCCTGCTGATGATTAATTCTCTGCGAAGAAGTCAATGAATGGCTGCCACCTCCAGGCAAGCCCCGTTAGTGAACCTCTCAAGGCGAACTTAACCTTTTCTAGACTGAGAAAGCGCGCCACGTTCGAAAGCCCTGCTTCGGTCTTCGGGGACTTTGAGTCCCTCCATGGCAACAGTAATCGTCGCCGGGCTACCAGGGAAGCAAAGGCCAAAATATTGGCCTCCTTCTCCTTCTGGACTCCCGGGTCCTCCGACACCCCAAAGATTGCCACCTCAGGACTCATTACCACTCCAGTTTTCAAAACCCGGGACATGATGTCCGCGAATCCCTGCCAGTACCCCGAGTCTAGGGCACGACCAGAACATGTGCACGTGATTAGCCGGCCCACCGGCGCATCTGGCACACTTGTCCTCCAGCCCGAAGAATTTACTCATCAGGGCCACCGTCATGTGGGCCCGGTGCACGACCTTAAACTGGATCAGACCGAGCCTGGCACACGTTGCCAGGGCCGCCAAAGTGGTGCCCCATACAATGCAGGCTCCATCTGTTCCCAGACAGACCCAGTGCCCACCATCCATTTCCTTATCATCGCTATGTTGGCCGCCCAGTAGTAGTTGCTGAGGTTCGGCAATTCCAGGCCCCCTCCCCTCTGCTCCTTTCGAGCATCACCTTCCACACCCACGGGGACTTCCCCACCCAAACAAATACCATGAAAATTTTATTCAGCCTCTTAAAGGAGGACCTCGGGATGAAAATGGGGAGACACTGAAATATGAACAAGAATCTTGGGAGAATCGTCATCTTGACAGTCTGCACCCTCCCCACTAGTGACAGCGGGAGCGCATCCCAACTCCGAACCTCCTCCCTCACTTGTTCCTCCAATCTAGTCTCTGGGGCCTGGTATAACAGCCTAACCCAATCAATGAACCCCTCCCCAAACACATTTTGAGCATGAGGGCGTAGACCCCCTACCCACTCTTAGGAAGGTCAGTCCGTCCAGGAATCGTTTTGTCCCCTGGGGGTTTCCAAAGTGTATAACTTACTATAAAAGTTCCTATACACCTTGTTCAGCCCTGCCGGGTCCCCCACCAGATTTCCCTCCCCATCCGCTATCCTTCCTATCTCCCTAGCCGCTTCTCTCTTCCTTAGTTGTTGCGCAAGCATTCTGCTGGCCTTCTCTCCATGCTCATATATCGCACCTTTTGCCTTTCCAAGCTGCTCTACAGACTTACCTGTGGTCAGCGCCCCAAACTCGGTCTGCAGCCTCTGTCGTTTCCGGAGTAACTCTGGCCTCGGGGACTCCGCATAGCTCCTGTCTGTCCGTAAAATTTCCTGAACCAGTCGGTCCGTTTCTGCCCTGTCTGTCCTGTCCCTCAGGGACAGAGATAGAGATCAGCTCCCCTCTCACCACTGCCTTCAGTGCCTCCCAGAGCACTGCTGCTGAGACTTCTCCGCTATCATTTACCTGCAGGTAATTCTGCATGCATTTCCTGAGTCTCTCACGCACCGCCTCGTCCGCAAGCAATCCAACTTCCAACCTCCATTGTGGGCGCTGAAAGCTATCCTTACAAATCCGTAGGTCTACCCAGTGCAGAGCATGGTCCGATATGGTAATTGCTGAATATTCTGCCCCCACCATCCCAGCCAGCAAGACACTACTCATGACAAAGAAATAAATTCGGGAATACAGCTTATGGACATGGGAGTAGTACGAAAACTCCCTCGCCGACGGCCGGCTAAATCTCCACGGATCAGCCCCCCCCATTTACTGAATTTATGAAGACAACCGATCCAGGCTTGGGTCCAGGACTGTGTTAAAGTCCCCACCCCCGCCCCCAATAACACCATCCTACCACCTAACCCCTGCTCTAATCTAACTGTATGAATCCCTGCCACCTGGCTTCCGTTGACAGGCCCACCCAGCTAGCCTGGTGGCTCCCCACTTCGGCGCCAGCGCATCTCTCATCCTGGCTCCCTTCCCCTCGGCCCATCCATACCACTTAACCAAACCAGCCCCGCTTAAACACATACTCTATACAAGTCAAAGACATCCCCACAATAGTGCAATTTAGATCAAACAGATAGAGATAAGAAGTACCAGGCACTCTCAGCCCTTCCCCTCCACACACCGAAAAGGATTGCAAGAAATTCCCCCAAAACACCCATCATAACCTCACCTTTTTAGCTATTTTCTTTTTTACTCTCCCCTACCAAACCTCCAACCCAACAAGGGACCCCAAAAAGCAAACATTGAGGGAAACCACGTAAAAGAACAAGAAAAACACCGCAACCAAAATAAATCAACCTAAAAAGGTCGAAAAAACAAAAAGAACAGACCCAACCATGCAGGCATCTCTCAAAGCAAGAGAGAAACAAAACAGACTTAAAAGTTCTACCATGAGTCCTCAGCTCAGAGCCAGCCCTTGCTTCTTAAAGTCCATCGCCTCCTCGGGTTCCTTAAAATAGTGGTGCTGGCTCTCGTACGTAACCCACAGACATGCCGGAAAAAGCAGCCCGAATTTCACCTTGTTCTTGCACAAAATCTCCTTCACCTGCCTGTAGCCTCCCCTCCTCCTGGCCACCTCAGTGCTCAGGTCTTGGTAAACACGCAGGGTGCTATTGTCCCAGCTACAGCTTTGTATGCTCTTGGCCCATTGCAGAACCCACTCCTTGTCCAGGTACCTGTGGAACCGGACCACCATCGCTCGTGCGGGTCCTCCTCGTCGCGGCTGCCTCACCTGCACTGTGTGTGCCCTGTCCACCACCGGCGGGCGAGGGAACACCTCGTCTCACAGCAGCTTCTGAAACACACCCTCCACATATGCGGCGGCGTCCAGGCCTCAGCCCCCTCCGGGAGGCCAACAATTCTTACATTCTGCCGGCGAGATCTGTTGTCCAGCTCCTCTCGCCTTTCCACGCCTCCGAATCTCCACGTCCACCACCGTTTGAAAGTCTGCCTGCTCCTCCACCGTCTTCGCCAGCTTCTGGAGCTTCTCAGCCTGATCATCCAGCCTTTTTTCCAATCGGTCCATCGACTTCTGGGGCGGCTCCAAATTATCGCGCTTCAGAGCCAAAAAGCCCTCCTGCATGGCCTGTAGCAGCTGCTCCATTGTAGGCTGGGCAGTCGACGCCTTGCTCTGGACACCGGCCATATTGGTCTCTCTCACAGCCTCCACTGTGCCCTTGTTTGACCACTTCTTCTGCTGTTTACGGTCCCTCCGGCTTCTTAAGTCCATACAACTCTGTATGGGTTCAGTACCTGAGTACTATTGCTTTCCAGTTCTGTGCTCAAAAGCACAAAAAAGTCAGGGGGAAAGGTCCAAAAGTCCGACCGAAACAGGAGCTACCAAATGTGCGACCTACTCCCTCATAGTCGCCACCGGAAGTGTCAAACCTGAAAAGTTAATGCTGTTTCTTTTTATGATTTGCTGGGACATTTTCTGTTTTTATTTCAAATTTCCAGCATCCACAGTATTTTGCATTTGTTCTTCCTTCTCTCGATGGCTCAGTTCCACATTTAACAGGGCCTTTATCAATAGGCCTATTTTTAAACCTATCACCCATCAGTATGACATGTCCAAAAGTTTAAAGCTGTAATCTAAACCCACTTCGCTATTTAAAATCTGGTTCGATGGAGTAAATGTTTCTAATCCTCAAAGTGAAGTTGCCTGGAAACAGTGGTAATTGGTTAAATTTTCAACTAAAAATCACTGAGTCGTTGTCATGCGGTGAAAACCCATCTATGGTTTAAAAATGTCACACCTAATAATCTTCACCAAACTCACACCTTACATTCATTTTCAATTTCAGTGAAATATGAAGCTGATGAAGCGCAGTTCAAATGTCTCAGAATATCAAATTCAGATTTAGTTTCAAACCCACTTAATCAAAATACCCACATCGCCAATAGAGCCAAATACTCAAGTCCGATAAAACCATTTGTCCACTGATGGCTGTGACAGTCATTTTGTTAGTTGTGATCAACTTTTCTTTTCTGAAGGGATTTTTTACAAGCAGCAGCGCTTCCACTTGATGAATCTGCTTTTGACTGTGGCTGTTGACTCGTACCTTCCGATCCATCCAACCATAATGGCAGATGGTTCCTAGGTCTACAATAGCTTGTATTTACGCAGATTTAGTTGTACATTTGAAAGCATCTTTAAGGTCTTCCAGTTGGCTCAGTGAACAATTAAATGATATGGTGAGGCAAGAGCACAAACTGACCAGGAAATTCCCAGGTTTAAAATCTGTTATCTATGAACAACTACATATTTCTGATGAATTTGCTGCAGAGATACAATGCATGGTTTATTATTCCTAGTATGAGGACAAGACAACAGGTGTTATTACAGTAATATTACAACAGTGCTCCTGGTCCCACTGACCATTAAAAGAGGAATGTTCAGCTTCATAGGCAAATATAGAGGGAGAAAATTATCCAATTTATATAAACACTATTGCACAAACTGCCTATCAGTACTCACCATCAGGTATGAAGATTACCCTGTGGAACTTTCCGCCACTGGCAACCATTGGATTCAATGAGGATATCAGTTTAAAATTTGAATATTGCACGCAGCTTTTGAAATAAATATTCATTTGTGTACCTTGAAATATTTTTCTACAGATTATTTCAAAGAAAGGGTGCATGCGAATCAAGGGCAACAAAACTATGCTCAGGAAAACCAAACGGAAAACATTAATGTGGAAAAACCACAAAACCTTTGATTATCACCAAGTCTTTTATTTGCAGCCAAAAACCTAATTCTGTCAGCGAGTAATGAAATATCACAGCAAATCACCCTGAACAAAAATATATTTATTTTAAAAAATAAATTTAGAGTACCCAATTATTTTTTTCCAATCAAGGGGCAATTTAGCCTGGCCAATCCACCTGACCTGCACATATTTGGGTTGTGGGGGTAAAACCCACGCAGACACGGGGAGTATGTGCAAACTCCACATGGTTAGTGACCCGGGGCCGGAATCGAACCAGGGTCCTCAGTGCTGTAGGCAGCAGAGCTAACTACCGAGCCACCATGCCACTCATACAAAAATATATTTCAACTGCTGTTCAGTGATGTTAGAGCTGGCTGGCTGGCTGTAGTACTGCAGCTCAAGACCACTGTCCCAAATAGATAACACAATCCTTGATTTTTGTAAAGGCCTCAAAGTTAGCTAAAAATCACATCAAGATTACCGAACAACAAAGGGCAGCACGCCGGCACAGTGGTTAGCACTGCTGCCTCATGGCGCCATGGACCCTAATGTGATCCCGGCCCCAGGTCACTGCCTGTGTGGAGTTTGCACATTCTGGCCATGTCTGCATGAGTCTCACCCCACAACCCAAAGATGTGTTAGGTAGGTGGATTTACTACGTTAAATTGCCCCTTAATTGGGTGGGGAGAAAATTTTAAACGGGAAAATAAAGATTGCCTAACAACCTGCTAATCATCTTCAGATGCCACTATGAAGTCCTCACTTTACCCTCCAGCAGCACCGCCTGTGTGTACTGACTTACTGCACTTGGATGTGAAACCATTACTGCCGACAATCAGGGACATCAAAACTCAGCCAAATGGAGGGGAAGATGCAAGTGAAAACAGGCTATTCCTTTTCAAACACATAAATGTGGAAAAAATACCCTTCCAGATCTCCCAAAATTTGAATCAAAACTGGTAGAACTTAGTAACAAGAATTCCTCCTAGTCTATTCATTGTGAGGAGTGACACAGTGCAGCGAGGGAACAAAAATGTATTACACAGTACAAAAATAAGTAAAGAATTAAACTCACCAATATAGGAAAAAGAGAGACAAGGATTCATAAGTCTTCCTTTAAACGCAAAGCAAGAGGTGAAAGGTACAAGACATGTCCATTTGCTTGGCATCAATCCAAAGCAAAAACACCAACAAATCTGATCAGTAACATGTTTCCTTTTAATTGAAAATCAAAATTTCTACGCTTACAAGCCAAGTGTCAAGCCTTTGTTAGATTAACGACCGGTGCATTGACCTAATCAGTCACATTCAGCATTTCATCCAAATTTCTACAATTCATCATCTGCAACACTTGGATAACTGCATGGAAAAAAAGGTCTCCCATATCAAATGCAAAATCAACCATTTATCTTCTTACCAGAAGGGATTTAACAAGGATGTTTTCAACCAATCTGAAGTCATTCCGCAGCTGTTTGTTTTTGGAGCTGGTCCCTTCCATTTCTTCATCAGCATAAAAGCGAAAAAACTGGGATTCGTCCTTAAATTCGCTTTTCTCAAGCACTGTTAAAATTTAAACTGAACGTGAACATCTGCTTTTTCCCCATTCGGCAAAAGTTACCACACTATTCTGTTAAAACAGGCATTTTCCCAAAATTACCATCAGCATAATTATAGAGCTGTAATTAAATTTTTCTATCAAGAAATTACTAATGTTACCAATAAAGAAAACTCAACAAAAATCAAACATCCATCACAAATAACTCGACAATATGTTTGTCCACACTGTGAACTACGGAAAATAAAATGAAATATATTTTAAAAGATGTGGAATGGGCACCTTCATTTATTTTAAATTAAAAATGACTTACATTCTCTTTGACTCAACATCCAAACTCTCCTGTATACAAGCGTCAGTTGTTTGCCAATCATCAAATGAAATTTCTTCCCACAAAAATTTGGGGAATGACAATTGTTTACAATCAAGAAGCATCAATGACTCGTGAGTCACAAAAAAAAATCTGCTCTAAGATTTGGAATATGCAGCTCCCCTTCCAATTGGCTCGATGCTGATTTTCTGGGTGAGGTCAATATTCGGTCTGAGTGCGGGAGGGAGAGGTCATGTAACAGTCAATATGATTACCAGCGTGTATTATTACACTGTTTGCGGAATTCTGGGCTGATCAGGTTAATACCATGCACAGTGCCATGATCCCATTGGAAAAGGAATTAGTCAGTGGCAACAATGGGCATGCAGGAATGTTGCA
This sequence comes from Scyliorhinus canicula, assembly GCF_902713615.1. Classification (NCBI taxonomy): domain Eukaryota; kingdom Metazoa; phylum Chordata; class Chondrichthyes; order Carcharhiniformes; family Scyliorhinidae; genus Scyliorhinus; species Scyliorhinus canicula. The sequence continues at coordinate 169,743,080 of NC_052152.1, forward strand.
AACAGTTACCAAACCACAAAGTTTCACAGAGTATCGTCAAAATTCTAGAGAGAAGGGGGACACAATGTACATTTCTTTTGACAAGTATGCATAATTTGAGAGGTCAACTTGACAGGGGATGTCAGACAAACAAAGCCCATACAGCACCATGAGAGGATGCTCCAGTTTATGAACCAAACATGGTGTGTGATGATTTTGTTTGAGTTCTAAGTCAAGCTAGAGAATTCAAATATCCGGTCGTAAGATAGCAAAAATGGCCGTAGGCAATGCCAGGAACAAAAGGTTATTCAATACACAACCTCCAATCGTCAGTTTCATTCGTAAGCATTGCTATCTCCCAAGTTTCTGACTGAATTCTTGGATTGAACATTACTGAGAAGATAATTAGACGCCTTTAGGAGGAAGAGGGGAAGGAAAAGGCACAATACAAAACCTACCTCCCATTGTTCTTCAACACAACTGGGGAGGTCAATTGAGACAGGCAAATCTTTGACTGGTAAAGTAAGTAAGTAAAGTCACCATAGTCCCAGATGACCATAGGCTGCTTTTCTCTCTGAGGGGGGAGGAAAAGAGCTGACTGCTGGTGATTTAACCGGAGGATCACACACCTCAGGCAAAGGGCAATGTTGAGAATGCGGGCCTTCATGAATACCCTCATGATTGACTGGTATGATCCAATTAACTTTTTTTTTGTGGACTGGAGTGGGCAGTGTTGGGCGATCAAATTATTAAACATGGAAAGTCTGCAAAGACCAAAAATGAACTGCAGGACACCTTAAGTATTGACTGTCAATGTGACTATGAATAATTCCCAGTCATCACATTGAAATTACATTTGAAGAAAGATTTTTGCGTTTGTTTGATTACCATGATGCATGAAGCCATTATTACACAGTCCAACGCCGAGTGTAACCGCTTCCTCTCTGGTCTGGCAGTCGCCCTAGCAACAAAATGACATTTTTACACCTAAAAAGATTTCCTTTTGAAAACAACTGCTTGTGATTACAAGTCTAAATTTAGAAGGTGCACTTTGTTCTGAACAATAACCTTAACAGAAATGGCAAGGGTCTCCATTGAGGTTTCAAAATAGAAAATATGGAGCTATGAATACTTGCAAAGGAAGTCAGGACAACAAAGAACCAGTCTGGAGGCAATTATCTAAAGTTCAGTTACAACCATGGTACTAGCCATAAACAAATGACTTCAGATAAAAACAGCTGACTTACATTTTGGTTTCTGATGAAAAGTTTATTTTTAAACAGTAGACACCCAGATTTTACAGCAGTGCCACAAACAGCCCTTGTCTTGAGCATGAGGCCAGTGTTTTTTTTAAAAATCCCCTCCGCATGTTATCTGAATGATAATGTCTATTTCCTGGAGAAATCAGAATTTTGTAGAAAACTAACTTATGGGCACAAAGATAACATTTCGCTATTGATAGCTAATTCTGTCCAATGAGTATAAAAGGATAACTCCACTTTCTGTGAATGTCATGTCAGAAAGAGACTCGCTATTGGATTTTATTTTTGTTTATCATTCTTCATCCTTTCAAGAGACACAGCAGAACTAGGCGGCAATTAAAAGTACGGCTCCCTTTAGTTTAGATGCACAATGATTACTTATGTCCCACACTCACTGTAAAACAGCGGCTAGAAGCATACTTGGTCTTGACCATGTGTCTGTGAGCATAAGTTGATTTATTACTTAAGCTGCTGGAACACAGTAAAACTACTTTCATGCATACTTATTTTAAAAAGTGTGATCCTGGTCATCCCAAACAAGGTGAAAGTACCAACTTTCTAAACATTGGTGGATACACAAGTACCTCTGTGAAGTGCAGGAAAAACTGAGCAAAAAAGCCACACCACAAGTCACCAAAACAGTCTTTTGTGTGAACTCAGATCCATAACAATTTCCAGATGTCAGTCTTGAAGCCTCAGACAAGCCCCGAGCCAGAAACGGAAAAGGGGAAAATGTGAAAGGTTTACCCTGGCCTCTCCCTTCTTGACAGGAATGAAGCCTGGGAATAGCCAACTGCCCATCTCATTGCTTAAGAACATGTAACACAAAGGGAGGGGGGGGGAATGAATCCAACATTCACAACTTACAACTTGTACTAGGGATGTCGAAGACTTGCGGGCCAAATTGGTAGCAGGTGAAATTAATACTCACATCCCTCAACCAATGCGACACACCCAGATGAGCAAGCAGTGGCACAGAGTCCAATTTAGAAAGATATTCAACTCTCCTGCCAGCTGAATTTCACCCTGTGTGCTGCATTCCCATAGCTTTCAGCATCTACTCACTTGTAGGGTTATAATCCCCCAAAAAATAACCAATCATGATTCCACAAAAGTGTAAGAAACTAGTGAATAGTTTATCTAGTCCATTCTCTCGAGGGAATTTTCTCCCATTGGCATGGTTTGCACCATGGCACTCCCACACTGGCCGCACTCATGAGTAAGAACATGGAGAGCCAAGCTGTTCCCAGTCAGTAACTAAGACACTGAAACTGGACATAATAATCCAGATTTTGCTGGAGCATGCCATCTCAATGTAGACTCGGTTACACTTTTGAGCTCATTATTTAGTTTAAAATATTACAAATTGCAAGGCAAATTTTTTCTACAAGTGCAAACTGACAACAGGGCATTTTGCACCTTTATGAATGATCAATCAGCATTTCATCACATCAGCCAATGAGAATTACAAATTGAGAAAGAAACAGCAACAATGGAGATTAACTAAAATATAGATCACAATAAATAAAGAAAACTAAATATTGGATTAAAATGGAGAGAACAGAGACAAAGGAAACTAAGAATACCTAACAATTATGGAATCAGATTAAATAGTTGCAACTGTCCCTCTCAAGCAATGGTGTGCCATTAATCTTGCCACCATTTTAGCTGGTATTATGAATCTGGTACTATGTCTATTTGATTTTCCTTCTCCCTCAACTCATCAGCTTTCCCAATGGACACTTGATAACTTGTGGGAACTCTCCCAGGGTTAACTTGAAGGAGAGCCTGTATCCCATCATTCAACAGTTAACAGTGTGCTCCAATGCCAGTCCTCATATTAAAATCAGAATTATTTTATTGAGAGCAAGATACTTCAATCCCCGGAGCACTGAAATAGAGTAAAAAGTAATTGTAACAAAAAAAAAGGCACAGGTTGGAACAGAACATCTATCTTGCCCGCTGTCAATTATTTGTTACCTGCATTAGGAACCAATCGACCAACTTGCTTGCTGGTATCACAGACTTATAGGTTTTCAGGTGGTGATCTCGGTCTCTGCATTTAATACAAAACAAGATCATTTATCTTTGAATCGTTCTGCATTTTATTCACATCTGTAACAAAATTTCACCAGCACTGACTAATAAATTTTCCTTCAAGTTGAAAAGTAATCAATTTATTTTAAATATTGATGCACTCGAGATTAATTGCATGGTCCAAAACTTCACTTCGCAGACATGCAATTAGCACTGTTTTAAAATTAAAATCAAACAGCAAATTGTAAATCTGTTAGAAATCGCAGTGCAAAATATGCCACGATGTAAGCAGGGAAGTCAAATTCATTAGAGACCCGAGACACTTGGCTCTCCAAGGTTCCAGGTTTAGTGAAAACTCTACTCCTGCTGTAACTTAAACTGCTCAGTAAATTGGATCCAAATCAAAAACTATTTTTCTTTAGAAATTCAAGCCATTTGCCATGTGATCAAAAAGAACTGCCATTTCTCCGCAAAACATTTAAAATATCTGAGCAGGAGAGTGTCAAATGATGTTTAGTGAAGAAAATATGTGGGGAATTCATGCCAATGACATTTTCTCTTCAGTTTGATATTATTTAAGGGAAAATAATATTCTGTTTATATATTACAGAGAACAGTTTGTTTTCTTTGCGAATTAAATAACACTAAACGCCTTGTGGACCTAACATGGTTTATAAAGAAAAGCTTCCTGTACCTAAAGAATGGTCTCTACTTACTGAATTAAAAGTCTTTGCCAAAAGAAAGACTCCAGCACCAATATCCTACTGCTTTGACCCTTGGATAAGTGAAGGGATTTTTACTCCGATGCACAAATGGTCAACGTTGTTATAGTTCAACACATATGACATATGCTTTTTTTTTTTTAAATTTAGATTACCCAATTATTTTTTCCGATTAAGGGGCAATTTAATGTGGCCAATCCACCTACTCTGCACATTTTTGGGTTGTGGGGGCGAAACCCACGCAGACACGGGGAGAATGTGCAAACTCCACACGGACAGTGACCCAGAGCCGGGATCGAACCTGGGACCTCAGCGCCGTGAGGCGGTTGTGCTTACCACTTGGCCACCGTGCTGCCCCATGACATATGCTTTAATCATATAAAAATAAAGCATCGATGACTTTGTTTCATTAGCTCCACACCCAATAGTCATCCTCCAATTTAGCTGTAATTTGGGAAAAATCGCATCTAATGGCAGACACAATTCATCCAATTTGTTGCAGCAGTACATGTTTGATGCTCAATGCTTGTGAAGAAACAGAACAATTTAAAGGCGAGAAGACCTGACAAAAATGGACTCAGACGATTAGCTCCAATTTCTGGAAAATGACAATATTTGAATGATGCAATCGGAATCAAAGATGTTAACAGTCTGCGCTTGAATCGCATTGTGAAGCAGTGGAAGCATTATATCAAGAAATTGCACGGTATTATCAATGCACCATACTGGGAGTTCTACTCAAATAAATGTCACATGCTTCATGACGTTTGGATGTTGCATTTTCATGCGCTAAAGTAAATTTGGAGATGCAAAGAAATTCTCTAATTTGAGGATCGTCTTTAACAAAATTGAAAGATGGTTTCTTTTCAAGCAATGATTGACAGACACTCATGCGATCAGCAATAAATACTGAAAAACGCACAACTTACTTTACCACAGGAATGAAGAGGCAGTGCAATCGACAGTACAGTCTCACACCCTGTCAAGAAAAGAGTAGGATCATTTATATGCCAAATGGTGTGCTTCCCTTAATTTTATTCAGCAATCTATAATACTCCATCTGTATCCAAAAGTTGCCAAATGGGCTTATTCCACAAGCTCATTCAACAAACAGCATGCAACTGCCAGAGGCTGAGAAAGCCTATTTAACAAAAATGCCACAAAAAGAGCAATACCTTAGACATGATGTCTTCCATCTCACTTCTAGGTTTGTAGGTTCCATCATCATACCGGAATCTGTACAGTACCATCTCATTTTTGAAATGGTGCTTGTCAGAAACTGGAACACAAAAATTAAGGTGACATAATACACCATCATTTACCCATAAATCCCAAAATGACTTTCAAGTCGAAAACACTAAAAATGGAATACTGGTGTATTTGTAGAGAATAAAGTTGAATCTCTTGGAATAACATTGCAATTTAAAATCCACTGCCTTTTTCTTTTAAGAATTTTTAAGAATATAATCCGTCTTCATAACATAGGTTAAGTAGAAGTGGTTGATTTCAACGGGAAGGATAAGGAGGTTGCATCCTACTTGGGTAAAGCGAAGGTCGTCGTAGTCCCAGGTGACCATAAGCTGTTTTTCCCTTTGAGAGGGAGAGCGGATTGGTGGCGATTTAACCTGAGGATCACCATACCTCAGGTGAGGGAGAAGGTTGAGAAGGCGGGTGTTCATGAATAACCTCGGTCGGTGCAGGAATTGAACCCGCGCTGCTGACCTCACTCTGCATCACGAACCAGCTATTTAGCCTCATGAGCTAATCCCGCCCTCACTTGGGCAATAGGAGTCTAAATGAGTGGAGGTGCAAAAGGAATCTAGAGATTCAGATACACCAGTGCTGAATTAGTGATTGGTTAATAAGGGCATTAAAAAAAAGGCAAACCAAGCACTGGGTGTGAGGGATAGAAGTGAAAAGTGACAAATTTGTTAAACTTGTACAGAATCATGGCCAGATTACGCCTAGTTCTGAATACAGTTCTGATCTCCAAATTGCAAAAAGATATAGAGGCACTGGAAAACGTGCAAAATATTTTGGAAGGAATATATCTGAACTGAGGCAATATAGCCATCAGGAAAGGCTGACTAGGTTGGGAGCTTTGCTCAAAGACAAAGGCTGTGGTGATATGTAATATAGATATTTTGTAAGATAGTGCAGTTGTAAAATAATTTCTCCATTTCTGCCAAGTCCAGAACATAGGAACAGGAATAGGCCATTCAGCCACTCAATCCTGCTCTTCCATTGAATGGGATCATGGCAGATCTCAGATTTAAGGTTAACAACTGATCTAGCATCAATTGCCATTTGTGGAAGAGAGTTCCAAACCTCTACCACCTTTGAAGTGCTTCCTAACATCTCTCCTGTATGATCTGCCCTAATTTTTACACTATGCTCGGTAGTTCTGGAATCTTCAACCAGCAGAAACAGTTCATCTTTACCTACATGTTTTTTTTCTATTAATATCTTCAAGACTTTGATCAGAACTCACCTTCACCTTCTGAATTCTAGAAAAACAGGCCTAATTTGTATCATCTCTCCTCTTAACCCCTGAAGTCCAGATATCATCTTGTAAACCAAGTGCACTCCCTTCCAAGGCCAAAATATCCATCCTAATATGTGGTGTCCAAATCTGCTCACAGTACTCCAAATGGAGTCTCACCAGGGTTTTGTAAAACTGCAGCATAATGTTGGTGTCTTTATACTCGAGTCATCGAGATATAAAGGCCAGCATTCCATTAGCATTCTTCATTACTTTCTGCACTTGTTCATGGCATTTTCAAAATCTATGGATCTGAACCCCAAGTCTCTTTCGACATCCAATGAGATTAGCTTCATACCATCTCAAAAGTACCCCAATCTACCATTTTTCTAGTCTAAAATGGATAACCTCACACATGCTTACATTGAAATCCATCTGTCACAGTTTTGCCCATTTACCTAGTCTATCAATATCCTTTTGTAATTTTGTGCTATCGTCCACAGTGTCTACAATGCCACCCAATGTTGTGCCATCTGCTAATGTGGATATATGACTTTCTATGCCCTTATCCAAGTCATTAATGAATAATGTGAACAACTGAGGCCCTAACACAGATCCCTGTGGGACATTACTAACCACAGAACTGAATCATAAATATATTGCCATAAATAAATTCGAGGGGAGACTGAAAAAATATCAACCAAAATGCAGCAAGAATGTGGAGTGAATCAAATAAAATAATTGGATTGGTTAACGGGACTAGCACACATGCAAGTAAGGAGATAGAAGACAAGCACAAGGGAGAAAAGAATCGAGAATATGCTATTATGGTTAGATGAAGCTTGGCGGGAAGAGGTTTCAATGGTACATTAACCACCAATATAGATCAGTTGGGACAAAGATCTCATTTTGTACTGGAGACAATGTAATTCTGTCCAAGTGAGAAAATGTATGTTTCTACCCCATCCATCCCTATTAAAACTGTAGTTTACTCATAAAACTGTATCAGTCAACAACTGTGCTTTAAACAAAAAAAAATTGTTTGGTTTAACATAGAAATATGTGCACATCTATTGACTGAAGGAAATGGTATCATTTAGACTAATTTTCAAAAAATTAACTCGCCATGGCACTAGTCTTTGATTTTCAATATTAAAATCTAAAATATTCAACAAACCAGCTGATCTATCCTACCTCAGAGCCATCTCTTGGCTACATATTGTGAAGGTATTAAACCAACTTAACATTTTTTGGATTTTCAGAGTGATGTTTCAGGTAAAGTAAAGAATCTCAACTACATCACTTTGTAAAACTACAATTTGAATTTATAGGTGGTTGTTAATTTAGTAAAAGGCACCAAGCACATCACAGCAGCATTATTAAATCAAATTTGACACCAAGCCAAATAAGATAATAGTTGGACAAATGATCAAAAGCTTGGTCAAGGAGGTGTGTTTTAAGGAGCCCCTTTAGAGGAGGAGAGAGGGGAAGATAGATGGAGAAATTTAGACAGAATTTCAGAGCTTCAGGCTCATGCTTATTCATAAAATTTACAGTGCAGAAGGAGGCCATTCAGCCCATCGAGTCTGCACCGGCTCTTGGAAAGAGCACCCTACCCAAGTCCACACCCCCACCCTATCCACATAACCCAGTAACCCCACCCAACACTAAGGGTAATTTAGCATGCCCAATCCACCTAACCTGCACATCTTTGGACTGTGGGAGGAAACCGGAGCACCCGGAGGAAACCCACGCGCACACGGGGAGAACGTGCAGACTCCACACAGACAGTGACCCAGTGGGGAATTGAACCTGGGACCCTGGCGCTGTGAAGCAATTGTGCTAACCATTATGCTACCGTGCTGCTAGAGACATGAACACCTTGAAAGAATGCTGAAAGTCATGAAGCCATGAATGATGGAGCAATGGAAATTGAAGATGCACAAGAGGTCAGCACAGAGCAGCGCAGACATCTTGCCAACTTGTGGGGAGGCAGAGATAGGAAGGGATGAGACAATGATTGGATAGTAAAATTGATCGCAATGCTCTAAATTTAAAGCCATCATCTATAAATCAGTAGATCAAAGAACAAAGAAAAGTACAGCACAGAAACAGGCCTTTAGCCCCCCCCCCCCCCCCCCCCCCCCCCCAAGCCTGCGCCGACCATGCTGGCTGTCGAACCTAAAACCTTCTGCACTTCCAGGGTCCGTATCCCTCTATTCTCATCCTATTCATGTATTTGTCAAGATACCTCTTAAATGTCACTATCGTACCTGCTTCCACCGCCTCCTCTGGCAGCGGCTTCCAGGCAACCTCTACCTTCGGAGTTAAAAAGTACTTTCATATCAGCCATTCCATTATGTAAAGTTGCTCCTCTCTTGCTCCATGTTTTTTTTTTATTTGTTCATGGGATGTGGGCATCGCTGGCTGGGCCAGCATTTATTGCCTGTCCCGGATGACATTCAAGAGTCAATCACATTGCTGTGGGTCTGGAGTCACATATAGACCAGACCAGGTAAGAACGACAGATTTCCTTCCCTAAAAGACACTATTGAACCAGATGAGTTTTTGCGACAGATGACTGGTTTGATGGTCATCTTTAGACTATTAATTCCAGATTTTTTTATTGAATTCAAATTTCACCATATGCTATGGCGGGGTTCAAACCTGGATCTCCAGAGCATTACTCTGGGTCCCTAGATTACTGTCCAGCAACAATACCACTACGCCACTGCCTCTCCAACATTCCTCGGCAAGTCAGCGGAGGCAAGATGACTAACCACCAATTACACCTAAATAAAGAAAATGTATTCTAAGTTCGGAACACTATGTGCAAGTGAAAGGCTTGCATCTCTCCCTGCCCAATGGTGCAATTGCGTCAGAAGTATTGAACTTCAATGTCCTCACTTTCTTGCTTCTACAATTATTTGGCTTTAATATCAAGCTGCCAATTTTTTTGCTTTTGTCCAAGCATCCCCATTAATATCTTATCTTCGTCACCTATAATTGTGCTCCTTGCCCCCCTGTTCCCATCTAGTAACTTTAGAATATTGTTGAATACAACTACAGATAGTGACTGATCTACCTCTTTCAGTCCCGAGAAGAGACAATATTTCCATTTAGCTCTCAATTATTCTTCAATCCAACATCAAGGCTGGTAGAAAGCTCCTAGTTGGATCAACAGTACCCTGTTCTAGTACATTGTGTGGCTTTCACTGGAGTATAACCAGTTGTCTCCTTGTGCACTCTTGGCAATCCCTAGATACAGACTAGAAAGAGTCAGCTTCTCTGGGTTGAGTGGAATAAATTCCCTATTTTCTTTCATTCATGGGATATGGGTCTCACTGGCTAATGCAGCATTAATCTTTCATCCATAATTTCCCTCAAGAAGATGGCACAGAACTGCCTTTCTTGGTCCATAGGGTGTAGTTACAGTCGCAGTGCTGTTGGGAGTGACTTTCAGGATTTTGGCGAGTTTTCACGGTCCACATCAGATGAACAGCAGCTTTCTTTGTCAATTTCTCAGTGGCTTAGCTTGGACACTATAGGACAATTATGGCTTTTGGCACATGTCAGAAAATGGCTTCCAAATGCAAAACTACCTGTAATTTCTCACCACTCCCTTTGTTCTTTACAGAGACAATCACAGTCATGAAATGTCTCAATGCATCATTAGAACTCCAGAGTGGCACTTGTCTCAAAACCAGAGAAGAACTTGATCCAAAATCAACTATTTCATAGAATCCACAGCAAGGATCGGTCTAATCTGGTCCATGCCAACCAAAAACCCCATCTAAGCTAACCCCTTTTGCCTGCATTTGGCCCATATCCGTCTATACCTTTCCTATCCATGTATCTGTCCAAATGCCTTTTAAATGTTGTCAATGCCCCTGCCCCTGCCTTCCTCCGGCAGCTCATTCCATATGCATACCACCCTCTGTGTAAAAAGATTGCTCCTCAGGTTCCCATTAATTCTTTCCCCATTTAACATTTGGTGCACAAAACCAAAAGAACGGCAGAACTTGGTTAATTGGCTGAGAGAGTTTTTCTACACCTGGAATTTTCTCAAATTCCAGGTCAATTTGAGTTGTCCCTTAAAAAAAAATCCATCATCCTACTTCATTTCTGCCATATCATTAGGGTAGGTTCAAGAAGAATGTCATGTATGAAACAGACTACTGAACCCTCAAAATCTACATGTGTCTCACTCCTCAGCCAACCTCACTGATCTCACCGTCCTACTCGTGTTGTAGACTCAAATAAAAATATTGTCTGAAGGTGAATATTAATGAATGAACTATTTAGCAATATTTCTGAGGCTAAAAACTCCACATTCTGTTCAACTCTTGCACAAGGTCAACTTTTCGAAGCTTTGCATATAATTGTTAACTTTGCACCTTGTGATAACTTTTCATGTTTGTTATGTAATGTCAGACCGTGCCTTTCAAGTTGGAAAATGATCAACATGGATCCTCAGCATTCTTCTTCTTCAGCAATCATTCACTAACGAGTATGATTGTCCAGCTAAGGAACTCCGTTGTTACTGGTCATGGGTTCTTGCATGACTGATGAGCCCGATCTAGAGCTGCATCATCGCACACTTGGCAGGTGTTTTCAGGAGAGGGATCAGTCCTTCGACTCTAGATCGCGGGTATTCCTTTCTCAGGCTCCTTTTCCAGGCTTCCTCTTGGCATTGGGTGTCCTCGAAGAATTGTGTCCTTTCAAGCTCAAAGTTCTTTCAAGTAGGTCTATTCCGAGCAACACCCATTAACCAATACAACCAAGAAGTTCAATTTAGTCACTCTTCATCTTGCTGCTTGGGGGATTTAACAACACACAAATTGGCTATGGGTGCAAGTTGAATTGTGGGAATAGTGTTGAAGTTCACATTATTATATTGGTTGAATGAATGGAAACTAAAATTGGGTATGCTGTAGAAATTAGATGAACAGTCCCAGCCAATTTCCCACCATATAGGTTAGTTCCAAATTTTAAGGCACAGATGTATGGCTCTGTGTTGTGTGCCTGTGTCCAACTGGGCATTGGGAGGGGGGAAAAGTATGTTTTAAATGTATTACCCACATTCTATACCTTATAAGATATTGCACTATGCTGACATAGTCACAACAATGCATGTGTGACTCTGCACTATGAGGAGATATTCAACAGGCACTGCATTTTGCATCGATGGAGAAAAATATTTCATTTTCTAATGCAAGCACAATTTTTATGTATTTCATAACAACTCGAGTGAATCTGACAACTGGAGTTAATAGGTTTTCCCTTTAAATTGAAGCTGTATTCACTCATTGCCAGTAAATTTCTCCCGTTCATTTGAGATGGATCATTTCAAGGCACATCATTAACAGCTGCCTCAAATCCAGAAGAATGGCACAGCCTTCCTTTGCAATGCATTTTAAAACTTTGCATGAATGTACTCACCATGATGAATGATGCCATTCTCAAGCAACGCTTGACCCAGATTCACGCCTTCCTCGGCTTTACTGATCTCTCCTATTTCCATCAGCCAGGAAACAAACTCACTGGAAAAAAATATTGCCAAGAATGTCACACAATTAGCATAAAAGACAGGCAAGTAGTTATCACCAGTGTACATGGCTGCCACAACTGCGCTTATTAGCACATTTACAGCTTACATTCAATACAAAATTTCATTTCAAATGTTGATAGATAATCTGATTAAAAACTGCAATTTGTAGAAGTCTCAAGGTATTAAATAAATCACAACCCGTCATAAATGAGGACATAGCTTAAAACACTCAAAAGTCTATCATTTTAATTGGATAATTAAAAGTGCTTTAAAATGAAACTTGTGTAATAAATTAGTTATTGTTAGTGAATGTCTTCAGTCAACAAGCAAGCTACTGTGGCTATAAAACCTTTTCTTGAAGCTGCGTGTTCCTTTCTGAGAGCTACTTGTCATCTAGAGTACATAAACCCAAGAGTTGCTTTGGCACAATTCATAAGTTTTGACAAGTGCCTAATTCTTAAACAGTTGAGGCTTCCTTTATGTTGAATTTGGTCCACAGCCAGGCAACACTTTTTCAGAGGCCAGAAACAAAATTTCACTCTTCATTCGTCCAAATATCACCTTACTGCACACAACACATGGTGACTGCAAGCACAACCATATTATGTGCAAAGGGTAAACATTTCACAATTTAAATCATATCGAAGGCTTGATGAAATATTCCTTTAAACATTTCAAGTCTGGTTATTTGATTGCGTAGCTTAGTTGAACCAAAATGGGACACTTAGACAGAAAGGAACACATTTATACCATCAGCATAGGGGCTGGTTTAGCACAGAAGCCTAAGACAGCTGGCTTGTAATGTAGAACAAGACGAGCAGCGTGGGTTCAATTCCCATTTCAGCCTCCCCAAACAGGCGCTGGAATGTGGCGACTAGGGGCTTTTCACAGTAACTTCATTGAAGCCTACTTGCGGCAATAAGTGATTATGATTATTATTAGCAGTTCTCACACAGAGGAAAAAGTGTACTTCAGTCACAGGCAGATAGTAAATGAATATCAAAACCAGTTGACGTTTTTATTATTAGAGAGTGTCTTCTGGAAAAAAAAGTATTGAATTTGGGGCAAACAGGGGAATATGTAGTCCATTGATGGTGAAGTTGAAACAAAGACACAGAAACATCGAAATTATGAGCTTTCGGTCCTGCTCCGCCATTCAATATGATCATGGCTGATCCTCTATCTCAGTGCCATATTCCTGCTTTCTCCCCATACCCATTGATGCTATTAAAGTCCAAAACAAAACTCTTTCTTAAACACAGTGACTTGGCCTCCACATCCTTCTGTGGTAGAAAATTCCACAGGTTTATTGCCCTTTGAATGAAGAAATCTCTCACATATCAGTTCTAAATGGTCTACATCGTATCCCAAGATAGCCCACAGTTAGATTTTCATCTCCCCATTTGGGGCACTAATTTGGTTCAAGATGTAGGGCATCATCTATTTAAATCTTTAATTTCAGTTGGTACGATTTGACCATTTCAGTCTTCATATAAAGATTCAGTGAAAATTCAAAGATGGATTCTTTCATAAATCTAAGTAATACTTATAATTAATAGCAGGAAAAATCACAGAAATCTTGCAATATATGAATGAGACCATGGGTAATGCAGTTCTACGGGTGTCTTCCGCTCATGCAATAAACTGTAATTTCATTATCTACCATGATTAAGCACCAGGGATCTTACATTCTCTGAATCCAATATAATTGGCAAGATACCCTGCATGCAAGTTGTACTTTAAGGAGCAGATAAGACCAAACAATTATCATATCCAGCACGATGCAAGCAATCTATATACGCAATAAGTTTTATTTATTATATAATGCTGTTTATGATTGTAGCATGTTCTGGATAAAGATCCAGTTAACCTCGGTCATTCACAAGTTGTACGTGCAGTAATACTTATTAAAAATCAAAATATTCAAATGTTCTCACTGCAATTTTTAAATCAGTGTAATGGAAAATATGTGGCTTTGTTGCATCATGCAATCTGCATTCAGACCCCAGTTTAGATAAAAACAATTAATTATTGAAGTTCAAATAGTAAATAACAATGTCTGCGCAATTAGGACCCATCAAATTATATCTGATTTGGCAAACCAAAATGCGTAGACAGGAAACAAGTGCATTCTTTCAAGTTGCATGAATATGACATGAAAATTGATGTTGCCTTACCTGCCAAAAAAGCACTTTTGGACAATAGACAGCTTTCTCCTCCGGTCCTTTATAAGATTTCCTTTCCTGCTCATCATCATGTGATAGAGCTTCTCTCCCTTCTCCGAGATCATGACATACGCATCACGCTCCATGCCCAACTTGAGACCTCAAAAGCAAAGGTTAGAGATCATCACACAACCAATTCAAAGAACATTTGTGGCACTGAATTAGTTCAGTTCGTGTACTGTTGAAAATGTGAAACAAATTAAGTATTCAACGTAGATTCTAATATCTTTGAATACAAATGAGCATTTTTTTAAATTTATAGCTTTCGGGTCCATTTGATGCAACCACTGCACAACAGCACAATTCAAAAACAGTCAGTCTCACCAGGTAGAGATGGGAAGTTACAAGTAGAGTAAATATATAATTAGATGTAGGGAAGGTTCCCTTCACAGTTTCATCAATGTGTCAGCACCTGCCTCCAAAGCGCATACTGTACAATAATCTAGCCCATTATACTTCAAAAGTTCTACTGCAGTTCCTGGCTTATAAAACAAGTCCAAACAGCTTTGTTCAACATTCAGCATTCCAAGGGATGCAATACAAAGACCTCCTCGGATTGCAAATAATATCCACGATCAAACAGATGGATTATTAACAGAAAAACAGAAGTGCAGGTGGAAAGAAATGTGAAGAATCACCACATCTCAGGCGAGTGCCAAGGTTAAGAAGGCGGGCCTTCATGGATAACCTCAGCCGGTAGCGAAACTGAACCTGCGCTGCTGGTCTTGCCCTGCATCATGATCCAGCTGTTTTTGCCAACTGAGATAGCCGGCCCCCAATTCTACTATGTAAAACTACTATGTATTATTACTATGCAGTACCTTTTAACACAGTAATCAGCCCAAGGAGGTTTCACAGGAGCATAATCAGACAAAGAGAAAATGAACCAGTTAAAAGGAGGAGAAATTAGGACTTACAAATCAAAGCTCAGTCAGAGATGGTTTTACCATGCTTTAAAAGGGAAGCGAGGTGGGAGAGGCAAAGAGGTTGAGGGAGGGAACTTCAAACTGAACAACAAGGTGATACTCACTCGACATTACGCAGCAAGGCTTGCAGTGCTAAGTCCTCAGAGGCTGCATAATGTAGCTGGTTAAGCACACTAGTATGTAAACACTAAGGGAGATTAACAGGCCTGGACTCTGTCAACCTTCATGCAAGTTCTCTGGATTCAGGCAATTGAGGGTTGCTTCTATGGAGAAAAGGTACTCCCCATCAAGCAAACAGAAACTCTTTGTTATTTTCTCAGGCGCTTGAATTGGAAACTCAGAGATGGATTTTATCACGTGTCAAACATTCAGCTGTGCTTTCAAAAAAAACTCAACATTTGGAATCTAACCTGATAAATGTAACAATGAAATAATATTGGGTGGGGGTTAGTTTCGAAGGGGGGGCAGTTTCAGAGGGATACTTACTGGGAGGAGCCGTGCAGACCAATTTGGCAAATCCAAACACTGACCAAATTCTAACATGGCCACTTCCCACAGCAATCAGTGAAAAATCAAAAAAGAAAGAATCTTGGCCTTTTTCTTTCCCCTCTTAGCCTAGTACACTGGAGGTCAACTCTATTGTACCAACTGTTGCCTTGGCTACATCGGAGTTCCACTATAACCACTATCTAAATCAGAGCTGGAATTCAGAATTCTCTGTATTTATTCAATCAATACCTTAAAACAAGGTCCTCCAAGTACCAGTATCTGAGCAAAAAGTACAGAGGGAGAAAACAGCTCAATAACCCACTGAAATGAGATAACTTTGGGGACAATGATCAAAGCAAAAGACAAGTAATCACAGGGAAGCAAATTTCAGGCAGCACACTGCTGTATTAACTTCCTTGATGATAGCAAAACTATTCCTTCTAGATATGAGCATCTATGGAAGGACTCACTCTCAGAGTGGGCTCCATTGTACGTATATTCATTTCCTGAAAATCTATGGAGCTCAATAGTGCCAGCGATGGATAGAAATCTGCACTTTCGGCACATTATTTTGTAAAGATATGAGTTGCATCCACATAATTTTAATAATCTTTATTGTCACAAGTAGGCATACATTAGCACTGCAATAAAGTTACCGTGAAAAGCCCATTGTTGCCACATTCCAACACCTGTTTGGGTACACAGAGGGATAATTCAGAATGTCCAAATTACCTAACAGCAGGTCTTTTGGGACTTGTGGGAGGAAACCGGAGCTCCCGGAGGAAACCCAGGCAGACATGGGGAGAAAGTGCAGACTTCACTCAGAAAGTGACCCAAGCCAGGAATCCAACATGGGACCCTGGCACTGTGAAGCAACAGCGCTAACCATTGTGCTACTGTGCTGCCCAGGTTCGTTATAGCTGATGGTTATTTATGAAGCAAAAGTCTTGAAAAGATTTGTTCATCATTTTTGTCTCATCAACACAGGTCATGTGGAGAGGATACAGCATATATCTTTTGCTGGTTCTTTTTAATGACAGGGTTTAATTTATTTTAAGACACTGGGGATAGCAAGAGTCCCTCTGGTGAGCCTAGTTAAAATTGAATGTGCAGTTTCTGTAAATCTCATGTCCTTGTCATTTTCCCTTCACAGGCATGTAGGCTACTGACTTCACCCAACCCTTCACAGGCATGTAGGCTACTGACTTCACCCAAGAACCTAAGTCCTGAACCCAAAAGGCCAGCACCATGTCCTTTAACCAAAGATATCTCATCAATACAGACCCCAATTCTTCTGAAGCAGCAGCCATCCCTCTCGTCTCACTTCTCTTTCTCAAAAGCAATCCTACCCAGTTCATATGCTAGGGTTTAATACCTCAAATCTTCTCCCTGTTCTATTCGCCTAACTTTGAATTACTTTGCAAATATTGGTCTCCAGATATTTGAACAAAATCCTTTTAGTTTCAACCCGATCTTGGATCAACATTCTGAGTTGACATATTAACTAAAATCTCTGCCATGGACAAAGCTTATGCAATCTATTGTTGTCCACAATCAGTGTTTTACTGTGCAAGATGAGAGTGTTTTCTTATCCTCAACAGAGTGCTTTTTTTCCCCCAATTTAAACAATATCCAGCAGCAAGGCTTTGGGAATTAGAGCAAGTAACGCTGACTATTTATTAGCGCACACTTGCCCCAGAGGTTTAAACATGACATCTTATGCACAAAGATTAGATACATACAGATGGGGGGGAAAAAAAAAATCACAATACGGCTTTATTTCATTCTCTTTTGTAGCAGGCCTGTAGTTTCTAGATGAATTGGTGTTTCAGCTGAAGTGGAGGTCTTACAAAAGCAGAGGATTCTCAATAAGCTGCAACATTTCTTGTAGTTGAATTGCCAAGAGGTCAGCTGAAATTGAGGGGTGGGTGGGGGGGGGGGGGAAGGAGTCCTACTCCCACTTTCAAAGTTTTGCAGTTTGTTACCTTGGCTGCATAATTGTCTTGCAGCCGCTACAATGGCTTAGATGGTGTTTATGATGCTAACTGTCTGAGAACAGCTTCTGCTGTTATATTTTATAAAGCAATAAGCAAACATGCCTTACCTGTGTGGCAAGTCCAAAGTCCTTTTTCAAATAAGATGTTCTAGACCTGTAAACATCCTGTGTTGTGGTGTTTCACATGCTGAGTATTTTAAACAGCCATGATGTTTGTTCGGCAAAAGGAGTCATCACAATATAATGATGAAATCTATTTCATATATTAGGGCAGCACGGTGACACAGTGTTTAGTACTGCTGCCTCACAGCGCCAGGGAAACGGATTCCATTCCAGGTGTCGGGTGACGTGGATTTCCTCCCACAATCCAAAGATGTGCAGGTTAGGTGAATTGACCATACTAAATTACCCTTAATGTCCAACGGATTAGGTGGGTTACGGAGATGGAGTGCAGGTGTGCGCCTCGGTAGGGTGCTCTTTCCAAGGGTCGGTGCAGATCCAATGGGCTGAAATGGCCTCCTTCTGCACCGTAGGGATTCTATGATATTTGTCTAGTGTCAAGAGTTTTGATTTCTCGATTGTCCGTGGCCCTTTATGTTGACGGTGCATCTTTAAAAAAAATAAATTTAGAGTACCCAATTCTTTTTTTTTTTAAATTGAGGGGCAATTTACCGTGGCCAATCCACCTTCACAGCACATCTTTGGGTTGTGGGGGTGAGATCCACGTCGCCACGGGGAGAATGTGCAAACTCCACACGGACAGTGACCTGGGGCTTGGATCGAAGCCGGGTCCGAAGCGCCGTGAGGCAGCAGTGCTAACCACTGCACCACCGTGCCGCCCAACAAAGGTCTTAACACAAGAGGCTGCAATTGTCCTTATGTATTAGATATTTGATTGCATTTAAGTACTGTCTGGAGCTGCAACTTACCAAGTCAAATAATATGCTACAGCCACCTTAAATAGCTTTTGGTATCCACATTTTTAAAAAATAAAGCCTTAAAGTTGGTAGTAACCTCATGCCTATACTGGGCATGACATCTGGCTCTTCAATACCCTTAACTTCACACTGCATGCTTCTACCTACGTTTTCTCCAATTGAAGTTTGAAAACCAAAACATTGCTCTCCTCCAGGCACTCAGGCTGAAGCAGACTATCAAAATATGCGGAAGTTAAAATCTCAATCATAACCATCAAGATACTTGTGCACCAGTGCCCAAGTCTGCTCCCAAACCACAGCACCAACAAAACCCTCCTGAAGCTCTTGATGACTTTCAGGAAGATTTAAGCAAGGTCTATCCTATAATCCAATTAACTAAGGTTTGTGCATTGTGTAGCCATCATTGCCAACTTCCATGGGCTTCTTGCAAAGATTTTACAAATCTTGAGCTTTGTTTACAGATCCCTCACAAACAATAGAGTACCTTTACAAACTTGGCCAGCCCTACCGCACAGCTTGCTCTCTTCAATCCTCTGATTTTAACCATGTACTGGTTGCAGAATTTTCCGTTATAAAAGTCAATGTTTCAGAACTTCTTTCACAATCTTTGCCTTCCTGCAGCTGTCGTCCCCTTTAGAACTTTCTCAAAATCTACCAGGTTATCTTCATAACACTACTCTTGGTCATCTCTTCTCATAAGTGTTGTCACTCAAACATGGAACCTATGATATTTTAAAAAGACTCTACATAAATGCAAATCATTGATGGTGCACATCCAGGAACAGGATGCATGAACGTATCCACTGAATACAAAAATAACTGAAGTAATTGCGTGGCTTATTCCAGACAGGACAGATGGATGGATGGACACACACAGTTGGTTAGCACTGTTATAATGACTGCCACATTTTAAATAGTTACACATGCAAAGATAAGGAACATGCCAATAAAGAAAATTCAATTTCATTTTCAAAATCAACAAAGTTCAGCATTTAACTCAGATGGCAAATTGCCTCAAGATCTGGGCCATGTAGTACTTCTGATAATCCAGCCTTTACTGCATTTTAGCCACACACGAATGTAGCATTTTACCAACTCTGCTTGCGAGCTAACGTCTATGTGGACATTTTCCCAGTGCAAAATGGTCCCAGGTGGGATTATAACTTCAAACACTTCTACATCTTTTGTTGGATAATATTTCTAACTGGAGACCATTTCAGGTTGGAAGGCCAATCATCAAAATACATTTGGTCCCGTTCCCATTAAAAATTTAATTACTTAACTTTGCCAATTTGTACAATGGTCCTCTGAAATTCGAATTGCTCAAGAACAGTTATGATTTGCAAACATTTGAGGGATAAAGAACGCTTTCCATAATAAATGCATTTAGATCTCCATGTGTTTCCAATCAGTTAACAGTCCTGCAGTCCATTAACCTTCACCTGATTGGTCCCTCGCTTCAGAGTTTAATGGGAGCATGCTTGAAAATGCAAAGCCAATGTTGAACAAGATTTTATAGGTTCTGACTGAACATCCATGGTGCAATATATATAGTTAAATATAGAGCTGCTATTTGCCAAGTCTGTAGCCAGAATGACATGAAGTGGTACTCTTATTGAGAGACACTTCAGTTTAACATTCAGTAAATGTAATTTTGCACAATGAGCCATTCTGAAACTCTTTAGTATGTGAAAAGCCTCTCAGCTAAGCTACTTTTGGTTCCTGAATCTCCCCCATCCTATGTAACCTTCAGCTCACACTACTAAGAGAGATGGTCTGGTCTTTTATCATTTTGTTATATAAATTGGCTGCATACACAGTGGCAATACTTCAGTAATTAACCGCCAAGTAATTTTCAACATTCGGTGCATTTGAAAGGCATTATTTTAACACATTTGTTCTTTCTGTAATTTGACCAGAACAAAATATAAGATAAAAGGGGAACCGTAAGAAATAAATTGCTGAGGGAACTAAAAATGTTCTCACAAGTAGGGAGATGCAGCAAATGCAAGAGTTCCTTGAATGTGCAGGAAAAAAATCATTTAAATGATGTATAACCAATCAAAAGGCAAATGTAGAGTCACTAGCACCAAAGAGAATAATAAAAATTCAAGCATTTAAAAAATCCATGTGGACAAAACAAAAATTAGGAAGGCTGACAGTAAGTGACAGAAAGCTAGCTGGTGGCAATTGTAAATGATTTTATAAACACAGAACAGTGCAGTAAAGATGGAACCAATGACATGACATTTTCCTACGAAGTTGGAAAGAACAATCGAGACACGAAATTGAATGTCGTTTTACACCAGAGTGCATTGGTGGGAATAAAAGCACAAGAGCGAGAGACGAAACAATATTGAGCAGAAAACCAGAATTTGTTTGGCATCTTTCAGGACCACAGAATATCCCAAAGTGTTGCACGGTGATGGAGTATGTTTGAGGTGTCGACACCTTTTGTGTTAGGAAATAGTGGCTAATTTGTAAACAAAAGCGTACACAATTTGACAAAAAGCCAAAGCTAAACAATTTGCGTTGTGTGGTGTTAATATGGGAGATCTCCAGTCTTCCTTACACTCAGAGGCGGTGCCAGAGGACGGAGAATTGAGAATATTGCACCCCTGTTCAAAAAAGGATGCATGGATAAGTCCAACAACTCAGACCAGTCAGTTTTACTTCAGTGGTGGAAATATTTTTACAGTCGGTGCAAAATGAATTATCGCTATGCGGGTTAATTGAGAGCCAGCATGGACCTTAAGGGAAAATTGTATTTACCTAGCTTGTGGAGTTTTTCAAAGAGGTAACAGAGAGGGTTGATGAGGGTAATGCTATTTACCTGGTGCACCTGGACTTGCAAAAGGCATTTGATCAAGTTCATAGAATTTACAGTGTAGAAGGAGGCCATGCGGCCTATAAAAGTCTGCACCAGCCCTTGGAAAGAGGATCCCACTCAAGCCCACACCTCCAACCTATCCCTGTAAGCCAGTAACCCTAACTAACCTTTTTGCACACTAAGGGCATGGATAATTCACCTAACCTGTACATCTTTGGACTGTGGGAGGAAACCGGAGCACCCGGAGGAAAACCACGCAGACACGGGGAGAATGTGCAGACTCCGCACAGACAGTGACCCAAGCTGGGAATCGAACCTGGGACCCTGGAACTGTTAAGCAACTGTGCTAACCACTGTGCTACCAGGCTGCCCTCCACATAATGAACTTGAAAGCTCATGGAGTGAAAGCAAAAGTAGCAAGATGAAAATTTGATGAGTGAGAGGAGAGAGAGAATAATGGTGAATGGATGCTTTTCAGGCTGGAGGAAGATTTGTAGTGGAGTTCCCCGGGGCACCTTATATTTATCAATGATCTAGACCTTGAACAATTTTAAAATTTGCAGATAATACAAAACTTGGAAGCATTGTAAACTTGGAGATCTTCAAACGAGCATAGCCAAGTTGGTGGAATTAGCAAATAGGTGGCATGTGAAGTTCAATGCGGTGAAATGTGAGGTGATACTTTTCGGTCGGAGGAACATGAAGAGACAGTATAAAATATATATCTTTTTATTTTTAGTGTACCCAATTCATTTTTTTCCAATTCAGGGGCAATTTAGCGTGTTCAATCCACCTACCTTGCACATCTTTGGGTTGTGGGGGCAAAACCCACACAAACATGGGGAGAATGTACAAACTCCACACGGACAGTGATCCAGAGCAGAGATCGAACCTGGGACCTCGGCACCGTGAGGCAACAGGACTAATCCACTGCGCCACTGTGCTGCCCTGACAGTATAAAATATAGGGTACTACTCTAAAGTGGGTAGAGGAGCAGAAGGACCTGGATGCATACGTGCATAAGTCATTGAAGGTAACAGGGCGGATTGCGAGCAGTGAATAAAATATACAGTATCCTAAGTTCATTAATAAAGGTAGAACATAAAGTAGCAAGGAGGCTTTGTTGAAATTGTGTAAGACACTAGTTAGACCTCAGCTGGAATACCACAAGCCGTTCTGGAATCCGCAGTGCAGGGAGGATGTGAAGGCATTGGAGAAGAGGTTCTCAAGAATGGTTCCAGGGATAAGGAACGTCAGTTATGAAGTAAGATTGGGGAAGTCGGGCAGATGTTCTTTGAAGAGAAGTCTGAGAGGAGATGTGGCAGAGGTATTCAAAATCATGAGGGACCTGGAAAGTGTAGGTCAGGAGACGCTGTTCTCACTCATGAAATAATCAAGAACGAGATGGCACAGATTTAAAGCAATTGGCAAAAGAAGCTGAAGCGATACGAAAGACAAACTTAGTCACATAATGGGTAGTTAGGGTTGGAATGCACTGCCTGAGAGCGTGGTGGAGGTTGGCTCAATAGAGGCATTCAAGAGGGAATTAACGATCATTTGAAACAAAACAATCTGCAGGGTTCTTGGGTTAAGTCATGGGAATGGCACTGGGTGAAATGTTCTCAGAGAGCCGGTACAGACCTGATAGGCTGAAGGGCTTCTTTCTGCACAGTAACAATTCTGTAGTTCTGTGTTGTGGGTGCACTGGCAGTATCCCTGGGCCAGAAGCTCCTGGTTCAAGTCCCACTCCAGGACCTGATAGTTACAGAAGGTGCATTCCTAACATGGCCAAGCGCATGATTATAAGCCTGTAAATCCTTCCAACGTCTGATGGTAGGCATTAAAGAGTGGGAGTGATTCCTGATCAGCTAAACTGAAATGAAAATGAAATGAAAATCGCTTATTGTCACGAGTAGGCTTCAATGAAGTTACTGTGAAAAGTCCCTAGTCGCCACATTCCGGCGCCTGTCCGGGGAGGCTGGTACGGGAACTGGAGAAGACAATGGCAAAACCACTGCAGTACTTTGGCAAGGATGATCATGGAGCAATACAATGCAAGTCCATGGTCGCCAATACTCTCAAAAGGCATACTACCGGAAGGAGAAGGTATTAAGAAAAAATTGACAATTAATTACAACTGAATAAATTTGTAAAAAATCAAAATGGAAAAGGGTCTAGACTCTGGGGACATCCGTCTGAGAATACTAATGCAATCAAAGAGGAAAGAGTACAGTCCCAGGCAACAATATTTCAGATACTTTAGATATGCTAGTCATGTGAAGAGAACTGAAGGGTTGTCAATGTAACTTCTGATTTAAAAAAACAAGGAAAATTGATAAATGAAGTTACAACAGACCAGTCACCCCAACACTGGGACTCGGAAATTCCAATCTGCATTGGCTAAAACTACTCACCTGTAAAACCACTTGTTAATTTAAACAGCAAACAGGAATTTTAATGGGCATGTTTGAAGCATCCTACTCAATTTGACAAGAGAAATTATATATTTTTTTTAAATCTAGAGAATTGTGTGCTTTTAGATTTTCAAAAGAAGTATTTGAAAAAGGTGCCGTTTAAGACGCTTAATGATAAAATGAAAACACACTGTCACAAAAAGAATGTGATAACATGTATAAAAGGTTTATGGTCAGATCACACTAATGCCTCGATGGATGTTTTGTGAACAGTGGGTCATTCGAACAACTGCTGCTTTCAAAAGCTTTTTTTTTTCCATTCTTGCTTCATGAATGCACTTCCTGACCTCAAAACCTTGCTTGCCAACTTCGTATTGGCAGGATTCTTAGATATTTTCAGTACAAAATATTTATCAAGGTTCAACCATGTTAACATTTCTTATAGAATTCCCCATGCTGTCACATTTTTATAATTATACAAAATGTACAAATCATTTGTAAGGGATGGTGTAAACACATCCATTTATTTAGAATTATTTATTTATTTAAGGCACATAACATATACACATATTGAAGAAACTTGAAGACATCAGCGGCATGGCTGTCTCTTCTCTGGGCCGAAGTGACACAGAGGCTGAATCACATGACACACTTCCCATCTAGTGATGTCACGCTGCTATTCTTTAAAGGCATAATACAACTCCTAACTGCTATAGCAATGGGCAAAGTCTACCACGGTTGGTGCTGCAGAAGACTTGCATCCCATTGCCAGTTCCTCTGCCACGTGTGATCTCCCAGTTTCTCATTCTGTACGAACAAGGGAGACACGAACTGCTCCGCTCTACTCTGAACCTTTTTTGCAAGAGAAATGTGCAGTAACATTTCGATATACATGATAACTTGGAATCCAGCTGCTGGTGGCACTTCCCACCCCATTGAAAAGCTTTTAAAAACCATGATTTTGCCTGCTGCCAACAAGAAAATTCTAGCAACCAAATCTACAAGGTAGGAGATGTGATGGGATCACATTTGGAAAAAATTATGGAAAGTTTTGCGTTCAGAGATTTGGACCAAAACACTAAAATCCTGACAATGTAATTTAAAGGGCAACAAATGATAAATGGCCAGGTATAACTCCGCTGCAATGCTGTGACTTGCACCACTGAGCTGTCATTTTATGTCTGGTGAAATTGCAAATCTTGTAGTACAGACTGTGGTGAGGCCTGAAATTAGGGCAGTCAGGTAGGAGGGGTACAATAGAAATCCTCGCGTCAACTGGGCCAACATTGGTTTCCATCACAGTTCTGTTACTGAAATGGAAGCATGGCCAAAACTCTTCCACACCAAAGAACAGTAAGAAGTCTTACAACACCAGGTTAAAGTCCAACAGGTTTGATTCAAACACGAGCTTTCGGAGCGCAGCTCCTTCCTCAGGTGAATCATTCAGTTGGACTTTAACCTGGTGTTGTAAGACTTCTTACTGTGCTCACCCCAGTCCAACGCCGGCATCTCCACATCATGGACACCAAAGAACAGTACAGACATGCAACAGTCTGAGACACATTTCTCAATGATCTGTTAAGACTCTGGTCTTCTACACAATCATCAAGATAACTTAGCTGGGTACTTAACCTTTAAAAAAAATATGGCAACACAATACTGTAAAATGGTAATTGAAAGCTGTTTAACTTCAACCTGTTTTGAAATATTTGCATTCACTCAGGAATTTAACAGAGGAGATTTAAATGAACATTTAGATCCAAGTTCTCTAAGTAAGTACTTCAAAAAGCTGGCTTAAAATCGCAAGTAAATAGGTTATGCATGTCATCTATTGATAATTCATAATTGGTCCATGTAGTGGGACACGATTGATGTTTCTACACATCTGCAAAACATGAATAGCCTTTAGAAATTACTCACTCTCTCTCTGCTCCCGTTCCTTCAGAATTGCATCCAGCCATTTCTGTTTCTCTTCAGCAGTTTTGGCCATCAAGACAAACCATTTATTTTTAGCTGTATTGTGGATCTTCCAACCATTTGTTACAGTATAGCCATTGCTATGGTAATCAGCTGCAAACAATGGACAGACCTCGTTAAGGAACATTAGAATAGAACCACGAAATGTAATTTTTCAATACCAAAACACACACTTCAGGCAGGGATTTTGCTGCCTGTGCAAGTGGCTTTGTTCCGGGTTTTCTTCAGCCACTGCAGCAGGCCGCAAGACCATAAGATGTAGATGCAGAAATATGCCATTCAGCCCATCGTGTTTGATCTGTCATTCAATGAGATTATGACTGATCTGGGCCCCCAATATTATCTGATGCAAGTGACAGCAGACACCATAAAGACTTGTTTATTTTTGTGTGAAAATCTTTTATCGGTTCCAAAATAATGAGGTAGCGTCATTCGTTACACTTACTGTTATTGATGTCTATCAGATTCAACAACTGCCAGGGACGGGCGGGCCATTTAATAGGAGAACCATGCCATCAAGAGGTCATTATACTGGACTATTTGGCAACCGAATTGGGTAAGAAAAGAAAAAAAAAATAATAAACTCTACCATAAATTCAGTGCTAGTTCTCAAGCAAGACCACCTTGAACCTCAACCTGGCTCAAGTGGCCTAGAATAGGCCCAATTTTGAATGAATGCTCTCATTCACAATCTTCAAATGGCACTTAAGGACAAGTACTGGAGGATCCAAATCACAAAGGAAAAACAACCAACCCACAGAAATGGATGGAAAACACATGCAGTAAACGGTTTTCATCCCAATCTTCAGGAACCAGGCTCAGAATTTGTTTGCCTTGCACACAGTTGCTGAACAAGAAATCGGCCGAGCAAGAAATTATTCAAAAGGTGACAAAACCTGTTGCTCCTTTGACCAGAGCATCTCTTAAAATTTGCACCAGTTCAGCAGTTAATTTATCTCCACTAACAAGTAGTTAAACTACAAAGTTCATTTAATTTATTAGCTGTGCAAGTTCCGAGAACTCAAGTTTGAACTTGTCAGGAAATTACTTCCAAGTTCAATCTTTAAACTTCCTATAGCTGACTACAACTTCAATTATTTGTTCGTCTTGCTGCTAGAAATAGGAAGAAGAGAAGCTTGATTGTTAAAAACCAAGCAAATCTTTAATTGATTCATGGTACTTGAGAAGAAGAGAATCGCTTCTCTAATCAGTGTAAAGAAAGTAACATGAACAGGGAGCCATTCCATATTGAAGAAATCCCTTGCCTCCCATAAATTAGAGCACTACTTTTTAAATTGCAGGAACGGTATTTGATTAATCATCAGTATCTGGGTTGGAACATCTAACTTGATAAGTGCTGATGGAAAAATAACCTCACTAGCACATAGAAACAGGCACAGTTATTCACAGTCAACTTCACTGAGTCAACTTCTCCAGCTCAAGGTGAAAATTAAAAAAGTACATCAAAGATATGTGGGGGGCCCCGCCCCACCCAGCGCCGTGAGGATTGCCAGTGACATTTAGTATAAGAACAGATAGGAATTATAGTTGCATATTCTGCATCATAGTGCAAATTAAAAGATGTGTGATCCATAAGGCAAAAATCTTTACAGCTGAGAAATGATATACTGCTTCAAAATGTTGCACCCAATGGCAGTATCAAGCCATTGCTGCACATGTGTGTTCATATGGGCATCAAGTGAAGTGAGAATTGGGGCAGATTGAAGCTCTCTGCAGTCAAATAATCTGCCACTGTAGTCATTTAAAAAAGGTCAATGTAAAAGCGTGGCCACTTGGGTACGGTAGCAAAAGAGAACCAACATGCATGGAAACGTATTCCGGCAAGCAATCACTACCACCTTCGGGTTACCAAGGAGGTCACAACAGCAAAGCTGTGGGTAAACCATGAGGCCCCTCGTTGCCTTGGGCTTATTTCATCATTGGCTGATCGGATTGTAACCTCAAATGCACATTCCTGCCGACCCCTGATAATTATTTGCCTCCTTGCTTATTGAGAATGTACCTAGCTCTGCCTTAAAAATATTCAAGGACCCTGCTTTCCCCACCGTTTGAGGAAGAGAGGTCCAGAGACTCTCAACCTGCCGAGAAAAATTCTTCTCATCTCGGACTTAAAATGAGCGACTCCTTATTTTTAAATATTGGCGCCTAGATTTATATTCTCCCACAAGAGGAAGCATACCTGTTCCATCTTCAACATTCTCCACTTCCATCACCTCGGTGTTAATTCTGCCACGGAAAATGTATTGGGCTCCATTTATAGACTTGGTGCGCTTTGTTGATTTCTTACCGGCAACCCTGAGCAGAGAGGAAATAAGCACTTTTAATATTATAACTTCCAATGCTTAATTATCAGCCGTAAAATGTAATCCCAAGATCATCTCGCACAAAGGATGACAATAATACGGCTATGCTTTCTAAGGAGTGAAGTCAAGTGAGGTGTTTCAAAGTGAGATGAATATTTAACTTGGGAAGTGAGAGTATTCAGGGATATGGGAGAAGACATGCATTCGGGATTGGAGAGACAAAGCTGCCTTTGGAGTTGAAGTGGGCCAAATTTCCCACTTTCATTCTTTTGTTGCAGATTTGCTTCAAATTTAGAACAAATTGAGCAACTGAAAATCAGAACTTTCAAGCTGAAGACAAGGGAAGTTAAAAGCCCAAAGCACAAGTGCTGGCACAAGACCTTGGCTGGGTTTAACCTGATAATTCAACAATCTGTCTCTTATCACCATTAAGCCAATCAAACTCAGTACCAAATATATAACATGTTTGTTTTTCCACTGCAGAGCGTCACCAGCAACATAACCATTTTGGAATTTGAGGAGGAAAAGAAAATCTCTCCAATCACCTGCTCTCACATTTCTATACAGTTAAAAACTTGTGTAGTGACTTTGTGAGAGAGTCTGGACTTTGTGTGTGACGCTGGGGCTGAAACAGCTGAAGGTAGTGTACAGGGCGCGCCTTACAAAGTCTAGGATGAGCTGGCTGTTCAAGGGGATGGAGAATGTCTGAGAGCGATATCAGAGAGGCCCTTAAATAATGTACATATACTTGGGCCTGCCTGAAACTGCAAAGGTTTCGGAGGATGGTTTCCAGCACCATTTCGGGGATCTGCACGTGGATAACAATAATAATTGCTTATTGTCACAAGTAGGCTTCAAATGAAGTTACTGTGAAAAGCCCCTAGTCGCCATATTCCAACCTGTTCGGGGAGGCTGGAACGGGAATTAAACCCGCGCTGCTAGTCTTGTTCTGCATTACAAGCCAGCCGTCTTAGCCCACTGTGCTAAACCAGCCCCTCCACTGTGCTAAACCAGCCCCTATATGGAGCCCAGAACCGAGAAGCAATATTCAGAAGCAACAGCCGGAACTGCAGGCTGGTGGGGGGGGGGCAGATGTTTTGGCCTTCGTCTTGCTGATTGCTTGCAGGCGGATCTTGTTGCGGTGGAAGTCAGCTTCTCCACCCTGTACTCGGCGTGGCGGAGGGATTTGCTGGAGTTTATGGCCCTGGAGAAAGTGAAATTTTCTCGAAGGGAGGTGGAGCGAGTGATGGGTTCTACAATAGCTGGGGTTTGTTCATTTTGCATTCTGAAGAGTTAGTTGCCGTTAACTGTGGAGGGAGGGGCTTAATATGTTGGGGGATTGACGTTTATTGTAAATTATAAAAATGTTGAAAATTTGGAATAAAAATACTTTTTTTTTTAAAACTTGAGTAGTGCATGCACATTATGTTCACATATCTTACAGTGCCTGTCAAATTTTGTCACACTTCAGTGTCTAAGTTACCATCATAAATGTCAACCGTCATAACATCAATCCAAGCCCTGACCAGTATTTGGTTCTTGAGCAAGTTTGTCCTGTTTTTTCTCCGTTTTGCACGTTAAAAAAATTGCATTCAACAGATGGCTGTGGGCAATGTATTAGTACTTTAGAAAGAATCTAGAAATTAACTCATAAAAGAAATTCCAGGGAGCAGCCTGCAACAATGTTCCTGCAGCCATAGCCTTTAGCTGAGAATAATCAGCTGATACTGAACAGATTGAGAACAAATACCACATCAGCACTGCAGAAAATGTGGGGAAGTCACTACTTTTCATTTCCACGCCCTTCCTGTAATCGCTCGAAACCAACTGTTCCCTTCCCTAGTGAAATCACAGTGAATCACACCCAAGGACAAAGAGCATAAGACTGCCTTTCAAGTCCATCGGTTTACTGTAACAATGATCATAAGCTCATGGTCATCGATCCCACAATGAACTACATTCACTTCTCCTTAGAATAAATACCTCCATGTTGGAATGGCACAAAGTATACATGTTCTGCTGAGAGCAGGATGTGCTTTCTCAGGTTGACCACCATTAGTCATCAAATTTCACACTCTCAAAGGAGATGGTAAACGTTCGAAGTAGTAAAATCCAGCGTTTGGAGTATTCAATGCCAACAGAGTTTAATCTCATGAAGAGGCTGACAATCGGCAATTTCCAAAACTCTTTAGGATGCCACTTAACAGATTCGAATAAATGCATACCTAGACTTCCTTTTGCAGTACACCAGCAAATTATCAAACAAAAAGAACACTCGCTCCTGAATGTTTCCGGCCGAGATCTTTAACAAAGGTCCTTGTTGCAGCAGTTCGGTGCATA
Source organism: Scyliorhinus canicula (assembly GCF_902713615.1). Classification (NCBI taxonomy): domain Eukaryota; kingdom Metazoa; phylum Chordata; class Chondrichthyes; order Carcharhiniformes; family Scyliorhinidae; genus Scyliorhinus; species Scyliorhinus canicula. The sequence continues at coordinate 169,773,572 of NC_052152.1, forward strand.
TATCTGTCAAATTTGAACCCTGGCAAAAAAATAGAAACATCTTGTATTGTGCAGCATCGTTTATGATTTCAATCATATGTGCATATTCAAAGTACAATACAGATTCATGGAACATGCAGCTAAAAAGCTACAAGTAAAATTGCCTGATTATTGGTGACATTCTCTTATTTCTTGCACTAACGACCACTCAAAATGTCTTTTCACAGCAGATGAGGAAGTACACAGCTGAATACTCTCAACCACTCATCACAGCTGAACACTTGCATGTTGTATATTTAGAAGATGGGGAAGAAAGTGGCAAAGTTGCAAGATCCTCAATTTTCCCTGAATAAAAGATTGCAAACTGTATGAGCAATTCCAGAACAAAATTTAGATTACTTTAACTACTAAAAAGAGTATTCTGTTCTTGGACATCTTCAAACTCTCTGCAGTGAATGAGGATAATCAGAGGCCACATTTTGTAACATAATTGTGTAAAAGACCCTGAACCACAGCCCTGACTTGTACATTACAGTTGGGTAGAAAAAAAAAACATTGGCAACAATCCATATTGTCCACCACAGTTACGTACATGAGAGAAGTAAGCAATGAGTTATCGCCATACGTAATAATTCCAGGTGAACCCAGGCCTGAAGGACAGAATGTTTATTCCACAACAAAAGTGCAGCCGCAGCTATAGGACAAGCGTCCCAGTCGGGGACCATCGGGAACTCCCTGATCCAGGTCTCGGTCAGTATTTAAAGTCCAGCTAGCGAGTCTCTATTGGCCAGACCTCCATCTGCTCAATACGAGAATGCATACACCACAAACCCCACGGGAAGATCAATCAGCGGTCCCCTGTGGTCTTCTTGGGAGTCATGGAAGTTATAACACTACACATCCTGCAGTTTAATAATACAAGACATATTTTGCCTGTGATTTGTCACTGACTTCACACATACTTTATGACCTGTTAATAATATATTAATTTTGAAATTATCATAAAGTAACATCAGTTGCAAAAAGTATTTCCCCAGAAGTGTGGTGATAAAAGCCAGCATTAACCCGTACTGTTTTTGGACCTTTTGTAAAGTTAAGCACATCAAAACGCTGTTGCCCATATCTTAACTTGCACCATGTCCCATTTACCCATCATTCTTTCTCACAATGCATCCAGGTCTCCCAAGTTCTTGATTTTAAAATTCCCATTTTGTCTTTCAAATCCCTCCACTGCCTCTCCCCTCCCCATGCCTGTGCCCTTCTACAGCCCCACAAGTTTTCAAGATCATATACTTCTCCAATTCTGGCCTCTTCTGCCACCTAAAATTATCATTCCACCATTGGCAGCCATGCCTTCAGTTTCATTTTGTCTGATACACACCTGTGAAGCAATGTACCAGGTAAATGTTTCTATGTTAATACAAATAGCTATTGTCGGCTGGGTCCTCCACATTTCAAACCATCACTATTCCTTTCACAGAAACCTTAGGTTAACCTCTTGGACCCCATTTTAATCACGGTGGAGGGGGCGGAACTCTAACTGTGTTGCGTAAAAATAAGTATTTTATGGTGACCAGCTCAGATATTCATAATAAAACCAGGGGAACTATTTTATCAGGAAGCACTTACCTTCAGTTAATCTTTTTTTGATGAAAAAAAGGATATAGACGTGGGGATGGGTGAGGTAGTAGAGGGATTTTAATCACCTGTCCAATATCCTACCAGGGTGATCATAGAATCCCTACAGTGCAGAAGGAGGCCATTCAGTCCAGAGAGTCTGCACTGACCCTCTGAAACGGCACCCTAACATCCCCGTAACCCCACCTAACCTTTGGACACAAAGGGGCAATTTGGCATGACGAATCCACCTAACCTGCACATCTTTGGACTGTGGGAGGAAACTGGAGCACCCGGAGGAAACCCACGCAGACATGGGAAGAACATGCAACCTCCACACAGTGACCTCGGTAGGAATTGAACCTCCTTGGCGCTGTGAGGCAGCGGTGCTAACCACTGTGCCACCATGCTGCCCCAAAACTTGTTTGGTAATGCTCCTTCAAAGTGCCTTGCAACATTTTACTCTCATAAAGGCACTTTATAAATAAAAGTTGTTGCATATACAAATACAATTCGCTGAATAAATCTGATTAAACCTTTGGTTGATGGAAATTCGCCCAGGTTATTTAGATTTTCTTTGTATTGCTATTATATAGCTTTCCTTTCAAAACATCCACTTAATTAGTTTGCCATTTTAAAATGGAACTGCTCATTTCAATTATCCAGGATGGGAAAATAGGAGACTAGGACACGCAATCCATCACCTCAAACTATATGGTCAGATATGGTCATTTTTGGAGAAGAGATATGCTGTTCAGTAAAGGTCTTGTTCACAAATGTAGGAATAAATCAAAAGAATAACAGCTCTCTGTTTAAATAATAAAATAAAGCAGAGTTTCGTCTACCTCAAAATGTTCAGCAAGGCAACAGAGAAGGCACTTCCTTCAGTCAGGAAGTTACATCATCTTTGCAGCTGCTGCCGATGCAAAGTACTAGCTGAAACAGCAATGTTCTTCGCTTTAACAAAAGAGACATTCACAACGGAATTGATATCACATTAGAAGTGACTTTGACTTTCATACAAGAATGACAAGTGCTGTTGCATTTCAGCATAGAGTTTGGTTATTTTAAGCTGCCACATGATTAAGACTAATAGCACTCATCAGTCTATCAGAAAGTGCCGTTTCTTGGATGGACGGCATTGTCGACAAGGTGCATAGTAATGCACAACTAAAATTTGTTCATTCTCCCCCAAAAGTGTTTAAATTGGAAAGATTGTTGCTAAATTTATCTCGTACAAGTGTTTGTATTGTAGATATAAATGTTAGGCTGTTGGCAAATTTTGCCTATGTTTGGTGAAACAGCAGCTGCTGTACACACAATGAGGATTCCACCAACAAGCATCAATGTACAAAGAAACTTCTGTACTGTCAACCTCATGGCAGAATGCACCTGTGAGGAATCACTTCTAATGGGAAAAATGTAGTCAAAAGCACCATTCTAAAAGGGTGATTTCTCAAAACTGCCTTTGCTGATGGATTTAGAAATGTAAAAACATTTCTTCATCACATCAGAATAAGAATGCTCTGTTCAAAAATGCACCATTCAACATTTCAAATGAAAACAAGGACGAAATGCCCATCATTTCTTCAGTCTTTCGAATCGTACCTCCCATCCTTCAATTGACGACTGCAAATGTTCCAGTGCTTCCAGTTTTTCCATCTGCCTCTTTGTTTCATTAATATTCGTGCACACAGCTTTCATTGCTTGCAAAGCCTTTTCCACCGCTGAGTTATCGCTGTGCTTTTTGGGGGTCCGTTTTAGCAACTCCTGTAAATATAGAAAACTATATCTCAAACTTCAATGCCGCCTCAGAAATCAAAGTACTTGAAACATGAACATTTAAATGGGACTATGCTGTCAAGGCAGCACCTCCAATGTAAGGGACTGTTTGTTTCAAATACGTTTTCTTATAATTAAAATTAGAGTCATAGTGTTTTTACAGCATGAAAAGAGGCTCTTTGGCCTTCATGTTCGTGGCAGCCAACAGCCACCTGTCTACTCTAATCCCATTTTCCACCACTTGGTCTGTAGCCTGGTATGCTGTGGTATTTTATGTGCTCATCTAAATGCTTCTCAAATGTAGTAAGGGTTCCTAGCTTGGCACCCTTTCAGGCAGCGAATTCCAGGTATCAGCTATCCTTTGGGTGAAAAGGGTTTTCTTCAATTCTCTTCTAAATCTCCTGCCCCTCACCTTAAATGAAAATGACCCGTGGTCCATGGTTATTAGCCCCTCGTCTAAGGGGAAAAGTTTCTTCATATCTACCCCCCTCAATGTTATACATCCCAATCAGCTCTCCCCTTAACCTTCTCCCCAAGGAGAACAACCCAAGCCTAACGAACCAGCCTCGCTTTATAGCTGACATTCTCCATTCCAGGCAACATCCTGGTGAATCTGCTCTGCACAATGACTTCCTCCCTATAGTGTGGCGACCAGAACTGCACACAAGTATTTCAGCTGTGATCTAACCAGCATTTTATACATCTCCATTATAATCGCCCTGCTCTTATAAGTATCCCATAACTATCTTATCTACCTGTCCTGCTGTCTTCAGGGATCCATGCTCATGTACACCACAATCCCTCTGATCCACTGTATTTCCTAGGATCCTACCATTCACTGTGTATTCCCTTGTCTTGCTAGTCCCCCCAAAATGTATTCCCTCATATTTTTCAGGGTTAAATTCATATTTTAACTGTTTTGCCCATCTAACCAGCCCATCTATATTGTCCTGTAATCTATGATTTTCCTCCTCACTATTTACCACACCACCAATTTATGTGACATCTGCAATCCTACTGATCATACCTCAGAACCATAGAACCCATAGAAATGATATAGCACAGAAGGTGGTCATTCAGCCTATCTTGTCCATGCCAGCCCGAGGACATCCAGGTGCCCTTTCTGTCCCATCTTCCTGGATCCGGTCAATAGCCCTGTAGCTTACAGCACATTAGGTGCAGACCCAGATACTTTATAAAGAGTTTAAGGTCTCTGCCTCTGATCCAATGCTATTCATGCAGACAAGACAAATTAATGTGAATCTCACATTGCCATTTTGTTGCATTGTTAATTAGGAAATGTGAAGTGCTTCCTAATGAAGGCATTATCTTGATACAGAATGCAATCAAGAGAGATTTGAACACAAAACAAAGGATAATCAATGAGAAGCAGCAGGTTTTTACGATTATTTTTGGCACACCATTGTATTGGCTTTTTTTTCCCCTTATCAAGGCAGTTTTATAATTTTTTTTGAATATTATAAACAGCCTCCTTCCTCTGTGGTATACGGCAAGCACAGGGCCAGAACAACTAGTCTGTAGTTGATCTAACCCCAAAGTTAACACTTCTCAATTCCCTGCTCCCCATCACACCGAGCTAATTTTCATTCAAAATTTTCTACACAATCAGCCTAGTGGATATGGCTTTCTATCAAATAGTTTGATCAAAACTGCCCCTGCATCATCCATCAGTTTAAATCCCTTATTCTGGAGTTTATACCAATCTTGATCCTTTATTGGAATTCGATTTATCAACATCTTCAAGAATGCAGGATTTTTGAATCATATCTCCCACGCCTTATTTCTCCACAGTATACAATTTTCAGTGACTCAACTTAATCATTATCTATCTGGTTTAACTATGTTTTTTTTTAAAATAATTTTTATTGAGAAATTTTGATTTTATACAACATTGACGCACCTTAGTAAAATACCGAAAATAACAATAATATTAACAATCATATACATTCGCCCCATCCCCATGAACAACCCAGCATTTTAACAACAACGCATATTAACACACTATAAAGTTACAGAATAAACACTACAATAATGCACCCCCCCCCCCCGGGTTGCTGCTGCTATTGACCCAGTTACCTATCTCTGAGCCAGGAAGTCCAAAAAAGGCTGCCATCGTTTATAGAACCCTTGTATTGATCCTCTCAGGGCAAATTTGACCTTTTCCAATTTTATAAATCCCGCCATGTCACTGATCCAGGTCTCCACACTTGGGGGCCTTGCATCCTTCCATTGTAACAGAATCCTTCGACGGGCTACTAGGGACGCAAAGGCCAGGACACCGGCCTCTTTCGCCTCCTGCACTCCCAGCTCTACTGCAACTCCAAAAATCGCGAGTCCCCACCCTGGTTTGACCCTGGATCCAACCACCCTCGACACCGTCCCCGCCACCCCCTTCCAGAATTCTTCCAGTGCTGGGCATGCCCAGAACATATGGGCGTGGTTCGCAGGACTCCCCGAACATCTGGTGCACCTGTCCTCACCCCCGAAGAACCTACTCATCCTAGTCCCGGACATGTGGGCCCGGTGCAGCACCTTAAATTGGATGAGACTACGCCTCGCACATGAGGAGGAAGAGTTGACTCTCTCCAAGGCATCCGCCCAAGTCCCGTCCTCTATCTGCTCCCCGAGTTCCTCCTCCCATTTAGCCTTCAGCTCCTCCACTGACGTCTCCTCCACCTCCTGCATTACCTTATAGATGTCAGACACCTTCCCCTCTCCTACCCACACCCCCGAAAGCACTCTGTCCATCGCCCCCTGCGAGGGCAGCAAAGGGAATCCCTCTACCTGTCGCCTAGCAAACGCCTTTACCTGCAGGTATCTGAACATGTTCCCCTGGGGAAGGCCAAATTTATCTTCCAGTTCCCCCAGGCCCGCAAACCTCCCACCAATAAACAGGTCCCTCAATTTGCTGATGCCCGCCCTTTGCCACCCCCTGAATCCCCCATCCGTGTTCCCCGGGATGAACCGATGGTTGCCACCCAGTGGACCCTCCATCGAGCCCCCTGTTTCCCCCCGATGCCGTCTCCATTGTTCCCAGATTCTTAGGGTCGCCGCCACCACCGGGCTCGTGGTAAACCTCTTAGGGGAGAGCGGCAACGGTGCCGTTACCATGGCACCCAGGCTCGTACCTCTACATGACGCCATCTCCATTCTTTTCCACGCCGCCCCTCCCCCCTCCATCACCCATTTACGCACCATTGACACATTGGCTGCCCAATAGTACCCCAGAAGGTTGGGCAGTGCCAGCCCACCTCCATCCCTTCCTCGCTCCAGGAACACCCTCCTCACTCTCGGAGTCCCATGTGCCCACACAAAACTCAGAATACTGCTAGTCACTCTCCTAAAGAAGGCCCTGGGGATAAATATGGGCAGGCACTGAAAAAGGAACAAGAACCTCGGAAGCACTGTCATTTTGACGGACTGCACCCTCCCCGCCAACGACAATGGCAGCATGTCCCACCTCCTGAACTCCTCCTCCATCTGATCTACCAGCCTGGTAAAGTTATGCTTGTGGAGAGTCCCCCAGTCCCTGGCCACTTGCACCCCCAGGTACCTAAAGCTCTCCCCTGCCCGCCTAAGCGGGAGCCTACCAATTCCTTCCTCCTGGTCTCCAGGGTGCACCACAAACACCTAGCTCTTGACTAAGTTTAATTTATAACCTGAGAAGGTCCCAAACTCGGCTAGTAACTCCATCACTCCCGGCATCCCTCCCACCGTGTCCGCCACATACAGTAACAGGTCGTCGGCATACAACGACACCCTATGTTCCTCTCCACCTCACACCAAGCCTCTCCACCTCTCTGAATCTCTCAATGCCATCGCCAGCGGCTCGATTGCCAGTGCAAACAACAAGGGGGACAAGGGGCAACCCTGCCTGGTCCCTCGGTAAAGCCGGAAGTACTCCGACCTCCTCCTATTCGTAGCCACGCACGCCATCGGGGCCTCATATAACAGCCTTACCCATCTAATGAACCCTTCACCAAATCCAAACCTCCCCAACACCTCCCATAGGTACCCCCACTCCACTCTATCGAAGGCCTTCTCCGCATCCAGTGCCACCACTATCTCTGCCTCCCCCTCAATCCCCGGCATCATAATGACATTCAGCAATCTCCGCACATTCGTGTTCAGCTGCCTTCCCTTCACAAAACCTGTCTGGTCCTCGTGCACAACCCCTGGCACACAGTCCTCTATCCTGGTGGCCAGGATTTTTGCCAGCACCTTAGCGTCCATGTTGAGGAGAGATATGGGCCTGTATGAACCACACTGCTGGGGGTCCTTGTCCTTCTTTAAAATTAACGAGATCAGCGCCCGTGACATCGTCGGGGGCAAAGTCCCCCCCTCCCACGCTTCATTGAGTGTTCGCACCAGCAAGGGGCCCACTAGATCCACAAACTTTTTATAAAATTCCACCGGGAACCCATCCGGCCCCGGTGCCTTCCCTGACTGCATCTGCCCGATCCCCTTAACTAGCACCTCCAGCTCAATCGGCGCACCCAACCCCTCCACCTTCTCCTCCTGCACCTTCGGGAAAGAAAGCCCGTCAAGGAACCTCTCCATTCCCCTCCTCTCCCCCGTTGGCTCCGACCGGTACAGTTCCCCGTAAAAGTCCTTGAAGACCTAATTCACCTCTACCCCCTTCCGCACCACATTCCCACTCTTATCTCTCACTCCAGCAATCTCCTTAGCCGCATCCCGCTTACGCAGCTGATGAGCCAGCATCCTACTCGCCTTTTCACCATGTTCGTACACTGCCCCTTGTGCCTTCCTCCACTGTGCCTCTGCCTTTCTAGTGGTCAGCAAATCAAATTTAGCCTGCAGGCTGCGCCTCTCCCCCAACAGTCCCTCCTCTGGTGCCTCTGCATACCTCCTGTCCACCTCCAGCATCTTTCCCACCAGTCTATCCCTCTCACTCCTTTCGCTCCTCTCCCTGTGTGCCCGGATGGATATCAGCTCCCCACGAATTACTGCCTTCAGGGCTTCCCAGACCATCCCCACCTGAACCTCCCCCGTATCATTCACCTCAAGGTACCCCTCAATACTTGCCCGGACCCTCCTACACACCTCCTCCTCCGCCAACAACCCCACATCCAACCGCCACAACGGACGTTGGTCTCGCACCTCTCCCATCTCCAACTCTATCCAATGCGGAGCGTGGTCGGAGATTGCAATGGCCGAATACTCGGCCTCCTCCACTCTCGGAATCAGTCCCCTACTCACCACGAAGAAATCTATCCGAGAGTAGACCCTATGTACGTGGGAGAAGAAAGAGTACTCGCGTGCCCTCGGCCTTACAAACCTCCATGGATCCACCCCACCCATCTGGTCCATAAACCCTCTCAGTACCTTGGCCGCCGCCGGCCTCCTACCCGTCCTAGAGCTGGACCGATCCAGTGAAGGATCCAACACCGTATTAAAGTCCCCCCCTATGATCAGACCTCCCGCCTCCAGATCCGGGATCCGTCCCAACATACGCCTCATAAAGCCCGCATCGTCCCAATTTGAGGCATACACACTAGCCAGTACCACCTTCTCTCCTTGTAGCCTGCCCCTAACCATCACATACCTACCCGCCTTATCCGCCACCACCTCCGATGCCTCAAACAACACATTTCTCCCCACCAGAATCGCCACTCCCCGGTTCCTCACATCCAACCCCGAGTGGAAAACCTGCCCCACCCATCCCTTCCTCAGGCGGACCTGGTCCGCCACCCTCAGGTGGGTCTCCTGAAGCATTGCCACATCCGCCTTTAGCCCCTTCAGGTGAGCCAGTACCCTCGACCGCTTCACCGGCCCATTCAACCCTCTCACATTCCAGGTGACCAACCGGATAAGAGGGCGTCCCGCCCCCCTCCCCCGTCGGCTAGCCATAGCCCGTTGACTGCCCGCCCCAGGCCAGCACCCCCTGCTCGACCCCGTCCCCATAGCGACAACCCCTCACCTCTGTCCCCCCAGCCCCCACCAGCTCCTTCTTGACCCTACCAGCAGCAACCCGGTATTCCCCTTTCCCCCCCTCCCTCCCCCCCCCAGGCTAGGAACCCTCCCAGCCGCGAACCGTCCTCCATTGTACTTCCGTGGGTCAGCTAACTTCTGCTGACCCCGGAAACTCCCGCCAATAGCCCGACCCCTCCCGAAGTGGGATCATCCCCCAATCTATCCCTCCTCCTGGCACCGCTCCAGCGCGGGGAAGAACCAGTTAAGGCCCCGCCTCCCCCGTCACCATCTCCACCCCCCAGCCCCGCAGCACGGGAAACCAGAGGAAAGTCCGCGCTTTTGCACTGCCCCACCACACCCTTCTGACGCAGCTCCCAAATATCAGCCCCACTCCATACCCCCACTCCGGCATAGAATACAACATACCCCCCCGACCCTCCCCTCAAGATACACAGCCCAGACAATGTCCCACAGTACAAAAACAAAAACATAGCAGAACAACCCCTCCGTATATAACCCTATCAAAATTGCAAAAGTACTAAAACAAGAAGAAAACAACAGAAGAAAAAGAGAACACAGCAACAGCAGAATCCAGCACTAATATCTTACAGCCGACCTCGCAACCCCCAACCCCTAGTTCAAGTCCAGTTTCTCCGTCCGCACGAAGGTCCACGCCTCCTCCGGGGAATCGAAATAATGGTGCCGATCCAAATAAGTTATCCACAGGCGCGCGGGCGGCAACATTCCGAACTTTATCTTTTTTCTATAAAGCACCTCTTTCGTCCGATTAAATCCGGACCGCCGCTTAGCCACCTCCGCACTCCAGTCCTGGTAGATCCGCACTACCCCATTCTCCCAATTGCTGCTCTTCACCTTCTTGGCCCAGCGCAGCACGCACTCCCGATCACTGAACCGGTGGAACCTCACGAGAACCGCACGCGGGGGTTCATCTTCCTTGGGCCTCCTGGCCAGCACCCTTTGCGCTCCCTCCAGCTCCAAGGGCAGATGGAGAGATCCGGCCCCCACTAGCGAATTCAGCATTACAGCCACATAGGCTGTCAGGTCCGATCCCTCCAGCCCCTCTGCAAGGCCCAAGATCCGCAGGTTTTTCCGCCTCATGCGGTGATCCAGCTCCTCAAAGCGTTCCTGCCACTTCTTGTGGAGTGCTTCGTGCCCCTCCACCTTACTCACGAGGACCACGGCCTCCTCCTCTCGTTCAATGGCCTGCGTCTGCAACTTCTTGATGGCAGCACCCTGGGTGGACTGAATCTCTGACAGCCTTCTGTTCGTTTCCTGCAGAGAGCTCAGTACTTCATCCTTGAATTCTTTAAAGCAGCGCAGGAGATCAGTTTGTTGTTCCTGGGCCCAGAGTCTCCATTCCTCTGGAGCTCTGTCGGCGGCCATCTTGGATCCCTTCCCCCGTTTTTTCTGAGGAGCTGCTGCTGTTTTTTCCCCCTTTCCACTCCGAGTTCGAGTCATGGACTGCAGGGAAAGTCGTTCAACACACCTTCCCCCACCGGGAGACGTAGAAAAATTTCCGTTTTGGGCTCTCAAAAGAGCCGAAAAATCTCTTTAAAACGGGAGCTCCCAAATGTGTGGCTTACTGATCCATCACAGCCACCGGAAGTCGGTTTAACTATGTTTAACTACATGTGCCAACTAAGCTATATCTTTCTAACACTCTGCTGTCTAGTCACTCCTGGTTTGAAGAGACCCAAGAGCCTCGAGTTCAGTTTATATACCTGAATCTAGTGCTGCCACTAGTGGTTGTCCAACACCATGATGCAGTTGTTAACCCTTCATATACCATCAGATATACAGATCACTACAGACTGGACAAGATATTCTATATGTAGCCCGTTCAGTGTCTTTTATGGACATGTTACCATCAACGGTGATTTGTGCTCTGATCTCTGGATATACATTCCTGGGTCAACTCAGGCTGCGCTGGTGACTTTAGTTAACTGTCGAGCAAAACCCACAAATCTGTTTGCTCTATGTTGTATCCATTATTTACCTTCCCTACTCATTGCCTTGCATTTTCCACTCATTAATCAACCATTGCTGCTTATCCTGATTCTTCTGTACTCGGTTTATCCACTTTGTAGCTGCCCCACAAATTTATCATTTGAAAATTAAATCTAGCTTTGGTTTGCCCAAATTATTTACGTACTTCTAAACAGGAATGTCTCCAATGTCAATTCATCCATGGATTTCTCTTTTCAAAATAGATTATTACCTCAGTTAGAAGTTGTTTAGGTATAGATAGCCAAGTTCACAATACATTTCATAGCAAGCTTTCTAAGCAGGGCTAACTGTATAAAAACATCTCTCTGTAAATAATGCTTTTGGCCATTGTATCCTCCCTATTTTGTTGTCAGATACTGGCAGATCATGTTTGAGGAAGATCACTTTACCTCTAATTAGACCCCAGTAGCCAAAAGGGAAGAAAAAACTATTTCCTCCAAATTCTTAACTGAAAGATTGTGAACAGACTACAATTATATCTATTTTCAGAAATGGATACTCTAATTTCATAGCCCTGACCCCAGTCACATCATTGGGGATGAGGGAGGAAAGGATGAAAGAGAACAAGAGAAGGATGGGCAGGAGAGCTACTTATTTTGTAAAAACCGCAGAGAATCTAAACATTTCAAATAATCACATCTTTTCAACATAATATACCAATTGAGTATTTTATATGGCATTTGGAATTCTATCCTGTCCATGTGGTTGTCGAGATGTCTTTTGAACGCTGTTATTGTATCTGCTTCCATAACCTCCCCTGGTAGCATGTTCCAGGCACTCACCACCATCGGTGTAAAAAACCTGCCTTGCACATCTCCTTTAAACTTTGTCCCACAGACCTTAAATCTATGCCCCCTGGTGACTGGCCCTTCACCCTGCGAAGAGTTCCTGCTCATCCACTCTATCCATCCCTCTCATAATCTTGTAAACCACTATCAGGTCGCCCTTGAACCTCCGTCGTTCTAATGAAAACAGTCAGAGTCTATTCAGCCTCTCCGCATAGCTAACACCCTCCAGACCAGGCAACATTCTGGTAAACCTCCTCTGCACCTTCTGAAACTAGGGGTCATTCATTATAGACTGGTTTGGATACCACTTGAGCGAGTGGAACACTGAACCTAAACCTAGTAAGCCTAAAACAGACAGGGGACTGTAAGCACAGCTAACTCCAATATCAACAGGTTATCCCATAATATTCAATAATCAAGCAGGAGGCTTCTCATAATCCTGCAACCTGCAATCAATACCCTGGAAACCACATTGTTTAACATTGCACGGTTCAAAGTGAGGATAAATTTAAGTCCCATCAACAAGGCGCCCCCACATTGAAACCGCCAACCAATGCATTTTTAAATAGTGGCATCCTGGGGCTATAGGCCAATCTCAGATTACGGGTTGCCGGAACTGCATCAAATGCAAAGCTGGGACAATAACATGGATTCAAGCAAACAAATTTGGATGAGTTCGCATGGGATACTTCCAGCAAGGCAAGAAACCAGAACCACCTTGGCTGATCAGCATATCTCTGCCTCTCCACAGAAATTTCCATCCAGCTGCAAGCTGCTTAGATGTCAAAGTTGTACAATCCATAGATCTGCAAGTCTAGTCAACAAAGATGTGTCACTGATACTTGGTGTCAAAGCATTCAAAGATCTGTACCCTTTCAAGATAGTTCAGTGATCAAATATGTGGGACCAACAAGTGCTGACTCTCAACTTCCTTGTTTTGGGAAACTCACTTGAAGGATGCCTTTATAAAAGTGAGTGTCACATCACAACAGTTTGAATTCATGAATTCCTGTTGGAGTACTTGTATATGAAAGGTTATCGTGAATTCAACAGCAACATAGAAACTGGAGAAGAGGCTTTATTTGTACAACTCCACTTGCAGCCACAACCTAAAGATGCAAAGTGAGTCAATCAACACACCAGGTACATGAACCAGCATTTCCTTTCTGAGACATTTTGTGCAAAATTGTCTGACTGCACATCATTGAATGCAACAGTACTCATGATAAATATAAAAAGTGAAGTTTTACATTTTGGAACTAGGTGCTGATGAGCGAGAACACACGGGTATAACCTTTATTTCCTTCATTGTAGATGCATTGTATATTTTCCCAGGTTACTATTTTAATCATTGCTGTGACCAGCAAAGTAACTAGAAGCATTAAGTTACATGGGAGTTGGTTTTGGAGCCATAAGTCGTCAAGATGACCAAAATCCAATCAATCCACTTGTTCTTTGCAGGGGACTCTGTGATGAGCCAGTCTACAGAATCCATAGAATCCCGACAGTGCAGCAGAAGGCCATTCGGCTCATCGTGTTTGCACCTACCCTCCGAAAGAGCACTCCCTCGTGCATTGATCATGGATAATCCATCTAACTGGGCATATATTTCTGGCACTAAGGGCCAATTTAGCATGGCCGATTCACCTACGATGCACATTTGTGGACTCTGTGGGAGGAAACTGGAGCACCCGGAGGGAAATATGCAAACTCTACAGACAGTCACCCAAAATAGGAATTGAACCTGGATCCTAGGCACTTGTGAAGCAGCAGTACTATACACTGTTACTTGCTAATGACACAAGTACGCAGGCGTTGGGAAACAGAGGAGGGATGTTTTTTCACCAATTTTCAACACTAAATTGTGTGATTTGAAATGCTTACAAGAGAAATGGATCAGCTTGCCCTCGGTTTCTTGGCCATGGCAGTGCAACAATCAAATTAAGTCAAAGGCGCAAGTTTCAATAGCACATTTCTCTCAACATAACACGACTGATTTTGTTTTCAACGATTTAGGAATATTGCATAAGAAAATCCATTAACTCAACACAAGCAGGAATAATAAGTATGACTCTAATCCTCCCGCCTGTTATGCCAACCCACCCCAGAGCAAAACTTCCCAAGTTTCTTTGGTGTGTTTATCTATTTTACACTTTTGATAATCCAAACAAGCAAGATATCCAATTATTTAAATTTCAGTATTGCAAAACTGTCCAATAATAACAACATCTGTAAACATCTGCTTCTGTACATTAGACATCATTTCAGATTCAGCCACATGGGCATATTCAGTAATAATCAACTGTTGTATTTGCTGAAAAGCTATCACAAATCTCAAGAAAACTAAGGACCTGACGTAATACAATTGAAACATTAAAATCAGGTTCCTCCTTGAACTATGGATTAACTGTTGCAGTTACTGGACTATCTCCAAGTATTAGACGCACCATACTTTCCACAAACTATTCCACTTCACTAAGGTTACGAGAGATATAAAATTTAGTACTGTGTTACACTGCTGGAATCAGACAACAACAGATTTTAAAAGTTTAATGAAAATGGGGTTTTTCTCAGTCCAGATATAGGACAGATGTCAGAGGTAGGTTCTTTGCTCAGAGAGTAGTAAGGGCGTGGATTGCCCTGCCTGCAACAGTAGTGGACTTGCCAACATTAAGGGCATTTAAATGGTCATTGGATAAACATATGGATGATAATGGAATAGTGTAGATGGGTTTTACATTGGTTTCACAGGTCGGCGCATCATCGAGGGCTGAAGGGCCTGTACTGCGCTGCAATGTTCTATTGTCTATAAGCATACCAGTTTAGAGGCAACATTTAGACTTTCATCTCTTCTGAAAAATCATTGGCTGGATTCTCCGTTCCTGAGACTAAGGATGCTGGGGCAGGATTTGTGGACTTCCACGACAGCAAAACTGGTGCCCCCCTGGACCGATTCAGCAACCGTGAGGGGCTAGCACCGACACCAAGTGGAATACGATAGATTCCAATGGGAAATGGTGCACGATTCGCCGGTTTCATCATTGATACTCGGGAGGCTGTCAAGTTGTAGCTGAATATACACATTTCACTGCCACACACACTATCCCAGCCAACAAGATGGTACTGGTTGCACTGGAGTACGCCCATCCTGCTGATGGGTTGGCTGGGGCCCGAAGTTCACAATGGGCAGTCAGCAGTGTGCGCAGCTGCATGGCTGCCTTGAAGGGGGAGGGCCTGAAGAGGCATAGCAAGGTGTCCTCAGTTGGGGGTGGGCCCACATTTGTGGGAGGGTGACATGAGTGTTTGAGGGGGGGGTGGAGAACCCACAAGCTCTCTTATAGAGATTGAGGCACCCTTTCAAATGGTGGCCGATCTCAGCATTCAGCTCACCAGTGCTTAAACAAATTTGAAGTGTGGGACAGACTTGTGAGAAACCCCGCAGGGCCCAAAAAAGAGATCAAGTTTGAGAGCAGTGGGAAATCAGTTGGCAGAGTCGGCTGGTAAATCCCTGAAAAACCCGCAAGCCCGCCAAAAATGAACTTAGCAATTTTTTCATTAAATTCCGCCCATAATTCTTGACCAAAAACATTACGGGCCGGATTCTTACGTCCTGCCTGCCGCAACAGATGCGGACCATGTAAAGGCTCGTTGACCGCAGGCAAAATTTACGGTCGCTGAGCGGGTGTGGCCGGAGAATCCCGCCCTAAATCGTGAACTGTTTGGAGTCAAATTATTATTATGGAAAATATTATGCAAACATTTTAATTGCTAGGTTATCTGATAATGAACCACAGATTTAAAGAACTTGTCTGCAACCTCTTCCAGGCAACTGAAATTTTGAAATTTCAAGCAGAGGGACATGTCAAGAAATAATTGAAAATATTTCATAGCAACATTCAAGTTATGAATTTGATTTTCTTGTGGAAATCAATCTCGATCAAACTGGAAGTGATCTATTGAAACAAAAGATTTATCCCAGTATCGCACAAACCGCTGGAAGAAACCACACAGAATAATCCCAATTCAATAATTTTCTTTATTCCAGTTATTTACCTTCAGTAGCAGCGGATATTTGCATATTCTCTGTATCGGTGTTAACAAATAGCCTTCCAATGGAATATCCGTGGTCTTCATACCTCCTAGTACCATGCAATTCTAAAATGAAAGTGGAACTGGTAAGTCACACAATCAATTTTAAATGGACGTATCTTTGAATGATAGGCTCTCTGGATGATTACGTAAATCTTAAGATAAATGCTGCCAACAACAATTTCCCATTCTAGAATTTTTATTTTTAACATTTCTCCATCAAGATTGTAACTAAATTAAGAGTTTAAATTGATCTTTCATGTCCAAAATTTTAAATATCTTGATTTGCATCCTAGAGGTGTCTGTGTCAACACAATAAATATGAAGTGAATCTTAGGTTTTGGATATAAAATGCTATATTAAAAAAAACTGTATAAAATTCTTACATATTTTACATATTTAGCCAATGCCTCACGGCAGGGGATTAAAATCAACACTGGAATTATTTATTCCTGACCAAACAAGTTTGCTGCTGAATATGAGGCTCACAGCAATACTTATAGTAGAGTCTAACTGAAGAAGGATAACTGTATTACGCAGCGAACTTCAACCAATTGCTCACATCATATTTAAACAAACAAATATACTTCCATGGGAATTTGAGGACAGGCCACACAGCTTACCAAAAGCATTGCCCGCACTTCAGGTATTTTGTTCAATTCCATTAAAAGTCTCAAGGCTTTTTCGTGGTTGCTGCAATATTCTTGATAGACACAAAATCGGTCTTTCTACAATCACAAACACAATGATCACATCAGCATGAAAGAAAATGATTTCTGTGCGACAATTTTAAATTGGCTTAATCTTAAATTTACATTAAATGTGTGCATTCCTGGTGATAAACATATTGGGATCTGTATGGTGAATTAAGATTCTTTCGAGAGAAAAACATGATAATCAGTGAGTGCCCAATTCTCGAGGGTTGTGACTCAAAGAAAAGGTTAATGATCTCCAGCCACCTATTTTTCACAGTAGTTGCACCCCTCATAGGCAGGAGGAGCTAAATGGCTTTCGGCTGTGCTGTATGATCCTATTATCCATACATCTACTCACCAAACCATGATAAAAGTCATATGTATCCCACACATATACATGTCCATATATTAGCTATGGCTATGATCTCCTTATGAAGATCACTATTAAGACTAAGGTTAAGTAATTGCTGGTGACACAATGATCCAACATGAAACAGTACCAACCTATTGCACAATGTTCCACACAGTCAACTTCCAAGCATCTCATTACATCACCTTTGGAGGCATGGTGCTGAGGTCGGTCACTTCACTTTGGTTTGTTTCAAACAGAAAAAATTAAACAGTGTCACTGGCCGAGACCAGAGAATAAATTTACCACTACTTCCATCTGGTCAGAGAAGATACATGGTACAAAAGGACTACACCAAAGGGGGAAATATCCACTGAAACAAGTGTAGCACAGGTCGTGACAAATCAAGCACCACTTGTAAGAGTGGCCTTCCAATGAAATAAACAACAATTATGATGTAATAACATTCTCTGCCACGCTGACATGAAGCATCAAGTTTCAGTTGCACTTCACCATTCGCATTTAGTAGCTCACAATTCATTTATACTGGATTTTCAAAATTTTACACCAACTTTTATTTGGGCCTCCAGAGAAGAACAGTGTAATGAACTCCAATTGGCTTTATTGGTTGGCCAATTGGAGTATGAGCTCCCTCAATGATAGCTCATTGAGGGGGCCCATATCATCATCTGTGTAGGCTTTGTGAGCCAGTCTTAAGTTGACTGGACTGCTAGCAGCACTGTTTGTAGCTGCTCCTGTAATATCGTTATTGGAAATAAATATTGGTGTGGTGACTCCGGCCTCCCGTGGATTACTACAAACAGTATGTAATATTTTACATGGCATACATGCTCCTTCAGTCTGGTTGAAATTTAATGTCTCCCTGGACTGATTAATTTGAAGAATTCCTGCATTGATAGGGTCATGGAAATGGGGATGCCAGTACTCCTACAGACCCAATGTGATTAGTTCATAGAATCCCTACAGTGCAGCAGGAGGCTATTCGGCCCAGTGAGTCTACACTGACCCTCTGAAAGAGCACCCTATGTATGCCACCCCCCGCAACCCTGTAACCCCACCTAACCTTTGGACTAAAGCAATTCAGCACGGCCAATCCACCTAACCTGCACATCTTTGGACTGTGGGAGGAAACTGGAGTACCCATAGGAAACCCACGCAGAGACGGAGAGAAGTGCAAACTCCACACCCCGCCCCCAGGCCAGAATCGAACCCGGGTCCTGGTGCTGTGAGGCAGCAGTGCTAACCACTGTGCCACCCACATTAGCTAGTATGAGTCTGTATAAGCAGGTCATAAAAAAGGCTCTTTACCTCAAGAGGTTAACTGAAAATTTACCAGCCTATTGATCTAAAAAGACAGCAGTAATCTGAAAGTGACATGACTTTCTATTCATACCATATCAAACAGCTGTGCTATTTAAGTGAAGTGTCTGAAGGCATAGTGCCCTGAACATTGTAGGAAATTACGCCAAACTGTGAAGTATTCGCCATCATACCTCCACTTAAACTGACAGCAACATGCAGAATAATGCAAAGATCCACAAGCTGTTGGCAGTGATTTCCACGCTTCTCCAGAGGTATACTGTTGCTCCATCGTCTCAACCGAACCCCCACAGACCTCAGTCATGGAAATTAAATCAATGGAAATGACTAGACACACTAGATCCACACACACTGGTTCCCACACACACACACACTGCAAAAGCCATCCAGGATATTACTGAAAGAAAATGTAACTGGGTATTAAAATGACATACTGAAACTGCTGCAAAAACAGGCTGACAGGCCCAGAAAAGCAGCGAATTCATGCAATATGAAATTTGCCCATTATAATAAAAAGTACATTTGTTCTACTTTTCTTCTGTTGACAAATTTAGTTTCTGTCTCAACTGCCATCTTAATCCAAATCATTTATTTTACTATCGGAAAATTTAAATGAAAGATGAAGGATATGATGGTCGTTTAATTTTCTAGTTTGTTGTGTGTGAATGCTTTAAATGGGAACTGACATCACTGCTGCCAGGGCACTAGATTTAAACTGAAAGAGAAAATCATGCCCCAGATGATTAGTTTTTTGTGAGCAGCTTTCTATGAGGTCAGCACCGGCCACCTTTACTTAGCTGCTGACCTCAAAATTATGGCCAACTGCAGCTCTGGGTAGGAAACTCAATGAACCAATTCAGTTTGGTAAGGAACCAGTTTAATCCATAAAAGCACACAGCTCCTAGATATATCTTTGGACATATTCAACCAAACTAATACATTATTCCCAGCCGTCCCCAATCCCAATAAAATGTAACCAAACACATTTTGAATATTTAAGCATCATGAGTATCATAGTTGCACCAGGAAGGAAGTGTTTTTGTGTACAAGGAAGCAGTTTTGAAAACTTTCTTCCATTAAAAATTGTCCGAAAGAAGTGAAATCTTGACGCAAACTGAGCCAATGGGTGGGATTTTCTGGCTTTGCCAGCAGCGGGCAGCGTCACCACTGGCTAGGCTGGAAATTCTCAGCCTTGGTCCATACTGAGTGACCCACCTTAATCTCAAATGGGTGGTTCTATTTAAACATGTTTATCTCAAATCTAAATTCTTCCAAAGCAATTGCATGGAAAATTGCCTCACTATGTAATACTCAAAAACAAATCATTTTATAAACAGACCCACTGTGAATTTGTCTAATAATGCATGTTATATAATACAATGGGCAGCACGGTAGCACAGTGATTAACATTGTTGCTTCACAGCACCAGAGTCCCAGGTTCGATTCCTGGCTTGGGTCACTTTCTGTGCGGGGGCTGCACATTCTCTCAGTGGCTGTGGGGGTTTCCTCCGGGTGCTCCGGTTTCCTCCCACAAGTCCCGAAAGACGTGCTGTTAGGTATTTGGACTGTTTTGTTATGCTCTTGACATAGCATGAGCTGCTTCCTTGATGTGCTCTCTGACAAAGGAAGGTTCAGACATGGAGATAGCTTTATCACGTTTATTAAACTGTTAACAATTCTCCTCCTTGGATTCGACTCTCCTGTTAATCCTGCTATAGCTACTCAGACTGACGAACCAGTCTGCTACAATCCAGGTGGTGGGTGTGATGTGTTTCAAATCAACTCTGTGTACTCACTGAGTGTCTCCACTGGAAAGAGGAAGATCATGTGTGCTGTGTCCTTTATATATGGGTTGGTGTAATGCCCCCATGGTAGTGCCACCTGTGTGTGTGTCGTGAATGCCCATTGATCGTGTCCTATTTAACTGGCCTATTGGTTGAATGTCTGTGTGTTATGTCTCCGGTGCTCCCTCTAGTGTCTAGCTAGCCTACGTGTATTTACATTAACCCCGTGAGTATTTACAGTGATGCATATCACCACATGGACATTCTGAATTCTCCCTCGGTGTACCCAACAGGCACTGGAATGTGGCGACTAGGAGCTTTTCACAGTAACGTAATTGCAGTGTTAATTTAAGCCTACTTGTGACAATAAAGATTATTATAAATTTTAGTAAGAACTTACAAACTGCTATCTCTGCCAGGTGACCGCACGATTTATTGAATTCCAACAATCCCTTCCCTACAGAACCCAAGACATTTAGCCACTAAAATGGATTTAGTTCCATGATTGAGTATAGGAAGCAGAGACGGGTAAGTTACATAGGTTGTACGCAGGAATGAACTAAACTTCATGTTCAGCAACTTGCTGACTGTTCATTTATAGGAATGCAGGAAAGAGGACAAGCTGCTTCAATTTTCACCATCAGATCTGCTGTAGAAATGCAGTACGGTTGCAAAATTTGATTTCTTTGTAAAGTATACTTCACTCACTGCAGGAGGTTTTGCAGTTACAAATTACACATATGTAGAGTCCCAGATACTTCAAAAATATTTCAAATTTTAAAATATCCTACTCAATAGGTCAGCAGAACTGCACGTACACATAAACATCAACAGCCTTGGCATGCAGTCTAGCCACAAAATTACAGAGATATGTGCACACTCCCTTCAGTGCAGCCTTTCTGACGCACCAATTTAAAAATACACATATATATTCGTGCAATAATTGAAGATCCAATGAATAACTGTTAGCCCATGACAAATAGTTACAAATCCTATTTTTCAAAAAGTTTGCAATGGATGTGAGACTGGTAAATAAGAAAAATTGCTCACATAAGTGAGCAAAACATGCGCATGAACCGGAGTCTGCTCCTTGCTCGTTTATTCTTGGATTGACATTTTGTGGCGGGTAGACCTCTTCTTCCTTGGGTGAAAAGGGCGAGGTACTCGGCAATTGTGATCTCAGACCATGCCCCACATTTTGTGGATTTCGTATTCGAGCCAGGTCCTGCTCAACGCCTGCCATGGAAATTGGACATGGTACTGTTGGCAGGAAGGATTTTGCGAATGTATATCATCTGTCTTTGGTGAGTTCACTACATTGAATATATCTCACCTTCAACATTGTGGGAGGCCCTTAAGGTGGTCATTAGAGGAGAGATAATCGCCTACAAGGAACACCAGGAAAGGACTGGTAGGGTGGAACGGCAGAGGCTGTCAAGTCCCATCCTAGAGGTGGACCATTAGTACTCATTTCCTCCTTCGCCAGAGTTGCTGAGAGTAGAAAAAGGTTACAGACACAATTTGAATTACTCTCAATGGGTAAGGCGGGGAGCCAGCTGCGATGCTCAAGGGGGACATTCTATCCCAGTTGGGCCCTGAGGATACTGGTTTAATGCAGTTGGGTAAAGCTCCGGGCCGGAATGGGTTCCCCATCGAGTTAGAGAAGAAAATTGCAGGGCAGTTTATCCCACTGATATTGGACGTGTTTAATGATCCCATGTCCTAGGGACATGTTACATTGCCACATGCCTCTATTTCCACGATTCTGACGAACAACAAGTACCCTACAGAGTGCAGACCACATTGGCCTATCTCATTATTGAATGCTGATGCTAAATTGCTGGCTAAAGTGTTGGTACTGCGGTTGGAGCCCTGCCTTCCAGAGGTGATCTCGGAAGGACAGGTTTTGTCAAGGGTCGGTAGCTGTCAGCTGATGTACGTTGATTATTACATGTTGCCCTCTCCCCCTCTCTGTGTCCAAACCGGAGGTGACTGCATCAATGGAGGCCGAAAAGGCATTGATAGTGTGGAGTGGGGGTACTGAGATACTGCGGTCGTTTGGTTTTGGGCCAAAGTTTATATCTTGGATTGGTCTTCTGTACAGGGCCCCACCGCAAATGTTCACACAAATGCCTTGAGCTCATGTTACATTCAGTTGAATAAGGGTACGAGGGAGGGTTGGTCCATTGTCCTCGCTTTTGCTTGCTTTGGCTGGCGAACCATTGGCCATAGCATTGAGATCTTCCACAGATTGGAGGGGGATAAAGTGGGGAGGGAGGGAGCATAGGGAGCCCACTGTATGCAGATGATCTGCTTCTTTATATCATGGACCCAGTCTCCGCCATGGATGAGATAATGAAATTAGGCATACCTGAAAATGAGGTGTCAACTTGGTGAAGCTACAACACAGGACTACCTGTGCACCAAACAGCATTAGCAGCAAGTAATAAGAGCTAAGCGATTCCTCAACAAACGCATCAGATGTAAGCTCTATAGTCCTGCCATATTCAATCGTGAATGGTGCTGGACAATTAAACAACTCACTGGAGGAGAAGACTCCACAAACATCCCCATCCTCAATGATGGAGGAGACCAGCACATCTGGGCGAAAGACAAGACTGAAGCAGTTGCAGCAATCTTCAGCCAGAAGTGCTGAGTGGATGATCCATCTCGGTCTGCTCCGGAGATCCCCAGCATCACAAATGTCAGTCTTCAGCCAATACGATTCACTCCACATGATATCAAGAAATGGCTGAAAGCACTGGAGACTGTAACGGCTATGGGCCCTGATAATATTCCGGCAATAGTACTTGTTGATTTGCGCTTTAGGACTTACTGCACCCCTAACCAAGTTGTTCCAGTACAGCTACAACATTGACATCTATCCGGCAATGTGGAAAATTGCCCAAGTGTGTCCTGTACACATGAAATTACCGCCCTATGAGTCTACTCTCCATCATCAGCAAAGTGATGGAGGGAGTCATCAATAGTGCTATCAGGTGGTACTTACTCAGCAATAACAAAAACAGAAAATACTGGACCATCTCAGCGGGTCTGACAGCATCTGCGGAGAGAGAAGGGAGCTAACGTTTTGAGTCTGGATGACTCTTGTCAAACCTAGAGAGAACTGGAAATGGGGTCAGATTTATACTGTAGTGGGGGGGGTGGAGCAGTGGGGCTGGATAGGGGGACAGTGGTAGGTGAAGATTGACAAAGATGTCAAGAACAGAAGACAAAAGGAATGTAAATAGGAGTGATTAAGGCTAAGAAGGCTGCTGATAGTGGCACATAAAGAGATTACAATGTGTGAATGGCAGACCAAAGGTGAGCAGTGTGTCAAAGGATAATTAGGAAAGGTTGGCCCAAAGTGGAGTGGGGGAGGGGAAAACAATGGAGGGAAACAACAGATCAATGGAAGAAATGAAAATAAGGTAATAGAAATAAAAATTGGGTGAAGGTAGAGAGAGTCACAGTTTGAAGTTGTTAAACACAATATTAAGTCCGGAAGTCTATCATGTGCCGAATCAGAAGGCGAGGTGCTGTTCCTTCAGTTTGTGCAGGGTTTCTCTGGAACATTTTATCAGGCCAAGGACGGATATTTGGATGTGGGAGCAAGATGGTGAGTTGAAATGGCAAGCAACTTACTCAGCAATAGCCTGCTCATGGACATTCAGTTCAGGTTCCGCCAGGGCCACTCAGCTCCTGACCTCATTACAGAACTTCAAACATGAACAAAACAGCTGAATGCCAGAGGTGAGGCGAGAGTCACTGCCCTTGACATCAAGGCAGCATTTGACCGAGAATGGCATCAAAGAGCCCTAGCCAAACTGGTCAATGGGAATCATGAGGAAACTGTAATAGCCAGCACAGGACACACAACGTGGGGATGATTGTTTCCCAGTGCTCTTTGAGGACGACGAGGTCCCTTGCCTACTCGTACTTGTATAAAAGGTCGGCCAGTGTACAACCGACTGCTAGAGAGAGAGTGCTCAGTGACGTTTAGCATGTACATACTTGTTGTTAAAAGAAATATATATTCCTCGCTGTGGACTCCGTGTGTTATATTAAAATGAACTCTCCGCTGGTTGGAGTTATACCTAGCACAAAGGAGGATGGTTGTGGTGGTTGGAGGTCAATCATCTCAGCTCCAGGACATCACTGCAGGAGTTCCTCAAGGTAGTATTCTAGGCCCAACCATCTTCAGCTGCTTCATCAATGGCCTCCCTTCCATCATGTCAGAAGTGAGGATTTTTGCAGATGACTGCACAATGTTCAGCACCATTCGCGACTCCTCAGACAATGAAGCAGTCAATGTCCAAATGCAGCAAGACCTGGACAATATATTCAGCCTTGGACTGATGTGGCATTCACGCCACACAAGTGCCAGGCAATGACCATCTCCTAAGAGAGAATCTAACCATCGCCCCTTGACATTCAACTGCAGGACCAGCGCTGAATCCCCACAATCAACATCCTGGGGGGTTAACATTGATCACCGTTCCTTCACTGCCCCGGGTCAAAATCCTGGAACTCCTTCTCTAACAGCACTGTGGGTGTACCTACAACTCAGGGACTATAGCAGTTCAAGAAGGCAGCTCAACACTACCTTCTGAAGGACAACTAGAGATGAACAATAAATGTTGACTCAACCAGCAATGCCAACATCGTGTAAATGATTTTTTTTTTTTTTTTAAAGTTACTTCAGAACTTTGGCTCCTTCTTGGTGTAGAGCGAATACTTTCCGTGAATTCCTCACGGAGGGGAGCCGACCTAGGTATCTTGCCTTTCCGCCTTGCTAGATCTAACTTTTGTTATTGTGCACAATTCTGGTTGCCACACTATCAGAAGGATGTGGAGGCTTTGGAAAGGGTGCAGACGAGGTTGACCAGGATGTTGCCTGGTTTGGAGGGTGTTAACTCTGCAGAGAGGCTGAATAGACTCTGACTGTTTTCATTAGAATGATGGAGGTTGAGGGGTGACCTGATAGAGATCTAAAAGACTATGAGGGGCATGGATAGAGTGGATCAGCAGGCATTCTTTCTCAGGGTGGAGGGGTCAGCGGAGATCTGCGAGGCAGGTTTTTTTTACACAAGACGGTGGTGAGTGCCTGGAACGTATTGCCAGGGGAGGTTGTGGAAGCAGATACATTAATGGCGTTCAAAAGGCATCTCAACAAATACATGGATAAGATGTGTGCAAAGGGATATGGCACTAGGAAGGGCTGAGGGTTTTGGCCAAGGTGGTATCATGACCGGTACAGGCTTGGAGGGCCGAAGGACCTGTTCCTGTGCTGTATTGTTCTTTGTTATCTGAGTGTCTGGCTGGTTATCTGGGTATTGGGATGGCCTATGATTGGGCTTGACTTCATAAATTAAATTATGCTAGTCTGGTGAATGGGGCTAAATCTGACTCGCAGAAATGGAATAACCTCCCCCCGTCCTTGGCAGGCATGGTTCAGGCTGTTGAAGTGAAAGTCCTCCCACGGTTTTTATTTATTTTTCAGTGTCTTCCCATTTTTCTCCTCAAATCATTTTTTCTCAGAGTCAGCAAATCGATAGCTTCCTTAATTTGGGTTGGCACGACCTCAAGGATTTCTGGGGCGTTTCTTCAGAGAGAGGGACAGTCAGGTGGCTTAGCGATAATTCATTTGTTATTTTATTACTGCCCAACTAATATTGAAAGAGTACTGGGGTGGCTTAAGGAGCCAAAGTCCATATGGGGGAAGATGGATGGCACTGTGGTCCAGAGGTTAGTACTCTTGCTTCATTGCACCGGGGTCCGGGTTCAAATCTGACCTCGGGTGACTTGTGGAGTTTCAACATTCTCTCCGTATCTGCGTGGGTTTCATCCGGAGTCTCCAGTTTCCTCCCACTGTCCAAAGACGTGCAGGGTAGGTGGAATGGCCATGCCAAATTGCCCTTTAAATAGGGCAGGAGATTAACTAGGTAGGGTTGTCTTTCCAAGGGTCGGTGCAGAAATGATGAGCCAAATTGCCACCTTCTGCACTGTATGGATTCTATCGTGGTAAGGTATTTTAGTGGTTCTAGCCTGGGGGCTTTGGTAACAGCCTCACTACAGTTTTCCCCTGCTAAATTTACCTCGAGTCTGGTGGTGGTGTCCAGTCTGAGGATTTGAAGGCAGTTTAGGAAACATTTTAAGCTCGCAAATCATTGTTAGTCCCTATTTGTAGTAATCATCTCCGTGTGCCAGCAGCTTTAGATTCAAAGTACAGGTCATGGGGGCAGGAGGGTCAGGATAGTTTTGGGGATCTGTTTGTGGAGTGTAGGTTTGCCAGTTTTGAGGAGTTGTTGGACAAATTTTAACTCCAGAGGACTAATTTATTTAGATGTTTCCAGGTTCACGAATTTTGAGTAAGGTGCTTTCTTCATTTCCCTTGGCACCTTCACCCTCTTCTTGAATATGATCTTATTCCTTTCACCTGCCGATGCAGTTGAAGGGAAGGTTTTGGACATTTATGGCCAGATCCTGTCGGTGGAGGTGAAGGATCTGTCCATTGGGTGTGGTGAAGGGAAAGTGGGAGGGTGAACTGGTCCAGTTTTAGATGGGGGCGTGTGGAGTCAGGGCCTTCACAGGGTCAACTCTACCTCCTCATGTGCTAGGTGCGGCTTGATTCACAATGTGGTGCACAGGGCACATCTGACGAAGGCGAGGATGAGTGTTATTTCTCAGGGATGAAGGATGGGTGCGAGCATTGTTCTCGGGGACCAGCAAATTATACCCACATGTTCTATTGTGTCTAAACTTGAAAATGTTTGGGTCTCCTTCTTTAACACCATTTCAGAGATTCTTGATCTCGATCTGGAGCCTTGTCCATTGCTGTCCATTTTCAGGGTTTCAAACTCGCTGGAGCTGCAGGTGGGGGTGAAGGTGGATGTCCTCGCCTTTGCCTTGTTGATAACCCAAAAGAAAGTTCTGCTTGGGTGGAGGTCTCCTACTCCACCCAGTGCCTCAGCCTGGTTGGGTAACCTATTGAAGCTCCTATATCTGAAGACGGTCAAGTGCATCATTAGGGGGTTGGTAGAATGGTTGTCCTCAAGATGGCAGCCATTCATTTCCTCTTTCAAAGAGTTAGTCACTGTCAGCTATTGAGGGAGGGTTTAGTTATATGTTTGAAGAGTTGGGTTTACTGGAGTTGTTGAGTATTGATTGTGTTGTGATTTTTATGTTGTATCTTTATGCATTGGTGGTATAGTGTGGTATTATTTTGTTATAATGAAAAATTTCTTCAACAAAAGTATTATTTTTAAATATTCAAAGACTCTGCTTCCATCAAATATTTTAGGAAGAAAGTTCCAAAGACTCACGAGTCTGAGTGAAAAAATGTATCAATTCCATTTTAAATGGGTGACTTCTTATTTTTAAACAGTGACCCCTAAATCTAGATTCTCCAACAAGAGGAAACATCTTCTCCACACCCACCCTGTCAAAACCCCTCAGGGTCTTAACGGTATCAATCAATCATGCGCTTCTAAACTCCAGCAGATACAAGCCTAGACTGTCCAACCTTTCCTCATAAGACAAACCACCCATTCCAGGTATTAGTCTGGTAAACCTTCTCTGAACTGCTTCCAATGCATTTACATCCTCTTTTAAATAAGGAGACAAATACCGTACCTGTAACTCCAAATGTATTCTCACTAGTGCCCTGTACAACTGAAGCATAACCTCCCTATTTTTGCATTTGATTCCCCTCACAATAAATTATAACATTCTATTAGCTTTCCTAATTATTTGCTGTACCTGCATACTAGCCTTTTGTGATTCATGCAGTAGGATTCAGTGCTCTGCAATCGCTCACTGTTAAGATTAAACGCTTATTTTTTACTCTTCCTGCCAAAATGGATAATTTCACATTTCCCCATTTACCAGATCTTTCCTCACTCTCTTCACTATCTGTATCTTTTTGTAGCCTCCTTAACCTAATGAACAGGCATTGCCGAGGCTTGGAGTTAGAAGAGCATGGGTTCCGATCCAAGCACAAACGATGCTGATAATCCAGTGCAATAAAAGGGCTACATTGTTGGAAGTGCAAACTTTCAGTTGAATGTGAAACCAAGGCACCATATACCTATTCAGGAGAACTTAAAAGATACCATAGCATGTTGGCGAAGAGGACTGGACTCCTCTCAGTATCCAGTCCTTCCTCTGTCCATCAAGCAACACCACTAAAACCAGATTATCTGATACTTTATCTCATTGCTGTATGCAAACAGGCACTGGACGAGGGAAAAACGTTGGGCAAGGTTCCAGGAGAACGAATATCTGCCTTTGTCGAATATTGCCATGAGACTTTGCACATTCCCCTGAGACACATGATGGGCTTCATTTTAGTGCTTGGGGCCCAGGTTTGCCGGCTAAGCCCCTGGTGATCGTTGGTTGAACATCAAAGTTCCGGAAAATGTTGGTGCCTGACTGACTGCCGACAAGTTTCACCAGTTAATTTTTGCAAGAAAAGTATTTCTTCTCTCATCTGTTGTGGCTGTTGGCTTGAATGTGAATGTGTTATGAACTGTCAAGATGTTACACAAACGCAGATGTTGAATTAACAGGACAGCTTTCCAGTGTTTTCCCCAAAGACTAGTGTTTGCAGACCGCCCTGAGGGATCTAAAGTGGTGGCAGAGAAAAAGTTAAAAGCTGTTTAAAGTTAAAGATGCCAAATTTAAGAGCCCAAAGTCAAGTGACAGGAAATGGGATTAGCAAAAGAGCACAAATAAAATACAAACTAACTGTACTCACAAACTGAAGGAAGATATTTCCAAGTTCATGCTGAGGTTGTGGCTCTGGTTGTAGGCGACTCTCAAGAGCTGCCAAGAACAGCATATGCACGTCAAGTATCTCCTCAATGTTAGAAAATAGTATCTGAAAAAACAGAGTAGAACCATTTTCAGGGGAAAAAACCTATATTAATATTTTTTAAAAGGTACAACTAATTTTCTGCTGAATTCTGATAAATATCTACTTCATGAGCAAATGGTTGTGGAACCAAAAATATTCTTCAAAATCCACCCCAGTTTCTAGATTAGGTTAGATAAGAAGCCCCATCTTTGCACAGGAAACCAATCTAAAACGGTTTGGGTGTAACCTTGATAGTGCGGAGTGAGAAAAAAGAAAACAAATCTAGGTCTTCTTTTTGTTAGGGTGTGTCCTTCATTTTTTCAGTAAACCAGAATTAACCGTCTTCACAAAGCAGGACATTGCTCCAGCTCCCAATGTTTGGAAAACATGCAATGATGATGCAATGATGCTCATGACCATGGGCACAATTCAGCAGACTCAAGTTAAAGGCCACTGAACGGCGTATTTAGAGAAGTGTTTCTGTACCGAGAAAGACTCCGCTATTCAACAGCACTGTGCCGGTTTTGTTTTGGCCTCGGCTAGGAAGTCATGAAGACTACTCGTGGATAGGGGCGCCATTTCTCGGGGTGGGGGGAGGAAACAAAATGGGGAACAACAAAAACAAAGTCCATTAACCGCCACTAGAGCTTTATAAGCAAAGACGAGGCACACACTGCCAGCCAACCCTTCCAGAGAAAAATAATGCAGAATGGAAAGGAGCACAAAATGATCTCTCAATAAGCACAAGTGGCGTTTTCCTCTAACCTGCACAGCGATTTGAAGATATTACAGTAAATTTAATTATCCAACAAATGCTCAATTAATGATTTTTCACTAGACCCCAAATGACCACAGAACAAATGCAATGAACGATTAAGAAATACTATGAATTCATTTTATTCTTTACAATGGTCCTACCTTGAGATGTTCTTCAGTGATTTGCTTTTCTGACTTGTCTGCATCATTCTGATGATTTCTATGCAGGAATGACTACATGGAAAAGAAAAAGATTTATTACTTTTATGCACGTCAAGATACACTCAAACCAATATATGAAATACAAAATTATTTCAAGTACATTTCAATGTCAACACTTTTTATAGTATCTGTTATCTGTAGGCATCATGTTTTAGTAAAGGAAAAGCAGGAAGTACAATGCATTAGACGACAAAGCTTATAACACTTCTGGTCACTAGTTTCTGGTTTAATCTTGTTCAGTGACAAAAACTAATCTGCGAAAAGATGAGGGTGTTGACTTTAACCAGATAAACAGAAATAACATTGAGCACATTATTTCAAAATGATTCATGATCAAAAATAAATGCCTGCCATGGAGATCAAACAGTGAAACAGCCACTCACAAGACATCACAGGGCTGAACACAATTCTTCACAATAGAAGATCCTTCACTAACGGTGATAATGCAGGAAGATACAAGTTGGAA
The DNA here is from genome assembly GCF_902713615.1 of Scyliorhinus canicula. NCBI lineage: Eukaryota > Metazoa > Chordata > Chondrichthyes > Carcharhiniformes > Scyliorhinidae > Scyliorhinus > Scyliorhinus canicula. The sequence continues at coordinate 169,804,280 of NC_052152.1, forward strand.
AATGTTCTCCTCACCACATTCTATGAAACGTTCAAACTTCAGGGAGGACAAGCTCCCCACACAACCCCCGTTAACCCCCCCGGTCCCCGGCGCCTGTTCACGATTTTTAAAAGCACAAGTGAATCTCGCTGTTGGAAATTCGCCCCAATGGAACGGAGAATCGAGGAGGCCCCGGAGAATACCGGGTTAGGCCCACTTTTGATAAGACAAAGGCATTTACTGTACGTGCGAGTGGAACGCATTGACGTCGCTGTCAAGGCACCGGAGAATTGCGATTTGGCGTGATACTGGCGCCGGCCACGAATTCAACGTCGAAACCAATTCTCTGTCCAATCGCATTTCCCGATTTCGGCATCAGCCAATGGAGAACCCCACCCTATGGATCTTTTTTAAAGAATTAATTGCTAATTTCAATTGTGTTGCGACTCCGGGACATGCGGGGCTGGAATTGGTCGCGCACTAGCCAAGGGGTCGGAACATTAAGCAATTTTAACAACTTGCACCAAACTTCTATTGATTGCCTTCTCAGATTAATGTTGACATACTATATTAATGACATTGGAAGCTTAATATTCACTTTGGATTGGTAACGATTAATTCAAAAGTGCATCCAATTGAACGTTGTCAAATGATCTACAAAGTAAGAGAAAGAAAGTATTCTTGAATTGTACAGCCTTCACGCTCCCCCCAAGTAGATGAATGAATCAAGGCCAAGATTTGGACAGAACACAAACAACTTACTGAATAACCAAATAAATTCGGCTCCAGTTTAATTTCTGTTTGAAAAAAAAAATGAAGCTTCAGCTGGTAACAATCAACCATTCATTCACAAGTCCAGTGCTTACATATTGCAGTGAGAGTTGAACTCAAATACAAAATTCCAGGTTCATCTGTACATTGCATGTATATGCATCACCTGCAACACTTTAGGTAACAATTGGTGCATAAATGCTGAGTGATAAAGAGGTCCTCTTGGACGGTAGCCTCAGCAAAACTGAGTTTATATTAGGGCTATTAGCTACTTGTGACCCAATCCTGCAAACACCTTACTGACACTAGTATAAAACCATTGGTAGCCATCACAATATTCAGAACCACAGAATCATACAATGCCTATAGTGCAGGAGGCCATTCGACCCATCGAGTTTGCACCGACCCTCTGAAACAGCACCCTACCTTAGCCCCGTACCCCACCTAACCTTTAGATACTAAGGGACAATTTAGCACGGTCAATCCACCTGACCTTCACATCTTTGGAGAGTGGGAGAAACCGGAGTCCCGGGAGGAATTCCACGCAGACATAGGGAGAATGTGCAAATTCCACACAGTCACATGAGGTCAGAATCAAACCTGTATCCCTGGCGCTGTAAGACAGCAGTGCTAACTACCTGCCCGCATGTGTTGTTCAAATGGAGCATATTTCGTGACAGTGAAAGCACTTTAGAATCCCTACAGTGCAGGAGGGCATTCAGCTTATCGAATCCATACCAACTCTTCGAAAGGGCACTCTACTAAGGCCCACTACCCACCCTGATTGCGCTGATAGCAATGGTAACAATGCAAGTTACACACATGCTAATTTATATTTTTCACAATGTTTGCACGACTTTAGGAGAACTTTAATTTCCCTATAATATCAATAAAAAATTGCTGATATTCAAGATGAAAGGAATACAGCCTTGAAAACAAGAACAGAAGAGACAAATAGTGGGATGCAAGAGGCTGAGATTGCTAAATGACATCAGTCATGTGCATGATTACAAATAACTTGCATCAAACGTAAATGGAAAGCCTGCAGCAGCTCATCCGAAAGCTGTTAGAATAGATCACAAGTTCTGTCACCAATAATCCAGACTTGGCAGAATTGCCCTTAATGCATGGGGTTCTTGCCAACAACCATCTACAAAGATAGCATGTTGAGTTCATGACTACAGGATCATCTGATTTTTGAGATAATTAAAAGAAAGGGTCCTCAACTGAGTCGATCTGCCTTACAATGCTAAGTGTGCTACATAACACACATGTCATGCATGGAGAGTCCCACATTGATAAAAGCAATGCTTTATGGTGAGCTATGCTCCAGTGAGTGGCTCCTGAGTGAGACCAAACTGCTCCTCACACGTGTCTGCGGCCAATTAAAATGAAAGCTCTCTCTGGCTGACACGGAACAGTATGCGTGGGAAAAGTTGGTGGCCGACAGAGACAGCACAATCACCACAAGGACAGAAATCCAAATTATGAAACATTCAGATGCGAGGCCCCTGAAAAAGGCGACTGCTTATACCAGAGCTCCTGATTACCAGGAGCTCCTGTGCCCAAGTGCTCAAGGGTCTGAAGATCAAGAACTGGTCTCTTTCAGTCACCAACAATCATGCCAACTGCCACATAGACAAGTCGAGCTATGATTTTCACCTGTGAAGGCTTGGTGTTCGTCAAGACCACTGCTACTTGTCTATTTTTGAAACCAGTTTTTTTTTTAAAGTTGAAAATGGTAGATATACGCAGTAAATCTTCACATATCCATGAAGAGAGAGCACAAGTTAATGTTTTGGGTGTATTTGCTTCCTCAGAGCCAGTCAAGGTTTACTCTCATACTGATTGATCTACTATGCATTCAAAGCACTTTTAAAGAACATCCGGATCCAGGTAAATGAAGTGGTGCTGATGGTGCTTGGCACTGCAGTGTTACAATACTAACGGCAGTTGTTAAGTAGGTCACTCACGAATTGATCATTACCAGTGAGCAATTAAATGCACTGAAATTAGTATCAGTTCCAGCTATTTTTTTACTCAAATGCAATCAGACTATTGCAGTAGTTCAGCAAACATTAAAGCAACTGCGTTTCTACACAAGTCAAAATTCACTGATTCTCAAAATATTTAGTTGACCTCTTTTCAAAGGAATCTATCATAGACACCCTGCACTGCCACACCCTACCCTAACCCCCACACTGCATCTAAATTATAGCATCCAGCACTCAATATGAAACTGCTGCATGTGAAGAAAGCTTCAAAGAAAACAGGTTATTTATTTGCCGACATTAATGAAAGTGGTGCGACTTCGTCTTACTGCAGAATTCATCTTCCTTGACTCCTCAGCTGCAGAAAGCACTCGGGAAGCCAGGGGAGAGTGAGAACATACCTCAAACCAACTACTCACTTACTTACTCTTGAAGACATCACCCCACCCAAATGGCCAACCCTTGGTTGTGAACCCACTGCAAGCTATCTATAAACCCTCAGGCATCCGTGGATACCAATTTAAGAAACACTGATAAAAATTACATCTTTGTACTTTACCTTACTAAGTTAGCTAGCTGCAGTAAATGAGAGGACCATTCCACAACCAGTTCCCTATTTTTAAAAATACCTTTTCTTTTGCTTTGTATTCTCTAAATTAAGATTCATCAACTGCTATAGGGATACAATGTCACCACAGTGTTTTGGGCAGTAATCATGGATTTAATTTAAGGAGTCAATTTTATTTTCAAAAATACTGCCTAAACTAACAAGATTTAAAAAAGGTTCGGTAATTGCAGAGTAAAAACATGACCTTTATTGCATTTAATCTCTAGATCACATTCTCCAGTCTGATAGCTGGCTGTGGTTTCAGTCACACACATATTTGCAATACTGTTGGTGCTTTCAGCTACAAAATAACCATTTCAATCTTACATTATTACTGTTTTGATCCCTATGGAGACAGATATCTCTCAAAAAAAATCTGAACTTCCAGTTGATTGCCCAAAATGATGTCAGAACAAGAATTCATGTTTTAAGACTTTTACTCCAACAAAACAGTAAAAGTCCCATTGACTGAGCATTATGCTATAGCTTGACTTTCAAAACTTTCCCCTTTTACTTTTAAAAAAACCCAAAACACCCTCTTCACAGGTATACTTTACACAGTGCCTGAAGACAGTTTTTCGATTCTCCTGGACCAAGTCCAAAGTGATTCTGAGTTCCCGAGAGCTCACTTCTATTGCTCTCCTTTTCTAGCCTGATACTTCTCCAGAAGTGTCTTTCATGTTGAAGGTTTTCCTGGGATTCCCCTTCTCGGAGAAGCTCGGGGAATCTTCCAACCTCATGTTCAAACCTCATGAATTATGCCTTTTCAATCCTCGTACAAACTTTCACCCACATCCTGACAGAGTAACTGTGTTTGAGAGTTTCAAGGATATCTTAGAAAGTCTTCGCCTCTCACAGCCCATCTCCATGGCATCATGAATCACCTGGGCCATGTATCCAAGTCAAAAAGCAGATTAGCTTTTCTTGAGGCTTCCAACTCTCTAATCCTGAAGTAAATGAACATCTTAAAGTATAACTATAAACAATGTTCTTCACAACTTTCTGGAACTTCTGAGAATCACAGACTAACCACTGTAAACACATAAGCTACTGCCATTGTCTCCAAGGGAGAACATCTTATATCTTCTCAGCAAATAACCTAGGTCTCCATTTAATCATGAACAGTCACGTTACTGAGGTCTATTATTCGGCAGACTTTAGTGCAGATCACAAACAACCCCCCTTCATTTTATCCTCAATCAAAGAGGCACTCCCAAAACACAAACTTGAAAATCTTACATTTGTGACATTACTCAGTCATATTTAAAGGCTCAGATTGCAGAAAAGTAACTCTGTAATAAACTTGCAATAAGAAACTTCAGCTAAACAAACTGTGGTGATAAATTTAACAGCAAGAGTATTTGCCACTCAGTTTAGCAACATTTCTTCAATTTAATGTACAATATACAGTCTAACCAAATAGAAATTTTGCATTTCCACTTTAATGTTAGCTATATATTTGGAGCCCCGTCAAGTAATTTTTGCTTTTCTTACTAAAATAAATTGTCCTCCCTCTGATACATTTAACCTGCACACGTTATGTATGGAAAAATCAATTGCTCTTTTCAAAATAAATGTCCTTGCTTTTCATTCTGGAGTCTTAAGCCTACAAACGTGTAATTAAGAAACCTGTAATTTAACCCTGAAACATAAAAACTATTACCTTGATTTTAGAGATTAGTTTGCTTGGGATTTGTAGCTATTTTGCAGAGGAGGGATTGTTAACTTAATGTACAAATACATTTCTGACATGACACTGGATTCAGAATTATAAAAATAATCCTTAAAAACCCCCAGCAGTCCTCTGTGTATACGCCGGGAAGGGGGGGGGTTCTTTCCTGTCTATTGAAGGGACGGGCAGATGTTTTGGGGGGCTGATGGGTTTTAGTTTATCTCTTCCGCTGTGTATGCGCGGGGGGGGGGGGGGGGGGGGGGGGGGGGCTGTTCTTTGTTAAAAAAAAAAATCTGTCTTTTTGTTGTTGATATTATGCAAAAATTTGAATTACAAAAATTTTTATTTTTTTTTAAACCCCAGCAGTCCATTTTTATTTTTAAGTAAAGAATGATGTACCCACTGGTATAAAGAGGGACAAGGAATGTTTACAAACTATCCTGAAAGGAGATGCAACAGAGACAATCAACCTCAAAAGTTTCAGCCAATAGGTAGTACACATTCACACAGTCTGCCTGTTTGTATGTGAATGCAACAGAGGTTAGCAGGCAGAAACCCACTCAGAGACTCGTAGCTAGTTTGATTGGCACTTCCTGCCAATCCCAGGGCAGAGAGTGGGGTGGGTCAGAAGATCTCGGCCGGGATTCTCCCCCGCCCGGCGGGGCGGGGAGTCCCGGTGTGATGGAGTGGCGTGAACCACTCCGGCGTCGGGCCGCCCCAAAGGTGCGGAGACTCGGGGCCAAGAGTGATGAATGTAGAAATTTCAGATATATTGTATTATAGGTATTTGGTGCAGTAAGGGTTATGAGTTTGGGTTATAGTATATTTGACTGCTGCAGTCAGTTTTTAAATAAATCCTAGTTTGAAAGACATGCATGTATTGGGAGCCAGAGTTGCAATTAAACTATCGTAAAACCATGGGCTAATGGATTTTTTTTTTCATTTAAGGGGATTCCCTGTGGAGTTAATTAGATTTCAGCTTGGTAAGATGATGCAATTATTGGGTGGAGCTGAGATATCAGGCATTTTGTAGGAAAAGTCAGTGCAGTTCTGGATGAAACTGTAACCACAAGTCTGGCTTTGCTCTCTGCAGTTTAGTTAAAAATGAGAGCAATAGGCTTTAAAGCAGCACAGACTTGCCTGAGAACAAGGGGGAGCTGAAACAAGCTGAGAGCAGAAGCAGCTTCTGAAGACATACAGCAGAGTTTCTGACAGGAATCAGATCTTGTCTTTAAAGCAGTCTTAAAAAATCTCTCTTTCTCAAAAGAAATCTCTGTAAAGCAAGTAATCCATTGGTACTTAATAGTGGATTGATAGCTGAGATGTTTTTTTTCCCTTGTTACTTAAGTGGGATTAAAGATGGCAATTAAGGGTATTTGATTCACAGTATTGAGTAGTATTGTTTATGGGGTAATTGTAAGCTATTTTCTGGTGTGACGTTAAAGATATTTTAATACTTTAGAGTAGATGGGAACAATGGGAAATGGAGGGATCGTTACGTACTGAACTATGTGTACATTTGTATTTGTATTGTTTATTGTTATAAAATCATAAATGCCTTAATAAAATGTTTTTTTTTAAAAGATATATTAATACTGTGTTAGGAATAAAGTTTGTTTTAAAATACCATATCCCTATTTCTTCATTCAATCACTCCTGGAGCGAAGTATCCTTTCTTCAGTCTTACAAAATTAAAATTAAATATTGGGGTTTCTATCCAGTAGCCTAGCCACTGTTGGTGTCTGGTCTGCAATCGTAATACTCACCATTCATGAAAAATCCATGCCCACGCTGCAAATTCCACCCTCCACAATCCTTTTTTTTTTTATAAATGTTTTTATTCAGTTTTCATATTTTATATTGAACAAATTACAAATTGTTAGGAGAAAGAAAAAAGAAAAAAAACAAACACGCAAAAATTAACATACATATTTACAGGTAAGCATCTTCGTAGTAGTAACTGCGCCCCCCCCCCCCCCCCCCCCCCCCCCCCCCCTCAACATGTTTATTTAGTTTGGTTTTGGGCCTTAGCTAGCCATCGAACCCCCGTAACGAACCTGTAGCCCCCCCCCCTCCCGCTACCTTCCCCCGACTATTCTTCCTCTTGTACATTGGCCACAAATAGGTACCGGAACAGTTGCATGAATGGCTCCCACGTTCTGTGGAAGCCGTCGTCCGACCTCTCGGATGGCAAATTTGATTTTCTCCATTTGGAGAGATTCCGAGAGGTCGGACAGCCAGTCCGCAGCTCTGGGCGGTGCTGCTGACCGCCAGCCAAACAGGATTCTACGGCGGGCGATCAGGGAGGCAAGGCAAGGGCGTCTGCCCTCCTCCCCAGGAATAGATCTGGCTGTTCTGAAACCCCGAAGACCGCCACTATCGGGCATGGCTCCACCCTCACTCCCACCACTTTGGACATAACCTCGAAGAAGGCTGTCCAGTACTCCACGAGTCTGGGGCAAGACCAGAACATGTGGGCGTGGTTGGCCGGGCCTCTTTGGCACCGTTCACATCTGTCTTCCACCTCCGGGAAGAACCTACTCATACGGGTTCTTGTTAAGTGGGCTCTATGTACCACTTTTAGTTGCGTCAGGCTGAGCCTTGCGCACGTGGAGGTGGAGTTGACCCTATGCAGTGCTTCGCTCCAGAGTCCCCACCCGATCTCCATCCCCAGGTCGTCCTCCCATTTCCTCCTTGTTGCGTCCAGTACGGTGTCGTCCCTATCTACCAGTCGGTCATACATGTCACTACAGTTCCCTTTCTCTAGGATACTTGCGTCCAGTAGGTCTTCCAGTAGTGTCTGTCGTGGCGGTTGTGGGTACGTCCTTGTCTCCTTTCGTAGGAAGTTTTTGAGCTGCAGGTACCGTAGCTCGTTCCCCCCAGCTAGCTGAAATTTCTCTGTCAGTTCGTCCAGTGTTGCGATCCTGTCGTCCGTGTATAGGTCCCTGACTGTCAGTGTCCCCCCGTCCTGCCTCCACCTTTTGAAGGTGGCGTCGGTCAGTGCTGGTTTGAACCTATGGTTGTTGCAGATGGGAGCCCTGTTCGACATTTTGGTCAGGCCAAGTTGCTGCCGCAGTTGGTTCCAGGATTGGAGGGTGGCTGTCACCACTGGGCTGCTGGAGTGTTTTTTGGGTGGGGATGGGAGTGCTGCCGTGGCGAGGGCCCGGAGGGAGGTTCCCATGCAGGAGGCCTCCTCCGCACGCACCCACTCAGCTTCTGGCTCCTGGATCCATCCCCTTACTCGCTCGGCTGTTGCTGCCCAGTGGTAGAATTGTAGATTCGGGAGGGCTAACCCTCCCCTGGTTTTTGTTTTTTGTAAGACCTTCTTTGGGATCCTAGCATTTTTACCCCCCCATACGAACGCCATGATGAGTTTGTCCAGCGCTTTGAAAAAGGCCTTGGGGATGTAGATCGGAATGGATCTAAACAGGAAGAGGAACCTGGGCAGTACTTTCATTTTGATCGTCTGAACTCTCCCCGCGAGGGAGAGCGGGAGTGTGTTCCATCTTTGCAGGTCCTTTTTAACTTCCTCCGTCAGGCTGGTGAGGTTCCATTTGTGGATCCCTTTCCAGTCATGGGCTATTTGGATCCCCAGGTAGCGGAATTTATGTCGGGCTTGTTTGAACGGCAGCCCCTTTAGTGCTGCCCCCCCCCCCCCCCCCCTTGCGGGTGTACTGGGAAGATCTCACTTTTGCTCATGTTGAGTTTGTAGCCCGAGAAGGCTCCAAACTCTTTCAGGAGCGCGATGATTCCGTCCATGCTGCTTTGTGGGTCCGAGATATAGAGGAGCAGATCATCCGCATAGAGTGAGACTCTGTGCTCTCTACCTCCCCTTCGGATCCCCCTCCAATTTTTTGCTGCCCTGAGCGCGATTGCTAGCGGTTCAATTGCTAGTGCGAACAGCAGCGGGGACAGTGGGCATCCTTGTCTGGTGCCCCTGTGCAGCTGGAAGTATTGGGAGTTGGTATTGTTGGTCTGTACACTCGCCATGGGAGCGTTGTACAGGAGCTTTACCCAAGCGGTGAACCCTGTTCCAAGCCCGAACCGCTCCAGTACCTCTATGAGGTATTTCCACTCGACTCTGTCGAAGGCCTTTTCTGCGTCCAGGGAGACGATCACCTCTTGTGTTCTCTCCCCGGAGGGGGTCATTATCACGTTCAGCAGGCGCCTGATGTTCGCGGTCAGCTGTCTACCTTTGACAAAGCCCGTCTGGTCCTCTGTGACCACCTCAGGTACACAGTCTTCTAGCCTTTTGGCTAGGATTTTGGCCAGTATTTTGGCGTCTGCATTCAGCAGAGATATGGGTCTGTATGACCCACATTCCGTTGGGTCTTTGTCTTTCTTAGGTATCAGCGAGATTGAGGCCTGTGCTAACGTGGGTGGCAACGTGCCCCTAGCTAGCGAGTCTGTGAACATCTCCCGCAGGTGCGGGGCCAGCGCTGCCGCAAATTTTTTGTAGAAGTCCGCCGGGAATCCGTCCGGGTCCCGGCGCCTTCCCCGCCTGCATGGAGCTAATGCTCTCCATGATCTCTCCCAGTGCTAGTGGTGCTTCCAGATCCCGTTTTCTGCCCTCTCCCACAACTGGTATGTTCAGTCCGTCAAGAAACCGGTTCATCCCAGCCTTCCCCGTTGGGGGCTCTGAGGTGTACAGCTCTTGGTAGAAGGCCTTGAAGGTTTTGTTAATCCTCTCTGGTTCTGTTTCCAACGTGCCTCTGGTATCTCTGATTTGCGCAATTTTTCTGCTGGCTGCCTGCTTTCTCAGCTGGTGGGCCAACAGGCGGCTGGCTTTGTCTCCGTGTTCGTATAGGGCCCCGCGTGCCTGGCGGAGTTGGTGTACTGCTTTCCTGGTGGAGAGCAATCCTAAATGAGCCAACTCCAATACATTTTTTTTCTCAGACCTTCAAATCAATGCTAATTCCTGGGAGAAACTTGTCATAAACAATGAGATCTTAAGGGCAGCACGGTGGCACAGTGGGTTAGCCCTGCAGCCTCACGGTGCTGAGGTCCCAGGTTCAATCCCGGCTCTGGGTCACTGTCCGTGTGGAGTTTGCACATTTTCCCCGTGTTTGCGTGGGTTTCGCCCCCACAACCCAAAGATGTGCAGGCGAGGTGGATTGGCTACGCTAAATTGCCCCTTAATTGGAAAAAATTAATTGGGTACACTACATTTTTTTTTTTTTAAATGAGATCTTCAGTGATAGTTGGTGACATCCCTGAGAGTCAGAAGGTTCCAAGTCTCAAAAATCAAAGCTGACTCTCCAGTGCAGCACAAAGAGAGTGCTGCGTTGTCGGAGATCCTGTCATTCAGATAAGACATTAAACTCATGCCCCATCTGCCTTTCAGATGGACACACAAGCTGAGACACAAAAGGTGAGTTATATCCTCAGTGTCCTGGGTAACATTTATCCCTCAAGAAGCATCACAAAAGCAGATCATCAGGTTATCACATGGCTATGAGAGTTTACTGTGCAAATATTGACCGTCAAATTTTCAAATTTGCTATTTCTTCCATTACAAAGTGATTCCAGTTCAAAAGTACTTCATTGGCAGAAAAGCAAAATCGGTAGCTAGTAGTTAATTTAGAGTATTTCTTTCAACTATTTCTTTCAACTATCTGACATAGTGCATTTAATGCAATAAGAAGGTGCCTCATAGAACATTATAAAGCAAGGTCAGTCACCAAGCAACTTAAGTGATATTGAAGCACATGGTCAAAACCTTGAATCAAGAGGCAGGAGTGTCATAAAAAGAGGTAGATAGATAGAGTCAGAGAGATATAGGAAGCAAATTTCAGAACTTCAGACCAAGGCAACTGATGGCCCTGCCATCAATGGAGAAGAGATTAAAATCAGGTATGCTCTCGAGGTTGGAATTAGATGAGTGCAAATATCTCAGAGGGTTGTGGGATTGGAGGAGATGACAGAGAGAAGTCAGGAAGGGATTTGAAAGTATGGACAAAAATTTGAAAATAAGAACAAGAGCATAGGGGTGAGAAGTAAACAGACTTTCTGTGAGTTCAGACACAGTCAGTAGAGATTTGAATGTCTTCAAGTTTATGGGGTGGAGAATATGGGTGGCTAACCCAGGATACTGAGGGGCAACAAAAAGCAAGAATGAGTATTTCAATAGCAGATAAGCTGAGGCAGGGGTCCAGTTACAGAGAGTGAAATAGACAGTCTTAGAGATGACATGATGTGTGGTCAGAAGCTATAATCGGTGAGCCCAAGTTTGACACAAAATGTAATGGAAGAAAAGTGTAAAGCACCGAGAAAAATGTAGAGTTGACCCCATTACAAACGCAGGAACAGCGCAAACTCAAAACCATTGCAGTCTCTAAATTTGATTGAAGAGATTTGTCTGATAATGCAGAAACCACCCCAAGCTCTATTCCCAGCTTTAACTTCTGCCTTTTTTGCTGAACATAAGATAGTTGTCGTATTTTATAGTTTGTATTTTTGCAGTAACATTATTAAACCCGACTGTTAGAGAAGATATTAAAAGTCATTTTTGCAGGAGAATGTTTTGTTAATCGATATTAAAAGCCATTTTACCTGTTTGGAGATAGAGAGCTAATGTAGTGTTCTAACCGTACACCATCCTATGTCCATCCAGAGAAAGAAACCTGCCCAATTCACTTACATTTTGAACTTTTAAAATCCCATCTGTCTAGCCTTTGGCATTCAGTTGGCCACAATATGTCTGCAGCTACTGATTTGCTCAACCTTTGGCCCACCGAGTCTGCACAGATGCATGAAAGGCCCTGACCTGCCCTCCTAATCCCACTTGCCAGCACTTGGCCTTGAATGTTATGCCATGCCAAATACTCATCCAGGTACTGTTTAAAGGATGTGAGGCATCCCGCCTCTACCAACCTCCCAGGCAGTGCATTACAGACCGTCACCACTCTCTGGGTAAAAATGTTTCTTCTCAAATCCCCCCTAAACCTCCCACTCTTCACTTTGAACTTGTGTCCCCTCATACCTGACCCTTCAACTAAGGGGAACAGCTGTACCCTATCCACCTGGTCCTTGCCCCTCAATCTTGTACCACAATCAGGTCACCTCTCAGTCTTTTCTGCTCCAGAGAAAACAACCCAAGCTGATGCAACCTCTCTTTATAACTTAAGTGTTCCACCCCAGGCAACATTCTGGTGAATCTTTTCTGCACCCTCTCCAGTGCAATTACATCCTACCCTATTAACCTGCCCTTCTGCCTTCAGAGATCTATGGACAAACACGCCAAGGTCCCTTTGTTCTTTGAAACTTCCCAGTGTCAGACCTTTCATAGTATACTTCCTTGCTAAATTACTCCTTCCAAAGTGTATCACCTCACACTTTTCAGGGTTAAATTCCACTTATCTGCCTATTTGACCATCCCGGCTAAATTTTCCTGTAACCCAAGACACTCAACCTCACTGTTAACCATCCGGCCAATCTTCGTGTCACCCGCAAACTTACTGATCCTATATAGTCATCTATGTCATTTCTATAAATGACAAACAATAGGGGGCCCCTGTGGTATGCCACTGGCTTCCTGACACTAAAGCAGCTGTCATCACCTTCTGTCTCCTACCGTCAAGCCAATTATGAATCCACCTTCTCAAATCACCCTGTATCCCATGTACATTTGCCTTATTAATAAGTAAGTCTCCCTTGTGGGACCTTGCCAAAGGCTTTGCTGAAATCCATGTAAACTACATCAACTGCACTACCCTCATCTATACACTTAGTTACATGATCAAAAAATCAAATTTGTTTGGCATAACCTCCCTTTGATAAAGCCATGCTGACTATTCCTGATCAAACCTTGCCTCTCCAAGTGGAGATAGATTCTCTCCTTCAGAATCGTCTCCAGTAGTTTCCCAACCAATGACATGAGACTCGCTGGTGTGTAGTCCCCTGGCTTGTCTCTACAATCTTTCTTAAAATAGTTGGACCACTTTAGCTGTTCTACAGTCCTCTGGCCCCTCCCCCATGTACAGACAGGAATAAAAAATTTAGGTCAGAGCCCCGGCAATCTCCTCCCTCACCTTCCACAACAGCCTGGGACATAATTATCTGCACCTGGAGATTTGTCCACTTTTAAGCTCACCAATACCTCCAAAACCTATTCATTTAATAATAATAACAACAATCGCTTATTGTCACAAGTAGGTTTCAATTAAGTTACTGTGAAAAGCCCCTAGTGGCCACATTCTGGCGCCTGTTCGGGGAGGCGTGCATCTTTGGGTTGTAGGGGACACGGGGACCTCATTATTTTTACACGCTCCGCAAATTGCACACATATTTGCTCAATTTCCCACTTACTATCTGGGATCTAGAATAAAGACCATCAACGTAGCTGTCTCTCGTCTTTTCACAAGCTCTACGTACAAAGCTTCATTTGATGCCCCTCTGCGATATCATCTCTCCTTACTGCAGTAACTGCTTCCTTAACAAATAATATAATGCCTCCTCCTCTTTTACCCCTCCTCTGTCTTGCCTGAAGACACTATATCCCGAGATGCTGAGCTGCCAATCCTCACTCAACCATGTCTCTGTGAAAGCCAGTATATTTTAATTACATGTGTTAATCATCACCCTTAACTCATCCGTTTTACCTTCAATACTCCTGGAATTAAAGTGGAGGTCATCCAGCCTGGTCTTACTCCCTTGAAACTTACCATTGCTGCATTCACTCTGACCTGATTGCTTTTCTATGTTATACTGTGTCCCTATTCTGCTATCAGCCCGCGTCCCCTCTGTTCCCTTAATCTTACTCCCATTAAGTGGATGATCCAAAGACCTTTCCTGCATTCCATGTTAACCAACATTTTTAACAGTTGTCTCTCTTCACGAGTTGTCCACTTCTCTTTCAAACCTGCTGTAATCACTCCGCCCTCAAGAACAAAAATAACCCTCACCAACCATTTCAAACTACCATCCGACCTCCCTTTACTCTCCCAAATCCACAAACCTGTCATCACCTCCTCAATACATGGTCATCTTTTCTGTTGGAATCCCTCATCAGGTTTCTGCCCTTGCCACACTATCATATTCAAGTCACAATGACATTCTAATATGCCATATGAAGGTGACAAAGATCAACCATCCTTTACTGTCCTTCCCAATCCCATCTAAAGTCTTGGAGGTGATTTGCAGTTTCATCCTCCAATTTCTCTCTAGAATCTTCTAACTGGATGGGACGACAGTCACTTGGTTCCATTCATATCTATTTGTAGCTGAAAATTATTCGCAATCTTTCACTTCCTGATCATGCAGAATTTTGTCTGTTTGCTCAATGGTCAACTCTTGACTTCCTCATTTCGCACTTGTATGCGGTCACTCGGTGATACCATCCAAAAACACAGCATCAATTTCTGCATATACCAGACCAGTTCTCCCTCACCTCCATGTCTCTTAGCTGCTTAAGAAACAATTGTCGAACTACTTGACTGACAAGAGTACTGAATACTGATTGAGCAGAAATGTCTTCCAATTAAATATTGAAAAGATCTAAGCCATGATCCTCCATCTCCACAACAAAACTGACCCCATCCCTCTCCCCAGGAACTATGTGGCTGAACCCAGACTGTTCACAACCTTCACGTCGCATCTGATGGAGATGAACTTCTGACCTCCTACTGCACCATCGCTAAGATTGCCTATTTCCATCTCTAAAGTATAGCCTGACTTGATCCTTGCCTCAGTTCCTCTGCTGGTGAAACAGTCATCCACAACTCCGATTATTCTATGTGCATGTATCACCAGCCTCCCACATTCTATTCTCTGTAAACTTGAGATCATCAAAACTCTGCTGCTCATGTACTAATTCATATCAAGTTCCTTCACAGTCAAACAAAAATTAGATTTTAAAATTATTATCCTTGTTTTCAAATACCTCGCTGGCCAATCCACATCCAGCCCCCAACCCATCCTGTCATTTACTCGAGCCCCACAATCCTCCTCTGGATTCTTGATTTTAGTTTCTCCACAAGTCGCCATTCCTTCAAGTCCCTAAGTTCTGGAATTTTCCTCCTAAACCCCTCTTTCTCGCTTTCCTCCTTTAAGTCACCCCTTAAAACTTACCTCTGGACCAAGCTTTTGGTCATCTTTCCCCACTATTTCCTTCGGTTCGGCTTGTGAAACGCCTCGGTATATTACAGTGAAAAGTGCTACATAAAGACAAGTTACTTCTGCTGCCAAACTCCTGGGCATTAAGCCCGACATGGTAAACAAACGTCATGGGACAAAGTGTTGCATCTCTGCCCCTGATCACAGTAAATAACACCCCCTGCAAGGTTTCAACAAATTTCACTACCTCGCATCCACAGTGACAAACAATCTGCCCCCTTGATGCAGGGCTTGATTCATGCATTGGAAAAGCAGCAACCACCTTGGCTGACTTGCAAAGCATGCATGAGACAACATCAAGCTGACCCGTAAGGTGTCCTCAGCCCCTTGCAGTATGGCTATGAAACATGAGCAACACACAGCTACCAAGAAAGGTGGTTCAATCATTTCTATCTTTAAAGTCTGCGGCATATTGTGGGTATATCCCGACAGGACAAAACCACAAATGCAGCATTCTCTCAGAGGCAGATTTCCCAAGTGAGCTGGTACTAAACAGAGGCAGTTTTGGTGGATTGGACATGTCGGCAGGATGGAAGATGATTACGTACCCAAGGCATGGTGAAGTAGCTGGAGCCAGCCGACCAGTGGGGAGTCCAAGGCTTCATTTCAATGATGCTTGCAAGCGTGACATGAAGGCCCTACACATCAAATATCATACCTGGGAGGTACTAGCTGCCAGAAGAGGGAAATGGCAACACCTCCTGTGGGTTGGCATTCACTGCCTCAAGCAGAGGCTACAACAGCTTGGCAACAGGCAACAGCATCAAAAAGAGCCCACGTCACGTTGCAGCTTCATGTGCAGTGTTTGCAGCACAACCTGCCTCTCAAGGATTTGCCTTCAAAGTCATCAACAAAAGATGCACCTCCTGAAGATACCCATCTGTGAGTCCAGCATCTTTTTTAAATAAAGGATGCCAATACATTATCAGTAGCTGATATCATTTAATAAAATCGGAGGGGCAAAACCATTAGAATTAGTTTGGAAATTCAAGATACTCTAAGGCTCAATCTGTTACCACTGGGAAGCACCTCCTCCTAATTGGGAAGCCTTGGATTCAGGTCCAAATATGGTCAATCATTGAAGGTTGTTTAGACGTCATTAGGCAACTAATTCCTCTCCCTGGATTGTGGATGCTGCACAAATAAATACTACCCTGAAGGGCAGATGGGTATTTTGTCAGCCATAATTTGCAAATCACTGGTTTGCAAGTCACAAATTTTGCTTTGAAAGGTCCTTG
This sequence comes from Scyliorhinus canicula, assembly GCF_902713615.1. Taxonomy (NCBI): domain Eukaryota; kingdom Metazoa; phylum Chordata; class Chondrichthyes; order Carcharhiniformes; family Scyliorhinidae; genus Scyliorhinus; species Scyliorhinus canicula. The sequence continues at coordinate 169,820,651 of NC_052152.1, forward strand.
AGCTGTTTTTCATCCAAGACCATTGCTTCTCTGAGCAAAAAGATGGCTAATTGAGGATAAGCTTTCATTGCAGGGACATGATGTGGTGTTTGGCCAATCTTCAAGCTGTATAATTAAATCAGACAAGACTCCATTCCTACAATTAAGGCAGTTTTTAATTAACATTTTCCAAAGGCTCAAACACAAATCCGAGTATCAAGGAAAATTGTTTCATTCTATTTAGAGCAGTTTTTCAACAGAATAAAAATAAACTTAGAAAATGTAATGCCATTTGAAAAGAATATCTTCAACTCCCATTTACAAAATTGATATTCTCAAAATATTTCACCAACCATGTCTTGAACACGTATATAACAAACAACTTCATTGCTGTTAACATTTCTCATGAAGGCTGGGGCAGGGGAGAGGGGTGTGGAAGAGAGCAAAATCAGACCCTGAGCGACAATTTGAGATGGCAGTTAAAGGAAGTGATCAAAAGGTTTTGGGACGAGTTTTGAAAACTGTTTTCTGGCAGATTTGCAGGATATGATGACTGAAGACTCTGCCATCAACAGGTGAAAGAAAGAGGAACAAAGAGAAAGGCAGAGTCAGCAGGACAGGGGATAAGAGCGGAGACAGTTAAAGAAGGTTGCAGATGCAGAGAAAAATTTCGTAAAAGGAATAATTGAAAAAAGATCAACATTTTGAACACAATATTTTTGGAAATAAGTAGCTAATGGGGTTCCAGGAGAAAATGGGAATTGCATACATTATATTGAGCATGGGACAGTTCAGGAAAAATTGGAGCCATGCGTTTTAGCATTTTTGACCATTACTTCACAGGAAATATTTGAAAATATTACATTAAAACATGGATCTTGGAAGCAAGCATTCGCACAAGACAAAATTATGTGAAATTCTAATGAGATAGATATTAGCATTCTCCCCATGTCTGTGTGGGGCTCACCCCACAACCCAAAAAGATGTGCAGGGCAGGTGAATTGACCACATTAAATTGCCCATTAATTGGAAAAAAATAATTGGGTACACTAAATTTATTTTATAAAGAAGAGATAGATGTTAGCATTCTCCGACATAAGCTAACTAGCAAGCCATTATTCGCTCTCAGCAACTGAGAAATGGAACAACTTTATTGATTTGTTCTGATCGCTTTAAACTTTGGTATAAATAGTCTACTTGAGATTGGACATGCACGCATGATGATACATGTGAAAGACAATTTATCCAGTATGTATACCAAAAGGGACAAAGCTATCATACAAATAATTAGAATTTAAAAAATAATTTTCAAAATGCGGATGTCACTGGCAATCCAGTTAATTATTTGAAACAAGAGAATGGATTGTTGAGCCAACTGAACAGGGTAGCTAAGTGCCAGCCACATGGACACAAGACACTCACCCAGGCAAGTGGAGAGTATTCCATTACACTCCTGACTTGTGCCTTGTTGATGGTGGACAGACTTTGGGGGTGGGGGTCAGGAGGTGAGTTACTTGCCATAGGATTCCTAACCTTTGACCTGCCCTGGGTAGCCACAATATTAATATGGCTAGTCCAGTTCAGTTTCTTATCAATGGTAACCCCCAGGATGTTGATTGTGGGGGATTCAGCAATGGTACTGCCATTGAATGTCAAGGGGCGATTGGTAGATTCACATACAAGCCAGGTAAATGTAGCAGCTTTTCTTCCTGAGGGACAGAAGCAAAAGTGTTGTAATTTTTGAACGTCTTACAACTATTTTTTTAAATTAATTTTACGGGATGTGGACATCGCTGATTAGGCCAGCATTTATTGCCCATCCCGAGATGTCCCTCAGAAGGTGGTGGTGAGTTGCCTTCTTGAACTGCTGCTTTCCTCGAGCAGGTACACCCACTGTGATGTTAGGGAGGGACCCAGTGACAGCAATATATTTCCAAGGGCGGTGAATGGCTTGGAAGGGAACCTATTGATAGTGGGGTTCACAGGTATCTGTTGCTCTGGTCTTTCGAGATGATACTGGTCATGGGTTTGGAAGGTGCTGTCTACAGAACCTTGGTGAGTTACTGCAGTGCATCTTGTAGATGGTACACACTGCTGCCACTGTCTGTTGGTGATGGAGGATTTGAATGTTTGTGGAAGGAGGAGCAATCAAGCAGGCTGCTTTGTCATGGATTGTGTCAAGCTTCTTGATTGTTGTTGGAGCTGCACTCATCCAGGAAAGTGGAGAGTATTCCATTACACTCCTGGCTTGTGCCTTGTTGATGGTGGACAGACTTTGGGGTGGGGGTCAGGTGGTGAGTTACTTGCCAAGGATTCCTAACCTTTGACCTGCCCTGGTAGCCACAATATTAATATGACCAGTCCAGTTCAGTTTCTGATCAATGGTAACTCCCAGGATGTTGATTGTGGGGGATTCAGCAATGGTAATGCCATTGAATGTCAAGGGGTGATTGGTAGATCCTCTCTTGTAGGAGATGGTCATTGCCTGGCACATGTGTGGCACGAATGTAACTTGCCACTTGCCAGCCCAAGCCTGAATATTGTCCAGGTCTTGTTGCATTTGGACATGGACTGCTTCATTATCTGAGGAGTAGCGAATAGTGCTGAACATTGTTTGTGGATGACTGCACATCGCCACTTCTGACCTCATGATGGAAGGGAGGTCATTGATGAAGCAGCGGAAGATGGTTGGGCCAAGGACTGTACCCTGAGGAGTTCCTGCAGTGATATTCTGGGGTTGAGATGATTGACCTCCAACCACCATCTTCCTTTGTGCCAGATATGACTCCAACAAGCAAAGAGTTTTCCCCCAGTTTATCTAGGGATCCTTGATGCCATACTTGGTCAAATGCTGCCTCGATGTCAAGGGCAGGCACTCTGGTATTCAGCTCTTTTGTCAATGTTTGAATCAAAGCTGTAATGAGGTCAGGAGCTGAGTGAACCTGGTGGAACCTAATCTGATCACCCGTGAGCAGGTCACTGTTGAGTTAGGGTCGCTTAATAGCGCTGTTGATGACTCCTTCCAACACTTTGCTGATGATGGAGAGTAGACTGAGAGGGCGGTAATTGGCTGGGTTGGATGTGTCCTGATTCTTGTGTACAGGACATACCTGGGCAATTTTCCACATTGCCGGGTAGATGCCAGTGTTGTACCTGTATTGGAACCGCTTGGCTAAGGGGGCAGCAAGTTCTGGCTGAAGGCTGATGCAAATATCTCAGCTTTGTCTTTTGCACATAAGTGCTGGGCTCTTCCATCATTGAGGATGGGGATATTTGTGGAGCCTCCTCCTCCAGCGAGTTGTTTAATTGTCCACCACCATCGACGGCTGGATGTGACAGGACTGTAGAGCATAGATCTGATGAGTTTGTTGTGGAATTGCTTAGTTTTGTCTATCACTTGCTGCTTATCTTGTTTGGCACACAAGTAATCCTGTATTATAGCTTCATCAGGTTGACATCTCATTTTTTGGTATGCCTGATGTTGCTCCTGGCATGCTCTCCTGCACTATTCATCGAACAAAGGTTGATCCTCCGGCCTGATGGTAATGGTAGAGTGGCAGATATGTCAGGCCATGAGGTTGCAAATTGTGGTTGAATGCAATTCTGCTGCTGATGATGATCCATAATGCCTCATGGATGCCCAGTCTTGGGTTGTTAGATATGTTCAAAATCTATCCCATTTAGCACTATGGTAGTGCCACACAACACAATGGAGGGTATCCGCACTGTGAAGACGGGTCTTTGTCTCCACAAGGACTGTGCGGTGGTCACTTTTACTGATACTGTCATGGACAGATGCATCTGCAGCAGGCAGTTTGGCGAGGGTGAGGTCAAGTAGCCATTTCCTTTATTACCAGGCCAGCTCGGTCTGTGGTGGTACTACATTGGTGATGAACACTGAAGTCCCCCACCCAGAGCACATTCTGTGCCCTTGCCACCCAGTCCTTCCTCTAAGTGGTGTTCAACATGGAGGAGCACTGATTCAACAGCTGACAGTGGTCGGTATGTGGTAATCAGCAGGAGGTTTCCTTGCTTAACATTTAACTTGAAGCCATGAAACTTCATGGGGTCTAGAATCAATTTTGAGGACTCCCAGGCCAACTCCCTTCTGACTGTATATCACTGTGTCGCCACCTCTGCTGGGTCTGCCCTACAGGTGAGATAGGACATACCCAGGAATGGAGATAGTGGTGCCTGGGACATTGTCTGTAAGGTATGATTCTGTGAGTATGACTATGTCAGGCTGTGAGTCAGCTGTCCCAACTTTGGTACAAGCCTCCAGATGTTAGCAAGGAGGACTTTAGCAGGGTCGACTGGGCGGGTTTGCTGTTGTCGCTTCCGTTGCCTGGTTCGATGCCGGGTGGTATGTCTGTTTCATTCCTTTTTTGTGTTTTCATAGTGATTGAATACAACTGAGTGGCTTGCTAGGCCATTTAGGAATCAACCACATTGCTGTGGGTATCAGTTTTGGTGTCCTTATCAGAGGAAGGATGTCCTTGCTGTGGAGGGAGTACAGCGAAGGCTGACCAGGTTGATTCCTGGAAATGCAGGATTGTCATGTGAAAAAAGACTAAGTCAGTACCGATTCTGTTCATTGGAGTTTAGAAGAGGGAGAGGACATCTCATAGAAACTTACAAAATTCTAACAGGACTACACAGGGTAGATTCAGAAAGAATGCTCCTGATGATGGGCAAGTCCAGAACTAAGGTTCGTAGTTTGAGGATAAGGGATAAACCTTTTAGGACTGAGGTGAGGAGAAATTTCTTCAACTAGAGAATCTGTGGAATTGACGATCACAGAAAGTAGTTGAGGTCAAAACGTTACAGAATTTCAAGGAGGAATTAAATATGGCTCTTGGGACTAAATGGATCACGTGGTTATGGGGAGGGGGGGGGATCAGGGTACTGAACTTGATGATCAGCCATGATCATAATGCATGGTGGATCAGGCTCGAAGGTCTGAATGGCCTCCTCCTGCTTCTACTTTTTAATGTATGTTTATAACTGTGGCTATGGTGGCACGGTGATTACCACTGTTATCTCACAGCACATGGGATCCCTGTTCAATTCTGACCTCCGGTGACTATGTGCAGTTTGCACGTTCTCCCCGTGTCAGCGTGGGTTTCCTCCGGGTGCTCCAGTTTCCTCCCACAGTCCAAAGATGTACAGGTTATGTGGATTGGCCATGCTAAATTACCCCTTGGGGTGGGGTGTAGGAATAGGGCAGAGGATTGAGCCTAGGTAAGGTGCTCTTTCGAAGGATTGGTGCAGACTCAATGGGCTGAATGCCCTCCTTCTGCACTGTAGGGATTCTATGGATTCTCTAACTTCCTGTACCAATGTCAGCTTTTAGTTAGTTCAATTTCTCAGATGGCCATGGTGTAGTCTGAATTTAGTACAGGCTTCCATATTTCTAGTCCAGCAACAGAATTGGTGAATAGTGAGGCTCAACTGTGACACACAAGGAGTGTGAGTACAAGTAATGCAAGAATGGGAGCAGGGGTGTGACCTCTTGCACCTAGTCCACCCCGAGGTGCACTTGCAAAGCAAAATGGCAAAATTGAGCTCAAGGGAGAAATTTATGGTAGTTTAAAACTTTTAAGTCTAGAAGAACGACTTTCAAAAACTACTGAGAAAAACATGCTGGAGGGTTTTGGAGGCAGTGAGAGTTTTTCTCTTAGTTTCTGCTTCAGTGAACAGGCAGGGAACCAAGTTCTGTGTCTGAAAGCAACAACAACAAATTGCTTTAGTCTTGCCAATTTTGAGGAGGTGGAAATTCCAGTGTACCCATAACTTGATGGGAATTAACAACAACTGTGGTGCGTCAAGGGTGGTGACAGAAAGGTAAATCCTGCATCATAAACATACACATTGAGCCTAATTCTAATAATCTCCAAATGCTACCTGCCCAATCCATTAGAATGGAGGCTCCAGCATCAGTTGATTGACCAAGGAAAGCAACAATAGTGGGAGTGGGAAAATGGGGAAACAAGAAATGGATGCAATGGGCAATTGCAGAGGCCATACCAAAATCAAAGACAGCCAATGCACCGTGAACATGTGTAATACAGGGAGACTGAGTGCCGGGCAGTCCCTGTGGGTAGTGTGAAAATCAGAATGCAGATGATTCAAACATCAAGTGCTGGGAGGTATGGTGAAGTTAACTTGTTATGTATTTGTGAATCTTGGAAAGTTGAGGCAGCACGGCGGGTTTGGGGATGGGTGGAGGGGTGCTCTTTTACTGAGGATGTGCTAACAAGGAATTTCCAGTGGGTGAGGTTTCAGAGTGCCCCAAAAGATGTCCTTCAACCATGACTGTAATTCTGGCCATTCACAGGAGGGATGGCGGTCTAAGAAGTAAGCCACTAAGCCTTGGGCCCAGTGTCCAATCAGAAGAAGCAATGGAAAAAATATTAAATTTGCTTGTGCCGATCAGGCTGGTGGCGTTTAAACTTCCATAGTTTCCCAGCAGGAAATGGAGGTCTAGGAATGCAAGGAAAATCTAGCCTAAAATCATTTGCATTTCATCCAGTTGGATAAGCTATTCAATTTGGCCTCGTACGTCAAATGGTAACATATATCCACGCTGATAAAACAGCTTCCATTCATAACTTTTACTTACAGGTTTACAATTTCCATTCTTAATTTCACCTCGAGGACTAACTAGAAACCTGATAAATAATGAACCTGTTCTTCTGAAATGATCAAGTACACCAATTGTAAATTGACTTCATCTGCACAGTAGTTAGCAATGCTGTGATGTCTGAACAGATTGGAATTCAGAGGGTGTATATCATTTATTACGACACACTTGCAGAAGCCAAATATACAAGAGGCTAGGAAATTATACAGTCCTTGCAGTCTCTCAACAAAAATAGCTGCCAGGCACTCTCTTAAGCATCTAGAGATTCTAAATTCATCTTCCAGAAATATTCATCTTCCAGAGTAGTTGCATTTAAACCGGGAACAAAATTATAGATGGTGTGTTCAAAAATGCAACTTAATTCATACTGTCAAGTAGAACTACCACTTGAACCTCCGAATGCCTTGCCAAAATATTCATGCTTTATACTCACTACGTGCAGTGCAGAGGTATGCAACACTCACTGATCTTCAAACTGTTTGCCAACATGATTTGGATTTTGTTTATTGTCACGTGTACCGGGTACAGTGAAAAGCATTTTTCTGCGAGCAGCTCAACTGATCATTAAGTACATAAAAAGAAAAAAAGAAAAGAAAATACATAATAGGGCAATACAAGGTACACAACGTAACTCTATATCACCAGCATCGGGTGAAGCATACAGGGGTGTACTGTTAATCAGGTCAGTCCATAAGAGGGTCTTTTCGGGGTGTGGTCACAGCAGGGATGAAGTTGTTTTTGAGCCTGTTCGTGCGTGTTCTCAGACTTTTGTATCTCCTGCCCAATGGAAGAAGTTGGAAGAGTGAGGAAGCCGGGTGGGAGGGGTCTTTGATTATGCTGCCCACTTTCCCCAGGCAGCGGGAGGTGTAGATGGAATCAATGGATGGGAGGCAGGTTCGTGTGATGGACTGGGCTGTGTTCATGACTGAAGTTTCTGGCGTTGATAGTTTTCAATGAACAGGATTCTCATCTGATAATTAAACTCAGAAATAATCCACCCTCCAGGAGATTAAGAACAGAATTCTCACCAAGACAATATATTAGCTACAACTGCTTGGTATGCAGAATTTGAATATTGCTGAGAGATATGGGCCGGGATCAAGTGTTGATGCCGGCGTAAACACCGGAGTGGTGTACGCCGGCGTCAACAGGTTTCCTGGTCCAGCAATTCACCGCTGCTCAGGGAGCTAGCACAGCGGCAGAGAGCTGCACGCTGCTCCGGCGCCAAAAGGCGGCCCTGCGCCGCCGGTACGGGTACCTCTCCGCACCGGCACGGAGCAACATATCGGGAACTTTACAGAGAGCCGCACAGAAGGAGGTAGGCCCCCTCCAGATCACGGCGGCCCGCAAATCAGATGCCCCCGATCCTGGGCCTGGAGCCCCCCCCCCCCCCCTCCGGAGTCAGATTTCCCCCGCCCCCCACCAGGACTTCCACAGCGGCCGAGCTCCCGCCGGGCGGTACCAGGTTAGAACCACGCCGGTGGGATTCAGTGGGAGTTTGACCTGTTGCCCACAGACAATCACCGTAGGGACCTATTTCAGTGGCCCCCAACCAGCGCCGCTGTGACAACGCGGGCATGATTGGTGCCGATTCTCCCGTCGGAGGAAGATCCGCAGCCCGGCGAGACATGGAAGGAATTTCCCATGCTCCCAGCGATTCTCCAACCCGCCGCGGGCTCGGAGAATCCCGCCCATGTTGTCTCAGCCAGTCAATGCTAACTTGCCAATCAATCAGCACCCTTTACTCCTGCAATATAAGTTGGTGTGATTACTTGAAATTTGGTATTCTTACATTTGTCCTGATGAGTGCAAGACCAAAAACCTTCGGCAGCATGTATCTCTTTTCAATAATATAATGGCCAGAACTACTCGGCAGCATCAACATTGGGCTTGATTTTACGGCCACGCTGCACCCGAAAAGCAGCTCACCGTGGTGCTACATAGCTGATAGAAGCCGAGAGACCCTGCTCCTGGGATCTACCCAGCTCACAATACCTAGCGAGATCTCATTCGATCTCGAGAGATGTTGCGATGCAAATCCTGCCCATTTGGGTGGGGTCCCTTTAGGCAAATCTGCATATTACGCAAGATATCTAGTCGCAGCACTGTAGCACAGTGGTTAGCAGTTGATTCACTGCTCCAGGGTCCCAGGTTTGATTCCCGGCTTGGATCACTGTGCGGAGTCAACACGTTCGCCCCGTATCTGCCTGGGTTTCCTCCTGGTGCTCCGGTTTCCTCCCACAGTCCAAAGATGTGCGGGTTAGATGGATTGGCCATGCTAAATTGCCCTTCGTATCCAAAACAAGGTCAGACTGGGTTATGGGGATAGGGTGGAGGCTTGGGCTTAAGTGGGATGCTCTTTCTAAGGGTCAGTGCAGACTCAATGGGCTGATTGGCTTCCTTCTGCAGTGTAAATTCTATGGTAATTCTATGATAATATGCAGTTTCCCGATGAACCTGATGCATGGGATCCAACTCCTTCGCGTGGAGACCTCAGGGTAGAGCTATTCAGTACTGGTCTCCACAAATGGGGATGAAACGGCACTCGTTGGGGTCTCCCAGGGGATCGGAGGTGCTCCGGTCCATGCCCTTTGGGCAGGGTGGTACCCTGGCACTGCTAGTGCCATATAGGCACTCTGTCACTGCCACCCTGGTGGTGACATGTGCCAGCCTGGCACTGCCAAAGTGTCCTTGAGGCGCTGCCAGCTGGCACTGTCAGGGTGCAAGGCTGGCATTCTTCACTCGGGGACCCTCCCATAATGCGTTGGAGCTTGGGGGAGGGGGGGGAGCAGGGTCACGTCAGGGGCTCCAGAGATCACAACACCATTTAAAAATGGCACCCTGATCTCTCATAACACAGAGGAGTTCAGGTGAGCAGAGCTCCTCAGTGCTCATCGGGGCTATATGCGGCCTCGGCCACGTGTTCGCCGCTGAGGCCCCCTATCTAAATCGGTGGAATGTTAAATCGCGGGGTGTTTCTCAGCACTGCCAATGCCGTGAACCACGCGGCTAAATGCTCGCAATGGAATTTTGTTCCCGTTTAGTTCAATCGCGCCCATTGTTTGCAATTTCATCTGCTCAGTACCATTTTAGAATAGAGCCTTTTCACCTTCTGATACCAGCTCCAGCAGAGCTGCAGGAGCACCCCATGAAAATTCTCAACCACCCCCCCCCCCCCCCCCCCTCCCCCTCCAAATAATGCTGACTCTTCTGACATCGGCCAGATAGAAAGCATGGATTCCAGAAGGTGAGTCAGATGAGGGGTTGAAGAAAGGGGTGAAGAAGGAGATGTGGGAGAGAAATTCCTCCTTAACTTGATCTTAAATGGCTAACCCTTACTCTAAGACTATGCCCTCTGGTCCTGGACTCTCCCATTAGTGGGAACATCCTGTTGATATTTACCCCATCAAGCCTCCTGAGAATCCTGTGTGTCTCAATAAGGCCACCTCTCATGATTCTAAACTCCAATGAGTACAGGCTCAAACTACTCAACCTCGTCATATAACGGAAACCCTCCATACCTGGGATGAACGTCATGAACTTTCTCTGGATTGCCTCCAACGGCAGTATATTTCTCTTTAGATAAGAGGGTTGCCTTGGTACTGTGTAGCATTGTCCATCCATAACTTACAATGTTATCTGGCAATGTTCAAAGGATCTCACTGAAAACTACCTCGCCTCACATGTTGTTTGTTTAAAAAAAGTTCATTTTACTTCAATTTACGTTCACATTATTTTCGGGAGCTGCTAATCCAATAGACAGTCTCAATTTTTCCAATCTCCTGTCCTGTTGGTGGGCAAAGTCCAGGGGAATTAATTGAAGAACCCCAGTGAATGTCGGTCACCCAAAGTAGAAGCAAAGAATTAGCACTTAACACCATGATTTTGAGCAAAATCATTTTGTCAAAGCAGACAACAGAATATCAGGCTGTAGAACAAAAAAAGTTGAGAGATAAAATACAGAACTAAAACACACAGCGCTTTGCAGACTTCTTTGCATAACTACCACATCCTGTTTGCTGACATTACCACCGTGTTCTAAATATTTCCTCAGCATTAACAATCAGGAAACACAACTTTCCATTTTCTAAAACAAAGGACTCTGAAACAAATTTGTTCCAGTATTATAGGATGGACTAAAGTTTTGCAAATTATTTTCTATTTGCAATAGTTCTGCAGTGGACTTGGGAATAATTTAAGGCATGGAGTTGGGGTGGGCAAGTATTGCCATACTTTCAACTTGAGCCTGGTCTTTACTCCAAATTGAGGCTGGTAAGATGGAAGTCTCACATGTATCTACAGCGTAAAATGAGTTAGTGAAACCAAGGTGACAAACATTAACTCGTATCTAATCAGCAATATTACTCAAAGCTTAGGGCTTCTGATGGTGTTATGTAGGGGGAAGATGTACACGAGGTGGCTTCTGCTATAGCACTGCATTTGCAGCCCTTTTCCCCTGTTTCTGGGGGTATTTTTGATTAAAGTTCCACTTGATTGATGGTACATGGCAGGGGTTTTCAAACTCAGGGTCTCGAACTACGAGTGGGTCACGGGCAGGTTTCGGGAGGGTAGTGACACTTGGTCGCGGCGCTCCCGATCGTGGGAGGAACGCCCAACAGCTGCAGCCAGCTTTTCAAAATGCCCCAGCTGCGATGGACTTCCGAGATTGCCGGCCTTCCTGCGCATGCGTGCGACATCAAGTTGTGCGCAGGCCTGAAGCCCAGCGGGTGGACCGCCTCCTCCTGACGTCTGCGCACTGTCCAGGGCCAGTTTTATTTCAGCAAACAACGGAGTCCTCCCACCGGAAGCAGTGGCGGAGAGGTCACACCCTCTCTCTCTCTCTCTCTCCCCCCCCCCCCCCCCCCCCACTTCGCTGACGCCACATATTCTGGCCAGCATGGGTTGCAGAGGTCGGTCAGTGTGGGTTGCAAAGTTCGGCCGGCATGGGTCCTGAAGGATGGCCAGTTGGTATAAATGGGTCCCGGGAAAAAAGTTTGAAAAATACTGGTATATGGTGCCCACATAAGGGAAATGCCCAGAATTACCAGGGCAAAGAAAGCTAAAGGCAGAGGTTCGTCAATGGAATCAGAAGCTTCCCAGGCCTCTTCGATGGAGAAAATGATGGAGGCTGCTGCTTAGAATCTGGCCACTCCACTAACGGCCGTGAAGCTTATCGGCCTCTTGGAGGTGGAATTAGAGAAGCAATAGCGGGTTGTGTTGATGGAAGATGTCCTGGCTCTCATTTGGTTGGCGTTAGAGAAGACCAATGAGATGGGGAAAGCACATGGCGCTGTGATAAAGGGCATGGAGGGTCTCTCTCTCTCTCTCTCTCTCTCGGCATAGTGACTAGATTGCCTCTCTGAGATGTCTCTGATGATAAAGCACTGAATGCCATAGTGAATGATTTGAATTGATCCAAGAGGCAGAATATTCGAATCATGGAGTTGGCAGAGGGAATGGAAGGCCCAACACTCACAGAACACTTTTCGAAGATGTTTGGGAAGATGGTGGGGTAGGGTGGATTCATGTCCCCTCCGAAGCTGGATGGAGCCCGCCGGACAGTCTGACAGTTCCAATGAACCACCAAGAGCTGTTATTGTGAATTCCACAGATTACAGGAAAAAGAATGGGTCTTGGGATGGGCAGAGGAACATTGCCATCAGGCTTTTCCAAAATGTTGATGCATCCGGTAAGGAAGCAGGCAGCTTTAACAAGGCTAAAGCTGCCCTGTATAGAAGCAACGTTTGATTTGACGTGGTCTACCGTGCGCAGCTCAGAGTGACTTTTGAGGTGAAAGACTATTTTTTCGACATGTGAAAGGTGGCAGATTCTTTTGAGAGAAAACATGGGCTGGTGCAAGTTGACTTAGGTTTTGGAAGTTGGGTGTGGGCATGTGGATATGCGGGCTTGTTGGGGTTCCTTGCACATGTTCGCATTTTTTGGTTATTGTGCGAGATGAATATTTCAAAAGTTGGATTTGGGAGGGGGGGGCTTAACGTTATGGGGGGCTTTGTTCTTTGTGCTATAAATGTTAAGGAAAATACATAGCCCCTTGTTGGAGTACAATGTTTTCAGGATTTATTTTATACTTTGTTTTTTTTCTGTTGGTATTTTTCGTCACTAGGGTGGGGGCCGCCCTGCTAGCCGAAGAGTTAGGTCACGGGAGGGGAGCGGTGGGGGTAGCTGCAGCTCATTATATTAGTTTGGTTTTAGATAATGAGCTATATGTTTTTGTTCGGATTGGGTTTAGGATTAGTAGAAGTAGGGTTTAGTTGTTTTAGTTTGCCTTACTGTTATTTATATGTACTCTTGGGTGTGGTATTGTTTGGGGGGCGGTAAGGTTGGGGGAAAGAGATAGTTTGCTGATGGCGACTACAGATTTTTCTTTGTTTTGTCTTGCTGGTGGATTTGACGGCCTGGTACCTGTACTCTAAAGTAGTTGTTGGATGACCCCTCTTGGTCGAAATGGCTGACTCTGTGGCATTTTTAAATCCATGCTTGCGTGCGGCAGATGCAAAGAGTTGGGGTGGGTCCATGCCTTGACTGGTGCAGTTGCTTTTCAACAGGCTCCCGCCCTGACGGTGAGGTGTGCAACGATGGATGATGGCTGCCAATGAAGGTGTTCTGGCTGGAAATTTTGATTCTGAGGTAAAAGGTCATGAAGGCCTAGTTCCAAAATTTGGAGGTTGTTTTTAATGAGGTGCATAAGGAGTTTTTTTGCAATAGAAGTACTGCCCTTCGTGGACGCCCACATCCGTATGGTCGGGAATCTCGATCTGGAGGTTGGGCAAATTAAAAAAAATTTTTTTTTTTTTTAAATAAATTTAGATTAGCCAATTATTTTTTTCCAATTAAGGGGCAATTTAGCGTGGCCAATCCACCTACTTTGCACATTTTTGGGTTGTGGGGGCGAAACCCACGCAGACACGGGGAGAATGTGCAAACTCCACACGGACAGTGACCCAGAGCCGGGATCGAACCTGGGACCTCAGCGCCGTGAGGTGGTTGTGCTAACCACTAGGCCACCGTGCTGCCCTAGGGCAAATTAAATTTGATGGAGCACATCTAATGCAGTCTTCGAGGCCAGGCTTTGCTGTGGCCGTCCAACCGCTGATCCTGTGTTGTCGTTAGGGGTGTGGGGAGGTGGCTGAACCGTCGAGCCACCTTCCCTAGCCAGAGCCTAGGTTGTTGACCACCTGGGTCCTGGTGAAACCACATTGTGGAAGTAATGGTGTCTCATTCTTCGATCATTGTAATCCTGGAGAGATCCTGAAGAGTGCACATTGATCTTGCCTCATCCTCGATTTTGGCTTTCTTCGTGCACCAGTGAAGACGTCTTTATCCTGAGGACTGCCTTGTATTTTAGCATCTCGGTTATTATCCTGGACTATGCTTGTTGTTGATCATCTTGTTGTCTGCTTCATGTCGGCAGTTGTTTCCGTTTAGGGGCAGGTAAGGAATGCAGGTGTGATGGCCTCTGGTATCTTGATTTAACAAGTTTATATCATGTTAGGCCGAATGTTGAATGCGAGATTTGTGCCCAGTCTTTATTCTAAATGTATTTAGGTCTTATATTGTCTGACAATCCTTGTGATGCAGGCAAGAGGATGCTTTTTGTTGTCTCCCCCATCTGGCTCAGAAGGAAGATAAGCAGAGTGAGGGTTGGAGGGTTGGAGTTGGTAGGGTTAGTTTGTCCTCACTAGGATCAAGGATGGTCCCCCCAATTATAGCTAGCCAGTTTTGGGGGTCTTTTCTCAACTTTTCTTTTAATTTGGACCATAGAATCCATGTTTTGTCTGTTAGTTAGCCCTACCTCTTTTTCCTGAGTGGTCCTGTTTGTTGGAGGGGGTTCCTTGATACTAGGGGGAAGTGGGCTGGCCCTTGCTCCCAAGGTGCCCCCTCTACTCACTGATGGCTCCCCTCTTCACTGGTACAGGGTTCCCCCTTCCCCCCTCTTCACTGGTACAGGGTTCCCCCTTCCAACTATGATCTGATGATATCCTTCTTATCCTCGCGCCTTTTGCGTTGTAGGTACCAGTGTACTTCACCCTTAACCCTAGGGTTCTCGGATTTTCTATTCCTGTTATGCGTACTTAACCCTGTGCTGCTGACTGTACCCTGCCTTGATGCAGACACATCGTGTATCCGTGGAGGAAACATATTCGGCATATTGTCCACAACTCATCCAGTCTTATTTGTTCCTGTGTTTGCAATGACTTCTGTTGTGTGCTGTACCGGTTTTGCATTGATACCGACGGCATTTTTCTCTTTTACTTTGCTTTTGATGCGATAATGGTAAAAGCTTGAAAACTTCAAAAAAATACATTGAAAAAAACATGCTCCAAGAGACGAAAACGAGCTCAGACCTATTTGCACATAATAGGGTGATTTGTGTACTAAATAATGCCCTTTCACGAAGTACCTCAGCGACACAACAAACAAATACATTTACTGAACCAAGAAAACAGACTCTAATTCAGCTGTTGTAATGCCAGTCCTGAAAGCACATTGCTTTCAAAGTTCTTCAGATCTCCAATGACACTTGAGGTTTAATGTAAGAATAACATTGGCAGATTTCCGCTTCAGATGCTGACTGTTCAACAACAGACTGATTTGTGAAATCAATCAACCAATGCACTAATAATCGTACTTCACGAATTTATAAATTTACATATTTTCTAAATAAACACCCTGACCAAGAATTATTTGATAAACCCAGCTGTTTCTACCATGCCAGCTTCTCAAATACAAAACAAATGCATAATTTGTTTTACCAGGCCCAAACTTTCATTCGGTGCATTTCCAGTCTTCAACTGGGGCAAGTTGAGAGAGTTAGGAGCTGTTATCATCCAGAACATAAAAAGGTTTACACTGCATAAAGAAAACAGAAATGTGAAATTTTTAAGCCAAAAAAAAAAATCCTTTCCTGAGGGAGACAAGATACAACCAAGAAAAGTCCACATTTGAGGCAGACACAAAATGAGACAAGGCCATAACTTCCGTGGAGTGGCAATCAGTCGGATTGCCACATTACTCCTGGTTACCTACCCTGAAATGTAGCCACACCTCTCTTGCCTTCTCTTCCCATTCAGGTTGGATGAGAAAGGTGCAGTGCACCAGGTTCCCGAGGGTCTTGTGTGGAGGGCAGCTGAGTCGGAGGTAAAGAAACCGTAGCTCCTGTTTACAATGTGACACCTTGGAGCTCGGAATCTATGAACCGAGATTCCCAATGATCACTTCCCAGTGAATTTGCTGATTGGAAACTCAAAGGTAGTGAACTGAAGGGACTTCCCCAATGTCTCAGTCCAGTAAATGGGGTCTCGTCTGCTGAGCATTTGACAGGTTTTTTTTTTAAACCACTCCTTACTTGAGAAAGGACGTACTGGCGCTGGAGGGTGTGCAGAGGAGATTCACTAGGTTAATCCCAGAGCTGAAGGGATTGGATTATGAGGAGAGGTTGAGTAGACTGGGACTGTACTCGTTGGAATTTAGAAGGATGAGGGGGGATCTTATAGAAACATTTAAAATTATGAAGGGAATAGATAGGATAGATGTGGGCAGGTTGTTTCCACTGGCGGGTGACAGCAGAACTAGGGGACATAGCCTCAAAATAAGGGGAAGTAGATTTAGGACTGAGTTTAGGAGGAACTTCTTCACCCAAAGGGTTGTGAATCTATGGAATTCCTTGCCCAGTGAAGCAGTTGAGGCTCCTTCATTACATGTTTTTAAGGTAAAGATAGATAGTTTTTTGAAGAATAAAGGGATTAAGGGTTATGGTGTTCGGGCCGGAAAGTGGAGCTGAGTCCACAAAAGATCAGCCATGATCTAATTGAATGGCGGAGCAGGCTCGAGGGGCCAGATGGCCTACTCCTGCTCCTAGTTCTTATGTTCATATGTTCTTATGAATAACCTTTGCTCAAAATCAGATTACAGGAATATTCAGTTCACATTATCTACAATTGGCAAGCAATTCAATTACTGTACCCAGTCATATAGTATGCACCATGTCACCTGTTTCTACTCCCGAGTACAATTACATTGCTCCCAACACAAATTGGAAGCACAATGCAAATGCATTTTCTCATTTAACTGCACTGTACTGTAAGCATCGTGCATAATTACATGAAGTCCTCATTTTAAGCTGGTCCTGGAAATTGCTACTCTGAAAGGAAACAATGCTTTGTGCATCATAGGTTCACATAGGAATCGATGTTATAGCTGGAATAAAAAAACGTACAAGTTGAGATACTGTACCATATATTACATCACCATGCCTTCCTAACTGGAATAAATTGCAAAACAAAATAAATCACTAAATCAGAAGAAATCCAGTACAGGCGGCACGGTAGCACAGTAGTGAGCAGTTTTGCTTCACAGCATTAGGGACCTGGGTTCGATTCCCGGCTTGGGTCACTGACTGTGCGGAGTCTGCACGTTCACCCCGTGTCTGCCTGGGTTTTCTCCGGTGCTCCGGTTTCCACCCACAAGTCCCAAAAGACGTGCTGTTAGGTGAATTGGACATTCTGAATTCTCCCTCTGTGTACCCGAACAGCATACTTGTGACAATAATAAAGATTATTATTAAATCTGAATTAGGGAACAATCACCAGCCTCAAGAGGTTTAAAAACATCCAATTTTGCTGTTATACTGCTGACTCTTCTTGCTTTCTTTGCAGCAGAAGGCACTTACAAGGTGTTTCTAGCTCATGTTTAAAAGTAATTTAGAAGCCATACCCACACAGGCATTCCTGAAGTGCCAGCATTTAAATTAAATTTAAATGCAGCTTTTCGGTTGAAAAATCACCTCTGGCTTCCGATGCCAGAAGGCTTTTTTTGTCAAATTGAATGTAGCCTCAAATACAGTTCAAACAGACTCCATAGCAACATCGCCAATTGGGTCACTGGACCCGACATTACATGAAGGGAGCCAACAGGCGTGCTGTACAACGACAATGGGTGGCGACGACGCATTCGCCAATCAAGATGGATGGCAGTGATGACGGGCGATCATGTGCACGCAATGAAAACAGGCAAGAATGACGCGAGGAAGGCAATGATGCAAAGTGACGCGCCGGGCCGGAGAATCACCGCAACCACGCCACGCCGCCCTGACGTCGGCGCGTGATTCTCCCAGGCGCGGGGGGGGGGGGGGGGGGGGCTGCCACGCGATCGGGGCCCACCAATCGGCGGCCGGCCTCTTCCCCCTCCCATACTTTGTTGTGCGTCCGGCCCCAGAACCCCTGCGCCATGTTGCGTCGGGGCCGGCGCGTTCCGTAAAGCCACCGCGCATGTGCAGATTGGTGCGTCGCCACTGTGCATGTGCTGATTGGTGTCGCCCCCAGTGCGTGCCAGGAAGTGAGGCTGGAGCGGCGTGCTGGCCTCCTGTGGGGGACAGAATCGCTAGTGCCCATGTCCGCTTCGCACCGTCGTGAAACGCAACAGCCTTCACGACGGCGCGGACACTTTATCCCGCGATCGGAGAATCGTGCCCCACAACTCCAAGCGGGGTAAATTGCCCTCAAACAAAGGCCACTTTAAAACAAAACCAGTTAAAGCTAAGCAACTTAAACCGAGGACTTTCTGTATCGGCACTGTCTCTAATTTATCTGAAATTTTTTTTTTCAAATTAAGGGGCAATTTAGCATGACCAATCAACCTCCCTGCACATCTTTGGGTTGTGGGGGCGAGACCCATGGAGACATGGGGGAGAATCTGCAAACTCCACGCGGACAATGATGCAGGGCCGGGATCAAACCCAGGTCCTCAGCGGCCTGAGGCAGTAGTGATGAATAATATTTCGAAAATAATTTAAAACCTTATCGCCATGCCTTCGGTTTTATCAGATTTATGCAGTCTCTTTATGCAGACATTATATACATTAGTGTAAAGGTTCATGCATTTTGTAGGTTGATTAGCCTCCAGCCACACAATTTCTCTGTGAATTCATATCAGTTTGCATACATCAAGTTGTTGGTATCAAGAGATGTTAATGCTGATTCATGATTTATCTATCACTGATAAATAGTGCTAATAACAACCTTACCCAGATCTTTAGCCCTGTGTAGTAGAAGGGTATCTGACACTGCAACGGTCAATGTGGGACTAGTGTGATGGAAAGAATCATGAGCTGTGATTGGAGTAAGTGGCGGACTGGACACGCATCGATGTAGAAGCATGGACACTCTATTTATGTGCATAGTCATCGGTTGTCAATAAACAGTTAATGTTCAACCATACAAGACTCAGAATCTCTTCCGGAGACCCACTGAACATACAATATACAACAATCTGCACAATCCAACAATCTGCACAATCCAAAGAGAACAAATCAGTGACTAAGAAATGGGAATTCAAACATGACCAAGTTGTGGGCCAAAATGTTTGGGCTTAGTGACGAACAAGCCATAGTTTGAGCATGGCTGCTATAGTGAACTGAACTCAGTTAATTTGCCCTGTTCACAAAGTAACAACTTGCATTCATTTGGCACCCATAATGTACTAAAAGGGTCCTGCAATGCTTTCCAGTTTGAGCCATCATTCAGTTCAACAGTGCAGAGGGAAAGAAGGAATCTACAAATTGCACTGCAAAAATTTAAGATGCAAAAGTGGCAGATTTAAATTTTTATAATATTTTTAAATAACAGCGATAAAATTTCAACACGGTACAAGTTGAAATAGGCTTGTGGTTAAAAAGCTTCAAGGTATATGCTGACAAGATCAGATATATTTTCTAGAAAGGATGGAACATCAATTACTTCTTCACATAGTGCAGTGGCAGAATTGAGATGGCGAGATAATAACCCAAGGTGTGTCAGTAAATATTGTGGCAGAGCATGAAAATTTGAAAACCTTCAAATTTAAGCGGCATGTCAGCACAGTGGTTAGCAATGCTCCATCACAGTGCCTGGGACCCAGGCTCAATTCTAGCCTTGCGTGATCATCTGTGTGGAGTTTGCACGTTCTCCCAGTGTTTGCATGGGTTTCCTCCATGTGCTCCGGTTTCCTCCAACAGTCCAAAGAAGCCATAATGTGGAGCTGTTGGAGCTGGACTAGGGTGGGCATAGTAGGACGTCTCACAACACCAGGTTAAAGTCCAACAGGTAAAGACCAACAGGTTTATTTGAAATCACAAACTTTTGAAGCGCTGCCCCTTCATCGGGTGAAGTGGAAGCAGGTTCACAAACACAGCAATATAGGCAGAGACACAATTGCAAGATAATGCTAGGTTGTAAAGACTTGCATTCCAACCATTCTTCACATTTCAATCTGTAATTGTGTCTCTGCCTAAATATGCTGTGTTGGTGAACATGCCTCCACTTCACCTGATGAAGCAGCAGCACTCAGAAAGCTTGTGATTTCAAATAAACTTGTTGAACTTTAACCTGGTGTTGTGAAACTTCCAACTGAGTCCAAAGAAATGCAGGTTAGGTGGATTGGCTGTGATCAATGCGCAGGGTTACAGGGTAAGGGCGTGGGCCTAGATAGAGCGCATTTTCGGAGGGTCAGTACAGACGCAATGGGCCTGGTCTCCTTCTGCACTGTATGGTTTCCACGGATTCTAAGAATACTCAACAAAAAGCACCATTTCCAAAACCATCCTTAGCAGCCCCAAACACGAATAAGGTTCTCCGCCCTCCTATATCTCCAGGATGTGTTTTATAATATTCTGTTGTCACCTCGGCTTCCCTGGCCCTTAACCAAATCACAAGGAAACAAATCTACGTATCTGCACAGGTAGATATAAAATCGCTCCCAAAAAAACAGGGTCACGTACAGTCAAAAAGCAATAAAAACTAATCTGCCGCAAGCAGAACAGCAGTATGAAAACAGGAAAAAATAATGCACAAGCAGGAGATGCAAATAGATGGGCCATTCATTCACCCCACTACAGTGAAAAGGGAACTGTCCATTCAGAGTTAAAATTGGGCCTTAAAGTTCCCACGTTTCTAATCATGAATGAATTCTGGCACACATACTACATACTACACATACGCATGACTAGAAGAAAATGTTTCTTTGTAAAATATTTTTATTCTCAATTTTCACATTTTCTTCAGAATTTACACCCCACCAACAAGCAGTAAACAGTAACAAATACAAAGTCAATCCCCTTATCAACAACGGTCCCATCCTCCCACCACCTCAAACAACGGCCCACCTCACAATGTAAACATCAAATATAACAAACCTTCCCACGGTGGGAAAAACAAAGGAAAATAAAATGAAAAAGGAATCAGGAATCGCCTATGGTCACCATTGATCTATGGAGTCCATCCCCCCTCCCCCTAACGTTCGATGCCATCCAATCCCCGAAAGATTATCATGAATGACATCCGTGAATTGTCAACAACCCCCCTCCCCGACTCCTCCCCTCCACTTCCTCTTATAAAACTCCTCCCCCCAACCTCTGTTCCTTCCCCTAAACTTTCCACCCCAGCTAGACTAATTGGAATCCTTTCTGCCAGGCTCCAATGACCTCAGCCCCTCCCCCACCTAACTCCCATTCACTGGCCGTCTTAAACCGGCCAGCGTGGAGGCCCCGCCTGGGTCTCTTACCCCTTGCCCGGTCCCAGGAAAACCAAGAAATCCCCTTTAGCACACAAACCCTGCATACACACCCAAGCCCCAAAAAACCATCATTGCAAGCACATACACCAGCACGCAGTGAAAAAATACAGTTACGAGGCCACATTGGTACATGACCATTTCTCAATTCAGCCACAGTCCTTCTGCCTTCGCAAACTCCTCCGCTGCTTCCGCCGTCCCAAAATAAAAGTCCTTGGATTTGTAGGTCACCCTCAACTTAGCTGGATATACTATGCCGCACTGCACCTTACTGATGTACAGTGCCTTCTTCACCCGGCTGAAGGCAGCCCACCTCCTCACCAGCTCCACCGTAAAGTCCTGATATATGCGTATACCAGCTCCAGCCCACTGCACCACCTGCTTCTGCTTTGCCCAGCAGAGGACCTTCTCCTTCACACTGTACCTACGAAAACACAGTCAGTACTCTTGGCGGCTCACTCTCCTTTGGTACAGGCCTCCACGACTGATGAGCCCGATCCAGTTCATATCGGGAGGGAGGGATCATTCCCCCTCCCCCAATAGCTTCGCCAACATCGCTGCAAAATACTCAGTCGGCCTCGGGCCTTCCACTCCATCGGGCAGACCCAAAATCCTCAACTTCTGTGGCTTGAATCTGTTTTCCAAGTCGACCATTTTGGCTCGCAGACCCATGTTGATCTCTATCACCTTCCGCATCTCCTTCCCCATCAAGGTAAGTTGATCACTGTGCTGCAATAATGTCTCTTCCATTTCCTTCAGCGCCTCACCTTGGTCCCGCACCTCCGCCACTGCGCTCAATACCGCCGCCCTCACCAGGGTAATCGCCTCCTCCACCAGCACTTTCAATGCCGCCCCCATCTCCTTCCTCATCGCCTCCATGTGTTTTGTGAACTTCCTTTCGAGTTCCACAGCCATCACCTTCATCATTTCTTCAGCCATGGACAATGTGGCCTCCCTTGGTGCCCCAGCCTCCACTTTTCTTGCCGTCCCCACGGTGACCTTTCCACTACCCGACGGACTTTCAGCCACTTTCTTCAGGGCCATTTATTTTACTTATTTCCGACATTTCCCTTCACTGTGCCTTCTCCCTGCTTTTGACGTCTCTGTTGCCCCTGGGACCAGGCGTTAATGCCGTTCCCGAACGGGAGTCCTCCAATGTGCGGCTACCTCCCGCCCGCCGCCACCAGAAGTCGAATAGAAGAAAATGTTGTTTAAAAGAAATCTATTTAATCAGGCTGTCTTTAACAGGATTAAAGTCCTACTTCATGGTATTCAATTAACATTAGTGTTGCGTTTTTCTAAGATTCTATGAACTGCAAAGCAGTGAGGACACAGAATATTTTATACAGGTTCAATTTGCAAATCAGATTTAATTGCAGGCATGTGAAAAGTATTTTAGGGCTAAAACAGGCTCTTGAATTTAACTCAGAATAACTTAGAAGAAGAGCTCACACATGACAATTCTTGTATTTTGAAATACATAGTCATAAATTCACACGAATGTCTGTTCACTTCCTCTGAAATTAATAGCTGTATTTTGCTTCATCTGAACTCCTCCAGAAAGGAATTTTCAATTCATCAGTATGAATGGAGTACATGGAATTTCCAGCACAGCAACCGGCTACATGGCCCAAATGATCTAAACCTGTGTTTTTGCTCCACCCAAGCCATCTCCATTCTCCTTTCCCCAACTCTCTAATTTTGGTCTCGAGTGGAAACATCTTCTGTGTCTCTACCCTATCAAACTCATTTCATTTTAAAGTCCTCTGTCAGATCACATTGGCCTTGGTTTTTCAAGATGAGAAGAACACCATCCAGATCAACCTTCCATGATTGCTGTACATTTTTTTTAACCGGCTCCAGTGCTTCCATATCCTTCTCCACCACGAAGATCAAAGCTCTCTCCCCCCAGTGCCCCAAGTGTGGTCCAACCAAGGTCCTGTACAGGTTTTACATAAATTCCTTTCCTTTAATTTATTTTTCTCTGGAAAATGAACTCCACGGCTTGGTCTTCATTTTTTTTTAAATCCCCTCGTTAACTTACAGGGCTGTTTTTAGGTACTGAAGATTTTGTGCACCCCCTGATCTCATTCCCCTCTATCCCACCCCATTTAGACTCTTCTTTTCCTTATTCCTCTAACCAAAATACACCACCTCCTATTTGCCTACATTGAAGTTAATTGGCCATTTACATAACCAAACTCTTGTTGCAACTTGTAAAGCTTCCCTCAATATTATCCAACTACCCGTTTAGTGTAGCTGAATATTTTGACATTGTATCGAGTCCAAATCATTAAGGGCAATGGTGAACAGTTGACTTCTCATCACTGGCCCCTGCAGAATACCATGTTGCACCTTCTGCCAATCTAAGTAGCCAGCTTTAACTTCAACCTTATAACTGGCTTGATATCCATTCTGCTACTTTGCCCTGCGACTCCACACATTCTGTCAGGAATCTATTATGTTGTATCTTATTGAATGCCTTTGGCCAATTCAAAAATAGTACATCTACTGCATTTTGGTTGTCTACTCTTTCTTTTACTACAAACAAATTTAACGGGAGTTGGTCAAGCATGACTTACCCGGGCAGCATGCTGGCGCAGTGGTTAGCACTGCTGCCTCACAGCGCAGAGGTCCCAGGTTTGAACCTGGCTATGGATCTCCCCGTGTTTGCGTGGGTTTCACCCCCACAACCCAAAAGATGTGCAGGCTAGATGGATTGGCCAGGCTAAATTGCCTGTTAACTAGAAAAAATGAATTGGGTACTCTAAACGTATCACAAAAGCATGACCTTCCCTTTTCAAATCAATATGGACTATCCTTCATCATATTTTCAGTTCCTGCATGTTTTTATAAGGCTTAATTATCTTTCTTACCATTTACATTAAGCAAATTAATCTATAGCAGCCGTTTTCAAACCCAGGGTCGCGTCCCATGGGTAGGCCACAGGGCCATGCGTCGCAGCGTTCTCGATCACGGGACGTAGTGTACAATGGCCGCGACTGGCTTTTAAAAATGCTGGCTGTGACCAGCTTTTGGAAAGCCGGCTGTCCCGCGCATGCCTGCCATCTCAGCAGCGAGCGGGCCCAGAGCCCAGCGGGACAGACCAGCTCCTCCTGACGTCAGTGCTGACCAGGAGCAGATTTTTTTTTTTAAAATCAATTGTATCGTCCTGCCTGGAGTGGCGGCAGAGGAGGGCATGGATGCCACGTGCCCTGGGCTGAAGAGAGATTCCTCCATTTTGCTAGCAGCAAGCAACAGGAATGAAGAATTTAAATGGATTGTTTCACAATAAGGAAGAGAGGGCCAGAGACACAAATAGGCCAGGACCTCACAACTAAATCTGCTGGAGAGCGCTGCTCAGGAGGGAGCTGCCCAACTGCCAAAGCAAATCTTCTTCATCCAGCTCAAGGAAGGATCCTGAACAAGAGGAGGACAAAGGAAGCTCCTCAAAGACACCTTGTAGGTTTACCTCAAGAAATGGAACATAGACATCCATGCCTAGGAGATCTTTGCTCAGAAGAGACCTACTTGAAGGAACCTCTTGATTGAAGGGTCACAATTGTTCCAAGAACACCTGGCAGCCTTGGAGAGGGTGGAACAGCGGCTGGAGATGCAGAATGCGTCGATTCAGAAAATGTAGGAGACAGCTGCTGACCACAAGGATCGGGTTGCCTCTATTGAGGAGGGGAAAAATAAGTTGAAGCGCAATATTGATCACCTTGTCAGCCGTTCCAGGCGACAGAACTTGAGAATCGTAGGGCTGCCTGAGGGCAAAGAGGGAGCGAGAGCCACGGAATACGTGGCAAAAATGTTTGAGCAATTGATTGGGAGGGATTGGGGTATTTGTCAATGATCCTGAGGTGGATTGGGTCCATCGGTTGTTGAGGAAGAGGCCTAGATCAAAGCGCACAGCACAGGGAAAGGTGAAGGCCATTCTGGCAGTGGACCAGCAGTATTCAGCCACCCCAGAGGAGGAGTTGTTGAAAGAGAGGAAGAAGCTCCAGAAATTGAACCAATTTCGATGGGGGGGAAACAGTTGACCAGTTGCACAGGGTAGAAGGGACATTTTATGAGCATGGGGAGATGGTCTGGAGGTTGCTGGCACAGCAGCTGGGACATGTTCCGGTCCTGTCCAAAATTGGCAAGATTTTGGGAGTCCTTTTCTGGGACAATGTCAGAGGTTTTTGCAGTAAAGTTGGCTCCGACCCTGTGGGTAGCAATATTTGGGGTATCGGATGAGCCGGGAGTACAGGAGAGGAGGAAAGCTGATGTGTTGGCCTTTGCCTCCCTGATAGCCCAGAGGACGATTTTGCTCAGGTGGTGGGCTCCAGAGCCAAAAGGTGATGCCGTGGGTGGGCAATGTATCAGAATTTCTGCTTTTGGAGAAGATTAAGTTTGCCATCAGGGGGTCGGAGGAGGGGTTCTACTCAAGATTGAAGCTCCAAAGAGTTTTTTTTTAAATAAATTTAATTTACCCAATTCTTTTTTTCTAATTAAGGGGTAATTTAGCATGGCCAATCCACCAACCCTGCACATCTTTGGGTGGTGGGGGTGACACCCACGCAGACACAGGGAGAATGTGCAAACCCCACTTGAACAGTGGCCCAGGGTCGGGATCGAACTCGGGTCCTTAGCACCGTGAAGCAGCAGTGCTAACCACTGCACTACCATGACGCCCTGCCTTCTTCAAGAGTTGGTAATCATCAATGCAGGGGGTTTATTTTGTAAATATAAAACAGGCCATACAGGGCAGGATGGTGAGTCGGTTGTTTATTATGAGAATTGTATAATGAGTGTTGTGTTCACAAAATGGACACATACTCTCTTCCACCTTCTTCCGCCAGGAAAAAGGTACCAAAGTTTGAGGTCACGTACCAACCGACTCAAGAACAGCTTCTTCCCTACTGCCATCAGACTTTTGAATGGACCTACCTCATATTAAGTTGATCTTTTCTCTACACCTTGCTATAACTGTAACATTATATTCTGCAGTCTCTCCTTCCTTCCCTTTCTATGTATGGTATGCATTGTTTGTACAGCATGCAAGAAACAATACTTTTCACTGTATACTAATACATGTGACAATAATAAATCAAATCAAAAAATGTAAACTGTCCTGAAATAAAATATTTCAAATAAAAAACTTGAAAAGAATTCTGCAAAATTCAGCTGGATGAACTGTAGCTCCTCAGTGAAGGAACTCTCACTGGAGTCTGACAATCATGTGAAATTACATCTGTGGTGCTTTCTCTTTCAATATATTCAGTTGTAAAATCTGCCCTTTCCTGTCTTCTGTGCTTGTATATGTGTATGATGTGACCAGCCCCCAGGTTTGAAATGTTTGAATGAACTATACTTCTGATTTCAACTTGGGTTTACTCCAAGTCACTTCAAAAATTTACCTCACAAACAGGGTTTGGAGAAACAGACCACAGCCCACTTCAAAAGTTAAAAAACATCTATCTGCTGACTGACTGACAGACAGCAGGAAAATCAGAGTTCAGTTTTGCATGTCTCCCCTGTCCGTAAAAATGCTGGGGGATGGAAACAATGTTCCAACTTCCAACAACATTTCAGGAAACTTGAAGTTGTAATTAATTTCATTCTTTCGTGTTTTTATTGCTTTGAGATACTACAGTGGAACTGTTACATAATTTAACAATGTTGGCGATAACACAGCCACAGTGCCCTGCTGTGGCTGAGATTACACAAATTATGAAGCTGTTGAGAAAGCAATTTTTCCATTTACAGCTTAATATCCAGATCTTCCTGGTCAACCATCAGATTAGAAATATTGATTCTACTTCAAACAGGATCATTTTCCTCATTCCATTAAAATTATGTGCTCTTTAATAATTGTATGTGCTGATAATTTTGATAATAACAAACTGAACCAAAAAAACTGATGGCAGTAATACATGAACTTTACAACTGTATGTTAGAGCAGCTGCTCCTCCTTACAAGCTCTTAATAATAGCACTGATGGCCTTTGAAATAGTATGCGCTGCTACAGAGATTAAACTTTTCCACAAAACTACTTCAGAAAATTATTGGACATGATAATTCCATGATACATCATGTACCAAGCTCAGAAGCCAATGAGTGAACCAGGCTTAAGCAGATGTTAGAGAAGCATCACTCACACCCTACGCTTGACAGGCAGAAGGCGGCCCGCATTGGCAGATGCTTGTGAGCAGATTGACCGCCTTTGATCGTATTCACTTGGGATAAGTGCAGAAAGGAGCAGGTAAAATGACATCTGACCCATTTTGCAAAATAATCTGCTCCTCACAAGTATGCCTCTGTAATTAAATCTTTCTGATGTCTGTGACTTCAGGGTGGTCTTGGCAAAAGCCCTCGTTATCTTAACATGTTGAGTTTATGATTAGGTGGTGATGGTTACAAATTCTTATGCATGTACTAATGATAAATGAAATACTACAGTTGTCACACACTATTTCCTGCAGTCGTAGGGCCACATTTCACAAAACAGCAAAATCACAACTCAATGGGTAAACAATATAGTAATAAGCAAACTGGAAAGTTTAGGAAACAACTCAGAAAAAAAAATGAAAATCTTGCAATCGATGTGTAAAGCCAGATATTGGCTAGCATCAAAAAGTCAACTTCCAAGAACAAAACAAAAAAATTACCTTCAGATATCAGTGGGATAAGGAACACTAAGTGTCACCTCGAAGGACAAAACACAGTGCCATATTTCAATACGAACAGTGGTTCTGCTAAAAGCATTTCACTTTTTCGTAGGACTAAGTACTTGTGAAACTGCCTCAAATATTTACCCTGCATTGGGGCGGACATGGCCCAAAAAAAGGGCTGAATTCAACAAGGCGAAATCAGCACTGCACAAGAGCAAGGTAAAATTTGGGAAGTTATTCCGGCCAAACTCTGGGTAACATTTGAAGGGAAAGAGCTGTATTTTAACAAGCCAGCGGCGGCTGCGGAGTTCATTAGAGCGAACAAGCTGAGGGAGGAGCACACGCACCGCAATAAAAGACATGGGGACGGAAAAGGAAGGGAAAACCAGAACAAAGAGCAGAGGACAGACCGCAAACAAGGACAATGGACTCATGAACTGTGCACATATGTGTTATGCCTTGCATGAGACTGTGCTGTCTTGTCTCAGAGCTTGTCTCCTCTCGCAATGCAATGGGGGGCTGGGGCGGAAAGAGTGGAGCGAGGGAAATGAGGGTGAGGAAAGCAAACAGGAGGGCGAGAGAAGACCCTGTAGGAGAAAGGTTAACAGGTCCAGAACTGGGCGAATACTGGGAGGAGGGCCACCATACTAGCGAGGAGGGCCAGCACGGGAGGGCAGGTAGGAAGGAGGGCCGCGGCGCCCCTCACAGGGGAGGGGGAGCGCCTGGCACAAGGAGGGGAGGGGGGGTGCAGAAGGGGGGGGGGGGGGGAAAGAGAGCGCGAGGGGTACAAACGTACAGGGGTAAGGGGGGGAAAAAGAGGAGTCTGGGGGAGAACGCAGAACAAAGAGAAGCAAAGAGAAGGGCGAGATAGTGAAGCAGGACAGACATAGGCCTTGGCGAGCATGGAGCAGGGCGAGGAACCAAGAGGGCGCTGCAAACCCACTCGAGAGGGCATCAGGGCAGAGGGAGGTCCCAGAGCGCAGGGGCGCACCCGTGCGGCGTACACACAGCTGGTGGCCACATTGGGTGCCCCTTGGGCAAAGGGAAACCCCAGAGCGCTGGGGCCCGACCCCATGGTGAAAGCAGGGCAAGTATGGCTGATCCCACAGGACCGGGAGGGGGGGGGGGGGGGGGGGGGGGGGGTCAGAAACCGCCCCCACCAGGATTGTTACCTGGGATGTAAGGGGGCTCAATGGCCCAGTGAAAAGATCCAGAGTGTTTGCCCACCTAAGAAGCCTAAAAGCAGGCATAATCTACCTACAAGAGACGCAGCTGAGGGAGAAGGACCGACTGCTGGTAAGGAAGGGCCAGGTGCACAGATGTATCACTCATGTTACGGGACGAGGGCTCGGGGGGGGGTAGCGATATTAATTAGCAAAAGGACGAGGTTTTCGGGAACCAAAACAGTTACAGACCCAGGGGGAATGTACGTCATGGTCAGCGGTGTCCTGGATGGGGTATCTGTCGTACTGGTAAATGTGAATGCTCCCAACTGGGATGACTCAGAATTCATAAAGAAGACCATGGCAGAAATTCCTGACCTTGACACACATCGACTGATTATGGGGGGGGGGGGGGGGGGGCGGCGACTTTAACTGCGTGTTGAACCCACTGACCAACCGATCAAACCCCAGAACGGGGAAAACTTCTGGCATGGCTAGGGAGCTAGGGGCCTTTATGGAACAGATGGGGACGGTGGACCCATGGAGGTTCCTGCACCCGGGAGAAAAGGAATTCTCGTTCTTTTCGCAGGTGCGCAAGGTATACACCCGTATCGATTTCTTCGCAGTGGGGAAATCGGTGCTTCAAGGGATCACACGACTCTGCGATCGTTATCTCCGATCACGCTCCACATTATATGGATATGAGGTTGGAGACAGGCTGGAACCAGTGCCCCACATGGAGACTGGACACGGACCTCCTGGCTGACAAGGCTTTCTGCCAGAAAATATCGGAGGCCATTAGTGATTACGTTAGTAACAACCAAAACGGGGCGGTCTCACCCTCCACGTTCTGGGAGGCACTGAAGTCCGTGATCAGAGGAGAGATCATAGCCTACAAGGCAAGTAGAGATAGGGAGGAGAGGGTAGCCAGGCAACAGCTAGTGGACTCCATTCTGGATGTTGACAGAAAGTACTCCGAGGCCCCGACCATAGAGCTGCTGGCGGAGAGGAAAAAGCTGCAAATGGACTTTAACCTGCTATCCACTGGGAAAGCAGTGTACCAACTCCGCCAGACATGGAGGACCTTCTACGAACACAGAGACAAGGCTGGCCGCCTATTGGCTCACCAGCTGAGTAAACAGACAGCCATGAGGGAAATAGCGCACGTTAAGGATAGCAAAGGCAGACTGGTAACAAAGCCAAAGGAGGTCAATCGGGCATTCGAGATCTTCTACAGGAGACTGTACACCTCCGAGCCCCCCGACGGGGATGTGGGAATGAAACTGTTCCCAGACAGACTGGAACTGCCAGTGGTGGGGGAAGACAGACGGGGGGAGCTGGAAGCACCAATAGACCTAGGCGAAATCATGGAGAGCATCAGCTCCATGCAGGCGGGGAAGGCACCGGGACCTGACGGGTTCCCGGCGGAGTTCTACAGAAAATTTGCACCAGTTCTGGTCCCACACCTAAGGGACATGCTCGCGGACTCACTGGCAGGGCACCCTGCTCCCCATGCTAGCGCAGGCCACAATTTCACTGATACCCAAAAAAGATAAAGACCTGACGGAATGTGGATCATACAGACCCATTTCATTGCTGAACGTGGATGTGACAATACTTGCAAAGGTCCTGGCCAAAAGTCTGGAAGGCTGCGAACCAGAGGTGGTCGCAGAGGACCAAACGGGCTTTGTCAATGGTAGGCAGCTCACAACGAACATCAGGTGGCTGCTGAGTGTAACAATGACTCCCTCTGGAGAGAGAACACCAGAGGTGATCGTCTCCCTGGACACAGACAAGGCCTTCGACAGAGTTGAATGGAAATACCTCCGAGGTACTGGAACGGTTTGGGCTAGGAGCAGGATTCACCGCCTGGGTGAGGCTCCTGTACAGCACTCCCAAAGAGAGAGTCCGAGCAAACACCACCAGATCTGAATACTTCCAGCTACAGAGAAGTACAAGACAGGGCTGCCCCCTGCCCCCACTCTTGTTCGCGCTAGCGATCAAACCCCTGGCGATGGCCCTGCGGGACACAAAAAGCTGAAAGAGAATCCGGAGAGGAGACAGAGAGCACAGAGTCTCACTCTATGCAGATGACCTGCTCCTCTATGTCTCAAAGCCACAGGAGGGACTGAAGGCAATACTGAAAGAGTTTGGAACCTTCTCGGTCTACAAATTTAACCTGGGCAAAAGTGAGATATTCCCAGTGAACCCAAAAGTGGGAGGGACAGAGCTGAAGGGGCTCCCATTCAAAACAGCCCAGAACAGATTCCGTTACCTGGAGATCCAAATAGCCAGACACTGGACACAGATCCACAAGTGGAACCTTGACCAGCCTGGTGGAGGAAGTAAGAAAAGACCTTCAATGATGGGGCTCACTACCACTCATCCAGGCAGGAAGAGTGCAGGCGATCAAGATGAAAGTACTGCCAAGGTTTCTCTTCCTGTTTACATCCATCCCGATCTTCATCCCGAAGGCCTTTTTCCAAAACGTAGACAGTCTAATCATGCGTTTGTGTGGTGGGGCAAGAACCCGAGAATTCCCAAGCCAACGCTGCAAAGGAGGGAAAGTCAGAGAGGGCCTGGCTGTAACGAACCTACAATACTACCACTGGGCAGCAACGGCAGAAAAAGTGAGGGGATGGGTACAAGAACCTGACACAGATTGGGTACAAATGGAGGAGGCATCCTGTAAAGGAACAGCCCTCCGGGCCCTGGCCACAGCAGCACTCCCATCCTCCTCAACATGGTACACAATGAGCCCAGTGGTAGCGGCCATGCTGAGAACTGAGGACCCAGTTGAGACAGCACTTAAGGATAACCAGAACGTCCCTTATGGCCCCCATCTGCGGCAATCACAGATTCCCCCAAGCCATACTAGTTACCACCTTCAAACGATGGAGGTGGGACGGGGGCACACTGACGGTAGGGGACTTCTACGTAGGGCGCAGACTGGCGACACTGGACGAACTGACGAGGAAGTGGAAACTATCAAGAGGACAGGAATTGAGACACCTCCAAATAAAGCACTTCCTCCGCAAAGTGACAGGAGGGTACCCCGGGGCCCCAGAAAGCACACTACTAGAGGACCTGATAGGCACAAGCAGCGAGTAGAGAAGGGCTATGTGGGAAAATATACGGACAGCTACTGGACAGAGCCTGAACACCACTGGACGGGACCAGGCAAAAATGGGAGGACGAACTGGGGACAGAGGTAGGATGGGGACTCTGGAGCGAAGTACTGAGCAGGGTGAGTTCCACCTCCTCCTGTGCAAGGCTAAACCTAATGCAGCTCGAAGTGGTGCACAGAGCGCACCTGACCAGAACCCGAATGAGCAGGTTCTTCCCAGAGGTGGAGGACAAATGTGAGAGGTGCCAGAGGGGCCCGGCCAACCACACCCACATGTTTTGGGCTTGCCCCAAGCTTGCTGGGTTCTGGGCAGCCTTCCCCGAGGCAATGTCCAAAGTTGTGGGGGTGAGGGTGAAGCCATGCCCAATAGTGGCAATCTTCGGGGTATCGGAGCAGCCAGAGTTACACATGGGGAAGGGGGCTAACGCCCTTGCTTTCACTTCCCTAATCGCACGCCGGAGAATCCTGCTTGGCTGGCGATCGGCAGCACCACCCAAAGCTGCAGACTAACTCGCTGACCACTCGGAATTTCCCCGCCCGGAGAAGATTAAGTACACCATCCAAGGGTCAGAGGAAGGCTTCCTGGATACTTGGGGGCAGTTCGTCGGCCTGTTCCAAAACCTGTTCGAGGCCAGCAACGAGGAGTAAGCCGGGGGGGGGGGGGGGGGGGGGGGGGGAGAACCAAAGGACTGCGCAACCCGGGGCAAGAAAAAAGTAACGTATAAAAGTAACAACTGTTTATAAATATGAGAAAAGCCAATAAAAAGATTTTCCAAAAAAAATAAATTACCCTGTAAAGCATGCAGCCATGTTTCAAGCTGCATTCACTTCCACTTGCATAAAGGTTACTAGTTAGCTTAATGTAAATCAGAATCTGCATAATAGTGTTAAAATCAAGTTCTGCTGCAATGACTGCACCTTACTTGACTCTCTCAAGCTGTCACAAAAATATACAACGGCAGATTAGTAAGTAAGTAAAGTTGCCATAGCCCGAGATGACCATACGCTGATTTTCCCTTTGAGTGGGAGATATGACTGGTGGCGATTTAACCCAAGGATTACCACACCTCAGATGAAGGGCAAGGTTGAGAAGACGGGCCTTCATGGACAACCTCAGCAGGTACAGGAATTGAACCCACGCTGCTGGCCTCGCTATGCATCATGAAACAAGCTTTCCGGCCAACTGAGCTAAACCTGCAGTGAAGAAGTTCCAGTCCCATCCACAATTAGGAATATGAACAATTACATCTTTTTTAATGAAAGTCCAGTACTTCATACAAATAGAGAACTAGCAACAACTTGAACATTATGCAATGTAATCCATCAAGAGACATGTTGTTTAAAAGAAACAGCAAAGAAAAGAATTGCTGCATTCTAGCAAAGCATGCTGTATGCAACAGGATATAAACAGGTTGAAGTCACAGTGGCTTAATCCTGCTTGCCTCTGGTACAGTCCCAATTTGAAAAATAAATTTAGACATCAAGAGTGATATGCACAAATTAGCAACATAGTTCATTTCTTTGAGGAACTTCCAACCCACATCAACTGTTGTGTATTTAGGCTTCCGAAAGGCATTTGGTAGCTTCACATGGGGGAAAAAAATTACTAAATGCAAAGCTGTGGGAATTCAGGAGAAAAATGGCTGAAAGGTAGAAATCATTAGGTATTAGTCAGCGGAGGAAGGAGGAAGGAGGCAGTACAGATTGGGCTATCTCAGGTAAACATATCGGGGCCACTGTGGTTTCTAAATTTCCAAATAACTTGGATTCAAGATCTCAAAATGCATGGTGGTTGAAGTTGAAGATGATATAATCACTGGAGGGACAATGGTACCAAAGGAGGCAACCATGAATTTACTGAATGATGACAAATGTTTCAGTGCACCATTCCCATGCAAACAAGTGGGCAACACATACTGGGGGTGATATTGAAATAGCTGCCGTTGAAATTCACGCCATCCAAGAGCTTGAACAACCTCAATTTAATGGAGAGCATTTGTTTGAAAAAAAGAGCATCAAACGGCTAAATTATCCTATTTTGGTTCTGTCAGAGAAAATCATAATGAGGTTGTACAGTATTCTCCTCAGATTTCATCTTCACTCTGGGAAGCAAGAGAAACCATTTTGAAGCATTGCAAAATAAGTGATGAGCTCAAAGAGAAGGAAACTAATAACCAATGTACCAATACTGCATTATCATCACAAGTCAATAACATGTCCAAAGTAACATTAGATCTCATGAATAAGTCAGTGACGGGAGCAGGGATCGTCAATATCTCAAACCGGATACTATGAAATAAGGTGTCAAAGGAGGAATATTATGACAATGTATGGATTAAAGCAGTAAAAATAAAGCAAGTCAGTGAAGCTACCAAAGAGACTGCAGAAATCAACAGATCCAGTAAAGCAGACGAAAATAAGGCCTCAAAGGGAAGCGATCAAGGAAGATAGATGACACCTTGAACAATGATGGAATTTATTCAGACGGACTGCAACCGTGCAGAATTCCTTACTCAGGAAAGTCAATACATATGTGTTGTGAACACAGTAACAATGCATAGTGTTCCTGGATTTTTTTTTAAATTTAAGAGTATCCAATTCATTTTTTCCAATTAAGGGGCAATTTAGTGTGGCCAATCCACCTAGCCTGCACATCTTTGGGTTATGGAGGTGAAACCCACGCGAACACGGGGAGAATGTGCAAACTCCACATGGATAGTGACCCAGAGCCGGGATCGAACCTGGAACCTCGGCGCCATGAGGCAGCAGTGCTAACCACTGTACCACCGTGCTGCCGTGTTCCTGGGCCTTACGGATTATATTTGAAGAAAGGTTAGAAAAGGATATTTAGAGACAGGAAAGGGTGCAGGGTGTAAGTTCAAGTCGGGATAAATGACATTGGGAGGCACAACATGTGGGACTGAGCAATCACATAAAGAACTGCCGCCATGATTCAAAGTAGGGATGCACTTGTTTGGAAAAGGATGGTGTTCAGTGAGAAAACAAAGAACCTAAATAAATGGCTACCAACATGGTGTAACAGCGAAGATACTTTCATAAACAAATAAGTTTTCATCCAGAATGAAGACAACTATACGAAAATCAAGCTGGGTGGGGGATCAAAGTGACATGAGCATCCAGGCAACAAATAAACAATTAGCAGAAAGAGCAAAAAGGGAACCAGATGCAATGCATTAGATGGTAGAACATAGGAAATGGTGGTTATTGGCAGGTCAGATTAAACTTGAGAAACTCGAGTAAATCCAAGGGACTGAAATGTAGTTCATATTCAGGAATCTGGCTTGCTGAAAAAATACATTGTGCAGAGCGGAGGAAATGGATGTAATTCTACGTCAGGGACTTTGAGTAGTCGGCAAACTGCAAATTTTCATTTTTAATTTACTTTGCATTTTTTATTTACTTCATAATCCATGCTTACACCTTTGCATAAAAAGGACAATTTGCTTCATAAAGATGACACAGATATCAAAGAGCAGCCATGGTATTTTTACAGGAGTCTTCAATCATTCAAATATAAACTAAAACACAAGTAGCTTAGAGCCAGTTTTGTCCAACGTGATACATAACCGTATCATGAAAATAACAAGAGGCACTGTTGATGTGACTTGTTTTTTGGGAATGACCCAATGCTGTAACACCCTGAAATCAACAGCAAAGAATAGTTCAGTTGACCATGACATGGGAGTCACAAATTCCCACAGCCAGGTGTCAATTATCTAACTTTCAAAATTAACTGAAACCAAAAAATCCAGGAAATACCCAGCCAGTTTCGTAGCATCTGTGGATAAACAAAGTTTGGTCTTTTAGATCAATGACCTATCATCAGAACTGGAAAAGGTTAGAGATGCGACAGGGTAGAAAGCGGGTATATGGATCAACATACAAATTAAGTGCAGGAGTAAACCACTCAGCTCTTTGAGCCTGCATCACCATTAAGTAAATTCATAACTGATCTGACTGTAATCTCCTGCCTATCCCCAATAACCTTTCACCCTCTTATTTATCAAGAAACTATCTGCCACGGTTTTAAAAATATTCAAAGGCTCTGCTTCCACTGCCTTTTTGAGGAAGATTCATTACTCTCAGAAAGAAATTCTCCTCATCCCTGTCCGAAATGGGCAACCCCTTATTTTCAAAACAGTGACCCCTAGTTCTAGATTCTCCCACAAAAGAAAACCTTCTCTCCATATCAACCTGATGAAGACAGCTCAGAATCATATATGTTCCGAGTCGCCTCTTGCTCTTCTTAACTCCAGCAGATGACACAACCCACCCATTCCTGGTATAGTTTAGTAAACCTTCTCTGAGCTGCTTTTAATACACTTACATCCTTCCTTAAATAAGGAGACCAATTCTGTGCACAATACTCCCGATGTGGTCTCACCAATGCCCTGTACAACTGAAGCACAACCTCCCTACTTTCCTATTCAATCCCCCTCTCAATCAATAATAGCATTCTATTAGTTTTCCTAATTACTTGTTGTACCTATATAGTAATCTCTTATAATTTATGCACTCAAGACACCCAGAACCTCCTAAATCTGAGCTCTACAATCTCTCACCACATGCCTAATATGCTTCTTTATTCTTCCTGCCAGAATGAACAATTTGACATTTTCCAATGTTCCACTCCATTTGTCAGATCTTTCCCCACTCACTTAACCTATGCCCCCTCATGGATATCTTCTTCAAAACTTATTTCCTTACCAATCTTTGTTTCATATCGAGGTAGGGAGGAGAATAAAACACAAAAGGGGAGGTCATCATAGGGTGAAAGGTAAGAATGATTAAATGAGAGAGAGATAATGGTGCAAGGTCAAAAGAAATGGCAATGGGACAAAGAAAATGGATCCAGAGAGGTGGAAACTGGAAAGCAAAATCATTACCAAAAGCTGTTGCCTGAAAACAAAAAAACATAAGGGAAGTTATACATGAAATTGTTGAACTCATTTTGGTGTCCAAAAGACTTTCATTTGCCTAACCAAAAGATGACTGTGTTCATTTCTATTTCCTGTGTTTCTGCTCAGACCAGAACCACAAAAGAGTTCCCCTCACCTGAGGTTGTCCTCACCTTCGACCCCATCAGCCTGCTTATTCAATACATCTTGCCTCACCCTTTCCGCTCCTTCCCAGTGTGATGCTTGCACCTCCTTCCATTTTAAGCATTCCGAAAGGACCGTTCTATCCATGACACCTCTGGCCAATTCTTCATCAACTCCAACACACCTTGTATTAACACCTTCCCACCCAAGGTGCAGAAAAAGCAACACCTGCCCTTTATAAATCATCCATTCTCACCATCCAAATCCTGTCAGTTTAATATACTGTATTCGCTGCTCACGATGGGATTTAGTCTGTATTGGGGAAACCAAAAGCAGATTCGGCAATTGTTTGCAGAACAGCTCTGTCCAGTTTGCAAACATGTCACAAAGCACCCAGTCACCTGTTCTTTTAATTCTCCATTCCATTCTGACCACTGTCCTTGACCTCCTGCACTGGTCCACTCAATGTAAGAGAGGAACTGTACCTCAACTTGCAATCAAGCACTTTGTAATCTGGGCGGCACGTGGCATTGTGGTTAGCACTGCTGCCTCACAGTGCCGAGGATCCGGGTTTGATCCTAGCCCCAGGTCACTGTCGGTGTGGAGTTTGTGCTTTCCTCCTGTGTCTATGTGGATCCCACCCCCACAACCCAAAAAGATGTGCAGGGTAGGTGAATTGGCAATGCTAAATTGACCCTTAATTGGGGAAAAAAAAGAATTGTGTGCTCGAAATTTATTAGGAAAAATAAGCACTTTGCAATCTTCCAAGCTGAACTGAGTGCAAACATTTTAAATCATAAAATGAAACAGAATGTGGGCGAACCTTTTGGTTTCCTTCTGGACAGCAGCTGTTGATAATGCAGCTGCTTCCTCATATACACCTCCCTCCAGAACATCTTTTGTTCATTTACTTGTTCCATTATCATCTTCTCCTGCCTTCCAGCCAATCACAAATACTCGCTTCTGTTCATTCTTCTTCTATTCCCCACCTCCTCCCCCAAACCCGGCCTATAGATGGGCTTTAAACCGGACACACCTCCAACTTCGACCAGCTCTGATAAAATGGTTGTTGACCAGAGACGTCAACTTTGCATCTCTCTCCCTATCTACTGCCAAAACTGAGCATTTCCAGCTTTTTCTGTTATTTAGATTCCCAGCAACTGCATAATTTTGCTTTGATATTCATTACGATGAAGTTCAGACCACAGGAGCTACAACTTTACATGCATTTGCCCATAAATTAAAACAAAAATGCAAGGTAAAGCAATCTTTCAGGAGAAAAGGTTAACGTTTCACAAAACAAAACATACAGGAACATGTTAAGAACAGTGACCAACAAGGTAAAGAGAGTCCTGATGCTATTACAATTGAAGTTTAGGATCCTCTCCTGTGTTGGGACGGTCTTTAATTTAAAGGTAAAATTTGCTTGACAGTAAGCCTGGGTGGTTTGATTGTTAGAGAGATTGTATGGGGTCCAGGTTGATTACTGGGGGAAAAAATGCAAGGTGTTTACACTTGGAGACAATGGAAGCAGCTAGTTTGCATACAGTGGCTCAACAGTGAATCTCCAAAGTTCCAGAAAAGTATTGGGAATGTCAAGTTGTAAATATTGCGCTTAAAATATTAATTTGCTTCCAAGATCAGGGAGTTGGGGTCTCAAGGATAACTAATCAACAATTCTACCTGGACACAAGGCCCACATAATTCATGTTACAATAGAAATGGAATTTAAGAGGGGAAAGATCAAAGACAAGGTTAGTTTGCTAGGATCCAGGAGAGGGAGAGCAGCTGCAGGCAGAAAGACACTTTTACTCCACAGGAATATGTGTGGGAGATAAGCTGGGTCTGAGAAGATCAAATTCATTAGGAGGTTGAACAAGGCTGGAATATTTACCTACCTTGCACTAGAGGAGGAATCCTGACTGTGAAAAATAGTTCTGAAAGAGTTCCCAGGCTGAGAAAGAAAAAGAACGGAAGTAAACCCTTAGGAGCTAAGAATCACCTTGGATTGATTCTGGGAGAATTGAGCATCTACTTGGAAGGGCAGTGTAAAGTCTATCTGTGGACGGTGTTTTTGGTTGTGCCAAAAGAAAAAAAACATTTTCTATTTTGTAGTTTAAAGTATAACTTGCCTACATAGATCGTATTAAGTCAACAATGCTTTTGGTCTTTTGTTACAATAAAAATCTTAAAATGTGAAATCGTGTTACTTCATTCTTTCAGCTATTAACTTTTAAAAATTTCAACTTCCAATTAATGGTCTCTGTGGAAATTGTAAGAAGGGGAGAGGGGAAAACTAGCAAGAGCTGAGCAATGAAAAAAGGTCAATTGCATAACAGTAAGAGGTTAGTCAGTAATGATGCAAGGTGCAAATAGACCAATACCTTCTCTACATTTTCACTTGTGCATGACTTTTTCATTCAAGTGTGAAATACGAGTTTCTTTTATACTGCCATGCACTCCCTTGTAAGACTATCTGCAGACAGCTTCTACATTAGCTTAGAGGGAACAAACATTCTGAAAGATTGGTTTTGAAGGAGGAAGACCAATGAACAATATATGTTCCGCCAAATAGCGTCAACCCATTTAATATGAAGAATATTAATGAAACAAAAGTCCTTATGTAGTTAAAAAGGCTCAAAATAAATTAATGCCCATTCTTAGAGAGCATTTGTCCCAGAGTGCTGAGAGAGGCTTGGGAGGATATTTATCAAAGCATTGGCAATTATGAGGGAATCACTGGAAACAGGAGAGGTATGGCAAATTAGATACATGTCAAGGCAGCACGGTGGTGCAGTGGGTTAGCCCTGCAGCCTCACGGCGCCGAGGTCCCAGGTTCGATCCCGGCTCTGGGTCACTGTCTGTGGGGAGTTTGCACATTCTCCACCACAACCCAAAGATGTGCAAGGTAGATGAATTGAACACACTAAATTGCCCCTTAATTGGAAAAAAATAATTGGTACTCTAAATTTAAAAAGAAATTAAAAACATGTCAATCTGGTGACCTCATCATTGTTGATTGGAGTTTTGCTCCTTGAGACTTCACACCGAATGTCTACATCTGATTTGAGCAGCCTCATCACCGAGTTGCACACTTTCCATTGGCATGAAGCTGACACACTGCTTTTCCTCAAAACAATCAGCACGTGTGCATGGTCAGTTTTAAGTGGAACAAAGAGAATAAAAGATTAACTAAGAAAGAAATGGTCAGTAAATATCCTGCACAATCCCATGGAAAGGCAAATATTTCACTCCAGCATTATCAAGAAAAAAAAAGACAACTGTCATAACTAAACTACATATTTTCCATGGAGAGAAAATAGGACTGAATTCCTGTCCTTTGCAAGTATCCATTGTTTAGACAGCTTGCTTAACCTTTATAACATTCAATAGCCTCAAAAACAGCATCTCATTGATCTTTATTGAATAAGGATATTATTAGGTCAGATGTATCTTTAGGAAATGTCTTCGCTGACTTCCACACAGACTCCCCTGTGAGTCACGAGGGTGAGCATTTGTACTATTTCCTGAAATTGTTCTTCAACAAAGAAAATTCAAAAACATTGTTGCCCAATTTTTCAAAAGTGAACACTCTTTATACTTGGGCTCTAGCTTTGTAAAAATATTTTCAATCATTTCCAGTATTATAAAGTCAAGGTTGTAAATATTCAAAAAAAAACATTCACGTTTTAGTCCACAAACTCCAATTGAGGTACTGAAGTAGAAATGTTCCAGATGGGATGCCTCAGCGATTGCTGAGGAACTTAAGGGTAGTAATTTCAGAGTGTCAAGCCACAATCTTCCAACCCTCCTCTGATATAGAAGTGGTGTAATTAACCTGGAGAACTACAAATATTAACCCTGTTTGAGAGAAATACGTCTGGCAATGACAGGCCAGCCTGATGGCAATGGAGAAAAACAATTTGAAGACAATAACCCAGGAGTAAATAAAATTTTAGAAACATGGGCTAATAAATGAAAGCCAGGATGTGTTACAGGGACATTGGTTTTGACTCGCTTGATTCAATTCCTTGATGAAGTAACTAAGTGGGCTTGTGAGGTTCGCATGTGCATGGAATTTCCAAATGTTTTTGATCAACTAAACCCTTTTGGATTATAAAGGGGCAGTGTCTGTCTGGATACAAGGAGAATAGTGGAGGACAGCTGTTTTTTCAGGCTGAGGATTTTGGTGTTAGGGCCATTGCCCTTTTAGACCTGGATTTCAGTACACCGGCTATAACTTCAAACTTTACAGACGACACAAAACTGAAACAAGCAGTAAGAAATTAGGTGGTTAGGAGGACATAGATTTGCTAGTGAAATGGGCAAATAGGAAATGAAATTTAGCAGAGAATAAATGTAAAGCGATAAAAATTATTGTACAAATAATGGCATTACAAAATAAATGGTGGAATTTTGAGGGTGAGCAAGAACACATATCCGAGAGTGTATGTTACGATTCCTGGATAGACTTATCACTTTTTAAAAGAAAGGAATCCCCATGAGGCGAATGGAGTGAAAACTGCTGGGACATGATTTCACTTGTTAAAACTTGTACTGTAACTAACCAACTAAAATCAACCTAATTTAAGCATTAACAAAGGAAAGTCATTTCAACAATTTCACTTAAATAGTTGAGATAACAAAGATACACCTGTAGTTTTTGCTTTATTCATTCAGGGCACGTGGGCATTAAGGCCAGCATTTGTTGCCCATCCCAAATTTCCCTGAACTAAGTGGCTTGCAAGGTCATTTCAGAGGGCAGTTTAAGAGTCAACCACATTGCTGTGGGTCTGGACTGACATGCAGGCCAGAATGGGTGAAGACAATAGAATTCCTTGCTTTAAGGTGGAATGACTTGATTTTTTGACATAAATTTATAAGTACCCAATTTTATTTTCCAATTAAGGGGCAATTTAGCGTGGCCAATCCACCTAGCCTGCACATCTTTGGTTTGTGGGGATGAGGTCCACACAAACAAGAGGAGAATGTGCAAACTCCACACTGTCAGTAACCCAGAGCCGGGATAGAACCTGGGTCCTCGGCGCCGTGAGCCAGCAGTGCTAACGACTGCGCCACTATGCCGCCCTGGAATGGCTTTGTTTAACTCTGGTTTAATAGCCAAAATTTAGAATACATTGAGCATTTAAGTTTCAAAGTTTAACATCCTACTCATGTGATGGAATCAAAGTTACTGTATATTTATAATTATTCCAATGATGGAATCATTATTCACAGATTAAACTGTGAATGGCAGTGTCTCTTGAAATGATAACTGCTGAGTTTTATCAAGGACCAGTTGGGTCATGTTGCTGCTCAAGTCAATAGTATGTAATTTGCATAATTAGCCATTTCAAATTCAGTTGTTTCATTCAAACTCCGCTGTCTCTCTCTCCTTTGCCTGGGACAAGGAATCTTCGGAAATACTTGAATATACTGTTATCCAAAACACTGCCTCTGTTCAAAACCTCCTACTACCTGAATTTCAAACCATCTAGCTGTCACTATCCATTGCGAAAGGTGCAGAACAAGCACAGGAGCTTGATCCCAAGTGTCAGAGAGATGAGTAATGACTGGAAAAGCGACACTCCTTTGCCCTTGAGAAAAGGGAAATGAGGGGACCATGTAGGTAATACAGAAAAAGGTTCATTCATAGCTCTTGTTTTAAACAAACATGACTGGAGGGCAAGGAGCCATTGGCCACAAATGCATAGTGATTCATACAATAATTATTCTCCAGGTAGAGTGCTGTACACTGAAGCTCTGGACTCAGAGGCAGTTTGATCCCATATTGTTGGGAAAGGGACTGGATAGTGACAGGGAATTGTAGGATCAGCTGGGTGGACTGAATGGTCTTATTCATTCGTACCAAACTTGGCGCTCTCCCCCCCCCCCCCCCCCCCCCCCCATTCCAGTTCATATGGAGAATGAATTAAGTCACTGGATGTATACATTGGGAAACAATGCAGGAGCACCTGCACAATGTCAATTTATTTTCACAAAGGCAGGCGATTCAATGTATGCAGCTCATCCTGCCAAAGAAATCTACAGCAGTCCTCATCCGTTCCCACTATGTTGGCTAGTTCCTGAGATTTTACTTCCAGTCTTCTAGCTGAAAGAAAATTCCATGTATTGAAACACTTTTTTGCATGAAGTACTTCCCGATGGGAGTACTTCCTGACATTCATGCTGAGCTGGGCCTTAAACAGTTATGCCCCAGTCCTAGTGCCATACAGTCATTATGTAACTTCATTGACCCCAACAAGTTTTACCGAAGATAGTCAAATAGAATGAATTTTGTTAAATTAGTTTATAATTTCTGAAGAACTGCCAGGGAAAAACATGATAGAATACAAACACGTAAATAACAAAACTCCAGTACCAAGGTAAAACAAAAATTTCAAACATGTCCATGCCACAGTGGTGTAATTGTGGTGTCAAATTGGCTCAAAGGTGATCATTTGAATCGAGGTAAGCCATTCAGCCCCTCCAGCCTGTTCCATCAAGTTGACGGCTGATCTTTATCCCTACTCGACCTGCTCGGGTTCCATGATCCAAAATACACTGTCCCCACAAAAATCTGTGTGTATTTTTAGTTGACCTAGGTTCAGCATTTTTGGGTTGGGGATGGGGGTTCTGGATTCTTTTTTCCTACTGATATCATGCCTTTATGATAGTAAAACATTCCAAGGCATTTCACAGAGAAATTCAGAAAATAAAACAAAATATGATATTAACTCACCGAAGGATGACTAAAAGCTTGGTCAAAGAAGAAGGTTTTAAGAGGCAAAACAAGGTCAAAAGGTGGAGTGGAGTAGGGAAGATGCAAAGAACTTCATTGCTAGAATGAGCAATGGTGGAGTGATTAACATTGGGAACGCTAAAGAGGATAGAATCAGAGGAGTGCAGATATCTGAGGGTTGTGAGGTTGGAGGAGATTATAGAGATAGAGAGAAGCCAAACCATGGAGGCAT
Source organism: Scyliorhinus canicula (assembly GCF_902713615.1). Classification (NCBI taxonomy): domain Eukaryota; kingdom Metazoa; phylum Chordata; class Chondrichthyes; order Carcharhiniformes; family Scyliorhinidae; genus Scyliorhinus; species Scyliorhinus canicula. The sequence continues at coordinate 169,864,824 of NC_052152.1, forward strand.
TTGAAAATAAAGAGAAGAATTTTTAAAATTAAGAATTTTTACGGGATGTGGGCTTCGCTGGCTATGCCAGTATTTATCATCCATCTTTTATTGCCCTTCAAAACGTCATGGCGAGCTGAATTCTTGAACCACTGCAATCTAGGTGATGTAGGTACACCCACTGTACTATTAGGGAGGGAGTTCCAAGATTTTGACCCAGCGACAGTGAAGGAACAGCAATACATTTCCAATTCGGGATAGTGAGTGGCTTGAGTGAAGAACTTCCAGGTGGTCGTGTTCCCATGTATGTTGGCTGCTGTTGGCCTTCTAGACGGTAGCGGTCATGGGTTTGGGAAGTGCTGCCAAAGAAGCCTTGCTGCGATCCTGCAGTGCATCTTGTAGATGGTACACACTGCTGCCACTCTGTGTCGGTGGTGAAGGGAGTGACCATTTTCACAGAGGCATTCCAAAATAAAATACCAATCAAGCAGGCTTTGTCTTGGATGGTGTCAATATTCTGGAGAGTTATTGGAGCTGCACTCATCCAGGCAAGGTCAGAGTATTCCATCATACTCATGACTTGTGCCTTGTAGATGGGGAACAGGTATTGGGGAGTCAGGAGGTGAGTTACTCGCCACAGGATTCCTAGCCTCTGACCTGCTCTTGTAGCCATAGCATTTATATGGCTTACCAGTTCAGTTTCCGGTCAAAGGTAATCCACAGGATGTTGTTTGTGGGGGTTTCTGTGATGGTAATGCCAGTGAATGTCAAGGGGCGATGGTTTGGATTCTTTCTTATTGCCGATGGTCATTGCCTGGCACTTGGGTGGCAACATTATTTGCCACTTGTCAGCCCAAGCCTGGATATTGTCCAGATCTTGAAGCAGTCCACGTGCAAATGCAGTAAGTGTCTGGGGAGTTGCAAATGGTGCTGAACATGGATGCAATCATACATGAACATCCCTACATCTGACCTTATGTTGGCAGGAAAGTTATTGAGTTGGGCCTAGGTCATGACTCTGAGGAACTCCTGCAGTGATGACCCATGACGGAGATGAATGACCTCCAACAACCACAACCATCTTCATTTGTGCTAGGTACGACTCCAACCAGTGGAGTCTTCCCCGATTCCCATTGACTCCAGTTTTTCCTAGGGCTCCTTGATGCCATACTCGATCATATGCTGCCTTGATGTCAAGAGCTGTCACTCACCTCTGGAGTTCAGCTCTTTTGTCCATGTTTGAACCTAGGCTGTAAGGAGGTCAGGAAGTCAGTGAACCTGGTGGAACTCAAAATGAGCACAGTGAGCAGGTTAATGCTCAGTAAGTGCCGTTTGATAGCACGGTTGATGACCCCTTATCACTTTACTGTTCATTGAAAGTGGACCCGATAGGGTAGTAACTGGCTGGGTTGGATTTCTCCAGCTTTCTGTGTACAGGATGTGGCAGGGTAAGTTTCCACATTGCCGGGTAGATGCCAGTGTTGCCAATGCTAGCTAAGAACAGCTTAGCTAGGTGCATGGCAAATTCTGGAGCACAGGTCTTCAGTAGTATTGCTGGAATATTGTTAGGGCCCATAACCTTTGCAGTATCCAGTACCTTCAGCTATTTCTTGGTATCACGCGGGGAAAATCAAATTGGCTGAAGTCTGGCAACTGTGATGCTGGGGACCTGGGAGGATACCAAGTTGGCACTTCTGATTTATGATTATTGCGAATGTTTCAGCCTCGTCTATTACACTGATGTGCTGGACTCATGCATTATTGAGGATGGGGATATTTGTGGAACCTTCTGCTCCTCCGGTCAGTTAATTGGCCACGATCATTCACGACTTGATGTGGCAAGACTGCAGAGCTTAGATCGTTGCATTAATTATGGGATTGCATAATTCTGTGAATCACTTACTGCTTATGTTGTTTGGCATGCAAGTAGTCCGATGTTGTAGCTTCACCATGTTGACACCTAATCTTTTGACATGCCTGGTGCTGCTCATGGCATGCTCTTTGTTGAACTAGGGTTGATCCCATGGCTTGATGGTAATGGTAGAGTGGGGGCTATGCCAGGCTATGAGGTTACAGGTTATTGCAGAGTGCAATTCTGCTGATGGCCCACAGCATCTCATGGATGCCCAGCCTGGAGTTGCTAGATCTGCTCTGAATCCATCCCATTTCGCACAATGGTAGTACCACACAACACGACAGAGAGTATCCTCAATGTGAGGCCAGGACCTAGTCTCCACAAGGACTGTGCAGTGATCACTCTTACCAAAACTGTCATGGACAGGTGCATCTGCAGCAGGCAGATTGGTGAGGAGGTGGTCGAGTATGCTTTTCCCTTGTGTTGCTTCCCTCACCACCTGTTGCAGACATAGTCCAAATTATGTCCTTCAGGACTCGGTCAGCTCCGTCAGTAGTGATGCTTCCGAACCACTCTTGGTGATGGATATTGAAGTCCCCTCCCAGAGTACATGCTGTGCTCTTGCCACTATCAGTGCTTCCTTCAAGTGGTGTCCAACTGATTCATCAGCTGACTGTGGCCGGTACATGGTAATCAGCAGGAGGTTTCCTTGTCCATATTTAACCTGAAGCTATGAGACTTCACAGGGTCAAGAGTCGATGTTGAGGACCCCCAGGGAAATTCCCTCCTGACTGTATACGACTGTGCTCCCACCTCTGTTGGGTATGTCCTGCCAGTGGAACGGGACATACCAAGGATGGTGATAGTAGTGTCTGGGTTGTTATCTTTAAGGTGTAATTCCGTTAATATGGCTATGTCAGGCTGGTGCTTGACTGGTTGGTGAGATAGCTCTCCCAATTTTCGCACCAGCACCCAGATGTTAGTAATGACGACTTTGCAGGGTCGACAGGGCTGGGCTTGCCATTGATTGTTTCCAATGCCTAGCTCAATGCCGGGTGGTCTGTCAAATTTAACATCAAGCAAACAGACTGATTTAGCAACAAGTGTAGTTTGTGCTGGAGACCAAAGATAATAGCCTCAGTCTTGTCAATATATAACTGATGGATATTCCTACTCATCCAGCATGAAATGCCAGACCATGAAGTTACAGATTGTGGGTGAGTACAATGAAATGCTGGATAAACATTCTGACAATTTCTCAACAGTGGACTAGTTGAGAGCTGGTGGTGGTGGTGTAGGGCTGGGTGTCATCAGCATACATGTGGAAACTGACATGTTTTTGGAAGGTGCCGCCGAGATGGAAAATTAGGTGTCTAAGGATAGATAGATCCTTCGATTACACCAGAGGAAAATGTACAGAAATGGTCGTTTTCTGTCTCCGATTAGAAAGATAACAATGTAACCAGGCACATGCAATCTCATCCAGCTGGACCACAGTAAAGATACAGTCACAAGCTGTTCCCTCATGCAGAAAATGCTTTAAAATCAGTTCAGTTAGGTTTGCATTATTAATTAATTTAATCAAAGTCTCTTCTATTGACTTAAAATTCCAAATTAATTTGTAAAGATCCAATCTTATTTTAGTTCCGGATGTAACCATAAAACAAAATCCTAAACTTGAGCCTTTTCAATCATAGTACTAACACAAGACGGATAAGGTACAGGATGTTCATTCAGAAGCTCAGCAATCTCCAGCAGTTTTGGATGGGTAAGGTGACCAGCCCACTAACACTGGCAACTGGAACACAAACACAGAGGCATCGGTGTCATCTGAGGCAGGCAACAAATATGGGCTGGATCCTGGTACCTGGAAGCAGCATAGCTGCTACCACCCAATTACAGTGCCTTTGATAATTGCTGTGCAGGATTCTGATTCAGATAATCCCACTTTGCTGATCCGCTAAAAGGAGGAAAAATCATTTGAAGTCAGATACATTACAAAAATGTTTATTTCAACCCCACAACAACCTGCAAATTATTCAAACTCAAACTACTCTTGTTCAATCAAATCGAGAGAACTGGCCAAGTTGAAAGAAAATGCAATCTACTCCTATAAACAAAAATCCATCATGCTCCATTAACAAGTCACACATCAAAAGGCCATGAGGCAACATCCACTTTAGACACAATTCAAATAAAATATTCAAGATTTGGCGGTCCTCGGGTGTGGTGTGGGATGGTGGGGAGGGGATGGGGTGTTAAAGAGGAAAGGATAAATTCTGTGGTGACAGTAGAATATGTAATTGCTCTGCCATTAACACTTCACGTTGACTTTCCACTGAGAGCTTTTAGTTGTTGGCACCCATTTGTATGAAATGTCAACTGCTGAGGGGCTTTCTTAATATTGGGCAGCTGCCAAAAAATAGTTTAGGCTGTTTTATACAAAGGTCAGAAGTTAAACTGCTTAATTCAAGCATTTGTTTTGACACAGAATTCAAATAACTCATAGTTGAAATTTAGATCTTTGAGAAAAAAAGTAAACAAGAAAATATCTCCCTGGACATGATACTGATTTGAATCAAATAGCCTCCCACAGTCTTCAGTCTAGCCTTGCTTAGAATAACTTTCTATTTATCAAAAAGACAAGATGGGAAATTAAATAGTTTAGTCTGCAAATTATTCACTTCAGCTTCCCTTGGATTTTCTAGATTAGAGAGAAGTTATTTGTTTTTACCTTTATCAGATGGTGACTAATATAATAATTAATTATAGTGCTTGCAACAATGTAGGGATGGATTGACTTTAATTGTCATCAGTAGTTTTGGTTCTTCATTCTGCAGCTTTACCTCACATGTGGTCATTTTGACATATGTTACTGTCATTGTGACCTACATAGAGTGACCACAAAGAACGCAATAACAAACTATTTTGGCATTAAACTGTAAGTTGCTCATATAGATACTCGCTCCTATCTTTTTGCACATAGAACATTGAAACAAACAGTCATCAAGTTGAACATCATTGAATCAGAGTACTCTTAGAGGACAGAGGGAGGCGTTTCGGCTCGAGTCTGCACCGACCCTCCAAAAGAGCACCCGACCGCCACCCCCTAACCTATACATCTTTGGACACAAAGGGGCAACTCAGGATGGCCAATCAATCTAACCTGCACATCTTTGGACACCGAGATAATTTAGGACGGCCAATTCAGCTAATTTGCACACCTTTAGACTGAGAGAGGAAACCGGAGCACGCGGAGGAAACCTACACAGACCCATGGAGAATGTGCAAGCTCCACACAGACAGTCACCGAAGGCAGTAGTGCTAAGCACTGTGCCACCCTATGTCATTAAATCCTCTAATCCGTTCATCTCAATTTGAAGCTCCACAGGGCACTATAGGTAATAAACATGTTTTTACGTTGGACGGATATAGGAATCGGTGCCCAAACAGGGATTTCAGTTCATTTTAGTGACTCCGGTAAAAATCTAGCACATCAATGCAATGCTGAGAGACGCCACCATTGTGAAGGGTGCCAACTTCAACAGCAATGTTAAACACTGGACCCATCTGCATCCTTCGATGAATGTAAAATATCCCAGGAGACAAGTTAATAAAGAAGCACATGATTTCTCTCAGCCAACAAGTATCCTGTTTAATCTTTGTCTGAACCAAAATTACCTGAACAGGTATCTGGTCATTTAAAACAATATATTTCATGGGACGTGGGGGTGTTGCTGGCAACACTAGCATTTGTTGCCCATCCCTAATTTCGGAGTGGCTTGCTAGGCATTTCAGAAGGCAGCTTAAAGGTCTGAAGGCACATGTAGGCCAGAGTGGGTAAGGACATCAGATTTGCATCCCTAGAAGGACATTAGCAAACCACATGGGTTTTTATGCCAATCGACAATGGTTTCATGGTCATTAAGACTTTACATAGTCATTGTTAGACTTTTAATTTCAGGCTTTTTTTTTATTGGGTTCAAGTTCCATCATCTATCGTAGTGGAATCCAAACCTTGGTCGCCCGACCATTACCTCTGGATTACTAACACAGTGACTATACCACAACGCCTCTACCTCCCCACATTGGCACATTGTGGTTTGAGAAACTTTGCCTTGTGCAAACTGGCTCCCATGTCACAACTTAATTGGTTGTCAAAAGCTTTGGGAACCCAAAGGTTATCATGTACGACACAAATTCAGGTCTTGTTTATACTTGTATATGGACATGTTATTTCTTCCCTGTTCAAGCCTTAAAAGCACATTTACCTTCTTCTCTCTTATATTCTATCAACTCTACACTAAATGGAGGTGGGGAAATGGAAATTAGGGTGGCACAGTGGTTAGCACAGATGCCTCACAGCGCCAGGCACCCGGGTTTAATTTCAGACTCGTTTATATTTGTACCAAAAAAAAAGTGGACATGTTACTTCCTCCCCTGTTCGAGCCTTAAAAGCACTTTTATCTTCTTCTCTCTTAACTCCACACTAAATGGATATGGGGGAATGGAGATTAAGTTGGCACGGTGGTACAATGGTCACAGTGGACCCGGGTTCAATTCCGGCCTTGGGTCACTGTCTGTGTGGGTTTCCTCCCGCAGTCCAAAGATGTGCAGGGTAGATGGATTGGCCATGCTAAATTGCCCCTTCGTGTCCAAACAGATGTGTAGGTTAGATTAAGGGGTTAATGGGATAGGGTGGGGGAAGTGAGCTTGGGTGAAGTACTCTTTCAGAGGATCAGTGCACTCGATGGGCCGAATGGCCTCCTTTGGCACTGGAGGGATTCTACGAAAGAGCAAGAGCAAGCACAAAAGGGAAGTGAGGAATGGAGAGGGCGTCAGGTGATAAAAACTTGTCTTTCAATCTATAGTTATTACCAACAAAGTCTGAACCAGAAGAAAAGGCTGTCTTTTAAGAATTGCCTACTCAATGTTCCCTTCTTCATTGGAAGAGGTAAGTAAAGTCTCTGTGGTCAAAGTGGCTCCATTGGGACAGGTCTTCTCATGGAAGTTTGGAACCAAGTTAAATCTAAGATTCAGGTACTGTTTTTCAAGATTGGCACTCAAGTCTCGTGACCTAAGGCACTGTTAATGAATCATCCTCCCTCACAGAAGAAACCAACAGGGATAGGGTCTTTTTTTTAAAAACTGGGATTCCCTACGGAGACAGGATTCTCCACATCGGACTCTTGATAAATCTGCAATGGACAGTGAACTGCAAGCTGGAGAAGTTTGGGAAGCTATAATGTTCTGGTTCAAAAGTATAAAGCAGAGCTTCATTCATAATTGCTAATCATCTTAGAAGTTTTGAGTAAAATCATGTGGGAGTATAATCTTATTGTTGTCCCTTTAATTACGTTTTTGGTCAACGAACCAAACAGTTCAGGAAAGGACTCAAAACAAATCTGTATGTTGCCACATATTAGTTTCAGAAACCAAACAAAACTTACATTAAAAATCTAAAAGAGTTTGGGCTCCAAAGACCATCTCATAGTAAAATAATTTTGCATCTCTAATGAATATCAAACCACAACCTGGTCAAAGGATTTAATGCAAATATTGTCTATTTAATCTTTTCCAATCTCATATTGTCCCCATTAGAAAGGCCACTCTCTTCCACATGCATAACAATCGCCAGCCTTCATTCATGCCTCAACCCAGCTGTTGCGGAAATTCTGTGTTGGGTGGCCTTGCTCGCTCCATAAATGTCAGCTCTTTGCACACCAAGCCCTGCAAACACATCATCCTGTGGTCATTAGCTCGTGCCCAAAGTTCTCGTCCTACTGTTCAAATTCCTCCATGACCCAACCCAAACCTAAATCCATAGCCACTTCAGCCCTGTGCATGCCTCTCAACTCTGGCCTCTTGCGAATCTCTGCCTCACTATGGGCAGTTTGTCTGACACGCTTCACCCGGAAATAGCCTCCTAAAGCTCTTCTCTCCTTTCTTCGTTTCCTTTAGCCCACCTCTTCGACCAAGCTGGTTGTTCATCAGTTTGCATTGATTTAACCCGATTGATCTAACACATCCTTGAGAACCTTTAACTCAAAAAGGGGGCTATATAAATACCAATTGTTATTATTGGCACAAGGCGTAGGCAGCACGGTGGAGCAATGGTTTGCACTACTGCCACATGGCGGCGAGGTACCAAGTTCGATCCCGGCTCTGGGTCACTGTCCATGTGGAGTTTGCACATTCTCCCCGTGTTTGCGTGGGTTTTGCCCCCACAATCTAAAGATGTGATATGCAAGCTGGGTGGATTGGCCACGCTAAATTGACCCTTGTTTGGCAAAAATGAATTGGGTACTCTAAATTATTGGCACAAGAGCAGAGAATTCTTGATTTAAATGAGTGAATGTTATCAGCTGACAAAAAGGAGAAGTGCGATTTTTTTCATCTTAAAGAGAATGGAAGTAATTTTTGCTGTGAGAATCCAGATTTCAATGCAAGAAGAGTCATGCAGACTCAAAGCATTGACTCTGTTTCGCTGCTACCCAGACGGGCTGAGATTTTCCAGCATTTTCTGTTTTTGTTTCTAAGGGATTGTTGTGCTGTTATCATGCCAGATAGGAAATCTGAAAATTTACAGTATTAATTGCATCAGGTTTTTACGGTGGAGGAATTTGTCTGAACTTTACACTTTAACATGAACATAAAATGTAAGAAATTTTCATTTGATGTTTCGCTTGGTGGCATAAGGAGGGTTAAAGCAGGATTCCACAGTTGGAAAAGGGCCATGGAGAAACTACTCTAATCCTGCAAATCTTGCTGTGGCCGACAATTAATACTTCTTCAAATCATTGAAAACAGCATTGGTCAAATGTTGTCAACTTCGGGTCATTCTGAATTTAATTTGTTTCAAAAAAGAACCATACCTCCACCAAAGTGTCTGTGAATCATTACATATGGCTATTGGGGTGCAAAGATATTTTAAAAATAGTCTCAAACATTATTCCTGTGGTTTTTACAGGATCAGATACTACCAGTTGCCACAATAATTCATTGATTACATGATAAATTTTAGGAAATTGGAAAGATCAAATATTGTTCATCATTTTATTCAAGGTTTTAGCACCTTAATTTTAACAGAATCGCACCTGGGACTATTCAAAAATAAAATGCCGTCAGAATGGAAATATATATATTTTTTTTTAATTGGTGGGTGTGCGCAGGCAATCAAGAAAGAACATGGTTAAAATTGCACTTTAAATAGGAATAGGAACAGTTGACCATGATAAGACCTCACAACACTCAAAGCAAAAAATGAGTTAGTGCTTCAAGATTCCAGGATACAGCTCGACCCTCAATTTCCAATACATTACATTCAGTTCATGATTGCTGCCTGATCAGATAACAACCAGTAAAATGGGCACTTCCCCACAAAAAGGGAGACTAAGGAAAGTAAAACATTTACACACAGACACAGCCAATTTCTTCATTGCATGCAAACAACCTATCATTTGTACAACAAATTTGCTTTTAGATACACAAACACAAGTGAAATGCATGGCTTCAAAACTTGCATCAAATTGGAAGAGACTCCGGACTTCCTAAATACAACAAAAATCAGAATCACCACTTATTGTTACCAGTGTTCAGAAACTTCCTTTGTATCATTTCCCATTTTGGGAATTTACACGGCAATAATGAGGCAGTCATTTTTTTTTAAATAGACATAAGCATTTGTATTGAGTTCCATAGAAGTAAATACTGCCAAAATTCTTTGACGACTTTTTCCAAGAACAGAGAGTGGAAGAATATCAACTCGGGCATGTTTGTCTCTAAAGTGGTGTTGTAAATTTTTACTTTGAGCAGTTGGGGTGGCATGGTGGCACAATGGTTGGTACTGCTGCTTCACAGCACTGAGGACCCGGGTTCAATCCCAGCTCACTGTCTGTGCATAGTTTGCACATTCTCCCCATGTCTTCGTGGGTCTCAAACCCAGAATCCAAAGATGTGCAGGCTAGATGGATTGGCCACGCTAAATTGTTCCTTAATTGGGAAAAAAAAGAATCGGGTCCTCTAAATTTTTTTTCCATTTGAGCAGTTGAGTTTATTCAAACTTTCAGCTGTCTGCCTGTTCAAAGAAGGCTGGCCTGCAAACTGTTGCAGCTATCAATGCTAGTGATTGTTTAGATAGAAGGAAATGTACTTCTGCATACCAACGCTGATCTTTGTAGTGCATCATCTTACACTCAACACACTCCAGGCAGAGAGAGATCAAACACTCAAATCACTGGAAGTTTTTCATCTGTCAGCCAAAGAAAGACTGAGCAAAACGAACCCATTGCTGGGGGCAGGGGATAGCATCTTAATCAATGAATAAATGTGAAAAGCTCTGAGTGGAACAGCCACATTAGCAGTGACAAAAACACCTAGCACATCATCAGCCATTAATTGAAAAACCACAGCTCCAAGCAGAGCTTTAACATTATTCTGAATGAGCATTTGAAAGCATTGTTAAATTGCCTTGTATCTCGCAAGATGGTAGTGCCTAATATAATCATCTGGAAGCACCACTAGCACTGGGAGAGATCATGGACAGCATTAGCTCCATGCAGGCGGGGAAGGCGCCGGGACCGGACGGATTCCCGGCGGACTTCTACAAAAAATTTGCGACAGCGCTGGCCCCGCACCTGCGGGAGATGTTCACAGACTCGCTAGCTAGGGGCACATTGCCACCCACGTTAGCACAGGCCTCAATCTCGCTGATACCTAAGAAAGACAAAGACCCAACGGAATGTGGGTCATACAGACCCATATCTCTGCTGAATGCAGACGCCAAAATACTGGCCAAAATCCTAGCCAAGAGGCTAGAAGACTGTGTACTTGAGGTGGTCACAGAGGACCAGACGGGCTTTGTCAAAGGTAGACAGCTTACCGCGAACATCAGGCGCCTGCTGAACGTGATAATGACCCCCTCCGGGGAGAGAACACAAGAGGTGATCGTCTCCCTGGACGCAGAAAAGGCCTTCGACAGAGTCGAGTGGAAATACCTCATAGAGGTACTGGAGCGGTTCGGGCTTGGAACAGGGTTCACCGCTTGGGTAAAGCTCCTGTACAACGCTCCCATGGCGAGTGTACAGACCAACAATACCAACTCCCAATACTTCCAGCTGCACAGGGGCACCAGACAAGGATGCCCACTGTCCCCGCTGCTGTTCGCACTAGCAATTGAACCGCTAGCAATCGCGCTCAGGGCAGCAAAAAATTGGAGGGGGATCCGAAGGGGAGGTAGAGAGCACAGAGTCTCACTCTATGCGGATGATCTGCTCCTCTATATCTCGGACCCACAAAGCAGCATGGACGGAATCATCGCGCTCCTGAAAGAGTTTGGAGCCTTCTCGGGCTATAAACTCAACATGAGCAAAAGTGAGATCTTCCCAGTACACCCGCAAGGGGGGGGGGGGGGGGGGGGGGGGGGGGGCAGCACTAAAGGGGCTGCCGTTCAATCAAGCCCGACATAAATTCCGCTACCTGGGGATCCAAATAGCCCATGACTGGAAAGGGATCCACAAATGGAACCTCACCAGCCTGACGGAGGAAGTTAAAAAGGACCTGCAAAGATGGAACACACTCCCGCTCTCCCTCGCGGGGAGAGTTCAGACGATCAAAATGAACGTACTGCCCAGGTTCCTCTTCCTGTTTAGATCCATTCCGATCTACATCCCCAAGGCCTTTTTCAAAGCGCTGGACAAACTCATCATGGCGTTCGTATGGGGGGGTAAAAATGCTAGGATCCCAAAGAAGGTCTTACAAAAAACAAAAACCAGGGGAGGGCTAGCCCTCCCGAATCTACAATTCTACCACTGGGCAGCAACAGCCGAGCGAGTAAGGGGATGGATCCAGGAGCCAGAGGCTGAGTGGGTGCGTGCGGAGGAGGCCTCCTGCATGGGAACCTCCCTCCGGGCCCTCGCCACGGCAGCACTCCCATCCCCACCCAAAAAACACTCCAGCAGCCCAGTGGTGACAGCCACCCTCCAATCCTGGAACCAACTGCGGCAGCAACTTGGCCTGACCAAAATGTCGAACAGGGCTCCCATCTGCAACAACCATAGGTTCACACCAGCACTGACTGACGCCACCTTCAAAAGGTGGAGGCAGGACGGGGGGACACTGACAGTCAGGGACCTATACACGGACGACAGGATCGCAACACTGGACGAACTGACAGAGAAATTTCAGCTAGCTGGGGGGAACGAGCTACGGTACCTGCAGCTCAAAAACTTCCTACGAAAGGAGACAAGGACGTACCCACAACCGCCACGACAGACACTACTGGAAGACCTACTGGACGCAAGTATCCTAGAGAAAGGGAACTGTAGTGACATGTATGACCGACTGGTAGATAGGGACGACACCGTACTGGACGCAACAAGAAGGAAATGGGAGGACGACCTGGGGATGGAGATAGGGTGGGGACTCTGGAGCGAAGCACTGCATAGGGTCAACTCCACCTCCACGTGCGCAAGGCTCAGCCTGACGCAACTAAAAGTGGTACATAGAGCCCACTTAACAAGAACCCGTATGAGTAGGTTCTTCCCGGAGGTGGAAGACAGATGCGAACGGTGCCAAAGAGGCCCGGCCAACCACGCCCACATGTTCTGGTCTTGCCCCAGACTCGTGGAGTACTGGACAGCCTTCTTCGAGGTTATGTCCAAAGTGGTGGGAGTGAGGGTGGAGCCATGCCCGATAGTGGCGGTCTTCGGGGTTTCAGAACAGCCAGATCTATTCCTGGGGAGGAGGGCGGACGCCCTTGCCTTTGCCTCCCTGATCGCCCGCTGTAGAATCCTGTTTGGCTGGCGGTCAGCAGCACCGCCCAGAGCTGCGGACTGGCTGTCCGACCTCTCGGAATCTCTCCAAATGGAGAAAATCAAATTTGCCATCCGAGGGTCGGACGACGGCTTCCACAGAACGTGGGAGCCATTCATGCAACTGTTCCGGGACCTATTTGTGGCCAATGTACAAGAGGAAGAATAGTCGGGGGAAGGTAGCGGGAGGGGGGGGGGGGGGGCTACAGGTTCGGTACGGGGGTTCGATGGCTAGCTAAGGCCCAAAACCAAACTAAATAAACATGTTGGGGGGGGGGGGGGGGGGCGGGCGCAGTTACTACTACGAAGATGCTTACCTGTAAATATGTATGTTAATTTTTGCGTGTTTGTTTGTTTTTTTTGTTCTTTTTCTCTCCTAACAATTTGTAATTTGTTCAATATAAAATATGAAAACTGAATAAAAACATTTATAAAAAAAAAATATAATCAGACATTTTTGCATCACTCAACAGAAACAAAATGACGACAGTTGAGATTTTAAGTAAGTGTAGAATTAATACTTCCAGTCTGGATTTTGAATGAATCAGTCGGCTTTGGCGAGACCACATGGTGTTATTTATTGTGTTTGGTTCACATTTTACGGCAGTAGAAATACCATACATATTTAATCATTTTTCAGGTTTCAGCACCTTCATTTGTCCAAAGTACAGCTGGCCATGACATGGAAAAAGGGAGCAACATAAGGAAATGAGGATTGGAAGCATAGGGCAACACGGTGGCGCAGAGGTTAGCACTGCTACCTCAAGGCACCGAGGACCCGGGTTCGATCCTGGCCCGGGTCACGGTCCGTGTGGCGTTTGCAACATTCTGCCCGTGTCTGCATGGGTCTCTACCCAACAACCCAAAGATGTGCAGGGTAGGTGAATTGGCCATGCCAAATTGCCCCTTAATTGGAATTTTGTTTCAAGTATTGGAAGCATAAAATTGCCAAGACATATTGTTAAATTAAGGGAATGGGCAAAAAAGATTGAAAAAGTCCAGAGATATGGGGATGCAGTCACATAGATCATTAAAATGTTATGAACAGGTGTAGCATAGACGCAAAGGCTAATGGAACACTGGTTTTTAAGATCGGGGCTGGGTAGAGTGTGTGTGTGAAGAGGTGAGTCAAGTAGGTTCCAGCTATACAAAGCCCTGGTTATACCATACCTGGAGAATTGTGAGCAGTTCTGGCCACCACAATTTAGGAAGGATATTTTGGCATTGGAGGGTGTAAATTTATTTGAATTGTACCTGGACAATGGCTAAGTGAGGAGGATAGATCAAGCAAACTAGGATTGTATTTCCTAGAATTTGGAAGGTTGTGGGCGGATTTAATCAAAGTTTTGAGTTATCAAGGCAACAAATAGGGTAGGTGAAGAGAAAATCTCACCACTGGCTGAATCTAGGACAAGCAGGACCAGCTTAAACATTAGAGCAATGCCTTTCAACAGTGAAGTTGGGAATTGCTGCATCGATCTCTTAACAAGAACAAATAGGTGCAATATTCATGGTTCTGTAACTCCGACAAAAATATCTAAAGCATATTGAAACTAGAATTTTTTTTAAAACACTTCAATGAATGTCACACATTCTACCTGAAATTTTGTGTTTCAGCAAACAAGGTTGCTGAAGAAACAAAGTCACATCAAGAGATGTCTAACCCTCATAAGTAAGGATGAGCTTTTCCTCAGCTGCACTTTTGTTCAACTCTAGGCACCAGAATTGGAGAGGCTGCAGAAGAGATTGACAAGAACGATTCCTAGAATGAGGGACTTCAGTTACACGGAGAAACAGGATACGTTGTAGTTGACCTTGGAGCAGAGAAGTTAGACAATTTGATTGAGGTGCTCAAAACAATAAATTACATTCTTTGCAACTGTGACCAAGGAAGACTATTCCCCTTGATCCTTTCTCACCTATCTGCAACTTTCAACATGGCTAATGACATCATCATCCTCCAATGTCTTGCCTCTGTTACTTAACAGAGTCAAAGTCCATTGCTTGATTTCATTCTTGTCAAATTGTAGCCAAAGGATTATCTGCAATGGCTTCTCTTCCCACCCCATACTGTTAACTCTGGAGTCATTCAAGACTCTTTCTTTAGCACCTGTCTATTTCTAATCTGAAGCTACCCAAGTTTACATCTGGAAAGACATCATCAAGTGCCACATTTATCTACAGTAAGAAGTCTTACACCACCAGGTTAAAGTCCAATATGTTTGTTTAACCTGGTGTTATAAGACTTCTTACTGTGCTCACCCCAGTCCAACGCCAGCATCTCCACATCATCACATTTATCTGGATGACGTTCAGCTCCATCTCACCAACACCTCTTTGGATCTCTCCACTGTCTCTGATCTGTCACAGTGCTCTGTTTACATGCAATATGGGATGAGCAGAAATTTCCAACAACTTAATATTTTGCTGACGGAAGCCACTGTCTTTGGTCCATGAAACAAACTCCATTCCTTGACACTTTCACACTAACTAATGTTGATTTGTGGAGTATGTTAGACCAAGTCCCATAAAGGGTTAACGGTAATAGTCTGATGTCATAGAAGGAAGTGACATGTCCTCAAGTGATTGGAAAGGAGAAAACAGTATGGAAAGCAGCTCGTATAAAAGAGCATTCTTATAACTAAATATGTTACAATAAAGTTAACGTTTACAGCCAACATCTTCGGGAGTTATTTAAACTACTCCAAACCAACACTACGATATAACAAAGACCACTCGCAGCTCTGATCTTGTGTTTGAGCCAAAGATAGGTTTCCAATAGGTTCAACTCAACATACCCCCATCCATTCTATTCTATTGTTACTTCTAGATATGACTATTCCTATGCACTCCTAGCCAGCCTCCCACACTTTACCCTCCAAAAATATGGTTGTCCAAATTTCCATGGCTTGTGTCCTTACTCACACCAAGTTTTGGTCATCCATTATTCCTGTGCTTGCTGACCATCACTGGCTCCAAGTCCAATGACACAATGCCATTGGTGGCAATACTTTGAGCAGTCTTAAACCAAATTTTCTTCCTAAATCTCCACCTCTTGCCCCTCTTTCTTTTTCATGCTTTCCTTAAAACCAGGATCAACCTTTTGGGGTCATCTGTCCTGACATCTCCTACCTATAGCTCTTGTTTTTATTGCTATCACTACAGTTTAGCAACCAGGAATATTAAATGCTCCATTAAACACACTTCATAAATTTAAGTTGCAGCACTTTGAATTTCACTCAATTTTGAAGCCCTGAGCATACAAAGGACAAGAACAATACTGCACAGGAATAGGTCCTTCGGCCCACAAGCCTATACCAGTCATGATACCACTCTTAACCAAAACCACTTCCTCGTGCCGTATACATCTATGCGCATCCTATCCATCTATTTGTCGAGATGCTTTTGAATGCTATTAATGTATCTGCCTCCATAACCTCAGCTGGCAGCGCGTTCCAGGCACTTAATACCCTCTGTGTAAAAAAACCTGCCTCACATATCTCCTCTAAACTTTGCCCCATGGATCTTAAACCCATGCACCCTAGTGTCTAACCCCTCCATCCTCGGAAAGTGTGTCTGTCCATCCACTCTATCCATCCATGCCCCTAAATAGTCTTGTAGATCTCTATTAGGCCACTTTCAAAACACTGTGTACCTGTATGCCCAGATCTCTCTAACTTTTTATATTCCTAAGAGTTTTGCCATTCACTGTATATTACCCCTCGATTAGCAAAATCAGCTTTTCCATCCGTCCTTGCTCACACTTCATGCCTATTTGTAGAATTCAAGGCACTTTGTTGCCACCACTGCCACCTCAACATTTTCTCCTTGGAAATGAAAATCAATTTTGCTTGATTTAACATTACTCTTGACACAAAGCACTCCATTTAAAAAGCTGTTTACTGGTAATGCGAGCAACTCATTTGCCCAGAATTGCTATTAGCATGATGGATTGGATCCATTATCAGAAACTCAGTTGAAGCTTTCAGTATTAATGGCATTAATTTTGCATTCAGATGCCGTTCTATATCTGTAGCCAAAGGCAAAAGTGCACATCAAGCTAAAGTTGAGACAGCTGCAGAGGCAGAAATTTAGAATTTCCAATGAAAGGAAATTCTATCATGACCATCACCACGGGCCAACGCAGCCAGAGAATCTTTACTGCGCACCTCTCAAACTGAAAAATTCTCGTTTTAGGAAGTGAAAATTGGCAGCTTGTTTGGGAGTAGGGAAAATTTAGACTTGCAATCCGGGAGTTTCAAATGACACATTAAAATTTAATTTCTTGTTTGGAAAGTATCAAAATTCTACTGCAATCAACCCAAAGGTCAAACTGCAAGCTTCACTACTAATTTCTTAATGCTCACCATGCTGGATTTTATACATAGTCAGAATTAAAAATGCATTGCTCTTATGCCGGAGCAATATTAACTATTCCTCTTTCAGTTTAAGAATAAATTCGACAAACTTTTTAAATCAACCCCAAAAAACATGGCTTTGAAAGTAATCAAAACAGTGATCAACTTAAAGCCCTTTGTTCACACATGGCCTTCGCGCAAAAAATTCACTGCATCATTAATCAACACTTAAATATCCATGCATCCACAGTTAGGAATATGCCTCAAAGATCACATGGAACAAGTGGGAATAATACAGGGTTACAAATTATTATTTTTTCCTGATAGGTGTGCTTGCAGTTCCTGATGTAGTTTCCAGAATAATTTATTTTGCATATAAATCTAAAATGATACCAGAGTAATTCTGCAATTAATTAATCACAGACGTGCTCTTCTGATCTAAAGCATTATGCAAAGCAATATATTAAAATAAATGTTTTGTTTTCATAAAAGTAATAGTAGCCATCTTGTTTTCAGCCATGAACAAAACTTAAATTTGTTCAACAAAAACAAGTTCCTCAGAAAATGATTACCAAAAAACTCATTATTTTAGCAGAGTCCATTTTTGGCTCATTAGTGAAACTCATCTCTTGTAAAAGAAGCCTGTTCACTCTTAGGCATGCAATGAAATAAAAACCCTATTGTCCAAGAGCCCAGCAGAGTGGGACAAAGGCCCAGTTGGTTTATGGTGTGTATGAATGACAGCAAACTTCCCCTTTTCACTTCCTTAACCAACAGTATTCCTTGGCAAGTACCGGAAAACAAAGTATTTATTCATGACTGGTGCTTCAAACAGTTAAAATGTGATGCATACTTTTTTCCAACAGAAGGAAACTGAAAAGTGGTACTGTCTTTGTAAAATGAAGTCTGGCAACCCTTTTTCATCTGTTTGCAGATAAACATGCTGATGGTGGTAAATCACATATCATCCAAAACTCATGCACAAGTCTCTTCTGGTGTGGAAATAAAGGGTTTGCCAAAATCACTTTTTCCATGAAGCTAGTGCTCAACTTCAAAGTTTGGCTAGTCTCATTTTGAGCAAGAACATGGTTTCTCAACACTGACCTGATCAATAAGCTCCAATCAAAGCATTATCCCATTGAAAAATGAGTTTACTAAGAAGGAAGGTGGCTACAGTACAACTCTCCATTTGGAACATTTATATTTCAAAGTTAATGTTTATTGTCAATACTTATTGACCACAAAGAAAAATAGTATTTTGACCTGGAGGATGCTTATTTGTTTGCAGTAACAGAACACAGTCTGAAGCATGCACACTAGTGCTGAAATGGCACACATACTATTTCATTATAAATCCCTGGAAAAGAAGAGGATTCATGCATGCACCTCAGAGGTTGCTCAAGTTCTGTATGCAATTGATCTTTATTGCTTGGGGGGGGGGGAACGTGCTTTCATTTGAAACTAAATAACAGGAGATAAAATGGAACATATGTTGAGACAGCAGCAAAACAAATGTTCAGTCGACTTTAACTAACAATTCTTCACAAAATTATTTCACTTGTTTTGACAAGTTTTCTAACAGATTAGTTTTCGCTTTTTACCAATTTTAGCATCTGCAAAATAATATATTCTGTACTTGAGCTTGCATGACAAAGAATGTGATTAATCAAACTTCTGGAGTAGCAGAGGCAAATGGCACTGTTATGGACAAGAAATAGAGACAACTGAAATCCCAACTTTCTTCCCTTACTGTCCGTAATCAGCAGGTTTTTGGTATATCAGGATTATTGCAAAATTCCCTGAAAGTTGGATTTGCAGCAAGTTATGAAGTTTGTTACTTGTGATCTTCTTTCCAGGACATCAAGTTTCTGTGCTGGTGCACTTGAAAAGGAAAAGAATGGGAGACCTTATGCTGTTGCACTTTTCCAATTATAACAGGGACATGGGACTGGGATATTATAGCTATAGGACTGGCATTAATTGGGATAGCCATAGCACTAGGGGTTTGGATGGAGAGAAATTTGTCAAGTGTATTCAGGAAGAATTCCTCATTCAACATGTGGATGGCCCGACTAGAGAGGGGGCCAAATGTGACCTCGTCTTGGGGAATAAGGAAGAGCAGGTGACAGGTGTGTTGATGAGGGATCGCTTTGGGACCAGTGACCATAATTCCATTTGTTTTAAGATAGCTATGGCGAGCTATAGTTCTGGCCCAAAAGTTTAAATTCTAAATTAGGGCAAATTTAGGTGGGAAATTTCAAAAGTTGATTGGGGTGCCTATTTGCAGGCAAGGGGACATCTGGTAAGTCGGAATCTTTCAAAAAGTGTTAACTAGGGTTCAAGTGATCACATTCCTCTTAAGAGTAAAGGGTAAGGCTGATAGAAGGAGGGAACCCTGGATGTCTTGGGATATTGAGGTAATGGTCAAAAGGAAGAAGGAAGCATATGACATGCATAGGCAGCTGGGATCAAATGGCTCCCTTGAAGAGTATAGGGCTTGTCGGAGTAGGGTTAAGAGAGAAATCAGGTGGGCAAAAAGGGGACATGAGATTGTCTTGGCAGATAAGGCAAAGGAAAATCCAAGGAGCTTTTACAGATACATAAAAGGTTAAAAGGGTGATTAGAGAGAGGGTAAGGCCTATTAAGGATAAACAAGGTCATCTATATGCAGATCCACAAGAGATGGGAGAGGTCCTAAATGAATACTTCTCATCAGTATTTACTGTTGAGAAAGGCATGTGTTCGGGAAATTGAGGAAATAAAAACTGATGTCTTGAGGAGTGTACTTATTACAGAGAAGGAGGTGCTGAAGGTGTTAAAGCGCATCTAGATAAATCTCCAGGACCTGATGAAATGAAAAATGAAATGAAAATCACTTATTGTCACAGGTAGGCGTCAAACGAAGCTACTGTGAAAAGTCCCAAGTCGCCACATTCTGGCACCTGTTCAGGGAGGCTGGTACGGGAATTGAACCTATGCTGCTGGCCTGCCGTGGTCTGCTTTAAAAGCCAGCTATTTAACCCTGTGCTTAACCAGCCCCATTATGTTGTATCCCAGGACGCTATGGGAGGCTAGGGAGGACATTGTCGGCACCCTAGCTGCGATATTGGAATCATCGACAGCCACTGGAGAGGTGCCTGACGATTGGCGGGTAGCAAATGTTGTGCCCTTGTTTAAGAAGGGTTGTAGGGATAAGTCTGGGAACTACAGACCGGTTAGCCTTACTTCTGTAGTGGGTAAATTGTTAAAAGGTATTCTGAGGGGCATGATCTACAGGCATTTAGACAGACAAGTGCTAATTAGGGAAAGTCAGCTTGGCTTTGTACGGGCAAAGTCTCATGAATTTGATTGAGTTTTTTGAAGGGGTAGCCAAGAAGGTAGATGAGGGTAGTGCAGTAGACGTAGTCTACATGGACTTTAGCAAGGCCTTTGACAAGGTACTGCATGATAGGTTGTTGCAAAAGGTTAAATCTCACCGAATCCAGGTAGCCAATTGGATTCAAAATTGGCTTGGCGACCAACTCCAAAAAGGTGGTTGTGGAGGGTTGTTTTTGAAACTGGAGGCCTGTGACCAGCGGTGTGTCTCAGGGATTGGTGCTGGGTCCACTGTTATTTGTGATATCTATTAATGATTTGGATGAGAATGTAGGAAGCATGGTTAGTAAGTTTGCAGATGACACCAAGATTGGTAGCATAGTGGATAATGAAGAAGGTTATATAAGATTGCAACAGGATCTTGACCAATTGGGTCAGTGGGCCGATGAATGGCAGGTGGAATTTAATTTGGATAAATGTGAGGTGATGCATTTTGGTCGATCAAATCAGGGCAGGACCTACTCAGTTAATGGTAGGGGGTTAGGGAGAGTTACAGAACAAAGAGATCTAGGGGTGCAGGTTCATAGCTCCTTCAAGGTGGACACGGTGGTGAAGAAAGCATTCAGCATGCTCGGTTTTATTGGTCAGAAAATGGAATACAGGAGTTGGGGTGTCTTGTTGAAATTATACAAGACATTGGCAGGACCACACATGGAATACTGTGTTCAGTTCTGGTCACCCTATTATAAGAATTATATTGTTAAACTAGAAAGAGGTGCAGAAGAGATTTATGAGGATGCCACCAGGACTTGATGGTCTGAGTTTTAAGGAGAGGCTGGATAGGCTGGGATTTTTTTCCCTGGAGCGTCGAAGGCTTAGGGGTGATCTTATAGAGGTCTAGAAAATAATAAGGAGCATATATAAGGTAGGCAGTCAACATCTTTTCCCAAAGGTCGGGGAGTCTAGAACTGGAGGGCATAGGTTTAAGGGTAGAGGGGAGAGATACAAGAGCCCAAAGGGGAAACATTTTCACACAGAAGATGGTGAGCATCTGGAACAAACTCCCAGAGGCAGTGGTAGAGGCACGTACAATTTGTTCCTTTAAAAAACAGAGTTACGTGGGCAGGGTGGGTATAGAGGGATATGGGTCAAATGCGGGCAAGTGGGACTAGCTTAGTGATAGAAACTGGGTGGCATGGACAAGCTGGGCCGAAGGGCCTGCTTCTATGCTGTAAACATCTATGACTCTATAATGCATAGATGTTGCTACCTCTGGTGTTGCTGTTTCTTGCTGTGTATTTTGCAGACTGACTGACGTCTCCCTAATTATCTGAAGACAGTTTCTGAGAAGTGACATGATCAATACTTCTACTGTCCACCCAGAATGATTTAATACTAGAAGTCACTGCTATACAATGGAGAATGGATGGTGGAAACTGACACCTATTTATGATTTGGCCGGTTTCTCTACAGCTCTCAGTATTCAGCTTTGAACTCGGAGACAAGAAGTCTCGGAGCTCATAAATTTTGGGTATCTGGATCAATCCACAAACAGTAGGAGGTACAAATTCCACAAATGTCCTGGTTTTCCATTCAAGGGAGGCACTCCACCTATGGTCATTCAATTCAGAACTTTCTGGAAACTTTTCTGACCCAACCCTCAGCAGCCATCTTCGCCACCTTTTAATGGTCATTTTTGAAAAGAACATTCTGTACACAATACAGTCCATGTTTAAAGTTATGAATATGTCATACCTTTACTGGACATGACAGCGCTTAACAAAGACATGAAGGCTAAACCTTTGCTTGATATTTTATACCAACATAGCAAGAGTGCCTGCATTTGAAAAAAAATAGTACTATCAGAATTTGTGGCATCCTTAACTCAAAGCCCATGCGTCATTTTATTTACACGTACAAACACAAGATAGTTAATTTTAGTGAATAGACAAATTTCCCTTGCATAAAAGGCCAATCACACACAGAACACTCAGCAGTCTGGGGTGTGTGATTTTCTAAATATAGCCAGTTAATTTATGCACACGTTATTGGTAAGAAGATGAACACAACCATCCAATGCTTAAACAAGGACAAGCATTTTTCCTAACTATATACCCCTGTACCAATAAACAAAGCTATTTGTGGCTTGGATAAATGCACTTCCATTTAGTCAAGGTTAAACCTGTGAATATTAACCAAATAATATGTATCATTTCAGCAACTCCTCAAAATATTACAAGCTCTAACCTTGTGGAGAAACCGATATATTGTACAATTGATCCCAATTCTCAAGCGGTGAATCAACCACTTGCTTATGTAATAATAATCTTTATTGTCACAAGCAGGCTTACATTAACACTGCAATGAAGTTACTGTAAAAAGCCCTTGTCACCATATCCCCAGCACCTGTTCAGATACACAGTGCGAGAATTCAGGATGTCCAACAGCACATTTTCCAGGACTAATGGAAGGAAACCGGAGCACCCGGGAGGAAACCCACACAGACACGGGGAAAATATGCAGACTCTGCAGAGACAGTGACCCATGCCGGGAATCGAACCTGGGACCTTGGCGCTGTGAAGCCACAGTGCTAACCACGATGCTACCGTGCATACGGAAAATTATTATTGTCGTAATATGTAAGGCTCAAAGCCACGTTAGTAAAGGGTAACATGCATAAGTTTGTACTTGGGCAAACTTTCATTTATCCATATTTCCTAAAAATTTCAAGTAATGGAAATGTTTTAACAGTATAATTAGTTATCTGCAATCAATATTACATCCCTTTGGCACAATTATTTAAAGTGTCAGTAATCACCATTTGTCGTGCAACTTGGATGACGGAATCAGAACTAGATTATAAGTGACATTTGTAAGCATAAACAATGGTGACGCTATGAACAGGTTTTTGGCAAACTTTCAAAATTACTACAAAATCTGTTTGCAGAGCGCTGGAGAGTTGATTAATACATTTCAAAAAGAGAATATAAAGAAAAATTATAAAAACTGGCTTGTGGTTCAAGCTCTTTTCAAAGGAGGAAAATGGAGTTAAGAGTAGCTTAAAATCAAGTCTTTCATCAGAGAGCACAGCTCCCTCTTAGAAATTCAGCTAGATTTTCCCTCCAATTTATGGACCTCAAATAATTCCAGGCTGAAGCTGGTGATGATACATGTTGTATTAACAGTTTCAATCCTCCAATTCCTCAGCTAAGTGGCATTCTTCATACAAGTGTCTGAATACCATGTGATAGATATCTATTCAGCACAAGATAAAATCGCAACAAAACCCATCGTTATCTAACGCCCCACAGTGTCAAATATTGAATGGGAGCAGGAATCTCAATCTCCCTCTAACCCCATCCAAGAGTACCAAGGATGTAGCTTAGTGGTATCTTTGGTGAAATCAGCTGGGAAAAATAATTGTACTTGTATCATACCATCCAAAAGAATGTCACAGCCAAGGAAATACTTTTGAAGCAGAGTCACTGCTTTCACGTTGTTGTAAATTTCTAGTTCATGGTCCGTGTGTTTGGAGTATATAACTTTTAGTTTTAGCAATGAAAGTTTTAGCAATGACAATTGGGTGAATGCAATTCAAACAAGCTTGGGGTCTATTTCACCTTAAAGTTGGGACTGTGCTGATTTAACAGATTAACTGCTGGTAATTAGATCATGAAAAACAGAAGGTTAAACAACAGGACACATGATGTCTGCAATTATTTCAGTATGGACATCCATGAAGGTTTTTTTGGAGAGTTAGAGTTAAATTAGTTTAAAAGCATTGAGTAAACCCTCAAAGGGTTGCAAAATTAATTTATTTCAGAAGATCAAAGTCAAATTTCAATTAAGGGGTACTTAACCTAAGGGTCTGATCACGTATATACCAGGGTATGCTACGTTATCATGGAGATGGGTGGAATTTAGTGAGGTTCTCTGGTTTAAATTTACCTGTGCATTTGCTGAGAGAGTTAACTGCAGATGGGACCTGCTGTGTGCAGTTTGCAGCTCATAGAGAATATAGTCAAAGTAAATCAGTTAGTGCGGCCTGCGCTGTCAGCAGGAAAAAAAGCTAAATTCATTATTCACTGTGTGGAATGCAAACGAGACTTAATCTCAGCTTGAATTCCATGTGGGAAAATAAAATGGAAGATAGCCTAGTTTGAAGGATGGCATGGTGACACTGTAGTTAGCACTGTTGCCTCACATCACCAGGGACTCAGTTTCAATTCCAACCTTGGGTGACTGTGTGGAGTTTGTACATTCTCCCATGTTTGCATGGGTTTCCTCAGGGTGCTGCGGTTTCCTCCCACAGTCCAAAGATATATAGGTTAGGTGGATTAGCCATTCTAAATTGTCCCTTAGTGTCCAAAGGTTAGGTGGGATTATGGGATTGCAGGGTTGGGGCGTGGAGTGGGCCTGGGTAGAGTCCTCTTTCAGAGGGTCGGTGTCATCTCGCTAAGCTAAATGGCCTCCTTCTGCACTGTAGGGATTCTATGATTCTATGAGTCTATAACGCTTTGTGGATAAAGAGAGCAATAAGCAAAATTTGTTGGGATGCACTGAGAAGGCACAAGGAACTTTGGCACCCACAATAAAGAGGTCAAAAATGAAAGTTTATCTCAGAAGAGCTAGAACACCATGCAGAATTAAAGTGACGTAGCAGAGGACTCTGGCATACTTTTGCACAGTCCCGACAAGAGGTAAATAACTCAAAAGATATCATAACGCACAAGAGAATTCTTGGAAAAGTAAGAAGTTATACTGAATGCATAAGTGCGCAGTTATAAACCAGATTGTTAAGTTAATTATGCTTGCTTTCTTTAAATCAGTTATGCACAACAGAGCTTGTTTTTGTTTCAATAGGTGAAATCTTGGGGCACTGGTTAAAACAAGATGTTCAAATTGTTACGATCTGTTTAGGGACGATTGTAAAAAATTCAGCAGCGAATCTGTGCACAGGAAGGAAGCTCCCACAAACCGCAATCCGATAATGACCAAATGATCTGCTTCTGTGAAGTTGATTGTGGGATAAATAGTGGCCAGGGCACTGGGGATAAATCCCTCGCTCTTCTTCAAAATAGTGCTCTATAATTTTATATCCAGTTGTGAGCAGAGGGTTTTGGTTTAACATCTCATCCAAAAGCCAACAGTACAAACCATGGAACGAAAATGAAGCCTTTGCGATGAGCAAGGCTGAGTGCAATACCATATAGTGCATCTTTACAAAGTCATAGGGGTTGACGGACATCCCCAAAATATTAATGTTGGTAATGTTTGGAGTATTTGCAATTATCAGGATAAATATAGGCCACATAATTTGCAAAGATTGCAACAAGATTTAGAGGCATATAATAACGAGAAAAAGCCACGCAAGTTTAAAGTTGGCATAATACTTTGGATTTATTATAGCTAGTAACCACTCATGGGAGCCAAGAGGTAACTCAGCCTGATGTCAATATCTTAATTAATTCAAGACGTTTTTAAATAATACATACAGTCAAGCCTTTTAAAAAGAAATCAATTGATATTTAAAACCAAGGAGCCAAAGTGTAAAAACAGAAATTCAAATCTTAAACCAAAAAGTACAGGTCACTGAATCTGTTGGTGAAATTGGAGACGTTATTGATTTAATTAAAAAAGGAGAAATTATCACTCAAGGACAGTGAAACGGGAACATTTGACATGGTTTCCCCATCCTCCCCCAACTTCCAACCAAAGGAAAAGCTTTGTGGGCAGCTTTAAATAAACGAGGATCAGAATCTTGCAAAGAAAATAGTCATGCATGAAGATGATCAACCATAATCAAGGTTCGCAAAGTGTAAAAAGGCACAAATCTCTGATCCAAAGCTGGGAGTGTTAATTAGCATCACCATCCAGAGATTGCAACAGTACAAGTAATTGGCAAATCTTCCACCAGCTCATGCCAATCATTCACTTAATGAAGAAAGCGCTGGATTTTGAACACAACCAGCGCATTACCATTATCCTGCACAACTGCACTCTTTGAAAATACAGGGGGCAATTTAACAGAAATGAAACAGAGTCCCATGTCAAGTGTGTTTAGCCGGGTGTTTCCCGGTGCTGGTAGCAACAAAAATAACCCCACTACTAAACGTGACTCTGTTTCATTTCTGGCCTTGCCGAGGAATGCTTGCCGAGGCCACATAGGCTCATTTACTGCATTAACGAGCACCACTCGCCAGTGCAGGAAGAGATTGGGGCACCATTTTTAAATAGCAACCGATCTCCAGATCTCCACACCCATCCCACTCCAGCCTCCAGACCCCCCCAATGCCCCAACTCACCAATAGGTGGATCATCAAGAACCCCCACACCCCACCACCGCAGGGCAACCCCGGGCCTGATCCCCAGCATGGACATGATGCCACCTCGGCACCCTAGCAGCATTGGAGGTGCCAGGGTACCACCCTGCCCAGAGCCCAATCACCCAGGGCCCAGATCACCTGGGAAGGTCCCGGACGATGAGTAGATCTCGTGTAGATATATTTAATTGAGATTATCTGCTCATTTTAATACCCACATCTGGGCCCGGACTCAATGGCCGTGATCCAGATCGCGATGCCTCGCGAGATCTCGTTAGATCTCACGAGGCGGGACAAAGCCAGTAAATCTGGTGAGATTTACCGGCCTCATTGCATCCCGACTCAGGCGCGGCAAGGCCGATGGATCGCACCCAAAAATTGGGCAACAATAAATCACAAACACATTTTGCTTAAATTAATGAGAAGCATCAGGTGACACACAATCTAGCATATCTAGCAACCAGTCAATTACATTTTACAAAACCTCAGTCAAACAGGGAGTTCTTTAGAAATAAATTTAGAGCAGCCAGTTCTTTATTTTTCTAATTAAGAGGCAATTTTAGCGTTGTCAATCCACCAACCTGGCACTTCTTTTTGGGTTGTGGGGATGAGGCCCACGCAAACAAGAAGAGAACGTGCAAACTCCACACGGACAAAGTCCCAAAGCCAGGATCGAACCCGGATCCTTGGCATCGCGAGGTAGCCGTGCTAACCACTGTGTTGCCGTGCCGACCTTAGTCAAACAGGGAGTTATAGAATTCACAGTGCAGAAGGAGGCCATTTGGCCCGTCGGGTCTGCACCAGCCCTTAAGAAAGAGCACCCCACTTAGACCCACACCTCCACTCTATTCCTACAACCCAACCCAACCTTTTTGACACGAAGGGCAATTGATCATCACCAATCCACCTAACCTGCACATCTTTGGACTGTGGGAGGAAACCGGAAACCCACACACGGGGAGAACGTACAGACTCCTTACAGACAGTGACCCAAGCCAGGAATCGAACCTGGGACCCTGGAGCTGTGAAGCAACTGTGCTACCCATTGTGCTACCGTGCTTCCCTGAGTTGAGAGAGCTTCTGGTGTTTGATTTGAACTACAATTCAGTCACACTTTCCACTCTGACCAATTCAACTGATTATGAAAACTCATCTTATATGTTACTACAATACCCAAAATGACTTCAGAAATGCCATGTCAAGTAAAATGATAATGTGTTGTTCAAGTGCTGTTAAAAAAAAATTAAGTTCCACAGATTTAAACTGGAGTCCATTTTGACAAGTTTACAAAGTTCAAGCTTTCCCCTCTAGCCTTTCTGAAAAATACATGGTTGAGGCCAAGTGTTGCACTGTCAAAGGCTTTATTTATATAAGTAAAATAAATCATATTCTTCAGTTTTAAGGCAAATTAAATTCTAGGCTCTGGTCAGACTTCAACACACTAGACAGAAAACAAGGGTCAAGGAGGAGGGGTTATCAAATCCAAAGCACCATCCTTTCTTTCCACCTAACCTGGAATCTGACTCACACAGAAAAATATTACACTATAACCTCTCTCGTTCAGAAATCCAAACTCCGGAAACACCAATTGTTTGGAATTGGTATGAGCAGACACACAGACTCGCCGCTCCACGACTTGGGCACTGCATGGGTTCACCTGATCTTTGAGGAGAACATGACGGGTGATGTGGGGAGGACATGGTGACTGCATCACACAGCAAAATGCAGCACTAGGTTAGAAAGCCATTCAATATTCTCTCACTCACACAAAATTTTCCCCTTTCTCCACTCCTCTTCTTTTCGAGTGGTGCTTTTGTGCAGATCCAAGCATTTCCAGTGTATAGGTTGTTTTGCTTTAAAACCTCATCAGTGCACCAAAGGAGAGTGCAACAATACATAACAATGCTACACTTGCAATATTAGAAAAGGTGGAAATCACAGAGAAACTGTGTGGGTGTCTCAACAGTTTATGACATTAAGGAGCAGCACGAAAATCTATTCAAATTCTGTACAGAGAGTGACATGGTAAAAGAATTAATGAGTTTATAACATTGCACAGTCTGCCAAAGTACAATGCTGTACAAGTGGTTCTGACACCCTCATATTGAAGGGTCCCTATTTCTGGAATAATGCTTATGGAAAAGGCCAGATGATTTCATGTGGATTAGAAAATTTGTGCTGTAAGAACTCGCAAGATTGGTTACAAAAAAGTAAACATAGGTGTTGGATTCACCATTTAAAGACTACTGGTGAACAACCTTTTGTTGATAGAGGGACTATCGTGCCTAACTGAATTTGTGAAGTTAACAAAGGAGGAGGAACTTCACCTCGAACAGGTATAAAATGCAGATAAGATGGGCTTTCTGGAGGTGTTTGTCATGCCACACGCTTGTGGAGAGGAGACTGTCGCCTACTGTTGCAACGATCAAAAGAAAGACTCACCATGCTCACATGTACAAATGGTGCTGGAACACAAATATAAACTCTTAGGTATTGGTAGTAATGTTAAGCCTCATGCTTTCGGAAGCATGAAAATTTTAGGAGGCCACCAAATATGCATGCATCGTCCAGCAGATCATGAGTAATTGATTCCATAAGTATTTTCTCCCCAAGGCTTGTGCACTCTGCCATAAGTTTGGTTTGGCTACACAGTGCAAAATTGCACTTGACAACTCACCTGTGGGACAATTAGATTTGGACAATCTCTTCTCCACATATTTATCCCCCAATTGCACATCCTCAATTCAGCCAATGGATATTTAATCAGCGAAAAGCCACAACAGGTTTTTTTTTTGTCTCATCTCATGAACAACGGCATTACCGGTGGTGTTGTTTTTAAGAAGCCCTTCAGGATGAAAGATCCTGTTTGGCAAATGCATGGGACAGTGTCACTCAGAAGACACTTGCAAAACGTACGGTAAAGTGAGAATGATTTATGAAAAGGATGCAGGGGAAAACTGAGGGCTTTAATGAAAGCAAAGCTAAGTCAATGGCTGCTGATCTCGAGTTATGCCCAGTGAATCCAAAGTGATGGAGGCATTGACTTAGATTAGGAAGGCGTTGTGACATCGTTAAATCGTGATGACAATGCTCAAATTGTAGAAGCACCAGATACAAGCGGTTTTACACCAAGTCTGAAGTGACAACAGTGATAAAAAGATAATGCTTCCGAGAAAATTACCACGGAGAAGGAGATAAATCTGACCTCCTGTTCCATTCACTTGCAGCATAGTTTCAGCAAGATGTAATGCATATTGCAGGTCTGAGAAAAATTAATAAAAGAATAGTCACTAGTAGGTCAATATAGAGTCAGAGGTCATTTTTCGCCAAGCATACATCTCCATCTGCCCAACACACCGTGCGCAAACACATGTTTCTATTGGTTTACAGTGCAGAGGCAGCAACTGCTTACCTCTTGAAACCAAGTCATGGTAGATATCAAACCCTGGAGATAGAAGCAAATCATATTTACAATCAGCCTCCAAATAACACCTTCCAGCAGCTATTATTCCAAGGTCTAGAATTTCCTCATCTGTGTGACAGATGTGCCTTTCGTGTGGTGCAAAGATTTATGCAGGACGTTACAATATGCAGCTGCCCCGACGTTCTAGACATCCATATACAATGTCAGGTTACTTGTCTGCAAATCCTTATTGCCGATTCATTCTCGAAGTAGTTTTGAGAAAGTTATGGGTCCTCTGTGAGATTAACTCCCCACTGAGGCTGACAGGTGA
The DNA here is from genome assembly GCF_902713615.1 of Scyliorhinus canicula. NCBI lineage: Eukaryota > Metazoa > Chordata > Chondrichthyes > Carcharhiniformes > Scyliorhinidae > Scyliorhinus > Scyliorhinus canicula. The sequence continues at coordinate 169,895,199 of NC_052152.1, forward strand.
CAGTCTCATGTAGGCTGGGGGCCTCTCACAATGCATTAACTTCTCTTTTCCAACCAGAAATTCCCCTCACATCTTGGTCCTTGTGCACATGCCACATTGAACCCTATGACTACATGCCATCAACTTATAAAATACTCAGGACAATTATTGAGATACAGCTTATGCACCACAAACATCAGAACTTTTCAGTTACTAAAAATACAAGAGAAAACCCCCAAAACATTGAGCCCCTTGTGACCTCACTGAATTATCTGAGCTGATGTCAACATACATCAGAACCTCAGGTATTGACACAACAATCGGAACACATGCTGCTTGTGCTTTTTGAACCAATACCATCAGAATTCCCACTTCAAGTGTAAAAAACCATACTGCAGCACTTGGATGTATCCAGCAGCATGGAAGATGTTGAAATAGCAATATTATACACCTGCAGCAACAAAATCAAGCACTGCAATTCCTTCAGGAATGCTTGGTATAAGCATTAAATTTATCCTTTTGAGATACCACCATCAACATTACTGATAACAATATCAAGTGACGAGCAAAACTGGCCAATCATCAAGGTTCATTCCTCAGCGTTATTTTCAGTGAGCCTTTGATCTACCCTTGAGTCTGAAAGCTGGAGTAAACAGTTTATGCTAACAGATATAATCATCAGCTGGTTACTGCCAACAACTTATATTCATACAGCACCTTGAACAGAATGAAGCGCCCCAAGATACTTCACGGGAGCAGAATAAAACAAAACATGACAATAAACCACTTGTGGAGATATTAGGTCAGATGACCAAAGTGTCAGAATGGAGGAATGCCATGTAAAGAGGTGCAGGGAGGGTATTCCAGAGCTTGGGGCCTTGACAGCTGAAGGCATGGCCAAGAATGAAGAAGTAAATGTAATTGGGGAAGCACAACATGTCAGAATCAGAGGAGTGCATATATCGCAGAGGGTTGTGGAGTTGGAGAAGAGAGATTACAGAGCTAGAGAGTGGTGAGGCTCTGGAGGGATCTGAAAACAAGGACGAGAATTTGATGTTGCTTGACAGGGATCCAATGCAGGTCAGCGAGCACAGGGGTGAAATGGGAACAACTTGCTGAGAAGTAACACACTGGCAGCAGAGTTCTCGACTACCTCCAGTTTACAGAGGGTAGAACTTGGGGGAACAGCCAGAGGTGCATGGAAATAATCAAGTCCAGAAGTATTTAAAAAATGAATGTTTTCAACAGCAAATGAGCTGAGACAGGGGTGAAGACAGAGGTGGAAATAGATGGGTTTTATTGATGACACGAATAGGAGATCAAATATGACAGCAAGATTGCAAAAAGACTGGCTTAATCTCAGGCTGTTGCCATGGAGAGGGCTGGAGTCAGCAACTAGAGAACAGAGTTTGGAATGGAAGTTCACATTTTTTAAAAATAAATTAAAGACCACCCAATTCATTTTTTTCAATTAAGGGGCAATTTAGCGTGGCCAATCTACCTGCCCTGCACATCTTTTGGGTTGTGGGGGTGAAATCCACACAAACACGGGGAGAATGTGCAAAGTCTATACAGACAGTGACCCAGAGCCGGGACCGAACCTGGGACTTCGGCACTGTGAGGCCACCGTGCTGCCCTCAAAATTCATATTTAATTGGAGGAAATTTCTGCTCATTCAGTACTGGATGTCAGATAAGCAGTCTGGACAATTTAGCAAATGGAGGAGTTGAGAGAAGTGGTGGTGGTAAGGTAGAGTCGGTTGTCATCAGCATAAATAAGAAATTAACTTAGAATAATGATAATTAATAATTGCAGTATAAATAAATAACTGCGTGAATAATTATTATTTAGATGATGTCGCGAAGGGGTAGCATGTAGTTGAGAAATAGGAGGGAGCCAAGTGTAGATCCTTTTGGGACTCCTGTGGAAACAGTGCATAAAGAGGAAGAGAAGCCATTTCAAGTGATTCTCTGACCATGGTTAAATAAAAGTGGAATGACATGAGAGTAGCCCCACCCAGTTGAATGATCATGGAGGGCCCTTTGGAGCAGGATATAGAGGGAAACCATTGCAACGTTTAAGGTCAAGGCAGACAAGGAAAGTGACCCTATGTGACAGTGATGAAGGTGCCATTTGTGACTTCAAATAAGAGCTTTTTCAGTATGGGGGGGATATGATTGGAGGGATTCATATATGGAGTTCCAGGAATATGATTGGATGGGGGCGGGGAAGGATGACAGCAGATTTAAATGAGTATGGGCCAATTGGACATATGGGGTTTAGCACAGTGGGCTAAACAGCTGGCTTGTAATGCAGAACCCGTTCAATTTGCATACCAGCCTCCCTGAACAGGCGCCAGAATGTGGCAACTAGGAGCTTTTCACAGTAACTTCATTGAAGCCTACTTGTGACAATAAGCGATTATTATTATCTCATAAGGAGGAAAGGGTGGTGAAGGTTTTCCAGAACTTAAGCAAAAGTTCACCTACAACGCATGGTAGACATCCAAAAGACCCCCCACCCCCAAACTCCATTTAGAAGTTTTCTTTTGGGAATGTGACATAAATGCCAAAATTTGACCAGCAACCAGTAAATCGGGTCATGTCCACGACAGCCTATTGATGGGGGAGCCGACCAGAGGTAAACTCATCAACACTAACTCACTTCAGATTCCGAGTGAAGCCGGAATCTAATTTCAACCAGAATTGGAAATCTGAAAGTGCTGGTCCTGTCGGCTTGTTCAGTCAAAAAAAGTGGTACAACAACTGAGGTCAGGTCGATTTCGATCCCAAAGGACTGCTGGAGGGGGCTGCGGCCAAACGCTCAGATGTTCAAGCAGGAAGGACGGAGACTGATTTATTGCGCCTTCACCTCATTGTGTCTGGAGACCGTGCATTTGACTTTACACAAACCATATGGCACACCTTTCCAGCTCTCAGCACGCCTTATCGGCAGCAACCCAACCTGCTAATAGACGTCGCTTTATCTCAACAGGAAACCATAGAACAACAGGATTTCATTACTACACGGGGGGGGCGGGGAGACATCAAACTAAATTTCGGAAACACAATCCCACAATGATCGAGGGAAATGGTTCAAAATTGAATTGAAAAACGTAGACGATGCTAAAGTGTGTGTTCCGGTTTCGTAACAAGTCTTTCTAACAATATTTGACACATTTTACGTTTCAGCCCCACTTCAGGATACAGTGACCCCACGCTCGTTCTTAATTTTTGGTCTCAAGAAGCGTTCAGCTGCTCAATGGATCGATTCCTCTTTTCTGTCTGAGCAGAGCAGAGCTGGCTGAATTGGCGCGACTGCCCTGGGCGAAAATACATCAAATCTCACCCTAACCTGAAGCGCCACTTCCCCAAACTACAATCCCGGAGTCCCTTTAAACAAAGTATGTAGCCAGGCCTGTTATGTTTGCGGACCTCAAAAGAAAGCGTGACTACTGACCCGGGGGGGGGGGGGGGGGGGGGGAGTTAAATAACAACAATGGCGGCAATTTCAGAAGTCGAGGATTTGAGCGGCGAGTGGGGGGGAATCTAAAGCCCACACCAGTTGCAATTAAACCTGCGCTAACACGGCGTTGTCGGTGCACGCTGTCGATTTTGCCCCATTTCACAACCGAAGGAGAAGAGAATTACCACAGGATTTTTTTTGTTTTAAAACAAACTTACAGACTTTAGAAATTTCAAGGACCCCACGTAGTCCCTCTCGGTTTTTAAAATCTCATTCATCACACAAACTCGTAAACGAAGCTGCCGGTCGGTGTCTTTTCCACTCTCCACTCCATTTTCTTGGTGACTTTCTTCATCCATCTTCCTGTGTTACTAGAAGTAAACAAGACTGTATTGGGGGGGACGACTGTGGATTTTTACCGCTTCCCAGTCGCCGGCTGCTTCAAAACACTTGGGAATCCGTTTGCTTCACACCCCCTCTCATTTCTGTCAATTATGTTTTAACCAGCCGCAAAATACTTAGTTGATTGAGCCGGCTTCCCCGTCCAGTTCTGGTCAACAGCAAGAAAAGATGAGAAGGGAAACAGGGCTCCGGCTCACGGCTGCTTTGAGAACTAAGTCTCTCCCCCCTCCTCCTTCTCCTCCTTCTCTTCGCTGCGCTCCGTTAGAAGTCACTTTCCAACATCAATCCGATGAGTTCTGATTGCAACGTTTGTTCTTAAAACTTCCGCCGTTAAAGGGGGGGGGGGGGGGGGCGAGACACAAGTGCCAAAAAAGAAGGATGGAAACGCCGGGCTGAGAATTGCCCAGATCTGCAGCGAATGCTACCGTCCGGGCAAATTCCGCTTTTCTTTTACCAATGAGACAACGAGCACATGCTCCAGGAAACCGAGTGAAGGGGCCGTCGGCAAAACCCTCACTTACAAAAAAAAACTTCAAGTGGAAGCCGCACAGCAGGGGCGCCGAAAGCAGCTCGGCGTCAGTGGCGATAGCAAGTCCTGCACTGCACCCCCCGCCCGGGGAGTTCCGAGTTTTCCCAATAATAATGAGTCAATCAGTGTTTGTGGCCGATCCAAGAGCAGCGGGATTTTTTTTTGTCAGGACAAAGGAGTCTGGTGTTACCAAGTCGATCTTTGCAGAGGAAAGTAACAGGAGCTGCCCGGAGACTTGAGTGACACGAATCACTCAACTGGGCTTTTACTTGGGGGGCGTGGGGGGGGCAAAGTTGTACCAGTTGGCGTCCTGTTTTATTTTGAGGTGATTCCAAAGACGGAAAGCACCTTTCTGTGCTCCGCGTCAAAACAAAAAGGTGGAATGTTAGCGATAGTCCCTTACTTCCCGACACGACTTTTGCTCACTGGTCTGCTGCTGGGTTCTGCAGCACACAGATTCCACTGGGTCACCCGGGCAGTTAGGCGTAAACATAAAGTGGGGTTTTCTTTAATTTTCCACCCGGATGCGCCAGAAACATAGGGAGAAACTCCGATACGCTAATAATTAGATAGAGATGGCGAGGCTGTGTGTCCCTTCCACTCTAGAGGGCGATCTTTACAGATGTGTTCTGTCCACCAATCTCAGTGACTGACTTCCATAAAATCCGGACAGTCCTCGACTGTGAAGATAACCTCCCCGAATGTGAAAATTAGAAGATTTAAAAGAAAATAAAGGGGGATATTTAGCTGCGAACTGCGTGGGCTTTGGACACAAACATACAATAAGTCTTTTTTTCTCGTGTGAGACTGATCCGAGTGCAAAATGATGTTGTGCCGAGGAACTCAAGGCTCACACTTTGCAAGGAAGCAAACGAGAGGATTCTTGGAGAGATGATATCAGGCGTAAAATTATTTCTGTCAAACTCAGGCAGAGCATATGGGCATAAACTGCTGAAGAGTAATTTCAGGAATGATGTGAGGAAAGCATGTTTCCACACAAATAGTATGTGGACTTCATTGTGGAGGAATAACTTCTGTTGCCATGGGTCAAGCAGGTTAAAAACCCTCTTTTATATAAGCGAATGGGGGTGGCTGTCCTTCCCAAAATGATCCATGTTCGTTATCAGCGGAGGGTTCTGGTGGGTATGGGGAGAACTGTTCAGTCCCACCTGCATGCAGAAGGCCCTGCTGCAATTCGGACAGGACAGGACGCCGGAGACGACTGAGTTTTTGATGAGTCGCCAGTTCCGGGTTTTCCTCTCCTTGCATTTTCTCTCGGCCTCCGAACCGCACTTGTTTAAGAAGGTGGAAGTACCGTTTTTTAATTGGGTTACACCATGTGCAGCCATCCTGGGCAAGCTTCACCTCGTGCGGGAAATCAATACCAAAACTCCAAAGTGAATCCTTCAGAGTGTCCTTGCAACTCTTCCTCTGACCGCCACCCTTGGCCACCCAAAACCTAAGATAGAAGATTCATCTTGATATGTGGGTGTCGGTCGGGCATTCTGGCGACATGAGCAGCCAGACTCGGTTGTGTGTCAAGATGGTGTGGATGCTTGGCATGCCAGCTTGGTTGAGCACCTCATTGCCCAGTATTTTGACCTTACATCTGATCTTCAGATCATCTGTCACACCAAAATGCCACCAGTTATTCTGCAAGTATTAAATTTGACCGGGTGCCAATGATGAAACACCTCCTATCTGTGTGAACTAGGTCACCATTCACCTGAGGAAGGAGCTGCGCTCCGAAAGCTCGTGTTTGAAACAAACCTGTTGGACTTTAACCTGGTGTTGTAAGACTTCTTACTGTACCAAAACTAAGCACCTGGGGGAAACGGGGCTTCATCCTCATGCATAGCATAGTGGTCAGGGATGTGATGCAGGGAACCAAGGTTCTTTGTAATATTGAGCCAGATGGGAAAATAGGCTTTCCCCATCTATATATAAGCTTTGGGGTAACCTGTTGAACTTGAGCAACTATACAATACCACCTGACATTACAACCAACGGAGCTACTCGGGTTCTTTGTATGTTAGGATCAGAGCACAGTCAAATCATACTGACTGTTGAATTAATTTGGTACCTATCTACAGCCAGAAGAGTAAAATCATATGTCTTTTTTTTACAGTGCAGAAGAGGCCCTTCGGCCATCGAGTCTGCACTGACGCATGAAAGACACCTGACCTGCCTACATAATCCCGTTTGCCAGCACTTGGCCCATAGCCTTGAATGTTTTGTTGTGCCAAGTGTTCATTCAGGTACTTTTTAAAGGATGTGAGGCAACCCACCCCGACCACTCTCCCAGACAGTGCATTCCAGACCGTCAACACCCTTTGGGTAAAAGGTTTTTTCCTCAAATCCCCCCTAAACCTCCTGCTCCTCACCTTTAATTTGTGTCCCCTTGTAACTGACCCTTCAACTAAGGGGAATAGCTGTTTCCTATCCACCCTGTCCATGCCCCTCATAATCTTGTACACCTCAATCAGGTCGCCCCTCAGTCTTCTCTGCTACAGCAAAAACAACCCAAGACAATCTAACCTCTCTTCATAACTTAAATGTTCCATCCTAGGCAACATCCCAGTGAATCGCCTCTGCACCCATTCCAGGGCAAACACATCCTTCCTATAATGTGGTGACCAGAATTGCACAGTACTCCAGCTGTGGCCTCACCAAAGTTCTATACAACTCCAATATAACTTTCCTGCTTTTGTAATCTATGCCTGAATTCACCACCCTATTAACCTGCACTTCTGTCTTCAGAGATCTATGGACAAACATGCCATGGCCCCTTTGTTCTTTGGAACTTCCCAGTGTCAGTCCATTCATTTAATACTTCCTTATCAAATTACTCCTAAAGTATATCACCTCACACTTTTCCGGGTTAAATTCCATCCGCCATTTTTCTGCCCATTTGACCATCCTATCTATATCTTCCTGTAACCCAGTAAGAAGTCTTACAACACCAGGTTAAAGTCCAACAGGTTTGTTTCAAACACGAGCTTTCGGAGCACGGCTCCTTCTTCAGGTGAATGAGCCGTGCTCCGAAAGCTCGTGTTTGAAACAAACCTGTTGGACTTTAACCTGGTGTTGTAAGACTTCTTACTGTGCTCACCCCAGTCCAACGCCGGCATCTCCACATCATTCCTGTAACCCAAGGCACTCAAACTCATTGTTAACCACCCAACCAATCTTTGTGTCATTCTCAAACTTACTGATCCTACCCCCACATAGTCATCTATGTTATAATATAAATGATAAACAATAGGGGACCCAGCACAGATCCCTGTGGGACATCACTGGACATTGGCTTCCAGTCACTAAAGCAGCCATCTGTCATCACTTTCTGCCTCCCACAGCTAAACCAATTTTAATCCACCTTATCAAGTTACCCTGTATCCCATGTGCATTTGCCTTCTTTATAAATCTCCCATGTGGGAACTTGTCAAAGTCTTTGCTGAAATTCATGTAAACGGCAGCACAGTGGCACAATGGTTAACACTGCTGCCTCACAGCGCTAGGATCCGGTTTCGAGTCAGACCTTGGATGACTGTGTGGAGTTTACACGTTCTCCCTGTGTCTGTGTGGGTTTCCTCTGGGCGCTCGCGTTTCCTCTCATAGTCCAAAGATGTACAGGTTAGGTGGATTGGCCATGATAAATTGCCCTTAGTGTCCAGGGATCATATTCAGGTTCTGTTATGGGATTACGGGGATAGAAGGGAGTGGAGTGGGCATGGGTAGAGAGTTCATTCAAAGGGTCAGTGCATCCTGAGCTGAATGGCCTCCTGCTGCACTGTTGGGATTCTATGAAATTCTATGAAACTACATTAATTGCACAACCTTATCTACACACCTGGTCACATGCTCAAAAATTCTATCAACTTTGTTAGGCATGATGTCCCTCTGACAAAGCCATGCTGACTATTCCTGATCAAACTTGCCTCTCCAAGTGCAGATAGTTTCTCCACTTCAGAATTTTCTCCAATAGTTCCCTCCACTAATGTGAGTCTCACAGGTTTGTAGTTCCCTGGCTTATCTCTACAACCCTTCTTAAATAGTGGGACCACATTCGCTGTTCTCCAGTCCTCTGGCACCTCCCCCGGGGCCAGAGAGGAATTAAAAATTTAGGTCAGAGCCCCTCCAATCTCCTCCCCTGCCTCCCCAGCATCATGGGACACAATTCATCCAGACCTGGAGATTTGTCCACTTTTAAGCCTGCCAATACCTCCAATACCTTGTCATACCCTATGTCAATTTGCCTCAAGAACCTCACAGTCTCTCTGGTGAATCTATGGTAGAAAATCTATGCTGAATCAAGGTAGATAATTTCTGGACATAGTATTAGTTTTCCAGATTCATGCAGCATCTGCTCAAATGCTTTCACGTGAGTTAAATTGCAGATTTTGCATCAGTCCTTGATATTTCAAACAGTGCAATGTAATTTGGGTGCCAAGTACCCAGAATCCAAAGTTGAAGGGAAAAATAAAACCCCAGAAAATATCTTGCATCACTTCAGCTTCATACAGGCTGTAAATCAACAGTTTTAAATCTTTTAAATGTTACCGATCACCTCTCCACAAAGATTCAAACTTTACAACATACAGTGCTGGCTAGTTAAATGCCATTTTGTTTTCATAGAATTAACAGTGCAGAAGGAGGCCAATCGGCCCATCAAGTCTACACTGGCTCTTGGAAAGAGCACCCTACCCAAGCCCACACCTCCACCCTATCCCCATCACCCAGTAACCCCACCCAACACGAAGCGCAATTCTGGACACTAAGGGCAATTTAGCATAGCCAATCCACCTAACCTGCACATCTTTGGACTGTGGGAAGAAGCCGGAGCACCCAGAGGAAACGCACGCACACACGGGGAGAATGTGCAAACTCCGCACAGACAGTGACCCAAGCCAGGAATCGAACCTGGGACCCTGGAGCTGTGAAGCAATTGTGCTAACCACTATGTTACCGTGCTGCCATGTACAGGCATTTAATTTCAATGGCTGGAAATGGCCACATTCTTGGCAGTATAACTCAGGTCTCCGAGTACAACGTTAATCATAAGTTTCAACTAGTACCTATATTATGTCAGCAATGTTAGTTTCTGTTCTGTGATTCTTTCGCGTAAGAATTTAGAGAACAAGTACATTCATGCAGCTGACAATAACTTCCACTGCAGAATAAAATTAACTTTCTAATAACACAAATTCCATCCCCATTATAAATGCCTCCAGCAGCCAGTGCACAATTTTACTTTTCAAAAAGAGACTTAAATGTTGCTTCACGAGATAACAATTTATTATTCTTTCAGTGCAGGAGGCCATTCTTCCCATCGAACCTGCACTGACTTCCTGAAAGAGCAGCCTACCGAGCCCACTCCCCACCCTATTTCCGTCACCCTCGGACCCCAACTAACCTGCACATTTTTGGACACCAAGGGGCAATTTAGCATGAAAAATCCAGCTAACCCGCACATCTTTGGACTGTGGGAGGAAACTGCAGCTTCCGGTGGAAACCCACACAGACATGGGAAGAATGTGCAAACTCCACAGACAGTTATCCAAAACTGAAATTGAACCCAGGTCTCTGCTGCTGTGAGGCAGCATCACTAAACACTGTGCCACCGATCCATCATAGTTCATCCATACAGAATAACGCAAGTCTTCCCTTGAAACATCCAATTGGTTCTTCAATGGTTGCAGGGCTTTGATCTCTACAAGTCTGTTGGGAAGTCAATTTCTACGTATTGTTCATTCCTTGTTTGAATAAGAACTTCCTGATGTCCATTCTGAATGTTCGGATTACTTTTATTTGTAGCTCTGTAACTGACTCTTGCATTCTAATTTTATATAATTTTATGGATTTATCCTTTCTGTATGATTTATGATCTAAATTATCTCTGAATAATTACCTTTCAGTTAGGGCAGCATGGTGGCACAGGGTAGCAAGGTGGCGCAGGGCAGCACAGTGGTGCAGTGGTTAGCACTGTTGCCTCACGGCGTCGAGGTCCCTGGTTCAATCCCGGCCTTGGGTCACTGTCCGTGTGGAGTTTGCACATTCTCCCCATGTTTGTGTGGGTTTCGACCCCACAACCTAAAGATGTGCAGGGTAGGTGAATTGGCCACGTTAAATTGCTCCTTAATTGGAAAAAATGAATTGGGTACTCTATATTTAAAAAAGAAAAGAAAACAAAATAATTACCTTTCAGTTGCTTCCTTTCACAACAGAAATGTTTCTGAAGTTTTTTCTCACAGGCTAATATGGAGCATAATTACGCACATGGACCATTTGGCAAAATGGCCTGTTTCTGTGCGATTCTCTCTACTAATTTAGACTTCTAAAAAACGGGAAATGTCTGTTACTTTTCTTTGCAGTGCCTGCAGTGCTTGTATATTTTGTCTCAATAGCATGCTTACTTCAGCAGCACCACTCAGCCTTGTGACCAATATCACAATGCGGGAAAAGAGGAGCAAGATGTTACAAAAACCATCAACCTGCAGGTTCCCTTCAACTTACTATCCTGACCTATATATATATCACTGTTCCTTCATTGTCAATGAGTCAAAATTCTGGAAGTTTACATCATGAGAGCAGAATCAGCACAAGGACCTCAAGGAGAAAATGCACAATTTTCTCAGGGCAAATATGATTGGGTAATAAATTATGTCTTGCCAGTGTCATCCATTCTTGTAAGCAAATTAATAAAGAACTGGACATAAATCTCATGTGATCCACTGACTTTTTTCTACTGGTTTTGACTTTGTAGTTCAATATTCTATTGACTTGCTCACTAATGCTCTGCAGTCATTGGATATATAGAGCATCAGGTCTTCTACGACTTTTAGATATCTTTCAACTTCTACTTGAGCTATTTTAATATTGTTCATGTGGCAGATATGTTGTTCATTTTCTTTCGTATGTGGAATTCATCATATTTGTTGGTATAATACTACAAGACATAGGAGCAGAATTAGGCCATTCAACTCATTGAGTCTGCTCAGCCATTCAATCATGGCTGATATGTTTCTCATCCCCATTCCTCTGCCTTCTCGCTGTAAACCCTGATCCTCTTATTAATCAAGAACCTATCTATCTCTGTATTAAAGTTACTCAGTGATTTGGCCTCCACAGCCTTCTGTGGCAAAGAGTTCCACAGATTCACTACTCTCTGGCTGAAAAAATTCCTCCTCATCTCAGCTTTAAAGGATCATCCCTTCAATCTGAGGCTGTGGTCTCGGGTTCTAATTTTTCCAACTAGTGAAAACATCCTCTCCACGTCCGCTCTATATAGACCTCTCAATAGCTTGTAAGCTTCAATAAGATCCCTGCTCATCCTTCTAAACTCCAACGAGTACAGACCCAGAGCCCTCAATCTTCAGGTGACAAGGTCTTCATTCCAGGGATCATTCTTGTGAACTTCCTCTGGACCCTTTTCAAGGCCATAACATCCTTCCTTCGATATGGGGCCCAAAACTGCTCACAATACTCCAAATGGGGTCTGACCAGAGCCTGATGCAGACTAAGAAGTACATCCCTGCTCTTGTATTCTAGCCCTCTCGACATGAATGCAAACTTTGAATTTGCCTTCCAAACTGCCGACTGAACCTAAAGTTTCATCTGCCATTGTTCTGTTCACCAACATCTTTTGGCCATCCCAACTTATAATTTCTGAGCTGCCGATTCTGATTCTACTGTTCTCAACTGATAATTTGAACAATTTGGATCTGGTTTCTTCTGTAAATTCTAAGCTGTAGTAATCCTTGGGCACCCTACTCAATATTCCCTCCTGCCCTGATGTTTCTCTGACAAGTACACAGTACACATTATTTTCTACCCTTAAGAATAAACAAAGATGGGGTGGTTTGGGGAGCGATGAAGGCAGTGGTTAGAGGGGAGCTGATATCCATTCGGGCATACAGGGAGAGGGTTGAGAAGGAGAGGCTAGTGGAAGAAATGGTAAGGGTGGACAGGAGGTATGCGGATGTCCCGGAGGTGGGGCTTTTGAGGAAGCGTCGCAGTCTCCAAGCGGAGTTTGATATACTGACCACCCGGAAGGCGGAGGCGCAGTGGAGGAGGGCGCAGGGGGCGGTATATGAGTATGGGGAGAAGGCAAGTCGGATGCTGGCCCACCAGCTCCGGAAGCGGATGGCAGCGAGAGAGATAGGGGGAGTCACAGATGCAGGAGGGAGCTTGGTGCGGGGTGGCAGGGACATTAATGGGATGTTCAGATCCTTTTACGAGGGGCTGTACCGGGTGGTGCCCCCAAGGGAGGTGGGCGGGATGGACCGTTTTCTGGATAGGCTGGAGTTCCCAAGAGTAGAGGATGAGCAGGTGGAGGGTTTGGGGGCCCCAATCGAGTTGGAGGAGCTGATGGAGGCGCTGGGGAGCATGCAGACAGGGAAAGCACCGGGACCTGACGGGTTCCCGGTGGAGTATTACAAGAAGTTTTCAGATCTGCTGGGCCCGCTGCTTGTGAGGACCCTGAATGAGGCGAGGGAAGGGGGGCCTCTGCCCCCGACGACGTCTAGAGCAATAATTTCACTGATCCTGAAGCGGGATAAGGACCCCCTCCAGTGTGGGTCTTACAGGCCGATTTCGCTCCTCAACGTGGATGCAAAGATGTTGGCGAAGGTACTGTCCAGAAGGGTGGAAGATGTGGTCCCGATGGTTATCCATGAGGACCAAACGGGGTTTGTGAAGGGGAGGCAGCTGAATGTCAATGTACGGCGGCTTCTTAATGTTATGATGATGGCGTCGGCGGTTGGGGAGGCGGAAATAGTAGCATCGATGGATGCGGAGAAAGCTTTTGACAGGGTGGAGTGGAGCTACCTGTGGGAAGTGCTGAGGAGGTTCGGGTTTGGTGAGGGATTCATCAGCTGGTGAGGTTGCTGTACAGCTCCCCGGTGGCGAGTGTGGTGACGAATGGGAGGAGGTCGGAGGACTTTCAGCTTTCCCGGGGACGAGGCAGGGGTGCCCCTTGTCTCCCCTGCTCTTTGCATTAGCGATTGAGCCCTTGGCCATGGCGCTGAGGGATTCAAAGAACTGGAGGGGGATTGTGCAGGGGGGGGGGGGGGGGGGGGATAGGAGCACCGGTTGACGTTGTACGCAGATGATTTACTGTTGTACATCGCGGATCTGGCCGGGGTGATGCCAGAGGTGTTGAAGATACTGGGGGAGTTTGGGGACCTTTCGGGCTACAAGCTCAACGTGGGGAGAAGTGAGCTGTTTGTGCTGCACCTGGGGGACCAGGAGAGGGAGATAGGAGAGCACTGTTGAAGAGGGCGGAGAGGAGACCCCGAGAGTGAGGACGGTATTCCTGGAGCGAAGAAGGGAGGCAGGCGGTTTGGCGCTGCCCAAACTGTGTGGGTATCACTGGGCTGCGAATGTTGCAATGATTCGCAGGTGGGTGATGGAGGGTGCCGCATGGAAGAGGTTGGAGGTGGCGTCCTGTGTGGGTACAGGTTTGGGGGCATTGGTGATGGCCCCGCTTCCGCTCCGCCCGGCAAGATATTCCACGAGTCCGGTAGTGATGGCGTCCCTCAAAATTTGGGGGCAGTGGAGGCGGCACAGGGGGGAAGTGAAGGCCTCAGTGTGGGCCCCGATATGGGGCAATCACCGGTTTGCACCGGGGGGAATGGATGGTGGGTTTTTGAGTTGGCATAGGGCAGGCATCAGGCGGATGTGGGACCTTTTCCTCGACGGGAAGTTTGCGACTTTAGAGGAGTTGGAGGGGAAGTGGGGCCTCCCCCCAGGGAATGCTTTCAGGTATATGCAGATTAGGGCGTTTGTTAAGCGGCAGGTGGCGGAGTTCCCGCTGCTGCCGCCTCAAGGGGTGCAGGATAGGGTGCTCTCGGGGATGTGGGTCGGTGAGGGGAGGATCTCGGCGATTTATCAGATGATGCAGGAAGAGGAGGAGACCTCGGTGGAGGAGCTGAAAGCGAAGTGGGAGGAGGAGCTAGGGGAAGAGATTGATGACGGGACGTGGGCGGATGCCCTGGGGAGGGTGAACTCGTCCTCTTCTTGCGCACGGCTCAGCTTAATTCAGCTGAAGGTGCTGTATAGGGCGCACATGACTAGGGCCAGGATGAGCCGGTTCTTTGGGGGGGAGGACAGGTGCGGGAGGTGTTCGGGAGGCCCGGCAAACCACACCCACATGTTTTGGGCATGTCCGGCGTTGGAGGGGTTTTGGAAGGGGGTGGCGGGGACTTTGTCCAGGGTGGTCGGTTCCAGGGTGGAGTCGGGCTGGGGGCTCGCGATCTTTGGAGTAGCATCGGAGCCGGGAGTGCAGGAGGCGAGAGAGGCCGGTACCCTGTCCTTTGCATCTCTAGTAGCCCGGCGTAGGATTCTCTTACAGTGGAGGGACGTGAAGCCCCTGAGCCCGGAGGCCTGGATCAATGACATGGCCGGGTTCATCAGGCTGGAAAAGGTTAAATTTGCCCTGAGGGGGTCGGTACAAGGGTTCTTCCAGTGGTGGCAGCCTTTTCTCGATTTTCTGGCGGAGGTGTAGAGGGTAGTCAGTCTCAGCAGCAACCCGGGGGGGGAGGGGGGGAGGGTAAGGGGGGGTGGGTTCGGTGTTTGTTAAGGGGGTTTGTTTTTGTGACGGTGTGTTTGCTATTTTCTTCTTTCTTGTATTGTTATTAGTTATTAATTTATTAATTTGTATTGGGGGATTTCTTTTTCTGTTTAGTTTTACACTTTGGTTACTTTAACTGTTGGGAGAAATTTTGTTGTTGAAAAATTAGAATAAAAATTATTTTTAAAAAAAGAATAAACAAAGAACACTACAGCACAGGAACAGGCCCTTTGGCCATTCTGACAATTTTTTGAAGTTTATCATAATATGTTTTTTGGTTTTTAATGTGTTTAGTTTTAATAATTCACATCTTCAAATAAAGTTCAGTGTACATCTAACATGTCATGATAGGGAGATCTTAGGAATTTGGGCCCATAAATAGGGTCCAAAATGATGCAGGCAATTTACAGGTTTAAAACAATGAAAAAAAAAGACTGTTCGCAACAGAGTCAAAGCGATACACCCACATCTGGCTGAGTCACATGGTCCAATTCAGACTTAAACACATTCAGGAATGCATATGGTGATTCACCTGAGATCTATTGTCTTTTGGGACATTTCTGCATGACCAGCCATTATCCTATTTTTTTAAAAGGCAATTTAAACGTGGCCAATTAACCTACCCTGCACACCTTTCTGTTTTGGGTTGTGGGGGTGAGACCCACACAGACATGGGAGAATGTGCAAACTCCACACAGTGACCTGGGGCCAGGATCGAACCCGGGTCCTCGGCGCCATGTGGCAATAGTGCTAACTACTAAGCCACCGTATTGCCCTAAGCCATTATCCTACTAACAGAGTCTGATGGTGTGTCAATGGAAGGCTAGGTGCATATGAATGGCATAGCTCTGGTCTTTTGTGCAAATGGGAGTGGGCAATCAAGCAGCCCAATTACATTCTGTTCCAGTCGGGACATTGTAGAGGAGGACTTTTATTTGAAGGGCTGGGCGGAGCTTAGAGAGAGAGAATCAATTTGAAACACAGAAAGACACGAGCAGCCATGAGACAGCTCATGAAATCTCCTCCAAAAGGAAAGCTGCAGAGGTCATCCAAAGAGGTCATGAAAGAAGCTTTTCCAATTACAGACCTTTGAAAAGGTTTCTAAAGGAACTTGACCTGCAGCAAAGAATTTATTTGTATATACAAGAATCATCTTTGCAGGTGTATTTAAATGGAAAGAGAGCTGTGTGTTATTTAGAGTGACATTTAATGGGAACGAACTAGTATTAAGGTTAAGAAACTACATGTAATGTATTAGACTGTGAAATAAAAATGTAAATATTGTTTTCTCTTTTTTTATTTTAGTTTTTGTTTATAAAATAATAAAGCCCTATTTCTTATATTATCACTCCTGGAACAAATCGATCATTTTGCACAGTCTTCAAACTTTTAAAAAAATTATGTGCCTGGCTCAGTATCTTTGCCATTGTTGAGTGCTGACCAGGCATTCGTAACAAACAACATACTCTAAAAATGGATGACTTTTCTTTAATTTCTTCCTTACATTTTTATCCTCAATACTTTTCTCCAATCTCTATCTCTTATTTAATTCCTGTCCTCAATGACCCTACTTCTTCCTATCAACCTCATCATCATCCTTTGCACTCTATTGATCTTTCGGTCTCCTGCAATTATACTGCTTTGGTGCTCCTCTGCCTTATTCGATTTTCCTGTTTTAACCAGTAATATTTGATGCTTTTCTACTGCGAACAGATGAAAACAGCTGATTTTTCAAATATACCTTGTAACATTGCTTACTGTCGAGGTTATCGAAAGTTCTGCTGCCCTTGTGTTAACCCGTATCAAGTTCCCCGACCATGCTTATGCTAACTGATCTAATTTGGCTCCTTGTCAAGCAACAAATGATTTTAAAATTCTCATCCTTGTTTTCAAATCTCTCCATGGCCTCGCTACTCATTATATCTATCAGGCGGGTCCTCCATCGACCAACAGTAAAATCAGGAAATGTGACTGGGTGGAGATCGGTTGTGACGCCAAATCGCAATTCTCCATCGCCTCGACAGCGCATCAATACGTTCCAGAACTCGCGTACAGTAAACGCCGTTGGCATATCATTAACGGGCCTGACCCAGTATTCTCCGGGGCCTCAGCAATTGTCTGCCTCTGATGGGCCGAATTCCTGGTGGCGAGGTTCATTTGTGCTTCTAAAAATTGTGAAACCGGCATCATGGCAGAGAGGTGGTAGGACACGGAGAGGAGCGACTGCGGGCTGCCGGGCCGGACATTGGCTGGATGGGGGCCCTGCCAGGGCCGGGAGGGGAGGGGGAAGAGGGGTGTGATGATGGAACGGGTTGTGAGGCTGGGGTGACCCTACACGAGACTGGGGAAGTGTCCAAGCATGGAATGCCATTGCCGCAGCCTGCAAAGCAGCCATCTTGCTGTACACCTTAGCGACCACCCACCTTGGCCCCCGGTTCTGCAGAGTGACCCCGGCCTTATGGGTGCACTCATCCCCCAACCCCAGCACCCCAGTCCTCACCCTCCATCCCACACCTCAACTATTGTCAACCGCCTGCACCATGTAGCCCATTGGACCTGGCTGAGCATGGGGTACGCACCATGCCAGGCCAGGCCACCCACAACGTCTGTCTATTTAAAAGAAGATTTGAAAGTGTGTCTTTTGAAGAGGAATTTGAAATCTGTTGCGTGGAAGTCAGAGTTTAGTGAAACAAGGTGGCTCACGGTACAGAATCATATGTGGGGGGGGGGGGTTTGAGGCAGATTCTGCAGACATTCACTTGGTTTCAGAGAGGAGTGTGCCTTACCACAGTCATCTTGTGTGCTTAGAAGAGACTTTTTGTGTTAATGAGACCGTTGTAGTTTAAAATGTACGTTGTAATGCGTGTTAATCTTTAAATCTGTGTGTATTTGTTAAGCTAAGGGGGGAGTAAATGAGTATTGTATTATTATCCAATCTTTCTATGTTTAATAAAAACATTGTTGTTGCAATTAATTGGCTGTCCTGTGACTCTGTTTCTCCACTTTTTACAAAAAAAGTAAATGTCATGGACCTTTAAGCCACGGTTTCAGTCGATGATCTTCCCATCCAGTTATAACATCAACTGAGACCGTAACACAACATACCGCTTTGATCATGCTTTTGGGCAATTGTCACAATATCTCCTTACCTGCTCGATGGTGTCATATTTTGTTTCATAATGCGCCTGTGAAGGCCTCGGGATGTTTAATTTCACTAATGGTGTTGTAAGTTTTTAACTGCATCTGGCAGAAGAAATTGGTTACAATTTTTTAGGCAAAACCAAGATATTCATATTGACAATGGAAGGAGGTGTTTCTTCAAAGCCAGTTCTGTAGCTGTTTTTCAAACAAGACCTAATACAGTATTTTTAAACAGGGCGTCAAAGAACATCATTGCAAAATTGAGACATTAGTAGGCGTTAAATAATAAGATGGTCACCTCCATCTGCCACCAAGAGACCACATCCTTGCCTCAGCCTCAGCAGAGAAAATTCTAGTTGGCTTCAGCAGGTTGGCATTAGTGGGTTATTTAGGTGGCCTAGTTGTCGACCTGTCATCATATCCTTTCCCTCCCCCCTGACCCATTATCTCCAGTGCAGCTGTTCAGAAACAGTCCAGAGGTAGAAATTACAAGCTTGCCAAGCGGCAAATGGCGGGCCCTCCTCCTCCGTGCTTGTTTCCTTTTTAAAAAATGTGGCCGAAGAACTCGGGCTCTGAATTCTGGATTGACAGTCAGCAGAATTTTCATGTCTGATGGATGTGGGCCTTGGGAGTTCATAAAAATAAAAAGATGGTTTCAATACCAGAGCAAACATAGCCTGTTACACTCTTAATCAGTCCACCAAAATTTCCACTGCTTCATATTGCCCTTCAAGATAAATCTTCCTTTCTCCTTCATGGACATCGGGTGCTTTTAAAAATAATTTAGAGTGCCCTATTCATTTTTTCCAATTAAGGGTCAATTTAGCATGGCCAATCCACCTACCTATTTGTGTTGTCGGGGAGAAACCCATGCAAACACGAGGAGAATGTGCAAACTCCACACGGCCAGTGACCCAGAGCCGGGATCGAACCTGGAACCTCGGGGCTGTGAGGCACCAGTGCTGACCACTGCGCCACCATGCTGCCCCAAGACATCGGTTGCTTTAAACTCTCTTTTTAAATAACATCCAAAAAAGTTTCTTTCAGTGACTTCCTGTCTCTGGTAGAAATTTCTGACAAATGCATGTGTTTTCAGAAAGCAGGAAGTGAGGAACTGAAACTTCTTGAAAACCGCTGTGCAAAAGTAAGATTAGAGGAGGTAATATTATTCTCTCCATGATGAGTGGAAGAGGGTTGCATACTTAACTGATCAGTTAATATGTGAAACCTAACTGCATGAACCTACCAACTTTCAGTTAAATGCATGGTTGAGGTTGTCTGAATATCCTACGTTGGAGAGGTGAATCCACGATTATTATAGAACATAGAACATAGAACAGTACAGCACAGAACAGGCCCTTCGGCCCTCAATGTTGTGCCGAGCCATGATCACCCTACTCAAACCCACGTATCCACCCTATACCCGTAACCCAACAACCTCCCCCTTAACCTTACTTTTATTAGGACACTACGGGCAATTTAGCATGGCCAATCCACCTAACCCGCACATCTTTGGACTGTGGGAGGAAACCGGAGCACCCGGAGGAAACCCACGCACACAGGGGGAGGACGTGCAGACTCCACACAGACAGTGACCCAGCCGGGAATCGAACCTGGGACCCTGGAGCTGTGAAGCATTTATGCTAACCACCATGCTACCCTGCTGCCCCAGGGTAGCCTTACAGTTAAATAAGGCTCCAGTCACAGATTTTGGAAATCAAACAAATTTAATGCTGGATGGCAGGGTTTCTCAAGCTCGGGTTACCCAACTTGCATGGGGAGGTGGGAGCAACCAACTCTAGCAGTTAACTTTTTTAGAGCACCGTTTTCTGGCCATGAGGAGCAGGAGTGGTTCATTTGGCCCCTCAAACAAACATGTCAAGTCTGCCACAGTCCCCATGATCTTCAGATCCTCCAATATGATCTCCCAACCCCTCACAGTCTTCAGACTCCCCGCTGCAATCTGTTAACCTCCCTCACTATGCCATGACATATCTCTCCCTCCCTCTCAGTGTCTTGCTTAGAGTCCCCTAAGCTTTGTTCAATTTTCATCTCCTTCCCTCCCTTGTTGCCATGCTTCCAAAGCCTGACCACGGACTTCTACTGTTGATTTTCTTGCACCTCATTTTGACCATCTGTAGGTCAGGAAGCAAATATCTAGGGCGAAATTCTCCGCACTCACGACGGTGCGGAGAATAGCGGGGGTCGTAAAATTTTACGGCCACGCTAGTCCGACGCCCTCCTGCTATTCTCCCCCCCCCCCCCACGCCCGACTCCCGATACGAATCGCTGCCGCCGTTTTTTTACGGCCAGCAGCGATTCTCAGCTGGCCGATGGGCCAAGTTCCAAGCCCTTTACGGCTGTTTTTACGAACGGCAAACACACCTGGTCTGGCCGTTCGTAAAAACGGCCGTAAAGTGCCGATTTTGAAAACCATGGCACCGATTGGCACGGCAGTACCACGGCCGTGCCAAGGGTGCCATGGGCCCGCGATCGGTGAGCACCGATCGCGGGCAGCGGGTCCGATACCCGCGCACTCTTTGTCCTTCCGCCGCCCCGCTGTATCACTTCGCGGGGCGGCTGAGGGGCATCCCGGCCTGCGCATGTGCGGGTTTCGCGCAAATGCGCGATGACGTCATCCGCGCATGCGCGGGTTGGAGTCTTCCAATCCGCGCATGCGTGGCTGACGTCATATGACGCGTCAGCCGGCGCAAACTCTGGCAAGCGGGCTTAACGAAATTCGTTAAGCCCGCGATGCCGGAGTTACGGCGGCGGCCTGCTAGCCCCGACCGGGGACCAGAATTGGTTCCCGGTCGGGGAGGGGGGGGGCTGGCGTCAAACCCGCCCGGATTTGACGCCAGCCTTACGATTTCTCCCTGTGTGGGAGAATCGCGCCCCTAGTTCATTGGCTTTGGAATATAATTCTTAATTTGAGGAATTAAGTTCGCACAGTAGAAAAATGGGGTAAATGCAATAAAGACAAGCTTGGAGTCTATTACACATAAAAGGTTGGGGCTATGTTGACTGAAGAGGTTAACAGCTGGAAAGGGAAAATGATGAAACAGTAGGTGGGGAAACTCAAACAATGCATGGCCTATCTGTGGGCATGTTGGCAGAGACATGATGTCAAAATCATTTCAGTTAGGGCAATGCAGAGATGTTTTTGTTTTGCGAGTTGAGCTAAATGGGTTTAAAAGCATTCAGTAAACTGAAAAGGGCTGTAAAGGGACTTGTTTAGCAAAGTGGGCTAAACAGCTGGCTTGTAATGCAGAACAAGGCCAGCAGTGCGCATTCAATTCCCGTACCGGCCTCCCTGAACAGGTGCCGGAATGCAGCGACTAGGGGCTTTTCACAGTAACTTCACTGAAGCCTACTTATGACAATAAGCGATTATTAAATCCATTTCTTTCATCAGATCACAGAAGGAAATTAAAATTAGGGATCCTTAACCCAAAGGTCTGATTGAGGACATCCCAGAGCATGTTAGTCAACATGAAAATGGGTGGAGCTTAAGGAGGTTCTCTGGTTTCAGTTTATCTGGATGTTTTCTAAGAGAGTTGCAGCTTAGACCTGGTATGCAGCTGAGTTAGTTAGGCTCACACTGCAAGCAGAGAAAAAGCTAATTTCATCATTCGCCACATGGAAAGTGGATAGGGCTTAATGTCAGTTTCAATTTTGTGAGGGAACAGAACCTGAAAAGATTGCTTCGTGTGAAGCGAGTGGAAGAATCTGCAATGGTTCTCACAGAGCCTTGTTGCAAAAGAAAGCAACCAGCACAGTTATCTGGGAAGTATAGAAAGGCAGCCAGAAAAGGGGATCGAAACATCCACAGGCAAGAGATTGGAAATGAAAGTCTTACCTCTGAGAAAGCTAAAACACTGGGAAGAATTAGAGTGGGGTTCCAGAGGACTGTGGCATACATTTGGGTAGTCGTGACAGGGTGAAATCACTCTCAGATAATGTATAAGAGAGTTTTGGGGGGGAAGTCACAAATTATAAACCATACCGTTAGCAGTACGTTTTTGACTATGTCTGTTAAAAAGGACTTCCGGGGAAGACACACACGCACAAGATGGCTCCCGCTAGAGTACTGCACTTTTTGCCTCTTTCTCTCAGTATTAGATGGTATTTTATTTTGAAAACCCACGTAATTTTTTTTTCATAAATGTTTTATATTGGGTTTTTGAACAAAGTATATTTACAGTTATGTACACAGAACAAAACAAAAATATATATATATATATAGAAGAGAAGAAAACGCAATAAAACCATACACCAATTAGTAAGTTCAAACAACTGAGTTTATTATAATACAATTCTTTTTTTTTTTAAATTTAGATTATCCAATTATTTTTTCCAATTAAGGGGGCAATTTAGCTTGGCCAATCCACCTACTCTGCACATTTTTGGGTTGTGGGGGCGAAACCCACGCAGACACGGGGAGAATGTGCAAACTCCACACGGACAGTGACCCAGAGCCGGGATCGAACCTGGGACCTCAGCGCCGTGAGGCGGTTGTGCTAACCACTAGGCCACCGTGCTGCCCTTTTATAATACAATTATAATAACTACCCATGCACACACTAAGAGGATTAAACTATTCCTACCGCTAAATAAACTAATACTTATCTCGAAGGAACTGCCGGGTCAGGGAACAAGGCCTCTTGCTCTGCTCTGGTCTGCAGACTTCAGGTTGGTATAAGTTAAAAGGGGTCAGGAGTGTCTATCTCTGGTAGCGGTCGTTGTGAGACACTTACTTGCTGGCGGCTGCTGTCCCAAAACCTCTCTCTCTCTCTCTCCTTCAGGGTCTTCTTGGCAAAAGCTGGTCAAGGTGCTGGTCCACGGGGGAGTGCTGGTCAAGGAGAGAGGAGGGCTGGACAAGAAGAATGAACCATGTGTGGGACCTGTCTTTTATAGGTCCCAGGGATCCGTGCCCCTTTGGGAGGACTCCCTTACCTGCTTGGAATCGATTGGGTCTCTTCCCAATCGATATGTTTGAATCCCCCCAATACTGAGGCTGTTCCTTAGCTACTGGGCGGGCTTTTAGTCTCTTTGTTTTCGAACCCTGCTGGTGCCTGGGTGTCTGGTATCCTTTACAATGTTGCAGTTACTTTCCCATTTGTGTCCATTGTCTCTGGAATCGTTCCATTAACATGCTAACTATCTCGGAGATTGCCTCATTAGTATGCGGAATGTTCGTTTCGGTGCTGTCTGCTTTCTTAGCAGACAGAATCCACACCTGCTAGGTGCAGCCTGCTGGTGCTGCAAACATGGTCCATTTTATCCTGTATGCTTTGCATTCCTCCATTTTGTATTTAGGGAATGGCCAACTTCGGTGGCTACACTCGTTGGCCACAAACAGGTCCCGGAACAATTGAGTGAATGGCTCCCATGTTCTGTGGAAGCCATCGTCTGACCCTCGGATGGTGAATTTGATTTTCTCCATCTGGAGAGATTCTGAGAGGTCGGACAGCCAGTCTGCAGCTTTGGGTGGTGCTGCTGACCGCCAGCCAAACAGGATTCTACGGCAGGTGATCAGGGAGGAAAAACCCCCATAATTAATATAATACGGATCCTGCATGAGTGAAATGCCCAGAAAAGGCATGGGAAAGAAGGTGGACAGCGGAAGTTCGTCGATGGAGTCAGAGGCCTCTCAAAGCTCATCAGCTGATAATATGGTAGAGGCAGGCTCTGGGGCTCCAACCACCGCACTAACGGCCGAGGCAATATTTACTGCATCACTACCTTTCTCTCTGGTGAGCTGCTTCCTCTATCCAGTGGTGGTCTCCACCCTGAGAATTTGGAAGCTGTTCAAGCAACATTTCATACTCTGTTCCCTCTCTTTGCTAGCCTCCATCTACAACAACCACCTTTTTCTGCCAGCAGGCTTGACTCAACGTTTAAGTCATGGGAGGGGAAAGGTCAGGAGAGGTCTGTTTGCGGAGGGGAGGTTTGCTAGTTATAAGGAGTTGGCTGAGAAATTCCAACTGCCTGGTTCCAGTTTTTTCAGATATCTTCAGATTCACAATGTTTCATGCAAGGTTTTCCTCTCCTTTCCCTTGACACCACCCTCTTCCCTGTTGAAGAGGATTTTGTCTCTGGCTGGGTGTCTTGCCCATATGCCCATATCCTCTCAGTGGAGCCAGCTGAGAGACCAAAATGGGAGGGTGCTGAGTTATGGAGTGAGGCCCTTCACAGGGTCAATGCCACGTCTTCATGTGCTTGGCTAAATCTGATCCAATTCAAGGTGATACACAAAGCGCATCTGACTAAAACGAGGATGAGAGAATTCTTCTCTGGGGTGGAGATAAGTGTGATGCTGCTCTCGGGGGCCAGCTAACCACACACATATGTTCTGGTCATGCCCCAAGTAGGTAAGTTCCTGGGCCTCTTTCTTTAACGCCATGTTGGAGATAATCAATGTAGATTTGGTCCATGTCCATTGGTGGCCATATTTGGAGTGTTTGACTCACAGGTGCTTCAGTCGGGGTGAAGGCGGATGTCCTCACCTTCGCCTCACTGATTGCCTAGAGATGTTTTCTGCTTGGGTGGAGGTCTCCCACTCTACCTCGTGCCTCGGCTTGGTTGGGTGACCAAACTTATGTCTTTTCTACATTTGGAGAAGGTCAAGTACACCATTGGAATGTCGGTGGCGTCGTGTTAAGCACACTGAGATAACATGGGCTGCAACTGGATGCAGCTTTAACTGAAAGATACTCCAGACCTTGAAGTTAGTTCAATCTGATTTATTGAACCTGTCATACAGTTAGCACAGTTTTCTATGAGTTCGACTCTCTGCTAACCTAAGTGTGATTACTCTGTCTGACTAAACCAGACTAGGTCTTAGTCACATGCTGTAGGAGTTATATGATATGTACACCCTGACTCACTCTGTAGATGCCCCAGTGGAAAGAGGCAGAGTGTGAGTGCCTCGTGCCTTTTATAGTGGGAGACCACCTCCAAGTGTTCTGCCTGCTGATTGGTTATGTCCTGTTCTCTGTGCTCATTATGTGCATGTCTGCATATCATGACAGGTGGAAGGGTCCTACCTTAGATGGCAGCCATTCATTTCCTTTTTTAAGGAGCTGGTCACCATCAGCTGTTAGAGGATTAGTTTAGTTTTTTTATGTATTGTGTTTATTTGTCTCCTTCTTCCATTGTAATTTTTGACTAATTGTTTTGGATGGTTTGGTTTAATATGAAAATTTTTACTAAACATATTTTTAAAAGTCTGTTATATACAACAAAATTTGTTTTTGTTCAAACATGAAATCTTATGGTGTCGTTCCATTGATTCGAACAAGCTGTTTTAATTTCTCTTTAATTATTAAAGGTCCCTCAGCAGATATTAACAAAACTGCGTTAAAAATACAAATAAAGTTCTGATTTATGTTCCACAAATAATAATAATAATATAATAATCTTTATTCGTGTCATAAGTAGGCTTACATTAACACTGTAATGAAATTACTGTGAAAATCCCTCGTCGCCACACTCCGGCACCTGTTCGAGTACACGGAGGGAAATTCAGAATGTCTAATTCACCTAACACGCACACCTTTCAGGACTTGTGGGAGGAAACTGGAGCATCTGGAGGAAACCCACACAGACACAGGGTGAATGTGCAGACTTTGCACAGACAGTGACCCAAGCCAGGAATCGAGCCCGGGTCCCTGGCGCTGTGAAGCAACAGTGCTAACCACTGTGCTACCAAGCCGCCTCTACTCATCAAATTTGGACATATACATTCCATAATATTCCATATTGGTTATTACAGAAAGTGCAATATGATTTGTCATTTCCTTGGAGTATGTTAGGTACCACAATACAATTGCAATTTCAAACATATATTTCATATGAAGGAATTAGCCCAAGGGGCCTTATACATTTTCTAGACACTCAATATATTCATGCTGGGCAGGAATTTGATTGTGGCCTTCCCTGATTGAGCGATGGCTGCCGCCAGCTTTAATGCATCCCTCAGCACATAATCCTGGACGTTGGAATGTGCTAATCTGCAACACTCAGTCATGGGCAACACTGCACCAGAAGATCACCAGGTTTTGGGCAGACCAAAGAACACCCTTCACCGAGTTGATGCTCCTCCACTGGCAGTTGATGTTTGTCTTGGTGTGCGTCTCTGGGAACTGTCCATAGAGCACAGAGTCTTGTGTCACGGAACTACTCAGGATGAACTTTGACTAAAACCACTGCAACTCTCTCCAGACTTTCTCTGCAAAGGCACATTGCAGAATGAGCTGGGCTATGGTCTCTTCCCCACTTCAGCCACTCTGGGGACAGTGTGTCGTGACGCTGAGACTCCGGCTGTCCACCCTCCTCCCCCAACTCAATCTAGGAATTTGGACAGGGTGTTCACAGGGACACCATCTTTGATGTCCAGCTGAAGTGGGTGGTTACTCGGTTGACTCCCGCACCACAGGAAAAGGGTGAAGACTGCACCACATATTGCAACACACAGAGCACCTCTCACATGATGTCCAACCTCTTACCCATAACGGAGAGGAAGCGTTATTTCCACCTGCCCAGTTTCTGCCGAACCTTAGCTATATTCTCCTCACTGTTTTTGCCACACACTCTGGCACCTGGCCCCTCTCATGTTCCCAGCATCTTTTGTTGGCGAAGGGTGGGGGGGGGTGGGGGGGCAGCCTTTTCTGACTCAGATTCTCACCCATTGATTGTAAAAGAGACAAGAGAACCATAAATAACATGTAACACAAGCATCTAAGCCCTGTAGCTTGGCTTCCATTGCCCCCAAGCCCTCGGACTCAACTTGCTGTTTCACTGAATGGATAGAGATGCCATGGCATCAGCTCAGCCTTGATTTTACACACACTGAGATGATTTTGAGCCCACAATAGCCATCGGCGTAACAGTGACACTCGCCCAAAATCTTGCAAGAGTCAAAAAAATGACAATCTTGCTGGTGAGGTTTTGTTTTCCAATTTTCCAATCCCCTTACTGGTGTTGTAACAAGGTTCCTGGCCTCATTTCAATAAATTTTCATGAATGTAAATGTAATTAATAGGCTTCCCCGCACTATGCTCCCCCTCACTGAATATTCATACCTCGCCGATGTGAGGTTTACAGCAGGTTTTTAAAGCAGTCGAGCGCAACATGCTGGACGCCAAAGGTAAATAGGGCCATCAGGGGGCAGGGTGTGTCCTCTCGGGACTCGCTTTTTTGGGGGATGAGGGGGGACACCCCAATGTCTATATGGGGGGGGGGTGCCCCAATGCCTGCATGGTGGGTAGGTGGGGGGGGGGGGGTACCCTGATGCTTGTGTGTAATGAGGCATTGTCCTGATGCTTGTGTGTGGTGGTGGGGCGTTGCCCTGATGTTTGTGGGAAGGTTCCCCGTGTCTGTGAGAAGGGTAGGGGTGGGGAGGAGTTTAATAGCAACATTGATTAGGATACCATTTAAATATGGCACCCCAATATCTGTGGAGCCAGCGTACCTAGCTCCATCAGATTCCATCCCGCCAGTGTGATGGTGGGAACCACACCCCTAGAATCTCTGTGCACAGTGTGCCAAAATATCTGGAGAGAAAACTTGGCTGTGGAGCTGGAGGGCTTCTCATCGGTTTTCTTGCTGAAACCAACACTCTGAAAAACTATTGGAAGATTTTACCCTCTGACAAGAAATGAACATTGGCCACCAACACTGGCAGAGTATTGGTATACAAATCAATTCACATAAATTCATTAGCAAGGCCAATGTAATATTATTTTTATACATATTTCATTTATTTTTTAATGTTAGCACATTAGTAACAAGAACAACCAAACAGTTGGGCAAACTAGCAACAAGTGAATAAGAATGCTAGGAACATGCTATCTCCAGCATCCTGTAGGTATAGGTACCAGCAGTGCAAATTAGTGAACCTAAAGGTACTGAATTTCAATTCTGTGCACAGATTATGGAGTTTGGGCTCATCTGTAACTTTTGGCAACTAGTTCTAAAGTTTGAACCAACTAAGATATAGAACAAATAGTTCTCAAATCCATTTCACCTGTGATCGTTACACCCACTTGAGAGACTGTTTTATGCCATGAATTTCTACTCTACTCAACTCCGCTGAGCCATTGTACTTTGAAGTGCTTTCATTTCCATGCTAAGATTCTTTGGCTCTTTTTGAGACTGCATAGATAATTGAATCAAACTGAAGAATTAAATCAAAGTCAGTTTCTCAGTACACAGATACATCTGCTCACAATACACCGAAGTACGTTTGAGCTAATGCAGGTGTGCAGGACACAGGAGGTCTATCACATGCACCAAATATATTTTGCAGGAGGCTTAGTTGAAATGGTTGGTTCACTTTCTTGGATTGAGAGTAAAGTAAGTACATCCTCATTGTACTGATCTCGAGTAAAAGGTTCTCTTGATGGTTGTACCCTCAATGCGATTTTGATCTTCAAACATTCATGGTCTATAATTCCATGACCGTGTACAAAAATCATATTTTAAATCAACATTCTTATCAGAGAAAGAACAATGCTATTGTTTGTACAAGGTTCCAAGCCAAATATCATCTTGGAAGTAAACTGTGGACAGAATGTATCTTCAGTACAATTTTATACACCTGTATTTTAACAGCCACCTTTGTTTGCTGAATAATTCTTCACTGAATGGCTTATCCACACAGAAGTGAGCCATTTCATTCATATGGGAGTGACCCAATTACTCACACATGCAATTAAAGAGGATCCTGGCCAAGTCTAGAAAAAAAAGAAGTGCACAGAAATCAGTATTACCCAGACAGGACGTCCAACTGTTCTGCTGCAAGAGTCTGCTTTAATCCCTTCCGTGCAAATTATTTTTCAACAACATACAACCAACTTTATTTACTTGATGTGTGAAATAGTTCTGCCCATTCACATGAATGTTTCCCGGTATCAGTTGACTCTATTGCAGAGATCAAAATGGTCAGGTGTTTTTGAACTCAGACTTACTTGCGAATAGTCTGCAGCAACACTCGCAATCCAAATCACAAACATGGAGTAGCAATGTTAAATTATTTAACAGACACAGAGTAGAGGGAAGGATTTCCGTCCCCAGATTCCCCTGTCCCGGAGAAGGCACGACCCTAGGCAGTGAACTGCCTGATGGACTCTGGATTTTGCTGAATTCCCCAATGGAGGTGACACGGGTCTCCCAGCAGTTCTCCAGCCAGCAAACAAGCAGACCCCCCTGTTGTCAATATTAAATTACGTCCACTCATTGTGTGATGAATGTTGAAATTGTTACACATTTTATTTGTTGCATTAATATCATTAAAGAACCTAGGTTTAGCTACTACAAACTGTGCGTCTACTAAAGCTGTAATTAAAGAGTCGTAAATGGTAAGGTAATGATTAATTCCAGCCACTTAGTTGGTTACAGATAAATGTCTAATAGAAGCATGTTTTGATTACTGGAGATTCCTTTGAGTGTAGATAATTTATGAGGGAGTGGTGTTTCATCCTAGCTAAGCAGGTCATGGAACTTAGCTTGCGCTTTTCAAGGAGACACATCCAGAGTGAGGCAAATCCAGAGTGGGAAGTTGGACTTTGGTAATTTGGTGCAGTGAGGTAATCAGGAAAGGTAAGTGGAAAATCTAATTCTGCTGTTTTTCAGTTAAAAGTGCAGTGTGTAGCTTAGTGTCTGATTGGTTGAAGCTGGCCCCACCCTAATTGCTGAGAGGCAGTTATCTGCCAGTCACCTGAGGCCTGTTTAGGGGCACAAAGGGCATATTGTATTCTTCTCTTTGAAGTTTAGGTATTTTTTGAGTCATCGGTTAGCTGAGGTCTGCATAAAAGACAGACAGAAAGCGCACTCAGTAAGCTTGCGCTTTTCAAGGAGACACATCCGGAGTGAGGCAAATCCAGAGTGGGAAGTTGGACCTTGGTAATTTGGTGCAGTGAGGTAATCAGGAAAGGTAAGTGGAAAATCTAATTCTGCTGTTTTTCAGTTAAAAGTGCAGTGTGTAGCTTAGTGTCTGATTGGTTGAAGCTGGCCCCACCCTAATTGCTGAGAGGCAGTTATCTGTCAGTCACCTGAGGCCTGTTTAGGGGCACAAAGGGCACATTGTATTCTTCTCTTTGAAGTTTAGGTATTTTTTGAGTCATCGGTTAGCTGAGGTCTGCATAAAAGACAGACAGAAAGCGTACTCAGTAAGCTTGCACTTTTCAAGGAGACACATCCGGAGTGAGGCAAATCCAGAGTGGGAAGTTGGACCTTGGTAATTTGGTGCAGTGAGGTAATTCGGTGCAGAGTGAGAGAAGGTGCTTTTTCGGAGGTGCTTTTTAACCCTGGTAAGTGACTGGTAAGTAGTTTCTCTTTTTCTTTTCATTGTCTAATTTATTTATTTTTACTTTGAGATTGTAGTTGTTTAAGTTTACCTAAGGTTTAAGACATGGCAGGAGATCCCAGACCCGTGTCATGCTCCTCGTGTGCGATGTGGGAGCTCAGGGACACATCCACTGTCCCTGGCTCTTTCACGTGCAAGAAGTGTGATCAGTTGCAGCTCCTGTTAGACCGCTTGACAGCTCTGGAGCTGCGGATGGACTCACTTTGGAGCATCCGCGATGCTGAGGAGGTCGTGGATAGCACGTTTAGCGAGTTGGTCACACCGCAGGTGAAGCTTACTGAGGGAGATAGAAAATGGGTGACCAAAAGACAGAGCAAGAGTAGGAAGGCAGTGCAGGTGTCCCCTACGGTCATCTCCCTGCAAAACAGATATACCGCTTTGGATACTGTTGAGGGAGATGGCTCACCAAGGGAAGGCAGCAGCAGCAAGGTTCATGGCACCATGGCTGGCTCTGCTGCACAGCAGGACAGGAAGAAAAATGGCAGGGCTATAGTGATAGGGGACTCAATCGTAAGGGGAATAGACAGGCGGTTCTGTGGACGCAATCGAGACTCCAGGATGGTATGTTGCCTCCCTGGTGCAAGGGTCAAGGATGTCTCGGAGCGGCTGCAGGACATTCTGGGGGGGGGGGGGGGGGGGGGGGGGGGGTGAACAGCCAGCTGTCGTGGTGCACATAGGTACCAACGATATAGGTAAAAAACAGGATGAGGTCCTACAAGCGGAATGCAGGGAGTTAGGAGATAAACTAAAAAGTAGGACCTCAAAGGTAGTAATCTCAGGATTGCTACCAGTGCCACGAGCTAGTCAGAGTAGGAATGTCAGGATAGATAGGATGAATGCGTGGCTTGAGAGATGGTGCAAGAGGGAGTGATTCAAATTCCTGGGGCGTTGGGACCGGTTCTGGGGGAGGTGAGACCAGTACAAACCGGATGGTCTGCACCTGGGCAGGACTGGAACCGATGTCCTGGGGGGGTGTTTGCTAGAGCTGTTGGGGAGGGTTTAAACTAATGTGGCAGGGGGGTGGGAACCGATGCAGGAAGTTGGAAGGTAGTAAAACAGGGTCAGAAGCAAAAGGAAGTAAGGGGAAAAGTGCAAGGCAGAGAAGACATAGTCAAAAATCAAAAAGGGCGACAGTACAAGGTACAGTGACTGAGGGGAGCTCAGTGAATTGGCCCAGTAATACTAAAAGGACTAAAACTGGAGATGTTAAGATTCAAAACAGGTAAAAAAAAACAACATAAGTGTACTTTACCTGAATGCTCGTATTATTCGGAATAAAGTAAATGAGTTGATGGCACAAATCATCGTAAATGACTATGATTTAGTGGCCATTACTGAAAATGGTTAAAGGATGGTCACGACTGGGAGTTAAATATCCGAGGGTATCAAACTATTCGGAAGGACAGAGTGGACGGTAAGGGTGGTGGTGTTGCTCTGTTATTTAAGGATGACATCCGGGCAATAGTAAGGGATGACATTGGTGCTATGGAGGATAAGGTTGAATCCATTTGGGTGGAAATCAGGAATAGTAAGGCGAAAAAGACACTGATAGGAGTAGTCTATTGGCCACCAAATAGTAACGTTATGGTGGGGCAGGCAATAAACAAAGAAATAACTGATGCATGTAGAAATGATACAGCAGTTATCATGGGGGATTTTAATTTACATGTCGATTGGTTTAACTAGGTCAGTCAAGGCAACCTTGAGGAGGAGTTTATAGAATGTATCCGCGATAGTTTCCTAGAACAGTATGTAATGGAACCTACAAGGGAACAAGCGGTCCTGTGTAATGAGACAGGATTGATTCATGATCTCATAGTTAGGGATCCTCTCGGAAGGAGCGATCACAATATGGTGGAATTTAAAATACAGATGGAGGGTGAGAAAGTAAAATCAAATACTAGTGTTTTGTGTTTAAACAAAGGAGATTACAATGGGATGAGAGAAGAACTAGCTAAGGTAGACTGGGAGCAAAGACTTTATGGTGGAACAGTTGAGGAACAGTGGAGAACCTTCCAAGCGATTTTTCACAGTGCTCAGCAAAGGTTTATACCAACAAAAAGGAAGGACGGAAGAAAGAGGGAAACTCGACCGTGGATATCTAAGGAAATAAGGGAGAGTATCAAATTGAAGGAAAAAGCATATAAAGATTGGTGGGAGACTAGAGGACTGGGAAATCTTTAGGGGGAAACAGAAAGCTACTAAAAAAGCTATAAAGAAGAGTAAGATAGAGTATGAGAGTAAACTTGCTCAGAATATAAAAACAGACAGCAAAGGTTTTTACAAATATATAAAACAAAAAAGCGTGGCTAAGGTAAATATTGGTCCTTTAGAGGATGAGAAGGGAGTTTTAATAATGGGAGATGAGGAAATGGCTGAGGAACTGAACAGGTTTTTTGGGTCGGTCTTCACAGTGGAAGACACAAATAAAATGCCAGCGACTGATAGAAATGAGGCTATGGCAGGTGAGGACCTTGAGAGGATTGTTATCACTAAGGAGGTAGTGATGGGCAAGCTAATGGGGCTAAAGATAGACAAGTCTCCTGGCCCTGATGGAATGCATCCCAGAGTGCTAAAAGAAATGGCTAGGGAAATTGCAGATGCACTAATGATGATTTACCAAAATTCACGACTCTGGGGTGGTCCCGGTGGATTGGAAATTAGCAAACGTGACACCACTATTTAAAAAAGGAGGTAGGCAGAGAGCAGGAAATTATAGGCCGGTGAGCTTAACTTCGGTAGTAGGGAAGATGCTGGAATCTATCATCAAGGAAGAAATAGCGAGGCATCTGGATAGAAATTGTCCCATTGGGCAGACGCAGCATGGGTTCATAAAGGGCAGGTCGTGCCTAACTAATTTAGTGGAATTTTTTGAGGACATTACCAGTGCAGTAGATAACGGGGAGCCAATGGATGTGGTATATCTGGATTTCCAGAAAGCCTTTGACAAGGTGCCACACAAAAGGTTGCTGCATAAGATAAAGATGCATGGCATTAAGGGTAAAGTACATAGAACATAGAACAGTACAGCACAGAACAGGCGCTTCGGCCCTCGATGTTGTGCCGAGCAATAATCACCCTACTCAAACCCACGTATCAGCCTATACCTGTAACCCAAC
Organism: Scyliorhinus canicula; assembly: GCF_902713615.1. NCBI lineage: Eukaryota > Metazoa > Chordata > Chondrichthyes > Carcharhiniformes > Scyliorhinidae > Scyliorhinus > Scyliorhinus canicula. The sequence goes on from NC_052152.1 coordinate 169,928,774, forward strand.
AACGCCCCCCCCGAACCTTACTTTTTTAGGACACTACGGGCAATTTTGCATGGCCAATCCACCTAACCCGCACATCTTTGGACTGTGGGAGGAAACCGGAGCACCCGGAGGAAACCCACTCGGAGTAGCATGGATAGAGGATTGGTTAATTAATAGAAAGCAAAGAGTGGGGATTAATGGGTGTTTCTGTGGTTGGCAATCAGCGAGTGCTGTCCCTCAGGGATCCATGTTAGGCCCAGAATTGTTCACAATCTACATAGATGATTTAGAGTTGGGGACCAAGGGCAATGTGTCCAAGTTTGCAGATGACACTAAGATGAGTGGTAAAGCGAAAAGTGCAGAGGATACTGGAAGTCTGCAGAGGGATTTGGATAGGTTAAGTGAATGGGCTAGGGTCTGGCAGATGGAATAAAATGTTGACAAATGTGAGGTTATCCATTTTGGTAGGAATAACAGCAAACGGGATTATTATTTAAACGATAAAATATTAAAGCATGCCGCTGTGCAAAGAGACCTGGGTGTGCTCGTGCATGAGTCACAGAAAGTTGGTTTACTGGTGCAACAGGTGATTAAGAAGGCAAATGGAATTTTGTCCTTCATTGCTAGAGGGATGGAGTTTAAGACTAGGGAGGTTATGTTGCAATTGTATAAGGTGTTAGTGAGGCCACACCTGGAGTATTGTGTTCAGTTTTGGTCTCCTTACTTGAGAGAGGACATACTGGCACTGGAGGGTGTGCAGAGGAGATTCACTAGGTTAATCCCAGAGCTGAAGGGGTTGGATTATGAGGAGAGGTTGAGTAGACTGGGACTGTACTCGTTGGAATTTAGAAGGATGAGGGGGGATCTTATAGAAACATTTAAAATTATGAAGGGAATAGATAGGATAGATGCGGGCAGGTTGTTTCCACTGGCGGGTGAAAGCAGAACTAGGGGACATAGCCTCAAAATAAGGGGAAGTAGATTTAGGACTGAGTTTAGGAGGAACTTCTTCACCCAAAGGGTTGGAAATCTATTGAATTCCTTGCCCAGTGAAGCAGTTGAGGCTCCTTCATTACATGTTTTTAAGGTAAAGATGGATAGTTTTTTGAAGAATAAAGGGATTAAGGGTTATGGTGTTCGGGCCGGAAAGAGGAGCTGAGTCCACAAAAGATCAGCCATGATCTCATTGAATGGCGGAGCAGGCTCGAGGGGCCAGATGGCCTACTCCTGCTCCTAGTTCTTATGTTCTTATGTACAAGTGATATAATTAATGCAAGGAGCCAGGTCTGTTTGTACTTTTGCAGTGTACTATAATATTTTAAGTTGAACAGCAGGTTGATATAGGATTTGTGTCTGACAAGATAGAAGCATACCAGATCTGCTCTTGAAAGGAACTCACGCCAAAAGTCTCTACACAGCAAAGGAAGTAACCCTGTTGTGTTAACTTTATATATAAGTGTCATTTGATCTTTGAACTGTATTGGGTTGCTTAATTGGAATTAGTGGTAGGTGTAGATAGTAAGTTCAAGTTTTTCCTTTTATTTAATAATTGTTTAACTGATAACTGTAAAGCAATCTATTTGATGTCAATGTGATTAATTCTGTGTTTAATTTCAGGTTTGTCCATTGGCGGCGATAATAACATTGTTTGAGTGAACAAATGAAAACCAAAAGATTGGCCAGTGCACTGCTCCAATGTTTAAAGGCATTGTAATGTGAAATAGGTGACTCAGATTAGAAATGCAATGTAACTACTACACAACTAGCTTGGGGGAGATGTGGTAATGTCACAGGATTAGGCATCTAGAGGCCCAGGCTAATGCTTTGGGGACATGGGTTTAAATCCCACCATGGCATTGGGAATTATAAACTGGTCGCAGTAATGGTGGTCATGACAATCATTATCGAATGTTGTAAAAAAAAACAATTGGCTCACAAATGTCCTTCAGGCAAGGCAATCTGCAATTCCTACGTAAACCCGTTACTCGCTCAGAATGGCAATCTCTGTCAGATTGTCACTCTTTTCTTTATAAAACAAAAAAAATTAGAGTACCCAATTCATTTTTTCCAATTAAGGGGCAATTTAGTGTACCCAATCCAACTAGCCTGCACATCTTTGGGTTGGGGGGGGGGCGAAACCCATGCAAACACGGGGAGAATGTGCAAACTCCACACGGACAGTGACCCAGAGCCAGGATTGAACCTGGGACCTTGGTGCCGTGAAGCAGCAGAGCTAACCCACTGTGCCACCGTGCTGCCCAAGATTGCCACTCTTGATGAATTTACCCACTCTAGCCTCTGTTGTCGGCCAACTTTCCTCACATTGGGAGCAGCGAATTTGGTCTACGGCATTCGCTGCTCCCAATGTGGTCTCCTCTATATCGGAGAGACCAAACGCAGACTGGGTGATCACTTTGCTGAGCATCTTCGGTCTGTGCGCATTCAGGATCCTGACCTTCCTGTTGCTTGCCATTTTAACAAAAGACCCTGCTCCCATGCCCACATGTCTGGTCTTGGCCTGCTGCAATGTTCCAGTGAAGCTCAACGCAAACTGGAGGAACAACATCTCATCTTCTGGTTAGGCACGCTACAGCCTTCCAGCCTGAACATCAAATTCAACAATTTCAGATGATCTCGACCCCACCTCAACCCATTCGTTTTCATTTCATTTTTAACCGTCTTTTACCATTTCTTTCACTCTTAATATATAATGAATTCCCCCCCCCCAATTATATCCACCTTTCCTTCACTTTTCTCCTCTTTGCTTCCCCTTTCCCCTCCCCCTCACATCTACAGTTCATCCTCTGATGTTCGTTTCCCTGCTGTTTGACCTTTCACATCTTTTGTCCTCTCTGGGGATAGCCATCAGCACTCTTTCCCCTTGGTTTCTGTGGCCATTAGCACCCGGTTTCCCTGGCTTTCTGTGGCTATGACTCATCATTCATTCTCACTCCACTTTCTCTGTCTGTTAGCTTTGACAAAGAGTCATTGGATTTGAAACGTTAGCTCTTTTCTCTCCCTACAGATGCTGCCAGACCTGCTGAGATTTTCCAGCATTTTCTCTCTCAGGATGTTATCTAGTCCGGCCTACATGTGACTCCAGACCCACAGCAATGTGGTTGACTATTAACTGCCCCGAAATGGCCTTGCAAGCAAGCCACTCCGTTTCAAGGGCAATTAAGAGTGGGCAACAAATGCTGGCCTTGCCAGTGACAACCACTTCCTCTGAATGAATCAAGGGGAAAAAAAGTTCCAACTGAGCTAGGTGTCATGATATGCAAACATGCAACCAATGATCACTCAGAATAGGACACAACCAATGGGCAGTCAGGACACTCAGAAGTGGCATCACCACAAGGGGGTATGACATAAACACTACAAAATGGATGAGGCACTCACACCTTGCCTCTTTCCACAGACAGACATCTAGAGAGTTAGATAGGGTTGATCAGCAGCATCACACCCCAGCACATGGCTTAGAGCAAGCTGGTACAGTTAGACTGAGTTACTACAGTTAGATTAGCAGAGAGTCAAACTCATTTGAGAACTGTGTTGATAGTTCAATAAACACATTGAACTCATTTCAGAGTCTGGAGCATCCTTTAGTTAAGACTGCATCAATTAGCAGCCTGTGTTATCTGAAGCAGCATAACACAACATGATACCAGGAGTGACTATTTAGTTCAACTCAGCAAGATAGAACATAGAACATAGAACACTACAGCGCAGTACGGGCCCTTCGGCCCTCGATGTTGCGCCGACCTGTGAAACCATCTGAAGCCTATCTGACCTACACTATTCCATTTTCATCCATATGTCTATCCAGTGACCACGTAAATGCCCTTAAAGTTGGCGAGTCTACTACTGTTGCAGGCAGGGCGTTCCACACCTCTACTACTCTCTGAGTAAAGAAACTGCCTCTGATATCTGTCCTATATCTATCACCCCTCAATTTAAAGCTATGTCCCCTCGTGTTGGTCATCACCATCCGAGGAAAAACACTCTCACTGTCCACCCTATCTAACCCTCTGATTATCTTATATGTCTCTATTAAGTCACCTCTCAGCCTTCTCCTCTCTAACGAAAACAACCTCAATTCCCTGAGCCTTTCCTCGTAAGACCTTCCCTCCATACCAGGCAACATCCTAGTAAATCTCCTCTGAACCCTTTCCAAAGCTTCCACATCCTTCCTATAATGTGGTGACCAGAACTGCACGCAGTACTCCAGGTGCGGCCGCACCAGAGTTATGTACAGCTGCAGCATGACCTTGTGGTTCCGAAACTCAATCCCCCTGCTGATAAAGGCTAGCACACCATATGCCTTCTTAACAGCCCTATTAACCTGGGTGGCAACTTTCAGGGATTTATGTACCTGGATGCCAAGATCTCTCTGTTCATCTACACTACCAAGAATCTTGCCATTAGCCCAGTACTCTGCATTCCTGTTACTCCTTCCAAAGTGAACCACCTCACACTTTTCCGCATTAAACTCCATCTGCCACCTCTCAGCCCAGCTCTGCAGCTTATCTATGTCCCTCTGTATCCTATAACATCCTTCAGCACTATCCACAACTCCACCGACCTTCGTGTCATCTGCAAATTTACTAACCCATCCTTCTACACCCTCTTCCAGGTCATTTATAAAAATGACAAACAGCAGTGGCCCCAAAACAGATCCTTGCGGTACACCACTAGTAACTGAACTCCAGGATGAACATTTGCCATCAACCACCACTCTCTGTCTTCTTTCAGCTAGCCAATTACTGATCCAAACCACTAAATCACCTTCAATTCCATACTTCCTTATTTTCTGCAATAGCCTACCGTGGGGAACCTTATCAAACGCCTTACTAAAATCCATATACTCCACATCAACAGCTTTACCCTGATCCACCTGTTTGGTCACCTTCTCAAAAAACTCAATAAGGTTTGTGAGGCATGACCTACCCTTCACAAAACCGTGTTGACTATTGCTAATCAACTTGTTCTTTTCAAGATGATTATAAACTCTATCTCTTATAACCTTTTCCAACATTTTACCTACAACCGAAGTAAGGCTCACAGGTCTATAATTACCAGGGTTGTCTCTACTCCCCTTCTTGAACAAGGGGACAACATTTGCTATCCTCCAGTCTTCCGGCACTATTCCTGTCGACAAAGACGACATAAAGATCAAGGACAAAGGCTCTGCAATCTCCTCCCTGGCTTCCCAGAGAATCCTAGGATAAATCCCATCTGGCCCAGGGGACTTATCTATTTTGACATTTTCCAAAATTGCTAACATCTCCTCCTTTTGAACCTCAATTCCATCTAGCCTGGTCGACTGAACCTGAGTGTTCTCCTCGACAACATTGTCTTTCTCCAGTGTAAACACTGATGAAAAATATCCATTTAACGCTTCCCCTATCTCCTCTGATTCCACACACAACTTTCCACTACTATCCTTGATTGGCCCTAATCTTACTCTAGTCATTCTTTTGTTCCTGATATACCTATAGAAAGCCTTAGGGTTTTCCTTGATCCTATCCGCCAACGACTTTTCGTGTCCTCTCCTCGCTCTTCTTAACTCTCCCTTTAGGTCCTTCCTGGCTAACTTGTAACTCTCAAGTGCCCTAACTGAGCCTTCATGTCTCATCCTAACATAAGCCTTCTTCTTCCTCTTGACAAGTGCTTCAACTTCCTTAGTAAACCACGGTTCCCTTGCTTGACAACTTCCTCCCTGCCTGACAGGTACATACTTAGCAAGGACACGCAGTAGCTGTTCCTTGAAAAAGCTCCACATTTCGATTGTACCCATCCCCTGCAGTTTCCTTCCCCATCCTATACATCCTAAATCTTGCCGAATAGCATCATAATTGCCTTTCCCCCAGCTATAATGCTTGCCTTGCGGTATATACCTATCCCTGCCCATTGCTAAAGTAAACATAACCGAGTTGTGATCACTATCACCAAAGTGCTCACCTACATCTAAATCTAACACCTGGCCGGGTTCATTACCCAGTACCAAATCCAATGTGGCCTCGCCCCTTGTTGGCCTGTCTACATACTGTGTCAGAAAACCCTCCTGCACACACTGCACAAAAACTGACCCATCTATAGTACTCGAACTATAGTATTTCCAGTCAATATTTGGAAAGTTAAAGTCCCCCATAACAACTACCCTGTTACTCTCGCTCCTGTCGAGAATCATCCGTGACAATCAGCGATTGAATACCGGCACAATGGACAAGATTCAGGCTCCTCATCAGCTCAGGACCACCAGCAATCTTAGTACCAACTGGTGATCATTCAAGCAGAAATTTCAACGATACGTGGAAGCATCCTACCTCAATGGCGCGACCGATGCTCGGAAGATAGCTCTTCTACTCACCACTGCGGGTGACCATGCGATAGAGATCTTCAACTCCTTTCACTTTTCCGAAGGACAGGACAAAACGAAGTACCAAACCATCCTGGACAAATTCGAGGTGGACACCAATAAAACCTTCGAGCGCTACATCTTCAAGCAGAGAATGCAAGGTAAAGACGAATCCTTCAACTCCTATCTAACTAACCTTAGACTGCTAGCGCAATTCTGCAACTTCGGTGATATTACTGACTCCATGATCGTTTTTGGAGTCCACTCTGATCCTCTGCGAGATCAATTGTTGAAAATCAAGCATATGACCCTGCCAGTCGCGATTGAAACGTGTACTGTGCATGAGCACTCTTAAAATCGATATTCGCAGTGCAAAACGGCAGAAAGTGAAAAACAAGCCTCCCACGAGGTGGAGAGTGTTCAGGCCATCTCCCGGATGCAGGGCCTCCACATTAACGAAAGTGGCCATTTCACGCGCTCTTCCCGGGGCCCGACGCATGTGCAATGCGATCGGGGACACAAAGCGGTCGAAAACTGCACTACGCAGGTGCAGACGTCTGTGAACCGCACTGCGCATGCGCAACGACGCACTGAGTGTCATGACGCCGACGTCATGACGTGTATGAACTGTGGCACCACCCATTTTTGTTAAAAAACTGCCCTGCAAGAAGCAAACGCTGTTTAAGCGGTGGGAAACCAAACCACTATGCAGCCATGTGCAGATCTGCACCACCAGTCAGGAGCCAGCGCTCCCAATTCCGACAGCAGCGTATCAGAAGTGTGCAACACCGAATGCATGACTCTGATCCAGGCAGTGCGACGGATCCAGATGATGAATACCTGGACAACACTTACCGAGTGTGCATTATTACGAAGTGCGAATACGCCACACCGGACACATCGCAAGTCCAATCACTCCTGGCCGTGGATTCTGAGGACAAATGGCATGCAGTGATGGTGGTCAAGCACTGCCCCATTCAGTTCAAACTGGACACAGGTGCCTCCGCCAACCTGATTTCGCAAGTGGACTTCACGAGAATCAAGAAGTCTCGCACAATCCTTCCAGCTGCCTGGAAACTCCTGGACTACAATGGAAACGCAATCAAGGCACTGGGGTCCTGCCATCTGCAGGTGTCCAGCCGACACACACAAGCAAGCTTACGCTTCGAGATTGTTAAACCAGACAGGGAGTCCCTGCTATGTGCGCAAGCCTGCAAGCAATTGAACCTCGTTCAAAGGGTCTACACCATGACGCCACCCCATTCGGATCAGGCCCGCACTGACGACATCCTAACCCAGTACCCAGATGTATTTAGCGGGATCGGCACGCTGACGTACAAGCACAAGATTCTACTCTGGCTTGATGCCAAGCCAGTGGACCACGCACCACGACGAGTCCCTGTTCCACTGAGGGAGCGCCTGAAGGAAGATCTCACAAGTCTACAACAAAAAGGCATAATCTCCAAGGTCACTGAACCAACCGACTGGGTCAGCTCGATGGTGTGCGTAAATAAGCCTTCGGGGGACTTACGCACCTGCATTGGCCCCAAAGATCTAAACAAAAACATTTTGCGGGAACACTGCCCCATCCCGAAGAGGGAAGAAATCACGACTGAGATGGCACACACGCGCTTCTTCACAAAATTGGACGCATCTCAAGTATTTTGGCAACTTGAAGACTCCAGCAGAAGGCTCTGCACCTTCAACACTCCTTTTGGCAGGTTCTGCTACAGCCCAATGCCATTTGGCATCATCTCGACATCAGAGATTTGTATCGCATCATAGAACAGATGATGGAGGGAATAGAAGGGGTTTGTGACTACATTGACGATATTATAATCTGGTCCACAACCCCAGAGGAACATGTGTCGCGACTCAAGAAAGTATTCCGACGCATACATGAACATGGCCTCAAGCTAAACAGGTCCAAGTGCTGTTTTGGGACATCCACGCTGAGGTTCCTGAGCGATCAGATTTCGCAACACGGTGTGTGCCCGGACACAGACAAAATTGAAGCCATCGAGGCAATAAAAATCCCCGAGGACAAGAAGGCAGTACTGCACTTCCTGGGAATGTTCAATTTCCTTGGCAAGTTCATTCCGAATTTGGCCACACACACCACGGCCCTACGCAATCTGGTGAAAAAATCAACTGCCTTTGAGTGGAAGGCGGAGCACCGAACAGAGTGGCTGGAGCTGAAAGCCAAGCTCAACACTGCACCCGTCCTTGCATTCTTTGACCCAGACCGAGAGACTAAGATATCCACAGATGCGAGTCAGGATGGCATTGGGGCGGTGTTGCTTCAAAGAGACGGCACGTCATCCGGGGTACCAGTAGCATACGCATCACGGGCAATGACACCCACTGAGACCAGAGGCTGGATTCTCCCTTACCCGGCGGGGCGGGGGGTCCCGGTAGAATGGAGTGGCGTGAACCACTCTGGCGTTGGGCTGCCCCAGGGGCCAAGCCCTCACCTTGAGTGGCTAGGCCCGCGCCGGAGAGGTTGGCGGCCGCCGGCCGGCGGGAAAGGCTTTTGGCGCCACGCCAGCCGGGGTCGATGGGACTCCGCCAGCCGGCGGAAGTCCGCGCATGCGCGGGAGCATCAGTGGCTGCTGATGTCATCCCCATGCATGCGCGGGGAGGGGGGGTCATCTCCGTGTCAGCCATCACGGAGGCTGATGCCCGACGCGGAAGGAAAAGAGTGCCCCCACGGCACAGGCCCGCCCGTGGATCAGTGGGCCCCAATCTCGGGCCAGGCCACCGTGGGGGCACCTCCCACGGCCAGATCGCCCTGTGCCCCCCCAGGTGTCCGGAGCCCGCCCGCGCTGCCAGTCCCGCCGGTAAGGGAGGTGGTTTGATTCACGCCGGCGGGACCGGAATAACAGCAGCGGGACTTCGGCCCATCGCAGGCCGGAGTATCGCCGGGGGGGGGCCCGCCGACCAGCGCGGCACAATTCCTGCCACTGCCAAATATCCAGTTCCGGAGAATTCAGCGGCTGGCAGGGCGGGTTTCACGCCGGCCCCCGGCAATTCTCCGACCCGGTGGGGGGTCGGAGAATCCAGCCCCAGATATGCGCACATTGAGAAGGAGTGTTTAGGTCTTCTCACCGGCATCCTCAAATTTCATGGTTTTGTCCACGGCTTAGCATCATTTACTGTTGAGACAGAGGGACTGGTTTAGCTCACTGGGCTAAATCACTGGCTTTTAAAGCAGACCAAGCAGGCCAGCAGCACGATTCGATTCCCATACCAGCCTCCCCGGACAGGCGCCGGAATGTGGCGACTAGGGGCTTTTCACAGTAACTTGAAGCCTACTTGTGACAATAAGCGATTTCCATTCCATTTCAGAGGCCTCTGGTCCACATCATCCAAAAGGACCTGAACGACATGACGCCTTGTTTGCAGAGAATTCTGCTCAACCTCCAGAGGTATGATTTCAATTTGGTGTACACCCCTGGCAAGGAGCTTATCATTGCCGATGCATTGTCCCGCTCTGTCACCTCACCTAGTGAACCACTGGAGATTATCCAGCACATTGAATTGCAGGTAGAACTGTGTGCAAGCACTCTCCCGGCAATAGATGAGAAGATTGTTCTCATCCGAGAAGAGACGGCCAAAGACACCCTGTTGCAAGTCATCCACAACCGCAGCAATGGCTGGCAGAAAGGGCAATGCCCTCAATTCTACAACGTCAAGGACGACCTGATGCTGATCGATGGCATCCTTCTCAAGCTGGACACGATAGTCATCCCGCTACGTCTCCAGAGCATGGTGCTGTGGCAGATTCATAAGGGACACCTGGGCGTAGAAAAGTGCGGACGCAGGGCCCGGCAAGCTGTCGACTGGCCCGGCATCAACCAGGACATCACGGACATGGTCCTGAACTGCGAAACCTGTCACAGGCTCCAACCAGTGCAGAGCAAGGAGATGATCCAACCATATGACCTAGAGACCTCTCCGTGGTCTGAGGTTGGCATTGACCTATTCCATGCCAATGGTCGCATCTGTACCTTAATCATCGGTTACTTTTCGAACTATCGAACTAGCTGCCAGACCTCACCTCACGACCGTCATCAAAGCGTGTAAAGAGACATTCTCACGGCATGGCATCCCGCACACCGTCATTAGCGACAACGGCCCGTGCTTTCACAGTCGAGAACGGTCCACATTTACCTAGAGCTACAATTTCAGGCATGTCACCTCTCGTCCACACTATCTGCAGTCCAATGGCAAAGTTGAAAAAGGGGTGCACATCGTTAAGCAGGTCATCCGCAAGGCCTCGGACTCCACTTCCGACATACACCTTGCACAACTTGTGTACCGGGCGACTTCCTTGTCCACTGGCATGTCAGCAGCTCAACTGCTGATGAACAGGGACCTGCGAACAACACTTCCAGCCATACACCTGTCCACCCTTGATCACCTTCCGGTGCTGCAGATCCCCAGCAGACACGGTCAGGATCAAGATACCAGATGGTGCGAGGTCTGCTCTGGCTGTCATTGTTTGACAGGCCGTGCCCAGATCCTATGTCATATATATGGCTGATGACTCCATTGTGCGAAGGAATCAAAGGGCACTGCAAAAAGTTTCTTGCCCACAACCACTTTCCCCTCCATTTCCACATGTCAAATTGCCACCTCCAGACACCTCGAACCATGAGGCCACCAGTCGTGCCTCCCACTCGCCTGTCAAGACACCGTCACACCTCCACCACCTCTCCGGCAGTCGACGAGGATCAGACGCAAGCCTCAGAGGCTGGACTTATGAGCATTTGTTTTGTTTGTTCTGTTCTGTATTCCTCAGTCAGTCACATTAGACAGGCGCATTCACATGTATATACATCTAAAAAAAAAAGGGGCGATGTCATGATATGCAAACATGCAACCAATGAATACTCAGAATAGGACACAACCAATGGGTAGTCAGGACACTCAGAGATGGCATCACCACAAGGGGGCATGACATAAACACTATAAAAGGGATGAGGCACTCACACCTTGCCTCTTTCCACAGACAGACATGTCGAGAGTTAGACAGGGTTGATCAGCAGCATCACACCCCAGCACGTGGCTTAGAGCAAGCTGGTACAGTTAGACTGAGTTACTACAGTTAGATTAGCAGGGAGTTGAACTCATTTGAGAACTCTGTTAATAGTTCAATAAACACGTTGAACTAATTTCAGAGTCTGGTGCATCCTTTAGTTAAGACTGCATCAAGTAGCAGCCTGTGTTATCTGAAGCAGCATAACACAACACTGGGCTCAGGCACATTTCTGAGGAAAGTTTCCCTGCTTAGCCACACGGAAGAAGGAAATTGTGTAGGTTTCACTTCAACTTCCACTTCAGCACCTTCTGTTAACTAGCTACAGATCATCACAGGCAAAAGTCAGCATTCTCTGTGGTAATCTCCCACTTTTCAGCCAGACTCCACTCGATGTGACCTCAGGAAAGTTGAAGGGGATAGGTGCAGAGAAAAATAAATTTTTCGCTTTTTAGGATTACAAAATACAAACTGCTAAGCTCTACATTGTTGTCACATTGAGCAGCTTTATTGAAATTAGTTGTGGTATTTACTACCGGAACCAGAAAAATATACCAGAGAAATTTTGAAGAAATAAGAAACAGGAAATTGTTGAAAAGGTCTGATGCCCAAGACTGCCTGGTGTCTCATTCTGAAGAACACTACTCTGGTCCAATGTGGGTTTAAAATCACGGATGTATTCATTTCGAGTTCCCTATCTCAGCCATGCTAATAGTGGGAAGAACTGAGTGGACCCAGAAACTTCCTCATCGTAGGGGGGTAGGGTTGATGCCTGTCTCATGTAACCATACGCAAGTCAGCAATAGCAATAACCTGGGAACAGGTTTAGATACGTGAGCGGAAACAGGAGAAAAAAAAAAGATAGCATTAATAAACTAAATTGGGAAGCATGTCAAAAATGTTACATTCTGATGATATGGTACAGATTGCAATTATCTATAAGATGTCTATGTTAAGAATACCGTCCCTTCCATGTGGATTCAGCAGAAACCTTACAAGCAAGACAAAACTTGTTGCTCAATTAAAACAACAAGGGTTTCATTGACTTTTCTTTCATTGACTAGGCTTTGTTATAAATGTGAATCAATGCAAAACAAAATGGTCCAGGTGTTGCCCGGCCCAAGCTGTGCTCAGTAAATTAGTGTTTTCATCTGATTTTTACCAGATGTGCGACAGGATGTTCACAATGTTTGCAGTATATAAAGAGACTCAAAGCTTAAGCATGATAATTTTTCAAAGACCTTGGGAGGAATTTTCTGAAAAAATAGCCAAGTGCCATTTTCAGTGAGAAAACCGGCACGATTGCTGCCAACTCCAGGAGCACGATCCGCAATTTTCAGGCACTTTGAAACGTTTCCCCACATGAAAAATGCACCACCTGAGGCGCTAAGTGTCTGATAGGCCTGCCCCAGGGGTCATCATGAAGCTTCACATCTATCACCCTCACCATCCACCATTGCAGAGACACACACTTCGGTGGGCAAACTTAGCCGAATGAGGGTGATGGTGACCCGCTCTGCGATGAGATTTGGTGCTCCGCAGTTTGCCAACATCTGCCCATGGTAGCACTTTCCACTGTCCACCTGGGTGATCCCTGCATGTGAGCTGGCCATTCCATCACACGGTCCCACCAAACCCTTGGGGTATGTGCTTCACCCGTGCCAACTTAACTGGTGTCTACCTTTCTGTCCTGACAGGCCCGAACACAATGTCTCGGTGGATCCCCAGGTTGTACACCAGGAGTGGATTCCCATCCTGTGACTTGGGTCCCCTTTGGCGGCTGTCTTGTGGGGCAACCGGACTGGATGGGCCCAGCTGATTTTCGGATGTCCTAGGTGGCGTGGTGCTGCCCTGTTCTGCCCGTGATGCGCTAGGGATGGGGGTGGCTGCCTGTGACAGGGCAGCCCTGTCCAGGGATTGCCCCAGGCGTTGGACGTCTTGGTCCATGGCCAAAACTTTCACCCCCAAGGCCTCCACCACAGCACCACTGTGCGATGTTGGCCTGGGTGGCATGCATGGTCGGCAACACCTCCTTCTCATGCATGCGGTTGATGTCTTCCAACTGCACCTGCAGGTGCTGGATGCTCGCCGATAACTCCTCATGCAGTCCCTGGCTCTGCGAGTGTATCTCCACAATCAATGGGACCGTCCATTCTGAAAGCCTGACCCCTGTCTGGATGGTATCTAGTTCCTGGGTTCGCCCACTCAGGGGTTCCTACCTCCACCTGCTGTAACACAGCACGTGTGTAGTGTGCACCAGAGTGCCCCAGGAGCCTCTTCACTAAAGTGTCCAACCGAGGTGAGTGACTCTGGGATGGTGGAGGGTGTTGGAGACAGCTGTGATGGAAAGTCAGTGTCTTCCCTGGAATCGAGCTCCAGGGAGTCATGGATTGGGATTGGGAGCTCCCGTCTGTGTCTGTGTCCTCGCCGTCACTGTTCTTCACATGTTGTTTGAGTTGGGGTCGGGGGTTGCCAGAAGGGTCCATGCCATCACCAGTAGCCCCTTCAAGACATAAGAAAAGACGCATGATTGCATCGCGGCCGGGGGTAGGGGTGTGTGGATAAGGGAGAGGGAGGGTGGTAGTGGAGAGAGGGTGGTGGAGGGGAGGGGGGGGGGGGGTGACACACATGTCATTAGGGAACTGCAACTCAGCGGGGTGTTATCTCCTCACCTGCTGCCGGCCTCCGGCTTGGCGACTGCCCTTCCTCCGGGCCCACCGACCATGTCCAGTGCCTCTGTTTTGCTACGGTGTGGGACCACAGATCCTCCATCCCCCTCCAGTCTTCTTCTTCTCTTGGCAATTATGAGTGGCCTTGTCATGACGGGAGGATGGTGGAAACAGAAACACAGTGTTAGACACTCCAACGCATGGGTGGGTGGCTGGTGGCTTGGGTGACCAGGGCATCCAGTGATGGCAGCCGGTATGGGTGGAGGTTCGGCCACCCTTCGGGTTGGGGGACAGGGGTGGGGTTACGAGTGTGTGTGGGACCGGGGTTGGTGCTAGGGGCACAGTGCTGCCTACTCACCCTGGCTGCCCTGAGGAGGTTATGCAGTTTCATTTGGCACTGCTCGCCAGTCCTCATGGTGTTGTGCTCACACCTTCTGCCACCTGTATCCAGGCCCGGTGAGGGGGGGTGGCTGGCAACCTCCTTCCCACTCCGGGGTACAGGGTTCCCGCCTCTCCTCCACGGTGCCCAGCAGGGTCTCGAGCTCAGTGTCCGTAAATAGGGTGTCGCTCTCCTCACTTCCATCTTGTTGGCTGAGATGCGTGTGCGTGGGGAGTTGAGTGCTGCAGCTTTTCAGCCTCCTGAGTGTCAACCCCGAACCCCTTGAATCAGGCACCATTTCTCATTACAATCAATCGTGTTCCACATGGCCAGGTGCTATTTCCTTAATGGTCGGTGAATTTATGCAGGTGTGGCGCTAATTTTGCTGTCGTGGAAGACCACTAATCCTGCCCCGACGCAACACTTAGTCTCAGGAAGGGAGAATCCGGCCCATTATTATTAGTGGGATTGCACACCATATGGCCCCATTGTTACATCTGTGCCAGGTGCAAGAGTTACTTCACAGTGTGCAAAGCAAATAAACGAAATCGTTTCAAAAACATGTCCATAAAGATACGTTACGTGCAACCAATTAAAAATACAAAGCACTTAAAAAAAGATTCTGATTAAATGGGCTGTTCCTCTAATACTTGTTTCCCAACAATTATTTATTTTTACCCTTTCATCTATTGTGGAAAATCAGGTTTCAAGGTGATTATTTTTCACTTCAGCGGAAGTAGTTATTTATTGCTGTGGAGAGATTGTTAGCAGCCCTTGTCACTGGATGATGATGTTGCCTTGCTTGCTGCTGGCTAAAATACACAGGAGACTATAAATCTCAATACAGGAAGTTTCTTTAATTAGAAGTTTTTATCGAAACAGGATTTTGAAAACGAGAAGAACAAAGAAGGGTTTTCTGCGCATTAATGATCATCCTATGTTTTGGTGAATGAATAAAGAAAAGGCCAGAACTCCGAGACTTCCAGTTAATTTCAGTGATTGTGCAGGGTTATGAATTGGTAATTAAACCTGCACCACAATCAACTTCAAAAGATTCATTCTCAAACTTGTTTTTACCGTGTAGCAATATTGAATTCGGCAGATGATGGAGGAATGCTTTGTGAAGCCTGGCGTTTCCTTTTACCTTCAAAATCTTTTTACTTATGCATATCTCCTAATTTTAAATTATTTTTTAAATACTATAATGTATAATGACTTAAGCAGGAGAAAATTATGAAAGAGAGTTAAACATTGGGGGGGGGGGGGGGGGGGGGGGGGGAGCGGAAGGCATGCCTAGTTTCTTTTATGATGTGGAGATGCCGGCGTTGGACTGGGGTGAGCACAGTAAGAAGTCTTACAACACCAGGTTAACACCTGAAGAAGGAGCCGTGCTCCGAAAGCTCGTGTTTGAAACAAACCTGTTGGACTTTAACCTGGTGTTGTAAGACTTCTTACTAGTTTCTTTTACAAATCCATTCATTTATTTCACATTCGCTCTCTGCAAATGAAAATATTTAAAAATCAAAAATCTTTTTTTGAAAAAAATATCGTTGTTGCGGTTGCACAGATCAATGTAACTATTGTTATTTTTAAACACAAAAATGAGAATTTATTTGACTGGCAAACCTTGGGCGCGATTCTACGCAAATGCGAAGAGTCGTAAAGGCTGCCGTGAAACCAGCCTTGTTTCACGGCAGCCTCCGCGTCCCCATCCCGGGACCCGATTCACCCCCCGGGTCGGGGCTAGCATCGCGGCCCCGGGAAGAACGGCAGCGCGGGCTTAGCGAACGTTCGCTAAGCCCGGCCGCCAAGACTCACGGCGGCTGACGCGCACGATGATGTCAGCCACGCATGCGCGGGTTGGACGGCTCCAACCTGCGCATGCACGGATGACATCATCACGCATATGCGTCAAACCCGCACATGCGCGGTCCGTCATGCCCCTCAGCCGCCCCGCGGACTGATCCTGCGGGGTGGCGGAGGGACAAAGAGTGCGTGGGAATCGGACCTGCTGCCCGCGATCGGTGGGCACCGATCGCGGGCCCATGCCACCCTTGGCACGGCCGTGGTGCGTGGTTGTGCAGAACGGCACTTTACGGCCGTTTTCACGAATGGTGAGAGCAGGTGTGTTTAAATTCGTGAAAACGGCCATAAAGGCCTGGGAACTCGGCCCATCGGATAGGGGGGAATCACTGTTCGCCGTAAAAAAACGGCGAGCAGCGATTCGTGTCGTGGGGCGGCCGTTTGGGGGGGAGAATAGCGGGAGGTCGGGAAAACTGTCGGGAAGGCCCTCCCGCTATTCTCCGACCCGTCGTGGGGGGCGGAGAATCGCGCCCCTTATGTTTCAGTTCAGGACACTTTATAATAGGATACCTCAGCTTTTAATTTGCTCTTGGCACATTGGCTGATTTATGTCTTGTTTTATTTGAATAAATTTTTATTCAAATTTTCACAAAATATCAATAACAAAATACAAAAAGAAAAGAGGAAACAACCCCCCCCCCCCAATATATACAAAAAAGAAATAAATTAACACCCGTCATCAACTATAAACAAATATACACGCCCCTTCAACGCAAAACAAAGAGACAAACCCCCCCCAGGGACGCAAAGGCCAGAACACCGGCCTCTTTCGCTTCCTGCACTCCCGGCTCCTCTGCAACCCCAAATATTGCGAGCCCCCAGCCCGGTTTGACCCTGGATCCTACCACCCTCGACACCGTCCCCGCTACGCCCTTCCAAAATCCCTCCAGCGCTGGGCATGCCCAGAACATATGGGTGTGGTTTGCTGGGCTCCCTGAGCACCAAACACACCTGTCCTCACTCCCAAAAAACCAGCTCATCCTTGTCCCGGTCATGTGAGCCCTATGCAGCACCTTAAATTGTATGAGGCTGAGCCTCGCGCAAGAAGAGGAGGAGTCACCTTCCCTAGGGTGTCCGCCCACGTCCCCTCCTCGATCTCCCCACCCAGCTCCTCATCCCACTTACCCTTCAGCTCCTCCACCGAGGCCTCGTCCTCCTCCTGCATCACTTGGTACGTTGCCGAGATCCTCCCCTCTCCAACCCACACCCCCGAGAGCAGCCTGTCCGGGACCCCGCGCGGCGGCAATATTGGTAACTCCGCCACTTGCCACCTGACAAACCCCTTACCTGCATATACCTGAAGGTATTCCCCGGGGGAAGCCCAAACTTCTCCTCCAGCTCACCCATGCTCGCGAAATTCCCATCCACAAACAGGTCCCCCATCCTCCTAATACCTGCCCTGTGCCAACTCAGGAACCCACCATCAATTCTCCCCGGGACAAACCGGTGGTTCCCCCGTATCGGGGACCCCACCGAGGCCCCCACCTCCCCCCTGTGCCGTCTCCATTGCCCCCAAATTTTGAGGGTAGCCGCCACCACCGGGCTCGTGGTATACCTCATTGGAGGAAGCGGCAGTGGCACCGTCACCAGCGCCTCCAGGCTCGTGCCCGCACAGGACGCCATTTCCATCCTCTTCCATGCTGCCCCTTCCCCCTCCATCACCCACTTGCGCACCATCGTTGCGTTGGCAGCCCAGTAATACCTACAGAGGTTGGGCAGCGCCAGCCCCCCCATCCCTACCCCGCTCCAGGAACACCCTTCTCACCCTCGGGGTCCCCTGCGCCCACACAAACCCCGTAATGCTCCTATTAACCCGCCTGAAGAAGGCCTTCGGGATAAGGATGGGGAGGCACTGGAACAGGAACAGAAATCTTGGGAGCACCGTAATCTTGACTGACTGCACCCTACCCGCCAAAGACAGCGGCAGCATGTCTCATCTCTTAAACTCCTCCTCCATTTGCTCCACCAGCCTCGTGAGGTTATGCTTATGCAAGGCCCCCCAGCTCCTGGCCACCTGAACCCCCAAGTACCTGAAGCGCCTCTCCACCCTTTTTAATGGGAGCTTACTGATATACCATCAATTGAACGCGAGACGAGTTGCTGTACAAAAGTAAGGCTTTAATAAGCTAGATGTTAGCCCTGCCATCGACTACAGTAACTGAACGACCGCCGGGCATACTGGGTATTTATACCCTGCCCTGGAGGCGGGGTTAACTCAGCCTCTCGACCAATCGGGGAGCCGTCACATGACTGGTCTCAACCAATCGGTCGAGAGGCACATGACCGACCAGGGCCAATGGTAAGCCGGTGTTCTGCATCAATGGCAGGCAGCTATGTTAATCATACCACCACATTCACCCCTTGCGGAGAAAGAAGCCGGGGGGGGAGGGGGGGGTATCAACGAGAGCTGGGGGGGGAGGGGGAGAACTGATGGTATGAGTAGTAGCAAGAGAAGGAAAAGAAATGTTTGGCTTCCCACTGGCCCAGACATTTAACAATAGTACATATTGTCCATACAAAGTCCATGGTGTTTTTGAAAGTTAAATAGACTCGATCAGCCTTTTCGTTGCCCTTGACATCCTGGCAGACCGCCGCAGTGGAGTTGGTGACGCTGGTTCAGCCAATGGTGGTGGTTCCGCTGATGTCCTGGAGTCCGGGAGCGATGGTCCTTGAACTGTCTCCGTCACCCGGGCTGGTGGTGGAGACGCCAAGGGGAGGGCTGCACGCCGGCGGGTGCCAGGTCCCGGAGGGAGACCGTGTCCCGCCGACCGTCGGGGTACTCCACATACGCATACTGCGGGTTAGCGTGGAGTAACTGGACTTGTTCCACCAACAGGTCGGACTTGTGCACCCGCACATGCTTCCGGAGTAAGATGGGTCCGGGGGCGGCCAGCCACGTTGGGAGAGGGGATCCGGAGGACGACTTCCTGGGGAAAACAAGAAGACGTTCATGAGGTGTCTGATTTGTTGTGGTACAGAGGAGTGAGCGGATAGAATGTAGGGCATCGGGGATAACCTCTTGCCATCGGGAAATAGGGAGATCTCTGGACCAGAGGGCCAGTAGTATGGTCTTCCAGATGGTACCATTCTCCCGCTCGACCTGTCCGTTACCCCGAGGGTTATAGCTGGTCGTCCTGCTAGAGGCAATGCCCCTGTTGAGCAGGAATTGACGCAGCTCGTCGCTCATAAATGAGGACCCCCCGATCGCTATGTATGTATGCGGGGTAGCCGAACAGGGAGAAGATGGAGAGGAGGGCCTTAATGACGGTCGATGTGGTCATGTCGGCGCAGGGAATGGCGAAGGGGAAGCGGGATTATTCGTCGATTACCGCCAGGAAGTAAATGTTGCGGTTACTAGAGGGGAGGGGCCCCTTGAAGTCAATGCTGAGACGTTCGAAGGGGCGGGATGCTTTGATCAGATGTGCGCGCTCGGGGCGGTAGAAGTGCAGTTTGCACTCTGCGCAGATGTCGCAGTCACGGGTTACTGTCCTGACTTCCTCGATGGAGAAAGGCAGGTTGTGGACCTCTATGAAATGGTAGAAACGGGTCACCCCTGGATGGCAGAGGTACGCGTGGAGGGAGCGGAGGCGGTCTATCTGCGCGCTGGCGTAGGTATCGCGGGACAGGGCATCAGGAGGCTCATTGAGCTTCCCAGGACGATACAAGATCTCATAGTTGTACGTGGACAACTCGATCCGCCACCGTAAGATCTTGTAATTTTTAACTTTGCCCCTCTGTGCATTATCGACCATGAAGGCCACTGACCGTTGGTCTGTGAGGAGGGTAAACTTCCTGCCGGCCAAATAGTGCCTCCAATGTCGCACAGCTTCGACTATGGCCTGGGCTTCCTTTTCCACTGAGGAGTGGTGGAGTTCGGAAGCCTGGAGAGTTCTGGAGAAGAAGGCCACGGGTCTGCCCGCTTGGTTGAGGGTGGCCGCCAGAGCTACTTCTGATGCGTCGCTCTCGACCTGGAAGGGGAGGGACTCGTCGATGGCGCGCATCGTGGCCTTTGCGATGTCCGCTTTGATGCGGCTAAAGGCCTGGCAGGCCTCCGACGATGGCGGGAATGTCGTGGTTTGAATGAGGGGACGGGCCTTGTCGGCGTAATTGGGAACCCATTGGGCATAGTAAGCGAAGAAACCCAGGCAGCGTTTGAGGGATTTGAGGGTACTGGGGAGAGGGAGTTCCATCAGGGGGCGCATGCGTTCAGGTTCGGGGCCTATCACTCCGTTACTTACTACGTAGCCGAGGATGGCTAGACGGTCGGTGCTAAACACGCACTTATCCTTATTGTAAGTGAGGTTAAGGAGTTTTGCGGTTTGGAGAAATTTTCGTAGGTTGGTGTCATGGTCCTCCTGGGCGTGGCCGCAGATGGTACCATTATCGAGGTACGGGAAGGTAGCCCGTAATCCGTACTTGTCGACCATTCGGTCCATCTCCCTTTGGAAGACCCCATTTGTGACACCGAATGGAACCCTAAGGGAGTGGTAGAGGCGCCCATCAGCCTCGAACGCGGTGTACTTGCGGTCACTCACGCGGATGGGGAGCTGGTGATAGGCGGACTTGAGGTCCACGATGGAGAAGACTTTGTATTTCACGATCTCGTTTACCATGGCGGAAATATGGGGGAGAGGATACGCGTCCAGTTGCGTAAACCGGTTGATGGTCTGGCTATAGTCGATGACCATCCAGTTTTTCTCCCCAGTCCGGACCACCAGCACTTGGGCTCGCCAGGGACTGTTGCTGGCCTCGATTACCTCTTTCTTCAGCAACCTCTGGACCTCGGACCTGATGAAGGTCCGGTCCTGGGCGCTGTACCGTCTGCTCCGGGTCGCGACGGGTTTGCAATCGGGGGTGAGATTAGCAAACAAGGAGGGGGGTCCACTTTGAGGGACGCGAGGCTGCAGACAGTGAGGGGAGGTATAGGACCGCCGAATTGGAAGGTCAAGCTCTGCAGGTTACACTGGAAGTCCAGTCCTAGGAGTGCCGGTGCGCAAAGGTCAGGGAGGACAAGGAGTTTATAATTTTTAAAAACCTTCCCTTGGACCGTGAGGTCCGTGATGCAGCAGCCGGTGATGCGGATGGAGTGAGAACCTGAGGCTAACCCGATTTTGTGTTTTACAAGATGGAAAGGGAGCGCGCAGCGTCTTACCGTGGTAGGGTGAACGAGCTTTCCGTGCTCTTGGAGTCCAGCAGGCAGCCCGTCTCGTGGCCGTTGAGGTGGATCAGCGTCGTTGGTTTGGCGAGCGGCGTGGCCGTGACTGGTGGAGTTGAATGGCCGCGAGCCATGGAGAAGATCCATCGTCGTAGTCGTCGGCGGCCGAGTAGGTGCTGGCAGGACCTTGTGTGCCAGTCCAGGATGTTGGTGCCCAGGATGCGCACGTGAAGTCGGGGCCCCAAGATGGCGGTGCCCAGGACCTGCACATGGAGTCGGGGCCCCAAGATGGCGGAGCCCAGGACCCGCACGTGGAGTCGGGACCCCAGGATGGCGGCGCCCAGGACCCGCACGTGGCGTCCGGGGCCCAAGATGGCAGCACCCGCGGGGCCCTCATGGTTGCTGGGGCGGGGTTAGCGGTGCCGGCGGGCCGATCGGAGCGGCTGAGAGCGGGGGCAGAGAGGCGCGCATGCCGGGCGCAGGGACCCGGGGGTGGGAGGGGAGAGATTTGCGCGATGCGCTGGAAGGCCCGGAAAGGCCCGGAGTGGGAGATCCCCGGTCGCTGCGCGGTACAGCAGCGACCGATTTGGCCTGGCAGACCGTCAAAAAGTGGCCCCTCTTCCCGCAGCTCTTACAGAGGGCGGAGCGGGCCGGGCAGCGCGGGCGTTTTGCGAACCCACAGAAATAGCAGCGGGCCCCCGCGGACTTGTTGCGGTGTCCCGCGGCGCAGGTCTGAGGGGGGTCGGGAGTGGCGGATGGCGGTGGGGAAGCGCGCCAGGAGGTCCAGGGTGCTGCAGCGCGGCTGGGGACATAGGCGCGGGCATTTAAGTCGGCGACCTCCAGGGAGGTGGAGAGAGTCCGTGCCTCAGTTAGGCTGAGGTCGTCTTTCTCCAGCATCCACTGGCGGATAGCGGCAGACTGCATCCCAGCCACATAAGCATCTCTAATCAGAAGTTCCATGTGCTCTGTGGCTGAAACTTGGAGGCAGGAGCAATTCCTCCCCAGGACAGCGAGGGCCTGGTAAAAATCGTCTAATGACTCACCGGGGAGCTGTTTGGTAGCCAGCAGATGTCAGGCGAATACTCTGTTTACCGGTTTAAGAAACTGTCTTTTCAGTTTATCCATGGCTGCGTCGTAATCTTTTTCCTCCCCTATCATCGCGTAGTCCGACATGCCCACGCTGGAGTGGAGGATATGAAGCTTCTGTGCCATGGTGGGGGGGCTGCTTGCGGACGCCAGGTAACCATCCAAACATGCCAGCCAATGTTTGAAGATTTCTGAAGCGTTCTGAGTTTGCGGGCTGATGCGGAGGCATTCGGGCTTGATCCGGAGCTCCATCTTCAAAATTCTAGCTTATTAAATTGATATACCATCAATTGAACGCGAGACGAGTTGCTGTACAAAAGTAAGGCTTTAATAGGCTAGATGTTAGCCCTGCGGTCGACTACAGTAAATGGATGACCGCCGGGCGTACTGGGTATTTATACCCTCCCCTGGAGGCGGGGTTAACTCAGCCTCTCGACCAATCGGGGAGCTGTCACGTCTCAACCAATCGGTCGAGAGGCACATGACCGACCAGGGCCAATGGTAAGCCGGTGTTCTGCACCAATGGCAGGCAGCTATGTTAATCATACCACCACACTTACCAATCCCCCCCTCCTGGTTCCCTGGGTGAACAACGAACAGCTCGCTCTTCCCCATGTTGAGCTTGAACCCTGAGAAATCCCCAAACTCCCTGAGAATCCTCATTACCTCCGGCATCGCCCCCCCCCCCCCACCGGGTCCGCCATATACAACAACAAGTCATCCGCATAGAGCGACACTCGGTGCTCCTCCCCACCTCGCACCAGCCCCCTCCAGTTCCTCGACTCCCTCAACGCCATGGCCAGGGGTTCAATTGCCAGCGTGAAAAGCAGGGGAGACAAGGGACACCCCTGCCTCGTCCCTCAGTATAGCCGAAAATATTCCGACCTCCTCCTATTCGTGGCCATACTCGCCGCCTGGTCTCCGCCCGCCGCCATCTTGTGCTTCTTCCCTCGCTCCTGCTTTAGCTTTGCTTCCACTTTTTTACTCGCCCCACTCCTGGTCCAGGCCATATACTGCTGGGCAAATGTTGCTGACTCCTTCCCACGTCAGGAAACATCAAAAAAGTACCGCCGGGGGCCCTAAAAAAAGCCCAAAAGTCTGTTCCTAGCGGGAGCTGCCGAATGTGCGACTTAGCTCCGCATAGCCGCAACCGGACATCTGGCTGATTTATGTTAAATAACAAACATTCAGGCTATCAATACAATGAGAAAATTCATGGAGGAAGCAATAAAATCCTGAACACTTTGTTTCACTGTTGAGACACTGCAGATTATCATAGATAACCACAGAGTATAGAAACATGGAACCACAGATATAGCAGTAGGAGAAGGCTACTCGACCCTTCAAGCCTGCTCCGCCTTGCATTATGATCATGGCTGATTATCCAACTCAATAGCCTGAATAGGTTGAGCAGTACATCAACTGCTCCTGCACAGCCAACCCCACTCAGTTCGCAGCCATGGCGCTGAGATGTCCGGCCCCACGCTTCGGGGATGCAGATCTGGGGAAGCTCCTAGAGGTGGTTGAGGCCAGGAGGGACTTCCTGCCCCCCTCCCCGAGGGTCCCGGAGCGTAAGCCACAGGGTAGCCAGTGGCAGTGGTGGTCAGCTCGGCAACATCACTCGGAGGACCAGCACAGTCCCGCAAGAAGGTCAATGACCTACACCGGGCCGCACAGGTGAGTTGGCTCCGACCTCCCCATGGGAATGCACCTGGCACCGCCCCCACCTAGCATCGTGCCATGCCCTGGGCCGCTCATGCTGCCCACGCCACTCCTCCCCAACTCCCCTCCCCAAAACCTTCTCCGCCCACCTCTCTCCCAAGCCCGCGCCCCATCAATCCCGCCACCCCCCACGCGGTGGACTACGCGAGCGGCTATGATGCCCTCCCTGTGTTCCCGCAGAAGTTGTCCCACAACCGCAGCATGAGTGGAGGTTTCCAAGGCATGACTCAGTCAGTGACGGCCTTGGCTGAGGGCCTCGGTAGACTGTCTGATTCACTGGGAGACATGTCCCAGTCTCAGATAGGGATAGCCGAGGCGCTGCGGAGATTGCCCCAGTCACAGGTGGGCATTGCCGAGACGCTGCAGACCATGTTCCAGTCACTGAGGAGCATCGCTGAGTGTGTTGACACCATGGTGCAGACATTGGGGAGCTGCCAGGACAGCAGAGACAGATGATATTGGGGCAGCTGAGGATCAATCCAGTTGCCCCTCCAGCCTGAGGTAAACCCCAGGGTCCTATGGGCACCAAACTGGAGGGGGCGTTGGGTACCAATCCAGACCCATCCTCTGGAGTGGCGACGGTGGCCAGCAAATTCCCCAGGTTTCACCCTGCTGACAATGGCGGGTCTCGCAGTCAGCCGCCGGGACAGGATGGCATGGTTGCATGTACCATCGCCAAATGCACTACGGCACTCTGGCCCCAGATCCCCCAGAGGGCGCATGGCAGGCGCTGTGTCACGGCGCCGAGGATCTGGGTTTGGTTCCAGGTCACTGTCCGTCTGGAGTTTTCACATTCTCCCCATGTCTGCATGGGTCTCACCCTCAAAACCCATGGGCAGCATGGTACCACAGTGGTTAGTTGCTTCACAGTTGCTTCGCAGCTCCAGGTTCCCAGGTTAAATTCCCAGTTTGGGTCACTGGCTGTGCAGTGTCTACACGTTCTCCCCGTATCTGCGTGGGTTTCCTCCGGGTGCTCTGGTTTCCTCCCACAGTCCAAAGATGTGCAGGTTAGGTGGATTGGCCACGCTAAATTGCCCATGGTGTTCAAAAATGTTAGGTGGGGTTACTGGGTTGTGGGGACAGGGTGAAGGTGTGGGCTCAGGTGGGTTGGTCTTTCCAGTGTGGACTCAATTTGCCAAATGGCCTCCTTCTGCACTGTAAGTTCTATGTCTAACCCAGGTGCAGATGTGCAGGGTAGGTGAATTGGCCACGCTAAATTGCCCCTTAATTGGAAAAAAATAATTGGGTACCATAAATTCTTTTTAAAAAATCAATAATGAGCTTGTCATTCAGAGTGAAAGGAATGAGACTGGACGTGATTCAGTGGCCTCGTTGCGCTCGAGTGAGACAAGGCCGGTCAATAGCGGGAGAGGCCGAAAACGAGAACCGCGCAGGGAGCCAAACCGTTCGCAAAGCAACCGGCCCGCTCCCGTTGGTAAAATCTGGATTCCACCACACTGTGGTGAGAAATCAATAATCACCACATAGCGATATTTCCACATGAATAAGCGGAGCCAGCCCATATCCAATGGCCACCCATGATCCAGCGGCCTCCCCAGCAAGTGGTCACGCTAACGCTGATTGGTACTCCTTTTGAAAACTGTAAACCTGGAGGAATGGCTCTGCGGGAACCCATGGAGGTTCGTAGCCATCTTTGTTCACAGACAAAGAGCCTTGGGCACTGTACCTGCTGCCCCTGTGCTCGGAGGGGGATGGGGGACCAATCGGGGGCATGGTATCCAGCCTCGATTGGGGTGTTCTGCCATGAGGTTGAGGGTATTGGAGCTGGGGGGGGGGGGATCTCTGCGGGAAGGGAGGTAACTGCATGCTGGTCTGCTATGCCAACCCCTAAATCATGCATACCCATTCCAGGGGCAACCTTAGTCCCTGCCTGTCTGCCCCACCGATCACCCCTCACCCCTACTGACCGCGGAGGCTTTTGGCTGTGCAGCTGAAGGCTATTGTTAATATGGAATTTGCGATCGTAGTTAAGTGAGCACTTCACTTTTCCCAAATGGATTCCAGTGGATAGGCATGCCATTTAGCATTTGGGAGTTAATGCCCAGCATTCCAATCATACCCTGATGCCTGGACACTGTACCTGAACACTGCAGGATGCAACACCACACACGCAGCAGCCAAGATCCGAACACCCAGGAGATGGGCCCCTGCCCTGGGGACATGTCCGCAGCCGAAGGGTGGGTGAGTGCAATGTGGGTGGGGGAGCCAGAGCCCAGTCCAGGTAATGTTAAGTGCGGATGTCATGGGTACAACGTCTGGGGTCTGGTGAGCGGAGTTCCCCGCTACGGCCGGATGTGATGGGCAACCCGTGCCAGGTGTTGGAGAGTTTTTTTATGTTTAATTTCTCTTTCTGGGTTGTCATAAAATACGTGAAACAATTCTACTGTGATCAGTACATGAAAATGATTAGATCAAAATATAATGTGACAATCCTTTGTTTGCGGTCGTCAAGCTAAACCGTCTTAAACTTTTGTAGGAGTCAAAGTGAGTAATCAGGAAATACATTGTTGGCAGAATTTTCTTTCCCTTGCCGCTTGAGCCTGTCCTCAGCAGAATGAGGTGCAAATTGTTAACACGAAAAATAACACTAAAAGATCGAAAATAAGATACACGAATTTAACTGCGGTAGTCACCTGGAGCTACAACCTCCATTTGCTGACAAGACTCACACATTCTTTCACTGCCTCCAAACTCAATTCACAAGATTCGTTTCTCCCCAAATCAGACCCCCTTTCTTGTCCAGCTACCAGCATCATGCTATCCTGAACTATACGAATTAAACCAATGTTATAGGTCACTAAAACGCACAATGGATTATCAGTCTTGATTTTCCTAGATCTGTCATTTAGAGTAAAAGAGCAACGTGTGTCAAATGTATTACTGACTACTTTTTTGTCGCAAAGACCAGAGCCCCATTTCTCTGCGACATAAACATGGACTACAACTTGACTTTGGCATGCATGCAAAGTTTAAGAATAAGTCTTTATCCTGTGAACAAAATATAAGCACCTTGTTCAATTTTGAACCTGTACATTGAACAGGATTTATTGTTTTTGTCTCATTTCTTTGGTTATATATTGCAACTCTGGTGTCAACATAGGGTCATTGTGCAGCAACTCCAAGTGGAGAGTCATTACTTTAAAATAGCTATCTGCATTTTATCTGCACCAATTACACAGCTCCTGAGTCATGCATCATTTAAAACTACACAACCTGTGTGCAATGCCACACAAAAGCAACCAGCAAATATGAGGAAAATAACAATGGTTTAGAATTGGTAACAGAAGACTCGTAACTTCAATACAAAAACACAAACTTTAAAAAACAGATGTTACAGGGACAATGACAGCTAAAACAAAAAGCCCTGGAGGGTACCTTTACATTTTGTCCTGCTTCAAGAATTTCCATTGTTCGTGGTCCAAGAAGTTCTGACTTCTCTTCTTCCCAACTAAATTAAAACACACATGCCATATGTAAAATTATATAATATAGTGCAGATTTGAATAGTTTCACACATTTAAAACA
This sequence comes from Scyliorhinus canicula, assembly GCF_902713615.1. NCBI lineage: Eukaryota > Metazoa > Chordata > Chondrichthyes > Carcharhiniformes > Scyliorhinidae > Scyliorhinus > Scyliorhinus canicula. The sequence continues at coordinate 169,956,572 of NC_052152.1, forward strand.
AATAACAAAACCCATATTCACTTTTAAATATTAAATAATCATCTTCAATCATGAAAAATAAAAATAACTTTAAAAGAACCAATAACAATAGCATTGCCTGTATAAAAGAACAAAAAATCTGTACAAAAAAACTTAAACTTACCTTTAAAATGGATGTGAAACCTGTTGCTTAAGGTCTTCAATACAAACCTGCAGTTTAAACACTGACCTCAATGGGGTTCCCTTCGTTTCCCCATCATCCAAAGATGTGCAGGTTAGGTGGATTGGCCATGATAAATTGCCCTGCGTGACCAAAAAGGTTAGGAGGGTTTATTGGGTTACGGGGATAGGGTGGAAGTGAGGGCTTAAGTGGGTCGGTGCAGACTCAATGGGCCGAATGGCCTCGTTCTGCACAGTATGTTCGATGCTCTATGTTCTATAAGGGGGAATGGCTACATTCAAACTGTGCCATGCAGGAGTGTGTGCAGAGTGCCCTGCCACAGGCCGGACACTGTTGGAATGTTTGCTCTGATTTTTGAGCACACATTTCTCACTCAGTTATCAGCGGGCCATGACTTCCCACCGATACACGGAAGATAGGGACCTATGTTTCATAAGTTGCTTTGCACTTGCAAGAGCTAACATGCTGGTCTTTTTCTCTTCATTCATTCCAGCCAACTCAATTCAGGCAGCAAAATCATTCCAGAAAACATTTGCTGTGCTAATTAGATTCAAACAACTGCAAGCTCAATTCAGTAAAAAAACCATTAGTCTTGTCGATAATTGAACAAATCACACTGTTTGTATTTGTACGGTATGCTTGACTGGCCACCTTAGGCCAACAGGTCAAGAAAACAATCAAACTGTTGTTGTAACATGTGTTTAAATTTACGCTGGGGGCATGATGATGTATCTAGTTGAATTCCAAATCCTTGGCCAAACGATTCCATGAGGATTGTCTGCTTCTCACCATAAACAAGGCTGGAGAGCAGAAGAACTTCCAAAGCAACTTTATAAACAATGTCCAATTCCCTTGGGGGCTATGCCTGTCTCATGCCAAAATAATGACTGGAAGATCCTCTGTGGAATTTCATGTTCTCATCTTGGCATTGCCAACTCTGGGTGACTGCATTCCTGGAGATTTCACCCTTTCCTCCAACTGCCTTACATTTAAACTCCTGTTATTGCTTGCCTAGCGCATCAATCCTCTTGGCACACTACTTTTTGACATAATTGAAAAGTGACAAAACTCTTCTATCCAATCGGAAGATACTTCTGTCCATTCATACCCCTTTCTGCTCTCCAGTGCTTTTATAATCATGAACTAGAATTGTGCAAAAACAATATTATGCCCCTATGATTTTACTACTTGCCGCATTATACGGTCACCCCAAAGAAAAGATCGAACATAGTATTTGCTAAATGGTGAAAAGCTAGAAACAGTGGAGATCCAAAAAGTGACGTGAGGTTCAGGTACAGAGATCATTAAAATGTCCTGAACAGGTACAGAAAATAATCAAACAGTTAATGGAATGCTGGCCTCTATAGAGAGGAATAGAATTCCAATGTTCAGAATTTATGAATTCATGTTTCAGCCATACAAAGTCCTGGTTAGACAGCATATGTGCTACTGTCAATAGTTCTGGGCAGCACACCATAGGATGAATATATTGGCCTTGGTTGGGGGGGGGGGGGGGGGGGGGGGGGGCATAGCTGAAGTTTACTAGAATAATATATGAACTCCAAAATTACTGCACAAACAAATCCCAAAGAGAAAATTGTCAAGCTTATCTCAACTCTTCTTTTTGTATTTTGACCATGAGAAGATGCGTGTACTAAAGTCAAGAGCTGCAAATTCCAGTAACTCCTTTGAGGATTTTAAATATTAAATTAAAACATTTATTAACAAAAGAAAAGAAAACTTAAACACACAAGATTACATTCATATAATTAAAAATAGTCTTGTAGAACATTCCCGCAAAACAATTTCCTCCTTGATTAGACTCAAAAATAATCACCCCTCGAGGCAAACAATCTATTATTTTAATTTTTGAAAAATCTATTATCATAAGATAAATCCATTTTTGCCTTAGGTTAGGTAGGTCACAGGACATCTCCGTCTCATCCACTCTCACATGGCCACTCCAGCACAGCTCTCACATTGCTCCTTAAGTACTATTTTGTTCTTTCATTTTGATTCCATTGATCTTCTCCTTCTTTGAAATTACCTTTCGCAGAAAACAAAAATCTTTTATGTTCTTCCATTCTGGCAAAACAATAAGGGGCAAAATTCTCCATTTGGGAGAATGTGTTCTCTCGCTGGAGCTGAATTGCATGTGATTTGCTTTCCCATTGGGAGTGCAAATCAGGAAGCGATTCATAATCCTTCGCCATGCAAATGTATGCAGGGTAAGAACCTACAGCTGACCAACCCATCCCTCACATTGCAATTCAGCACCTTCCCCTCCCCAACCCCACAGCGTGATTCAGCCCTCCACCCCTGGATTTTCTGGGTCTTCCCCTCTCCCCAGTTGAGGCTGACCCGACCAGCCCCCCGACCCCACAGACCCATGAAATAAAGAGATCCCCCCCCCGACCCCTTAAATAAAGAGACCCCAATAAAGAGCCCCAGAGACACCATCAATAAAGAGACCTCCTCAATAAGGTGACCACCCCAGAGACCTCCTAAATAAGGAGATCCTCAAGAGCCCCCGACAGACCACCCAGAAAAGAAACCTCTGTCAGGAAGCCTCCCAGAAAAGAACCTCTGTCTGGAAGCTGGAGAGCAGTCCAGACAGAGGCAGTGAAAAAAAGTACTGTTGTAACACTCACCTGGGCAATACACCTGCTGGCTCAGGCAGAGGAAGCACCATGTGCCAATTTCTGGAATGAGAAAACCAGACAACTGTATTTAAACCACCTAGATCCTTGAGCTGAAAGCCATTCATTAATTTCCTTTAGCAGGCTGTGATTGTGTTATAACCCAGCCGGAATTCCTGTGGCCTCACCCGAGCATGATCACCCCAGATGAGGGGACGGAGCTACACCCTTAAGCCAAGGGCCTCATAGGGCAGAAATACCCCAGCCCAAGTGTGGGCCAGGTACAGGAGACCCTTCTATTACCAGACCACTGGACTGGTGCCCTTGGAATTGTTTTTTTAAAAAAATATTTCTTTATTCTCCTTCTTTTTCGCATTTCCTCCCAAATTTACACCCACCAACAATAACCAATAATCAGGAACAAATATATCAATCCCCATATTAATAACAACGATCCCATCCTCCCACCAAACCCACAACCTTCACCCACATGTTCAGATAAACAACTGACAAAAAGGAATCAGGAATTCCCCATAGCTCCCACTAACACACATCGCCCCCCCTCCCCCCAGCCCTCCCACCCACCCACCCCCAACTAATGTTCGATGTTATCCAGTTCTTGAAAGTGCATAATGAATAATGTCCATGAATTGTAGAACTCCTCTGTCCTTCCCGTCAGTTCAAACTTAATCTTCTCAAGAGTCAAGACTTCCAACAGATCCCCCTGCCACGCCAGGGCACAGGGTGGAGAGGCTGCCCTCCAACCCATCAGGATCCGTCTTCAGGTGATCAATGAGGCGAAGGCTGCAACATCTGCCTCCATACTCGTTTCCAACACTGGCCGGTCCAACACCCCAAATATGGCCTCCCGGGGGCCCGGGTCCAGTTTCACGTGCACCACTTTAGAAATTACCCTAAAAACCACTTTCCAGTAATGCTCTAGCATGGGGACCAAATACGCACCTCAATATGCCAACATCTTCATGCACAAGTTTGAACAAGACTTCCTCACCGCACAGGACCTTCAACCGACGTTATACACCAGATACATCGATGACATTTTTTTCCTTTGGACCCACGGCGAAGAATCACTGAAACGACTACACAATGACATCAATAAGTTCCATCCCACCATCAGACTCACCATGGACTACTCGCCAAGATCGGTTGCATTCTTGGCCACACTCATCTCCATCAAGGACGGTCACCTCAGCACTTCGCTTTACCGCAAGCCCACAGATAACCTCACGATGCTCCACTTCTCCAGCTTCCACCCTAAATACATTAAAGAAGCCATCCCCTATGGACAAGCCCTCCGTATACACTGGATCTGCTCAGACGAGGACAAGCGTAACAGACATCTACAGACGCTGAAAGATGCCCTCGTACCAACGGGATATGGTGCTCGACTCATCGATTGACAGTTCCAACGCACCACAGCAAAAAACCGCACCGACCTCCTCAGAAGACAAACACGGGACACCACTGACAGAGTACCCTTCGTCGTCCAGTACTTTCCTGGGGCAGAGAAACTACCACATCTTCCTCGGAGCCTTCAACACATCATCGATGAAGATGAACATCTTGCCAAGGTCATCCCCACACCCCCACTACTTGCCTTCAAACAACCGCGCAACCTCAAACAAACCATTGTTTGCAGCAAACTACCCAGCCTTCAGAACAGCGACCACGACACCACACAACCCTGCTATGGCAATCTCTGCAAGACGTGCCAGATCATCGACATGGATACCACCATTACACGTGAGAAAACCACCCACCAGGTACGTGGTACATACACGTGGGACTCGGCCAACGTTGTCTACCTCATACGCTGCAGGAAAGGATGTCCCGAAGCGTGGTACATTGGCGAGACCATGCAGACGCTGCGACAACGAATGAACGGGCATCACGCGACAATCACCAGGCAGGAATGTTCCCTTCCAGTCGGGGAACACTTCAGCAGTCAAGGGCACTCAGCCTCTGATATCCGGTAAGCGTTCTCCAAGGCGGCCTTCAGGACGCGCGACAACACAGAATTGCTGAGCAGAAACTTATAGCCAAGTTCCACATACATGAGTGCGGCCTCAACCGGGACCTTGGATTCATGTCTCATTACATTCACCCCCCCACCATCTGGCCTGGGCTTGCGAAATCCTACCAACTGTCCTGGCTTGAGACAATTCACGCCTCTTTAACCTAGGGTTACTCCTATCTCTGGATCTGTAAAGACTTGATTACCTGCAAATGCTCACATTCTAAGCATTGTCTGGCATCTTTGAATTTGTCTGTGTATATGTTTCTGGAACATACCTCTTCATTCATCTGAGGAGGGAGCAGTGCTCCGAAAGCTAGTGTTTGAAACAAACCTGTTGGACTTTAACCTAGTGTTGTAAGACTTCTTACTGTGCTCACCCCAGTCCAACACCGGCATCTCCACATCACCTCTAGCTTTGGACAGGACCAAAAGATATGAAAGTGATTAGCGGGGCCCCCGACCTGCAACGTTCACACACATCTTCTACCCCTTCAAAGAATCGGTACATCCTCGCCCTCGTGATGTGTGCTCTGTATGCCACCTTCAGCTGTATCAGCCCCAACCTTGCGCATGAGGTGGAGGCGTTCACCCTCCGGAGCACCTCACACCAAAACCCCTCCTCCATATCCTCCCCCAACTCTTTCACCCACTTTGCTTTGATCCCCCTCCAGTGGTGCCTTCAACTCACCCAAAATAGCTCCGTAGACCACAGACACTACCCCCTTCTCCAGTCCCCCTGTCGTCAGCAACTCCTCCAGCAATGTGGAGGCCGGCTCCTCCGGGAAGTTCTGTATCTCCTTTCTGGCAAAATCTCGCACCTGCATATATCTAAATATTTTCCCCTGCTCCAGCCCATACTTCACTTCCAGCTCCTTCAATCCTGCAACCCGACCCCTAAGAAACAAATACTTTAGTGTCTTTTTTTTATTTTTTTAAAATAATTTTTATTAAGGTTTTCACAAATTATAAACAACAAAACAATATTAACAGAATAACCATGGTAAAAAAAACCCAAGAACAACGCCCCCCCCCCCTACAAAAGCAACTACTAAATCGAAAACAAAAAAAAAGCAAACAACAGAAAGGAAAGAGATAACACCCGCCACATCCAACAAACCCATGTACACACTTCTCCCTCCCACCAAACCCAATCCCCCCCCCCCCCCCCCCCCCCCCCCCGGCGTTGCTGCTACTACCGGCCTATTACCCTACCGTTCCGCCAGGAAGTCCAGGAAAGGCTGCCACCGCCTAAAGAACCCCTGTATTGATCCCCTCAGGGCAAATTTTACCTTCTCCAATTTAATGAACCCCGCCATATCATTGATCCAGGCCTCCACGCTTGGGGGCCTCGCATCCTTCCATTGTAGCAAGATCCTCCGCCGGGCTACTAGGGACGCAAAGGCCAGCACACCGGCCTCTTTCACCTCCTGCACTCCCGACTCCACTGCAACCCCAAAAATTGCGAGTCCCCAGCCTGGCTTGACCCTGGATCCCACCACCCTCGACACCGTCGTTGCTACCCCCTTCCAAAACTCCCCCAGCGCTGGGCATGCCCAAAACATATGGGCGTGGATCGCTGGGCTCCCCGAGCACCTAGCACACCTGTCTTCGCCCCCGAAAAACCTACTCATCCTCGTCCCGGTCATGTGGGCCCTATGCAGCACCTTGAACTGTATGAGGCTAAGCCTCGCACAGGAAGTGGAGGAATTCACCCTTTCCAGGGCATCCGCCCACGTCCCCTCCTCAATCTCCTCACACAGCTCCTCTTCCCATTTACCCTTCAGCTCCCCCACCGAAGCCTCATCCACCTCCTGCATGACGTGGTACACGTCCAAAATCCTCCCCCCTCCAACCCACACCCCCGAGAGCACCCTGTCATGTACCCCACGTGGGGGCAGCAAGGGGAACCCCTCCACCTGCCGCCTGGCAAACGCCCTAACCTGCATATACCTGAACATGTTCCCCGGGGGAGCCCAAACTTCCCCTCTAACTCCTCCAGGCTCGCGAACCTCCCATCCACAAACAGGTCTCTCAACCCCCTAATACCTACCCTGTGCCAGCCCAGAAATCCGCCATCGATGCTCCCTGGAACAAACCGGTGGTTCCCTCGTATCGGGGACTCCATTGAGCCCCCCACCTCCCCCCTATGCCGTCTCCATTGCCCCCAAATTTTGAGGGTAGCCGCCACCACCGGGCTTGTGGTATACCTCGTTGGAGGGAGCGGCAATGGCGCCGTTACCAGCGCCTCCAGGCTCGTGCCCACACAGGACGCCATCTCCATCCTCTTCCATGCTGCCCCTTCCCCGTCCATTACCCACTTATGCACCATCGCTGCGTTGGCAGCCCAATAGTACCCTCAGAGGTTGGGCAGAGCCAGCCCCCCCCCCATCCCTGCCCCGTTCCAAGAACACCCTTCTCACCCTCGGAGTCCTATGCGCCCACACAAATCCCGTAATACTCCTGTTAACTCTCCTAAAAAAGGCCTTCGGGATAAGGATTGGAAGGCATTGGAACAGGAACAAAAACCTCGGGAGCACCGTCATCTTGACGGACTGCACCCTACCCGCCAGTGACAGCGGTAACATATCAGACCTTTTGAACTCCTCCTCCATTTGCTCCACTAACCCTTTGAGGTTGAGCTTGTGCAGGGCCCCCCAGCTCCCAGCCACCTGGACTCCTAGGTAGCTGAAGTTCCTCCCTGCCTGCTTCAGTGGGACCCTACCAATCCCCTCCTCCTGATCCCCCGGGTGCACCACGAACAACTCGCTCTTTCCCAGGTTGAGCTTCTACCCAGAGAAGCCCCCAAATTCGCTGAGAATCCTCATCACCTCCGGCATCCCCCCCACCGAGTCCGCCACATACAGCAACAGGTCGTCTGCATAAAGTGACACTCGATGCTCCTCCCCACCCCGCACCAGGCCCCTCCAGTTCCCTGACTCCCTCAACGCCATGGCCAGGGGCTCAATTGCCACCGCAAAGAGCAAGGGGGACAGGGGACACCCCTGTCTCGTCCCCCGGTACAGCCGAAAGTACTCCGACTTCCTCCTATTCGTGGCTACAGTCGCCATCGGGGCCTCATAAAGCAGCCTCACGCAACGGACAAACCCCTCCCCAAACCCAAACCTTTCCAACACCTCCCACAGATACCCCCACTCAACCCTATCAAAGGCCTTCTCCGCATCTAATGCCACCACTATCTCCGCCTCCCCTTCCACAGCCGGCATCATAATGACATTGAGGAGCCTTCGTATGTTGGTATTCAACTGCCTTCCCTTCACAAACCCCGTCTGGTCCTCGTGAATGACTCCCGGCACACAATCCTCTATTCTTGTGGCTAGGATCTTTGCCAGCAGCTTGGCGTCTACATTTAGCAGCGAGATCGGCCTATATGACCCACACTGCAGAGGGTCCTTGTCCCGCTTAAGGATCAAGGAAATCAGCGCCCATGACATAGTTGGGGGAAAAGCCCCCCCCCCCCCCCTCCCTTGCCTCATTAAAGGTCCGGACCAACAGGGGGCCCAACAGGTCCGCATACATTTTATAAAATTCGGCTGGAAACCCATCCGGCCCCGGCGCCTTCCTCAACTGTATGCTCCCTATCCCTTTAACCAGCTCCTCCAGCTCAATCGGCGCCCCCAGTCCCTCCACCTGCCCCTCCTTCACCTTCGGAAATTGCAGCTTGTCCAAGAAGCGCCCCATTCCCCCCCATCTCCACCGGGGCTTCAGACCGGTACAGTTCCCCATAAAAGTCCCTAAAGACCCCATTAATGTCTACCCCTCTACGCACCACCTTCCCAACTCTATCCGTCACTGCCCCAATCTCCCTGGCCGCGTCTCGCTTTCGGAGCTGGTGTGCCAGCATCCTGCTCGCCTTCTCCCCATATTCATACACCGCCCCCTGTGCTTTCCTCCACTGAGCTTCTGCCTTTCTGGTGGTCAGTAGATCGAACCTGGCCTGAAGGCTACGCCGCTCCCCCAGCAATCCCTCCTCCGGAGCCTCCGCATATCTCCTGTCCACCCTCACCATCTCCCCTACCAATCTCTCCCTCTCCCTCTGCTCCCCCCTCTCCCTATGGGTTCGGTTGGAAATCAACTCCCCTCTAATCACCGCCTTCAATGCCTCCCAGACCGTCCCCACTCGGACCTCCCCATTATCGTTGGCCTCAAGGTACCTCTTGATACACCCCCGAACCCTCTCGGCCACCTCCTTGTCCGCCAGCAGCCCCACCTCCAAGCGCCAGAGCGGACGCTGGTCCCTCTCCTCCCCCAGCCCGAGGTCCACCCAGTGCAGGGCATGATATGAAATGGCAATGGCAGAGTATTCAGCATCCTCCACCCTCGAAACCAACCCCCTGCTCAGGACAAAAAAATCAATCCTAGAATAGGCCTTATGCACGTGGGAGAAAAACGAGTACTCCCTGGCTCTTGGCCTCGCAAACCTCCAGGGATCCACCCCTCCCATCTGATCCATAAACTTCCTCAACACCTTAGCCGCCGCGGGCCTCCTACCCGTCCGGGACCTGGATCAATCCAATGGGAGATCCAGCACCGTGTTGAAGTCCCCCCCCATGATCAGGCCCCCCACATCCAGGTCCGTAATGCGGCCCAACATACACCGCATAAACCCGCATCGTCCCAATTTGGGGCGTAAACATTCAGCAACACCACCCGCTCCCCCTGCAGCTTACCACTCACCATCACATACCTCCCGCCACTGTCCCCCACCACATTTAACGCCTCAAACGACACCCTCTTTCCCACCAGGATCGCCACCCCCCGATTCTTCTCATCCAGCCCTGAATGAAATATTTGGTCCACCCACCCCTTCCTCAGTCGAACCTGGTCCGCCGCCTTCAGGTGCGTCTCTTGGAGCACGGCCACATCTGCCTTCAGCCCCTTCAAGTGCGCAAACACCCGGGCCCGCTTGACCGGCCCGTTCAGCCCCCTCACATTCCAGGTTATCAGCCAGATCAGAGGGCTCCCTGCCCCCCTCCCCTGCCAACTAGCCATAACCCATCCCCTGCCCGCCACTGGCCAGCGTCCCCCGCTCGGCCTGTTCCCCACGGCGGCAACTCCCCCCCCCCCCCCCCCCCCCCCCCCCCCCAGCACCCCCTGCATACTCCAGCTCCTTCCTGGCCATTTCAGCAGCAACCCGGTATCCCCCCCCCCCCCCTCCCCCCACCCCCAAAGGCTAGGACCCCTCCTAGCCGCGCCTCTCCCTCCGCAGCACTCCCGTGAGCCAGCTAACTTCTGCTGACCCCGGCGACTCCCGCCACACCTCCGACACCTCCCCACGTGGGACTACTCCTCCTTCGTGCCCATCAACTGGCCCTCCTCCCCCCCCCCCCCCCCCCCCGCTTTTGCGCGGGAAAATAATAACCAGCAAAGGCCTGCGCTTCTCAGCCCCGACCTCGCCCCCATCATCCCGCAGCGCGGGAAACCAGAGAAAAGCCCGCGCTTTCGCCCTGCCCAACCCCGCCTCCTCTAGGGCAACTCCCATTGCCAATCCCCACCACCAGCTCCCCGCACTCCCAGTTTACCTCCCTGCCCGAACCCGTCCACCAGACCCATACAAAAAGACATAAAGACATCGCCCCACCCACCCTCAAGCCAACACACATCCTGCATTAAACAGAGAACCCCCCCACTTCAGAGAAAAAATTAAACACAGTTACATTTTCATACAAAACCCCATCCCTGACCCTCAGTTTGAGTCCAGTTTCTCGGCCTGCACAAAGGCCCACGACTCCTCCGGGGACTCAAAATAATGGTGACGGTCCTTGTAGGTGACCCACAGACGCGCCGGCTGCAACATGCCAAACTTCACATTCCGTCTGTGGAGCACCGCCTTCGTCAGGGTGAACCCGGCCCTCCACTTAGCCACCTCCGCACTCCAGTCCTGGAAGATCCGCACCTCCGTGTTCTCCCACTTGCTGCTCCGCTCCCTCTTGGCCCACCGGAGCACGCACTCCCGGTCAACGAACCGGTGGAACCGCACCAACACCGCCCGCAGCTGCTCATTCGGCTTGTGCCTCCTAGCCAGTATTCCGTGGCCCCCTCCAGCTCCAGGGGCCCTGGAAGGACCCAGCTCCCATCAACGAGTTCAGCAAAACGACCACATAGGCCGCCAGGTCCGACCCCTCCAGCCCCTCCGTGAGGCCCAGGATCCGTAAATTCTTCCACCTCGACCGGTTGTCCAGCTCCTCGAACCGCTCCTGCCACTTTTTATGGAGCGCCTCGTGCATCTCCACCTTCCCCGCGACGGCCGCGGCCTCATCCTCCCTTTCGGAGGCCTGCTGCTGCAGCTCCCGGATTGCGGCCCCCTGGGCTGTCTGAGTCTCCATCAGCTCTCTGGTGGTAGCCTTCAGCGACTCCAGCAGCTCCACCTTAAGCTCCTGGAAGCAGCGCAGAAGAGTCGCCTGCTGCTCCTGCACCCACTGCCTCCACTCCTCAAGGGCTCCGCCGGCCGCCATTTTGTTTCCCTTTCCCCGCTATTCCAGGGGCGCTGCCACCGCTTTTCTGCTCACCCTACTCCTGTTCCGGACCATAGAACCCTGGGGATCGACTGCAGACCCCTTCCCACGTCGGGAATCGTCGAAAAAGCTCCTTTGGGGGCCCTGGAAAGAGCACCAAAGTCCGTTTCTAGCGGGAGCTGCCGAACGTGCAGCTTAGCTCCGCATAGCCGCAACCAGAAGTTATCCTTTAGTATCTTAATCCCCTTCTCCTCCCATTTCTGAAAATTTCCATCCCACCTCGATGGCTCAAATCTGTGGTTCCCCCGAGTCAGCATTTCCCTTGACCCTGCTCCCAACCCGAAGTGTTGGCGAAACTGCCTCCAAATTCTCAATGAAGCTCTTATTACTGGACTCCTTGAGTACTTCCCCGGGGCTATCGGGAGCAGCGCTGTTGCTAGTGCTTTCAATCCTGATCCCCTACACAAACACCCGTACCAGCCTCCCCAAACAGGCGCCGGAATGTGGCGACTAGGGCCTTTTCACAGTAACGTCATTGAAGCCTACTTGTGACAATAAGCGATTTTCATTTAATTTCAACTCTCCTCCATTCTGACCCACTGGGAATCAACCCCTCTTACCGAGCTCCGCACCTTCTCCACATTCGCTGGCCAGTAGTAATACATTCCCTTCTGCCTGCCTTCCCTTCTGTAGTAGCACCTTTCTAACTCTGGCCACCTTCCCTCCCCATATGAATGACGTAATCCTTCCCTCAATCTCTCTGAAAAAAGCCTTTGGCAGGAAAATCGGCAGGCATTGAAAAATAAACAGAAATTGTGGCAACACGTTCATTTTAACCACCCGTACCCGACCCGCCAGTGACAGAGGGCGACTGAGGGCGAGAGAGGGGCAACGCCTATACTTCCACAGGAAACTAAGGAAATTCGGCATGTCCACATTAACCCTTACCAACTTTTACAGATGCACTATAGAAAGCATCCTATCGGGCTGCATCACAGCCTGGTATGGCAACTGCTCGGCCCAGGACCGCAAGGAACTTCAGAGAGTCGTGAATACCGCCCAGTCCATCACACGAACCTGCCTCCCATCCATGGACTCCATCTACACCTCCCGCTGCCGGGGGAAAGCGGGCAGCATAATCAAGGATCCCTCCCACCTGGCTGACTCACTTTTACAACTTCTTCCATCGGGCAGGAGATACAGAAGTCTGAGAACACGCACGAACAGACTCAAAAACAACTTCTCCCCCACTGTCACCAGACTCCTAAATGACCCTCTTATTGACTGACCTCATTAACACTACGCCCTGTATGCTTCATCCGATGCCAATGCTTATGTAGTTACATTGTATACCTTGTGTTGCCCTATTATGTATTTTCTTGTATTTTCTTGAATTTTGTTCAATTCCCTTTTCTTCCTTGTACTGAATGATCTGTTGAGCTGCTCGCAGAAAAATACTTTTCACTGTACCTCGGTACACGTGACAATAAACAATCCAAATCCAATCCATCCCACCTTGCCAGATCCGCTTTCACTCTCCCCACCAAACTAGAAATATTGTACCTGCGGAGCCCCCCCCCCCCCCCCCCCCCCCCCCACTCCCAGGCAACCTGCACCCCCAAGTACCTAAAGTGAGTCCCTGCCCTAAGTAATGGCAGCCCCCCCCCCCTCCCGGCCCTCAGAATTGTTAATGGGTTATCGGCTGTGCATGCGGCTGAGCCTTGTCTTGCTAGACATTGGGGAATAGGTCAGCTGGCAGGAACAGGCCAAAACATGACGATTTAGACCCATCAGTGAACGTTTACCAGGTGACACGATCTGTGTCTGAAATTTCGCTGACGCTGCGTTGTGGACCCCAGGGGAAGTAGTATATGGTAGCATAGTGGTTAGCACAGTTGCTTCACAGCGTCAGGGTCCCAGGTTCGATTTTTGGCTTGGATCACTGTCTGTGTAGAGATGTCCCTATGTCTGCGTAGGTTTCTTCCGGGTGCTCCGGATTCCTCCTACAAGTCCTGAAAGATGCGCTGTTCGGTGAATTGGACATTCTGAATTCTCCATCCGTGTACCCGAACAGGCGCTGGAAGGTGGCAACTAGGGCCTTTTCATTGGAGTGTTAATGTAAGCCTACTTGTGACAATACGTATTATTATTAAAGCGATTGGGTCTGGTCTTATACTCAAGCAAAAGAATAGAACAGGCACGTAGACCACATCCGTAGCAGAGCCTTACAGGTCCTTGAAGGCAGATCAAAGCTTCGACAACCGTCGGTCCTCTTTCTCCAGAGCAGCTATCTGTGATATCCAATGAGGTGGATGAGCCACTCGACTCGAAGATGTGGGAGGTCAACTCATCTGACTCAGGGTCGGGCCTGGAAACTTGGTCGACTGCAGTCAAAATGGATCCAGTAGCGACTGCTGGGCCAAGCACAGTGGAACCACCCAATCATTCAGGCCGCACCACATTTTTGCTCCATTCATCTTCTTTCACAGTTGAGTAATTCTGAAGTACTCTAACCGCAATGCTTATAAACATCAACCACTTCAGAGTTAAGTGCTGTCAATTTCCAGCTGACCACTTCAAAATCACTCAAGCGTGAAGGGATGTGATTGAAAAGCGCTTCAAAACATTCAATTTAGATTTCCACTCCTGATTGATACCCACTGACATATGTACATGTATAAAATGTTGGAAAGGATAAAGACTTGCTCAGCTGTGAAGGCTTTCTTGGAAGAAGAACTTGTCACCGCTCTCGCTCGAGTTACACATACATAACAATTGATTTAGCAGGTACAACCACTAACTGTGAACAGTACTTCTGCGTTGATCACCACCTTAAGGGGAGAAAGTGTGAAGGTGAAAGAAGGAAAGTTGGAGAAAATCGAAGTACTTGCCAAACTCAGGATCCACCTCAGCTGATCTTGGTAACCATGCACAGCCGGGTCCCTTGCTTCTTTCTAATTGTTGCCAAAGTAGAGTCTGCAACCCAGTACTTATAAGGCTGCTCTACATACATACAATCATAGATGTTCCCGACAGGCAATATTGCTTCTGAGCACCTAATGCAATGAAAATAATGAGCTGTGGTCAGAGGCCAAGTGACATATCAGCATGGCATAAAAAGAACACAGCTGTAATTAATTAGAACAGAAAGAAAGGAAGCATGGTGAAGTTATTATGGGATTAGCATGGGCATAGGAAAGGGGATTTGACATCTGAGTAAAGATTGCATCACAAATTATTCCAAATGGTGTTTCTTCATTTCATTTTCCTTGAGAAGAAGAGTTACTGACACACAAAATGTTTTAATTGTTCATGCAATCGACCAAATAAAGTTTATTTTCCAATATTAGCACAAGGATAAAGATGATCATGTACCAAGAATTCTAACTGACTCTTAGAAGTAATTAAATATACATTAGACAATAACATCACTAAGGAAAAAGGTGAGCAGAAATACTTTTCTTGTCTTTTTCAGCTGCACTAATGCTTTTTGTCTTTAATGATTCATGAAGTCTTAGACACAGTATATTAGTACATGAATGTAACTAAGAAAAAGGGGTAAAGGTGAGGGGTACTCTTGGGATATAGCCGCCTCGGGTGTCACCCTGAGGCGTTGCGATCCATGCACTTTGCCTGGGAGACCCCCGGCAAGCGTCGTTCAGTACTGTTCTCCACAAATAGGGACCAAATTACACTCGAGAATTTACAATGAATAGTCAGTACTTTAATTTATTCTGTTGCACTGCCCTCAGGTGGTCTTAAATGAGCAAGCTATATCGATTCTTACTCACTTCTCACCATAGGCAGATTTCTTAAAAGTTTACAAAATGGCAATTGACTCACCAATCTTTATCTACGGTGCAGAAGGAGGTCCTTTGGCCCATCGAGTCTGCTCCAACTCTCTGAAAGAGTACCCTACCTCGGCCCCCTCCCCTATCCTATCCCCGTAACCCAGTAACCCCACATAACCATTTTAGGCACGAAAATGCAATTTTTAGCATGTCCAATCCAACTTGCCAGTGGGAGGAAACCAGAACACCCGGAGGAAACATACACAGGCACTGGGAGAACGTACAAACTCCTCACAGACAGTCATCCAAGGTCGGTATCAAACCCATGTCCGTGCCGCCCGTAAATCAATGTTACGGCCATCAATGTGTAATTATCAGTCAGAAGGTAAGTGCATAAAAAACAAAATAAATGTACATTGGATATTCTTTCTCTTTGAAGGTGAAAGATGAACTGACTTATGAAAGAGCTCAGAGGACAATGGGCACAGGGTGTCCACAGACACGAACATACAAAATAGAATTGTTCAGTCCCTTGATCCTGCTCTGCCATTAAATAAGATCACGGCCGATCTGTTTGTGTTTCAAATTCACCTTTCCAACCATCCCCAATAACCTTTGATTCCCTTGCTTATATCTTTGATTCCCTTGCTTAACAAGAATCCATCTACCGCCGACTCCACTGCCTTCTGAGGCAGAGAGTTTAAAGTTCCGCAACCCTAAGAAAAAAATTCTCATCTCTGTCGTAAAAAGGTGATCACAAGTTATAAAACAGTGCCCCCTAATTCTGGACTCACCCACAAGAGGCAACAAACTTTCCCTGTCCACCTTGTCAACACCATTCATCATCTTATACACTTAATTGATGTCACCCCTCACTCTGCTAAACCCATGTGGAAACAAGCCCAGCCTGTCGAATCTCTCCGCATAAAACAAGCTGCTCATTCTCGGTATCAATTAGTAAAGTTTCCCTGAACTGCATCCAATGCATTTATATCCTTTCTTAAATAAGGAGGCCAAAACAGCACCCATTATTCGGGGCAGCAGGGTAGCATGGTGGTTAGCATAAATGCTTCACAGCTCCAGGGTCCCAGGTTCGATTCCCGGCTGGGTCACTGTCTGTGTGGAGTCTGCACGTCCTCCCCCTGTGTGCGTGGGTTTCCTCCGGGTGCTCCGGTTTCCTCCCACAGTCCAAAGATGTGCGGGTTAGGTGGATTGGCCATGCTAAATTGCCCGTAGTGTCCTAATAAAAAGTAAGGTTAAGGGGGGGGGGTTTGTTGGGTTATGGGTATAGGGTGGATACGTGGGTTTGAGTAGGGTGATCATGGCTCGGCGCAACATTGAGGGCCGAAGGGCCTGTTCTGTGCTGTACTGTTCTATGTTCTATGCGGTCTCAGTATAACTGAAGCATAACATCCTTATTTTAATGTTCAATTCCTCTTCTAATAAAAGGATAGTATTCCATTAGCCCACTTAATTACTTGCTGCATCTGCACGCTAACTTTGTGACTGATGCATGAGAACATCTAGATCCCCCTGCACCTTGGAATTTTGCAGTTGTTCTCCATTTAAGTAAACCAATCTTCTATGCAGGTTTATATGTTTCCCCCTATACTCTGAGCTTTTATTTTCCAAAATAACCTTTGATGTGGCACATTATCAAATGCCTTCTGGATATCCAAATACAGTACATCTGCAGACTCCCCTTTATCGCCCACACATGTTACTCCTTCAAAGAACTCTAATAAACTGGTTAAATATGATTTCCCTTTCACAAATCAATGTTGACTCTTCCTGGTCATGTTGAGTTTTGTGGTGATTGTATATCTGTGTAGATGCAATACAACTGAGCAAGCTCTAGAGGGAGCATGGGAGAGATATAAAGGCAGAAGAACAGGAAGTCAGGGCACACTTCACAGAACGGGAGCTGGTAGCATAGACAAGCAGCATCGATGTAACTTTAAGTTAAGCACTGACGAGAGAACAAACTTACAATAAAGCATCTACTTCAACTTTAAGACTACGAGCTTTATTAAGACACAAGGAACAACACATGGTACCAAGGAGTGGGAGTGGCTTCAGAACGCTTACTACAAGATTACACAAGCTGCAGACACAGAAAGACCAAAATGGCAAGGAAAACGCTTACCGGACATTCGACTTGGGAAGACTTCGCTGATTCGATGATGTTCGTTGGAACACCATCTCAGCTGAACATAACCGGTAATTCAAGCAATGTCTGGAAAAGATTTAAACAAATGTTCGATTATATATCATAGCTAATGATTTAGGAGCAGCCTCAGACAAAATGAAAATAACACTGCTCATCGCAGGACATGAAGCTAGAGAAACATATAATTGCTTTAAATACTTGAAAGATGAAGACAGCACCAAATTAGAAATAATACTAAAAAAAATAGAAGAGCACTGTATGAAATTTGAACAGTACTGTATGCTTGGGGCAGCACGGTGGCACAGTGGTTAGCATTGCTGCCTACAGCGCTGAGGGCCCGGGTTCGAATCCCGGCTCTGAGTCACTGTCCATGAGGAGTTTGCACATTCTCCCCGTGTCTGCGTGGGTTTCACCCCCACAATCCAAGATGTGCAGTATAGGTGGATTGGCCACACTAAATTGCCCCTTAATTGGAAAAAGTAATTGGGTACTCTAAATTTAAAAGAAAAGAAAAAAAAAAGTACTGTATGCTCAAAGACCAAACTGCACAGGGACTGAGTGATGCAAAACTCAAACAATCACTATCAGAACAGAAAGCGTTCAGTCTAGAAATCGCGAGTGAAAAGTCCAGATCAAAAGGAAAAAGTAACTTGAACTTTTTAGAAAGAAAAAACGCACTAAATCCACTGTAAAATGGCGTCTGAGCACATTTCACAGTCTCTGGGGAACAAAGGACTAAAATCTGCATCTGCGCATGCACAGTTGAAAGGAACGAGTGCACCATTCGAAGATGGTTCTGCGCATGCACAAGCCGCGCATGCGCTGTGGACACAAAACCGCACAGTAAAGAAAGACCGATTTGCGCATGCGCAATCGATTCCTACGCATGACGTCACGAGCGTCATAACGTCTGAGGACCCGAACCACACACATAAAACAAGATACTTAAAGCTGTAAAACCCAATTTTCTCACCTTAAAAGACAGAAAAATGGCTGAACTTACACCAGCAGTTGAAAATAACTCTCACAACACCCTGGAACAAGCAGTCTGCACCACCCAAAGTGAAGAGAACAAAAGCAATTCCAAAACAAAAAAAGATGAAGAAAACGATACCAAATCCGAAACAAAAAAGATTATTTGTTTTTCGAACAATACTACTCAGACATGACTGAGTTATTCGGATATGCTGATCACAGCATCAGCAACATGATCGCAAAGCTCAGCACTACTCATGGTAGCTGAATCCAACACCATGGTGCCATGGCAGATCGTCGATACATTGGATGACAGCAATACCCAAGATGAAGATGACGCTACACAGAGAGCACAGAAAGACTCCACAAAGAGAGCGATGACAGGCTCCACAGAGAGAGTGATGAAAGACTCCACAAAGAGAGTGACGCGAGCCTCCACAGACAGCTCGTTGAAAGACTCCAAAATGGAAGCAAGCAAACACGCCCTAGCATACACCATGCATGAACAAGACCATGAAGGTCAACCCATCGTATCTGAGCAACCGCAAGCAGACTATGAAAGTCTACCAAGCTCACATAATCAAGAAGAAGACAATGTAAATCTACCCACTGCATGCGAAAACAGTGACAATGTGATCACACTCGACATACAGGGGGTGCAGGATCACAGCGAGACTGACAGATCTCAGCTCGTCTGTACAGAAGCACAGAGCAGGGCCACTTATGAGTCCAGAGAGACCACGTCAATTGAAATCGTGAAGAACTTGACTCCAGAAGAGGAGCACCAAGAAAGCAAAGAAGAGGAATTAAATCCACCACAAATGACTCCAGAGGAGGAGCACAAAGGAAGCAAAGAAGAGGAATCAAATCCACCACAAATGACTGATGTCACCAGCATCAATGCAACATCGGATCATTCTCACCATTCTCTAGACGAAACGTTCAATGTAACAGATTCCACAAAGAACACTCGCACCAATAACTGTGACAATGACTCAAATTATCCACACAGGACACTCATTGAGCACAACAAGAAAAACAAAAACCACAAGAAGCACAGCAGAAACAAGAACAACAACAGCAAGAACAAAAGCAACTTGAAACGCAATAAGAACAACAAAAATCGCAAGAAGCACTGCAGAAACAAGAACAGCAACAACAAAAACTACAAGCACAACAACAAGTACTACAAGAAGAACAACAAAAACAACAAGAAGCATAACAAACACAACAACAAGCACGACAAGAACCAAGACAGAAACGACAAAAACAACAACAAGAACGACAATGAAAACAACAAAGACAGAAATGACAAAAACAGCAACAAGAACGACAATGAAAACAACAAAGACAGAAACAACAGAAACGACAACAATGAAACAACGACTTGTACAAAATGGTACAACTCTGCACATGAAGGACAATGCCACAGCACACTGCAAAACAATGACAAGACTACAAACACGCCATGGGATGACAATGAATCTCACAAACACATATCTGCTCCAGAACAAGCAAGCAAACCAGCTTTCAAGGCAGATGATATACCAAATCGATACCACAAGCACAAAAAAAAAGTCCATGTCAGTCAACATCAGTGGTTCAACCATTCAAACACCTCGGGATGACGTATTGGTTACTAAAAAAAAACAAGGACACCGACAACATTCACAACAGAGTTGCAATATCAATATCACCACGTCAACAACGAAAAAAGTCAATTAACAAATTCATCATGTTTGGACTCATAAATGTTTTTATTAAGATTGGACTCATAAATATTAATTGGCTTTGTAAAATATCCAATATCATCATCACTTGTACAGATACACATATCATAAGTAATCTAACTTTTCTTTAACAATGTACAGAAAATATGTAAAGAAAAAAGGGGGGATGTGATTATTGTATATCTGTGTAGATGCACTAGAGGGAGCACGGGAGAGGTATAAAGGCAGAAGAACAGGAAGTCAGGGCACACTTCACAGAACGGGATCTGGTAGCATAGACAAGCAGCATCGATGTAACTTTAAGTTAAGCACTGAAGAGAGAACAAACTTACAATAAAGCATCTACTTCAACTTTAAGACTACGAGCTTTATTAAGACACAAGGAACAACACAATTTTTTCTCAGTGCCCAGTTATAACTTCCTCAATGATCAATTCTAACATTTTCCGCCCAATAGACGTTAAGCTAACTGGCCTAGTTTCCTGTTTTTGCCTCCTTCCCTTCTTGCACAGAGGGGTTATATTTGCGACTATCCAGTCTGATGGAACCTTTCCAGAATTTAGGAAATTTTGCAAAATTAACACCAACGTATCTATTACCTCATTTAAGATCCAGGACCTAAATCTATCAGGACCCAGAGACTTGTGAGCCCGCAGCATCATTCGTTTTTTTCAGCACTGTTCCCCTAGTGATTGTAATTTCACTCAGTTCCTCTCTCCCTTCTACTTCCTGATTTACTGGAATGCTTCGACTGGAATGTGTTTGTATCTTCTATAGTGAAGACAGAAGCGAAATATTTGTTCATTTCATCGCCATTTCCTTATTATCAACCATTAACTCTCCATCTTTGCTCTCTCGATGACAAATGCTCAATTTATTTACTCTTTTCCTTTAAAATGCCTGTAGAAACTCTGGCTATCTGTTGCTACATTTCCAGCTAGCTTCCTCTTTCTCCTGATTAATCTTTTAGTCATTCTCTGCCGTTATTTATAATATGATCAATCATCTGAACTGTCACATATCTTTAAGCATATTCATATTTTGATACTTTCGTCAACGTTTTAGTTAACCACAGATGGTGGATCCATCTGTGATTTCATAAATTTTTAAAAATAAATTTAGAGTATCCAATTATTTATTTTTTCCAATTAAGGGGCAATGTAGCATGGCCAATCTGCACAAACCTGCACATCTTTGGGTTGTGGGGGTGAAACCCACGCAGACAGGTGGAGAATGTGCAAACTCCACATGGATCCATCTGTGATGAAGTATATTTCTTCTTAGAAGGAATATACTTATTCCGAGTATCGCAAATCTTGCGAGATTTAACGGCCTTGTTGCATCACCAAGTCAGGCACCATGCGGCCATTGGATCACACCCAGTGTTTTTGTCACACCCTCTCCATTATGATAACGTAATGCAGGGCAGCACAGTGGAGCAGTGGTTAGCACTTCAGCCTCATGGCGCCGAGGTCCCAGGTTCGATCCCGGCTCTGGGTCACTGTCCGTGTCGTGTTTGCACATACTCCCCGTGTTTGCGTGGGTTTCACCCCCACAACTCAAAGATGTGCAGGCTAGGTGGATTGGCCACGCTAAATTGCCCCTTAATTGGAAAAAATGAATTGGGTACTCTAAATTTTTTTAAATCATGAAAACACTTTACTGTATTTGCACAGCGACGGTAGTTCAACATTTCACATTGATTCAGTCGAAGTTGTTTCATTCTAACATTGCTGACAAAATAAGGGGCAAATAAATGTAATTCATTTTGATCATCACTGATCCACTCTCCTTACTGTCCCACAGCAACCAGTGGACATTGCTACATTTATTATCCTCCGCATGTCATCGCCAGAAAAACTAATTTGTGTTTCGGGCCTGGTGGTTGAAACAACCTTTCAGCTGCTCCTCTGTACCTGCTTTCTGTCCCCTACCCACTCTCATCATGGAAGTTCCAACATCCACCACCATCACTGGGAACTACTCTGCCCCCACTGCCTTCGTACCAACCTACTCTTGGTCTGTTGAAGTCACTAGTGTCTGCCACCATGACCAAGATCTCCTTCAGATATCCTTCTCCTTCTGGTCCCTTCCTCCCATCTGCTTTCACCACTCTCAAGTCTCAGGTGTCTACCATCTATCACCTGGAGCTGCACTGTATAAACCTCATCTTCTGCCTCCAGGTGGAGCCTGGTCATTCAGAAACCAGGCAGCTGATGAGTGTAATCTTACTTACATTTATATTTCTCTGATATCTGTACATTTATTTCATTTTGAAAGTATCTTTTAGAAATGTAAGAATATGGTGGGCGGGATTCTTCGTTTCTGAGACTAAGTGTTGACGCCAACGGAGAACTTGTGGACTTTCACCACAGAAAACGCGGCGCTACAGTTGCACTGAATCTGCTACTAGTAAGGGTTTAGTACCTGTGGTGAGATAACCACTGTAGTTATGTGTACTGCAGTAGGGGGATGTATGCCTGTACCTGTAATACAGGTTCCTCCGGTAAGCCCCTGCCGGCTAGCTCCGCCCACAGGGAGCTTATGTATAAATGTATGAGAGCTGCTCAGACCCTTAGTCTACTGTTGCAGATGGAGGGACAACATCGTACAGCAATAAAGCCTCTATTGTACTAGTCTCTCGGCTTTGAGTATAATTGTTAGCGCTACAGCACCGGCGGCATGTGGGACACAATCAATTCTAATGAAAAACGGTGCAGGATTCGCCAGTTCTGTGATTGACACTCAGGAGGCTGACAAGCTGCAGCCACATATAAACAATTCTCCCCAACACACACCATCCCAGCCAACAAGATAGCTGGAGGAGAGTGGCTCCAGGGTTCGCGGACGCAGAGCTCGAGACCCTCTTGGACACCGTGGAAGAGAGTAGGGCAACCCTGTACTCCAGCCCAGGAAGAAGGCTGTCAGCTACTGCCGTTTGTCGTACCTGGGTGCAGGTGGCAGAGGTGGTCAGTGCCGTGGGCAATGTAGTCCGGACTGGCCAGCAGTGCTGGAAAAAACTGCACAACCTCCTCTCAGGTGAGTAGGCAGCACTGCGTTCCAGGCATTAACCCTGCCCCCTCCACACACCCGTAACCAGTTCACCCCCGCGGAGGGCGGCCGAACCCCTACCCTGCCCCACATGCCAGCACCCATACGGGACTCCATGGCCGGCTGCCCTGGCCACTGAGGACAGCAGCTACCCACCCCCTAGGCTGCATGAGTCGGATTGCTTAACACTGTTGTTTTCCGTGTGTCTCACCCCTCCAGGAGGACGGACACAACCGCCGGGATCGGGCGAAGACAGGAGGGGGATCACCTCCAGGCAGCAGGTGGAGGGGTTCCCCTTGTTGCCCCCACGTGGGGTATGGGACAGGGTGCTCTCGGGGGTGTGGGTTGGAGGAGGGAGGATTTCGGACATATACCGCGTAATGCAGGAGGTAGACGAGGCCTCGGTGGAGGAGCTGAAGGGTAAATGGGAAGAGGAGCTGGGTGAGGAGAGTGAGGAGGGGACGTGGGCGGATGCCCTGGAAAGGGTGAATTCCTCCTCTTCCTGTGCGAGGCTTAGCCTCATACTATCAATTACTATGAGACGAGAGTAGAGAATAATCAAGGCTTTATTAAGCAGAGATGTGTGGCCTCCTGCAGCTGCTACCAGAATGGGAGCAGCTCTGGTGTGCACACACATTTATACTCCGCCTACTGGGCGGAGCCAGCAGGCAGGGATTTACTCCTGTACCTCTAGTACAGGAGCCTTACCGTATTACATCTATTATACCGTGATTACATCTTACATCTACTAAACAATCAGTGGTGACTACCACATTCACCCCCTGTTAAAAAGAGTCCAGCGGGGGTGGTGGAAAGAATTTACAGTTTGGTGGAAAAATTTACAGTTCAGGCAAAATTTACAAGTTCAGTCGGTTGGGTGCCTTGATCCTCCGCTGTGATCGCCTCGGTGCCGGTGGTGATGCGGGCGCCGACTTGGTCGCCTGTGACTCCGGGACCATGTTGCCCTTGTCTTCATCCCCAGGTGGGACCAATGGGAGGACGGATCGTCCTGGGAAGGTGTCGGGTGGTGGGCCATGGGTGGGGATCCAGCTGGTGCCAGATCCCAGAGGGAGGCAGTGTCCTGGCGTCCATCGGGATACACCACGTAGGCGTACTGCGGGTTTGGGTGCAGTGGTTGTACTGTTTTGACCAATGGGTCCGCCTTGTGGGTCCGCACGTGTTTGCGGAGGAGGACGGGTCCCGAAGGTGCCAGCATGTTGGGAGCGAAACCCCGGAGGTAGATTTCCGTAGAGGGGTGGACGAAGCTTTCCGTGCTCCCGGAGTCAAGAAGGCAGGAAGTCTTGTGCCCATCGATTTTCACTGTCGTCGTCGCGGTTGCGAGGTTGTGAGGCCGGGGCTGGTCAAGGGTGATGGAGGCGAGCTGCGGCTGGTGCTGGTAGGCCCTGGGCTGGTTGGCGGTGGTGGCAGGCGATGAACGGCCAGACGAAGTTCCAGACGAGCAGATCCTTCCAAAATGGCGCTGAAGATGGCGACGCCCACGAGGTGCACATGGTGGGCGGTGTTAAAGATGGCGGCGTCTACGGGCCGCACGTGGTCTGCGGAGATGAAAATAGCGGCGCCCACGGGTCGCACACGGGGATGCAGGAACGCTGAGCCTAGAAACTGCAGCGATTGATCGGGCCTGGCACACAGCAGCAAAATGTCCCTTCTTTCCGCAGGTCTTGCAGGTTGCGCTCCGCGCCGGGCAGTGTGCCGGGGGTGTTTGGTCTGCCCACAGAAGTAGTATTTGGGGCCCCCGGGGTTGGCTGGCTGCCGCGTGGCGCAGGCTTGGGGTGGGCTGGGGGCGGTAGCTGGTGGGGCCCACGATGTCCATGAGGATACCGTGCGGTCGGAGGCGTACGACTGTAAGTTACAGGAGGCTACTGTTAGTGAGTTCGCGAGCTGCCTGGTTGTCGCAAGGTCAAGTGTACCCCCTTCTAATAGCCGCTGGCGGATGTACGCTGACCCCATGCCCATAACAAAAGCGTCTCTGCTTAAAAGTTCCATATGCTCGACTGCCGAAACTGCCTGGCAGTCACAGTTCCTTGCCAGGATGTGCAGGGCACACCAGAAATCGTCTAAGGACTCACTGGGGAGTTGCTGTCTCGTGGACAGGAGATGCCTGGCGTAGAGTTTGTTAATCGGCCGAATATAATATCCTTTCAGGAGCTCCATTGCTTCAGAGTAAGAGCGCGCATCCCGTATAAGGGGAAAAATATCAGAGCTCACCCGTGAATAAAGGACCTGGAGCTTCTGTGCGTCCGAGGGCTGTTCAGTCGACGATCGGAGGTAGCTTTCGAAGCAAGCTAGACAGTGGTCAAAGGCCGACGTGGCGTTGGCTGATTGAGGGTGCAGCTGTAGGTGATCAGGCTTGATACGAAGTTCCATCGCTGTAATATCGCTGCTGAATAAATTGATGCATTATCAATTACTACGAGACGAGAGTAGAGAATAATCGAGGCTTTATTAAGCAGAGCTGTGTGGCCTCCTGCAGCTGTTAGCAGAATGGGAGCAGCTCGGTTTGCACACACATTTATACTCCGCCTACTGGGCGGAGCCAGTAGACAGGGATTTACCCCTGTACCTCTAGTACAGGAGCCTTACAGTATTACATCTACTATACCGTTATTACATCTACTATACAATCCGCCACAGCTGTCTCCAACACCCTGCACCATCCCAGAGACACTCACCTCGGTTGGGCATGTTAGTGAAGAGGCTCTTGGGACAATCTCTGGTGTGCACCACACAGTTGATCCAGTACAGCAGATGGAGGTAGAAGCAGCCAAGGGGTAGGACAGTCGGAGAGCAGGCTGATCCCCAGGGAGTAGCTGCTGCCCAGACGCATCTCGACCTTCTGGATCAGACAGTCGCACC
This sequence comes from Scyliorhinus canicula, assembly GCF_902713615.1. Classification (NCBI taxonomy): domain Eukaryota; kingdom Metazoa; phylum Chordata; class Chondrichthyes; order Carcharhiniformes; family Scyliorhinidae; genus Scyliorhinus; species Scyliorhinus canicula. Next base: position 169,982,476 of record NC_052152.1, read on the forward strand.
TATGGTGGAGATGCAGTAGCAGAGCCAGGAACTACACGAGGGATTGTCGGCGAGCATCCAGTACCAGCAGGTGTAGTTGGAGGAGTCCAACTGCATGCAGGAGCAGGGGGTGGTGCCGACTATGTGTGCCACCCAGGACAATACCGCACGGGTGGCGTCCGCAGTGGAGGCAATGGTTTTGGCTATGGATCGGCATTCCCAAGGCCTGGGGCATTCTGTGCAGGCGCTGGCGAGCCCCAGGACAGGGTGCTGCCTCACAGGCGACCATGCCCCAGAGCCACCTGGAAATTGCAGTGGCGCTCCTGATCGTGGCCGAGTGAAAGCAGGCCATGGCTGGGGATGTCAGTGGCATTGCCCAGACACAGGCCAAAGTGGCTCAAACACTGAGGGAGGTGGCCCAGTCCCAGAGGGAGATGGCGTAGTCATTGGCTGATGTGACACAAACGCAATCCCAGACAGAGATGGTCTACTCCCTGTGCTCCCTGGTCGCAGCATGCAGACCATGGTCGAGACCAGAGTGGGCCTCCAGGACAGGCATTGTCTGCTGGCAGGGAAACCTCAGGAGATAGCTCCCCTCGCACCCCCGTCAAATGGAGTAGTTGGGGGGGCCACCAGGCACCCTGAGGGAGGAGGAGATGATGGGGCCCGTGCCGGGGATACCCCCCTCCCCCCTCCTGTCCCTGGTGCATGAGGTGGGCAGCGGGCAGAACAGGGCGGCACTAAGGTACCTGGGACACTCGAACAGCAGCCAGTCCATCTAGGCCCAAACGCCCCAGAAAACGCCCGCCAACGGGGACCCAAGAGCAGGAATCACAGCAGGCCGCCTCCACTCCTGCTGGACCGTCTGGGGAGCCTCCTTTTTTAAAAATATTTTTTTTATTCTCCTCCTTTTTCACATTTTCTCCCAAATTTACAGCCAACAGTAAACAATAATCAGTAACGAATGCAATGTCAATCCTCATATCAATAACAACGATCCCATCCTCCCACCAAACCCCCAAACATCAGCCCGCATGTTAACATAAACAAATGACAAAGAGGAATGAGGAATCACCCATCGTCACCATTAACACATACAGTCCCCCTCCCCACAACCCTCCCAGCCCCCAAACCCCCTAATGTTCGATGTGATCTAATTCTTGAAAGTGCATAATGAATAACGCCCATGAATTGTAGAACCCCTCCATCCTTCCCCTCAGTTCAAATTTGACCTTTTCAAGCGTCAAGAATTCCAGCAGTCCCCCCGCCATGCCAAGGCACAGAGTGGAGACGTTGAACACCACCCTAACAGGATCCGCCTTCAGGCGATCAACACGGCAAAGGCTACAACATCTGCTTCCGTGCCCATTTCCAACCCCGGTTGCTATGACACCCCGAATACTGCCTCCCTAGCCCCGGGGTCCAGTTTCACGTGCACCACGTTAGAGATTACCCTAAACACCTTCTTCCAGTAATCCTGCAACTTTGGACAGGACCAGAACATATGAATGTGGTTTGCGGGAGCGCCCCCGCCCCCCCCAAGTGGAATCCCATTCGGTTTGTGTACAGTGGCCTGTTATCCACAGGTACACTTAGGAGGACATGCATCCCGTCAGGTACCCCTCTGGACCAGCGGCATCCCGGCGATGGCGGTGGACCCCGCTGCCCGGGCATCCTGATGGGCTTGGTTCACATCGGAGTAGATGTATTGATCCGTCTGGGCATATAGGGCCTTCATGACGGCATGGATGCACCTGTGCACCGAGGTCTGTGAGATCCCAGACAGGTCCCCACTCAGCGCTTGGAAGGACCCAGTGGCACAAAGGTTCAAGGCGATTGCCACCTTGATAGCCACCCAGAGCAGCTGTCCTCTCCCATACCCCCATGTTGTCATGTGTGCCACCATCTGCCAGATATGTCGCACTGTCTCTCTGCTAATCCAGAGCCTTCAAAAGGTATGCCCAGTCTGGCAGGTCCTCAAATGACAGGAGGTGGCAGTACATGCGAGGCCTCATGTGGCGCTTCCTTGGCACTTCCTCCACCTCGGCCTGTTAGGCAGCCAGCTCTCCAACCTTGGCGGCTGTCCTTCTCTTGCACGCACCGCTGCTGTCCGCTCTGCTGCTGCAGCTTCCTCCTCCGTCTCGAGGAGCTCCCACTCGTACAGCCGCAGGGCATCCCCAGGGCTGCGGCGACTAGCAGGAAGTCCCCCATTGCAGGTTGAATTCCAATATCCAATGTCTGCAGGGGGTGAAAGGTCAACACGTTAGTATGGTGCATTCCCCTGTGCCCAACCAGGTCTACCAGTGGCCCCAGTTAGCTCTGCGGGATCCACCCAAGCAACTCCCTCCCCCTCTATCCCCCTCACACCCCCATCCCATCACCCCCATCCCCTCACCCGGTGGCCTCTGACCCTGGCACCCATCCCTGATGCCGGGGTACCATTGGCTGGCACTGCTCTCGCCAGGGCTACTGTGTGTGTTGCCCTGAGTCTGCCGCTTGGTGGCCAGATGGGGGTGGGCACACATATGGTGTCATGGCCGGTGATACAGGCCAGAACCAGGGGCCAAGGTGGATGGACAGTGGGTGCGCAGAAAAATGGCCACCGTAATGTCAGTCCATGCCTGGGCACCGCCCCAGTCCCGCGGGGGGGGGGGGGGGGGGGGGGGGGGGGTCACCTCAGCCACTCGGCCTGTTCCCCAGGTCTCTCTCTTCCCCCACCCCTCTCCTCCCCACCAGCCCTGGAAAACTTTGCCCACTGTACGTGCAGAGTGAACCCCATTGACGCCAATTGCGAGGCGACGGAGAATCGCGATTTAGCATCAAATCAGCGCCTGACGTGATTTTGGCGTCGGAAGCTATTCCCTGCCCTCGCTTTCCCGATTTTGCCATCAGCCAATGGAGAATCCCACCCAGTATGTTCAATATACTGGGCTGGATTCTCCATCCTGCCGCACCAGATTTCTGGTATGGAGCACCCCCGCCGGCGGCAGGATTCTCCGTCTCGCCAGCCGGCAAATGGGGTTTCCCATTGTGGGCAGTCCCACGCTGTCAGGAAATCCCTGGGCGTGGGTGCGCTGCTGGTGCAACGGAGAACCCCGACAACAGAGAATCCAGCCCACAATGTGAAGAAATGTTCAAATGAAACTGCAATTTGTACATTAGTTGTGATGCAAAAATCTGATTTTCTTCATGTTGTTTCGCTTCATGTCATACTTCTCAGGAACACAACTACACCATTAAGTGAGCAATTTACTGGGGAAACAGAGCAGGTTCACTCATCACATTGTAATACAGCATCTCACCAGCAGTGGCACTGTAATTCCTCAGGTTTGCATTTGCCAGCTCATCATTTCACAACTGATGCTCCAAAGTGATCCCAGATTGCAACAGGCTTTTCTGCTGAGCCATAAAGAGTAAAGTTGGAAGTGCGATTTCTCGCTCAAGCTTCTACAACAATGAAGATCCCATTTCAGTCTACAAAAGAACCTCAACATAATCTAGGCTGAGGATGACAAACGGAAGATAACATTTGTGTCACAAAGGGTAGACAATGACCATCTTTAACAAGAGGCTGGACTACTTCCTAACCTTCAACAAATACTATCAAAATTCTCACTTTCAACATCCTCAAGGTCATCCATTGACCAGAAGCTTAACTAATCTTTCTTTAACAATGCTGTGGCTGCATCATACAAAAGGCCTGTGATGTGTGCCTCTTCATTTTTTATATGGCTTGTGGAATACTCAGATTTTTGGCTGGGTTGATCCAGCCACAACAACACTGTGGGACAAAATCATCCAGGACAAATCAGTCCATTTGAGTAAAACATTTTCACTGATCTTAATAACTACTCAGTCCATTATCTGTGTACTGTAGCTGCAGTACATATTATTCACAGGACACAATCCAGCATGTTGAATCTACGGTTGGCAGAACACATAGACAAAAGTAGAAATTACAGAACAAGGTTTATTTCAATACAATGACCACTCCACTCCACTCCACTAAGGGTCTCCTTTCCCGGCCAGCAGCTAGGCCAAGGTTTTTATACATCATAGAGTCCTGATCCCAGGACCTTCATTGGGGCGATAACACAGCAATTCACCAAGATTATTTCCACTGTATCTCCCAACCCTGTGATCTCTTCATTGAGAAGGACGTGAGCAGTACTGTCAAGGAAACACCATCGTCTCTATGGTATTCATCACCCTAAGTTTGACATAAATGGTTAGTTCTTCTTCACCACCAAGCCAAAATCCTGGAATTCACCACCTAAAAGAAAAACGTGCATTTTTCCCATTGGCGGGATGCAAATCGGTTTCACGCTGGCCTAGAGCCAGATTCCCGATCCATTACGTTGGGCAGCATCAGAAGATCCCGCTGTTAATTCCACCGACGGGAAACCAATTTTTGGCCCACCTGCCAAATTCATCCCCGCCTGCCATGGATCCCATCGGCGGGTGCACAGGAGAATTCTGTTTCAGTACTTTACTGGAGCGTCAGCCTTGATTTTGTGCTTCTCTCTCGAGTGATACTGAAACCTACAACCGTCTGACTTGGAAATGAGTACTATAAACTGAACGCCATCGCCAAAAGGACCTCAGTGAACACAAGAATTAGGAGGAGTAGACCATTTGGTTCCGGAAGCCTGCACCATCATTCAATAAGGTCATGGCTTCATAGCATTCTACAGACTAATAACCCTCTGAGAAAATATACCCTTATAACAGTCTGAAATCGGAGCCCCCTACCGTTAAACTCAGTTCACTAATTCAAGACTCACCCACAAAGGGAAAGCATCGTCTCACCACCTATCCCCTGGAATCCCTTCAGGATCTTATGTTTCAGCCAGATCACCTTTCATTCTTCGAAACTCTAATGGCTTTTGGCCCAGTCTTTCCAAATAAACTGGCTCCTTCATCCCAGAAATCAGTCGTCTGAACTTTCTCAGCTCTGAATGCAATTAAATCCTGCTTAAGGAGACCAGAACTGCACACAGTACTCCTGATGTGATCTCATAAAGCCATGTACAGCTGTAGCAACAATTCTCTACTTTTATACTTGATTGCCTTTTCTTTAAAAAAAAATGTAATATAAATTTAGAGTACCCAATTCATTTTTTCCAATTTAAGGGGCAATTGGGCGTGTTCAATCTACCTACCTTGCACATCTTTGGGTTGCGGGGGCAAAACCCACGCAAACATGGGGAGAATGTGCAAACTCCTCACGGACAGTGACCCAGGGCCGGGATCGAACCTGGGACTTCGGCGCCATGAGACTGCAGTGCTACCAAGGCGCCTTTGCTAGAGTGTAATGGAGTAGATTGGACCAAATCCCACAAAGGGTTAACTGTAATAGTCTGTGATGTCATAAAAGGAAATGACATGATCTGAGAGGGGCCAGGAATAAACAACATGGAAATTTAAAAATGTAAGGGAGAGTTCTCAAAACTGTGAATATGTTACAATAAAGTTAAGAGTGTTTGAAGATAACAGGCTTCACAATTAAGCCAAAGCACAAGGGTCAGGGTACTCACAAAATAGTTCCGTAAACTGTACCAAATGACTCATTCTTTACTTTCTTCAGTCTTCCTGAAGTTCCACAGCATGGAATGCTAAATAAAAGTTCAGTAGTAAAACCTGATGCTGACTTTGAGATTGGCTGCCTCCTGCGAGAACACATAATTCCGTGTGCAATGTTGTATTTTACAGGAGAAGATGCTGACTCCGATGATGAGTACGAAGATATTGATGATGAATACGAAGATATTGGTGAGTACGAAGATGATGATGATGAGTACGGAGATAGTGATGATGAGCACGAGGATATCCATGATGAGTACGATTATATTAACTCCGATGATGACGAAAATGACGACTCCGAAAGGTGAAACAAACCTGTTGGACTTTAACCTGGTGTTCCAAGACTTCTTACTGTGGCGTGGCAGATAGTGTTGAGGATTGTCAGAGGATACAGCAGGATATAGATAGGTTGGAGGCTTGTGCAGAAAAATGGTAATCCAGACAATTTATATTTAAAACATTTTTAAAATCCAGCTAAATGTTAGGTAATGCATTTTGGTAGGTCAAACATAAAGGGAAAATATACCGTAAATGGCAAGGAATATAGAAAGTCAGAGAGATCTGGACATGCAGGTCCACAGATCTTTGAAAGTGGCAACACAAGTGGACGAGGTAGTCAAGAAAGCATACGGTATGCTTGCCATCATTGGACGGGGCTTTGAGTATAAAAACTGGCAAGTCATGCTACAATTGTATAGAACCGTGGTAAGGCCGCACTTGGAATATTGTGCACAATTCTGGTCGCCGCACTGCCAGAAGGATGTGGAGGCTTTGGAGAGGGTGCAAGAGGAGAGGATGTTCTCTGGTCTGGAGGGTGTTAGCGAGGCAGAGAGGCTGAATAGACTCTTCCATTAAAATGACGGAGGTTGAGGGGCGACCTGATAGAGGTCTACAAGATTATGAGGGGCATGGATAGAGTGGATGGGCAGGCACTCTCTTTCCCAGGGTGGAGGGATCAGTCATCGGGGGAATAGGCTAAAGGTCCATGGGGCAAAGTTTAGAGGAGATTTGCACAGAGGGTGGTGAGTGCCCAGAACAGGTTGCCAGGGGAGGTTGTGGAAACAGACAGATTAACGGAATTCAAAAGGCATCTTCACAAATACACGGATAGGATGGGTATAGAGGGTTACGGCACTGGGAAGTGTTGAGGGTTTTGGCCAAAGATTGTATCATGACTGCTACAGGCTTAGAGGCCTGTTCCTATGCTGTATTGCTCTTTATGTGCAGAATAAATCCTAGTTCTGGCGAAGTCACCAGTAGTTCTGTAGATTCATTGCTAGACAAGAACACAGAACACAACATCTTCCACCTGTTTCCTGTTATGTTTCAGATCTCCTTTTCTGCTTCTGTTCTTCTCTTTAATTCTGCTTTGCCTCTGTTGCGCTCTATTGTTTCTGTCTTTTCCTTCTTTTCACCTTCATTTTCCCCCCTTTTTAAAAAAATGTATTTTATTACAAACATGCATTTAAACAGGTTACAGCAAATAAACACCCCGGGAAACATACTTCCCAACAATCAACGATACAGTCTGTACAGATTTGTCCCCTTTTCACCCTCAGACTGGACAAAATCAGCTCAACGCATTACAGCTGCTAAATTAAATTATCATAAAATGAAGTAAGAATGAATCCAAGCCTGTACATCAAGGTCAGTTTACTCCTCAGACTGCATCATTCTTCCTCCATCCCTCACTGATCCAACTGGTCCCCATTTTTATTTATATTAATTTGGCAAATGTTGTGGGGGGTGTGGTGGGGGGGGGGGGGCGGGGCGGGGGGGAATGGGTGGTCCCTGTGGGTGGCTTGGGCTCCACAAACCCACCACCGCCACTCCAGGGATCCGATGGGACCATGTGATGGGGGTGTGGAGTTGGGATGTGGTGTCTGTGCTCCTGCCCCCCTCCCCCGCAAAGTCAGTGAAACTGGAGGCAATCAGAACGTCCTGTGCGCATTGGCCCTGGCGCACACGTCGTGCAGTCTCCTGTGCCTGCTTGGCCACCTGAACCGCATCTTCAGGAGGCCGAAGCACAGCTCGATCAGGCTCCTGGTCACTGCATGGGCTTCATTATAATGGATCGCCACGTCGGTCTGTGGCCTCCGGATAGGCATCATCAGCCACAACCGCAGTGGATTACCTGTGTCGTTCAATAGCCAATCCCCCCGGATACATTATACTGTAGTCAATTCATTATAAGGGACATTTATTGAAACAATGTCTGTATTTCTACAGACATGACCCTAATTAGAATTAGCTATGAGGAGCGGTTGAATAAACTCGGTTTATTCTCACTGGAACGACGGAGGTTGAGGGGCGACCTGATAGATGTCTACAAAATTATGAGGGGCATAGACAGAGTGGATTGTCAGAGGCTTTTCCACCAGGGTAGAGGGGTCAATTACTAGGGGGCATAGGTTTAAGGTGCGAGGGGCAAGGTTTTGAATAGATGTACGAGGCAAGTTTTTTACACAGAGGGTAGTAGATGCCTGGAACTGCCGGAGGAGGTGGTGGAAGCACGGACGATAGTGACATTTAAGGGGCATCTTGATAAATACATGAATAGGATAGGAATAGAGGGATACGGACACAGGAAGTGTAGAAGATTGTAGTTTAGTCGGGTAGCTTGGTCGGCACGGGCTTGGAGGGCCGAAGGGCCTTTTCCTGTGCTGTACTTTTCTTTGTTCTTTGTTCTAAAGTTGAATAGGTTAGTCATTATCTGAAACACTAACTATTTTTTTGCAGTCATGGCCTTTTAATTCTATTCTCTAGCTGTGCACTCAATCAGTACCTAAATACATCAAATAAATCAATAACCTATCGTGCATCCCGTCAATCACCCCCCTGGACCTGGTCCATCCTGGCGATGGTGGTGAACTCTGCTGTCCGGGCATCGTGGGGGACTCGGTCTTTATTGAAGTGGATGAGCCGCCTAAGCATACAGGGCCTCCATGATGGCGCAGATGAACCTGTGCACCGAGGTCTGAGAGATCCCAGACAGGTCGGCACCTGCAAGGACCCTGTATCGTAAAGGTTCAGGGCGACCATCACCTTGACGGTCACCGGGAGCAGGTGTCTCCCCCCAGGTGTGCCCACTTTGTCTTGCCACCTCCTGCTCCTCAGCCTGTTGGCCGGCTGGCTCTCCAACCTGTGCTTCTGCCACCTTTCCCTCTGTGGCACGCTCTCCTGTTGCACGCTCTGCTGCTGCACGCTCTGCTGCTGCAGCTTCCTCCTCCTCCTCGAGCAGTGCCCGCTCATACAGCTGCAGGGCATCCGCCAAGGGCTGAGTGGTGGCCAGGTTCGGGAGGGTGCGGGCGGGGAGGGCGGCAGAGGGTGGGTTGCAGGGGTTGGGGCACCCATATGGCTGGTGTCACTCTGCAGAACCAGGGGCCAAGGTGGGTGATCAATGGGTGCGCAGCAAGATGCCTGGTAATGGTAGTCCGTGCCTGGTTACCACCCCAGTTCCGTGGGGGTCACCCCGGCCTACACCCCTGGCCCTAGCGCGGCCACCACCACTTTAGCCAACCCGGCCTATTCCTGGCAGCCCACGTACGCTCCTCTCCATATCCTACCTCTTCGCCCTCTCCTTCCACCACACCGGTTTCACGGTACTATCACATATCTACCACCCTGCACCAACACCGCTACCCTGTGCCCTGCAATCAAACTCTGAATGAAACACTTGGATAACCCAGCCCTTCCTGAGCCTCACCTGATCTTTCACCCTCAAATGAGTCTCCTGTAACACAACCACATCGGCCTTTAAACATTTTAGGTGCGCAAACATCCTCGACCTCTTCACTGGCCCTCCCAACTCCCTCACATTCCACATAACTAGCCTAACAGGGGGTCTATCCCCCCTCCCCCTCCTATCCACATTGTCATAGCTCCGGGCCCTGCAAACTGGACCTGACCCGTGATGGAACCATCAATTCACCAGACACGTGTTTCCGATGTGAATCTGGGCTTTAATCGACTTACTTCAGAGCCAGCCTGTTACCTGTCGATGAACTCGTAGTGACCCAGGCTGAGTCTGGATACGGATTCTTATACAGCTGCACTAGGGGGAGGAGTCGTGGGCGGAACCAAGGGTGGAGCCCAGTACAAGTTCCTAAGTGCTCCCAGCGCTACTCCCCCTAGTCGTAGGATGGTGCTACTGCGCTTACAATAAGTGTGAATTAGTATATATACATTCATATATTACATTCACCCCCTGCAAGAAAATCAAGTCCAGCGGGGGTGGTGGTCTAGTCTATAATGTCAGTCTGTCCAGCGGTCGGATTGTCCGCTGAGACCTGCGGAGCACCGGGGTTGCAGCCTCTTGCGGTGGCTAGACGGGTGTAGTGTGCTGGGGTACGATGGCGGACTCCAGGGAGGGTTGTATTCGAGCTTCATACTCTCCTGGTTCGACCGGGGACTGGGGGCGCTGGAGGCTGGCCGGCGCGGGTGCGCGGGACTGGTGAAGCGAGCTTGTGGGCTCGGGAGCGCAAGGGGGCGGCAGCGTGGGGTGTATGGTGAGAGATCCTTCTGTGGGGGCAGAGGGGGCGCTGGATCCGGCGCGTGCCAGATCCCGGAGGGATACAGTGTCATGACGGCCATCAGGGAACTCGACGAATGCATACTGGGGGTTGCAGTGGAGCAGGCGCACCTTCTCAACGTCGGTTTTGTGCCCCCTGAAATGTTTCCTCAGGAGTACGGGGCCCGGCGTCCTCAGCCATGCCGGAAGTGAGACCCCCGTGGTAGTGCCCCTGGAAAAAATGAAGAGCCTCTCGTGAGGGGTCTGGTTGGTCGCCGTACACAAGAGGGACATAATAGCGTGGAGCGCGTCTGGGAGGACTTCCTGCCACTGGGAGACTTGGAGCTTTCTAGACCGGAGGGTCAGTGGGACGGTCTTCCAGACCGTTGCATTCTCCCTTTCCATCTGCCCGTTCCCCCTGGGGTTGTAGCTGGTAGTCCTGCTCGAGGCAATGCCCTTTTCGAGCAGGTACTGACGCAGCTCGTCGATCATGAAGGATGAATCCCGGTCGCTGTGTACGTAGCTGGGGAAACCAAACAGGGTGAAGATGCTATGCAGGGCCCTAATGACTGTGTGGGAGGTCATGTCGGGGCACGGGATAGCGAATGGAAAATGGGAGAACTCGTCTACGACGTTTAAGAAGTAGATGTTCTTGTTGTTGAGGGGAGTGGCCCTTTGAAATCAATCGCGAGGCGTTCAAAGGGCCTAGAAGCCTTGACCAGGTGGGCCCTGTCTGGTCTATAGAAGTGCGGTTTGCACTCCGCACAGATTGGGCAGTCCCTGGTGACCGCTTTTACCTCCTCGTTGGAGAAAGGCAGGTTTCGGGCCCTGATGTAGTGGGCGAGCCGGGTGACCCCCGGGTGGCAGAGGTCATTGTGGATACTTTTTAATCGGGTCGAGTCTGCGCGCAGGCGCATGTCCCGCGGGATAGGGCATCCGGAGGCTCGTTGAGCTTCCCGGGTCGATATTTGATATCGTAATTGTAGGTGGAGAGTTCGATCCTCCACCTCAGAATTTTATAGTTTTTTATTTTGCCCCTTTGCGAGTTGTCGAACATGAAGGCAACCGATCTTTGGTCGGTGATGAGGGTGAACCTCCTACCTGCGAGATAGTACCTCCAGTGACGGATAGCCTCCACAATGGCTTGTGCTTCTTTCTCGACTGAGGAGTGTCGGAGTTCTGAAGCGGAGAGGGTACGGGAGAAAAATACAACGGGTCTCCCTGCCTGGTTTAACGTGGCTGCAAGAGCTACCTCTGAGGCGTCGCTCTCTACCTGGAATGGGGTGGATTCATCCACCGCCCGCATGGCCGCTTTGGCGATGTCCGCCTTGATGCTGTCGAAGGCCTGGCGTGCCTCGGCTGACAGGGGAAATCATGTGGTCCTAAAGAGTGGGCGGGCTTTGTCTGCATATTGAGGGACCCACTGGGCGTAGTAAGAAAAAAATCCCAAGCACCGTTTAAGGGCCTTGGGACAGTGAGGAGGAGGGAGTTCTAAGAATACGGTCCAGGTCGGGGCCCAGGATTCTGATTTCCATGACATAGCCGAGGATGGCTAGTCTGGATGTGCGGAAAACGCATTTCTCATAGCTACGAGTGGCTACGGGTTTACAGTCCTTAGTGAGATTGGCAAAGAGAGGAGGGGGCGGGATTTGCAGCGTAGCGAGGCTGCAGATCGTGAGTGGGGGCAGGGGCCCTCTGAAGCTGAGGGTGAGGCTCTTGAGGTTACACTGGAAGTCTAGGCCTAATAAGAGTGGAGCGCAGAGTTCGGGCAAAACATCTTACCAGGTCTGGGTGTATGAAGCTCTCTGTGCTCCCGGAGTCGAAGAGGCATGTCGTTTTGTACCCGTTGATATGGACCTCTGCCATCGAGGTTCGTAGGTTCGTTGGTCGGGATTGATCTAGAGTGACCGCGCTGAGTTGCGGGTAGTCGGCGGCTCGATCAGCTGTGCTGGAGTGGCCCCGTGATGACTGACCTCTGAGTTCGTAATCTTGTTCGAATTCCTCCGCTGAGTTGTCCGAGCGCGGAGATGTCGATCGGGCCCGTGGATCGCACGTGGCGGGCGGCGAGGAAGATGGCGTCCAGGATGGCGGGCCCCATGAGTCGCACGTGGCCGCCCGCGTGGTGGAGGTTTTCCAAGATGGCGGCCTCCATGAGTCGCACGTGGCTGGAGGTGCGGAGTTGGGGCATAGGCCGCAGCGTTTCAGGCCCCACAGGGCTGAGAGTGCAGGGAGCGGTTACTGCGAGTCGCTGGGGAGTTGGAAGCTGGGACTTTTTGCGAGGCACACTCTAGCGTAATGCCCTCTTCGCCCGCAGGTCGCGTTGCGGGCCGGGCAGTGCTGCCGCGGGTGCTGGCTCTGGCCGCAGAAATGGCAGGCTGGAGCAGCATAGTGGCTTGCTGGGGCAGCATAGTGGCTGGCTGGGGCAGCATGGTGGCTGGGCGGCCGCGTAGCACAGGCCTGGGGGAGTCGCTGGTCAGGGGCCCATGATGGGGTCGCGGGGCCCGCAGGGAACGAGTTAAGGCTGTGGAAGGAGACCTCCATCGTGGTCGCAGCTTCCACAGTCATTTCTAAGTCCTGGGCCCCCTTTTCCAGCAGTCGTTGGCGCACATAGTTAGACCTGAGGCCCGCTACAAAAACATCGCGTACTACCAATTCCCTGTGTTCAGCCGTGGTAACCGCTTGGTAATTACAGTCATTGGACAAATTGTTAAGTTCTCTTAGGAATTCGGCGAGTGATTCCGTAGGCCGCTGATGGCGAGTTGTAAACACATGGCGAGCGTAAACTTCATTAATTGGCCTTACATACATTTTTTCGAGAACTGCTAGCGCCGCAGTATATGAACTGGCCGAGTTTAGTTGCGTTGAGATTCTGTGGCTCACCCTTGCGTGCAGTAGACTCAGCTTCTGATCCTCTGTAGTTTCGGCTGTGCTTGCTTCGGCCAGGTAGGCCTTGAAGCAGCGGATCCAATGGGAGAAGATTTCTTTAGCCTCTGCATCCTGCAGGTTGAGTTCCAGGCGTCCAGGCTTGAGGGCCGATTCCATAATCGATCTTACTGTTCTTAAGTCGATTAAATTGATGGAACCATCAATTCACCAGACACGTGTTTCCTATGTAAATCTAGGCTTTAATCGACTTACTCCAGAGCCAGCCTGTTACCTGTTGATGAACTCGTAGTGACACAGGCTGACTCTGGACTTATACAGCTGCACTAGGGGGAGGAGTCGGGGGTGGAACCAAGGGTGGAGTCCAGTACTAAGTGCTCTCAGCGCTACTCCCCCTAGTGGTAGGATGGCGCTACTGCGCTTACAATAACAGTGTGAATTAGTATATATACATTCATATATTACATTCACCACAACCCGTCCCCTACCCTTGTTTTTTTTTAAAATAATTTTTATTGGAATTTTTTACAGAAAATATAAAATTTAACAACAAACAATGAAATGCAACAAAATAACCCATAACAACTGTAACACCCCCCCCCCAGACCGTATCAATGCATGTATCACATCCCCCCACCCCAACAAGAGAACTTAAAAATAAATTAAATTAAATAAACAAACCTAGTCATCGTCCCCCCCCTCCCCTTCCCTCCTCCCCCTCCCTCCTCCCCCTCCCCTTCCCCCTCCCCCTCCCCCTCCCCCCTCCCCTCCCCCCTCCCCTCCCCTCCCCTTTCCCCCCTTCCTCCCCCTCCCCCCCTTCCTCCCCCCCTCCCCCTTCCTCCACCTCTCCCCCCTCCCCTCCCCCCTCCTCCCTCCCCCATTCCCCCCCTCCCCCTTCCCCTTCCCCCCTCCTCCCCCCTCCCCCTCCCCCTCCCCCCTCCCCCTTCCCCCCTCCTCCCCCTCCCCCCTCTCTCCCTTCCCCCCTCCCCCCTTCCCTCCCCCCTCCCCTTCCCCCTCCCCCTCCCCTTCCCCCCTTCCCCCCTTTCTCCCCTCCCCCCTCTTTCCCCCTTCCCCTCCCCCCTTCCCTTTCCCCCTCTCCCCCTTCCCCCCTCCCCCTCCCCCCTTCCCCCCTCTCCCCTTCCCCCCTTCCCCCCCTCTCCTCCCTTCCCCCTTCCCCCCCTTCTCCCCCCTTCCCCCCCTTCCCCCCCTTCCCCCATCCCCCCCCTCTCACCCCCCTCGCATCCTTCCATTGTAGCAAAATCCTTCGCCGGGCTACTAGGGACGCAATGGCCAGCACACCGGCCTCTTTCGCCTCCTGCACTCCCGGCTCCACCCCAACCCCAAAAATTCCCCTACCCTTGTTACCATCGAACCCATCTCCCCCTCCCAAAATCCCCCCGTCCACTTCCTATAGAAAACACCTCATCCCATCGATCTCCTCCCCTCTTTTCACACCTCCTAGGCCCATCAAAACCTGCTCACCAAGTTCCAATGTCTGCAGCCCCTCCCCCACCACACCTCCGCTAATGCGGGGGCCCCTGCCCAGGCCCCACTCCCCTCCCCTCCCGGTCCCAGGAGAAACAACAAGAAAAGACATACCCACCTCAAACAAACATATCCAGTGCAAACATACTGACACCAGAAAAACCATCGCTACAAAAAACAAAAACAGAGAGCCCCCTCCCCCCCTTACCTTATGCAAAACAACACCTTTACCCCATTTAACCCATATAACAGCATGAAGTAAGAAACAGAGCTATATACACTCTTCCAACTCCCCTCCCCTCAGTTCAAGACCAGTCCTCAATCCCATTCCTCACTTCTGCCTCAATCATTCTGCCTTCACAAATGTCTCCGCTGACTCCACCGTCTCAAAACAAAAGTCTCTGGAGTGGTAGGTAACCCTCAACTTTACAGAGTACACTACGCCAAACCGCGACATTATACAGTGCCACCTTCACTCGGCCAAAGGCCGCCCGCTTCCTTGCCAGCTCCACCATTAAGTCCTGGTAAATCCGTACACCAGCTCTAACCCACTGCTTCGCCCAACTCAGGACCTTCTCCTTCAGGTGGTACCTGTGGAAGCAAACAATCATTGCCCTTGGCGGCTCATTTGCCTTTGGTTTAAGCCTCGACTGATGAGCCTGATCCAATTTGTACCAGGAGGGATCCTCTCCCTGCCCCACCAACTCCGTCAACATCTTGGCAGAATACTCCATGGACCTTGGGCCCTCCACCCGCTTGGCCAGGTCCATGATCCTCAAAATTTGCGGCCTCGATCTATTTTCAAGATCCTCCATTTTAGCTCACAGTCCTTTGTAGCCCTGGGCCATCCCTGCAGATACTCCCCCTCGAGGTGAGCTGACCGCTGTGCTGCGACATGGCCTCCTCCACACCCTTCATTTTCTCACCCTGCTCCCGCATCTCGGCCGATGCGTTTGACACAGCCACCTTCACCAAAACAATTGCCTACTTCACCAACACCTTCAATGCCACCATCATCTCCTTCCTCATCACTTCCATGTGCTTTGCGAACTGCTTCTCCAGTTCCAAAGCCATCACCTCGGTCATTTTCTCTGCTGTAAGCACTGCGGCCCCACCCAGCGACCCAGCCTCCACCATCTTGCCAGCTACCCGACTGGCCCTTTCACTCGACGGTGAACCCTCATTCCCTGCCTTCTTCACAGAGGTTTTCTTCTGGTTTTTCGACATCGCGCTCCTTTCCGATGCCTTACTCGATTGTCAAAAAATGGCCCCTGGGACCAGGCATTGAACACCAAAAAAACAAGCTTTGAGCAGGAGCTACCCGTCTGCGTGGGTTTTCCTTCAGGTGCTTCAGTTTCCTCCCACAGTCCAAAGATGTACAGGTTAGGTGGATTTGCCCCTTAGTGTCCAAAGGTTGGGTGGGGTTACAGGACTGGGGCGGGGGACTGGGCCGAGGTAGGATGCTCTTTCAGAGGGTCGGTGCAGGTCCAATCAGCCAAATGGTCTCCTTCTGCACTGTAGGAATTCTATGATTCTATGCAACTATCTGGATCTCGCCCTTGCTGGGTGAAATCTAGATTGATATATTTCAATGAGCCATTTGGCTAATTTAAATATTTCTGCGTCAGATTATCCCAGCAGCTGGGACTAACGGCCTCCCTAGCGAGGCCCCGACTGGATGCTGTTAGCACTGACCCACACAGATGTGCACCAGGTGTAACAGCATTTTGCGGGTGGTGGTCTCCCTGGCAATTGGAGGTCCATGGGTATTTGGCCGCTGGGCAGGGTGGTACCCTGGCACTTTGCTGGCACCCAAGGACCTTGGCACTGCCACCCAGGCACCTTGGTAATGTCACCCTGGAGTGCCTGGGCCAAGGTGCCTGGGTGCCGGGTTGCCTGTGCCTGGCATTGGGCCCAGGAATGCCCTGCCTTTAGGAGGTGAGGGGAGGCACGATAACCCCCTAAGGGGTACGTTGGGGGTCCAGAGGTCACAGTGGAGAGTCCAGTGGTCGGGGAGATCAGGGCGGCATTTAAAAATGGCACCTCAACCTGCACTGACAAGGTCAGCTCGTCAGTGCACAAAGTGAGGTAAGTGCGGCCTTGGCGTGGCGTTCCCTACAGAGGCAATAAAAAACAAAGTCCCATGTCTTAACGCGGTCATTCTCAATACTGCAGGCTCCGAGAAACACCCTGCTAATCGCTCCCAAAACTGTACTTTTTTTTTCTCCCCCATTAAATCACTCCCTCTTTATTTTATCAGTTTTCTGATGTTGCTTCAGCCCTATTGTAGAAATTTCAGTTAGTGAATAAAGGGGAGACCAAATAATTTCAGAGTATTTTTGGAGAAGAGAGAACATGGCCTACAAAGGTACATTTTGGGGCCCATTTGTAAATAATGAAGTTTCATTATGTTGCCGAATAACCACAAGTACTTGAGACCTAATGCCACTTTCCAGAATAAGAGAGGCAGGTATGATGAAAATCAATCAGGAGTCCTGGTTGTACTCTGCCACTTATATTAAGGTTGGCCAGTAAAGCGGGGGTGGGAAATCCAGCTGCGGGCAAGTAGGGGTAGGTGTCACCTCTCTATCTTCACACCATCTCATTTGAAGAACCAACCCTGGCACAGGCAAAATTTCATCCATGCTGTAAATGCAGTTCTTTCTCTTTCTACTCTCTTTTCTATTATCCCCTGGCTTTGAAAGCAGACCAAGGTGGCCAGCAGCACGGTTCAATTCCCGTAACACCCTCCCTGAACAGGCACTGGAATGTGGCGACTAGGGGCTTTTCACAGTAACTTCATTTGAAGCCTACTTGTGACAATATGCGATTTTCATTTCATTTCTTTCTTTCAGGACTTGAAAGTATATTGCACAAAGCGTAGCAAATGAATTTGTTTTGAATTTGCATAGGTTCTTCTGACTGCTATTTTACAGTTCCCAACTCATATATTTCAGTAAAATTGTGGAATATAGAATTCAATACAAAACATTAAATACCGAGATATGAATTCCAACGCTGTCATATTGAGGCCAGAGTCCTCTTTCACCATTCACATGGCTGTGAAAATTATTCTGATCTTCATTTTTAATTTTCCTGCTCTTTTCAGCAACTCAAACGGATAAAAGTGTGTCGTTTGAGCTAAACCAGTATCTACACCACTCCTTTTGTTTGCATCCTGGTAAACTGGGACAAGTAAGTTTTGTTTGGTTGGAGGTTTGTATGCAAGGATGGACCAGCTAGGCCAATTGGGCTAATACATTCATCTTGTGATCGTTATTGCAGAATGTCAGAGTACAAAAATAAGGATAACTTTATTTTCACCTCCAGAATTGGTTTATCCTGCTTAACGTGATGCATTTTACTTATCATCCATCAACTAAAAAGTCAGGCATGCCCTGGTAAGTAAACATAAGTAGTGGCACTGATGCATGTAATGGTGTTTTGAGATTTTGGTGCACAATAAATTGTGGGATGTTGTGGTTACTCGTGTGTCACACATGAGCTCACACAACACTGGCCCTCTGCCGAGCTGTTGCATTATTTGGGTCTTGGAAGCAGCAAATGAAATGAACAGTTCAACACTGGGATTTTAAAACTGCATTTATGACCATCGCAGAATAAACATGACACACAAAATGCTCAGTGCAACACTGTGGATGGCATAAATAGCCAAATGTTGTCAGGAGAAAAGTGTATAATTATACCAACTCGCCTTTTCGATTAAGATCAAGTGTAATTTTTGTTTGTATCAGTTTTTGCAAAGAGCTAGTGAGTTTAGATGTGCATTGAAGAAGAAAGCGGGACTGAAGACAATGTTTGAGCTCTGCCGGTGTTATGCTGGTTTAGCATGACTCAATGTTACAGCTATGGCTGCAGCAGCCTTTCAAGTACCAGGCCAAGGGTGCGGAATATTATCAGAGTGACAGTGAAGATGTTGGGGAAGATTAACTGGGGATCGAACCTACTTCATGAAGCGGGTGTTCTTCAATTGTTGTGGGTTTGAAGCAGCAGACTTTTTCTGCTTGAAAGACTTCCCCAGTGGGCGATACTTTGACGTCACCTTCAGAAGCGAAGCTGGATACATCATGCTTCTGAAGGTATTCAGGGAGAAAGATGACCAGGGGTTCCCTGTCCATCCTGAATGTGGAGCCTCTTTTTATTCTGCATCACAGTGGAACCAGGTTGTCACATTCCACCTGTACAACCCCACATCCCTATGGTGGACATGTTCACGTTTCTCGCAAGGTACATTGGGCTGAATGGAAATAGTACTGAAGTCAAAGGCACTTTTGATATTTGGACAAGCAAATGACAGCTTCAGGTGACCTTGAAAACACATGCAAATGAAGTCATCCTGCACCTATCGCCAGCTTTGCCATTGGAGGAAGTCAAGGGTACCTATTCGATGCAGGGCAGGCACATCTGTGTCGCACCTGTGGCAAAATTGGACATGTTGCTACTAACTGCGGCCTCAAGTTCTGCCGAAATTATATGCAGGAGGGACACACAACCAAGGACTGTAAAGAAAGCAAATGCTGCAACCTGTGTGGGAAGACTGGCCAACCTTATCAGGCCTATCAAAAATGGGGTGCAATGTACACACAAATCATCAGTGGTGGAGCGATAATAAAGATCACCAAGAAAGGAGGCTCTTGTTCCACCCAACAACAAGACCAAATGTGCCGCCACACAAGATGCTGCAAAAGAAGGCAAGGCTTCTGGGCAGCATGGCGGCGCAGTGGTTAGCACTGCTGCCTCACGGCGCTGAGGACCCGGGTTCAATCCCGGCCTTGGGTCATTGCCCGTGAAATGCAAAATTGGCGATCAATTTCAGTGTTGAATGTGGACTATAAAATTGTACTCAAAGTCATCGCCAAATTGGGTCGTCTGCTCTGGAGTGGGTGATCCACCCTGATCAGACCTGTGCTGTACTCAGTAGGAAGGAATCTGAAAGCCTTGTGCTACTCAGGGAATATGATTGCCTATGTGCAGGACAGGAGGGTGGACACCTGCCTCATCATATGGACCAGGAGAAGGCCTTTGACAGAATATTGCACACCTACATGATGGATGTGCTCTTCAAAATGGGATCTGGGCAGGGAATCCCCAATTTGATCCAGCTGCTCCACACAAACATCAGTAGCGCAGTTTTCTCAATGGGTGGGAATCAGAAAGCTCTTAGTTCAAATTTGGAGTCAGGCAGGGCTGACCACTCTCCTCTGTCCTGTTTGTGAGTTATAGACTTTGCCGGGTCTATCAGGAAGAATTTGGAAATAAAAGGAGTGACAATCCTAGGCTCTCGGATCAAAGCGGAGGCTCTCAGATCAAAGCCTCCCTGTACGTGGACAACGCGGTGTCTTCTGCTCGGTCCCGATGTCGCTGCGCAGGTTCATGAATGCCTGTTCATCTGGAGATCAAAGATGGATTGCGTCTGAAGGGACACCATGGACACACCTCTGGATAAGGGGGGAAGAAATGTATCTAATGCTGCCATCATCCTAGGGCGGCACAGTGGTTAGCACTGCTGTTTCATGGCGCCAAGGACCCGTGTTCGATCCGAGACCCAGATCAATGTCCGTGTGGAGTGTGCACATCCTCCCTATGCCTGCGTGGATCTCACCCCCACAACTTGGAAAATTGGAACTAGGTACTTTAAATTTATAAAACAAACCAAGGTGAAGTCGAAGAATGGAGTCAACTTTGGGATGAGTTATCCAGCCCACCTTCATGTAACATTTCGTGAAAAAGACAATTTTTGTGACTCACTGGAAGACGCAAGGTCCTTTGTTCAGAAACACTGTTTAATTTGATCGATTCATAATGTGTGGCCACTTTTTATGACTGTTGTTAAGGTGTATTCTTGATGACCTTAATTATATATGAGTGATTTCTACTGTTTGCTGCTTACCATCGCCTCTGTTTTTTTCTTCTCGTTATTACCATTTGACAGGACTTTCTGTTGCCGCCGTGGCATTCTAAGATTTTATTCTCCAGTTGGGAGTCTCCCTGTTAACAAGGTGTGTTAATTAACGTGAGTGAAATTAAAGGGTCTTCTGCAGATCATAATAGTTTTTAAAATGAGCTTATATTTTTTGTTGAGTTATATTCTGTTTGTTGTTGATTTTAGGTTTAGTTATTGTTTTCCACTGTTCGATTTGCTTTTGGGTGTGGTTATGCATCCTATCTGGCTGCATCACAGCGTGACGGCAACTGCTCGGCCCAAAACTGTAAGAAAATACAGAGTTGTGAACGCAGCCCATTCCATCACGCAAACCCACCTCCCGTCCATTGGCTCTGTCTACACTTCCCGCTACCTTGGGAAAGCAGGCAGCATAATCAAAGACCCTTCCCACCTGGCTTATTTACTGTTCCATCGAGCAGAAGATACAGAAGTCTGAGAACACGCACTAACAAATTCAAAAACAGCTTCTTACCCACTGTTACCAGACTCCTGAATGACCCTCATATGGACTGAACCGATCTCTCTATGCATCTTCTCTACTGTTGTAGCACTATACTCTGTGTGCTTCACCTGAGGTCCATGTCTGTGCATTTGCATTGTGTATTTATCGTATGCCCTATGTTTTTCATGTATGGAATGATCTGCATGGACTGTATGCAGAACAGTACATTTCATAGTACCTCAGTACATGTGACAATAAATCTAAATCTAATTCTGATGCTTGACTGTGATTGCATATTGGGGTGGGTGTGGTGGGATGGGTTTTAGTTTGAGTTTTGACTTGCTGATGATGTCTACTGATCGCTCTTTGTCGAGCCATCTGACTTGGCTTGGTGCCCATCTTGGGATCACTTACCATTAGGGGATTCTATTCTAATTGAAAGATTCTACCTGTGGTGGCATCCGTTTATCTCCTTTTTCACAGACCAATACACCGTTAGCTGTTAGGGATTTGGGGCATAGAGTTTAAGTTATTTGCTTTTTTTTATATTCACAATAATTCTTATCTGTTCTGTACCTATTTTGCATTATTTATTGCTTCCTTTGTTGTGTTAATTTTTTGTTCTGTAAAAAATTGAAAAAACTAATAAAATATATATTTTTAAAAACCTTTTATATTGTTTTGAAAAAGTCAACTTTTTCAATTGAGAAAACCCCAGTTTGGTGAGTTTTAAGTCAAAATGTGGCCCATTATCTCTCCCAAGTATTATGCAATTCTTGTAAGGTAATAATCTCGATAACATTTTTAAAAATCTTACACATGGTGGCACGGGACTGGGGCAAGTTGCACAAGTTCAATCTGTCCCGACTGGTGGAACGAGTGAGGGAGGAGGTCTGGAGGTGGGATGCGCTCCCACTGTCTTTGGCGGGGAGGGGCTGATTGTTAAACTGACGATTCTCCCGTGGTTCTTGTTTGTTTTTCAGTGTCTCCCCATCTTTATCTCGTGGTCCTTCTTTAAGAGGCTGAATAAAATTATTCTGGGATTTGTGTGGGCAGGCAAGTTCCCGCGGGTGAAGAGGGTGATGCTTGAAAGGAACAGAGAAGAAGGGGGGCTGGCGTTGCCGAACTTCAGCAACTATTTCTGGGCGACCAACATAGCGATGATAAGGAAATGGATGGTGGGTGCGGGGTCGGTTTGGGAGCAGATGGAGGCTGCTTCATGCAGGGGCGCTAGCTTTGCAGCCTTGGGCACGGCGCCTCTGCCGCTTTCACCGGCACGGTACTCCACCAGCCCGATATTGGTGGCGGCTCTTTGGATCTGGGGCCAGTGGAGGAGGCATGTAGGGGAGGTAAGAGCATCGTTGTGGACCCCAATCTGCGGCAACCACCGATTTTCCCCAGGGAACATGGATGGGGGGTATCGATTGTGGAGGGGAGCGGGGATTGTGAGGTTGGGGGATCTGTTCCTGGAAGGGAGCTTTCCGAGTATGGAGGAGAAGTTTGGGCTGGCGAGAGGGAGCGATTTTAGATACTTACAGGTGCAGGATTTTATCGCAGACTGGTGCCGTCCTTCCCACGTCTCCCACCGAAGGGGAGGCAGGACAGGGTAGTTTCTAGGGGAGAGATGGGAGAGGGTCGAGTCTCAGACGTCTACAAGGAACTAATGGGAGCTGAGGATACGAAGACCGAGCCCGGATGAGCAGATTCTTCGGGCTGGAGGACAAGTGTGCTAGATGTGCCGGAGGGCCGACTAACCATGTACGCATGTTCTGGTCGTGCCCGAAACTCAAGTGGTATTGGCAGGGATTCACAGATGTCATGTCCCGGGTATTGAAAACTGGGGTGGTAATGAGCCCGGAGGTGGCAATCTTTGGGGTTTCGGAGAACCTGGGAATCCAGGAAGAGAGAGAGGCCGACGTTCTGGCCTTTGCTTCCCTGGTATCCCGGCGACGAATATTGTTAGCTTGGAGGGACTCAAAGCACCCGAGGGCTGAGGTATGGCTATCGGACAGGGCGAGCTTTCTTGGCCTGGACAAAGTCAAGTTTGCCTTGAGAGGTTCGCTATTAGGGTTCACCCGAAGGTGGCAGCCATTTATTGACTTCTTCACAGAGGAGTAAGCGTCAGCAGGGGGGGGGGCTAGGGTAGAGTAGAGTAGATTAGGGGGATATTGAGGCAGGTCCGTGCCTGAACAGAGCCGTGGTTTGCACTATGTTTAATTTGTGTCTTGACTTCTTTTTTTTGTACTGTACAATGTCACTTTTTCTATATGCCTAAAATACCTCAATAAAATTGTTTGCTAAAAAAAAATCTTACAAATATACATACTTCCTTGTCTGTGACACTTCACTTACTGCAATGTGCTAAATCACACTTCAACATAAGTTTTCTCCCCCATTTTTTCCCATAAGTTCAAATTTAAAATAGAATTGCTGAGTAAATTTGCCATGCTGATTGCAGGCAACTGTGGAACATGCTCTCTGAATTTTTTCTGCCAGATTGACTGCAATCTTGTTTCTTTGATCCTTTCCCTGTTAAGCTTGTTATGGAGTGCGAGTCTCCCAAAAAATTAAGTTAATTTGTGTGGGGTTTTTCAGGGAGTTTCTTGCCGGCTCTGCCGACTCGTTCCCCGCCGCTATTTAATGAGATTAAGTGGGCTGGATTCTCTGTTGGCAGGATCCTCCATTTTGCTGGCACTGCACTCACGCCTGCGGATTTCCCAAGGGCGTGGGGTTGGCACAAGGGAAACTCCATTGACCAGGCTGGAATTTCCAGTCGTCAGGTTGGCGCGGCTGGAGAATCCTGCCCGGAGTCTCGTGTCGGACGCATTTAGCCAAGTGTTTCTCGGCGCTGCCAGAGTGCCAGTGCCACAGTGCCTAGGTGGCATTGGGGTGTTAGGATACCACCCTGCCCAGAGCCCAACCTAGCTCCTGATTGCCTGGGAGACCACACGACGCGCCCCCCCCCCCCCCACCCCCCCCACCCCCGTACAGTATCAGTATGCCTGGTCCACATAGTGGAGACGAGTGCTAAACGGTGCTCGCTTACGGTTTCCAAGGTGCAGACATTAGATCCCACGCCTTGGGTAATTCTGGCGTGAACATATTCAAGTGAACCATACTGCACAATATGCAAATCTGAATCTGCAAATTTGAAAATGCAAAATGCAACATCTCAGGAGATCCTGCAAGGTGTAACGGGGCAGTTACATCTCGCGTGAGGCCTCTCGCAAGATTTAACGGCCTCATCTCGTCCCGAGTCGGGTGAGACGAAGCCGATAGATCGCGGCCGGTCTTCAGTGGAGTTTGGGCAAAGTGGAAACTCAAATGTGACCTGGAGTGCTTGAGGGGAACAAATTTCACAGGCTGTTGGACAGGCAGCTTTTCTGTTCCAATGTTTGTAATATCCAAATTTCTGTTACTGCATTGTTGCACTGCCTGTAACCGTCTTTACCCCTTTGACTGCTGTTTCTACAAGCTGTGAGTTTAATAGTTCATATCCTGGAACTTTGATCATTCTTATTTCTTGGTGACAGTGGGTGATTAATTATTCTTAGGCTCCTCTGAGGAATCTGAATATTCCTCCTCATTTTGTCTTTCGTAGGTTCTGGAGCTAAATTTATTGGTTTGGTTAGCTTTGAATACAGAACCTGACTACTTGATTCTTCAGTGGACAAATCCACACTGACATCATTTTCACTTTGATGGAACCATCAATTCACCAGACATGTGTTTCCGATATGAATCTAGGCTTTAATCGACTTACTACAGAGCCAGCCTGTTACCCATTGATGAACTCTCAGTGAACTGTAGGCTGACTCTGGACAAGGGTATTTATACAGCAGCACTAGGGGGAGGAGTCGTGTGCGGAGCCAAGGGTTGAGCCCTGTACAAGCTCCTGAGCATTCCCAGAGATACTCCCCCTAGTGGTCGGATAACGCTACTGCGCTTACAAAGACATAGTGTGAATTATCATATTACATTCACCACATTCACCCCCTGCAAAAAAAAATAAAGTCCGGCGGGGGTAGTGGTCTACAACATCAGTCTGTCTGGTGGTCGAATTGTCCGTTGTGATCTGCGGAGCACCGGGGTGCAGCCTCTTGGGGTGGCTGGATGGGTGTTGTGTGCTTGGGTACGATGGCGGACTCCAGGGAGGGTTGTATCCGAGCTTCATACTCTCCTGGTTCGGGGACTGGGGGCGCTGGGGGCTGGCCGGAGCAGGTGTGCGGAACTGGTGGAGCGAGCTCGCGGGCTCGGGAGCGCGAGGGGGCGGCAGCATGGGAGGTCCTTCTGTGGGGGCAGAGGGGGCGCTGGATCCGGCGGGTGCCAGATCCCGGAGGGATACCGTGTCCTGACGGCCGTCAGGGAACTCGACGAATGCGTACTGGGGGTTGGAGTGGAGCAGGCGCACCTTTTCAACAAGGCGGTCGGTTTTGTGTGCCCTGACGTGTTTCCTCAGAAGTACGGGGCCCAGTGTCCTCAGCCATGCCAGAAGTGAGACCCCCGTGGTAGTGCCCCTGGAAAAAATGAGGGGTCTGATTGGTCGCTGTGCACAAAAGGGACCTAATAGTGTGAAGCGTGTCTGGGAGGACTTCCTGCCACTGGGAAACTTGGAGCTTTCTAGACCAGTGGGTCAGTAGGACGGTCTTCCAGACCGTCACGTTCTCCCTCATCACCTGCCCGTTCCCCCTGGGGTTATAGCTGGTAGTCCTGCTCGAGGCAATGCCCTTGTCGAGCAGGTACTGACGCAGCTCGTCGCTCATGAAGGACGAACCCCATCGCTGTGTACGTAGCTGGGGAAGCCAAACAGGGTGATGATGCTATGTAGGGCCCTAATGACTGTGTGGGAGGTCATGTCAGGGCACGGGATAGCGAATGGGAAACAGGAGAACTCGTCGACGACGTTTAAAAAGTAAACGTTCTTGTTAGTTGAGGGGAGTGGCCCTTTGAAATCAATCGCGAGGCGTTCAAAGGGCCTAGAAGCCTTGACCAGGTGGGCCCTGTCTGGTCTATAGAAGTGCGGTTAGTACTCCACACAGATCGGGCAGTCCCTGGTGACCGCTTTTACCTCCTCGTTGGAGAAAGGCAGGTTTCGTGTCCTGATGTAGTGGGCGAGCCGGGTGACCCCCGGGTGGCAGAGGTCATTGTGGATGACTTTCAATCGGTCAATCTGCGCGCTGGCGCATGTCCCGCGGGATAGGGCATCCGGAGACTCGTTGAGCTTCCCGGGTCGATACTTAATGTTGTAATTGTAGGTGGAGAGTTTGATTCTCCACCTCAGAATTTTGTCGTTTCGGCTGTGCTCGCTTCTGCCAGGTAGGCCTTGAAGCACCGCAGCCAGTGGGAGAAGATTCCATTAGCCTCTGCATCCTGCGGGTCGAGTTCCAGGCGTCCAGGCTTGAGGGCTGATTCCATAATCGATCTTGACTGTTCTTAAGTCGATTAAATTGATGGAACCATCAATTCACCAGACATGTGTTTCCGATATGAATCTAGGCTTTAATCGTCTTACTACAGAGCCAGCCTGTTACCCGTTGATGAACTCTCAGTGAACTGCAGGCTGACTCTGGACAAGGATATTTATACAGCAGCACTAGGGGGAGGAGTCGTGGACGGAGCCAAGGGTGGAGCCCTGTACAAGCTCCTGAGCATTCCCAGAGCTACTCCCCCTAGTGGTCGGATAACGCTGCTGCGCTTACAAAGACATAGTGTGAATTATCATATTACATTCACCACACACTTTCCTTGTGTTCACGAGTGCTGTTCATCTAGGGGCGCTTCAGGGATGGGGTTTTCTCCCACTCTGTCCCATGCCCCCTGGAGCACTGGTGCTCACAGGTGGCTGTCCAGCTTCTGCTGTACTACCGTGGCACTTCAACTAGGTGAGGCATCTCCCTCACTTCTGTCTTGTTTGATTGGGAACTTTTCTTATTTCTATTCTTTAAAGAAGTATATTTAAAGAAGCTGTCTTATTTCTGGTGCTTGTATCTATTTTTCACTGGTTCTTTCTTGGCCCCTTTAATTCTACTGGCTCTATCTCAGCTTCTTTAAATTCCAATGGTTTTCCTTTAGCTTCTTTATTCTTTACTGGCCCTGTTGCCTTCTGCGGGATCTTTGAGACTTCCTTAGCCCTCTGCTTCTGTGCAGAATTTTGCTTATTCCCCTCGGTTTCCCTCGTTTCTTGGACCACTCTAGTCTCTCTGGGGATAATACTGTAGGGGCTTTTCACAGTAACTTGATTGCATGTTAATGTAAGCCTACTTGTGACACTAATAAAGATTATTATTAATAGAACCATAGAATTTCTGCAGTGCGGAAAGATGCCTTTCAACCCATCAAATCAGTACCGTCCCTCTGAAAGATAACCCTACATGGGCCCATTCCTTTGCCCTATCCCTGTAACCCCACCAAACCTGCACTTCTTTGGACACTTGGGGTAATTTAGCATGACCAATCCACCCAACTGTATTTCTTTGGACGGTGGGAGGAAACCAGAGCACCCAGAGGAAACCCACGCAGAAACTGGGAGAAAGTGCAAACTTCACACATTCACCGGAATTGAACCCAGGTCCCTGGTGCAGTACAAATGTTTCAGTCATTACCAAATAAAAAGGTTTACACCTTGCATCAGTAAGCATCAGATGACCCTCACCATTACTAGCCCTGTACATAATTTACCCTGCAAGTAAGCAAAGTCAGTCAAGATGACCATCGGGTGCTTTCCCCTTTGAGGGGGAGAGCTGACAGGTGGTGATTTAACCTGAGTGTCACCACACCTCAGGCAAGGGGCAAGGTTGAGAAGGTGGGGCCTTCATGAATAACTTCAGCCAGTACTGCAATTGCACCCGTGCTGTTGGCCTCGCTCTGCATCACAAACCAGTTGTCCAGCCAGGTATATCTTGACTAAAGGAACCGCCACACATTCTCCAGTGAGTCCCTTAACCATTACTTTGGAATTCATTCTACTTTCAAGTGGAAAATCCCCAACTCCTGTCATGACTAAAGTTTGCAGCCAGTCGGTACCCTGTGAATACCGATCTTCTTTTCTGGACTTATAGAAAAGTTAAGGGTTATTTTCCGTTTCAGCAAAAAAGTCCTGGCAGATATTTGGGTTGGCTGTTGCAACATTTGAAACCAGATTCAACTTCCATGGCCACAGTCATGTGTTTAACCATAGAGCCCCCTGTTGGTCAACCCTGTTAATGTTAACAGTCCATCTTCACATGACCAGGCTTATCACATGGAAGCAATTTGTACAAGCTCATTCCTGATTTATTTTAAAAGTTGGAGAGCAGTCTGTCCATCCTCCTCCAATGTCTTTCTCTTGGACTTTTTTTCCTCTTCCCTTTCAGCACTATCCAATTTTCCATTGTTCTCCCATTTTCTTTCCTTCCCGGACCTCCAGAAATTATTTGGGACAGGTTCTCCTGCATTTAAGGGTCTGTCTGTGGGTCAGCGCATAATCATATGCCACAACAGCAGTATTTCTCACCCGTGTTCCTGTTTGTTATTTGATACAGAACCTTATTTTAACATGGATTTAAATTCCTCCAGTAAATTTATTTTGGGTAGGTTTTCCCAAGTAATTTCAGGAATCCCTCAGCAATCAGGGCAGCACGGTGACACAGTGGTTAGCATTGTTGCCTCACGGCACCAAGGTCCCAAGTTCGATCCTGGCTCTGGGACACTGTCCTGTGGAATATGTACATTCTCCCTGTGTATGCGTGGGTTTTGCCCCCACAACCCAAAGATGTGCGGGGTAGGTGGATTGGCCACGCTAAATTGCCCCTTAATTGGAATAAATGAATTGGGTACACTAAATTTATTTTAAAAAAGAATCCCTCAGCAATCAAAAGCCACAAATTCAAGGTAAGCCTCAGCAAGCTGTTTTCGGGAGATTCTGAATTTCTGATAGTAACCCTTCAGTAACTACCATGGAGGCATTTAGAATAGCAGTTTTTCTCTGATTATAATCCAGACAGCTTTCTTCGAAGAACAGAGAATAAGCTTTGAAAGTCCTTCTAAATAATTGCAGCACAGTAGCACAGTCGGGGGCAACAGGGTAGCACAGTGGTTAGTACAGTTGCTTCACAGCTCGAGGGTCACTGTCTGCACGTGCGGAGTCTGCACGTCCTCCCCGTGTGTGCATCGGTTTCCTCCGGGTGCTCCGGTTTTCTCCCACAGTTCAAAGATGTGCAGGTTAAGTGGATTGGCCATGATAAATGGCCCTGAGTGTCCAAACAACATTAGGTGGGAGTGGGATGGGGTGGAGATGTGGGCTTGGGTGGGGTGCTCTTTCCAAGGGACGATGCAGACTTGATGGGCCGAATGGCCTCCTTCTGCACTGATTCTATGAATTCACTCTGTGAAGAGTAGGATATAGAATATAGAACATATAGTGCAGAAGGAGGCCATTCGGCCGATCGAGTCTGCACCGACCTACTTAAGCCCTTTTGGCCATTTTACACCTTTACAATTTTCTCAAAGGAAAAGAAGTATGATTCGACTTCCTCTCCATTAAATTTGGGCGCTTGCTGTAAATGTTTCAGAAAATCAAAACTTTGCTGTGTATCCGAATCTCCAGTGGCATCCACACAATCCAATTTCACTTTCTCTTTATCCAACACAACTTGCCCATTTCCCTCTCCAACTGTATCTTCTCTCCTTTTCTCTTTTTCTTTCCTCTCTTTGCACTTTTCCCTTTTGGAACTGTAATTCCATCTTTCTTATGACAATTACCCCCACCATTTGGATCCCATGCTAATTTGTCAGTTTCTAGGTTTGCTCCTCTTAGTCTCTGGTTCAATTATCAAAGTGGCCAACTCAGTAGTTGGATATTTTGGTCCTTTTGCTTTTAGGTCACATGCTTACATTTATTTGCTGGACACAGTTCTTAATTCTTCAATAGTTAATGCTTTTAATGTAGTTCACATTACCTCACCTCTACAAAGGTTTTAGCATCAAATGTGGCAATTTAAATAAAACACAGTGAACCAATGGGAAAACCAACTGTGGTGAACGTATTGCTGCTACAATTCACCACTGTATTATATTGTATTATGTTGATACCCTTGTGGGCTCCGCTTGTGGCTCCGCCCCCTCAGGGTGTGATTTTGAAATCTCACCACTAGTCTTAGAATTCCCCCTGTACCAAAAAAGGGTCGATATTCTAAATGGTGAACAGGGATTCTCACTCCCTGACTCCGATGCAGGCTTCGGTGGGTGCTATTCAGGTCAAACTATATTTTCAAGTTATCCCCCGGTATAACCCATACCTTCACCGAAGAATTTTACCTACTTCCCCCTTAGTAGCATCGATGTCCTGGGTCCTGCCTTGCTAAGTAAGTAAAGTAGGTTAATAACCACTGTTTCAGGTTAAAACTTTTAAGTTATTTTATTATTATAATTTTTCTTTTAAAAGCTGCAAATACTTTCTTTTTTTTTTTATAAATGTTTTTATTCAGTTTTCGTATTTTATATTGAACAAATTACAAATTGTTAGGAGAGAGAAACAAAAAAAAACAAACAAAAACAAACACGCAAAAATTAACATACATATTTACAGGTAAGCATCTTCGTAGTAGTAACTGCGCCCCCCCCCCCCCAACATGTTTATTTAGCTTGGTTTTGGGCCTTAGCTAGCCATCGAACCCCCGTAACGAACCTGTAGCCCCCCCCCCCCCTCCCGCTACCTTCCCCCGACTATTCTTCCTCTTGTACATTGGCCACAAATAGGTCCCGGAACAGTTGCATGAATGGCTCCCACGTTCTGTGGAAGCCGTCGTCCGACCCTCGGATGGCAAATTTGATTTTCTCCATTTGGAGAGATTCCGAGAGGTCGGACAGCCAGTCCGCAGCTCTGGGCGGTGCTGCTGACCGCCAGCCAAACAGGATTCTACGGCGGGCGATTAGGGAGGCAAAGGCAAGGGCGTCCGCCCTCCTCCCCAGGAATAGATCTGGCTGGTCCGAAACCCCGAAGACCGCCACTATCGGGCATGGCTCCACCCTCACCCCCACCACTTTGGACATAGCTTCGAAGAAGGCTGTCCAGTACTCCACAAGTCTGGGGCAAGACCAGAACATGTGGGCGTGGTTGGCCGGGCCTCTTTGGCACCGCTCACATCTGTCTTCCACCTCCGGGAAGAACCTACTCATACGGGTTCTTGTTAGGTGGGCTCTATGTACCACTTTTAGTTCGTCAGGCTGAGTCTTGCGCACGTGGAGGTGGAGTTGACCCTATGCAGTGCTTCGCTCCAGAGTCCCCACCCTATCTCCATCCCCAGGTCGTCCTCCCATTTCCTCCTTGTTGCGTCCAGTACGGTGTCGTCCCTATCTACCAGTCGGTCATACATGTCACTACAGTTCCCTTTCTCTAGGATACTTGCGTCCAGTAGGTCTTCCAGTAGTGTCTGTCGTGGCGGTTGTGGGTACGTCCTTGTCTCCTTTCGTAGGAAGTTTTTGAGCTGCAGGTACCGTAGCTCGTTCCCCCCAGCTAGCTGAAATTTCTCTGTCAGTTCGTCCAGTGTTGCGATCCTGTCGTCCGTGCATAGGTCCCTGACTGTCAATGTTCCCCCGTCCTGCCTCCACCTTTTGAAGGTGGCGTCGGTCAGTGCTGGTTTGAACCTATGGTTGTTGCAGATGGGAGCCCTGTTCGACATTTTGGTCAGGCCAAGTTGCTGCCGCAGTTGGTTCCAGGATTGGAGGGTGGCTGTCACCACTGGGCTGCTGGAGTGTTTTTTGGGTGGGGATGGGAGTGCTGCCGTGGCGAGGGCCCGGAGGGAGGTTCCCATGCAGGAGGCCTCCTCCGCACGCACCCACTCAGCTTCTGGCTCCTGGATCCATCCCCTTACTCGCTCGGCTGTTGCTGCCCAGTGGTAGAATTGTAGATTCGGGAGGGCTAACCCTCCCCTGGTTTTTGTTTTTTGTAAGACCTTCTTTGGGATCCTAGCATTTTTACCCCCCCATACGAACGCCATGAATACTTTCTTAACAGAAAGATAAAAAGATCTTGCTTCTGGATCCTTCTGGTTGGTTGAAGGGACCTTCAGGCCCAACTTGACAATCAGTCTTCTTTTTAAAATCTGGTCTTCTTTAGATGTATTCGCTGGTGAACTCGGTTGCTGTGTCCTATCCTTTCCATGTACCGAGCTGTGAGAGCTGGCTCCGCTAGCTATCTCTCAGCTGACTCTGACTCCTGTTTAAATTCTAGTCTTCCTTAGATGTATAGCTGTTTAAACACGGCTGCTTGTCTTGTCTTTCCCATGACCGAGCTGTGAAAGCTGTATATGCTTCTCTCCTCTCTCTGAGTTCTCCTCCCCTTCCCTTCTGGTTCTGCTCCCTGGGTTTATATTCTCTTTCTAACAATTATTAAGTTTTTATTACCTTATTGTAAATCAACTTATTTCACTTTGATTGTTAAAAAGTATCTTTGATCTAAACATGTTAATACAACTAAGTATTCATTTTCGGCATGATCTGATTACATTGTCCTTTGTGATGTTCAAAGTTCCTTTGTGATATTCAAAAAATGCTTTGGTTTCAAGAGGTGTTACTTTTAATTTCTGTCATTTGAATAGTTTAATTTTCCAATTGTCCCCAGCTCATAACTTTGCCTTTGATTTTGACTTTAAATTATGTTTCTCATAGACAGGTTGTCTCCAATTTTCTTTAATTTACTTGATGTTAGTAGAATTTCACACTTAGAATTGACACCAAATTTGACTGAACATCATCCATCCTTTCCAGCTGTTTACTAAGAGAATTAATTTCAGTGAAGGTGTGAAACCTTTGCTTTTATCTGTATGCTAAAATTTCACTTGGTTATGACTTAAAAGACCTGCCTGTTTTAAACATTCGTCACTTAATTCAATTGAAACTCTCATCCATGCTTTTCCAGATACTTCCTAAGATAGTTACATTCAATGAAGGTGTGAGCAATTGTTTTAGCTTACCACAAGGATCCTGTGTGTTTGCTAAACCTGCTTGTGAGAAATAATCTGCATTTTATAATCCTGCTCTTTGCAGCTGCTATTAACCTTTTGTGGGATATTTCCCTGTATCCTCTCATGTTTCTCTCAGACCAGATATTGCCAGACTTCCATGTTTCAAATGACACATTTTTCTGTATTTTCAAGAACAGGTGGTACATAAATCTGCAGCCTGTAGGCAGCACTCAGTACAGAGCAGTCACAGATCTAGCTTATTAAAACCACTGTTCACTTCTACTAGTCTCGTGTGAATTGATGGTCGCATCAGCAACTGATTGATTTTTTTCCTTTTTTTTGATTCAGTTCCAGTAACTAACTTAACCTTCCCACTTCCAATCTGATCGGTGTCAAATTCTTTAAAATTCCAGACTTTACCCCCCCCCCCCCCCCCCAGGCTTTCACAGACGGGAAAGAGATGGTGAGATGACATTTTCCTTTTGCTCTTCACCACTCATTTGTCCACGCCATTTCAGAGGAGTTTTTCAAAAAGCGCATTTATTTGTTCCTTTCGTCATAGATACACAGCAGGCTTTTGGGTGTATTTAAATCAGAAGAAATTATTGCCTTTATTTCCAGAAGAAGTTGTGACTGAGTAACTGTTGAGATGAATCTTTGCAGGAGAGGACAAATTAGTTCCTCTCTCTCACTGCCTGGACTGACTGGTTGTTCTGGCAGGATTCTATGCTTTTTGTTGGAGGAATGGTCCTTCTTGTCCTTTTGATTTCCAAACTGACCTGTCCCTAGCTGGTGCCTGCAGAAATAAGAGTTATTATCCAAAGTCAGTTTCCATTGTGAGACCACATATCCAGTACTTCTATCGTTCATGCAAAGGATTCACAGTTGGAAGCCATTCCCACAAATTGGCACAGTGGTTAGCACTGCTGCCTCACAGCTCCAGGGTCCTGGGTCCAATTCCGGCCCCGGATGACTGTGTGGAGTTTGCACTTTTCCCCGATTCTACGTGGGTTTCCTCCGGGTGCTCCGGTTTGCTCCCAAAGATGTGCAGGTTTGGTGGATTGGCCATGCTAAATTGCCACTGAGTGTCCAAAAGGTTAGGTGGTGTCACTGGGACAGGGTGGAAGCGTGGGCTTAAGTAGGGTGCTCTTTCCAAGGGCCAGTGCAGACTCAATGGGCCGAATGGCCTCCTTCTGCACTGTAAATTATATGATTCTATGAATGAAGGGTGAATGGTGGCTGTTTACACTTGCCTGTGCTAAACTTTTTTCGACACCTCTCTTTGTCAAGTGTCAAGCATTCAAACATCATGTCAGTCTAGCGGGACGGTGATGGTGATAATGGTATTGATTTTGTGTTTCAGTAAATACCCACCCAGTCAATAAGAGTTGTGAATTCTTAAGTGGTTTTGCATTTTTTAAAAATGTTTTTATTGAAGGTTTTCATTTTATACATTGTACAATAGGCAAGGGTATGTGGGTTGGGTACAATAACTCTCCATTGGCATTGGCCCTCCCCCCTTCTCCCTTTGCTCCCCATCTCCCCTTTTTGTTTTTTTAGGAGACTTTTATGTGCAGCTCCTTCCCCTTTCCTCCCCTTCTCTGTCGATTGGCCCCGCCTCTCTCTCCTCCCCTCCTCTTTCCCCCACTACCTCCACCCCATTTTCTGTGTTTCTCTGGAGTCCTGTTCTTCGTGGCCTTGTTCGAGGCCCCCATTATCCATCCCAGCCATTCTCAAACCTTCCCCATCTCTCTCCCTGGCCTCCCCACCCCCGCCCCTCCGTATCTGTTCCCTGCTGTTTTATTAATCCCGTGTGCCCTCCCCTGGCTCTTTTGGCTGTTTGCTTCGAACAGGTCCTGGAACAAGTTGGTGATTGGCCATCACGTTTTTTGCAAGCCTCCTCTGATCCTCAGGTGACGAATTTGATTTTCTCCAGTTGGAGAAATTCCGACAGGTCTGCCACCAGTCTGCAGCTGTGGGTGGTGCTGCTCGTAACCAGCAGAGAAGGATTCTTCGGCGGACAATTCTGAAAGCAAAGGCAAGGCCATCAGCCCCTTCCCCATAAGTAGTTCTGGCTGGTCCAATACCCCAAAGACTGCCACTATTGGGCACAGCTCCACCCTCACCCCCACAACCTTGGACATTGCTTCAAAGAAGGCGGTCCAGAACCTGACACGTCCGGGCATGCCCAGAACATGTGGGTTGGCCGGGCCGCCCTGGCACCATTCACATTTGTCAGGTGTGCTCTGTGCACCACTTGCAGTTGCATGAGGCAATGTGTAAGTGGAGGCGGAGTTGGCTTGTTCAGTGCTTCCCTCCAGAGTCCCACCCTATTTCCATCCCGAGTCCTTCCTCCGATTTTTCCGGGTTTCATCCAGTGGGGAGCGTGTCCTTTCCAATAGTCTTCCGTACAGGTCCCCGCAGTTTTCCCCTCCCAGGTTACCTATGTGCAGTAGCTCCTCCAACATTGCGTGTCTTAACTTGTAGGTGTCGGAGTTTGATCCTGCTGGGTAGCTGTAGTCTCTCTGTCAGTTCCTCTCAGGTCGCTATCCTGTCCTCAGTGTATCCCCGCCCTGTCTCCACTTCCTAAAGGTGGCGACTAGCATGGCTGGCGCAAACTTGTGGTTGCCACAGATGGGGCCATAGTGGACATTTCGGTTAAGCCTAAGTGCTGTCTCATCTGGTTCCATGTTGAGTGATTGGTTGCTGGGGGTGGGAGTGCTGCCTTGGCGAGGGCCCGGAGGGTCGTCCCTGTATAGGAGCTTTCTTCCGGCCTTACCCATGCTATTTCTGGTTCTTTCACACATCTCCTCACTCTTTCTGCCATGGTTGCCCAGTGGTAATACTGCAGGGCCAGGTCCTCCATGTTTGTTCTTCTTTTTAGGATCTTTTTGGGGGGTCCTTAGGTTCTTCCCCCCCATTTTGTCAAACATGTTGAAGAAGATTTTGGGGATGTCGACCGGTATGGATCTGAACAGGAAAAGGAACCTGGGCAGCAAGTTCACCTTGATCGTCTGCACCCTCCCGCCATGGTGCTTTGTTACTACCTCCGGCAGACTGGTCAGGTTCCACTTGTGGATCTCTGACCAGTTGTGGGCAATCTGGATCCGCAGATAGCGGAATTTGCTTCGGGCCAGTTTGAATGGTAGTCCCTCCAGTTCTGCCCTTCCCCCTTTCGGCTTCAGAGGGGAAACTTCACTCTTCCTCAGGCTGAGCTTGAAGCCCGAGAAGGCTCTAATCTCTCGCAGGGGCTTCATGATGCCTGCTTTGTTGGTGTGAGATGAAGAGGAGCAGGTAATCTTCACAGAGTGTGACTCAGTGCTCACACTCTCCTCTTGCAATTCCCTTCCAGCTTCTCATAGTTCTGAGGGTGATCACCAGTAGCTCGAATGCCAGGCCGAATCAGAGCGGGGACAGTGGGCATCCCTGCTTTGTGCCTCTGTGCACATGGAAGTGTTCAGAGATGGTGGTGTTGGTCCTCATGCTTGTCTTGAGGTGTTGTATAGGAGTTTCACCCATGAGGTGAACCCTGTACCCAGCCCAAACCGCTGTAGTACCACGATGAGGTACATCCAGTCGACACTGTCGAAGGACTTCTCTGCGTTCAGGGTGAAGATCACCTCAGATGTTCTCTCCCCGGATGGGGTCATTATCATGTTTAGCAGTCGCCTGATGTGCGCTGTTAGCTGTTTAGCCTTAACAATGCACATGTGGTCCTCTGCGACTAGGACTTTTGCGATTATTTTTGCATCCGCATTGAGCAGTGATACGGTGGCATGTGTTAGCATTGCAGGCAGGGTGCCCCTTGCTAACGAGTCTACGAACATCTCCTGCAAGTGCGGGGTCAGTGTTGTTGTAATATTGTTGTAGCAGTACGGCGGAAACCCGTTGGGATCCGGGGCATTCCCCACCTGCCTGGAGCTGGTGCTCTCCATGTCCTCTCCCAGTTCTGGTGGTGCTTCCAGTCCCCTCCTCTTATCATCCCCAACGACTGGCATGTCCAGTCTATTGAGGAAGCATTTCATCCCCGAGTCACCTTCGGGTGGCTCGGACGGAGGCGTACAGCCCCCAGGAGAAGGCATTGACAAACCTTTTTTTGGTTTGACCAACAGTCCATCTCTGCTGTCCTTCACCTGCGCTATTTCCATCATGGCTGCCTGCTTTCTCAGCTGGTGAGCCAGCAGGCAGCTAGCCTTGTCTATGTGTTCCTACAAGGTCCCCCAGGTCTGGCGGAGTTAGCGCACTGTTTTCCTGGTGAGTAGCAGGTTAAAGTCCATTTGTAGCTTTTTCCTTTCCACCAGAAGCTCTCTGGTCAGGGCCTCGGAATGTCTTCTGTCGACCTCCAAAATGGAGTTGATGAGTTGTTGCCTAGCCACCCTCTTTTCCCTGTCCCTGCACGCCTTATAGGCGATAATTTCTTCTCTAATCACAGCCTTTACCGCCTCCCAGAACCTGGAGGGCGAGACCTCCCCGTTCTGGTTGTTAGTAATATACTTGTCTATGTCCAATGATGTTTTCTGGCAGAAGTCCTTGTTGGCCAGGAGTTTTGTGTCCAATCTCCACGACCCGTCTCCAACCTCACATCCATGTAGGATGGAGCGTGGCTGGAGATTACGATCGTGAAGTATTCTGCTCTTACTATTACTGGAAGCACCGATTTCCACACTACAAAGAAGTCATTGGGGGTATCGACCTTGTGTACTTGCGAAACAAATGAGCACTCCCTCTCACCTGGGTGCATGAACCTCCATGGGTCCACAGCCCACATCTGTTCCATAAATGTCCTTAGTTCTCTAGCCATGCCTGCCGTTTCCCTATTTTGGGCTTGGACCTGTGTGGTGAATGTAACTTAGTAATTCACACTGTATTTACCAATACCATTGTAAGCGCAGTAGCGTTATCCGACCACTAGGGGGAGTAGCTCTGGGAATGCTCAGGAGTTTGTACAGGGCTCCACCCTTGGCTCCGCCCATGACTCCTCCCCCTGGACTTGCTGTATAAATACCCTTGTCCAGAGCCAGCCTGCAGTTCATCGAGAGTTCAATGGGTAACAGGCTGGCTCTGTAGTAAGTAGATTAAAACCACTGTTCATATCTTAAAGCACGTGTCTAGTGAATTGATGGTTCCATCAATCTGTCCATCAATGGGTCATGTACAGTTGGATGTTTCCCTCCCCCGCAACCCTATGATTAGCCTGTGGGTGTCTACGTTGGGGTTTTCCGCTATGGCTTTCTTTACAAATTCCGTGTTGTCCCAGTTGGGCGCATACAGGGCACCACTGGTCATGATGTTCTGTTCCCCCTTGGTCCGTAACCGTCTTTGTCGCAGTAAACACTGTCCTCTTACTTATTATGGCTATCCCCCGGCTTTCATCCCGTAACATGAATGGTATGTCCATCCCACCCAGCCCTTTCTTACCCGCAGTCGGTCCTTCTCCCTCAGGTGTGTCTCTTGGAGAAGACTATGTCGGCTCTCATATCTTTCAGGTGGGCGAAGACTCTCTTTTCACTGGGCCTTTATGTACCCCAAGGTTCTGGGTGACTATTCTGATATGGGGGGGGGGGGGGGGGAGGGCACGCGCCCCCCCCCCCCTTGCCCGCTAAGGATCAGCCATACTTACCTTCTGGAGGCACCCCTTTGTTGGGGGGCCTTCCAAAATTGCCATGGTCATTGTATTCACCACGACGCCAGGCACTTGCGCTCCAGGGTTTTCCATTGTCCAGGAACCACCCCCCCCCCGCCAAACATGGCCACCAACTGTGTACACGCCACATGGGAGACCCCCTGCACTCCGGGTATCCTTTTGTTTAGGGACACTTCAAAGTGGCTGCTTGCAGTGCCATCTTGTTCCACGTTTCCAAGAATGACCTGCTGAGGCCGGCCCCCTCCAGTTTTTGTTCCCTCTGCGGATGCTTTTCCCCTCCTCTTGCTGCCACCTATAGCCCCCTCCTCCAGTACTCCTCCCCTATTTACCCCTCTGTTTCCCCCCTTGGAGTTGTGTGCCCCCCCCCCACCTTTTGCCAGGCACTGTCTCCCTGGTAGGAGATGCGCCGTGGCCCCCCATCACTCATACCTCCTGGCAGTAGCTTTCCCGCTAGTGTGGTGGCCGCCCTCCAGGGGTCGGTCTGACCCCTTTCTATGCTCGCTATATTGGGTTCCCTTCTGTCTCCACCTCTCCTGTGTTCTGCTGCACCCTCCTTCCTATGAACTGGTTCCCCTGTTCATAGTGAGACGATGTAGTCACGCGCAAATTGTCCATTGGTTTTTCTCTGCCTCCTCTGTGTCCTCCTTATCACTGTCTCCCTTTCTGTGTCTGTCTGTCAGCGGGATCTACCAGTCCCGCCGTTGTCAATGGGATTTCCCATTGACTGCACCCCTCTCCGCCGGGAAATCTGTGAGCCTGCATGGGACCGGAATTTCCCGCTGGCATTAACAGCCGCCATCTTTAATGGGTATGACAATATCAATGGAGGTTTAGTACTGACAGCTAGAGGGCATATGCTTGAGCATATTTGAAGAGACACTGACAGAAGAGTACGAGTCAATATTTGTATACCTGTGATGTTTTACCCTGTAAATTAATCTATCCCATGTAAAAATTGGCATTGGATTCTTAGTTTTGTCGTTAAGAATCCTCTTGGAAGGAATGATCACAGCATGCTAGAATTTCAAATTCAGATTGAGCGAGAGAAGACAAAGTGCCATACTAGAGTTTTAGCGTTGGGCAGAGGTAATTCTACAGGCCTGAGGAACGGGTTGACCCAAGTAGACTGGGCACAAATAATTGATGGTAGGATAGTTGAGGAAAAATGATGGATGGTCAGGGAGATATTAAATACCTCTCAATTAAAGTATATTCCTGAGAGGAAGAGCAATTGTAAAAGGGAGAAAAATGTTCCATGGCTAAACAAGGAACTCAAAAGAAGACGCATAGGGAAAAACTAGGGCATACCATACTGAAAAAGTAGTGGTAAACTGGAGGATTGGGAGAACTTTAAGCTTCAGCAAAAGGCAATTTGCTGAAAAATAAAATCAAAAGAGCGAAGTTGAACTACAAAAGGAAACTAGCTGAAAACATAAACACTGATACTTACATTTTCTATAATGATCTAAAACCAAAGAGAATAGCTAAAGTAAATGTTGGCCCGTTAGAGGAAAATACTGGTGAGGTAATAATGAGTAACGCAGAGATGGCGGAGACACTGAACCAATACTTTGTCTCAGTCTTCAGGGTGGAGGATAATTTAAAAATTCCAAAATCTGCTGTTAATGCAGAGAAACTTGGAGCAATAACCATCACTGGCAAGACGGTATTGAATAAATTAATGGGGTTAAAGTCAGATAAGTCTCCGGGACCTGATGGCCGTCACTCTATTGAGGGAGGTGGCAGCAGAGACAGTGGACGTATTTTTTTTAAAAATAATTTTTATTGAAAATTTTTTACAAAATATATACCAAACAGTAACAACCAACAATAAAACAACATAATAAGCATAACACCCCCAAGACCGTAGCAACGCATATATCGAGCCCCCCCCCCCCAACCCGGTAAACAACAAGAGAACTTGAAAATAAATTAAATTAAATATACATAGTCAACACCCCACCCCCCCTGGTTGCTGCTGACCTAGTTCCCTATCGCTGAGCCAGAAAGTCGAGGAAAGGCTGCCACCGCCTAAAGAACCCTTGTACCGATCCTCTCAGGGCGAATTTGACCTTCTCCAGCTTAATAAAACCCACCATGTCATTGATCCAGGTCTCCACGCTTGGGGGTCTCGCATCCTTCCACAGTAGCAAGATCCTCCGCCAGGCTACTAGGGACGCAAAGGCCAAAACACCGGCCTCTCTCACCTCCTGCACTCCCGGCTCCACCGCAAACCCGAAAATCGCGAGTCCCCAGCCTGGCTTGACCCTGGATCCTACCACCCTCGACACCATCCTCGCCACCCCCTTCCAGAACTCCTCCAGTGCCGGGCATGCCCAGAACATATGGGCATGGTTCTCTGGACTCCCCGAACGCCTGACACACCTGTCTTCGCCCCCAAAGAACCTACTCATCCTAGTCCCGGACATATGGGCCCGGTGCAGCACCTTGAATTGGATGAGGCTAAGCCGCGCACATGAGGAGGAAGAGTTAACCCTCTCCAGGGCATCCGCCCATGTCCCATCCTCGATCTGCTCCCCCAGCTCCCCCTCCCACTTAGCCTTTAGCTCCTCTACTAACGCCTCCTCCACCTCCTGCATTACCTTGTAGATATCAGATATCTTCCCATCCCTGACCCAGACCCCCAAAAGCACCCTGTCCCTCACCCCCCTCGCGGGCAGCAAAGGGAATCCCTCCACCTGCCGCCTAGCAAACACCTTTACCTGCAGGTACCTGAACATGTTCCCCGAGGGGAGCTCAAATTTCTCCTCCAACTCTCCCAGGCTCGCAAACCTCCCGTCAATGAACAGGTCCCTCAGCTTTCTGATGCCCGCTCTGTGCCACCCCAGGAACCCCCCATCGATGTTCCCCGGGACGAACCGATGGTTCCCCCTTAGCGGAGCCTCTACAGTGGACGTATTGATTATGATATTTCAGAATTCCCTGGATTCTGGGAGAGTCCTGGTGGATTGGAAACATACTAATGTGATGACCCTATTTAAAAAGGGAGATAAGCAAAAGGAAACTATAGACCTGTTAGTTTAACCCAGAGGTGGGGAAGTTGCTGGAATCAATCATTAAGGAGGAGATGACTGAACATTTGGAAAGACAAAGCTCAATCCACCATCATCAGCATGGTTTTAAGTCCTGCTTGACAAACTTGCTTGAGTTCTTTGAGGACGTAACCAGCAAGGTGGATAATGGGGAACCTGTAGATGTGGTATATCTAGACTTCTAGAAGGCTCTTTGTAATAAGTTCACATAGGCAGAAGTCCCTTCACCAGAATTCCTTTTAGTTACAAAACCAGCAGCCGAACAACCAGGTGCTTTCCGCTTGCTGTCTACACTGGGAGTGCAGAGGATCTGACACTCCCTGTTAAATACAGAGAAAGGGGTTCCCTGATTGGCCCACTAATCAGGGAACTCATATTCTAATCGGCCAATCTCAAAGACCTGGCCTAAGTCATTACACTCTTGACAAGGGGCTGCATGAAAGACTGATCTACAAGGTGAGATCACAGGGGATTGGGCGTAGAGTACTAAATTGGATTGAGGATTGATTGACAGAAAGCAGAGGGTCAATCCACAGAACTGTTTACAATATATATATATATATATATATATATATATATATATAAATGATCTGCAAGCAGGGACAGAGTTTACCACAGCAAAATTTGTGGGTGATACTAGAATAGGTGAGAAAGGGCAGCATGGTGGCCTAGTGGTTTGCACAGCTGCTCACAGCGCTGAGGTCCCAGGTTCGATCCCGGCTCACTGTACGTGTGGAGTTTGCACATTCTCCCCATGTTTGCGTGGGTTTCGCCCCCACAACCCAAGGATGTGCAGGGTAGGTGGATTGGCCATGCTAAATTGCCCCTTAATTGGAAAAAATGAATTGGATACTCTAAATTTTAAAAAAAAGAATAGGTGAGTAAGCAGGCAGTGAAGAGGAGATAAAGATTTTACAGACAGATGTAGATATGTTAGGAGATTGGGCCAAAATTTGGCAGATGGAGTTTAATGTGGATAAGCGTGAGGTTATCCATTTTGTCAAAAAATAGAAAGGCAAATGATTATCTAAATGGAAAGCAGATTCAAAATGCGTCTGGGCAGAGGGATCTGGTTGCCTTTGTTTATGAATTACAGAAAGTCGGTATGCAAGTGCAGCATGTAATTAAAAAGGCAAATGGAATGTTCGCATTTATTGCAAAAGGACTGGAGTTTTAAAGTCGAGAAGTGTTGTTGCAATTGTATCAGGGATCGGTGAAACTACATCTGGAGTATTGTATTCAATTTTAGTCTCCTTATTTGAGCAAGGATGTGGTGACATTGGAGGCAGTTCTGAAGAGGTTCACTAGATTGATTCCGGGGATGAAAGGGTTGGCGGATGAGGAGAGTGTTTGGGCTTATACTCGCTGGAATTTAGAAGGATGAGAGGGGAGCTGATTGAGGTATATAAAATACTAGAAGGTACCGATGAATAAACGTAGACCAAATATTCCCCCTTGTGGGGAAATCTAGAACGAGAGGTCAGATATAGGTTGAGAGCTGGGTAGATTTAGAACTGAGATGAGGAAGAACTACTTCATGTAGAGGATGGTGAATTTATGGATCGTGCTGTCCCATCGTGCGGTGAAGTTTGAATATTTAAATGGTTTCAAGGAGATGGATATATTTCTGATTTTAAAAATGGAGGGATATGGAGAACATGTAGGGAGGTGGATTTGAGGCCAGGAAGTGTTCAGCCATCATTGAATGGTGGAGCAGGCCCGAGGGGTTGGATTACCTACTTCTGCTCCTAATTCCCATGTTCCTATGTAAAGAATGATTTAGTGTGTTGTTACCAGAGGTTGTATGTTAGGAAGATTATCAAATGGTTGCAAATGTTACTCAATAGGAGTGGTTTGAAAAATGATGTGACAAGCATTCTTTATGATTTTAGAAATGATTTACAATAAGAAATATCACAATAAAGACAGGATTAATGTAGATTGAGTTACATCTATTTACTTAGGTCCAATTATCCACCTGCCTCTATCACAGTGATGGGCAACCTTGGCTTGTGAATGGGCTGCGTGAGTGATCCTCTTTCATCTCAGGTTGCAAGATTTAAATCGGGCTTGCTCACTAACTATAAATTCTAGAATAAGATTGAATACATTTTGGACTTCCGGTGA
Source organism: Scyliorhinus canicula (assembly GCF_902713615.1). Lineage (NCBI taxonomy): Eukaryota > Metazoa > Chordata > Chondrichthyes > Carcharhiniformes > Scyliorhinidae > Scyliorhinus > Scyliorhinus canicula. The sequence goes on from NC_052152.1 coordinate 170,026,089, forward strand.
CGGCGGGCAGGAGGCAGCCGCTTGTTGGAGGGCTCCCACTTGGGAACGGCATTGTCGGGGGGTAACGCCCGGTCCGAAGGGCAGCGGAGGCAGCAAAAGTCGGGAGACAGCACTGGGGGAGGAAATGTCGAAGATCAGCAAAAAAACGGCTGTGAAAAAAGCGGCTGAAAGTCCATCGGGGAGTGGAAAGGTCACCGCGGGGTCAGTAAAGAAAATGGAGGCTGGAGCACCAGGGGAGGCCACATTGGTTACAGCTGAAGAAATAACTAAGGTGATGGCAGTGGAAGTCGAAAGGCAGTTTACAAAACACATGGAGGCGATGAGGAAGGAGATGGGGGTGGTTTTGAAAGCGCTGGTGGATGAGGTGATTACACCGGTGAGGACGGTGGTGGCGGGCGCAGTGGCAGAGGTGCGGGAGCAAGGCGAGGCGCAGAAGGAAGTGGAAGAGACATTATTGCAGCACAGTGATCAACTTACCTCGATGGGGAAGGAGATGCAGGAGGTGATAGAGATCAACAAGGATATGCGAGGCAAAATGGAAGACCTGGAAAACAGATCCAGGCGACAGAATTTGAGGATTGTGGGGCTGCCCGAAGGAGTGGAAGGACCGTGGCCGACTGTTGGCGAAACTATTGGGGGAGGGTGAGGATCCCTCCCGATATGAGCTGGATCTGGCTCATCGGTCGTGGAGGCCTGTACCAATGGCGTGAGCCGCCAAGAGTAATGACTCCGTGCTTCCGTAGGTACAGTGTAAAGGAGAAGGTCCTGTGCTGGGCTAAGCTGAAGCGGGTGGTGCAGTGGGCTGGAGCTGGTATACGCGTATACCAGGACTTTACAGTGCAGCTGGCGAGGAGGCGGGCTGCCTTCAACCGGGTGAAGAGGGAACTGTTCATTAGCAAGGTGCAGTGCGGCATTGTATATCTTTTTTGTTTTTTAAATTTAGTGTACTCAATCATTTTCCCAATTAAGGGGCCATTTAGCGTGGCCAATCCACCTAGCTTGCACGTTTTTGGGTTGTGGGGGCGAAACCCACGCAGACACGGGGAGAATGTGCAAACTCCACACGGACAGTGACCCAGAGCCGGGATCGAACCTGGGACCTCAGCGCCGTGAGGCGGTTGTGCTAACCACTAGGCCACCATGCTGCCCCGGCATTGTATATCTAGCGAAGCTGAGGGTGACCTACAAGCTCAAGGACTTTTATTTTGGGATGGTGGAAGCAGCGGAGGAGTTTGCGAAGGCAGAAGGACTGTGGCAGAATTGAGAAATGGTTTTGTACCGATGTAGCCTCATGATGGTATTTTTTCTTTTTTTTGTTTCACTGCGTGCTGGGCTATAGGGGCCAACATTGTATATATTTGGACAAGGGAAGAAATGGGTTCTTTGGGGTGTGGATGTGTATGTGGGGTTTGTGTGCTAAAGGGGACTTCTGGGTTTTTCCTGGGGCTGGGAAAGAGACCCGGGCGGGGGGGGGGGGGGGGGGGGGGGCCCTCCACGCTGGCTGGTTTAAGCCGGCCAGTGAACGAGGGTGAGGTGGGGGGAAAGGGCTGCAGCCATCGGAGCCTGGCAGAAAAGGGTCAGAGGGGTCTAGCCGGGAAATTGGGGGGGGGGAAGGAACCGAGGTTGGGGGCGGGGGTAGAATTTTTACAAGAGGAAATGGAGGGGAGGAGTTTACAACTCTTGGGTGTCATTTACGGTACTCTTTCGGAGGTTGGATGGCATTGAGTGTCGTCCGGGGGGGCAGGGGGACTCTATCGGTTAATGGTGACCATGGGCGATTCCGGACTCCTTTCTCTGTTTCGCCTTTGGTTTTTTTTCCACCTTGGGAGGGTTTGTTTTATTTGATGCATATATTGACAGGTGGGCCGTGGTTTGGGGTGGTGGTGGTATTGACTTTGTATCTGTTACCGTTTACTGCTTGTTGGTGAAGGAAAATGTGAAAATGGAGAATAAAAACATTTAAAAAAAAAGATTGAATACATTTAAGGGGCGGCACGGTGGTGCAGTGTTCAACACTGTTGCCTCACGGCGCCAAGGACCCGGGTTCTATCCTGGCCCCAGGTCACTCTCCATGTGGAGTTTTCAGATTCTCACCGTGCCTGCGTGAGTCTCAATCCCAAAAACCCAAAGATGTGCAGAGTAGGTAGATTGATTGGCCATACTAAATTGCCCCTTAATTTGGGGGGGGGGGGGTTAAATTGGGTGCATTACATTTTTTAAAATACATGCTGAATGTATCATATGTTACAGAAAATACTTTATCATTCATATATAAGATTGTCATCAATATAATTGGTTAAAAACAAAATGAATATTTACACAAGATGCCGAGGGAGCACACAGCTCTCGCAGTCAATGTTATTTGTAATCTGCAGGCACCTCACTTCATGTGTCCTTCACATGGCAACAGTCAACAAAATGTCTCGTGGGCCACACTCAGAACCCTGATCGGCCACATGTGGCCCCAAGGCTGCAGGTTGCCCACCACAGCTCTAACAGCACTTCATCTGGAAAGTACCCTTGACTTTGCTCCCTATCTGCAAAACCACAGGAGAGTGAAATGAAAAACTTAAAGAGATGAAGTGAGTCCATTTGTAGGAGCAGCATCTGAGGCATGTACTGAATGAACGAGTGAACATCTTGATACCGCTATTACAATGTTCGAATTATCCTCACGGACTTTCTCAAGACAAAGCTTTGCATGAGATGTTGCTTTATTGCAGTCTGCTTACAATAATCTATTCCTGTCTGGCATAAATTGATTTTGAAACCCACAAAATATTACCTGAATTCATGACAAGACTTCCTGGCCACTGATGATGAAAAGGTGCTAAAGTTTTCTTTGTTTTAAACTTAACTTCATTCATATTGTGGCAATATCTGTGGAGAAAGTGAGTTAATATTTCGAGTCCAACATGACTGTTCTTTGGAGAATTCTTGTTTTCTGAAGAAGAGCGAGATTGGACAAGAAATGTTAACTTTATTTCTCTCACCACAGATGCCGCCAGACCTACTACATGTTTCAAGCATTTTCTGTTTTAATTTCAGATTCCAGTATCTGCAGTATTTTACTTTTATTTATTCACATTGTGCTCTGTTAAAGACTTACAATTACATGCTAATTTCCATTATTTTTCATGATTTTCCTCCAATATGGTACATTTCAATGTATCTTTAATAGAACAAAAACTTGCAGAAACATAATGCCCATCTTTATTCAGCAGTTACAGGGTTAAGTTCTCGTAGGAGATAAGCATAGACCACATGAAAACAGATATTGAACAAACCACGGCTTGTGTCAACGGCAGTAACTGTGATTAAGCACAAACTGTTTACATTATCCAGATCTGGCTTTTTAATGCTCTCTGTGGCTTATAATTAGTCATAGTGGATATATTGCATTAGTTGGGGACACAAGCACCTGGTGATACAACTGTAGAGCAAGTAAACCTCACATTCCCCTTCTCAGTTTTAGGTTGCGAAAGTACACTCCAAAGATTTGATGTTGTATATTATAACATGGTCTGTTCTCCTCAGGGACCTGCTTTTGAATGCATTCTAACCTTTGAAGGAATGGCGAGATCAGGTGGGGGGGGGGGGGGGGGGAGGTGCTGGTGGTGGTGAAGATTGCAAAAATGAGGAGCAAGTCTGTAAAAGATAATAATCTTTATTAGTGTCACCAGTAGGCTTATATCAACACTGCAATTAAGTTACTATGAAAATAACTAAGATAGTTTGTACTTCTGCCAATGCCATGTATGCCCGTTGTAATGTTTTACTCTGTGATGTCATAGCGAGCAATGGAATATTTTTTTTGGAAATGTTTTTTATTGAGTTTTCATATTTTATATCCAACAAATGACAAATTATTAGAAAAAAACACGCAAAACTTAACATGTATATTTACAGGCAAGCATCTTCATAATAACAACTGTGGCCACCACCTTTAACCGGCATACATATTTTACATTCCCCAATGTGGCTGAGGCACATGTTTATAGGCATTTATTTACAATTTGGTTTTGGGCCTTAGCTTGCCATCAGACTGTCGCTTGCGGCTTTGTCCTTCCTTTTTTTTTGGAATAATTTTTATTCAAGTTTTCAACAACAAATTTTATCACAACAGAGAAAAACAGTAACCCCTCCCCTCCAATACAAAAACAATAAATTAACAAGAAAAAGAAATAAGCATAAAACCATGAGAACAAACCCCCATAATGAACCCGTAGCCACCCCTCCCCCCCCCCCCCCCCGCCGGCTACCTTCCCTCGATACCCGTCCATTTTCCCCTGATTCTTGGCCACCCGGCCATTCTTCCTCTTGTTCGTTGGCCAGGCCACAAACAGGTCCCGGAACAATTGCATGAATGGCTCCCACGTTGTGTGAAAGCCGTCGCTCTGTGAAAGCCGACCCTCGGATGGCGAATTTGATTTTCTCCATTTGGAGAGATTCCGAGAGGTCGGACAGCCAGTCTGCAGCTCTGGGTGGTGCTGCTGACCGCCAGCCAAGCAGGATTCTACGGCGGGCGATCAGGGAGGCAAAGGCAAGGGCGTCCGACCTCCTCCCCAGGAATAGATCTGGCTGGTCTGAAACCCCGACGACCGCCACTATCGGGCATGGTTCCACCCCCACCACTTTGGACATAGCTTCGAAGAAGGCTGTCCAGTACTCCACAAGTCTGGGGCAAGACCAGAACATGTGGGCGTGGTTGGCCGGGCCTCTTTGGCACCGTTCACATCTGTCCTCCACCTCCGGGAAGAACCTACTCATACGGTTTCTTGTTAAGTGGGCTCTATGTACCACTTTTTTAGTTGCGTCAGGCTGAGCCTTGCGCACGTGGAGGTGGAGTTGACCCTATGCAGTGCTTCGCTCCAGAGTCCCCACCCTATCTCAATCCCAGGTCATCCTCCCATTTCTTTCTTGTTTCGTCCAGTACGGTGTCGGCCCTTTCTACCAGTCGGTCATACATGTCACTAGTTCCATTTATCTAGGATACTTGCGTCCATTAGGTCTTCCAGTAGTGTCTGTCGTGGCGGTTGTGGGTACGTCCTTGTCTCCTATCGTAAGAAGTTTTTGAGCTGCAGATACCGTAGCTCATTCCCCCTGGCTAGCCGAAATTTCTCTGTCAGTTCATCCAGTGTTGCGATCCTGCCGTCCGTGTATAGGTCCCTGACTGTCAGTGTCCCTCCGTCCTGCCTCCACCTTTTGAAGGTGGCGTCAGTCAGTGCTGGTGTGAACCTATGGTTATTGCAGATGGGAGCCTTGTCCGACATTTTGGTCAGGCCAAATTGCTGCCGCAGTTGGTTCCAGGATTGGAGGGCGGCTGTCACCACTGGGCTGCTGAAGATGGGAGTGCTGCCGGCCGTGGTGAGGGCCTGGAGGGAGGTCCCCATGCAGGAGGCCTCCTCCGCACGCACCCACTCGGCCTCTGGCTCCTGGATCCATCCACTTACTCGCTCGGCTGTTGCCGCCCTGTGGTAGAATTGTAGGTTTGGGAGGGCTAGCCCCCCCCTGGATTTTGATTTTTGTAGGACCTTCTTTGGGATCCTAACATTTTTATCCCCCCATACGAACGCCATGATTAGTTTGTCCAGCACTTTGAAAAAGGCCTTGGGGATGTAGATCGGAATGGATCTAAACAGGAAGAGGAACCTGGGCAGTACATTCATTTTGATCGTCTGGACTCTCCCCCCCCCCCCCCCGAGGGAGAGTGGGAGTGTGTTCCACCTTTGCAGGTCCTTTTTTACTTCCTCCGTCAGGCTGGTGAGGTTCCATTTGTGGATCCCTTTCCAGTCATGGGCTATTTGGATCCCCAGGTAGCGGAATTTGTGTCGGGCTTGTTTGAACGGCAGCCCCTTTAGTGCTGCCCCCCCTCCTTCGGATCCCCCTCCAATTTCTTGCTGCCCTGAGCGCGATTGCTAGCGGTTCGATTGCTAGTGCGAACAGCAGCGGGGACAGTGGGCATCCTTGTCTTGTGCCTCTGTGCAGCTGGAAGTATTGGGAGTTGGTATTGTTGGACCGTACGCTCGTAATGGGAGCGTTGTATAGGAGCTTTACCCAAGCAGTCTTTAAAAGGGCTCAGTTAACGAGTCCCAGCTGGGTGGGCCTCTACCCACTATCAGGGAAATTCATCCTCCATGATTCCCATGGAGAGATGTAAGGGAAACCCCCGTGGTCCTCGTAGGCATTATCACATCCACCCACAGTTCTGAATGCTTTCCCTCCTCTCATAACAACGGCACCTGCTTTGCCTCTTTGCATGCAGCCATGTGTCAATGCGGCTGGGTTGGGGGTGTATGGTGGATGGGGATTGTATCTCCCGTGATGAGCGTCGAAGGGCCAATGCTGGGGGCTGTTTCTTGACGGTGACCTACGGCTGTGGTTCTGCCACCCCTACTTCCATTTCGTAGCCTGAATCCTGTCATCTTGCTGACTGACTCGCGGGCCTGTAGACCGGTATGAAGGACATAGAGGGTGCTGTTTCGCCAGAAACAGTTTCCTCAGCGGTGGGGGACAGGTGGGGTGTGGGGGAAGTTCTCTGCTTCCGACATGGTCTACATGTTTTCTTAAGTAACTCTCTCTGATTTTTACGTTATATATGGGGGCAGCAGGGTAGCATGGGGGGCAGCAGGGTAGCATGGTGGTTAGCATAAATGCTTCACAGCTCCAGGGTCCCAGGTTCGATTCCCGGCTGGGTCACTGTCTGTGTGGAGTCTGCACGTCCTCCCCCTGTGTGCGTGGGTTTCCTCCGGGTGCTCCGGTTTCCTCCCACAGTCCAAAGATGTGCGGGTTAGGTGGATTGGCCATGCTAAATTGCCCGTAGTGTCCTAATAAAAGTAGGGTTAAGGGGGAGGTTGTTGGGTTACGGGTATAGGGTGGATACGTGGGTTTGAGTAGGGTGATCATGGCTCGGCACAACATTGAGGGCCGAAGGGCCTGTTCTGTGCTGTACTGTTCTATGTTCTATATTATGTTATATGGCCCCATTTTCTCTATTATGACTCCCAGGACCCAAGGGGAGTTGTGGACATGGACTTTGCCACTCGGCTGAAAAGCCCTGTCTGATCTCCGGCTGTCGAGATTTTTCTTTTGGGCCTCTTGCTTCGACTCTATTTTCCCACTTAAATTGCGGAACATTAAGCTGAGTCTTGCCTTAATTGTTCTGCTCATGCAACTCCCGTTGTAGTTTATGGCATGGTCCTATAATTAAACAGGAACTGCTAGTGTTGTCTCGAGTAAGCCTGTGGTTTTCATTTTCATGGGCCTCTTAAATGTTCGGACCGCTTATTTGTCTAGGCCGTTTGTGGATATGCTGCCATATGAATGTGCTTCACTCCATTAGTCTTCATAAACACCTGGAATAGGGCTGCATGTAGCGCAGTGGATGGCACTGGGACTGCAGAGCCGAGGACCCAGGTTCGAATCCTGGCCGTGAGTAACCGTCTGTGTGGAGTTTGCACATTCTCCCCATGTCTGCGTGGGTTTCACCCCCACAACCCAAAGATGTGAAGGTTAGGTGGATTGGCCATGCTAAATTACCCCTTATTTGGGAAAACAAAAATAATTAGGTACTCTAAATTTATTTTTTTTTTAAAAAAACACTTGAAATGCCCGACTGGTTAATGGGATCCCGTTGTCTATTCATACGTCATAGAATTTACAGTGCAGAAGAAGGTCGTTCAGCCCATTGAGTCTGCATCGGCCCTGGAAAGAGTACCCCATTTAAACCCACGTCTCCACCCGATCCAACCTTTTTGGACACTAAGGGCAATTTATCATGGCCAATCCATCTAACCTGCACATCGCTGGACTGTGGGAGGAAACCGGAGCACCCGGGGGAAACCCACGCAGACACGGGTAGAAAGTGCAGACTCCAAACAGACAGTGACCCAAGCCAGGAATCAAACCTGGGACCCTGGAGCTGTGAAGCAACTGTGCTAACCACTGTACTACCGTGCTGCCCCTGTTATAGACAATATGATGTGAGGTCAACTTGTCAAAAGTGCTGTCACCATTGATGGATCTCTGTGTCTATTCGGAACCCTGGATATCCGTTATCCCTTCTCAGTTCCCAAATAACAGAGGTCAAGTCTGCTTTTTGGCCAAATCCACTTGTACTTTATTTGTCAGCTGTGCCACTGGTAACCTTGTTTTCAATACAACATTTAGGAAGTTCCAGCTCGTCCTGCAGCAAGCTAGTGCAGATTGATTGTCTTTAGCGAATACAGTAGTTGAGTTTTCATTCAATTACAGATCATGGTAATTTTGCAAATCATAAAACACAGGATAACATACCGTATATACTCGCGTATCATGCGATCTCGCGTATCATGCGACCCCTAAATTTTCGTCCCCAAAACATGATTTTATGCTATATCTCATATATCATGCGAGTCACTTTTTTGGAAATTAATGCCCAAACTAAAACTTCTAAATGGTATCATTGTCTGTGTAATCTGCAGAGTGGATTCTGTTGTGAAAGCTGTTCGCGAATCGAACAGCTTTCCAGCTGGCTTTACTAGCGTCGTTCTGCCACTTGACGTTGCCATTCATAAAAACGGCAAGTAAAACACCCGCGAATTCTGTATCGGAAAAAGACGGCCATGTATTGAATAAACTACCCATATGATCAGGAATACTACTCTTCAGATTTTGACCACAGCATTCTGATGGGAAGATGTTCAGCCACTTGACGTTTCCATTCATGTTTTTATGAATGGAAACGTCAAGTGGCTGAATATCTTCCCATCAGAAAAAACAGCAAGTAAAACACCCGCGAATTTTGTATCTCACGTATCATGCGACCCCCCAAATTTAGGTTACAATTTAGGTCTTCAAAAGTCGCATGATACGCGAGTATATACGGTAACTATGTGATTTAAACAAAAGAAAGATGGCGATTAGCAAAAGCAAGAAGCAAAGAAATAGGTTTCAGAAATAAAGAAAGGGTGATTCCGGAGTGAGTTTTTCCATCCCGGTAAGTGATTCTTGAGGAGATCATTATCTTAAGGTCTGGCCTTCTTTTTACTTCAGATTGGCTTTAACTAATTTCTAATTCACTCAATTCGGCCAAACTATCCGTCCATCAATTTAAGAGATATCATTATTTAAACGTATTGGTGCCGATTTCCCATTCCATCACTTGCCAATTTAATTAGAAAAACACAGTTTTCGTTAAGAACTTATCAGCCCTAGACTGCCTGTTACTATAGGGGCAGCAGGGTCGCATGGTGGTTAGCATAAATGCTTCACAGCTCCAGGGTCCCAGGTTCGATTCCCGGCTGGGTCACTGTCTGTGTGGCGTCTGCACGTCCTCCCCCTGTGTGTGTGGGTTTCCTCCGGGTGCTCCGGTTTCCTCCCACAGTCCAAAGATGTGCGGGTTAGGTGGATTGGCCATGCTAAATTGCCCGTAGTGTCCTAATAAAAAAAAGTAAGGTTAAGAGGGGGGGGGGTTGTTGGGTTATGGGTATAGGGTGGATACGTGGGTTTGAGTAGGGTGATCATGGCTCGGCACAACATTGAGGGCCGAAGGGCCTGTTCTGTGCTGTACTATTCTATGTTCTATGTATAGAAACGGGACTACTCGTACTGGACAGCCACCCAATTTTCACTATACAATGGGGCCTTTTAGCTAGTTGACGTCACGGACCTTGCAGCCGCAAGCATCTTGCAAAATGTAAAACCTAACAAAGAAATGAAAGAGTATTGTCTGGTTTACCTCGCCAACACCACTCTTGACACCTCTACTTTCTCTGAAACACAAGACTGCTTGTCCAACATTGAATTTTGGATTAAATATTGACAAGATTGAAGCCATTGCCATTGGTCAACCTTCAACTTCTGTTCCTTCGCTACAAACTCCATCCCTTTCAACCATCCCGACACTAAACCATACGCTGCAACTCTGCTTTCATATCCGACCTCAAGATGAGCTTCTGAATACATATTCAGACCATCATTAAGACCGCCTATTTTCACTTCTATAACATTACCCAATTGGTCCATGCCTCAGCTCATCTGCTGCAGAAAGCATTTGTTTTACACCCCCCCCCCCCCCCCCCCCCCCCCCCCGCTACAGTAGCATCCACTCCTGAACCTACTTCCATTCTGAATGGTCTGCCACTAACCAATATACCACTGTCATGGGGGCTGCCTTGTATTACTGTTCATTCTATTGCTACTACTTTGCTTACTCTTGCATCGGTGTCTCAAATTGACCAGACTCCAACAATGGCTAGGATATTGGACTGAAACCCCAATATTTTAGTTTATTTTGCAAAACTGTGCGGAAAGAATACTTTGCTCCAGGAGTGATTGCATAAAGAAATAGGGATTTGGTATTTTTAAATAAAATTTTATTATTAACACAGTATTAAACTCTTTAACATCATACCCAGCTATAGCTTACAATTACCTAATTAAACAAGAAGAAAGACAATTTATACCGCTCTCAATCAATTCTACATCCTAATGTCAGAGTGATACTTGCTTCCCAGAACCGATTTGGCTCCTGTAAAAACCCCTGCAGATTCTGGCTGGATGTCTTCAAAAGCTGTTTCAACTGGTTTGTTTCAGCTTCCCTCTTGTCTTCTGACAAGTCTGCCATTGCTTTAAATACTATTAATTGTTTAACTAACCTACTGTGAGAGCATAAGAACTTTCTTGTGGACTCAGTGTTATCCAGATCATAACTCAACTCAAACACTTTCTCAAAATGTCTGAATGTCTTAGGTCCACCGAGGAATATCATCTCCCCAAGCTGAAAACAAATTAACTCCCCATGCTGAAAACACATTAACGCCCAGGGACTCCCTCTAGTCAAACAAAAGTGAATTAGCACAGAAACAGAACTGGCTTGGGCACAGAGAAGAGGTAGCAGTAGAAGGGTACTTTTCTTAATGGAAGGCTGTGACTAGCAGTGTTCCACAGGGATCAGTTCTGGGGGCCTTTGTTGTTCGTGGTGTATATAAATGATTTGGAAGAAAATATAGCTGGTCTGATTAGTAAGTTCGCAGATGACACAAAAATTGGTAAAGTTGCGGATAGTGAAGGATTGTCAGAGGATACATCAGGATATAAACTGGTTGGAGTCCTGAGCGGAGAAATGGCAGATGGAGTTTAATTCGGACAAGTGTGAGATAATGCACTTTGGAAGGTCCAATGCATGTATGAATTACACAATAAATGGTAGAACTCTTGCAAGTACTGACAGGCAGAGAGATCTGGGCATGCGTGTCCACCGATTACTGACAGTGGCAACGCATGTGGATACACATGCGGATAAGGTGGTCAAGAAGGCATACGGCATGCTGGCCTTCATCAGTCGGGGATTGAATATAAAATTGTCAAGTCATGTAATGATAATTGCTTTATTGTCACAAGTAGGCTTCAATGAAGTTACTGTGAAAAGCCATATTCCGGCGCCTGTTTGGGGAGGCCGTTGCAGGAATTGAACCCACGCTGCTGGTCTTGTTCTGCATTACAAGTCAGCTGTTTAGCCCACTGTGCTAAACCAGACCCTTTTTGCAGCTGTACAGGACCTTAGTTCGGCCTCATTTGGAATATAGTGTACCATTCTGGTTGGCACATTACCAGAAGGATGTGGATGCTTTGGAGAGGGTACAGATGCGGTTTACTCGGATGTTGCCTAATATGGAGGGCATGAGCTATGAGGAGAGGTTAGATAAATTCCGTTGTGGGAACGACGGAGGTTGAGAGGCGACCTGATAGATAGAGATTGACAAGATCATGAGTGGCATGGACAGAGTGAATAGTCAGATGCTCTTTCCTAGGGTAGGAGAGTCAAGTACTTGGGGACAAAAGTTTAGAACCGATGTGCGAGGCAGGTTTTTTTTTATACACAGGCGGTGGTAAATATATGGATTGCGCTGCCTGAGGTGGTGGTGGGAGTAGGTACAACAGTGGCATTTATGGGACACCCAGGCAAATATATGAATAGAGTGGGAATCGAAGGATACGGATTACATAAGTGCATATGGTTTTAGTTTAGGCAGGTACCATGGTCGGCACAGGCTTGGAGGGCCTGTTCCTGTATTGTTCTTTGTTCTAGCCCAGGCTGTTAACTCAGGTCAATTCACCTCTGGCTCCTAAAAGCTTTCTGGTCTTGCAAATCAGGTTATTTGAAAAACATGATGACTACAGTCAAACACGTTCTAACCCAGGCGTTTAACCCTTAAATTGCTAAAGGGTTATAATGTCTACAATCCTAAATTTGGCACACTTGCCTGTTTTCATAATATTCATCTTAAGAACGTTCTGTTCACGAGCAGAAAAATCCTCAACATTATGTGCTGATGCTGGACTGTTCGTTCTATTGCTACTAGGCAGACTTTGCTTACTCTTGCGTCTCAAATTGCCCCATCAGTGGCACGCTAGGCATTCCTCTTCCTTGAATCTGCAAAACATGGGGACAGCATGGTGGCGCAGTGGGTTAGCCCTGCAGCCTCACAGCAGCGAGGTCCCAGGTTCCATCCTGGCTTGGGTCATTGTCTGTGTGGAGTTTGCACATTCTCCCCGTGTTTGTGTGGGTTTTGCCCCCACAACCCAAAGATGTTCTGGCTAGGTGGATTGGCCACACTAAATTGCCCCTTAATTGGAAAAAATTAATTGGGTACACTAAATTAATTAAGAAGAATCTGCAAATCACTGGCAGACTTTGCTTACTCTTGCATCTGTGTCTCAAATTGCCCCATCAGTGGCACACTAGGCCTCTTCCTTGAATCTGCAAATCGTTGGGGAGAGATTTCCACCACACTTATAACAATCTGTACAGATCTTAAGACTGTTGATTCATTCTCCTGAATCTTCCAACTCTACCAGCTTGTGTATTTGTCTCTCAATATAAACTGGTGTCTTTACTTTTGGCACAGTAAGAAGTCTTACAACACCAGGTTAAAGTCCAACAGGTTTGTTTCAAACACTAGCTTTCGGAGCACTGCTCCTTCCTCAGGTGAAGGTTTACTTTTCGCACCACTGCTGTCTGCAACTGCCCACCTTAACTGGTGGACCACACCATTCTGTGCACCATGTTCCTGGGTGCACTTCGCTCCATTGATAACACTATTTCCAACACTTTTAAAAATTAATCGCAACATCTGCCAGTACATCCTCTGTATGGCTTCATCATGAACTCTGCAAACCAAGCGATCCCCAGCATCTCATTTAGTGTTGTCCCAAAGCCACAGTGTTCTGCAATTTTCCTAAGCCTTGCTATGTAGGTTGCAATGGCCTCGCCTTAGAATTGAATTAAAAGCGTTGCAAAATCACGGAGGGCTTTGAATTGGTCAACATACTGTACCCAATCATCAGAAGAGGCGATGAAGGGACCCACTCTGCCAAATACAGGCGTCCCTGCAGCTCTCTTCTACTTTGCAAGTCTGACTTCAACTGGACAGGTTCCGAGTTGATGATCTTGCCGCTTTTCCTCATCACCTCGCCAAATGTAGCAACATGGTTCCACCAGTTCGGTACAAACAACGAACGTTTATCTCTCCAACGTGCTATTTACAGTCCTGCAGCCTCGACTCTGCCAGCCTGCCTCCTGGATCGAAACCGGTTCCGCCCTTCAAGGGACCAGCTGCTACACATACCCAAAGGCAAAGTCATTAAAAAATGAACATTTATCCTGGTTAATAGTGGATGTGAAATTAGGCAAACAGAAAACGGGAGCAGACGTAAAATGTTTATTGAGTAGATATGTGGGAGGAGGATTGTAAATCTCAATTTGTACGGATTGATTGTTTTTAATAAGCGTGTAAAACAATTTACCTTCGTTCTTTATGCCGACAAGCGGTAGGCCTCCCGTGCAGCACTCCCTCTCCGACTGAGGGTGAGAAACCGACCCTCTGGCCTGGTCCCTGGGGAGGGAGAGCAGGGCCTCCGTTTCCATGACGACAACCGCAGGTGGGGGCGGGTCGCGAGTCAAGGGTCAGGCGGCGGGTCACGTGCTAACTCGCCAACATGGCGGCGCCTGAGCCTTAGGAGGAGCTCGTCGGTCACCACGATTTCACTGCCGTCGACAGCCGGCAAATCATGCACGAGGGCAGCAAAACGAAAAACATGTTTTTGACCCGAGCGCTCGAAAAGATCCTAACCGATAAGGACGTGAGGAAGACTCACCACTCCCAGCTCCGCAAAGCCTGTGAGGTGGCCCTGGGTGAGTTTCCTGGTTCGGCTGAGTGGGGGAGAGGAGAGATTTCGCAAAAATTTGAGCCTCGAAATGTACTAACCTGCCCACTTATCGCATTCCTCTAACTTACCGAGGCACGGATTTGCCTGGCACCAACCTCAGCTCCACGGCAGCAGAGCTGTCTGCCACTCGGCGAGGATAAGGCCTTCCTCCGCTTCTCTGAGAATTCCCTTTTCTCTTGACTTCCGCGATTAAAATCGTGTTGACAAGACCGATCCAATTGAGACATCAGCTGTTGCCAGCTTTAGCGAGATACACGATACCTTGCAAATGATTAATCCGATTCGGCCTTTTATGACATTTAAAACATTGACAGCTAAGTTTACTTTACGTGGGACCCTTGCTGTTGACCCTTTCATCTTTTGTTTTCCGATTTCGAAACCATGCTGATTAGTATTAGTTGAGTAAAATGTGTCTTTTGCTCAAGAAATTAGAGATCACTTTTCTGTAGTTTGGTAGATCTAGGCGTTGAAAATATTAGATTGGTGCTGCTGACCAGTCCAGAAAATAGATATTCCACAATTGCCTTTCTTCACCTAATGTATTTCTTCAGCAAAACGTTCCACACAAATTTATTTTCTTTGGCACTCTGATCAATGTGCTCACTATCTGTAAGTTTGCATTATCACAGTTAGTGACAGCTGTAAACTGAGCTATGTTGCAAAAATCTTTTGTAAATGTATGAAGTTCTGAAGTGAAATTGTACGTAATTTACCTCTGACGTAAACAGCCAATCGTAAACGGAAAGATCTGAGCAATGTGAGCAGCCAAGTTGTTTTGTGTTGTTCTGACACCTGTTTCTTGGTTAAAGTTAATTTCACATTCCTGTAATAGGTTGAACTGTAGAGTGGAACCTCAGAATGAGTACACATGACTTAACCATGTCGGTATTGCAAGGCTATTTTGATGGTGATATTTGTGTGTGCTTAAATGTTAATAGCATATAGCTGAATCTTGTGTATTGCTGAGACAGAATATGGTAGAAGTGTGCAAGTGACTGCAGTAAATGAACCGTGGTGCAGTTTGACAAATTTTGTTGTCGCTAAAGTTCACAGTCAGATGTATGTTCCACACAACATATTTAAAATATTAATTATACAGACAGTAGATGTAGAGCTCTGCTACATTACATGATAATATCATTGACAAATGAAATAATTTGTCTTTACAAAGTATCTTCTGTGATCACAGAATGTCCCAAAGTACTTTGCAACCAGTTAAATACTTTTGAAGTGTTGTCACTGGTGTAATGTCATAATTTCATAATGCAGGACAATGTGGAACTTCGGTTGCGTAATTTGTGGTCCTACAAAATGCTCTGAGCTAGTAGCCAGTACCAATAACTTGTGTTCATTTAGTGCCTTTAACATAATAAAAGATCCCAAGGCACTGCACAGTGACATTTTAAAACAAAATATGAAATCAACTAGTTAAGGACATTCAGGCATATGACCAAAAGCTTGATCTGAGGGTTAAGTTTTAAGGAGTGTCCTAAAGGAGGAAAGCACGGAAGAAAGGCAGAGGAGGGGTTTGGGAAGGATCTCCAGACATTGAGCCGAGGCAGTTGAAGGCATGGCCATCAGTGGTGAAACAGTTAAGATCAGGGACGCTCAAAAACCCAGAATCAGAGTAGTGTAGATATCTCGGGGCTGGAACGTCTTGGCGCTGTGGAGAGGCAAGACCATGGTGGGAGTTGAAAACGAGGTTGAGTATTTTAAATCAAGCCATGTGTTAACTTGGAGCAAATATGGAGGAAATGAGATTTGGTGCA
Organism: Scyliorhinus canicula; assembly: GCF_902713615.1. Taxonomy (NCBI): domain Eukaryota; kingdom Metazoa; phylum Chordata; class Chondrichthyes; order Carcharhiniformes; family Scyliorhinidae; genus Scyliorhinus; species Scyliorhinus canicula. Next base: position 170,042,069 of record NC_052152.1, read on the forward strand.
AATGGGCAGCAGAGTTTTTGATCAGTCAAGTTTACAGAGGGTAAAACATGGGATGTTGGTCAGGAGAGTGTTAGAGTAGTCAGGTTTAGGGGGTTTCAGCAGCAGATGAGCTGAAGTGGGGTATGTAGCACACACTGGATTGGGGATTTTAGTTATGGCGTAGACCAGATAATGTGCAAAAGCAAGACTTGAAATGATAGTAAATGCTGGAAATATACGAATATAAATGTGACTGCTGGTTGCGGTGATGCGGGCTAAGCCTTGCGTTCGGTAGCTCCCGCTTTTTTCGGTCTTTTGGGCTCTTTTAAGGGCCCGTAGCGGTGCTGGTTGGACTTTTCCCCGTGTGGGAACACTCTCTCTAAGATTCTCCGCCGGTAGATGGCCTGGACTAGGAGTGGAGCGGTCAAAAAATCGGCTTTGGAGCAGAGAAAGGTGCGAGGCAGAAGAAACAAGATGGCGGCGGGCAGGGAAGCAGCAGCAGCGTGGCAGCAGTGGGAGCGAGAGCAGCAGGAGCTGCTTCAGCGCTCTTTTAAGGAGCATAAGGCAGAGATTCTGGAGCCGTTTAAGGCCTCCCTGGACAAGCTCATGGCGACCCAGACAGCTCAGGGTGTGGAGATCGGAGAGCTTCGGCAAAAGGCCTCGGAGGGCGAAGACAAACTCCTGGGCCTGGTAGTGAAGGTGGAGTCGCACGAGGCGCTCCATAAGAAGTGGTCAGCGAGGATGGAGGAGATGGAGAACCGAGCCCGTCGGAAGAACCTGTGGATCCTGGGCCTCCCAGAGGGGCTGGAAGGTTTGGATTTGGGGGCCTATGTGGCCATGATGCTGAACACACTAATGGGTGCGAGGTCGTTCCAGGGGCCTTTGGAGCTGGAGGGTGCCCATCGGGTGCTGCTGAGGAAACCCAGGCCAAACGAGCCGCCTCGGGCGGTGCTGGTCCATTTTCACCGCTTTGTCGACCGCGAGTGTGTGCTGCGTTGGGCGAAGGAGGAGAGGAGTAGTAAGTGGGAGAATGCGGAGGTCAGGATATACCAGGACTGGAGCGTGGAGGTGGCGAAGAGAAGGGCTGGCTTTAACCGGGCGAAGGCAGTGCTCCACAAGAAGGGGGTCAAGTTTGGCTTGTTACAGCCGGCACGCCTGTGGGTCACGTATAAAGATCGCCAACTATATTTTGACTCCCTGGAGGAGGCCTGGACTTTTGTTCAGGCAGAGAAGCTGGACTTGAACTGAGGGCTGGCGAATGTTGTATACTGCCCGGAGGCTTTGTCCTCCTTGGTATCCTTTCGCTTTATCGGTTCTATTGGATGATATTTTTTTTGCTGTTCTGCCTTTTGTTTTGCTTGTTTGGGACTGTTATCTGTTTATTTGGGTGTTTTGTCATGTTTGGGGTCTGTATTTTGTTCACTGGTTGAGAGTTTGGGTGGGGTTCGCGGTCCTGTTGGGTCATGTGCCCGTCTTTTCCTGCGTTTTGGGTCGGGGGGGCAGGGCTTAGGATGGAAGCGCGGGCTTTTCTCCCGCGCTAGAGGAGCAGTGGGCAGGGCCGGCACTGGGGAGGTGGTTGTGTTGCACTAGGGGGGGTCATTGGGGTGGCGGGAGCAGCCGGGGTCAGCAGGAGTCGGCTGACTTATGGAAGTCGAATGGAAGGGGTTCCGCAGCTAGGGAGGGCCCTAGCTTTGTGGTGGGGGGGGGGGGGGGGGGGCGTACCGGGTTGCTGCTGGAATGGCCAAGACAGAGCTGGAGCATGTAGAGGAGGACGGGATGGGGGTCTGTCGCTGTGGGGAACGGGCTGAGCGGGGGGCGCGGGCTCGTGGCGGATTGCGGAAGGGTGATGGCTAGTCGATGGGGGAGGGGGGGAGGCGGTCCCCTGATCCGGCTGATCACCTGATCCGGCTGATCACCTGGAATGTGAGGGGGCTGAATGGGCCGGTCAAAAGGGCCCGAGTGTTTGCGCACCTGAAGGGGCTGAAGGCGGATGTGGCCATGCTTCAGGAGACGCACCTGAAGGTGGCGGATCAGGTTAGATTGAGGAAGGGATGGGTGAGCCAAGTGTTTCATTCGGGGCTGGATGCAAAAAATCGGGGGGGTGGCGATCCAGGTGGGGAAGAGGGTGTCGTTTGAGGCGTCGAATGTGCTCGCAGACAGTGGTGGGCGGTATGTGATGGTGAGTGGCAAGCTGCAAGGGGAGCGGGTGGTGCTGGTTAATGTATACGCCCCGAATTGGGACGATGCGGATTTCATGCGGCGCATGTTGGGCCGGATTCCAGATTTGGAGGTGGGGGTGGGGGGGGGGGATTTTAACACGGTTCTGGATCTGCCACTGGATCGATCCAGTTCCAGGACGGGTAGGAGGCCTGCGGCGGCTAAGTTGTTGAGGGGGTTTATGGACCAGATGGGAGGGGTGGATCCATGGAGGTTTGCGAGGCCGAGGGCCAGCGAATTTTCATACTTCTCCCATGTGCATAAGGCCTATTCCCGGATCAAATTCTTTGTTATGAGTAGGGCGCTGATTGCGAGGGTGGAGGATGCTGAGAATTCGGCGATAGCCATTTCCGACCATGCCCCGCACTGGGTGGACCTCGAGCTGGGGGAGGAGAGAGACCAGCGCCCGCTTTGGCGCTTGGAGTTGGGGCTGCTAGCGGACGAGGAGGTGGGGGGGCGGGTTTGAGGATGTACCTGGAGGCCAATGACAATGGGGAGGTCCGAGTGGGGACGGTCTGGGAGGCGCTGAAGGCTGTGGTTAGGGGGGAGTTGATCTCCATTCGAGCCCACAGGGAGAGAAGGGAGCAGAGGGAGAGATTGGTAGGGGAGATGGTGAGGGTGGACAGGAGATACGCGGAGGCCCCGGAGGAGGGATTGCTGAGGGAGCGGCGCAGCCTCCAGGCTGAGTTCGACTTGCTGACCACCAGAAAGGTGGAAGCTCAGTGGAGGAAAGCACAGGGGGCGGTGTATGAATATGGGGGGAAGGCGAGCAGGATGCTACCACACCAGCTCCGTAAGCGGGATGCGGCTAGGGAGATCGGTGGAGTTAAGGATCGGGGAGGAAATGTGGTGCGAAGAGGGGTAGACATTAATGGGGTCTTCAGGGACTTTTATGAGAAACTGTATCAGTCTGAACCCCCGGCGGAGGAGGGGGGATGGGGCGCTTTTTGAACAGGCTGAGATTCCCGAGGGTGGAGGAGGGACAGGTGGAGGGACTAGGGGCGTCGGTTGAGCTGGAGGAGCTGGTCAAAGGGATAGGGAGCATGCAGTCGGGGAAGGTGCCGGGGCCGGATGGGTTCCCGGCTGAATTTTACAAGAAGTATGCAGACCTGTTGGGTCCCCTGTTGGTTAGGACCTTTAACGAGGCAAGGGAAGGGGGGGCTTTGCCCCCCCCCGACGATGTCTCGGGCGCTGATCACCTTGATTCTTAAGCGGGACAAGGATCCTCTGCAGTGTGGGTCATACAGGCCGATCTCCCTTTTGAATGTGGACACCAAGCTGTTGGCAAAGATCTTAGCTGTGAGGATAGAGGACTGTGTGCCGCAGGTTATCCACGAGGATCAAACGGGGTTTGTGAAGGGGAGGCAGCTGAACACCAACATAAGGAGGCTCTTGAACGTTATAATGATGCCGGCGGTATAAGGGGAGGCGGAGATTGTGGTGGCGCTGGACGGGGAGAAGGCCTTTGATAGGGTTGAGTGGGGGTACTTGTGGGAGGTGTTGGAAAGGTTCGGGTTTGGGGAGGGGTTTGTTAGTTGGGTGAGGCTGTTGTATGAGGCCTCGATGGCGAACGTGACGATGAATAGGAGGAGGCCAGAGTATTTTCGGCTATTCCGAAAGACGAGGCAGGGGTGTCCCTTGTCCCCCCTGCTCTTTGCGCTGGCAATTGAACCCCTGGCTATGGCGCTGAGGGAGTCGGGGAATTGGAGGGGGGTGGGGAGGAGCACTGAGTGTCGCCCTATGCGGATGACCTATTGTTGTATGTGGCGGACCCGGTGGGGGAAATGATGGGGTGTTGGGGATTCTCTGGGAATTTGGGGATTTCTCAGGATACTAGATCAACTTGGGGAAGAGCGATCTGTTTGTGGTACACCCAGGGGATCAGGAGGGGGGGTTTGGCAGGCTCCCACTGAAAAGAGCGGAGAGGAGCTTCAGGTACTTGGGGTTCAGGTGGCCAGGAGTTGGGGGGCCTTGCATGAGCTTAACCTCACAAGGTTGGTGGAGCAAATGGAGGAGGAGTTTAAGAGGTGGGACATGTTGCCGCTGTCTCTGGCGGGTAGGGTACAGTCAGTCAAAATGACGGTGCTCCCGAGGTTTCTGTTCCTGCTCCAGTGCCTCCCCATCCTTATCCCGAAGGCCTTTTTCAGGCGGGTTAGCAAGAGCATTACGGGGTTTGTGTGGGCACATGGGACCCCAAGGGTGAGAAGGGTGTTCTTGGAGTGGGGCAGGGATAGGGGGGGGGGGGGGGGCTTGCGCTGCCCAACCTCTGTGGGTACTATTGGACTGCCAATGCAGCGATGGTGCGTACATGGGTGATGGAGGGGGCAGCATGGAAGAGGATGGAGATGTTGTCCTGTGTGGGCACGAGCCTAGAGGCGCTGGTAACGGCGCCGCTGCCGCTCCCTCCAAAGAGGTATACCATGAGCCTGGTGGTGGCGGCTACCCTCAAAATTTGGGGGCAATGGAGATGACACAGGGCAGAGGTGGGGGCCCCGATACGGGGCAACCACCGGTTTGTCCCGGGGAGAATTGATGGCGGGTTCCTGAGTTGGCACAGTGCAGGTATCAGGAGGTTGAGGGACCTGTTTGTGGACGGGAAGTTTGCGAGCCTGGGTGCGCTGGAGGGGAAGTTCAGGCTCCCCCCGGGGAGCGCCTTTAGGTACATGCAGGTAAGGGCGTTTGTCAGGTGGCAGATGGCGGAGTTTCCTCTGCTGCCGCCGCGTGGGATCCAGGACAGGGTGCTCTCGGGGGTGTGGGTTGGTGAGGGGAGGATCTTGGCAGCGTACCAGGTGATGCAGGGGATGGATGAGGCTTCGGTCGAGGAGCTGAAGGGTAAATGGGAGGAGGAGCTGGGTGAGGAGATAGAGGAGGGGATGTGGGCGGACGCCCTGGGGAGGGTGAACTCCTCTTCTTGTGCGAGGCTTGGCCTCATACAGTTTAAGGTGCTGCATCGGGCTCACATGACTGGGACAAGGATGAGTCTTCGGGAGTGAGGACAGGTGTATCAGGTGCTCAGGAAGCCCAGGAAATCATGCCCATATTTTCTGGGCATGCCCAGCGCTGGGGAAATTTTGGAAGGGCGTAGCAAGGACGGTGTCGAGGGTGGTAGGATTCAGGGTCAATCCGGGCTGGGTGCTCGCAATTTTTGGGGTTGCAGTGGAGCCGGGAGTGCAGGAGGCGAAAGAGGCCGGTGTTCTGGCCTTTGCGTCCCTAGTAGCCCGGTGGAGGATTCTTCTTCAGTGGAAGGATGCGAGGCCCCCAAGCGTGGAGGCCTGGGTCAACGATATGGCAGGGTTTCATAAATTAGAGAAGGTGAAATTTGCCCTAAGGGGATCAGTGCAGGGGTTTTTCAGGAGGTGGGAGCCATTTCTGGATTTCCTGGCAGAACGAAAGGAAAAGGCCAGTAGCAGCAACAGCCTGGGGGGGGGGTGGGGTGTTGTTTCGTTGTTTTGGACCGAAGGGACAGGCATAGTTGTTCTATGCTAATGGCGGGCGTTGATTTCTTTCTTTCCTTCTCTATGTATACACGGGAGGGAGGGAGGGGGGGGGGATTGTCGAAGGGGCGGGCGTGGGTTTTGTGCGAATGGCGGGTGTTAATTTACCTCTTCCGTAGTGTATGTGGGGGTACTGTTTTTTTTTTTCTGTTCTTTGTAAACATTTTTGTTACTTTTTGTTGATATTTTATGAAAATTCTGAATAAAAATTGTTTTAAAAAAAAATAATATAAATGTAAGTTGTTGAAATACTCATGAGGTCAGGTAGCATCTGTGGGGAGGGAAACAATGTTAACTTTTCTGTTTGATTTTTCGTCAGAACAATTGGAGACATGTTTCCATGAACAGGAACATGTTTTGAGCAAGTAACCGAGGCTATTTTAATGAATTTAGGTGAAAGATAAATATTGACCAGGGCAGTGGAAACATTTCCTGTTGTTTGAAATAATGACATCACTGGCTATGCAATATTCCAGTAATAAACTGAAGTGGGACCTGAGATTATATAATATTTTTTTGAAAATCTTTTTATTGGCTTTTCTCATATTTATGAACAGTTGTTACTTACATAGAGTACGTTTTTCTTGCCCGTGCTAATTTGCTTTATTTTACAGAGAGGTTTGTTTTGTCCTTCATTTGACTAACTGTCTGTATATTTTGCTGCCCTCTGGATCGGTCTATGATATCCTCTCCTTCCTCCTCCTCCTCCTCCTCCTCCTCCTCCTCCTCCTCCTCCCCCCCCCCCCCCCCCCGCCATTGGTTTCAGCACCCTGCCTCTTCTCTCGTGGTTTCCCCCCTCCCCGGGTTGCGCAGTCCTTTGGTTCTTTTTTTCCCCCTGGCTTACTCCTCGTTGCTGGCCTCAAACAGTTTTTGGAACTGGCCGACAAACTGCCCCCAAGTATCCAGGAAGCCTTCCTCTGACCCTCGGATGGTGTACTTAATCTTCTCCAGGTGGAGAAATTCCGAGAGGTCAGCGAGCCAGTCTGCAGCTTTGGGTGGTGCTGCCAATCGCCAGCCGAGCAGGATTCTCTGACGTGCAATTAGGGAAGCGAAAGCAAGGGCGTTGGCCCTCTTCCCCATGTGTAGCTCTGGCTGCTCCGATACCCCGAAGATCGACACTATTGGGCATGGCTTCACCCTCACCCCCACAACCTTGGACATTGCCTCGGAGAAGGCTGTCCAGAAACCAAGCAAGCTTTGGGGCAAGCCCAAAACATGTGGGTATGGTTGGCCAGGCCCCTCTGGCACTGTTCACATTAATCCTCCACCTCCGGGAAGAACCTGCTCATTCAGGTTCTGGTCAGGTGCGCTCTGTGCACCACTTTGAGCTGCATTAGGCTTAGCCTTGCGCAGGAGGAGGTGGAGCTCACCCTGCTCAGTGCTTTGCTCCAGTGTCCCCATCCCACCTCTGCCCCCAGTTCATCCTCCCACTTTTGTCTGGTCCTGTCCAGTGGTGTTCGGGCTCTGTCCAGTAGCTGTCCGTATATTTTCCCACATAGGCACAAGCAGGGAGAAGGGGGGGCTATCAGGTCCTCTAGTGGTGTGCTTTCTGGGACCTCGGGGTACCCGACTGTCTCTTCGCGGCGGAAGTGCTTTATTTGGATGTGTCTCAATTCCTGTCCTCTTGATAGTTTCCACTTCCTCGTCAGTTCGTCCAGTGTCGGCAGTCTGCGCCCTACGTAGAAGTCCCCGACCGTCAGTGTGCCCCCGTCCCACCTCCATCTTTTGAAGGTGGTATCTAGCATGGCTGGGGGGAATCTGTGATTGCCACAGACGGGGGTCATAAGGGACATTTTGGTTATGCCAAATTGTTGTCTCAACTGGGTCCACTTTCTCAGCACGGCCGCTACCACTGGGTTCGTTGTATACCTTGTTGAGGGGGGGTGGGAGTGCTGCTGTGGCCAGGACCCGGAGGGTTGTTCCTTTACAGGATGCCTCCTCCATTTGTACCCAATCCGTGTTGGGTTCTTGTACCCATCCCCTCACTTTTTATGCCGTTGCTGCCCAGTGGTAGTATTGTAGGTTCGGCAGAACAGGCCCCCTCTGAATTTCCCTCTTTGCAGTGTTGGTTTGGGAATTCTCGGGTTCTTGCCCCACCACACAAATGCCATGATTAGCCTGTCCATGTTTTGGAAAAAAGCCTTGGGGATGAAGATCGGGATGGATCTAAACAGGAAGAGGAACCTTGGCAGTACGTTAATCTTGATCGTCTGCACTCTTCCCACCAGGGAGAGTGGGAGTGAGCCCCACCATTGAAGGTCTTTTCTTACTTCCTCCACCAGACTGGCAGGTTCCACCTGTGGATCTGTGTCCAGTCTCTGGCTATTTGGATCTCCAGGTAACTGAATCTGTTCTGGGCCGTTTCGAATGGGGAGCCTGTTCAGCCTTGTCCCTCCCCCTTTTGGGTTCACTGGGAATGTCTCGCTTTTGCCCAGATTAAATTTGTAGCCCGAGAAGGTTCCAAACTCTTTCAGTATTTGCAGTATTGCCGTCAGTCTCTCCTGTGGCTTTGAGACATAGAGGAGCAGGTCATGTGCATAGAGTGAGACTCTGTGCTCTCTGTCTCATCTCCGAATTCCCTTCCAGCTTTTGCCGTCCCGCAGGGCTATTGCCAGGGGTTCGATCGCTAGCGCGAACAAAAGTGGGGACAGGGGGCAGCTCTGTCTTGTTCCTCTCTGTAGCTGGAAGTATTCAGTGCTGGTGGTGTTTGTTCGGACACTCGCTTTGGGAGCGTTGTACAGGAGCGCACCCAGGTGGTGAACCCCGCTCCTAGCCCAAACCATTCCAGAACCTCGAGAAGGTATTTCCATTCGACTCTGTCGAAGGCCTTTTCTGCGTCCAGGGAGACGATCACCTCTGGTGTTCTCTCATGTTGGGGAGGGTCATTATCGCATTTAGCAGCCGCCTGATGTTCGCTGTGAGCTACCTACCCTTGACAAAGCCCATTTGGTCCTCTGCGACCAGTACTCAGCCCTCCAGTCTTTTGGCCAGGACCGTTGCGAGTATTTTCTCATCCATGTTCAGCAGTAAAATGGGTCTGTATGATCCACATTCTGTCAGGTCTTTATCTTTTTTGGGTATTAGTGAGATTGTGGCCTGAGCTAGCGTTGGGGGCAGGGTGCCCCCTGCCAGTGAGTCCGCGAACATGTCCCTTAGGTGTGGGGCCAGGACTGGTGCAAGTTTTTTGTAGAAGTCTGCCGGGAACCCGTCGGGTCCTGGTTCCTTCCCCACCTGCATGGAGCTGATGCTCTCCATGATTTCTCCCAGGTCTTTTGGTGCTTCCAGCTCCCCCCCCGTCTGTCTTCCCCGACCACTGACAGTTCCAGTCTGTCTAGGAACTGTTTAATTCCCACATCCCTGTCAGGGGGCTCGGAGGTGTACAGTCTCCGGTAGAAGATCTCGAATGCCCGAATGACCTCCTTTGGCTCTGTTACTAGTCTGCCTTTGCTATCCTTAACCTGCGCTATTTCCCTCGTGGCTGCCTGCTTTCTCAGCTGGTGAGCCAATAGGCGGTTAGCCTTGTATCCGTGTTCATAGAAATTCACCTGAGATTATAGGCTCAGGTCTCTGGAACAGGACGTGGGCCAGAATTAAACCTAACAATATCAACATTTTAGATCAAGTCTTTTAAGACCATACTAACTTGGGGGTAAACCACAGTGCTCCATCATGGTATTCAGCCATTCAGTTGATGATTACATGTTTATTATTTCCTCCAACCTAGAAAATGCCCAAAGAATACCAAATTATGGTGCTAGTCCTGAACATGTTTCTTTGCCAATTAAAACTTGTGGTCCCTTGGCCTACATCAATAAGTTACTTTGAAGTAATGTCCTGTATTGATGCTTCCTGTGCCAATTATTATCTTGTGCACTTCTGCTTCTACTTTTGAGACTAAGTCGCCAAATAGCCCACGCTTCTCCAGTGTTTGCTCTTAATACAACTCTTTATTGCCAGGGAACACTCTTTTGTGTGCCAGGATTAAAATATTGGCTTTGCAACTTGATGACCAGAATCAATGTGATACTGCAAATTAAGTTGCACTCTTGTTGTTTTAACAATGTAGGTAAGAAGTATCCTATTGGCCTTTTTTGTTGCAATTGCAATTCAACAGTATTTTGCTAATGTTGGATGTCTTTAACTTTTACATTCATCGAGTGGTTATGCAATTTTTCTTCCCTTATGCAATATTTTTGACCTATCTAAATTGCAATTCATTTCCCAGTATTTCGATATTCAGATTTATCTGATTCGTTTGACAGGTCTCTGATAACCATCTTGATTTCGACTGCCCTGACTTGTTAGATATATTCTGTGAATTTATTCACTTTGCTTTGAGATTTTGAACTCATCAGCAATGTAAATTTGAAAGTTGGACAACCAAATCAACATATACCTCTGTGCTCACTAATTCACCCTTGCCCTTTCTTTCCATTAACGTGTTGGCTTTAATTTCTTATCGAGTCTGCTCCGCCATTCAATCATGGCTGATATGTTACTCAGCCCCATTCTCCTGCCTTCTCCCCATAACCCCTGATTTCCCCTTATTTATCAAGAACCTATCTATCTGTCTTGAAGACACTCAGTGATTTGGCCTCCACACCCTTCTGCGGCAAAGAGTTCCACAGATTCACCACCCTCTGGCTGAAGACAGTCCTCCTCATCTCAGTTTTAAAAGGATTGTCCCTTCAGTCTGAGGCTGTGGAAATATCCTCTCCACGCTCATTCTATTTAGGCCTCTCAGTATCCTGTAAGTTTCAATAAGATCTCGCCAATACCAACGTTCGTTTCCCAATACAGCATCTAGTTTTTATTCAAATATGGTCACGTACTCACTTGATTCAGTCCAGCAGAGCCTATGAAGTGCTTTATTAGTTTCTTTTCTTGTGATTATCAGTATCTCAAAGATTTCATCTCTTACTCTTCAATGCCCAAGGATTAAAAGCCACCCATCTATTTCATGGATTTTTTTTGGCCTTTTTCCAATGATAACATTTTGAACTCTTCGAGCATTTTCTTATGGTTTTGTCCATCTTAAAATTATAATACTGAAATTATTGTATTTGCAAAACTAAATAGTAAGCAGCTGTTTATATTTATCCTTCTGTCCTTAAATGGCCTGAATTACAGACAAACTGTAAGGGTTCACTGTCATTGCTCCTTCTGAAATAGACAGCAGTTTGAAGAGTACGTACAAGCGCAGTTAAGTGTGAAAATTCATAAGTTGCAGTCATTGTTTCAACACTTCTGCAGAGGATCTATTGTTGAAGTTGCTCCTCCCGACCACCCGCACTATCCAACAGACTGCAATCAAAGAGAAATCACTGAACTTGATAGGCACTCTCTCATACACTCTTAGTCTTGCTAGAAAAAGGCTCGACAATGATCTAGCACATCAAATGTGATATAACTGGGTTTTTGACAGCATGCTAAATTAATAATTACTGACCTTCCTGTTCTTGAAAGAGTAATTTTATAATTGTGGAATGTTATTATAATAGAAAAAGAATTCCAGCTTTCATTTTGTAACATTTGTTTGTGATGTTTTCGCTTCTAATTTAATTCCCCAATATGTCCCAAACATTTATTTTGTTGTCTATAAAAATTCAACAATTAAAAGTATTCAATGGTTTTTACTTGGTGGTTAGCTGCTTATAGTAAAATTTCAATGTGGTTGATTTCTTGCATCACTGTTGCTGGAGACAATTTCCTTGACTTGATGCCAGATTCATATGGTTGGTGGGAAAGGGAAGTCTGCACCATGAAGATTGCTTGATCTGGTGAGACCACATGTTGAGTACTGCATATGGTTTTGGTCTGCTTATTTAAGGAGGAAAAACCTGAACTTGAGGCAGTTCAGAGAATGTGTAGTAGATTGATTCCTGGGATGAAGATGTTGGCTTATGAGGATAGGTTGAGCACATTGGATCTTTAGTCATTCCAATTCAGAAGAATGAAAGGTGATTTTATTGAAACATTAAGATTTTGAGGTTAGATGCTGAGAGAATGTTGCCCTCCATGGGAGATGAAAACTAGGGGGCAAAGTTTCAAAATAAGAGGAGTAATTTCTTTTCTCAGAGGGTAATGGTTCTTCAGAGTTCTCTATCCCAAAGCTGTGGAGGCTGAGTCATTGAAAATATTCAAGGCCAAAATAGCCAGATTTTTGAACGACAGGAGGTTATGGGGATAGGTGGCAAAAGTTCAGTTGAGGCTAAGATCTTATTAAATGGTTTCCTCATCCTATTTGTTATCTTCAAAATCAACAGTTAGTGCCACTGCTTTGCCACTGACTGGGAAATCCAACTTGTGTTGTTGAATTTCCGTCTATTCATCAATCTTTTTCCTCATCTTTTTTACAACTAAGAGTGAGGGGTTTTTTTGGTAAATATTTTGAATGACATTCTAAGAATATCCCTAATGTGGATAGAAAATGCAGTGAAAGGTGGTTGAGCTACCCGGAGAGCATAGCAATCTTTGGCATGATTAGCATTTATGTAAAGTTAGCTGAATGTAGAAGAAGAGTGAGAGGAAAAAACATTGACAGGTCAGCAATAAAATAAAATATCACTGGACTAAAAGGACGGACAAAGAGCAATGAGACTTAAGTCAGAGAAAAATAATAGTAAGAGATGCACACAGAGGAACTGAACACAGAGAAAAAGTATTGGTGACAAATGGAAAAAGAGTCAAGAAGGCTAAAAGGGGTCACGAAAAGCCATTGACAAATAGGGTTAAGGAAAATCCCAAGCCTTTTTACACGTACATAAAAAGCAAGAGGGTAGCCAGGGAAAGGGTTGGCCCACTGAAGGGCAGGGAAGGGAATCTTATGTGTGGAGCCAGAGGAAATGGGCGAGGTACTAAATGAATACTTTACATCAGTATTCACCAAAGAGAAGGAATTGGTGGATGTTGAGTCTGGAGAAGGGTGTGTAGATAGCCTGGGTCACATTGAGATCCAAAAAGACGAGGTGTTGGGTGTCTTGAAAAATATTAAGGTGGATAAGTCCCCCGGGCCTGATGGGATCTACCCCAGAATACTGAAGGAGGCAAGAGAGGAAATTGCTGAGGCCTTGACAAAAATCTTTGGATCCTCACTGTCTCTAGGTGATGTCCCGGAGGGCTGGAGAATAGCCAATGTTGTTCCTTTGTTTAAGAAGGGTAGCAAGGATAATCCAGGGAACTGCAGGCCAGTGAGCCTTGCGTCAGTGGTAGGGAAATTACTGGAGAGAATTCTTCGAGACAGGATCTACTCCCACTTGGAAGCAAATGGGCATATTAGCATGAAGGTAGCATGGTTTTGTGAAGGGGAAGTCGTGTCTCATAACTTGATAGAGTTTTTCGAGGAGGTCACAAAGATGATTAAGGCCTTTGACAAGGTCCCTCATGGTAGACTGGTACAAAAGATGAAGTCACACGGTCTCAGGGGTGAGCTGGCAAGGTGGATACAGAACTGGCTAGGTCATGGAAGGCAGAGAATAGCAATGGAAGGGTGCTTTTCTGATTGGAGGGCTGTGACTAGTGGTGTTCCGCAGGGATTAGTGGTGGGACCTTTGCTGTTCGTAGTATATATAAATGATTTGGAGGAAAATGTAACTGGTCTGATTAGTAAGTTTGCGGACGACACAAAGGTTGGTAGAATTGCGGATAGCGATGAGGACTGTCAGAGCAGGATTTAGGTTGTTTGGAGACTTGGGTGGAGAGATGGCAGATGGAGCTTAATCCGGGCAAATGTGAGGTAATGCATTTTGGTAGGTCTAATACAGGTAGAGAATATACAGTGAATGGTAGACCCTCAAGAGTATTGACAGTCAGGGAGATCTAGGTGTACAGGTCCACACGTCACTGAAAGGGGCAACATAGGTGGCGAAGGTAGTCAAGAAGGCATATGGCATGCTTGCCTTCATTGTCCGGGTCATTGAGTATAAAAATTGGCAAGTCATGTTGCAGCTGTATCGACCCTTAGTTAGACCACACTTGGAGTATAGTGTTCAATTCTGGTCGCCACACTAACAAGAGAGATTTACCAGGATGTTGCCTGGTATGGAGAGCATTAGCTATGAGGAGAGATTGAATAAACTTGGTTTGTTCACACTGGAACAAAGGAGGTTGAGGGGTGACCTGATCAAGGTCTTCAAAATTATGAGTGGTATTGACAGAGTGGATAGTCAGCGACTTTTTCCCAGGGTAGAGGGGTCAATTACTGGGGGGCATAGGTTTAAGATGCGAGGGGCAAGGTTTAGAGGAGATGTACAAGGCAAGTTTTTTTACACAGAGGGTAGTAGGTGCCTGGAACTTGCTGCCGGAGGAGGTGGTGGAAGCTGGGATGATGGTGACATTTAAGGGACATTATGACAAATACATGAAAAGGATGAAAATGGAGGATACGGTTCCCGGAAGTGTAGAAGATTTTAGTTTAGACGGGCAGCATGGTCGGCGCCGGCTTGGAGGGCCGAAGGGCCTGTTTCTGTGCTTACTTTTCTTTGTTCTAAGTGGAGGAAGCTGATACAAGCAAGCATGTGAGAATAATGGAAATACAGAGAAAAACCATTGAGTGTTACAGAGCTCTTCTGAGTGGTGCTCAAAGCCTCCTGATGTTGCCCCACAAATTTGATGCCTCTCGAGAGGGTACACAAATTGCAGGGATTGCCAAAACAATTCAATCCCAACCCGAAAACAACACGTGCTGTAGATGTAGCATTGGTCCAATCTGAGCCATCCAAGTCTAAAACTGTTCCTAGGTTAGATACCCACCCAAACAGATGAAGCCCACATAAGACAACTGTAGGACCTGGATCAGAAATAGACTGTAGCCATCAGCTTCACAGAACATGGTGTAATACTTTAAGAACACCGCATTCCATACTCGAGCTACTGCTCAGTACAAACACGGCTTCTTTTAAAGTTTTCAAGTGAACTCATTTGTTGTTTTTAAGTGGAACGACTCAAACAATTACTAAAAAAATATAACTTTGTTGATTCCATCAAAGCTTCTCACTTTTTTAAATGCTTAATGGCCTGGATTTTGCTGGCAGTGGTCAATCTCTTGTGGGCATTGCACGGCAGTTTCCAAATTCAGGAGCTCCATAGAGTGCGGCAGCCTCAATGTGGACCTGAGACCTGTGTGAACAGGGGAGGCAATTATTTCCGATTGAAGATCTTAAGTGAAATTTGCAGGGTCTAAAACCGGAGGTGATTAAATATGTTAATTCAATGTGGAATCATGTACTGCTTCTTGGCCTTTTGGCTAAGATGAGCATGAGATCAGGTGTAATGCCTGGATCTGGTATGTCTCTCTTGTGGGGGCCATGAATTGGATTCAATTTGAATTAGTTTTTAGAGCAGGCAAGGAGCTAGATTAGGGGTTTGCCCCTGCCCACACTCTGAGCTCTGGCTTTGTAACTCTGATAAAGTAATTTTAATAAAATGAACCTAGATGGAATTGAGAGGGAGATGAAAAAGACAAAGAAAAATCAACTCTTAATTTTTAATTAGTTAAATTCTGACAACGCGATACTGGTTGTAGAAAATTTACACTGCCAGGGAAGTTGTTTGAAAGAAATTACAACATGCCAGATTGTGCAAAATTCATTTTATACTGGAATGGAAAGGCCCTAACTTTTGCTGGTGCTTTTATTGGGCATCTAGTGGTTATCATGGCCCTCATGTTTGAATGCTGAATCTCGTGTAAAGTATCAGTATGGCAAACTTTCTTGGGGGCAGTGAAAATCGGCGTGTGTGGAGGCTGAAAATAATTGTTCCAGTTACTCTCTAATAAGGGCGAGCACCATTAAGCTGACTGCAGATTCTGAGCCAAAATGTCTATGTGGAATTTGTTTGTTAAACTGACATTGATCTTTTCTCCCTTAAAAGAAAAAAAAGATCAGTTTCAAATGCAGTAATGAGAGCCTCACAATATAAAGAATTTTTGCCAAGACTGACAATTGCAGAAGTGGAATCCCCGACCTATTTTCTGATCTGCAACGAGAGAAACTCCATATTGTGATAAAGCAATCTTTTAACTGTTTTAATAGAATGATTAAAATTACCCAAAAGACCCAAAAGGCAGCTGGGCATGTTCCTGAATGTGGATGGCATTTTCTTGAAGGCCGTGTTTTTTGCCAATGCCATGCATGCGTGCTGCCATCTTTATAGGGAGCAGTGTGCAGCAGGGTGCATGTGCAGTGATCACTGGTCCTGGAATTGCAAGTATTACAGTGCTGGCAACAGAATATCTCAGAATATCACAACAGGAGTTCCTCACAGTTTTGTCCTGTGCCCAACCATCTTCAGCTTCTTCATCAATGACCTTCCCTCCAACGCAAGGTCAGATGTGGGGATGTTTGTTGATGATTGCACAATGTTTAGTACTATTCATAACTCCTCAGATAGTGAAACCACTTTTGCCAATATTGAGGCTTGGGCTGATAAATAATAAGTAACATGCATGTCACAGTGTCAGGTAATGACCATGTCCAATAAGAGAGAATCTGACCATAAGACATTGGAACAGAGGAAGGCTATTCAGCCCATTGAGTCTACTCCTCCTTTCAGTGAAATCATGACTGATTGGATATGATCATTCTCAACTCCACTTTCCCCACTTATTCCCATAAGCCTCAATTCCCACCTTCCCATGACATGCCATCACTGAATTCTCCGCTATCAACATTTTGGGTTGAAAATGAAACTTAAACAGGACCAACTATATAAATATCTTGCATGTAAATTCATGGTAACTGGATCAAAATCCTGCAAGGGTCTACCTGACAGTATGGTGGATACATCTTGTTGTGAGTTTCTTTTATTTTGCCAATTTGAATTCTAATTCAAATGCTTTTGTGGGTTCTTTCGGAGAGACACGGTTACTTTTGGGTCGAGTCCCATCAGAAGTCGCCAATAACTGTTGTTTTTTCTTTTACTTTGTCTTTTCTGTGGCTGTGTTCCAATTACGGCAATCAGTGGGTTTGCCCTTCTTTCTTTGCTATCTATATTCTAATGCTCAGAGTCGCCAGGCATCAAATGATACCACCGTAAGGTTCAACCGGCTATCGATCAAAGAGCCAAACACCGGTTAGTTAGTTCAAGGTCAAGGGTACTTTATTTACACACAATTAGTCATGCAACATGAACATTACTAGTTAACTACACCTATCGACTAAGACAACCTGTACTTAACTTCGGGAACCCGGCTTAGGTCAGAAAACAGTGGCCACTGTTCGCTTCTGGATCTATCGGGTTCGAAGGAGTAACTGCTGCTCAGCTAGGCTCATCCGTCTGGTGGCGAGCGTTGAATTTGGACTTGCTTCTGGTGTTGCTGCACTTGGTGATGGCCGTGACCGGGGTACCAAGACCAAGAGAGAGCGAACATCAGGCAAACTCTTCTTCTTATACTTGGGGGGGGGGGGGGGGGGGGGGGGGGGGGGTTCGTGCTCTTCTGGGCGGTCCACCGATTTGGGCCTTACTAATTGGGTGATCCCTGATCACTCCGTTCGATACCTTAGCCAATAAGTGGGCGGGGATCTGGATGGCTAGGCGTGCCCCAAGTGGACATTGATCCTGTTGTTTGCGTTTCCCTTGAACAGGGAGTGGCGCCAAAATGTCTGGGACTGTCCCAGTTGCTTGAGTACCAATCCTTTATTTTGGCGAAGCCTGCCTGAGTCTTGGCTCGTCTATTTTACCCGCCAGGCTTTGCGAGTTTCTCTGTACCTAGTTGGAAGTGGCCATCCCAGATGGCTACAATCTGCACCACATGGACTGAAGCAGTTGAAGAAGGCAAC
The DNA here is from genome assembly GCF_902713615.1 of Scyliorhinus canicula. Classification (NCBI taxonomy): domain Eukaryota; kingdom Metazoa; phylum Chordata; class Chondrichthyes; order Carcharhiniformes; family Scyliorhinidae; genus Scyliorhinus; species Scyliorhinus canicula. Next base: position 170,059,536 of record NC_052152.1, read on the forward strand.
TTGCCTCCACCTTCAGCTAATAAGGACATTGCAGGGACAAATGTTTAAAAAAATGAAATTAAAGGTTCTTTATCTGAATCCATGAAGCATCTGCAATAGGATGAATGAATTAGTGGTATAAATAGAAATAAATGATTTAGATGTAATAATCATTACAGAAACATGGTTACAAGGTGATCAAGTTTGGGAAATAAAAGATTCCAGGGTACACTATTTCGGAAAAACCAATAGCATGGTGGGAATCTCCCTTTGTAATGGGAGACATAAGGATATTAGAGAGAAATAATCTGGCACCTGAAGATCATGAAGTCAAATCGGTATCGGTGGAGTATGAGAAGAACAGGAGTCCTAAAACGCTGGTGGAAGTAATTTATAGGCCTCTAAACAGTAGTTACACCATTGGGTACAGAATTCAAAAAGAAATAATTGGAGCTTATTACAAAGGAACTGCAATAATTGTGGGCAACTTTAATCTTGATATAGACTGGAACAGTCGAGTTGGCAAGAATGGTCTGGAAGGTGAACTTGTAGAATGTTTTTGTGACAGTTTCTTGGAGCAGAACCGACAAGGGATAATGCTATCTTAGATGTGGTATTGTGTAATAAGAACATAAGAACATAAGAACTAGGAGCAGGAGTAGGCCATCTGGCCCCTCGAGCCTGCTCCGCCATTCAATTAGATCATGGCTGATCTTTTGTGGACTCAGCTCCACTTTCCGGCCCGAACACCATAACCCTTAATCCCTTTATTCTTCAAAAAACTATCTATCTTTACCTTAAAAACATTTAATGAAGGAGCCTCAACTGCTTCACTGGGCAAGGAATTCCATAGATTCACAACCCTTTGGGTGAAGAAGTTCCTCCTAAACTCAGTCCTAAATCTACTTCCCCTTATTTTGAGGCTATGTCCCCTAGTTCTGCTGTCAACCGCCAGTGGAAACAACCTGCCCGCATCTATCCTATCTATTCCCTTCATAATTTTAAATGTTTCTATAAGATCCCCCCTCATCCTTCTAAATTCCAACGAGTACAGTCCCAGTCTACTCAACCTCTCCTCGTAATCCAACCCCTTCAGCTCTGGGATTAACCTAGTGAATCTCCTCTGCACACCCTCCAGCGCCAGTACGTCCTTTCTCAAGTAAGGAGACCAAAACTGAACACAATACCCCAGGTGTGGCCGCACTAACACCTTATACAATTGCAACATAACCTTCCTAGTCTTAAACTCCATCCCTCTAGCAATGAAGGACAAAATTTCATTTGCCTTCTTAATCACTTGTAAACCAACCTTCTGTGACTCACGCACTAGCACACCCAAGTCTCTCTGAACAGCGGCATGCTTTAATATTTTATCGTTTAAATAATAATCCCGTTTGCTGTTATTCCTACCAAAATGGATAACCTCACATTTGTCAACATTGTATTCCATCTGCCAGACCCTAGCCCATTCACTTAACCTATCCAAATCCCTCTGCAGACTTCCAGTATCCTCTGCACTTTTTGCTTTACCACTCATCTTAGTGTCATCCGCAAACTTGGACACATTGCCCTTGGTCCCCAACTCCAAATCATCTATGTAAATTGTGAACAATTGTGGGCCCAACACGGATCCCTGAGGGACACCACTAGCTACTGATTGCCAACCAGAGAAACACCCATTAATCCCCACTCTTAGCTTTCTATTAATTAACCAATCCTCTATCCATGCTACTACTTTACCCTTAATGCCATGCATCTTTATCTTATGCAGCAACCTTTTGTGTGGCACCTTGTCAAAGGCTTTCTGGAAATCCAGATATACCACATCCATCGGCTCCCCGTTATCTACTGCACTGGTAATGTCCTCAAAAAATTCCACTAAATTAGTTAGGCATGACCTGCCCTTTACGAACCCATGCTGCGTCTGCCCAATGGGACAATTTCTATCCAGATGCCGCGCAATTTCTTCCTTGATGATAGATTCCAGCATCTTCCCTACTACCGAAGTTAAGCTCACTGGCCTATAATTTCCTGCTTTCTGCCTACCTCCTTTTTTAAACAGTGGCGTCACGTTTGCTAATTTCCAATCCACCGGGACCACCCCAGAGTCTAGTGAATTTTGGTAAATTATCACTAGTGCATCTGCAATTTCCCTAGCCATCTCTTTTAGCACTCTGGGATGCATTCCATCAGGGCCAGGAGACTTGTCTACCTTTAGCCCCATTAGCTTTCCCATCACTCCCTCCTTAGTGATAACAATCCTCTCAAGGTCCTCACCTGTCATAGCCTCATTTCTATCAGTCGCTGGCATGTTATTTGTGTCTTCCACTGTGAAGACCGACCCAAAAAACCTGTTCAGTTCCTCAGCCATTTCCTCATTTCCCATTATTAAAACTCCCTTCTCATCCTCTAGAGGACCAATATTTACCTCAGCCACTCTTTTTTTTGTCTTATATATTTGTAAAACTTTTACTGTCTGTTTTTATATTCTGAGCAAGTTTACTCTCACACTCTATCTTACTCTTCTTTATAGCTTTTTTAGTAGCTTTCTGTTGCCCCCTAAAGATTTCCCAGTAGCGTTAATTAGCAGTGTTATAGTAAAAGATCCCCAGGTGACAATAATATCATTAATTTCCAATTTAAGTTTGAAAGTGATGTATTCCAATTGCAAACAAAATCCTTGAATTTAAAGCCAGTTAAATAGGTATGAGGGGAGAACTGGCTGAGGTCAATTGGGCAAATAGACTAAAAGAGAAAAATAGAGGTAAATGGACAGTGAGAAACATTGAATGAAAGAAATTCAACATGTCAACAAAAAAAACCACTTAGTTGAAGAACAACAACTCAGCAGGCAAGACCCATGCATGGCTCACTCAGGACGCTAAAAATAATATGAGGTTAAATGATGAGGCTTACAATGTTGCAAACAAAATCTGATGATTGACAAAGAGTCATTCAGACTCAATATTAGTTCTGTGTTCTCTCCACAGATACTGTCACACCTGCTGAGATTGTCCAGCATTTTCTGTTCTTGTTTCAGATTTCAGCATCTGCAGTAATTTGCTTTGATCTGAGGATTGGGAGTGTCTAGAAACCAGCAAAGAGACCACAAAATGTTGATAAAATAGGAATGTAAATTAGCCAGAACATAAAAAAGCTTTTATAAGTGTGTAAAGAGGTAGAGAGTAGCCAAAGTAAACATTGGGCCCTTAAAAGGAGAGACATGAGAAATTGTCGTACGAAATTAAGAAATGGCAGAGGTATTGAACAAATAATTTGTGTCTGTCTTCACAATAAAAGACCCATGTTGTATTCCAGAAATGGACGGTAACGGAAGGGATAAAAGGGTGAGGAAAGTAGGGGAGTCAATACCAGCAGAGATTAAGTTTTTTGGTGAAAAATAAGGACTAAAAACAGCAAATCCCCATGACCTAATGGTCCCACGCCCTAAGATTTTAAAAGAGTGAGCTGCATAGATAGTGGCTGATTTTCTAACGTTGCTTCGATTCTGGAATTTTCCAACCGGATTGGAACTCAGCAAATGCTACACTGCTTTTCAAGAAGGGAGGGAGGGAGAGAGAAAACCGTGAACGACAGGCCAGTTAGCCTAACATCAGTTGTTGGGAAAATGCTGGAATCTCTTACTGAGGAAGACTTAACAGTGCACTTAGAAAAACATTGTGATTAGACAAAGTCAACATGGTTTTACTGAAAGAAAATTCTGTTTTGACAAGTTTGTTCGCGTTTTTTTAAGGATGTAACAAGTAGGAAAGATGAAAGGGTAGATAGATGCAGTCTACCTGGATTTCCTAAAGGCACTTGATACGGTGCTGATCAAAAGGTTTATAGTAAGATAAGGGCTCATGGAATTGGTGGTAATATATTAGCATCAATGGGAGATTGGTTAACGGATCGGAAACAGAGAGGGGCATAAACAGAGCTTTTTAAGTTGGCAGGCAGTGAACAGTGGAGTCCTGCAAGGATCAGTGCTGGGGCCTCAGCTGTTTGCACTCTTATATTAATGACGTAGGTGAAGAGACATGGTAATTTATCTAACTTTCCTGCTGACACCAAGCGACGTGGGAAGGTAAAATAAATTGTGGGGATAATGCAAGCGAGGATGCAAAGCGATGTAGACAGGTTGGGTGAGTGGACAAGATGGCGGATGGAGTATACTCTCAGCAAATGTGAAGTTGTTCACTGTGGTCGTAAGAATAAGAGAAAAAGTTTTAAAGGTGAGAAACTTGTATGTGTTGATGTTCAAAGAGACTTGGATGTGCTTGTACAAGGAATGCAGGAATTTAGCGTGAAGCTGCAGCAAACAATTAGGAAGCTAAATGGCATGTCCTTTATTGCAAGAGGATTAGAGTACAGTAATTACAAAGTTTTGCTTCAGATGGACAGGGTTTTGATGAAACTGCATCTGGAATTTAGTGTACCCAAACAAGTGCTGGAATGTGGCGACTTGGGGTGTTTCACAGTATCTTCATTGCAGTGTTAATGTAAGCCTACTTGTGACAATAAAGATTATTCTATTAAAAGGGTCTGATCATTTGGGACTGGGATGTGGAGAAAGTATTCAACTTAAAAGGTGTGAATCTTTGCAATTCTGTACACTGGAGAGCTGTGGCTACTTTATTGTTGAGTACATTTAAGACTGATTTAGGCTGATTTTTTAGTGTCTGAGAATTAAGGGACCAAAAGAGAAAATGCTGTAAAATCTCAGCAGGTCTGGCAGCATCTGTAGGGAGATAAAAGAGCTAGCGTTTCGAGCCCAGATGACCCGTTGTCACATTAGCACTTTTCTCTCCCTACAGATGCTGCGAGACCTGCTGAGATTTTACAGCATTTTCTCTTTTGGTTTCAGATTCCAGCATCCACAGTAATTTGCTTTAATCTACGGGAATTAAGGGATATGAAGAGTAGATGGGAAAAAGGAGTTGGAAATCCAAGATCAGCCAGTATCATATTGAATGGTGGAGCAAGCTTGATTGATCATGTGGTGTACTCTTGCTTCTATTTCCTATATTCTTTAGCATGCTTAGGGAGTGTTATTAAATGACAATGATCACATGCTATGAACAAACAGAAAACACTCTTTATTGTTGAGATTGTGCCTCCTGAATTAAATTAATAATAATCTTTATTGTCACATTAACACTGCAATGAAGTCATTGTAAGAAGCCCTTAGTCGTCACATTCTGGCTCCTTTTCAGGTACACTGAGGGAGAAGTCAGAATGTCGAAATTAGCTAACAGCATGCCTTTCGGGACTTGTGGGAGGAAACCGGAGCACCCGGAGGAAACCCATGCAGGCACGAAGAACATGCAGACCCCACACAGACAGTGACCCAAGCCGGGAATCGAACCTGGGACCCTGGTGCTGTGAAGCAACAGTGCTACCCACTGTGCTACCGAATTCCGTGGCCTCCTGGAGCTTGATTGGTCACTGTTTTAAGGGATGGAGAGGAATTCTAAAAAGATTGTCTAAAATTGGCTCGTGTTGTTATTTCTCTATTCATATGTCCTTCCAGGCGATTGCGTGGCTGAAGGTTGAAGAGGGTTGCAGGCAAATGGAGATTATGGTGTGCATGTTTCATTATGGCCTATTTAATAGGCCGAATGGACCAGTCGGACTTTCTTCCTTGATGTTTTTGTAGACTTTTATTTTAATGGAACCTACTCCACTGACGTTCTGGACCTGTATGTTCAACAGGAAGCTGTTGCAAGTTTGCAGCAGTGAATCCTCATGGTAAGATTGAGAATTTGTTGCAAGAGAGAAAATAGCAGATAACTCTAGTTACAAACTGGGGAAATGTATTGAAGTCACTGCTTGATTTAACACTGTTAGTTGGGTTTCTAATCCAAGCCACTTGGTGTTGAAAATGCGGTACAATTTTAGTTATGATGCTGCTGGTGGAAGGGGGCAGAGGCCGAAGAAGCAATAGATAAATGGGGAAACTGATGAGGCATGAAGGACCTAGGCAAAATGTGTAAGTGAGAGAAAATTGCATGCAATTTAGTACTGACAAAGTTATGACTGACACGAGCAACGTGTTATATACAGTTATCCAATGAGTCGTGTTGTGTCAGAGACTGAACAAGATGTGTGATGATAAGCTAACACTTACAACGTAAATCCCTGGTTGTATCAACAAAGTTAACAGAATGCTGAGCTATAGTGCCAAATTGTAACATTGTCATGTTGAAATTGTACCATGCTTTTGTCAGGCAGCCCCTTCAATACAATTCTTATTTGTGTTCCCATTTTTGCTTATATTATGGGCCAGGGTTTAGAAAACACCAAAGTATATCATGGAATTCACCTGACCTACAACTGTGTATGGATTTTGGTTCCAATGAGCACAAGCCCTGCCTTTCAGGTGTTATTCAACAGAGTTCTTAGACACTTTTAATCAAAAAACAAGCTTTTGTTCTACTAATTTAGTCAACATTTGTATGAACACAAACAGTAAGAATTATTATCAACTACAAACATAAAGACCCTACACAGCTACAGTTATCTCCATATAACCCTTAGTAAATCCCCCCTTAACTGTTCCAATTCAATAACAGGATCCCAGAAACCAAAAATCCCTTTTACCAAAACGGTAGGTAACTATAATAATTGGGTTTCTTCCTTGGAATAACTCTTTAAAATTTAAAATAGAGAAACAGGCCAAAATATTTCTCTGTCTGAGTCTATAGCAGCCAAATGTGAAAAACTAAAGTAAAAACTCAGAGCCACAAACCAGCTTCAAACCCAAAGCGAAAGTAAAACCAACTCACAGAGCCACAGCCCAGCGCCACCCGCACAATGACATCACTGAACTCATGTGATAAGACAAAAACATTTCTTAAAGGGACATTCCCATGACACACAGGAGCAATTCAAAGAATTATTTTGTGAATGATTAAATCTTCTATTATTCAAGCAAGTGTCGAACCATGACACCAAATCAGAGATGTTTCAAATGTTTATAAAATTGTTTGTTTGATGCATGAACTTCTACTTAAAAATCCAATACCTTTCAGTGTGTTTCTCTAAGACATTGTCACCATTATTTGCATTGATTTTTGCAGTTGAAAAATATTCCGAATGGATTTTGAAATCTAATCGCTAAATGAAATGAAATGAAAATCGCTTATAGCCACGAGTAGGCTTCAATGAAGTTACTGTGAAAAGCCCCTAGTTGCCACATTCCGGCGCCTGTCCGGGAAGGCTGGTACGGGAATCGAACTGTTGCTGGCCTGCTTGGTCTGCTTTAAAAGCCAGCGATTTAGCCCAGTGAGCTAAACCAGCCCCTGGTGCATGACCATAGATTTTTTTGTTTACATCCCATGTGGCATAAATGAAAACCAATGAACTCTGATATATTGCAAACAACTGCCGTTGATGTCCTATTCAATCTATTGCCACAAACATCCCTAAGCTCCCTTTTCTTGAACTTGTTGTTACACACCAAATCCATATCCATCTTTCCTGGATCTCCATGTTTGAAACCCACCAATCAGTTTTCTATCCCGACACAATACCAAAACATGTTATGAAATGACATGTGTGACTGAGACAAAGGCAAATTATCCTTCTTCGTCTCACCTGCCTTCAGCAGTTGACACTTAATTACACCATCCTCCTGCAACACCTCTCCGCTGCCCAGCTGAGTGGCAGTGCACTCACCTGGATCTGTTCTCATCTAATAGTGAGGCAATAGCCTCACTACCCGCTCTTGCACCTCTATCTCTGGTCACCTCCGAAGCTCCAAAGATTTAACTTTAAGTTTCTTCTATTTATCATCTACATGTTGCCGTCTGCCCCCACCATCCAAAAGCACAGCAATTGGCTTCACTTGGACGCTGACGACACCCTGTTCTATTTCACCATTCCCTCTTTCAACTCATGCATTGTTGCTCAAATCATCAAATTCCTTTCCAACTTCAGGTACTAGACGAGCAGAAAATTTCCCCAATTAAATATTGAGAAGACTAAAGCCGTTGCTTTTGGTCCCACTCCAAGCTCCGTGTTACCAACTCCATTCCTCTTCCTGGCAACAGCCTGAGACTAAACCAGTCTGTTTGCAATCTTGATGTCCAATTTGATTGTAGGATAAGCTTCTGACAGATACTTCTGTCATCACTAAGATCATCTATTTCCAACTTGAAGCATTGCCCGACTTTGTGTCTGTCTCGGCTGATTTGCTAGTCTAACCCTTATTTATTCCTTAGTTGCCTCTCGAAGTGAATGCTCTAAGACATTCCTTTTTCGCTATCAAAATACAATTGTTGTTACAAAATATACACTGCACGGGGAGGTGGTAATTCCGTTATTTTATGCTGATTATAATAGCTGACAATCAGAAGTAGCCTCATGGGTCGCCATCAGTTTACTTTATTTCAATATATGTGTATGATGCTAGACTAGACCCCAAAGTTATTGCTAAGATTTAGTTTTGTTTAAAGTTGACAAAGTTTGAGATTCAAGACACTAGCTCAGAGAATAAAGCCACAAGATTCCACAGGTTTTGAACAAACAAAAATAAACTTTACTATGCAAGGTCATAAAGTTAAAACAGTTTGAAATATCTATCTTCTACTCTCTTTATTGGTTTTTCTCCTATTTATAAACAGTTGTTGCTTATATACAGTACATTTTTCTTGCCCGCGCTAGTTTGCTTTATTTCACAGAGAGGTTTGTTTTGTCCTTCATTTGACTAACTGTATGTACATTTTGCTGCCCTCTGGATTGGTCTATGATATCCCCCCTTCCTCCTCCCCTTCTTTTTCTCTTGTGGTTTCCCCATCCCCTTTGGGTGGTGCTGCCGATCGCCAGCCAAGCAGGATTCTCCGGCGTGCGATTAGGGAAGCGAAAGCAAGGGCATTGGCCCCCTTCCCCATGTGTAGCTCTGGCTGCTCCGATACCCCGAAGATTGCCACTATTGGGCATGGCTTCACCCTCATCCCCACAACCTTGGACATTGCCTCGGAGAAGGCTGTCCAGAACCCAGCAAGCTTGGGGCAAGCCCAAAACATGTGGGTGTGGTTGGCCGGGTCCCTCTGGCACCGTTCATATTTGTCCTCCACGTCCGGGAAGAACCTGCTCATTCGGGTTCTGGTCAAGTGCGCTCTGCACCACTTTGAGCTGCATTAGGCTTAGCCTTGTGCAGGAAAGCTCACCCTGCTCAGTGCTTAGCTCCAGAGTCCCCATCCCACCTCTGTCCCCAGTTCGTCCTCCCATTTTTGTTTGGTCCCGTCCAGTGGTGTTCAGGTTCTGTCCAGTACCTGTCTATATATTTTCCCACATAGCCCCAGCCTTCTCGCTGCTTGTGTCTATCAGGTTCTCTAGTAGAGTGCTTTCTGGGGCCCCGGGGTACCCTACTGTCTCTTTGCGGAGGAAGTGCTTTATTTGAATGTGTCTCAATTCCTGTCCTCTTTCTCATTTCCACTTCCTCGTCAGTTCGCCCAGTGTCGCCAGTCTGCGCCCTACGTAGACGTCCCCGACCGTCAATGTGCCCCCGTCCTGCCTCCATCTTTTGAAGGTGGTATCTAGCATGGCTGGGGGGAATCTGTGATTGCCACAGATGGGGGCCATAAGGGACATTTTGGTTATCCTGAAGTGCTGTCTCAACTGGGTCCACGTTCTCAGCGTGGCCGCCACCACTGGGCTCGTTGTGTACCTTGTTGAGGAGGATGGGAGTGCTGCTGTGGCCAGGGTCTGGAGGGTTATTCCTTTACAGGATGCCTCCTCCATTTGTACCCAATCTGTGTCGGGTTCTTGTACCCATCCCCTCACGTTTTCTGCCGTTGCTGCCCAGTGGTAGTATTGTAGGTTCGGTAGAGCCAGGACCCCCTCTGACTTTCTCTCTGCAGTGTCGGTTTGGGAATTCTCAGGTTCTTGCCCCCCCCCCCCCCACCACACACACAAACGCCATGATTAGCCTGTCTATGTTTTGGAAAAAGGCCTTCAGGATGAAGATCGGGATGGATCTAAACAGGAAGAGGAACCTTGGCAGTACTTTCATCTTGATCGTCTGCACTCTTCCCGCCTGGAAGAGTGGGAGTGAACCCCACCGTTGAAGATCTTTTCTTACTTCCTCCACCAGGCTGGTCAGGTTCCACTTGTGGATCTGTGTCCAGTCTCTGGCTATTTGAAGATCCAGGTAACGGAATCTGTTCTGGGCCGTTTTGAATGGGGAGCCCCTTCAGCTCTGTCCCTCCCCCCTTTTTGGGTTGACTGGGAATGTCTCGCTTTTACCAGGTTAAGTTTGTAGCCCGACAAGGTTCCAAATTCTTTCAGTATTTGCAGTATTGCCTTCAGTCCCTCCTGTGGCTTTGAGTCATAAAGGAGAAGGTCATCTGCATAGAGTGAGACTCTGTGCTCTCTGTTTCCTCTCCGGATTCCCTTCCAGCTTTGTGCGTCACACAGGGCTATCGCCAGGGGTTCGATCGCTAGCGCGAACAAGGGTGGGGAAAGGGGGCAGCCCTGTCTTGTTCCTCTCTGTAGCTGGAAGTATTCCGAGCTGGTGGTGTTCGTTCGGACACTCGCTTTGGGAGCGTTGTACAGGAGCCTCACCCAGGCGATGAACCCTGCTCCTCGCCCAAACCATTCCAGTACCTCGAGGTATTTCCATTTGACTCAGTTGAAGGCCTTTTCTGCATCCAGGGAGACGATCACCTCTGGTGTTCTCTCCCGGGGGGGGGGGGGGGGGGGGGGGGTCGTCATCATCACATTCAGCAGCCGCCTAATGTTCACAATGAGCTACCTACCGTTGACAAAGGCCGTTTGGTCCTGCGACCACCTCTTGTATGCAGCCCTCCAGCCTTTTGTCCAGGACCTTTTGTGAGTATTTTCGCATCCACGTTCAGCAGTGAAATGGGTCTGTATGATCCACATTCCGTCAGTTCTTTATCTTTTTTGGGTATTAGTGAGATTGTGGCCTGCGCTAGTGTTGGGGGCAGGGTGCCTCCTGCCAGCGAGTCCACAAACATGTCCCTTAGGTGTGGGGCCAGGACTGGTGCGAGTTTTTTGTAGAACTCCGCCGGGAACCCGCCGGGTCCCGGTGCCTTCCCCGCCTGCACGGAGCTGATGCTTTCCATGATTTCTCCCAGGTCTATTGGTACTTCCAGCTCCCCCGGTCTGTCTTCCCCCACCACTGGCAGTTCCAGTCTGTCTGGGAACTGTTTCATTCCCGCGTCCCCGTGGGGGGGCTCGGAGGTGTACAGTCTCCTGTAGAAGGTCTCGAATGCCCGATTGACCTCCTTTGGCTCTGTTCCCAGTCTGCCTTTGCTATCCTTAACCTGCGCTATTTCCCTCGTGGCTATCTGCTTTCTCAGCTGGTGAGCCAATAGGCGGTTAGCTTTGTCTCCGTGTTCGTAGCAGGTCCCCCGTATCTGGCGGAGTTGGTACACTGCTTTCCTAGTGGATAGCAGGTTAAAGTCCATTTGCAGCTTTTTGCGCTCCGCCAGCAGCTCTACGGTCGGGGCCTCGGAGTATTTTCTATCGACTTCCAGAATGGAGTCCACTAGCTGTTGCCTTGCCACACCCTCTTCCCTATCTCTACTTGCCTTGTAGGCTATGATCTCTCCTCTGATCAGTGCCTCCCAGAACGTGGAGAGTGAGACCTCCCCGTTTTGGTTATTACTAACGTAATCGTCTATGGCCTGTGATATTTTTTGGTAGAAAGGCTTGTTTGCCAGGAGGTCCGTGTCCAGCCTCCATGTCGGGTGCTGGGCCCGGCCTGTCTTCAACCTCACATCCATATAATGTGGAGCGTGGGGTCAGAGATAACGATCGCGGAATAGTTCATTCCCGTGATCCCTGGAAGCACCGATTTCCCCATTGCAAAGAAGTCGATATGGGTGTATACCTTGTGCACCTGCGAAAAGAACGAGAATTCCTTTTCTCCCGGGTGCAGAAACCTCCATGGGTCCACCGCCCCCATCTGTTCCATAAAGGCCCCTAGCTCCCTCGCCATGCCAGAAGTTTTCCCCGTTCTGGGGTTTGATCAGTCAGTTAGTGGGTCCAGCACGCAGTTAAAGTCGCCCCACCATAATCAGTCGGTGTGTGTCAAGGTCGGGGATTTCCGCCATGGTCTTCTTTATGAATTCTGAGTCGTCCCAGTTGGGAGCGTACACATTTACCAGTATCACAGGTGCCCCTTCCAGGACACCGCTGACCATGACGTACCTTCCCCCTGGGTCCGTAACTGTCTTGGTTCCCGTAAACCTCGTCCTTTTGCTAATTAATCTTCTACTCTAATATTCAGGGTAAATATGAGATTCTATGTGAATTAACAAGAAAACTGGTCAAATACATCAGAACTTGCCCCAGTGGTGGTGGTCTTGTTTCTCCTTGGTTTCTCTAAAGTCCTCTTCGATCGCCAAGGTTCTCCTGAGCCATCTTCACTTAAAGTATTTTGATTGCGAAAATCCTGCGTAATGTTGGCTTTGAGTCCATGTTGTTGACTAGCAAGTGGTTACAGATGCTATATTGTAATTATATGGGCCGATGGGGCAGCTAATTAGAAATAGGTGGCACAGGGCAGCACGGTGGCCTCGTGGTTAGCACAACCGCCTCACGGCGCTGAGGTCCCAGGTTCGATCCCGGCTCTGGGTCACTGTCCGTGTGGAGTTTGCACGTTCTCCCCGTGTCTGCGTGGGTTTCGCCCCCACAACCCAAAAATGTGCAGAGTAGGTGGATTGGCCACGCTAAATTGCCCCTTAATTGGAAAAAATAATTGGCTAATCTAAATTAAAAAAAAAAAAAGAAATAGGTGGCACATAAAGTGACAACTATGGGAGCCAAATCTGCCAAAATTCATGGTACTACAAAGCATCCTTCATTATTATGCTCTAACATACACATTGATAAACAACCTATATTTGTATAGTACCTTTGACTGCATAAAACATTGCTAGGCACTTCAGAGCAGCATTATGAAACAAAACATGATCCCGTTTCCTTTGAGGAAATATTAGGGCAAATAACCAACAGCCCTTTCTCTAATTGGAGCTTCTTTCTCCCCTCTCTAACTGAACTTGGCCCTTTTACTGAGCTTGTTCCCTGTATGGGACTCTTTTGGGATCTCACCCTGTCCCCTACCTGGGACACTTGTTTTCAATGGCATGCTGTTCCCGATCACATGCCCTGGGTTTTCATGCTGTTTCTCTTCGTGCACACGTACATTGGGCCAGTCCTTGGCTCAAAGCACTTTAAAAAATACAGAACACCACATGGCTTCTGGTCTGCACATGTGTGGTAATCCCAAAGTCTGTTAAGACTTGAGTTCCTGACCTCTGTGCCGTATGAGAAGGTAAGTTAGTTTTCATAAACATATTCTACACTTTGGACGATGTTATAGTTGCACTAGATTAATGAGATAAATCTATATTTCAATTACGATGCATCACTTAAATTGATCTCATGCATTTTTTTAAAGGGTTAAACAGATACAATTGATTGGAAAATCTTGCCTATTGAGTTCTGGAGGATTAGCACAGAATTACACAGATCAGCTAAACTTGGAAAACTTATTCCTTAAGATTACACTCCCTTTATCGCAGTATTTCTTCAGTAAAGACAAAAATAGTATTATTTAGAACAGTTAAAATGTGAACATCACTATTCAATAACAGTTTTGAAAAAAATGAATTTAAAGTACCCAATTATATTTTTCCCCCCAATTAAGGGTCAATTTAGTATGGCCAATCCTCCTACCCTGCACATCTTTGGGTTGTGGAGGTGAGACCCATGCAGACAAGGGGAGAATGTGCAAACTCCTCATGGACAGCGACCCAGGGCCAGGATCGAACCTGGCTCCTTGGCTCCATGATGCAGCAGTGCTAACCACTTTGCCATTGTGCCGCCAGTTTCAACAAGAAATGATCATCTTTATTATTGTCACAAGTAGGCTTACATTAACACTGCAATGAAGTTACTGTGAAAAATCCCCTGATAGCCACACTCTGGCGCCTGTTCGAATACACTGAGGGAGAATTCAGAATGTCCAAATGACCTAACAGCACGTCTTTTGGGAGTTGAGTGAGGAAATCGGAGCACCCGGAGGAAACCCACGCAGACATGGGGAGAACATGCAGACTCCCCACAGTGACCCAAGCCGGGAATCGAACCTGTAACCCTGGTGCTGTGAAGTTACAATGCCAACCACTGTGCTACTGTGCTGCAAGTGAAAAATTGAAAGAATCAGACACAACAACAATGAACAGAAAACATCATTATCATTCTGTATTCCTACACCTCTCTTCCCTAACTTATCTGTATCTGTCTCCAAGCGGTGCTTGCTCTCACACCCACTCTTGTGCCCTTTCCCACGCTTCTCTCTCATGGTCTTTCTCTCTCTCATGCTCGTCTTCCCATTTCCCCAATTCCCCCGGAACCTTGCATTGTTACAACCGCAGGCTTGGGGGGGGGGGGGGGGGGGGGAGACACAGAGACAGTGGGGAAAGTGAACGGATGCAGAATGGGGATGAGTGGAGTGAGAGTCAGGAGAAGGACCAGCTCTCTGAGAAACACTTTATTGTTTTCTGTGTTCTCTCCCACACTGTCTTCCCTCTCTTCCTTTTACTTTCATTTTTTCCCATATGCAAGTATGTTATGTTACATGAAACATAGGACAGTACAGCACAGAATAGGCCTTTCGACCCTCGATGTTGTGCCGAGCTTTGTCCGAAACCAAGATCAAGCTATCTCACTCCCTGTCATTCTGGTGTGCTCCATGTGCCTATCCAATAACCGCTTGAAAGTTCCTAAAGTGTCCGACTCCACTATCACAGCAGGCAGTCCATTCCACACCTAACCACTCTCTGAGTAAAGAACCTACCTCGGACATCCCTCCGATATCTCCCACCCTGAACCTTATAGTTATGCCCCCTTGTAACAGCTACATCCACCTGAGGAAATAGTCTCTGAACATCCACTCTGTCTATCCCCCTCATTGTCTTTTAAACCTCTATTGTCGCCTCTCATCCTCCTTCGCTCCAATGAGAAAAGCCCTAGCTCCCTCAACCTTTCCTCATAAGACCTACCCTCCAATCCAGGCAGCATCCTGGTAAATCTCCTTTGCACCCTTTCCAATGCTTCCACATCCTTCCTATAATGAGGTGACCAGAACTGCACACAATACTCCAAATGTGGTCTCACC
Source organism: Scyliorhinus canicula (assembly GCF_902713615.1). Classification (NCBI taxonomy): domain Eukaryota; kingdom Metazoa; phylum Chordata; class Chondrichthyes; order Carcharhiniformes; family Scyliorhinidae; genus Scyliorhinus; species Scyliorhinus canicula. Next base: position 170,074,672 of record NC_052152.1, read on the forward strand.
TGGGTCCTGTACAGTTGCAGCATAACCCCACGGCTCTTAAACTCAAGCCCCCTGTTAATAAACGCTAACACACTACAGTAGTCCCCCGTTATACCGCGCTCCGCAATACCGCGGTTCGCGATATACCGCGGGGGGGGCTTATGGACCCCAACTGTCAGTTGTGTCAATTTCAGCGGCCGGCTCACTTTGATCCGGAGAGGGAAGCTGCTCTCACTGAAGCAATCAGCCGGCCGCTGAAATTGACACTGCCCACTGCTCTCTCCCTCCAATCCAACTTTTAAGTTTTAATGTTTCTGATTGGAGGGAGAGAGCAGCGGGCAGTGTCAATTTCAGCGGCCGGCTGATTGCTTCAGTGAGAGAGCAGCTTCCCTCTCCGGATCAAAGTGAGCCGTCCACTGAAATTGACACTGCCGGCTGCTCTCTCCCTCCAGTCAGAAACATTAAAACTTAAAAGTTGGATTGGAGGGAGAGAGCAGCGGGCAGTGTCAATTTCAGCGGCCGGCTGATTGTTTCAGTGAGAGCAGCTTCCCTCTCCGGATCAAAGTGAGCCGGCCGCTGAAATTGACACTGTTTTAATTGGATCCACGATGGGGGTTTTAAATTTATTTAAAAATCTATGCTAGCGCTTCCCATTGTGAGTCTACGGGGGTCTGACCCCTCCCCCCGCCCCCCGTAGACTCACAATGGGAAGCGCTAGCATAGATTTTAAAATAAATTTAAAACCCCCATCATGGATATCCGCGGCTCGGATACAACGTGGGTGGCTGTCTTGGACCCCAACACCCGCGTTATAAAGGGGGACTACTGTATAAGCCTTCTTCACGGCTCTATCCACTTGAGTGGCAAACTTCAGAGATCTGTGGATATGAACCCCAAGATCTCCCTGTTCCTCAGAGCCCTGCCATTGACCCTGTAATCCACATTCAAATTTGTCCGACCAAAATGAATCACCTCGCACTTATCAGGGTTAAACTCCATCTGCCATTTTCGGCCAAGCTCTGCATCCTATCAATGTCTCTTTGCAGCCTACAACAGCCCTCCATCTCATCCACTACTCCACCAATCTTGGTGTCATCGACAAATTTACTGACCCACCCTTCAGCCCCCTCCTCCAAGTCATTTATAAAAATCACAAATAGCAGAGGACCCAGCACTGATTCCTGTGGTACATCTTATTAAATCAGCTGTTTGGCTTCTGGAGTATTGTCAATTCTTGGCATCATGATTTCAGAAGGATCTCAAAGCCTTAGTGAGACTGCAGTGGACATTTGCCATAATGGCCCAGTAATGAATGAGTCCAGTTCTTTGGGAAAACGTGGCTTTGTACAAAGTAGGTCAGATTCAATAGAGGTGTTCATAATTCTGTCAAGTTTTGATAGAGTAAAGAAGCAGAAACTGGTTCCACTAACTGGAAGATCAGTAACCCAAGCTCTTTGATCTTAGATAATTAACAAAAGAACAATTGGAAGACACTCCTCTCCCCACCCACCACCCTCCAAATCATACACACTTATCTTCTTATATACTTGGGCGGCAGGGTGGCTCAGTAGATAGCACAGTTGTCTCACGGCGCCAAGGACCCAGGGTCAATCACGGCCCCGGGTAAGTGTCCGTGAGGAGTTTGCACATTCTTCCCGTGTCTGCGTGGGTGTCAACCCCACAACACAAAGATATGCAGCGTAAGCGGATTAGCCAATGCAAATTGCCCCTTAATTGGGGAGAAAAAAAAGAAGTAGGTACTCTAAATTAAAAATACAAAAAATCTTTTCCTGGCCTGTCAAGTACCTATAGACTTCAATTAACCTTTATTTTTACTGGTTTATGGCAGCTAGTGCCATAAAAAGTGGGCATGCCCCCCTGCATCTGACAGAGTTGTTCATCAATGCTAGACACTGGATCTTGCTCGGAATGTCAGGCGGGATAGAATGTACACAAATTAAGGTAAAAAACTAGGAATGAAATGGCAAGCTGATTCTGCCACGCTGAGGAAGTTCAGTCGTGATCTGGGATTCATTGCTTTAACCGTGATGGAAACACATGGGGCTGGATTCTCCGCCTGTGGGATGCTCCTTTTCGCTGGCAGCACTGGGGTGTCCCGATGGCGTGGGGCTGCCCCACAATGGGAAACCCCATTGACCAGTCGGCATAATGGAGCATCCTGCCAGCGGGGTGACGCGGCGGGACGGAGAATCCTGCCCATGATGCTTGCTGGGAAAATTTGCAGCATGTATATGCCAAGACTCCAATATCTTGGGACTTGCAGGAGCACAGGTGTAGTTGGGAGCTTCTCTGGGACCACAAATCACACCGGTGTATTTAGTTGGAAGTGGAAATGTAAGCCTGACGTCGGTAGTGGAGAAAATTGTAGAATTTATGTCCAAGATTTTATAGCAGAGCACTTAGAAAACAGTGGCAGGATCGGACAGACTCTGCATGGATTTATGAAGTGGAAATCATGCTTCACAAATCTATTGGAGTTCTTCAAGGATGTAACTGGTAGAGTTGACGAGGTGGAGCCTGTGGATGTGGTATATTTGGACTTTCTGAAGACTTTTGACAAAGTCCTGCATAAGAGATAAGCATGTAAAATTAAAGCGCTTGAGATTAGCGGTAGTGTGTTGAGATGGGTAGAAAATTGGTTGGCAGACAGGAAACAAAGAGGAGGAATGAACGGGCATTTTTCAAATTGGCAGGCAGTGACGAGTGGGGTACCACAGGGATTGGTGCTGGGACCCCAGCTATTCACAATATATATAAATGATGTGGATGAGGGAACAAAATGTAATATCTCCAAATTTGCAAATGACATTGTTTGGTTGGAGTGTGAGCCGTGAGGAAAATGCAGAGATCCTTCAATGTGATTTGGACAAGTTGAGTGAGTGGGCAAATTAATGTCAGATGCAGTATAATTTAGATAAATGCAAGGTTATCCACTTTAGTCGCAAAAATGAGAAGGCAGACTATTATCTGAAAGGCCATGAATTAGGAGAGCGAATGTGCAACGAATGTCCTCGTACACCAGTCACTGAAGGTAAGCATGCAGGTACAGCAGGCGGCAAAGAAGGCAAATGGTATGCTGGCTTTCATTGTGAGAGGATTTGAGTACAGGAGCAGGGATGTCTTGCTGCAATTATACAGGGCCATGGTGAGGCTACACCTGGAATATTGTGTACAGTTTTGCTCTCCTTAACTGAGGATGGATGTTCTTGCTCCAGAGGGAGTGCAGCAAAGGTTTACCAGACTGATTCATGGGATGGCGGGACTGGCGCATGAGGCAGGACAGATGCAGGAAGTATATTCCCAGTGGTGTGTCCAGAATCAGGGGTCACAGTCTGAGGATACAGGGTAGACCATTTGGGACAGAGAGAGGAGAAATTTCTTCACCCATAAGAGTGATGAGCCTGTGGATTCGTTACCACAGGAAGTAGTTGAGGCCAAAACATTGTATGTTTTCAAGAAGCAGTTAGATTATAACATTCAGGAAGAAGGGGATCAAAGGATATGGGGAGAAAGCGAGATTCGGCTATCAAGTTGGATAATCAGCTATGATCAAAATGAATAGTAGAGCAGGCTCAAAAGGGCCGAATGGCCTCCTGCTCCTAGTTTCTATGTTTCTGAAACTTTTCACAGGCAAACTTTGAGGACATTACCAGTGCAGTAGATAATGGGGAGCCAATGGATGTGGTATATCTGGATTTCCAGAAAGCTTTTGACAAGGTGCCACACAAAAGGCTGCTGCATAAGATAAAGATGCATGGCATTAAGGGTAAAGTAATAGCATGGATAGACGATTGGTTAATTAATAGAAAGCAAAGAGTGGGGATTAATGGGTGCTTCTCTGGTTGGCGATCAGTAGCTAGTGGTGTCCCTCAGGGATCCGTGTTGGGCCCACAATTGTTCACAATCTACATAGTTGATTTAGAGTTGGGGACCAAGGGCAATGTGTCCAAGTTTGCAGATGACACTAAGATGAGTGGTAAAGTGAAAAGTGCAGAGGATACTGGAAGTCTGCAGAGGGATTTGGATAGGTTAAGTGAATGGGCTAGGGTCTAGCAAATGGAATACAATGTTGACAAATGTGAGGTTATCCATTTTGGTAGGAATAACAGCAAACGGGATTATTATTTAAACAAAATATTAAAGCATGCTGCTGTGCAGAGAGACCTGGGTGTGCTAGTGCATGAGTCACAGAAAGTTGGTTTACAGGTGCAACAGGTGATTAAGAAGGCAAATGGAATTTTGTCCTTCATTGCTAGAGGGATGGAGTTTAAGACTAGGGAGGTTATGCTGCAATTGTATAAGGTGTTAGTGAGGCCACACCTGGAGTATTGTGTTCAGTTTTGGTCTCCTTACTTGAGAAAGGACCTACTGGCACTGGAGGGTGTGCAGAGGAGATTCACTAGGTTAATCCCAGAGCTGAAGGGTTTGGATTACGAGGAGAGGTTGAGTAGACTGGGACTGTACTCGTTGGAATTTAGAAGGATGTGGGGGGATCTTATAGAAACATTTAAAATTATGAAGGGAATAGATAGGATAGATGCGGGCAGGTTGTTTCCACTGGCGGGTGAAAGCAGAACTAGGGGGCATAGCCTCAAAATAAGGGGAAGTAGATTTAGGACTGAGTTTAGGAGGAACTTCTTCACCCAAAGGGTTGTGAATCTATGGAATTCCTTGCCCAGTGAAGCAGTTGAGGCTCCTTCATTAAATGTTTTTAAGGTAAAGATAGATAGTTTTTTAAAGAAAAAGGGGATCAAGGGTTATGGTGTTCGGGCCGGAAAGTGGAGCTGAGTCCACAAAAGATCAGCCATGATCTCATTGAATGGCGGAGCAGGCTCTAAGGGCCAGATGGCCTACTCCTGCTCCTAGTTCTTATGTTCTTATGTTCTAAGACTTCAGTTGTGTTTAATCCAATTACAGTAAAATTTGAACTAAAAACTGAAAATGCTGGGAGTGGGTGGGTAAACTCAACAGTTCAGGCAGCATCTGTGTAGGGAGAGAAACAGGGTTAACACTTCAGTTCTGTGACTTTTCAGCAAACTACTGCTAACAATGTGGCCTCTATGTTGGTGAAACCAAACGCAAGTTGTGAGACCAATTTTGTGAAACATCTTTCAGTCTGAAAGCATGACCCCGAGCTTCTGATGGTCGTCATTTTAGCTCTCCATCTTGCATGCTGGCATCTGTCCTTAGCTTACGGCACTGTTGCAATGAGGCTCGACGTAAGCTCAGCCAGTGCTCAGCACCTCACTATTCAATTAGACACTTTACAGCCTTCTGGGCTCAACCTTGAGTTCAACAATTTCAGACCGTAAACTTTGCCCCCGCCTCCATTTTGTTTCCTTTTCTTTGTTTCAATCTTTTGTTTCTTTGTTTTTCTCTTGTCCCATCTCTTCCCTTTGGCTCTGGAAGATGAACATTTCTGTCATTTGATCTCTCTTGTCTTCCATCAAGGCACAGACCTTCCTTTTGTCTTTGTCCCATGCATTTCTGGCTCAAATCTGTTACGCCTCTAACTTTTCTCAGTTCTGATGAAAGGTCACAGACCTGAAACGTTAAATTGTTTCTCTCCCTACACATGCTGTCTAACCAGCAGAGTTTTTTCTCCGACATTTTCTATTTTATTTTAGATTTCCAGCATCTGTAATTGATTTTTGATTATAGTAAAATGTGTACTTTTTTATGTTTCAATCCTCATTTTGAATTGAATTTGTAGGAAAATGGAAACAAACTTTTAAATATTTTTAGAGATTCCATTTAATTTTACAGCATGTTTTAACAGCTTACCATTGTTGGTTTGTTTCATGAAATTTGTTGTATGAATTTTGAGCCAAACAGCTTTGAAATATTTTCATGTAAGGAATTGGAACTCAAACGTGCACTGATGTTTTGTTAATTTTAAACACATGACTGAATTCATTGGGTTTGAGGAGAAATTTCACAGAGCTTAATCATTTCAGTTTTTACCAGCAGAAATCAAGTATGTTCGAACATGTTCCTAACAGGGTCCAGAAAGGGTAGACATAATAGCCTTTAATAGGCATTTTCATTTTTTGGGGGTCTGATTTCTCTCATATAAAATCTGAGTGTTCAGTTGAAAAATGAGCATGCTGTATAGTTCAAACTAGCCAAATCTTTTGTGTTATCTGAGAGAGCACGTGGTGATGATTTAAAGTGCATGTGCATATGGTGCGGTTTGTTGTTTCCACTTGAAGGAATTTCCCAGGCTGACCGTAACTTGCATCTGCACTGTGTAAAGTGCAGCCAAAGTTTCGAAAAAGAGGGACAGTATACCTGGCCTGGTTCGCCAAAATCCGATTGCAACACAGCTAATATCAGAAGCCACATGTGTAGGAATGGAATGAAGGGTGTGAGCCTCCGTCTGCAACCTGAAGGAGCAGTCTACCAAAACAACACCATAAAACATTTACTTCCTTTTTGATTAGTAAATTTGACTGAAATAAGTTGACGGTGACTTGGTATGACCAAAATCAGACAATATTCTTAAGCACAGATGTGAAAATGTTAGCGTATTTTTTCATCTGTGTAAAACAAATTCATTTATCAAATAACCAAGCTTGTGCCTGTTCTTTACATATCTTAACTTCTTAAAACACTCGCAAGCAAAATAATCCAGTGTTACAGTACAAATTTACATCTTTATCTGCTTCAGCTTCCTGTGGTTAAAGATTAATTTAAATGGTTGGTGGAGTGTGACATTATACATTGCATTAGCAATTAAGTATTTGCTGAAATTAACTAAAATGTGGGCTAACCGGAGAAAGAACAAGCAAAGTGTGAGGTGAATATACATCTGTATACATTGAATTCAATAATTGTGCTGTGATTTGGTTAACCCAGAAAGGTTACTGCATATCTTTTTGGTCTTGTTACTTTAGTCATCCATTTTAAGTGTAGGGCAGTGCATCGGAAACCATTTTCCAAAACAGTCATGCTTTAACACTTGAACGTTAATGTGATTCGAAATGCCAGCAAAAACAAAACCGCAGTAAAGCAGCATCGTAACATTCTCTATATTGAAGTTCTCATATCAATACGTATCACAGATTTTCATATTGATATGAAGTGCTGTAAGTACCTTTTTTAAAAGTTGTTCACCTGTTCATTACTTCAATTTAGCCACTCCAGCTCATGGACCATTGCCAAGAAGCGTTAGAAGTACAGAATCACAGAATACTACAGTGCAGAAGAGGCCCATCGAGTCTACACCGACGCATGAAAGGCCCTGACCTGCCTACCTAATCTCACTTGCCAGCATATGGCCCATAGTCTTGAATGTTATGATGTGCCAAGTACTCATCCAGATACTTTTTAAAGGATGTGAGGCCTTCTGCCTCTACCACCCTCCCAGCAGTACATTCCAGACCGTCACCACTCTGGATAAAAAAGCTTTTCCTCAAATCCCCCCTGAACCTCCCACCCCTCACTTTGAACTTGTGTCCCCTCATAACTGACCCTTCAACTAAGGGGAACAACTGCTCCCTATCCATCCTGTCCATGCCCCTCATAATCTTGTACACCTCAATCAGGTCACCCCTCGATCTTCTCTGCCTCAGAGAAACCAACCCAAGCTTAACCAAACTCTGTTATTCACTCCATTGAATAAATGTAGTGGTCAGTTTAAGCATTGTAAGCCTGTGGTTAGGTCAGCACGGTGGTGCAGTGGTTAGCACTGCTGCCTCACGGTGCAGAGGCCCTAGGTTTGATCCCGGCTCTGGGTCACTGACCGTGTGGAGTTTGCACATTCTCCAAATGTTTGCGTGGGTATCGCCCCCACAACCCAAAGATGTGAAAGGTAGGTGGATTGGCGACACTAAATTGTCCCTTAATTGGAAAAAATGAATTGGGCACTCTAAATTTACAAAAGAAGCTTGTGGTTACTGTGGTTTGACTAGGGAAGTCTCTCAGAGTTAATGATTTGCAGCCTGCAGAGATACTTTTTTTCATCTTGAGGAAATGAGGTCAGTGCTGGGTGGAGCTCAGAGAGACATGGAGCCATTTTGAAAGCATTAGAGGGTTAGTGTTTTGGGAGAAAACTAAAAGAAAGTAATCTCTGATCTGGCAACCCTTGTGTGACCACAAGAGAAAGTATAGTTTGGAGGTCTTGATGTGGCTGATTTTGGTACACAATCATTCTGCAGAGCCTGGCTGATGGGGTTATACTCCGAGGTTGCAGTTCAGCAGTGGAGCCATCGGCCATGTCTCATGGTCAGGACTGTGCTTGGCGACTCAGTGGAACAGGAACATGCATTCCAAGTGACAAAGATCAAAAGATGAGCAGGGCAAGGGCAGGGCCAGATGCTGTGTGAGCCTTGGTGCCGGTCTGGGGCCCAGTCTCTGAGCTTGTGACTCCATTCATTGTCTCTGTGATCAGAATTTATTGCCCTTGAAGTGGGCTGTGAGCTGCTTCCTTGAAACACTGCAGTCCGTGTGCACAATTTATTGCGACAGTGCTGTTGGGTAGGGTGTTCCAGGACTTTGACCCACAAGTATTAAGAATTGTTATTTATGAGTATTGTTAGACTTCTAATTTGAACATATTCAACGACTAAAGTTCTTGGCTTAATATGAAGTAGTGTTGGTTATTTGATTTTAGAATTTTACCACACAGTGCCCTCTGGTTTGGAGAATTTAGCAAAGATTAATCAAGGAATAAGTAGTGAAGCACAAGAAGGACTGAGTGTCGTAGATATGGAGCTGATTGCTGAAGAGTCCGTGTGCTTGTGGTGCACAGGTTGTAGTTGGCTTGAAGGCGTAACATTCCTGAGGTCTTAGGTTTTGTTTAACCATGTTTAAATATTTGTTTTGTTTTGTATTTTAGGCTTGAGGGCCTAAACTACCTAAAGTAGTAATATTTTATGTAAATATGGTCTCATGGACTTGAAAAAAATAAATTTAAGAGTATCCAATTATTTATTTTTCCAATTAAGGGCAGTTTTGCATGGCCAATCTGCCTATCCACATCTTTTTACAATAATCTTTATTAGTGTCACAAGTTGGCTGACATTAATACTGCAATGAAGTTCCTGTGAAAAGCCCCTAGTCGCCACACTCCGGTGCCTGTTCGGCAACTCTGCGGGAGAATTCAGAATGTCCAGTTCACCTAACAAGCATGACCCAAGTGGCGATAAAGGTTAAAATAAGTTGTCGCTTTTCTCTGTTTCTCCAGTGTCTCTTCAATAAGTTACGATGATAATAGAGGTTCTTGGTCTGCGTGATGTATTTTTGCCAGATTCTGCCAAACATTTCAGGCCTACTCATGATGTCTTCCATTCATTTTAGCTTTCAGCAGTGTAGTCTGTCTGTGTCCTGCTCATCAACCCTTGCTGAAAAAAATGTGTGTGTTTGTGTACGACAAGAACTGATTTGGCTCTTTTTAAAAAAGAATACCCCGCCCCCTTGCTCCCAGGGCACAGGACGGAGAAGTTGATCTCCATCCCAACGGGCGACCAATGAGGCGAAGACTACAACATCTGTCTCCGCACCCGTTTCCAACCCCGCTGGTTGACATATTGGCATATTGAGGGAAGAGAATTGGCAAACAGAAGGCTATCTGCATTTAAAAATGACTTGGTGAATTGTCTATCCAATTCGCTATATGTTTTTGTTTCTGCCACTGTCATGATTATGACAATAGTGAGTTCTCCAGTTCTTCATTGGTGATGACTGGAGAATGTATTTTCCAAGTATGATGCCATTTAAACTGTGCGCTCTCAGTCCATACAAGGAAAAATCTGTGTTATGGGTGTTCTTGTGCTGTGTAGTAACTGTTCTGTGGCTGCTTCTCTTGATTTTATTTGCATATGTGTCGCTTAAATGTTGTCATGTGACAACATAGCAAAACAAAAGAAATGGGCGATTTTAATTTTACTCATGTGTTTAATGTGTTTAATTGTACTATCAACATGAACCTAATCCAAACTGATGTCAGCTATTTTTTCTAAATGGTCAGTGTGGCAGTGATAACTGGTCTGACTGAATGTGACCCGAAGGACGGATCCTTTTTGTCAATTTGTAGTAAAGCCATTTCAGAGGCATTTAGGAATGAACCACATTACTGTGGATCAGGAGGCACATGTAGTCCAGACTAGGTAAGGATGGCAGATTTGAAGGATATTGACTAGTGAATTAGTGAACCCAGATGTATTTTTGACGATGGACTTTTACTTCCAGGTTTTTATTTAATTTAGATTTCACCATCTGCTATGGTGGGATTCAAACCTGGTCAACAGAGCACTACCCTACGTCTCTGGCAGACTATGTAATACCATTACACCACCACCACCCCTATGTCCAGTTGGAGTTTTTTTGAAAAGGTGCAACAATTGGACATAGAAACATGGAAAGTTTACAGCACAGAAAGAGGCATTCAGTCCATGGTGACTATGCTGGTCATCATTTTGGGAAGCTTTTACAGAATTGCTTGTCTTGTGAATTTATGTTGGATTATGTTGTTGAATGATGTCCATGTTGCATTTAACTAAAGATCGTAACTCTGATTTTTTTTTTCCCTCATCAACAGAAGAAATAAAAGCTGAAATAGAAAAACAAAGGTAAGAAATGCAGTTTCCAATACTGCTGAAAATTTTAATGTATCTAGTTTATCGTGTCACAGATGAGGGTGTCAGTTGTCTCACTTTACACGGCAGTAAATGACACTCTTTATTCTAAAAAATGCACTAAATGCCCTTTTGTATGATTTCACTTGGCAATATACCTGAAATATATCCTATTTTTTACATTCTGGCAGTTCAAATAACAATTAATTCAGTGGCACAGGAATATCTTTAAGTTAATTAGAAGAACCTGAAGATTTCTGTGTATGGTTGTGACGTGTTTTTAAAAAATTGGATTTTGTTTCAGTGACTAATGCATGATAATGCCCGGTTAATTGATTTCTAATATTAGCCGCTTACTGTTTTGTGGAGTTGCTAGAAAATTGATCTATTTGCAACTTGCTTTGAATTGTGTGGATTGGCCACACTAAATTGCCCCATAATTGGAAAAAAAAAGAATTGGGTACTCTAAATTTATTGTAAAAAACATTACTTCCAATTGGCCGCTTACTGACTGTGTGGAGTTTGCACATTCTATCTGTGTCTGCGTGGGTCTCACCCCCACAACCCAAAGATATGCAGGGTAGGTGGATTGGCCACACTAAATTGCCCCTTAATTGGGAAAAAAAGAATTGGGTACTATAAATTTATTTTTTTTAAATTACTTTCAATTGGCCGCTTAAGGGACTAAATTAACTGCTTAATTGTTGGTGGATGCGCCTCTGATTCTCACGCGTGCCCACCAACTGAAATAAAAAGAACTTTCTTCAAATTGTGTTTCAACCAATTTTTAAAATTACTCTCCTTTCCATAGAGCCGGAGAGAAAAATGTCTCTGCAGCACCAAAGGCAAACTTTATTGAGGCTGATAAGTACTTTCTTCCATTTGAGTTGGCCTGTCAATCAAAATCCCCTCGCATCATCAGCACATCTTTGGACTGTTTGCAGGTATGTAAAATTGCATGATGCAACATGCTCCTTATTGTTGAAAATGTTGAGTTGTTGATGGAGGAGGGGTAGTCCCAAGTGGGGAGGAGTCGGAGGTAGGGCGGGAGTCGCCGGGGTCAGCAGAAGTTAGCTGGCTCACGGGAGTGCTATGGAGGGAGGGGCGCGGCTAGGAGGAGTCCTAGCCTGGGGGGGGGGGGGGATGTACCGGGTCGCTGCTGAAACGGTCAGGAAGGAACTGGAGGACGCAGGGGGTGCTGGAGGGGGGGGGGAGTTGCCGCCGTGGGAAACTGGCAGAGCGGGGGACGCTGGCTAGGGGTGGGCAAGGGATGGGGTATGGCTAATTGGCAGGGGAGGGGGCAGGGAGCCCTCTGATCCGGCTGATAACCTGGAATGTGAGGGGGCTGAATGGGCCGGTCAAACGGGCCCGGGTATTTGCGCACCTGAAGGGGCTGAAGGCGGATGTGGCCATGCTCCAGGAGACGCACCTGAGAGTGGTGGACCAGGTTCGGCTGAGGAAGGGATGGGTGGGCCAAGTATTTCACTCAGTTGTGGGATGAGAAGAGTAGGGGGGTGGCGATCCTGGTGGGGAAGAAGGTGTTGTTTGAGGCGTTAAATGTGGTGGCTGACCGTGGCGGGAGATATGTGATGGTGAGTGGCAAGCTGCAGGGGGAGTGGGTGGTGTTGGTTAATCTTTACGCCCCAAATTGGGACGATGCGGGGTTTATGCGGCGTATGTTGGGCCGCATTCCGGACCTGGGGGTGGGGGGCCTGATCATGGGAGGGGACTACAACACGGTACTGGATCCCCCATTGGATCGATCCAAGTCCCGGATGGATAGGAGGCCGGCGGCGGCTAAGGTGCTGAGGGGATTTATGGACCAGATGGGGGGGACTGATAGGGGAGATGGTGCGGGTGGATGGGAGATATGCGGAGGCTCCAGAGGAGGGATTGCTGGGGGAGAGGCGTAGCCTTCAGGCCAGATTCGACCTATTGACTACCAGAAAGGCGGAAGCTCAGTGGAGGAAAGCACAGGGGGCGGTGTATGAATACGGGGAGAAGGCGAGCAGGATGTTGGCACACCAGTTCCGAAAGCGGGACGCGGCCAGGGAGATTGGGGGAGTGACGGATAAGGCTGGGAAGGTGGTGCGGAGGGGAGTAGATGTTAATGGGGTCTTCAGAGACTTCTATGGGGAACTGTACCTGTCGGAGCCCCCGGTGGAGGGGGGTGGAATGGGGTGCATCTTGGACAAGCTGCGATTCCCGAGGGTGCAGGAGGAGCAGGTGGAGGGACTGGGGGCGCCGATCGAGCTGGAGGAGGTGGTCAAAGGGATAGGGAGCATGCAGTCGGGGAAGGCGCCGGGGCCGGACGGGTTTCCAGCGGAATTTTATAAAAGGTATTTGGACCTGTTGGGCCCTCTGTTGGTCCGGACCTTTAACGAGGCAAGGGAGGGGGGGGGGGCTTTGCCCCCAACTATGTCACGGGCGCTGATTTCCTTGATTCTGAAGCGGGACAAGGACCCTCTGCAGTGTGGGTCATCTAGGCTGATTTCTCTGCTGAACGCCGACGCTAAGCTGCTGGCAAAGATCCTGGCCACTAGAATAGAGGATTGCGTGCCCGGGGTCATTCATGAGGACCAGACGGCGTTTGTGAAGGGAAGGCAGTTGAATACGAACGTGCGAAGGCTCCTCAATGTCATTATGATGCCGGCCATGGAAGGGGAGGCGGAGATAGTGGTGGCATTGGATGCGGAGAAGGCCTTTGATAGGGTTGAGTGGGAGTATTTGTGGGAGGTGTTGGAGAGGTTTGGATTTGGGGAGGGGTTTATCCGGTGGGTGAGGCTGCTCTACGAGGCCCCGATGGTGAGTGTAGCCACAAATAGGAGGAGGTCGGAGTACTTTCGGCTGTACCGGGGGATGAGACAGGGGTGCCCCCTGTCCCCCTTGCTCTTTGCGTTGGCGATTGAGCCCCTGGCCATGGCATTGAGGGAGTCAGGGAACTGGAGGGGCCTGGTGCAGGGTTGGGAGGAGCATCGAGTGTCGCTGTATGCGGACGACCTGTTGCTGTATGCGGCCGACCCGGTGGGGAGGATGCCGGAGGTGATGAAGATTCTTAGTGAATTCGGGGGTTTCTCTGGGTATAAGTTGAACCTGGGCAAGAATGAGTTGTTTGTGGTGCATCCGGGGGATCAAGAGGAGGGGATTGGTAGGCTCCCATTGAAGCAGGCAGGGAAGAGCTTCAGGTACCTAGGGGTCCAGGTGGCTGGGAGCTGGGGGCCCCTGCACAAGCTCAACCTCACAAGGTTGGTGGAGCAGATGGAGGAGGAGTTTAGGAGGTGGGATATGTTACCGCTGTCACTGGCGGGGAGGGTGCAGTCCGTTAAGATGACGGTGCTCCCGAGGTTTTTGTTCCTGTTCCAGTGCCTCCCCATCCTTATCCCGAAGGCCTTTTTTAGGAGGGTCAACAGGGGTATCACGGGATTTGTGTGGGCGCATGGGACTCCAAGGGTGAGAAGAGTGTTCCTGGAACGAGCCAGGGATAGGGGGGGCTGGCATTGCCCAACCTCTGTGGGTACTATTGGGCTGCCAACGCAGCGATGGTGCGTAAGTGGGTAATGGACGAGGAAGGGGCAACATGGAAGAGGGTGGAGGTGGCGTCATGTGTGGGCACGAGCCTGGAGGCGCTGGTAACGGCGCCGTTGCCGCTCCCTCCAACGAGGTATACCACGAGCCCGGTGGTGGCGGCTACCCTCAAAATTTGGGGGCAATGAAGACGGCATAGGGGAGAAGCGGGGGGCTCGATGGAGGCCCCGATACGGGGGAACCATCGGTTTGTCCCAGGGAGCATTGATGGCGGATTCCTGGGCTGGCACAGGGCAGGGGTTAGGAGGTTGAGGGACCTGTTTGTGGAGGGGAGGTTCGCGAGCTTGGGGGAGTTAGAGGGGAAGCTTGGGCTCCCCCTGGGGAACATGTTTAGGTACATGCAGGAGGGCGTTTGCTAGGCAGCAGGTGGAGGGGTTCCCCTTGCTGCCCCCACGAGGGGTGCGGGATCGGTTGCTCTCGGGGGTGTGGGTTGGAGGAGGGAGGATTTCGGACATATACTGGGTGATGCAGGAGGCAGACGAGGCCTCGGTGGAGGAATTGAAGGGTAAATGGGAAGAGGAGCTGGGTGAGGAGATTGAGGAGGGGACGTGGGCGGATGCCCTGGAGAGAGTGAATTCCTCCTCTTCCTGTGCGAGGCTTAGCCTCATACAGTTCAAAGTGCTGCATAGGGCCCACATGACTGGGACGAGGATGAGTAGGTTTTTCGGGGGCGAGGACTGGTGTGCTGGGTGCTCGGGGAGCCCAGCGAATCACGCCCATATGTTTTGGGCGTGCCCAGCGCTGGGGGAGTTTTGGAAGGGGGTAGCAAGGACAGTGTCGAGGGTGGTGAGATCCAGGGTCAAGCCAGGCTGGGGACTCGCAATTTTTGGGGTTGCAATGGGGCCGGGAGTGCAGGAGGCAAAAGAGGCCGGTGTTCTGGCCTTTGCGTCCCTCGTAGCCCGGCGGAGGATCTTGCTCCAATGGAAGGATGCGAGGCCTCCAAGCGTGGAGGCCTGGATCAATGATATGGTGGGGTTCATTATTTTAGAGAAGGTGAAATCTGCCCTGAGGGTATCAGTACAAGGGTTCTTAAGGCGGTGGCAGCCTTTCCTGGCGGAACGGTAGGGAAATAGGCCGGCAGCAGCAGAAACCCGGGGAGGGGGGCGGTTTGGATCGGGGGGGGGGGGGGGAGGGAGGGGGGCGGTTTGGATCGGGGGGGGGGGGGGAAAGGGAGGCGGTTTGGATCGGGGGGGAGGGAGAACTGTGTACATGGGTTTGTGGGATGTGGCGGGTGTTATCTCTTTCCCTTTTGTTGTTGGGTGTTCTTTCGTTTTTTTTTCTTTTGTTTGTAGTTGCTTTTGAAGTTGGGTGGGAATTGTTCTTGGGGTGTTACCGCGGTTGTTTTGTTAATAGAGTTGAGTTGTTTATATTTTGTAAAAATTTCAATAAATATTCTTTAAAAAAAAGAAATTGTTGAGTTGTTGATATCCTATTCTTCAAACCCAACTTCTTTGTTACCTTCCCATCTCCCTGGCTGCTCCTTGTTTGCCACTTTTAGGTTTCCCTCCACAAAATAGATACTTATTGTTCACTGCTGTAGAGTGAAGATTTGCAATCTCTCACCAATCTTCTGGCAAAGATGTCTTCAATCAGCCTCCTGCAACTTGCAAAGAAATAGCACAGTCTTGTTTGCCCTTCTCTTTGCAAGACTTGGAATTACATACGAGTTTCAATCTACTACACCATCAGCTCTCCTTCTCATAAATTTCATAAATTTAAATTCACCTGTCAAAAATGTTCTTGAAATTGAATGAAACAGCGGGGTTAATATCAGGAAGAAGATATGTTTGAAAATAAATACATGTTTTCAACTCTGAATCCAGGTGTTAAATTTCTGTCAAACACATCTGTAATGCTTAGAAAAATTTCCTGAGACTACAGTTGATTAATTGTTTTCAACCGCATAGGCATTATCTCTCATCCTTTTGTGTTCAGCTGTTGTGGGGATGAATACTTTGCTTTAAGGGTTCAATATTTTCCCAAGATTTTGATTAAATGTATGAATCCTCACATACATGTGACTTTGATCTTTCAACCATGCATTGCTCATATTTGGAATCAACAATTTGCAGTTGGATTTGAAATCAGCAAGTATAACTCCAACATGGTATGGGTTTATTTGTAATTTTTCTTTTTTTCCACTGCACTATATCCTCTCTTTCCTCACCTTTTAGCGTATCCCTTGTACTTGATAATTGGTTATTTGATTCATTTTTGTATCTTGGGATGGCTTCTTTTCAAAAGTTCATTCTTTCTTCCCTGTTTTGGAAATGCTGATTAAGTACCCCAATGCTCTTATCTGGGAACCCAATATTTTCAATATATTCCTGGGGCTTTGGGGACTAGCAATCTGACCCCTATAAGCACAGATACTGCTGCCATTGTCTCCAAGTCTGAAAGCCTTGCACCTTTCAGCAAAGCAATCTGGACCTTCCTTTAATCTTGAACAGCCTCCACACCCAGGCCTGTTATTATACAGACTTCAGAATAGCGTACAGGATCCCGTTAATTTTACCCAAATTTAAAGATACATTCCAAACATAACAATCTTATAAACCTCAGACATGAAACATTTGGGATGTGAAATATCACCTGCACAAACCTGTTAATTATTTTGGCATATGTACACTGATGCAAAACATATGCTTATTAAAGAGAACTGCCATTGGAACCCATTGCTTGAGCTGTCTTGTCTACACTCCATATGTGTACCAAGCAGAAATATAGACATGAGTGTTGGAGATCCAAGACCACAAATTTAAAGTTTCTTTGTTTGTGTCTCAGCTTGACATTTCAGTCGGATGCATTTCGGCTGTAAATGATGGGGGTACTGTCAGGTTGGCCCAGCAGATTTTGGATGCCATTTTTGGTGTCCTCTTGTATTACCACTGTAGGATTTAGTAGAGCACTGTTCATCTCTGTTTACTAAAATGTGCACTGTTGTGATGTTTTTCATAGAAGCTGATAGCATATGGCCATATCACAGGTAATGCTCCTGACAGCTCAACTGGAAAGAGATTGATTGATAGGATTATTGAAACTATTTGTGGATGTTTTCAAGGAACTCAAACAGATGAAGGAGTTCAGCTTCAGATAATTAAGGTATGGTGGTGCTTAGCTCTGAACAATCTGACATTCATCTTGTTCTTAAATTTTACGTGCTGAACTCCATCAAACAATTATCATTGCATCTAGTACAGCCACGATGTGTACGTAGATATTGGTACCTTTTTAGTTTGGCACATCTCAATCAGCTCTGAGTCCATCCACCCTTTAAAATTACATTGCATGTGTTTTGTGGTTCCGTTGGTAGCATTCTGACCTCTCAGCATTTTGATAATGGGTTCAAGTCTCACTTTAGAACGTGGGCATATGCTGCAATACCAGCTTTGCCCATAGCAACCTGTCTCGGTGCAGCTAAAATACTGGCATCTACCAGATAATCTGGAAGATTCCAGGTTTATCCTGCCCACAAAAAGCAGGACAAATCCACTCCGGCCAATTGCCGTTGGATCAGTACTCTCAACCATCAGTGAAGTGATGAAAGGTATCGTTGACAGTGCTATCAACAACACATATTTGACAATTTATCGATGGTTGACACAGTACACCCTTGATGGCTGACCAATGGTGTCAGTACATATTCATTATATTAAAAATATTAGGTTACCTGAGAGGGATTGTCGTCCAGAGACTGGACTTTAAATTGTAATATGTAATAGATGGGAAGGATTAAATTGGGGCAGCAACCGAGAACCTGTAGCTCTTTTTATTAGTGATATTATTAACCTGAGTCCTGCTATCCTTTGTGTTTTTATGTAGTATGTATGGAGACTAAGCATATTGTAGCTGTGAAGTTCCAATTTGTTCTAGATGGGAGACAGTATATTTCTTAATGACAAATTTTGAAATAAATCACAAATATTTAGTTATTCGCAATGATGTAATGTTTTGAGCAAATAGACCCTCCATGAGAAATTGATTCAGCAGTGAAACCTCTGTACAGTAGTCTGAAAATTATGAGACAAATCAAATTAAATTGCAAGTATTAAACAGAATGCAATTTCCATGCAGTATACTTTTTTCACCTATCATTTATCTGTTGCTCATCATTTTAGGCACTGCTCACCGCTGTGACTTCATCTCACATTGAAATCCATGAAGGGACAATCTTGCAGACTGTCCGGACCTGTTATAATATCTACCTAGCCAGTAAAAATCTGATCAATCAGACGACAGCAAAAGCTACTCTCACACAGATGCTCAATGTTATATTTACAAAGATGGAAAACCAAGTGGTATGTATTCAAAATAAAAATAGGATCTTCAGTTGTTTTTTAAGGCAGGCAGGTTTGTTGCTGAAGGAAGTAGATAACAGCTGTACAGAGCAAAAGTTAGGTTTGACGAATCGTCTGCATTGAATTAGCTGATTCCACTGGATTGGCTACATTGGCCTCATTGCTCTTGATTAGGGAGGAAGGGAGAAAAATTAGTCCGTGTTTTCTTCCAGATCACTCTGCAGAATATACTTTACTCCAGAAAGCCACATAGTTGAGGAGAGAGCTGGTGTCAATCTTTACACAATTTTAGCAGCTTTTTTTATTTTGTTCCTCTTCATGGGAGCTGCATACAATTGATTTGTTTTTTAACATTAGAGTTTATACATAGAACCAAAATTTCAAAACAAAGGGCCCTGTGTTCTGGACACAACATTACAGTGCAAGATGTCTTCCTCTATGACCCTTACCAATTTCATCATATGTTCACTTAATTTTTGTAAGTCAAACCAACAGCTGATGACTTGTATCCATCCATGTAATTTTAGAGATTTTCTTGTTCTCCAGTATTCGTTTCAAGCCTTCGTGCATGTAAGGTCTGGGGTTCATTCTAATTTCAATTGTAAGACGCAAGTTGATTACAACAACTGGAATGAGTTATCTAAAAGGAACCTGTGGTTCTGACTACCTATAGACTTCTCTAGGTATAAGTATGTTGTCACGCATTTCACAGTCTTTATTAAGTTAATTCCAATAAATACAAGATTTACAATATTTAACAAAGACAGCGGATCAGTCCGTTCACGGCTTTCCACTTCCAATTGACAGGTGCTTTTTCTTATTCTGTTCACTAATGTCTATCTTGTTGTGTGCCAGCTACTGAAAGTGTTGCTTATTAGCCCTTACTAGCCACTACTTTGTGCATGATCAGTCATGGTACAGTGCAAAGACCACAGATAAATGAAGAATTATTGTTTCACGTGAGTTCTGAATCAGAAATCCAATGGTGTATTCCTTCAGAGGCTAGGAGGCTGAAGTTGATACTGGGTAATCCACTTCTTCAGCATTGATGACTTTCATAGAACATAGAACATAGAACAGTACAGCACAGAACAGGCCCTTCGGCCCTCGATGTTGTGCCGAGCAATGATCACCCTACTTAAACCCACGTAACCCGTATACCCGTAACCCAACAATCCCCCCATTAACCTTACACTACGGGCAATTTAGCATGGCCAATCCACCTAACCCGCACATCTTTGGACTGTGGGAGGAAACCGGAGCACCCGGAGGAAACCCACGCACACACGGGGAGGACGTGCAGACTCCACACAGACAGTGACCCAGCCAGGAATCGAACCTGGGACCCTGGAGCTGTGAAGCATTGATGCTAACCACCATGCTACCGTGAGGCCCCGAATTTCGCAAGAAACACGTAGAAATTAATTAATTACTCTTGTCAGATTAGTCTACAGAAGGTCTCATAGAAACAGTGTCGGTGAGGGTCAGATAATTTAAACTTTGATAGACCTCTGGTTCTGCTTCAGTTTGGTTGATGGAAGCTGGCAGACTGACTTCTTTTAGCCTCTCTAGACAATATTACAGGTTCAAGTGGGGTAGGAGGAGCAGGGTGCTTGGAATTGTGTGGCAGAACTATAATTTCTTCCCCTTGGTTTGGCAGAGGATGCACATTCCTGGTATGTATTCTTGAGATGATTAATGTTTCAGGGTCCTTGGTAGTCCCAAATGATGTTTTCAAAAACCGCTCTAGAAATGTAAAGTGCCTTTGCACGATTCCTTTAGAATTTGGTCTCTGCAAGCACAGGGTTGTTAGCACCTCATCAAGTGAGACATGAGGCTGCAACAGTGTTTCTTTATCAGACCTGTTTTGTGCTGTGGCTTGTGCATCGTCCCATATAAGCTCCATCTCTTCCAGTTCAGTCAACACAGTCCTACGCCATGCTGTTTATTTTGCATGTCTTGTTTATGTTTCCCAGCTGGTGTCCACCTTCGAGCAACTTTCAGACCTATGCATTTCTCTGGTATCTTGTGCTGTCTTTGATGTTTCATACATGGTGCAGGTGTTCCAACACAGGCTTGTTTTGGGCCTCAGAAAGCTCCTGATTGAGCTCTTGACATTTCTGGCTGGGCTTTCACCTGAAGCTGCCATATTGCTGACATGTCAGTTGGAGATCCCTATTGAGTCCCTGGATGTTTTGGAATTATTGCAGGTTCTGTAACTTGATGTTGTTTTGTGGGGTGGAATTGTTGGCACCATGTGCAGCCCAAACCTGGAGGACTAGGTACTGTAGTTACTCTGGTCCCTCACTGGTTTAGCACAGGGCTAAATAGCTGGCTGTTAAAGCAGACCAAGGCAGGCCAGCAGCATGGTTCAATTCCCGTACCACCCTCCCCGAACAGGTGCCGGAATGTGATGATTAGGGACTTTTCACAGTAACTTCATTTGAAGCCTACTTGTGACAAGCAATTTTCATTTCATTTTTTTCATTTCACCTGAAACCTGCCCATCATAGTTACAATGATCAAATGTTTAAACCCCATCTGTATAGATTCCTGGATCTCTAGCACACACAAACTTCATCACCGCATCAAGATCAGAGGATGGTGAAGTAACAAGAATGTAGCTCAGTGGTGGGCGACCTGGGGACCACACGTGGCCCATCAGGGCTCTGAGTGTGGCGCACATTTTGTTGACTCTTGTCCACATGGAAGAGTTGCCACATTCTGCTGGTTTCCATCCTTGTAGCTTTTTTCTTGCAGGTATAACTTTTAAAAAATAAATTTAGAGTGGCCAATTCAATTTTTCCAATTAAGGGGCAATTTAGCGTGTTCAATCCACCTACCTTGTGCATCTTTGTCTTGTGGGGGTGAAACCCACGCAAACACGGGGAGAATGTGCAAACTCCACACGGCCAGTGATCCAGAGCCGGGATTGAACCTGTGGCCTTGGCACCCTGAGACTGCAGTGCTAACCACTGCGCCACCGTGCTGCCTTCTTGCAATTATAACTGAAGTGATATGCATGTAAAGGAAGGACATGTGAATTGAAGTGCGTGCTGATTACACAGCACTGACTGTGAGAGCAATGTGCTCCGTGTCTCCAATCAAGTGTCACTATTTCTTTCGTTTTAACCACTTAAATTGATGACAATTCTATTAATGTATGAATGATTCAGTATTTTCCATAACTTGTTATGAAATATTCAGCGTATATTAAATGTATTCGAACGCATTCAAGGATCATAGTTAGTGAACATGCCTGATTTCAATCTTGAGGCCCACTGAGATGAAAGAGGGACACTCATGTGAGCCACTTACCAGCTGAGGTTGCCTATCACTGTGGTAGCTGCTCTGAATGCCAGTAAGTTCCAGCTGTGAGAGTCATAGTCAGCAATGTCTTCAATCAGTGTATAGCAGTTGTCAAGTTTAAATATTTTATAAATTAGTCATGCTGATATTAATATTTTATAAAAATACAGAATGAGGCCTTTGCTCTGGGGTATATATTTAAGCTAAGCTACATCCATTTTCCTGTCAGCAAATACTATCACTACTAGATTATGCCATGCAACTCTACGTCCATTATTTGACTGGCAGGATAGCTACCATGAGATTGCCCTTTGTCTCTACGTCCACTTTTGCTGGGATTGCACGATGAGATCTCTCTCTTGCACTATTGAGGTTCTTTCTCCCGTAGGTGATCAGGGGCTGTTTAGCACACTGGGCTAAATCGCTGGCTTTGAAAGCAGACCAAGGCAGGCAAGCAGCACGGTTCGATTCCCGTAACAGCCTCCCCGAACAGGCGCCGGAATGTGGCGACTAGGGCCCTTTCACAGTAACTTCATTGAAGCCTACTCGTGACAATAAGTGATTTTCATTTCATTTTCATTTCATTTTGATGCAAGAGTCACTCCTGGATTCTGCACTGCACCTTTTTCTTTTCTCTCACATGATTCTGCCATTTTTTTTTTTTGAATATCATCCTGAACATAAAACCAATATTTAAACATGACAATAGATTTTCATGCACTTCACACAGTTGTCACATTCCTGTAATCACTAGATTCCATTAAAATATGTCACTCAAGTGTCCACCCTGGACAATTGGCTTGTGAATGTGATGGCTCTGTTTTGTCTCAGGATCACTCTCACTCTCTTGCAGCCCTTGCTCTATTGCATCTTATTCCTGAAGACTTTGGAGGTACAAGGTGCTTAATTTATTTCTGTCAGCCACACCTATATCTATTAGCAGGTTTTCCAACCTTTGATGAGTGGGAAAATTGTCTCTAACTTTAGGACAACTTGTTTTGTTCCTTTTGCTGGGTCTTATCACCTGATACTACTAATATTTGTCTAACACTGATGAGAAACATGAAGTTTTGTTAAGGGTGATGGTCAGGTCAATGATGTCCTGGTTAGGTAAACTGTAGATCAACTGACTTCCAAAACATATTGTCTTATCATGCTCCATGTTGAATTTCATTTCTGCATTTTTATAGAAGGTTTACTCAACGGCATTGGTATTTCAGTAGAGATTACAGCAGTATTTGTAATATAGCTGAAGCAAGCCATTTTAGAAGAAAGTGCAACTCTCTCTTGTGACCTAAATGTGGTGTTATCACCAAACTTAAAGGAAGTAGTGTTTTCATATTCCTTAAACTTGCATTGATCCTCACTACTTAGTGAATCATTGTAAAATTTTAATAAATCCTTTGTACAAACTATGGAAGTTCAAGCACTATATAGCAAGGCAGCATTCAGGGAGTGCACAGCTAACACATCACAGGACTAAAACTCCTTCTGACCAGTATAATTTGTTCATAACATCATTATCTTCATCCTATTCCTCAGAATGTTCCAGCTGTGCCATCACCTCACACCTCGTAACAGCATTTCTGGGATTTAAAATAAATAATTTGTTGTGCCAACTTGTCTTCTGCTGTGATAGCTTGATCTGCTGAAGGTGCTTTCATTCTCAATCTGCCTGCCCTTAATCATCTGTTGACGTTGGCATTCGGTATCTGGATTATTTTGAAATCTGACAATCATTGAGTCTCCTATTTGGTCACCGTGGAATGTCAAATTGTCTTTGAAGGCTGAAGGCTATGACTGTTTCCCAGGAATATTTGTCAGGACTTTTGAATCAGCGGGCTCTCCTTCTCCGGAAATAACAACAGTTAGATCCAGCTGCCCAACTGATGGAAATCTATCCCTCAAAACACTTTACTTCTGTTTCATAGAGCCATAGCCCATGTTTACATATCCACTTCATTCTTCCAGTTGTTATATGGTTCAGACTCGAAGAAGATCTGAGGATATTCATGCCTGCTAATTTGCTTTCTGCTATTATCCACAAAGATTACGAGGATTTTAGTTTTAAGTTCAAACATTTTTTTCTTGGTTTCCAATCTGCAACTTTAGGCAACCACTCTCTGCTGCAATGTTATCGACTCCAGGTGGTGAAGATGGAACTGGAGCAAACCTTGACTCATTTCGCAAGCATTTATTTACAGAGATACACATTACCAACATGCACTGCCTAAACCAACAACCACAGTTTTAGTCTGTTCCTATTTATAGGAGCACAAGTGAATCCCCAGTTAATGCCACCAGCTGCATGTAATTGAATGCAATTAATATACAGTTAACAGTATATTGCTGGGAAATGTGTGTGTAAAAGTTTATTGAGAGGATCCGACTTGGAATTGATTCTACCCCCAACCTCAAACATTGATCCCCCCAACACCCCACTTTGGACAGATAGTTGAATATTTGACTGTAACAGATGAAAAATAATATTCTTCAATTTCATAAATCTTCTAACTGAAGCACATGTTTTGGTTTAGTAAATGGGAAAAACACTTTGCTGATGAAAGTTGTACCTGATAATTTGTCATTAAGAAATTATGCAGGCCTTCCACTGCTCGAGCTGGCGAGGTGGCGTGAGTGAAAAAAAAAAGAGAAAACAAATTGTCAAATGCACTGGGATTCAAACATTCAGGGAATTGCTTCCCCATGAGACAAAGGCTGTTTCATTGTCATTTTAAAACCCATTTTAAAAGTTTTTTTCTCTTGATCCATGTCAGGCTTTATGTAACATGAGGCTTTTGGTGAGAAATCAAGAAATGCTGACCTGAGGAGCACTGTTACTGCAATTGTCTAATAATTTTCCAGCTATTGCACAACAAGCTTGTTTTCCAGATGAGCAACCTGCAGTCAAACAATCTGTTCCATTGGCATTATTTTGAGTTGTTTATCACTCGATCAGTATTTAATGCTGTGGAACCCCATCACTGGAGCAGTTTTCACTTGACCGTATGATTTAACTTGAATGAACCTCTTGCTAACCCTGGACTGGAGTTGCATAAGATTATTAGCAACTTGAAAGAGTGCCTAGGGTTGATGCTGTATCCAATACAATTGCAAAGTAGTGTCAAATCTAGTTTCAAGTGTTTTTTAAAGGACAGATGGGCCTCCTGAACAGTTTATTTTAACTTGGAATTGAAAAAGTGCTGTGTTTACATAAACCACTCGCCCTCTCAAAACAGTTAAATTTTAATGGCCGTTACAAGTTTGGCTGTTGGGCAGGTGAATTCCAGTTGGAGTCATGCAGTACAAACACAATACTGTCTTTGGAGACAAAACTGCAGTTTGTACCTCCCAGCATTATTTGTAACCTATCCATTTTAAACATGCAGAATTTAAAAAATAGTCTTTGGTAGGTTTTAGTATTACAGGATTCAGGACTATAATGATCCAGGAGACCTGAGAAAAAAGGTTCACTTGAGTTCATTGTAAACTCAAAGGTTAAGGCTGCTACTGCGGTGCAGACTGTTAATGCGGTATACAACAAAAGGGCCCCAGGCGGGGACTAGCGAGAGTGCCGGTTCCCGGTTCAGGCCGGTATTTCAAGGGCTAAGTAACGAGCCCCAGCTGGACAGACCTCCACCCACTAGCAAGGAAACTCCTATATTACGAGCCCCACTGGGAGATCTATCAGTGTATCCCCAGGGGCCTGGTGAGGTTTAACACAGGAACCAAGTGAGATATTTTTTGCAAGCCATAATGAATTCTTTATTCATTAAGGGCTATTTTTTTAACTTCCATATCTTTAGCTGACATGTAGGTTACACTTGAAGCAACTGCAGGTCAGTTAGCAGTGTTGGAAATTGTTTTACATTTTAGGCTTTTAACAATGAATAATTACTCAAAGTACAATTCTGGTTCTTCTTAACAGCAATATGCCTTGACGTATGTTCCAGTATAGCTACAACATTGGCATCTACCCAACAATATGGAAAATTGCCTACGTATGGCCTGTGCACAAAAGTCAGGACAAATCCAACCTATGTAATTGTCGCTCCATCAGTCTGCACTCAATCATCAGTAAATGATGGAAGGGATCATCAACATTGCTATCAAGCAGCGCTTAGAACCGTAGCTTAGTAATAGCCTGCACATATGCTCAGTTTGTGTTTTGCCAAGACCACTCAGCTCATGATCTCATTACATTAGTTCAAACCTGGACAAAAGAGCTGAAATCCATAATGAGACGAAGGTGAATGCCCTTGTTATCAAGGCAGCATTTGGGCTGCACAGGGGCCCAGTCGTTAGCACTGCTGCCTATGGTACTGAGGATCTGGATTCGAACTCGGCCCGGGTCACTGTCCGTGTGGAGTTTACACAGTCTCCTCTTCTGTGTGGGTTTCACCTCCTCAACCTAAAGATGTGCAGGTTAGGTGGATTGGCCACACTAAATTGCCCCTTAATTGGGAAAAAAAATAATTGGGCACTCTAAATTATTTTGAAAAAAGGAAAAAAAAAATCAAGGCAGCATTTGACTGAGTGTGGCATCAAGGAGTCCTTGCAAAATTGCAGTCAGTTGGAATCAGGGGGAAAACTCTCCCATTGATTGAAATCATACCTAGCACAAAGGAAGATGATTGTGGCTGTTGAAGGTCAGTCATCTCAGTTCCTGGACATGACTGCAGGAGTTCCTCAAGGGTAGTGTCCTGTGCCCATCAATTGCTTCATCAATTCCCTCCATCATAAGGTCAGCAATATTCGGCACCATTCAAAACGACTCGGGCACTGAAGCAGTCGATTTGTCCAAATGTAGCAACACTGTGACAACATCCAGGCTTGGGGATGACAAGTAGCAAACAACTTTGATGCCACACAATTGTTAGGCAATAACCATTTCCACCAAGAGAGAATTAACTTTGGCCCCTTGAATTTTCAAAAGCATTACCATCATGGAACCCCCACTACCAATATTTTGGGGGTTATCAGTGACCAAAAACTGAACTGGACCAGCCATATAAATACTGTGACTCGAGAGGCAAGGAAACTTGTTGCGACAAACTCATCTCTTGACTCCCCAAAGCCTGTCAGCCATCTCTAAAGCACAAGTCAGGAGTGTGATGGAATACTCTCCACTTGCCGGGATGAGTACAAGTCCAACAACATTCAAGACACTTGACATCCAGGCGAAAACAGTGCAGTGGTTAGCACTGTTGCTTCATAGCTCCAGGGTTCCAGGTTCGATTCCCGACTTTGGTCACTGTGTGGAGTCTGCATTTTTTCCCCGTGACTGGGTGGGTTTCCTCTGGGTGCTCCAGTTGCCTCCCACAAGTCCCAAAAGACGTGCTTGTTAGGTGAATTGGACATTCTGAATTCTCCCTCCATGTACCCGAGCAGGCGTGCGAGTGTGGTGACTAGGGGCTTTTCACAGTAACTTCATTGCAGTGTTAATGTAAGCCTACTTGTGACACTAATAAAGATTATTATGCTTGATGAGCACCCCATCCACAAACATTTAATTTCCTCCACCACCGATGCACGCTGGCAGCTGTGTGCACAGGATGCAATGCAGTAACTTAGCAAGACTCCTTCGGCAGGTCTTTGCTGACCCATGATCACTACCATCTAGAAGGACGTCGAAACACCACCTGGAAGTTCCCTGCCAAGCTACTTGCCATTCCTTCACTGTCATTAGGTCAAAGTCCAGGAACATCCTCCCTGCCAGCAGAGGTTCAAGGCAGCTTTACCACTATCTTCTTTTGGACAATTGGAAATGGGAAATGAATGCTGGCCAAGCCAGTGATGCCCACATCCATGAATGAATTTCAAAATAAATAAATTTTGTCATGTCAGTTATAGTCACTGATTTTTAGTTACCTGCTCTTGTATATAGAACTGACTTTCAACAGAGAGCACAGATTTTGCTTCTTTTGGCATACACTCAAACAATATGTTAGAAAAGCATCATCTATCAATTTTGAACCCACTTGCGTCAACATCCCACTGTGAATCACCCTATTTAATACTCTTCAGGGCAACTAGGGATATTGTAGAACCCTCTCGGTGCCCTCCCTCATACCCCTCTAGATAAATTATTGTTCGAAAGGATGTTGTAATGCTACCATTTTGTTAAGACAATTTTCTCACATTGGAATCTGCCCACCCTCTTTACAGGTACATGAAGCTAAAGATTTGGATAAAGGCAGGCAGCAGCAGCATCAACATCAGCTTCAACACTCTCCTGGACCTTACAGTTTAGTTGGATCTCCGCAACTTGATCGGATAGAAGAACATTCTCCAAAACTGGTTTCAACAGAGAGGGAAGCAGATACTATACAGGAGAAAACCGAAGTCACTGAAATGGAAAATGGGACAACAGCAGAACATGTAGAATCTGATCTGTCTTTGCATTCTGCAGGTATTTATATTTATTTGACAATTTTTGTGAAGAAAATATTATTTGGACTTTTCAAACAATGTGAGATCTGCAAAGCAATAAAACTGCAATCCAGTCAAATCTAGTTGCAGGAGAATATCACTTACAAGAGTACTATTTATTTTAGATATAAAATGCCTGATTAGATTTAAAGTTCCAATTAAGGGACAATTTAGCATGGTGGCGGATTTGGGTCCGGAGGGCGATTGTCCGAAGGCTGTCAGCCGGCCAGTGTCGGGTGCGCAGGTGCACGAGACACTCTGTAGCGGGGTGCGGGTCTCACTCGTGCCTGACACTGTGTCGCCCCTCACCCCCTCTGGGGGACTCCCGGAATCTGGCACATCATAATTGAAGGTTCTTTTGTTTTCTGCCTCGGTAGATAGTCAGGCAGTGCCCTGTTTGCCCCCCCACAGAGGCGAGGGTATCTGGTCTCTCCAGCGCAAAGTTTTGTGCTTGTACCATTTGTTTTTTGTAGAAATGTGTTGTGAACGGTTTTAATAATCAAGAGTATCCACCCCCCTTTCCCGTACGTTAGTACTGAGGGGAGGGTACCCTGTTTCTCAAAAACAAAATTAGTGTTTGTACCGTTTGGCCTTGTATATTTTTTTTACTGTTTTAATAAAAGATATGGTGGAGGATTCGGGCCCGGAGGGCGACTGTCCGAAGGCTGTCAGCAGCCCAGTGTCGGGAGCGGAGGGTGCACATGAGGCTCTCTGCAGTGGGGTGCAGGACTCACTCGTGCCTGACACTGTGCCGCCCCTCACCCCCTCTGGGGGACTCCTGGAATCTGGCACATCATAATTGAAGGTTCTTTTGTTTTTCTGCCTCCATAGATAGTTCAGGCAGTGTCTTATGGGCCCCCATCCACCAACACCTTGACTCCCTCCCTCCCCCACCATTCTCCTTTCCCCTCTCTCCCCACCACCCCACCTTCCTTTCCCTTCTATTGGTACAGAGGCGAGGGTATCTGGTCTCTCCAGCACAAAGTTTAGTACTTGTACCATTTGTTTTTTGTACAACTGTTGTGAACTGTTTGAATAGTCAGAGTACCCTACCCCTGCTCCCCATACGTTGGTACCGGGGGGAGGGTACCCTGTTTCTCCGACGCAAAATTAATGTTTGTGCCTTGTGTATATTTTTTACTGTTTTAATAAAAAGAAATAGCTAATCCACCTACCCTGCACATCTTTGGGTTGTGGGGGTGAGACCCACGCAGACATGGGGAGAATGTGCAAACTCCACACGGACAGTTACCCGGTGACTTACAAGAGTATTGTAAAGAATGTGGCTTAAACTAGTGATATGTATATTGTTTAATATGAGGTGTTACTCACACTCATGAGAAAGGAACAATTGAGTAAGTAACCAATAAAATTTACTTTGTGAGAAGGAGTTCCCATTTAATTGTAATATTGGCACTTCGCAGCATGAGTTAAAACTAAATTGGGAGGGCAGCACGGTTGCGCAGTGGTAGCACTGCAGTCTCACGGTGCTGAAGTCCCAGGTCCGATCCTGGCTCTGGGTCACTGTCCGTGTGCACATTCTCCCTATGTTTGCGTTGGTTTCGCCCCCACAACTCAAAGATGTGCAGGGTAGGTGGATTGATCATGCTAAATTGCCCCTTAATTGGAAAATGAATTGAATACTCTAAAGTTATTAAAAAAAACTAAATTGGGAGTTAAGAAGGAGAACTGCCATTTAAAGGAGTGGAGTAGACCTACAGTTGGCTGTGATTCTATCCTCCACTGCAGTATTATTTAAAAGACAAAATTCCCTTCCAGTTTCTTTTCCTGATAATGCTTCAGCTGCTGTTTTTAAACTTGGAGGGATTTCTTTGTAATTCGTTCAGTTCAACCCCATTCACAGCCTCAATTGCTGGTAACTGAACATACTGGTCTGTGGATAAGGGTTAATTTCTTCGCTCTGAAAGAATTTTGTGTATATATTATCATTATATATCATAGAATTTACAGTGCAGAAGGAGGCCATTCGGCCCATCGAGTCTGCACCGGCTCTTGGAAAGAGCACCCTACCCAAGGTTAACACCTCCACCCTATCCCCATAACTCAGGAACCCCACCCAACACTAAGGGCAATTTATCATGGCCAATCCACCTAACCTGCACATCTTTGGACTGTGGGAGGAAACCGGAGCACCCGGAGGAAACCCATGCACACATGGGGAGGATGTGCAGACTCCGCACAGACAGTGACCCAAGCCGGAATAGAACCTGGGACCCTGGAGCTGTGAAGCAATTGCGCTATCCACAATGCTACCATGCTGCCCCAATGTATGCTCAGTCTTGATAGTCATTTGATGGTCTCTCAAGTTCAATTTCAGAACTGCAGATTGGTCATGTTCAAATTAGCATTGTTTTGCTGCATTGTAATCTTCTATGTATGTTTTGGTGATGTCATAGTACTTCAGTGAAACAAAACTTTGCCCAAAAGGTGCATTGGCCACAGGTTTTTCTTGGGTATCCTGATCACAGTTTGATTTAATGACATTTGAGGAAAGGAAAGGAAGTCATTGTATTTTTGGCACATTGCAGCATTGACGGAAACTTTGGAAATAGAGCATTTGTACATCCAAAGCACTGTATGACACCCAGGAACTGAGGGGGAAAATATCCCAATGTTATCACACTTGCTTTGTTTATGAATGCATCTAAATGATAATCAATGGACCCTATTATTTCTATTGTGTGTACCGCTACAAATTCCAAACTTAGTGCCTATCTGATATTAAATGGGGAGGTGGTGGCATAGTAGTTTTGTCACTGTACTAATAAACCAGAGACCCAGGGTAATGTTCTGGGGACTCAGATTCAAATGCCACCACTACAGATGGTGAAATTGGAATTCAATATAAATCTGGAATTAAAGTCCCAACAATGACGATGAAACCATTGCCGATTGTCGGAAAAACCCATCCGGTTCACTCATGTCCTTCAGTGAAGGATTCTGACATCCTTACCTGGTCTGGCCCACATGTGACCCCAGTTCCACAGTAACAACTTCGACTCTTAACTGCCCCCTTGAGGGCAATTAGGGAGGGCATTAAATACTGGCCCAGCCTGCGACGCCCACATTCCATGAAGGAATACCTTTTTTTAAAGCATAATTCAGTGTTTTATCTACTTTCCATCTTTAACTCTGACCACTGTTTTAACTTAAGGAAATGAGGATGAAAGTAATGAGGAAGATGTGAAAACGGAAGATATTGTAGGACAAATATTGGAAGAAGTGGTGGCCATTGTGACTGCAGGTAATTCATGAGATCTTGATGAAATAATTTTATTTATCTGCACAGTTCTTTTTTTTAAATACTTCTGATTTTAAGCTGCCATGTGGAAATTGGGTGTGTCTTACAGGCATGTAAATTTGGTGGATGAGTTGTTGCCAGATCACTTTCACCAGCTTTAGAACAGCCAGCACAAGATTAACATCAGAAAATTTCATGAAAGTTAATGTGCCTCCCATTATCTACAGTAGGTCTGTGGCCGTCTTAAACTAGACATGCATTACTATGAGTAAAGATAAGAAATGTCAATATACCCTTGGAAACCAATAGTGATAAATGTATTGGAAAATCAGATATGTCCTAAAATCAAACATTCCACAGACACATGCTCTGGAACTAGAAATCTCTTAACTTGTTTGCATTAAGTAAACTGTTTAAAATTGGAAAAGTTGCAAGAACTGAGCAAATTCTTACTAACAGATGAAAACTGTTTAAAGTAGTTGGAAACAAAAGAATTATATTAATCTTAGAAGAAATGTTTGAATGGGGCAGTTTTAGAAGACACCAAAGTGCATTTATACAATTTTCCGTAGCTATTGAACAAACTGTGCAGAAAATTTTTTTTTGGCAATGATTTTTTTTCTTTTAAGAGGTAGAAGCAAAAAACGAAGAAAATGGAACTATGGAAGCAGCTTTAGAAAATGAGGCTGCTGCTGAATGCACTGAAAACCTGCAAACCAATGGAATCCCTGAAGGCTGTCTGCCACCGCCTGATAGCACTTCATCAATTGATAGACAATCCGTACCATATAATGATATCCAGGTAAGGAGCCTAATTATATTTTTTGCTGGAATCAAGTCTGCACATTTTCCAAGGACTCTGGTACTAAGTGCTTATTTTGTGCTCCCCAGCTGGAGCTGTGGTTCCACCAGGTATAATTGTTAAAAACCATCTGTGCAAACATGTATTTGAGTTGTATTTATGGATGTATAGTTTTCATTATTGCTTGACCTAAATCAAGGACAGAATTGGGATGTGAGATAAATGGGGAAACAAAGGGACAAAAGGTTTCCTTTTCATAATTCAGTACAGAAGATCACTTATACAAACGAAATACAATTTACAGAAAAAGGCATTAAAAATAACACCAACACAACCTCCAACAACTCTTTCCCCCCGCCCCCCAAAAAAAACACAACTGGCAGTGACCAGTTACTCAAACTATGAAAGGTTGCCACATCCAGCAGAATCTCTTGACTGAATCCCTCACGATGTACTTCATCTTCTCTTGGTACAAAAACTCCATCAAGTCTCCCAACCATACTGAGGTGTTGGGTGGAGATGCAGAGCTGCACCACAGCAGAACCCGCCTCCAGGCAATCAACGAGCTGAAGGCAAGAACATCTGCCCCCACACCTGTCTGCAGCCCCGCCGAGTCTAACACCCCAAACATGGCAATTAACGGACAGGGCTCCAGTATGATATTCCAAATCAGCAACATGGTGCTAAAGAAGGAGACCCAGAAGCTTTGGACAAGACCAATACATGTGCACATGGTTGGCTGGACTCCCAGAACAGCGCTCACACCTATCATCCAATTCCGAGAAGAAATGGCTCATCCTAGACTTGGTCAGGTGTGCCCTTAACACCACTTTAAGCTGGATCAAACCCAG
This sequence comes from Scyliorhinus canicula, assembly GCF_902713615.1. Taxonomy (NCBI): domain Eukaryota; kingdom Metazoa; phylum Chordata; class Chondrichthyes; order Carcharhiniformes; family Scyliorhinidae; genus Scyliorhinus; species Scyliorhinus canicula. The sequence goes on from NC_052152.1 coordinate 170,107,788, forward strand.
AATCGCGTATTAAGACATGGAATTCACACTGTGAAGCGCTTCTCTCCACGCATCATCTATTATGGGCCCCAGCTTCTCCCACCTAGCAGTTAGCCCTTCCACTGAAGGCAAAACTTCTGCCAGAATTCATCCATAAATGTCAAATGTGCTACCCTCCTCTGACCTCGTGTGGCCAATCCAACTAGCCTGCACATTTTTTTTTTAGTTGTGGGTGCGAAACCCACGCAAACATGGGGAGAATGTGCAAATTCCACACGGACAGTGACCCAGAGCCACGATCGAACCTGGGACCTCGGCGCCGTGAGGCTGCAGGACTAACCCACTGCGCCACCCTGCTGCCCAGGGATGCCTAGTTAACATTCTTCAGCCGTAACTTACACAGCACGCACCACCATAGTTGAGTGAAAACACCAGACGAGTGCACAGAGATCAGGGTGGCAGTTGGTTTTTAACCTGCTTCCTTGTGTATTAATGGAAGGGAAAAACACACAGATGTCTGAGGTATAACACTGAGGAGATGGTTTCGGCTGCGATGGCCATCAGCTTCCATTATCTCCACAGGAAATTATAGTTCAGTTTTTGCAATGCATCTGAGAAAGAGTGCAATGTTCTGTTGTCTCTCTCGGTACTTAGTATAATCCACAAAAGAATTCCAAAAAGTAGTCGCTTTGTAGTATTCGCCAGCTTTTGCTTCTATGTCCTTTTTTTTTAAAATACATGTTCTACCGAAGACTTCAATATGTACATAATACAGGCTATAATTCGTTGTCACGACAGCATCGATAGACAAGGTTTAATCTTTGCTTACCAGAGGTCCACACACACTTCCAGGAAGGGTGACTGAATAAAGATTAGAAGCACATGTTCTGATGGATTTTCTTTGCCGTAGCTCTGGAGCACTGTGTCTGCTGTCGCACAGCTGTACCACAGGAGTGTCTCAGATCAGCAAAATCAGAAAATGGTACTTGGAATATACAACACGGAAATAGAACTTTTGGCCCAATCAGTTTGTGTTGGTGGTTCTGCTCCACTCAAACCTTTTCTGATCTAATTATACCAATCTTTCATTCCATTCTTCCCTATCTGCTTATATAGCCTCCACTTAAATACAGGGCTCAGATCTTGCAATCTCAAAAAGATTGTTTCCCAAAGGTATTCCGGCGAATGAGGAGGGGGACTCTGCCGAGATCCTAACACGCTGACTGTGTCAAATAGTCCTGGAAGTTTGGACTTCCGATGGGCGATTTCTCCTGCTTCTGGAGACCTCTGCAACTGCTAGTTAAAGTCAGAGACTTGGAGTGTTCTAACTCTCTCAGCTGAATAGTTACCCAGGAAAAGTTAGATTTAAAACTGCTTGCAACCACTGGGTAACTAAGCCACTGACTCGCGGCTCCCCACTGATCCCCCGTCTATATGTCTGTCCCACCCTAGCCCCTTATCTACTTAGGTGCCTTCCTACAGCCCCACCTAGACCCTTGGCTTGCCACCCGACCTCCTCCACCCTTGACCTGTCACTCTCACGCCCGACCTCTCTTACTTGCCCCGACCTGCCGTTCTCACCCCTGAACTGCCGGATCGAACCCAGTCCTCGGTGCCATGAGGCAACAATGCTAACCACTGCGCCGCCGTGCTGCCCCCAATGCAAGTTTAATGTAACTTCTCTATTTTTTTCATTACTTTAGTTATAAATCCAAATGTTTAGTTTTGTTTTTCTTGTCTTTACCTACATTGATACTTTTAGTGATTTGTGTACTTGTACTCCCAGATCCCTCTAATTGTTTACCCTAGTTGGCTTTTTGTTTCTGAGTAATATGTGACCCTAGTTTTCTTAGCAAATTGCAATACCTCACACTTGTGTTGAAATCTGTTTGCCAATTCGGCAAGTTATTTGAAGTTGTCTTGTTGCAGTACTCCTCGGTATTGACTCTCTCCCACTCCTCTAAAGTATTTGGTGTCAAGGTTTAAATTGTTAATTTCAGTTGTGAACAACAGTCCCAGCATTGATCCTTTTGGATATCACTTTCCATCACCTGCCACTCTGAATTGCTTCTCTTTACCCTTCTTGAACGTCTTCTATCTTACAGCCAGCTAACTATTTATTCTGCTACTTGTCCCCCACTCCGGATGCTCTGTTCTTATCATTAGTCTACTGAAGGACACCTTACTGGAGGTCCTTTTTTAAATATGTATTTTTATTAGAGTTTTCCATTTTTACAAAGAATGCAAGCAATCCTCAAAACTGGTACACAGGTGCCGGTATGCTTCTGCATACATGAATGCAGAAAAAGTCAGGAGAGCACCAGTTGGTTCAGTGTAATTATTAAACGTGGTCCCTCCGTTTAAAAGGCAGTGAACAGATAAGCTTGAAAATGGGGGGGGGGGAAGAGGATAAAGCCATGAAAACATGTGAAGGGGTGCACCATTTTACTGGATAGCGTTTGCTCATACAGCTGAAAATGTCGAATAAGGTTTTTGCATCCTGTTCGGGTGTGCACCAAAACATACCTCCTCCAACTCCAGTTGTACCGGCAATGTATTATAATCTCTTTTTCTCGGATATGAGACTTGCCTGTACCTTTGCAGAAGCCAGGAAAAGACATACAAAAAAAATTCACCAAGACATTGGGCGGGATTCTCCGATGCCGCGTCAGTGTCCGCGCCGTCGTGAACGCCATCGCGTAAAATGACGGCGCGAACGGGCAGCCGGCAGCATCGATTCAGGCCCCGAAAAGGGGCCAGCAGCAGCGCCGTGAGAAATGGGATGGCGTGGCACCAGAGCAGTGCTGTCAGCGCATGACACCCGGATGACGTGACGCTGCTTCACTTTATGTGCGCGAAAAGCGCACAGGCCCCGACACAGGAGAGATGGCCAAGCCCCGCCGTGCCACCCCCAGGTTCTGGGACTATGATCTGCAGATATTGCTGGACGCAGTGGAAGAGCGGAGGGCAATCCTGTGCCCAAGCCGTGGCTACCGGCACCTGGCCACCTCAGTCAGGCGCAACTGGTGTGATGTGGGTATCGCCATTAGCGCTTTGGGGCACACTCCACGTACTGGAGAGCAGTGATGCAAGAAACTGCATGAACTGACAAGGGCGGCCAGGGTAAGTACCCCGAGAGTCACCCCCTCACCTTGCAGGATAAGACGGGGCCAGCCGACGATCGTCCTGACACGCCTCAAACAAGCCACTGCTGTCCAGGTCCATGTCAAGCCGCCCACAGGGACGCACGCCAGGGAGGGGAAGGAAGACAGACAGGAGGGCCCTCATCCGAAGCCGGGGCATAGGAAACAGACGCACAGAGGACAGACACAAACGACCGTGATGAACAGAGGACAGTCAGGACACTGACGGTCGTGAAATGGATGCAGAAAGGACGGAGAGTCAGGACAGTGACGCACAGAGGACGGCCAAACATATGTTGGACAGACAGGACAGGGCCCCTCACATGGGCCGGAGACAATGTCCATTGGTCCAAGGTTCGACCCAGGAGACCCCAGACCTGAGGTTCGATGAGGACATGGACCTTGCGTCACTGCTGTCACCCACACCCTCCTCCACCGCAGATACCCTCACCTTGGTTGGGCACATTAGTGATGAGGCTTCTGGGACGCTGACTGGTGTGCACCACACAGCCGAGCAGCCGAGGGGCTGGACGGTCGGAGGGCAGCCCAGCCCCAGCACCTATCTGCTCCCAAGACGGTTCCCGGGTTCCTTGACTTACCAGACCCACCCACAGACCCGATGCGTTTAGAAACTGGAGTGGACAACGGGATGACGGCCAGCATCTGCAGACGCAGTTGGAGGAGTCCATCCGCGTCCAGAAGCAGGGTGTGGTGCTGGTCATAGCTGCCACCCAGGCCGACACCGCACGAGTGGCATCCGCGGTGGAGGCAATGGGAGCAACGGTTTCGGCCATGGGTCAGGTTCTGTAAGACATGGGGCTTCATGTGCACGTGTCATCCATGACCCAGGACAGGACCACCCCCTCATAGGCAGCCACGTCCCAGAGCCAGCTGGACATTGCCGCACGCGTTCTGGGGTCTAGCCGAATCTCGGCAGGCCATGGCCCAGTCTCAGCAGGCCATCGGTGAGAGTATCGGCGGCCTTGTCCACGTGCTGGATGTATCGCACAAGCCCAGAGGGAGGTGGCGCAGTCCCAGACTGGGATGGCCCATTTTCTGAGCTCCATCGCTGCGAATGTTCAAACCCTGGTCAATGCCACAGTGGGACTCCAGGACTGGCAGTGCCAGGTGTCAGTGGTGCCACGGGGCTTGTCTCCGTTTGCACCACCATACCATAGTGAGGCCCAGGGGTCACCCAGCACCCTGAGGGAGGAGTAGGTTCTGGGGCCTGTCCCGATGATTCCTGCAAGGGAGGTCCCAGAACACCGCGGATCCTCGGACTCTCCCATCCCGTCACTGGTGCATCTGGTGGGCAGCGGGCAGAACGGTGGCACCATGCCATCCAACATGCCCTCCGAGCAGCCTGGCCTATCCAAGCCGGGCCGCCCCTGGAAACGCCCGCCGACAGGGAGCCAAGTTGCAGGGCAGGAGTCTCAGCAGTCCGCCTCCACTCCTGCTGTACCATCTGCGGAAACAGCAAGGCGTAGTGGTAGGGCCCGTAAGAGAAAGATGTTCGACACTTAGTAAGTTAGCACGGGTGCAGGGCACAGGTGAGTTATAGGGGCTCGGGCACTTGTATGTGAATGTCACGATTAAAGTCACTGTTACACCAAACCTAGATGCCTCTGTGCTATGTCCGGTGCCTGAGGGGTCGTGAAGGGGGAACGTGTGGCGCTGGGGTCGAAGGTTGGTACAACGGTGAGGCCGGGTGTGTGTTGCCCCCACCCTCCAACCCCCCTGTCGTCCTCGGAACACTGATGCCAGCTATCCCACATGGCCACGTGAAGGAGTGTCCATGACGCATACACGGACCACCCATGTCTAGGGTGTAGGTGTGGCCATGAGTCAGACATTGTCTAACGATCCAGAGCTCACAGCTCATCGCAGAGCGCATTGTCATCATTGAACATGGCACTGATCACACCCGCTTCTACAAGCAATCGTGTGGGACCATCCCGTTGTGCCCCAGGTGTAGAGTGCTGTGCATGTGGTGGTGTGGGAGCGAGGGTTGTCGGATGGTGTGAGGGATGCTGGGTGGTGCATTTGGGGTTGCTGGGTGGTGCAAGTGCCCGTGCCCAGCGAGGCCCTCCCCCCTAGTTGGTGAAAGGGCGGCGATCAAAGCCTCGCGTGCTCGCTCGCCAACCCGGTGGCGTCGTGCAGCATCCCGGCCACATCCAGCCCCATGTCGCGTCTGTTCCCCCCCCCCCCCCCCCCCCCCCCCCCCCCCCCATCCTCCTCCTCTTCCTCATTGAGAGGTATGCCGCCCTCATCGGGCTCCCTCTGTGCCTCCTCTTGCTCCTCTTCAGGACATCGCCCCCCTCTGCTGGGCTATGTTGTGCAGGATGCAGCAGACAACAGCGATGCGACCGACCCTCTCCGAATGGTACTGGAAGGCCCCTCCAGAGCGGTCCAGGCACCTGAAGGGTCACGGCGTCGGGACTTCGGCCCGCCGCTGAATACCCGGGGGGGGGGGGGGGGGCTGGAGAATCGCCAAACTTAGCCCTTTGGGCGGCACGGTGCCAAACTCGATGATGCTGTTTTCGCCGGTTGGGAGAATGGCGGAACGGCGTCGGACCGGCGTTGTGCGAAAATCTGGCGGGAACTGCGATTCTCCCAAACGGTGCGGCATGGGGGAATCCCACCCATTAGCTCTAACGGGGTATCTTGCATTTAACCACAAGACAGAACAAATCTCCAAAATCTAGTATAGCACACTGATCAAGATTCCACATACAGAGAAGACCAGCAAGCATTCATACAATTGGATTGTAATCCTTGTGGTCAGTGCCTCTTTTCATACAGAAAATGAAAGGATAAAAGGAAAGCAAAAAGAGTAGTGGATCTTACAATAGCAGGATAAAGCAATGAGCACATGGCACTCTGGTGTTCGCCCTCCTCCTCAGGGCAATGAAGAGAAAGCAAAAATTGAAACCTAATTTGAAAAGAGAGGAATGCCAGGAATAGCCCCAAGGATTCTTACACCACATCAAGTCTCTCAACACAACAAACCTCACTCGTATACAACAAAATCAGAAGCATCGTTCAGGCCTCACCATCACCGGAAAATGTAAACCACTTTCCAGTAAGGGAACCCTGCCGACGAGGAGAAGAATTGTCAAGACACGCGTCAACAGGATATCTTGGGGAGAAACACAACTCCTCCCAACAGGGTAAGGGACCCCCCCCCCCAAACAAAATTAAATGTAACAAATCAGAGCCTGTATCGGCACATCACCTACCCAAGTAAAGAAAGGAAACCAAGAGGGAAAGGAACACCAGAATTAGCCAATAGACGTTAGACATGATACAGCAATATACACTTTGGCAGAAAGGGTATCAGAAACAGATCTGCATAACCCCAAGCGCAACAGGATACTGCCCCCAAGAGGAGCCGAGGTCTCAAGAAGGTTAGGGTGGAAGTCCCTATATCAGACTACTTGGAGAAGGGTGACCAACTCCTCCATTCAGCCTAATTTTCCAACAGGTTTTACCGACCACCTCTCTGTGTATACCAGTACATATTTCCCCCTACTTCTGTAACATCAGAGGTGTCAATGATAGAAACAGAAAAACGAACTCAGTCCTTTCCAGGATACATGATCTGTACTTTCACAGGAGATGAGCAAAGATTCTAAAATAATAAAGTACGAAAGAAAATCACAACACCAATAGTTCTAACGGTGGTCATTCTCACACACAATGAGGACGTATAAGGCCATATCAGCCACCTCCATACCAAACCACCTACCTGCCATGCTGCTGTGACGTTAGGCATCTATTTAAAAAGAAAAATGAAGGGTACCAAAAAATGTACTTGTAACAGCCACAATAAGCAAAACCAGGTAAATACTACACAATCCTCATGTCATACAACCATTTCTGCATAATCTTTGCAGTATAACAGCATAATACGCAACATATGCCTCTGTGCTCATATGTAAATATAGCTGTGTCAGAATAAAAGGCAATAACACAAAACAAAGGGTAAAATCACAAGGGAACAAAGTTCAGGATTAATGATGAACTGCAGGATAATATAACAATGCATGGAGCTCGGAAAGGCCAAAGCCATGCCAGGATCATTAAACAACAACAATCAGAGTTTCACCGAAGCCTTTGCACCTCTGCCACGTCGTCATCCCGAAGCTCTGGTAAAAAGACACCTAGACCCAGTGGGTGATGAAAGACATGTCATATCTGACCGCTTCCACCCCTTCCCGATGAAAACAGAGGACAAGTCAATGTAAGACCCGTGGTCGTGGTCTCCGATCAACCTCGGGCCTCAAACCGGATACAATGTGCTCTATTGAACTTGAAATGGCCAGCCTTCAAATCAAGATTGCGCAGGCTTGGCAGCCAGTTCTTAAACCCAGCCTGGAATTTATCCCCAGTTCCCCTCGAGATACCGGGCGCATGGATACTCCTCCAGCCCCATCTCCCTGAATCAACCAGGATGTTCGGCATACCATGCAGTTGGATTTCAAGGACTAACGAGCTCCCGCCAAGGAATCTGCCTCATCGATTAACCGGATTCTCTTTTTCGCTTCATTCATTCTCTTTAGGATATATTGCAGTTCGTCAATATGAAGATAATCTGTGCTGGGTAGCTGAGACCGCCAAACACGACTTTACCCACAATGGCAGCCATCATCTTGATGCCAGTGGCATCGCCGAAGCATAGGCCTGCTCACCAACAAAACTGCCACTGCGAACTGAGTCCCACTCTGGCCATTTCCGACTGCCTCAATCAATGGAGCATTTTATTGAATTAACTGGGCTCCTTATCGCCACACTTTGACCAGTATCCTCCAGGAACCTAGCACAAATCATACACAACACATCAGGATCAGATAATTAAGGATTGTGATTCAGGATTAAAAAGAGGTATAACTGAGGAGTAGCACCAGAGCTTGTGAAAATGCAGCTGCTCCCGCACCTACAGCATGTGACACCCTCCCAATTGAAGATCTTTTGAAAATCCAGTTAAATTACTTGTATATCGGCCTTGTCTATTCTCTCAGTTACCTTGTCTAAGAATTCAACATGATTGCTCCATGCTGACTGCTCTTATTATATTTTTGGTTTCTAGGTGTTCTTCAGTGGGGATTACATTATTTTTCGTACCAAAAATGATTAAGCAGGCTGGTCCATAGTTCTCTAAACTTGTTCTACATCTTCTTTATAATATATAAAATGTTTCCATCGCACTGATCCATTCTTCAGTGAATTGTTAAGCATATGAAATAATGTCTCTATTTGTTCTTCTCTCGATTCTTTTAAAATGCCTTGATGCAATCCATCCGAACCACAGACTTTCTTCACGTTTTGACTTTTATTAGTTTACTATTTCTCCTTTTCAGAAATGATAAAACCACATTTAAAAGAATCTCATCTACTGATATCTTCACTTGCTCTGTTTCCCTGCTAAATACTGAACAAGCACACTGTAATTACCTCCCCGGCACCCAGATGTATATTTGCCGCCGCCACCAACCCCCCCCGCAAACAGTCGCCTACTTACGTGGTGTAAATAATTTTGCCAGGTATTCAGAGCTGCTGCTGTCGAGCTGGTGCACAATACCCTACCAGTTATTCTATTTCATATTTTATTGTATTTTATGTTGGGGTGTGCCCTTCTCTTCTAAATATGTGTATATATATGTTTCTTATTCTGTGTACATAACGGTAATTATACCTTGTTCAAAAACCCAATAAAAAAACACATTTATAAATAAATACTGAACAAAAGTAATTATTTATATTCCTGCCACTTAGTCATTGCTGCCTGTGATTTAATCTTGTCCATCTCTTAGTGGCCATATTCCCATCGGGATTTTACTCTTTTAAATAATGTGCGTATAGAATATTTTGGCTTGCTCATTTAATTTCATAGTTTTGCTTTGGCTTCCTCAACAATTTTTTACTTCTCTCTTAATCTCTTTGTACATCAGATATCAAATTTGAGACCGTTCCCGGTTCAACCACTTAGAGAAATTTAAAAATATTGTGTTTTGAACTTTTCTGGCTGTTTATCTTTATGTATGCCGATATACTATTTATGTGACTCTTTTAAAAGTAAAGTTCAGCAAACAGAAATCTGTAGACAATTCTAATTGTTCAGTATCTACTTCACACTTTCAGAATGAAAAGATTATCATTAATATGTATCAATTGTCATAAAATGCAGATGCATGTTTTGAACTTAGTCTTGCCAATAGTTACTTGAATCTTTTTTGACATTTATACGTAAAGTTACAGTGTGGTTTATCCACTTCAAAAGCACAATGATTTTGTTATTCATAATGCTAATGCCTTTTGATGCTTTCTTTTCCTCTTGCTTCTGTAAATAAAACATTTTTTTAAAAGTTAAAAGACCAACTATGATATCTTCCAGAAATCTACAGCACTGCACCATCAGTGCTCAACATATGCTGAGCACAGGTCAAGCCAATAAACAGTTTCCTTTCTTCTCCTTTTTTAAAGTACAATGCACTGTATCCATCATTAAACCCCCTAACACAGATGCGTACCAGCGGCAGTATATAACCACTCCCTATTGTCATGTTTGTTTTATGCCCATGTCCTTAAGTTAATTAAATATTCGCCTCTTGGCCCATTGAAAACCTTGTTGAAGTGCTTGCCTGTTTAAGGGTACAGGTAGATGGAAGAACCTGAGAAATTTAAATGAAGCAGCTGCAGTAAATATCGAAACTCTGACTTAATATTGCATTTTGTTTTGGTATTAGGAGTCTGAAGCTGTGGTACCACCTCCAGTCAGTACTAAATTCTCACACATTTTGCAGAAAGATGCGTTTTTGGTGTTCAGATCACTTTGTAAGCTTTCCATGAAGCCATTAAGTGATGGACCTCCAGATCCAAAGTAAGTGAATGCCAAGATGTGAAAAAATGTTTTCTTGTACATAAATTAGACACTGCAATCTGGACTAGCTGTTCAAAAAAAACATCAGTCGCAAAAGTTTGCAAAATATCAGGTAATTTGTGGAGAAGAGGATCTATGCCAAGAGTTTTCATTCTCCACAAATTGCTGGACGATGTGTGCAGCAACAAAACCAAACAAAGTGTGATGTTGTTGGGAACCTGCTGATTGAAATTATTTACACACTATTAAATTCCTGGATTTGTGATATGAATGCAAATTAATCTTCCATTTCGGGCCAGTAATGCATATTATTCTGATCCTGTTCATGACTTGATTTACGGTCCTGAAATTACATTCAACCTTGGATGCCCAGAAAGGAGCAAGTGAAGTAATTAAATTGTTCCTTTTCTTTTAAGTTTTGAAAAAAAACTTGTCATTGCAGGCTTTTTATGCCAGACCTGTCACCTGCATTCCTGCTAATGTCAGAAGCAGTAATTTTGAGGATACAAAGCTGAGATTTAACAATCAGAAATTAAGATAATTAAAATAATGTTTTTGTGGCAAATATTTTTGGGATGCAGTGTATATTGTAAGAATGTTTTTGCGTTTCAAATGTCTACCTTGCTAGCCACTCAAATAATTTCTCGAGAATCAACATAATTCTCAATTGGGTTTCAATGTTCTCTTCTGCTTTTTCTTATTTTTTTTCCTTTTCATTCTTTGCCTCTATCCTCTCAATCCTTTTTCGGTGCCTCTTCCTGCATACAATTTGATCTTAATTCACCCTATTTCACTGTATTTTACTCTGTTCCTTCTCTATCCATAGAATCCCGACAGTGCAGGAGGAGCCCATTTGGCCCATCAGGGCTGCACTGACCTTCTGAAAGAGCACCCTATTGAGGCCCACTTCCCCCACCCTATCCCCATAACCACGTATAACCTGCACATTTTTGGAGTTTGGGAGGCAACCGGAGCACCCAGCGGAAACCCGTGCAGACACGGGGAGAACACGTAAACTCCACAGTCACCCAAGGCCCTAATTGAACCTGGGTTCCTGCCGATGTGAGGCAGCAGTGCTATGCTTTAGTTCTTTGGTTAGGGAGATAGAATGTTGGGTATCGAGTTTATGCAGTCTCAGATACAATGTTACCATTGCTGCACCATTATGAATTCTCACATCCAGCAATTTGGAATGCAAATATGGTGCAATCTGAAAGGTGTGCTAAAAAATCCAGTTCACTTTGCTCAATGTGAAATGTACCATTGCAGCAATTTCTGGGTCAATTATTTTCAATAATGGGCCATCTTAAAGTTGTACCATAGATTACATGTAAAATTCTGTCATTATATGAAGCAATTTATTTGTTTTTATATAATTGTAATTTTACCTGCATAACTTGGAGCTGATTTTAGTAGAGATCACAAAAAGTTGTGCAACTACCAAACTTAGCTCTTTTTTCCTGCACAGAGGTTAGTAAGGCATCATTAATCCGCTTGCAGGGTATGTTGTTCAGCAGCACATCTAGTAGCATTTCTAAGGGGGAAAAAATCATTTAAAACTGAAAAATATTTTGTATATTCAAAAAGATCAGCAAATAATTCTGCAGTTTTCAAGCACTGACTACTGAACATAGAGAATTGTTGCAATATTTATTGTAAGTGATTCATAAGTCTTTAATATTGAATGCTCAATGGCTTGACTGATTCTGGCACATGCCATAACATTTAATGTCATCTCATATATTGTCTGATAGTGTGCATAGTTTTTAAAAAAATTAAACATTTACTCCAAACTTTTTTTTCAAGGTCCCATGAACTGCGGTCAAAGATAATATCACTGCAACTACTCCTTTCAGTCCTTCAAAATGCTGGGCCTGTCTTCAAAACTAATGAAATGTTTATCAATGCAATTAAACAGTACCTTTGTGTGGCATTATCCAAAAATGGTGTCTCCTGTGTACCAGACGTGTTTGAGCTTTCACTGGCTATTTTCCTTACACTTCTCTCACACTTCAAGATTCATTTAAAAATGCAAATTGAGGTATGACTTTAATGTTTCTTCAGTAGTATATTTGCGTGATGTTAAAGCATTTGCTGTATCCATGTTCTCTTGGTGTAATCTAGCACCAATTGAGCTTTTTATATAAACACTCTTCGGACAGTAAAATACATTGTGCCCTGATTTTCAAAAGCTATGAATGGTTTTGTACCCCGTGCTCAGTATATTGTTTCAAGCTTGTAATTTCCCAAGCAGCTAATTGTTCACGTAGGCTAGGAACTGCCTCGAAGTCAGAAATGCTGCACTGATAAGGAATTTGGTTCTCTGGACTACTTGACTATATGTGCTGAAAGCTAACAACAGATTAACGTTAGAAGAGCAGGTATAAAATAGAAAATTCCTGCAATACCCAGCAGGTCTGGCAGCATATATGGAGACAGAAACAGAGTATGGCACATGGTTGGATTCAAATACCAGAAGCTTTACTCAAGTACCTGGAGCAACTTGATGCTTTATATTCGTGTTTGGAGTACTTTGCTTCAGATGACTAACCACTGTTACTGTGACCACCTTGGTAAGCACAACTAATATTGGCAGAGACACAAAACAAAAAGATAGGCAGCTACAGGAGGACAGGCAGCTAGAGGAGGCCAGGCCACCGAGAAGAAGATCAAATTTCCAGTTAAACCAGATTTCCCTCAGTGCTATTAGGAAGGGAGTTCCAGGGTTTGATTCATCACACACTGTTGGAGATCCCTGCCTGGTCTTCATCCTACTGAGACGAGCTTAATGAGTTGGGGACTGGCGATTAAATGGTGGACCAGCCAATGACACTCGCATCCCATAAAATTAATTTTTTGAAAGTCACCAATTAAATCCATCAAGATTAACAAACCACCTTTAGGTGTGACTTTTCTAACTCTCTCAGTTTTCTTATTGAGAATGGTTTACAGTCACACTCGTTAAGAAAATAAAATTCCAATAAAATATGATGTGCTTGGAAAATCAGGGCAAAAAAGCATGCATTATCTTTTGAGCCATTGTAGGATAATTCTGATTTGGTCAAGTCTACATATCCATAGAATCTCACAGTGCAGAAGGAAGCCATTCAGCCTATGGAGTCGGCACCAACCCTCTGAAAGCCCACTCCCTAGACCTATCCCTGTAACCCCGCAGATTAATCATGACCAATCCACCTAACCTGCACATCTTTGGACTGTGGAGGAAACCTGAGCACCCAGGGAGAACCCACACAGTTAGTTATCCTCTGTGCCACCTTGCCAAGTACGTTCTACTTGGAAAAATATATTGATCTTTGAAAAGTTAGCTTTTATATGGTTTTAGATAGTTGAGATGTTCCCGTATCAGCCTCCCCGGACAGGCGACGGAATGTGGTGACTAAGGGCTTTTCACAGTTACTTAATTGAAGCCTTCTCGTGACGATAAGCGATTTTCATTTTTCATTTTTTCCTGTTTTCTTAATTGAACAGGTTTTCTTCAAAGAGATTTTCCTAAATATTTTGGAAACATCCACAAGTACATTTGAGCATAAGTGGATGGTCATTCAAACTCTGACCAGGATTTGTGCAGGTAATTTATTTTATAATACTTTTCGCTTTCAGCACAGCTATGGAATTTATTTCTCTATGTATTAATTCCCATTGTAGTATCCAAACACATAATCATAATCACATGATCGTTCCTTTCTGGTAGGACCAATATCGGCTTGAAGAAAAGTCCGGTTAAAAATCTTAATTCTCTCAAAAATGAAGTGCATGAATTAAAAACTATTCATTTTTTAAAAAAAAATTCAGAGTACCCAATTATTTTTTTCTAATTAGGGGCAATTTTGCGTGGCCGATCTACCTGCTGACCACTGCGCCACTGTGCCGCCCTCTTTTTTAAAAAAAAACTATTTGTAACCAATAGTTGGTTCTAGCTTTTTGAATCCGGTCTTATTAGTATTTGAACTGTGCACAGATATTGAGAACCCTGCTGCTGATATCTGCGAGAGTCTCTCTAAACCCCAAAGGATAACTTGAAACACTGATTCTTAGTTGTGTATATTTGTTTGGAATAATGTGAATAAACAGCCCAGTCGTTGTGTAAACAGTGAATAAAGAATATTTATTAAAGTAAAAGAAAAAAGCACACGACAAAAAACTGCCATACACTATGACATCTAAGTATGTGAATAAGCTTTCACACCATTTATCTGAAGTTACCAAAATATACTCACGTTCCCTGAACTCACTGAGACACCCCTATCCCAAGCAACATCCAATTTTAATAACTCTGTATAGGTTAAATCCAGATTAAAGTTACCATACAATATTGCTTAGGTGACCAATTCTGGGAAACATCGCTTCCGGGTTTAGCAAAGACGCAACACTGTGACTTTTAGAATAAAATAACTGCAATCTGCTATGCATCTAAATGGTAGCTGGAACAGGCCTCTGTTGCTCAGATCACAGATAGAACTGGCCTGCCTGATGGTTGGATGGAGAACAAGCCTGTTTTCCCACTGAGGGTGCTATCAGTTATACTTTGATATCCCACCCTGTGGATTCGGCTGTCAACATCTCTGAAAATCGTTTCCTTTTAGAAGCTATCATTTGTGTAACCCCACTGATCTCTGGTCAAACAACGTTTTTCATATGGCCATTCGCACGTCAATGTCTCCAGAAGCCTGCAGATCTTGTTACTGGACAAATCGGATCTCGTTATTCCTCGTGACATTTACCAGTCTGGTTACTTGGCTGTTATTTTGTTTTCATCCCAAATTCCCTGTTAATCTTGCTAATTTCCCAAATTCATAACACAAGTAGAATGTAAATCCAAAGATCAAGTTTATAAATGTATAAATTGATTAGCATTTGGCACTGGCCCAAGGGGACCATGTACGTTTTGAATTTGACAACAGGTCTTGAAAACCACCAACGTTTCCCAGAATATATGGGAAGGCAAGATAAAAAGATGCATCCAGTGAAAATCTTTTGTGTGCTTTCAGCTGGATCCAAGTGTGCTCAACCTAACATATTATAATTCAACTGCTTTAAAAGGTTGCAGCCTTTCTTGTATATGGCATCGTTTCAATGTAGAGTTGCTCCATTTCATTGGATATTTATGAACCTTTGAAGTAGCCGTAATATTTTATCATATGGAACTGCCGTATTTAGTTAAACTGAGATTACATTTCTTGACTATCTGATATGCTGTATGCAGTGTTCCCTCCAAGCTTCTTGGGTGCTTTGCAGTGCAGCAATCTAGAATGTAAAGAGCAGGGAACAATCACGCTGTTCACAAGCAATGTTTCTTTTAAGGTGCATGCATTCTAAGCAGCAAGACTGTCTTAAAGGGCTGCACAATATAAAAAACAGGCCAAGCACAGCAAAACAGAAATTAGAGGGAAAATTTTCTGTAGGCACTATCCTGTATACATTTTATCACTTGCATATTAGCTTCCTGAGTTTGAAAAAACTACTGGGCGATAGGCAATTGTCAGATTAAATTTCTATCTTTGTACACTTCAGATGCTCAGTGCGTAGTGGATATTTATGTGAACTATGATTGTGATTTAAATGCTGCGAATATATTTGAGCGCCTTGTGAATGACTTGTCAAAAATTGCTCAGGGACGAAGTGGTCAGGAGTTGGGGATGACGCCTTTGCAGGTGAGTTTATCAGAATAATATTGTAACATTAATGGCCTGTTGTAATCCAGATCTTGTCATTGCGATGTTTAAGCTGTTTGATCCATGAACCTTCCAGACTCCTTTTTTCAAAATAATGCATTTTAGGATAATTGTTTAATATGATTGTATCCATTGGGTAGTCTTTTTGGAAGGAGCTAAATTTATGCAGGGGCTATGTGTTTCTGACCATAAATATTGTTACGATCAGGTGAGGATGGGTTGAATGACTTCCCTCTTTTCCTCTCTCATTTGATAGCAACAGGTTTTTTTTTAAGGATATATTTGCCAAGTCCATGTTTTTCCCTGGTGTAGTTCAGATGATATTCAGACAAAATTGGAAATTTGGATTCAAGGTTACAGCAATTGTCTTGCTACTGCATGCCTATTTGCTAGGTTTTCCAGTGAAAAGCAGAGCTGTTTAGTACCTGTTAATTTACGTATTTTTTTTAGGAAAGATCATACATTGAAGCTATGTAACCCACTAAAAAGTGTCAAGAGGAATGCTCCTCTTCAACATCAAATTATTAAACGTAAATCACTTTTCAGTTTAAGTCCGTATATCATGCCCTCAGTCAAGTACAAGAAGCAAAGTAAGAGTTTATGGCTGTTTTTCAGATTATATTTGTCTTTTTAAAGACAAGGGGGTGAAGGGGTAGGCAGAATTGTGGGATTGAAGTGGCAATCCGATCAGCCATGATCTTATTGAATGGTGGAGCAGGCTTGAGGGCTGGGTGGATTACTCCTAATTTGAATGTTCATATGTAGCATATCCAACTGAGGAGATGTTGTTTATTTAATTTCCAGGAACTGAGTCTTAGAAAGAAAGGGCTGGAATGTTTGGTTTCCATCCTGAAATGCATGGTCGAATGGAGTAAAGATCTATATATAAATCCAAACCATCAGACTAATCTTGGTAAGTTAGCAAACATGTGTGTGAACATTTTCTGCTGTCTGTTTTATGAAGTCTATTCATAAAAAGTTATATTCACTTATAGCATTTTTGTTATGTTCACTTTTAGCATTTATCATTAATTATGGAAGCTTAAACATGCGTATAAGTCATGAAAATTTTTAAACTGAAGCTGGAATTAGCAAAAAATGCAGCTAAAATCTCCTGTTCTTAAATGAATTTGTAGGTCAAGAGAAGCCGTCCGAGCAAGATAACAACGAAGGCAAACATGCAGATGCTATGCGCAGACGAGGGAGTACAAATTCCTTTGACTCCACTGTATCATCCGGTGTTGGGAGTATTAGTACTCAGACGTCTGCAGCAGATGATCCTGAGCAATTTGAAGTCCTGAAACAACAGAAGGATATTATTGAACAAGGAATAGATCTGTAGGTTCACAAATATAATATGCCGATTTGAATATATGTCATGCTTTAAGTCTTTCTCTGTTGTTTTGCAGAGCTTCTTCAAATTAATGTATATACCACCCTTTCAGCTGCCAGGATTTACAAATTAAGGTTATGAAGAAGAAAATTGACTAACCAAGTTACACTTTTGAGCATAGAAATTGAGAATGAGAAGAGGCCATTTAACCCATCAAGCCTGGAATGATAATTTTATTGCAGCTTTTCTGTCACATCACAACCCAGAACCTCTTCAATAATGTAATAATAGGCATACACTATTCCTTCTGGAATTCAGTTCTGCTAATATTTACTGAAAATCACATGAGCATGTGCCAAAACATAAAGATCATTGCACATGTAGAATTCTGTGTAATAGTGGCAGCACGGTGGGCAGTAGTTAACACTGCTGCCTCATGGAGCCGAGGACCCAGGTTCAATCTCAGCCCCGAGTCAATGTCCGTGTGGAGTTTGCACATTCTCCCCATGGGCGGCATGGTAGCACAATGATTAGCACTGTTGCTTCAGAGAGCTAGGGTCCCAGGTTCGATTGCCGGCTTGGGTCACAGTCTGTGCAGAGTCTGCATGTTCTCCCTGTGTCTGTGTGGGTTTTCTCCGGGTCGTCCCACAAATCCCAAAAGACGTGCTGTCAGGTAATTTGGACATTCTGAATTCTTCCTCTGTGTACCCGAACAGGTGCCGGAATGTGGCAACGAGTGGCTTTTCACAGTAACTTCATTGCAGTGTTAATGTTAGCTACTTGTGACAGTAAAAACAATATTAAAACAGTAAAAACAGTATTAAAAACAAATATCTACGTGGGTCTCACCCCCACAATCCAAAGATGTCCAAGGGAGGTGGATTGGCCACGCTAAATTGCCCCTTAATTGGAAGAAAAAATAATTGGACACTTTAAATTTTTTAAAAAGGGGGAAAAAAAAATTCTGTGTCATCATTGAAGCGGAAGGAAAATGCTGAACTTGTAGAATTAGAAAATCCCTACCGGAGGCCATTCGACCCATCAAGCTTGTACTGGCCCTCTGAAAAAGCACCCTATCTAGACACATACCCTCACCCTATCCCCATAACCCCACCTAGCCTTTTGGACACTAAGGAGCATTTTATCATGGCCAATCCATCTAACTTGTACATCTTTGGATCGTGGGAGGAAACCGGAGCATCCAGAGGAAACCCACGCAGACACTGGGAGAACATATAACCTCCACACAGACAGGCACCGAAGGCTGGAATTGAACCTGGGTCCCTGGTGCTCTGAGGCAGCAGTGCTAACCACTGTGCCACGTGCCAACCCGACTGGCGTTACATTCCCTTTTCAAGACCCCCTTGTTTGGAAATTAAGATTTGAAGGAATTCAATCATTGTTATGCGCCATTAGGACCAGAGGACAGGAGTTTCTTCTCGGTTTTGCTGATTTTGAGTGAAATTTGCTCAGTCAGCTGAACTAGCACAAAGCACTGATGAAAATCAAGGCCCAGGTCTAACTATTCACTATTGTGAATTTCTGTTCATTGCCCCTGTTTACAAACCTTCAAGTTGGCTTTTAAAATTGCTTTTTTTTAAAAAAGTGTAAGTATACTATTAGATATATTTTAAAGCTTTATTTTCATTCACTGTGCACCAATGTAACTGTGAATAGTTCTGAACGCTCCTTAACATTTCTAGCTATTTAGAATCCACTTACTCACAGGTGATGGACGAGGCACAACTTGATATAAATATAGAAATGCTTTGAGATGTATAAATAAAATTGCATCAGGTCACCATTCAAATTTATGTAAGAATATTTATCAGTGCAAACTTGAAAAGAAATTCCAACCCGATGGCCCGAGTAGAAGGTTTGAGGACGAGTGCATCTGTTTGAGAAGTTACTTGAGCAAAAAAAAACACTTATTAGCAAACTGTAATAGTGTGAAATAGTAGAAGGATTTGTTCGATGATTAGCAGTTTGACAAACACAATGTAAGTGGAACTATCCTCGTAGCAGCTGATGTGATTCGTCCAATGGAATGGTTTTATTAGTTCCGAAGACATCTGTACACTGGACATCAAGCCAGAATTTAGAGCCAGACCTCTGTTTGCCAGGACTTCCTGAGATGGGATATGAGCCATCAATCTTTTGACTTGGAGGTGAAATGCTGCCCACGGTTTCCTCTGGTTCATGCATTCATCCCTATTTTTAGGACAGAAACTTAATTTCCGAACCATTCCTTCAAAACAAAATCAAGCTATTTTATTAATATCTCAATAGCCCTCAATCCTAGTGCTCCACAGATATTGATCCATCCTTATTAAAATGCTGCTTGACCCATAATGAATCACCTATTATGAGAATGACAATATATATTTTTGCAAGCATACTGTTGGCATCCAATGTGATGAGCATTTGGATGCTTATTCCTCTTCTTTTTTTTTTGATTGAACCTGATGCAATTGAGTTGTATTGTCTCATCTACATATGGCAGAACCAGTCGTTAGTATTGCAAATTCCAAAACATAATTTGCCACTCTGAAAATTAGTTATAGCAGTGTTTGAAGACAAAATGCTCATGGTTTTGATGATCTGAACAGTAAAAACATGGTCAGTTTTCCCTCACAAATTGCTACAACTAATTTTTGTATTTCTCCACAGTTGCCCAGAGGTAATAGTGTGAAATAGTAGAGGATTTGCAGGCTGATTTAAAAGTCTGACGGGCACCATGTAATGTAACTGCCTTGGTACCAGCAGTCTGGGTGTTTAGTCCAATGATTTACCTTGACTCGCAGGTTGGCACATTACACTAGTAGAATTTAAACTAGGTGGATATAGATAAAAACTGTATATGTTTTGATATAACGAGCATGAGCAACCAGCTGGATCAGGGCAAATTGTCCCAAGATTGTTTTCAATTGTAGGTAAATGAGGGGCATAAATTAAGGGTGATCACTGGAAGAATGAAGAGGTTCATTAAAATATTAAAAAACAAGTGGATTCTAAGGCTGCGTCTAATATCTTTCCAAAAAGAATCGGATGAGTATTTGAAAAGCAAAAAATGAAGTGATTCAGCAAAATTAGATTAGAATAGATAATTCTCCTTGAAGAGTTGACATCAGGGCATGCACAAAAGGCCAGACAGCATCTTGTGGTACAAGTACAATGATTTACAATGAAACACGAGCATTTGCACCTTGCTGCTGTGATAATGTATAGTTCTTGGTTATTGACTGAAATGTTATTGGCTTCAGTTTCAGCTTTCAGCATGTTCTAAAACTCCCTGCCAACACAATATACAGTAAGCTGACATGCAGCTTTGATTTGCAAGCATTGAATACATGTCATTGTTGTTCTCATCTCCAATCCTTGTGTATATATACAAAGCATATTTTGTGCATCTGCTGTCCGCAGTATTTTTTGTAGAATATTAGTGATGGTAGTAACCCTGCATTTTTTGTCTTTAGGTTCAACAGAAAACCAAAGAGAGGTATACAGTACTTGCAAGAGCAAGGAATGTTGGGCACGACAGCTGAAGACATTGCACAGTTTCTTCAACAGGAAGAAAGATTAGATTCAGTAAGATTTATATTAGTGAGACATGGATAAAAATTCTTAGTTCTTCTTGGCCATTGGTGATTTTTCCATTTCTGTTCTCTATGTTTCTTGAATACGCATGTTACTGAAAACATAATGATCCCCGTGTCCTAAAATGCAAAATAGAACAAATTACAGAATACAATAATTTTTCCTTCTCCTCTTGGATTGGAATGCATGCTTATTATTCTCGAGCATAAAAATCACAATCATCTGAAGATCATATTGGGTTAGCGTTGTTTTCAGGCTGAAAATTGAGACAGCTGCTAATTTAATTCATCATACATAAACCTACAGCTATAACTAAAATGGAAAATATTTAAAAACTCTCCCTCCCATGTAATTTATATTTTGTAAGCACGATTGCATGATTGCGGATGCGTGTTGATTAGGCTACAGGTCGGTAATTCAGTTTGATGGTCGCATTTAATTATGAATGGGGGAGAAAGTTGTTGTGACAATCACATGAAGATGAAATGAATAGATGTCTGTACTTGATATGTTGTATATTTTATAAGAATGCCTGCTCCTGAGATTGGGGTTATCTCAATAATTTCCCCTGCGAATGTGCCTCTGTTTCAATTTAACTATCCCCCGCCATGCACTTCCCATGAACTCCACTTCACTGCTTGGTTGCGGCAAATATTTATTTTTATTTGAAATACAAATACTATGATTGAAGGATCTTATCCTGGAGTATTCTTTTAATTATTCCAACGTGAATCTAACACTATATTGAATGTGAATTGAAAGAATCATCCGTCTCACTTTTTAGTGTTGTAATTTTAGGATGAATTTTTAATATAGTACCAAAGCTTCAAACTTAGCATAATTTATGTACTTTCACAGAGCCAAGTAGGTGAGTTCCTCGGGGAGAACAGCAAGTTCAACAAGGAGGTGATGTACACTTATGTTGACCAACTGGATTTCTGTGAGAAGGATTTTGTCTCAGCACTTCGTATATACCTTGAAGGATTTCGTCTGCCTGGAGAAGCGCAGAAAATTGATCGACTCATGGAAAAATTTGCAGCTAGATATTTGGAGTGTAATCAAGGGTAAATTCTGCAAGTAAACTCTTCATATTTTAAAATTAGAACTGGGTATAGTTTTTCATATATTGTACTTGGAAAGTTTTGAACATTTATTTAATTAAGCATTGCATTTTTGCCCCCCCCCCCCCCGCTCCCCCTCCCAGACAGACACTGTTTGCAAGTGCTGATTCGGCATATGTTCTGGCCTACTCTATTATAATGCTGACAACGGATCTTCATAGCCCTCAGGTAACTTACTTCAGGAGAAAATGTCCTGTGAACTGAAGATTTTATTTTGTGTTGTGACTGCTGATTTTCCTGAATGACACACAGATGAGGGATTCGCATTTGGATTAATTTGGGTTTGGGATTTGGACTCCATCTCTCTTCTGACCCTTCCCAAAGATGAATATTCCCCATGCAGCATGACGATGAAAACAATATTTTCATTCCTCTCCCATTGTATGCTCAGATTGGGCATTATTGAATATTGAAACTGGAATTATGTTACTCCACAAAACAAAATCTTCTAATATTGTGAAGAATGGATTGAACTTTCACCTTCGGTAGGTCTGCTACCACCCATTTTATGCCATCAGTCAAGGTTCAAGATTTCCCCCAGTTCTGTTAGCATTTTTATTCCCCTTGTTTCTGTTGCTAAAGATACCGCAGTGAGTGTTAGGCCACTGGAAGGAACATC
Organism: Scyliorhinus canicula; assembly: GCF_902713615.1. Classification (NCBI taxonomy): domain Eukaryota; kingdom Metazoa; phylum Chordata; class Chondrichthyes; order Carcharhiniformes; family Scyliorhinidae; genus Scyliorhinus; species Scyliorhinus canicula. Next base: position 170,130,153 of record NC_052152.1, read on the forward strand.
AAAATAATAAGATACAGAAGAAAGAAGAGTCATATGGACCCGAAATGTCAACTCTTTTTATCTCTCCACAGCTGTTGCGTTTATCCAGCATTTTCTGTTTTTATAACAAACTTTATGTAGCTGTTTCAAGACCTCCTCCTAAAGCAAAGTAATAAGGTTTTATTGAGAAACTTGATTCAAGAGGCAGATAAGATATCAATATTTTAAGTAACATTGCAAGACTTACATTACCTAATGTATTGAATAGGTAAAGAACAAAATGACCAAAGAACAGTACATAAAAATGAATCGTGGTATCCATGACAGCAAAGATCTGCCAGAAGAATACCTGTCTTCCATTTATGATGAGATTGCAGGGAAAAAAATTGCCATGAAAGAGACAAAAGAATTTTCAATCACACCAAAGTCTACTAAACCAAGTAAGTCAGGCATGTTTAATTGTAGCAGTTTCAATACACTGGCTGCTAAATATGGAACACAGTGCACTGGTACTTCATAATCCTCCCAAAATAAGTGTTTATTAGATGCCATAGTCTTTTGTTAGATCTTAGAAATATTGTGTATGGGTCTCAACCACTAATGCAAGTTAGGGTTTATATGAAGACAACTTTTGTTTTTGTGTATGTTGTATTAAAGCCTCATTAGAAACTGATTGTGTTATTGACCTGCATTCACAATTTTCTGGAGTGACTTAAAGACGTAAATTGGTGTACATGTAAAACACGATACATTGGATATATGTGCAGGCACATCACAAAAATGCACTAGTCTCCAGAAATGCAAGAATCAACATTCTGAAGGCTGCCATTGAGCAGAAACTGCACTAAATATGCCAGTTAAATACTGTGGCTACAAGAACAGGTCAGAGGTTGGGAATTCTGCAAAGAGTAACTCCTCTCCTGACTCCCTAAATCCTGCCCACCATCTACAAGGCACACGTCAAGAGTGTTTGGTATACTCTCCACTTGCCTGGATGAGTGCGGCTCCAACAACACTCGAGAAGCTTGAAACCATCCAGGACAAAGCAACCTGCTTGATTGGCACCTCATCCACCACCTTCAATGTTCAATCCCTCCACCACCGACCGACAGTGGCAGGAGTGTGTACCATCTACAAGATGCACTGCAGGAATTCACCAAGGCTCCTCCAAAAGCACCTTCCAAACCCGGGACCTCTCACACCAGGAAGGATAAAAGCAGCATTTGAATGGGAACACCACCACCTGCAAGTTTCCTCTCAAATCGCACGTAGTCCTGACTTGGGACAATATCACCGTTCCTTTTTTTGCTCTGTTAAAACTCTGGAACTCCCTTTCTAACAGCACTGTGGGTATTCCTATAACACACTGACTGCAACGGCTCATGAAGGCAGCACACCATAATTACAAATGGGCTATTTGGCCTCGCAAACGTTGCCCGTATCCAATGAACCAATAAAAAACTTGAAAAATCACTCATTGGAGTTTAGTGATATGTGAATCGGGTGATTTAGCTTACACAAAACAAATGTTTGGTTGTTAAGCGACTTAAATTTAAGACCACCATCGTAGTATGTCAAGTAAACTGGTCATCCATAATTGTAATTTTCTTACTTCTGACCTCTGTGTACAACCGGAATAACAAGGAAACCCCCAATTTGGCAACTCAGCAAATAAGTTCAAAGTCATGTGTCACACTATTCTTTTTACAGGAATTCAGCCTCCCCCCTGAAACAGCTGGCAGTCCTAAATGGGCTGCATGGAATAAGTCCAAGTCAATAGTGATTCAGTTAATTGTTCAGTTGACTTTAGTTTCATGCTTGTGGTTAATAACACTATTTGAAGCCTTGATTGGATTAATGTGTTGTGACTTACTGAGAAATCTTTGCATGAATTTTACTTAACAGTGATATAAAAATGAGATGATTGAGTACTGATTTTCTTTGATCATTTTTGACTTGTAGGTGTAGCCACTGAAAAACAGAGAAGGCTGCTGTATAATCTTGAGATGGAGCAAATGGCAAAAACTGCCAAGGTCCTGATGGAGGCAGTGAGTCATGCACAGGCACCATTTACCAGTGCTACACATCTTGAACATGTCAGACCAATGTTTAAAGTAAGTTTGTTGCTAAATCGCAAATTAGTATTCCCCCGTGACATGACTAACAGGGATCACACAAAAGTTTGCAACTGACTGGAAATGTTGAATACATGTTGTAGCTCCAATGTTTTTGTTGCGAAGTAATTAAGTTGTTTGAATTGAAGTTATTCAGTTGATGGTTATTTAATTATGGGTGTGCTGCACTAAGGTACCGTGTTCAGACTATTTGCTTCACTAGAACAGTGGAAAATCTATGAGCAGGAGGTTTACATACAACACTAATTCAATTCTGGAAGCAGATTGCCCACTTTCATTTTGCAGCAGTGGTGAAAACAGTTTCCCAAAGCAGAAAACGCACTTTGACATCAGAGTGCAGTTTTGATCCTCATTTTAGAGGGAAATGTGCTTCATTTTACTGGAGCAAACGTTTAAATGTATGTTTTGCGTTGTTATGCAGTAGCGTTTTGGTTTCCAAGCTTTCATTTAAAAAAAACACATAAATGGACACTTTGTTTTTGAGTAACTGTTTTCGTCCTGTTGCTCTCAATGAAATGGTTTTCAATTTAGGGGTAATGACATCGACATTACCCCATAATTATGAAAGACGGACAATAGCACTCAACATCTGTATATTTCTGTTCAGCTGGCATGGACACCACTATTGGCAGCATTCAGTGTTGGCTTGCAAGACTGTGATGATCCTGACGTGGCCTTCCTTTGTCTGGAAGGCATCCGATGTGCAATTAGGATAGCCTGCATTTTTGGCATGCAGGTATGTATTTACATTTCTTCAACTTGAATGCTGTATTAATTTGGAATTGTAGGATTTTCCTTTAAACCTTCATCTGAGTTTTGCATATAATGGGTGAAATCTTTGCTCTTAGGATAAGAGTGTGAGTCCTTACTGTTTCTAGGCCCCAAAAACTCTTTTGCTGTCAAGGTGCCTGTTGGGGAGAGGTCAGGAGGTTTTAGTGAGGAAACCCCAGAGTTTAGAACCTAGACATTTCATGGCATAGCTGCCAGTGAATGTGCACAAGAAATCAGGGATGCACAAGAGGCTACCAGTGGCGGTGCAAAGAAAGTGAGGAATGTGTAAGTTGAAAAAATGCACAGTTTTCAGGCGTAATCGATCTGGAGGTGGATAAGGAGGGTGAGTCTATGGGGAGATTTGAACACCAGGATCATTTTAAAATTAAGACATCAGTGACCATTGTGGGCTGGTAAACAAAGGGCTGATGGGCGAGCACAACTTAGGGTGTCTTTAGATTTGGGTAGCAAGGTTTTGGATGAGCACACACATGGAGGATGGAAAATCACAATCACAGAATAATACAATGCAGAAGATGGCATTTGGCCCATCGAGCCTGCACCAGCACATGAAAGACACCTGACTGCCTACCTAATCCCAGTTGTCAGCACTTGGCCCATCGCCTTGAATATTATGACGTGCCAAGTACTCATCGAGGTACTTTTTAAAGGATGTGAAGCAACCCGCCTTCCAGGCGGCGTATTCCAGACTGTCACCACCCTCTGGGTAAAAAGGTTTTCTCTTAAATCCACTCCTAAACTTCCTGCCCCACCTTGAACTTGTGTCCCCTCGTAACTGACCTTTCAACTAAGGGAAACAGCTGCTCCCTATCCACCCTGTCCGTGCCCCTCATAATCTTGTACACCTCGATGAAGTTACCCCTCAGTATTCTCTGCTCTAGCAAAACCAACCCAATCCTATCCAACCTCTCTTCAGAACTTAAATGTTCCATTCCAATGCAATCACTTCCTTCCAATAACGTGGCAACCGGAATTGCACACAGTACTCCAGCTGTGGCCTCACAAAAGTTCTATATGACTCCAACATGACCTCCCTGCTTTTGTAATCTATCCCTCGATTGATAAAGGCAACTATACCATATGCCTTTTTCACCACCTATTAACCTGCCCTTCTGCCTTCAGAAATCTATGGACAAACACTCCAAGGTCCCTTTGTTCCTCGGAACCTCCCAGTGTCAGGCCATTAATTGAATACTTCATTGTCAAATTACTCCCTCCAAAGTGTACCATCTCACTTGTCCGGGTTAAATTCCATTTGCCACTGTTCTGCCCATTAGACATCCCGCCTATATCTCACTGTACCCCAAAGGGTTGGTCAGGAGAGCATTGGAATGATCAAGTCTGTAGCTCAGAAAAGCATGGAAAAGTTTTCAACAGTAGATATGATAAGACGGAGTGGAGGTTTACGTTATGGCATTGTAAGCAGGTGATGTTTTTGTAGTGCTGAACATATGGGGTCAGAAACTCAGCTCCCACTTAAATAATGAGTTTGAAATCAATCTTGTTTTGACATGAGACCTTGGCCAGGGAGAAGGATGAATTAGGTGGTGAAGGAACAGAATTTGAAACGAGGGCTAAAGCAATGGCTTTGTTTTGTCATTATTTAATTGATCAAAATTGGGGCTCATCTCGGACTGGATGTTGGCCAAACAGGCTGTTATTCTTGTCTGGATTTAGAAAAATAGATCCAAATTAAAAGAAGGTTCCAGTGTAAATTTATTTTTGTTTCTTTTCATTATACAAGCAGGGAAGTTTAAGAATGTAAACATAGTTTTCTTTTAGTATAGCTAAGCCTACATTTGATGTGGAATAAAATCTGCTACTTGTGCATCATTTGTGTAGATTGAACGAGATGCCTATGTTCAAGCTCTGGCCCGTTTTACACTATTGACAGCAAGTTCTGGCATCACTGAAATGAAGCAGAAGAACATAGATACTATTAAGACACTTATTACTGTGGCACACACCGATGGCAACTACCTTGGAAATTCTTGGCATGAGGTAAATATTCTGAGAGGTGCTATTTTTTCTTGAAGTTCCTTTGCCATAATTGCTCCATTAATCAATGAGTAAAGATAAATGAGCAGAAAGATTGATTCCTTATACAGTGCATGATGTCGGCACTTCACATTGATTAGAATTGACTCCAAGCTTGTTACCTTCCCTGTTGTTTTCCTCCCTGCACCTGTAGTTTTTAAAATTATCCAAATCACAAAAGGGAAGTAACCAAGTAGCAAAATATACATATAAGCATACATACAAAGTTGGGCCTTTGTTGAAATTTTCTTTACAATTGCTAATGGCTTTCCCCCAGTTAGTTGCCTGTTTAATTATTAGCAACTCCCAGATGCTATCAAAGTAGTAACTAAACGTCTGGTTGGCATGAGTATCTATTTGTGTTATATGGAAGAACCTTGGTGCCTTGAAAGTAATATAAAGCAGGAGGGTTAGCCTCCTTCATGTCAGCATTTTTCCTTTCTAATGTTTAATCATAGGTAGAACCATCATCGAATTTACAGTGCAGAAGGAGGTGATTCGGACCTCCGAGTCTACGGCCCTTGGAAAGAGCACCCTACTTAAACTCACACTTTCACCCTATCCCAGTAACCACATCTAACCTTTATGGACACGAAGGGCAATTTAGCGTGGCCAATTCACCTAACCTGCATATCTTCAGACTGTGGGAGGAAACCGGAGCACACAGAGGAAACCCAGGTAGAAACAGGGACAATGTGCTGACTCCGCACAGACAGTGACCCAAGCCGGGAATCGAACTTGGGACTGTGGAGCAGTGAAACAACAGTGCTAACCACTGTGCTCCCGTGCTGTCAGTCATTTAATGATGGAGTTGGACTACTAATTCTGAGAGATTGTAATAGTTCAGTATTCTCTATCAATTTGAAACATCGAGAGAAAGTGCATGCATTAGTGCATAACGCACTGCTTTTAGGCTTTTTTTAATAAACATTTTATTGAGGTATTTATGGTTTTATAACAGTAACAGAAGAAACAGTGTATATACAATTCTAAACATAGTGCAAAAGCCGTCTTCCTCTCTCACAGGTTCCACCTTTTCTAACCCCCTACTCTACATTAAACTGGCCCCACTGTCGTGTCCCCCCCCCCCACTCTTGTTTTCAGCACCTTGGATATAACATCCGCAAATCCCTGCCAGAATCCCCTAAGCTTCGGGCTTGCCCAGAACATATGAACATGGTTCGCTGGTCCTCCCGCACACCTTGCGCACTTGTCTTCCACCCCAAAGAACCTGCTCATCCGGGCCACTGTCATGTGAGCCCGGTGAACTACCTTAAATTGTATCAGGCTGAGCCTGGCACATGTTGTGGAAGCATTGACTCTGCTCAACGCATCCGCCCAGAGACCATCCTCTAACTCTCCTCCTAACTACTTCTCCCATTTGTGTTTCAGCTCCTCGGTCTGTGTTTCCTCTGACCCCAAAAGCTTCTTATAAATGCCCGAAGCCTTCCCTTCTCCCAGCCACACTCTGGAAACTACCCTGTCTTGTATCCCCCTTGGTGGAAGGAGCGGGAAGGTTGAGACCTGCCTGCGTAGGAAGTCCCGTGCCTGCAGGTACCTAAATTCATTCCCTCCTGTCAGTTCAAATTTCACCTCCAACTCCCTCAAGCTGGAAAAGCTCCCCTCCATAAACACATCGCCCATCCTCTCGATCCCTGCTCTCTGGCATCTCCGGAACCCTCCATCTAAGCTCCCCGGGGCAAACTGGTGATTATTGCAAATTGGAGACCAGACCGAAGCTCCCTCTGCTTCCACATGTTCTCCTCCATTGCCCCCAGACTCTCAGGGCCACGACCATCATGGGGCTGGTGGAGTAGTGTGCTGGCGGGAACGGCAGAGGCGCCGTTACCAACGCCCCCAAACTAGCGCCCTTACAAGATGCCGCCTCTACTCGCTCCCCCAATCACCTTTCCTGCCCCCTTGCCTGGATCGCAAACATTCGCTTTTCCCCATGTTCAATTTGTAACTCGACGCTTTTAGGCTTGAAGTAGCCATTTTCTGTGTGAAAATTTCTGATATTGCCCTTTTTCAGTATTGATCTCCTTGCATGTTGTGGTTGCCATTTCAGTCATTGGTAGTACAGTGAACATTACTGATAACTCTATGATTGAAATACTTCCACTTTCCATCATGTTTGACTTTTTGCTTACAGTTGGTCTAATTTTACGACAGATGCACATGTTGCTGAAAGCTGAATTTCTGGAGAAGAAACTTTTAATGGGCAAAAGGACTTTGTATTTTATATGTTCACTTCAGGATATAAATAGCAACAGAACTAAATATTTTTTCACAATCAAAATGTAAATGTTCTAATAATTTTGGAGGAACAGGAATGCAAGAAGTCCAAGTAATGCAACCTTTTTAAAAAAAAACAAAAAAAAGAACAAGATAACCTTTTGGATTTCTAATGTTTGTGTTTCTAGATCCTGAAGTGCATTAGCCAGCTGGAGCTGGCACAGTTGATAGGTACAGGGGTGAAGACTAAATATGTTTCTGGTTCTCTGCGAGCTAAAGATGGGTTCACAGGAAGTTCTGGAACTGGAGGAGAAGAATTCTTAGGACTAGGTAAAATTAACAATGGTTAAACTGTTGTGAGGTAAAATTAACAATGGTTAAGCTGTGTAGATGATGTATCAAATGCTTTGAATTTTTTCTGTTGAATTCTTTGAATACAAATGCGAATTGTTAACTTAAATGTGATCTTGTATTTTGTGAATAAATGCATTTTTGTGTTTTGATTTTTAGTTACCACACAGCAGTCATGGAATAAACTAAGTTTACTTATGTCTTTAAGTCAGGGTATCTTATCTATTTATTCAAATAAACAAAGTAGCAACTAACATGAACAGAACAGTTTTATTTTCTAAACATTATAACTGCACTAAGAGTTAATTTAAATGTTAATATATTCCTCCACAAAACTGCAGAGTTAGCATATTGTTGCTGTGGTTAGAATTTAATTAAGCTTCCTTTTATGTTCATGTTATACATTTTTAGAAAAACATTAGCTCATGTTAAGAGAATGTGCTGATTTTATGTTACATTTGAAGATGGAAAATCTGTGAGCGAATAATGCCTTTTTAAAAAATGTTTATATTTGATGTTTATACAACAATCACAGGCCGAGAATCTGTTTAGTCGCTTCTGATTGTGCTGAGTTGTATTGTTTCGTTCAATAAATTAGGCCAGCTCAGTCTCACATCTAAACAGGAAATTGTCTTTTAAATTTAGATATGGTTCCAGGAAATGAGAATGACAATACTGTGCTTCAGATGTCTACTTGACCACTAGCAAATTACACTATAGAACTGTCTATTTATATATTTGGTTCAGTTATTGAGTAAAGGCAATATCATATCCTAACATTTAATTATTAGTTTGTATTGAATTAAATTGTTTGATGCTAAATATTATTCAGGATAATATATTTTTATCAGAACAGAATCAGAACATTACGGATACTTGGTCCATATTGCTCATACCATGCTAGTCAATGAATGAATGATAACTCAGCTATTGGAAAAGCAATCATGATAGCTTCATCAAAAGAGCAACAACTTGCATTTATTTAGTGCCTTTAACATAACTAAAGATCCTAAGATGCTTCACAAGATCATTATCAAAGTTTGTCACAGAGCAACATAAGACGATATTAGAACAGATGACCAAAAGCTTTCTCAAAGAAGTAGGTTTTAAGGAGTCTCTTGAAGAAAGATAGGTGGGAAGGCATTACCTCAAGTGAGCTTAGAGTCACGGCTGCTGAGGCACAAACACCAATTCTGAAACATTTAAAATCGGGGGTGATTATGAAACAAGAACTGAAGGAGCACAGATATCTGAGCATTGTCGGGCGAGAGTAAATTTCAAAGCAGCAAACGTTTGAGACCATGTTGGGATTTAAAAACAAGGCTGAGATTTTACATCAAGTCATTGCTTACCTAAAGGCCAACTTGGTCAGTTAGCACTATAATTATGGGCGAAGAGGGCTTGGCACAAACTAGGCTTCAGAAAGCAGAGTTCTTGATCTTAACTTTTATGGACGATAGCAGATGAGAGTGTCAAGAGTGATTGGAATGATCAATTCTAGTGGTGAAAGTTACTGTAGCCCACAGGATCATGGGCAGCCTTTGAGAGAGAGGGAGCTGACTGATGGTGATTTAGCCTGAGGGTCAACACACCTCAGGCGAGGGCCACGGTTGCGAAGGCGGGGCCTTCATGGATAACCTTAGCCAGTATGGGGATTGAACCCGGACTGTTGGTGTCACTGCATCACGATCTAGCAACTGAGCTAACCGACCCCCTAATTCCAGTGGTAACAAGGACGTTGTTGAGGGTTTGCAGCAGGCGAGCCGAGGTGTGCCAAAGGGGATATTTTGGGATAGAATAGATGGTTTTGGTAATGGTCAGAAGATCATCTCACCACATGACACCAAAGTTGTGAACAGTTTGATTCATCTTTGGATATTTACCAGGGAGAGGGACAAACTCAATGACTGTACTGTGAGGGGGACCAAAGACAATGGTGGCAGTCCTCCCAATATCCAGTTAAAGGAATTTCCAGCTCAACCACTACTGAATGCCGAGCAATGTGACAATTTAGAGATAGCAAAGGAATTGATAGCACGGTATGGTAACTGAAAAAGCTATTGCTGTTGACTATTTGGCTACATTTGGCTGGATAAGAATAGAATGAAGTAAGTACAGTCACACATGGACAGAAGACAGTGAGGAGGAGATGGAGGAGGCTGGTATTTTTAACCACGTCAAAGGCTGCAGGTAGGCTGAGAAGAATGAGAAGGGATCATTTACCATTGTCACAGGCATCGTAGGTGTAATTTGTGACTTTGATGAGAGCCATATCAGTACTATGGCTGGGATAGAAACTTGATTCGTAGGATTCAAACATGGAGTTCCAGGAACTACGGGCACAAATTTTGGGAGACAAGAACACATTAAAGACTGAAGACAGAAGGGTGGTTGGAGATGGGGTAGTGGTTTGCAAGAATGGAGGAAGTTGATCCTTGGACTTTTGGGAGAAGGGTGATCATGACCAATTTGAAAGAGAGGGAGCTAGTACCCAAGAATAGGAAAACATTATCAGCCAGAAAAGATGGTTGGATTTCAACAATTTAGTTAAAATAGAGTCAAAGGCGCAGGAGGTGGATTTTGTGGACAAGTTGAGCTCGTGAGTGGGCATTTGGGAAGATAAGAAAGAAGCTGTAGAAAGGTTAAAGGTCAGGTCTAGGACAGGGAACGATCTTTGAGGAAGTATGGTCGATGGGCTAACTGAGGGTAGGGAAGCAGCAGAAGTGGCTCTGAATGATGGTCTTCGTTTTAGCGGCAAGGAAGTCCATTAAGTCCTTTCACAAATTGTTGGAGCTGAAGGTGGGAGAGGCAGGTGAGAGAAGTTTTAAGATGATTTGCAGTTGAGAAAAGAAACCAGGGGTAAACTTAGCATTCCACGATGATACTGTAATAGTGAACAATTTTCACAGATGGGAGCAAGAAATGCTTTAGCTGGTCCAGCCAAATATTACAGACTTTACAGTGTAGAAGGAGGCCATTCGGCCCATCGAGTTTGCACTGGCCCATGGAAAGAGCACACCACTTAAGCCTGCGCCTCCACCCTATCCCCACCCAACCTTTTTGGGCACTAAGGGCAATTTATCATGGCCAATCCACCTAACCTACACATCTTTGGACTGTGGGACGAATCCGGAGCAACCAAAGGAAACCCAAGCATATATGGGGAGAATGTGCAGACACTACACAGACAGTGACCCAAGCCGGAATCGAACTGTGACCCTGGAGCTATGAAGCATCTGTGCTAACCATTTTGCTACCGTGCTGCTCATATGGTGACAAATGGCTGACCGTTGTCCAACATTTCCATTTGGTTTCTGTGCCTTGACTTAATGGCACAGAGTTAAGGGCTGTACCAGGGAGGCAGGCAGTGTGAGAAAGCATAACAGTTTTGATGGGGACTAGCACTTCAAAAGTGGAGGTGAGGACGTGGCTGAGCAGATCGGTAGTTGCAGAAATCTTGTGGTGAATATCATGTTGGATTGGTTATAGCTTGCATTGATGTTGTACATTTAACATAGAAATGCAACTAATGTGCTTGGCAGAGGTGCAAGGGAAGTTACTGCCAAGCCAGGAAAAAAGACATTTGGAGACAAATGACCAAATTCTCTGAAATTTGTATAATTTTTATTTGTGTTTTTTTGGTTGCAGGAACCTTTGGTGGCACTGTGGACAAAAAGCAAATAGCCACTATTCAGGAGTCTGTGGGAGAGACCAGCTCACAGAGTGTGGTTGTTGCAGTGGATAGGTAAAGAAAAACCTCTAATAACGGGGGTTACCTGTTTTATGTCTTGATAAACTATTTTAAACACACTTTTTCATTCTTCTTTATGCTGATTACGATAAAAGAAAATAGTATTTATTCAAAGTTGTTTAATATACCATTTTTGACACCTTCCTGTTGTGATTGTTTAAAAAAAGTGATGACAGATATATTACTTAGGCTCCCAAACCTATTTTTTTACTGAACTCCCTTTGGAGATTCATGACTCTTACAACCTCCCCATTTCAAAGAAACAGTATCTTTGTAGTTTCACCAGTTCCCAAGCCATAATAATTTTGATTTTAAGACTATAACTGACTAAGCAATAAACTCAAGTTTAAAAACTTTTTGTTTTTCGTTTGAGCATGGGTGACACTTTTAAAAAAAAAAAAAGAAAGAAATTTGAGTACCCAAATATTTTTTTCCGATTAAAGGGCAATTTAGCGTGGCCAATCATTCTACACTGCACGGGCATGATTCTCCGCTCCCCAGGCCGGGTGGGAGAATCGCAGGAGGGCCGCTCTGGCACCTCCCTGCGATTCTCCCACACCCCCCCAACCCAAAATGCCGTGTCGCGTTTTGCGACATGCCGCTCGGAGAATCGCGGGTCGCCGTTTTTCACGGCGACCGGCAATTCTCCGGCCCGAATGGGCCGAGCAGCCTCCCGTTCCCGACCTGTTCACGTTGGCGGCAACCACACCTGGTCGCTGCCGGCGTGAACAGCGAACGAAAGGTGAGTTTGGGGCCTGTGGGGCGCGGAGAGGGGATTGAGCACCACGGCCGTGCTCGGGAGGGGACTGGCCCGCGATCGGTCCCCACCGATCATCGGACCGGTGTCTCCAAGAGACACACTCTTTCCCCTCCGCAGCCCCGCAAGATCAAGCCACCACGTCTTGCGGGGCAGTGGAGGGGAAGACGGCAACCGCGCATGCGTGGGTTGGAGCCGGCCAACTTGCGCATGCGCGGCTGACGTCATTAGGCGCCGCCTTGACGCCAGCGTCAAGGCCCAGCGGCCGAGTTCTCCGCAACGCCGCTCCTCGCCCCCCTGAGGGGGGGGGGGGGGGGGGGGGGGGGCATCGTGAAACACTCCGGGTTTCGTGACGGCGTCGGCCGTTGTGGAGAATTCCGTCCCACATCTTTGGGTTGTGGGGAGAATGTGCAAATTCCACACGGACAGTGGCCCAGGGCTGGGATCGAACCCGGGTCCTCAGTGCCATAGGCAGCAGTGCTAACCACTGCGCCTCTGTGCCGCCGGAGTGGCACTTTTTCAACCACAAAATGCACAGTGGTTAGCACGGTTGCTTCACAGCGCCAGGGTCCTAGGTCCGATACCCGGCTTGGGTCACTCTCTGTGTGGAGTCTGCACGTTCTCCCTAATGTCTGCGTGGGTTTTTTCCCCACAAGTCCCGAAAGACATGCTGTTAGGTAATATGGACATTCTGAATTCTCCCTCCGTGTACCTGAACTGGCGCCGGAGCGTGCAACTTGATTGCAGTGTTAATGTAAGCCTACTTGTGACAATAATAAAGATTATTATTGTTATTATCAGGATGAAGCACTCCCATTTTAAGTATTGCACAGGCTCTCAATTCTGCATAAATATGAGCCATAGAGCAATTTCCGCAATGTGTCAGGAACCCTGACATTACATATTCCTACATTCTTGTAGCATCTTTAAATAAAATAGCCATTTCAATGCAGATTGCCTTTTTAAAAATGTGTTTACAAGATGTGGCAGCATTTGTTGTCAGTCTTATACTGCACAGTCGATATAGGGAATTCTTGGTCCAACTGTGCAAGGTACTGGTGAGACCATATCTGGAGTACTGTGAGCAGTTTTGTTCCCCTTATTTAAGAAAAGATATTATTTCTTTGGAGATGGTTCAGAGAAGGTTCACTAGGATGATGCCTAGTTTGGAGGGATTGTTATGAGCAAAGGTCAAACAGGTTGGGATTCTACTTTTAAAAAAAAAAAAAATTTAGAGTACCCGATTCATTTTTTCCAATTAAGGGGCAATTTAGTGCTGCCAATCCACCGACCCTGCACATCTTTGTATTGTGGGGCCGAAACACACGCAAACACGGGAAGAATGTGCAATCTCCACAGCGAACCAGAGCCGGGATAGAACCTGAGACCTCGGCGCCATGAGGCAGCAATACTAACCACTGCGCCACCGTGCTGCCCTCGGTTGCGACTCTACTCATTGAAATTAGAAGAATTAGAGGTCATCTCATTGAAACATAGAAGATTCTTAAGGGGCTTAATAGGGTAAATTCTGAAAGAATGTTTCCCCTCGTGGGAGAGCCGAGGACCAGAAGACATAGTCTCAGAATAAAGCGGTGCTAATTTAAGACTTGAGATGAGAAGAAATTTCTTATGAGAGTTGAGAGTCTTCAAAATGCTGTGAGCAAGAGTGCTTATGTATATTTAAGGCTGAGCTACATAGATTCTTGATCAGTAAGGCAAACAAGAGTTACGGGGAAAGGAAAGTGGATGTGAAGAATGCTGGATCAAACATGATCCTATGGAATGGCGGAGCGGACTCGAGGGACTGAATGGTCTACACCTGTTCCTATTTCTTATGGTCTTAAAGTCTTGTGTGGTGTAAGCTTTAAGCACAGTGTTAGGGAGGATGTTACAGGATTTTGACTTGATAACAGTGAAGGAATGGCAAGTCAGGGTGGTATGTGGCTGGAGATAGATGCAAATGGTAGTGTTTTCATGCTCCTGTTGCACCAGTCCTTCTCGGTGGTAGTAATTACAGTTTTGTAATGTGCTGTCGAAGAAGCTTTAGCAAGTTGTTGCAGTGCATCTTGTCAGTGAGACACACTAATGTCACAAATGCAATGGTGGTGGAGGGGCTGGATGCTCAAGATGATGATGGGCTGCTGATCAAGTGGGCTGCTTTGTCCTGGATGATGTCAAGCTTCTTGAGTATTGTTGGAAATGCACTCATCCAGGCTAACAGTTCGGCCCTGTGCCTAGTAATTGGTAGACAGTCTTGGGGAGTGAAGAGGTGAGTTACTTGTCACAGAGGTCCAGTCAAAATTCTTACAGGGTTTGACAGGATACATGTAGTTAAGATGATTCCCCCTGGCTGACGAGTCTAAAACCAGGGGCCATAATCTTCTGATAAAGGGTAGGCCATTTAAGACTGAGATGGATGAATTTCTTCATTCAGAGCTTGTTGAATCTTTGGAATTCTCTACCCTAGCGGGCTGGGAAGCTCAATCATTGAACATGTTCAAGACAGAAATCATAGATTTCTGCAGATGAATGATGTCAAGGGAAATGGAAATGGTAAAGGCAAGTGGCATTGAGGAAGATGATCATTCATGACCTAATTGAATGGCAGAGCAGGCCCAACAGGCTGAATAGCCTACTCCTGTTACGGTGTCTGTATGTTCCGAAATCACTGCAGTACTTTGACTAAGCATTATCATAGACCAAGCTAGTGGAAGTTCAAAGTCGCCAGTGTCCTCTTATGGCAGTGTTTTTCAAACTTTATTCCCGGGACCCACTTTTGCCAATGGGTCAACCTTCAGGATCCACCTTGGCCGACCTTCGAAATCCACGTCCAGTTCGCTTCCCCAGTTTTCACTGCCTAGGCAATGGTTGGATCACTAAAGCTTCCTTTCCCCAGACAAAGGAGAGAAAGAAAATCATTTTGTGTTCCTGTTCTTAATCACTGTTTAGTAGCCCCTGGTGCATTGAACTTATGTCAACATTGAGTGAGGACAGGATAATTGAGCTAACGGACCCGTAGAATGTGAAGTACCTGAATTTAAAACAAACAATACTGGAAATAGCCAGCAGATCAGGCATCACTTGGTGGCTGTGATGGAAGGCCATCGATCTGAAAAGTTGAGCCATTTTTTATCACCTCACTTGGAAACAAACGCTGCTCAAAACCAAAATTAAGGGTAAGAGAAAGTAAAGGTATATCCTTCTTCAGTCATCCTGTCTCCCCTTTCTCAGCGACATACTGTCTTCCATATTCAAAGTGTTGATAACACTGACAGTTATGTGAGCTGGCTGAGTTGTGCGATTGAACATATCCGCCTCACAGATACATGAAATCAGCACAAATGGTCAGGCATTTAATGAAAATAGAGAAGGGAATGACAGTTTTTGTGGTCAATGGTGTGGAGGGATTGAAAACAAATATGTGCAGAATCACAAAACAGTCTGAATCCCATTTGCAGATCTTTCTAAACAATTCCAATGCTCAATTGTATTCAGCAATTAGAACAGAATTTTGGATAGGACCATATAATGTGCAATTTCACCTCAATCATTTAATGAGAGTTGGTGACTCACTCCCTTAATCAATAGACAAATAAATTGATTAACTATGATATTCATGATCTTGCTAATCCTCTCTTCAATACAGAAGTTGCCTCCAACAATTTGGGAGGTCAATCAAATGCCACCTTAAATACCCTTCACTCAACAGCAGACAGAAATGTTGAAGACAAATTGGGGAAGGATTTTAAGTTATGAAGCCCCATTCTGTTCTAACCTACATGGCCCCTTCTCCTGAGTTGCATTCACTCTAGCGTGATCTTTCTGATAAATTTACATCCATCAGCTCCTATGTCCCCGAAACCAATACAGTGCACTGTACTTCCTACTTTAAAATAATTAAAGGAGCAAAATTGATAAACAAGAACCTGGTGCAATAAGCTAGAATTCCTGTCAAATCTGTCCTCATTGTAATTGTTTAAGGAGGCGACTGAATTGACATTTTAGGTGGGATTTTCCCTGCAGGCTTCTGAATGCTGCTGTTGGGAAACTCTGCGTTAGTGGCTGATGGCATAATGAGCGACAATTAGATCCCGCCTCTGTGATCCTGATACCAGCCCGCGACCCACCCGTGGGTTGCGACCCCCACTTTGAAAACCCCTGTCTTATGACATGGTTCCTGAGGAGGAGAAGGAACTGCTGATTGAAAGCACTGTCAACTACGTCTTTTGTCACTTTGCTGATTATTAAGAGTAGAATGATGGGGTAGTAATTGGCCTAATAGGATTGGTCCTGCTTTTGTTGACAGGACATACATGGGCAGCTTTTCACATTGTTGGGTAGGTACGAATGTTGTAGCTGTACATTGAACAGCTTGGCAAGGGACATGGGTAGTTCTGGAGCAGAAATATTCAATACTACAACTGGGATGTTGTCAGGGCCCATAGCTGTTGCTGTATCCAATACGTTGAGCTGCTTGATATCACATGGAATGAATCAAATTGGCTGAAGACTGGCACTTATGTTGCTGGGCACCTGAGGAGGAGTAGGCCAAGATGGACCTCCATTTGGCACTTCAGGCTAAAGATGACTGAAAATGTTTCAGTCTTGTCTTTTGAATTGGTGTGCAAGGTAGGCTCTGTCATCACTGAGGATCAGAATGTTTGCGGACCTTCCTCCAGTTAGTTGCTTAATTGTCCACTATTCGTATATTGAGTGGCAAGACTGCAGAACTTGATCTGATCTGTTGCTTGTAGGATAGCTTAGTTCCCTCGTTTGGCATGCAAACAGCCCTGTGTTGTAACTTCACCAGGTTGACTCTTCATTTTTAGATATGCTGCTATTGGATGATGCTATTGGCATGCTGTCCTCTGCTTATCAGCAGAACCACAGTTGGTCCCATCAAAAGGCAAAATAGGTGGTTGAAAACTGATGCCGCCAATGGTCTCCAGTGCTATATGGATGTTGAATTTTGAGAACCAGATCCGTTCTGAATCTCTCTCATTTAGCACTGTGGTAGTGATGCACAGCTCATAGAGAATATCCTCTGTGTGAAGAGAATTCTCCAAAAGGAATGTGCGATGGTCACACGTAACAATATAGTTTTATCTTAAACAGCTAGATTGGTGAGGATGAGGTCCCTCATCACCTGCCAAAAACAAAGTCTGATGGGTATGTCCTTCAAGACTTGGCCAGTTCAGTCAGGTAGTGCTACTGAGCCACTTGGTGATAGACATTGAAGCACTCAACCCAGCATTCATGCCCTTGCCACCCTCTGTGCTTCTTCCAGGTGATGTTGGGCATATTCCAACATTGATCTGAATTGATCCAAATTATTTCAGGTTCTCACACCCAATCTTCAGACTGGAATTTGAATTGTAATGCTTAATACAGAACCAGCTCTCTATGAACCTCATGTATCAAGAATATGGTGCCAAGATGAAGATCGATGCAATTGTGGAACTTTGGTTATGCCTGCATCTTGCTTTGTGTAAACCAGTGTGTTCATTTCTTAAAAACACAACTCCAGAAAGTCTTGCTACCCAGTTTGGGCATCTGATCTAAAAGTATTATTGGGGACTCGATAGTTAGAGGGACAGATAGACGGTTCTGTGGCAGCGAAAGTGACTCACGGATGGTATGTTGACTCCCGGGTGCCAGGGTCCGTGACGTCTCGGACCATGTTTTCAGAATCCTTAAGTGGGAGGGGGAACAGTCACAAGTCGTGGTACACATCGGTACCAACAACATAGGTAAGAGAAAGGACGGGGATTTAAAACAGGAATTTAGGGAGCTAGGGTGGAAACTGTGAGCCAGGACAAACTATGTTGTCATCTCTGGTTTGTTGCCCGTGCCACGTGCTAGTGAGGTGAGGAACAGGAGAGAGTGCAGATAAACAGGTGGCTGCAGGGCTGGTGTAGGAGGGAGGATTTCAGGTACGTGGATAATTGGAGCACATTGTGGGGAAGGTGGGACCTGTACAGACAGGACGGTTTGCACCTGAACCAGAGGGGCACCAATATCCTGGGAGGGAAATTTGTTACGGCTCTTCGGGGGGGGGTTAAACTAATTTGTCAGGGGGCTGGGAAAGCGAGCTGTAGTCCAGAAGCCAGTGTTGAGGTACTGAGGAGGGTATCAAGGTTGCAGGAGTGTACCGGCAGACAGAAAGGTGGGTTGAAGTGTGTCTACTCCAATGCAAGGTGCATCCGGAATAAGTTAGGTGAACTTGGAGCGTGGATTGATACTTGGGACTACGATGTTGTGGCCATTACGGAGATATGGTTAGAACAGGGACAGGAATGGTTGTTGGAAGTTCCATGATATATATGTTTCAGTAAGAGGAGGGCAAGTGGTTAAAGAGGTGGAGGAGTAGCAGTGTTAATCAAGGATAGTTTAACGGCTGCAGAAAGGCAGTTCGAAGGGGATCTGCCTACTAAGGTAATATGGGCTGAAGTTAAAAATAGGAAAGGAGCGGTCACATTTTTAGGAGTTTTCTATCAGCCCCAAATAGTAATAGAGATGTGGAAGAAGAAATTGCAAAACAGATTATGGATAGGTGTGGAGGTCTCAGGGTAGTTGTCATGGGTGACATTAACTTTCCAAATATTGATTGGAACCTCTATAGGTCGAACAGTTCGGATGGGGCTGTTTTTGTACAGTGTGTGCAGGAGGATTTCCTGACACAATATGTGGATAGGCTGACAAGAGGGGGCGGGCGGGGGGGGGGGGGGGGGGGGGGGGCAGCGGCACATTGGATTTGGTACTGGAGAATGAACCGGGCCAAGTGTTAGATTTGTTTGTGGGAGAGCACTTTGGAGATAGTGACCACAATTCGGTGTCTTTCACTATTGCAATGGAGAGGGATAGGGCCATAAGGCAGGACAAGGTTTATAATTAGGGATGGGGTAATTATGATGTGATTAGGCAAGAATTAGGGAGCATAAGATGAGAACAGAAACTATCAGGGAAAGACACAAATGAAAAGTGGAGCTTGTTCAAGGAACAAATACTGCGTGTCCTTGATAGGTATGTCCCTGTCAGGCAGGGAGGAAATGGCCGTATGAAGGAACCATGGTTCACAAAAGAGGTTGAATATCTTGGCAAGAGGAAAACGGAAGAGTATGTAAGGATGAGAAAAGAATGTTCAGTTGGATCGCTTGATGGTTACAAAGTAGCAAGGAATGAGCTTAAAAAAAAGGGCTTGGGAGAGCTGGGAGGGGGCATGAGAAGTCCTTGGCAGGTCGGATCAAATAAAACCCTAAGGCTTTTTACTCTTATGTGAAAAATAAAAGAATGACCAGGGTGAGGGTAGGGCCGGTCAAGGACAGTAGTGGGAACTTGTGCATGGAGTCAGAAGAAATAGGAGAGGCATTGAATGAATACTTTTCTTCAGTGTTCACCAAGGAGAGGGGCCATGTTTTTGAGGATGAGAGTGTGATACAGGCAGGTAGGCTGGAGGAGGTAGATGTTCTGAGGAAGGATGTATTAGCAATTTTGAAAAACCTGAGGGTCGCCAAGTCCCCTGGGCCAGATACGATATATGCAAGGATTCTTTGGGAAGCAAGGGATGAGATTACAGAGCCTTTGGCTTTGATCTTTGGGTCCTCACTGTCCACGGGGATAGTGCCAGAGGACTGGAGAGTGGCGAATGTTGTTCATCTGTATGACCCTGGTAATTATAGGCCAGTTAGTCTTTCTTCGGTGGTCGGCAAGTTAATGGAAAAGGTCCTGAAGGATAGGATTTATGAACATTTGGAAAGATGCAGCTTAATCCGGGATAGTCAACACGGATTTGTGTAGGGTAAGACTTGCCTCACAAATTTGATTGAATTCTTTGAGGAGGTAACTAAGTGTGTCGATGAAGGTAGAGCAGT
This sequence comes from Scyliorhinus canicula, assembly GCF_902713615.1. NCBI lineage: Eukaryota > Metazoa > Chordata > Chondrichthyes > Carcharhiniformes > Scyliorhinidae > Scyliorhinus > Scyliorhinus canicula. The sequence continues at coordinate 170,150,061 of NC_052152.1, forward strand.
TGATGTCGTTCGTAAACATGGATTTTAGTAAGGCGTTTGATAAGGTTCCCCATGATCGGCTCATGAAGAAAGTAAGGAGGTGTGGGATAGAGGGAAATTTGGCCAATTGGATAAGTAACTGGCTATCACATAGAAGACAGAGGGTGGTGGTGAATGGAAAATTTTCAGACTGGAGACCAGTCACCAGCGGTGTACCACAGGGATCAGTGCTGGGTCCTCTGCTATTTGTGATTTTTATCAATGACTTGGAGGAGGGGGCTAAAGGGTGGGTCAGTAAATTTGCTGATGACACCAAGATTGGTGGAGTAGTGGATGAGGTGGAGGGCTGTTGCAGGCTGCAAAGAGACATTGATAGGATGTAGAGCTGGGCTGAAAAAAGGCAGATGGAGTTTAACCCTGATAAGTGCGAGCTGATTCATTTTGGTAGAAAAAATTTGAATGCGGATTACAGGGTCAACAGCAGGGTTCTGAGGAATGTGGAGGAACAGAGTGACCTTGGGGTTCATGTCCACAGATCTCTGAAGGTTGCCACTCAAGTGGATAGAGCCGTGAAGAAGGCTTATAGTGTGTTAGCGTTTATTAACAGAGGGCTTGAGTTTAAGAGCCGCGGGGTTATGCTGCAACTATACATGACCCTGGTGAGACCACATTTGGAGTATTGTGTGCAGTTCTGGTCACCTCATTATAGGAAGGATATGAAAGAATTGGAAAGGGTGCAAAGGAGATTTACCAGGATGCTGACTGGTTTGCAGGATAGGTCATATGCGGAAAGGTTGAGGGAGCTAGGGCTTTTCTCTTTGGAGCGGAGGAGGATGAGAGGCGACTTAATAGAGGTTTATAACATGATGAGGGGGATAGATAGAGTGGACGTTCAGAGACTTTTTCCTCAGGTGTATGTAGCTGTTACAAGGGGGCATAACTATAAGATTCAGGGTGGGAGATATAGGAGGGATATCCGAGGTAGGTTCTTTACTCAGAGAGTGGTTAGGGTGTGGAATGGACTGCCTGCTGTGATATTGGAGTCGGACACTTTAGGAACTTTCAAGCGGTTATTGTATAGGCACATGGAGCACTGCAGAATGGTAGGGAGTGGGATAGCTTGATCTTGGTTTCGGACAATGCTCGGCACAACATCAAGGGCCGAAGGGCCTGTTCTGTGCTGTACTGTTCTATGTTCTACTTTCAAAGTATTCATTAATGTTCTCTGTACTATTTTCATTTCAGGATATTCACTGGATCAACGAGACTAGATGGAAATGCTATTGGTAGGTTTCTGAATACTATTGTTTTTGTGTGTGTGTCAGATGGTTAATTAACCAAAATTCAAATGATTAAATATAAAACGAATCATTGCATTGGATGGGCAGTTAGTTCAATGTGAATTTTCACCATTTGTATATGGGTTCAAATCTAAACCTAGGCTGATTGGATAAATACTCCCTTTGTCAACTGACAGTTGAAAACGAGTTTAGGTGGTTTTTAATCAGTTCCTTGAGGGCATTGATGTCAAACGCAGAATTACCGTTAACTCTGTCGCAGTTGCAAACTGAGAGGCTGTAAATATCAGACCAGTGCAAGCACTCTGCTGATGTTGGAACTGAGGCACATTTTTGGATCAGAGGAAGCTTTATTCGGCACCTGGCTGGGCTGTATTTTTTCTAGAAATGTTTAATGCTCCTCTAAACACGGCAGATTTCCATTACCCAGCATTAATTCCTTCATCCTGAGAAAGTGAATGGATCAAAACAATTCCATTCACTCACTAGGTAGTGAGTACAAGTTAATGTTTAGTGATAAGTACCTAAAGGAAAAATGAGGAATCAAGTTGCTCAATTTGTTTTCTATGCTACCATTGCTGAACCAGCTTATACCACAAAACTAGCCAAATAAGTTACTTTTTCTTCTTTTTAATCCAATCATGATATATTCATCTAACAAATAAGACAATGATTACTTTTACCTGTAAGCTTGGTTCCAGGAAATGTATTTCCTCTTGCATCAAGGCTAATAGCATCCTGAATTCCTGGTACAACACTGTCACCACTTGACCAGTTTATTCTCCATATTCCTGATCAAAAGTTACAAATTGTGCATGCTCAGGATACTATACATTATATGATACTATATATTACCAGGTCTAGGAACCACAACACGATTGCTTGCTTCTGTTACCTCTTGCTTTCCCTTTTTAGTAGGTTCAAATCCAAGTTCAGAACCTGGGCATGTAACCTAGGCTGACACTACTACACTATTAAGGGATCACCAGAGATTGTATACGGGATGTGGATATCACTGGCTAAGCTAGCATTTTGTGTCCATCCCTAATCGCCCTTTTCAAAGTGGCTACTTCCTTGAACTGCTGCGGTCCATGTGGTGTAGGTGTACCCACAGTGTTGTTCGGAATGGAATTCCAGGATTTTAACTTGTAAACAGTGAAGGAATGGTGATATACTTCCAAGTCAGGATGGTGTGCGACTTGGAGGGGAACTTGCAGATAATAATGTTCCCATGCATCTACTATCCTTATACATCTAAGTGGTAGAGGCTTTGCAGGAGGCTTGACGAGCATCTAAGTGACTCTAAAGATAAGATAATTCTATGTCCTTGCTAGTATTCCTCACTCAACAAATATCAGCTAAAACAGCATGGTTTATCATTAATTTCCTTTCTGTTGTTTTTTTTTAGAATATCCAATTCATTGTTTCCAATTAAGGGGCAATTTAGCGTGACCAATCTACCTATCTTGCACACCTTTGGGTTGTAGGGGCGAAACCCACGCAAACACGGGGAGAATGTGCAAACTCCACATAGACAGTGACCCAGAGCCGGGGTCGAACCTGGGACCTCGGCGCCATGAGGCAGCAGTGCTAACCATTATGTCATCGTGCTTCCCCTCCTTTCTGTTTTTGGAATCTTCTTTCAAGTATTAACCAATGAACGGGGCCGCAGTGGTTAGCACTGCTGCCTCACAGGGCTGAAGACCCGGTTTCGATTCTGGCTCCCGTGAGAGTTTCCCCTGTGTTTGCATGGGTCTCACCCCCACAACCCAAAAGATGTGCGGACTAGGTGGATTGGCCACGCTAAATTGCCGCTTAATTGGAAAAAAAAGAATTGGGTACTCTAATTTTTTTTTTAATCAATAAAGGTAAATCACTTTGACTTTCCAGAGATCTGAGCAGGTGCTTTGTAAAAGCAAATTTTAATTTATTTTTCTCAATGCTACCAGACCCAAATGTTGTCAGGCACATACTGGCAGTGAAGCCCTTTTAATCCCTTGTGCTACCAAATCACCTCCACCTGAAACTTTGCTTTTTTTCCAGGCTTCAGCCCCTTCCACCCCTAGCTCCATACATTCCCAGACTCTATATTCTACCTTTATCGTCACCCATAGCCTGAACCTGTCTATTTCTCTCTCTACTTTGCAACAATTCTCGGTAACTCTTCCCCAAGCACTTTCAGTGTCCAGCTATAGATTGCCTATTATATTGCCCTGTCTCATGAAATTCGTCCGAGCTAAGGCAGATAAATTGAGTCGACTAGAGAAAGAGAATGGAAAGAAATGGGTTTAAGTAGGGTGCTCTTTCCAAGGGCTTGTGCAGATTTGATGGGCCGAATGGCCTCCTTCTACACTGTAAATTCCATGAAATATTGAGAGAAGAGAAAAAAAGACAGTGGGTGGGGAGGATTTTCAGAAACAATGATGGGGAATGAGTATGAGAAACCAGCCACAAAACCAATGGGTCGTGATTCAAGGTATTTGATAGAGAAAGTGACAAGTAGAATTACGGAATGGGTAAGGCACAAACTAGCAGGAAGAAAATCAATTTGTTTTTGTCCACAAGCACCAGAAGGGCTTTCTTTAAAAATAATTTTGGAAAAAACTTAACATTTTCTTTTCAATTCACCAGTTGATTTTGTACATTGGCTGTGTGCTGTGTCTATGGACGAATTGGGTTCACCTCACCATCCACGCATGTTCAGCCTTCAAAAGATTGTGGAAATTTCATACTATAACATGGGCCGGATCAGACTTCAGTGGTCAAGAATTTGGGAAGTGATTGGAAATCACTTTAATAAGGTACAGTTGTGTTTAATTTCCCTATTCTCAAAAGTTTCTCATTTGGTTAGGATCCAAAGTTCCTGTAAACATTTGAGTCATTGTCTGGTCAATAAACACTTGGACAGTTTTTTTTTGAAGAAGCCATTAAATGCATGAAGAAACTGGTGGATGTGCCACTTGTATCCTCCCAGAAGCTAAAGATTTTACTATTTGTGTGTAATTCAGTGTATTTATATTCTGGTGCAGGTTGGATGCAATCCAAATGAGGATGTTGCCATCTTTGCTGTTGACTCTCTAAGACAGCTGTCAATGAAATTTTTGGAGAAAGGAGAGTTGGCAAACTTTCGGTTCCAAAAGGACTTCTTGAGACCTTTTGAGCACATTATGAAGAGGAACCGGTATGAATATATTGCTTTGCCACTGAAGAAAAATGATCCAATTTGAAGTAGGATGCATTTAATGAACAATTTAGCTTTTGTGACTTTTAAAAATTGTCTTTATTTAACAACACTTCATTCACATATTACTGATCCCCAATGGACTGATGTTCAACACCAGTATAGCTCAAACACCAGTAATTCTTAGCAGTCTTTATTAAAGATATCGTACACTTGCATATTATTATATTTGCTAGTTGTGAAGTCCACTATGATTTTGACTTCACTGAAGATTTGTGCATGGGCTGTTGCTATACCAACAGCACCTTAAACATGTATTGAATCTACTGCAATGCAATGTTCCCTCAGCACTTTACCAGTCAGTCTTATTTATGGTTCAGTAGTTGGATTTGAAGCTGTGTTAGAGAAAATCGGATACTGCAATTGAGCTTGAGCAAAAGCAAAGATTGAAGAAAGGGAGTGGTTCACCCCTGATACCTGAAGTTTCTGGTAGGTTCTGGCTCATGTCTTGGGCATTCAGCTAGTATGGTAGCCTTCTTGAAGTGGAAGGTAATGGAAAAATGATGAAGGCAGATAAAACCAGCACTGATCTGGAAGTTGACTCCATTTTTAGATATACTGTGGAATGGCAACTTATGGATAAGGAAAATTCTGGGTCACGGGTAGAATTTTGGGTTATCTGAAATCTGATGGGAAGGATAAACCACTGGAGACGAAGTACTGATATTCTGACAAGTAGGAAAGTCATGAAAATTAGCTTGATGTTGAGGTGGTGAGTTAATTTGGGGGGGGGGGGGGGGGGGGGGGCGGTGAGAGGGAATGGGGTAAACTGGCTATGTTGAAAGCTGTGGACAGATCAACAGGGTAAGAAGCAATAGCTACCTATCCAGGCATTGTAACAGCCATTTTTTGCTATATATACGTGTTTTTGTAACCTTAGTTTACTTATACAATTCTAGTCATTTTAGATTTGTATAGCGTGTCATTTATATTGAACAGAAAGAAAGCTTCATTTATGAGAAAATAACTTTTAGGCTGTGATTATACCTTGGATAACCTTCCTGACCTGTACTATTTACATTGTTTCGCAACTTATTTTCCGATACTCAGAACTATTAATTTCTGCTCATTCAACAAATGTAATTGGACTCGCTGGAGTATAATCATTCATAACAAGTATATTTGTGCAGAATTCTTTTCAGCCCATTACTACAAATGTTTCAAAGAAACCTTAGCACCTAAACTTAACTTTGTAACGCAAAAACAAATGTATTTGCTTCAATATGTACCCAGGTCACCAACAATAAAGGATATGGTCATTCGGTGCATTGCTCAGATGGTAAATTCACAAGCTTCAAATATTCGTTCAGGATGGAAGAACATTTTCTCCGTATTCCACCAAGCTGCTTCAGATCACGATGAACCAATTGTGGAGTTGGCATTCCAGACTACTGGACACATTATCTGTAAATGTTCTCTCTATTAAATTCTATAGCTTCAGAAGAATTCCTTTTCTAGGAAATGCTTTCATTTTAATTCAACTTCCTCGCAAATAAATATACATTTTCTATGTTCCATTTATAATACAATATGTTTCAAGCTGATTCTAAGTCTATAGGATAATTTAATTGAATATCTGAAAATATTTTTATAGTAGACAAAAATAGTTAAAACTGAAAATTGTTAACTAGTTCTGGTGCTGTGTTTTATGCCTGAAATCTCTAGACAGCTATCATGTTTGTAAATGAAGCACAGAGAACCATTGATTAATTATTCTTCCACTGATGGATGTTTGTCTCTTAGTGGATGTTTTTAAGAAGCATTTTCCAGCGGCCATCGACTCATTCCAGGATGCTGTGAAATGTTTAGCTGAGTTTGCTTGTAATGCTGCATTTCCTGACACCAGCATGGAGGCTATCCGACTTATTCGACATTGTGCAACATATGTGTCTGAGAGACCACAAGTGAGTTCATATCAGTGAAAGAAAAATAAATATTTCAATTTATGTGGCACCATTCATGATCTAAGGCGATCCAGGAGTGCTTTGCAGCCAATAATTTTTGTAATCTAAGAATTTGGGCAACAAATTTATGTGTAGAAAGATTTTTAAAAAGTGTGCTAATTACCGGTTAATCAATTTTACTGATGTTCTTGGGTGATCATTGTAGGTCAGAACACCAGAGAAAACTTCCCTGACTGGGAAGAAAGAATGCTTTGGCAATGTTTCTACACAACCAGAGGACAAACTTGTTTAATGGATCATTCTGAAGACTAGGGACTGAGCTCTCCCATCCGTCCGTGATAGGTTTGGTGATGGGTGGGAGCGGAGAATCTAGCGGGAGCAAAAAACTGGAAACCTGCCAGTGTAAAATCACATTGTAATTTTCTCAATGGCGGTCCATCATCCCGCTGGCTCGTGGCATGAATGGCATTTGCAAGTCATGAATGCTCGTTAAATCAGATGCCAGACCACCAAGTGATTTGGGAATTCGCCTGTGGATAATTAATAAGGTTCTAAGCGCAGATTCTGGCACAGGATTCCACCATTGTGACCAGCAGCAAATGCGCCACCAGAGTTGCCCACCACCGCATTTAGTCTCAAAATGGCAGAATTCTGCCCAATATCTCTAACAGTGTACCACTCCCACAGTATACCACTGGAGCATTGGCCTATAATTTGAGCCTAGACAAGTGTTACCATTGAGCTGTAGCAAATACTGTAATTTTGCTCGTTTGTGCTCATCCATTCTGATTTTGGTTGCTAAATTATCAGTTGCTGACTTAGAATTGGGTAGTGTTATGAAATGTTGTTTGCTGCATTGATATTGTGCAGTATTGTATTGACAATGCAACTTTCTGATCTATAATATCTAAATAATGAGCAACCAAACAGTAAATGTGGTATATCAATCGGCTGAATAGTCATTTAAATGTACCAGAACCAAGTGATGGTTTGTTTATGTATTGAATAATTCTAATGTAAGGCTTTCCTGACTTGAATAAAGAAGGTAAATCAAAACAGCTTGCATTTATATAGCTCCTTGAATGTAGCTTAATATCTCAAGCTTCAAAGGGGTTCTATTAAGCAAACTCCACTAAGCCACATAAGAGATATTAGGATAGATGATCAAAATCTTGGACGAAGGTAGGTTGTGAGGAGCATCTTCACGGAACTTAGAGAAGCAGAGAGGATTAGAATGAGCCACTAATGTGCTGTGCATTAAAGTTCAATAAAAGTTCCCACAGTCTCCGAGGACCATAGGCTGCTCTTCCCTTTTTGAGAGAGAGCTAACTGGTGGTGATTTATTAACCTGAGGGTTACCGCACCTCTGGCAAGCGGCAAGGTTGAGAAGGTGTGGCCTCACGGTAGCACAGTGGTTAGCACAGTTGCTTCACAGCTCCAGGGTCCCTGGTTGGATTTCCGGCTTGGGTCACTGTCTGTGCGGAGCCTACACGTTCTCCCAGTGTCTGCGTGGGTTTCCTCCAGGTGCTCGGTTTCCTCCCACAATCCAAAGATGTGCGGGTTAGGTGGGTTGGCCATGATAAATTGCCCTTGGGTCCAAAAAAGGTTAGGTGGGGTTACTGGCTAATGGGGATGGGATAGGCTTAAGTGGGGTGCTCTTTCCAAGGGCCGGTGCAGACTTGATGAACCAAAGGGCCTTCTTCTACACTTTAAATTCTATGAAAAATTCTATGATTCATGACCACCTTCAGACGGTATGGGAATTGAACCCATACTGTTGGCATGGCTCCGTATCATGAACCAGCTGTCCAGCCAATTGAGCTTTCTGACCCCCAGAATCAAAGTGGAGAATGTGGGCACATATGCCCACATAAAGTTCATGGAATATAGCGGAAAATGATCTTCCTTCTGATCACCCGACGGTAGGGGGTAACCCAGACCATTTGTACCAAATTTGTACTAAAACTAGATAGATTCTACCAGGACTTTGTTTATGAGTCCACTACTTCCCTCCTCAATCTGTCCAGTGATGGAAAGGACTATTAGCACTAAAAGCAATAAATATGTTTTGTTTGTTTGTGTAGTACATTGTGTGTTATTGAAGTAAACTATAAATATCTATAAAATGATCAATATATTTTGATTACATGGAGTTTGTTCAAATTTTAAATGTATTTTGTTAGGCACTGAAGGAATACACCAGTGATGACATGAATGTCGCTCCTGGAGATAGAGTATGGGTCCGAGGATGGTTTCCGATTTTGTTTGAGCTTTCCTGCATTATTAATCGTTGCAAATTAGATGTCCGTACACGGTAAGAAACAGTTCGGTTGTGATACCTTCATCAAAATTATAGAATAGACCTGTTACAATGATGATTTGTAGTCAACATCTTTCATGAAATCTGTCTTTCAGAGGGCTTACTGTGATGTTTGAAATCATAAAAAGCTATGGCCAAACCTTTGAGAAACACTGGTGGCAAGATCTGTTTAGGATTATCTTTCGGATATTTGATAACATGAAACTCCCTGAACAGCAGACTGAGGTACGGTAAACTTGGACTTTACCCAATATTTAATTTAATTTCTTTGTGTCACAGGACCCAAAATAGTCAACAACAGTACTTATTTTGACAGTCTGTCAGTTAGTCAACTTTTTTATTAGGTTATCTCCAGTTAATTTGTATAATGAAGGAAAAAATGTATGCAGCAAATTTACATGATCTAGAATACATGGCCTGAAAGGATGGTGTATGCAGGTTCAATAATTTTAAAAGGGAGCTGGATAAATGAAGGGGTAATATTTGCTGGCATCTGGATAACAGTCAAGGGAGTGATGCTAATGATCCCCTTCTCTGTTTTCGCATGAATTATAGGGCGGGATGGTTGCACAGTGATTAGCACTGCTGTCTCACGGCACTGTGGATCCCGGCCCCGGGTCACTGTCCGTGTGGAGTTTGCACGTTTTCCCCTTATCTGTGTGGGTCTCACCCCCACAACCCAAAGATCTGCAGGGTAGGTGGATTGGCCATGCTAAATTGCCCTTAATTGGGAAAAAAAAAAAAAATGAATCTATGCTAGAATATAATACAGAAGTTTCAGTCTGTTTGTATGTTCAATACTGTATTTCCAAACTATTTGAGACTAAATGCTGTAGGTTTTACCATGTACGTTAAGCATTTAGAAATTTATTATCAAACAGTCGATTTTTCCTGAAACTTGTTGCCTCAAAATGCATTATGTTTAACTTGGACAAGTGCAGTACTCATCAATGCCAGAGACATATTTTGTTTTATCTACTTGTAATTAGCTGAGGCCGATAAATTAAGATCATTTCCACACTGACTGAGTGGATAAAGACACTGTGTGGTGCAGCTCTGACCCACACAATCCCCAAGTTCCTGCTGGTTTAATGTAACAAACCTGAAAAATCTTTTAGTCTTTTTCTGAAGTGTATTTTACAAAAAATGCCAATTGCGTCATTAAAATCTACATCTAATCTTCTTCACAGAAGTCTGAATGGATGACAACTACATGTAATCATGCACTTTATGCTATTTGCGATGTTTTCACACAATTCTATGAAGTTTTAAATCATGTACTATTGGATGACATATTTGCTCAGCTACATTGGTGTGTACAACAAGGTAACTTCTTTATTCAGCAGAATTGTAATAGAAGAGTTCAAAATGCATTAAGCTATCATTTAACTGAAGTTCTAGCTTGAGGTGCCCAATGGTAATATCTTTGTTTTTTTTAAAAAGTGGTCTAAATAGGTGCTTTATTTGGGGGTCCTTTTCATTTTGGTTGTGCAAACTGAAAATGGGGCAGCACGGTAGCATGGTGGTTAGCATAAATGCTTCACAGCTCCAGGGTCCCAGGTTCGATTCCCGGCTGGGTCACTGTCTGTGCGGAGTCTGCACGTCCTCCCCGTGTGTGCGTGGGTTTCCTCCGGGTGCTCCGGTTTCCTCCCACAATCCAAAGATGTGCGGGTTAGGTGGATTGGCCATGCTAAATTGCCCATAGTGTCCTAAAATGTAAGGTTAAGGGGGGGTTGTTGGGTTACGGGTATAGGGTGGATACGTGGGTTTGAGTAGGATGATCATTGCTCGGCACAACATCGAGGGCCGAAGGGTCTGTTCTGTGCTGTACTGTTCTATGTTCTAAACTGCAGAATTTTTTTTACTGGATGAGGGTTAATGTGGTTTAATAAATTGATGCCTTGAAACGCTTGATTTGAATGGGTGCAGTTTTTGTGTGATTAAATTTTTACTTTGACCCTTTCTGTCTTTTTGTAGATAATGAACAATTGGCCCGATCAGGAACAAATTGTTTAGAAAACGTGGTCATACTAACTGGTCACAAATTCAGTCCTTTAGTCTGGGATAAAACATGTGGTTGCATGCTGGCCATCTTCAAAACCACCATTCCCCATGCGTAAGTTGAAGTTACCAAATATCTACATGACTATAGAAGTTTTTTTGTGTGGTTTTTATCAGCAACGGAAATTCATCTGAAAAATAGCAGAGCTGTAGCAATAGCTTGAACACTTCACATTGTTCTTTTAAGTTTGTTTGAATTATGGAATAATGGTACCTTTTATAGATTGATCATAAATATTTGTGTTTATAGTCTGTTAGCATGGCGACCCACTGGCATGGAGGAGGAGTCTTCAGAGAAGGGTTCCGTGAGTGTAATTTGAAATAACTGCAATTAAAAAGATTTTGGTGCTTAATTATATCTTTATTTTTTTTTTAAGTGTTGTGGAAGTTTATCCAGTGACATTTAACAACTTATCTCATGTTTTCATAGGACTTGGAAGCTGACCGCCAATCAGTCTGTAGCACAGAGCGAAACCCTTCTGAAAAAGGTCAAAGTCAAGTATCTAACACCAGTGATGAAACTTGGAAAAATAGACCGCATGCAAGTAAGTCTTGTTTTTGTGCACACGTTTTCTGTTTACTATAATTATCCAGGCAGATGTTTCCTGAGCAGTTTTTGTTTTAAAATGTGTATTTCTTCCTGCCATGCCTAAATAAGCTTCAAATCACACACGTTTCCCAACAAGCACATTAAAGAAAATAATTCCAGTTAAAATAATGCATGTACAATCTTAATCTTGCAAAAAGTTTAAAATGAATTTGGTGTCCCCTCTGCTCTGGAGGAGGAAAAGTAAGTTAACAAAGGCCTGCTAACTGTTCAGTGACTCATGCTGGCAAATGTATACAAATGGTAGTGTATATTTTTACCTGGCAACATATCTTAATTTTGGGTTTTATAATCTCATTTAAAGTATGTTACTAACTATCCGTATACTGAATTTTTAAATCATCCAGTCTGTATGAGCTTTTAGCATCTAATTAACCATTGTAAGTTCGTCCAAGTTACAGGTACATCAATATTTCCTGCAGTCGTAAAAATCCTAATAATAATTGACCTGTCCTCAGTTTTATCCCAACTAAGATGAAAAGGAGGTTGGTAGTTGAGCTGTTTAATCCTATTGATCAGCAGCTTCACTATCAATTTACTGCTGACATAACATAGCTGTAAGAAAAAGCAAGAGAGACAAAAATCCTTGGCACAAAGCCGGAAATAAAGCTGAGCTGGCACTGGAGGACAGAAAATGTATTATAAATTATTTGACTGCACTTCCCAATTCCCTGACCTTACTATTTAGAAGGCAGCAGCCACATGAGAGCACCACTGCCTACAAGACCCCTTTCCCACCAAAGTCCCGATTTGGTGGTATATCACCATTCCCTCGTAGATTGCAGCAGTTCAAGAAGGTTGCTCACCACTGCCGTCTCAAGGGTAATTAGGAATGGACAATAAATGTTGGCTCTACCAGAGATGCCCACATCGCATGAACAAATAAGGAAAAAAAATGCAGATATACCAAGTTAGCCTTCAATACGGAGTGCATTGCATTGGATAACTTCCAAACTTCCTGTGATGTAATTTTCTACAGCAATAATGTCCTTGCCGCCTTGTGTTTCAGCAACAAACCACAGGAATGGCCAGAATAAGAAATGAATGGCAAACTATGCATTTAAATACTAGTGCCCCAATTATTTAATGCTTTTACTTGTGAATGAATGTTCCACAAAATCTCTACAGTGCAGGAGGCCATTCGCCATCGAGTCTGCACCAACCCTCCAATAGAGCACTCTACCTAGAACCACTCCACCTTCCCAACCCTACAACCCCCACACTGATCATGGCCAATCCACCTAACCTGCATATCTTTGGACTCTGGGAGGTAAACGGAGCACCCGGAAGAAACCCACGCAGACAAGGGGAGAACATGCAAACTGAACACAGTCACCTAAGACCGTGCTGACTTACTGTGCCACTGTGTTGATGGGGTCCTCCACTGATTTAATCATTTTGTTCATTTTTCCAGGAATATCTGATCAGAAACTCTTTGCTGCTCTCCTCATCAAATGTGTTGTGCAGCTGGAATTAATCCAAACAATAGACAACATTGTCTTCTTCCCAGCAACAAGCAAGAAAGAAGATGCTGAAACTATGGCAGCTGTACAGGTAAAATGAAACATATTTGCTTGACAAATTGCTTGTAATAATTGTTTTATTAAAACTCCAATTAAATTCTAGCTGCTTCCCATAGAGCAAGAGTTTTGCTGCTAAAATTTTGAATGTGAAAAAATAAAAAGCCCAGTAACACGGTAGCTAAATAGAGTTGTGGTGAACTGTTCTAGAAACTGAACTTGCACGTTGCCTACTGACCACGGTATGTGTCACTGTTAAAATGTAAACAGAACCAAAGTACTATGTGTTGGGAGGTGGGGTATTGAATTCAAAACATTCTAAGTCATGGCAGCACGGTAGTATTGTGGATATCACAATGGCTTCACAGCTCCAGGGTCCCAGGTTCGATTCCGGCTTGGGTCACTCTCTGTGCGGAGTCTGCACATCCTCCCCATGTGTGCGTGGGTTTCCTCCAGGTGCTCCGGTTTCCTCCCATAGTCCAAAGATGTGCAGGTTAGGTGGATTGGCCATGATAAATTGCCCTTAGTGTCCAAAATTGCCCTTAGTGTTGGGTGGGGTTACTGGGTTATGGGGTTACTGGGTTATGGGGATAGGGTGGAGGTGTTAACCTTGGGTAGGGTGCTCTTTCCAAGAGTCGGTGCAGACTTGATGGGCCGAATGGCCTCCTTCTGCACTGTACATTCTATGTAATATGACCCACTACAGTAGTCGAGCTTTAAGAATAGATCATTTGCTTGTTGTTTCTCTTGGTAAGGTTAGGAAGATAGGAACAAGGAGCATTTACTTTTACACTTGATATTGGAAGAAGTACAGAGTGTCACAAATCTATAATAAATTGTTTTTATGTGCAGAGGGATTCAATTGATGCTGAGGTCCATATAGATACTGAAGACCAAGGAATGTATCGATACATGACTTCACAGCAGCTTTTCAAACTCCTGGATTGTCTGTTGGAGTCCCATTCATTTGCAAAGGCTTTCAACTCAAATAATGAACAGAGGACAACACTTTGGAGAGCAGGTAAATACGTTACACGTTAATTGAGTAAACTTGTCATAGGTTTGAATAAACTGCATGAATCTCACGGGGCCTCACGGTAGCATGGTGGTTAGCATCAATGCTTCACAGCTCCAGGGTCCCAGGTTCGATTCCCGGCTGGGTCACTGTCTGTGTGGAGTCTGCACGTCCTCCGTGTGTGCGTGGGTTTCCTCCGGGTGCTCCGGTTTCCTCCCACAGTCCAAAGATGTGCGGGTTAGGTGGATTGGTCATGCTAAATTGCCCGTAGTGTAAGGTTAATGGGGGGATTGTTGGGTTACGGGTATACGGGTTACATGGGTTTAAGTAGGGTGATCATTGCTCGGCACAACATCGAGGGCCGAAGGGCCTGTTCTGTGCTGTACTGTTCTATGTTCTATATTTAAACCGTAACTCTTCATTTCCCTCATATCTGCAAATAACATGGATGTAATTCAGTCAGAACTTTGCTAAATGTCCGAATTGTATGAAAAAAAACAATGGGACTGTACAGAAACACCCCACACCCAAACTTAGTCCTTTCTGCAAGCTGTAAAGTCATCAGTAAAAGGATTTAGCTCCATTAATTGTGTTTTTAGTTCCAATCAGATTGAATAAAGTTAATTTGCTCTGATCTATTTGGCTTCTTAGAAGAGAAATAGATGTCATTTGGAACTCAATGTGCAGCATATGAACAGTTATGTGACCTAATGGGGGACACTAGGTGATTAATAATATGGAAAATAAAACCAAATTACTGCGGATGCTGGAATCTGAAACGAAAAGAGAAAGTGCTGGAAAATCTCAGCAGGTCTGGTAGCATCTGTAGGGAGAGAAAAGAGCTCATGTTTCGAGTCCAGATGACCCTTTGGCAAAGCAAAATATGGAGGACTTTGAAATAGGTGATTTGTTGCAGTCATTGTGATTGTTTGGAGCAGGCATCATAGTGAGAGGAGAAGTTACAGATTAATATTCAACATGTATTCATTTTCATTTCTTCCAACAAATTGTATCTGCAGCTGCAGAGTGAAGGTGTTTTTTGTCACACTATTACTGCTACTTTGTTGAAAATGTAAGAACTGAATACATTTTTTAAAAACTGTTGCTTTGAAGGTCAGTTTCTCTCCCGGTAAAGTTTGTCTATTCAGAGGGATGCTTAATGACCTACTCAATGTTTCTTTTCGAACTGCCTTTCTGCAATTCGTTCTCCAAGTACCCAAAAGTGTCACGTTAACTTGCCGTTGAATTTTTCACTTTGTTTGCAGGCAGGTTTTGTTGCTATTGAACTCTCTACTCCAACCTCCAACCACCAACCTCCAACCTCCAACCCCATGGAATGCACCATTTTTCCATTTTGAAATGTCCGTCCTTAGCCTACTGTAATGTTCCAGTGAAGCCCAACACAAATTGGAGCAATAACACCACATAATTAGGCCTGTTACAGCCTTCTGGACTCAATATTGAGTTGAACACCTTTAGATTGTGAGCTTTCCCTCCATCTTGACCCCTTTTTTCTTTGTCCCAATGCAAAACCTCTCCGCTCCCCCACAGGGCCATCTGTCACTTGTTCTTTACTTTTGCTTTCACTGAGCACTGACCTTTGTTGTCCTTTTAACAACATTGTGCTATCTTACCATTATGCTGTCAGCACCGCCTTTAGTCTTTGATACTACTATTAACACACTTTGTCTTGTGACATATTTGTCAATATCTCCTTAACTCCCACCTATCCCTGACCTTCAATTCTGCTCCACCTTCTCCAAACCCGCCTCTCCAACTATATTATCAATCACGTTTCTATTCTGCATCAGCTCTGAGAACATAGAACATAGAACGATACAGCGCAGTACAGGCCCTTCGGCCCACGATGTTGCACCGACATCATGGGAAGTCAAAAACTAAAGGCCATCTAACCTACACTATGCCATTATCATCCATATGCTTATCCAATAAACTTTTAAATGCCCTCAATGTTGGCGAGTGCACTACTGTTGCAGGTAGGGCATTCCACGGCCTCACCACTCTTTGCGTAAAAAACCTACCTCTGACCTCTGTCCTATATCTATTACCCCTCAATTTATGGCTATGTCCCCTCGTGCTAGCCACCTCCATCCGCGGGAGAAGGCTCTCACTGTCCACCCTATCTAACCCTTTGATCATTTTGTATGCCTCTATTAAGTCACCTCTTAACCTTCTTCTCTCTAACGAAAACAACCTCAAGTCCATCAGCCTTTCCTCAAAAGATTTTCCCTCCATACCAGGCAACATCCTGGTAAATCTCCTCTGCACCCGTTCCAAAGCTTCCACGTCTTTCCTATAATGAGGCGACCAGAACTGTACGCAATACTCCAAATGCGGCCGTACCGAGTTTTGTACAGCTGCAACATGACCTCATGGCTCCGGAACTCAATCCCTCTACCAATAAAGGCCAACACACCATAGGCCTTCTTCACAACCCTATCAACCTGGGTGGCAACTTTCAGGGATCTATGTACATGGACACCGAGATCCCTCTGCTCATCCACACTGCCAAGAATTTTACCATTAGCCAAATATTCCGCATTCCTGTTATTCTTTCCAAAGTGAATCCCTCACACTTCTCTACATTAAACTCCATTTGCCACCTCTCAGCCCAGCTCTGCAGCTTATCTATGTCCCTCTGTAACCTGCAACATCCTTCCACACTGTCTACAACTCCACCGACTTTAGTGTCGTCTGCAAATTTACTCACCCAACCTTCTGTGCCCTCCTCTAGGTCATTTATAAAAATGACAAACAGCAACGGCCCCAGAACAGATCCTTGTGGTGCGCCACTTGTAACTGAACTCCATTCTGAACATTTGCCATCAACCACCACCCTCTGTCTTCTTTCAACTAGCCAATTTCTGATCCACATCTCTAAATCACCCTCAATCTCCAGCCTCCGTATTTTCTGCAATAGCCGACCGTGGGGAACCTTATCAAACGCTTTACTGAAATCCATATACACCACATCAACTGCTCTACCCTCGTCTACCTGTTCAGTCACCTTCTCAAAGAACTCGATAAGGTTTGTGAGGCATGACCTACCCTTCACAAAACCATGCTGACTATCCCTAATCATATTATTCCTATCTAGATGATTATAAATGGTATCTCTTATAATCCTCTCCAAGACTTTACCCACAACAGACGTGAGGCTCACCGGCCTATAGTTACCGGGGTTATCTCTACTCCCCTTCTTGAACAAAGGGACCACATTTGCTACCCTCCAGTCCTCTGGCACTATTCCTGTAGCCAATGATGACATAAAAATCAAAGCCAAAGGCTCAGCAATCTCTTCCCTGGCTTCCCAGAGAATCCTAGGATAAATCCCATCAGGCCCCGGGGACTTATCTATTTTCACCTTGTCAAGAATTGCCAACACTTCTTCCCTACGCACCTCAATGCCATCTATTCTAATAGCCTGGGTCTCAGCATTCTCCTCCACAACATTATCTTTTTCCTGAGTGAATACTGACGAAAAGTATTCATTTAGTATCTCGCTTATCTCCTCAGCCTCCACACACAACTTCCCACCACTGTCCTTGACTGGCCCTACTCTTACCCTAGTCATTCTTTTATTCCTGACATACCTATAGAAAGCTTTTGGGTTTTCCTTGATCCTACCTGCCAAAGACTTCTCATGTCCCCTCCTTGCTCGTCTTAGCTCTCTCTTTAGATCCTTCCTCGCTTCCTTGTAACTATCAAGTGCCCCAACTGAAACATCACGCCTCATCTTCACATAGGCCTCCTTCTTCCTCTTAACAAGAGATTCCACTTCTTTGGTAAACCACGGTTCCCTTGCTCTACCCCTTCCTCCCTGCCTGACTGGTACGTACTTATCAAGAACACGCAATAACTGTTCCTTGAACAAGCTCCACATATCCAGTGTGCCCAACCCTTGCAGCCTACTTCTCCAACCTACACATCCTAAGTCATGTCTAATGGCATCATAATTGCCCTTCCCCCAGCTATAACTCTTGCCCTGCGGGGTATACTTATCCCTTTCCATCACTAACGTAAAGGTCACTGAATTGTGGTCACTGTTTCCAAAGTGCTCACCTACCTCCAGATCTAACACCTGGCCTGGTTCATTACCCAAAACCAAATCCAATGTGGCCTCGCCTCTTGTTGGCCTGTCAACATATTGTGTCAGGAAACCCTCCTGTACACATTGTACAAAGAACGACCCATCTAATGTACTCGAACTATATCTTTTCCAGTCAATATTTGGAAAGTTAAAGTCTTCCATAACAACTACCCTGTTACTTTCGCTCTTTTCCAGAATCATCTTCGCCATCCTTTCCTCTACATCCCTAGAACTATTAGGTGGCCTATAGAAAACTCCCAACAGGGTGACCTCTCCTTTCCTGTTTCTAACCTCAGCCCATACTACCTCGGAAGAAGAGTCCCCATCTAGCATCCTTTCCACCACCGTAATACTGTCCTTGACTAGCAGCGCCACACCTCCCCCTCTTTTGCCCCCTTCTCTGAGCTTACTAAAACACCTAAACCCTGGAACCTGCAACAACCATTCCTGTCCCTGCTCTATCCATGTCTCTGAAATGGCCACAACATCGAAGTCCCAGGTACCAACCCATGCTGCTAGTTCCCCTACCTTATTTTGTATACTCCTGGCATTGAAGTAGACACACCTCAAACCACCTACCTGAACACTGGAACCCTCCTGCGAAGTCAAATCTGTGCTCCTGACCTCTATACTCTCAATCTCCCGTACCCCAAAATTATAATCCAGGTTCCCATGCCCCTGCTGAATTAGTTTAAACCCCACCAAAGAGAGTCTTATGTATTCAAAACATTAACTTAGTTTCTCTCTCCACAGGTGTGACCAGACCTGCTGAGATTATCCAACATTTTCTGTTTTTATTTCCCATTTCCAGCATCTGCAGATATTGTTTTTATTTCCCATTTTGATGTTCTTTCATAACAATCATTAAACCAACTCAAGACAGGCCAATTTAGTAAAACCTGGTGTTTTAGTGGAAATTGATTCCCTAAACGGCAGAAAGTGCATACTCGGTAATGACAGCATACAGATGGTGAGTTAGCATATTGCATTCGATACTTTAAAGTACATTTCTTGTTACTCCAGGGTTTAAGGGGAAATCCAAGCCTAATCTCTTAAAGCAGGAAACTAGCAGCCTTGCTTGTTGTCTTCGTATACTCTTCCGCATGTATACAGATGAAAATCGCCAGGATTCGTGGAACAACATCCAGAAACGACTACTGAAGTATGAGAATTTATTTTGTGGGTTTTTTTGTTAAACTTTACTGTATCAATCATGAAAACTGAGCAAGAAAGGTTTCGCCTCTACAACCCAAAGATGTGCAGGGTAAGTGGATTGGCCACACTAAATCGCCCCTTAATTTAAAAAAAATTAATTGGGTACGCTAAATTTATACTTTTAAAAAACTGAACAAGAAGCAAGGCCCTCTGCTGCAAATTCTCTGTTATTGCACACATGACCTGCAATTGTGTGTTAAACATTCTGTGTGTTGGGCTACTAAAGCTTTTCCAGTTTTGTATATTTAGCAGTATTAGGGTATTTTGGTCGCAGACAATGCAAAGTGCTTTATTTTGTTGTTTTCTGAATATTTTATGTTTATGACATATTTATTGAATCCTTTCTTGCTGGTCACAGCACTCAATGTTAAAAATTGGCTACACTTAACTTTGAAGATTGTTTGATAGATGCATGCTTCATGAAGTGGGAGAAATGTTGTTTGATTCAGAAAATCAATTGCTGCCATTAGCCTTGGATCACGAGTTAATTACAGATATAAAGGGTTGGGCATTCACCTCATTCTCATTCAGCTATAAGCAGCCTCCAGTACTCCATTGTGGTATCCAATGGGCCGTTAGGTGATTCCAGGGTTTGAACTTCTGCTGCATCTGGGAATCCATTCCATATTTTGATGAGTCTTGGTGTTGAATAATGTCTTGAAACATGTCCTAAAACTTTTTTTAAGCTAGAACCTGTGACCCCCTTGTCCTGCTCTTGCGATTTACTTTTACCAAATCATGTATATTGAAGGTTCCTTTTAAAGCTCAAGTCCATGTTTATCCTATGTTTTGTCAACTCAAATCTCCAATACTGAGGATCAGTCTTCGGGCAGGTCTCCACTGCCTCCAGCACGTGACCAGAAATGGTATCCGGGTTTGCTCTGACTAGAGGACTTTGCTCACAACCTCCTTGTACTTGTGTTCTACAATTTGGCTATTTAATTGAACATTCTGTCAACTTCTTTCGGTTCTTACTCTGTATTTGTTCGACAAGTGAATGACTGAGTCGACATTGACTTCTAGGTCGTCTTAATCTTCAAGCTTTGCTATTTTGATCCTGTACATGTACTGCTTATTTTTTTATGTTTTGTGTGCAATAACCTGTATTTACTTTGATCTCCCAACATAATTATTTTGTCATTGACTATTTTCTGAGCTCTTTCTCCCACTTAGACTGACACTTCTAGTTTGGTGCCATCAGTAAATTTAGCCATTCTGCACTATATTTTTTGAGCCCAGACAGTGGGCCAAACAAAAGGCATCCCTGAGTAACCCTCCTGACTCTGGTATAGATCCTCCATCTAATACTTTTAGCTAGTTTTTTTTGTTCATTCCCACAGTTTACGAATTCCTTCAGATTTGAGTTTAACTAATGGCTTTTCTTGTGAATCTTTGTCAAATACTATTTTGATATCTAGGTACTTTATGCTTTACAGAGTTCACTTTCAATGTCACTTCCTTAGAGAATTTAGAGACTAGTCACAGAGATTCTGAAATCCTGTTGGCTCTTGTTTACTGTTATTATTGTGGAGGTTTTGAAGTTGATTCTTGATGACACAATGAGAATCAGATTGATGGGTCTGTCGTTGCCTATATCTCTTGAGGCCTTGGTTACCTCCTAGACTTGATATTCCGTACTGATCTCCCATATTTTACCCTCCATAAACTTTTGGTCATCCAAACTTCTGCCTGTTTCTTAACTTGCAACAATCCCGTTCCCTTCTCACTGCTGTGCTCACTGACCTATGTTGACTCCGAGTTTAAAAAAAAATAAATTTAGGGTACCAAATTCATTTTTTCCAATTAAGGGGCAATTTAGTGTGGCCAATCCACCTAGCCTGCACATCTTTGGGTTGTGGGGGCGAAACCCACGCAAACACGGGGAGACTGTGCAAACTCCACATGGGCAGTGACCCAGAGCCGGGATCGAACCTGGGACCTTGGCGCCGTGAGGCAGCAGGGCTAACCCACTGCGCCACCATTGACTCCTAGTTAAGCAACATCTTGATTTTAAAATTTTCATCCCTGTTTCCAAATCTCCATCCCCCAACCCCAAGCCTCACCTCTACTTATCTCCGTAATTTCCTCCAGCCACACGGACTTCAAGGGAATCAGGGCTCCTGTAATTCTGGCCAATTGTTGTGCACCCCTAATTTTAATTGCTCCACCATTTAATAATGTGCCATCAGTTGCCTCGGCACCGAGCTTTGGAATACTTCCCTCACCTCTGTGCCTCTGCCTCACTTTCTTCCTTTCAGACACTTCTTAAAGCCATCTCTTTCATGAACCTTTTGCTCAACTGACCTAACATCTCCTTACATAGCTTGTTTTCATACTTTATTTTGTAATTCTCCTGTGAAGCATTTTGGGATGTTCATTGTGCTAAAGATGCTATGTAAATTATTTTGAGGAGTTAATATCCCAGATGAGCTCTGGAAAGCCCTCGAGTATAATCCGTCTGGACTTCCAAAAGGATATTTGACAAAAGATCCACAAAAAGGACCCCGAGTTAAACTGAAATTGTTGCTGTCCAAGTTATTAATTTTTTTAATTTTATTTTTTTACAATTCATGCGATGCGAGCATCACCTGCATTTATTGCTCATCTGAGTTGTCCTGAGAAGGTGTGATGGGCTGCCCTTTTCAATTATATATTAGAGTGGCTTTCGAGGCCCCTTCAAAAGGTGGTTCAAAGTCAATTACATTGGAATTGGACTGGAATCACATATAAGCCAGACAGAATAAGGCCAACAGCATTCTTTCCTCAGAACATTAACAAGCCAATTGGGTTTCTAATGACAATTGGATAATTTCTCAGCAAGTGTATATTGATACCAGCTTTTCAGTTACAGATTTGTAAAACTGAGTTCACTTACTCTGGGGAGAGTTTATTTCTCATGTTTTCCCTTGTGAATTCTGGAAGTGATTATTCAGAATAATATCTTTTGTATTTCCTCGTTTTCAATGCCATTCATGTATTTTATGTTCATGTTTTTCATCTGAGTGTAGAGATCTACCATACGGATCTAGTGGCACTTGCAACACTAAAACTCAGTAGAAATTTGAGTTAAAACTTCTCGGGTGCAAATAAGAATCGTTTATTGCCTCTATTTGATTACAATTGAGAGACACTTAAATCTTATTCTCTAATAAGTCCGGCTAGCAAAAAGGACTTAAAGAGAAGCAACTTGTACATAATGTAACTTTTAAAATAATACAGAAATGGTTTCTTGCTTACGGCAAAACAGCTTGCATTTACTTCAAGTGTTAGAGTGGAAAAGTGAAAGTATGAAAAATAGAGGCGGCGAATAGTTTAGATCAAAGTATAGGATGATTCCAGAATAACAATGGCCGTACAGACCCTCACAGTTATACGAAATGATATCAGTCTTTAGCCATCAATCTACACCTCTAAGTCATCCTAATTGGTTTGGGTTAGCATCAAATGAATTTGATTTGACGGTTAGCTGTCCGTCTTCAATGTGCAACATTAGTTTTAAATGTTTCATGTTTGAATATTTGTGCATGTTATGGAATGTGATTCTGTGCTGTTATCACGACCAGCTTAAACTGGTCTTCTGCTGAGT
Organism: Scyliorhinus canicula; assembly: GCF_902713615.1. Taxonomy (NCBI): domain Eukaryota; kingdom Metazoa; phylum Chordata; class Chondrichthyes; order Carcharhiniformes; family Scyliorhinidae; genus Scyliorhinus; species Scyliorhinus canicula. Next base: position 170,172,918 of record NC_052152.1, read on the forward strand.
TAGCTGTTTTCTGTATTGTGAACAATGGTGCCTTCATATTACTATGGCGTTGCTATGTCCTTGATCTGATAAATGGTACAGCACTAGTATCAAACTGTCTTGCAAATGTATTTGTTAGCTCAGTAAAAGTGCTGTTTTAATCTATAATGGAATTATGCTGTTTTGTGTCTCTGTATGTTTTGAGATGGCCTGAGGTTATGAGTCAATGTAAAATGGGTATTTAAAGATTGGGGCTTAATATTTACGCTGAATAGCTATCTTTTCCCTATCAGGTGTATTACACTGAGCTACTTCTTGGTGTGACACATTGAAAAGAAAATTGCACTGTGTATATCCTCTACTTTTTTCCAGATATTTTGTCACCAAGGCCCTGTACAGCTGCAGTAGGACTTCCCTACTTTTATGTTCTGTTCCCCTTGCAAAAAAGCCAACATTCTTATCATTTGCTGTATCTGCGGACTAATGTTTGTGATTCATGTTCAACATAGACATTGGGTGTGATCCAATGGCCACACTGTGCTCGAAAAGCAGCTCGTTACAGCGCAGCATGGCCGATCCTGGGATCTACCCGACTCGCAAGGGCTCGCGAGATCCAACATGATCTCGCAAGACGTTGCGATGTTAATTCCGCCCATTGTGGGCAGGATCACTTTTTGGCAAATCTGCATATTAGAGCGAGACAGCTAATCTCACTCTAATGTGTAGATTCGCGAGGTCCCTGAAGCTTTGGGATTCACGCCTTTCACCTTGGAGACCTCAGGGATTCAGCACTGGTCCAAACGGGAACCTGTCGCGTTGTATAGCCATGTGTTTCTTGGTGCTGCGAGTGCCGGGAAACACACAGCTAAATGCATTCGCTGTAGTACTTTGTTCCCATTTAGTGGAATCAAGCCCATAGAATCCCTACAGTGGCTAAGGAGGCCGTTTGGCCTATCTAGCCTGCATTGACGCTCTGAAAAAGCACACTACCTAGGCTCACCCACTGCCCTATCCTTGTAATCCTACCTAACCTGCACATGTTAGCATGCAGGTAACATAAATTTCACAATGCTGGCACAGTACCTTTTTGAGAGCACTTGCCTTTTTTGTATATCATATACTGTATAACAGGGGGCAGCATGGTGGTGCAGTGATTAGCACTGCTGCCTCACGGCGCTGAGGACCCGGGTTCGATCCCGACCCTGGGTCACTGTCTGTGTGGAGTTTGCACATTCTCCCCATGTCTGCACGGGTCTCACCCCCGCAACTCAAAAAGATGCGCAGGGTAGGTGAATTGGCCACGCTAAATTGCCCCTCAATTGGAAAAAATGAATTGCGTACAATTTTTTTTTTTTAACTGCTTAATGAGAAGTTGCTGCTCATTTATTGCTGGAAATATATGGTACATCATAATGTTAATCCTGTATGATTACAAAAAGAAACCAGGCTTGTGGTATGCAGTGGATAGCACTGTTTGAAGAGTGCAAAATATCTTAGTAAGATCGGTCATGTTTCTTTATTTATCAGTTTATTTATACCACAGGATTAGATAAAGGTGAGCACTTCAATCTGAAAATGAAGGGCAGCTGTCTGTGTGGAGTTTGCACATTCTCCCCGTGTTTGTGTCGGTTTCGCCCTCACAACCCAAAGATGTGCAGGGTAGGTGGATTGGACACACTAAATTGCCCCTTAATTGGAAAAAAATGAATTTGGTACTCTAAATTAAAAAAAAAAAGAAATCTCCAAATGATGGAAAATTACACACATAAGAAAGATTTTCTCCAAGGTAGGTCATGTATCTTTGTGTCAGTTTTACAATTGCCAGTTAATTGAAAAAAATTGTTTCCCATTAGTGTTTGCAGTGAAGCCCTTGCCTACTTCATAACACTTACCTCTGAAAGTCACCGTGAAGCTTGGACAAACTTGTTGCTGCTTTTCCTCACAAAGACACTCAAAACTAGTGATGAAAAGGTATGGACGAAACTCATTTTAAAAATACATTCATCTGCTTAAAGAGTTCAGATCATTAAGTCGCATGTGAGATAATATGGAGGCTTCCCCCTGTAAGTGTAAAAATATAAATACCTTTGGGAAATAAGGAACAGCCACAAAGGGTGCCTCATTCTAAATGAAGGTTGGGCCGGTGGTAGAGGAGGTTAAAGCCTAGACCATTTGTAATTATTAAGAACCAACATGATTAGGCCTTAGCTGTGCTACTGTTTGATTTGCACTATAATTGGCTTCTGATAAAAAACTTATGATATGATTTCAAAGCGATTTGGATAATGAAAGAATATAAAAAGATGGTGGGGAACAAGAAATGAAATTAAAGTATATTGAAGAGTGATTTCGAGCAGAATGGGCAAATGACCTCTTGTGCTATTATTTATCTGATTCTAGAATTGTCAGGTTATTCAAAGGAGTAGATTTTTTATAAAGTTCTGTTCAAAATGATCTTTTATCACTGTTTACTCCCTCCATTTTCCAATGGAATTTTTACACCCCTCTTCTGTTCAGCAATTCAGTTTGGGGTAAGATCCCATGGTTGGCAGCTTGTCAAGCAACAGCTTTATTCTTGAAAGTGATATTGGTCCCATGGGCACACCAGAACAAAGTCTGAACCTATTATCCTCATAACGTTCACACATTTTGACTTGGAGTTGTGAGGTAAAAGTTAGAAACCACCATTCCCCCACCTCAGTTTAATTTTTAAAATTTCCATTACACTGGTTCATTAAATTTATTGTACACTAAGATTCTAATCAGATTTTGAGTGTGTGTGGTTAAATGTAATGTCTCTTTGCTACAGTTGTCCTTCAAACTACGTGCAGAGCTGGAGAAATGCTATTAAAAATAAATAAGTTCACAGGCTACAGCTGTTGACACCTGCAGAAAAAATAATTAGAGAGGAACTGAAGCATAAAACCAATGGGAACCAAAAATGAGTAATAACATTGGCGAAAATGCCCTTGAGTGTCTTTGATAAGAAATGTTTTGAACATGATTGTGATGTAGATCTGTACATTTTACAGCCAGCTAATTTATTCGGGTATGATACTAAATTCCTGCCATAGTGAGGTGCTGGAATGCTTGATCCTAAGGTGGATCATTTATTTCATCACACTTTTAAATTAAAGAAAAATACTTATATTTTCAGTCCATATCTCTGATGTTTCATTTTGTTTTCCTTGAAGTTTAAGATCCATGCATCAGCCTACTACCCATATTTGTGTGAAATTGTGCAGTTTGACCTCATCCCAGAACTGAGAGCTGTTTTACGCAAGTTCTTTCTACGCATCGGCTTTGTTTTTCAAATCTGCCATCCAGAAGAGCAGCGACAAGAAGATGCTACATAATGAAGAGTCAGCATGCATTTCTACTTCCAGCCTGTAAATGGTTCCCCTAATATTACCTGTTGTAGTTAAAGGATACATTAGTTTTGGAGCTTATTTTGACAATTCCAAAATATTGAGATATTTGTCAATGATGTGTATCCTGTCTCAAAGGGTACTCATGAGACACTTATCCTGAATCCCTTTGTATTCTATAGTTTGCATTTTTATTTTTTGTTTGTCTTAAAGGAATGTCTGCATTGTTTTCCTCTTTTATTTTTGTTTTTAAAATACCCAGTTAAATCATTTCAGGGACTTTGAATTGTAATGTATGTCCACATTATGGGATAACACTGTCTTAAGCAGTAAATAGTTGAGGTAAGTATCTGGTCTGAACACTGTACAGTGTAAAATGAAGTCATTAGCGTCATGAATAAGTTATGGTTTCAGTGCTTTTAAATTATGAGTCACTGTTAAACCGATAAATGTATAATTTTGAATTGCAGTTGCGATGTGCCCAGAAACACACTACATGAATTGCTTATTGAGGGAATGATGGTAATTGAAAGACGCAGATAATTCATTGATTCATTTGGTGAGGCAAAAATGGTAGTTTTCAATTCAGAACTTCTTCTATGCTCAATTCAAATTTGTGTTTGGTGGATGTGATGAGTCTGAGATTTTTTGAGATCTGCTTTTTGCATTGTTAGTGGAGTTTGCAAACTCAATTTACCCCTTAAATTATGACCATAGTAGATCATAGAGAAGCACAATTTTAAACTTGCAATAAGAAAATAATATTAATACCTTTTTGAGAATGAAGTTGGATTTCAGCTTGGCTCTTCTCAGAGAAAAGTACCTTTCAATGCAAAACAATACACAGATTATACAAAAATTGTATTTGATGGATTGATGACCTTGATGACGCACTTGGCAAAATCTCTTAACTATGAGAATCACCGGGGAAACAATTTAGCCACTTTTTAAACATTTCTTAGCTAAGGCTCCTTGAATCCGGTAGCCCCTCAAGGCCAAATCCTACGGCATGGCAGTGTGGATTATTCCTGAAATTTGTGCAGGTTTTGGTAACATTTCAACCTCAATTATTTTTTAAACTGTAGTAAAGATGTGCTTCTCTTTAGGGAACTGTACATTTTAAACTAATGAAAAACAGTTGGATGTGCATAGCCTCTACTCCCTTGGAACAACTACAGCCTAATACATAGCCTGACTTTGCACCAAGATATTAACCAGCAGTTAGATATTAAATAGTACCTATCAATACCTGGTGGATCAATATCTCATGTTCTGAGTTGGAATGTTGCTCGTTGACACTAATCTTCCCTCCAGTGGTGGGTAGTTTGGTTTCTTTGCGTTTCACATGCACATTTACCTCCAGTCTATTTCTTGAAAAGTACCTGTTTAAGAGCAGAATTTAGATCTTTTCTATGTTGGTGTCAGGAGGATGCTTGTGCGACCTAGTCCTAAAGTGCAAGTGTACAAGTTACAAATCCAGTATGATTTGAGCATTTAACATATGTGGCAGGTTTACATTAGGCTCACTGTTAACTTGTGAGCCCTGTGAACGATGAACTGACAAAGCAAAACTCGACTGGTGCCAGTCGGTATAAAATGAAATGATGTACTTCCCAGACATTCAACACTTTCTACAATTTATCAATGTGTGGATTGGGAATGGGATTAAATGAATAGCTTTTAAGCATTTGCATATGAATGATGATTAAAAGATAAATATTGTCTAACTTAATTTCAAATTGGGATACCAGGTATTCGTGTCAGTAGGTCAGCAGTTGGTTCTAGTACAGTTACATTAGGAAAAACTAGAGAAAGAGAACAAGAGGAAAATGGTAAAGTCCTTATTGTTTGCTAAATTTCAGTAATTTCCTACAGAAATATGGAGCTCGATGAGCCTTTATCTTTGCTCTGTTAAACCAGCATTGTCAGGTGCTTGGTAGTCCACTGCTCTTCTCAATATCAGATGGTAGAAAAAGTTAGGACAAGAAACCTGAAAGAAAAGGTAGATTAATGATATAAAATTAATTCTGAAAGGATTACTAAATGTTCCTGTTGACTATTATGCAATAATGACAATGTATTTAATTTATGCACTTGAAGTGGGGGAAAGTAATCTAGCATTTATACACAGGACACAGTGTTAGACTCGTTTTTGAAAATATTGATTTGTTTGAATTAAGATAATTAAGGGACAAGTTTTTTTGACCCCCAATCCTCTCCCACCTGAAAGTGTGAACTCATAATGAAGTGCAGTTGCACAAGCACTGGTTGCACTTTGAGCTAAGGGCCATTACACATGTAAGAACCAATTTAGTTGATGTCAGTAGGTTACTTGACTGTGGCATGCATTATAAACGAGCAAGATACTGCCCAGAACTGATTGGGTGATGGCACACTCCACACAGACTGAAGATCCAGTTGTGGATTTCCTGGTGGTCTTAGCTTGTTCTATCCTGACCAGTGCATTTACTTCTGAGCTTTTGAGACAGCTGTGGTTTGGACAGATTTAAATCTTCATGTTGCTCTGAGGTTCACTGAGAACCTTGGGATATGAACCAAGCTGAAATCTTATTGTAGCGAAGGGACGTAATATTCAAATCATGTTATTTATTAAAGTCAGGGCAATTCATCACTACTTTTCAGATTTCAGAATGAGCTATCTTGAATTCACTCCAGGTTATATGTATGTACACTTCATACAGTGTGGTTGATGGAGAGGATAGTATTTTAGTTCTGGCTCTGTATTTCTGTTGACAGGAGTGTGTTCTGTGTTGGTGAGTGATAACATCAACACCACAATGATTGTGGTGTAATGAAAAGGTTTATTAAGTCATGACTTACAATAACCAGCAAATTCTGATCAAATATATTAAATTATACGGAAATGAAATGGATAATTTCAACTTATCACATTACAGATGCAATCAGCTTGGCCATCAGTACAAGTTCTAGGTAGCTCTTTCTTCAAAAGTCTCATCAAAAAATAGAATTACAATTGTCAAAACAAAACAAGAATAAATAGATGATTTTGTTGTAGCCGTAACTCTGGCATCAATTGAGCACTAAAATTAACCTCCACTTGTATGTACATGGATACTACCAAGGTATCAAAGTTAGGTGTAGAATTTTTGGTTAGCTGGAATTTTGCGACATTTTTTCTGATTCTAGCATTCTGGTTTGATTTTGTTCTAATGGTGTGGGTGGTGGACATGTGCTTAATTATGTATGTTTCTTTTAATAATTTGTGTTAATTCAGGTATGAACAAAATGAATGACTAAACATGGCAGCAGCAAATTAATTAATTTGTTAAAGTTTATATTTCCAAGGTATGTCCAATGATTGACCACACATGCACCAAGTACTTTGTTTGAAGCAGTTTACTTGCTCATAGTTTAAGACAACTAATTTGCTGCCTAATTTTGTAAACCTCCTTTCATATCTATTCCCATAATTGATTTACTTCGGAAACTTAGAAACTTTGGTGTAAGCATTAAAATAGCTTATGGATTTTTGCCATCTTGCAACGGAATAGGTAATGCATAACGTCTTTCTTGTGAGACTACCCAAGGCCTCAAATAATTTGCATTGTTCACCATGCAGCGTGACTGCTATGAGTGTGAAGCCCATTTTTCACTTAAAAAGATGAAACACTAATGTAAACTGGTGCTTTTTAATTCTCTGTGCACCAATTTGTCTCGACAGCTTTTTCTTAAGCAGTAAAACTGTTAACAGAGCTTGTTGACTAGCGTGTTCTTGCCATGTTTGCAGAACATTGCAGTCTGAGTTGCTGCTCAACTCTACAGCAGTGCTGTTGGATATTGGAGCTGTGACTCATTCGCATTTCTTTTCAGAGGCTATTGATAATGTAATTAGAGATGCAGTGTAACCTCAGCAAGTGCACCAAGCTACTTAAATAAAACATATTCAGCACTCTTTAGTTGGCCTATTTGTAAATAATTTATTTTTTAATGGCCTGACCATGTCTTGTGGTGCTTATGCCATCATCGTACCCAACTGAAAATAACACGTTGGCTATATTTTCTTGTATTTGGTTTTAATGCGAGTCCGGCATTCTATGCAAGAAAGGTAGGGTAAAATGGTTAACACATGATAGTTGCAATTAAAGTGAATGCATCCTCAAAGTAACCATGTTGTTGCCATGGTTACCTTGGGTGTCCTTGTCAGCAGAGAGCATCATCATTTCATTACTCAGTGTTACAGCTGTTGCTCTCACTGCTTCTAAAGGCATTAAAGCATGCCTCTGGTACACCATCAAAGTGGGTTGTCTTCATTTACAATGTTAAATGATGTGTGTTGGGAGCCAATCCTCAGCCGAAGTGTACATCCATAGATTTTCCAGGAGGGAATCACTGGATGGTGATCCAGAGCAGGGATTATTGGATAGTGATCCCGACCAGGATCTCTTCCTTTTCCAAGCTAACAATCGCGATAAACCCTTTCTTTTCTCCAGGCTGAGATCACCTAACTTAATGGATGAAAATGGAACCACGCTATTCCATATAACTGAGTACCACACCAGACACTGTCTTCTCAATGAGTCATCGGGGAGACTAATCAAAGGTTTCATTGGAAATTCTCTGTTGAAGAAATAGTTGATCCCCGATTATGTTAAGACAAATTTTTGTTGTTCTTTGGAGCTTAAAAAATGTTTGATTGCGAGGATTAAATGTCCCAAATTTGTAACTAATGTCATGTACTCACAATATAAATTTTAATCACTTAATTTGCTGGTGCCATTTAAAATACAAAATTGCGTTTTGCTTATCCCACCAGACATTAAGTTAATGGAAACAATATGCCCATAGTGCAAATTAAAACATTATCTTAACTGAATCCTGAAAAAATTGAATTGTTATGATTACCATATCCAATCGTAGCTCCATTTCAATGTACAATTTGGACTGTGTGTGCAGAATGTTATGTTTACATATTTAAGTTTTCGGACATTACATTATGGAGACGATGTAAAAGTTAATTATTAATATGTTTAATGAATGAGAAATATATTACTGTGAAGTGCATTAAAGAAGACGCATAATTTAAGAGCATTCCTTGCCACTGTGGATGTATAAATATTTTGGAGGAACAGATAAAATATATAATATGAAATAACTATGTAAAGTTTTCTATGTCGAAATATTCTGTATAATACTACTGATTGGAATTGGATAATCAGTTAATAAATCAATGAGGTTTTACATCTTCTAAGTTGCTCACTACAGTTGATGATTAAAGCAGAATTATTTGCACTAGTGTGCTTTTTAAAGTGTATGTAACAACAGATGATTTATGTGACAGATTATAAAGTTATTGCTGCTTCTATCTGTGTTTGAGAAATTCCTTGAGTTTTACTTTTCCACAACTGGTAACCTCTAACCTGGCATATCTCTCACTCTACCATTGCCAACAACTCTTGGAAAAATTCTGAGGGACAGAATTAATCTCCATTTGGGGAGGAAGAATTAATAAAGGGTTATGAAGCATGGCTTTGTCAAAGAGACATCTTGTCTTATAAATTTGATTGTATTTTTGAGTAGATGATAAGGTGTATAGGTGAGGGCAGTGCGGTTGATGTAGTCTACATGCTCTTCAGTAAGGCTGTTGACAGGTTCTCGCATGGGAGACCAGGGGGCATAGATTTAAGGTAAGGGGCTGGAGGTCTGAAGAAAACCTTTTCACTCATTGCCTGAAATGGGTGGCAGAGGCTGGACCCATCACAACATTCAAGAAGTATTTAGATGACACTTGAAATGCCATAGTATACAAGGCTACAAGCCAAGTGCTGGAAAATGGGATTAGAATAGATAGGTGATTGATGGCTGGCATGGACACAATGGGCCGAAAAGTGTTTTTCCGGAAAAACTCTGACTATGACTCTGATTCAATAAGAAGAACATGCCAGGAGCAGCACCAGGCATACCTAAAAGTGATGTGCCAACCCGATGAGTCAACAGCACAAACTATATGCATGCTAAATGGCACAAGCAGCAGGCTGTATACCGAGATGAGCAATCCCACAACCAAGCAGTCCTTGCACATTCTCAATGCTGGCACGGTCAAGTATGCCATTACAAAAGACCAGAATAAAACATTTTGCAGCTCAGTGGATGATGTATCTTGACCGCCAGGAACACGAGTCTTCAGACAATTCAATTACCTCCATGTGATATTAAAAACCGCAAAGGATATGGGCCTGTCAACATCCTGGCTGAAGTACTGAAGACCCGTGTTCCTGCTCTAGTTGTACCCCAAGCCAAGTTGTTCATGTACAACCATGAAACTAGAATCTATCTGATTGTGGAAAATAGGTCCAAGATGTCCTGTTCATAGAACATAGAGCATACAGTGCAGAAGAAGGCCATTGGGTCTGCACCGACCCATTTAAGCCCTCACTTCCACCCTATCCCCATAACCCAATAACCCATCCTAACCCTTTTGGACACTAAGGGCAATTTAGCATAGCCAATCCGCCTAACTGGCACATCTTTGGACTGTGGGAGGAAACCAGAGCACCCAGAGGAAACTCTTGCAGACTTCGCACAGACAGTGACCCAACGGGGAATTGAACCTGGGACCCCGGTGCTGTGAAGCCACAGTGCTATCCACGTGTGCTCCTGTGCCGCCCTAAAAAGGACAATTGGTTATGATCAATTACTGCCCCATCAGTTTACATTCAATCATCACATAATTGAGGGTGTTGTCAACGGTGCTATCAAGTTGTGTTAATTCCAGAGTTGAGGTGAAAGTGACTTTTCTTGACATCAAGACAATATTTGGCCGACATAACAAGGAGCCCCAGCAGAATTGAAGTCAATGGGCATCAGAGGGAAATTTTGACACTGGTTGGGAGTCATACAAAGCACAAAGGATGAGGGTTGTTCATTGGAGGTCAATCTTCCCTTTCCCAAAAAACGATTATTTTCATTTGTTTCATTAATGATCTTCCTTCCAAGATAAGGTGAGAAGTGGGGATTTTGATGATTGGTACTGAATATTATGCATTCACAGCTCCTGAGATACTGAAGTGGTTTGTGTCTGCATTAACAATATCTGGATAACATGCAGGCTTAGGCTCATGAATGGCAAGTAATAAATGCACCAAATACATTACAGGAAATTATATCCAACAAGAGACACTCTTATGTCCTATTTGTCCTCAATAGCGTTACCATCACTGAATCCATCTCCCAACAGCATCCTGGGAATTACCATTAATCAGAAATTTAATTGGCTACAAGAACAGGTCAAAGCCTGAATTCTGCAGCAAGTAACTTGCCTCTACTCCCCAAAGCATATCCTCCTCCTCCAAGGAATAAGTCAGGCATGTGATGAAATGCCTGCTGCTTGCCTGGATGAGTGCAATTCCGACAGCATTCAAAGCATCCAGAACACTGATGCCCAATTTATCAGCACCCCATCCCGACACAACCGTTCACTCCTCCATCACCAGCAGTGTGTACCATTTACTGGATGCACTACAGCAACTTGGTATGCCTCCTTTGCCAGCATCTTCGAAACCTGTAATCTTTTGCCACCCAGAGGGACAAAGGCAGCAGGTGTGCGGGCACATCCCCATCTGCAATTTCCATTCCAACTCGCACAGCTGCCTGACTTATGTCACTGTTCCTTCACTGGGTCACTATCCTGGAACTCCCTTTTGAATAGCACGTGATGTAGCAACATCACATTAACTGCAGTTGTTCAAGAAGGCAGCTCACCACCAACTTCTCAAGGGTGATTCGGGATGAACAATGAATGCTGGTCTTGCCAGCAATACTCATATCCCATAAACAAAAATAAATCCACAATAACCATTAAAATACAATAACGTCCCAAATGTGTAAGATCCATGGTGTTTTGAGTGCATTTTTTTAATTGAAAAATTGCACGTTGTTCCATTATGTTTTTTAAAAAGGTGAGACGGCAGAACAGTTAATTATAGTCTAGTATATCAAACATCACTTGTTAAGACATTGCTCATCTATAAGGATGGGATGACAATTTTCAGATATTTGGAGAGTGCCAGCAAGGATTTGCAAAGGGGAGGCCATGTCTGATGAACCAGCTTGAAAGCTTTGAAGGTGACAAGCATTGGACAGGGGATTGTTTGTATGGTTGCTATTCATGCACTTTCAGAAAATACTTGATTAAATTCCAATTCCTGTTGGCTGAAGCTGAAGTTCATGGAGCTGAAGGCAAATTATTGACCTGGTTAAAAAATTGTTTTTGAAAAAAATATAAATTTAAAGTATCCAATTTTTCCCCAATTAAGTGGCAATTTAGCATAGCCAATTCACTTACACTACACATCTTTGGGTTGTGGGGATGACCCAAGCAGACAGGGGAGAATGTGCAAACTCCACATGGACAGTTACCTGGGGCTGAGATTGAGCCCGGGCCCTCCGTGTCATGAGGCAGCAGTGCTAACCAGTGCACCACCCCGCCGCCTCCTGGTTAGAAAACTAGTTGAGCACCAGGAAGAGAGTATTCCCTACAACTGGATTTTTATTAAATATAAAACCCCAGAAGCTTCGTGGATATAAATACTGCAAATAGGCCAAACCTCAACTGTACAGGGTTAATCTTCAAAACATGTTGATACCAAAAACAAGACAGCAGCACGGTAGCACAAGTGGTTAGCACTGTGGCTTCACAGCCCCAGGGTCCCAGGTTCGATTCCTCGCTGGGTCACTGTCTGGGTGGAGTCTGTACGTTCTTCCGTGTCTGAAGTGCAGAAGATTTTAGTTTAGATGGGCAGCATGGTCGGCACAGGCTTGCAGGGCCGAAGGGCCTGTTCCTGTGCTGTACTTGTCTTTGTTCTTTGCATGGGTTTCCTCCGGGTGCTCCGGTTTCCTCCCACAGTTCAAAGACATGCAGGTTAGGTAGATTGGCCATGATAAATTGCCCTTAGTGACCAAAAGGTTTTGGAAGGGTTATTGGGTTACAGGGATAGGGTGGAAGTGAGGGCTTAAGTGGGTCGGTGCAGACTCGATGGGCTGAATGGCCTCCTTCTGCACTGTATGTTCTGTGAGACATTATCAGCTCAAAAACAAAAGTGGGCATCAGGCAACAACATTGAAGAAACTGGGAGCTCATCAAAATTGATGGTCCCAGGCAGCAGCCGTTATCCAAACAAACATCAATAACAGTTTAGGAGAAATGGACTTTATCACACACATGTAGACTTGGGAGGCAGAGAAATTCACACCTTAATGGGGGGTCCATTGTTCCGTTGGTGGAAACAACATCGCGATGAATGGGTTGTCTGGATTAAGGCGAGAGCCAGGTTAAAAGAGATTGAAAACTGCTAAGCACTGACCATCCAAACAGGATGTCTCTCAAGAATATGCCTTGATAGTCTTGATAGTTTTGTAATAAAAGGGGCAAGGCAGTCGAGTCTTGCACTGCAGTCACGAGATTCAGGAACGGTCATCCTGATGCGTGACCTGCACCTCCTGCATGGGTGGGTAGCACGGTAGCCTTGTGGGTAGCACAATCGCTTCACAGCTCCAGGGTCCCAGGTTCGATTCTGGCTTGGGTCACTGTCTGTGCGGAGTCAGCACATCCTCCCAGCGTGTGCGTGGGTTTCCTCCGGGTGCTCCGGTTTCCTCCCACAGTCCAAAGATGTGTGGGTTAGGTGGATTGGCCATGATAAATTGCCCTTAGTGTCCAAAATTGCCCTTAGTGTTGGGTGGGGTTACTGGGTAATGGGGATAGGGTGGAGGTGTTGACCTTGGATAGGGGGTAGGGTGCTCTTTCCAAGAGCCGGTGCAGACTCGATGGGCCAAATGGCCTCCTTCTGCACTGTAAATTCTATGTAATTCTATGTAAAAAAAACCCAGAAAGATCAATTGTGTGGAGACGAGGAATATTGGGGCTGAGGTTTAAAGGTGGCAGCCAAATACTGAGCCGGAGGGTGGTGTTGAGGTTTCGGTAGAAACACAGAGTTTTGCTTGTGGTTTTTCGTGGAAGCTTATTATTAAGAAGTCATTGTTTAGAGTGCTGTGCGGCGCCATTGCACTAATTTACAGCTCTTCAATTAGAGCATCAGGAGTGTTTTTTTAAAAATAAAACGTGTGGTTGAGCCTAAAAGCCTGCGTCTGTATAAATTTGTGCTTAATAAAATCCTAAAGTCAAGAACCAATTGTCAGGAGAACCAGGATGTGGAGATACCGGGGTTGGACTGGGGTGAGCACAGTAAGAAGTCTTGCAACACCAGGTTAAAGTCCAACAGGTTTGTTTGAAATCAATAGCTTTCGGACCACTGCTGCTTCCTCAGGTGAAACAGGACCTTGCACCTCTTACAGTAGCAAAGTTCGGAAACACTTTTACACAGACAGGGTAATTAACAGTTTGCAACTTCCACAAATGGCTGTTGATGCTAGGTCAATTAAATTGTTTTGTCAATCAAAAGCATTAGGAAATGGGGAGGGTGGAGAGCAAAGGTTGGGATATGGAGATAAGCCACATCATCATGTCCTCCGACAAAATGACCGACACTTGTTATTATCACTGTAGCTTTTCTGAAGACCCAATTTCTTCTAAATGTTTCCAGTTGAGAAATGCAGATGACGGCAAAGCAGTGATAATCCAGAAGCCCAGACTAGGGATCTGGGGGATTCCATTAATACATCTGAAGCATAAAACTATTTCATTAATGGTGGACGTGAAATTATCATCATTTGTTTGTTGCAAGAACACATCTGATTCATAAGTAGCATGGATAGAGGATTGGTTAATTAATAGAAAGCAAAGAGTGGGGATTAATGGGTGTTTCTCTGGTTGGCAATCAGTAGCTAGTGTTGTCCCTCAGGGATCCATGTTGGGCCCACAATTGTTCACAATCTACATAGATGATTTAGAGTTGGGGACGAAGGGCAATGTGTCCAAGTTTGCAGATGACACTAAGATGAGTGGTAAAGCGAAAAGTGCAGGGGATACTGGAAGTCTGCAGAGGGATTTGGATAGGTTAAGTGAATGGGCTAGGGTCTGGCAGATGGAATACAATGTTGACAAATGTGACATTATCCATTTTGGTAGGAATAACAGCAAACGGGATTATTATTTAAACGATAAAATATTAAAGCATGCCGCTGTACAGAGAGACCTGGGTGTGCTAGTGCATGAGTCACAGAAAGTTGGTTTACAGGTGATTAAGAAGGCAAATGGAATTTTGTCCTTCATTGCTAGAGGGATGGAGTTTAAGACTAGGGACGCTATGTTGCAATTGTATAAGGTGTTAGTGAGGCCACACCTGGAGTATTGTGTTCAGTTTTGGTCTCCTTACTTGAGAAAGGACGTACTGGCACTGGAGGGTGTGCAGAGGAGATTCACTAGGTTAATCCCAGAGCTGAAGGGGTTGGATTACGAGGAGAGATTGAGTAGACTGGGACTGTACTCATTGGAATTTAGAAGGATGAGGGGGGCTCTTATAGAAACATTTAAAATTATGAAGGGAATAGATAGGATAGATGCGGCAGGTTGTTTCCACTGGTGGGTGAAAGCAGAACTAGGGGACATAGCCTCAAAATAAGGGGAAGTAGATTTAGGACTGAGTTTAGGAGGAACTTCTTCACCCAAAGGGTTGTGAATCTATGGAATTCCTTGCCCAGTGAAGCAGTTGAGGCTCCTTCATTAAATGTTTTTAAGGTAAAGATAGATAGTTTTTTGAAGAATAAAGGGATTAAGGGTTATGGTGTTTGGGCCGGAAAGTGGAGCTGAGTCCACAAAAGATCAGCCATGATCTCATTGAATGGCGGAGCAGGCTCGAGGGGCCAGATGGCCTACTCCTGCTCCTAGTTCTTATGTTCTTATAATGTCCCCCAGGGAAGAAAATCTGCCATCCTTATCTGGTCTCCATTACGGGTGACTCCAGATCCACAGCACTGTGATTGACTCTGAAATGGCCTAGTAAACCACTTAGTTCAAGGGCAGTTAGGAATGGGCAACAAATCTGACCTTGCCAATGATTCCTGCATCTCATGAAATATTTTTTAAAAATGTATTGCAGCCCAGTATTGCAGGATGGCACAGTGACAAATTGTCCTGTAGAACAGTGCTTCTCAAAGTGTGCCGGTACACGAGCCATTGTCTGCCGGTACTTGGAGTGTTTCCAGAAAAGAAAGAGACAGTAATCCTGGATGGGCTTGTTTCGCTCACCGGTCCCTGGCACATTGAAAAAAAAAAACTGCCGGTACGCCACATCAGATAGTTTGAGATGCACTGCTGTAGAATACAAATTTGGATCTAGGATTGTGCAAAATATGTTGAAGGTTCTAAGCGGTTAAACCTAGTAAGACGTGGATGAGGAATGTTTGGAAAACTTCCAGTGTGTAATTGACAGCTTGTTGCAACAGGCATTAAAACGTCTGCATGTTCTCAGCTACTTTATTAAGGAAAGTGTGACAGAGAACATAGAACATAGAACGATACAGCGCAGTACAGGCCCTTCGGCCCACGATGTTGCACCGACATGGGAAGTCAAAAACTAAAGACCATCTAACCTACACTATGCCATTATCATCCATATGCTTATCCAATAAACTTTTAAATGCCCTCAATGTTGGCGAGTTCACTACTGTTGCAGGTAGGGCATTCCACGGCCTCACCACTCTTTGCATAAAAAACCTACCTCTGACCTCTGTCCTATATCTATTACCCCTCAATTTAAGGCTATGTCCCCTCGTGCTAGCCACCTCCATCCGCGGGAGAAGGCTCTCACTGTCCACCCTATCTAACCCTCTGATCATTATGTATGCCTCTATTAAGTCACCTCTTAACCTTCTTCTCTCTAACGAAAACAACCTCAAGTCCATCAGCCTTTCCTCATAAGATTTTCCCTCCATACCAGGCAACATCCTGGTAAATCTCCTCTGCACTCGTTCCAAAGCTTCCACGTCCTTCCTATAATGAGGCGACCAGAACTGTACGCAATACTCCAAATGCGGCCGTACCAGAGTTTTGTACAGCTGCAACATGACCTCATGGCTCCGGAACTCAATCCCTCTACCAATAAAGGCCAACACACCATAGGCCTTCTTCACAACCCTATCAACCTGGGTGGCAACTTTCAGGGATCTATGTACATGGACACCGAGATCCCTCTGCTCATCCACACTACCAAGAATTTTACCATTAGCCAAGTATTCCGCATTCCTGTTATTCTTTCCAAAGTGAATCACCTCACACTTCTCTACATTAAACTCCATTTGCCACCTCTCAGCCCAGCTCTGCAGCTTATCTATGTCCCTCTGTAACCTGCAACATCCTTCCACACTGTCTACAACTCCACCGACTTTAGTGTCGTCTGCAAATTTACTCACCCAACCTTCTGTGCCCTCCTCTAGGTCATTTATAAAAATGACAAACAGCAACGGCCCCAGAACAGATCCTTGTGGTACGCCACTCGTAACTGAACTCTAAACTGAACATTTGCCATCAACCACCACCCTCTGTCTTCTTTCAACTAGCCAATTTCTGATCCACATCTCTAAATCACCCTCAATCCCCAGCCTCCGTATTTTCTGCAATAGCCAACCGTGGGGAACCTTATCAAACGCTTACTGAACTCCATATACACCACATCAACTGCTCTACCCTCGTCTACCTGTTCAGTCACCTTCTCAAAGAACTCGATAAGGTTTGTGAGGCATGACCTACCCTTCACAAAACCATGCTGACTATCCCTAATCATATTATTCCTATCTAGATGATTATAAATCGTATCTCTTATAATTCTCTCCAAGACTTTACCCACAACAGACGTGAGGCTCACCGGCCTATAGTTACCGGGGTTATCTCTACTCCCCTTCTTGAACAAAGGGACCACATTTGCTATCCTCCAGTCCTCTGGCACTATTCCTGTAGCCAATGATGACATAAAAATCAAAGCCAAAGGCTCAGCAATCTCTTCCCTGGCTTCCCAGAGAATCCTAGGATAAATCCCATCAGGCCCCGGGGACTTATCTATTTTCACCTTGTCCAGAATTGCCAACACTTCTTCCCTACGCACCTCAATGCCATCTATTCTAATAGCCTGGGTCTCAGCATTCTCCTCCACAACATTATCTTTTTCCTGAGTGAATACTGACAAAAAGTATTCATTTAGTATCTCGCTTATCTCCTCAGCCTCCACACACAACTTCCCACCACTGTCCTTGACTGGCCCCACTCTTACCCTAGTCATTCTTTTATTCCTGACATACCTATAGAAAGCTTTTGGGTTTTCCTTGATCCTACCTGCCAAAGACTTCTCATGTCCCCTCCTTGCTCGTCTTAGCTCTCTCTTTAGATCCTTCCTCGCTTCCTTGTAACTATCATGCGCCCCAACTGAAACTTCACGCCTCATCTTCACATAGGCCTCCTTCTTCCTCTTAACAAGAGATTCCACTTCTTTGGTAAACCACGGTTCCCTCGCTCTACTCCTTCCTCCCTGCCTGACTGGTACGTACTTATCAAGAACACGCAATAGCTGTTCCTTGAACAAGCTCCACATATCCAGTGTGCCCAACCCTTGCAGCCTACTTCTCCAACCTACACATCCTAAGTCATGTCTAATGGCATCATAATTGCCCTTCCCCCAGCTATAACTCTTGCCCTGCGGGGTATACTTATCCCTTTCCATCACTAACGTAAAGGTCACTGAATTGTGGTCACTGTCTCCAAAGTGCTCACCTACCTCCAGATCTAACACCTGGCCTGGTTCATTACCCAAAACCAAATCCAATGTGGCCTCGCCTCTTGTTGGCCTGTCAACATATTGTGTCAGGAAACCCTCCTGCACACATTGTACAAAGAACGACCCATCTAATGTACTCGAACTATATCTTTTCCAGTCAATATTTGGAAAGTTAAAGTCTTCCATAACAACTACCCTGTTACTTTCGCTCTTTTCCAGAATCATCTTCGCCATCCTTTCCTCTACATCCCTAGAACTATTAGGTGGCCTATAGAAAACTCCCAACAGGGTGACCTCTCCTTTCCTGTTTCTAACCTCAGCCCATACTACCTCGGAAGAAGAGTCCCCATCTAGCATCCTTTCCGCCACCGTAATACTGTCCTTGACTAGCAGCGCCACACCTCCCCCTCTTTTGCCACCTTCTCTGAGCTTACTAAAACACCTAAACCCCGGAACCTGCAACAACCATTCCTGTCCCTGCTCTATCCATGTCTCTGAAATGGCCACAACATCGAAGTCCCGGGTACCAACCCATGCTGCCAGTTCCCCTACCTTATTTCGTATACTCTTGGCATTGAAGTAGACACACTTCAAACCACCTACCTGAACACTGGCACCCTCCTGCGAAGTCAAATCTGTGCTCCTGACCTCTATACTCTCAATCTCCCGTACCCCAAAACTACAATCCAGGTTCCCATGCCCCTGCTGAATTAGAGAGGGGAAAATGAATGAATAAGGAAGGTACTGACTGATGCTGTTTGAGAGGCAATAATGAAGAAATCATAGTATAATCCTGCAAAATCATAAGCCCATTATTCAGGAAAGTTTCCATGATAATTTGTATTAATTTGGCATTCTTGCCAGAAGATGAAAGCAACGTTAGCCAAGAATCTATTAGACCGCTACTTGCAGGAAGTGTCAGTGACTGCAATGTAATATCCCAGAAATAATACAAAAGTAAAAAGTCGTAATTGTTTTTGTAGATTATCTGATTTAAATACAATTTAATGAGCCCTTTGTGTGATGGTAAACCTTGTTTAACTTTTCATAGAATTTACAATGCAGAAGGAGGCCATTCGGCCCATCAAGTCTGCACCGGCTCTTGGAAAGAGCAGCCTACCCAAGGTCAACACCTCCACCCTATCCCCATAACCCAGTAACCCCACCCAACACTAAGGGCAATTTTGGACACTAAGGGCAATTTATCATGGCCAATCGACCTAACCTGCACATCTTTGGACTGTGGGAGGAAACCGGAGCACCCGGAGGAAACCCACGCACACATGGGGAGGATGTGCAGACCGGTCCGCACAGACAGTGACCCAAGCCACAATTGAACCTTGGACCCTGGAGCTGTGAAGCAATTGTGCTATCCACAATGCTACCGTGCAGGGTTCACAGGGTTACAATATATCAACTAATCTGAAGAGAAATTAAAACTGTCTTATAAAACTATGCTGTATGAAAATTGAATAGATACCTTATGCAGCAATGGTGGTTAATTGCTTTTTCATGAGTTGCATTGAGTTCTTTCTCAAGTGGAGTGTTCTTTCACTTTAGTTCAGGTAATGCTAGCATGACTTGCTCCAGGCTGTGGCTGATCACAAGGCTGCAGGTATGGTGTACAGAGCAACATTTTAGAAACATCAGCGAGCTATGTTACAATCCTGGCATTACCCTGATGCTCCTTATTTTCTTCTGCATTAAAATTAGCTGAATTGGTAGTCTTATGCTTCATTTGAACTGAAACCCCTGCTGTATGCAAAATATCTCATTGTGGGGTGCAGGCTGAACAACTAACCTCTTCAGCATTGGGATGTGGAATGAAAATAGAAAATACCATTGTTAAATAATCTCTTTGAAATAGTGGAAAACCACTATTCAGGCTAAACAATTTATTGGAAATATAATTGATACTTTAACTCTTTATTAACCAATCAGATCCCTCTGTCCAACATAAGAACAATGTCATATTTTTCATCTTTATTCTTTAACTGAGATTATAAACAGCTGTTTCAATTTCAATTTTCCGTGGAGATAAGGGATTCAGTCACATGAAACAAACAGACTATAATAATCACTGACAGAGATCTTAATGATGATAGCTGCTCAATAAAGCTGACTGAAAACGCGATGAACTCCTGCATCACATTGTAGCAGTTCACTTTTGCAGAAGATCCATAATTTGGTGTGCAGAGTTGACTACCGAAAGCGGCAAAACTGACGAGGGCATTGTTGAAAGAAATCTTGAATTTATGTAGTGTTTTTCAGGACCTCTGTATCATTGCAGCAATGTAGGAAGCATGAGAAGACTAGGAACATAGAGAATCACATTGTTCATCATATTTCGAACATTTTATTATTGATAGAACATTTTGCTGAGTTTTTGTGTAAACGTTTGTAAATATTGTGCTGTAGCAGTGCAAAGTTTGTCAGTACACGTGGAAACAGCAGCTGCATTTATGGAAGTCGACACTTAGGGGGAACTACAATTAAAAATATTCAGGACATACAGACCCAACCTGTAAAAACGGTCATTTACTAAGCCCGTTGGCTGTGAACCCTGGAGCCTGATGTCTAGAAACCTTGGGCATCAATATGTTTGCAAAATGTTGGAATTGGAAGACTACATGGCTCTTGGACGATTGAATGTTTCCAGAATCATCGAATTTACAGTACAGGAGGCCATTCGGCCCATCGAGTCTGCACCGGCCCTTGGAAAGAGAACCCCACACGTCTACCCTATCCCGTAACCCAGCAACCCCACCTTAACTTTTTTGGAAGCTCAGGACAATTTAGTCGGGCCAATCCACCTAACCTGCACATCACGAGCTGGAGGGAATGAAGCCGTGAAATATTTGACAACAGTAAGAATTGTTAATGGATGGCTTTGAACCAGAACTAGGCAGACAGAATGCGTTTTTATATCAGTAAATGCAGTACATTAATTAAAGAACAGCAGTAACAATGTGGCTCAGATACCCTTGAGTTGGATAATACTTTCCACGGGATGGTTATAGTGACACATCAGTCAGTCCAGCAGCACACTCCAAACGCACATGGTTGTATGGCTTGTAATGTAGGATGTGGGAGTTAGTCAGTGCGCGTGCGTACCTGCGGCAGGAGTCCGTCCCGCTGCAGTGCGCCTGCGTACTTGCGGCAGGGCGTCCGTCCAGCTGCAGTGCGCCTGCGTGCGGCGGGGAGTCCGTCCCGCTGCAGTGCGCATGCCTGCGTTAGGCAGCGCGCCATTTTCCTTGTGTTTGAACGATCCTGAGAGTGACGGGGCGCCCGTGGGTCTGTAATCACTTTGATTTTAAGAGAGAAGGTAGGGGAGAGCGGTTGTGTCCAGCTATGGAGCTACATCTTGTGGCCGGTTTCTAGGATCCCCGTGGATCGATGTTGAGGAGCCACAGACTCTTAACTTGTCCATTTGTTCCAGTCTGAAGGGGTGTGTGTGCTCCCGCTCCCGACCCCCGGGCGGTCGTTGCAGTACCGACTTCCACAATTCGGCTGGGCCCGGCAGTTGCTGCTTTTTGTTAACTGATAGCGGGAGGATGTGGCCGAGGTGGTGGCTAGGCCAGGCGCTTATGTTCGGACGCGAAGGCCCGGTCCTCGGCCTTTCACGTCAACCAAACCTGCTGTTCGCCTCTGGCCAGCGCTGATTGGTAGCTGGACAGCGAACGTCAGCTGTACCGCTTTGAGAGTGGTTGGTCTGCCTGTCAATCACCGTCCAGCATGTTTGGTCGCTCGCTCCAGGCCTTCCTCTGAATGCTGAAGCCCCGCTCCTTCCACAGGAATGCAGCACTCGGGCTCCGCACGCTGCCTCCTTTAGGCTGCCCTTGTAAGCTCCTTATTGTAAAATACCTGGTAGGTGAAAAATATGCATAAGGAAGCCAATTGAGCAAATTCCAGTCTTTTCCTGGCTTGCAATTCCAGACAGCGTCCATCGAGGAAAAAAAACAGTCAAATTGGCGTTTCAAGAATAAACCTTTCCGAAATTAAAGCTGAATAGTCGATTTTACACGTTTATTTAGAAGCCTTTTTTAAGAATGATCTTGAAAACGTCTTTTTCCTCCTTGCCAGGTTTTATGACTCGGCCATTACGATCTCAGTCCTGTGTAGCCGGCATTTTTTTTGCTTCCCATTATGAATTTCTGTGCTCACTTTCATAATGGGGTCACTGTAAACTTGCCACGCTGTGCTGACACTTTACTGCAAGTGGAGGCACTTCAGCAACATTGCAGGTGGGAGGTTTACTTACAGCTGACAAAGTTACATAATAATTGTTTGTTGTCATAAGTAGGCTTCAATGAAGTTACTGCGAAAAGCCCCTAGTCGCCATATTCAGGCGCTTGTTCGGGGAGGCCGGTACAGGAATTGAACCTGCGCTGCTTGCATTGTTCTGCACTGTGCTAAAGTAGCCCCATAGGTAGTACTTTTATAAATGAGAGCAAGATTTGCATTTATATAGCTATTTTCACGGCTACTGGGCATTTCAAAAGTGCTTTACAGCCACAAAGAACTTTTAAAATGCATTCCTTGTAATGTAGGAAACCCTGCAGTAAATTTATGCACAGTAAACTTCCACATACTGCATTTCATTTTGATACTGACCAGATAATTGTTCTTTGAGACATTGGCAGAGATAAATATTGGTCAGGTCACTGAGGGGCTGGGAGAGAGGGGAATAATTCTTCTGTGCCTCTTTGAGATAATGCTATTAGTACATTTCATCAAATCTGGGGGCGTTTCTGAGAGGAGTTACACCTTTATGCACGAACAGATATTTTTGCAGGCTAATGCATGAACAGCATTTGTCTTGTAGAAGACAATGTAGCAAGGTGTAGTTGTGTGTCAGTCGCTTGGTGTTCTGCTCAATTTGTGGCAGTCAGGCTGAAGTTGGTGCTGCGCTCTTGAGCACTGTTTGATGATACAGAAATAGTTCCACCTATATAATGGCATCTTGTGTACTGCGAACCTGTCAGCAGTACAGTGGTAACTCCTTGAAATTCACCCCAAAGTTGAAACATTGCGTAGTAATGTTGCTCTAAGTTTGGATAA
Source organism: Scyliorhinus canicula (assembly GCF_902713615.1). NCBI lineage: Eukaryota > Metazoa > Chordata > Chondrichthyes > Carcharhiniformes > Scyliorhinidae > Scyliorhinus > Scyliorhinus canicula. The sequence continues at coordinate 170,196,025 of NC_052152.1, forward strand.
TGTTCAGTGGTAATAGCCCCCACCAATTTTGTTAGTATAGCTCTATTGGAATCCCTATTTAATGCAGTCTTTGTTTCTTTACAGACAGCAAAAAATAACCATCTTAACTGTTTTGTTAATCCTTTTATTGGTTCTATTTTATGAACTTATGCCTTATTTAAATCTTAACAAGTAAGCCTATGTAGCAATAAGCAATGAGGCTACATAGCATGATCCAATAGTTTAACAACTGATAAAGTAGTCATGATATCATTCCTGCTGCTGAAATTCACTTGTGGTTATATTGGAAAATTTCCAGGATAAGCACATGCCAAATCTGTTAGCAGCTATAAAATAAAAGTTGTAATTTGTATCATAAGCGGCAACACCCAAAATATTAACTTTTTGACACAGAATTCATTTGCACTGAGTTTTTATACTTCTATCTTCCCATAACCTTCCTCCAGCATCTGACAAGATCTTCCAACACCAGTCCTAAGTTTTCTTTGCAAGCATTCATGTGTCAATCAATATTTTTTGTAAAGATTGTATTGCAATCCCGTAACAATAGTAAAATAGTTGTCTTTCAACTTATTAAAAATTAAATTGTGATGTTTTAGTTAATTAGCTTATTGGATTTTGTTTATCCAAAATATAACACTTTGTGGATCAATGGAGATATTCACTACTGAATTGAATCTTCAAAAGGAAACAAAATTGAAGTGAACAATAAGGACAATAGGGAATGTGGAAGAAGGGAGTTTAGAAGAGCCGCAAGGGCATTTGCGGAAAGAATAACACAGAAGATAAAACAAAATGAAAAGGGCTTCTATAAGCATACAAAAAGTAAAGCAATAGGTGTGGAAAGTTTACAGGTGCCCAAAAGAGGTCTAATCGTGCAGGATGGAGGCATTGGACTTCAATTTTTGCAAATAATGAACTTGACATTATTGAGCTTATTGTAGAAAATGATTTGGTCTTGAAAAACATTACCATAGTTTATTGTGAAATCATAGGACCCTGGTGGGGCTGGTTTAGCACAGGGCAAAATCGCTGGCTTTGAAAGCAGACCAAGGCAGGCCAGCAGCACGGTTCAATTCCCGTACCAGCCTCCCCGAACAGGCGCCGGAATGTGGCGACTAGTGGCTTTTCACAGTAACTTAATTTGAAGCCTACTTGTGACAATAAGCGATTTACATTTCTTTTTTCATTTCAGCTACATCCTAGCCAGTTAATAGAAATTAGAGAGGTGAAAGAGGCTGTGGCCATGATTTTTAAAACTTCCTTAAGTGTGCAAATTTTGCAGCAGAATTTTGAAAGGTCATTGAGAGTAGTTGGTCATGACACCAGAAATAAAACGGGTAACAATGGACCAATCATACCAAAATTAGTTGTGATCCAACTTTTAGGATCCACAGTTCAAGATCAAATTACGGTGCATTTGGAAATGCATGGATTAATAAACACAACCAGTTTATATTTGCTGAGGAGGTGGTCTTTGATAAATTTATGGCAAAGAGTAGGGGCTTTTGAGTACAAGGGCAAAATAAATTATAACATTTAAGAAAAATAGTGCTTGTATACATTTTGGGAACCTAATTATCAAGAGGTCATAGAACATTAAAAATATACAGCATAGATTCACCGAGCTAATAACCTGGTATGGCAAACCATCATTATAAGGAGAGATTTGGGATGACGGTTATTTGCACTAGAGCAAAGAGAGCTCAAAGAAATTTTCAAATGCTTACTAAAGCTATGAAGATAGAGCAAATATGGACAGCTATTTCCTTTGTGTGGAGCTGGTGGTGAAGAGGATTATCAATTCAAGATCCTCACTGAGCTAGTGATGAGACATAAGTAATTTCTGTACAGTAGGTTGCTGCTGTGCCACACTGGTTGATGAAGTGTAACTCTTTCAAGTTAAACATGAATAAATCCTTGAAGCAGGGGACGATTAGTTTTGGTTTGTTCTAATCGAGAGCGATCTTGAAATGATGTGTACATCGACTTCTATAGCTGGATGAGAAGTTTCTCATTTGTCTCCTCAAGAAACGGAACAGATGGAAGCTAAGCAATTTCTTTGATAGAGTTACAATCAATACAGTTGTCATCAGAAATCGACAACTGTACTACCTGATAAATTGTCTGGTCTTGGAGTATTTGGGATAATTGAGTTCAGGAGAAAATAAATGGACAGGTAGAACTGATCTGTAGTCAATATTAATCTCATTAATTTCCATTTAGGATTTGTAATTATGGACCTCAGTGATGCCAATTTACAATCCCTGTCTGAATTCCTGAAGAAGACTCTTGACCCTGATCCTGCAATTAGGAGACCAGGTAACTACTTTGATGTTCCTATGTTTTAGTCATTCTGTCGATCATTCCTTCAAAACTACCATCTGTACAATAGCATATTACCTGGTATTCATGTATTTGTGGTATCTTAGTGTGTGCATATTTTGCCATTTGCCTCCGTACAGTTACTGCACTTTGAACAAGTAATCAAAATACATGAGCCATGGCTTGATGGTAACACTCTGTGTGAGGCAAAAACCCCCCTCAAATGACTTGAACACATAATCTATCCTGCCACATTAGCACAGTACTGATGATGTGCTGCACTGGTAGAGCCACCTTTTGAATGCGTGTTTAAACTGAAGTCCTATTGTGAGGGTGGAACTGTAATATTAATTGGCTCGACCAAACCTGTTTAATTAATCTGATATAATACCTATCCCTGAAACCCTGTCCAGCAAATTATTCACAATGATAAAGGATGGAAATAATAGGGTCCAAGTTCAAAAATAAAATGTTAGGAGTAAGCTGGGGATGGGATAGGTGGGAGATGGTGGCAAATGGAGAGAAAGGGATACAAATTGATCTTGGTTTACCAGAGAAAGTAACAGACACATGGCATAAATTGGGCCAATGTTGGTTTAAGTACTCTTTATTTTGGGCTGAAGGAGCTGTTTTAAAAAAAAATTTAGAGTACCCAATTCATTTTTTCCAATTAAGGGGTAATTTAGTGTGACCACTCCATCTGGCCTGCACATCTTTGAGTTGTGGGGGCGAATCCCACACAAACACGGGGAGAATGTGCAAACTCCACATGGACAGTGACCCAGAGCCGGGATCGAACCTGGGACCTCGGTGCCGTGAGGCAGAAATGCTAACCCCCCACGCCACCATGCTGTCCTGGAGCAGCTGTGTTAAGGGTTCCTGACATTTTATCTGAAGGCAAAACTGAGGTAGAGATAGTGAAAATATATTCGTCAATTTCAATAAATCTCTTGACCTTTTTCGTTCCGGAGACACCCAAACTAGCTCCAGAAAATAAAGTTGCCTAAGTTTCACCGTTAGTTACAACAATTAATAATAATCTTTATTGATGTCACAAGTAGGCTTACATTAACACTGAAATGAAGTTACTATGAAAACCCCCTAATTGCCACACTACGGCACCTGTTCGGGTACACTGAGGGAGAATTCAGAATGTCCAATTCACCTAACAACCATGTCTTTCGGGACTTGTGGGAAGAAACCGCAAAATCCGGAGGAAACCCACGCCGACACGGGGAGAATGTGCAAACTCCGCACAGACAGTGACCCAAGCAGGGGATTGAATCCTGGTTCCTGGTGCTGTGAAGCAACAGTGCTAACCACGGTGGTACCGTGCTGCCCTAAGGAGTGAATTGCCCTTGGGGGGTCAAACCTGGGACCTTGGCATTATTACCACCACATTTTAACCAACTGAGCGAATCACTCATAAAATCCCCTCTTACTCATTACAAGGTTTTGCTTCATTAACAGAGTTGCCCCAGCTGCCTATAATATCACCGTTACGTTACGGCTACCACCTTATTCCAGCCAACACTTTTGCTAGTCAATTAATTTGTACAAACGTGCCCACAATGAGCAATAAAGACTATTATTTTATTAAAAGCAGCACCGTTTAACATTTATTATTGGGATCCAGGTATGTTTCCCATCCTTCTTGGCCTTTCGGACATTAAAAATAAATCAGTAAGTGCAGGACTGGAATCTCGGGCAGACTGTGTGGGATGGCAGATACCTTTACTTGGGGACAATAGTGAGCCAGTTGGACTTGTAACAAGTAAACAGTTATTTTGTTATTTGTTGTCATGTGCCATACTAGACTTATTGAATTCCATTTACCATGCTGGAGTTTGAACTTAGGATCTCTTGATTCAACTCGACTATCATAATCACCAGGCTGCAGCGTTCTTGTGTTTGCTAGTCCAATAGCTGGTCCATGTCTGGGTTAAGGTTTTCCGCTTCAGTTGTAGCAAAGAAATGAATTCATTTAGTTTTCTTCGTTCATGAAATGGAAAGTCCTGAAGAAAAGAAATGTGCGTATGCTTTGGCTGCATGTGGATATTAGTGAGCCTTATTTAAGGCATTTGGAAATTTAAAAAAAAAATAATTTTTATTAAGATTTTCAAAAACATATCAAAAGCATAAAATAACAGCAAGAAAACCGTATTAACAACAACAAAAGAAATAACACAATAACCCCCAAAACCAACCCCCCCCCCCCCCCCCCCCCCCCCCCGTAACTACAAAAAGAAGAAATAGATAAGCACCCGGCATATTCAATAAACACATATACACATTTCTCCCTTCCCCCGCCCCCGGGCTGCTGCTGCTGCCGGCCTATTTTCCTACCCTTCAGCCAGGAAGTCAAGGAAAGGCTGCCACCGCCTAAAGAACCCTTGTACTGATCCCCCCAGGGCAAATTTCACCGTCTCCAATTTGATGAACCCTGTCATATCATTGATCCAGGCCTCCACGCTTGGGGGCCTCGCATCCTTCCATTGAAGCAAAATCCTCCGCCGGGCTACTAGGGACGCAAAGGCCAGAACACCGGCCTCTTTCGCCTCCTGCACTCGCGGCTCCACTGCAACCCCAAAAATTGTGAGTCCCCAGCCTGGCTTGACCCTGGATCCTACCACCCTCGACACCGTCCTTGCTACCCCCTTCCAAAATTCTCCCAGCGCTGGGCATGCCCAGAACATATGGGCATGGTTCGCTGGGCTCCCCGAGCACCTAGCACACCTGTCTTCGCCCCCGAAAAACCTACTCATCCTCGTCCCGGTCATGTGGGCCCTATGCAGCACCTTGAACTGTATGAGACTAAGCCTCGCACAGGAAGAGGAGGAATTCACTCTCTCCAGGGCATCCGCCCACGTCCCCTCCTCAATCTCCTCACCCAGCTCCTCTTCTCATTTACCCTTCAGCTCCCCCGCCGAAGCCTCATCCACCTCCTGCATGACGTGGTACACGTCCGAAATCCTCCCCCCTCCAACCCACACCCCCGAGAGCACCCTGTCACGTACCCCACGTGGGGGCAGCAAAGGGAACCCCTCCATCTGCCGCCTGGCAAACGCCCTAACCTGCATGTACCTAAACATGTTTCCCGGGGGGAGCCCAAACTTCTCCTCTAACTCACCCAGGCTCGCAAACCTCCCATCCACAAACAGGTCCCTCAACCTCCTAATACCTACCCTGTGCCAGCCAAGAAACCCACCATCGATGCTCCCTGGAACAAACCGGTGGTTCCCCCGTATCGGGGACTCCATTGAGCCCCCCACCTCCCCCCATGCTGTCTCCATTGCCCCCAAATTTTGAGGGTAGCCGCCACCACCGGGCTCGTGGTATACCTTGTTGGAGGGAGCGGCAACGGCGCCGTTACCAGCGCCTCCAGGCTCGTGTCCACGCAGGACGCCATCTCCATCCTCTTCCATGCTGCCCCTGTCCCGTCCATTACCCACTTATGCACCATCGCTGCGTTGGCAGCCCAATAGTACCCACAGAGGTTGGGCAATGCCAGCCCCCCCCCAATCCCTGCCCCGCTCCAAAAACACCCTTCTCACCCTCGGAGTCCCATGCGCCCATACAAATCCCGTAATACTCCTATTGACCCTCCTAAAAACGGCCTTCGGGATAAGGATGGGGAGGTACTGGAACAGGAAAGCCCGCGCTTCTCAACTCCGACCCTGCCCCATCCACCCTCAGCGCGGGAAACAGAAGAAAAGCCCGCGCTTTCCCTCTGTACGACCCCGCCCCCGGAGAAACAAGACAGAACCCCACCCGTCCTAGAAACAACACACAACCAGCTTGAAACAGCATAAAACAGAGACCCTTCCCACCAAAAGTTAACACAGTTCTTTACAAACTCCCGACCCTCAGTCAGAGTCCAACTTCTCGGCCTGCACAAAGGCCCACGCCTCCTCCGGGGACTCGAGATAAAAGTGCCAGTCCTTGTAGGTGACCCACAGACGTGCCGGCTGTAACATGCCAAACTTCACACTCTTTCTGTGGAGCACCGCCTTCGTCCGGTTGTACCCGGGCCTCCGCTTGGCTACCTCCGCACTCCAGTCCTGGTAGATCCGCACTACCGTGTTCTCCCACTTGCTGCTCCGCTCCTTCTTGGTCCACCTAAGCACGCACTCTCGATCAACGAACCGGTGGAACCGCACCAGCACTGCCCGTGGTGGCTCATTTGGTTTGGGCCTCCTGGCCAGTATTCTGTGGACCCCCTCCAGCTCCAGGGGCCTCTGGAAGGACCCAGCTCCCATCAGCGAGTTCAACAAAACAACCACATAGGCCCCCAGGTTTGACCCTTCCAGCCCCTCCGTGAGGCCCAGGATCCGCAAATTTTTCCGCCTCGACCGGTTCTCCATCTCCTCAAACCGCTCCTGCCACTTCTTGTGGAGCGCCTCGTGCATCTCCACCTTTACCGCGAATGCCGCGACCTCATCCTCTCTTTCAGAGGCTTGTTGTCGGAGCTCCCGAATCTCCACCCCCTGGGCTGTCTGCATTGCCAGCAGCTTGTCCGTATTCCCCTTCAGCGAGTCCAGCAGCTCCACTTTGAGCTCCTGAAAACAGCGCTGGAGAGTCTCCTGCTGCACCTGCGCCCACTGCCTCCATTCCTCGAGGTCTCCGCCGGCCGCCATCTTGATTCTCTTCCCCTGCTTTTTCTTAGGCGCTGCCACCGCTATTCTGCTGGCCCCGCTCCTGGTCAAGACCATAGACCACTGGGGATCCGCTGCAAACACCTTCCCACGTCGGGAACCGTCGAGCAAGTACCGCTGTGGGCCCTTAAAAGAGCCCAAAAGTCCGTTCCTGGCGGGAGCTGCCGAACGTGCGGCTTAGCTCCGCATAGCGGCAAGCGGAAGTCCGGCATTTGGAAACTTAACGACAGAAGGCAATCATAATCTTTCCACATTGATTAGTCATTATCTGTCCCATGAATAGAAATCACTAACGTTTTGAAAATAATAGATTTATGAACTTCCACATCTCTAATTGCCGTAGACCATGCTCCAGTTAAGAGTATATTTTGCCAAATGTTGATTGCACACCTTGTCCTAAAGAAGATGGTGGGAGGGAAAGGGCAATTTTGTATGCATGTTGAAGATTGAATGAATGTGCATTCTATAAATGGATATAAGAAAACGTGCTTTCCAGACACGTATTTAAATCACACCTTTTGCTTTTTAGCTGAAAAGTTTCTTGAGTCAGTGGAGAGAAACCAAAATTACCCATTGCTACTGCTAACTCTCATTGAAAAGTCTCAAGACAATGTTATGAAAGTGTGTTCAAGTGTGACTTTCAAGAACTACATCAAAAGAAACTGGCGAATCGTAAGTAACCTGTGGTGTCTCAATCTTAGAGATGCTTTATAGAAGCTAAAATTATTCCTCCTATAGTACAATTGGATTCCGTTAATGTAAAATGCACTTTCTTGGGCAGTTTAATTGAGTTGAAAAATTGCAAACGTGAAATTTTATATGTTACAACTGAGATTCATGCATTTGATGCACGTAAACGTGTTATTAAATATCGGAACTCGTGTTGGTGAGTTACTTTCCATTCTTCAAATCATGCAACTGACTAGGTGGATGTGTACCTGGGCATCTTTTAATCCAAGTAGAAAATACTCAAAATAACCAGTGTCTTAATACCTGATGGTGTGTGGTTTTCAGCATAGCTATATCCTAGCCACATAATGGGAAAAAAATAAAACTTGCCAGGAGCCACCCTATCAATCCCTCCTATTTACTGTCATCACTTGTGCAGCTAATATCTCTTGGCTTTACGATTCAACTCCACCGTTGTCCAGAATCCACCTTCTACCTACCATATACTTGTGATCATCCAAGATTCTGCAGCCCCTGTCCTAATTCTTTTTTTTGTAAAATTTGAGTACCCAATTATTTTTTCTCCAATTAAGGATCAATTTAGCGTTACCAATCCACCTAACCTGCACATCTTTGGGGTGACCCCCTGTCCTAATTCACCCATTCCTGCTCACCCTTCTCCCCAATGAGCATAAAGAAATAACTGATGCATGTAGAAATGGTACAGCAGTTATCATGGGGGATTTTAATCTACATGTCGATTGGTTTAACCAGGTCGGTCAGGGCAACCGTGAGGAGGAGTTTATAGAATGTATCCGCGATAGTTTCCTAGAACAGTATGTGATGGAACCTACGAGGGAACAAGCGGTCCTGGATCTTGTCCTGTGTAATGAGACAGGATTGATTCATGATCTCATAGTTAGGGATCCTCTCGGAAGGAGCGATCACAATATGGTGGAATTTAAAATACAGATGGAGGGTGAGAAAGTAAAATCAAATACTAGTGTTTTGTGTTTAAACAAGGGAGATTACAAGGGGATGAGAGAAGAACTAGCTAAGGTAGACTGGGAGCTAAGACTTTATGGTGGAACAGTTGAGGAACAGTGGAGAACCTTCCAAGCGATTTTTCACAGTGCTCAGCAAAGGTTTATACCAACAAAAAGGAAGGACGGAAGAAAGAGGGAAAATCGACCGTGGATATCTAAGGAAATAAGGGAGAGTATCAAATTGAAGGAAAAAGCATATAAAGTGGCAAAGATTGCTGGGAGATTAGAGGACTGGGAAATCTTTAGGGGGCAACAGAAAGCTACTAAAAAAGCTATAAAGAAGAGTAAGATAGAGTATGAGAGTAAACTTGCTCAGAATATAAAAACAGACAGTAAAAGGTTTTACAAATATATAAGACAAAAAAGAGTGGCTAAGGTAAATATTGGTCCTTTAGAGGATGAGAAGGGAGTTTTAATAATGGGAAATGAGGAAATGGCTGAGGAACTGAACAGGTTTTTTGGGTCGGTCTTCACAGTGGAAGACACAAATAACATGCCAGTGACTGATAGAAATGAGGCTATGACAGGTGAGGACCTTGAGACGATTGTTATCACTAAGGAGGGAGTGATGGGCAAGCTAATGGGGCTAAAGGTAGACAAGTCTCCTGGCCCTGATGGAATGCATCCCAGAGTGCTAAAAGAGATGGCTAGGGAAATTGCAGATGCACTAGTGATAATTTACCGAAATTCACTAGACTCTGGGGTGGTCCCGGTGGATTGGAAATTAGCAAACGTGACACCACTGTTTAAAAAAGGAGGTAGGCAGAAAGCAGGAAATTATAGGCCAGTGAGTTTAACTTCGGTAATAGGGAAGATGCTGGAATCTATCATCAAGGAAGAAATTGCGAGGCATCTGGATAGAAATTGTCCCATTGGGCAGACGCAGCATGGGTTCGTAAAAGGCAGGTCGTGCCTAACTAATTTAGTGGAATTTTTGAGGACATTACCAGTGCAGTAGATAACGGGGAGCCGATGGATGTGGTATATCTGGATTTCCAGAAAGCCTTTGACAAGGTGCCACACAAAAGGTTGCTGCATAAGATAAAGATGCATGGCATTAAGGGTAAAGTAGTAGCATGGATAGAGGATTGGTTAATTAATAGAAAGCAAAGAGTTGGGATAAATGGGTGTTTCTCTGGTTGGCAATCAGTAGCTAGTGGTGTCCCTCAGGGATCCGTGTTGGGCCCACAATTGTTCATAATTTACATTGATGATTTGGAGTTGGGGACCAAGGGCAATGTGTCCAAGTTTGCAGATGACACTAAGATGAGTGGTAAAGCGAAAAGTGCAGAGGATACTGGAAGTCTGCAGAGGGATTTGGATAGGTTAAGTGAATGGGCTCGGGTCTGGCAGATGGAATACAATGTTGACAAATGTGAGGTTATCCATTTTGGTAGGAATAACAGCAAACGGGATTATTATTTAAACGATAAAATATTAAAGCATGCCGCTGTTCAGAGAGACTTGGGTGTGCTAGTGCATGAGTCACAGAAGGTTGGTTTACAAGTGCAACAGGTGATTAAGAAGGCAAATGGAATTTTGTCCTTCATTGCTAGAGGGATGGAGTTTAAGACTAGGGAGGTTATGTTGCAATTGTATAAGGTGTTAGTGCGGCCACACCTGGAGTATTGTGTTCAGTTTTGGTCTCCTTACTTGAGAAAGGACGTACTGGCGCTGGAGGGTGTGCAGAGGAGATTCACTAGGTTAATCCCAGAGCTGAAGGGGTTGGATTATGAGGAGAGGTTGAGTAGACTGGGACTGTACTCGTTGGAATTTAGAAGGATGAGGGGGGATCTTATAGAAACATTTAAAATTATGAAGGGAATAGATAGGATAGATGCGGGCAGGTTGTTTCCACTGGCGGGTGACAGCAGAACTAGGGGGCATAGCCTCAAAATAAGGGGAAGTAGATTTAGAACTGAGTTTAGGAGGAACTTCTTCACCCAAAGGGTTGTGAATCTATGGAATTCCTTGCCCAGTGAAGCAGTTGAGGCTCCTTCATTACATGTTTTTAAGGTAAAGATAGATAGTTTTTTGAAGAATAAAGGGATTAAGGGTTATGGTGTTCGGGCCGGAAAGTGGAGCTGAGTCCACAAAAGATCAGCCATGATCTCATTGAATGGCGGAGCAGGCTCGAGGGGCCAGATGGCCTACTCCTGCTCCTATTTCTTATGTTCTTATGTTCTTATGTTCAATGCCGACTGACCTACATTACTTAAAGAAAATTTTTGTTTTCAAATTTCAACATGACCTTGCCCCTCCCAATCTCCGTTATCTCTTCCAGCCCAACAACCCTCCCACGATATCTGACCAACTGTAATTCTGGTCTCTTAAGCATCTCCAATTTTAAAGACTCAACTATTGGTGGCTGTGCCTTCAGCTGTCTAGGTTCTCTAGTCCCTTCCCCACACAACTCTGCTTCTCTTACCACCCTTTCCTCCTTTAAGCTGCTGCTTAAAATCTCCCTCTCTTAGGAAGCCTTTGTCCAATTATTTCCTCTGGATTGGAGGTTAAAGGATAGGTCAGCAGAGATGCAGTGACAGATTTTAAAGGGATATTTTGGAATACACAGATACATATCAGTGAAAAAGAGAACTTCCAAGGGGTGGACCCAACATCTTTGGTGAACTAGAAAGGCTAAAGATAGTAAAAAAACATCTAATTGTGCAACAGTCAGAATATTGGACAGACCAACAAAGAATGGCATAAAGATCAATCAGGAAGGAAAAATTAGAGTGCAATATAAAGATTGTATATATAAGGATTGATACTAAGAGTTTCAATAGATATTTTAAAAAGGAAAAGGTAGCCAAGTGACTGTTCTATGGAAAGTGAGTCTGGGGAATTAATAATGGAAAATAAGGAGATGGCAGATGACCTTGAACAGGTATTTTGCATCGATCTTCATGATAGAGGATATACAAATAACGTACATACATACGTACATAGAAGACAGGAGCAGGAGGAGGCCTTTTGGCTCTTCAAGCCTGCTCCGCCATTCAGTACATCATGGCTGATGATCCAACTCAATAGTCTAATCCTGCTTTCTCCCCATAGCCTTTGAGCCCATTCTCCCCAAGTGCTATATCTAGCCGCCTCTTGAATATATTCAATGTTTTAGCATCAACTATTTCCTGTGGTAATGAATTCCATAGGCTCACCACTCTTTGGGTGAAGAAATGTCTCCTTATATCTGATCAAAATGGTTTACCCTGAATCCTCAGACTGACCCCTGGTTCTGGACACACCCATCATTGGTAACATCTTCCCTGCACCTCCCCTTTCTAGTCCCATTAAAATGTTATAAGTCTCTATGAGATCCCCCCCTCATTCTTCTGAACTCCAGCAAGAACAATCCCAACAGTGTCAATCTCTCCTCATATGACAGTCCCGCCATCCCTGGAATCAGTCTGGTAAACCTTTGTTGCACTCCCTCGAGAGCAAGAACATCCTTCCTCAGGGGAGGAGACCAAAATTGCACACAATACTCCAGGTGTGGCCTCACCAAGGTATAATTGCAGAAACACATCCCTGAAATGAAATGAAAATCGCTTATTGTCACAAGTGGGCTTCAAATGAAGTTACTGTGAAAAGTCCCTAGTCGCCACATTCCAGTGCCTGTTCGGGGAGGCTGGTATGGGAATTGAACCGTGCTGCTGGCCTGCCTTGGTCTGCTTTAAAAGCCAACGATTTAGCCCTGTGCTAAACCAGCCCCTACTTCAGTCCCTGCTTCTATACTCGAAACCTCCTGCAATGAAGGCCAACATACCATTAGCCTTCTTTACCGCCTGTTGCACCTGCATGCTTACCTTCAGCGACTGGTGCACAAGGACACCCAGGACCTGCTGCACACACCCCCCTCGCAATTTATAACCATTCAGGTAGTAATCTGCCTTCCTGTTTTTGCTTCCAAAGTGAATAACCTCACACTTATCCAAATTATACTGCATCTGCCATTGATTTGCCCACTCGCCCAACCTATCCAGTTTATGCCATAGGATGCCTGCATCCTCGTCACAATTCACCTCCCACCTAACTTGGTATCATCTGCAAAGTTTGAGATGTTACGTTTTGTTCCCTCATCCAAATCATTAATATATACTGTGAATAGCTGGGGTCCCAGCACCGATCCCTGTGGTACCCCACGAGTTACTGCCTGCCAATTTGAAAATGACCCATTAATCCCTACTCTTTGTTTCTCTCTGCTCTCTGCCAACCAGTTTTCTTTTTTTAAAAATAATTTTTATTGGAATTTTTTGAAAAATATATATCAACAGAACAATAATAACAATAAGAATAATAATAAACACCCCCCGGCACCCGTAACAACGCATATAACAAACCCCCCCACCCCTCCCCCAAACCCAATAAACAACAAAATAAATTAACAACAAGCAAATTAACTTAAACACAATCCCCCTAACCCCCCCCCGGTTGCTGCTGCTCTGCTGACCTAGTACCTTATCGTTGAGCCAGAAAGTCGAGGAAAGGCTGCCACCTCCTAAAGAACCCTTGTACCGACCCCCTCAGGGCGAACTTGACCCTCTCCAGCTGAATGAATCCCGCCATGTCATTAATCCAGGTCTCCACGCTCGGAGGTCTCGCATCTTTCCACTGCAGCAAGATCCTCCGCCGGGCTACTAGTGACGCAAAGGCCAAAACATCGGCCTCTTTCGCCTCCTGCGCCCCCGGCTCCACCCCAACCCCAAATATCGCGAGTCCCCAGCCTGGCTTGACCCTGGATCCCACCACCCTCGACACCGTCCTCGCCACCCCCTTCCAGAACTCCTCCAGTGCCGGGCATGCCCAGAACATATGGGCATGGTTCGCTGGACTTCCCGAACACCTGACACACCTGTCTTCGCCCCCAAAGAACCTACTCATCCTAGATCCGGACATGTGGGCCCGGTGCAGCACCTTGAACTGGATGAGACTAAGCCTCGCACATGAAGAGGAGGAGTTCACCCTCTCCAGGGTGTCCGCCCATGTCCTCTCCTCAATCTGCTCCCCCAGCTCCACCTCCCACTTAGCCTTCAGCTCCTCTACCGACGCCTCCCCCACCTCCTGCATTACCTGGTAGATGTCAGACACCATCCCATCCCCAACCCACACCCCCGAAAGCACCCTACCCCTTACCCCCCCGCGGGGGAAGCAAAGGGAACCCCTCCACCTGCCGCCTAGCAAACGCCTTGACCTGAAGGTACCTGAACCTATTCCCCGGGGGGAGCTCAAACTTCTCCTCCAGTTCACCAAGGCTCGCGAACCTCCTGTCAATGTACAGGTCTCCCAACTTCCTAATGCCCACCCTGTGCCACCCCAGGAACCCGCCATCCATGTTCCTTGGGATAAACCGGTGGTTCCCCCGCAGCGTGGCCTCAACCGAGCCCCCCAGTTCCCCCCTGTGTCGCCTCCACTGCCCCCAAATTTTGAGGGTAGCCGCCACCACCGGGCTCGTAGTGTACCTCGTTGGAGGGAGCGGCAGCGGCGCCGTTACCAGTGCCTTCAGGCTCGTGCCTCCACAGGACGCCATCTCCATCCGTTTCCATGCTGCCCCCTCCCCATCCATTACCCACTTATGTACCATTGAGACGTTAGCCGCCCAATAGTACCCAGAGAGGTTGGGTAGCGCCAGCCCCCCTCTATCCCTGCCCCGCTCCAAAACGACCCTCCTTACCCTCTGAGTCCCGTGCGCCCAAACAAATCCCAGAATGCTGCTGTTCACCCTCCTAAAAAAGGCCCTCGGAACAAAAATGGGGAGGCACTAAAACAAAAACCTCGGGAGCGCCGTCATTTTAACGGACTGTACTCTACCCGCCAACGGCAGCATGTCCCACCTTTTAAATTCCTCCTCCATCTGCTCCACCAACCTAGTAAAATTGAGCTTGTGCAGAGTCCCCCAGCTCCTAGCCACCTGAACCCCCAGGTATCTAAGACTCCTCACTGCCCTCTTTAGCGGGAGCCTACCAATCCCCATCTCCTGATCTCCCGGGTGTACGACAAACAGCTCACTCTTGCCCAGGTTCAATTTATAGCCCGAGAAACTCCTGAACTCAGCAAGAATCTCCATCACCTCCGGCATTCCCCCCACCGGGTCTGCTACATACAGCAGCAAGTCGTCTGCATACAGAGACACTCGGTGCTCCTCCCCACCTCGCACCAAACCCCTCCACCTCCTCGACTCCCTGAAAGCCATGGCAAGAGGCTCAATTGCCAACGCAAAAAGCAAGGGGGACAGGGGGCACCCCTGCCTCGCCCCACGGTGGAGCCTGAAGTACTCAGACCTCCTCCCATTTGTCACTACACTCGCCATCGGGGCCTCGTACAGCAACCTCACCCATTTAATAAACCCCACCCCAAACCCGAACCTCTCCAACACCTCCCACAAGTACCCCCACTCAACCCTGTCAAAGGCCTTCCCCACATCCAATGCCACCGCAATCTCCGCCTCTCCTTCTGCTGCCGGCATCATTATCACATTTAGCAGCCTTCGCACGTTAGTGTTCAGCTGCCTCCCCTTCACAAAACCCGTCTGATCTTCATGTACCACCCCCGGCACCCAGTCCTCTATTCTAGTGGCCAAGATCTTCGCCAGCAACTTTGCGTCTACATTCAGCAGTGAAATTGGCATGTATGGTCCGCACTGCAAGGGGTCCTTATCACGCTTCAGGATCAGGGAAATCAGCGCCCGGGACATCGTCGGGGGCAAAACACCCCCCTCCCATGCCTCGTTGAAGGTCCTAGCCAACAGGGGGTCCAGCAGGTCCGCGTATTTCTTATAAAATTCAACCGGGAACCCATCCGGTCCTGGCGCCTTCCCCGACTGCATGTGGCCAATCCCACTGACCAGCTCCTCCAACTCGATCGGCGCCCCCAGTCCCTCCACCTGCTCCTCCTGCACCCTTGGAAATCGCAGCCTGTCCAAAAAACTCTCCATTTCCCCCTCCCACCGCCGGCGGCTCCGACCAGTACAGTTCCCTATAAAAGTCCCTAAAGACCTCATTGACCTCTGCCGCACCACATTCCCACCCCTATCCTTCACTCCACCAATCTCCCTAGCCGCGTCCCGCTTACGAAGCTGATGCGCCAGCATCCTGCTCGCCTTCTCTCCATACTCATAGACCGCTCCCTGCGCTTTCCTCCACTGTGTCTCCGCCTTTCTGGTGGTCAATAAATCAAACTTGGCCTGCAAGCTACGCCGCTCCCCCAGCAATCCCTCCTCCGGGCCTCCGAGTACCTCCTATCCACACTAACAGCTCCCCCACCAGTCTCTCCCTCTCCCTCCTCTCCCCCTTCTCCCTATGGGCTCAGATGGAGATCAGCTCCCCCCTAATCACTGCCTTCAGAGCCTCCCACACCATCCCCATCTGGACCTCCCCAGTATCATTGACCTCGAGGTACCTCTGGATACATCCCCGAACCCTCCTACACACCTCCTCATCAGCCAACAACCCCACGTCCAGACGCCAAAGCGGGCGCTGGTCCCGCACCTCCCCCATCTCCAGATCCACCTGCCAACCAGTTTTCTATCCACTTCAATCCATTTCCCCCAATCCCATGCGCTTTTATTTTGCACAATAATCTCTTACGCGGGAGCTAATCAAATGCCTTCTGAAAGTCCAAATATACCACATCGACTGGCTCCCCCTTGTCAACTGTACTGGTTACATCTTCAAAGAATTCCAATAGATTTGTCAAGCATGATTTTCCCTTCACAAAAATCCATGCTGATTCTGATCCTGCCACTGCTTTCTAAATGTTCCACTATAAAGTCCTTGATAATGGATTGAAGCATTTTCCCACTACTGATATTATATCCCAGAAATAATTGTAAATCAGGTAATGGAAGTGAGGAAAGAAGTCAAGAAAAAGCAATAACTGGGGAAGTGATATTGAGTAAATTGCTGGAGCTGTGCTGTGTCCTCATGGACTTCTTCCTAAGATCTTGAAATAAATAGCCTGTGAGATTGTTGATGCGTTAGTTTTAAATTTTCTATGCTCTTGGTACCCATTTGTTGGGGTTAAATCACCTTAGCCGATGTTCTTCGACAAGAGTCACCTTTCGCGTGACTACTCGGCTCAGCTCGGAAATCCCGTTATTGCTATTCTTTGAAGGAGCCTGATGTGCTGTGGATAAAGGAGAAACAGAGGGTGTACTGTACTTGGTTTCCAAAAGGAATTTAATATGGTGCTACATCAACGGTTATTGCAGAAAATAAAAGTTCATCGTTTGGGAACATACAGGCATGATAGCTAACGGGAAACAGCGGGTAGACATAAATGGGTTAATTTCTGATTCCAAGATTTAATGCTTCAGACATCAGTGCGTCAACTTTTTGCAATTCATATGAATTTTAATATAAATGACTTGGGATGAAGGGACCGAAAATTTGGTTGGTAAATTTTCTGACACCAAGGTAGGGAAATAAGTTGTGAAAGGACATAAGGAGGCTACAAATGGATATAGATAGGTTAGGTAAGTGGGCAAAGATCTAGCAAATTGAATATAATGAAAGAAAATGCAAAAATCTATTTTGGGAGGAAAAATAAAAACAAAGCAAATTAATCTAAATGGTGAGGGATTGCAGAGCTCTTAGATTCGGAGGGATTTTGATTTCTTGGTGCATAAATTACAAAAGGCTTGTCTGCAGGTACAGCAAGTGACTAGGAAAGCTGATAGAATGTTATTATTTGTTGCAAGAGGAATTGAATAAGAAAGTAGGCAGGTTATGCTTCAGTTATTCAGGGCACAGGTGAGATTACATCTTGAGTACTGTGTGCAGTATTTGTGCCTTTATTTAAGAAAATATGTAAATGCATTTGAAGCAGTTCAGAGAAAGTTTAAAGCTAATACCAAGAATGGGTATTCATGTTACATGGAAATGGAAATGTTGGAGAGGTTTGGTTTGTATCCATTGGAGTTCAGAAGAGGAAGAGGCAACTTGATTAAAAACTTTAAAGATCCTTGGGGGTGGATGTGGAGAGAGGATGTTTACTCTTCTGGGAGAATCTAGAACTCGGGGCCGAGTGGCCTACTATAAATTCATATGTTCACCTGTATGTATGTTTCAGATCTTGTTTGATAATGCTCCTTATCAACTCCTTGGGTCATGTTATTCTGTCACAGGACTTATATAAACTTATTGGTATCATGGGAAGAGTCAAAAGTGTTGGCATCGGGCTGTACCTAGTCAGTAATGATCTGTTGCTTAATTCAGATTCCACTAGAAATGTTCAGTTCTAGAGCTTGTTGCAGGTGCCAATTGTACCTACGAAGTTGAGATGGGGGTGGCATTGTGGTCTACGGGCAATTGCTGCAGTAACAGCAATTAAACCAGATGCTGTGGAAGATGGTCATGCTTGTTTGAGCCCATTTGTTGTAGCCTTGGAGTTCAAGTGCAGTTATTCATCTGTTCAGCATTCTTGGATCAACCACCTTCAGTTGTTTCATCATTTCCTTCTGTCACAAGGTACGAAGTATGTCTTCCTGATTATTCAGATGTTCAGTTCATTCAACGCCCCTCCAATAATCAAAAGTACCTTATAGTCTACAGCTGGCTCTGGATAGCATTCATGCTTGAACAGAACTGATCAGTGCATTTATACTTTGGGCCTTGCATCATCTTGAACAAGTACCTGATTACAACTTACTGAGGCCACCACTGTTCATATGATTGATTGAATAGGCCATTTCACGACTGTGGCTTTCAAGGTAGGGTTGAGGCTGGATATGAGTGGTTCACGTCTTTACCCTGAAGGCTTCTTTACTATCTTTGTCTTTATTCAGCATTGCAATAGAACACACATCTTGGCTGGTTACAGCTGTAGATATATTCAATGTTTGAGCACATGGTCGGAGATGGTGTCAATCAGCACACTTACCACCGTATTCAATATTGACTTTTTTCCACAGCTGGTGTAGTGTAGTTTTGTAGTGTGCAACCTACAGCATATTCCACAGTAGTTCACTAAGATTACTCAGCAGCTCCTCCCAGACCCTTGACCTTTACTGTCAACAGGAACAAGAGCAACAGAGTCACAGGAAAGTCATCAGTTCCCAGTTACGCAGCATCCTAACTTTGATACCTATCAATATTCATTCTCATTGTTGAGGAAGGGTTGTGGAATTCACGAACATAACACCATTTGGGGGTATGCAAGGACTATGGCAGTTCAAGAAATAAGGTCACTGCCAGTGTAGAATTATAGAAATTAAAATCAGAAATTCACAGCATGGAGGAAGCCATTTCATGGAAATTATTCCATAGAATTTCTTAAGTGCAGAAGGAGGCCATTTGGCCCATCAAGTCTGCAACAACCCTCCGAAAGAACACCCTATATAGGCCCATGCCCCCATCTGATCCCCGTAACCCCACCTACCCTGTTGGATACAAAGGGGCAATTTAGCATGGCCAATCCAACTAATCTGCACATTTTTGGACTGTGGGAGGAAACCGGAGCACCCGGAGAAAACCTATGCAGACACGGGATTATGTGAAAACTCCACACAGACAGCCACCCAAGATTGGATTTGAACCTGGGCCCCTGAGGCTGTGAGGGAGCCGTGCTAACCACTGTGCCACCATGCTGTCTCTTCTCTCTCTCTCTGTCTCTCTCTCTCTCTCTATCTTTCCTCCCCCCCCCCCCCAAAAATTATATTGCATTGCATCCATGCCAGCCGACAAGTAACCTTGGAATCTATGAATGGAAGTTAAAGTCTGTTGTCAACATTTCCCAGAATAGCGATCATGTATTTGATGATGGGTAAATGAAAGCCAAGCGTAATTTAAAAAAGTACTCCAGTACTGATATTTCTGGCCGTTAAAATAATACTGAAATCCAAATATACAAAGTTACTGCCAACTATCTCAGCCTGTTTTTACTCATTTTGTTTTGTCCATCAGGTTGAAGATGAGCCAAATAAAATCTGCGAAGCGGACAGGGTAGCTATTAAAGCCAATATTGTGAACTTGATGCTGAGCAGTCCTGAGCAGATTCAGAAGCAGGTACCTGATTACTTCTTGTTTTAAAAAAAAAAAGGGTTATTGAGCATAGTCTGTTCTTATTTCTTAACGTGACCACATTATTTTGCAGTTGAGCGATGCTATCAGTATAATTGGGCGTGAAGATTTTCCTCAGAAATGGCCGCATCTTCTAACAGAAATGATTAACCGTTTTCAGAGTGGAGATTTTCATGTCATTAATGGAGTACTTCGAACAGCACACTCCTTATTTAAAAGGTATTTGCTTTTTTTGAAGATGGGTTGAGGGCTGTGGTGAGATTTCAACCTATGTACACTGCTGTGATTGCTAATTTTTAATGTTTGCTGATCTTTTTATTCTGCTTTTGATTACTTAATAGGCTGTAATCAAAGTTGTGCTTTAGTGGTTAATTATATTTTCCACTTCCTGTGACTAAAATTTCACCAATGCAGAGAAATCATTCCATTCATATGGAAAATCAAGAAAGCATCTATTTTATTGTAAGATGAATCGACAAGGGAATATAGATCAAGATTCTGTAGCCTGTGAGGATTTTTCGAACTATAAATATAAGTTTGAAAGTGTGTTTTGTGTCATAGTCGTGGATTTCAGTGAACAGAACAGTGAAGCAACAACGTTTGCCAGTGACCTCAAAAAAAGCTGCCCACAAAGATCCAGTGACCTCTAGTGGGCATTTCCACTTTCTCAACATCAGTTTGAATCTGGCACCAAGGGAATCTCCAGATGTTTAGCAAAGTAATGTCACCACGGAGGGTAATTTTTTTTGAAGTATTCTCAGTCAGAAAATAAAAGCCACTGAATTCCTTTAGTTTTAAATTTCCATTTTGCCAACAGTGAAATAAATGATTGGGATCTACACATGGGTCAAGGTAGAAACGAGAATACCATTTTCTTTATAAAAAGTAACTCAACGTTTTCTCTCCCTACAGAGCAGCAGGGTAGCATGGTGGTTAGCATAAATGCTTCACAGCTCCAGGGTCCCAGGTTCGATTCCCGGCTGGGTCACTGTCTGTGTGGAGTCTGCACGTCCTCCCCCTGTGTGCGTGGGTTTCCTCCGGGTGCTCCGGTTTCCTCCCACAGTCCAAAGATGTGCGGGTTAGGTGGATTGGCCATGCTAAATTGCCCGTAGTCTCCTAATAAAAGTAAGGTTAAGGGGGGGGTTGTTGGGTTACGGGTATAGGGTGGATACGTGGGTTTGAGTAGGGTGATCATGGCTCGGCACAACATTGAGGGCCGAAGGGCCTGTTCTGTGCTGTACTGTTCTATGTTCTATGCCAGACCTGCTGAGTTATTTCAGCATATCGCTTTTTGTTTCACATTCCAGCATCCACAGTATTTTGTTTATTTAAAAGAAAGTAGTTTTTATCATAATGGCGAAAGGTTTAACAAATTGTTATGATCTCTGCAGAGGCAGATAACTTTAAAAAAAAAGATTTGAATTCCCAGTAACCAATATTTCACATTTTCAGGCTTTTACTGTAACAAACTAAAATCAACACCAGCTAAGCATTAATGTCTTAACCCCATGCTGCATATGTACTTTACAGCATGTCCTCCACAGAACTGCATTCTTTTCAGCGAACAGTTCAAAGTCACTCCCAGCTTCCAATGGGTTCACTTCTCTTCATTTCATCAATTCATCATGTCTAGCATCCATCAAGTACTGTTTCCATTGATCTTCTGAGAATTCACAACCTTAGTTGCAGCAACAAGGTGCTCTTCAGTGATTCCTCCTTCTAGCCTTGCCACTCAGAGGGCATACTTTCACTAGCATCTTGCCTGATAGCTCACTGAGAACAGCTTTTCCCTACTGGCAATGGCTCCTGCTCCTTGTCTCTCTGTTTCTCTCTCTCTCCTCTTCTTTTTCTCGGGTGTTAAAGCTGGCACATGCATTTCAATATCATATGACTATTCTGGCTGATGTGTGATTGTGGTGTCATGTCCACATTCCTTTAAAAAAAATTTTTTATAGTATCAAATTCTTTTTTTCCAATTAAGGGCCAATTTTGCATGGTCAATTCACCTACACTGATCATCTTTTTGGGTTGTGGGGGTGAGACACATGCATATCCGAGGAGGATGTGCAAACTCCACACCGACAGTGACCCGGGCCTGGATCAAACCCGGTCCTCGGCGCTGTGAGGCAGAAGTGCTAGCCACTGTGCCGCCCTACATCATCATCTCCACTTTCTTGTATGCCACCAGAACCTTTGACTCTCTCATTTATCAAAAATCTAACTTGCCTTGAATAAATTCATGACCCAACTTCCACTGTTGTCCAGGGACAAGAATTCCACGAACAACCCTCTTAATATATATTTTTAAATTTAGAGTACCCAATGAATTTTTTTTTCCAGGGCAATTTAGCGTGGGCAATCCACCTAGCTTGTACATATTTTGGGTTGTGGGGGCGAAACCCATGCAAACCCGGGGAGAATGTGCAAACTCCACAGAGACAGTGACCCAGAGCTGGGATGGAACCTGGGATCTCGGTGCTGTGAGGCTGCAGTGCTAACCCACTGTGCCACCCTGCTGCCCTTAACAACTCTCTTAAGGTGTCGGGTGTTTGGGGAGTCCTGCGGGCCATGCCCGTGTGTTTTGGGCGTGCCTGGCGCTGGGGGGGGGGGTGTTGGGGGTGGTTGGATCCAGGGTCGGGCTGGGCTGGGGACTCGCGATCTTTGGGGTTGCGGCGGAGCCGGGAGTGCGGGAGGCGAGAGAGGCCGGTGTTTTGGCCTTTGTGGCCCGGTGGCGGATCTTGCTGCAGTGGAGGGATGCGAGGCCCCCAAGTGTGGAGACCTGGATCAGTGACATGGCAGGGTTTATCAAACTGGAAAGGGTCAAATTCGTCCTGAGAGGATCAGCACAAGGGTTCTATAAACGGTGGCAGCCTTTCTTGGACTTTCTGGCTCAGAGATAGGGAAATGGGTCAATAGCAGCAGCAACCCGGGGGGGGGGGGGGAGGGGGGTGTTATCCATTTGTTCCACGGTTATTCAATTTAATATGTTGTTAATTTAATTTGTTAATTTATTTTGTTGGTCATTGGGGTTGGGGGGGGTTCGGTGTACGAGCTGTTACGGTTCTGGGGGAGTTATGACTGTTATTGTTAGAGACCGTTGCTATTTTCATTACTGTTTGTTGTATAAATACAAAATTTTTCAATAAAAATTATTATTAAAAAAAACAACTCTCTTAAGGGAAAAACATTATCCTCATATTTGTCTTGAAAGGCGAACCTCTTTTTCTTAAACTGTGCCTGTTGGTTCCAGTCTCCCTCACAAAAGGAAACATCCCTCTGATATCCACCCGATCAAGTCCTCTCAGGATATTATATAGAGCAAAAAGAACATTCAAAATAGGAGCAGGTGTAGGCAATTCAGCCCCTCAAGCATACTCCTCTAATACGATCATGGCTGATCTTTTCTTGGCCTCAACTCCACTTTCCTGCACTTCAACCCATTACCAATTAAAAATCTATCCGTCTCCCCCTTAAATTTACTCAAATGTCCCGGCATCCGGGTGGAGAGCCGAAGGCACGCAAAGACAACGAGAGGGATAAAGCTGCAGGGCACTGTCCGAGGGCAAACTGAAGCCTAAACCAAACTGTAAATAGACTCTTGTAAATACGTACTCTGGCCATATTGGGGACTGTAACATGTATGCCAGCTAAAGGGGGATCATGGCCACAAAGGAAAGGAAGACAATTGGCTTTAAATATGCATGTTGATTTCTGTTTATCGTTTTCTTTTTCTTTTTTGTTTTTAGCATGGTGTTGTCATGTGTAAGTTACGAGTGTTCAGTATCAGATGTGAAAATCCAATAACAGCATTTTTAAAAAACGGTCCTGGCACCGCCACCCAGGGGTAGTGAATTCCACAGATTCCTGACCTTTTAAGAGAAGTAATTTTCCTCATTTCTGTTTTAAATCTGCTACCCTTTATCCTAAAGCTACGACCTTTCATTCTAGATTTCTCCACAAGAGGGAACATTCTTTCCACGTCTATTTTGTAAATCACCTTTAGCATCGTTTATACCTCAATTAGATCTCCTCTCATTCTTCAAAATGCGTATGCGTAAAGGCAAACCTGTTGAACCGTGTCTCATCCCAGGAATGAGGCAAATGAGCCTTCTCTGGACTTATTCTTATGCAATTCTATCCTTTTTCACATAAGACCAAACTGTTCTTGGTACTCCAGACGGTATCTGACCGAGGCCATGTAAAGCTTCAATGAAACTTCTTGGTTTTGTATTCCATTACACTTGCAACAAAGGCTAATATTTAGTTTGCCTTCCTGACCATTTGTTGAAGCTGCTTACTAACCTTCATGTGCAGGATACCCAGATCCCGCTATGCCACAGAGTTCTACTATCTCTTTCCATTTAAATACTTCACTGCTTTTCTGTTCTTGCCAAAGTGAACAAGTTCACGTTTCCCAC
This sequence comes from Scyliorhinus canicula, assembly GCF_902713615.1. Classification (NCBI taxonomy): domain Eukaryota; kingdom Metazoa; phylum Chordata; class Chondrichthyes; order Carcharhiniformes; family Scyliorhinidae; genus Scyliorhinus; species Scyliorhinus canicula. Next base: position 170,220,156 of record NC_052152.1, read on the forward strand.
AATATACTCCATGTGTCAATTTTCTTCTCACTGTCTTAACCTATATATATCCCTCTGTAAACTCGTACCTCCTGTGCACAATTTACTTTCCCACCCATCTTGGTGTCATGGCAAATTTAGTCACTGTACATTTGGTCCTCTATCTAAGTCATTGGTATAGATTATAAATAGTTAAGACCTTAGAAGACCATGCATTCATAACACAATATAAAATTAGTCTTGGAGTGAGTGAAGTTGTTTAGTAATTCTGAATGTATTATACGATTGAAAGTCCAGTTACACCTCGTTCAACAAGAGTTTTTACAGAAAGGCTAAGTGTAAAAGTGGAAGTTCTTGTCTACTCAGTTGTATTCAGTTTCGTGAACTTCAATAGACCACCCTCTGGAGAAGCATAGAATCACTGACAATTCTGGATTTGTCTATTTAAGTGAAAATGTCCACACTCCCGAAGTTACTTTAGGTTTTGGGGAGTAATGATGACGAATGTTGGCAGTTTAGCATCATTACGACTGCAAAATCGGAGCCATTGATTTGATTATCTTGCTCAACTAGTTGGAATCCAGTATTTAGTGACTTGCTGTCATCATCCTATCATCCATTGTCCCAAAGCTACATAACCATGGCTAACAAAATAAATTAAGACTGATATTCGATCCAAAGGGGAGTCACATAAGTTGCAAGCAAAAGTAAGCAGCCTGAGGATTGGAGCAGTTTAGAATTCGGAAAAGGAGGATCAAGAGATTGATTAAGAGGGGAAATATAAAGTACAAGAGTAAACTTGCAAGGAACATGAAAGCTTCTATAAGTATGCAAAAAGAAAAAGATTAGTGAAGAAAAATGTAGGTCCTTTGCAGTCTGTAACGAGAGAATTTAGAATAGAACAAAGAAATGGCACAGAAATTAAACAGCTACCTTAGTTCCGTCTTCACGGAGGAAGACGCAAATATCTTCCAGCAATGCTAGGGAAACTAGGGTCTAGTGAAAAGGAGGAATTGAATGAAATTACTATTACTAAAATAAAATGCAGGAGAAATTAATGGAACTGAAAGCCGAGAAATCCCTAATGCCTGATGGCCTACATCCCAGAGTACTAAAGGAGGTGGCCATGGAATAGTGGAGCCGTTGGTTGTCATCTTCCAAAATTATGGAACAGTGCCTGCAGATGGGAGGGTGGCAAATGTAACCCCACTATGTAAAAAAGGAGGGAGAGAGAAAATTAAAATACAAACTGATTTCCCTAACATCAGTAGTGGGGAAAATGCTAAGAGTCTATTTTGAAGGATGTGATAACAAGACACTTAGAAAATATCGATGCGACAAAACAATTTCAACATGGATTTATGAAAGGGAAATCAATGTTTCTCAAACCCACTCAAGTTTTTTGAAGACATAAAGTAGCAGAATAGTTGAGGGAGAGCCAGTAGATGTGATGTATTTGTACTTTCAGGAAACTTTTTTTTAAAATATAATTTTTATTGGAATTTTTTACAGAAAATATAAAACATAACGACAAACAATGAAATGCAACATAATAACCGTACCACCCCCAGACCGTATCGACGCATGTATCCCAACCCCCACCCCCCCAACCCCAATGAACAACAAAAGAACTTCAAAATAAATTTAAATTAAATAAACAAACATAGTCATCGTCTTCTCTCCCCCCCCCCCCCCCCCCCCCCCCCCCCCCGGGTTGCTGCTGCTACTGTCCCCGTACCCTATCGTTGACCCAGAAAGTCGAGAAAAGGTTGCCACCGCCTAAAGAACCCTTGTACCGACCCTCTCAGGGCGAATTTGACCGTCTCTAGCTTAATGAAACCCGCCATGTCATTAATCCAGGTCTCCACGCTTGGGGGCCTCGCATCCTTCCATTGTAGCAAGGTCCTTCGCCGGGCTACTAGGGACGCAAAGGCCAGCACACCGGCCTCTTTCGCCTCCTGCACTCCCGGCTCCACCCCAACCCCAAACATCGCGAGTCCCCGTCCTGGCTTGACCCTGGATCCCACCACCCTCGACACTGTCCTCGCCACCCCCTTCCAGAACTCCTCCAGCGCCGGGCATGCCCAGAACATATGGGCATGGTTCGCTGGACTCCCCGAGCACCTGACACACCTGTCTTCACCCCCAAAGAACCTACTCATCCTTGTCCCAGTCATGTGGGCCCGGTGCAGCACCTTGAATTGGATGAGGCTAAGCCGCGCACACGAGGAGGAAGAATTAACCCTCTCCAGGGCATCAGCCCATGTCCCGTCTTCGATCTGTTCCCCCAGTTCCCCCTCCCACTTAGCTTTCAGCTCCTCTACTGACGCCTCCTCCGCCTCCTGTATAACATTGTAGATATCAGATATCTTCCCCTCTCCGACCCAGACCCACGAAAGCACCCTGTCGCTCACCCCCCTCGCGGGAAGCGAAGGGAATCCCTCCACCTGCTGCCTAGCAAATGCCTTTACCTGCAGATACCTGAACATGTTCCCCGGGGGAGCCCAAATTTCTCCTCCAACTCCCCCAGGCTCGCAAAGCTCCCATCAATAAACGGGTCCCTCAGCTGTCTGATGCCCGCTCTGTACCAACCCTGAAATCCCCCATCAATGTTCCCGGGGACGAACCTATGGTTCCCCCTTAACGGAGCCTCCATCGAGCCCCCCACTTCTCCCCTATGTCGCCTCCACTGCCCCCAAATCTTGAGGGTAGCCGCCACCACCGGACTCGTGGTATACCTCGTAGGAGGGAGCGGCCACGGCGCCGTTACCAGGGCCCCCAGGCTTGTATCTCCACAGGACGCCCTCTCCATCCGTTTCCATGCTGCCCCCTCCCCCTCCATTACCCACTTGCGCACCATCGACACATTGGCCGCCCAATAATACCCCGAGAGATTGGGTAACGCCAGCCCCCCCCCCCCCCCCCCCCCCCCCCCCCCCCCATCTCTACCCCGCTCCAAGAAGACCCTCTTCACCCTCGGGGTCCCATGCGCCCAAACAAAGCTCATGATGCTGCTCGTAACCTTTCTAAAAAAGGCCCTAGGGATAAAGATGGGCAAACACTGAAAAAGGAACAAGAACCTCGGGAGAACCGTCATTTTGACGGACTGCACTCTACCCGCCAATGATAGCGGCACCATGTCCCACCTTTTAAATTCCTCTTCCATCTGCTCCACCAGCCTGGTAAAATTAAGCTTATGGACAGTCCCCCAACTCCTGGCCACCTGCACCCCCAGGTATCTGAAACTCTTCACTGCCCTCTTAAATGGGAGTCTCCCAATTCCCTCCTCCTGATCACCCGGGTGTACTACAAATACCTCACTCTTGCCTAAATTTAACTTATAGCCCGAGAAGCCCCCAAATTCCGCTAACAGCTCCATCACCCCCGGCATTCCCCCTTCTGGATCCGCCACATACAACAGCAGGTCGTCCGCATACAGTGATACACGATGTTCCTCCCCACCCCGCACCAGACCCCTCCATCTCCCTGACTCCCTCAACGCCATAGCCAAAGGTTCAATCGCCAGTGCAAAGAGCAAGGGGACAGGGGGCACCCCTGCCTGGTCCCACGGTAGAGCCTAAAGTACTCCGATCTCCTTCCATTTGTAACTACACTCGCCATCGGAGCCGCGTAGAGCAGCCTCACCCATTTGATGAATCCCTCCCCGAATCCGAACCGCTCCAGCACCTCCCACAGGTACCCCCACTCAACTCTATCAAACTCTTTCTCCGCATCCAGCGCCACCACTATCTCCGCCTCCCCCTCCACTGCCGGCATCATAATAACATTTAGCAGTCTCCGCACATTCGTGTTGAGCTGCCGTCCCTTGACAAATCCTGTCTGATCCTCGTGTATCACCCCTGGCACACAGTCCTCTATCCTAGTGGCCAGGATCTTTGCCAGCAACTTAGCGTCAACATTGAGGAGCGAGATAGGCCTGTATGATCCACACTGCAAGGGGTCCTTATCCCGCTTTAGGATCAGAGAGATCAGTGCCCGCGACATCGTCGGGGGCAAAGCCCCCCCTCCCATGCCTCATTGAAAGCTCGCACCAACAGGGGGCCCACCAGATCCGCATACTTTTTATAAAATTCCACCGGGAACCCGTCCGGCCCCGGCGCCTTACCTGACTGCATTTGTCCAATCACCCTGACTAGCTCCTCCAACTCTATCGGCGCCCCCAGCCCCTCTACCAGCTCCTCTTGAACCCTTGGGAACCGTAGCCTGTTCATGAAGCTCTCCATCCCCCCTCTCCCCATCGGAGGTTCTGACCGGTACAGTTCCTCGTAGAAGTCCCTAAAGACCCCATTTACTTATGTCCCCTTCTGCACTACATTCCCACCCCTCTCCATCACTCCACCAATTTCCCTAGCCGCATCTCGCCTGCGGAGCTGATGCGCCAGCATCCTGCTCGCCTTCTCCCCATACTCATATACCGTGCCCTGCGACCTCCTCCACTGTGTCTCCGCCTTTCTGGTGGTCAACAAGTCAAATTTGGCCTGCAAACTGCGCCGTTCCCCCAGCAACCCCTCCTCCGGTGCCTCCGCGTATCTCCTGTCCACATCCAGGAGCTCTCCCACCAGTCTGTCCCTCTCCTTCCTCTCCCTCCTTTCCCTATGGGCCCGGATGGAGATCAGCTCCCCCCGGATCACTGCTTTCAGAGCCTCCCAGACCATCCCCACCCGGACCTCCCCCGTATCATTGGTATCAAGATACCCCTCAATACTTTCCCGGACCGTCCTACACACCTCCTCATCAGCCAGCATCCCCACATCCAGGCGCCAGAGTGGGCGCTGGTCCCGCGCCTCCCCCATCTCCAGATCAACCCAGTGCGGAGCATAGTCTGAGATCGCTATGGCCGAATACTCTGCATCCCGCATCTTCGGGATCAATCCCCTGCTCAGGATGAAAAAATCTATTCGGGAATAGACCCTATGGACATGGGAGAAAAAGGAATACTCCCGTGCTCTCGGCCTCCCAAACCTCCAGGGATCCACCCCTCCCATCTGGTCCATAAACCCCCTCAGCACTCTGGCCGCCGCCGGTCTCCTACCCGTCCTTGAACTGGACCGGTCCAGTGGGGGATCCAGCACTGTGTTAAAGTCTCCCCCCATGATCAGGCCCCCTGCCTCCAGGTCCGGAATGCGGCCCAACAAGCGCCTCATGAAGCCGGCATCATCCCAATTCGGGGCATATACATTAACCAGCACCACCTTCTCTCCCTGCAGCCTACCCTTCACCATAATATATCTGCCCTCCTTGTCTGACACCACCTCAGCCGCCTCGAACGCCACCCTCTTCCCCACCAGAATCGCCACCCCCCGGTTCTTCGCGTCCAATCCTGAGTGAAAAACCTGCACCACCCACCCCTTCCTCAGACGAACCTGGTCCGCCACCTTCAAGTGGGTCTCCTGGAGCATAGCCACGTCCGCCTTCAGCCCCTTCAGATGAGAAAATACCCTGGTTCTCTTAACCGGCCCATTCAGCCCCCTCACGTTCCAGGTAATCAGCCGAATCAGAGAGCAACCTGCCCCTCTCCCCCGCTGGCTAGCCATTATCGACTGCTCGCCCCAGGCCAGCTCGCCCCGCCTGACCCGTTCCCCATGGCGATAACGCCTCTCCTCTACCCCCCCGGCCCACACCAGCTCCTTCCTGGCCATTCCAGCAGCAACCCGGTATCCCCCCCACCCCCCCAGGCTAGGACCCCATCTAGCCGCGACGCACCCTCCATGGTACTTCCGTGAGTCAGCTGACTTCTGCTGACCCGGCAGCTCCTGCCAAAACCCATCTCCTCCCGGCATGGGGTCATCCCCCTCTTGCCACACCTCCTTGGCACCGCTTCAGCGCGGGAAAGAAAACCAGTAGAGGCCACGCCCCCACCTCCAGCTCCACCCCCCCTGCCCCGCAGCGCGGACAACCAGAGGAAAGCCCGCGCTTTCACACTGCCACACCCCACCCTTCCGACGCAGCTCCTCAAAATCCAGTTTCACCCCAACCCCCGGCCCCGTACAGAAGAGAACATATAAAGCACATACCCCCAACGTTCCCCACATACCCCACACCCATACCCAACAAACAAACCCACCCGGAAACAGAGCAAAAAGAAAAGCAGCATAAAAAAAACACGTGTCAAAATTGAAGAACAGCAACAGCGAAAACAGCAACGGCCATAGTGTGTCCCCAGATCCTAGTTCGAGTCCAGCTTCTCCGCCTGTACAAAGGCCCACGCCTCCTCCGGGGACTCGAAGTAGTGGTGCCGGTCCTTATATGTCACCCACAGACGCGCAGGCTGCAGCATTCCAAATCTGACCTGCTTGGCATGCAGCACCGCCTTCGTCCGGTTGAACCCGGCCCTCCGCTTTTCCACCTCCGCACTCCAGTCCTGGTAGATTCGTACTACCGAATTCTCCCACTTGCTGCTCCTCTCTTTCTTGGCCCAGCGCAGCACACACTCCCGGTCACTAAATCGATGGAACCGTACCAGCACCGCTCGCGGGGGTTCATTTGCCTTAGGCCTCCTGGCCAGCACTCTGTGAGCTCCCTCAAGCTCCAGGGGCAAATGGAAGGACCCCGCTCCCATCAACGAGCTCAACATCGTGGTCACGTACCACGGGAGATCCGACCCCTCCAGCCCCTCCGCCAGGCCCAGGATCCTCAAATTCTTTCGCCTCGTGCGAACGTCCAGCTCCTTCAAGCGGTCTTGCCACTTTTTGTGAAGTGCCTCGTGCAACTCCACTTTCCCCACGAGGACCACGGCCTCCTCCTCCCGCTCAGCGGCCTGCTGCTGCAACTCCCGGATAGACACCTCCTGGGCCGCCTGAGCTCCAAGCAGCTTGTTGGTAGTCGCATTCAGGGAGTCCAGCAACTCAGCCTTCAGCTCCGCAAAACAGCGCAGAAGAGCAGCTTGCTGCTCCTGCGCCCACTTCCACCAGTCCTCGGGTGTTCCGCCGGCCGCCATTTTGTCCTTCCCCCGCTTTTCTTGTGGAGCTGCTGCAGCCTTTTCCTTTGCCCCACTCCGGGTGAGCACCATAAATTATGGGGAATGCTCCTCTAGACACCTTCCCCCACCGGGATTCGTCGAGACAGCGCCGTTTGGGGCCCTCAAATCGGCCCAAAAGTCCTTAAGTAGCGGGAGCTGCGGTGCGCCGCACCTGCAAAGCCGGTTTTCAGACCGCTCCACTCCTAGTCCAGGCCATCCACCGGTGAAGAATCTGAGAAGGAGTGTTCCCACACGGGGAAAATTCCAAACAGCACCACTACGAGCCCTTAAAAGAGCCCCAAAGTCCGAAAATTGTGGGAGCCACTGAACGTGCGGCTTAGCTCCGCATCACCGCTACCGGAAGTCCGTCTCCGCTTCTTCAATGTCCTTGGTGAGATCTTTTCACAGTTCTTCCCTCTGCTGCTAGAATTCAGCTTTCATAAAGGCCCTCAGGTCAGCTTGAGACCTATAAGCTGGCCCTTCCCCCGCTAGCATGCTTGCAGAGGCTTTTGTTTGTTGCTGTTCAGACAAATCTTGCACTGTTTCTGAGGGTCTGATAACCAAGAAACATCCTATTCCTGGGGGAAAATACTCCTTGAACATTCACCCACGCCTTTTCATCGAAATTCCAACCCGTGCTGCCCAAAAAAGAGCTCTTTTCTGCAACCTTAGGCAGGAGCTGCCTCTGTGTGCCCACTCACTTCATGATGCACACCGGAAGTCCTTTCAGGAAACTTTTGATAAAGTTCCACATAAGAGGTTCATTGGAATTGGGCGTAATATTTTGGCTTGGATTGAGAATTGGATAAAAGACAGGAATCAGAGAGCAGGAATATTTTTTTTCGGAGTGGCGGTGACTTTTTAAAAATAAATTTAGAGTACCCAATTCATTTTTCCAATTAAGGGGTAATTTTGCATGGCCAATCCACCTACCCTACACATCTTTGGGTTTTGGGGGAACGCAAACACGGGGAGAATGTGCAAACTCCACACGGATAGGGACCCAGAGTCGGATCGAACCTGCGACCTCGGCGCCGCGAGGCAGCGGCACTAACCACTGCGCCACCGTGCTGCCCTGGCAGGCAGTGACTTGCTGAGTGCCACAGAGATCAGTGCTTGGGCCCCAACTGTTCACAATATACATCAATGATTTGGATGAGGGAACCAAATGTTATATTTTCAAGTTTACTGATGGTACAAAACTTGGTTAGAAAGTGAGTGGCGAAGAAAATGTTAAGAGGCTTCAAGGAAATTAGACAAGTTGGGTGACTGGGCAAATACATGCATTTGCAATATAACATGGTTAAGTGTGAAGTCATCCACTCCAGATGGAGAAACAGAATGGCAGAGCATTATTTAAATAGTGATAGATTGGGCAATGTTGATATGGAAAGGGACCTTGATGTACTTTTACAGCAGTCACTGAAAGCAAGCATGTAGGTGCAGCAAACAGTTAGGAAGGCAAATGGTATGTTGACTTTCACTGCAAGAGGACTTGAGTACAGGAACAAGGATGTCTTGCTGCAGCTGTACAGGTCTTTGATGAAGCCACATCTAGAGTATTGTGTGCAGTTTTAATCTCCTTGACTAAGAAAGAATACCACTTTCCATAGAGGAATGCAATGAAGATACACCAGACTGATTGATGGATGGCAGGATTGTCGTATGAGGAGAGATCGTGTTGACTGGGCCTGTATTCACTGGAGTATAGAAAAATGAGAAGGGATCTAATTCTGACAGGGCTGGACAGACTGGATGCAGGGATGATGTTTCCTCTGTCTGGGGATTCTGGAGCATGGGGTCACAGTTTCGGGGTCCGAACTGAGATGAGGAGAAACTTCTTCACTTAAGGGTGGTAAACCTGTGGAATTCTCTACCACAGAAGGCTGTGGAGGTCAGGTCACTAAATGTATTTAAGGAGGAAATCGATTTCTAGATTCCACAGGTGTCGAAGGGCATGGGAAAGCACGGAAGTATGGTTGGAATAGAGGATCAGCCATGATATTGAATGGTGAAGCAGGCCCGAAGGGTTGAATGAGCAACTCCTCCTATTTTTATGTTTCTACCCATATGCAGGTCAGCTATCTGCATTCTAGGCTCAGAAGTGATGCTAAATGGAGGAATTTAGCATTAAATGAGCCACAAAAACAGACAATCTATATAGTGTTTTTGGTGAACGACAGTGATGCTACAATTAATTTCGGACCAGTGAGTGGAACATCTGTTGCCAGTTTGTTCAGTGATTCCTACTGGAATAGTGTATGTGTGTGTCAATTTTGAGAACAGAATCAGACTCGTGGTCTATGATCCTATACATTCCTCAAAATGTAAATAATCTTGGTGGAAGGCTCCAAAGGGTTAGAATCCAGAATGAAAACTAAAAATACTGCAAATACACATGATCAGTCCGCATCAATTAGTTTATACGGTGCTGATTTCTCTATTTATTTATTTTTTGGCATTTTATGTTTTTCAAATTGGGTTACTCTCCAAGGAATTGCCACCTGGGTGAGGCACTGGTGCTTGGGGAAGGATATTGTAGCTTGCCATTTAAAAAAAACATGGGTTTGCTCTCTCTTGTAAAGCATATTTCTGTTGGAAGTTGGGTGCGGTACTCAGGAGGTGCATTGTTGCGAAGCTGTTATTCAGATGAGGCACTGAAGCTTTCAGACGGATGCATGAGATGCATTTTGGGAGGACTAACAATACAAGGGCATACACAGTGAGCGCTAGGATGTCAAGAAGTACAGAAGACCAGAGGGACCTTGGCGCGTGTGTCCAAAGATCCCAAGGCATCAGGATAGGTAGATAAGTTGGTTAAGAAGGCATATGGGACATTTGCTGTTATTAGCTGAGGCACAGAGAAACATAGGGTAGATACGAAGAAACGGTTCCCCTTAGTCGAGCGGTCAATAACAGTGGGCATAGATTTAAGGTAAGGGGCAGGAGATTTGAGGGGAAAAGTGTTCACCCATCGGGTGGTGGAAATCTTGAACTGACTGCCCAAGAGGGTAGTAGAAGGCGGGAACCTTCACAACATTTAAGAAGCATTTAGATGAATACTTTAAATGCTATAGCATACAAGGCTATGGACCAAGTGCTGGAAAATGGGAGTAGAATAGATAGGTGCCTGATGGCCAGCACAGTCACGCTAGGCTGACCGGCCTCTATCTGTGCTGTAAAAGTCTATGGCTATTTGAAGAAGAGCATGGGAGTTGCCATGGTGTTCGTTGGCAACAATGTTTAAACTGGTCAGCTGATCATTGCTGTTTGCTGGCACTTTGCTGTTTTTCCACATCGCAACAATAACAACATACAAAAGCAATTAATTGATTGTGAAAGATGCAAATCTGATCATTTATTCTTCAAGTGAGAGTCAGGGTTCAGTTGATAGCTCTCTTGCTGCTGAACCAAAAGATTATTGCAAGTCCTCATCTAGGCTGACGCTCGTTCAGTACTGGAGGAGCACTGCAGTGTCAGAGATGCCATCTTTCAGATGATATATTCCTTACCTGCTCTCAAGGTGGATGTAAAGTATCTTGAGGTATTTTGAAGAAAAACAGGGGGCATCCTCAGCAATATTAATCTCTGAATCAATATTTCAAAACCAAATTATCTGGTCATTAACAAATAGCTGTTATGGGAATTTGCTGCTGCATTTCCTACATTACAACAATATTTTGAAATAATTTCACTGGCTGTAAAATGCTTTGTGCCACTTTTAAATGGTGCAAGTTTGAACTAAATGCAAGTCTTATTTATTGTTCAAACAAAAGTCACATTCTTTTCCTCTTTCATGTTTTTCATCCCATTAGGTATCGACATGAATTCAAATCAAATGAATTATGGACTGAGATTAAACTGGTGCTGGACACATTTGCAGAGCCTCTCACTGCACTCTTTAAGGTATGTGTTACTGTTAACTTCATAATGGCCAGATTTTCACATTTCTGAATAGTATGAATGCCTCACTGATCATTTTAATCTTGAGGTAATGTATGTTTTGAAATGTGGATTGAAATTCTATCCTTTAAATGTAATACTTTTGCAGACCACTATTGACCTGTGCCATACACATGCCAAAGATGTCAGTGTGTTGAAGGTTCTCTTCTCTTCCCTCGTTTTGATTGCCAAGCTGTTCTATAGCTTAAATTTCCAAGTAAGTGTCCAGTGTTTGGAGTACACTTTGTGATGTGTCTTTAAGAAGTAGATTTGCAGCTAATATTTTAGTTTTCTGCAGGATTTGCCAGAGTTTTTTGAAGATAACATGGAAACATGGATGACGAACTTCCATAGTTTGCTCACTTTGGACAATAAGTTATTACAAACCAATGTAAGTGTTTCTCTATAAAAACGTTTTATGCAGTTTACATTGTTTACGTAAAAGTGTAATTCCTGCATTAAGAAGTTGTATCTGAAAAGGGTTTTGCAAGGGGAACAGGTTGCACTGATTATCCCCTTTGTTCCCCAGGCAAGGGAGCACTGAGAGGTAGACTTTCTCTGGATTTGTCTTGCATCCTAAAACTATATTATATGTCATTCTTGTCATTGTAAAATGCTGTAGTGAATTTGTAGTTTCCATGGTGTCAATTCAAGGAACCATTTTTTTTTCATAGTTTAAAGTGCCCAATTATTTTTTTTTCTCAATTAAGGGACAATTTAGCATGGCCAATCCACCTACCCTGCACGTCTTTGGGTTGTGGGGGTGAGACCCAAGCAGACACTGGGAAAATGTGCAAACTCCACACGGACAGTGACCCAGAGCCGAGGTCCTCGGCGTTGTGAGGCAATGGTGCTATACACTGCGCCACCGTGCCGCCCAATTCAATGATCCTTGACTGACCCACTCTTCTCTTTCTCATTGTCCGTGGGAATTCAGCAGGGATCCCACATTGAAATAAATAATGTAATAAAACTGCTATACAAAATTTGTGTCACGAATTTTGAAGGAATGAATGAGAAAGAATTCTATCTAGAACTTATTGGTAAATAGTTCTTATGAATGCAGTTTCAGTTAAGAGCTTAGCCCTTGAAGCAGCATTCTTAATTAATTGATTTAACAATTGTAGGAAAATCACTAAATACATTTAAAAAAATTTATTCATTCATTTACGGAATGTGGGCATTGCTGGTTAGGCCAGCATTTATTGCCCATCCCTCGTTGCCCATCAGAAGGTGGTGTGAGTTGCCTTCTTGAACCGCTGCAGTTCCTGAGGTGTAAATACACCCACTGTGCTGTTAGGGAGGGAGTTCCAGGATTTGGACCCAGCAACAATGAGTGGGGTCCAGGAGTCGGGAGGTGAGTTACTCGCCTAGTATTCCTAGCATTTGAGCTGCTCTGGTAGCCACAGTATTTATATGGTTAGTCCAGTTCAGTTTCTGATCAATGGTAATCTCCAGGATGTTGATTGTGGGGGATTCAGTGATGGTAATGCCATTGAATGTCAGGGGGCGATGGTTGGATCCTCTCTTGTAGGAGATGGTCATTGCCTGGCACTTGTGCAGCGCAAATATTTGCTACCTTTGCTTCACAATTGTGACAAAAATGGTGAATATTGATATACATTGTATTGAGCATTAAATTTCATCCAAACTTCTATTCTTCCATCGTATATTTGTGAACAAGACCTTTTTGTGCAGTGAATATTTTATTTGGTCACACTAACTATTAGCTGCTGGCCAAATTATGATACTCAGTATAATTCAAGACTCACTTTGAAGTGCTAACTGTTTTTCTCCTGTAACACTGACCATAGATGTCTTTGGTCTGGAGTAGAACGGGAATGTTTGGCTACAAATGATCTGGCTCTCAGTTCACTCGCAAGGAACTCTGAGAAACTGGATGAACAAAAATAGTCAATTCATTTTTAACTTATTGTTGTAATTCTATTCTTTTATATTGTAGGATGAAGAGGAAGCTGGTTTACTGGAGCTGCTGAAGTCACAAATATGTGACAATGCTGCTCTCTATGCTCAGAAATATGATGAAGAGTTCCAGCCATATTTACCTCGGTTTGTCACTGCGATTTGGAATTTACTGGTTACGACCAAACAGGAGGTTAAATATGACTTGGTAGGTTTTGTAACCATGATAAATTGTATAAGCAAACTGTGAGAAGTGTATTGTGCTATTATGAATGATCAACAAATGCTGGCCGTACCAACAATGCACACATTCTAAGAATAAATACGCATATATATAATATATATATTGACCTTAGAGGGTGTGCAGCATGGATTTACTATAATGGTACAAATTACGAGAATGCGCACATTGGAATTTAGAAGATTATTGGGTGATGTGCTCCAGAACGTTTAAGCGCAATAGAAAAACTATTTCTGATGTTTGGGAAATCAAAGTCTGGGGAAATAGTCTAAAAATTAGAACCAGATCTTTCAGAAGTGAAATTAGTGAACACTTCGTGCAAAGGATGATAGAAGTTGAAACTCTCTTCTGAAAATGGCAACTAATGCTCGATCAATTTTCATTTCAAATCTGGGGCGAAATTCTCCGACCCCACGCAGGGTCGGAGAATAGGCGGGAAGCGGCGTTATTTCCGCTCCCGCAGGTTTTTGAATTCTCCCGCCGGTCATAAACCGGCGTTGTGCAAATCCCGCCGGCAGCCTGTGAAAACAGCTGGCGCCGGCGGGATTTCATTTTTTTTAAACTTACCTCAAATCTCCGGCCCGGATGGGCCGAAGTCCCGCCGCTGGGAGGCCTTCTCCCGCCGCCGAGGTTTACACCACCTCTGGAACGGCGGGCTCAGCGGCGCGAGCAGGCCCCCGGGGTCCTGGGGGGGCGGGGGGCGATCGGACCCGGGGGGGTGCCCCCACGGAGGCCTGGCCCGCGATCGGGGCCCCCCCCTCACTCCGCGGGGCAGTGCCGTGGGGGCACTCTTTCTCCTTCCGCGCCGCCACGGCCTCCGCCATGGCGGACGCGGAGGAGAACCCCGCATCGCACATGCGCCGGCAGTGACGTCAGCGGCCAGCTGCCGCTGACGTCACTGCCGGCGCATGCGCCGACCGCCGAAAGCCTTTCGGCCAGCCCCGCTTCCGACTGCGCCGGGTGTTTGCGCCAGTCTTCTGGTGCAAACTGCTCCGGCGCGGGGCTGGCCCCCAAAGGGAGGGAGAATTCCCCACCTTTGGGGAGGCGCGACCCCTGAGTGGTTGGCGCCACTCCCCTACGCCGGCACCCTCCGTCACGCCGGGTAGGGGAGAATCCCGCCCCTGATCTGATAAACTTTTATTAACCTGAGTTATTAAATGATATGGTGAAATGGTGGGTATATGGGGTTAGGTCGTGAATCAGCAATGATCTCATTGAATAGTGGAACAGGCGTAAGAGGTTCAGTAGTATATTCCTGTTCCTAAGCAACATTTGCAACTTCTTAAAAAAATAATTGTCTGTTTGTGCACAGGAAAACACCTTGCTTTTAAGCCTCTTTTAGAATTAGGCTATTTTGCCCATTGGGTCTGCTCCGCCATTCGATCATGGCTGATTTGTTCCTCATCCCCATTCTCTTGCCTTCTCCCCATAACCCCTAATCTCCTTATTAATCGAGAAATACAAATATTAACCAAGAACACCAGATTTGTGCTTGAGATGCTGTTACCTACAGGGCTACAGATCAAGAGCTCTAAGGTGGAATTGGACAGAATAGTTCTTTCTTGGAAATTAATAACTAGGAGCAACACAATTTAGGCTCTCCAGTCTGTTCCACCATCCAATTCAATCATGGCTGATCTCATGGCCTCATCTCCGTCGTCCTGCCCATTATCCATAACCCTTCAACCCATTACTAATGAAAAATCTGTCTAACTCCTCCTCAAATTTTCTCACTGTACCAACATCCACCGGACTCTGGGGTAGTGAATTCCACAGATTTACGACCCTTTGGGAGAAATAGTTTCTCCTCATCTGTTTTAAATTTGCTACCCCTTATCCTGAGGCTATGATCTCTCATTTTAGAATGCCCCACAAGAGGAAGCATCCGCTCAACATCTACTTTATCCTTGCTTTTTATCATCTTGTATACCTCAATTTGATCTCCCCTCATTCTATCAAACTCTCGAGAGTATCAGCCTATATTGCTCAATCTCGCTTCAAGAGACAAACCCCTCATCTCTAGAATTAAGTAGAATTCAGAAAGACAGCTGATCTACCTCAACTCCTCCTTCCTACACTATTCCCATATCCATTGGTTTCCTTAATATCAAAACATCTGTTAATCTGTCTTGGATATACTCAGCTAAGGAGAGCAAAACTGTATACAGTACTTGCAAATGTGGCATTGCCAAGGCTCTACATAATTGTAATATTACTTTTTTACTCTTGTACTCTAATCCCTTTGTAATAAATGCTAACGTAGCATTTGTTTTCAAATTGCTTGTTGTATGTTAATGTTCAAACTCAATGGTTACCATAACTGTTTATTTTCAGAAGTACAAACAAAGATGCATACGCATGCATCTAAACCATAATGGACAAAGTGAAGCTAGAAACCTTATCTGATTGGATAGGGCACACAACTTGAGAATTCACATTGCGATTCCCTGTTCCAATTATTTTCTTAGCTTTGCTAAGATTGCCTCTAATTCTTTTTAAAATTTAAAGTGCCCAATTTTCTTTTTTCCAATTAAGGGGCAATTTAGCGTGGCCAATCCACCTACCATGCACATCTTTTGGGTTGTGGAGGTGAGACAGATGCAGACACTGAGAGAATGTGCAAACTCCACATGGCCAGTGACCCAGGGCAGTGATCGAATCCGATCCTCCCCGCCATGGGGCAACAGTGCTAACCATTGCCACCGTGCTGCCCTAGATTGTCTCTACATGAATGGAAGCCTAGATTCCCTATAATATATCCTAAACACAATAACATGGCAAAATACATTTAATCAGCTGTTTTCCCTTATTGTTTTGTCTTTTATCCTGAACATGATGTTCAGTCAAGCAGATGATGATTCGGTATATAGACCTTTAAGATGATAACTAAGAAACTTCTGTTTCAACATCATCTTTAAAATAAAATTATACAAAAAAAACCTTATCCTAAACTTTAATCTGGCAAAGTTTTATACTGAAAGCAATGAAATTATATTTGAATAGCACCCCTGGATCTTCACCCATCGATAGTTTACCGTCATTTTTAGGGACAAGAGCTGTTCCAAGATTCTGCAGTAAACCACAACACTGGAGTGTTACTGGCTTTAGAGTGGAGGCCTGATGTGAGATATCTTTTTACATGTTAACTTTCCTTTTTTTAAATCACATGGGGGTAATTGGCACTCGAGTGCTTCCTGCTCTCATCCTAAAATTTGCTAATTCCATCAAACAAAACACTAATTATCCTTTTTTTCTCTCATCTTTTTAGTTGGTAAGCAATGCTATTCAATTTCTGGCATCTGTTTGTGAAAGGCCACACTACAAAAATCTATTTGAAGATCAGAATACGTTAACCAGTATCTGTGAAAAAGTTATTGTTCCAAACATGGAATTCCGAGGTAATTTATCCCGTCAAATACAGAGATAGCTCTCTCCGATGTTTCAGTGAAACTGTTGAAAATGCGTGTTGGTGAAGACAAAATTGGATTTTGCTATTGATGGCATTAATTGTTGAGTAGCTTGGTGACAGTCATCAGCTGGACCTAGATGAAGACTGGCAGCTGAGTGAGATGCCTGAGGACTATTAGCAGTTGTGGGATAATTAACTGGGGCCATCAGAAGTGCAGGAATTAAAATGAAGCACGTATGTGTAAGTTGACTTTGGCAACCATATAGAATGTTGTTTTCAGGATTTTGTAATTATTTACAAAATGACCAGAATTCTAGCTTAAAAATAAAATCTGCAAATGCATTGGGTGTAGTATTTTGGAATGTAATTGCATGAGTTGCTTCGTATGTTTAACCCTCAAATTAATTATTTACTGCATTGATACTTATGTCAAAAAAACTCTCATATTTACAAGCAGCAACATATTTTTTTAGCTGCTGATGAAGAAGCGTTTGAAGATAACTCTGAAGAATACATCAGGAGAGATTTGGAGGGATCAGGTAATTTAGTGTTTCTTGTCCACAATAATGGATGTTTGATTAATCAGGATCACAACCACTAATCACAACGTTGATAAATGTTCAAACTGTCTAATATATTTTGACATTCCTTATTTCAGAAATAGTGGCTGTGACTTCCAGCCAAGAGCTTCATGTTTGCTTTCTCCTTTATCGGTTTTGCTTCTTTTGGCATCTGCCCCAAAAAACAATAAATTGCCTGGATATGTCTGATCCATAAAAATGTAGGCAAAATCTAATCCAAGCAATTATCGCCGAAGCAGCCTCCAACCAATCACCTACAAAATCGTTGGTCAGCGAAAGTGCTATCAGGGAACTCCTACTTGTCAACACAGTTTGAGTTCCACCAAATATGTTCGAACTCCATCACAACCTTGTCCCAGGCATGAGTTCAAGCTGAATCCTCTTTGCAGCATTGGGCATTTGACCAAACACGGCACCAAGAGGATCTAACAAATCCAAGGTTAATGGAAGCTCTTCCAGTAGCTTAACATACAAAAGAACTGTGGTTGTTCAATGTCAGGATCATTGCTGCAAGAAAGCTTTAGGATATTCTTTGCTCATCCATCTTCAACAGCTTTATCAATGGCTGAGCCTCTTTAATAAACCCAGGGCTGGAGCTGAGTGTTAACCTTAATTTCTCCAAAATGAAGGAGCCAATCCAGTCGCAATCTTCTACAACAAACGGGTAATTCGCCTCATCCTGACCTTCAGTGGTACCAAGGTCATATGACTTTGTGAAGTTAACATGCTGTCAATAATTTCATATTTCTGTTGATGTTGACTGCAATTAGTTTCACTGCCAAAATTTACTGTGAGTCACAATTAAACAAAAGCTTAACTCATCCACTATCAACATCATGATTGTAAGAGCAAAGTTGAAGCTGGATACTCTTAAGTGATTCACTTCCAGATCCCTTAAAACATTGCCACTATCGCAAGGCTCAAGTCTGAAGTGAAATGAAATAGTTACCACACAATTGGATAGAAGCGCTGTAGCAACACTCAAAGCTTAACACTATCTGGGACAGAGCCAACCCCAACAAATTAATCCCCCAATCATTGTAGCAAAACAATCCACCTTGACATGGCTGCACTAGACCATTTTCAGGAAGCAATATAACTCGCTCAATTCAGCACACCACCCAGCCCTGTGACCTTTATGACCAAGAAGGAGAGAAATTGCATGATTACAGAAATGCCATCCCTTGAACACCTGACTTGTGCAGATTTTGCTATTCCTGCATTGTTGATTACTTAAAATCCTGAAATCCCTGCTGAACTCGAATAAACGCACCATCAACGTAAGGGTTGCAAGTAGCCAATAAGGCCACAATCACCATTTTTGGGGGAACCCAGATAGGCAATGAATGTAGCCTCCCTGACACCACCCAAGCACATTCTTTTTAAAAATCCTTGTATGACTTTGTGAAATTATGTCAGATCGATGAGTTGATGGTCCCTGGAAGTTAACATGCTGTCAATAATTTCATATTTCTGTTGATGTTGACTGCAATTAGTTTCACTGCCAAAATTTACTGGGCGGAGTTCAGCTCAGTACTGAAATGATGTTCTGGCTGAGATCTGTGTCAGATGAACAAAGGAAATTATAATGTCGAAAAATATATTTCTTCGAGGAGTTGCGTAAGAGCACATGGGCTACAGGGTAATTTGATAAGGAGGATGCAAAATTGGCTTAGTTGTAGGACAAGAGGGTAATGACAGAGGGTTGTTTTAGTGACTGGAAGCCAATGTCCACTAGCCTACCAGAGGGATACATGCTGGGCCCCTATTTGTCACTTATATAAACAACATAGATGACTATGTGGAGGGTAGGATCAGTACATTTGTACATGGCACAAAAATTGGCCAGGTGATTAACAGTGAGGTTGAGTGCCTTGGGTTGCAGGAATATAGAGGGATGGTCAATGGGCAGATAAATGGCACATGGAATTTAACCCTCAAGTCTGAGGTGATACACTTTGGAATGAATCATTTGACAAGGATTCAATGAGGGAGGGTGGTGGAGGCGGGTCGCCTCACATCCTTTGGAAGTACCTGAATGAGCACGTGGCATATTATAACTTTCAAGGCTATGGGCCAAGTGCTAGTAAATAAGTAGGTCAGGTGTTTTCCACGCGCAGACCTGCTCTCTGCGACTCTGTACGGTTAAATGCTAAATTTGTGAAACTCTGAAATAGCTTATAGGGAAAGCAGTAAACTGACATTCATCATCTGGACTTATTTTACTTTAACAAATATTTCAATTGTGACCTTTATAAGCCAAGTGAGTATTCTTAATTTATGTTCCCTCTTTCCACTCATCCACCCCAAACAGCAGACTCATTCTAGGGTTTATTAATGTATAACCTTTTTGCAGACATCGACACAAGGCGAAGGGCAGCTTGCGATTTGGTGCGGGGACTTTGCAAATACTTTGAAGGGCCGGTAACAGCGATATTTTCTGGCTATGTCAATTCAATGCTGCAACAATATGCCAAGAATCCTTCCGTTAATTGGAAACACAAAGATGCTGCAATTTATCTTGTGACGTCACTTGCCTCCAAAGCTCAAACTCAAAAGGTACTGTTTCTCTATCCCACTGGAACAATTTGTGTTTACTGGTGTCTTGCTTTGAATATTGAATACGTTTTTTATTTTTATTTTCAGCATGGAATAACTCAAGCAAATGAGCTTGTAAATTTATCAGACTTCTTTGTCAATCACATACTGTCTGATTTGAAGTCACCAAATGGTGAGTTGAAATATTCCACCAATAACCTTGAAACAATGCTCGAATTTGTGCACAGTTCAAAACTATATATATGCAGTGTAATGGGTTTACTGATAATACGCAATCACGAATGGAGAGAAACTTGTCACTGAACCGATGTGCTTACGGATGGTGCAAATACATAAACAGAAGTAACTGAATCAGAAAGCTCAAATTTAACAGGTGTATTGCTTACCCCAATGCTCCTGGCATTTTGCAGCCTCACAGTAGCTATTGGAATGTTTTTATGGAGTGTATTTCAATTGTTTTCTGGCACAGAGTTCATAGTCTTACTTTAGCACTTAACATCAAGAATAATATATCTGATCTGTTTGCTTTGAATTTTGTTTACAGTTAATGAGTTTCCTGTGCTGAAAGCAGACGGTATTAAATACGTCATGATTTTCAGGAATCAGGCAAGGGCTTTTTGTACTTGATATGTTTTCGCATTATCCACGGTTACTGTTGAACGCAAGAAAAATGTCAGTAATTGTAAAATATGATTGTCTTTCACACACACTGTTACTGGATTTCTAGCAATGTATCAAGTTAAAATTGATAATTCATCGAGAAATGTACCTTAACCATTTAAATTTGTTTTGTTCTTGACTATTTTTCATTGTCATTATTGTTTTTGCCACTGAAGGTAACTTGTGTGTTGATTTTACACTTGCATTACAGCTTCCTAAAGACCAGCTTTTGATGTCTCTCCCACTGTTAATTAACCACTTACAAGCAGAAAGTATTGTTGTTCACACCTATGCGGCCCATGCTCTTGAAAGGATATTCACGATGAGAGGACCTAACAATACAACTTTGTAAGTGTTTAGTAGGACTGCAGTTGAGGTCTATTGTTTAAGGTGGTGATTTATTGCTACCTTGTGTGTTTTGACTTATGTTAATAAATCGATAGTAAAATAGTGTCATATGAAAAGATATTATTTTTTTAAGGAAAAATATTTTTATGTTTTTAGAATATCTGCTGTGGAGCTCGCTCCCATGGTTGAACAGCTGTTAACAAATCTTTTCAAAGCCCTGTCTTTGCCTGGGTCTTCGGAAAATGAATATGTTATGAAAGGTGAGGATGGTTCAGCAGTAAGTTGTTGGTTGGCTAACTTTAGATTAATTCATTCAATGACAGTAAAAGTATGTCTACGAGCAATGTTTTGCTTATTCAAAATTTAATTCTCCACATAGAATGAAGTACTTACAAATCAAATTATCCTAATTGTGGGAAATGAGGTCTTTTGAGAATCTCTTGAAGTCCAGTCCAAATTCCTGTTACAATTCACCACCTTTAATACCTTTCCAACCACAAAGAGCACTAATTTAAATGTCCTTTCGAAGGCATGCAACCACACATCCAAACTACCACATGTATGTATATGACCAGTGGCTAAAGGTACGTATTGCGTGATATGGGTGAGCTGACTTCATCTCAATGCTGTTTTATTTTCCCGTACTTTTTATCTTCCTTATTCAAGATTGTAGACCCATTTCATTTCAATTGTCATGCATTGGTTCCGTCAACGGGTTCCTTCATACCAAGCAAGATAAGCATGCAGCTTACCTTGATTTGGGAGCTTAACTTCAGCATTCTGGTAGAAAATGTGAATGCAAGGGATTTTGTGCTCAGCCTCTGCTTTGCTTTTAAAATACATACCGATAGAGTACATCAAATCTGGCGATCCAAAAATCAGAAATTGTTTCCCGCACTCCAGCTATCCTGACCCCACCTGACCCAGCTCTGAAAAGTTCGGGGAGTTGCCAAGTACTGATCAGCTTTGTGCATCTGATGTTTCCCGTGCTCCACCAAAACTTGACCCCAACGACCCAATGCAGAGACGGTTGAACTCCTCGGGGAAGGACAAAAGACTTGTAGAATCCAGTGAGTTAGAATATTTAGTTATGTATTGTACTTGAGATTAGGACATGTGTGCTCTTGCTCCAGTACAGGGTATCGTTATTGAGGCTTTGAAGCCATTATGGCTACCGAAATATAAGGTCTCAGGCTTAAATTCAAGCATTGCACTTGATTCTCAAAAGCCTTTAAGTTTTATAGAGACGGGTTGCCTTTTTGCAGCTGGCACAAGTCAGTTCAAAGAAAGTTACAGTATGAAAGCGTGCTGCATAATCTTACCAAGTTTAAAACAAAATGGTTTTGAGTTCTATGGGATATTTGTAACGTAATTTTAGTTTAATATTTTCTCACTTGAAGCATATGTCTGGTTTTAACTTGTGTTGGGGCGTGAGGGGGAGACATGAAAGGCTATCAAATTAAGTGCATGAGAAGTGAATTAATATCAGCAGTGATATGGCCATTAACCTAAACTGCTTTGTAGTCATGAATTGGTTTTCCTGTGTCCCCTAGTCACTGAATTGTTTCCCGAAAACCAGCATGTTCTGCAATCTGGCATGGACATGGTCCTGAGATTGTCGGATTTCAGGTATTCTACCTGTATTAACACTACGCTGCTTGTGTCTTCTCCGACTCATTAAACGTTTATAAGTCGGCTATGGTTGAAATGCACATTTTGGTTCATGTAACAGTCGTGGAAACTGAAATAACACCAGTGTCTGTCACCAATGTCCCTCAGTGCAGATCTATGGGTAGTACCCCTCTTACTGCATGTTATAGTTCCATTTATAGACATCAAAACAAAGTATCCATCTATCAACATTTATATGGACATGTCCTATCCTTTCATTGCAAACAAGCTGCAGAATAAGTATCTGAATTTGCAATTTAAATGCAGTTCCTTTAATACTGAAGAATATGGTTTGGTGGTGAGAAAGATGTTAATTTTGAGGAAGGAAGTGATATTTGTGGCATGGTACAAGGTTGCTTTGGGCAATGCAAATCAAAAATATTTTAACAGCTCAATTCCTTTTCATATGATCATTTGGTATAAAACTAAAGGTAGCATTTCTGCACTCTATGTAATCAGTGTATGAAATTAATCGCTTTCCTCTTTTGTCACCTTGTGTCACCATTCTGTACCTGAGTGCACGGGGACAGTGATTTGCTCCCAAGCTTTCCAGGCATTAGAGACACAAGAAAGTGAAGATGATTAATATTGTATATAGTGCACTCCAGCTCACACAATAATGGATGACTTATCAGTTTTCGTGGCTACAGGTTCAAGTCAAAGTATTGGGTTGGGATGCTTGCTTACTCATTTCACAAGAAACAGGTGTATAGCTTATGGAAAAAAAGAGCTACTAAATATGTTCTCTTTCTATTGACAGCCATTATGAGAAGTTTCTCCCTTCTCCAGGAATCAATTGTTCCTTATGTTCCTACACTGATTACCCAGCTAACACAGAAGCTATTACTGGTTAGCAAGGTGAAGTACCCATTTACTAATACCATATACAGTTTGTTTACTTCATTTAGATTAGTTTTGAGTGTATTAAATCCTTCTATTTATTAAACTCTTTGGAAGTTATGATGCCGTCTGAAGAAAAGATCAATACATTGAATTTCGATTTGTATTTGTTCGTTCTTAGATATAATTCTTTTAAGAGCCAGCTCGCTGATAAAGCTGTGGAATCACTTGCTGTTGCCCAGTTGGTGGCACACTCTTCTGAGTCAGTATTTTGATTTAAGCCTCAAAATGGACTCTGTACCTTGCTGTAGTACTGAGTAAATGCTGCATAGTTAGAGGTTCCATCTTTTGGATGAGATGGTAAACTGAGACTTGCTCAGATGGACATGAAAGACTCCATACCTCTAGATGAAGGAGTGCAGGGAGTTTTTCCAGGCTTCTAGTCCGCCCATTCAGTTAACACAATTAAATCCAGAAAGTCTGGTCATTTGCTCATTGGTTGGACTTAAATAAATACAAATTCTTTCTTTGTTAACATGTTTTAGTTTGTCAACATTGATTTGAATTTGATATTGTCATAGAATCCAAGCAAGCCGCACTTCAACCATTACCTGTTTGAGTCTCTCTGCCTATCTGTGCGCATAACATGCAAGGCAAACCCTGCCACTGTGAGAAGTTTTGAAGAGGCACTCTTCCCAGTGTTTACAGAGATCTTGCAGAATGATGTGCAAGGTGAGTACAGCTCCAAATAAATTCACTAACTAACAGTGAATTCACTTTTGGATTACAGTATTTCTGACCATATTGTGCATTAACATGGAGAGAAAAGCAGGAATGATGAAAATCTTAGGAGCAGTTGTAGTTCACCTGCAAGCTGAGATCAGTTAACTAAAGTACAGCCTGGAGATGAAATCTGGGACCTCCATGACCTGTATTGTTATTTTCCATAGATAGAATTTACAGTGCAGAAGGAGGCCATTCGGCCCATCGAGTCTGCACCAGCTCTTGGAAAGAGCACCCTACCCAAGGTCAACACCTCCACCCTATCCCCATAACCCAGTAACCCCACCCAACACTAAGGGCACTTTTGGACACTCAGGGCAATTTATCATGGCCAATCCACCTAACCTGCACATCTTTGGACTGTGGGAGGAAACCGGAGCACCCGGAGGAAACCCACGCACACACGGGGAGGATATGCAGACTCCGCACAGACAGTGACCCAAGCCGGAATCGAACCTGGGACCCTGGAGCTGTGAAGCAATTGCGCTTTCCACAATGCTACCGTGCTGCCCTTATGAAAACTATACTTCGTTCCAAGCAGAAGTCGGGAATTTTAACCACTGACATACTCCAGAGATTCGGTGCATGTACTCAAGAGGGCTGAACATGCGCATTTTTAATAATTTTACTTTTATTAGGATCGAGGGTGCAGCATTCTGGTGCAGAGGTGAAATGGTGTATGAACCCCGGACAGGTGACTGAGAAGCTGTGTGCCATGGAAGACTCGTTTTCAGGGCAAAAAAGAGGGAGCAGGTCGGGGTTCCAAGAGGCAAGGATAAAGGGCAAAGCCCCAAATGGTAGAGAAAACTTGGAGATATCGCAACGGGTGTGTCCCAAATGGGAACAGCGACAGGTCCCAATTAAGTTAAGAAAATGAGAGGAACATAGAAATAGGCTAAGAACAGGAAAAGGGCTACAGGGAGCAAATCTTAAATGAAGAGGGCTCAAGAGAAGCCCTGGAAATCAAAGGGAGCTATGGAGAAGCCCTAAAAGTCTTAAGTAAGCAGCAGAAGATTGGTGACTCTGTACCACAGGTCTTTGGGGCAAAGGTGCCCCATTGCAGCAGTAGTATTCTGCTGGGCCCGACCAAAAAATCTGAAGTTAAGTTTGTGAGTTGGGCCTTGGGTCATATTCAGGAATCTTGGGGAACAGAATCTCGGGAGAAGAGATTGAAACCTTATGAGGTGGGCCATTGTTAATGCCATCAAAGATGGAGTGACCTTTGGAGGGAATTTCCAGATTCAATCTTCATAGGTAAATATTGGAATCCTTGTGAAAAAGAGAAAGTTTCAGTGAGCTTGATTGACTTAGTCTGAGTTACCTGGATGGGTTGTTGAGAAATCCGTGGACTCTATGTTGGTTGCATCTGCCGTTTATGGTGAAGAGTGGTGTGTTTGACCACAGGTTGCTTGTTAATTCATATGTACCTCATATTTACCCTGAAGGTTAGAGTATTAGGTAGATATTGTAAATTGTTTTCTCTTTCTGATCGTGTGCACTGAAGTTTATATTTGTTTGTTCAAAACCAGTGGCATACTGTGGCATTATTCTCCAGGCAAGTGTCTTGAATCCCAAACTTTGTCTCCCTCAAACAAAACACTTTGATCCCTAGCCTAAACTTACTGAAATCTGGTGGTCTGGTCAAGGATTATAACAGTATGCCTTAGTTACGCATTGCGGAAGTTTACTGAACCATCAGAAGTCCAGCCCTGCATATTGGGCTAGTAGAGATGCTGAGAGACCCTTTATGGTTGCCATTGGTGATGTATCGTCCCAATGCTGCAATTGGGAGGAGCTCATTAACTTTTGTTTTACAAGCTGCAGGTCCCAATGAGGTTTTTCGCTGCAGCTCACTGATTTGTTAAGCAATTGGAGCCAGCTGGCACGCAAGGCCTGTGGGGGCAGGTGGAAACCGAGGTGGATGCGGGGAACAGTGGAACTGATGAAACAGGCTGTCTGCAATTGGAACCTTATGTGGCCTGGTGTACCCTTCTTGCAACTCTTGGCCCCGCAAGAACTGACTTTCACCTGTCCCATGTAAGGCCCCTCGACATGGGGAGAAAGTCAGGTTGGCATGAACCTGCAGACTTCCTCCACTTCCCCTTAAAGGTTTTGTCCGGAGTCCTGCGACATGTGCAGAACCCTTATTTACATAGTTTAAAAAGATTCTTCCTGTGTTAGGTGACAATCCTGGTACGCTCATTTAAAATGAAAGTTGATTCAAGCGGACAAATCGGTGCACATGGTCTCTGTCAGATTTTCTGTTTTTCAGATGAGAAACAGGAGAGAGTCTCCCTGATGCTTTCAACGAACTTGAAATTTCAGATCATTACACACCTCAACATTGATTTATTTTCTTCTTTCCGTTTCTGCTTTTTAGAATTCCTCCCTTACGTTTTTCAAGTGATGTCGCTGCTTCTGGAAATATACAGTGCTGATATCTCTCCATGTTACATGGCTCTCTTCCCACACTTGTTGCAACCACTACTCTGGGAACGTGTGGGAAACATCCCCCCTCTTGTCAGACTACTGCAGGCTTTCCTGGAAAAAGGAGCAAATTCCATTTCTACAAGTGCAGCTGACAAAATTGTACGTGGAATTATTTCAACTCTTTGGAACATTTTTCGAAATTAGCGTTACCCGATCAAGTTTTATTTGATTTATAGCACTTGTAATACTGAGTAGAATCAGACTATGTTCAAATGTGCAATAATACTTCTTGAAAAGTTTTAAGGATCCAAAACTATTTGCACATTCTCCCCATGTCTGCGTGGGTTTCACCCCCACAACCCAAAGATATGCTGGTTAGGTAGATTGGCCATGCTAAATTGCCCTTTAATTGGAAAAGAAAAATAATTGGCTACTCTAAATTTTAAAAAAAATCCAAAACTATTAGTTGTCTCCATGAGATATATTGGGTAACTCAACTCCAGCAAAGGTGTAAAATTGCAGTGGAAGTGAAAATCAGAAGGAGGGGGGGCTAATGCACTGCCAATATATTGCCACTGCACTACGTATCTGCAGCCAAAGTGAGAAATTATTCGCATAGAGTTAAGCTTTGATAACCATTTGCAAGAAGTCAGAGCCTGGTGCTATTATTACCTGAAGATCGTTGATTTTACTTTTTAACTTTTATCCCCTTTACAAGGACAGCAAATGCTGCTTTACCATTAGATAAAAGTGTTTTTATTGTTGGATACTTGCTTTTTCCAACAATTTGATGGTTTAGTCTTTGCGAGCTTGCAGAATGTCCATTTCAACCTTCTTGCCCTGTGCCTTTATTACACAATGGTGTCATTATATCTTGTTTGCTTGTTATATAAATTGTTGAGGTATTTATGGGATGATTTATAAATAGTTGAGACACCGTTTTTTCAAGGACTCTCTTTCCCAATATTTTCTTCTTACAATGAAATCAAAGCAGCAGAAAATCAAGGGAGCAAGATTGTAATTCCATTCGTGCTGGAAAATGGCTTGTGATCAAAGTCAGATTTGTTATTTTTCCGTTTGGATATCACTTCACTTTATTTTTACAGTTTTGCCAGAAACTTTGAAGAAAGCATAAACATAACGTGCCAAGATTTTGACTAAATTTATCCTGTTCGGTCCTTTCTGTTCATGATGGAGAAACATCTGGTATCTAAGTTAACTTAACGTAAAACCTGACATGTAAGCCACAGTGTGCTGTTTTCCAGGCTTGGTTTATTTTGGGCTTACCTTCACTCATTCCTCCAGGGAGCTGGTTTCGCACAGGGCTACATCGCTGGCTTTGAAAGCAAACCAAGGCAGGCCAGCAGCACGGTTCAATTCCCGTACCAGCCTCCCCGAACAGGCGCCGGAATGTGGCGACTCGGGGCTTTTCACAGTAACTTCATTTGATGCCTACTTGTGACAATAGCAATTTTCCTTGACTTCCCTGCACCTGCATACAAATGCAGATTTTTGTTTTCTTTTTACTCCCTTTGGGATCTGCAGTATTTCTCTTTATCAGCTGAATGTTAGTTTACAATCGGTTTTCAGGATTAAGCATGTACTCCTAACTTGTGGAAAGATCATAAGGAATATGGGCAGAAGTAGGCCATTTGACCCTTCAAATCTTAATCACCATTCGATAAGGTCATGCTCATCTTACCTCGGCTCCACCATCCACACTGTTTCCATCTCTCTTAATTTCCTTACTCTCCATCCTATTTCTCTCTGACTTGAATCCACATTGTACTCTAGGTGTGGTCTCATCAAGACCCTATATTGTTGCAGTAAGGCTTCATTCTTTTACTGCAATCCCTTCATAATGGTCAGCATACCATTTACTTTCCTCATTGTATTCTCTACCTGTGTATTAACTTCATGTTAAGTGTTCAAGGGCAACCAAATCCCTCTGAACACCAACATTTCCAAGTTTCTTGCCATTTAAACAATATTCTTTTTCCTACTAAAGTGAATAACTTCAAATTTCTGCATATTATATCCCATTCTTACCCTCTCATGTAACTTGTCTCAAACCTTGTAAGCCTACTTGCAACCTCCTCAACAGTTTGCTTTCAAACCTAAATTTGCACTATTGACAACATTGGATGCATTACACTCAATCCCCTTATCCAATTCATTGATCTAGATCGTAAACCTCTTGAGGTCCAAACACTGATCCTTGTGGTGCCCAACTAATTACAGCCTGCCTAACTGAAAATACTTTGGTTCATCATGGAATGCACAAGTGGGGTTTAATTGTTCAATTATTAATCTAAATGGGACATTTGTTTGTACATCAACAAATTTTGTGACCAAAATGTACTCTGATCTATGTTAACATCAGAGATGCAAGGAGAGCAGCATGAAGCTTGCAAAAGACATGCTAATTTAGTTCATACAGTTTTGTTCTTGTCATCTTTTTCTGTTTGTTTTAACTTGCACCGTGACCGTTTTCCCAAGTTCAGTTTTCCTAATGAACTCTACTTTTTTTTAAAAACATTGAATTGTTATAAATAATACAATGGAAATGTTGACAGAAATTAAACTTGGCTATTGTAATGTATGTACTGACTATTTAGTTTAATTAAAACTTTTGTGTTTTGAATTAGGCATTTTATGTGTTCTATGCCTGAGCTTTGACACCTCAAAGAAAAGGTTGTTTGAAGAGTTTGCATAATGATAATGGGCTTAGGTGGAAAATAAAGCCAATTATATCTGGGAGTTTGGTAGGAAGCTGCGTATTGATTAATTGATGTTGTGCTTGGCCCATTTTTGTTGAGTATAAAATAAATTATCATAATTTGCAGAATGGGATTTTGGGCTAAATTGCAAATCTGTATCTTCAATGTAGGATTCTCAGTTGGGCAGCTTCACAATATTCAACAGCTTTAACTATTTCCAACTGGTCTCTTTGAGATAGCAGAATTACATTTCAGCAAGCATTTAGAAGTTATGTAGAGTGCTATTAAATGCAATTAGTTCTCTTATTGTCAGGAAAAGAAAAACCCTAAAGAATGACACCATCTGTTCTAGTAATGTTCATCAATGCTGGCCCCAAGGAGCTGGTTTAGCACAGGGCTAAATCGCTGGCTTTTGAAGCAGTCCAAGGCAGGTCAGCAGCACGGTTCAATTCCTGTACCAGCCTCCCCGAACAGGCACCGGAATGTGGCGACTAGGGGCTTTTCACAGTAACTTCATTTGAAGCCTACTTGTGACTAAGCGATTTTCATTTTTTTCATTTCATTCAATATCTACCCATATTCTAGGATTAACATGCCTGCACTAAATACAAACTCATTGCAACATTTGAGATCAAAATCACAATATGTGGGATATTTACCATTTTAAAAGAAGCATAGAAATGCAAGCATTTAATGAATTTATGACTGTACCTGAGAAAAATAAGAAGCTACGTGTCAGTGGTACAAGACAAGCTGATAGAGAAAGGCATAAATGCTGAGTGGTCACAAGCAGAGTGAAGAGCTGTGAAACTAATTGTGGCATCTGGAAGATACATTTTCTTGACTAGTATTGGTGCCTGGTAGTAAGCAGGAAGTTAAACAGATAATTTGAAAAAAACGATTTAGGTGTAGATTTTTCCTGACTTGCTGTGTTTTTCTTTATAATCATAGCCAGGATTGCTAGGAGTCTTCCAAAAGCTAATTGCATCTAAAGCAAATGACCATCAAGGTTTCTACCTGCTTAACAGTATAATTGAGCACATGCCTCCGTAAGTATAGAGCTACTTTCTACAGTTTTTTGGATGTTAATAGCTGAATAAATTGTGTTCATGGATTGTTCTTGTATTTTACGCCTGACAGTGATGCCATGCACCAATATCGGAAGCAGATCTTCATTTTGCTCTTCCAGCGGCTTCAAAATTCAAAAACAACAAAGTTTGTTAAAAGTAAGGGTTTTTTTTGTTTCTGAAGAATCCCTTCATTAACATTTTACTAAATAGTCTGACTTTTTATTCCCTTTAGCAAAGTGACAGACCTCTTTTTAAAAATTCCAACTCGATGCTTTCATGCATGAGATCAGGAAATTCCCAAATGGAAACCCAAGAAATTTAACCTGTAATTTACCACTGACACTGTTTATTCGTGCTCTCGGGTGCTAACTTTTATTTGGAGGGGGAATCTTAATTTATTGATTGCCTGAATGTGTTATTGTTTTGTTTCTTAGGTTTCTTGGTGTTCATTAACCTTTATGCTGTGAAATATGGAGCAATAGCATTGCAAGAAATATTCGACAGTATACAGCCAAAGTAGGTATCGTGGCACTTTAATGAGAAAAGGAAAATTAACTTCAAAATGGTTTATTTTTGGTTACAGCTTTCTTACTGCTGTGCAGAACAGCTGCTCTTCGCTGCTTATTGGCACATATCAAAAATCTTTTTCACCTGCCTTGTCTTTGCTTCGCAACTGCCACATTATGAAGTCCTCTTTTTTGCATTTAAGTTGGGCATGGTGTGAAACCTTAAGATAGATAGAGAAATACAGCACAGAACAGGCCCTTCGGCCCACGATGTTGCGCCGAACATTTGTCCTAGGTTAATCATAGAATTTTGGACAATTTTTCATGGCCAATCCACCCAACCTGCACATCTTTGGACTGTGGGAGGAAACCGGAGTACCCGGAGGAAACCCACGCAGTCACGGGGAGGATGTGCAGACTCCACACAGACAGTGACCCAAGTCGAAATCGAACTTGGGACCCTGGAGCTGTGAAGCAATTGTGCTATCCACAATGCTACCGTGCTGCCCTTAAGAAGTTAACCTACACTCCATTATTCTACCCTAATCCAAGTACCTATCCAATAGCCGCTTGAAGGTCCCTAACTTTTCCGACTCAACTACTACCACAGGCAGTGCATTCCATGCCCCCACTACTCTCTGGGTAAAGAACCTACCTCTGACATCCCCTCTATATCTTCCACCATTTATCTTAAATTTATGTCCCCTTGTAATGGTGTGTTCCACCCGGGGAAAAAGTCTCTGACGGTCTACTCTATCTATTCCCCTGATCATCTTATAAACCTCTATCAAGTCGCCCCTCATCCTTCTCCGTTCTAATGAGAAAAGGCCTAGCACCCTCAACCTTTCCTCGTATGACCTACTCTCCATTCCAGGCAACATCCTGGTAAATCTCCTTTGCACCTTTTCCAAAGCTTCCACATCCTTCCTAAAATGAGGTGACCAGAACTGCACACACTACTCCAAATGTGGCCTGACCAAAGTTTTGTACAGCTGCATCATCACCTCACGGCTCTTAAATTCAATCCCTCTGCTAATGAACGCTAGCACACCATAGGCCTTCTTCACAGCTCTATCCACTTGAGTGGCAACTTTCAAAGAACTATGAACATAGACCCCAAGATCTCTCTGCTCCTCCACATTGCCAAGAACCCTACCATTAACCCTGTATTCCGCATTCAGATTTGTCCTTCCAAAATGGACAACCTCACACTTGTCAGGGTTAAACTCCATCTGCCACTTCTCAGCCCAGCTCTGCATTCTATCTATGTCTCTTTGAAGCCGACAACAGCCCTCCTCACTATCCACAACTCCACCAATCTTCGTATCATCTGCAAATTTACTGACCCACCCTTCAACTCCCTCATCCAAGTCGTTAATGAAAATCACAAACAGCAGAGGACCCAGAACTGATCCCTGCGGTACGCCACTGATAACTGGGCTCCAGGCTGAGTATTTGCCATCCACCACCACTCTCTGTCTTCTATCGGTTAGCCAGTTTGTTATCCAACTGGCCAAATTTCCCACTATCCCATGCCTCCTTACTTTCTGCATAAGCCTACCATGGGGAACCTTATCAAATGCCTTACTAAAATCCATGTACACTACATCCACTGCTTTACCTTCATCCACATGCTTGGTCACCTCCTCAAAGAATTCAATAAGACTTGTAAGGCAAGACCTACCCCTCACAAATCCGTGCTGACTATCCCTAATCAAGCAATGCCTTTCCAGATGCTCAGAAATCCTATCCCTCAGTACCCTTTCCATTACTTTGCCTACCACCGAAGTAAGACTAACTGGCCTGTAATTCCCAGGGTTATCCCTATTCCCTTTTTTGAACAGGGGCACGACATTCGCCACTCTCCAATCCTCTGGTACCACCCCTGTTGACAGCGAGGACGAAAAGATCATTGCCAACGGCTCTGCAATTTCATTTCTTGCTTCCCATAGAATCCTTGGATATATTCCGTCAGGCCCGGGGGACTTGTCTATCCTCAAGTTTTTCAAAACGTGCAACACATCTTCCTTCCTGACAAGTATCTCCTCAAGCTTATCAGTCTGCTTCACGCTGTCCTCTCCAACAATATGGCCCCTCTCGTTTGTAAATACTGAAGAAAAATACTTGTTCAAGACCTCTCCTATCTCTTCAGACTCAATACACAATCTCCCACTACTGTCCTTAATCGGACCTACCCTTGCTCTAGTCATTCTCATATTTCTCACATATGTGTAAAAGGCCTTGGGGTTTTCCTTGATCCTACCCGCCAAAGATTTTTCATGCCCTCTCTTAGCTCTCCTAATCCCTTTCTTCAGTTCCCTCCTGGCTATCTTGTATCCCTCCAGCGCCCTGTCTGAACCTTGTTTCTTCAGCCTTACATAAGTCTCCTTCTTCCTCTTAACAAGACATTCAACCTCTCTTGTCAACCATGGTTCCCTCACTCGACCATCTCTTCCCTGCCTGACAGGGACATACATATCAAAGACACGCAGTACCTGTTCCTTGAACAAGTTCCACATTTCACTTGTGTCCTTCCCTGACAGCTTATGTTCCCAACTTCTGCACTTCAATTCTTGTCTGACAGCATTGTATTTACCCTTCCCCCAATTATAAACCTTGCCCTGTTGCTCGCACCTATCCCTCTCCATTACTAAAGTGAAAGTCACAGAATTGTGGTCACTACCTCCAAAATGCTCACCCACTAACAAATCTATCACCTGCCCTGGTTCATTACCAAGTACTAAATCCAATATGGCCTCCCCTCTGGTCGGACAATCTACATACTGTGTTAGAAAAGCTTCCTGGACACACTGCACAAACACTACCCCATCCAAACTATTTGATCTAAAGAGTTTCCACTCAATGTTTGGGAAGTTGAAGTCGCCCATGGCTACTACCCTGTGACTTCTGCACCTTTCCAAAATCTGTTTCCCAATCTGTTCCTCCACATCTCTGCTGCTAATGGGGGGCCTATAGAAAACTCCCAACAAGGTGACTGCTCCTTTCCTATTTCTAACTTCAACCCATATTACCTCAGTAGGCAGATCCCCCTCGAACTGCCTTTCTGCAGCTGTTATACTATCTCTAATTAACAATGCCACCCCCCCACCTCTTTTACCATCCTCCCTAATCTTGTTGAAACATCTATAACCAGGGACCTCCAACAACCATTTCTGCCCCTCTTCTATCCAAGTTTCCGTGATGGCCACCACATCGTAGTCCCAAGTACAGATCCATGCCTTAAGTTCCTGATTCCTGATGCTTAAGTACCTTATTCCTGATGCTTCTTGCATTAAAGTATACACACTTCAACCCATCTCCTTGCCTGCAAGTACTCTCCTTTGTCATTGTTACCTTCCCCACTGCATCACTACGTGCTTTGGCATCCTGACTATCGTCTACCTTAGTTGCTGGACTACAGATCCGGTTCCCATTCCCCTGCCAAATTAGTTTAAACCCTCCCGAAAAGTACTAGAAAACCTCCCCCCCAGGATATTGGTGCCCCTCTGGTTCAGATGCAACCCGTCCTGCTTGTACAGGTCCCACCTTCCCCAGAATGCGCTCCAATTATCCAAATACCTGAAGCCCTCCCTCCTACACCATTCCTGCAGCCACGTGTTAAACTTAACTTTTCACTTATTGTCAACAAGAAATTGCACCAATAGCTCCTCTTAGTCAGAAGAATCTCACCTGAGATTCCTGGAGGCAAAAATGGAAAATAAAACAATATCCAGTTCATCAGCTTTTAACAACCAGAGATCACCTGTAGTTGGTTCCCACTTCAAGCTTCATTCCAGAGATGAGGTGAGAGTGACTGTTATTGACTTGGAAGCAACATTTGACCCAGTGTGGCATCAGGGAGCCCTTCTGGAATAGAAATTGGACAAATCCCTTGACTGGCTAGATTCATCCCAGCACAGAAGATGATGGTTGCCTCGGAGGTTCCTTAGGACATTGTCCTATGCAAAACCATTTTCCGCTGCTGCATCAATGGCCTTCCATCTGCCATAAGGTCAGAATTAGGAATGATTGCTGATCATTGTACAGTGTTCAGTTCCACTTGCAACTTTTCAGCTAATAACGCAGTCTATGACCACATGCAGCAAGACCTGGGCAACATTCAGGCTTGAATGGGTAAGTGGCAAATTATATAAGCACTGCAAATGCCAAGCAATGACTGTCTTCAAGAGTCTAGCCATCTCCCCATGAGAGTCAATGGCATTCTGGCAGAGAATGGGTCCTTTTCTGGCTGGTGAAGTGTAACTCATGGGGTGCTGCAAGGATCAGTCCTTGGACCTCAAGTGTTTACAATCTATATAAATGATCTCCAAGAAGGGACAGAGTGCAACATAGCATAATTTGCAGATGGTACTAAAATAGGTGGGAAAGCAGGCAGTGAAGAGGAGATAAAGGTTTTAAAGATGGATATAGATAGGCTGGGAGATTATGCTAAATTTTCCAGATGAAGTTTAACGTGTAAAAGTGTGAGGTTATCCATTTTGGCTGAAAAATAGAAAAGTAAATTATTATCTAATGGGGATCTGGGTGTCTTCGATCATGAATCGCAGAATGTTGGTATGCAAGTACAGCATGTAATTAAAAAGGCAGGTGGAATGTTAGCATATATTGCAAAAGTGTATAAAGGTAGAGAAGTATTGTTGCAATTGTATAGGGTGTTGGTGAGACCACATCTGGAGTATTGTGTCCAGTTTTGGTCGTCTCATTTGAGGAAGGATGTGGTGACATTGGAAGCAGTTCAGAGGTGATTCACCAGATTGATTCCGGGGAGGAAAGGATTGACGGACGAGGAGAGATTAAAGAGTTTGGGTTCATGCTTGTTAAAGTTTAGAAGCATGAGAGGGGATCTGATCAAGGTACATGAAATATTAAAAGGGATTGATAAAGTAGTGTAGAAATGTTCCCCCTTGTGGAGCAATCTAAAATGAGAGGTCACAGAGAAAGGTTGAGAGGCGGTAGATTTAGAACTGAGATGAGGAGGAATTAACTCTGAGAGAATGATGAATTTGTGGAACTTGCTGTCCCACAGTGTGGTTGTGTTTGAGTCATTAAATGGTTTCAAGAAGGAGATAGATATGTTTCTGATTTTTTTTGTAATGGGTTAAATGGATATGGGGAACATGTAGGGAAGTGGATTTGAGACCAGGCAGAGATCAGCCATGATCTGATTCAGTGGCGGAGCAGGCTCAAGGGGCTGAACTGCCGACTTCTCCTAACTCCTATGTTCGTATTATTATCATTGAATTACCCACCTTCAAAATCTTGGGGTTCACCATTGGCTAGAAACCGAACTGAACCAGACACATACTGTTGCTACAAGAACAAGGCTGGGTATTCTGAAGCAAATGACACCTCCTGACTGCAACAACTTTTCACCATCAACAAGGCACAAGTCAGGAATGTGATGAAATGCTTCTCACTTGCCTGGATGAGTACAGCTCTGACAACACTCAACAAATTGGACATCATTCAGGGCAAAGCCAGTTTGACATGTTCCAGCACTTCTCAAATCTTTGATCGCTACCATCTAAATGAATAGCAGCAGGCACATGGGAATACCATCAAGGCCACAGTTCATCCTGACTTTGGAACGTTCCTTCATAGTTGAATCAAAATCCTATAATTTGCTACCTAGAATTACCTTCAGTACACAGATGACACAAGTTCATCACCATCATCTCGGAAGTGGAATGGATCGGCAATAAATGGAGGCCTTTCCAGCAACATCACATTCACTGAATTTAAAAGACTGAGTTTTATATGTTCAGCCAAGTATAATGTCTACATACAAATTTTGTGAACCGATATCTTGCTAAGTAAATAATTAATTTGTTTCTTCTGAGTTTACCTTCACCTTTTACTTGTGTCTTATTTTGAAATGACATGCAGTTGTTTTGTTGCAGAATGTTCGGCATGGTTTTGGAAAAAATTGTTGTTCCAGAAGTACAGAAGGTGTCTGGGCAGATTGAGAAAAAAATTTGTGCAGTGGGCATTACAAAGATCCTAACAGAATGTCCTTCTATGATGGACACCGACTATACTAAACTTTGGTAAGTTGGTGTGGGGTTTTTTTGGAATGAGAGTCTGTGCTTTTTAAAAAAAAAAATAATTTTTTTTTAAGAGTATTCAATTCATTTTTTCCAATGAAGGGGCAATTTAGCGTGGCCAATCCACGTACCCTGCACATCTTTGAGTTGTGGGGGCAAAATCCACGCAAACACGGGGAGAATGTGCAAGCTCCACACCGACAGTGACCCAGAGCCGGGATCGAACCTGGGACCTCGGCGCCGTACGGCAGCAATGCTAACCACTGCGTCACCGTGCTGCCTTGAGAGTCTCTGCTTTGTTTGGAATTTGTTAACTTGCCAGCCAGCCTCTGAAATAAACTGGATTAAGACTGAAATTAGTTTCTTTGGGGCGCGGGGGGGGGGGGGGGGGGGGGGGGAAGAGACATCCAACTGTACAACTCTTGTACAGTTGGGATGGTCTTGCGACACTCCAAATTCAGGCAGGTCACCTACATGAGGAAATAATTTTTATTCTTTCACGGCAGGAAGTACTGCCAGTTGCACAAACTGGCTTTCAAGAGCTCAAGCAAGGACTGGAGTCACTGGCGCATCTGTGAGGCTGAGGGCTACGTGAATAGCACATTCCGACAGGTGGTTACACCAGAGTTTAAGGGGCTGGAGGCAGAGGGGGAAAAGGGTGACCATCAAGCAGGTAGTGCAGGAGCCCCTGGGGTCCTCCTCAGAAATTGTTTTTT
This sequence comes from Scyliorhinus canicula, assembly GCF_902713615.1. Classification (NCBI taxonomy): domain Eukaryota; kingdom Metazoa; phylum Chordata; class Chondrichthyes; order Carcharhiniformes; family Scyliorhinidae; genus Scyliorhinus; species Scyliorhinus canicula. Next base: position 170,257,578 of record NC_052152.1, read on the forward strand.
TATTTTGGAAGCTGGTGAGGGTGCTGGTTCTCACAGGAGTGCAGTCAGAGCCAGGTTTGTGGCACCACAAATGACTTGGCTGTACAGGAGGGAAGGAAGCCGGACAGAGCAGTAGTGAGGGGGGATTCGTTAGCTCGGGGAACAGACAGGCATTTTTGTGGCTGTAGACAAGGGTATCACAGAACGGCTGCAGGACATTCTGGATGAGCAGCCAGAGGTCGTGGTTCACATGGTACCCATGACTTGGGTAGGAAGGAGGAACCCCCACCCAGGTCCCCATTCCCTGAACTTTAACTTACCCGCTCCCTGTAAATTGTTCTTTTAAGCCTCCCCTGTATGACCACTACTGCTATAAAAAGAGGGAGTAACTTAGCTCTCTGCGCCCGAGTTACTCCACGACAATCCTGCCGGGGATGCACTTTGCTGCACCTGCATGCGGTTTCAAAAAAGATTGGAAGGATGGCCCAGCAATTACAAACCAATCAATTTAACATTAGTGGTGGATCAGTTTCTGGAAACTTATTTCGGATAGATGTAGTAGTCACATGGAAAAATGTGAATTTTTTAAATAAATGTTTTAATTGGGTTTTTGAACAAAGAATATTTACCATTATGTACACAGAATAAGAAATACATATATAGAAGAGAACATACAAAAAAAAAGTAAGAATAAAAAAGAAATAAAGTAGAAGAACTGGTAGGGTATTGTGCACCAGCTCAACAGCAGCAACTCTGTACAACTGGCAAAATTATTTACAACACATAGTAGGTGACTGTTTGTGGGGGGGGGGGGGGGGGGGGGGGGGTGGAGACTGGGGAGGCAAATATACATTTTGGGTGCTGGAGAAACAATTACAGTGGGCAATACTCGAATGGGTTTGGAACAGGATTCTGCGACGGGCGATCAAGGAGGCAAGGGCGTCCGCCCTCCCCAGGAATAGATCTGGCTGGTCTGAAACCCCGAAGACTGCCACTTTCGGGCATAGCTCCACCCTCATCCCCACCACTTTGGACATTGCCTAGAAGAAGGCTGTCCAGTACCCCGCAAGTCTGGGGCAAGGCCAGAACATGTGGGCGTGGCTGGCCGGGCCTCCTTGGCACCGTTCACATCTATCCTCCACCTCCAGCAAGAACCTACTCATATGGGTTCTTGTTAAGTGGGCTCGATGTACCACTTTTAGCTACGTCAGGCTGAGCCTAGCGCATGTGGAGGTGGTGTTGACCCTGTGCAGTGCTTCGCTCCAGAGTCCCCACCATATTTCAATCCCCAGATCCTCCCATTTTTTCCTTGTTGCGTCCAGTATGGTGTCGGCCCTTTCTAACAGTCGGTCATAAATGTCGCTACAGTTTCCTTTATCCAGTATGCTTGCGTCCAATAACTCTTCCAGTAATGTCTGTCGTGGCGGTTGTGGGTATGTCCTTGTCTCCTGTCGCAGGAAGTTTTTGAGTTGTAGGTACCGTAGCTCGTTCCCCCTGGCTGGCTGGAATTTCTCTGTCAGTCCGTCCAGTGTTGCGATCCTGCCGTCCGTGTATAGGTCCCTGACTGTCAGTATCCCTGCGTCCTGCCCCCACCTTTTGAAGGTGGCGTCAGTCAGTCCTGGTGTAAACCTATGGTTGTTGCTTTGTCTCCGTGTTTGTATAGGGTCCCAGGTGCCTCGCCGAGTTGGTGCACTGCTCTCCTCGTGGAGAGCAGATCAAAGTTCCTTTGTAGCTCTTTCCTCTCCGCCAGGAGCTCTACGGTCGTGGCCTCGGAGTATTTGCGGTCTACCTCCAGTATGGAGGTGACCAGCTGCTGCCTAGCCGCTCTTTCCTCCCTATCGCTTCACGCTTTGAAAGCGATGATTTACCCTGTTAGTACGGCCTTTAGTGCTTCCCAGAACGTGGAGGGTGAGACCTCCCCATTCTGGTTGTTCTCCGTGTACTCTGCAATGGCCCACAATATCTTTTCCTTGAAGGCCTTGTCAGCTAGTGGGGTAATGTCCAACCTCCATGTGGGGCATTGGGCCCTGCCCGTCTCCAGCCTCACGTCCATGTAATGTGGAGCGTGGTCTGATATCACAATTGCAGAGTACTCCATTTTGTCTATCCCCGAAAGCACTGTTTTCCCCACCACAAAGAAGTCAATTCTGGTGTATATGTTGTGTAACTCCTTCTCCCCTGGGTCAGTGAACCTCCAGGGGTCCACCGCTCCTATCTGTTCCATAAAGTGACTGGGTGCCCTTGCCATTCCTGGGGTTGTCCCCGTTTTGGGGTTTGATCTGTCTGCCGTTGGATCCTGTACACCGTTGAAGATCCCCCCCAATGATTAGTCGGTGCGTCGCTATGTCCTGGATTTCTGCCATGGTCTTCATGATGAAGCTCGTGACGTCCCAGTTGGGTGCGCACACATTAACTAGTACGACCGGTGCCCCATCCAGGGCCCGCTGACCATGACGTACCATCCCCCTGGGTCTGTAACTGTCTTTGTCGCCCTAAACATTGTCCTCTTGCTGATCAGTATTGCCACCCCCCTGGCCCTTGTCCTATAGCAGGAATGGTAGGTTTGTCCCACCCAGCCCTTTCTTACCCGCAGTTGGCCCTGCTCTCTCATGTGTGTCCCTTGGAGGAAGACTATGTCGGCCCTCGTGATTCTTAGGTGGGTGAGGACTCTGGATCTTTTCACTGGGCCATTGAGTCCCCTTACGTTTCAGGTGACTATCCTGGTGGGGGGCTTCTGTCACCTCGCTCTTGTGGGATTAACCATACTTACCTGGTGGACGTGCCCCTGCCCTCCAGGGTTTCCCTTTGTTAGGGGGACGTCCAGGATGGCCGCTGTCATTGCTCTCTCTATGCGGCTCACTGCACTCTGGGGTCTTCCTTTGCCCAGAGACCGTACTGGGTGGGTGCTTGCAGCAATTCCCTGTTTCGAGCCCTTGGTTGTGGCACTTTGTAGCCCTATTGCTATTCCTTTTCTAGCCTTGTTTCCCCCACCCCTCCCCCGGTGTCTCCCTCCCTGTGTCTCTCCCTTTTTCCCCCCTCTCCCGTATACCCCTCCTTTGTCCCTCTTTCCCCCTATCCCCGTTTACTCTCCCGCCTATTAAGTGGTCCCCCACACCTCCTGACTGCCCCCCCCCCAGTTGGGGGGCGCTGCGGCCCTGCTTTGTTGCATGCCCCCGGCGCTAGCTTTCCTGCTAGTGTGGTGGCCCCCATCTCGGGAGTTACTGTCTCGCTTCTCCCTTGCCTGGCCTCTGCGGTTTTCTGCCCGCTCTTCTCCCATCGTACTCTGCACTCCTCTTGCCTGCTCTCCCTTCTCTGCTACTCTCGTTCCCTCGTGCTGGGGCCTGTTTACCACCTGAAGCGGTCCCTCGGGCAGTGGTTTGTTTTTTGTTCAGGGTGCGCACACCAGGGGGGCCTGGCGTTGCCACCCCCCCCCTCCCCCCCCCCGTCGGCGTGTTGTTGCCCCTTGCCAGGGGCCCCTTATTTCTACCCTAGCTGCTGGTTTTCCAGCCCGTGTTCCTCGACAAACTTGTTTGCTTCGGCGGGGGCTGTGAAGAAGTATTCTCTTTCTTGGTATGTGACCCAGAGTTTCACTGGGTCCAGCATACCAAAACGCACTTCGTTCTTGTGAAGAGCTGCTTTCGCTCTATTGAATTCGGCCCGTCTCCCTCTTTAATGAGGTTTGGAGTCTGGGTTTTTCTTCGTCCCCACTCTTTTGTTGCGGGGTGAATTTGTGCGCTTGGCTGCAAGTTCTCGGCGAGGAGCGGGACGCAACTTTGTTGCCCTCCAGGAGCTCCTCCACCTGCAACTGCGCTCTTCCCCTGCCCCAGCATGGATTTATAAAGGGAAACTCGTATTTAATTAACTTGCTGGAGTTTTTTGAGGAGGTTACATAAAGGGTCGATAAGGGTAATATTGATGTGGTGTACATGGACTTTCAAAAGGCATTTAATATTGTTACACGCAACAGTCTTGTGAGAAGAGTTATAGCTCATGGAATAAAAGGGACAGTAGCAACATGGAGTCAAAATTGAATGAAGAATAGGATGCAGAGAATAACAGTGAATGGATAATTTTTGGGTTGGAGGAGACTTTGTGGTGTTTGCCAGGGGTCGGCTGGAATATAGTATACAGTTCTTGGCACCATACTAAGATGGATGTATATGCATTCGAGAGAGTGCAGAAAAGTTTTCAAGAATGTTTCCAGGGATGAGAAACTTCAGTTATGAGGGCTGGATTCTCAGCACCCCAATGCCGAAATCGGGTCCAGCGCCGGGGTGGAGAATCCAGTGACACGCATGGAAATTGGGACCGGCGCCGTGTTCCTCGTTTCTCTGGCCCCCGAAAAGTGGCGTACTCTGGGAGTATTATTCATTTTATGTTGAATTCATGTAACTTTCCTGACTATTGCTGTAAAGACCAGCCTGTCGACTGATCTCGGAAGGCTGAGATATTGGTGGAACTATGTTTCTTCCAATGCTACATACTGTGACTGGTATAATTTGGAGGGGAGGGGGGTAGATGCAGGAGTGGTGAGGGACAGGATGGTGTAGGTGCAGGATGGAACAATGTACTGTCCCCTTATTTCCTTTCCCCTTTCAAATTCTTTCAGAATTCTCCTTTTTGCATACTTCAATAATTTTGTTCACAGATTTAAGCAAGGTAGCACAGTGGTCAGCATTGTTGCTTCACAGCGCCAGGGTCCCAGTTTCAATTCTCAGCTTGGGTCACTGTCTGTGCAGAGTCTGCATGTTCTCCCGTGTCAGCGTGTGTTTCCTTCGGATGCTCCGGTTTCCTCCCACAAGTCCTGAAGACGTGCTGTTAGGTAAATTGGACATTCTGAATTCTCCCTCGGTGTACCCGAACAGGCGCCAGAGTGTGGCAACAATGGCATTTTCACAGTAACGTCATTGCGGTGTTAATGTTAACCTACTTGTGACACTAATAAAGATTATATTATTGTTATAATTATTAGTAATGACTACAACAAAATTTGAATGTGTTGATTTTGTATATCCATTATTTTCAAACAGGACTCCTTTACTCCAGGCTCTTATTGGATTATTTGAATTGCCTGAAGATGACAGTATTCCTGATGATGAACATTTCATTGATATTGAAGATGCACCAGGTTATCAGACAGCTTTCTCCCAGCTGGCATTTGCTGGAAAGAAGGAGCATGATCCTATTGGTGCCACAGTGAGCAATCCAAGAGTTCATCTGGCCCAGTCCCTTCACAAGCTCTCCACAGCATGTCCAGGCAGGGTAAGTATTAGAGATATAATGAGGAAAAACCAATTTAGACAAGATTAAACTTGTCCAAACTATGGAAGCAGATGAAAGATGCTTTTGTTGTCATTCTGTGGCAACAGAGCCGAGGACATGGTTTCATAGGGTTAGATTTTCCTGTCGGCAGAAAGCGGGTGCCCGGCAATGGGATGGGCAAATTATGGAAAATCTGTAGACATCAGTGGGACCGGAAGATCTTGCTGGTGGCCAATGGCCAGCTGCCTCCGCCGCCGGAAGGCACTGCGCGTGGGGGCAGGCAATCCCACCCATAGATATTGGATGCCTCATGGATCCCACATTTTTGTTTTCAACATGAGGAACATTGTAATCAACCCTTATTCTTGGGTGATTAACACAGAATTGATTGGGTTACATGAACACCTCTCCCTAACCTGGGCAATTAAATCACCAGAGGAAGGAGCAGTGCTCCGAAAACTAGTATTTTAAACAAACCTGTTGGACTTTAACCTGGTGTTGTAAGACTTTTTACTGTGCTCACCCCAGTCCAATGCCGGCATGTCCATATCACAGAAATTAAATCTCACTGGATAAACTGGATTATAAGGCACTAAAGTATTTATGGAAGAAAGTTATATTTGTAAAACAGTTGTCCTCTGTGTTCACCATTTTAGCTGAAGAATTAAACTTGGAGCAGGACGATCGACCCTACTTTTCAGTGGGGATACTTCTCTATCATATTAGGAAACTGCTATGAAACAATGGTACATTTAAATTCTTGGGTCCTACTTATTCCATTACTGGAAGCAAAACTATTTGGTTTGATTCCCACATTTGACAACTGACTTGAATTCACATGCCTCACAGTTACCCAAGACGTGCGGACAGTCAGTCTCAAATATAGTTTGTTGTAGCTTGTCATAGACTAACACCAAAGTCACTAAGTGTGAAAAATCTTGTTTAACTGAATTGACTCCCTAAAAATTAAACTTAACATTGTTGTGCACAAGAAACCATTAGTTCTTATTTTGCTGACTGAACTCAAATGTTTTAGAATTAACGAAAGTGAGGGGGCAAAGTTGGAGAAGTCCAAGAAATTTGAGAATTCAGTCAAGGTCACTCCACCCATGGCCCAGTAAATTTACCAGGAAGGGTCCCAGTTTGAATACTGTGTTTCTGTTGGGTTAACTATTCCTTAGCTGGGATACAGATGAGGTGCTGAGATTACGATTTCAATTATAAATCATTCATTGAGCTCAATTTTACTAAATTATTTCATACTTGCTGCCATGTTGTGTAGAAAATACTGTTTCGGTTGAAACACCCAGAAGTTAATGGAATTGTTTCCTGAAAGAAAAGTATATTTTTAGGTTGTGTTAAAGATGCGAATTGGGTCCTCTGTACAATAAATTATACGAGCTTATGATGTGGATCAACTGAAACTGCTTTTGTATTTATTGATTTAATGTACCATAATATGGGAATGATGTAATACTTTTCTCCTATAGGTGCCATCGATGATCAGCACAAGTTTGAATGCAGAGGCTTTACAGTATCTGCAAAGTTATCTTCAAGCTGCAAGCGTGCAGCTGGTGTGAACCTGTTATAATTGATTAAGGACACTCTTGAAAGGCTATTTGCCATGTGTGCTTGCACAGTGAACATCATTTGATTGTGTATGTGGTAGGAATAAACCTGGGAAGTAGTACCAGCCAACGATGATTATGATGACTTCTGCCCAAATGCATTTCAGCCCTTTGTAGGCTTAATGCTTGTGATCTCTTTCTATCCACCTTTCTGTCTTTTATTTATGTTTTCTTAATCTGACTGCAAAAACCTAAAACAATAAAGCACCTTCAGATGCATTGCCGTGTACAGTTACTCTGGTGTAAAATAAAAATGGAAAATATTAACAGCTTGTCATTTGCTTCCATCATTTTACCCATTTCAGATTTATTGCACGACAGATTTCCAATGTTGTGAGGAGCAAGTTGATGACAGATGTCCAGACAGTGCAGGGTACCACAGAATGGTTGGATGCAGTCTTGTGTCCACAATGTCCAGTGATGACTTACAGGCCCCTGCTGGAAGATTCTCAAAACGGGTACGGTTGGAAAGCATTCTTCCATTCATTTTGTAACCTGACCAATATCACAATTTTACAAACCTACGCCCTACCATTCTGCAATATGAAGTCTTGAAGTATGGATGTATTCAATCATGGTCAAGGATCTTTAAATTAGCTTGCCTCAGGATAGAGGATTATGAGGATCAATTGTCTGGAGTGAATAAAACCTCACTGGAAAAAAGAAGGTTGAGAGGAGGTAGTTTACATAATCTCTATCATTTCAGCAAGTTCAGAATAGTGGAGCCAGAGGACACTGCACTCAAGAGGCGAATTCAATACTAATCTACAAACAATATTTCAACGTGGTCAAATTATGAAACAGGCTCCCTTATTGGTGATTTATTAAAAGCAAATTAGATTTCTCTCCAAAAATAACATTTTTGTATGCTGTGAATAATTTCAGACATGCCAAGTGTGGTATTTTTGGGCGAAACCAGGCAAATTTGGATCCATGCTTCCTAAAGCTTTCCAACACTGATGTTTTCCACATGTCATATTTGGGTCTGTTGCAGACTATGTGATGGAGATTAATTGTCATGATTAGTTAATCACTCCCAATTTTGTACCATGCAACTACCAAGATGGTAGAAAGCAAACTTTTTGCACTTTCTATTTGCTTTGCAATTCCTATGATAATGATAAAGCTTATTCACGAAGCTTCATAAATAAGGAGTCACGGTGATCAGAATTGGAATAGCTTCCCTTTGTTTAATAGCCATGTTAAAATAAGATAGAAATCACTTGAGATGCAATTGATCCAAGAATAGCGCTATTTATAATATTGCATTTCTTCATTGTACCTATTGACTTCTGTGTTAACCCCTGGTTACTCTCATCATCTGTGTTCTTTTTGTCAATGCATTCCAAAATGTTTGTCTTCCAGTAGCTGAGATATTCCCTAGAAAGAGGTGCAGTTTAATTGTAAACAGTTCTTGAAATAGCTGAGTGTTCGAAACTTTATTATATCCATCGAGATATTTTAATAATTGACTTTGCTTTTTGGACTTTGGTATTGGTCCATTTCTCTACTTAGCTTTGGTTTATAAAATCTATATTCTAACTCTGCATACTTAGCTATAAGAATAGTACTCATCGACTAACAAAAGAAATCTCCACTCAAACAAGGGGAAACCAGGACTTGGCCTCATCTTGTCCTATTAAACAGATTATCAGAATCATTACATACAAGACAGACAGATTCAAAGGGCTATATAGTTCATCTAGATCATCATTTCGTCTCTGATGTTTGCATTTCAATATAACCTGTATTCCTTGCAGATGATGTTATTTTGGTGTAATTTCTATAATCTTTTTCATGTCTTCACGGTGCCATCAAACTCTGTGATAGTCATTTCTACGTCGCATTCAGTGGATGGTTAAATTCCATGATTTCCTGGTTGATGCAAATTTGACAGATCAAAACTGGGCCAATCTAAAAATGTTAGCTCAACCTACTAGTTTAACATACTTCGAAAATTAATAAAACTTACTTTCAAACGTATTTCTCACTCACTTATTAACTTCTCAGCTACAGATTACAATATTGTTCAGAACAAGGTCAGTGATCGAGATGCTGAATATGTAAGCTCACATACGTGGACAACTGTTTAGAAATGGAAATAATTTCCTTGTCTGGAACTGACAAATAAAACATGTTTTGAGGGATTGGTAATGGGACTATATGAGAGAGGTCACTAAGTGAATTAATTTTAAATCTACCATATTGACCTATCAAAATCTTACTGGGATGGGAAGGGGGAGACATTTTATTTGAAGTAGAATGTTCTGCTTCTGTTTCAAGAATTCCATCAAGAGAGTACTAAATGCTGCATGGATCAACCTTAGCTGGGATGTTATTGAGAGAGTTGAAGTAACTTATTTATTTCTTCATGATATATGGGTCACTGGAAAGGCCAATATTTCCTGATAATTCTAGTTGGCTTTTGAGGTGATGGCGAACCATCTTCTTGAAACATTACAGTCTGTGTAATGCAGGTACATTCTCAGAGATGTTGAGTTCCAGAATTTTGATTTTGCAAGAATGAAGGAATAGTTTATTTCTCGAACTGGATGGTACGTGGCTTGAAGAGGAACTCTCAGGTGGTGGTGTTCCTGTATCCTCAATGATAAGTTGTGGGTTTGAAAATCCATTACTTTACCATGTTGCCATGTTCAGTTTGACATACCAATAATGGAGATTGGTGAAGTTTATACAATTCCTTAGTGCACTTCATGAGCAGTTAACAGACAGATTATCTTTGATTGCGAATTATATTGCAGAAGCAGATGACCGGTATAGGACAGAAACCATGTCTTCATGGCGTGACATAATGGACTGGAGTAAAAGTTAATCATTGTCAGCTTCTTGCCCAACACTATAGTGACTTTTCCAAAGCTAGTCAGCAGTTTACCAGATATCACATGGCATAGACATAGCATAAAAACAACATTTGTTTGATCTCTGGCATTATTCAATTGATTGTTAACATTGACAATAACATAGATATTAAAGGAAGATTTAATACTGTCCATGCTGGGTATTCATAATTCACCCTTAAGAGAAATGATGTGGAGATGCCGGCGTTGGACTGGGGTTGAGTACTTAAGAGAAATGATAAGAGCAACCAGCTGTAGATGGTGCTTTTATCACCACCTTAACTCAAACACTCAAGTCATTTGTTGCATTTGTGCTATGACTCTGGCAGCTAATTAATAATCTTTATTGTCACAAGTAGGCTTACATTCACACTGCAATGAAGTTATTGTGAAAAGCCCCTAGTCGCCACATTCCAGCACCTGAGGGAGAATTCAGAATGTCCAAATTATCTAACAACACGTCTTTCAGGATTGTGGGAGGAAACGGGAGCACCCGGAGGAAACCCACGCAGACACGTGGGAGAACGTGCAGACTCCACACAGATAGTGACCCAAGCCGGGAATCAAACCAGGGACCCTGGAGATGTGAAGCATCAGTGCAACCCACTGGGCTACCGTGCTGCCTGAAATTGCCCGAGCTAGCTCAATATTGACCTCGGAATCAAATTTGGGATTTTGTTTGTGTATGTGGATCAGAGATTTTCATTCAAAGCTATTAAGGCAGCTCTGCTTTTTCTATATAGGGCAAACACCTGCCAAATGCCCATGGAAATTTGCTGACAAATGGTATATTTAGTCAACTTGGTGTCTTAACATGCAGAAACGCCAAGTTGGAGTCTAAATCTGACAGGTGGCATGTCTGTTTTTCTGGTTCTAAGTGCAGACTGTCATCTGAAGGAGACAGGGCCAATTACCTTAACTTTATCCAATATTTAGATGTGCAAATGTCCTGGTGGAATTTGACAGCCATGAAAATTAGTTAGCTTCCTGCTGCTTATTTAGGTAGAACAAATACCATCTATGAGATATTTTTCTAAAGAATCCGAGGTGCGTTAAATGCCAGTTCCTAATAATTCTTAATTCTCCATCAGGCTGACTGGCTGTTAATAGTGCAAATCTGTATAGCTCAAGAATAGCTCACAACCTGCCATAGATAATTGGCTTGGTTTCCAACTTGTGCCACACCAATGCCAAACAGACCCTTGCCCGGCTTTCTAAAGGAAAATTTGTCTGTAGTTTGTCATCGGACAACTGAAACTTGCTACCTGACAGTATATACCAGATATTCGTAGTGAGCAACATGGTCATCAGCAGAACTCATCATGAAATGTCTGAACGTATTGCCATTTTTCTCCCAACAACTGCATCGACATACCCCATATTGAAGGTTGATTCTACATTTGTCGTGCAGAATTTCAGGGGTAATTGATTGACTCTGCAATTTAGGCATCAAGTTTTTTTAGTTGTTTTTTTAATAAACATTTTATTGAGGTATTTTCGGTATAGTAACAACAACAAAATAAACAATATACATGAAATCATAAACATAGTGCAAAAGCCATTTACCTCTCGTATAGGTCCCACCCTTGTTGACCCCCTACTCTAAACTACTCCCTCGGCCCCTAGTCCCCGTCTGCTGACGATTAATTTTCCGCAAAGAAGTCGATGAATGGTTGCCACCTCCAGGTGAAACCTAACTGTGACCCTCGCAAGGCGAACTTGATTTTCTCCAAACAGAGAAAGCTAGCCATGTCCGATAGGTCTCCGACTTTGGCGGCTTTGAGTCCCTCAATGCTAATAGTATCTGCCTCTGGCCTACCAGGGAAGTAAAGGCCAGAACGTCTGCCTCTTTCTCCTGGATTCCCAGGTCTTCTGACATCCTGAAAATCGCCACCTCTGGACTCAGCGCCACCCTTGTCTTTAACACCGTGGACATGACGTCCGCAAATCCCTGCCAAAATCCCCTAAGCTTTGGACATGTCCAAAACGTGGACATGGTTTGCCAGTCATCCCGCACATTTTGCGCACCTGTCCTCAATCCCAAAGAATCTGCTCATCTGGGCCATTGTCATGTGAGCCTGGTGAATAACCTTAAATTGTATCAGGCTGAGTCTGGCACATGTTGCGGACGCGTTGACTACTTAATGCGTCTGCCCATAGACCATCCTCTATCTCACCTCCCAGCTCCTCCTCCCAGTTGCGCTTCAGCTCCTCAGTCTGCGTCTCCTCAGACCCATAAGTTCCTTGTAAATGTCGGTGACGCTCCCTGCTCCTACCCACCCTCTGGAAACTACCCTGTCCTGAATCCCCCTCAGTGTTAGGAGTGGGAATGTTAACACCTGTTCATTTAGGCATCAAGTTAAGCAAATGTTTTCATGTTTGACCTTTACATAATGCCTTCAACAGCTATCCTTCCTCATCTCGGGGTTCTCTCAAGCTAAATAATGGATACCAGCTTTCAGTGTGGAGGAAGGACCTACACAGAGTAACATTGTGTTCAAGACACCTTGATATTATCCATATTTTAACTGGAATGAGACTTGTCAGTGTTAACCAAGCTCCTCAAGTATTTCACTTTTTGTTTATTCCCAGATCTTGTGCATAGGCTGTAGAAAACCCTTCCATTCTGTATTTTTCCTTAATAGTTTATCACACTAAATTGGATGCCTTATCTAGTAATTGGATCAGAAAAGGCCATTGTTATTATCCAGCTGTATGTCTATGGCAATATATATATATTTAAGCCAAACAAGATCCAGAATGACAATGAGTTATGGTAAGCAGCAGTAATTGAGGTTAAATTTCTTGAATCATACTGGGGCTTATGGCAGTCTGCATCAATTTTGCCAATTCATTCTCAAATTTTCCTGCAAAGCTCAAAATTGTTGCAAAACACGCACAAATAGAGCGTGATGAATAACATGAAATCTAGCCTTCCGTTATGGCGCCTACCCTGGAGTCTGTAGCACCGCCCGTTATGATGTAGAAGATGGGTCTGCGTATTGAGAAGGCTAGTGCAGCTTTTTAGTCTTAAGAACCCACCCCAAAACTATTTAACAATGTTGGGTGCATGGAACTAACAACATTAAGTATAGTTCAGGTTTCAGCCCGAAATTTTATTTTAAAATCCAGGGGGAAAAAATACATTGAAATTCCAGAGGCTGTATTTTGCTGATACCAGCTGTCTTTCAGTGGGTGCTTCTGCCTAAACGATTTTTACATGAACATTTGTGTAAATCCCGGAAATGTGCACCAACTGGTCTTGGATGGAGTTATGGCAGATAAAATGGGAACATTTGTGAAGTGTAGTTTGGGCATAAAAATACCTTCGCCCGAGAAACCAATAGTGCACAAAAAATAATTTGCTTCTCGGCAATATTGCAAGTAAAATATGCTGGAAAAGTAGGTCTGGCAGCATCTGTAGAGGGAGAGCTAATGCTTCGAGTCCGTATGTATTTCTAGTATCTAGTAGTATGCTTTCAATTATATTTGAAGCATGTAAACAAGTAGCTTATCAGTTAACTTTACAATGTGGCCTGATGGTAATGGGAAAAATAAGGACCAGTGCTGCAGTTACATGTACCTGAGAGTTAGAAAACTATTTAAAACATCGCTACAGTATTTTGAGGACACAATCCAGTTTCTCACTTCAATGTCGTACTGAGGGGATTGCTGTATTATGGAGACTAGAACTCAAACCGATATTTCAGCTCAGGCGAAAGCTCACCTGCCACAGTTTTAAGGAATAGTGTCTTGGCCATCACCTCAGGCACGACTACTTAAAAACAAGCGATCTGGGCACCCGTTCATTCCTTGCACGCACGATCTTGCTGCAATCAAATGCACCGCCTTCCAGGACAGTGCGATATGTCAAGCGCGGTTGGACAATCTAGGGATTCTTGGTGACCTGTATCAAATTAAAACGTTGCCTGGTTGCTGCTGACCTGAGGAAATTAAATGCCAGAGGTAGGCGTGAGTCACGTGTGCGCCGTGGCCCGAGGAGGGGTAATTTGTTTTCCGCCAAAAATAAAGACTGCCTCAAATAAGAGTGTGTTGGGTGGATGTTACATATGTTGGTTGCATTTTGCAGTTTTCAGCAGGTTGCCTGAACGAGGAGCCAGCCTGTATGCCCAGGGCTGCCAGTGAGCAGCTGAGTTGGAGGCGCGCACTGGCCGCCGGTTTAAAGGGCAGCGCTGGGGGGGCGGGGCTCCTGGGGGAACGTCAGTTCCGGTGCCGCGCGGCGCTCTGGGAAGGTGAAGCGGTTAAGGTCGGTTCCGCCGCCGGTTCGTCCGATTCTCTTTAGTGTTTGCCGTGTGTCGGCAGCGGGAAGCGGCTCCTCTTTCCTGCTTCGGGAGCGAATGGATTGATTCGTTTCTTCAGAAATTCGGCTTCGAGTTTACCGCCCCTTTTTTTTGAAGAAAGGAGGTAAGTTTTTTTTTTGGGGGGGGCGGGGGAGAGAAATGGGGAGAGGTGATGGTGTCGGGGGGAGGGTGGTTTTGAGGAGGGGGCGGGGGAGAGAAATGAGACCGACCGGCTGCGGCGCCCGCTCTGTCCCACAACTTTCCACCGGCGAGAATGTCCGGCTGCGGGGCGGGAGGTTTTGGGTGGGTGGGTGGGTGGGGGAAGGCCTGCACTTCGAGACGGGGGTATGTGACCAGGCCGCATTGGTACGAGCTACTTGTGTGTCCCGTCCCCCCCCCCCCCCCCCCCCCCGGCTCGGGCCTCCCGCAATGAAGCACCAACCTGTGCGGCTGCTTGCCTGTCCATGCGGCGCTCACAAACCTGTCCAGGCTAAACCCCAGGCTTCAATATACCTGCTGGCCTCTGTTCTCCCACCTCGACCGACACACGGTTTTTCAAACTTTTCAAATCCTCTACAAGTGTTGACCACCGCCCCACCCCACGAAAAAAAGACCTTGAGGAACCTGTCACCCAGATGGAAATTTGTATATCGTTGTCATTGTATTCATCGCTGTGCAGCTGAAAACATCCCAATACCTGCCGCTCGTTGGGGAGGCTGAGTGATTGATAATTCCAATATATTTAGGTGCACACATGCCAGATGTCGTCATTCCCCAAAGCCTTTGCAGCAAGGAGCTGTTCTCAAAGTCACTATTTGGCTAATTTTATGCATTCAAAACATACAGTTCGTGACCATTTTGGAACATAGTTGCTTTCTGTTGTTGTTAAACTTCTTTAGACCATCGGACATCCAACCTGTGTCCCTAGAATCATCCATATGCACGCATGACCTCCTATAAGGCCCCCCGAAGACCAAGCAGCTCTTGTCTTATTTTTGTTCGACTTTCTTATTTCCTGGTTGTTTCTGACTTAAAATTGTGTCTTAGTTTTAAAAAGAGCTGCTTGTGGTCCTGTTTCTTCATTGATGGGTACATCCTAATTATGTTGTCAGCAGTTGGTTTTTTTTTGCAAATTGACAGTGACGTTGGATTTTAGCCTTGTTTCAGATTTTCTGCTTCTGTGTACCCTGGGTGGTTGTTTCCCCTCTGCAGTGGTGAATTAGAAATTGATTTGTTTGTAATTGTTGTGCAGGCACTACACTATGCAATTAATTGTCAGAATATGTTAAAGTTTCTTGGTATTTCACCAATGTATACATAATTAAAACAATCTTAAGGGGTTGGTTGAGGTAATCTAATGTAAATTGAAAAATAATCAAACAAAATACCCCAATTGTTGGTGTACACTTATTGCAGAGCAGAAACTCCATGTAGGAAATGCTTGATGGATTGGCTGAGGTGAGTGAGGCAAATGGAAAATGATTGTAGAAATCTTAATGTAATTCCTGAAGATGCTTTGCAAAGTTGCATCAAGCAACACATCAGCTAGAGCAAAGCATTAGATGAGCTGAGGTTAATTTCCGGATGTGTCTTTAAGGAGAGAATTCTAGAGACGAGACAAGAGTTGATTAAAGCCATGATTGCCAAGGGTGGACAAAGGGACCAGCAAGGCACAAGAGACTAAGAATGTGTTGTAGGGCTGGGAAAGGTTAGAGAGATGGGACTGGACAGGGTCTCAAAGGAATTTGAACACTGGGGTAAGAAGTAAATTATGGGTATTGGGGAGAATGTGCAAACTCCACATGAACAGTGACCCGGGGCCAGGAACGAACCCGGGTACTCTTCGTTGTGAGGCAGTGGTTAGCACCACTGGTGAGGCAGTGGTGCTAACCACTGCCCCACCAGGCTGCCGCGGTGTTTGGATTCACTTTTGTCCTCTATTCATACTGATGCCTTACACTTGGGTATGGGGAATATAACCGTACGATTTTTTACCAACACAAATTAAGTTTGGCAAACAGTGAACAGTACTATTATTTACTTGAGGGGACATCGAGTGGTGAGCAGAATAGGCAGGTATAGTTTAATGTGGAGGAGAGCAAGGTAGTGCATTTGTTGTAATACATTTTTGGAGGAAATATAGTGCGAGTATATAATGGAGATTGGGTGTAAATGAATAGAGATCAAATAAGTCATGTACATAATCCATGCAAATAGAGGGGCAAAAACTATTAAAAGGCACCTCTGATGGTTTTGAGAGAGTGTAAAGGCAGTCATTAATTTATACAAAACATTTTTGTGTCCATTACCGAAAGGAGAGCATACAGTGCAGATCCACTTGGAGTATCACAAGGATGGGTAAGTATAGTTACGATAAATTGAGGTGCATAAATGGATGTATTTGGGGGGAAATTAAGGTAAGGGGGCATAAGTGAGGAACATAACAAAAAGCAGTAGATGTTAGCTCAATAACTTAAAATCTGAGTGTGATTGATTTTTCTTCACATGCACAGAACTGGGAGCAGGAGAACACCACCTGGCCCCTCAAGCCTGTTCTGCCTTTCAATAAGATCATGGCTGAACTTTTTGTGGACTCAGTTCCACAGATTCCTCCTCAACTCGGTCCTAAATCTGCTTCCCTTTATTTTGAGGCTATGTCCCCTAGTTCTAGCTTCACCCGCCAGTGGAAACAACCTCCTTGATAGAACAACGCTTCCATCCTATCTCTTCCCTTCATAATTTTATATGTTCTATAAGATCCCCTCTCATTCTTCTAAATTCCAAAGAATATAGTCCCAGTCTACTTAGTCTCTCCTCATAAGCTAATCCTCTCGACTCCGGAATCAAACTAGTGAACCTCTGTGCACCCTCCAGTCCCAGTACATCTTTTCTCAAGTAAGGAGACTGTAAGTACTACAGGTGTGGCCTCACCAGCACCCTATACATCTGCAACATAACCTCAACTGCTTTTAAATTCCATCCCTCTAGCGATGAAGGACAAAATTCCATTTGCCTTCTTAATTACTTGCTGCACCTGCAAGACAACTTTTTGCGATTCATGCACAAGGACACCCAGGTCCATCTGCACAGCAGCATGCTGCAATTTTGTACCATTTAAATAAAGTCCATTTTGCTGTTGTTCCTACCAAAATGGATGATGTCACATTTATCAACATTGAACTCCATCTGCCAGATCCTTACCCACTCACTTAAACTATCTATATCCCTCTGCAGACTTGGCTCTACCACTCATCTTGGTATCATCTGCGAACTTTGACACATTACACTTGGCCCCCAACTCCAGGTTATCTATGTAAAGTGCGGACCCAACACTGATCCCTGAGGCACGCCACTAGCCACTGATGCCAACCAGCAAAACATCCATTCATCCTCACTCTTTGCTTTCTGTCAGTTAACCAATCCTCTGTCCATGCTAATACATTACCCGTAACGCCATGCTCCTTTATCTAGTGTAGCAACCTTTTGTGTGGCACCATGTTGTCTACCTTCTGGAAATCCAGATGCTACACTTCCACCGGTTCCCCATTGTCCACCATGCTTGTAATAGCCTCAAAGAATTCTACCAAGGGCAGCACGGTGGCGCAGTGGGTTAGCACTGCGGCCTCACTGCGTCGAGGTTCCCAGGTTCGATCACGGCTCTGGGTCACTGTCCGTGTGGAGTTTGCACAGTCTCCCCGTGTTTGTGTGGGTTTCGCCCCACAACCCAAAAAGACCTGCAAGCTAGGTGGCCACGCTAAATTGCCCCTTAACTGGGAAAAAAAATGAATTGGGTACTCTAAATTTAAAAAAACACAATTCCTATATTTAAAACAAAAAAATTCCACCAAATTATTTGAACATGACTTGTCTTTCATGAACCCATGCTGCGTCTGCCCAGTGGGACAATTTCTATCCAGATGTCTCACTATTTCTTCCATGATGATAGATGAATGCACTTTCCCCACTACAGAAGTAAGCTAACTGGCCTATGGGCAGCACAGTGGGTAGAGCTGTTGCTTTACAGCTCTGGGGTCCCAGGTTCGATTCCCAGCTTGGGTCACTGTCTGTGTGGAGTCAGCACGTTCTCCCTGTGTCTGCATGGGGTTCTCCCAGGTGCTCCGGTTTCTTTCCACAAGTCCCAAAAGACGTGCTGTTTGCACATTCTGAATTCTCACTCTGTGTACCTGAAAAGGGGCTGGAATGTGGCTGGACTAGGGGCTTTTCACCGTAACTTGTTGCAGTGTTAATGTTAGCCTACTTGTGACAATAAAAGATTATTATTACTGTAGTTAGCTGCCTTTTCTCTACCTCCTTTTTTAAACAGTGGCGTCACATTTGCTGTTTTCCAATCTGACTGAACCGCCCCAGAGTCAAGCGAATTTTGGTAAATTACCATAAGCGCATTTGCTATTTCCCCCTCCAATTCTTTTCGTAACCTGGGATGCATTCCATCAGGGCCAGGAGACTTGCCTACTTTTAGCCCCATTAGTTTGCCCTACACTACCTCCTTAGTGACAATGATAGTTTCTAGGTGCACTCTATGAACTTCTCTTCAAGGCTGCCCTGACCTATCTTTGTGGTTTGACCAATCCACATGTAGATTAAAATCCTCCATGATAATTGCTGTACCATTTTTACATGCATCAGTTATTTCTTTGTTTATTTCCCGTCCCACCATGGGTGTTATATTATGGCCTAGACACTACGCCCATCAGTGACCTTTCTCCTCACTGTTTCTAATTTCCACCCAAATGGATTCAACCTTTTTCCCTATGGAACCTGTACAATCTCTCACTACCGCCCTCGTGTCATCCTTAAATATCTGTGCTATACCGCCTCCCTTATCCTCCTGCCTGTCCTTCCGAATAATCTGATACCCCTCAGAAGAAATTCCTCTTAATCTCCATTTTAAATTGATGACTCCTTACTCATGAGGTTATTCCCTCTGGTCCTAGACTCTCCCATTACAGCAGACCGCCTCCATGTCTTCCCTGTCAAGCCCTCTGAGAATCCTCAATAAGAGACAATCTCAGCGAGGTCACCATCCAGTCTTCTCAACTCAAATGAGTACAGGCCTAAGATACTCTTATCTCTCCTCGATAAAACCCTCCAGAACCAGGATCAACCCAGGGAACCTTCTTGGGACTCTCTCCAATGTCAGTATATCTTTCCTGAGAGAAGGGGACCAAAACTGTTCACTATTCCTGGTGTGGTTTAGTGTTTTGCCTATTTTTCGCAAATCCTCCCTATTACCTGCTGAACCTGCATGATGATGGTGGGTCTGGCCTGTTGGGTATCCGTGGGGGGTGGGGTGGTAGTTGAGTTAGGGAAGGTGGAAGGGGACAAGTCCTCTGGAGCTGTGGGGGTGGGATGTCTCACGGTGGGCCGGTCTGTATCTTTGCAATAGTTAACCAGAAGTTGGAGGTTTTAATTCTCCTAACCTTTGTGTGTAACACAGTCAGGACCATTTGAAGTTTGTGATTAAATCACGTTTTCGGATGGTTCCCACTGCAGAGCAATTGCCCAGAGGAAGTTAGCACTTCTGTGCAATTGCCATGGAAACTCTTGCCTCTGAAGTTCCAAGAGGATCCTCTTGGAATACCAGGATGATCTTTAGTGCATCTTTGGGGTACTCCCAATTCTGAAAACTCCCTTCATCCCTGGGATCATTCTGGTAACATTGATCACCAAGGCCTATTGGAACAGGGGTAGGCCATTCCGCCCATCATGTCTGCTCTCCCATTGGATTGGGTCAAATGATTTAGAATAAAAAGATGCCAAGTCGTCTTTCGAGCCAGTGTACGGCAAAGCCCCCAAAGTTTTTTTTCTCGTTCCAAGTAATTATCAAATTGCTTTTACATCTGCTTCAGGTAGTGCATTCCAGATCACAAGCAAAAAAACATGCTTCATTTCACCTCTGGTTCTTTTATCTGGTCTTTTATCTAAAATTTATCTGTGACCTTGCATTACTGACCTTTTTGGCACTGGAAAGTTTTTCTCATTTGATCATTGCTGATTTTGACCATCCCCATCCTTTTAATCTTCTCTGCACTAAGAAGAAGAACTCAGTTCCTGATAGTATAATTGCATTTGCAACTTCTCAAACCTTTACTCCCCAAAGTGTGGTGCCCAGAAATGAATATGACACTCTTTGTCATACCATCTTCAAAAATTTGTTCACATCCACCCGCAGGGTCTCTGTTACTACGCTCCCTTTAAAAATTATACCAGTTAGTTCACATTGCTTCTCATTATTCACACCAAAATGTATTCATTCACACTTTGAAGTCTGCCCATTTTACTAGTTCTGTCTTCCCGAAGTCTGTCATTGTTGTTGTCGTTTTGCCCACCATGTCATCTTTGTAACTCCCTGCTGTCATCCGTGTATACCTATCTCAAAACAAAACATAGTACATTAAATTAGGTATAGCCTAGCACACTACATTTTAAAAGTGCTTTCCAAAATCCATATATCCTTCTGTAAGGAGAAGCTACCCTGTAGATTCACCGAAATGTTACCAGGGCTCCAAGGTTTAAAATAAGAGGCGACATTACATAAACCGGGTTTGCAGTTCTTGGAATATACATGGTCGAAGATGATTTGACAGGGACATCCGGTGGCGGCCATGGTGTGAGTGGTTGCAAGTTTGGTGGCTCCCGCTCGTGGCGGTGTTTTTGGATCCTTTCCCTGGCTAACGGGTGGATTTGTTGATTGGAATAAAGGTGCAGGAGTGGTGGAAGGAGAGGGTGTTCCCCCGGTGGATGGATTCGTGGACCAGGAGTGGTTCTAAAAGAAAGGAGCAGTTGCGAAAAGCTGTCACTGCGACACCGAGGAAGATGGTGGAGGGGAAGCGTCCGGCCCTAACGTCTCAGCGGTCGATGGAGCAGCTGGTGGACTTCTTGAAAGAGGCGTTCACCCAACAGAGGAAAGAGACTTTGGGGGGACCTGACAAGGACAATGGACCCGATTTAAGGGGGGATTTACCGCCCGGAAACGAAGCTGGAAGCTCAGCCAGGTGATTAAGAGGGCGGGGGAGTACGAGGAGCATCTCGCCTTGATGGCAGCCGAGATGGGAGTGATGTGTGATACTCAGAAGTGGCTGCAGGAGAAGTTGGAAGAGAGCTAAAGGGGTGGTTTATGAATATGGGGAAAAGGCGAGTAGGATGTTGGCATATCAACTCAGGAGGCAGCGAGGTGAGTAGGGTGTTTAGGGATTTTTATAGGAGGCTGTATGAATGTAAGCCCCCAGCTGGGGTGGAGGGAATGAGGCAATTTTTGGAGGAATTGGAGTTGCTGAGGTGGACCTGGTGGAGATGATGGAGGGTCTGGGGGCGATGTAGGAGGGGAAGGTCCTGAGCAAGGACAGGTTCCCAGTGGAATTTTTCTAAAGGTTTTCAGGGATCGTTATTGCAGGCCTGCTTAATCTAAGGAAAGGATCCGGACAGTGTGGGTCTTGCAGGCCAATTTTGTTGTTAAATGTGGATGCCAAGTTACTGGCCAAGATTTTGGCATCAAGGTTGAGGACTGTGTCCCGGGGGAGATACAGGAGGACCAGACAGGGTTTGCTGAGGGGAGGCATCTGTCAGCCAACATTCAGGTTACTGAATGTTATAATGCCCCCGGTGGGAAGAAGTGTGGATGTGGTGGTCGCCATGGATGCGGAGAAGGCCTTCGATCGGGTGGAGTGCGACTATTTGTGTGAGGTGCTGGGGCAATTTGGGTTTGGACAGGGATTTGTGGGCTGGGTCCGGTTACTGTACCAGATACCAGTAACGACGTGTGCGGACAAACCGAGTGAGCTCTGAATATTTCGGGGGATGAGGCAGGGATGTCCACTTACCCCATTGCTCTTTGCCTTGGCTATAGAGCCACTGGCCATGGCGCAGAGAGCATCCAGGGGATAGAACGGGGATGGTGGAGCACAGGGTCTCGTTGTTTGTGGATGACTTGCTGCTGCATATTTTGGACCCATTGGAAGGTATTTGGGGGGGGGGGGGAGGAGGACTGAGTATTTTGGAGGGATTCAGCTGGTTCTCGGGGTACAAATGTAATGTGGGGAAGAGTGATGTTTTTCCGATCTAAGCGAGGGGCAGGAGAAGAGGCTGGGGGAGTTGCTGTTTAGGGGGGTGGGGGGAATGTTCGGTACTTGGGCAATCGGGTGACGTGGGGGTGGGAGCAGCTGCGGAAGCTGAATTTGGCTCAGTTGGTGGAACAGATGAAGGGGAGACTTTAAAAGGTGGGATGTACTCTCGGGACAGGTGCAATCGGTGAAAATGATAGTCCTCCCGAGATTCTTGTGTTCCAGAACCTCCCGATTCTGATTCCTAAAGCTTTCTTTAGGAGGATGAATGCGATTGATTTCGGGGTTTATTTGGGTAGGTAAAGCCCCGTGGGTGAAGATGATGCTGCTGGAGTGGGGCCGTTTGTGGGAGAGGTTGGCTCTCCCTAACTACATGAATTATTACTGGGCGACGAACATAGCTATGGTTAGTTAGAGGGGGGAAGAAGATGCAGGAAGTCGATTTTGGGGGCTTTGTTGACTGCCTGTGCCATTCTTGCGGCCAGTTACTCCACAAGCCCGGTGGTGATGGTGGCCCTTAGTGTATGGGGACAGGCAGCACCTGAGCGTGAAGGGGGCCTCAGTTTTGGGGGGGGGGGGGCATTCGTGGAAATCGACTGTTTGTTCCGGCGGCGCTGGATGGGGGTTATTTGGGGGGGGGGGGGGGGGGGGGGGGGCATTGGGCGCAGATTTATTTATTTGGGATCTGTTTATTGAGGATGGCTTTCCGAGCTTGGAGGAGGAATTTGAGCTGTCAGAAATGGGTTCCAGTATTTGCGGGCGAGGGACTTTGTTCGGAGGCATGTGCTGTCCTTTCATCACCTGCCGCCCCCGGAGCTGCAGAACAAGGTGGTGTCAAGAACGGGGGTAGGGGATGGGAGGGTGTCAGAAATTTACAAGGAGCTGATGGATTGTGAGGAGCCCCAATTGGGGTAGTGAAGCACAAGTGGGAAGAGGAGTTGTGTAGGGAGTTGGAGGCTGGGCTGTGGGAGGAGGCCCTGAGAAGGGTGAATGCATCCTCGTTGTGCCTTAGCCAGTTCTAGGTGATCCACAGGGCACATATGATGGCGGCCAGGATGAGCAGGTTTTTTTCAAGGGGTGGAAGACTGGTCTGGGCGATATGTGGGTGGGCCTGTGAATCATGTCCATGTTTTGGACATGTCCAAAGCTTGGTCCTGAGTCCAGAAGTAGCAATCTTCGGAGTGTCTGAAGACCAGGGGTAAGAGGGGCCGATTTCCTGGCCTTTTGCCACCCTGGTAGCCTGGAGACAGATATTATTAGAATGGAGAGACTTGGGGGGGGGGGGGGGGGGGGGGCGGGCGGCAGGCAGTAGGCAGAGAGGTGCGAAACCGGGGGTGTGGTTGAGTTGAGTGACCTGGCAGAGTTTCTCAGGCTACGGGGGGGGGGGGGGGTCATTTTGTTTCAGTTCTGTATTTGCAGCCCCGTTGGCTTGTTTTGATTTCTGATTGTTGTGTGAATATATAAATGCCTCAATAATTTTTTTTTAAAGAAGGATAATTTGACAGAAAATGAGAGTATTTTCTGCATGTGAACAAGTCTAGGACAAGAACAAAGAAAAGTACAGCACAGAAAGTTTAAATGTAAGTCAGGCCATTCCGAGCAGTGGCTTGTGGAGTATAAATATCAGTATAAACCTGTTGGGCAAATCCCCCTGTGCTGTAGATTTGATGCTAATCACTGTTGAAGCTATTTTTGGGGGGTTTCCATATGATCCTAAGAGGGAAAAGTCCTATACACTCAGAAATAGAATTGGGCTTTTTCAGTCAGATTATGTGCATTAGAAATTGGCTGGATATGGCTGCAAGTCAAATGATTATAATTTGGGATTTCCATGTAACAAAAGCTGATTTAAAAAAAAAATCATTCAAGGGATTTGGGCTTCACTGGATGACCAACATGCATTGCTCACCTGAGATTGCCATTGAGAAAGTGGTGGTGAGCTGCCGCCTTCAACCAGTGTGGCCCTAGTCGTCGAGTATACCCATGTGCTGTTAAGGAGGGAGTTTCAGGATTTTCACTCGGTGACAGTGAAATAAAGGCAATATATTTTCAAGTTAAGATGGCGAGTGGTTTGGAGGAGAAATTCCAGGCAATGGTGTTCCCATGTATTTTCTACCCATGTATTTTCTACCCTTGTCCTTCTAGAAGGTAGTGGTTGTCCTAGAAGGTAGTGGTTGTGAGTTTGCAAGGTGCTGCCTAAGGAGTCTTGGTGAGTTCCTGTAGTGCATCTTGTAGATGGTATACACTGCTACCACTGTTCCCCACGGTGGCGGGAACGAATATTTCTGGAAGGGGTACCAATCAAGCGGGCTGCTTTGTTCTGGCTTCTTAAAGCTGCATTACTTCAAGAAAGGGGAGAGCATTTAATCATACCCTGACTTGTGCCTTGTAGATTATGGACAGGTTTTGTGGGTTACTTGTTGTAGTATTCCTCATCTCTGACCTGCTCTTGTAGTCAGTGTTCGTTTGGTTTGCTTAATTTCTGATCAATGGTAACCCCCAAGATGTTGATGATGGGGGTCTGATGGTTAGATTCTCTCCTGTTGGAAATGGTTATAGTCTGGTGCGATTGTTACAACCCAAGCCTGGATATTGCCCAGATCTTGCTGCATTTGGACATGGGAGTCACAAATGGTGTTGACCATTGTGCATTCTTCAGCAAACATTCCCACTGTTTAAAAAAAATATTTTTATTGCCATTTTCCAATTTTAACAGTTTGACAATTTGACATATAAAACACATAATGTATGATTTTATATGTACCTCTTTTATCTGCCATCCCCTTTCCTTGCTTCCCCTCCCTTAATATTCGGGCTCTCCCCTGGCCCCATCTTTCGCCTTTGGTGTTGTATTGTTCTTCTACTTCCCTTCATTGTGATTCCTTCTGTTATCCTTGTGGGTTCGTTTGTGCCCTGGGGGGGGGGGGGGGGGGGGGGTTCTCTGCCCCCTTCCTTCCTCACACTTTTTATTCCATGTCCCTCGCTGATATTTTTCTGGGCTCCTTTCTTGCCCAGCGTATGTGAGCATGGTTGGCTGGGTCCTCCTGGCACCGTTCTAATTTGTCCTTCATCTCCGGAAAGAACCTGTTCATTTGGGTTCTGGTTATGTGCGCACTGTAAACTGCATGAGGCTTAGCTTTGCGCAGGAAGAGGTGGAGTTGGCCCTGCTCAGTGCTTCGCTCCAGAGTCCCCACCCTACTTCTGTTCCGAGCTCATCTTTATATTTCTGTCTAGCCCTGTCTAATGGTGTTCTTGCCCTTTCTCGAAGTCGTCTGCAAATGTCCCCACAGTTCTCCTTCTCCCTACTGTCCAGTAGTTCTTCCAATCAAGTGTCTCTCGTGGCCTGGGGTACCTCGTCGTCTCTTTGTAGAGAGTTTTTGAATTGTTGGTGCCGGAGGTCCAGTTCCTCCATTAGTTTGTTTCGGGTTGCGAGTCTGTTCCCCCGTGTAAAAGTCCCTGACTGCTAGCGTCCCCAGTCCTGTCTCTAATTCTTAAAGGTGGCGTCCAGCATGGCTGACGGGAATTTGTGGTTACTGGAGTTGGGGGCCATGGAGGATATCTTGGTTGAAAGGAAACACTGTCTCATTTGGTTCCATGTCCATTGTGTGTTCCCCCACTACCCAGGTAGTCGATTTGCTTTGAGCTAGTTTGAATGGTAGACCTCCCAAGCTCTGTTTTTCTCACCCCCCCCCCCCCCCCCCCCCACCCCCCCCCCCCCCCCCCCCCCCCCCCCCCCCCCATTCGTGCTCACCGGGAATGCCTCGCTATTGCCCAAGTTGAGGTAGTAGTCAGAGAAGGGTCCAAACACTTCCAGAAGCTTCATGATTACTTTCAGGCCGTTCTTTGGGTCCAAGATGCAGAGGGGCAGGTCATCCACACAGTGTGAAACTTTGCGCTCACCTCCTCTTCGATGCCCTTCCTTGGTGATTGCCAGGGCAAGTGGGGGCAGTGGGCATCCCTGCCTTGTGCCTCTGCAGCTGGGAGTATTCAGAGTTGGTGGTGTTGGTCTGACCTCTTGCCTTGGGGGCATTGAAACATCCCCACTTCTGACCTGAATGATGGAAGGAAGGTGAAGCAGCTGAAGATGATTTGGCCTCTGATACTTCGCTGGGAAACTCCTGATATCCTGGAGTTGAGATGATTGTTTTCCAACCACCACAACCATCTTCCTTTGTGCCAGATGTGACTCCAACCAGCAGAAAGTTTCCCCCTTGATTCCCATTGACTCCAGTTTTGTTAGGAGTCCTTGATGCCATGTTCACTCAAATGCAGCCTTGATGTCAAGTTCAGTTAGTCCCACTTCATCCCTGCAGTTCAGCTCTTCTGTCCATCTTTGAACCAAGACTAATAAAGTCAGGAGTGGCGTGGCCCTGGTGGAACCCAAAATGAGCATCAGTCTGTCTGTTATTGCTAAACAAATTCCACTTGAGAGCACTGTTGATGACCGTCCCATTAGACTGATGGGATGATAATTGTCCAGGTTGGATTTGTCCTATTGTTTGTGAACACGACAAAACTAATGCTAAAGTTGTTGCCATGACTAACAAACAGTGTGATGGCTTGTTCTTAAGCGACAAAACTTTAAAATAAATAAATAAATTCAACCTTCATTTTGCCTCATAGTACTGAACATGAGCAATCAAGGCTTCAACTCATTGTCTGCTTTGTTAGCTATCCATTCCCTGGAAGTGTAAATGCTGTTGAAGACAAATAGAGGTTCTCTGAAACCAACCTTGATTGAGTGGATTGTGAGTTTGAAAAAGACTTCCAAATTCATTTGAACCTAATCTTCATACTGAATTGAATCAAGTCATGAAAGTGACGATGCATTAATCTGCTGTATCCCCAGAGTTTCTATTTTTGTACTCTATTTTCTAACCTTTCACTTTCCTGAAGGCAGCTATTCCTGGTTATATTTATGACCACGTACTTTTAAAAGGTGTTGCTAGACACACACGCATATTAAGATCAATCAATTGTATCCCAAATCAACTAACTCAACAAACTAGATTGAAGTGTGGCGATTACTAACCAACATTCTTTGAACCATTGGGATTTTCAAAATGATCTTTTTATGTAGATATTGTCAAAAGCTTAAAGTCAGGGGAAGAATGGCTGACTTTCTGCGATGTTTATTTTTGGTGGGTTTTTAATACTGTTTGGAATCTTGGAACGCTTATTCTTCCTGGGCAGGCCTTCACCATCATATTAGTGTGCATTTAGAGCATGAGGAACCCATGTATCTGAATTAATTTCTTTGGGCTGCTAAGAAATTCTGGGATTTCTGACGGCAATATTTGATGTTACGGAGGAATATCCCAGTTACAACGTGCTGCCTGAAGATTAGCTGGTATGGGGCCAAGACTAGGGGTGGGGGGGGTAATTTTTTATTCTGTTGATTGTGATCCATTCATAGTTTTTGATTTCTGAATTTAGCAGTTGCAATGCTAATTGCAACGTAGTCACAAAAAAGCCTCTTTGAAGCTGATTTACTTGGAACCTTGTCCCTCGCCTGGGGTGTGGTGATCCTCAGATTAAACCATGACCAGTCAGCTCTCTCCTTGTGGAAAGCAGCCTATGGTCACTGGAGCCAATGGCGACTTTACCTTGTTCAGCAATCTGTTGAATTCCCCTCCTTTTATTAGCTTGGACAGAAAGATCACCTGCCATTTACTTTATTTTGAAGTAAGACTGGATAAATTTTGAATTTTATTGCAGTATGGATATTGGAAACTAATTTAGCATTACACTTCAGTTTCTTTAGAATAAATGAAATAATGCTGTTCTGTGAAATATAATTATTGTTGAAGTATTGCAGTATTGATGAGTTTGTGATTTATTAATACAATTGTGCTGAATGATGACCAGTTTCTTTTTCCCCCCCACCCCCCAGATATATCCTGCTACAGCATATTTCTGATCTTAAACCAGCGCCTCTGTGGAATCTTCCTGTAACCTAATCTTCTTAAAAGTTTGAGTTGGAAGTGTGAAATGTCTCAGATTCAGGTTCATAACTCGCCCTCCAGTCTATCGCAGCCTCTTATGGGTAGCACTGTTGGCCAGGGCATTCCTTCCGGAATTGGCCCTTTGGCATCAGAAAGTGCTAGTAGGCCCATTCAAAGCTCAGCTTTACCTTCCATGTCTGCCACTTCCACCACCGCAACTGCAGGTCAGTATGGAGCCTTAGAGAAAATGTCTTTGCGTGTGTTGCTTACTAATGAGAAGAATTCTTTTGTTTGGGGTTCAGGAGTGCGAAAGACCAGGATATTGTTTTCTCTTGGGGAATATTTGCATTAAATATCTAAACTGGAGCTTTTCAAAGTGCAACTAAATGTTTGAATGAGTAATGAAAGGCAGTTCTGAAACTTGTCATACGAGCAGAAACAACGTAGTACCCCGATCTTTACATTGTAATCCCTCACATTTTATTGTGTAAGGTAATCTTTCCTTATATTTTGAGGAAATCTTAATCTTAATCTCCCCTTAATGAGAACACATCCAGTATGTCTATGTAATTGAAGTTCCTCATCCCTGGAACTATTTGCATGCATCTTTTCTACACCTGCTCTCATTCCTTTACATTCTTCCTGAAATGTGATGGCCAGTTGAGGCCGAACCAGTGTTTTATGCAGCTTTATCAGGACCTAATTGCTTTTGCACTCCGTCTCTATTTATAAAGTCCATCCCATCTGCTTTGTTGACCGGTATCTCAACCTATCCTGCCACCTTAAATGATTCGTGAATGTATACCACCAGGTCCCTATGCTGCTGCACCCCATTTAGAATTCTCCCCTTTTGTATTACCACCTAATTTCTCCTACCGAATGCCATGTTTGTGCCCATTCCACCAGCTAAGTCCACTTGAAGTCTGTCACTATGCTTCTGACAATGAGCAATATTCCAAATGTTGTTCACAAGTTTTGAAATTGTGCCCTCTACACCAAGTCTGAGGCATTAATTTTTTTTTAAAGAAGTGCCCAATTATTTTTTTTTCCAATTAAGGGGCAATTTAGCATGGCCAACTCACCTATCCTGCACATCTTTGGGTTGTGGGGATGAGAACCATGCAGACATGGGGAGAATGTGCAAACTCCATACGGACAGTGACCGGGGGTCAAGTTTGAATCTGGGTCCAAGATTGAATCTGGGTCCTTTGCGCCGTGAGGTAGTAGTGTGAACTAATGTGCCATGGTGCCACCCTCCTGAGTCATTAAATAAGAGAAGCAAGGGCCCTGACATCGACCTCTGGGTGAGCCCCACTTTATGCCTGCCTCTGCTTGGATCCTTCAATTTTGTCACTATTATCTTTCACTCAGCCAATTTTGTACCCGTGAAGCCTCTGCCATTTTATTTAATGGGCTTCACCATTGCTGATAAACCTGTTATGTGGCACTTATCAAACACCTATTGGAAATCCATATACAACCTCATCCACCCCCTCATCAAAAACTCCCAAGTTAAACAAGTTTTTCTCTCCAGTTCAAGCTGGGTTTCCTTCATTCATAATTGCCATGATTGTTAATTTAGTCTTCAATTATTTCAAAAGCCTTTCTCATCATTGAGGGTAAGCTGCTTGGCTTGTAGTTGCTGGGCTTGTCCTCGTACCCTTTTATGAACAAAAGTGTAACCATTGCATTTATTCTGTCCTCTAGCATCATCTCTGAAGCTTCCTTAGATCTGTCTCATTTAATTCTGGTGACTCGTCAACTTTTAGGTATAGCCAGCCTATCTAATACCTCTTTATTAATTTTCTTTATCAAATGGCAGAACCATTTATTGTCCATCCCAATTGCCCTTGAGACAGTCACATTGTCTCATTTACATTCTGTACTATACAGTGGCGGACCATTATTCTATGGCTTTGATTTGCCACATTGCTGACTTTGGCAATGTTATTTTATAGGAACAGGTGCTCCCCTAAAATGCAATATGGTGGTCGAAGTTCTTTGGGTTGCTTTATGTTTGCCACCCAATTGAATGCTAGGATGTTATTCATTCATTTTCTTGTGTAAATCCTTGGAAAACTCATTATACAATGTCTAACCAGTGAACCATTTAACTGATATGACCATCACTGCTTTGTAAGCACATAAGTAGTTTGGATATCCCATTGATAAGGTGGTGTTACATATTTATTTATAATGTTTAAATGACAGAAACATTGTGGCTTATCTAATTATGTAGCGATGGTGAGCTATTCATTAAGTTACAGATATCCTGAGTTTGTGTGAATTCTTAAACTCTGAACCACTCAATCTGTACACAGCCTTAACACTTTCAAACATTGCATCCTCTTTGGGCATCTCTTGCACCGTATACTTGGTGCAAACTCGCATGGTTCCACTGCTCCTTGTTGTGTCATGGTCATTATATTACTGTGAGTGCTTTTTCCTTTAATCCCTGCATGATCAGCTTAATTCTTCCCACCCCCACACACCTCAATTGTTATTTTTTGGTGACTCTATCTGGAAGTATAGAATTGGCTTCCTCAAGCATACAGTAATGTTTGCGTTCTTCATCTCCACCTCTTCTATTGACCCCATTCCTGTTGCTGATGTCTTCAACTATCGTTCCGATATGAAGTGAAATTTAAAGTTGATGGCTTTCCGTTCCATCCATGAATCTTTCCAACTGCTTCTTCCAACTTGTGAACTGCTTAATGCTAAGTTCAGCTTCCTTTTTCATCCAACTTGCCGAGATTATTTTTCACATCTGAACATCTGAACCTTTCCTTTACTGACAAAATATTTATCTGTGCTTTCCATGAGTCTTGCTTCCAAGTGGAGCTAATCAAAAATATTGCAAGCTGAACTGCAATTATCCTTGTCTTTTTGAATGCCCAGCTAATTTTCACCATCTTCATGCTTTAAAATGTTTTTGTAAGGATGTTAAAGAAATGCAAGTTGTTCAATTTAAACTGAACATATATTCCAAATTAACTTTGGGTTCATCTTTGTTTGAAGATATATTTGCTGGAGTATGACAATTTTCTGAATGTTTGTTTAAATGGTTTTCTTGCAAATAGTGTAACTGTAAAACCGGTAGCGGTCAGCAGTGTTGTTGGATCTCTGAAATTTTCGTTGCTTAGTACCTGGTCTGTGTATGGTGAATCCCAACACTGGCTGCAAGCAAATAACCTTGATTACAATTATTAAATGTGGTTGACTGACCTAACTTTTTTTCTTCAACCAGTTGTTGTTTTCTACAGCGCAAATTTATTGTGAAAATTGTACGAAAAGATATAATCTAACATTTCCATGTTTAAAAACAGTTTAATTGGGTTGCTTTGTGATAAATTTTCTCTTCCTGTGCTGTCATATGGGCAGCAGAACTTACTTTTGGAAGAAATACAGATTATTTTATTGTGGTGAATCCAGTATCTGTGTCTCGAAAGTATGCTTTATACTGAGGGTGTTCCATTTTGTTTTGTCTTTGGCTGCATAAGGATATACCATTGAGTCTCCTGGTCACACAAAATGCTCTCATTAATCTGAAGTTATTGTTGATTGATATCAACGGGTCTTGGTGGTCTGATTCAGGGCTTATCTGTTGAGGAACTAAGATCTACCTGCACCAAACCACCTGGTCATTAAATTCATGGACTGTAATTAGGGCTGAAATCTGTGCTTGCACTATCCCCAGCCCCAGGCGTTGAATGTGCAGGCACATACCCCTGCATTTGTACATCTGGACGTAGTTCACAGATACTACAACGGTAGTTTAGCTTGTAAGAAGCAACCTAACTGTTCTGTTGTGAGAGTCCATGATATCAAAACAAGTACAATGTCCACCACATATATTCTCCAGCAAACTGTTTCTTGCAACTGGAGTTGATTATTAACTGCAAGTTATGTTAATCAAAATATAGCAGGAATTAAAATGCATATTTCATTCAGTTCATAAGAAACATTATTTGTGAAAGTCTGTCGCCCAGTTTTATGCAGGAAAGCCATTTTGTGGAGATGGAGAGCAGAGGTAAAATTGCAATTGGGTCCTGAATTTTTGTGGCCATTGCATCCTATTCCAACCGCTTATCAGTTGGTAGTAAAAGTACCTTGCCCATGATCCTGAAAGGTTTTCTAATGCAAACACACTTGAGGATTCAGAGACCATTTCAATGACTGCATTAACCTATTAACCTGGGGCAGCACGGTGGCACAGTGGGTTAGCCCTGCAGCCTCATGGCGCCAAGGTCCCAGGTTCGAATCCGGCTCTGGGTCACTGTGTGGATTTGCACATTCTCCTTTGCGTGGGTTTCGCCCCCACAACCCAAAGATGTGCAAGGTAGGTGGATTGGCCACTCTTAATTGCCCCTTAATTGGAAAAAATAGGGTACACTAAATTAAAAAACATTTTTTTTTAAACCTATTAACCTGAGTTAGTAAAAACATCAGAATGTGTCTTAAATATATAAAGACGGGCAGCATGGTGGCGCAGTAGATAGCACTGCTGCATCACAGGACCAAGAACCCAGGTATGATCCAGGGTCACTATCCGTGTCAAGTTTGCACATTCTCCCCATCTCTGCATGGGTCTCACCCCCACAACCCAGAAAGATGTGCAGGGTAGGTGAATTGGCCATGCTAAATTATTCCTTAATTGGGGGGAAAAAAAGAAGTGGGCAATTAATGACTATAAAATCATTTGCGCACAAAGTTTTTAATTGGTAAAATTAATCTGTACAGGTGATAATGGTTGCTTGTTGAAGTGGGAGGGTGTTGTAATATTTAGTAGCAATACAGAAATAAATGTGTTGGTTGTTGCACTTCAACTTATTTTGCAGTTCCTTCAAACATGGCAAACCCCAAAGAGAAAACCCCTATGTGTCTTGTGAATGAGTTAGCCCGTTTCAACAAGATTCAGCCAGAATACAAACTTTTAAATGAACTTGGTCCAGCTCATGCCAAGGTTAGTGGAAAGAAAGCATTAATACTTGTGTCCTTTTGTGCTTTGATAGGAGTCCATTACCCAAGATTTGAATGTTATTTCAAATTGATGTGTGTATTCTGTAACTTTGTTGAAAGTGCTGCAATTTCTCCAGAAATCTAGGGTAAGAGCAATGCAAAGGCTTTGAGGCAACAATGCCCTGAAATTATCTTTGGCTGTGTTGCTCATTTATTTTTATCCAAATACCATGTTGTGGAATGCGCTTTCCATTTAAAAAAAAATCCCAAATAACTTAATGTAACTTGGGATTTTGGAAGATGTACTTAGAAAGTTTTAAATATTTAGTACATATCCTCGAATCTAAATGAATCTGTACATTCTTATTACTAGGTGAGGTTGAATGAAATGTAGATTTGCAGTGCATTGACCTTGGTGTTGGCGAGAGAACAAATTTTTCTTAAGTAGAGGTAGGTTATTAATTTCTATGCGCACACTAATGCTTGCCACAATTGCATTTGGTGATGAGGAAGTGACTGGCTAGACAACCTATCACTGCAAAAGTTAAATTTTAAAATCTATTTGGTCTACCTGGGAGATGATGTTTCCAGTTAGTTTTGCAATATGGCCATTACCACAAGACATCTGAGTTGCACTCCCATCTCAGAATTTGCATTGCTCTTAGAACCACAAGTGCATTTTAATAAGCATCTCCATGAACTCTTAAGTCTGAATTTAATATACCTGAAATTCCTGGAGTTTTTTCCACTGCCAGAGTTGTGGGAGGATGAAGCTTGTAGCCGACTGTGAAACCCAAAATGAATCGTGCCTGTGTCATTTATCACTTCTTGTGCATAGGCTTACCAGTGATGGGGGTGGAACAGCAAACATGGAATGGCCAATATATTCTTCGTTGGAGGTGGGGATGGGCCGTTTTTTCAAAGGCACTCTAAGTTTTAAATATTTTCCACTTTCCAATTAATTGCGCTCCTTGGTACACTTGCTCTCCTTCCAGTTTTCTTTGTGATGGGGAAATGAGATGTGCTGGAACTAGGCTCCCAACCCATGTCCCATAGCATTATCACAGTCCCAACAGCTCTGCAGCCAGTATACAAAATCTTTCATCCCATGGAAAAAATATTTTTGTTCTTGGAGCTTTTGTTTTTTGGCACTTGCTGTACCCAGAAAATAGCCCTGTTGCGCAACATAAGAGTTGGGAGGGAAACCTAAGCTATTCCCAAATGTTGGCTATGTTGGGAAGATGACAGACTGGACTATATGAAAATTAAAAGCATCTCATGGGTTTTTGGATTCAAGTCCAAATAAAAATTGAAATTTTTTTTTGAGATATTGAGATATCCAAAAATTGAGATATACTTTGGACACCACTTCCTGGCTGGATATTAAAGGAATAATGTAGATTATAGATAGACTGTTTACTCAATACAACGTGAGCGAAGAATAAGTCAGCAAAGTAAATCAAATTACGAAAGGACTACTTGTGTTCTATCATGGCTCAGTGATGTATTTACACTAAGCTATATAGGGCACAAGGTGCCTTATTCAGTTACTGGTCTGTGACCTGGTAGTAATTTAACTATAAAAGGTAAATGATCCAAGTTTCCCTAAACTGTTTCTGTCAAGTGTGGACAATTGTCAATTAAGGACAATGATTCTATGATTATATGATACTTGAACCACTATAAAAATAGACATTCTGCTTGAGGTGAGTGCATGGTTCTTTTGTTTCAATTTTGGGTGTTGAATGTTTTGCAATTTGTGATTGTCAGAACATGTACATTGGAGAGCCAAATCAAACGAGAGAGTTTTCTTTACAGCAGTTTTAGACATTTTCACTTCAACTGGAATGCAAGCATCAATCACATAATCCAGAGTTTGATGTCCTCAGCCCTTGTCTCTGTTTAATTCTAATAGCATTATTTGAAGAGTTTTCTTCCTCTGTGCTGCTAAAATCCTCTTGAGCAATTTTGCTATAGGACACACTGGATGAGTGCAACTCCAACTTTCAAGAAGCTAGCATCATCCAAGACAAAACAGCTTGCTTGATCGGCACCCCATCCATCAGTTTAAACATTCATTCCCTCCATCACTGGCACACAGTTGCATTGTATACAATTCCTAAGATGCATTGCAGCAACTCCACAAGGTTCTTTCAACAGCACCTTCTAAACCCAAGATCTATGCCACCATGAATGATTAGGGCAGCAAAGGCATGGGAACACTATCTCCTGTAGGTTCCCCTCCAATTAACTTAGAACTATATCCTTGGTCCTTCACTGTTGCTGGATCACCGTTGTTAGCACTGCTGCATCACAGCGCCAGGGACCTGGGTTCAATTCCGGCATTGGGTGGCTGTCTGTGTGGTGTTTGCATTTCCTCCCCGTATCTGCGGGGGCTTCCTCCGGGTGCTCCGGTTTCCTCCCACAGTACAAAGTTGTGAAGGTTAGGAGGGTTGGCCATAAATTGCCCCTTGGTGTCCAAAAGGTGGGGTAGCATTACTGTGTTATGGGAATAGGGTGGAGGCATGGGCCTAGGTAAGGTGCTCTTTCGTAGGATTGGGGCAGACTCGATGGGCTGAATGCACTTCTGCACTCTCGTTGTGATTCTATTTGAAGATTGGTTCTGGTGCTCTCTTTGATAAGCTGGCTGATGTTCATTGCCTAGGTTTATAAGAATTATCAATAGAGCATGCTATCTCCCATGGAGCTATTAAGTGTCTTTCCTTCTGGAAAGGAAGGAAAAGATCTTGAGGGAATTTTATTTTATGCCATTTGACAAATATGTTGTATCACAATTCCAGACCAGACTCGACCGAAACCCCAATAACTTAGTTTATTTATTTGTAAGACTCTGTGGAAAGAATGAATCACTTCAGGAGTGATTGCATGACAAAATAGGGCTTTGTTGTTTCTAAAACAAAACTTTATAAAAAATACGATATTAAACATTTTAACTTCATATGGCAAAGAACAGCTTACAATTGCCCCTCAATACTACTACTCAATTTCCCATTAAACAGCTAGAAAAGAAACATACAGCTCTCAATCCAGTTTAATAATCAGCAGGGCATATATTAATACTTGCTTTACCGAACACATTCTGGCTCTTATTGGAACCCTTTCAGACTTTGGCTATAAATTTTCAAATAGTTGTTTCAACTGGGTTGCTTCAGCCTCTTGTCTTCGGAGAAGACTGCTCTGTTTTTAAAATATTATCACTTTTTAAAAATTTGACTATCCTACTGGGAAAGGATGCGGCCTTTACTTGTGGTCGAAAAAAAACAGGTTGCCAGAACAGATTTCACTTCCAAAAGCCTTTCTCCACAAAACAGCTCTCTTAGCTCCATCCAGTACTGACATCATCTCCCAAAACTAAAAAAACAACTTGCCAGGGACCAAAAGCACATCAAATCCCCAGTCAAACCACTCTGCATTAGCCCAGCCTGAAAAACACATCCCTTGCCAATTTCATCTGCTAAAACCACCAAGACCCTGCAGAACAGATTTTTAAAAAAATAAAACATGACCATTACAGTCTAACCAGACTTTTAAACCTCAAATTGCCCAATATATTTCTAATGCAATTCCCCATAAATCTTCAAATTGTCACAGTTGGCACAAGCCTCCCTTAATAATCAACATTTATCTGTCTTGTGTGTGCACAGTGTACTGCTGCTCCCATCACCACCCCCACACTGTGTTTAAGTTTCTTGCCACTGCATCTTTCCATTAAGTTTTAGGCCTTCTCTTCCTGGCAGTTTCATTTTCATAACTTGCTTAACTGCATTTCTTCCTTCTCTCCACAACTTATTACTGCCTTCTCCGTTGCTCCTACAATCGTCTTTGAACCCCTGATGTGCTGTTCCCTGATGTTGCCTTTTCTCCATATCTCATTGGCCACCCAGTCATTGTTCTTCTCTTCTTGGTGTTGTACAAGTTTCCACATGATGTAACTATGCCAGATCACACAACTGTCTTGCAGCCTCTCTTTTTCAGATTGTGATACTTTTCTATTGCACCAGAATTCTTCCAATTACTCGAACCAGAGCTCGTCCCTTGTTTAATTTCCATTTCTATACTTTCACATTTTGCCACCACTGGCCCCAGGTACTTGAAACAACTCTTTCTCGTGGTCTTCACCCATAATCTTTACACCTTTGTCCTGATCCCCTTCTCAAACTGACAGTCCATAAATTGTCTCTTTGTCCTCTTCATACCGCTGTCTATCGGTGGTTTTCTCCAGATTTTCGGTCACTCCAATGTAGCATTTATTGTTTCTAAATGTCATAACTTTATGATTATGTAGTTATTTCAGATATTTGAATAATTATTTCTTGGAGATATTGCATAGTTTTTGTTTCCAATGCAATTAGTGAGGTTTAGTCGTAATTATTTTCATTTTAATATGTGACCTAAATGGAAATTAAAGTTAATCATCTTATGGTTTGTACTGAGCTTTTTGACACCTTGTAAATTTTGGTTTTAGGTTTTTACAGTGCAGTTGACACTTGGTGACCAGCACTGGGAAGCTGAAGGAAGCAGCATTAAGAAGGCTCAGCATGCAGCAGCCGCAAAGGCCTTAGTGGAAACCAGTCTCCCAAAACCACCACCTCGTCCCCCACGTAATGATTCAAAAAATCCTGGTAAAAATTAGTTTTAGTAGAATAGTTCCTGAAAGAAGCAATATTGATCGCTGTTTGTCAAACTCTGACAAAGAAGTTAAAATCATCAATAGGGAGCAGTCTCTTTAAAATGTAAGGTCAAAAATGAAGGTACAGGCACTTTGTTTCTTTGTTTAAGAAATAAAATAAAGCGGTTTATTTGGTGAATTATTTTCTCAATATTGCTTTGCACTAGTTCGCATAAACCTTTAGTTTCTAAGCGAACAGCAAATTGAAAAGCGTGTGCATAATTTTGAAATCTGGGATGACTTAAAATTAACCATTTTATTTGTATCTTTAGACAGTGTTACTCCAACAGTAGAATTGAATGCCTTGTGTATGAAAATGGGAAAGAAACCGACCTACAGACCAATTGATCCTTACCCTGGGTTAAGGCCGGGCTACAATATGCTGAGAAATAATGCTTACCCTCAAAGGTATCAATTTTATCAATGGCTACATTTTGTTCTGCTCTGCATATCACAGCTAGAATGATTTATCTATTTAGCTACCCATACAATACAGTGCTTGAAGACGAGTACCATTCCACATTTTGAAGTAGGCTAAGGAGGTAGATTTGTTTTGGGGCATCTGAAATCCAACAACTCTAGTGGAATGTATGAAATGTCAAAAGAGCTCTTCTGGTTGCCCAATAGGTTTAAATAAAAATTACACCTGTGGGCTAAATATTCACGTCCAAATCTTGTTCTGTCAACATGCAATTGGGTGCCACATCACGCCTTCAGAAGGGTGGAGGGAATCAACTTTGTATTCTGCCTTTATCACTGTTTACTGATCTCTGCTATAAAGTGAGCATGTGTTTCTGAAGATCCCAACTGTTATCGTCTGAAATCAACTTGCTCAAGACTTACAGTTATGTTAATAGTTTGCAATAACCAGTTGACAGTCAATGTGTGGCAATGCAATGGTGAGAGCATAAGGCACCTCTGTAGTTATGCAGTGGGGAATTAAAATAAACTTGGGCCATGTGTAGAACATTATGGATGTTCCAACGCGTTTTGTAGCCAATGGCTTTTGAAATGAATTTGGAATTTTCATGCAAGAAGATTAAACAACTAATTTTCATACAGCTTGGACCCCAAAATGACAACTTTCTTTATTTTGGTCAGGATGTAAGAGAAGTTCCTTACTCATCTTTGAATAGGATCATGGGATAATTTATGCCTGCCTTTTTTAAATTCATTCATGAGATGGAGGGGCTGCTGGCTAGGCCAGTGTTTATTGCCCATCCCTAATTGCCCTTGAAGGTAGTAGTGAGCTGCTTTCTTGAACTATTGCAGTCCATGTTTCTTTTTCCCCATTGCTCTGCAATTTATTTATTTTCGTTGGAGTATTAACTTAATGTCCTTCAAAGGCCACAATTGAGTCCACACTCTACTTGCTGAGTAAAAACTTTTTACTCATGTCACTGTCTTTTGCCAATCACTTTAAATTGGTGTCTACTGGTTCTCAACCCTGCTGCCAATGGGAACAATTTCTCCCGATCTACAATGTCCAGATCTGTCATAATTTTGAATACTTCTGTCAGGTCTCCCCTCTACCTTTTTTTCTTTCAGGAGAATAGCCCCATCTTTTATAATCTATCCTTGTAGCTGAAGCCCCTCTTGATGAAATTATTCCCGTAAATCTTTATTACAATTTCTCCAGGAATTTCACTTCACTCTGGAAGTGTGGTGCTCAGAATTGGACACTTATTCTAATTGAGGGTGAACCAGTTTTTGTTATAAAGAATCATCATATTTTGCTTGCTTTCTGTCTAGAAGCCCAAGGTCCAGTATACCTTTAAAATGCTCGCTCAGCCTGTGAGCAATAATCGGTGCACTATACTTCAGGTCCCTGCTGCTGCAACCCCTTTAGAATTGTACCCTCTGGGGCGGCACATGGCGCAGTGGTTAGCACTGGAACTATGGCGCTGAGGACCCAGGTTCAAATCCTGGGTCCCTGTCCGTGTGGAGTTTGCACATTCTCCTGTGTCTGCGTGGGTTTCACTCCCACAACCTAAAGATACGCAGGTTAAGTGGATTGCTGTGCTAAATTGCCCCTTAATTGGAAAAAAAATAATTGCATACTCTAAATTTTTATTTAAAAAAATAATTGTTCCCTTGATTTTTATATTGTGTCGTCCACTATCCGGCAGTCAAAACAAACATTCAGCTTGACCGTTTCCTTTCATTCAGCCAGTTTTGTGTCCATGGTGCCACTGTCCCTTTATTTTTTTTTATAAATAGAATACCCAATTCTTTTTTTGCAATGGGCCAATTTAGCAAGGCCAATTCACCTACCCTACACCTTTTTGGGTTATGGGGGTGAGACCCACGGAGATATGGGAAGAATGTGCAAACTGCACATGGACAGTGACCCAGAGCCAGGATCAAACCCGGGTCCTTGGCGCCGTGAGGCAGCAGTGCTAATCACTGAGCAACTGTGCTGCTCCACTGTCCCTTTATTCCACAGGCCTCCGCTTTGCTGACGAGCCTATTACCCTCATCATCCCTCCGTTACTTCATCAAAAAACAAATTCAAGTTGCTGAAGCGCAAAAGCTGCCCGTAAACATGTTTGTGCTGGCTTTGCATAATTAATCCATAGTTTTCAAGTGACTGTAAATCTTTACCAATGATAATGTGGACAAATTTAACAAAATATTTGCACACAGGCAATTTGGCTCAAAATGTCTATGCCAGTATTTATGCTCCAGATATGCTGCTTCCCTGCCTCTGGTTTTTTGTTGAAATTTTTTTATTGCGCTTTTTCATTTTGTACACTACAATAGACTAGGGATGTTAATGGGGTACAATATATAAACTTTCCAACGGCACCACCAACCCCCCCCCCCCCCCCCCCCCCCCATTCCTTATTGTTTTGGGATACTTTATTAGATTGCATGCTTTGCAGAAGGTGAATGTCATCTATTTCCGTGTGTGCAGTTCTTTCCCCCTTCTCCCCCAACCAAATTGTTCGATTGGCTCATGTTCGGTGTTTCTTTGGGGCCCAGTTCTTCGTGGCCTTGCTTTAGGCCCCCTATTATCTGTTCCAGCCGTTCTCCAGCCCCCCCCCCCCCTTTCTCCCAGGCCTCCCCAGCCTCCCTATCTGTTCCCTGCTGTCCCGTTGGATCCCATGTGCCCCCCCTGCCCCTTGCTCTATTGGCTGTTGGCTTCGAACAGGTCCTGAAACAAGTTGGTGAATGGCGGGGTTGTTTTTAACCCTCGGATGCCGAATTTGATGTTCTCCAGATGGAGAAGTTCCGACAGGCCTGCCGGTCAGTCTGCAGCTGTGGGTGGTGCACAGGAGCAGGAACCTGGGCAGCATGTTCACCTTGACCATCTGCACCTTCCCCGCTTGGGAGAGCGGGAATGTGTCCCACCTTCGTAATCCTTTTTAACTTCCTCCGCCGGACTGGTCAGGTGCCACTTGTGGATCGTGTCCATCGTGGGCAATCTGGATACCCAGATAGCAGAATTTGCTTGGGGCTAGTTTGCCTCTTCCCCTTTTGGGTTCACAGGGAAGAGTTCACTATGCTCTGATTGAGCTTGTCGCCCGGGAAGGCTACAAACTCTCTCCGGAGCTACATGATCCTTTCCAAGCTGCATTGCGGGTCCGAGGTGTTGAGCAGGTCATCCGCGTAGAGTGAGACTGTCTCCTTTTTGGATTCCCTTCCAGCTTCTCACCGCTCTGAGGGCCATCGGCAGCAGCTCAATTGCCAGGGCGTATAAGAGTGGGGACAGCAGGCATCTCTGCCTTGTGCCTCTGTGCAACTGGTGGTGTTGGTCCAAACGCTCGCCTTGGGGGCGTTGTGCAGGATTTTTGCCCATGAGGTGAACCCTGTTCCCAGCCCAAATCTCTGTGGAAGCTATGTGAGGTACTTCCACTCGGCTCTGTCGAAGGTCTCCTATGCATCCAGCTCTGGTGATCTCTCCACAAATGGTGTTGTCATGTTTGGCAGTCACCTGACACTTGATGAAGCCTGTTTGGTCCTTTGCGGCATGCAGTTCTCCAGTCACTTAGCCAGTATTTTGGGGAGTATTTCCGTATCCACATTGAGCGGTGAAATGGGGCTGTATGATCTGCATTCCGTTAGGTCTTTGTTTTCCTTGGGGATCAGCGGTATGGTGGCTTGAGTTAGCATTGGAGGCAAGATACCCCTCGCTAGCAAGTCTGCGAACATCTCCCGCATGTGCGCGGCCAGTGCCATCGTGGATTTTTCATAGACCTTCCCCACCTGCATGGAGCTGATGCTCTCCATGCCCTCTCCCAGTTCTAGTGGTGCTTTCCAGCCCTATACTCTTCTTGTCCCCAGCGACTGGCATGTCCAACCCATTGAAGAACCATTTCATTCCCAAATCCCCATCAGGGGACTCGGAGATGTACAGCGGCCGGTAGAAAGCCATTGACCATTTATCGTTTGGCTACCAGTCTGCCTCTGCTATCCCTCACCTACGCCATTTACATCGTGGCTGCCTGCTTTCTCAGCTGGTGAGCCAGCAGGCGGCTAGCCTTGCCTCCATGTTCATAGAAGGTCCCCTGTGTCTAGCGGAGTTGGTTCCCCTGCTTTCCTGGTGGATAGCAGGTTAAAGTCCATTTGTAGCTTTTTCCGCTCCACCAGAAGCTGTACGATTGGGGCCTCGGGATATCTTCTGTTGAACGCCAGAATAGAGTAGATCAGTTACTGCCTAGCTGCCCCTCTTCCCTATTTTTGCGTGCCATATAAACGACCATTTCTCCCCTAATCGCAGCCTTCTGTGCCTCCCAGCACATGGCGGATGAGACCTCGCCGTTCCAGTAGTTCGTAATATACCTGTCTATGGCCGGTGATGTTTTCTGGCAGAAGACCTCATCGGTCAAGAGGGTAGTGTCCAACCTCCATGTGGGGCGTTGGATACGACTCGCCTCCAACCTCACATCTATGTAGTGTGGAGCGTGGTCTGAGATTACGATTGCAAAGTATTCCACTCTTAGTATCCGTTTTTACTATCCCTGGAAGCACTGATTTCTCCACTAAGTCGCGATGGGTATAGGCCATGTGTACTTGCGAAAAGAAAAAAAAACTCCTTCTCACCTGTGTGCATGACCCTCCATGGGTCCTCAGCATCCATCTATTCCATAAATGTCCGTAGTTCTCTAGCCATGCCTGCCATTTTCCCCGTTTTGGGGCTTGACCTGTCCATCAGTGGGCCCTGTAAACAGTTAAGGTCCCTCCCCCATGATTAGTCTGTGGGTGTCTATGTCGGGGATTTCTGCCATGGTCACTTTTATGAATTCCGTCCCTTCCCGGTTGGGAGCATATACATTCACCAGGACCACCCTATCCAGGACTCCACTGACCATGATGTACCATCGCTCTTGGTCCGTAATCGTCTTTGTTGCAGTGAACATTATCCTCTTATCATTATGGCAACCCACTGGCTCTTGTCCCATGGCATGAATGATACGTCTGTCTCACCCAGCTTTTTCTTGTCCGTAGTCGGTCCATATACCTCAGGTGTGTCTCTTGGTGGAAGACTGTCAGCTTTCATTTTTTTCAAGTGGGCAAAGACTCTGGATCTTTTCACTGGGCTTTAAAGAACTTGATGTTTCAGGTGGCTATTCTGATGGGTTGGGAGGTCGTCCGTTCCCCCTGCAGGATCAACCATACTTAC
This sequence comes from Scyliorhinus canicula, assembly GCF_902713615.1. Taxonomy (NCBI): domain Eukaryota; kingdom Metazoa; phylum Chordata; class Chondrichthyes; order Carcharhiniformes; family Scyliorhinidae; genus Scyliorhinus; species Scyliorhinus canicula. The sequence continues at coordinate 170,300,907 of NC_052152.1, forward strand.
CTTGTGGGTGCACAGTCACCGTACTGCCCATGAGGCTGGGCCCCTGTGCTCCGGGGTTTCCCTTTGTCCAGGGGTCACCCAACAAGACTATCAGCTTTGTGTATGCCATGGGTGAGCCCCTGCACTCTGGGGTTTCAATTTGTTCAGCGACCCTCCGAAGTGGCTACTTGTCGAGCCATCTTGTTCCATATTTCCGAGAGTGACCTGTTGAAGCCAGTCGAGAGCCTTTTCTCTCTCTCTCTCTTCCCCCCCCCCCCCCCCCCCCCCCCCCCCCAATAGCCCACCTCCTGTTTACCCCTCTGCTTTTCCCTCCCTTGGTGTTTTTGTTCCCCCTCCTGCTTATCCCTCTACTTTGCCCTCCCTTAGTGTTGTGTTCCTCTCCCCATTCTCCCGGCCAGGCGCTCCTTGGGGGAAGATGTGCCCCCCGGGTGCAGTCCTGTGCAAATTGTCCATTAGTTTGTCTCTGCCTACTCTGTGCCTTCCTTATCGCTGTCTCCCTTGTTGTCTGACCAGACCTTCATGTTTTGTTTTTTTTGGACAAACCTGTCAGATTCTGCAGGGGCAATGAAATAATGTTCCTTGCCCTGTGATGTTACCCAGAGCCTGGCTCGGTACAACATCCCAAATTTAAAATTATTCCTGTGCAGGGCTGACTTTCGCCCTATTAAATACTGCCTTGCCAGGTCTGCCCCATTGTCCTGGTAGACTCTGATTTTGTGTCCCTCCTAGTTGCAAGCCTTCGTTTGTTTGGCTCAGCAAAGGATCCTTTCCCGGTCCTAGTATCTGTGCAGCTTGGCAATGACCATTCCCCACTGCTCCCACACTTTGGGCTTCTGCTGGAGCGACCTGTGGGCCCTGTCGATCTCTGGTGGCTTGGGGAAGCTGAGGTGAACCAACATTTGGGCCACTTAGTTGGTGAGGTCCCTGCCCGCGATTCTCTCGTGAGTGGCCGGGGTCCCTTCAGCTTGTTGGTCTGATCTTGCTTGCTGATGTTGTCCCTTGCTGCCGTTTTTGGTGTCTCTGCAACCTCTCACTGCTGCTTCCTGGCATCCTTGCTGTATTTCGTTTTGTTGAAGATGAGGGGATGTTTTAATCCGATTTTGTGGGCTATTCTGATATTCTGTCGCCTTAGTCCTCCACCTTCCCTTTCAGGCTCCCCTGAGTCGCCACCAACCTCTTAATTTCGGTTTTCAGGTTGATCATTCAGTCGCTCTGGTCTGTCAAGGCTTTCTCCAGCTCTTTTATTGTGCTCCCCCTGGGCCTCCTGGCTCTTCCCATACTGTCGAAGGCCACCTGCATGGGGGCCAGCACCTCCGCCACCTTGACTGCCAACTTGACTTTTGCCTTAATGTCGTGTCTCATCTTCAGTTCCCTGGTGAGGAACATCTTTCATCCATCACCTGGCATGGGGAGGAAGCTTGTTTTACGGGTCGCTGGTCTCCCTCTCTCGTGAGTGGCCGGGGTCCCTTCAGCTTGTTGGTCTGATCTTGCTTGCTGATGTTGTCCCTTGCTGCCGTTTTTGGTGTCTCTGCAACCTCTCACTGCTGCTTCCTGGCATCCTTGCTGTATTTCGTTTTGTTGAAGATGAGGGGATGTTTTAATCCGATTTTGTGGGCTAAATTTGGATAATGTGACTATTATCCTGAGGAGAGCCACCTAATGTATGACTGCTCCGCAAATCCCCGTCACTGGAAGTCTCTCTTTCCCCCCTCTGATCTAACCCCATCCACATGCTTCTATTTCTTTACCACATGTTTCAGCTCATCCCGGAATGCCTTGGTACTCTTGTAGCAAGTTAACATATTCTAGCCACTTTAAAATTCATCTTGAATTCCCTATTGAATTTCTTTGTGACTACCTTTTATTTCTGGCCCCTAGTTCTGGTACCACCCACAAATGGGAGCATTATGACCTGCATCCGGTCACCCCTTGGCCGCCTTCATGAGCAAAGTCCCACCTGTTCAATCCTTCTGGATGGGTGTCACCTCACCATTTTAGTGTCATTCTAAATCTTTTCTTGTTGCAATTATTCAATATCCTAGGACTGTTCAATGCTCCTAAGTGTGGTCTAACCAAATTTATGCAAGTTTAGCAGTGCATTGTTTGCCTTTAGTAATATCCAATACTTTTTTAACTTGCAACACTGCATACCTTTGTAGCTGATATGAATGTATAACTGGGCCAGCATGGTGGCGCAGTGGTCGGCACAGAGGTTAACAGCGCCAGAGACCTGTGCGGAGCCTGCACATTTTCCCCGTGTCTGCGTGGGTTTTCTCCGGGTGCTCCAGTTTCCCCTCTCAAATCCCGAAAGACGTGCTTGTGAGGTGAATTAGACATTCTGAATTCTCCCTCTTTGTTCCCGAACAGGCAGTGTGGTGTGGCAACTAGGGGATTTTCTAAGTAACTTCATTGCAGTGTTAATGTACGCCTACTTGTGACACTAATAAATATTATCAGACCTTTCACATTGTTGTTCTTGATGATTTCATTGAAATTTCATAATTTCGTGTCTGTCTTTCTTTAAGGTACTTTTACCCTTTCCCTCCTGTTGGACCAGTCACTTACCAAGTAGAACTTGTAATTGGAAATCAGCAGTTCCAGGGAAAAGGAAGATCAAGACAGGCTGCTAAACATGATGCAGCTGCTAAAGCACTCAAAGCCTTGCAAAATGAAACCCTGCCATCCAAGTTACCAACCGTGAGTATTTTTATTTTGGTCAAGTCAAATGGACTATATTGTTGGAGAATGTAATGCTGCATTTGCATTTGTAGATACCAGCCTCCAATCATAGCTGGAGTATAGGTCCTAGCCAAACAGAAGCCTATTTGCACTTCTTTTTGAATAGCATGCCCATCAAGACGCATTCCTCCTTGGTTAAAATGTAAAATGTTTGGAGTATGTGGACTGTTGAGTCTGCAAGCATTTCAATTAACCGCAGCTAGGTTTTTTAAAAAACTACCCACATTTAAGATTTAAAATTGAACAATAGGCCCAGATGTATGGGATGCATTTGCTATTAGTTTAGTGACAGCTCAAATGGGTAGCATTAGTTAAAGAAAATAATCTAGAAGTACAAAATAGAGCAATGTCATTATGTTGAACTTTTCCAAAATCTTGGATTGTAGTTGGAGCATTGTGTATAGTTTGGGTGAAAAAAATATCAAGGGAATGGAAAATGTGTAGCTTAGATTCACAAATGTTACTAATAGGAGCAGTTAGACTGATTTGATGGGAAGCTTAAAGATGGTGATAGGGTTCATCAGAAAAGAGGGATTATCTATGAAAACTGCTGAAAGATGTAAAGGAGTGGTGAGCAAAGCTGCAGCTGTGGGATAGCCTTTGCTTCTTTCTACTTTCAGCTATCTGCTTGTACCTGAAACATCATCTGCAATAGTTTCTCTTGCCCTGCACTTTCACCTCTGATGTTTCTCAATAATTGGTCCCATTATCTGAAGATGTGGAGTCAGCTTCAGCATGCATGTTGATGAGACCCACCTGTGCGTCTCCACTGTCTATTTAGATTGTTTTAATGCCTGTTTGATGTCAGACTGTTAATTTCATCCCAGCCAAATATTGAACACAGGTTCACCTAAATATTGGGAAAACTGAAACTATTGTCTGTGGTAATTTCCACAAGTTCCGTAACCACCTAGGCAATCCTGCCCCCTCTCCCAATGTTGTCTTGGACGGAACTAAACTGTCTGCAGCTTCTACATCCTGCTTGATCCCACACCTGAGCTTCTAGTTCTACATTCCCTGATAAAGGCTGCCTACTGTCATGTGAGAATACCTTTAAGAAATGGGGGTTTATTAAACGGCTGTAGTGGATGTACCTTTAAGAAATGGGAGTTTATCAGTGATGTCAGAGTGTGGGTGGAGCTGGGCTGTCAGTCTGCTTTTACTTTCACTTTGGGCTTGCAGCTGCAGGGTGTGTTTAGTTTCATTTTAGATTTGGAGAAGCTGCCGTCACAGCAAGATGTGTATGAATCTCTGCAAGCTTATGAATGTTTACTTGGTGATTTCAAAGTGGTAACTGTTTTCAGTAGTGAAGTTAAACCTGATATCTTTCTGCAAAAAGGGGTTATTTTTGTCTTATGGATGTTGCAAGGAAAGATTAAGAGTTACTTGGAGTACTGTATTCTTTGGGGGATTTATTGGTATTGATAGTTGTTAAGATGTTTACTGTAGGTTTATGAAATGTTAACTGGTTTGATAAATAAACATTGTTTTAATTTAAAAGTACTGTAGATTTCTGTTGCATCACACCTGCAGAGTGGGCCCGTGTGCTCCCCATAACCACAATCTATTCAAAGTGGTGGGTCAGGTGAACTCCGTGATACACTTTGGGCTTCTCTAAACCCTGGCCCATAACACCACTTCCACTCAGTTTGCCTAATGCTTTAGTCACCTCTTAACTTTATTCCAATGCTGTGCTTTCACTCTCCACTCTGTAAAATGTTTGGCACATCCAAAACCCAGTTGGTCATAAACTGTCACTTGCCAAGTTCACTTACTTTACCTATCGCTTGCATCCATTGGCTACCAATTCACCAACAGTTAAAATGTTCACCCTTGTGCTTGAATCCTTCATCATCCTGAGTCTTCAACCCCTGTTTCTTCATCGCCCCCCCCCCCCAGCATCAGCGTGAGATTAGTGGTTTGTCGAAAACATCACCAGTTTGTTTAGATAAATAGGCTGTTTTTTGAGCAATAGTGTTCCACAATCAGTTAAAATGATTTAGACACCCTAGGGTTATTTTCAAGTAAATATCTTTTGCAATTGAATTTGCTATTTTACAAAAAGAAACATAGACTTGTGTTAATATAATGACTTCAAGACACCCCAAAGCTCTTCAGTCAATGGACACTTCTCAAAGGGTAGTTGCTGTTACAATGTAGGAAAATTATATTTTAAAATTGTTATTGTGGAATTTCATGCTGGTAACTACTTGAATGTTTCCTTGCAGGTTAATGGAAAAGAACCAGATGATGATGATCTCAATAAATCCGAAATAAGCCAAGTTTTTGAGATTGCACTGAAAAGAAATATGCCTGTGAACTTTGAAGTAAGGTTTTCATAACATGTTTCAATTTGAAAATCCATTAATCTGTCCAGTTTTTGTCAAAATCCAGCTGCAACAAACCATTTGCAAGTTCATCTTGAAATTGGGTGTGCAAGTTGTCCTTGCAGTGTGCTTTTTGAAAGGCTGTAGAAGAAATTTGGTGTGCATGTTGTAGAATGACTCGCTGAGGAAACAATACAAATGATTTATGGTCATGGCGGGCAATTTAATGCTGGATTGGCTCAAATTTGCATTTCCACTGTCTCTGGAATTTTCCACAGTGCTACATTTACTTTATTAATGTATTTTATTCCAAACATGCGTAAAAAAAATAACATTTCTAACAACACTCTCAAACTCACTCCAGTTTGTACAATTTTTCCCCTTTTATCCTCTCCCGCCTCCCCTGTGATGAACAGTTCCTCAAACATTGTCATGAACAACCCCCGTGTCCCGAAGCTCTCCGCTGACCCCCTCAACTCAAATTTTATATTTTCCAACTGGAGAAAGTTGTATAAGTTCCCCAGCCACGCCGTCACCCCCAGCAGTGTATCCAACCTCCAATTTAGCAAGATCCTTCGCCGAGCTCAGCACCTCTGGCACTTCTGATACTCCAAAGATTGCCACCATTGAATCTGGACTGATTTCCACTCCCACAATCTCGGATAACATCCCAAGCATCGCTTCCCAGTATCTCTCCAGCTTCTCGCAACCCCAGAACATTGTGTGCATGATTTGCTAGCCTTGGTCAGCAACCCCTTAGAAGAGCCCACTTATTCTCACCCAGGTCAATATGTACCCTATGCACCACCTGGAGCTGAATCAAGCTCAACCTCGCGCAAGAGAGGTTGAATTCCCCCTACACATTGCCTCGCACCAGTCATCAGCCTATTTTCAACCCCGCCCTCAACTCCCCCTCCCGTTTGCTCTTGATCCCTCACCACTTGCTCCCCCAACCACCCATATATATATATATATATATATATTTATTATATCCCCAATCCTACCCCCTCCCGACTCATCCTGGAGCAGCAGATATTCCAACAGTGTGTACTTCAGCAACCTGTAAAATGTCCTCCACTCCTTTCAGCAAATTCCCTCACCCGCAGGACCCGGGTTCGATCCTGGCCCCGGGTCACTGTCTGTGTGGCATTTGTACGCTCTTCCTGTGTCTGCATGGATCTCACCCCCACAACGCAAAAAGATGTGCAGTGTAGGTGAATTGGCCATGCTAAATTGTCCCTTAATTGGAAAAAAAAATCGTGTACTCTAAATTAATGTTTTTTATTTAGAAATTTAAAAAAAGTCCCCCTCCGATATCTAAATTCACTCTCCCTCAGCAACTCAAATCTCTCCTGCAGCTCATTCAGACCTGCAAATCTCCCTTCCAAATGCAAGTCACTCACTAACCCTGCCTCCCTCCACTTCCCATAAACTCCATCCAGCTTAAACCTGTGGTTCCATCACACTGGTGTCAACACTGACACCCCTTCCAACTTCGTGTCTCTGCAGCTGATTCTACACCCTAACTGTCGACTGTACCACTCGGCTGCCTATATACCTCCCTGGAGCAAGTGGCAGTGGAACTGTCGTCAAACCCTCAAACTGACTCCCCTACAGGACTCCCCTTCCATCCTGACTCCCCACCACTATCGCCTCTTCTCCACATTTGCTGCCCAATGTGCTCAGTCGGTTTGTAAGCACCAACCCACCTTTGTCTCTGCCTCAGTAACAATGCCATCTTTACCCTCTGCACTTTCCAAGCTCATATAAACTCCCAAATTCCAGAAGATGGCTTTGGTCGAAAGATCGGGAGGGTCTGGAAAAAGAACAGGAATTTTGACAGCACCTTTTTTTACCATCTGCACCCTCCCTGCCAGTGTCAGGTGTAATGTATCCCATCTCTTAAAATTCCCCTAATCCCCTCCACCAACGTTGTCAAATTCCATCTGTGCATCATAGCCCATTTCCTTATCACCTGAATCCTCAAGTGCCTGAACCATTCCCTCGCCATCTTAAATGGCAACATTCCCAAGTTGGCCCCCTGTCCTCTCGCATTCACCGGAAACTCCTCGCTCTTTCCAACATTTAACTTGTACCCAGAGAAGGCCTCAAACATTAACCTCTCTAGTATTCCCATGATCCTACCCATGCTCTCCAACAGATCTAACACAAACCTTAACAGGTTATCTGCTTACAGTGGCACTTGGTGCTTCCTGTTCCCCCTGTCACTTCACAGACTCCCTAAGGACCATCGCCAAGGGCTCAAATCGTCAGCGTGAACAACAAAGCGACAGTGGAGACCCCTGTCTCGTTCCCCTATGCAGCCCAAAACTCCATGAACTCATCCCATTTGTACATACACTTGCCACCAGGGCTACGCATAACAGACGCATAAACGCCGCGTATTTCCTGTCACCCCGGCTATCTTGTCTAACAACCGTCCATGCTCCATCTCTTCCTCCTATCCCTATGCACCTTGAACAAGAGAATCTCCCCTCGGACTATCTCATTCAGCGCCTCCCAGCAAATCATAGAATTTACAGTACAGAAGGAGGTCATTCGGCCCATCGAGTCTGCACCGGCTCTTGGAAAGAGCACCCTACCCAGGCCCACATCTCCACTCTATCCCAATAACCCCACCGAACACTAAGGGCAATTTTTGGACACTGAGGGCAATTTATCATGGCCAATCCATCTAACCTGCACATCTTTGGACTGTGGGAGGAAACCGGAGCACCCGGAGGAAACCCACGCGCGCACACGGGGAGAATGTGCAGACTCCACACAGACAGCGACCCAAGCCGGGAATCGAACCTGGGACCCTGGAGCTGTGAAGCATTTGTGCTAACCACTATGCTACCGTGCTGCCCTTGGCTGCTGACACCTCCCCGTTCTGGTTAGTTTTCTCATAATCCCCAGTCGCCGATTCACAAAACACACGATCCACCAAAAGACTCTAATCCAGCCTCCATCCCGGCCTCTGCGCTTGTCCTGCGATCAGCCTCACCCCCAGCCAATTGAGTGCATGATCAAGGATCACAATTCCCGTATACTCCATCCCCACCACCTCCAACAGCACCGCTCGACTCACCACAAAGAAATCAATTCTCGAGTACGCCTTATACACTTGTGAGAAGAAGTTGTCCCTCACCACCCGAGTTCTTAAACCTCTACGGATCAACCATTTCCATAAGCTCCTAAACCCTCCCAAATCCTTTCCGTTGACTTCGAGCTTGACCTGTCCACCCTTGGTTCCATCACAGTTAAAATCTCCACCCATAATCAGCTGGTGCCTAGCCAGGTCTGGGACTGCTCCAGTAAATCCTTAACACGCCCCAATTTTGCCCATATACGTTGACTAGCACCACCAGCATCCCGTCCAGCACCCCACTCACTCGCATATCTTCCCCCTGGGTCCCGCACTTCCTGAGCCCCACAAACAAAATAGCGCCCCCCCCCCTAGCCCGAGTCTTTGAGTCAAACCCCAAGTGAAATACTTGTCCCACCCATGCCTTCCTCAACCTAACCTGATCCTTCACCCAGAGATGCATCTCCTATAAACAGATCACCTCTGCCTTCAAACTCCTCAGGTGTGCAAAATCCGAGACCTCTTAATCGGCCCATTCAATCCACGGACATTCCACATCACTATTCTTACCAGAGGCTTGCGCCTCCAGTTCCCTCTACCGTTCGCCATCGTCCTCCTCCAGCCCTGCCTCTGTAGGGCAGCACCATAGCATGGTGGTTAGCACCGTTGCTTCACAGCGCCAGGTTCCATTCCCGGCTTGGGTCACTGCTGGAGTCTGTACGTTCTCCCCGTCTCTGCGTGTGTTTCCTCCGGTTGCTCCCGTTTCCTCCCACAAGTCCCGAAAGATGTACTTGTTCGGTGAATTGGACATCTGAATTTTCCCTCTGTGTACCCGAACTGTCCACCTCTGGGGCCTTATCCAGCACCCCCTCCACCAACCCAGCCAGCATTCTCGACACTTGTTTCATGGCACTTGTTCCTTCCACACCCTTTGGTAGACCTACAATTCGCAGGTTCTGTCACCTGGCCCCTATTCCTGCTCCTCCACCTTTTACTTTTAACAATTTGCACCAGGATCTCCGCCTCCAGGGACCTGATCCGATTGCTCTGGTCGTACACCACCATCTCTGCCTCATGTCTTCGTCCATTGTGCCTCAAGGCACTTCTCGACGTGGTCCATTGACCCTTGCAGAGATGCCACTGTTCCCTCAAAGGACTTCGGCCAGTCACCATGCAGCTCCTTCCTTTGCTGGCGAAGCCCATCTTTGATAAACACCATCAATTTTTCCAGCTGGAGCTTTCCCCACTGGCGATGACCTTTCCCCACTGGCGATGACCCTTCCCCCTCTGCCATTCTCGCAATTGTTGCTGCGATTTGCCAGATCTGGTTGTCAGCAGACATCCCAATCTTGGGTGGAACCTCTCCTTCTACACCTTTTACACCACTTTCCTGCCGGAGCTACCCCACTAATGGATATAAAGTGCCCAAACTAACTCCGTGTGTGTGACCACTCACTCCATGGCTGTCACCAGAAGTCCCACAGTGCTACATGTATGATATATTACAGTATTCCCAAAATGTGGAATTACTTGCCTTCCTGGTCAATCATAAAAATTGGTGCAAGGATGAGGGTGCCAGAAATACAATTTCTTTCACACACTGTCTCATTTTCCTTGTTTGTGACAGGTCAATAGAGAGGAAGTGGGGTCAGTTGGAGATATTTCACAATACATAGATGCATTTCAATAAGAAAGTAAAATTCCATTGGGCGGACCAAACATCTGTGGTTAAATTTTAAAGTTAAAGACAATATCAAACTGAAAGAAAAATCTCAATTGCACAAAGATGGGTGGCAGGTCAGAAGATTGGACAGCATATTAAAAAAGCAAAGAACCAAAAGATTGATGAGGAAGGAGTGCAAGAGAAAGCTGGCTAGAAACATAAGGCTGATAGTAACAGTTTCTATAGATATTTAAAGAAAGAGTTAACAAAATAAGTTTTGGTCCAAGTCTGGGGAATTAATGATAGAAAATAAGGAAATAGCAGATGAATTGAACTGGTATTTTGCATTGATCTTCACTATAGGGAATACTAGTAACATCCCAGAAATAGCTGAAAATCAGGAAATGGAAGGAAGGAACACAAGAAAATTCAATCACTAGAGAAGTGGTATTGAGTAAGCTGTTGGCGCTGCGGGCTCACAATCCTTGCATCCTGATGGACTTCACCTAGGGTCTTAAAATAAATGGCTAATAAGATAATTGTACGATTTTAATTTTACAAAATTGCCTCGATTCGGAAAAGGTTCCATTTCAGTTTGCAATGTAATTCTTTTTTTTAACACGGCAGGGAGTCAAAGCCGGAAACATCTGGCATAAGGCAAGTGTATGAAGCTATTATTCAAGATGTTATAGCAGGGCACTTAGAAAAATCCAAGGCAATCGGGCAGAGTCAACACGGCCTTTGTGAAAGGCAAATCAAGCTTACCCACTTTATTGGAGTTCACTGAAGAAGTAAAATATCAAAACATAGACAATAGGAGTAGAAGTAGGCCATTCGGTCCTTCGAGACTGATTCACCATTCAGTATGATCATGGCTGATCCTGTGTCCCAACACCATAGTCCTGTGCTCTCCCCATGATGCCTTTAGAGACTGGAAATCTATTTCATCGAATGTATTCAGTGGCTTGGCCTCCACCACATTTTGCAGTAGAGAATTCTACAGGTTCACTACCTCTCCTCAACTCAGTCCTCAATGGCCTCCCTTGGTCCTAAGACCCCGACCCCTTGTTCTTGACCCCCTCCAGCCAGAGGAAACAACATCCCTGCAACTAGTCCAGTGTAATAATTTTAGACATTTCAATGAGATAGAACATAGAACAGTACAGCACAGAACAGGCCCTTCGGCCCTCGATGTTGTGCCGAGCAATAATCACCCTACTCAAACCCACATATCCACCCTATACCCGTAACCCAACAACCCCCCCCCCCCCCCCCCCCCCCCCCCCCTAACCTTACTTTTTAGGACACTACGGGCAATTTAGCATGGCCAATCCACCTAACCCGCACATCTTTGGACATGTCAGGCGGCGTTGAAGATGGCGGCCAAGATCTTCTCTCATTCTTCTAAATTCAAGTGAATACAGGCCCAGTTACATTCCCACCCAAGTTTTTGTGTTGTCTGCAAACTTGGAAATATTACTTTTGATTCCCTCGTCCATGTCGCTGATGTATATTGTCCATAGCTGGGGTCCAAACATTGATCTCTGCAGTTACCCCACTGGTCACTGCCTGCCACTTCGGAAAAATACCCATTTATTATATTCCTGTGCTCCATTTCCTGTCTGCTAACCAATTCTCAGTTCATGCCAATATATTGCCCAATCCCATGCACTTTTATTTTGCGCACTAACCTATGTGGGATGTTATCAGAAGCTTCCTGAAAATCCAAATACACTATATCCACTGGTTCCCCATTATCTACTCTACTTATTACATCAGATTTTAAAAATATATATTTTTATTCTGCTTTTTCACATTTTTTCCCAAATTTACACCCACCAACAATAAACAATAATCAGTAACAAATGCAGTGTCAATCCCCATATCAATAACAGCAATCCCATTCTCCCACCAAACTCCCAAACAGCAGCCCGCGTGTTAACATAAAGCAAATTATAGAACTCCTTCATCCTTCCCCTCAGTTCAAATTTGACCTTCTCAAGAGTCATGAATTTCAGCAGGTCCCACGCCAGGGCACGGAGGGTGATCTCCATCCCAACAGGATTCGCCTTCGGGTGTTCAACGAGGCGAAGGCTAAAACATCTGCCTCTGCACCCATTTCCAACCCCGGCTGGTCTGACACCCCGAATGTGACCTCCCAAGGGCCCGGGTCCAGTTCACGTGCACCACTTTAGAGATTACCCTAAAAATCTCCTTCCAGTAAGCCTCCAGCTTTGGACAGGACCGCGCTTTGGACAACACGATAGCACAAGTGATTAGCACTGTGGCTTCACAGCACCAGGGTCCCAGGTTCGATTCCCTGCTGGGTCCCTCTCTGTGCAGAGTCTGCAAGTTCTCCCCGTGTCTGCGTGGGTTTCCTCTGGTGCTCCGGTTTCCTCCCACAGTTCAAAGACGTTTAGGTGGAATTGCCCTCAGTGACCAAAAAAAGTTAGGAGGGGTTACTGGGTTAGGGTGGAATTGAGGGCTTAACTGGGTCGGTGCAGACTCGATGGGCCGAATGGCCTCCTTCTGCACTGTGTTTTATATATCTATGCAAAACATATGAACATGGTTAGCAGGGGCACCGCTGCACCCCCCCCCCCCCCCCCCCCCCCCCCGCGCACACACTGTTCACAAACACCTTCTACCCCCTCAAAGAGCCAGCTTATCCTCTCCCTTGTGAGGTATGCCCTATATGCCACCTTCAGCTGTATCAGCTCCAACCTCGCGTATGAGGTGGAGGTGTTGCGTTCGGTTTGTTAAACATGATTTCCCTTCCAGAAATCCATAGTGACTTTGTCTAATCCTATCAGCGTCCTGTTATCACATTGTTTATAATTGGCTGTAGCATTTTCCCAATGACTGATGTTAGGCTAACTGTGTAATTCCCTGTTTCCTCCCTCCTTTTTAAAAAAAAAAAAAAAATGGGCTTCGTTTTCAATCCGATCTGCTGGGTCTATTCCAGAATCGACAGAGTTTTGGAAGATGACCACCAACGCATTCACTATTTCCATAACCATGTACTTTCGTAACCTAGGATGCAGATCATCAAGCCCTGGGAACTTATCAGTTCTCAGTACCATTAATTCCCTCAGAAGCTGCGCATGGACAGCAGTAAATCAAGTGGTGTAGGTTAGGTTGATCTTAGATTAGGATAAGTGGTCGGCACAACATCGTGGGTCGAAGGGCCTGTACTGTTCTATTTTCTATGTTTAACTCTTTCTGGCAATATTAGTTTCCTTCAATTCCTCCTTCTCGCTTGAACCTTGGTTCCTTACAATTTGTGAGAAGTTAGTCATGTCTTCCTCCGTGAATTAAAGTAATTATTAGTTTAATTGCTCCGGTGTTTCTTAATCAAAATTCTGCTGTTTTGGACTGTTAAGGGACCTATATTTGTCTTCACTTTATATATTTGTATTATGTGGGTAAAGGAGAACTGGTGGACGTGTTGTATTTAGATTTCCAGAAGGCATTTGATAAGGTGCCACATTAAAGGTTATTGCAAAACATAAGCTTATTATGTAGGGGATAATATATTGGCATGAGTAGACAATTGGCATGCGGTAAGCATAAATAGTGCTTTTTTTGGTTAATGAGATTTAATGAGTGATGTGCTAGACCTAGATGAATAAATTACTTGAATGCAGGGATGGTTGCCAGATCCGCTGATGACAAAAGATGGGTAGGATTGTAAGATGTGAAGAGCACACAAGTAGGTTGCAAGGATATATAGATAGGTTAAGTGGGCAACGACTGAACAATTGGACTATAATGTGGGAAATCATCCATTGTGGCAGGACAAATAAAAAATAAGAAAGATTAAATGGTGAGAGTTTGCAGAGCTCTAAGATGCAGAGGAATCTAAGTGTCCTCGCGCATGACTTGCAAAAGGCTAGTATGTCGGTAATTGGGCAAGCTAATAGAAATTTATTGCAAGGGGAATTGGATACAAAGGCAGGAAGGGTTATGCTTCAGTTATACAGGGCATTGGTGAAACCACATCAGGAGTACTTTTTATAGTTTTGGTCCTCTTATTTAAGGAAGGATGCAAATGTGTTGAAAGGTGTTCAAATGATGTGACCTAAATATAACCCATGTCGGCAATGCTGCACTGTTCTTGTAAAAAATAAAATCATAATGGCTATCTTGAACATTGTTGCTAGATGTGGATGCAGGCTGTCCCTTTTGCCATTATTGAGTGTTGAGGAGTGAGGATTTGAAATTCTACTCCTTCGCTTTGAGCAGTCAAGAAAAGCAATAGAATGGGACAGTAAATTGCTCGCTTATTTCTCATCAAGAGAACACCTTTGGCATAAACTCCACAAATCTATAGCTGCTCATTGAATATGCTGTGTTGGTGTGTTTTCCTCACTTCTGTTGCTGGTATGCAAATTCAGTGTTCGCACAATTCTTGAAGACTGCACAATTGCATACTGGCTACCAAAAAGATGATTGGTGCGAAACACAGGGACCTGTGTCACTCTCTGCCTCTGGAGAAAATCCAGTTATTGTCACAATGCTCACTTGAGGCTTTTTTTGAACGAGATGGGGAAGAGGGAAATTTCTAGGCAGATTGTTACTGAAAAACTTTTTAAATGGGTGAGCCGTCCTTGGGTTGTGTGTGAATTAAGTAAGTTAGACAATGACGTATCATCAGTTGCGGCATCCCTACTGTTTGCTATTAAACTAGCCATTAAGTGTTTTTTTTTGATTCCCAGGTAATAAAAGAAAGTGGCCCTCCTCACATGAAAAGTTTTGTAACTAAAGTAATGGTTGGAGAATTTTCAGCTGAAGGAGAAGGGAAAAGTAAGAAAATTTCCAAGAAAGCTGCCGCAATTGCTGTTCTGGAGGAACTGAAGAAACTTCCACAGCTTCCAATTGTAGAAAAAGTGAAACCACGCATAAAAAAGAAAACTAAATCAATAGTGAAGGTGTGTAGGTATTTTATCCGTGAAAAGGAACTGGGGGGAAATACTTGGATGTTCAATGGGAAATCATTTAGCAACTACAATTGAAGCAGAAGTGCAGGTTTTCAGCTCTATTCACTTGGTGACTCTTGTAAGTGGGTAATGTTTATGTTCTGCCACAGTTCTTCAAGTTGTATGCTGGGCTGAGGATTCTGTGCACCATTGGAGGGGTGCTACATTGTTAGAGGTGAAGTCTCTGGAAAGGGTAACCCAAAGTCTCCCAACGGAAAATGTCATGTTGCTATTGAAACAACAGGCAATTCAGTGTGTCACCAAAATAACCTTTAATTATTTGTCTTTTGTTGCTTGTGAGATGTTGCTTTTCAAAATGGCTGCTAGTTTTGTTGATATACCTTATCTTTGAGGATACATGTTTCTGGGTAAAGGGTGAGACGGTAGAGCTGATGCACCCATCTGGTTTACTAATGTTCTTTTGGGAAAGAATCTGTCATTCACTCTTAAAAGCCCTCTGAAATGGCCGAGCAAGCCACTCGGTTCAAGGACATTTCGGGATGAACAATATATGCTGGCCCAGCCAGCAATGCCCACATTCCATGAAAGAATAAAACAAAGTTCAGCCATGGTTTTATTGAATCTATATTCTAATAAGACTATTTGCTTTGAAGTGCTGTTGAAATGCAAGTACATTTTTCATGTTGTTTAATTGTTTTTTGAATGGTGTATTTTGTCCCTCAGAAATCCTGGTTGCATAATTTACCTTAATAAAACATGCAAGTTGGCTGCCAATATGCATCAAAAGGGTAGTAAAGGGAATTCCAAAAGTGCATATAATTGGTTATAACAGTCCAAGTTAAATCTTTTGAGCAGTGTTCCATTAATTAGCTATTTATTCTTTGCATTTGATTGATTCTTGCATTTGTATAGTACCGACAGGAGTTGTCAAACAAAACCTGACACTGAATTACCCTCTGCCATTCACTGGGATCATGGCTGAACTTCACATCTCCACCTTCCTGTCCTAGTTCCATAAATATAAATTCCCAATGGGTAGGTTTGAAGCAGTGCCTTAAAGGAGGAGAGAGGTCGAGAGCAAGGATGCCTCTTAAGGGGAATTTTAGAAGATTCCAAAAACCGGTAACGTCAATATGGGTCAGTGAGATGAGATAGATGAATGGAACAATGTAAGCTGAATTTGGGCGGCAGAGTTTTGGATGTGTTCATGTTTACACAGGGTAGAACATGTAAGGCCAGCCAGGAGAGCACTGGAAGTATAAAGTCACAAGTATTCAAGGCATTGAGGATTTCTAAAGCAGGTGGTTTGAGGCAGGGGAGTGACATAAAGTGATATAGGGATAGTCTTGGTCATGGAGTGGATGTTTGATTGGAAGCTCAACTCAGGATCAAATAAAAGGCTGAGTCGGATTCAATCTTGCACAGTGACAAAGGAGACCGAGAGGGTCAGTGGAAACAGAGTGGAGTTAGTGGTGGGGGCTCAAAATGGCACTTTGCTAATCCCAATATTTAATTGAAGGAAATTGCAGCTCATCCAGTTCTGGAGGTTGCACAAACAATGTGACATGTTGGAAACCAGCTGATGGTGGGGCAGCGCTCAATGTTGTCAGTATGCATGTAGAACCTGACTTGTTTTTGAATGGTGATGCTAAGAGACAGCATGCAAATGAGAAACGAGGGGAGCAAGCATGGATCCTTGGAGGACTCTAATGTTGTGGAAACAAGAGAAAGATGCCATTGCAATTGTTTTTCTGGCTATGACTGGCTGGATAAAAATTGAATCAAACAGTCCCAGTCAGCTGGATGACTTGAGGTGAGGTGGAGGGTAGTGGAGTCAACCATGTTTAAAAACTGCAGGCGTGGCAACGGCTAGTTTACCATGGTCAAATAGGATGTCATTTGTGATTTTAATTGGACTGTTTCAGTGCTGTGGTAGGAGTGGAAATCTAATTGGACGGGATGGAACTAAGATGGTGAAGGCAAATTATTTTGTAAGTACAAAGGATGCAGATGGAATTTTTTATGCAAAGGTTGTCGAAAGATGTGATCAAAGGACATAGTGTGTGACGGCTGCATGAGAGGTAGATTTATGGGGTTTACTATTCCCAGGGAACATGCAAAGCATATTGGACAACCTTGTATGTTTGGGACAGTTCGCTTTTGCCGAATGCAAGTGTTTACTTGAGAGCTTTAACTGGTCCTTACTGTAGATGTGTGACTAAAGCCGGTGTTCTCAAGTTTCTAGTTAAATGCTAGTTCTGAGAGGAGTTATTTATTTGTGAAACTATTCTGAATTTCTGCATATTTCATTCTCTTTAAAGCTATAACTTGTTCCATTTACCTTGAAGAATTAGTCCAAATTCCAAGGTCAGCCTATTAATATGGTTTTGCACACCATTTAAAAAGTGTTTCATAATTACAGAAAGTTTCAAATGAGAAAGCTTGTAGTGTTGAAAATTTGACACTAGGCAGCCGGAATTAAACTTGGCGACAGATGGGGGCCACACAGTGGCACAGTGGTTAGCACTGTTGCCTGACTGAGGTCCTGGGTTCGATCCTGGCCCCAGGTCACTGTCCATGTGAAGTTTGAACATTCTCCTTGTGTTTGCGTGGGTCTCACCCCCACAACCCAAAGATGTTCAGAGTCGGTGGATTGGCCTTGAAAATACAGATAGAAAATAGGATCAGGAATAGGCCATTCAGCACATCGAGTCTGCTCCGCCATTCACTGTGATCATGGCTGATCTCAACACCATATTCCTGCTTTTTGTCCCAGGCACCCTGATGCTGTTAGTGTCGAGAAATGTATTTATTTATTAAACACATTCAATGACCTCGCCCCCCCCCCCCCCCCCAATAGTCTTGTGTGTGAGGGAGGTTCAGCACCATCTGAGTGAAGAAATGTCTCCATTTCATCACTGATGAACCTAACAAATGTTCCTAGCCAGTTTTTTTAATTTTAGGTTAGATATCCTATTAGTTTGATTTAAGTTTTTACCCTGCACTTTATTTTTCGCAAGCAGGTGCATACCCGATTCAAGCGTGTTGAGTAAATTACCTTTTTTAAAAAATAATTCATCGTATCAAAAC
This sequence comes from Scyliorhinus canicula, assembly GCF_902713615.1. Lineage (NCBI taxonomy): Eukaryota > Metazoa > Chordata > Chondrichthyes > Carcharhiniformes > Scyliorhinidae > Scyliorhinus > Scyliorhinus canicula. Next base: position 170,318,754 of record NC_052152.1, read on the forward strand.
ATTTTCTTTCCTTCTGCCACTGCTCCCCACCTGCCCTCAAAACAGCTCAATGGTGATTGCTGGTATCATATTGAATCAAATTATAAAACTAAAAGAAGGTGGAATTCCGTGTTATCACTGCATCTATTAACTGGACATGTACTGGTAGCAATGCATGGAAACTGTCCTTCTAAAGGGAAAAACTGGATAGTGTAATGGGCCGTGCGATGTACCTCTTACAGAAAATCTGAGAGCCCACATTTCATGAACAGGAAATTTCTGAAAAACCTTGTTTCATATTAAGCAAATGATTTTGAAGTACTTCACTGGAATTTGAAAATTTGTTTTGCTGGGCCAGGTCTGACGATCTGTCGACATGCTGAAGTAAAGCCTCTGAGGCATGGAGATGAGGAAACATTTCTCTGGTTAGTTCTCCTTTGTTAAGCTGGTTAACCAGAGGGAATTATGAAGTCCCTATTTCCTGGATATTGGAAATGAATATTGGTCAGATTTCTTGGGCCTGGCTGCTGTTTGTTGGTTCCTCATGGAAATACAAATATCAAATAAGATCTGAAGAGAATTTGGCTGATTTTTGATTTTTAGTTGGAAATCCTGTGGGCACTTGCTATCAAGATCAAATACTATTGGGCATAGAACATTAACCCTCAGGGTGATTTTAACAGTTTTTAGGGTTGGGTTGAACTCCCTTTATTTTCTATGCCTAGTCAGTCATCAAGGTAATGTAGCCTGAAATTTAGTATCTGGTATATTTCATGCTCCTTCTACAAATTGCTGTACCCCAGTTATGTAATGCACAGAATTACACCAAAATGTTCCCCAAAGATTTGAGCAAATATGTGGTTGCACCACCGCGTTTTAACCTGGCCATTGTCTGACAAAGATGTTACTGTGAGCAGTCCATGAACAGCTTTTTTCTTTGGAATATTTGTGTTCTGCATATCCTCTTCTAAACTTTCCATCGCTTGCTAATCATTATGCATTTTTTGTTTTACAAATTGATCTGCGCATAATTATTGCCTTTGGAATAAATCGTGCAGAAAGAAATTTCTGATTTTCATGCTCACTTGAAACTTAGTAATTGGTTTCTAGTTGTCCACTATCTCAACCTCTCGCATACCAAGATTCAGTCTTATCTCAAATCAAAAGTATGTCTGTCTTCAGAACTTTTTATTTTTTTTAATTTTCTTTTTATAAATTTAGAGTACCCAATTCATTTTTCCAATTAAGGGGCAATTTAGCGTGGCCAATCCACCTAGCTTGCACATTTTTGGGTTGTGGGGGCGAAACCCACGCAAACACGGGGAGAACGTGCAAACTCCACACGGACAGTGACCCAGAGTCGGGATCGAACCTGGGACCTCAGCGCCGTGAAGCTGCAGTGCTAACTCACTGCGCCACCATGCTGCCCCTGTCTTCAGAACTTAATCCAGTTCCCGAGTTGTATTTATTTTTCTCTGAACACTTCTGCATTATATTTTTCTTTCTTATTGGACAGAAAAAAATGAAATGGCCTCTGATGAATCGTGATGCAGGGGATTCTCTACTTTCAAAATTCTTGGTATTAAGTGCATGTATACCAAGCACAGCTACATTATTTACCCGTGTGTAGTTTTCTTTTCAATACCACCTATCTTCGTGGTTTTCAGGAAACAAGTACAGTAATTGGTAGTTTTCTGAACATGGTTTCTCATCCACTTATGGCTTAAACTTCACTAATAATTCTTGTGGCCATATTTTTTCCTGAGTTGAATTTAGTTTCAGCATTAGAAACAACCTAGCTTGCTGTTGCTTCAAACCTTATGCTTGTGTCCTCTTCTTTAATATCTTAGCTACAATTAACAGATTCTAAGTTGTCATCTTTGAAGTTTTAGACTGTTGTACACATTGATGCTTGCCTAACAAATGACCAGTCTTGGACCAGTACAATTGTCATCAGCCTATTAAATTGAGTTGAGTTTATTGGTTGAGAACAAAAACCGCTTTCTTGGGAAGCTTGATTATTCCTTTGTGCATGATGCACTCTTCAGATCAGTGTGAGCCACTAGAGACAGAAATCTTTGGACCTTTTGCTCCACTTCTGGCAACCAATAGTAGTGATTATTGGTAAAGGGTTGGGAGCAGGCCATTTTGGCCTTTAGGCAAATTAATTAAGAACTTGAGGGAAAACAAAGCACTTTGGTGTTCATGAAATCTGCAAGATTCAGCACTCTAATTTATTTTTTTTAAATTTTAACATTCGGTCATATCTTAACCTGGACCAAAACAGAATCTGGCTTTTCAAATTTGGCTACAAAAATTAAACCAATTTTACTCATCTTCTCGCCCGTTGATTTAATTTGAATAGTGCTGAAATGCTGAGCTTGCATCTTTTTTATTTTTAAGCTACAGACAAGTCCAGAGTATGGGCAAGGAATGAATCCAATCAGCCGTCTAGCTCAAATTCAGCAAGCAAAAAAAGAAAAGGAGCCTGAATATACATTAATGGTAGAACGAGGCCTTCCTCGCCTCAGAGAGTTTGTTATGCGGGTGAGAACTGTTACATAATTTATTTGATTATCTACAGATTATGAAGTGTACAATCCCAAATAATCTAAACTGTATTCCATTATCTAGGTTAAAGTTGGTGGTCAAGTAGGAGAGGGAATGGGCCCAAATAAGAAAGTTGCCAAGCGAAATGCAGCTGAGAAAATGTTGGAGCTTTTGGGTTTTAAAGTTCCCCAGCCTCAGCCACCTAAACCAGCTTTGAAAACTGAAGAAAAGGTAATTTTTTTAATTTAATTAAAATTAGTTTGAGTGTAAGTACCAAGGTCTGTTCTGAAGGAATTCTCATTTTCTTTTAAGCCAACAGTGAAAGATCCTGTTAAAGGGCGGAAAGTGACCTTTTTCGAGCCTGGTTCCTCTGTAGAAGATAGTGCAACAGGTATGCTGCATTGAAACACTGCACCTGGTTCTGTAGAATGAAGTGGGGCATGTGGGAAATATTTTAAGAAACCGTGATCAGAATAGTTAGTGTAGTTAGAGAAAATGAATAATCAAACATAAAAATACTGCACAGGATTTAATTTCAGTCAGTTTGTGAGCAAACTGGCCAATCTGGATTGGAATCTATCCAATCGGGTACCTTGAAAGATGTGGTCAGGTACAAACTAGATGTATTCCCGTAAGGGTGGTAGGTAGGAAATTCAACGGGTGAGCTCTTGTGGAGAAAATAGCAGCAAACGCCATTAAGGAGTTAATCAGGCGGCAGCATCCAACATCTGCACATATTTATATAAAGAAATCAAAGCTTCTGTTACAGTTGCCCTGCTTCACCAGGAGCTTTCCAAGTGTCTCTCCAAGAGATCCCATCTTCAAATGCATGGAAAATGCAAATGTATGAAGTTTGTTGTCTTTCATGCAAGTATCATGAATAAACATGACAAAGTTGCACTTATCCATTCAAATTAAAGTTTTAAGTGTGTTTCAAGCCTTAATTGCTGCCAAACAATTTTCCTGGACTGAAAATTAATTTGCCCAGTGTGGAGTCTTATTCCTTAAAATCTTCTCATAATGATTAAATTGTAAAATCTATTTCTGCTTTCCAAATATTTGGCATTTCATTATTTTAACTTGCATTTCATTGTTTATGCTCTGTCTTGAAGGATTCTGCAATTTGGTTAAAGGGAGATGCCTTTGCTTGCCCCAGTCATACAGGTCCCAGTTCCCCTGCAGTGGGTGCCATGCTGTTTTGGCTCACTAATAATTACAAGTTCCAGTTCAAAAACCCACAATCTGTGGGAAAGTGTAATTAATACTGTTCACAACTGACTGCAAAATTTGGCCCAGTAAGTCCAAAATGGAATTTTATGGTAAATATATTCATATAATTCAGTAGAAATCCAAAAGAACTGAAAAAGGTAAAAGTAATTACTGAACATAGAAACAGTAAAAGGATGGAACCAGTTAGGGACCAATCGCCTTGTAGGAACAGAGGGATTGGCTGAGGTACTAAATTAGTACTTTGCATCACTCCATTAATGGACAGGATGCTGCTCATATCACAGCAAAGGAGCAGTGGTAGAAAAATTACATTGGAGGAGAATTTACTTAAGGTTGGCAGTGCTTAAAGCAGAAAGGTGGCCCAGTACTGCAGGGATGACATTGCAGAGACTATAGCCACAATTCTCTTTTTGGTATGGCAGTGGTGGCTCAGGACAAATATTCACACTTCTGATCAAAGGAACATGTTGAAAAATCCCCTGGGTCTGATGATCAACATCCCAAGTGTGTTGAAAGAGGTGGCTGTGGAGATAGTGGATGCATTGGTTGCCAGCTTTGAAAATTCTACAGATTCTGGAACGGTTCCTGCAGATGGGAAGGTAGCCAATGTGACCCCACTTTTTAAGAAAAGGAAAAGAGAAAAGTGGGAACGACAACCCTGTTCACCTGGCATCAGTTGTATGAAGAAATGCTAGAATCTATTATAAAGGATGTGATGACTGGATACTTGGGAGATAATGTTAGGATCGGGCAGTCGACATGGATTTAGGAAATTAAAATCATGTTTTAAAAATATTTCAATTTTTTGAGAATATTACTGACAGAACAGAAGGGGAACCAGTGAATATCATAAAGTCAAAGAGTTCCTTCAGTGCCGAAGGAGGCTATTTGGCCCATTGAGTCTCCACCACCTCCGCCCATACCTCCACCCTATCCGAGTAACCCCACCTAACGTTTTGGACACGCCTTTGGGCAAGGTTTGAGGTACTTGCAACCTGTGTGGACAAGCCAGGGTTGCATGGTGGATGAGCAGCTGGCCATGATACTGTTCACTCGTGGGGTGAAAACAGGATTAACTGATTACACAAATAGATGTACGCAGGTCTGATACAGTAGGAATTAGAGAGATGGCTGCAAGGTGACCAGGCATGGGAATTGAACATCCAGGGGTATTCGATATTTAAGAAGGACAGACAAAAAGGAAAATGATGGTGGGTGGTATTGCTAGTTAAGGTGGAAATCAACGCAATAGTGAGGAAGAATATTGGCTCCGATGATGTAGAGTCTGTAAGGGTAGAGCTGATAAAAACATCAAGGGACAAAAGACGGCAGTGGAGGTTGTATATCGACCCCCTCCCCCCAAACTGCAGTGGTGATGTTGGAAATAGCATTAAACGGGTAATTAGACATGCATGCAATAAAAGAACATCTGTAATTGTGGGTGACTTTACTCTGCATATAGATTGGGCAAATCAAATTAGTAATATTACTGTAGAGGAGGAATCCTGAAGTGTAAACAGGATGGTTTTCTGGACCAGTACATTGAGAACCAACTGGAGAATAGGCCATCTTCGACTTGTGATGAGAAAGGAATAATTGCAGTCTAGTTGTGTGAGTCCCGTTGGGGATGAGCAACCAGAATATGATAGAATTCTTCATCATGATAGAGGATAATGTTGTGATTCTGAGATGTGGAAATAAGGGAAACTAAGATGGTATGGGGCACGAGTTGGCAACAATAGATTGGGGAACGTCCCTTAAAGGGATGACGGTGAATAGGCAATGGCAAACATTGTAGGAGCGCATGGGGGAACTGCAACAATTGTTCCTTCCTATCTGGTGCAAAAGTAAAATGGGAAATGTGGCAAAGCCATGTCTTACAAGGGAAATTAAAGATAATTTGGATCCAAGGAAGATGCATACAAATTGGCTAGAAAAAACAACAGATCTGAGGATTGGGAGCAGTTTAAAATTCAGCAAAGGAGAACAAAAGGATTGATGAGGGGATGAGTACAAGAGTAAGCTTGAGGTGAACATAAAACTGAGTAAAAGTTTCTATAGGTATTTGAAGAGAAAAAGATTGGTGAAGACAGATGTAGGTCCCTTGCAGTTGGAAACAGGGGAATTTATAATGGAGAACAAAAATAGCTGACCACCAAAATACATGGATAAAAGCAAATTACTGCGGATGCTGGAATCTGAGACAAAAAACAGAAAATACTAGACAATCTTAGCAGATCACACGCAACCGTGGAGAAAAACGGGAGCTAAGGTTGAGTCTGGATGTCACCAGAGGTAGTTTTTGTTGAGCAAGGGAATCAAAGATTATTGGAGATGGATGGAATTTGAAATGCAAACAGATCAGCCATATCTTATTGAATGGTGGAGGGGCTGAATGACCTACTTCTGTTCCTATTTCATTTGTTCGTGTGAAAGCTAAGATGCAGGTGCAGCTAGCAATGACTATGGCAAATCATAAAATCCCTACAGTACAAAAGGAAGCCATTTGACCCATCAAGTCTGCACTGACCCTCTGAATGATTACTTCACCAAGCTCACTCCCCTATCCTATTAACCCCTTAATCTAACCTATACACCTTTTTGGACACTAGGGGGCAATTTAGCATAGCCAATCCAAGTAACTGGGCGGCACGGTAGCATAATGGTTAGCACTGTTACTTCACAGCGCGAGGGTCTCAGCTTCGATTCCCGGCTTGGGTCACTGTTTGTGTGGAGTCTGCATGTTCTTCCTGTGTCTGTGTGGGTTTCCTCCCACAAGTCCAGAAAGACATGCTGTTAGGTAATTTGGACATTCTGAATTCTCCCTCGGTGTACTTGAACAGGCGCCGGAGTGTGGCGACTTGGGGCTTTTCACAGTAATTTCATTGCAATATCAATGTAAGCCTACTTGTGACAATAATAAAGATTATTATTATAACCTGCACATCTTGCACCGTGGGAGAAAACTGGAGCACCAGGAAGAAACCCACACAGACAAGGGGAGAATGTGCAAACTCCACACAGACAGTGACCCAAGGCTGGGATTTAACCTGGGTCCTTGGCGCTGTGAGGCAGCAGTGCTAATCAGGCCGCCCAAAAGTTATGTTGGCCTTTATTGCAAGAGGATTTGAGTGCAGCAGTGAAGAAGACTTGATGCAATTGTAGAGAGTTTTGATAAGACAGCACCTGGAGTATTATGTACAGTTTGGTCTCTTGCCGAAGAAAGGATACACATGCCATGGAAGGAATACAACAGGGGTTCATCATTCAAATCCTTGATGTGATTTTCCTATGAGGAGAGTCTGGGCCTATATCTATTGTGTTTAGAAGAATGAAATGTGCTCTCACTGAAGAATATAAAGTTCTTGCAGTGCTCAACAGGGTAAATGGAGGAAGGATGTTCCCGCTGGGCGAGGGGGTCTAGAACCAGGGGCACAGTCTCAGAATAAGAGGTAGGCTGATTAAGATTGAGAATTTCTTCCCTCAGAATTTCTTCCCTCAGAGGGTGATGAACCTTGTCATTCTACTCCAGAGAGCTATGGAGGCTGAATATATTCAAGATTGAGATTCTAGTTATTAAAGACTTTGAGATAGAGTGGGGAAATGGTGTTGAGGTAAAGGATCAGCCATGATCTAGTTGAATGGTGGAGTGGGCTTGAGGAGCCAAATGACGCGCACCTCCTATTATCCATTTTCCTAAAAAAATGACAGGATTAAATCCAACAACTATCCATCAGGAGACTCAGTGGATCCCCTGCCTCTTTGGGGAAGAAGGGTGATCAGGAGAGTGCCATTGGCTGGGGTGCGGTTGTAGAGAAACTGATATTAAATGATGTTTAACTGGTCTGGAATCTTTACTTATTGGGGAACATAAAACCTGTGGGGGGGGGGGGGAGAAATGTTTGTGTTGGAGCCCATGAAGAGCATTTGTGTGGATATGAAAATACAGATTTGAGTTCACAAACTTTCATCATTAAAATGTCCAATTTTCCAAAGATTAAAATGAAAGAAAAAATATCTACATCTGAGCATTCTATAACAAAACTCTGCTTTTATGGTATTAATGGTATTTTCCAGCATTTTAAGGATTCTAATATCTACTACTTTTCAGTTAAAGATGGGAGCATGCGTCTAGAAGATGAGTTTCGAATGCCTTATCCCAGCCACCAGCAACTACCTGCAGGAATCCTTCCTATGGTTCCTGAGGTAGCACAGGCTGTTGGTGTCAATCAAGGGCATCATACCAAAGATTTCAACAGGCCTGCGGCAAATCCAGCCATGGCCACTGTCACCGCAATGATAGCAAGAGAACTCCTATATGGTGGAACGTCCTTAACTGCAGAAGCAATTTTGAAAAATAATCCTGCAGCCCGCAAGCCACAAAGCACCCTTACCAGACCTTCAGAACAGTTGGACTTTTTGGCTAGTGTTCAAGGATTACAGGTATACTAAATCTCTCTTGGGTATAGTCTTTATCCTAGTGACCAGTTTAGTGGTAATAGCAATTTTGTTTTGTCAAGTACCAACAAATGAGTTGTCTTTCTACTTTAGATGGGAAGTGTATGAAACAAAACACTACTTCTCTGCTATAGAACTGGGTTATTTTCTATTATGTGAAATTATGTTGGGGGACACGGTAGCACAGTGGTTAGCACAGTTGCTTCGCAGCTCCAGGGTCCCAGGTTCAATTCCCGGCTTGGGTCTCTGGCTGTGAGGAGTCTGCATGTTCTCCCTGTGTCTGCGTGGGTTTCCTCCGGTTTCTCCCACAGTCCAAAAATGTGCAGATTAGGTGGATTGGCCATGCTAAATTGCCCTTTGTGTCCAAAAAGATTAGGTAGGGTTACTGGGTTACGGGGATAGGGTGGAGGTGTGGGCTTAGATAGGGTGCTCTTTCCAAGGACTGGTGCAAACCCGATGAGCTGAATGGCCTCCTTCTGCACTGAAAATTCTATGACTCTTATGGTACTAATATGGTTAATCTTTTATGGATTAGTGTTGAATGTGGCGTGGCAAAAGGACATTGTGAATTATCTGTTTAAAACCTATATTTGGTTAGTCATCGTAAATTTTTTGAAGCAACACTAATAGTGCTATTAAGATAGCACTATGACTTGCTCGCAAAAGTTCAGGAAGTAATGATGGTATAGCAAAAATAAAGTACACCACTTTCACTTAGTTCATTCCTTACCTTAATGTTGTTGACTTGTGCTGAGCTACAAATTTCCCAGGTACCAGTAGCCTTCTGATAACCAATGAATTATTATATGTTAACATACAAATTTGGAGCCTGAGCCAAACTGGCCTTGGCTGTGACTTCGCTTGAATTGACTATTTGAGAAGGGAACTGTCAGTCAAGGTTTCTAGTTAATTTTCTAAGTAGCAGCAGCACGGTTATCCCTTTTTTAAAAACACTCCCCATAACTCCATGCCCCAGTTAGGATGTTTCAAATCGAGGAGCAGTGGTTAGCACTGCTGCCTCACAGCGCTGAGGACCCAGGTTCAAACCCCGGTCACTGTCCATATGGAGTTTGCACATTCTCTGCATGGGTCTCACCCCCACAACCCAAAAAGATGTGCAGGGCAGGTGGACTGGCCTCGCTAAATTGCCCCTTAATTGGAAAAACAGAATTGGGTACTCTAAATTTATAGGGGAGAAACGATGACTCAAATCATCACAGATTGCATTATACCGGAGGCTTTTTGAGGCAGTGGCTCAATAGCATATCAAGCTATAGTTTTCTGTATCATTGTAGGAAGCCCTTATTAAAAACTTTTAACACTTGAGATTTGTCCATGTTCTGTGATGTTCATTTAAGCTACTTCAAATTTTGCCTGCACACTGCAATAATTTGCAGCTCTAGTATCTTGTTTTGGCTCAGCTGAGTGTGTAGCATTGTACTTGTAGCCCCTAAAAGATCATTTGAGGACTGTCAGTCACTTTTGAGAGTTGGTCACTTATGTCGTCTCTTTTCAGGTTGAATATAAGGATTTTCCAAAAAATAATAAAAATGAGTACGTGTCTCTGATAAACTGTTCCTCTCAACCTCCTCTGATCAGTCACGGAATTGGAAAAGATGTTGAGTCCTGTCATGATATGGTAAAGTATATTTTTTTACATTTTTCAAATATTGAACAATATCTTATTGCTGATTCTGTTAGCAAACTGATATTTTACCTGTATGAAAATAGAGGGCCAGATTTATTTTCTAAGACCAATACGTGGAAAGTGTGCTTTTAATTTTACTAAGGCAATAAATATCATCATTTAATTCTCAGGCTGCTCTTAATATCTTAAAACTATTGTCTGAGCTGGACCAACAAAATGTAGACATACCAAGAACAGGAAATGGACCAATTGCTGTGTAAGTATAAACTAATTCTTGTCTTTCTGATTGAGAGTATGTGGCATAAGGATTGAACTGAAAAGGGAATACTTTTTAAGCTTGGTCTGTGTATGTAAATAGTAACAGAGAAAAGAATAAGACTTGATGAATTCTACCCCCACATTATTCGGAGAAATTGAAGGTACATTGGTTATTTCAAGAATTGTGCCGTGGGATTATAAAGTTGCTCATGCCTGTATTTAAGAAGGGATTTGGAAAAGCCGGTAACTACAGACCTGGCAAAGTTGTAGAATCAGTCCTCAAAGGCAGAGGAACAGTCAGGCCTGAATACTAATTAACGCAATTGGTGGATAGTGGCTGCCCAGCTGTTTAAATCAGTCAGCAGCAATCTGTTCCCAGGAAGGGGTGGGGAAATGGGAATTATTTTTATTAAATGATTACTTTGTGCCCTTTCTATCCAAAACATTGTCCACAACTGAACATTGTATTCCAGTTAGGAACTGAAGCATCATTTTCTTGTGTTTGAATTCCAGTACTTTTACATCAGGGCCAACGTTAGCCCTTTTGCACATAGGGGTGTCTAAATCCACTTGCTCATCCTCCGCTCCAGTAATAATCCCTGGTGAACATCACTTGCCATGTGCCACCAATCACAATCTTTCTTGCCCACTCCTTTCCTTCCCACTCCTCTCTCCCAGCCAATTAGGAACCCCTACCACAAGGTTCCTCCCAATTCCACTCACTCTTATTTCTGCTGCTATTCCTTTCTATAACCTTGTATCAAATGCCATCTGTATGTATATTTGGGCAACTATTATCCACATATCTCGTATGCACATGCTCATGACCACTTCAAAAGAATCAACTAAATCCAATTTTTCAAATTTATGCTGATTCTCTTCATTAAACTTTGGAATGAAGTACAGCACTTGATTAATCAGAATTGTATCTGGGTTAATGGTCTAGGTTGAGAAGTAATTGTATATAAAGTTTGCTTTCACCTTTTTAAATGTTTTTAGGGTTGATTGAATAGTTGTTTAAAATGAAGGGAATTGATAGAATAATTACAGCAAAAGTAATTTCTTTGAAAAATACCTGAACAAGAGGTTCAAATTATGACTAGGCCATTTGGTAGTGAAATCAGTTGGCATTCTCTCAAATGTGTGTTGGATCATTGAAATTTGAAAGACTCTGATCAATAGCTTTCTTTGGGAGGACTATCAAGGGATTTGGAGCATAAACTAGTAAATGAGTTGCATGTCGGCCATGATTAATTGAATGATGGAACAGACTTGAGGGGTTGAATTTAAGGGATATGTTGTACTTTGAAATATGTTGCCTGTGTCCTTTTTAAAAATCTGTACTAAACATGATTGGCAAATGCTTTTAGCATAAAACTAGTAGTGATTACTTCTCTTACTACAGTTTTGCAAGGAAACCTTAATCTGTATTGCATCTTTAATGTGTGTGGTCCATAATTCCCAAGATGGAAGTAGCAAATGCATGTTGGGCTAAATGATGAGCACTTGCACTGAAGTTTTGGATCCCCTGTGATCATTATCCAAACAAATTGGAATCCATAAGCAATCTGCAGCTTTGTACAATTCAGAGCCCACCATATTTGTTTTTACAACTTTAAACCTACACTTTTTATGGATAAAATAAAACATTTTGCAGAAGTATTAAATTAAAACCTAACTGCTTCTTTTCAGATGTGTGAAACAAGAAATTGATGGTGATTCTCTCATCAAACCGGCTAACTCAAACACTTTAGGACAAACACTGGATGTCACTGACTGAAAGCCTTTTATTGACCCAAAGCGCCAAGCACCAGAGAAAATCGGATGCTTCCTGTTCTGTGACATGTAACTTATGTTTTAGACAGCTACAGTTTGAATCTGCTGTAGTATCTAAATCATTAAGTTGCTTAACTTTTTAAAATAGTAATGCATTTCAACATTAATTCATTTTTTTTGATGAAGGAAATTTGTTCCTAATGTTTCATTGGAACCTTGTTCACACCAATATCCAGCAGCAAAAAGTTAGAATTTCTGTTGATGACTCTCCAATAGTACATTACATGATGATTGAAAAATTGCTTAACAAAATGAGGGTCATATCCAATGTATGTAGTTCGTGATTTGGTACCTGTCTGAATTGGCCGTTGGTAACATAAACCATTTGAGTTTGACAAAACTTGGTGCTAGTTTAAAAAGTAGTGTGCCTGCATTTTCATAATTGTATATCCGAAAGAAGCAAGTTGAAACTCTAAATTGAGTTCTGTTTCAATAAGTTATTTTTTAAAAACTGCCTCTTTTCTTCACCCTTAAAAGATGGTATCAAGTAAACTGTTCAGTCTCAGTTCTAGGTTAAGTTTGTATTTTTTAATCTAAACGTTTTTTTTAATTTGGCAATTCTGAAGGACTTTGCTTTTTGTTTTTATATTAAACTTTGTTTATATAAAAAATAAATGAGTAATTTTCAACAGTGCACAAGAATTACATTGTTGGATATGATCTGTTACCTAGCTTATACCAGAAATTGCAGATTACTGTAAATCTTGGTGTAGGAAAATGTAAGATGTTGTCTTGTACTTTATTAATGCTTTGATGTAATGTTCCATGTGATGTACACAAAGTGTGTACAGTAAACATTTTGCTTATTGTCCAAGTAAAGCACGAAACCCTTGCCAACTAAGTCAAAACTTTGTTACTTTACTTTTGGACTTTTTTTTCCTTCCCATGTATTGTACCTATGGAATGGAGAAGTAAAAATTGGTGTTTGTGCAAAAGTACTGGTGGCTTTTTTTGGCATAACACATTTTATCAATGTGAAGCTGAGTTAAAGGAGTTATAAACCACTGTCAAAATTTCAACTTTGATTTCTAAACTGCTTCAACACGTTTTTTAAAGATTATTTTGAAGAAAACATCCTGCTGTTCTGATTTATCTTGCAATACATTTTATTGGAATCTAGTTTTCAAACAGCTAGGCTATTCCAGTACTTATTTTGTGTATCACAATGCCCTCCTTTACAAATGTAGAATTGCTGGAAAATGCTGTAAACATGCCAATAATTAACTTTTAACTTTTAAAAGCCTTTTGGTTGTAAATGAAGCATTTAACTCCTTTAAGTCAAGCTACACAAGCTTTTCTCCATTGTGTGTGGTAGAACAGCTAACCTTTAAATATAAAAGATTTTTTTTACCTAATAGCAATGGTCTGGACAATAACACTACTCCAAAGTTGCACTTCGGTGACTTTTGGTATCTACAGTCAGTAACTTTTAAAATGGCATAGATTTGAAGCTCTGAAAAATTATACAATTGAGAATAATTGAGCTTTTCTGTATTAAAAGTTCTTTTGACTAAAACTTAATTGTTTAAAAATGTTTTGATTCAAATATTGGTAGGAAGAGTAAAGCATTCTTGAGTTTGATCCCAAAAAGGAATTAACTTGAGTACGGAGCAATTTTGGTTTGGAAATAGTGTTTTAAGTAAAAATAACTGCATGATCCCACACATACATTTTTGTGAAACACTTAAAAGATTAGCAGGGGAAAGGGATGATAAGGAGAGGCAAAAGACTGACCAGCTGGAAATTGCATTTGATGTGTCTGGAATTTCTTCCCCACCTCTCGGGTGGTGCTACTGAACTTTGAATTGAAGTTTGTATAGTATCTATTTTACTCAAATTACATACTTTGCTTCCTATTTCGTATCTCCGTAGTTGTGCTCACTTTTCATTCATTTGACTTTTCTGTAAGGCCCATTCTATTTTCATAACTATTCTAGTTATACAGGGGTCTGAGCAATTTACATCTGTCGATCTTCTAAATTAAAATTGCTGCTATTTTGAATGTACAATTATTTTAAGTCTAAATCTACATAAAACAGTCCAATGCTGACAAACTCCAGTGTATTTGACAATCTGACTTCTAACATCCTATCAAAGGATTCAATCTACCAGCAGAACTTTGAATTGTCAGGCTGAATTTCATCAGAATAAACACTTCTAAAGTTCATTTGTTAATTGCTGAATGAGTAAGACTTTAAAATGAGAGGAGCAAAAATATTTGTTTCTGATAGACTTGCATTCATCATTTTTCGGAAATATTTCCAATTCTTCACATACAATGAATCACTTTTGAAATTGTGATTTGATGTAGTCAAGTATAGTGGACATTATGCACAGCGAAGTCTCTCAAACTGCAATGAGATGTATGATGAGTTCATGTATTTTCATATAGCTTGAGATATTAAACTGATATCCTAAAGATAGCATCTTTTATTCCAACTTTGTGGAAGATTCACTTTTGTATTCCCTATGGGCAGCATTTATTGGATGATTGCTATTCTTTAAAAAAAAAAATTAAATACCTTCAACACTGACTGTTAAAAGATATCAGTATACCAGATACTACATTGACTGCTTCAAACCTGTTGATACTTGGATGTAAACAATTTTGGTTAAAAACAAAGTGCTGGAAACGCTCAGCAGGTCTGGCAGTGGAGGAAGAAAGTTAACGTTTCAAGTCCAATACGACTCTTGTTTGGAAGTAGAGGTAGAAATGTGATGGGTTCTCTGCTGTTGAATGTGGGTGAGGGTCAGATGGAACAAAAGGGAAGGTCAACAATAGGTTAGGTTAAAGGGCAAGGGAGAATATATACCAAAGATGTCCAGGAACAAAAAGCAAAAAATACTGATGGTTATAAAAACACAAATGTAAAGGTCCAGTATAGGTGTTGAACTCAGCCAGGATTGTTTATTCTGCTATTACGTATGCGACTTGGGACTGATGTTATTTTAGTTTTCTTGTGACATTGTGAAAACATTTCAGAATGTCATTGTTACCTGATTTGAAACCTGCAAAATCACTTCCCGAAGTACTACCTCATGTACACATTCGTTTTAAGGAGCCTGCTGAACTGTCATTTTACAAGTGTATCTGCAGCTTATTGATTGTGGAAATTCTTGCTTTCCTGCCTTATTTGCATGTTCATTTCAAAAATGTTGCAGGAATATTAACTGGTTCGGTATTGGACTGTGTGGGTGTTCATGGTAATATGAGTAATGTGCTTCCCATAACCATATCTTAATGCCAAGTTACATCACCTCACTTTCGGAGCAAATAAGTTATTTAACCCACTGTTGCTCTAGTTTTTAAATGTCCTGTGAAATCACGTACTTAAATATGAATCTGTCTTTCTGACAATTCATTGAATGTGTTCTCTAAATTAGACCTAAAAATAGCTAATTAGTTTCTGAAATTAATCTTAATTTTTAACTCCCTACACTGGAGATGTTTGCAGACTGATTTTGATTTTCAAATATTAATCTGCAGCCAGGAACTCTTTTGGTTGCCTCTGTGAATTCTGATTAACTCTAATGGTCCACACTATTCTTCCATACCACAACAAATCAGATACACTGCTATCTAACTGCCCCATCATTCTGGTCTGCTGTTGCTCTAGTGAATTTCTGGCTCTTTGGTTTTACTTCTAAATGTAAGCTCAACTTTTTATTTGAATATTAAAACCAAAACATTAGTTCAATGTTTTGCCATGTCTTGCTCTCCATTTCTATTCAATCTGCTTATTCTTTGGCCAGAGTTGGGGAGAGAAAAAAAAGTTATGAAAAAAGTGTTTCTTTAAAAATTTTTTTTTAGAGTGCCCAATTATTTTCTTTTTACAATTAAGGGGCAGTTTAGTGTGGCCAATCAACCTACCCTGCACATCCTTTGGTTTATGGGGGTGAGACCCATGCAGACACGGGGAGAATGTGCAAACTCTACACAGATGGTGACCTGGGGCCAGGATTGAAACTAGGACGTCAGCGCTGTGAGGCAGCAGTGCTAATCACTGTGCCACCTGATTGCGAATGTTTCAACCAAAATGCCTTCAGTATCCTCACTAGCATTCAATGATACTTAGATGCAAAAGGTTAAGTTTCCAGAAAGATTTTGTAATAATTGACGTTTTTTAAAAAAATTCCTCCCAAGTATTTTTGTGGCAAAGGCTACTTCATGCCAGTTAAGAACTAAAGGGAAGTAAATGTCCTTGAATGATTCACGTATGTTCAGACTTCATAAGCTGAATCAATTGTTCATAATCACTGAAGCTGGCCCAATAAATGGCATGTAATTACTTCAGTGAAATTTGTTTGCATTGGCCATATATTTCTGTATTGTCTGGCATTCATCTGCTGTGAATAAACCTGACCAACAGATTTTTAAAAATGTATTCTTGAAGTTTAGATTATGCCAGCAAGGTTACATTGCCCATTCTCTGTTCCCTGAGAAGTTTTTTTGTGGGTATGTTATTGCACTACTGCAGTCTTAAGACTGCTAGGTGTGAAATTTCTAGAACTGATCCAGTTCAAATGAAAGAACTGCAATTTGAAGTATAAATCAGGATAACCTGTGGTGTGCAGGTTGTGTGCCCCCTCGCTCTGATTTCAGAGAAGGAGGCTGTATTGAAATAATTTTGATGCAGTGCATAAGATTATTCACTGCTCCTAGAGTGCATAAATACATAAGGAGTGAATCTCTATTCTAGTGATTTGAGTTTTGTGTAAGATGTTGCTATGTAGTTCAACTAAGCTTTTGATCCTGGTGACCACTTGCTCAGTTTTTGCAGCCTGAAACCTGTAGGTGTTGCTGTCTGGGGCAGCTGGGACTTCTACAAAAAGATGAAGGAAGGATCTCCCAAGGTGAAGTCCACCTAGCGTGGGGTTGCATAACCACATACCTGAGGCCACTTTTGGAGCTCTTCATTTAAATTCTAGGAGAACAACAGCCACTCTTATGATTTAAGTAATGCCATAACATATTACTATTTAGGTTAATAGTGCAATAGGCAGTACAGTACCCTAGTTGCTTCACAGTGCCAGGGGACCGGGTTTGATTCCTGGCTTGGGTTACTGTGCAGAGTCTGCACGTTCTCCCTGTGTCTGCAGTGTGGATGGGGGCTCTTCTCACAGTCCAAAGATAAATGGGTTAGGTGGATTGTTCACGTAAAATTGCCCTGAACTGTCCAAAAGTTAGGTGGGGTTGCTGGGTTATGGTGATAGGGTGGAGATGTGGCCTTGGGAGAATGCTCCTTTTTTTTTTGGAAATGTTTTTTATTGAGTTTTCATATTTTATATCCTACAAATTATTAGAAAAAAAAAATGCAAAAATTAACATGTATATTTACAGGCAAGCATCTTCATAATAACAACTGTGGCCACCCCCTTTAACCTGCATACATATTTTACATTCCCCAATACACCTGAGGCACATGTTTATAGGCATTTATTTACAATTTGGTTTTGGGCCTTAGCTTGCCATCAGACTATCGCTTGCAGCTTTGTCCTTTTTTTTTTGGAATAATTTTTATTCAAGTTTTCAACAACAAATTTTTTCACAACAGAGAAAAACAGTGACCCCTCCCCTCCCATGCAAAAACAATAAATTAACAAGAAAAAGAATATAAAACCATGAGAACAAAATAGGATGCTCTTTCAGGAGCTGGTGTAGACTCGATGGGCCTAATGGCCTCCTGCACTATAATATAATCTTGTCACAAGTTTGCTTATATTTACACTGCAATGAAGTTACTGTAAAAAGCCCCTAATCACCACATTCCTCTGCTTGTTCGGGTACACTGAGAAAGAATTCAGAATATCCAAGTGACCTAACGGCACATATTTCGGGACTTGTGGGAGGAAAGCCAGGCAGACACTGAGAATGTGCAGACGCAGCACAGGCAGCGACCTAAACCGCGAATTGAACCTGGGACCCTGGCGCTGTGAAGCTAGTGTCAACCACTGTGCTACAGTGCCGCCCTATGAAATCTATGATTTAGAGGTACTGACGAGTCACGGGTAATATGAGTGTGGTTTAAATTGTTCCTTTCTGTTGATAAATGGAATTCTTTGAATGTGCATTCCTCCGTATAATCTCACTCGGGCTCTTCCTCGTCAATAGAAAATTAAGAATCCACGCTGCTACGTTGCAATTTGCAGGCGGGATCCCCGCTTCATAGTGCCGGCTGGCTGCCGTTAGAGCCGCATCCAAAATACAATTTCGGAGTTAATATTGTGTACTATGAAACATGGGCACTGTTGGCATTGTGCACTGTCTCAACTGACAGGTTACGTCTATGATGCCGGCAGGTTACTAGCTAACTGCATTGCCAAGCTAAGTTCCTGAAGCTACCTCTCCCAAATTGCACTGCAAAGCAGGATGACCCTCCCCACGGATGGAAGAAATCTACTCTGCTCATTAGTAACATGCAGTGCGTGATTATATTTAAGCAGCAACGCAGAGTCTTTTGGAGATGTATCCTTTAGAAACAAAAAATATACTCAACCGGTTCAGCAGCATCTCTGAGGTGAAGGTTGCCGGTCAGTGACCTTTCTGTTTGTTACATTGGCTCTGAGCACGTGCCGCTCCGAGTGTTGCAAAGTTCCCATGGGCGGGCCTATTTGGCGCGATTGCCCAACGTCACAATGCCAGGTTACCGCGCGCGTGCGCAGCGGCCGGGCGGCTGCTATATAAGCGGCTGCTCGGGGGCGCGTCTTTCTTTTGGCGCCGAGAGTCGGGGTGAGTTGGTGGTGTGTGTGGAACCGGGGTGGCGGCTGCTCGCGCACGAGGTTTCGACCGGCTGGTTGGAGCAGGCCCGGGTTCACATATCTGTGCAGGCCGCAGAGTGTGGAGGTCGAGCCGAGCCCCGGCAACAGGGAGGAGGCAGGCGTGCGTTTGCTGGAGCCTGCATCTTAACTGGTGTTAAGATCAGTCTGATTGCAGCGTTAATTCTCCTGGAAGTTTCCCGAAGTTCGGCTTTTTGAGGGAGGGGAGTGTGCAGGCCATCGGGAAGCTTGGGGACTTTCTTTTTCAGGTTGAATTACTCCTGACCAAGAAAGGCCCAGGCCATCTGGCTCCTTATCTTTGAGACTTTTATTTATTGTATATTTGTTTCCCCATCTAGGGCTATTTGCAGATGGCTGCCGCATCTAGTGTCCCGGCGCCAAATCCTGGCGTGCAGAATATTTCAGGTTGGTCAGAAAATGTTTCATTCGCTCCTTTTTGTCGATGGAAAGTGTCGATTTAACTGATGCGCATTTGGGATTTTAAAGACTCGAATGCTCCTCCGTTTTGGGGGAATTAATTTAAGGGGCAAGAGTAGGCCATTTGGCTCTTAAACGAAAGGGAAAATGCTGGGAAATCTGGCATCATCTGTAGGGAGAGAAAAGAGCTAACGTTTCGAGTCCGATGACTCTTTGTCAGACCAGCTGTGACAAAAAATCCACATAATTGTCTTTGTTATCCCAGATCCTTATTCCAATGTGCACCCCTGGTTGGTTTCCCGCACTTCAATTAGATCTCCCCTCATTCTGCTAAACTCTGTATAAGCCTATCACGGGGCTGGTTTAGCTCACTGGGCTAAATCGCTGGCTTTTAAAGCAGGCCGGCAGCACGGTTCGATTCCCGGACAGGTGCCGGAATGTGGCGACTAGGGGCTTTTCACAGTAACTTCATTGAAGCCTACTCGTGACAATAAGCGATTTTCATTTCATTTTCATCAATTCCTGTTATGACTGAGAAAACGAGAGCACCCGGAGAAAACCCACACAGACGTGGGGAGAAAGTGCAAACTCTACAGTCACCCGAGGCCAGAATTGAACCCAGGACCCTGCTGTAAGGCAGCAGCAGTGCTAACCACTGTATTGCCATGCTGCCCGATACACCATCGATGACTGCATTCCGTAGCTTACCCCAAGTTCTGGAATCCAGGCCCTATTGCTCACTGCTTTGCTTTCCTCCTCTTGGGCCCCTTGAAACATAACTGCCCAAACCTGACCTAATATCTTCTTGTGTGGTTTGGTATTGCTGTTTTATATATCTCCAGTTGTGGACGTGCTTTGTGACATAACTGAGTGAGCTTACTGGTATTTTACACTGTTTGCTTAGTTTCAGTTGTTTAAGCTCCAGTCCCTGTATACAATTTAAGCTGGTATGTTAATGGCCTCTGGGATTGCTTGCTTGGGCTGCAGGTGAATTAACTGATTAGTGTAATGTCTTCTATGAAAAATAGCTATGGGGCCAGGATAACACTGATCTCTGCCCATTGCCACACCCTTGAGGTTCGTGTTTAAAATAGGAATGACAAGAATAGTAATTTATGGTCTTTTGATTTGGTACTTTCACTGCTGTCATCTGTTGACTCAGCAGCACTTTAGTAATGACTCAATGCCTCCCATGCATGGACTCCATCTACAGCTCCCGTTGCCGGGGGAAAGCGGGCAGCATAATCAAGGATCCCTCCCACCCGGCTTACTCACTTTTCCAACTTCCATCGGGCAGGAGATACAGAAGTCTGAGAACACGCACGAGCAGACTCAAAAACAGCTTCTTCCCCACTGTCACCAGACTCTTAAATAACCCTCTTATTGACTGACCTCATTAACACTACACCCTGTATGCTTCAACTGATGCCAATGCTTATGTAGTTACATTGTATATCTTGTGTTGCCCTATTATGTATTCTCATTTATTTTCTTGAATTTTGTTTAATTCCCTTTTCTTCCATGTACTGAATGATCTGTTGAGCTGCTTGCAGAAAAATACTTTTCACTGTACCTCGTTACACGTGGCAATAAACAAATCCAATCCGATCCAAAGACCCAAGTTGAGAGAGGTTGCACTTAACTTTTAGACTTGTATATCTTAATTCTATAACTTCTACAGCATTGTGCTGTTGGCCAGCTCAGGATTTAAAAGGGTTCTTGCTGGAGTTTTCCTCAGCAAAACAAGTTAAGAGGATCTCAACACTGATGGCAAATTTATGAAGTAAGAACATTTAATTTCTTCCCCTCCAGGCTCCGGCCAGATGCTGCGATGGAGATTGGACAATGCTGACAAATTGGGTACGTAGTTATTCAATGCGGCAAATATTTACAGGCTCTAATGAATGATGTTTTGAAACTTTTTTCCCCATCTTATCGAATATGGTGATTTTAGGATAAGCCAAATTATTCTGACATTAGAAAAGTTATTAATTTGCACCAATTCATAATTCTGTGTCGGTTAACATTGTATTTCTTCTTGCAGGCCAGATGTGGCGATCGAAATTCATAGCCAGTCACCATGCTGACAACTTGGGTATGTTGATATTCAATGCTGCAAACACTTAAGAGCTCTAGTGAATGATGTTTAAAACTTTTTTCCCCGTCTTATCGATCATGGTGATTTTCGGATAAGCCAAATTATTCTGACGCTAGAAAAGTAATCAGTTTTGGCCAATTTGTAATTTTATGTCGGTTAACATGGTACTTCTTCTGGCAGGTCAGATGTGACGATCGGCATTCATAGCCAGTCAACATGCTGACAATTGGGTACGTAGATATTCAACGTTGCAAACACTTTTTCAGGCTCTAGTGACTGATGTTTAAAACTTTTTTCCCCGTCTTATCGATCATGGTGATTTTAGGATAAGCCAAATTATTCTGACACTAGAAAAGTAATTAATTTGGGCCAATTTGTAAGTTTATGTCAGTCAACATGGTATTTCTTCCGGCAGGTCAGATGGGTCAACTCAGGCTAGATGCGGCGATAGACATTCATAGCCAGATGACAATGCTGACAATTGGGTACGTAGATATTCAATGCTGCAAGCAAACACTTTCGGGCCCTAGTGAATGATGTTCAAAACTTTTTTCCCCGTCTTATCGATCATGGTGATTTTAGGATAAGCCAAATTATTCTGACACTAGAAAAGTAATTAATTTGGGCCAAGTTGTAATTTTATGTCAGTCAACATGGTATTTCTTCCGGCAGGTCAGGTGGGTCAACTCAGGCTAGATGCGGCGATAGACATTCATAGCCAGATGACAATGCTAACAATTGGGTACGTAGATAGATATTCAATGCTGCAAGCAAACACTTTCGGGCCCTAGTGAATGATGTTCAAAACTTTTTTCCCCGTCTTATCGATCGTGGTGATTTTAGGATAAGCCAAATTATTCTGACGCTAGAAAAATAATTTGTTGGGGCCAATTCATAATTATATGTTGGTTAACATGGTATTTCTTCCTGCAGGCCAGATGTGCCGATCGGCATTCCTAGACCGAATGACAATGCTGAAAACTTGGGTATGTCGATATTCAGATATTCAATGCTGCAAGCAAACACTTTCAGGCCCTAGTGAATGATGTTCAAAACTTTTTTCCCCGTCTTATCGATCATGGTGATTTTAGGATAAGCCAAATTATTCTGACGCTAGAAAAGTAATTAGTTTTGGCCAATTTGTAATATTATGTTGGTTAACATGGTATTTCTTCCGGCAGGTCAGATGTGACAATCGGCATTCATAGCCAGTCAACATGCTGACAATTGGGTATGTAGATATTCAACGTTGCAAACACTTTCGGGCTCTAGTGAATGATGTTCAAAACTTTTTTCCCCGTCTTATCGATCATGGTGATTTTAGGATAAGCCAAATTATTCTGACACTAGAAAAGTAATTCGTTTCGCCCAGTTTGTAAGTTGATGTCAGTCAACATGTCTTTTCTTTCTACAGGTCAGATGGCTAACGTAAAACAATTTCAGAATCTTCAATGTGGGAGTTGGTGAGTTTTGCAATAAAGTTCCTCCTCTTATCCTAATCTGCCTCTTTCCCATCCCCTGGCTTTGATGGTCTGGTTGAATGTAGGACCAATGAAGCTGAGATTAATTGGGTAATTTTGTGAGTGATGGCCAGAACCTTTTTCCCCATCATATCAATTGTGCTGAATAACATTTTATAAAGCTAACCTGTCTGACATTCGTACCTAGCTGCAATTTGGAGGAATTTATTTTTTCTACACTGACCATGTATTTTTCCATCTGCAGGATTTGAAGAACTCTGATTTGTTGATGAAAACATTCCCCCATTGAGTGTGGAAACAGTACATAGAACAGAACAGGCCCTTCGGCCCTCATTGTTGTGCCGAGCCATGATCAACCCACGTATCCACCCTATACCCATAACCCAACAAACCCCCCCCCCCTTAACCTTACTTTTATTAGGACACTACGGGCAATTTAGCATGGCCAATCCACCTAACCCGCACATCTTTGGACTGTGGGAGGAAACCGGAGCACCCGGAGGAAACCCACGCACACGGGGAGGACGTGCAGACTCCACACAGACAGTGACCCAGCCGGGAATCGAACCTGGGACCCTGGAGCTGTGAAGCATTTATGCTAACCACCATGCTACCCTGCTGCCCCAAAAGTAGTTGCTTTTGATGCTGTAAAGTGTACTTTTTCAAATAAATTTCTTGCATAAGTAGCTGTTTTCAATCTGTTTATTCAAAAATTTGCCCAGAAGAATATGAAAAGCAAGTGATTAAATTTGATAAAGGTAGATTATGAACTTAAAGTTTTCATTAAACCTAATCTGTATCTTAAAGCAAAAATAAACTATCTGCCTTGTGCTTTAGAACCATGATCATTTTAATATCTATTGCATAGGCTTATCTGGGTTTATCCCATTCAAATAGTCTTCAACCGTCTAAAAAGCACTTGCAATTCTATAGTACCTTAGCCTAGGTGCTTCGAGGTGCACAGCACAATCAAACCAAACTTCACAGAATAAAGGAGTTGTAGAGAAAAGGAGTTCCAGAAATTCCACATCTAGCCTTTGCTCCTCTGATGAGATATTTACAGGCACCATACCGCTCAGCTGCACCCTTGCTTCCATGTTTGATTCCCTAGTTTTCATTACCATGGTGGGCATAAATCCACACACCGATATAGTGAGCACCAGTTTTTACTAATTCGATGCCACCTTGAGAGTTGGAATTTGGTGGTGAGTCCAGTTAAATTGAACTCCTTGTTTGAAGATGGCTGATGTGGGGTCCAGCTTGCAATGGCAGTTTTGCTTAGCGGTGCTGCACATGTTGGGATAATGACTGCCATTGCGAATGATCTTGGCTAAATGATGCAGGTTTTTGGTGCATTTCCTCTTGCAAACACCTCGCCCAGTATGGTGCCCATCCCCCTACTATTCCAGGTCCATCTAAATCTGTTCAACCAGACTCTCGTGACTGCAGGCATCCCCACCACACTTCCTGTTCACTGTAGCTGACCTACGCTTGCTAGTGTGGAGTCTGCTGCCAGAGCTCCCCTTTCTCTCATCCCTCCCCTGTCTCAGTAAGCCACTCCCATACCCAAAACCCACGTTCTCTCCTTTAAACCAAGAAACAATACAGAACTATGCCCATGAGGAAAACAGAACCAGAATACAAACAAACCCCCTCATTGGGAAAAAAGATAATTGGATAATCTAAATTTTAAATAACGTCTAGGGACTTCATGGGGAGGAAACCAAAGCACCAGGAGGAAACCCATGCAGACACGGAGTACGTGCAGATTCTCCTCGTTTGTGTTGCCCAAGCTTAGCATGTCATCTTGGAGGTGCCAGTTTGCAACATTCAGTCTTTGTACTGGAAGAATAATATTTTGGCCAGGCGAAGGAGCATGTTAATCCAAGCTGGACCTCCACCAGTATTGATGTTTCTCTCAGTGTGCGAACCTGGGAGCAGGACATTGAGCACAGAACTCTGCTGCTCGTGGTGACAAAACAATACATTTCTTTCCAGACCTTCTTTCTAAAGGTATATTTCAGAAGAAGATGGGCAATCGTCGATTTCCCCACCTCAGTTGCTTTGAGGGCAGCATGTGATGGTGCTGACTCTGCGTGTGTGTGAAAGATCTCACAGGGAGAGCCTCTGGCCATCAGCCAAGCTACATCTTGCCGCTTGTTTGAAAGTTCTGGTGATAGGCGTTTTGACAGTCAGCTCAGGAAATCATCTGACAGCATCCACCATCTCCTTTAACCGCAGACCCTCAAGGAGGTTACATGTCATGCGGAACACCGCCTGCTGGACTTGTGGTGAAAGGTTTTCCTCCACAAATTTTTCCATGAATGGTGGTATCTCACTGTCCAACTGAATTCACAGCAATATGTTCAGACCCGTCCTTCGCAACTCTAGGGAACCTCAGCACAAAGCAGCTATCAGTGTTTGCATACTGAGAGTCTATGCACAGCGTGATGCAGTCACACAGTATCACATTTCTCTATTGTTAAATTTTCTTTGGGGTTTAAAAAGGTGAAGCGTGACATAATCAAAGTCTTTAAAATGATAAAAAAATTCAGTAGTATCAACTAGGAAACTTTTTTCTTCTTCTTGGTCAATCCCCCGAATGAGTAATCTTAAAATTGGAGTTGTGCCATTTCAGAGTGAAATCACGAAGCATTTTCTTGAACAAAGTGGAGTGGAAACCTGGAGCTTTCTCGGTCTTCCCAAGGATATGGATACTGGGCCAATTGAAACTTTCAAATCTGCAGTAGATAGATAAGGATATCATAGGATGGGAAGCAAAGGCTGGAAAATAGATTTGAGATGCATCTAATTGAATGATACAACAGGCTTGAGGGGCTGAATGGCCTACTCCGGTTCCTATGTTGCTGACAGAGGATGCTATAGCACTGCCAGCTCACGACACATATTTAGTGAAGGCGCACTCGGGAAAATTCACCACTTTCAGTGACTAGCCAGAAGGACTGGGGGTTTAGAATCATAGAATGATAGAGCGCAGTAGACCATTTCACCCATCATAAGCCCATAAGACATAGGAGCAGAATTAGGCCACTTGGCTCCGCCATTCAATCATGGCTTATATTTTTCTTATTCCCCTTCTCCCCATAATCCCTGATCCCCTTATTAATCAAGAACCTATCTATCTCTGTTTTAAAGATACTCAGTGATTTGGCCTCCACAGCCTTCTGCGGCAAAGAGTTCCACAGATTCACCACCCTCTGGCTGAAGAAATTCCTCCTCATCTCTGCTTTAAAGGATTATCCCTTTAGTCTGAGATTGTGTCCTCTGCTTCTAGGTTTTCCTACAAGTAGAAACATTCTTTCCACGTCCACTCTATCCAGACCTCGCAGTATCCTGTAAGTTTCAATAAGATCCCCTCTCATCCTTCTAAACTCCAATGAGTACAGAACCCTCATACGACAAGCTCTTCATTCCAGGGATCATTCTTGTGAACCTCTTCTGGACCCTTTCCAAGGCCAGCACATCCTTCCTTAGATACGGGTCCCAAAACCTTGTTGGAGCCTTGCCTTGTTAGAACAATCCAATTGATCCCACTGCCTGCCCCTTTCCCCAGAGATTTAAAAAAACATGCCTTTCCTTCAAGTATTTCTCCAGTTCTTTATTTATCAAAACCATTTATGAGTTTGAACATTTCTATCAAATCTCCTCTTGACCTTCTCTGCCCCCAGGGGAACATCCCTACCTCCTCCAATCTCCACATAACTGAAGTTCCTCATCACTGGTACCATTCCAGTAAATCTCTTCTGCACCCTCACCAAGGTCTTGACGTCCTTTCTAAGGCTGTTGCCCAGAATTGCGCACAATCCTTTAAACTAGGGCCTAACCAGTATTTTATAATGGTAAGCATAACTTCCTTGCTTTTGTATTTTCTTTTACTATTAATAAACCCAAGGATCCTGTGGTTGCTCGACAAACACTCTAGAGGCTGTCGTGTTAATCATCCTCGGGTAACACGGTCTGCAACTGGATGCAGTTGTACTTGAAAGTAGACTCCAAACGTTGATGTTAGTCCAATACGATTTATTGAACTTGTTAAGCAGTGCACACAGTTCGCTGTGGGTTTGACAATCTACTAATCTTACTATAATACTAAGCTTACTATAACTAACTAGACCAGACTAGCTCTGAGCCACGTGTAGAAGGTGCTAACTGATATATACACCCTGATTGTCACTAAAGTTGTCACCAGTGGAAAGAGGCAGAATGCTGCATCGTGTGTTTTATAGTGCGAGACCACCTTCTAGTGTTCCCTGGTGATTGGTTCTGTTCTGTCCTGTGTGTTGATTGGCTGTACTGGGTGTCTGTCACTACCTGTCTGTCACATTATGTGCATGAGTGCATATCATGACAGAAGCTTCCAGTAGTAACAAAGGTGTTTATTTATAATTTACAGTACCCGATTCATTCTTCCCAATCAAGGGGTAATTTATCGAGGCCAATCCACCTACCCTGCACACCTTTGGGTTGTACGGGCGAAACCCATGCAAACACGGGGAGAATGTGCAAACTCCACACAGACAGTGACCCAGAGCCAGGATCGACCCTGGGACCTCAGCGCTGTGAGGCAGCGGGGCTAACCCACTGTGCCACCGTACTGCCAACAAAGGCGTTTATTAACAAAAGGCAAAGACTAGTATCTATACAGGCACAGAACACTAAAGGATGGGTCTTGGCTCTGAGGTCCACACTGCCTGGGCCCCAGTTCCGAGGGCCCCACACATACTCACCATTGGCGGCCAGGTCCGCATTCTCCTGCGCGATTGGCCCCGAGCCGGTCATGTGGTCTGCCAGGCCTGTCCCCTTAAAAGGGCCATGCTACCACATTCCTCCTCCCTTAACTGCCTTATTACATTTTACACAATAACTATGTGCAGGTTCTATATACATGGGAAAGAGAGCTCATCAAAGAGCCAGCCGGTCCGGGGATCTTTGAGTCCTTCCAGACCTCTGTAGTCCACTGATAGACTTGACATCCTTCGTGGCAGTCTACTTGTCAGTGGCCGGAGACAGTACAAGAGGCACCGCCTTGAAGGCAAGACAACTGCCCTCACCAGCCACCTAAGGTACAGCTGGCTGGGTGGATTCAGGAGCTATCAGCTCGCTCGGCTCAGAAACATTCACAGAAATGTTGACAACGTTAGTGGGATTCATTTGCACTGAATTGGGAGTTGTCAGCACTCGACTCCTCAAATGGTCAATATGCTTTTTTGACAGTCCTTCCAGTTACGCTCACCACGTATGACAGGCCCCGACTGGGATAGTGCGACACAATCTGTCTGGCTAACTATGGCAGCCCTGAAGCACAGTTATGAACCAAAACCGGATTCCCCCACCCGGAATGATCTGTCGCCCTTCTGCGTAGCCCGTTGACCTCTTTGGGAGGTCTGATGCACCTCTAACCTCCACGCCAAGTTATGAAATCCGAAAGGGTTCTGAGGCAATAGCCCATCAGCAGCTTGGCAGATGTTACCTCCGTTTTGGGGGGGGGGGGGGGGGGGGGGGGGGGGGGGGGTTCAAATTGTGTGACAACAATAAACTGCTGTTTCTCCGACTGTTTCTACATGGCGTTCTTAAAGGTTTGAGCAGCCCTCTTGGTCAACCCATTAGATGCAGGTTGTAAGCAGCTGCCCTGGTGTGGCGTGTGCCAGTAGCTTGAACGAAATTCTGGAAGCTGTCCCCTGTAAAAAGGAGGCCGTTGCCAGATACAATGGACTCCGGCAGTCCATGAATAGTGATGCAAGGCGTCCACCGTGGCCGCTGAGGTTGTGGTCTCCGTCTCCTGTCTAGACAGCCACTTTGAGCGACGCCCATCAAAACTAAAAACATCCAGCCCGAGAAAAGGCCAACATAGTCAACGTGGACCAGGTCCATGGGTGACCCAGCCACACCCAAGGGTGCAAAGTGACGGATGGAGGCAGGGAGTGTTGCGTCTGATAGGGGTGACATTGTTGTACAATTTCTTCGATGGCTTTATCAACGCCTGGCCACCATATATAACTGTGTCAGCATCATCATCTTTGTTTGCCCAGGGTTGGCACTATGCAGCTCCTCCAAAAGAGACCCCCTGACTGGTGGCAGATCAACAACACGTGAGCCACACAAGATCACACCATCCTCACAGGTCAGTGGCGGTTTAAATAGGATCTCAAGTGCTCGGATTACTCATAGTTCCACCCAGTCTGTAACATCCTCTTTACTGTCAACAATATGGGATCCCTCTGGGTCCAGTTACAAATGTGGCCAGCCGACGCTGGCAAGGTGCCTAACAAATTCAAGGCCAATACGATTTCCTGGGGTATGATGGAGGTGGCACACTTTTCAACAGGGGGAGCCTGTTCAACGCATCTGCATTGGCAATCTGCGTATCTGGCCAGTGCTGGATGGCATAATTGTAGGCCACTAGTGGTAAGGTCAAACACTGCACCCCAGCCGAGCCTATTGATGGTATTGGTTTGTCCTCGCTCAGAAGGCCCAGTAGCGGCTTATGGTCAGTGACTTTATCAAATCATCGTCCGAACACACATTGGTGGAATTTCTTCACACCACATATGACTGCTGAACCCTCTTTCTCGATTTGAGCATAGTTCCTCTCTGCTTCTGAAAGGACCCTTGAGGCATAGGCGATGGGGTGCCCAGAACCATATCCCATCTTGTGGGATAATACCTGTAAGGAGGCGCATCACTTGTGAGCACGATCGGTTTCCCTGGGCCGAAGTGAACTAAAGGTTCGAGGACTGCAAAGCTTGCTTCATCAAACAAAAACCTTCCTCTTGAGGCTCCCTCCGTTGTCCCCATTGATGTTTTTTTAGTCGCTGGTGTAATGGTGCCAATGTTGTGGCTAAATTCAAATTGAATCTTCCAGAATAATTTACTCTACCGAGGAAGGATTTGAGCTCACTGACATTCTTGGGTGCTGGGACTTCACAGGTAGCCTTCTCCTCGAGGGTTTGATTTAGATTCTTTCTCTGTTTTCCATCATTTTGTTTCTTGCAGCTGTTACTTTAATAGTGTGCCCCCAGCCATCGCGTTTATGGAGTGCTGTGTGGATGCTCTCAGTGGTCCTGGCTATTTCAACGTCTATTCTGCCCTCTGGTGGTTGAAGGTAGATATGGAACCAATATTCCCTCTCAACAAGGCGCACCCAAAACAAATGAGCTGTTGTTTGTGGAATTGTGCAATCACATCTTTTTGAATTAAAAGCTGTTTGAAGGAAAGCGCTTGCATTTATATGTACCCACTTCATGAATCACAAAAGATTAACATGCAGGTTTAGCAAGTAATTAGAATGACAAATGGACTCTTGGGCTTTATTGCAAGAGGGATGGAGTATGAAAATAGGGCAGCTTGTTGCAATGTACAGGGCACTGGGGTGATCACACTGAGAATAGCGTGTACAGTTTTGGTTTTGTTATACTTACATTGGAAAGAATACAGAGACGTTTCACGAAATTGATTCATGGGTGGCACGGTAGCACAGTGGTTAGCATTGTTGCTTCATAGTGCCAGGGTCCTGGGTTTAATTCCCGCTTGGGTCACTGGCTTTATCCCTGTGTTTGCGTGGGTTTCGTCTAGGTGCTCCGGTTTCCTCCCACAAGTTCCGACAATGTGCTCTTAGGTGAATTGGACATTCTGAATTCTCCCTGTGTACCCGAATATGCCGGAGTGTGGCGACTGGGGGATTTTCACAGTAACTTCATTGCAGTTTTAATATAAGCCTACATGTGACAATAATAAAGATAAAGATTCTCGGGGTTGTCTAATGGGCGGCACGGTAGCACAATGGTTAGCACTGTTGCTTCACAGCGCCAGGGTCCCACGTTCGATTCGCGACTTGGGTCACTGTCTATGCGGAGTGTGCATGTTCTCCCTGTGTGTGCATGGGTTTATTCTGGGTGCTCCGGTTTCCTCCCACAAGTCCCAAAAGACATGCTTGTTAGGTGAACAGGCACCGGAATGAGGTGACTAGGGGCTTTTCACAGTAACTTCATTGCAGTGTTAATGTAAGCCTACTTCTGACAGTAAAGATTATTATTATGAAAAGGTTGAGTAAGTTGGGCACATATTTATTGGAGTTGAAAAGAATGAGGTGATCTTATTGAAACATATAAGCTGAGGGGGCTTGACACAATAGATGGTGAGGGGATGTTCCCTTGGCGTGGGAATCTACAACAAAGGGCCACAGTTAAACGGTCTCCCATTTAAGACGGCGATGAGGAGGAATTGCTTCTATCAGAGAATTTTTGGAATTCTGTACGGCAGAGAGCAGTGGAGGTTGGGTCATTAAATTTAATCAGCTTAGAGTTAGATAGATTTTGGGGGAGATAAGGGTTATAGAGGACAGGCAGGAGAGTGCAGTTAAAGTTACAGTCAGGCCAGCCATCATCCTAATGAATAGCAGAGCAGGTTGGAGGGGCTGAATGGCCTACTCCAGCTTCTGTTTCTTTAACTCTTATGCTCTTCTTAGAATTGTTTCACATTCAATGAATTACTTTTGATGTCCAGCTAATGCTATTCAGAAAAACGCAATAGTCAGTTTGCACACACTGGGATCCCCGGGACTAATCACCAGTTAATTAGATTTTTTTGGGCGGTTTTAACGGCCATGATTGTATCTTTGGACTGCTCCTGCTGCTTGTCCTTGTTCTTCCGCTCACTGCTGTAGCTGAACCTCTTCCTCAAATCTGCTCCTCCATCCAAAGGAGTGAAGCCTAATCATCGGCATTGCTCGATGAGTGTTTCATTGTATATGTGTGGGGGGTGGGGGGGAGGGGGGGGCAGGGGCAGTGCCATGTCAATCAGATGGTGATGCCAATTCCACTAACTTCCACTTGGCGGATTGCTGCTGTTTAAGAATTCAGACCCACCCAGGGAATGAGGTGTTAAGTATTTTTAAAAAACTTTTAACTGCTTGCCTGGTTTAGGGTTACAATGGGTGTCATTGTTTGATTGAGGAATGCAGGAAGGACAATAATGCCCTACTCTAAAGGGTGGCGCACTGCTGCCTCACCACGCTGAGGAGCCAGAGTCGATCCCATCTCCGGGTCACTGCCATGTGGTGCTTACACATTCTCTCCCCGTGTCTGTTTGGTTCTCACACCCACAATCCAAAGATGTGCAGGGTGGGTGGATTGGCAAGACTAAGTTGCCCCTTAACTGGAAAAAAAATGAATACCCTACTCTTCAAATAGTGTCAAGGGATCTTTTTCATTAACTAAACGGGCAGGCAGAATCTTCATGTCAAATCTCACCTGAAAGTCTTGGAACAGTGTCCTGCAATCAGCATCGCAGTGAAGCCATCTGGGAATGGTGTCCTGTAATCAACATCACAGTGAAGCAGTCTGGGAACAATGTCCTGCAATCAGCATCGCAGTGAAGCCGTCTGGGAATGGTGTCCTGTAATCAGCATCGCAGTGAAGCCGTCTGGGAATGGTGTCCTGCAACCAGCATCGCAGTGAAGCCATCTGGGAATGGTGTCCGCTAATCAGCATCGCAGTGAAGCAGTCTTGGAATGGTGTCCTGCAATCAGCATCACAGTGAAGCAGTCCTGGAATGGTGTCCTGCAATCAGCATCACAGTGAAGCAGTCCTGGAATGGTGTCCTGTAATCAGTTCTTGTTAAAATATCCAAAGAATGACATCTTCGGAAAATTAGCAGAGCCTGGGAAATAAAAGAGTGGCAGTAAGCAAGATTGAGAGTGGAGCTGAGAGGATAAAAGAGCGCAAGAAAGGACGAGACTGTCAGCAGAGCCAGGAGGATAAAAGAGCATCAGAAAGAACAAAACTGAGTGCAGTACTTGGAGGATAAAAGAGTGCGAGAAAGAACGGGACTTGGAGCAGAGCCAGAAGGATAAAAGAGTGAGAGACTGAGAGTGGACCTTGGAGGATAAAAGAGTGAGACTGAGAGTGGAGTGCTAGCTTGGAGTTTGAAGCTCCTGAGGTGACATCAGGATTCAAAAGTAAGCTAGGGCCCGTGTAGCAAGTGATTGGGTGAGTGCAGCCGGTAGGCATTTACTACTTTTATCACTTATAGTTTGTACGGTCTTTGTTTGTTGTCTATAGTTTGTCAGGGCCATATTATGTAGTAACAAGGACCAGGAAAGAAGGATGCTAGAATAATTGATATTATTTGTTTTTAGGTATGTTCCCAAAGGTTTAATTAAAGAGGTACATCATGGCAGGATAGCTCAAAGCCGTGGTGTACTCCTCCTGCTCTATGTGGGATGCTGGGAACATTTCCAGTGCTCAGGGCCAGCATGTGTGCAGGAAGCGTCTCCAGCTACAAATCCTGGAAGCCCGGGTTTCAGAGCTGTTACAATAGTACACAGAGAGGTGGTCACACCAGAGGCTCAGATTCCACAGGTAGGTAGGGAATGGATATCCACCAAGCAGAGTAAGAGGACTAGGCAGGCCATTCCACTGCAAAACAGATATACTACTTTGGATAGTTTTGGGAATAGGCTGTAAGGGGAGAGCAGCAACAGGCAAATTCATTGCACCATTGTTGGTTCTGCATCAGAGGGTAGAAGTAAAATGTTTGGGAATGTAATAGTCATAGGGGATTCAATTGTAGGGGGAATAGATAGGTGTTCCTGTGGTCACTAGCGAGGCTCCAGAGTGGTACGTTGCCTCCCTGGTGCTAGGGTCAAGGATATTTCAGAGCAGCGACAAAACATTCTGGAGGGGGAGGGTGAACAGCCAGTGGTTGTGGTACACATTGGTACAAACGATACAGGTAAAAAAAGGATGAGGTCCTAAAAGCAGAATATAAGGAGTTAGGAAGAATGTTGAACAGTGGGATCTCAAAGGTAGTGATCTCCGGTTTACGACCAGTGCCACATGCTAGTCAGAGCAGAAATGGCAGGATGTATCGGATGAATATGTGGCTGAAGAGATGGTGCGATGGAAAGGGTTTCAGATTCCTGGGACATTGGGGCTGGTTCTGGGGGAGGTAGGACCAGTATAAACTGGACGGGTTACACCTGAGCAGGACTGAGACTGATGTCCCATGGGGAGTATTTGCCAGAGTGGTTGGGCGGAGTTTAAACTAAAATCGCAGAGAGATGAGAACCTATGCAAGCAATCAGAGGAGGGGAAACACTGACAAGAACAGAAGACAGAAAGGGGATTAGGAAAAGTGATAGGCAGAGAAATCAGGGGCCAGAATCAAACAGGCCATGATGAGAAATAATAGGAATGGTACAAGGAATGTTTAAAAGACAAGTTTTAACACTTTGTGCCTTAATGTGCAGAGCATTCACAATTAAGCGGATGAATTAAGTGCGCAAATTGATGTAAATGGGAATGATATAATCGAGATTACGAAGACATGGCTACAGGGTGACCAAGGAAGGAAATTGAATATTTAGGGAAAAGGTGGTCAAGTTGTATTGCTGGTTAAAGTGGAAATTAATGCAATAATGAGGAATAATATTAACTTCAATGGTGTGGAATCTGTATGTGTAGAGCTAAGAAACACCAAGGAGCAAAAAACATTGGTGGGGTTGTATATAGACCCCGAACTGGTGATGTTGGGAATGGTATTAAACAGGCAATTAGAGACACATGCGACAAAGGAACATCTATAATTGTGGGTGATTTTAATCTGCATATCGATTGGGCAAAGCAAATTAGTAACAATACCTGAGGAGAGGAATTCCTGGAATGTATACAGGATGGTTTTTTGGACCAATACATTGAAGAACCAACTAGAGAGCAAGCCATCCTAGACTAGGTATGGTGTAATGAGAAAGGAATAATTGGCAATCTAGTTGTGCGAGACTCCTTGGGGATGAGCGACCATAATGTGATCAAATTCTTCATCAAAATGGCGAGTGACATAGTTGAATGTGAGGTGAGGGTCCTGAATCTAAATAAAGGAAACTACGATGGTATGAGGCGTGAGCTGGCTATGGTGGCTTGGGGAATGTTACTTAAAGGGATGACCGTGGATAGACAATGGCAAACATTCAAAGATCGCATGGACGAACTGCAACAATTGCCTGGCGCAAAAATAAAACGTGAAAGGTGGCTAAACCATGGCTTATAAGGGAAATTAGAGATAGCATTGATCAAAGGAAGACACATTCAAGTTGGCCAGAAAAAACAGCAGACCTGAGAATTGGGAGCAGTTCAGCAAAGAGGGACAATGGGATTGATACATGAGGGGAAAATGGAGTAAGCTTGTGGGGACCAAAAGAACGGACTGTAAAAGCTTCTATAAGTATGCAAAGAGAAAAAGATTGGTGAAGACAAATGTAAACCCATTATAGTCAGAACTTATAATAGAGAACAAAGAAATGGACGAAGAACTAAATACATTGTTTGGTTCTGCCTTCACAAAGGAGGACTCAAATAATGTACCGGAAATGTTAGGGAACACCGAGTTTAGTGAGGGGGAGAAACTGAAGCAAATCGGTATTAGTAAGGAAATGGTGTTGGGGAAGTTGATGGGATTGAAGGCTGATAAATCCACAGGGCCTGATAATCTACATCCCAGAGTAGGAAGTGGCCCTAGAAATATTGTGGTCATCTTCCAAGATTTAAAAATGTTATTAAATGCTTTAGATGTTTTATAATGGATGTTGGTAGGTATCCATTTGCTTTTTGATTCAGGGTAACAAGCTGCTGAGCACATCAGAAATACGCCAATAAACTGACGGAGTCTGTAACAGCCAAGGTCACTACCCGTCAGAGGACTGTGACAGGCCAGGACCGTGCTGAGCCCCAGGCCGATTATGCGCCCATGAAGTCATCGGCAACACAACAACTGATGCAGCTGCAGTAAGAGGCGAGGGAGCACTTGCAGAACAAATGGAGGAGCCCACCCTGGTCATGAGTGTTGCTATGTCTCTGATGGTAGGACACTAATCCAGCAAACCACTTGGTAGGTGTCAGAGATGTGCTAAGACCTGCATGCCATTTCCTTGTCCATGAGCCTTATAAAGCAAGGACTGGATGAGACTGGTATAGAGGAGGTTTACCAGGATGTTGCCTGGTCTGGAGGGTGTTAGTTATGTGGAGAGGCTGAATAGACTTGGGTTGTTTTCATTAGAAGATGGAGATTAAGGGGTAACCTGATAGAGCTCTACAAGATTATGAAGGACATGGATAGAGTGGATGGGCAGGCACACTTTCCCAGGGTGCAGCGGCCAGTCACCAGGGGGCATAGGTTTAAGGTCCATGGGGCAAAGTTTAGAGGAGATGTGCAAGGCAGGTTTTTTACACAGAGGGTGGTGAGTGCCTGGAACGCATTGCCAGGGGGGGTTGTGGAAGCAGATACATTAACGGTGTTCAAAAGCATCTCAACAAATACATGGATAGTATGGGTGTAGAGGGATACGTTACTAGGAAGTGCTGAGGGTTTTGGCAAAGGGTGGTATCATGACCTGGACAGGCTTGGAGAGCCGAAGGGGCCTATTCTTGTGCTGTATTGTTCTTCGTTCATTGAGACAGAGGTTGTAGCCATCTGGGATGGCCACTTACAACTAGGTACAGAGAAACTCGCAATGCCTAGCGGGTAAAATGGACAAGCCAAGACTCCGGCAGGCTCAGAGCCTGAAATGCATATTTGAAAGCAAGAAGTCCAGACGGTATCGAAACTCCGACCAATTAATGGGGCCGATTAGCATTTGATGGCCCATCTTCACCAAAACAAAGGATTGGTACTCGAGCAACCGGTACAGTCCCAGACATTTCGGAGCCACTCCCTGTTCAAAGGAAACGCAAACAACGGGGTCAGTGACCTCTTGGGACATGCCCAGCCATCCAGATCCCCGCCCACTTATTGGTTGGGAATCGAACAGAGTGATCAGGGATCACCCAATTAGTGAGGCCTAAATCGGAGGACCGCCCAAAAGACCGCAGAAACCCCCAGGTATAAGAAGAAGAGTTCACCACATGTTCACCCTCTCTTCGTCCTGGTACCCCAGTCACGGCCATCTCCAGTTGCAGCAACACCAGAAGCAAGTACAAGTTCAACGCTCGCTACCAGACGGATAAGCCTAGCTGAGCAGCAGTTACTCCTTCGGACTCGATAGATCCAGAATCGAACAGCTGCCACTGTTTCTCTGGCCTAAGCCGGGTGCCCGAAGTTAAGTACAGGTTGTCTTAGTCGCTAGGTGTAGTTAACTAGTAGTGTTTATGTTGCATGACTAATTGTGTGTAAATAAAGTACCCTTGACCTTGAACTAACCAACTGGTGTTTGACTCTTTGATCGATAGCTGGTTGAACCTTGTGGTGGTATCATTTGATACCTGGCGACTCTAAGCATACGGACATAGATAACATAGCCTCCCCGAACAGGCGCCGGTATGTGGCGATGAGGGGCTTGTCACAGTAACTTGATTTGAAGCCTACCTTTGACAATAAGCAATTTACATTTACATTTACAAGGGCAAATTCACTGATTGCCATAATTGCAACAGAGCCACAGAAAGGACAGAGTAAAAGAGTATAAGAAGAAAAGGCAACAAGGTGAAGTGTCTGGAGTCTCCATCAGCAACTCCACAGATTGTGGGCTGATGCCAAAATCGGGAAAGGTGATTGGGTAGAGAATCGATCGTGAAGCAAAAATGTGGTGGGCACCAGGAGCACGGCAATTTCCAATGTTTCAGCACCTCGAAAAGCAGCGGCAATTCTACTCCACACGTACAGTAAATGGCGTTTGCATATCATTAGTGGGCCTGACCCGGTATTCTCCGGGGCCTCCGCGATGCTTTGCCACAGCCGGGAGGAATTCCCAACAGCGAGTGTGACTTGTCTTTTTAAAAATCGGGAAATGGGCGCTGTGGCTGGCGGGGGAGAGAGAGGAGTCGGTTCTGCCAATGACAGGGCTGGGTGGGGGGTGGTAGGAGAGTGCGGGGGACGGGTCGAGGGGGGGGGGCTCCGCTAATCCTGGGGTGACAGCGGGGAGTGACGGAGGTGACCAGGGCATGGGTCATGGAGTCGGGGTGACCAGCTATGGGACCGGGGTATCCAGGCACGGACCACCATTGCCACAACCTGCAAGGCAGCCACCTTGCTGTGCACCCCACTGACTGCCCTCCGTGGCCCTAGTCGTTCAGAGTGACACCGACTGCAAGGGTGCCCACACCCCAGCCCTCACCAGCTCCCCCCCAAAGCGCCCACCACCCGC
Organism: Scyliorhinus canicula; assembly: GCF_902713615.1. Classification (NCBI taxonomy): domain Eukaryota; kingdom Metazoa; phylum Chordata; class Chondrichthyes; order Carcharhiniformes; family Scyliorhinidae; genus Scyliorhinus; species Scyliorhinus canicula. The sequence goes on from NC_052152.1 coordinate 170,356,640, forward strand.
CAGCAGGGCAGCTCACGGCCCAACCAAGGGCAAGCCACAGCAGCAGCTGCAGGAGGGCGCCGGGCTGAAGTGTACCGCTGGCATGGGTAGTGCCAGCCACCGGTACCCCGGGTAGTAGGGACAAGCACCAGATCATGAGGCCCCCATGTTGCCGCGCACCAACGGGGCCAGGGGTGCGGTGGACAGAGTGCCGTGCTAACGGCTGGGGCTGGGTGTGGGGATGGGTAGGGGAGCATGTGGAGCAGGAGCAGCGTGCAGACCGGGGCCACTGTAGCTCAGTGGACCTGGTTGGACATGGGGTTACGCACTATGCTAACATGTCAGCCTTTCACCCCCTGCAGGCAATTGACTTCAGAATTCAACCAGGAATCGTGGCTTCATCCTATTCTCACAGCCCTGGGGGATGCACTGAGGTGCACGAGCTGGAGCTGCTCGAGGAGTAAGCTGCAGCAGTGGAGCGTGCCCCAGAGGGACAGGAGGCAGTCGGCGAGGACGGCGAACCGGCCACCCAACAGGCCGAGAAGGAGGAGGTGCAAAAGAGGCACAGCATAAGGCCTCGTGTGCACCAGCACCACCAGTCATTCGAGGATCTGCCGGACCGGGCATGCCGTCGAAGACTCTGGCAGGGGAATGGGGAAAGACACCCGCTCCCGGTGGCTGTCAAAGTGTCGGTCGCTCTGAACCTTTATGCAATTGGGTCCTTCAAGGTGCTGAGTAAAGACTGTCCGGAATCTCACACAGCTCAGTGCACAGGTGCATCCTCACCGTCACAGAGGCCCTACATGCCCGGTCACCACAATACATCAAATTGAATGGGGACTGAGCCCACCCTGGGCAGCGGGGTGCACCATCATCGGCGAGATGCCCCAGGTCCAGAGAGTGATCGATGGGATGCGAGTTGCCCTACGAGCACTGGCCCATAACAGGCCGGTCTTAACAAACTGAAAAGGGTTCCACTCGATGAACTGATGTGACCAGTATAGATGCTGGCAGATGGTGAAGGGTAGGGGTTCGGTCGCCGTCTGGGGGGAGGAGTGGGTTTACAGGTGTGTGGGATTGGGGTTAGTGCCAGGGGCACTGTGCTCACCCTGGCTGCCCTGAGGAGGTCGTGCAGTTTCTTGCGGCACCACTGGCCGGTCCTAGCGGTGTTTCCCATGGCTCTGACAACCTCTGCCACCTCCGCCCAGACCCAGTGCAAGGTGGTGGGTGGCCTAAGTGCCAATCCTGAATCTGGCGAATCAGACACCGTTTTTCATTGGAATCAGTCATGTTCCACGTGGCACCAGTGCTAGCCCCTTAACGGCTGGTGGATTGATCTGGGAACGGCGGCAATTTTGCTGAGGTAGAAAACCACCGATTCAGTCCCGCTGACAGCACTCACTTTCTGGTGCGGGGAATTTGGCCGAGTATCTCTCCCCAGACTGGCACCGCTCCTGTTGATTTGTTGCATGTAATGCTGCCATTCATTTCTGAATTTCTTAAAAATATCTTCCGCCCATGGATACAACTGCAGAATAAAGTTCGAATTAGTGCCATTGCCTGGAGCTTAACTTGACAGAAAAGCATGTTGACAATTGGATTTGTTCGTCATGTCCGGTTTGTGACCCTCATGTTATTCTAATTTTTAAAAAATTTATAGTACTCAAGTCTTTTTGTTTCCAACTTAGGGGCAATTTAGCGTGGCCAATCCACCTACCTACCCTGCACATCTCTTTGGGTTGTGGGGGAGAATGTGCAAACTCCACACGGACAGTGACCCGGGGCTGGGATTGAACCCGGGTCCGCAGCGCTGTGAGGCAGCAGGGCAGCAGAGCTAAACACTGCGCCACCGTGCTGCCCCTGTTTTTCTAATTATTAACTGTAAGAGCTGCAAATTGGATGTGCCACCCATGTGTTTAATAATCTGATATGTGAGAATGTCAGAAATGCTGATCCACAAATCATTAATTTATTAAAAAATGTGCACTGCTTGTGCGTTCATTTGAGATCAGTAGCAACCAGTAACACCTATTGCTAACACATTGCTATTGATAACCATCCTACAGGATGTTACTGTCTGTGAACGAGGAGGTTAGGTCACTTCAACACTGGGATAAATTCCACATCTTTGCTTCTTGTCTCTAAATCAGGGATGCAGCTATTTCCCCCTTTTCTTTTCAACGTTAATTATTGGCATTTTAAAATAATGCATGAACAGCCCTCCAAAGCAGTATCCTTATAACAAAAGGTTGCCATCAATTTAAGGTGACATTTATAGTTTTCACACCAAACTTTCCTGCATAGAATTCCAGTCTTTTTTAAATATTTATCAACTGTGCGCAGAATGGTGGAGGACAAACAAATGTTGTCCCATTTGCTTAACGGGCTGATGAAAAATTCTCAGTCATTCTATTTACCAAATGCCAAGGTTCCAGGCAGAATGACTGAGTACCTTTCTTTACACTGATGATGCACCACAGTGTTTGGTTTGAACCAATTCTATTCAAGCTGCTGGGAAAGATTCGGTTGTTAACTGTGGTGTATGAGTCCTGGTTATTCAACTAGTCCTGTGTCACAGTTTAACTCAATGTATGTCACATTTTACTATTTTTTTTTTTTTACATTTGTTTTTATTCTCCATTTTCACAGTTTCTCCCAAATTTACACCCAACAATAAACAATAATGAGTAACGAATGTAATGTCAATCCCCATATCAATAACAACGATCCCATCCTCCCTCCAAACCCCCAAACATCAGCCCGCATGTTAACATAAACAAATAACAAAGAGGAATCAGGAATCACCCATAGTCACCATTAACACATACAGTCCCCCTCCCCCAACCTTCCCAGCCCCTACCCCCCCCCCCCCGTAATGTTCGATGTGATCCAATTTTCAAAAGTGCATAATGAATAATGCCCATGAATTGTAGAACCCCTCCATCCTTCCCCTCAGTTCAAATTTGACCTTTTCAAGCATTAAGAATTCCAGCAGTTCCCCCGCCGTGCTGTTGCTCTGTTTACTTGCTATAAATATAGCAGTCAATATGGTCGCCTTCCTTAACCCTAATTATGTTTACTTTCAGAATCGCCAGGTATCTCTCGATATCGCCACAAGGTTCAAACCCGAATACCGATCAAAGAGCCAATACACCAGTTAGTTAGTTCAAAGTCAATACTATTTATTTACACACACAGTAAAATCTACTCATGCAGAAAGTACTACAAACTAAACTATCTCTAACGCTAACACGTATACTTAACTTCGGCTGCCCACTCAGTCAGAGGAACAATGGCCGTTGTTCGGATATGAGGCTGTTGGGTTCGAAGAGGTAACAGGAGAACAGCTAAGGTCGTCCATCTGGTAGCGAGCGTTGACCGGGAACTTACTTGCTTCTGGTGATGCTGGTGGATGGGTCTCTCCGCTTGAGAGCCAAATCCAAGAGAGCGCATCTCTTGTGGGGGTTCCTTCTTACACTTGGAGGGGCTTCGCGTGCTTTTAGGTGGGCCTTAAACTTGGCCCCAATTAATTGGGCAGCTTCTCGATCATTGCCATCGATCTAAACCAATAAAGGGGTGGGTGCCCTGATGACTGGGCGTGACCTAGGTAGCCGTTGGCCTTGCTTTGTTTGTGACTTTCGGTTGGGGTACTGGCATCGGGATGTCTGCGACAGCATTAACTACCTGAGTGTTAGTTCTTTGTTCCTCGGAGATGGGCCATCATTATGTTAATCGACCCAGAGTTTCGATTCCGTCTGGTGACTGCTTCCCAAATATACATCCAGGCTCTGTGCCTGCTTGTCATTTAGTATTGTCCACATTTCCCTCGAGTCTCTGTGAGCATCCATTTTGTATTCTGAAAGTGGCCATCCCAGATGGCTACAATGCCAGGGCACAGGGTGGAGAAGTTGATCTCCACCCTAACAGGATCCGCCTTCGGGTGATCAACGAGGTGAAGGCTAAAACATCTGCCTCCGCGCCCATTTCCAACCCCGGCTGGTCCGACATCCCGAATATGGCCTCCCGAGGGCCCGGGTCCAGTGTCACGTGCACCACTTTAAAGATTACCCTAAACGCCTCCTACCAGTAATCCTCCAGCTTTCAACCGGACCAAAACATATGAACGTGGTTTGAAGCACACCCCCCCCCCCCCCCCCCCCCCCCTCCACACTCCGGCGCTGCAACGTTCACATACATCTTCTACCCCCTCAAAGAGCCGGCTCATCCTCGCCCTTGTAAGGTGTGCTCTATACACCACCTTCAGCTGTATCAGCCCCAACCTCGCGCATGAGGTGGAGACGTTCACCCTCCGGAGCACCTCACACCAGAACCCCTCCTCCATACCCTCTCCCAACTCTTCTTCCCACTTTGCCTTGATCCCTTCTAGCGGTGCCTTCTCCTCCTCCAAAATAGCCCCATAAACCGACGATACTACCCCCTTCTCCAGTCCCCCTGCACATTTAACTATTTCACGTTACAAACAGCCCTGATCCATGTTTTCTTTGTAGCTGGAAATGAGGAGGAGAGTAATTGTACTAATTAGGACATGATCAAAAGCAACAACCTCCCGAAGAACAGAAATTAAACGGAATCGAATGAGGAACCAGATTTTCTCTGTAGCAACTGCGTTTGTTGTGAGCGTGGTACAGTGGAACTTTATACTTACCTGGTATTTATGCCACTAAGCCTGGATAATATCAGGTAAATCCTGATTGAAATCATCACCAAAGTTATCAACAACTCATTGGGGGAGAGAGAGAGGAAAATACTTGCTGCTCCAGCAACATCAACTGCCTCAAACTGCTGTCCTTCTACCCTTCCCATGCAAGTCCCTTCTTGTACAGCCCACCCTACCCTCCAGTACCTTTCTTCACTTGAAAACTAGACCTGTTTCGTCAATGACATTGCTGATGACTATCTTTAATAGTATTACTGTGTAAGGGTCCTTCCTGCTGGCTCCCTTATTTCCCCTTTCTTTTTTTTTAACCGTTATCATTTTGATCCATGGATGCTTAATGAACATGTATCTTTAAGTCAAGCCGTAGAGAGAATGAAGAATTCAAGAAGTTTCAACATAGTATCTGGTGCTGGTAGCTTTTGACAGCAAGGTCCAGACTTTTTGGCTCCCAAGAGATAGGGTGGGGCTCGGTTTGATTGATTGGCTGATGGCCAATGACATTGCCAAAATGTTGTTATTTACTCGGTAACGTGGTGATTGGGTCCTACTCGAGTGGAATTATTTTCAGAGATCCAAGGAGCTCAGTTTGAATCCTGGACACTCGGGGGGAAAGTATCTTCTCTCTCTCTCTCTCTCCAGAAAGGCTATGAGTTGCTGTATTTCTGAACCTACAGACTGAATGAATGAATCTACCGTGAAACCATTATAGGCTGCAATTGGAGACCTGGATCTGAAAGCTTACTTTGAAGGAAGGTCTGTTTCAGAATTAGTTGCCTTTTGCTGCATATTTCATTATAGTTCTTGTTTTAACTAAAAAGTAGTTGTGTTTAAATTTACAAACCTGGTTGTCATAGTAACAGCCTTCCCGAGCAGGCGCCGGAATGTGGCGACTAGGGGTTTTTCACAGTAACTTTATTGAAGTCTACTCGTGACAATAAGCGATTTTCATTTCATTTTCAAATGTGGATATTATAAGGAACATAAAGGGTTCATGTAATTTTACTACTCTAGTCACTAGATGGGATTATAGAGCAACCATATAACTATCATGAGCTGATTTCAGCAGCTAAGTGCCGGCTGAAACAGAGAATTGGAGGGCGTTTTACGATGCCAAAATCGGTGCTGAACCTTCACTGATTTCGGGACCGGTGAAGGGCTAGCAGCGGTGCCGGGTGAAACTCCTGGTGACGACCTGCAGCAGTCGCGGCGTACAACATGGTGCCAGCCGTGTGCGGACCCGACCTGCCAAATGCAACCCCACATGCCACCCCCCACAATCCCATCAACCCTCGCGGAGGCCCCCCGGCCAGCAGCACGGATTCCGGCTGAGTGTGGCGACGCTAGACGCAGCTGCCACACCGGGTTCCCAACCGCTCAGATCACATGTCAACCACAAGGTCGGGAACTCGGCCCATTGGGGGCAGAGCATCGCAGGAGGGCCTTTCGATGATGCGCCAATGCTGTTTCAATGGCGTGCGGCGCGTGATGTGATGACACCATCTCGGAGGGGGCGGAGACTCAAAAACCGGCATCACACCGGCAGCACCCCTGAATTGGACGTTGGAAGGGATTCTCCGCCCAATCTCTGATTACGATATCGGCGTCGGGCAATGGAGAATCCCGCCTCACAAGCCTTCTTGACGTCTGGGAGAGAGTGAGAGAGAGTGGAATGGAGCCAGACTGAGTAGATGTGAGATAGTTTAGCTGATGGCATAGTTTAGTATTGTAGAAGTGTAGTGTATTCTTTACTTATTTAATTCCTCAGCAAATGTTCAAATGTAATTAAGTGTAGTGTAAGAAATGAGCTTTGTTAGTTAAACACTGCTTGCTGTTCTTTGTCAACACTACAACCTTCACCATCCTGAAGAACAGTACAAAGAACACAACACTGACTGTAATTATTCGGCAGCCAAGGGGCAAAAATTTTGGGTTTTGTTCTAAGAATTATCAGTTAATTCAATGAATTGTGTTGCGACTCTGGGTCAAGTGGGGCTGGAATTGACCATGCCCTGGCCCAGGTTATCATAACAACTGCAAAAGATATATATATATATGAACTCAAGCATTAAAAACATCACTGCAACAGATGTAAAATACAATATATACACTAATATCTTACGTTCATCACATTCTTCAGTATCCTTTCCTCCTTTGAACTCTCTTCTTCAAAAATCATTTTGTCTAACCCTTCCTCAGGCCCCATGAAGTTTCTCTCCATGATATTATTCTCTTCTCCTTTAACCTCTGCAATTCCCATGCTTGGTGATGTCAATCTCTACTTCAACTCTTCTTACCCTCTTTTTTCCTCACATGAAGAAGGAGCAGTGGTCCGAAAGCTAGTGTTTGAAACAAACATGTTGGACTTTAACCTGGTGTTGTCAGACTTCTTACTGTGCTCACCCCAGTCCAACGCCGGCATCTCCACATCCTCTTTTTTCTAATTTTTCTAATTGACTACTCTCTCGCTCTTTTAGAACCTCCTTCCATTTAAACTCTCCTAATCATAGTCATGACTACTCCCTGGGTCTTCTATCAATGACAAGACCATCTCCAACCTCCCACTTCTATCCTTCATTTCTCACATTATGCCAGACCTCTCTACTCACCTTTCTCGGCATCTTCTCTTTAGGGACAGAAAACTCTCGCTAATTGGATTACAACTCCATTCTCTAACTCCTAACTGCCTGTCCTTTGGCCCCATCGTTAATCTCTCTGGAGCTGTTTGTTCAACCACTCTCTTACCTTCACATTTGTTGCTCTTGACGCAATCATTTTTTGGCAGACTGTCATCCCACGTGGGGAAAGTGGAGGGTGGTTTGCCAGCAGCATTTGTTTGTTTCCTTGCCGTAAATTTAAACTGGTTGCCAAAGGAAATGGGCTGGAATTATCCTTTGGGAGACTATAGGTGGGATCCAGCCACCATGTTGCATCCGGCCTGATCTGGGTAAATCCTACGAGAGCCCCAAATTGGGTTCTGACTTGCTCTGATCGGCACTATCTGGATCATGCCCTTGCTGGGCGTGATTCAGATCTGCATATTTAATTGAGCCATTGGGCTCATTTAAATACCCGGGCTGCGCTTTCGCCGGTGCTCAGGAGTTAACAGTCGCGCCAGTGAGACCTTGACAGGGTGGTCTTTAGCACTGCTTTCTACAAACGTGGACCAGGCAAGATGGCACCTCAGGAGGGGGGGGGGGGGGGGGGGGGGGGGGGGGGTTCTTGCAGGCCATTAGAGACACTCAAGTGATCGGAGACAGGGAAGAGTGGTGCGCTGACACTCCCACTTTCACCCAGGAGTATTGGCATTATCAGCCCAGCACTCTGGAAGTGCCACCTGTACCCTGGCAGTGCCACCCTGGTACCAGGCTGGCCATACCTGGGTGCAAGGTTGACACTGCCAGGCTTTGGGCCCAGGGAAAGCCTTGCCCATTAGAGGGGGTTGAGTGGGATATTTCAGGGGCCTCAAAATGTTTGGGGGGAGTGTGAAAGGAGGCAGAAAGGAGGGGTTCAGAGATCGGGCCTGCCAGTCAAAATGGCGCCCCAATCTACAAGGAGCTGTTAAAACTGTCTGATTTAAGTCCTCTCACTTCCTCGTTTTCTCTGCAGAATGCACTTATCTGCCTATGACGCGGTCGAGCAGCTGTCGATCACAGCTATGTGTTTATAAACATTGTGGTTTGTTTCACAGTTGACTGCTTTAAAGCCTGAAGGGAGACAAATTAAACAATGCAGACAGCTGGGTGTGTGTGGAAGCTATCAATCACAGCTTAGTTAAAGCAGTTTCACAAAGATATAAATGAAACACTTGGGAAGGGGTGTTGGCGTTAACAAACTTGTTGCGTTATTATTGGGTGGAGAAGGTGAGGAGGTGGTGGGAGGGAAAGGGGGCGGAATTGGTTAGGGTGGAATAAGAATCCTGTCGGGGTTCCAGCCTGAGGGCTATGGTGAAGGTGGCGTTGCCGCTGGCATCAAGGAGATATACGGAGAGCCCGGTTGTACAGTCCATGATTAAAGTGTGGAACCAGCTGAGGAAGCATTTTAGGTTAAAGGGGATGTCGGGTGTTAATGCTGTTGTGTGAGAACGATGGGTTTCAGCGGTGGGGGGTGGGGGGGGGGGGGTGTCGGACAGTATGTATAGGAAGTGGAGAGGGGTGGGGCTGGTGAGGGTGAGAGATTTGTACCTGCAAGAGAAGTTCGCAAGCATAGAGGAACTGAAGGAATGGTAGAGCTCCTGAGAGGAAGTGAATTTAGATATTTACAGGTAATGAAGGTGTGGAACGGGATACCCAAGCTGCTGAAGTAAGCCCTAATGGAACAGTTGCTGTTTCTGGACATGGAAGGGGAGGGCAGGATTGGGGACATATATGGATGGTTGAGCGATCAGGGGGGTGCCCAGGTGGTGAGGATTAAGGAGGAATGAGGGGAGAAGCTGGGAGGGGAAATAAATTGGGGAGTGTGGAGTGAATCATTATGCAGGGTGAACTCAACTTAGTCTTGTGCGAAGATGAGCCTGATACAGTTTAAGGTGGTACACAGGGTGCATATGACTCAGAAGAAGATGAGTTGGTTGTTCCAGGGAGTGACAGACGGATGTAAGAAGTGTAGGCAGGGACCAGAAAACCACACACATATGTTCTGGGGCTGTGAGAAGTTGGAGAGATATTGAGTAGGAATGTTCGGGACACTAACAAAGATTGTGGGGAGGAGTTCGGGCTGGGCACTATGATGGTGATCTTCGGAATATCGGAGAAGTAGAAGTTGATGGAGGGGAGGAAGCCCGTTGTCGTGGCCTTCGCCTCTCTGATTGCCCGGCGGAGAGTTTTATTGGAATAGTGGTCGGCATCGCCGCCGGGGGTGGCGCCTGGCTCAGGGACCTGTACGACTTCCTCCGGTTGAAGAAAATCAAGTACGAACTGAGGGACTCAGCGAAGGGCTTTGAGACAAGGTGGGGACTGTTTGTGGCCTTATTCGAGGGGTTGTTCATCGCGGGGGGGGGGGGGGGGGGGGGGGGGGGGGGGGGCAGGTGGTTGTGAGGTGAAAATGGGAAAAAAACTAAAATGGGGAGCTGCCGTATGGCGACTAGAGGATTTTCACAGTAACTTCATTGCAGTGTTAATGTAAGCCTACTTGTGTTAAAAAATGAATGAAACACTTGCAGAACAATGATCTGAGGGAATTTAAACCCAGCAGATTAGGGCAGGAATTCTGTGCTTTGAAGACTATGATGTGATTCACCATTCCAGGACGCCGATATAATCCTACACCCAAATCGGGGGTGGCGCCGGTTTCATGTAGGTTTCCTGTCCTCCACCACCTCCGAAATGGCAAAATTGCATCATTTACCGCACGCCGTTGGAACGGCGGTGGCGCATCACTTGAAGGCCCTCCGCCGATGCTCCGACCCCGATGGGCCAAGTTCTCGACCGCACGAGGGACGTGTGGTCTCAGTGGTCGGAAACCCGGCGTGGCGGCTGTGGACTGTGCCCAGCGCCGCCACAGTCGGCCGGGAGCCATGCTACTGGCCAGGAAGCGTCCGCGAGGGCTGGGGGAACTGGTGGGGGTGGCCAGGGGGACACTATTTGGCAGGTCGTGTCCGCGCACGGCTGATGCCATGTTTTACGACGCGACCGCTGCAGGTCATCGCCGTACGCAAGCGCAGCCACGAATCCGACCATTCTCCAGCCGTTTATATCATGGGAGCCGGGAGTTTTACTCAGCGCGGCTGCTAGCCCCTCACTGGTCTCTGTTAGAGTTAGTTACACTTAATGTCACTTATTCTAGGGGCAGTATTTAAAACAAAAAATGGTAAAGCATTGGGCAAAATCATGTGGTAGAATATTTGCACATGAACAGTGATGAATTTAATTCCAGGAAAGATAAACTTTATTGATTAATTTGAAGGGGATAAACCTTGTAGAATTTAAATCTATCTACCAAACGTTTAATTCAATGGTAAATCTTTTAATATGAGCTGGTCACGTTCATTGAAACCATAACACTGTTCTAAACAATGGACCATAATGCTCTGTATTTACATATAATTAGGTCATGATGTGACTGGCAACAAGGTTAGGTATGAAAAGGATCGCTTGGGTTACGATTTAGTGCTCCAATTATGTTTTTGTTGGAAGAATGTGCATTCATCACTGAATGAGAATAAAGCCAGCTGAGAATGGAGAGTTTGTTAGTTTACAGGGAGTTCAGTGAACTTGGAGGCCACTTGTAATTAGTTCTTACACAAGAGACACATTCGATCTGAACGGGGTTCAAATCACAGCATTAGCAGAAAATGGTGCAAAACCATTTAGATCTTCGAATGTTTGAGTGTTGTCAAAGAATTTTCAAAGATTTAATTTTGATCCAAATGAAAATTTGCTCTCATTAATTTGTTCCCTCAGCACTGATATATCCACACAGAGCACGCGCATGCCAGCAGAATCCTCAAATCCAAAGCCATATTCATTTACCCACGTTTAGTAGGTTTGTTGCTGCCAGTTCCCTGAGCACAGGGGTATTTATGTTATAGAGTATGAGGGAGACTAACATATCTCCAATCGCTTTTATACAGGCTGCGTTGAGCCAACATCAACAATAATTGGCATCCTTTCTATAAAACAAATACATTTTCAGTTTTTGGGTCAGTATCTGTTGGTTTTAGAAATAGATCTGCTGCCTTTCTGTATATCAGGGAGCATACTTGTGTTGTTTTTTTTAGGTATGGAGATGTAATCGTGTAGAGGAATTTCCTGAACTGGGCAGTTAATGAGTTGGCTGATCGAATGTGAAGCACCTTTCAAAACAAAATATCCTTCTTTTGGAAACTATTAAAAAGAAAATTCCAATTCAGGGGTAATTTAGCGTAGTCAATCCACCTACCCTTCACATCTTTGGGTTGTGGGGGTGAGCCCCACGTGGACACAGGGAGGATTTGCAAACTGCCGGCAAGAACATAGGGCGAAAGGTAAGTTTGGGGCCTGTGGGGGGCGGAGAGGGGATCGAGCACCACGGCTGTGCTCAGGAGGGGACTGGCCCGCGATCAGTGCCCACCGATCGTCGGGCCGGCGTCTCCAAGAGACGCACTCTTTCCCCTCCACCACCCCGCAAGATAAAGCCGCCACGTCTTGCGGGGCAGCGGAGGTGAAGACGGCAACTGCGCATGCATGGGTTGGCGCCGGCCAACCTGCGCATGTGCGGCTCACGTCATTTGGCGTCATTTTGCGCCAGCGTCAAGGCCCGGCGGCCGAGTTTCACGCAACGCCGCTCCTAGCCCCCCGGGGGGGGGGAGAATAGGGGGTGAGGCGCCGGCCGTTGCAGAGAATTCCGCCCCACATGTCAACCGTGCGGTCAGGAACTCAGCCCATTGTGGGGGGAGCATCGGGGGAGGGCCTTCCAGTGCCACGCCAACACCGTTCCAACGGTGTGCGGTTCACGACGCGACGGCGCCATTTCAGAGGGGCGGAGTTCGGAAACTGGATCATCAATTACAATATCAGTATCGGGCAATGGAGAATCCTGCCCATAGTCTCCCCAAAGGATAATTTACTCCACTGTAGCCTTCAAATTACCTGTTGTAGATGCTTCCATTTCCGTACGTTGGCAAGTCTAGAACCAGAAGACACAATTTTAAAATATGGGGGATGCCACTTAGGATCAAGATGAGGAGACAGTTCTTTACACAGAGGATTATGATTCTTTGGAATTGTCTACCCCAGTGGGCTGGGGAAGGTCAGTCATTGAGCTGGAATCTCTGATTTTGAGGCTACGTCCGGAGCATGTGTCTAGTCTTCCGATGAAAAAGTCGGCAGCGCCCCCGCACCGATGCTCCGCCCGGTGGGAGGCTGGCAGCCGCGCCATGTAAAACCCCTGGTGTTCCCAACAGAAACGGCCAGAGAATTGCCGGGTCCGTGGCCATGCATGCGCAAGCTGATGACCTGCAGCAGTTGGGCCGTACAACACGCCGGCCGCGTGCGGGCCCAGCCTGCCAAATAGTGCCCCCCTGTAGCCCCCCTCGCCACCCCCGGACCAACCCCACCAGTCTCCCCAGCCCCCACCGAAGTCCCCCTGGCCAGCGGTACAGCCCCCCCCCCCCCCCCCCCCCCCCCCCCACCCTCCCACCGACTGTGCCGACGCTGGACACAGTCTGTAGCCATCACGCGAGGTTGACAAAAACTCAGACCACAAGTGATGCACGCCGTCGGGAAGTCGGCCCATTGGAGGCGGAGCATTGGCAGAGGGCCTTCAGGGGACGTCCTGAGGCCGTCCCAACGGCGTGCGGAGTACTCACCGATTATGGCGTTTTGGAGGGGGCGGAGCATCCAAAAACAGGCGCCGCCTCCAAATTCGGTGTCAAAAAGGATTCTCCGCCCGATCGCCAAATGCAATTTTGCCGTCGGCAAGCGGGGAATATTGCCCAATGCGTATATTTAAGGGAGGGATTGATAGATTTCTGATTGACAACAATGAAAAGAATTATGGGGATAGTAGATGGAAAAGGCATTACGTGTCCAATCAGTCATGATTGTATTGAATGGCAGAGTGGGCTCAACAGGCTGAATGGCAAACTACTCCTGTTCTTATGTTCCTACGTTAAAATTGAAGGCAGAAAATTGCCTGGTATTACTATGAAAACATTCATTTTCTAAATTTTCACATCAGTTTGGAAGAAGAGGCAAATTCAACACAAAACTCTGTTCACTCTGTTTCACCATGGATGCTGCCAGACCTGCTGAGCATCCCCAGCACACTCTGTTTTTACTTTAACCAGCAGAAACTATAACTATTTGGTGTGCAAGTTGAATATATTTGCATCATATTGTTATAAATATGTCAAATGTACTTGGCACTGTTGCCTGTCAGAAGGGTGTAGGTTCAAGGCCCAACTCAAATTCGAAGGCAGAAAGGAGTCGTGCGGACTCGAAACGTTAACTCTTTCTCCACAGATGCTGCCGGACCCGCTGAGTTTTTCCAGCATGTTTTATTGTCGTTTCAGATTACCAGCATCTGGAGTATTTTGCTTTTATTCAATAAATTCTCTTGTTGGTTTGGCCAAAGCACCCCCCACCTCAATAAATCCCACCAAAACACATTCATCTATTTGTGTTATGGGATGTTGCGGTGCACAAGCTGGTTGGCAAATTTGTACAAAATAACAATGGCTAAAATGTTTCTCATGAATTGATCGGCTATGAAATGCTTTCAGATATTCTGAAGTTGTGAAAATTCAACTGAAGTTACTCATGTTGAAGTAGAGTTAATACCCCTGATTTATTAATGTTCATTTAGTTTATCTCACTATTGATGTTTGGTACATTCGAGCACGGCTCTTGAAGTATAGCTAGAACATGATGTTCTCTCCCGTCCCTTAAAACAATGTTCCATGCTCCACAGGAAAGTCATTACTTCCCCTACCCCAGTAAGGGAGGAGCTGCTAGTATAAATCCTTTATAGTTAACCATTTTGGCAGGAGAATTATTTCAATGGTTCTCCTTCAATTTTCATTTGGAGGAGAGGCACAAAAGAAAAACATTTTTAAGCTGTAAGGTGGGAAAGTTTGCCGTTTCTGACGCGGCTGTCACCAGTGTCGCAGGATAAGCTTCTGTCCAAGAATGAAATATGGGAGGGCAGGGCTGCAGACATGTATGTGGAGTTGATGAAGAGGGAGCGTGCTCCTATGTAAGAGGTTAGGCGTCAGTGGGAGGAGGAGTTGGGTAGGTTGTTGGGGGTTGGAGTATGGAGTGATGTTCTGTGGAGGGTGAGTACATCCTCGTCGTGTACAAGGCTAGGCCTTATCCAATTGAAGGTGGTGCACAGGGCCCACATGACGGTGTTCAGGATGAGTTGGTTCTTTCCAGGGGTGGAGGATAGGTGCGGGCAGTGGGCAGGGGTGGCCAGCAAATCATGTGCATATTTTGGGCATGTCCAAGGCTTTTTAAAAAATAAATTTAGAGTGCCCAATTCTTTTTTTCCAATTAAGGGGCAATTTAGCATGGCCAATTCACCTACTCTCCACATCTTTGGTTTGTGGGTTGAAATCCAAGCAAACACGGGGAGAATGTGCAAACTCCGCACGGATAGTGACGCACAGCCGGGAACAAACCTGGGACCTCGGCGCCCTGAGGGAGCAATGCTAACCACTACATCACCCTGCTGCCCGCATGTCCAAGGTTGAGGGGGCTTTGGATTAGATTTAGATTTATTGTCACGTGTACCAAGGTACAGTGAAAAATTTTGTCCTGTGTACCAGCCAGGCAGACCTCTCCATACAAGAAAAACATAAGCCAAATGATAAATACACAATGCAATTACATGGACATAGATATCGGGTGAAGCATACAGAGTGTAGAGCTACAAGAATAGATAAGATGTGTAGAGATATCAGTTTAGTCCATAAGAGAGCCATTCAGGAGTATGGTAACAGCGGGGAAGAAGTTGTTTTAAAATCTGTTGGTGCATGTTTTCAGGTTTTTGTATCTTCTGTCCGATGGTAGAAGTTGGAAGAGAGAATAACCTGAGTGGGAGGGGTCTTTGATTACGCTGCCTGCTTTCCCAAGGAAGCGGGAGGTGTAAACAGAGTTAGTGGATAGGAGGTGGGTTCGCATGATGGACTGGGCTGCGTTCACGATTCTGTAGTTTCTTACGGGTATTCCCGAGCAGTTGCCGTACCAGGCTGTGATACAGCCAGATAGGATGCTTTCTATGGTGCATCTGTAAAAATTGGTAAGAGTCAATGTGGACATCGAAGGGGTGTCTGGACGTAATGTGAAAGATTTTGGAGGTACAAATAGTCCCAAGTCCGGACGTCACAGTATTTGAAGTGGCGGAGGATCCGGGAGCGCAGGTGGGGTGAGAGGCCGATGTGTTGGATCATCTTTGTCGGTGGTACATTTATCCAGTTTGTGAGGCTCCTTAGAGAGGTCGTTCTATTTCTCTTTTACCATTGATCTTTCCCAGCAGCACCTGACCTTCTGTACTACAATTTCTTATGACATGCCCAAGGAATTCCAACTGTCTCTTCCTGATCTGGATCAGCAGAGTTCTATAGGCCTCATATTTTACTTGCACCATTTCATTGGTAGTGTGATTTATCCAAGTTTTCTTCATTACTCACCTTAAAAACCTCAACTCTGCAGTTTCAATTCTTCCCTGCATTGCCTTACTGATCATCCAACACTCGTTCCCATAGGCTAGCACAGGGGTGCCTAGGATCCTCACAACATACACTATCAAAGTAGAACCAGAACACCAGACTCGCACACAGAGAGCAGAGTTGTGGTTGCTTTTGACCCCTTTCCTTGTATATTCCTGGAAGGGAAAAAAACACAAACATAATTTATAAGTTATGATCCTTGCTGAGAGGGTAATCAGCTTCTATTATCTCCACATGAGATTACAGTTCAGTTCACACTGAGTCTCTCCCTTTGAAATGTCTCTGTCTGAAAAAGGGTGCAAGATTCTATTGTCCCTCTTGTGACATAATAGAAACCACATAGGAATTCCAGCAAGTGGTTACCGTGCAGGCTCAGACTGTTTTCGCTTGTGTGTCCTTTTTAAAAAAAACACGTGTCTTATTTAAAAGTTCAATCTGTCCGTACATTCATTCGGGGCTACGGTGCAACATCGTGGCGTACATACTAGGTAACAAAGTTTGTCTATCTGTGTTATCGTTTCATTCTTCACTATGATCTTACATTCTGGCATGATTTTCTTCTTGCACACGTCTAAACATTTTGTTTTCTTACAAGTTATGCTCAGCTCTTGGTTCTCACTTACACCCTAACCAAAATCTTTTGCAGTTTCTCTTCAGATTCAGCAATAAGAACACTGGCATTGGCATCTTTTATATTACTAAAGTTGTAACCTTCAATTAATAATCCAAGAAAGTCTTCAATCTCTCTAACAATATTTTCACTATCTAAATTGAATAAATCAGAGGAGAAAACCCACCCCTGCCTGACCCTCCTTTAATCTTCACAAAATTGTGTAGATCATTCTCACTTTTACAGCTACAGTTTGTGTGGTAAACCACAGTATTGTATTGTACTGTTGCATGCCTGGGCTTGTCCCTGCTGGGTCCGAACCACTGTAGTATATAATCTGTATATTGTGGTAAACTGCCACTATATTATATGTAATTTGGTAACTACTGCCTGCTGGCTCCGCCTCCCCTCGGGCTCGGTATAAAGGTGGCTAGTCTCCGCTGCTGCCTCAGTTCGGGATCCGAGGCTAGGAGGCTTTCTGGTTAGTTTATTAAAGCCTCAGTTACGTTCACCACTTGCCATGTGTTCATTGATGGCATATCAATTTAATAAACTAAACATCTAAGATGAATTCATCACTCAAGCCTGATCGCCTGGCGCTGGACCCACAGGCAGCCGACGCCATTGCAATATTCGAGCACTGGCTAAGCTGCTTCGAAGCTTACCTCGGATCTTTTACCGAAGACTTCCCCGACCTCCAAAAGAAGCAGATCCTCCATGCACGGGTGAGTCCGCAAGTCTTTCTTCTCATCAGGGACACACTCTCATATACGGAGGCGATAATGCTGCTGAAGGGGCACTATGTAAAGTCTGTAAATGAAGTGTATGCTAGGCATCTTCTTGCCACGAGAGAACAACACCCTGGGGAATCACCAGCAGAATTCCTGCATGCCTTGCGGGTACTCTGCCGGAAATGTGACTGCCAGGCGGTATCGGCTACCCAATAAGCGGAGCTGTTGGTCAGGAACGCTTATGTCGCAGGAATGAAATCAAACTACATCCACCAGCGATTGCTAGAAGGGGGTACACTCGGCCTTTCAGAGACAGTTAAGCTCTCAAACTCACGAGGTGACCTTCCAGAACATGGAGGCCTACACCTCCGACCGCGCGGCACCCTCGTGGACCTTGTGGGCGCCGCCATCACCCGACTCGAGTCCGGCGCAAGCCTGTGCCGCGCAGCAGCCCGCCAATGCCGGAAGCCTGAAGTACTACTTTTGCGGCTAGAGTAAGCATCCCAGACAACGCTGCCCTGCACGGAACCCGACTTGCAACAGATGTGGGAGAAAGGGCCACTTTGCGAAAGCCTGCCAGGCCCGATCTCTCCTGAATACTCCTAGGCCCAGCAGCGCTGCCTGCTGCCTGTCGGGGACGCCCCCAGCTGCTGCACCACCTGCCATGTGCGACCCGTGGGCGCTGCCATCTTCGATTTCGCGATCTTCGATTTCGCCCGCCACGTGCGACCCATGGGGGCTGCCATCTTTGATGCCATCTTGCACTCCACCTGACATGTGCGACCCATGGGGGCCGCCATCTTTGACGCCATCCCCGATGCCACCTGCCATGCGTGGCCCATGGGGGCCTCCATGTTGGGATCACTCCGCAGCCTCCCGGGAGCCCTGCTCACCCGATCGTACGCTGGCCGCCGCTACCTCTGACTGGCCTATCGAAGCTCGCCTCCATCATGCTCGACCAGTCTCGGCCTCATCACCTCACAAAATCTACGATGACCGTCCGGATCAATGGGCACGAGACGGCCTGCCTTTTCGACTCCGGGAGCACAGACAGCTTCATACACACAGATACGGTAAGGCGCAGCTCCCTCCCAATATTACCCGCGACCCAGAAAATCTCCCTGGCTTACGGATCACATTTAGTAGCAATCTGGGGGTACACTGTCGCGACCCTTACTGTACAAGGCGTAGAGTACACTAACTTTAAACTCTACGTCCTTCCCCATCTCTGCGCTGCCCTATTACTGGGGCTCAACTTCCAGTGCCACCTCCAAAGCCTTACTTTAACGTTTGGTGGACCCCTGCCCCCCCCCCCCCCTCACCGTCTGTAGCCTCGCGACCCTTAAGGTTGCCCCAACTTCGCTCTTTGCTAACCTCACCCCGGACTGTAAGCCCGTCGCTACTAGGAGCAGACGATACAGTGCCCGGAACAGGGCCTTTATCAGGTCGGAGGTCCAGCAACCCCTACGAGAGGGGATCATTGAGGCTAGTACCAGCCCCTGGAGAGCCCAAGTGGTGGTCGTCAAGACTGGGGAGAAGCACCGGATGGTTATTGACTACAGTCAGACCATCAACCGGTACAAGCAGCTCGATGCGTACCCCTCCCCCGCATATCTGACATGGTCAATCAGATTGCGCAGTATCGAGTCTTCCACTGACCGTAACATGTACTTCCTCAACATTGTTGACGAATACTCAAGATTCCGCTTTGCCATCACATGCCCCGACAATGACCCCTGCCACCGTCATCAAGGCCTTGCACAGTCTTTTCACCTTGTTCGGGTTCCCCACCTACATCCACAGCGATTGGGGTTCCACCTTCATGAGTGACGAGTTGCATCAGTTCCTGCTCAGCAAGGGCACCGCCTCCAGCAGGACGACCAGCTTCAACCCCCGGGGCAACGGACAGGTGGAGAGGGAGAATGCAACGGTGTGGAAGGCCGTCCACCTGGCCCTACGGTCTAGAAGTCTCCCAGTCTCCCGCTGGCAGGAGGTCCTCTCTGAAGCACTCCACTCCATCCGTTCGCTCCTGTGCACTGCCACCAACGAGACCCCTCACAAGCGTATGTTTGCCTTCCCCGGAAGTCCACCTCCGAGGTCTCGCTCCCATCCTGGCTGACTGTCCCAGGGCCTGTCCTCCTCCGGAAGCATGCGAGGAGCCATAAAGCAGATCCCCTCATCGAGAAGGTCATGCTCATCCATGCCAATCCACAATATGCCTACGTGGCACTTCATGACGGGTGACAGGACACAGTCTCCCTCCGGGATTTAACACCTGCAGGTTCCCCAGCGACCATCACCACCACCCCTGCCCACATACCGCGCCCCCCCCCCCCCCAACCCTCCACCGGGCACTCAACTACTGGGTGAAGAAGAGGACGACACGCTCTCGGACGCGCAGGTCTCGACACTGGTGCTCGCACCACAACCGGGACTGAGGCGATCACTGCGGAAAGTAAAGGCCCCCGACAGACTTTAAGTCCACTTCACCCCCCGCTGGACTCTTTTTTAAAGGGGGTGAATGTGGTAAACCACTATTATATTGTACTGTTGTACTGTTACATGCCTGGGCTTGACCCTGCTGGGTCCGAACCATTGTGGTATATAATCTGTGTATTGTGGTAAACTGCCACTGTATTATATGTAATGTGGTAAACTACTGCCTTCTGGCTCCGCCTCCCCCCGGGATCGGTATGAAGGTGGCTAGTCTCCGCCGCTGCCTCAGTTCGGGATCCGAGGCCAGGAGGCTTTCTATTTATGTATTAAAGCCTCAGTTACGTTCACCACTTGTCGTGTGTTCATTAATGGCATATCAGTTTGTTTCTAAGAGAGCAAAGATTTCTTATCATTCGAAGATCTTTTCCATCAAGGTCAAGACAATCCACCAAGCTGTTAGTTCTTCATGTTTCGCCTTATCAAATGCCTTACTCTAATCAATACAACACATGAATGTACCTTTTTCATCTCTCTCTGAGAGCATGCTTACCATTTCTTGCTCCTCTATTTTCTACAAACCTCATTGAAGAGCTGAAGGCTTATAGTGTGTTAGCGTTTATTAACAGGGGGCTTGAGTTTAAGAGCCGCGGGGTTATGCTGCAACTATACATGACCCTGGTGAGACCACATTTGAAGTATTGTGTGCAGTTCTGGTCATCTCACTATAGGAAGGATGTGGAAGCATTGGAAAGGGTGCAAAGGAGATTTACCAGGATGCTGCCTGGTTTGCAGGATAGGTCTTATGAGGAAAGGTTGAGGGAGATAGGGCTTTTCTCTTTGGAGTGGAGGAGGATGAGAGGCGACTTAATAGAGGTTTGTAAGATGATGAGGGGGATAGCTAGAGTGGACGTTCAGAGACTATTTCCTCGGGTGGATGAAGCTGTTACAAGGGATCATACCTATAAGGTTCAGGGTGGGAGATATAGGAGGGATATCCGAGGTAGGTTCTTTACTCAGAGAGTGGTTAGGGTGTGAAATGGACTGCCTGCTGTAATAGTGGAGTCGGACACTTTAGGAACTTTCAAGCGGTTTTGGATAGGCACATGGTGCACACCAGAATGACAGGGAGTGGGGTAGCTTGATCTTGGTTTCGGACAAAGCTCGGCACAACATCGAGGGCCGAAGGGCCTGTTCTATGTTCTGGATTTTTCTTTCTCCTGGCCACAGTCATAGATACTTGAAGAAGAATTTTAATAATGTGACTTATCAGACTGGCATTCACATTCAATTGCTCCAGGATTTTTAGGGAGCATGATATATATTAATTTACTTAAGTATACTGGGTTAGGAAAGGAAATATGGCTATTGTAAATAAACCTAGTTAAATTATTTCAAGGACATCCATTTGTGTTAACTGCTTTCAACCACCTGAACTTCGAGTGCACATTACAATCCCCCTCAGTAACATCCAAAAATGCTTTATGTACAATTTGTTATTTTAAAGAATAATGGCTTGTTAGGTGAGTAAACGTGGCAGTCATTTTATGCAAGATGAGAAATAGCAATGAGATGAATGACCTGTTGTTTCATTTGTATTAGCTTGGTATTAATTTGTTTTTGGTGGTATGGGTGGTAACCAGGGAGAATACACAAGGCCCAACACAATGGGACACCATGCATCAACATTCCAAACAGGAGGAATTATGGCAAATGTCAGAAGTTCTCAGAAGCTCTTGGGCAGTCCCTTCCTCCTGAGGGCTCACCAGTTAGCACCAATAAAGCATGGATGTCTCTGCTGTTAATCATCTGTGAAGCTGCATTAATCATTATTTGCCAAAGGAAGAAACAGGAACAATGATTGCTTTGAGACCCATCTTACAGAAATGACTCATGCCATTGAAGTGAATAGCTGAGCTCGCTTACAACCTGCTTCCTAACCCTCAAGCATGTGAGAACCTCATGCTAGCCAAGGCAGTTGTGCAGAAGACAGCAACGTACTGTACCAACAAGTATTGGATCAATTTATGAAATACAAATTGCTGGAGGCAGTATACGCTCTGTATGATGGTATCAAAAGAGAAGTTGGCCTCACCATCATCAAGATTGCTCCTTTGAAATCCGCAGAAGGGGAAGAACTCACTGACAGGAACAAATAGCCTCCTGCATAAATCTCTGTTCTGAGCTATACTCACATGAGACAGATACCCCTCTGCAGCTACCTGTCATGCTACAGCCTGATGCAGAACCCTCATTACGGTAGCACAGTTGCTTCACAGCTCCAGGGTCCCAGGTTCTATTCCTGGCTTGGGCCACTGTCTGTGCGGGGTCTGCACCTTCTCCCCGTGTCTGCATGGTTTTCCTCCGGGTGCTCCGGTTTCCTCCCACAAGTCCTGAAAGACCTGCTCTTAGGTAATTTAGACATTCTGAATTCTCCCTCTGTGTGCCCAAACAGGCGCCAGAATGTGGCGACTAGGGGCTTTTCGCAGTAACTTAATTGCAGTGTTACATAGAACATACAGTGCAGAAGGAGGCCACCCGGCCCATCGAGTCTGCACCGACCCGCTTAAGCCCTCACTTCCGCCGCAACCCCAAAACCCAACTTCCCCTCCCAATGGTCACTAAGGGCAATTTATCATGGCCAATCCACCTAACCTGCATGTCTTTGGACTGTGGGAGGAAACCGGAGCACCCGGAGGAAACCCACACAGAAACGGGGAGAACGTGCAGACTCCGCACAGACAGTGACCCAGCCGGGAATCGAACCTGGGACCCTGGAGCTGTGAAGCCACAGTGCTATCCACTTGTGCTACCGTGCTGCCCGTGCTGTTAATGTAAGCCTACTTGTGACAATAAAGATTATTATTCTGAACAAGACACAATTTCACGTCTGACACGTACGGCAGACAATGGGCGGAATTCTCCATTGCCCGACGCTGAAATCGGGAACGGCGATCAGGCGGAGAATAGCTCCTGACGCCGAAATCGCGGCAGGCTCCAGTTTGATGCCGGGTTATGATGCTCCAAATCGGTGCCATTGCGCCGGGCGTATTTGTGACCACGTTCGCATCTCATTATCGGGCCCACCCACGATGCTTAGCCTCCCTTGGGCCGAGTTCACGATGGCGTGGGCCACGTGTAATCTCAACAGTCGTGAACCTGGCATGGTGGCTGCGGAGAGAGGGCGTACGGACAATGTCTAGCACCCCCATACGTCACCGCCAATTGTGCCGCTGGCCGGGGGCTTCTGCCAGGGCTGGGGGCAGGAGTGGGGGGGTGGCTGGGAGGTGGGTTGTGGGGTCGGGGTGGATGGGTATGCGGCCCAGCACAACCGGCGCCCTCTTTACAGGCGCGATTGGTGCATGTGTGCGGGGGGGGGGGGGGGGGGGGGGTGTAAGTGTGCGCGTGACTGCAGCTTGTCAGCCCTGCTCGTGTCCAGCACAGATCTGACCATTCTCCCACCATTTTTCACACGTTCCACGGGTGTTTCACGCGGTGCCGATGCTTGCCCGTCACCGGTACGGAATTGGTGCGGGTGTGGCGCCGACTCTTCCGTCTTGGAACTCCCCGGATCCTCCATTGGCGTCAGCAATTAGATGCAGGAACGGAGAATCCGGACCTTTGTCTTTCCAGAATCAGCTTGTTCAGTCATTGAAAGGAATGCAGCAGATGATGTCATCTGACCCCACCAAAATTCTGAGGCTGCATTCCCATCATCTGCCAGTCAGTGGTATTGGTATAAGCACAAGTGTATGACAGGACACTGGGAGTACTCTTTGATCTTTGAAGAGTACCATCCATCTATCAGAATGGTCTTCTGACAACTGAAACAGAATTACTCTCTCACCTACGGCGCTGAGGACCAGGGTTCAAATCCCAGCCCTGGGTCACTGTCGGTGTGGTGTTTGCACATTCTCCCTGTCTCTGTGTGGGTTTCACCCCCACAACCCAAAGATGTGCTGGTTAGGTGGATTGGCCACGCTAAATTGCCCCTTAATTGGAAAAGAAAAATAATTGGGTGCTCTAAATTTATAAAAAAACAAGAATTACTCTATTAATCAGCTTTGGCTCAGGGTTTATATGAATTCAGGCGGCGCCCACATTTGTCTCTCTACCTCCTCTTTTGTTTGCAAGCTTATTGTTCAACCTTCCAGCTGTCTGTCCAGCATCAATTCTCCCTGATTATGCTTTAGATGTATTACCCACATCTGCTCCTACTCTTCACGGCTATTAAAACTCTTATCATCTCCTGGTTTGATTTCTCCAATGCTCTTCTAGCTGGGACTCCTGCTGCAAATTACAATGTGAACAGCAATTCATTACGAATCCTTAAATCATTCCCATGCAAAGCCATAAAATCCATAGAATCTCTATAGTGCAGAAGGAGGCCATTTGGTCTACCGAGTCTGCACCAATCCTGCGAAAGAGCACCCTACCTAGGCCCACTCCCCCACCCTATCCCCATAACCCTGAAACTCCAGCTAACCTCCACATCTTTGGACACTAAGGGGCAATTTAGCATGGCCAATCCACCTAACTTGCACATCTTTGGACTGTGGGAGGAAACTCACACAGGCACAGAGCAAACACGAAAACTCCACCTGGATAGTCACCCAAGGCTGGAATCGGACCCTGGTGCTGTGAGGCAGCAGTGCTAATGACTGTGCCACCATGCTGCCCACACTTCCATTACCCAATTTTTCACTGGTTCCCTGTGCGGGATTCTCCGACCTGCGCCGGATCGGAGAATCGGCGGTGGGTCACGCGAATCGCGCCATGCCACCCCGATGCTGGCACGTGATTCTCCGCAGAGCGGAGAATCAGCGCCATTGGCGTCGGCGTGGTTGGCGCGGCACCGGCCGTGGGCCGCTCTACGCGGTTGGCCCACCGATTCTCCGTATGAAAAGAGCCGAGTCCCGTCGGCGCCGTTCTAACCTGCTCTGGGCCGACGGGACCTCAGCGTGTAAGGGTCGGGTGGCGGCCTTTTTTTTGGGGAGGGGAGGGGAGGGCCTCCAATGTGGCCTGGGCCGCGATCGGGGCCACCAATCGGCGGGCTGGCCTCTGTGGCTGGGGGCCTCCTGTGGAGGCCACCGCATTGAAGGAGGCCACTGCGCGTGCGCGCGTTGGCGCCGGTGCCCTGCGCATGTCCTCGTTGGTGCCGGCGCAACTGCGCATGCGCGGATCCCGCGGCGCCCAATTCGAGCTGGGATCTGCAGCTGGAGCAGCGCAAACCGCTCCAGCGCCGTGCTGGCCCCCTGGACGTTTTACGACGCCGTTTACGACGCGTGGACACTCTGCCGCGGGATTAGAGAATCCCGCCCCCTATACCCATACGGGTAAATTCCAAATGTTTCTTCTTCATCCTGGTTTACCCCTGCAAGCCTATCCAGCCCTATATCACTGCTCATTTCAATGACAGATATTCTTTTTCTGCTGTACTCTTCTTTCCACTTTTGATCGCTCCTTTGAAAATCAAGGCCCAGGAAAACGAGAAATGAATCCAGTTGCTTAGTGTGGTAGCTCAATTTGTCTTGCTGACACCGGGATTAGATTTTACAAGGTCCCTGGGGACAGGTTTGGAAGCGGGTGGGCTGGTAAAATGGCAGTGAAAGACATTGAGAGGACAGCCCAACACATTGGGCAGCACGGTAGCATTGTGGATAGCACAATTACTTCACAGCTCCAGGGTCCCAGGTTCAATTCCAACTTGGGTCACTGTCTGTGCGGAGTCTGCACATCCTCCCCGTCTGTACGTGGGTTTCCTCCGGGTGCTCCGGTTTCCTCCCACAGTCCAAAGATGTGCAGGTTAGGTGGATTGGCCATGATAAATTGCCTTTAGTCTCCAAAATTGCCCTTAGTGTTGGGTGGGGTTATGAGGATAGGGTGGAGGTGTTGACCTTGGGTAGGGTGCTCTTTCCAAGAGCTGGTGCAGACTTAATGGGCCGAATGGCCTCCTTCTGCACTGTAAATTCTATGATAATCTATGATTTGTGTCACCACAACATATTCCCAGAAGTAGCCTCCGCCGACTGGATGTGGGTGGCCGATTAATTCAATTAGTTGGTCAGTTAGCAGCCACTTTCTGCCATCACCAGCATTTTAATAGCGTTGGGTCCCGGACGACATCATCAGAGGGTTCCCACGATTAGGCAGTGGTCCCTGAGCGGCGTCATCATTGTCTGCAGCTGGTAAAATGCCCCATGGCCTCCCACTGTCCACCAACATTGGCTGAGAAGCTTCTTTCGGTGTCAATGGTGGACCTTGAGCCTTCCAACAAACCTCCAGCCACAATAATATTGACCCATTCGAAGAGACTCACCAGCCACCTAGTGAGTACTTTCCTTTCTTGACTTTTCAGTCTGTGAAGTGTTGGCTAGTGTAGACTTGAGAGATGAACAGACACTTCCAACACTGATGAAGGTTCAACTCAATTTTATTAACTACTTCTAACTAACTAACACACGATGACTGTGGGTCTAAAAGATGCCAACTTAAACTAGAGACCTAAGCCTTGTCCGAACCAGTTGATTTTCTCAGCACGTGGTGTGAGTCTGTGCTGGGCTGGATGACTTCTTGTTACACTCAGAGGCAGCACCCAGAATGAGCAGGAACCGTGGTGCCCTCTGCCTTTATAGTGTGTGTATTCTAACTGGTGATTGGCTGCGGTGTTTGTACATGTTGATTGGTCCCTGTGTGTGTCCATCAGTGCGTGTCTGCACCATGATACACTGGTGTATATTATGACAGTCTGTTCATGTGGTCCAAGATCTATGCATTAAAGAGTTTGCTCTCTTTCTCTGAACTTCCCAGCTATGAATCGTGATAAAGAATGGGGCACCAATTCAACAGATGCTGTGTGCCTGCGATTCTCAAAACAGGCTGCAACCAACCACTTGAAAAAGTTTAACTCCAGGATCGAGCAATGTTTTAAACAACTGTGGCATGATTTACCCAAGAGAAAAGGGAAACATACCACTGAAGCTGGAACCTTGATATTTTGAACTAATGGCTACCTGAAGTTACCATGTTGTCAAAGGAGCCCAAATAATTTCTATGTTGGCTTGCATGAGCTTTCAATAGGAATTCTGGAATAAGAAAGAAATGATTCCGATCATTAGCCTGAAAATTGCTGCTGAAACTTGAATTAAAGTAATGGACTGCCAAATATTTTAATGCAAATGTTAGCTTATCGACAGAGGAATGCCATGCAAGTGGTTTAAATATTCGTCTCCGGTTATCATTTTGAAGGTGTAGGGAAGAATTTTTAACTTGCCGTCAGTGGAAAATGAATGCAGTTCAGCTGCCTGTCATAGAAATCACCATTTTCATTGTATTAATCTCAATGTGAACAACATCAGTTTTACCTTCAGGTGGCAAGTTGAAACTCTTCCCCCACTGCCTTGTCAGACTCAAATCATTTTTATTTATTTAAAAAATGATAAACGTGTTTCATCCCTTTCAGCAGACTTCATAAAGCTGAGTATAAAATTGAATTTGAGTAATGATTTTACCCGCAGTCAAAAAAAACCCTTCCTTTCTGAAATCTGCAGAATAATCTCTCTTCTATAATTCAATCTGAAATTTACTGCAGTCTGGCAGTATTAAACAAGCAAATTTAAATGCAACATGCAATCTCATTTTTGATATAGCTACAACTGATTTATTTTGTGAAATGTATTGAGCTCATAGCAACTCACCAATCTCAATTATTACAGACTGGCTGCTCCCTAAGGAGTAAAGTGACAAAGATATTAGGAAAATCCATTTCAGGTTTGACCCGTCCACTAAAGATAACATGCGGATTGATTATGGAATCTAGTTAAAGGACACCCACATACATTTGGATCGTTTTTTGTAGACAGTGAATGACTTTTAAAAATGCAACAACTTAGGGTGGGATTTTAACCTTCCCTGATGGATGGGAATACAGTGAAGGAACAGCTCAGTTTCTTGTTCTGTTCCATCCTACTTTCGATTTTAGCACTGTTGTCTTTGATGGCAGGTGGGTTACATGCATTATCCTGGTGAACTGCCTCATGCAAAAATGTTGACTGTAGTCCTCTGCCATCCAATGGCATTTTAACCAGGGTCTGAATGGAAAAACTGCTGTATCTTTTGGTAGCATGCAGCAGGAACCCAACCCTCCACCATCTCTGACCTGTTGTGCTAGTTCCCTGGCAGCTTGTCCAATATCATCAGCAATTGTTGGTGCGCAGAAAACATTTATGTTATGCCTGGATCTTTAAATATACGGTATATATCTCTATTCAGCAAACCTAGGAGACAAATGTGCCTTCTAGAACATAGAACATAGAACAGTACAGCACAGAGCTGTTTCCATTTCCTTCAGCTCCAAACTCACTTGTGCTCCGTGAATCACTCTGTGCAGTAGTATTGTTACCAAGTGCTGGGAAAGATAAGATCAAGTGATGACAAATCTTAGAAAGGACTGCCAGCTTGCTATCAGCACTGCCTTTACAAGAGGTATAAGGTCCTCATTAGGTTATTAAATTTCAACCAGGTCCTGGAATTACTCAATTGCCCAGCTATTTCCAGTGATGCTCTTTTAATTTGCTGGGGACTTGTTAGCCCTGTGAAAGAAAAAGGACCTCTTTCCTATTCCTTACTTGCTCCTCAAGCCTATTTTGACAAAGCAGAGACTGGGCTGACCCCTGTCGAAAAGCGCATTTCCCCCATTAATGACTGCAGGCTTCCTTAAGGTTAAGTGAATGGGCTAGGGTCTGGCAGATGGAATACAATGTTGACAAATGTGAGGTTATCCATTTTGGTAGGAACAACAGCAAACGGGATTCTTATTTAAACGATAAAATATTAAAGCATGCTGCTGTGCAGAGAGACCTGGGTGTGCTCGTGCATGAGTCACAGAAAGTTGGTTTACAGGTGCAACAGGTGATTAAGAAGGCAAATGGAATTTTGTCCTTCATTGCTAGAGGGATGGAGTTTAAGACTAGGGAAATTATGCTGCAATTGTATAAGGTGTTAGTGAGGCCACACCTGGAGTATTGTGTTCAGTTTTGGTCTCCTTACTTGAGAAAGGACGTACTGGCGCTGGAGGGTGTGCAGAGGAGATTCACGAGGTTAATCCCAGAGCTGAAGGGGTTGGATTACGAGGAGAGGTTGAGTAGACTGGGACTGTACTCGTTGGAATTTAGAAGGATGAGGGGGGATCTTATAGAAACATTTAAAATTATGAAGGGAATAGATAGGATAGATGCGGGCAGGTTGTTTCCACTGGCGGGTGAAAGCAGAACTAGGGGGCATAGCCTCAAAATAAGGGGAAGTAGATTTAGGACTGAGTTTAGGAGGAACTTCTTCACCCAAAGGGTTGTGAATCTATGGAATTCCTTGCCCAGTGAAGCAGTTGAGGCTCCTTCATTAAATGTTTTTAAGGTAAAGATAGATAGTTTTTTGAAGAATAAAGGGATTAAAGGTTATGGTGTTCGGGCCGGAAAGTGGAGCTGAGTCCACAAAAGATCAGCCATGATCTCATTGAATGGCGGAACAAGCTCGAGGGGCCAGATGGCCTACTCCTGCTCCTCGTTCTCATGTTCTTATGTTCTTATGTGACAACAGGTCCACTGACTGTACCCCTCCCAAAGGATGAACTGCCTATATGCAGTGAGATTAGCGGGGACACCTCGCCTGCTGCATTTAGGTGAGTGTCAACTTCTAAATCAATTAATCCTTTTGCCAACGTCATCGGTAGACAAAACAGACCTGTCATCCATCCTGATAGGCACCAAAGATGAAAGGCGATCCACTATCTCGATATAAAAGTGACAATTTTCTCCCCTCCCGACCCCAAACTCACCCCAACAATAAAACAGATTGGCTGGCCATTTGTGCTGTTTAAAACACATTGTTGGCATTGGGTGGCTGCCATATTTGTCTATTAAATGTCATTTCCCTTCAGAAAACATTTTTTTAAAGATATTTTGGTATGAAATAAATTGTTGTTCTAACACACTATTGGATACAAACATCATTATCCTGTGCTTTGCCCCGTCCATGCTGGATTGTGCCAGTCTTACATTTGCTTTACCGCACTGTGTTGATGTAGCTCAAGGGGACCAGGATAATCATATTGTTTTAGGATCTGTGTTCCAGGGTGTTAGTTTAAAGACTTTGGAAACTCTGAATTCAAATCCTGTAAGAAACTCCTGTCAGTTTTGCCCTTGTTACTCAAGTGGCAACGTTCTGCAAGACAATTGGATGCAGCTGAATGATGAGACTGAGATGAATGTCCCGGATCACTCCCTGAATTCATCCTAAGTAAAAGTTTTTTTAAAAATCCTTTGAGTTTTTTAGGGACACAAACACTCTCAATCTCTTCACTGGCCCTCCCAAACCCCTCACGTTCCACATTCCTATTCTGACTGGGGGTTGTGTTGTTCCTCATGTCTTAATAAAGCTCGTAGTCTCAAAGGTAGAGAAGATGCTTTGTTGTGAATTTGTTCTGTCTTCAGAGCTTAACTTACGGCTACCTCAAATGCTGCCTGCCTGTGTGTCTGTGTCCTGCTACGAGTTCTGCCTTCCGTGAAGTGTGTCGTCACTTCCTGTCCCTGTGTATATATAGCTCTCCCGTGCTCCCTCTAGTGCTTGCTCAGTTGTATTGCATCTACTTAGATCTACAATCACCACAGGGGTCTCTCACCGCCCCCCTCTCCTTCTACCCTCCATCCTCATAACTCTGGGCCCTGCCCACTGTGCCTGGCCCGCCATGTCCCTTTGTTGCCATCAAACCCCTCCTCCCCTCCCAGAATCCCCCCATCCACTTCCTCTCTCAAACACCTCTCCCAGTATCGATTCCCTCCCCCACGTTTCACACCTCTCAGGCCCATTGAAACTTGTTCGACCAGCCTCCAGTGACCGCGGTCCCTCCCCCCAACCACACTCCAGTTTGTCTTGTTATGCTCTGAGTGTGGCATAAGCGGCTTCCTTGTGGTGCACTTGACAAAGGAAGGTTCAGACGTGGAGATAACTTCACCACGTTTATTAAACTATATACACTTCTATTACTCGGGTTCTACACTACTGCTAATCCTACTATATCTACCCAGACTGACTAACCAGACTGCTACAATCCACGTGGTGGGAGTGATATTGAATCAACCCTGTGTCTGTACTCACTGAGTGTCTCCACTGGAAAGAGGCAGATCATGTGTATGGTGTCCTTTATATATGGGTTGGTGTAATGCCCTCCTGTGGTAGTGTCACCTCTGTGTGTATCATGAATGCCCATTGGTCGTGTCCTATCTAACTGTTCTATTGGTTGAGTGTCTGTGTCATGTCTCTGGGGCTCCCTCTAGTGTCTAGCTAGTCTACATGTATTTACATTAACCCCTTGTGTATTTACAGTGATGCACATCACCACACAGTTCATTAACCAATTTAAGCTTGCTAGCACCCTTAGTAAAATAAGTAAGTAAAGCCACTGGAGTCCCAGATGGCCATAGGCTGCTTTTCCTTTTAAGAGCGAGACCTGACTGGTGGTGATTTAACCTGAGGATCACCACACCACAGGCGAGGGGTAAAGTTGAGAAGGCAGGACCTTCATGAATAACCTCAGCTGGTATGGGGATTGAACCCCTGTTGGCCTTACTCCACGTTACAAACCAGCTGTCCAATCAACTGA
The DNA here is from genome assembly GCF_902713615.1 of Scyliorhinus canicula. Lineage (NCBI taxonomy): Eukaryota > Metazoa > Chordata > Chondrichthyes > Carcharhiniformes > Scyliorhinidae > Scyliorhinus > Scyliorhinus canicula. The sequence goes on from NC_052152.1 coordinate 170,387,873, forward strand.
GCTCAACTGCCCCCGAATTCATCACATGAGTAGCTGAACCACACAATGCAAGAAAACTGGGGATTCATGCTGAACTGTGATGAAGTAGCTGACTTTAGCCGCAATGGTGCTGCAGATGGTATAATTGATTAAAAACTCCTCATTTCATTGGAGATTAATCAGCAGCATTCCTACTCAGGCGTGATGCCCGACATAGGGCGAAATTCTCTAATAATGGGGTTATGTCCCCACGCCAGCGTGAAAACCGGTGCCAATCACGCCGGTATCAATGGTTCCAAAAAGTGAGGAATTCTCCCCTTCCTAGGGGGCTAGGTTGGCATCGGAGTGGTCCCCGCTGCTCCAGCCGGCGCGAGTTTGCGCATGTGCAGAACGGCTGCCATATTTTCCTGCATGTGCGCTATGGCTGGCGTATTTCCGCGCATGAGCGGGGGTTCTCTTTGCCGGCGTCAGCCCCCCGGGCAATATGGCAGAGCCCTATAGGAATCCGGCGCGGAGTAAAGTAGACCCCTATGGAACCAGCCCGCCCGTCGATCGGTAGGCCCCGACTGCGGGCCCGGCCACTGTTAGGGCCCCCCCCAGGGTAGGAACCCCCGGCCCCCCTCCAGGATGGCCCCCACAGACTCACCTTCCAGGTCCCACCATGTGGGACCTGAGTAACCCACGCCGGCGGGACTCGGCCGAACTCGTCGACCACTCGGCCCATCGGGGCCCAGAGAATCGCCGGGGGGGAGGGGGGCGGGGGGGCGCTGTCAACGGCCCCCGACCGGCGCGGCGGGAATCTCGCGGGTGCCCGAGAATCGACGCTGGAGATTGGGGATGCCGGCGTCGGGGCGGCGGGGCGCGATTCTCGAGTCCCCCTGGGGTTTCTCCGCGCCGGGTCGGAGAATCCCGGCCATAGTCTAATAGCAGGGCATAATTGCTAAGGTTCACAAAAATTAATGATCACAGTACAGAAAGAGGATTGTCAAGGTGTGGAACAGTAACCTATCAATGAGTCAATGTCCCCACGAGGGAAGGGGAGCGAATTCTTGAAATAATTCTTCTAAAAGGATTGTAAGGATTTCCAACACCAATGTATTCATTTAATTTGCGTTCATGAACTTCATGGTTATAACCGTTCCCCTAATGTATATGACCTGAGTCATGAATGCAGATTGGAAATCTGTAAAGTGCCCACAAAACAACCGCTTCTTTGAGGCAGGCTTGGGATGGAATAAGTTCTCATTATTAGTGGGTCAATTTAATCAAGGGATTCCCAACATCAAAGACAGCCCAGATACAAATTCTTGTAAGAGTTTAATGGGTGGTGTAAAATCAACAGTAAATCCTGTACTTTAACAGCAGCTAAAAGACTTAAATGGTTTGTGGATTTATAGATTCTACACTAAACCCATAAAATCAGATCTACCTTTATGGCCTGGTCACACAGGTGTTCCAATGTCTTGAAATTGAAATCAACAGAAACGTCTGATCTATGTCACTTGCTCTAAAACCCTGACGTGTTCAATTGCTTTTTGAATTATTCAAAGTGCAACGTAAATGGCAGTACCATTTTGTGGGGTGCATGAAACAATTGGGGTGATTTTAACCTGGAGGACCTGGTTTTGGGGTTCAAAAAAACTATCAAAAATACAATTGTGCCTTTAACTGGAGCTTGTTAGGCTGCTTGTGTGTGAAACCTCCACAGAGGAGGTACAAACAGAAGCGAATTACTCAATTGGAACAATTTTCAACATAATTTTACATTTAATAATGTGTGTAGCGGTTTTCTGACACTCAACGTGCATAAGACAGGTTGTTTTCCATGGTCAGCAGCAATGTGCATTTCACCTGCAATGATGCTAGTTAGAATGAGCAGTTGTTCGAGTGTGCATCGTTGGTTGGCTTCACCAGAACAGCCTCCACTTCATTAATGTCCAGCTAGTAGGAAGCCAAAAAAAGATATTTCTGCAGAAGGACACCAGATTTCTGGGCACCTGCCACAACACTTCCGTCCTGCAATGTTCCAAGCTCCTTGATGGCTTTGAACATGCACGCAGACTTTATCTAAGAGACAAGGGATGCTCTCTTCAAATTTGGCTCATGATGCCCATCAGAATTCCGACCACAAAAAACCAAATGTGCTAAAATGAATGCCATATCATGGCATTTAATGTGTGATCAAACAAGCCATGGTTATACTCAAGATGCATATCCATAGTCTAGAGAGGGAAACATTAGTATGCACCAGTCCAGGTGTCCTGAAGAGTTGTGATGAGCTCCAGAACATTGTAACAAAGTTTGAGTCTACAAGAGGAACAAAGGTGTAGAGGAACATTGTTTGCCAACGGTTCCAAGGACGAGGGAGAAGATCAGAGCAGCGCAGAACTAGATTCTCGTGTTTCTGCTCAGGGGCATCCTTATGCTCTTAAAACTGCAAAATTTGCTTCGGTTGCACCTGTGCAGAAGCACATGCAGTGACCACTCTCCCTGCATCCCTGACAGCATGTCCTGTTTATTCAACAGCTGCAAGGAAACACATCTGCTTTGCTAATGGCAGGCAGTGGTTGAAAAGTGGTTCTTTTCTGTTGGAGAATTGGAGATTACAAAAAACCTTTTCATTTTTATTATGGGGATTTTTAAAACTTCTTTGGAAATCCTAAAGGCATACATTGGTGGTAACAGGGTCAGTTTGCTTGACCTCTTGCTGACCATTTACAGACTTTGAACTGCTAAACAAAACTCCACAAAATAAGTGCATCAGGCAATCAGGCACACATCCAGAGTCACTTTGAAGCCTCATTTCTAAATCATACAATACACTGAAACCTTTTATTTTATATTAGTGTTTTACTCTGCCATAATAAAAGCTAAGTGTTATTAGTTGCCTGGTTTACTGTGCATATAAATTTATTTACGGCTAGTAGTTTTGCGCAATGCATTTATTATCATTGGCACTGTTTACTTTGTACTTACATTGCTATTCCTTTGAAAGATCTGAACTATCATTTTCTTTCATCGTGCAACACTGACAGATTTAATACAATGAAAAGCCATTAAGATTTACCATTTCAGCCGGCAGGAAAATGATATCTTGCTATGTGCTTTTACAGTACTACTTGTACTAATTACCTCTCCTGACAAAGAACCACTATTTTAGTTTTTGTTATTTTATGCCACTGTCTCATTCTCACGCCTATTACTCATTGGGATAATTTTATATAAGTTCACATTTTACACATTACAAGTTATACTTCATGGAAAACAGCAAAATTGTACATTATCCTGTTTGTCACATTAATTAACAATTGTCTATTTCTTGAAATACTTTCATGTTCGAGATATGTTGGATAGTACTTCTTGAGAATGCACGCCTGAAGTTCTCTGCAGACAGAAAGGTTTTTAAACACAGGCCATCAGCTGAGAAAAGTCAGATTCACTTCCCCAGCCTTTCAATCAGAAGTGAAACTTTCACAGGCTGGGCTGAGAAGTGTTTAAATCGCCAGCCTTAGCTAACAGAACCTGCTGCTTCCCAGGTTTTGCACATAACTGAAACTCAGCTCCTCAAAATGGAGCTTGCCTGTGTTTTCAGAACATTCCGGAAACAGTCCCTCAATCAGAATCAAAAGCCCGTCAAAGACCCTGATTTCCAAAGAGCTGTTTGGCTGCTAGCCGATGATGTGTTGTGTGTGCTGGGTCTGTGATGACTGCGTTTACCATAGCAGTGAGAGAGGCAGGCTACCAACACTTGTAGAAGTACAACTCTATTTTATTGAACTATGAGCTGTTAAACATACTTGCACTGTGGGTTGACACTATGTTGAGTTGACTGGAGACCTGAGGTTAACCTGACCAGACTATCCTGCTATCACATGGTGGATATTTGTGTTGCTGATCACGGGCTCTGGCTGTCTCAGAGGTTGCATCCCGCGAGAGCGGGAAAACTAGTGTCCTCTGGCTTGATAGTGGCCGTGTCCTGTCTGGTGATTGGCTGCTGTGTTCTGTGTGTTGATTGGTCATTCAGTATGTCAGTCAGTGTCTGTCTATGCACCATCATATACTTGTGTGTATATTATGACATCTCCCCCTTTTGAAAAAAAAATGTATATATGGCAATAAATAGTGTGGTATGTGAATGTGCCTGACTATGTACAGAGTATGTGAGCATATTTACATGACCATGATCCTGACTATATACAAAAGTCCGAACGTATTTACATGGGAAGGTGTCTAGTGCAGATAGAGTGCATGTAACAAAACATGGAATATAAATAACAGTATGTACAAACGAGCAAACGAAGAACCAAGGTAACGAAACAATCAGTTCATAAATTCGGTCTCTGTGGTGGGCGATGAATTCTGGTTGACCGCCTCAAGGGTGGTTCGGGGGCCGCCTGCTCTGGAATGGGCGGGGCTGTATCAGCCGCAGAGGGTGGCAACAGAAGAGGTAGATCGGCGAGCTCTTGGAAAGGCGTGTCCTGAGGGCGAGGCAGGGCATCACGATCTGGTGGCGAGCGTGGAAGCAGCCGCAGTGCCCGCCTATTACGCCGAAGAAAAGAGCCATCCTGCATACGAACCAAAAATGATCCGGGGGCCACTTGCTTGATCACCACAGCGGAGGCAGACCAGCCACGTTTAGGGGGCTGAACACGAACCTGGTCGTCAGGGACGAGAGGAGAGAGATCCGTGGCGCAGGCGTCATACGCTGACTTGTGTTGGGCCCGAGACAGTTGCATTCTTTGCAGGACCGGAAAGTTGTCAAGGTCAGGGATGAGTATTGCAGGCACCGTCGTCCTTAATGTGCGGTTCATTAACAATTGTGCTGGGGTCAGGCCAGTGGACAAAGGAGTCGACCTGTAGGCTAGTAGTGTGTGGTAAAAGTCTGAACCCGCATCAGCCGCTTTGCACAGGAGTCGTTTGACAATGTGTACCCCCTTTTCAGCTTTGCCATTTGACTGGGGGTAGTGGGGACTCGAGTTGACGTGCGTGAAATTATACCGCCGGGCAAACTTGGTCCACTCCTGACTGGCAAAACATGGGCCATTATCGGACATAACCGTGAGTGGAATGCCATGATGAGCAAAAGTCTCCTTGCACGCACAGATGACTGCCGCCGAGGTGAGGTCATGCAGCCTAACCACCTCTGGGTAGTTAAAGAAGTAATCCACAATGAGGACATAATCCTGGCCTTATGCGTGGAAGAGACCAACCTTGGTCCATGGGGACGACACCAGTTCATGTGGCTGCAAGGTCTCTTTTGGCTGAGCCGGCTGGAACCATTGGCACGTAGGACAGTTCAGAACAGTGTTGGTGATGTCCAGGTTGATGCCAGGCCAGTACATTGCCTCATGGGCCTGCCGGTGGCACTTCTCCACCCCTAGGTGACCCTCATGGAGCTGCTCAAGGACGAGCTCCCACATGCTTTGCGGAATGACGATTCTGTCCAACTTCAACAGAATTCCATCTACCACTGCCAGGTCATCTTTAATGTTGTAGAATTGCGGGCATTGGCCTTTGAGCCATCCGTCTGTAAGATGGCGCATGACTCGTTGGAGCAGAGGATCCTTGGCTGTTTCAATACGTATATGGATGACTTGTTCGTCAGTGGCGGGCAAGTTAGATGCGGAGAATCCAACATGGGCATCAATTTGGCAAACAAAGCCCGACTGCTCACATAGCGTAGTGACAGAGCGGGAGAGTGCATCGGCCACGATGAGCTCCTTGCCCGGGGTGTAGACCAGTTCGAAGTTATACCGCCTGAGTTTAAGGAGGATGCGTTGCAGGCAGGCCGTCATATCGTTGAGGTCCTTCTGTATAATGTGGACCAGTGGCCTGTGGTCCGTTTCGACTGTAAATTTGGGGAATTCATATACGTAGTCATGGAATTTGACAATTCCCGTGAGGAGGCAGGGGTACTCTTTCTCGATTTGAGCATAGCGTTGCTCAGTGGGCGTCATTGCGCACCGCATGGACTGCAGCCCATGAGGAGGAGTCGTCGCGTTGGAGGAGCACTGCTCCAATGCCAGACTGGCTCGCATCAGTGGAGATCTTTGTCTCCTTGGTAGGGTCAAAGAATGTCAATACCGGGGCCTTGGTGTGTTTCGCCCTGAGTTCACGCCACTCTTGCTCGTGAGCGGGGAGCCACTGGAAGTCGGTGATTTTCTTCACAAGATTGCGGAGAGCTGTGGCGTGAGATTCGATGTTGGGGATAAACTTCCCCAGGAAGTTGACCATCCCCAGGAAGCGGAGGACCGCCTTCTTGTCCTCCGGTGTCTTCATGGCATTGATCGGCGACACCTTGTCTGTATCCGGCTGCACACCAAACAGTGATATGTGGTCCCCGAGGAACTTTATTTCTGTTTGACCAAAGGAGCATTTGTCTCTGTTGAGGCGGAGGCCATGCTCATGGATTCTCCGGAACACGTGTTGGAGTCGGTCGATATGTTCCTGCAGAGTGGTGGACCAGACAATGATGTCGTCTACGTACACCCGCACCCCCTCGATGCCCTCCATCATTTGCTCCATTATTCGGTGGAACACCTCCGAGGCGGAGATGATGCCAAACACCATCCAGTTGTAACAATACCAGCCAAATGGGGTGTTGAAGGTGCAGAGCTTCCGACTGGATGCATCAAGTTGCATCTGCCAGAACCCCTTGGAGGCGCCCAACATTGTGAAAAATTTGGCGCGAGCCATCTCACAGGTGAGCTCTTTGCGTTTTGGGATAGGGTGGTGTTCCCTCATGATGTTACGGTTCAAATCTTTGGGGTCGATGCAAATGCGTAGTTCCCCTGATGGTTTCTTAACACACACCATGGAGCTGACCCAGTCGGTGGGTTCCGTTACCTTAGAAATGACGCCCAGGTCCTGGAGGTCCTGCAGCTGCTGCTTGAGGCGGTCCTTAAGGGGTGCCGGCACCCGGCAGGGTGCATGAACCACAGGTGTGACATTTGGTTTTAAAATAATTCTGTACGTGTATGGGAGTGTGTCCATGCCCTCAAAGACACTGAGGTATCGAGTAATGATGCCCTTCAGATATGTCTGAAAGTCAGCGTCTGGCGAGGCTGATGCCTCAGCGGGCGACATGGAGTGAACCCTTTGAACGAGATTCAGGATCTTGCACGCCTGAGCACCGACTGCGAAATGTGGTTGGCTGAAGCGCCGGTGTCCAGCCTGAATCGGATGCGTGATTTGTTGACTGTAAGGGTGGCACACCACTCGTCATCTGGATCAGAGTCTGGAACCATGTCGGAGTCGGAATCTGTAACTGGTTGTTGAACGGACCGGACATTCCTGTGTTGTTGCTGGGAGCGACGGGAGGCAGGTGGTTGAGCAGATCTGCACAGGGCTGCTTAGTGCCCAAGCTTGCCACACTGGAGACAGCGTCGAGATTTCGCGGGACATTGCCGCTTTAAGTGGGAGGAGCCACAGTTGTTGCATGTCGTGACGTCAGAACGCTCCGTGCGCCACCGCGCATGCGCGGTGCGGTCGTACGTTGTGCGCGTCTGCATAGTTCGGTCTTCGACCTCGCCGTCCCATCTGTCGTTGCGCGCATGCGCAGGAGCCTTGGAAAAGCGTGCAAAATGGCTGCCCTCATCCAGACTCAGGCCCTGGAGCTGTTTTACAGCCTGCACCCGCTCCGCATCGTGGGGGCCTTGCCGCGCCATCACTGCCGCTTGAATGTGTGAGTACCGATTAGTAGCGTGCTCATGCAGAATGCAGGTTTTGATGGTTATAGCGAGGGTGAGCTGTTTCACTTTAAGGAGCTGCTGGCGTAGAGGGTCAGAGTGTACTCCGAAAATGAGCTGGTCGCGGATCATGGAGTCGGAGGCGGAGCCGTAATTACAGGATTGCGCGAGGATGCGAAGGTGGGTTAGGAAAGATTGAAAAGGTTCATCCTTACCCTGCAGACGCTGTTGAAACACGTAGCGTTCAAAACTTTCGTTGACTTTGATGTCACAGTGGCTGTCGAATTTGAGCAGGACTGTTTTGAACTTGCACTTGTCCTCACCTTCAGCAATTGTGAGGAAATTAAAAATGTGGATGGCGTGATCCTCGGCTGCGGAGAGAAAGAGAGCAATCTTTCTGGCATCCGAGGCGGCTTCAAGGTCGGTGGCTTCGAGGTACAGCTGAAACTTCTGCTTAAAAATCTTCCAGTCGGCACTGAAGTTGCCGGCGATGCGGAGCGGCGGGAGAGGGCGGACGCTGTCCATACTACCGGATGGCTGATCCCTGGTCAAAGGCAGACTATCTCAGGGTAGGTCCATCAAACTCTAACATCATGCACTGGTACCATGATGTATTGGGTATGCTGGGTCTGCAAGGCCTGCGTTTACCATAGCGGGGGGGGGGGGGGGGGGGGGGGGATTTCAAGGTCTATAGTTCAAACCCAAAATCTGCAATGTTGAAGCAACCAGCAAAACAGGAATTAAAAAGGACATAGGGATTTAAAAGAGACAGGCATTTAAAAGAGGTTCCTTACAAAGGTGCAACTGTTCAATTATGAACAAGGTGAAGGTCTAATTAAACTGCCGGGAGTTCCAAGGAATCCAGAGAAAGCACTGGATTCTTACAAAGTGACGGGTGAAATTCTCCATCACTGCCATTATGATTGTGAATCGGCCAGAGAATCTTGCGGCCACCCAAAAACGGTATTGGTGCCTGCGGCAGACCCGGAAACAGTCTCTGATCATGACCCTCTGGCCATAGTGGCTTCCTACCCCAGTGTGAACATGAAAACAATTGACATGAATTCATTTAAATGCGATTAATGGGCTGGAAGCCTGAATCTCCACGGCACCATCATACCCTGACCCCCTCCAATGGAATTCCACCGGGGAGGATAGTATTGTCAAGCAGAGCCCTGGCATGCTGGACATTGAACGGGGGGGGGGGGTCAAGGAGGATAGCCCATTGCTCATGTGCCCCTCTTCCCCCAAGGGTCCTAGGGGTTGGGTGGGCTTGGGCTGTGGTTAAAATGTTGGACCCACGACTCTTCCCTGGCTCTCAAGTCTGAAATGCCCCTTCCATTCCTGGGCAACTTGAAAGGTCACTCTTGGCATGATGATTCAAGCAACCCTCTGTTCAAAAGCATTATCCTTGTCTGTGAATTGTTTAAACTTTGAAGTGGCCTTCTCACTCTGAACTACTCTATCTGACAGTTGATTAGCAGATCCGACATTTTATTGAAGATTCAAGCCAGGAAGACTTTTCCTTTCCTTACTTCTGCTCCCTCAGCAGTATGCTTTTAAAACTGTTATATTTTGAAGTTTCTGAGCCTTTCTAGAAAGCCCACGACACTTGAAAAGCCTTGAAATTCCATGAGATCCTTTGAAATGCTGAGCATTCAATTAATTTCACAGTGCAGTACCACTTTTCTAACCGCAGAAAGCACATAGCATTGTCAAAGTGGCCAGCAGGTGTCAATCGGAATGTTTATAAACATTGCTGTTAGGATCAATGGAGGGTACTTCAAATGTATTCAACATGAACAGATAAATAAATAACCAGTCTGCTGTGTTTAAACCATTAAGCTGTCAATCAAAGACTAGTTAAATGTACTGCACTGTGAAATTGAATGAATGCCAATCATTTCAAAGGATCTTGGGGTTGAAGGGGCAGGGGAGTGGGTGGGGGGTCAAGCCACCCTCATGCATGGGTGGTGTGGGGGGTGGGTGACCTGATTTTCCATTTGTGAGGGGGGGGGAGGTTGGCCCTCCTTGATGAGGAGTTGGGGGTGCTCCCCTTGTCAGTGAGGAGGGGGGGGGGGGTCAATATTTGGTGCCATTTGCAAATTTAGAGATATTACATTTTGTTCCCTCATTTAAATCATTAATATATATTGTGAATAGCTGGAGCCCTAGCACCGATCCCTGTGGTACCTCACTCGTCACTGCCTGCCAATTTGAAAAAGACCTATTAATTCCTACTATTTGTTTCCTGCCTGCCAACCAGTTTTCAATCCATCACAATACCCTACCCCTATTCCCATGCGCTTAAATTTTACACACTAACGCTTATGTGGGACTGGTGTTAAAACCCTTCTGAAAGTCCAAATATACCACATTCTCTGGCTCCCCCTTGTCAACTCTACTAGTTACACCCTCAAAGAATTCCAGTAGATTTGTCAAGCATGATTTCTCCTTCATAAATCCATGCTGACTCTGTCTGATCCTGTCGCTATTTTCTAAGTGTCCTGCTCTAAAATCTTTGACAATGGATTCTAGAATTTTCCCTACTATCAACGTTAGGCTTACTGATCTATAATTCCCTGTTTTTTCTCTACCTCCCTTTTTAAATAGTGGAATTATATTAGTTACCCGCCAATCTGTACAAACTGTTCCACAGTCTATAGAATCCTGGAAGATGACCACCAATGCGTCCACTATTTCTACAGCCACTTCCTTAAGTATTCTGGGATGTAGATTATCAGGCCTTGGGGATTTATCAGCCTTCAATCCCATCAATTTGCCCTGCACCATTTCTCTACTAATATTGATCTCCTTCAGTTCCTCCCTCTCACGAAACCCTGCATTCCCCAATATTTCTGGTATCTCATTTGTATCCTCATTTGTGAAGACAGAAGTATGTGTTTAGTTGCTCAGCCATTTATTTGTCTTCCTATTATACATTCCCGTTTCTGACTGTAAGGGACCTACATTTATCTTCACCAATCTTTTTCTCTTCAGGTACCTATAGAAACTTTTACAGTCAGTTTTCATGTTCCCTGCAAACTTACTCTTGTTCTCTATTTTCCCCTTCTTAATCAACCCCTTGGTCCTTCTTTGCTGAATTCTAAACTGTTCCCAATCCTCAGGCTTATTGTTTTTCTTGGCCAATTTGTATGCTTCCTTGGATCTAATACAATCTCTAATTTTGCTTGTAAGCAATAGATTGGCCACCTGTCCCATTTTACTTTTATGCCAGATAGGAATAAACATTTGTTGCAGGTCCCCAATGCACCCCTTGAATGTTTGCCATTGTCTATCCAATGTCATCCCTTTAAGTAACATTCTCCAATTGATCAAAGCCAATTCATGCCTCACATCATCGTAGTTTCCTGCATAAAGATTCAGGACCCTAGTCTCAGAATCAACGACTTCATTCTCCACCTTGATGAAAAATTCTACCCTATTATGGTCGTTCATCCCCAAGAGGTCTCAAACAACTAGATTGTCAATGATTCCATTCTCATTAAATAGTACCCAGTCTAGGATGGCCTGCTCTCTTGTTGATTCCACAATGTATTGGTACAGAAAATCATCACAGAAACACTCCAGGAATTCCTCCTCTTCGGTATTGTGGGTAATATGAACTTCCCAATCTATATGTAGATTAAAATCACCCATAATTACAAATATTCCTTTATCGCAAGCATCCTTAATTTCCTGTTTAATGCCATTCCCAAAAACACCACTGCAGTTTGGGGGTCAATATATGACATCCACTAATGATTTTTGCCCCTCGGTGTTTCTCAGCTCTACCCATACAGATTCCACATTGTTGGAGCTGATATCTGTCCTCACTACTGTAATGCGTCAATTTCCTCTTAAGCACTGCCACTCCACCACCTTTTCCTTTTTGTCTGTCCTTCCTAAGTACTGAATATCCCAGGACATTCAGTTCCCATCCCTGGCTAACCTGCAGCCATGTCTCCGTAATCCCGATTATATCATACCATTTACATCTGTTTGTGCGATTAGTTAATCCGTTTTATTGCGAATGCTCCGCACATTAAGGCACTATGCCTTTAAGCTTGTCTTTTTAACATTAATTGTCTCACTCCCAATATTTTTCACTGTGGCCCTTTTAGAATCTGGCCTTTGGTTTCTCTGCCTGTCACTTTATTTATTCACCTTCCTGTCTTTTATTTTTGTCCTTGTTTTCTTCTCCTCTGACTCCTTGCATAGGTTCCCATCCCCCTGCTGATTATGCAATACCTACAAAAGAAACCCCGTTTTGTTTACCTGGTCATTCCTGCTGTAATTTAGATGTTTTACGTCAATACGTTCTTTCATGTGCTCCTTATATGTGTTAGTTTATCTTTTTTGGGAACAAATCACATTGACAGCCAGACATAGGACTCAGGCAAGAATCCTTTTAATCTTTTCCCTCATTAAATATGCAATGTGGAACTGTTGATAGCACAGGAACCAACCGAACAAGTGAAGATGCAAAATTTACAAGTTGTGTCAATTCAAAACACTGCTAAAACCTTATTGGGGTAGAATTTGCTGAAATCTTTTGGTGCATGTTCCATATGCATGTAGTGATCTATTTACCTAGACCTCTGCATCTTCCTGTGGTACAGACATGATGGACCAAATGGCCTTCTTTCACACCATAACAATTCTGTGATTATGGTGCAGTCATTCCGGTAAATAATGACATGAATGGCTCTTGCCTTTACTTACTCCAAAATAACTCTCATTGAAGAATTTGCATTAACTCTGCCCCCCCCCCCCCCCCCACCCCCCGAAACAAAATCAATGATCAAAATCATGGCTTTCCAAGCTTACATCAATGATAGCTGCTGCCAGATCATTACAGAATGGTGCTAAAGGTTACAGAATAGCATTGGTGGGTTACAGAATGGAACTAGTTTGTTACAGAACGGAGCTGGCTGGGTTACAAAATGGGGTTAGTGGGTTACAGAATGGAAATGATTGAGTTTGAATGGAGCTGGCAGTTACAGAATGGGTCTTGTGGGTTACAGAAAGGCAGGGTGGGATTCCCGTTTGAGAATAAGTGGTGATGCCGGGACTGAATCGGTGGATTTCTACGTACACCGGGCCTGGATGCAGGTGGCAGAGGCCGTGAGCGCTCTGGGCCCCACCGCAATGGCTCGACGGCAGTGCAGAAAGAAGCTGCCCAACTTCCTCAGGGCGGCCAGGATGAGTAGGCAGCACTGTGCCCTTGGCAATAACTCTCGTCCCAAACATCCGTAAAGCCCCCCTTCACCCGGAGGATGACCATACCCCACCCACTAGCAGTGTGCGCGCACCCCACCCTGCACCGCATCCCAGCACACATACCGGCCGCTGGGTGCCCTGGCCATGAAGGCCACAAGTTGCCCACACCCTGTGCTGAACATGTCCGACTGCCAAACACTTTGCGCTTTCTGTCTCCCCCCCCCCCTCCCCCCCCCAACTAGGAGAAGGGGCCACATAACCGCAGTGAGGGAGAGAAGACTTGCGGATCCTAACCAGCAGCAGGCACTGGACCTAGCAGGTGGGATCAGAGAGAGGGCAATCGACAAGGTGGAGGTTGGCATCGGGCAACCAAGTGAGCCCCCGCTACGTTGTGGTTTCCATAGTGCCTCAGACTCACCCCCCCCCTCCTGTCCCTGCACATTCGGGCAGAACAGGGTGGCACCGTGCCACCTGGGACACCCGAGCAACTGCCAGGCGCAGCCAGGCCCAGTCGCTTCAGAGGACGGGACCTATGTCACAGGGCGGGATTAACAGCAGGCCATCTCCATCCCTAATGTACCACCTGAGGATCCACCTAGATGTAGTGTTAGAGCCCGTAAGGTCAGGAAGGTAGACATCAGTGAAGTTGGCATTGCTGCAGCACATAGGACAGCGTAAGGGGCTAGGGCACAAATTTTTATCTGTGATTTTCACATGTTATTTTCAAAATAAATACCTGTGCACATAGGTTCCAAACTGCCTTGGTGCTCTGTCAGAAGGGTATGAGGGATGGGCTGTGCTAAATGCAGAGGGAGCGCTGGGGGTGGAATGGCAGATGGCAGAGGTGCTCATGGGCTCGGGGTCCCAGGTCAGTCCCCGCGCATCATCCCGGTACCCTGCCCCTTTACCTCCCCTGCATTTTAAAAATAAATTTAGAGTGCCCAATTTATTTTTTCCAATTAAGGGGCAATCTAGCGTGGCCAATCCACCTACCCTGCCCATCTTTGGGTTGTGGGGGTGAAACCCACGCAAACACAGGGAGAATGTGCAAACTCCACACGGACAGTGATCCAGCGCCCGGATCGAACCTGGGACCTCGGCGCCGTGAGGTAGCAGTGCTGCCCTCCCTCCCTGCTTTCTTGATCCGCCTCATTCCCTCCAACCTTGGGGAGACCCCAGGAACCCCCCTCTATCTGGCAAAGCCCACCCGGGCCTGACCCCCTGGTAGTGCCAACCTGGCAGTGGCAGGGTGGCATTGCTATGGTGCCCATGTGGCACTGCCATGGTGCCAGACAGGCAGTGCCAGGTTGACTGGGTGGCAGGGGAGTGCCAGGATGCCACCCTTCCCTATTCCAGGCCACCCGGTGGTCTCCAATGGCCTGGGAGACCTCACAGGTGCTTTTATGCCTGGTCCACGTTTGTAGGGACCAGAGCGAAACAGTGCCCTGGCAAGGTCTCCCAGGAACAGCTGGCGAGTCACTGACGCCAGGTGAATCTAGCACCCGAGTATTTAAATGAGCTACAATGCTATTTTAAATTTTCAGATTTTGATCTCACCCAGTGAGGGCAAGATCTAGATTGTGCGGTGGGGGGGGGGGGGGGGGGGGGGGGGGCACGTTGGGTGACGTGCGACCGGCCCAGCGCTTGGTGCGGAGCTAAATTTGGGGCTCACACACGATTCACCCATTGTGCCCGGATCCACGCCGGATGCAATGGGATCGCTAAATCACGCCTCATAGATTGAAGCAGGCACAGACCTGCACCAGTCACGTTATTGATTCATAATAGATTGAGATTAGTGTTATTTCTACCTTAGAGGAATCCTGAAATAAACATTTTATCAATATATAAGTCAATAGGACCCATGTGCCTAGATGCCTAGAGTTTCCTGATCTGTGTGCAATCCTTAGCCTTATTTCATTAACTCACAATCCATGCTTAATACATGGGCTCAATAAAAGAATGGTTCGAGGAAGATGCCTGGTTGTCAAAACACTATTAGGTTAAGTGGCTCATTCAACAGAAAGTAAATACAAACACCGAGCTGAAGCTTAGAAATATATAAACTAGAACCAATGCGCATAAAGTTGTCCCAAATTCCTTGTAATCTCTATCCAGAATTTATTACGAACTGTAATCTCTGCTTTGTGCACAAACTCAATAAAATTAGCCCAGAAATTGCTGAAATACAAATGGCAAGCTCATCATTATTGCCATTATTAGTTTGCAAAAGAAAACTCCCACAATTTGGGGCTGAGATATGCCATGAATCTGGATTCTTCACAAGTTGCTGGATGATTTATGCTGCTCTGCTGTTAGTCAAGGAAACCCCCAAATCATTGCAACCTCCCGGTGAACCTCCATTGAAATTAAATGTGACTCATGCGATTACTGGATTCATGCCGTAAATGTGAATGAATTTCATCACAGCCATTTATGGCTGGTAATTCATGCCGTGAGTACCCTGTTATTGTCAAGATTTATGGTCCTGACTTGAAGAACAACCTTGGAAGTCCAGGATGGGAGCAATGAAACTGTGGAATAAAACTTCTACGGATAGCAAATTGTTCCTAAAGGTTTGTTTTAAATTTAAATTTTAGTTTTTTTTCTTCTTGTTCTTTTCTGTCTCCTTCATCTCTTCCTCGATCATTCTCTTTCCTTTCCACCTCTAATTTATCCTATTTCGTTACACATTTTTTGCTTTGTTTCTTTATCCTTTTGTTTCACGGGGCAGACCATTGGGTATGACATAAAATCTCAGATGCGACTTCAATGCTGCTGTGTTGTTATCCAGTTGCAGCAACCTAGTGCACAAGTAGTGCGTCCTGGAGAGTGAGGGGGCAAAGGTCAGCTCTCATCGTCAGGTGTGGCATGCCAGCAAATTCTGAGCCATTATTTGATCAATGAGAATGCTCAGTTGTCAAAACACAACAACCAATTAAAAAGGGCAATAATCTTAAATAAATATTTGGAATTAAAAACTATAACTGATAATGGACTGTGACCTTTATAGAAAGTGAGGAATAACGATGGCAAGACCGGCACTCTGATTGCTCTCCTGAAACTGACAGCAACTTCTGGAGCCTGCATATTTTTGTCCATTGCAGCCTTCGGTGCACGGGGCAATGCCATCTGCTTCTCGACCGATGTACCCGGCTGGGGGCACCCTTCGGAGGAGGAAGAGACAGGCAGAAGGGAAAGGAGGGTAGGTGTCCACAGGGCGCATCGCAGGGAGAGGCCTTTTGGGGGAGCTGCAGGCACTGTGGGTACTGGGCCTGCAGGGAGAGCATCGTGGACAGCACCACAAAGGGTGCTATTATCTTGCTGCCACAAGTTACAGACAACGATTCAGCCATCTGAATATGTCCAAGGTCCAGTGCCGTGGGGAGGATCCACCACTCAAGGGACACAATGACTTCATTCTGCCACGTGATTGGGTTGGAGATCACCTCCAACTGTGTGTGCGTGGACCCAGTGGCTCTAAAAGTCACAGGAACCCTCAATTTTTATGCCTGTGCATCATTGCAGGGGTTAGCTCATAACTAATGCTCTGTTGAGATGGGTCCTCATATTCATTCATTACTTACCGGATGTACCAAGCCAGCCAGACTGAGCGAGCCAGAGGCTTCACAGCTACTTCTGAGTTCCACACATTCAGGGTGCCATGGACTGCACTCATGTGGCCATCAAGGCTCCAGGTCTCTTTGTGAATAGGAAGGGTTGCCAGTAGGAAGGCATACAACATGCTTGCATTAATCGACTGGGGCATTGAGTATAAAAATTGGCAAGTCATGCTGCAGCTGCACAGAACCTTAGTTAGGCCATAAACTTGGAACATAGTGATGTACCATCAATTTGACTCAAGACACATTTAGGATCCGAACTGTGGCTTTAATCTGCTAGTTGTTAGCCCGGTGGTTGACTACAGAGAATGGCCGACTGCCGGGAACTCTGGGTACTTATACCCTGCCTCAGAGGCGGGGCCTACTTGCCTCTCGACCAATTGGAGAGCAGTCACATGACTAGTCCCAACCAATCGGATGAGAGGCACATGACCAGCCAGAGCCAATGGGAATCCAGTGCTCTGCACCAATGGCAGTGCTCATATCCATACCACCACATTCACCCTTGTGGAGAAAGAAGGAGGGGGGGTGTAAGTGGGAGAGAGAGAGGGGGGGTCCGAGGACTGGTGGTATGAGCAGCGAAAATCGATAGGGGTGAGCTGGCCACTGGCTCGTAGCAAAACCATACTACTACTACTAATAACAACACAATAACACAAGAATGTCCAAAAAAGTCCCATGGCCGCATCAGATGGAGACGATCAGCCTGTCGGGTGCCCGTGGTGTTCTGGAGGACTGTCGCAGTGGAGCCGGTGACGTCGGGCTGATGGTCGTCCTTGCCTCCGGGAGCATCGGTCGTAGATGTGTCTCCGTACCCCGGGCCGGTGGTGGAGACGCTGTCATCAGGGAAGAGGGGGCATGTACGCTGGGTTGTGGGGGCGCTGGGGGCACTGGGAGGGAATTGGGGTTGGAGGGGGGGGTGTTGGTGTAGGGGATGAAGGCCGCACGCCGGCGGGTGCCAGGTCCCGGAGCGAGACCGTATCCTGCCGACCGTCGGGATACTCCACGTACGTATTTTGCGGGTTGGCGTGGAGTAACTGGACTCGCTCAACCAACGGGTCGGACTTGTGCACCCGCACATGCTTCCGGGGCAGGATGGGCCCGGGGGTGGCCAGCCAGGTCGGGAGAGGGGATCCTGAGGACGACTTCCTGGGGAAAACAAGAAGACGTTCATGAGGTGTTTGATTAATGGTAGTACAGAGGAGAGACCGGATTGAATGCAGGGCGTCGGGAATGACTTCTTGCCAATGGGGAATAGGGAGATCTCTGGACCGTAGGGCCAGCAGGATGGTCTTCCAAATGGTGCCATTCTCCCGCTCGACCTGACCGTTACCCCGGGGGTTATAACTGGTCATCCTGCTAGAGGCTATGCCCCTGCTGAGCAGGAACTGATGCAGTTCGTCACTCATAAAAGAGGACCCCCGGTCGCTGTGGATGTACGCGGGGTAACCGAACAGGGAGAAGATGGATAGGAGGGCCTTTATGACGGTTGTTGTGGTCATGTCGGGACAGGGAATGGCAAAAGGGAATCGAGAGTATTCATCGATAACACTCAAGAAATAAGTGTTACTGTTGTTGGAGGGGAGGGGACCCTTGAAGTCTATACTGAGACGTTCAAAGGGGCAGGATGCCTTGATCAGATGCGCTCGTTCGGGGCGGTAAAAGTGCGGTTTGCACTCAGCGCAGACGTGGCAGTCCCTGGTGATGGTCCTGACTTCCTCAACAGAGTAGGGCAGGTTGCAGGTCTTAATAAAATGGTAGAAACAGGTGACCCCTGGATGGCAGAGGTCCGTGTGGAGGGAGCGGAGGCGGTCAATCTGCGCGCTGGCGCAGGTACCATGGGATAGGGCATCGGAAGGCTCGTTGAGCTTCCCAGAACGATACAAGATATCGTAGTTCTACGTCGACAACTCGATCCGCCACCGCAAGACCTTGTCGTTCTTGATCTTGCCCCTCTGTGCATTGTCGAACTTGAAAGCTACTGACCGTTGGTCTGTGAGGAGGGTAAACCTCCTGATGGCCAGATAGTGCCTCCAATATCGCACAGCTTCGACTATGGCCTGTGCCTCCTTTTCCACCGAGGAATGGCGGATTTCGGAAGCGTGGAGGGTTCGTGAAAAGAAGGCCACGGGTCTGCCCGCTTGGTTCAGGGTGGCCGCCAGAGCTACGTCAGACGCGTCGCTCTCGACCTGGAATGGGAGGGACTCGTCGATAGCATGCATCGTGGCCTTTGCAATATCCGCTTTGATGCGGCTAAAGGCCTGGCGGGTCTCCATCGACAGGGGAAAGGAGGTGGACTGGATGAGGGAGCGGGCTTTGTTGGCGTAGTTGGGGACCCACTGGGCGTAGTATGAGAAGAAGCCCAGGCAGCGTTTGAGGGATTTGAGGGAGTTGGGGAGGGGAAGTTCCATCAGGCGGCACATGCGTTCGGGATCGGGGCCTATCACTCCGTTACGCACTACGTAGCCAAGGATGGCTAGACGGTCGGTGCTAAACACGCACTTATCCTTATTGTAAGTTTTGGAGGTTGATGTCGCGGTCCTGCTGGTCGTGGCCGCAGATGGTGACGGAATCGAGATACGGGAAGGTGGCCCGTAAACCGTGCTTGTCGACCATTCGGTCCATCTCCCGTTGGAAGACCGAGACTCCATTTGTGACACCGAAGGGAACTCTGAGGAAGTGGTAGAGGCGCCCATCTGCCTCAAACGCGGTGTACTTTCGGTCACTCGCGCTAATGGGGAGCTGGTGGTAGGCGGACTTAAGGTCCACCGTGGAGAAGACTTTGTACTTCGCGATCCTGTTAACCAGGTCGGAAATACGGGGGAGAGGATACGCGTCCAGCTGCGTAAACCTGTTGATGGTCTGACTGTAATCGATGACCATCCGGTTTTTCTCCCCAGTCCGAACTACCAGCACTTGGGCTCGCCAGGGACTGTTGCTGGCCTCGACCACTCCTTCCTTAAGGAGCCTCTGGACCTCGGACCCGATGAAGGTCCGGTCCTGGGCACTGTATCATCTGCTCCGAGTGGCGACAGGTTTACAATCTGGGGTGAGATTAGCAAACAAGGAAGGGGGGTCCACTTTGAGGGACGCGAGGCTGCAAACAGTAAGAGGAGGAATAGGGCCGCCGAATTGAAAGGCCAAGCTCTGCAGGTTGCACTGGAAGTCCAGGCCCAAGAGTGCCGGAGCGCAGAGACGGGGGAGAATGAGGAGGTTGAAATTTTTGAAAACCCTCCCCAGGCAGGCACCTTAGGCGAGATTCTCCGCTGCCCACGACGGGTCGGAGAATAGCGGGAGGGCCTTCCCGACATTTTCCCCTACCACCCGCTATTCTCTCCCCCCCCCCACACGGCCGCCCCACGACACGAATCGCTGCTCGCCGTTTTTTACGGCGAACAGCGATTCTCCCCTATCCGATGGGCCGAGTTCCCAGGCCTTTACGGCCGTTTTCACGAACGCAAACACACCTGCTCTCACCGTTCGTGAAAACGGCCGCAAAGTGCCGTCCCGGACAACCATGGCACCGATTGGCACAGCCGCACCACGGCCGTGCCAAGGGCAGCATGGGCCCGGGATTGGTGGGCACCGATCGCGGGCAGCGGGTCCGATACCCGCGCACTCTTTGTTCCTCCGCCGCCCCGCAGGATCAGTCCGCGGGGCGGCTGAGGGGCATGACGGCCCGCGCATGCGCGGGGTTGACGCATATGCGTGATGACGTCAGGCATCCGGTGCCCAAGATGGCGGTGCCCGTGGGAGCCTCGTAGCGACTGGGGGCAGTGTCAGTGTCAGTGCTCTGCACCAATGGCAGTGCTCATATCCATACCACCACACATAGTGTTCAAATCTGATTGCCACACTATCAGAAGTATGTGGCGGCTTTGGAGAGGGTACAGAAGAGGTTTACCAGGATGTTGCCTGGTATGGAGGGCATTAGGTATGAGGGGAGGTTGGATAAACTCAGTTTATTCTCACTGAAACAACGGAAATTAAGAAACGACCTGATAGAAGTCTACAAAATTACGAGGGGCGTGGACAGAGTGGATAGACAGAAGGTTTTTCTAGGGTGGGTGAGTCAATTACTAGGGGATGTAGATTTTAGGTGCAAGGGGCAAAGTTTAGAGGAGATGTGTGAAGGAAGTTTTTTACACAGAGGATAGTGGGTGCCTGGAACGCGCTGCTGGAGGAGGAGGTGGTGAAAACAGGTCCAATAATGATGTTTAAGGGGTGTCTTGACAAATACATGATTAGGATGGGAATAGAGGGACACAGACCCCAGAAGTGTAGAAGGTTTTAGGTTATTCGTGCAGCATGGTCAGCGCAGGCTGTGCTGCACTTTTCTTTGTTCTTTTTTTTTGTACTCCACGGACATTCAGATCATGTGTAACCGCAGCACCCAGATACGTCAAGTCTACAGCTCCCATGATGCATACACTCCCAAGTGCCAAGGTTGTTTGTAGCTCCAGCTCGGCTAATTGGCTGCTGGTGGCAAAGGGTATCTGTTGAAAATATGGCTCATGATGCCAGTCTGGCACTTTACGACAGGGGCATACAAGAGGTACAATCAGTGTCATGCCTCCACAAGGGTGATAGTTGAGTGCGCAATAGGGCTACTAAAAATGAGGTTCCGCTCCCTGGACTGTTTCAGGGAAGCCCTGCAATATCCTTCAGAGCGAGAGTCACTTACCATTGTGGTGTGCTGCACTCTGCGCAACCTGTCATTGGCAAGGGACAACCCACGTGAGATTGTGGATACCGAGACAGCTCTAAACCCCTCAGACGAAGATTCTACAGAAGAATCTGTTGAGTAGCCCGAGAAGGCACAGAATGAGGGTGAGAAGCCAGACATGAAGAACGTTCAGGGAGGCAGGGAGCAGGCCTTGAATCAGCCCTCCTTCAGCTAGGCTGCCAACGCTTGCCTTTCATCTCAGTGCAAGAGCACCGCCTACTTCACAAACATTTAAGACAATAACAATGCAATGACCCCAATGTCACCTCACAACCTCTGTAATAAAGTCTGCACAAGGCACTGATGAGGACTGCACCTATGGAAAACATGAAGAACACTCAGGGCATTGAAACTGAACCTTGATTTATATTTTTAACATAGATGCAAGCAAGGAATAAAACAAAATGGTTGCCACAGCTACATAGAAACAATACATTATACTGATGAAATGGATGACTGTCACCTGTGAAAATCCCTTCCTGTGATCATGGTGCCTCAAACTTATGTTTACGAGTGCTACATCTTGATGCCTGTGCCCCATCCCCCAACCCCACTCACTGACTGCAGCATTGGAGGCAGAGTACTGATTCTTCTGCCTTGTCGGCCCTGAGGAACTGAACAGGTTTTGGGTCGGTCTTCACAGTGGAAGACACGAATAACATGCCAGTGACTGATAGAAATGAGGCTATGACAGGTGAGGACCTTGAGAGGATTGTTATCACTAAGGAGGTGGTGATGGGCAAGCTAATGGGGCTAAAGGTGGACAAGTCTCCTGGCCCTGATGGAATGCATCCCAGAGTGCTAAAAGAGATGGCTAGGGAAATTGCAGATGCACTAGTGATGAGTTACCAAAATTCACTAGACTCTGGGGTGGTCCCGGTGGATTGGAAATTAGCAAACGTGATACCACTGTTTAAAAAAAGAGGTAGGCAGAGAGCAGTGAGCTTAATTTAGTAGGGAAGATGCTGGAATCTATCATCAAGGAAGAAATAGCGAGGCATCTGGATAGAAATTGTCCCATTGGCAGACACAGCATGGGTTCATAAAGGGCAGGTCGTGCCTAACTAATTTAGTGGAATTTTTTGAGGACATTACCAGTGCGGTAGATAACGAGGAGCCAATGGATGTGGTATATCTGGATTTCCAGAGAGCCTTTGGCAAGGTGCCACACAAAAGGTTGCTGCATAAGATAAAGATGCATGGCATTAAGGGGAAAGTAGTAGCATGGATAGAGGATTGGTTAATTAATAGAAAGGAAAGAGTGGGGATTAATGGGTGTTTCTCTGGTTGGCAATCAGTAGCTAGTGTTGTCCCTCAGGGATCCGTGTTGGGCCCACAATTGTTCGCAATTTACATAGATGATTTGGAGTTGGGGACCAACGGCAATGTGTCCAAGTTTGCGGATGACACTAAGATGAGTGGTAAAGTGAAAAGTGCAGAGGATACTAGAAGTCTGCAGAGGGATTTGGATAGGTTAAGTGAATGGGCTAGGTCTGGCAGATGGAATACAATGTTGACAAATGTGAGGTTATCCATTTTGGTAGGAATAACAGCAAACGGGATTATTATTTAAACGATAAAATATTAAAGCATGCTGCTGTGCAGAGAGACCTGGGTGTGCTAGTGCATGAGTCACTGAAAGTTGGTTTACAGGTGCAACAGGTGATTAAGAAGGCAAATGGAATTTTGTCCTTCATTGCTAGAGGGATGGAGTTTACGACTAGGGAGGTTATGTTGCAATTGTATAAGGTGTTAGTGAGGCCACACCTGGAGTATTGTGTTCAGTTTTGGTCTCCTTACTTGAGAAAGGACGTACTGACACTGGAGGGTGTGCAGAGGAGATTCACTAGGTTAATCCCAGATCTGAAGGGGTTGGATTACGAGGAGAGGTTGAGTAGACTGGGACTGTACTCGTTGGAATTTAGAAGGATGAGGGGGGATCTTATAGAAACATTTAAAATTATGAAGGGAATAGATAGGATAGATGTGGGCAGGTTGTTTCCACTGGTGGGTGAAAGCAGAACTAGGGAGCATAGCCTCAAAATAAGGGGAAGTAGATTTAGGACTGAGTTTAGGAGGAACTTCTTCACCCAAAAGGTTGTGAATCTATGGAATTCCCTGCCCAGTAAAGCAGTTGAGGCGCCTTCATTAAATGTTTTGAAGGTAAAGATAGATAGTTTTTTGAAGAATAAAGGAATAAAGGGTTATGGTGTTTGGGCCGGAAAGTGGAGCTGAGTCCACAAAAGATCAGCCATGATCTCATTGAATGGCGGAACAGGCTCGAGGGGCCAGATGGCCAACTCCTGCTCCTCGTTCTTATGTTCTTATGTTCTTATGATCTTGGCAGTAGTCCCCTGGACTGCGACACCTGAACGAGGGCGCACTAAGCGACAAGGCTGGGCACTCCTCTGTTGCCTCGGCCTCAGAAATTCCACGGTCATTAGCAAAGGGGCAGAGGAGCTGCCGCCCTTGTCCAGAGCGGTGAGAGGAGCACATAGACACAACAAGCAGCTCATCTGCAAGTGTGAGGCACGTCTGGACCTCCCAGCTCACCAGTGATGGACGGGCTCCAGAGAGACAAGGTGCCTCATTCATCTCTCATACTGGCAGTGACCTCCTGAGGTTGTTACCTGTGTGAGGGCCTTTCAGGCCTGATCCCGTAACTTGGATTTTGTTCCTGCAGCTACCTCTCCGATTGCCACACTCTCAGTGGGAGATGCTGAGTGCTCGGTATTCAGGCTCAGCACAGGAACCAACCTCCTTGATGCACAAACAATGGACACAAAACGTAGATGAACTCCGAACGATAGGCTTTAATTTGCAAGAAGTGGACCCGGCCGCAGACGTACAGAAGAATGGCTGGCTGCTGGGGAACATGGGTTCTTATACCCCGCCTCGTAGGCGGAGCTACCTTCCTCTCAGCCAATCGGCTGAGAGGCACACAATACCTGGGCCAATGGGCAGCGAGTCCTCTGCACCAATGGCAGCTCACACTCCCAGGTACCGTAATTCCCCTAGTCATACTACCACACTCCTCATGGTCCCCTTCATGACAAAGACCAAGGCACATAGACCCTACCAGATCTCCACCAGAATTTCCCATGCATTCTGCCGGGCATTCAGCATCTGGTGCCTGATGGATTACTCCAGAGGCTGATCATCTGCCTCAGACTCAGCCTTGTCCTGAGTGTGAGCAATCCTCCAACACTGGCGCCTGGACATTCTTTGCCTCTGTCAACTCCTCATGTGAGTGTGCCATGGTCACGCACAATGCGCTTCAAACTGAGCCGGCGACATAAAGTCCACTGACGTGCTTGTATCTGTGCTGGTGCTTGTTTCTGAGAGAGGGTGTGCCGTAGGTATATCTATCAGTGGTATCTCCTCAGGTGTCAATGGAGAGTCCTGACTGGCTCTGGAGGATGACACACCTGAGGGAGGAAAACAATTGGTCAGCATTATCACTCATCACACAGTCAATGTTCATGTTAGGCAGCTGGGTTCGACTGATATGAATGGCACCATGGTGGTTTTGTGATTGATTTATAACTGGTGACTCATGTTTCGAAGTCCTCTTGAGAAATTAGATGGCCCTACATTGTTTGCACTCTCTGCCTGTCCCAATTCTGTCAACTAGACTCTGGCCTTCCTCCGAGATGCCTGCCTTTCTCCGACCTGGTGACCTTGGTGTGCACTCGCACTTGAGTCAAGGGCGTCCATCTTACATTTGCTCAGAACGAACAGGCTGGTCACACCGCCAGTTCTTGTCTGCTCAGCGGCAATATGGCTTCTCTTTTCCTTTAACTACAAAGATCCATTCATTGCTCCACCTTCCACCTACAACACCATACCATGCACAAAGATATAACAAATGGTGTCCAAGGATAATATCACCATTGCAGAAAACTATTTTTATTTGATGATAATGCTAGCCCTGGAATAATCAACACTCTCAAAGTGTAAAAACCTTGTAAAAACTTTCATTTGAATCGATAAAATGATTCAAGTTATGCTGATGGCAGAATGTTCAATTACTGTTTTATTTACTGTATAAAGGTTAATAAGTAAAGGATAACTGACCACCTTAGCACCTCTTATATTGGGAGGCAAAGTCTGATATGTACCTGTGAAAAGGAAATTAAAAGGGACACAGGGAGATTAAGTGAATTGGCAAAACCATGACTGATGGAGTAAAATGTGGGTCAAGGAAAGGTCAGATACTTTCAGAAACACAAAATGGGAATATTTTCTTAATGGTGGGAGACCAGAAACTATGGAGGAAAAAAGGGATCCAAGTTTTCAGATAAACAGGTCACTAAAAGCTGGTGGACAAACGTAATCATAAAGGTCAATGGACTGCTAGCTTTTATCTAAAGGGAATGGAATATAAAATGGAGGAAGCTTGATTTTAGATCGGGGCGAAATTCTCCGCTTTGCGCTGCCGGTAGCGGAGTTGTCGGGAATAAAACGGGCGCGATCTGTTTCTGATGCTTTCACCCCCCCCCCCCCCCCCCCCCCGCCCCGCCTATGGCGGGATGGGAGTTGGTACCTGTGCACCACCAGCCGGAGGATGCAAATGGATCATTGAGACCCATTTGCATCCGTTTAATGGTCTGGGCACCATATTCTCCGGGCCCACGTGACTCCCCAGCCTCTGGGCCAGGAATCTAATGGGTGAGAATCACTGCAGGTTATGAAAAAGTGTGGCCAATCATCTCCCCTCACACTTGAATGATTTTGAAGTGGTCATCTGGAAATTGGCAGCACTTAGCTCTGTTTGAAGTGACTGATGTTTATAAACTTTGTGGTTGGAGCACTTCAGAATTACTCAAGCATGAAGGACAATGAATGGAGTAAAGCTGACAGCTGTGTGTGTGTGTGGAAGTTGTCAATAACAGCTTAGTAAGGGAAATGAATGAATGGCTTATAGCTCAAGGATATGAAGGGGTTTAAACACAGCCTCTTGCGAGATTCACAGAGCTTGAGATGTCTTGCAAGATTCAGCTGAACCTCACGAGAGGTCATGATCTGGATCTTGCCCACGCTGGGTCCATTTCGACATATTTAAATACGAGCTATTAGTCTAATTTAAAAATGCCTGCACCGGAGTCTCTGGGCTCCCGGGACCCAACACCCTCCCCAGCAAGGCCTCAACTGATCACCGTTTGGTACTGGTCCATACATATGTAGACAAGGTGTAATTGGATCTGGGAGTTTCCCAGTGATTTGGAGATCTCTGGGTGATTGGTGACAGGGCAGGGTGGCGCTCCCCCGGCACTTTGGCACTCTGGCACTGCCTGGGTGCCAGGGGGCGTGAAGGAGGCCATGCCCGTGAAAGGCGAATGAGGGGGGTATGAGGGTGGTGGGGGGGGTGAAGTGTGACTATCATAAAAGGTTGGATGGTGAAGAGTGGGAGTTCTCAAAGGGGTGTCCAAAAGGGGGCTGGTAGGCCTGAAAGGGTGAGGCCTTCAGCGATCCAATAGCGGGGTGTCATCACTTGGGGGGATGTGCGGTAATGCCCATGTGTGCGGTGTTGGGGGGGGGGGGGGGGGACAATGTCTGTGGGTGGAGGATGTGGGGTGTCCAGTCCATTGTGAAACCGCTTCATCCGCAGTTTCTGCCTTCTTGACTTATTTTCCTGCTTCTCCACCTTTGCTCTCAATTTCTTGCAAAGGTCTCCTAAGAGCCCCACCTCCTCCTCCAGTGCCACTACCCGATCGCTGTGGTCCGACATCATCCTCTCAGCTCCCGGATCTGTGACCCCTGTGCCTCCAGACATTTCTCCACCCTCTCCATTGAGCCCTTCAGGGATGCCACAGCCCCTTCGATGGCCTTCGAGGATCCTCCTGCATCTCCTTCCTCTGCTGGCAGAGCTCTTCCTTGAAGAAGGTCATCAACTGTTCCATCTGAGGCTTTGCTACTTGCACTAGCCCCTCCCCCTCCACCATCCTTCCACTGGCTGCAGCACCACAGGTCTCTTCCAACTCCTTCGCCAGGTCTTTCACCTTCTTCTGCCGGGTTTGGAAACCAGCAGACATATCACTCCTGTGGGGACCTTCTCCGGCTTTCAGTTACACTTTTTTGTTGAAGTTGCACCTAATTTCCAGTAAAACGAGCTCTTTCCTACGCCTTCAAGCAGGAGCTGCCCTGTGTGCGACCACTCACACCATGGCCGCCACCGGAAGTCCAAGTCTCTATCTAACTAGATGTTTTCTTGGCTACTAAATGTACATATGTGTTAAAGTCAAACCCATGTGAAGGTCAACCTATGACGTTTGGTTTAAAATTTCATACTCCTTCATATACCTCATGTAAAAGTGAACCTTCGTTTTCTCAAGGGATGTGGGGTTCCTCAAGCTCACTTCGAGATTGGGGCACCCTTTCTAAATGGTGGCCCAATCTCTGATAATTGGCTTAAATGGAATTTCAATTATTTGATGTAAGTTTATTCAACTTCAAAGTATACTATCAGAAAAACGTTAATCAATGTTGGTGAATGTTGACAACACCAAAACTGACCCACAGGCATCTGACAAACTGACTGTTCTGGTTATCATTAATCAGATAAAATGGACATTGAAAAACCTTTTCTCAGTTAGTCATTTGTGGCATCGTGATGTGCTCAAGTCTTCCCAACCAGATGGGCAGCACGGTAGCATTGTGGATAGCACAATTGCTTCACAGCTCCAGGGTCCCAGGTTCGATTCCGGCTTGGGTAACTGTCTGTGTGGAGTCTGCACATCCTCCCCGTGTGTGCATGGGTTTCCTCCGGGTGCTCCGGTTTCCTCCCACAGTCCAAAGATGTGCAGGTTAGGTGGATTGGCCATGCTAAATTGCCCTTAGTGTCCAAAATTGCCCTTAGTGTTGGGTGGGGTTACTGGGTTATGGGGATGGGGTGGGGGTGGAGGTGTTGACCTTGGGTAGGGTGCTCTTTCCAAGAGCTGGTGCAGACTCGATGGGCCGAGTGGCCGCCTTCTGCACTGTAAATTCTATGAAAAAAATGCTATTGCAGTCACTTTGTGGAGACTGAAGTCTCCAATAATGTAGCTCTTGCTGCAATGACAGCCAATTCCCTCCCACTGAATGTGCCTCCATTGTGTTGCTGACACAAATGCTCCTGGCCCCTCTGCAGCAAGCACACTGCAAGAAGACCTGCAGAAGATTTTCAAGCTATTTGTCTGCATGGAGACATTGCCTTGGTTGCATTGTTGTTGTCATTACCAAGAACACAACACACACGGAATTCGAGTCCAGGTTTGTGCTCACTCAACGAGGTCTCTGACATACTTGGCGGTGAGTTGTCTGATGGTCTTCTTCTGATTCATGGTGGGCTCATTCTGTTGCTGGATGGCCTCCGGAGGGGTAGTATGGTCACGTTAATGTCATCCAGCAGAAACTGTTCTGCACCGTGGCAGAGCACATGGGGTCCATGTCCAGTGGGATGGAAGTGCAGATGGACCACATCTGCGAGAACTCCTGGGCCGCAGCTTTGACCAGGAGAGGGAAAAGAATCCAGTAAATGATTCGCTGCACCTGGTTCTCGAAGCAAAGCAGCCACCGAGCAGAGGGTGGTGGTTTGTTGGAGGGGGAATCTTGAGGCTTATAGGAAATCAATCAAATAATTGCTCCCTCTAGAGGACTGAATTGACATTTTAGGCAGGATCTTCCCTGTAGCCTTCTGAATACTGACATTGGGAAACTTTGCGTTTGGGGCTGATG
Organism: Scyliorhinus canicula; assembly: GCF_902713615.1. Taxonomy (NCBI): domain Eukaryota; kingdom Metazoa; phylum Chordata; class Chondrichthyes; order Carcharhiniformes; family Scyliorhinidae; genus Scyliorhinus; species Scyliorhinus canicula. The sequence goes on from NC_052152.1 coordinate 170,416,828, forward strand.
GATGCAGAACACCATGATACTTAGTTCCGTGACATTTCTGACATCCGCCTATGACCCATCCGTCGGTCACGACCCGCACTTTGAAAAACCCTGAACTAGACTGGGATTGATCGAAAAAATGCTAAGTGAGAGTATGAAGGGATGCAGATTAAAGATGATCAAATGGAGTTGAGTTACAGGTCAGGCGTAATGAACTGAGGGACAGACTGAATTTATTTCTTTTTCCATATCTCCATGTTTCCATGTGTTGCCAGAATCAAATAGATTTATCTTTCTGAGATTGCAAACTGAGACTTTTTAAATTTCAGAATATTTATTTATTTTAAAGTAGAGGTCATATTGGATTTGTTCAGAATCCTAAAGAACGTATGTTCTCTCTATTCTCTCCTCTCCCTCTTTCAACATCTCTGCCAAGTCAAGATTGGATTATTTCAGAGTGCTCACAGTCATAACTCTTGATCTGATGAACGCAAAGGAGAGAATGAATTTCATCTTCGTAGTGCCGGTCAAAGTGTGACGGAGGCTTAGATTGGACAGACATAACTCAGAATGTTAAAGACAGTGATTAAAACACACAGTAAAAGACTCAAAAAACAAATTTTCCTCCTTATTTGCTCAACCAGTTTTGTTATGGGCCTCAATAATTGGTGGGAGAACGTTATTGCAAACTCAAAATTGTTGCTATGTGCCTCATTCACCTCCACAAGAACACATAGCACATTGATTCGGAGTTACTTAACTTACATCTCTCAAACAAAGATTGTTCTAAGAAGGGAACTGTGACAAACTGGTTTGGTTCAGTTAAGATCCGATTACATTTCCTTAAAGAGTCGGTCCAAAATTAAAAAGATAACCATTTCAATTTTTTTAGTGATTAGTGTCTCACATTGCTTGTGACTTCAAGTAGCACACCTTTCATAAATCTTACCACTCTTATTTGTATATTCCTTTTTGCAAACTTAATTTCAATGAGCTTTTCACATCCATCAAAGAATGGACATCAGCGCAGAACTGAACACACTCCAGTTTTTCGTATAATGTCAAACATATGGCACTACCAGATCATGTACAGTAAGAAGTCTTACAACACCAGGTTAAAGTCCAACAGGTTTAATTCAAACACCAGATCATGTAGGTTGAGAAGTTACATTCCCTCTATACTTATGTAATAATCAAACATTGGGCATGTGAAGATGGATATGAAGTTTTCTTCACATTAAAAGTGAGTGTGGCCGCTCCACTATGATGGCCCTGGCAAGCTGTGGCCGTCTGGCATGTGTGGCTCCGTTCTGGGTGTGCGGCAATCAAAGGATACTTCGCTGGTGCCTATTGCTAGGAAGCTGCCTCCAGGTACCTTCCAGGCTTTGGCCTAGGTGAGGGAGTCCAAATAGCTCACAAATGGACAGTTAATTGTGGAAATTTTATGATGCCAGGCAACTAGCCTCTGTCAGTGAATACCCACTGCTGGGAAGATCACCCAGAGGGTGAACAAATTTAAACGCACTCCAATTCATTTTTTGCATCTCTCTGACTAGGGTATTATTTCAACTACAACCAAACACTTTTACTGTGAAGAAAAAGTCCAAAACACCTCACAGATAGATGCAGGAATGAGTCACTGAACCAGGGTGGGGATATTGGAGGGCGTGGGACTAGGAGGAATTTCACAGAAATTGACCTTGGGTCAGCGAGCAGACTCTTTCTCCCTATGGGTGTTCTTCTTAGAGGTGAGTCAGCACCTCACCCCACCTTCTTTAATTGGGAGAAGTTTCCGGTGGGGGCCTCCAGTACTGATCGTGCAGGTGGATCGGACTCAGACACTATTGGGGTTGGAACCTGCCAATGACACCAGCTCCCGAGAATCTGTTAAGAGGAAGAGATTCTGCCCTTATTTTCCCAGTCCTCAGTGCTGAAAAAGTGCCAAATTTTAACCACATATTTTTCTTTACAAACGCTGATGGACCGATTGTGTGCTTGCCCTGGGCTGAAGATTTCATAAAGCGAACATCCATCATTATCTTTCTTTTGCTGCAGTCTGAAATATTGATCACTGAAGAATATACCTGAATTAGAACACTAATGCTGTATTAGGCGTTTTGAATCTTCCAGACTGCACGTTTGGAGTTATTGCGAGATCATTATTAACCAGGAATTACAATAAACTGTGATGATCTCTACTTTCTTGATAAGGATGGCTTTGATGTGTAGTGTTCAACAAAGAACATCAAGCTATGTTGATTAAGCCATGATGTGGAGATGCCAGCGTTGGACTGGGGTGAGCACAGTAAGAAGTCTTACAACACTAGGTTAAAGTCCAACAGGTTTGTTTCAAACACTAGCTTTCGGAGCACTGCTCCTTCCTCAGGTGAATGTAGAAACTTAATGTCAGTGTCTATATGCGCGACCTTCCTGGAGATCCTCTCCACTTTGAGCCAGCAGTTTGCGGTGTCGATGGTAGCCAGGATGTGGAGATGCCGGCGTTGGACTGGGGTGAGCACAGTAAGAAGTCTTACAACACCAGATTAAAGTCCAACAGGTTTGTGTAGAGTCACCTGAGGAAGGAGCAATGCTCCGAAAGCTAGTGTTTGAAACAAACCTGTTGGACTTTAACCTGGTGTTGTAAGACTTCTTACTATGCTGATTAACAAAGCTAACTTATGAATACTACTTATAACTACATTTGAATGTCTTACTAAGACACAAATGTTGCTAAATAAACTATTCTATAATACTATCTACAGATCTCCTCAATATACGACTGTCTCATGCCGAAACACCTTCTCCCAGAATCAAGGGTGTCACGTGATCTACGTGACTGCTCTTGATCACCATCTGGTGGTTAGATGTATTTACATAAAATTATTAACCCTTCATTTACCATACAATATCTTTATTGTCACATAAACCATTTCAACAAAGACTCCTGAAGCGTGGGAAATCTTGCTACTTTAATATTTGGACAAATGGCGGGGTGATTTTTGAGTCGGTAACCCAGACATGTGAGCAGTGGCTTGCTGGAAGGCGCTAGTCAGGAACCTGACTCCAGGATCACTGTCCAATTACAGTTAACGGGTGCAATAACGAGTCAGGATATTGATTGCAGTGTAGGATTGAAATGGCCACAACCCTTCACAGGAGAGCCATAGTGCCCCCCACCCAACCCCCCCACCCCCCCCCCCCCCCCCCACCCCCCACCCCCCCCCCCCACCAATAAAATTTAGCTCCAAGAAACATTTCACAGAAATGGACTGTGAGAATGAAGAAAGCAGCACCCCTTAAGGCCATTGATACAAAATCAACTGCAGTGCTTAAAATTAAGCCAAGTATTTGTATTCGATACTGAGCAGCGTTACAATCAGTCCACCGTTCCAAACTCAGAATGAGTATTCTTACAAGCAGCACAGTAGCATTTATGGGCATTTATGGGCAGCACGGTAGCATAGTGGTTAGCATAATTGCTTCACAGCTCCAGGGTCCCAAGTTCAATTCCCGGCTTGGGTCACTGTCTGTGCGGAGTCTGCACGTTTTCCCCGTATGTGCGTGGGTTTCCTCTGGGTGCTCCGGTTTCCTCCCACAGTCCAAAGATGTGCAGTTAGGTGGATTGGCCATGCTAAATTGCCCTTAGTGTCCCAAATTGCCCTTAGTGTTGGGTGGGGTTCCTGGGTTATGGGGGTGGGGTGGGGGTGGGGGGGTGGGCTTGGGTAACGTGCTCTTTCCAAGAGCCGGTGCAGACTCGATGGGCCGAATGGCCTCCTTCTGTACTGTAAATTCTATGACTGAAAAAAAAAGTGAAAGTGATCAGGAAGTACTTTTTTAAATAATAATCTTTAGCACCCCTGTATTCCCATAGCACCAACACCAGGAGTGTTACCGATTCCAATGCTGTGGCTAACATTTTGTCACTTGAGCAGTTACCAAAATATAAACCACAAAACCCCGGGGTAGAACTCTTCCTTTCCATCTCTTGTGTAACATTTAGAAAACAACTTTCAAATGCTCACCGAGGGAGAGTTAGTTAGGATTATACACAAAGCTTTGTGATATCTGAGCGTCCAAGGGCTTCATTTTATAATTAGTATCTCTGAAATCTCAGAAGATTCGTTAGTGAATTTATTTAATTAATTGGAATTTAAACAAGGTTGCAAATCATCTTTTATCCTGTACAAGCTGTGTTTCTAGGAAATTTGGCAGCTTTGGCACAGTTCCAGCATTCTGAAAGCTAAACTTTAATCTCTTTCATCCGAGCTGGAGGAATGGGCCAGCTAATTCAGGTGGGAAGCTGTATTGTTTTGCTTCTGTAAAACACAATTCCTTTTAAGCAGACTTGAGGTAAAACAGTGAAATCTGGTTAATGAGACTCTCAGGGCGAGATTGGATAATTCCGGAATGAACTGGGAGCAGAGAACAACCCGAACAGGTGGGATCAAATTCCGTGCAGTTGAAACTGGGTGGCTGGGAGTTGAGTTGGTGCTCTGGGTGGAACGGGGCGGGGGGGGGGGGGAGGTGATGGAGATCGGTGGGGAGGGGCTGCAGCGAGTGGGGGTGTGGCGATTAGTAGAGAGGTGAAGGGCGATCGGGAGAAAGAGGAGGATGCAATCAGGACTGGGGGAATGGCAATCTGGAGAAGGGGAAATTGTTAATGGGAATGCTGGTCACGCTCATCGGTGTTGCTTTGTATATCATGAGCATGTCAGGCCTTGAACTTGCTTGCGTAATTGTAGGGAATGAAATGAGATGCAATTAATTGTATCCAACATGTGTTTGTGATGGGGCTGAATTTTACTAACCGTTTGGGGACAGGCTGGATGGCAGAAAGGCTTGGAAATGGTGTGGAAGGCTGCAGGTAGCCTGCCTACCATCTACCCACTGTCATGTTGGCAACAGCAGGATAAGTGGCTAATTAATGGCCTCTTCCCGACTCACTGGCATTGGTCGGTTTGTGGGGGGTGGGGGGTGGGGGGGGGGGGGGGGGGAGAGGTGCAGTGCTGCTGTCACCATGTGGTTGCCAGAGACATCCTGGTGGCCTCCTAGTCGGCTTCAGATGATGGGGGGAGCTCTTGTTTTGGACACTCTTTGACCAATGGAAGGGCCCACTGTCAGTAACAGATGCAACAGCATTGCCTGCCCACAGCAAACCCCCCACCCCAACCTCACTATGGCCTGCCTGGCTGACCCTGGCTCCTCCAGGCCACACCTGCCGGATGTTGAGGGCACGCAGCTATCAATGTGCCTTATTCCTGCAGGCAAAGCCACAGCAGTGGCATACCAGTGGCACTCTGAGCTGCCAGCATTCGGATTGGGGACGCGGTTTCTGAGGCTGGGCTGCCATCCTTAATACAGATGGGAGCCCCAATGGAACCACACAATTGGCTGTCACAATCACAATGTGGCTCTTTGTCTTGCTACCCACCATGAGGTTTCCCCCTCCCTTCCACCCCACCTGGGTCACCCTTATGCCTGGGAGGTGTGAGGAGGGGTGGGTGACAGAATATTTAATGATGCACGGGAGGTTGCCCCTCGGGGATCGAGGGTTGGGGGTGTTACCCATGTCGGGGGGGGGGGGGGGGGGGGGGGGGGGGGGTGTCATGATGTCCATGGCTAGGAATTTTGGGGGACCTTCAACTTAACTTTGAGATTTGGACACCCTTTCAAAAGGGAGCCCTGGTCTCTGAGGAGCCGGTTGTGCTGGCGTCTTTAGTTCCCCACTCTAAAAAAAATTCCGTGCGTGGAATATTTCCCCATCTCCCCAATCTCCAAAAAAAATGATTAAGTGTGGGTGAGTCGACCAGTCTGGATCGTGACTATACACCCGATGAAATTCACCCCACTATTCCTGCCCAAAATTACACGTAGTCATTTTCTGGGAGAATCGTGCCTGTAGTATCCAGTATAACCTTTGAACAGGTGTACAAATATTGGTATACAGACTATTTTACAGAAGGCTGTATCCATAACTTTGTCTCCAAAGTGGCATTTCTGAGAAGCCTGTGGTTTGGTCTGATCTATGTTTTAGTGCATGTGATAAGAAATGACCTTTATACTGAGGGTTTCTGTTCTTCTCAGCTCTGTCTGCAACACTCCTACATTTTGTCCTTGAGTAAAGATATAGATTTGCTTTACCTTGATAAGTCTCATTCCTTTGTAATTGTCACATTCAGAACATGATTGATGTTTTCAATTTATGAATAGTGTGCTTACTGACCTGGCATTTCACAAATGGTTCAACTTCTGTTTCTTATAAGTTTGGAGTACCCAATTCCTTTTTTCCAATTAAGGGTCAGTTTAGCGTAGCCAATCGTCCTAACCTGCACATCTTTTTGGGTTGCGGGGGGGGGGGGGGGGGGGGGGGGGGGGACCCACACAGACACGGGGAGAATGTGCAAACTCCATACGGGCAGTGACCCGGGGCTGGGATCGAACCCGGGCCCTCAGCACCGTGAGGCAGCAGTGCTAACCACTGTGTCACCGCGCCACCCTTAACTTCTGTTTCTTGAGGAATTTTCAACCACAAAATGTGGCTAGAAGAAATAAATGAATGATTGTAAACCCTGACTGATCTTTTTCTTTTGCCTTTTAGAAGCCAAACTCATCTATGAAGATAAAATAAGTGCATCTATTAAACAATAGGTTATGTGCGCTTGCAAGTTCCACTGTATGATGGTAGCATAAGATTATATTTTTCAGCTGCCTGGGTTACTGTTGTCAAAATTGATGATTTAAATAAATGCTAAAAATCTAAATATCGTCTGACTATTAGTATCTTGGTGAGTTCCTGTGAAAGTTTCTTACCATGGATTAGCTCTACTGTTGAAAACTATTCATTGCGATTTTCATAAATAAGTTAAGTGAATGCAGGTTAAAATTCATTAAAATAAACCATTACATCAGTGAGTGAAAGCTAATGGCCAGGGAATCAGCTGTTTAAGAGACTAGTTTGGTTTTAAAATGTTTGGAAGATGATCACTCAAGTCACGGGGGGCTTTATGAATCCACAATTCAAACATTCAGGTTACACTTCATTGGCAAAACATCCTAAAATGTATCTGTGTGTTTTCTGGATCCTCGTGCACTAGACCAAAGAAGTGCCTGCCCTGGCCATTGGAGGTCATAACTTTTTTAAAATATAAATTTAAAGCACCCAATTCATTTTTTTTCCAATTAAGGGGCAATTTAGCATGGCCAATCCACCTTCCCTGAACATCTTTGGGTTGTGGGGGGTGTGTGGGGGGGGGGGGGGGGGGGGGGGGAGACCCACACAGACATTGTGCAAACTCCACATGTACAATGACCTGGAGCTGTGATTGAACCTGGGTCCTCGGTGACGTGAGGTAGCAGTGCTAACCACTGCGCCACCGTGCCACCCTTGTTGAAGGGCACAATGACAGAATTGAAGACCCTGTGCTCCAATGACATCACTTGCCAAACTTGCTTCCGTTTTGGGTCTCCTTGCATGAAAGAGAAGTCCCTGATTGTTTAAGTGACAGCTGTTGATGCTGAGACTGGGACCTAGTAAATCTGTATTGTTGTTTCTTAATCATTATTGTTTTGAAAGCCAGTCAACCGTGATTTTCCTCAGACCGCCCATTATTTTTGGCTGCTATGGAGAACACAATGCCCCCTGGGGGAAGGAGAAGAATGTGGGGAAAGGGGGGGAATGGGGGGGGGGGGGGGAGAGGAGGGAAATGGGGGGAAAGGAGGGGCATGGGGGAGAGGAGGGGAATGGAGGGGAGAGGAGGGGAATGGGGGGAGAGGAGGGGAATGGGGGGAGGCAGGGGAATGGGGAAAGGAGGAGAATGGGGGGAAGCAGGAGAATGGGGGGAAAGGAGACGAATGGGGAAGGAGGGAATAGGGGTGCGCTGAAGGACAAAGCCTTGTCCTATGAAAAGCGGGTAAGGATGAGGGCCTTCCTGGTATGCGGGCTCCTCCTGCGGCTCCTCTTCAGGCTCTTCCACCACTCCCTCCTGGTCCACCTCCTCCTCCTCCAATGAGGCCGCATGTCCTTCCTCCTCCCGAATGTCGCCCCACTGTTGTGCCAGGTTGTGGAGGGAATAGTAGACCACCACAAAGCAGGGGACCCTCTGGGGGTGTACAGGTACAGGTCCAGGAATCGGAACCACATTTTGAGTAGTTTGATGCATCCCTTAATGGATTGGATTTTGTTTATTATCACGTGTACTGAGGTACAATGAAAAGTATTTTTCTGCGAGCAGCTCAAGCAGATCATTTAGTATATGAAAATAAAATAAAATAAAAAGAAAATATATAAAAGGGCAACATAAGGTTCACAATGTAAATACATAGACACTGGCATTGGGTGAAGCATACAGGAATGTAGTATTAATCAGGTCAGACCATAGGCGGGTCATTTAGGAGTCTGGTAACAGCGGGGAAGAATCTGTTTTTGAATCTGTTCGTGCGTGTTCTCAGACTTTTGTATCTCCTGCCCACTGGAAGAAGTTGGAAGAGTGAGTAAGCCGGGTGGGAGGGGTCTTTGATTATGCTGCCCGCTTTCCCCAGGCAGCGGGATGATAGCGTGGGTGGCAACATTGTCCGCATTATATCGGGTCTCCGCCTCGGTCTCTTGCCTCCGTACCAGCGTCATCCAGCCAGGACGTCAGCAGGTACCCTTTATCTCTTAGGGGCCAAGTCGTCATCCTGGGCTGGTCATTGAAGATGCCTGGGGTCGCCAAGTGTCCCAGGATGTAGCTGTCAGCACACTCCCTGGGAAGCGTGCACACACATGCCCGATCTGGAGGTCGTGGTCCCACTTGAGTTGAACATTCAGGAAGTGGAACCCCTGTTAATGAGGGGCACTCCCTGATGCCCAAGTGCATCCAAGGCAACATGTGCGCCATCAATAATCCCTGGAACTGGGGCATCCCAGCTATGGCAGAGAATGGGTATCTTGGTGGGGGGGCTTGGTGCAGCTCAAAGTTGATATAGTCAAGTGACTGGGCATACAGGGCATCAATGACCTGCATTTGTGATCTGTACCTTGCAATATGCCGCATAAGTCCCCTCTCGAGCCCTGGAATGAACCAGTGGCATAAAGGTTCAGGGCTGTGGTGACCTTCACAGCCACCGCGAGTGGGTGTCCTCCTCCTCCATGGAGTGCCAAGTCCACGATGACATGGCACAGGTGCTGCACTGTTTCTTTGTTGAGATGAAGTCTCTTGCGGCACATGCTGTCCATCGGGGCAGCACGGTAGCATTGTGGATAGCACAATCGCTTCACAGCTCCAGGGTCCCAGGTTCGATTCCGGCTTGGGTCACTGTCTGTGCGGAGTCTGCACATCCTCCCCGTGTGTGCGTGGGTTTCCTCCGGGTGCTCCGGTTTCCTCCCACAGTCCAAAGATGTGCAGGTTAGGTGGAGTGGCCATGATAAATTGCCCTTAGTGTCCAAAATTGCCCTTAGTGTTGGGTGGGGTTACTGGGTTATGGGGATAGGGTGGAGGTGTTAACCTTGGGTAGGGTGCTCTTTCCAGGAGCCGGTGCAGACTCGATGGGCCGAATGGCCTCCTTCTTCACTGTAAATTCTATCTATGTAATCTGCTTGAAAGACCAATGATGCCTGTACACCATGGGCCATTGTCGGCGTCCCCCTCTGGGTTCCTCCTCAGCCTGATGGGCAGCCCCTGCACATAGGGTGCCGCCCCCATCCTGCGTCAACACTGCTGCCTTCTATGGCGCCTGGGCTGCTGCCAGCACCGCGAGGGCATCCTCTGCAGGATCAACACCACCATCCATTCTGGTCTCTGTAAGGAATTGGAGAAGAAGATAGACTGGCAATCAATTAGGGCTCCCACCCCGGGACCAATTGCCCAAAGACCTCCTCCGCCATTCCCTGTCCCGCCTTCTCTCAGAGTGCCATCCACTGAGCCAGTTGTGCTGGAAAACCTCGCTCTGCACACTCACCCCCGGTCACAGCAGAAGCTCCGAGGCGCCAGACCCCTGTCAGGAACATGAGGGAGTCTGCGCACAGGTGCCCTCCCCTGACCCACATACTTACCCTTTGGTCGCGAGGATATCCTCAATGCTGAAGTCCAGCTCTTGAGTGTTTGATTGTTGGCTGCTGTCTCCATGTTGCTGACGCCTCTAGAGTTCAGGCAAACTGTTCAGACTTCAAAGTTTGATTGAAATGCGATGCAATAATCATTGTCTGAGACATGGCACCTGTACCCATGAATATGCACTTGAGAATATTTTGTTTATTAAACGGTCAACAGTAACAAGATTTGAAAATCAACGACATAACATTCCACATATCACACTAACCATTAAACAACAAGAAAACATCACTGTTCCATATTGGTACCAATACAAAGCTATATCAGCTCATTTTCACAACAAAAAAAAAACAAACACATGGTATCACCCCTCGCAGGTTCCTCTACAGAAATGGAGGATAAGCCTAAAATGTGTTACCATGCATTGCTCTTTGCCATAGAAATGATCTGTCCATCAATGTGTTACTTGTTCCACATATCAGTGCCATTCTCCGTCCAGGAGCCGCAGCTGTGCCGGCCCTCCCACACGGCCCAATCTCACTGGAACCAAATCCTGCCATCCACATATCCCACTGGCACTCAAGGTGCAGTTGAGCATCCTGGACCTCCAGCATGCTTAACCAGCGGTGATGTGCCAGTTACACGCAGCACACCAGCAACAAAAGCATCAGCAATCTGCGAAAGCATTTCTTCAACAGTGTTAGCAGTTGTCCCATTTGGAACTATGTCGTGCATCAGGTCCCACAGCGTCTTCTTTCTGAAAACTGGATTGCCTTCTGGACTCATACGTCCCCCTGAGCTCGGCGTTCTAGGACCCAGGTATCTTAGCAAAAATTGTTCTTCTTTCCAGCTACAGAAAAGGAAGGAAACAGCAACGGAAGCCTCTAGGCATCTGCAGCCATCAGCAGGTGCAAGCAGCAAACATAACCTGCAGCTGTGAAGTTCTCTCCCAACTACCAAGGCCAATCTCTTACCGGCAATAGCCTGTGAAGCTAGAGACTGCTCACAGTCAGAGGGAGTTAAGGTGACCGTCAGCATATAACCAAGAACAGAAATCTGTTCTGGAAGTGTTGGGTGGGACAGACAGGCAGCATCTTTAGTTGCCCCTGTTATGGGTATCCACAATATTGAAAGATTGAAGGCCTCATGCCCCCCTGTTGTAGTATGACTAGGGGTATTATGGTACCTGGGAGTGTGAGCTGCCATTGGTGCAGAGGGCTCGCTGCCCATTGGCCCAGGTACCGTGTTTTCCTTATTCCTATTGGCTAAGAGGAAGGTAGCTCCGCCTATGAGGCGGGGTATAAGAACCCGTGTTCCCCAGCAGCCAGACCATTTCTGTACGTCTGCTGCCGGGCTCACTTCTTGCTGATTAAAGCCTTTTGTTTCGGACTTCACCTACGTTTCGTGTCCATTGATTGTGCACCAATTTAATCAGCAAGATTGTAAAGGATGGAGCTCCGCATCGAGCCGGAGTGTCTTCGACTCAGCCCCCACGCAGCGAATGCTACAGCCGCATTTAAGCATTGGCTGGCTTGCTTCAACAGTTACCTAAGCATGGCGGAAATCGTCCCGACGAGGGAGCAGAAACTGCACATCCTCCACTCGTGCGTCGGCACCGCCATATACACGCTCATAGAGTTCACGACAGACTACGACGCGGCTATGGACTTGCTCAAAGGACATTTCATACGGCCGGTGAGCCAAGTCTACGCTCGGCACTTACTAGCCACAAGGCAGCAGATACCTAGTGAGTCACTGGATGATTTTTACCGTGCCCTCCTCGTGCTGGGGAGGAACTGCGGCTGCCCACAGGTATCTGCTGCTGAGCATACTGAACTCCTGATTCAGGACGCCTTTGTTGCAGGCATGCAATCCTCGCAGATCCGCCAAAGACTGTTAGAGAGAGAAACTTTAAGCCTCACGGAGGCACAGGCCCTCGCCTTCTCCCTAGACATCGTGAACCGGAACGCTCGCACGTACGCCCCCCGACCGCATGGCGTCCCCTGGGCAGCGTGGAACTCAGCCTCTCTCTCCCCCACGGACTCGGATTCCCCCCCCCCAGGCCTGCGCCGCAGGGCGCCATGGAAAACCCACGGGACCCCGTTGCTATTTCTCGGGCCAGGCAAAGCACCCCCGTCAGCGCTGCCTGGCCCATTCCGCAACCTGCAAGGGCTTCGGGAAGAAGGGCCACTTTGTGGCCGTTTGCCAGGCAAAGGCGGTCGCTGCAGTTCCAAGCAGCGACTGCGGGACTCCCCCCCCCCCCCCCCCGCTCCCTTCAAGGGCCCCGTGCGGCCCGCAGACCTTACTGCCCCCATCCTCCAATGCCACGTGTGAACCCTGGGCGCCGCCATTTTACACTCCCGACGCCATGGGCGGGGAACGGGCGCCGCCATTTTGTCCACCCCCACCATGTCCGAGGACCCCGCAGGTGACTACACCCTGCCTGATGAAGACTCCGACTATCTGCCACGACTCGCTTCAGTCACGCTGGATCAGTATCGGCCCCGTACCCTCTCCACAATGACCACGAAGATTTTGCTCAACGGCCACGAGACTAACTGCCTGCTGGAGTCTGGGAGCACAGAGAGTTTCGTCCAAACCGCCACGGTAAGACGCTGCGCTCTCCCTGTCTACTCGGTTAAGCAAAAAATCGCCCTGGCCTCCAGCTCTCACTCAGTACAGATTACGGGGTGCTGCATAGCGGACCTCATGGTCCGGGGAGGGAGTTTAAAAACTACAAGCTCTTCGTCCTTCCCCACCTCTGCGCGGTAGCACTCCTGGGGTTAGACTTCCAGTGTAACCTCCAGAGCCTAACATTCACATTCGGCGGCCCTATGCCCCCCCTCACTGTCTGTAGCCTCGCGTCCCTCAAGGTCGATCCCCCGTCCTTGTTTGCAAACCTCACCCTGGATTGCAAACCTGTCGCCACCAGGAGTCGACGGTACAGTGCCCAGGACTGGACCTTCATCAGGTCCGAGGTCCAACGGCTTCTGAAGGAAGGGGTCATCGAGGCTAGCAACAGCCCCTGGCGAGCACAAGTGCTGGTGGTAAAGACCGGGGAGAAGAATAGGATGGTCATAGACTACAGTCAGACCATCAACAGGTTTATGCAGCTGGACGTGTACCCCCTCCCCCGTATATCTGACCTGGTCAACAGGATCGCGCAGTACAAGGTCTTCTCCACGGTGGACCTCAAGTCCGCCTACCACCAGCTAACCATCCGCGCGAGTGATCGCAAGTACACTGCGTTCGAAGCGGACGGACGGCTCTACCACTTTTTAAGGGTTCCCTTCGGTGTCACAAACAGGGTCTCGGTCTTCCAAAGGGAGATGGACCGAATGGTCGACCAATACGGTTTACGGGCAACCTTCCCATATCTCGATAATGTCACCATCTGCGGCCACAATCAGCAGGATCACGACACCAACCTCCGTAAATTCCTCCTGAACCTGACCTACAAGGACAAATGCGTGTTTAGCACCGACCGTCTAGCCATCCTCGGCTACGTAGAGCGTAACGGAGTAATAGGCCCCGACCCCGAACGCATGCGGCCCCTGATGGAGCTCCCCCTCCCCCACTCCCCCAAAGCCCTCAAGCGCTGTCTTGGTTTCTTTTCATATTACGCCCAGTGGGTGTCCATTACGCCGACAAAGCCAGTCCCCTCAACCAATCAGCCATGTTCCCCCTGTCGATGGAGGCCCGCCAGGCCTTTAGCCGCATCAAAGCAGATAATGCAAAGGCCACGATGCAAGCTATCGATGAATCCCTCTCCTTCCTGGTCGAGAGCGACGCGTCCAATGTCGCTCTGGCGGCCACCCTCAACCAAGCGGGCAGACCCGTGGCCTTCTTCTCCCGTACCCTCCATGCTTCCGAAATCCGCCACTCCTTGGTCGAGAAGGAAGCACAGGCCATAGTAGAAGCTGTGCGACATTGGAGGCACTATCTGGTCGGCAGGAGGTACACCCTCCTCACAGACCAATGGTCAGTGGCCTTCATGTTCGACAACACACAGAGGGGCAAGATAAAGAATGACAAGATTTTGCAGTGGAGGATCGAACAGTCCACCTACAACTACAACATCTTGTATGGTCCTGGGAAGCTGAACGAGCCTCCCAATGCCCTGTTCCGCGGCACCTGTGCCAACGCACAAGTGGACCGCCTTCGAACCCTCCACGCGGGCCTCTGCCACCTGGGGGTCACCTGCTTTTTTCACTTTATCAAGACCCGCAACCTACCCTACTCCATCGAGGAGGTCAGGACAGTCACTAGGGACTGCCACATCTGCGCGGAGTGCAAGCCGCACTTCTACCGCCCCAAAAAAGAGTAACTGATAAAGGCTTCCCGCCCCTTTGAATGCCTCACCATGGACTTCAAAGGTCCCCTCCCCTCTACCAACCACAACACGTACTTCCTCAACGTGATTGATGAGTACTCCCGCTTCCTGTTCGCCATCCCCTGCCCCGACATGACCACAACCACCATCATTAAAGCCCTTCACACCATTTTCTCCCTGTTCGGATTCCCCGCTTACATTCATAGCGATAGGGGTCCTCCTTTATGAGTGATGAACTGCGTTAATTCCTGCTCAGCAGGGGCATCGCCTCCAGCAGGACGACCAGTTACAATCCCCGGGGTAACGGACAGGTCGAGAGGGAGAACGGTACAGCCTGGAAGACCGTCCTGCTGGCCCTACGGTCCAAAAATCTCCCAGTCTCCCACTGGCAAGAAGTCCTCCCAGACGCCCTCCACTCAATCCGGTCACTTCTTTGCACATCCACTAATCAAACGCCTCACGAACGCCTTCTTGTTTTTCCCAGGAAGTCTTCCTCAGGGACCCTGCTCCCGACCTGGCTGGCTACCCCCGGGCCCATCCTGCTCCGGAAACACGTGTGGGTGCACAAGTCGGACCCATTGGTCAAGAGGGTCCAGCTGCTCCACGCGAATCCGCAGTACGCGTATGTGGAGTATCCCGACGGCCGACAGGACACAGTCTCCCTACGGGACCTGGCACCCACCGGATCCCGACCACTGCCCCCGGCGCCAGCCCCCCCAACCACCCCCCAACGGCAACTGCTCCCGGCAGGCACTCCCCTCCCTGGCCCACCGACACCCTTACACGCGCTGCCTAGAGGACTCCCCCGGCCCGGCCCTCGCCAGCTCTGACTAGGGGTACGGACGAAGCCACTAGGACCGGATCATCGCTCCCGGAGTCATGGACGCCCACAACTCCAACGTCTCCAGCGAAGCTCCGCAGGTCGCACAGGACGTCCAAGGCCCCCGATCGGCTGATCGAGTCTATGTGAACTATTGATGGACCCTTGTTCTTGCTTGTTCTCTCGTTTTTTTTCTCTCACTCAAACCTGTATATAGTTACTGTGTTCTGACTCGACCCTGTACATAGTTGTGGGCCAGTGGGCAGCCACCGTTGAAGAGGTACGATCTGACATCACTAGTCATACTACCAGTCTCTTACCCACTCGCACGGGACACCCCCCCCTCTCTCCATGTCCGCATTCCCCGTACATGCCCCCCCGCCCTCCCCCCCCCCGGTTCCTTTCTGAACAAGGGGTGAATGTGGTAGTATGACTAGGGGTATTACAGTACCTGGGAGTGTGAGCTGCCATTGGTGCAGAGGGCTTGCTGCCCATTGGCCTAGGTATCGTGTTCTCCGTATTCCTATTGGCTAAGAGGAAGGTAGCTCCACCTACGAGGCGGGGTATAAGTACCTGTGTTCCCCTGCAGCCAGACCATTTCTGTACGTCTGCTGCCAGGCTCACTTCTTGCTGATTAAAGCCTTTTGTTCCGCACTTCACCTATGTTTCGTGTCCATTGATTGTGCATCACCCCCCCCCCCCCCCCCCCCCCCCCCCCCCCGCCCGTGGCCTAGGTCTGACACCCAACCCAGAACACTTCAGCCCCCCGACCAAGCCCAACCTCCACTGAGGGGACACTCCACCACTCCCCCCACCAAGCACTGGGGCAGCAGCTCCGGTGCCCTTGAGCTGCATGCCCGACAATGGAAATGGCTGCTCACCACCTCAGTTCCCCTCAACAGCCATTGCACCAACATCACGTTTTTAAAAAGGAATACTAAATGACGCCCACGTGATTTCTCGCTGGAGAGTAGGTTAATTCCCGGGAGACCATTACATTCAACTTCAATCGCTCTAACAAAATGGAATTTGGTGCTAATTAGGGCCAATGATATGCTCGCCATATTTGGGCGAGATCCAGAACTCGGCACCGGGATGAGGCCGGTTAGATGGCAAACTGATTTGCACCCATCGTGGATCTCGAATTGTGGCCTTTCCCTATTTAACTGGTGCGCCCAGATCAGCACTGGGTGCAACGCGGTGGTTAAAGTGCACCCCACATGTCTGTTTCCCCTCTCCCTTACTGTGAACGTATATATTGTAAAAGCTTTACCAATGGACAATTCTCAAAGGGATTGAGATTTCCTAAAAAAAGTCTTCAGGATATTTATCCTCACGCTGATATGAAGGTCCCAATAGCCTTGAACGTCTAAGCATCTTAATCTATTCGGACTGAAAGAACATGCATTAGCAACATGTGCAAAGTAGCTGAACAGTGATGTATAAAGAACATTAAAGATATTGAAAAAGCAACAAATTATACAAATATGACAATAGATTTGCGGGTTGTTGTCTTCCACCAAACTACAGGGTGGCATCAATGGAACCCAAATCACTGTAAAACCCTTTTCATTGGAGCTTCACATATGACTAGAATGTGATTCCGCTCCCTCAACATTCAATGGGCGGGATTCTCCGTCAGTTGACACCAAATCAGGAAAGACGATTGGTCGAAGAATCAGTTCCGACACCAAAATCGCGACTGATGCCGATTTGACGCCAAATCGCAATGCTCCAGCACCTTGACAGCAGTACCAATGTGTTACAGAATGCAGGTACAGTAGACACCGTTTGCATATCAATAGTGGGCCTGACCACATACTCTTCGGGGTCTCTGTGATTCTCCACCTCCAATTGGCCAAGTTCCCGACGCCGTGAAATTGTGAAAGTGGCGTGGCAGCTGCTGAGGGAGAGGGGATACGGAATGTGTCCAACAGAACCATAGTTTGCTGACAGTTGTGCTGCTGGCCGGCGGGCTTTTGCCAGGACCAGGGGGAGTAGTGGGGGTGTCCAGGAGGTGGGCTGTGGAGTTTGGGTGAACGGGCATGGAATACCATTGCCGCAGCTGGAAAGGCAGCCATGCTGCTGCGCACACCGCTAACAGCCCACTTTGAAGCTAGTGCCACGAGTCGTATAGCTGTCCCTCCAGGGCACCCCTCTGGGTGCCCTCTGGCCCCAGATGACCCATCAGCTAAATGGACACACTCCAGTGCAACCGGTGCCATCTTTTTGGCTGGGATACGTGTGTGTGAGGAGTGTAATGTGTATGCAGCTTGTCAGCCTCCTGTGTGTCGATCACGAAGCCGGTGAATCTCCCACCCCTTTTACATTGGAATCGATTGTGTTCCACACAGCACACCGTAGCCCCTCAACGGTAGCAGGATCGGTCCAGGTGTGGCACCGTTTTTTCTGTCGTAAAAGTCCACGAATCTGCGTTGGCATCAATACCTAGTCTCAGAAACGGAGAACCCCGCCCCGTTTCTCTGACACCAGCACTATATTATAAATGTCAATGTCTGCTACCTTAGAATAAAGACCTTATTCTAAGGCAGTTGAGTATGAACGTCATATTTTGAACTGCTACCAATGTGTAAGGTTGGCTGTGGAGGGACCTATAAATCACCTAATTCAGAAAAACCCCTTCCATGGGTGGAAGGGGCTAACAATCTGCCATAGTTTTACAGTTTAGCAGAAAGCTCAGCTCTAAAGACTCCTGTTAGAATTCCGACTTCCTGGGTGTCCAGTATTCCGGGAGACGAGTTGAGAAAATCTCCGCAATATTTTAAATGTAACGAAGAACCAGAGGATAAAAATAATAATTTCTCGCTTTCATTTTTAGTGGGAGGTAAAGTCTTACTAAAATTATTATATTGAACCAGAGGAAAGGCCAAACAGTAACCAGATGTGGTACAATGGATTTCTCGTGTGAAGAATTTTATTTTTATATTTTGTTTTTTCCTCCTATTCAGATTCAACATTTCTAACTGAATGTTGGGAATTCAGCCATTTGATAACAATCTCCTTGGATTGAAGCTAGCATGATGACAGACTGTTATAGGAAGAATTTCAATGTGGTGGTCTGTTTTTGCAGAATCTTAATGGATTAAGATGGCAAAATATCAGAAGAATGAATTTAGTTTCTGCTTGAGATAAATAAATCCTAAATTACCAAGCAAATTAACTGTTTATTCACACAACTAGCATAAAGTTCTATCCTGTTACAAGCATTAGGTATAGCTATGGTGGAGCAAGATAGCACAGTGGGTAGCACTGTTGCTTCCAGCTCCAGAGTCCCAGGTTCGATTCCCGGCTTGGGCCACTGTCTGTGCAGAGTCTACACGTTCTCCCTGTGTCTGCGTGGGTTTTCTCTGGTTGCTCCGGTTTCCTCCCACAAATAGTTGCCATAGTATATAGATATGACCACAGTTGCAACAGTATATAGCTATGACTATAGTTGCAACAGTATATAGATATGACTATAGTTGCTATAGTTCATATAATCCCTGCAGTGCAGAAGGAGACTATTCAGCCCATTGCGTCTGCACTGACCCTCTGAAAGAGCACTTTACCTTGACCCACTCCTCCCCCATCCCGATAACCCCACACCTTCCCGGTAACCCCACCCCTCCCGGTAACCCCACCCAAACTTTGGACATGATGGGGCAATTTAACATGGCCAATCCATTTAACCTGCACATCTTTAGACTGCAGGAGGAAACCGGAGCACCCGGAGAAAACTCACGCAGACACGGGGAAAACGTACAAACTCCACATAGACAGTCATCCAAGGTTGGATTCGAACCTGTGTCCCTGCCAATGTGAGACAGCAGTACTAACCACTGTGCCACCATGCTGCCCTATAGTTGCTACACTATATAGATAAGACTATAGTTGGTACAGTTTATAGATATAATTATAGTTGGTATAGTATATAGATATGACTATAGTAACTACAGTATATAGCTATGACTATAGTTGCTACAGTATATAGATAGGACTATAAATATTCTGATATAAAATCATCGACCTGAAGACAATTAGATCTGTCTCTCTCTCCACAAATACTGCCTCATCTGATGAGTATCTTCAGACTTTCTGTTTTGATTTCTGTTGGAATTATTATTGACTTTCCTGATATTTATACATCTAAAAAAGATTCACAACTCTAGCAGTCAAAAAAGACTAACTGTCAATCTAAAACATATGTTGCATTCAGGTTATTATCTGAATGATGGCAGTTTAGGAAAAGGGGAAGTGCAACGAGACCTGGGTGTCACGGTGAAACAGGCGCTGAAGGTTGGCACATGGGTACAGCAGGCGGTGAGGAAAGCTAATGGCATGCTGGCCTTCATAGCCAGAGGATTTGAGTATCGGAGTAGGGATGTCTTACTGAAGTGATACAGGGCCTTGGTGAGGCCACACCTTGAGTATTGTGTGCAGTTTGATCTCCTAGTTTGAGGAAGGACATTCTTGCTATTGAGGGTGTCCAGCGAAGGTTCACCAGACTAATTCCCAGGACGGCTGAACTGATATATGAAGAAAGACTGGATCGACTAGGCTTGGACTCGCTGTTTAGAAGAATGAGAGGGGATCTCATAGAAACATATAAAATCCTGATGGGACTGGACAGGCTCGATGCGGAAGAATGGTCCCAATGTTGGGATGTCCAGAACTAGGGGGGTCACAGCCTAAGAATGAGGGCTAAGCCATTCAGGACTGAGATGGGAAAGAACTTCTTTTCTCAGAGAGTTGTGAACTTGTGGAATTCTCTACCACAGAAAGCTGATGGGGCCAGTTTGTTGTATATATTCAAGAGGGAGCTGGATGTGGCCCTTGAGGCTAAAGGGATCAAGGGGTATGGAGAGACAGTGGGAGTGGGATTCTGAACTTGCATGATCAGCCGTGAAATATTGAATGGTGGTGCAGACTCAAAGGGCCGAATGGCCCACTCCTGCACCTATTTTCTATGTTTCTATAAAAGCCAAGAGATAATTATGGTCAAAATAAAATCTGAATAGCGTCTTAGACTATTGTATGTCGTATCGGGCTCTGTAATAAAAAGGATATTGAAGCTTTAGAAATTATATAACACTAATTTGTTAGAATGCTGCTTCGTGTGAGCGAACACAAACATGAAGACTGACTGAAAAATGACTTTTATGTTTTAGAACACAGACTGTGGGGGTGATATGACAGTGTTTAAACTTAGGAAAGAGTGGTATGAGGCAGATAGAAATAAATTGCTTCCAATAGTTGAACAGTTAAGGACAAGGGGCCATGGTTTAAATGAAAGAAAATTAGGCAGCACGGTGGCGCAGAGGGTAGCTCTGCTGCCTCACAGAGCCGAGGACCCTGGTTCAATCCTGGCCCTGGGTCACTGTCCATGGGGAGTTTGCACATTCTCCCTGTGTCTGCATGGGTCTCACCCCCACAACCTTACTATGTGTAGGATAGGTGGATTGGTCATGCTAAATTGCCCCTTAATTGGAAAAAAATGTTTTAAAAAAATAAGTTCAATGAAAGAAAATTAGAACAAGAGAAAGTTGTGAAGCTATGAAATTGAATTTCAGGTAAATGGTTGAGGCAAAAACTGTGGCAACCTGAAAGATTAGGTTGGATTAGGTGAATGAAGTAGTATGGGAACAGGGTGCATAAGTGTAATTAGAATTATTGGCTTCCACAAGGTAAGCACCTAAACAGGCAGGTCAGGTCACATTATCTGTCGCCTTGTTGGGTTTTTTATGTATTCCACTTGGCACTGTTCAATATGAAGAAGAAACTCTCAATTATCATGTATTAAAACTATCAAATTAAATGTTTTTTTAAAAAATGTCTGCATGTTGATTTGCATCCATCAGGCCTATATTTTATTCTATTCCTTTTTAGGATTATGGGTGTCACTGGCCAGGGCAGCTTTTATTGTTGTGCATCCCTCATTGACCTTGGAAAGGCAATGAATACTAGGCCACTTCAGAGGGCAGTTAAGAAGCAAATGTATTGATGTGTTTCTGGGGTCTTATGTAAGCCAGACCATGTACGAATAGCTAAAGGACATCAGTTAACTAGACGGTGTTTAATGACAATCCAGTAGTGTTGTGGTCATCATTACTGACTTCAGCTTGTTATCCCCTCTAGATTTTACTTACTTCATAGATTTTAAATTTCCCAGCTGCTACATTGAAAAGTGAAGTCATGTCTCTGGATAATTAATCAATGTTTTTGAATTATGACTGGTAGCATAGTGGTTGCTAGACCCACAATCTGGACTGAACCCTCTGATAGCATGAGCTCAAATCCCTCCAGTGCAGCGAGTGGAATTTAAATCCAATTAATTAATAGTTCTGGAATAAAAGCTACTACCGGTAATTTAGCTGCTGAATGATGACCTGAATCTGTGTCATGGAAATGGTGAATCAACTATTATTCCAGCACGGAAGTTGTGGAAATCTATTATTTACACTGAACAATCATTTTCTGGGTCCCTTGAGTCATTCCACCAAGACCAAAGTTCATTATCAAAGCTCTGCCTCCCAATAAACTCCATGGCAATCACAAATTTCCTGGACTTATTCAATTTTTTTCACTGAAAAATAATGGTGCAGGTGTATATCCGTTCGGATGAAAGGTCAGTGACCTGAAACTTTAACGCTGTTTCTCTCCACTGATGCTACCTCACCTGATTTTATTACAACCTTTTTTGTTCTTATTTCAGATTTCCAGACCTACAGTATTTTGCTGCTGTAATGGTGCAGGTGACCTGGTATTGATGTGATTTATGACCCTCGCGTGACTCTCATCCTAAGAGAACAACAGCGGGTCCCCTAAAGCTGCAGAGCTCCATCTCTGGAATTTTAGAATAGAGGTAAACATGTATGAAATAATCGGGATTACGGAGACGTGCTGCAGGGTGACCAGGAATGGGAACTGAATATCCAGGGGTATTCTGCAGTCACCTGTTCTTGATTTGCATGAGCAATCTAGGTGGGGAGCAGAGGGAGGACCCATGTTACATGAAGCATCATTGTCAGAGACTACAGTGAACTTATTCCTATCTCCCTCAGAGGAGAACGTGAAGAGAGACACTGCTGAGGCAGCTCTGCATGTGCAGAATGTGCCTCATCATCCAGGAATTAACTGGTCCCAGTGTAAAATGCCACAGGAACACCTGAGGGCACAATCCACCTCCAACAAAGCCTTGTCAATGAGAACGAAAGTGGCAACAACCCTAATTTTCTACCGTTCTAGTTGCTTCCAACGAGGCACCGGAGACACTAAATAAGCTACATCCGACACCGAGGGGTGCCTTTCTCTGCCTTTATTGTACGTGGCTGATCTTGTCCCTGCTGTCTCACCGAAGAAGACCAAGAGGTCCTCATCCATCAAACTGGTGCTCCCTTTCTTCATCTCTTCCTGACTGTGACAAAGCTGTGGAAAAAATGAGACTGGGAATTATTTTTTTTCACAGCACTTTAACCCAAATTAACTTTTTCAAATAATTTTTATGTTGACCATGAGAACAGGAAACCCACTTGCCTCCCTGTACCAAACCTCACTAACTTAAAGCATCAGGTTGTAGCCTTACATATCAACAGGTCTGTGGATGAGGTGACCATTAACTATGCCACAAGCGAGGTACCAGATTCCTCATTACCCCCGCAGTGCCCCAGTCAATTGACTTTCCAGGAAATGTTGGATTAATGCCCTGAGATCGAGAGTGATTCCACATTGTGGTGATACGCATCACTATAAATACACAAGGGGTTAATGTGAATACACTAAGACTAAATAAACACTAGAGGGAGGACGAGAGACATCATGACACACAGACATTCAACCAATAGGTCAGTAAGATAGGACACGTCCAATGGGCAGTCAAGACACCCAGAGGTGACACTACCACAAGGGGGCTACCCACATAAAAGGACAGGGCACACATGCGCTTTCTCTTTCCATAGGCAACAATCAGAGATACAGGGGCAGATCAGGAAGCATCACACCCACCACATGGATTAGAGCAGACTGGTTAGTTAGATTGAGTGACTATAGTAAGATTAGCAGGAGAGCCAAACTCAAGTAGAATTGTTAACTGTTCAAAAAATGTGTTAAACCTATCTCCAAGTCTGAACCTTCCTTTGTCAGATCATACATCAAGGAAGCATCTTCTGCTGCATGAAGAAGCATAACACAACACACATGACCTATGTTATATGTTGGGCAATTCTGGAGGATTCTGGGCCATTCTGTCCTGTTGTGGCATAAAGTTTACTTGTCCCGGAGGAACAGTGTATCTTCTATCCGAGCCATTAATGAAAGGCAAAACGGTGACATAGAGATCATAACTGCAATTCTTGCATCATGTGGTAAAATAATGCAATAAGGAGCAAAGGTGAGTATTTACACACTTTTAAAGGGAGGCAAAACATCTTGGGGCTACCCTTTTCACCAAACTATTAAATATTTCAGCAGTTTCCACAGCATTCCCGCACCATCCTGACTTGTTTGTGCCTTCATTGTGGAGGCGTCAAAATCTCGGACCTCCCTCACACACAGCACGCTGGAAATAGCTACAGTACCGGGCCTCCTCACCACCTTCACAAGGCCAATTGGGGATGAGTAATAAATGCTGGCTGATGTCGGTGATGCTCACACCCAGGAATGAATTTTTAATTTGAACAAGGGGTAAAATTCCAAACGAAATTACTTTCAAAAGGAATGTTTGTCTGCCGCCCGTGGTTTTGTTAACGAGACTTGCATTTGTCGAATGCAAAAGTTAAACCTTTAGACCATTTTTTGTGTCCTGCAATAAAATGCTTCTGCTGCAAAAGCTCACGGCGGCAGTTGCTAAAGTGACCCGCCTCACTTTCCCACGTGAACACAATGGTTTCTGTGCAAATGAGGGTGAAGGTTTCGTGGGCAAAACACGATATATAGTCGTGTGAAATCTGCCAACCAGCCAGGTCGGCTGAGACTGTGCCAAACTCCAAAGACTCTTTCGGATCTACATTGAGAAAGAGATGTTCTTATTGACACTTGTTGGGCACAAGTATCCCTGCATCCAGTCTCAGAAATGCAGTTTATCTCCTCATGCGTTCAGCATCATCCTGCAGTGGCCGGAGTTCTTCCACCGGGAGCGTTGGACGTTAAGAATGCACCTGAACTAGAGCAACAAAGTTGGATGAAATAGTGCCAAAATCACCAGACAGATCTCGCCCCAAATCGCTGTGGATTCCGGGTGGATTGACAGCGGGATCTGAAGCACCTCTGGCTCATTAAGGGAAATCTAATTCTCAATTTTAAAAAAAGGCAAAAATCCCCACGATTTTAGAGCCAAAGGTCAATGAATAATTGTGTATTTAGTGCCTAGATGGTGTGCAACATAAACACATAACACATGAAACTCGCGGATTGAATTTAATCGGGGCGTTTTGAGAATTTTTTATTTAAAAAGAGCGGCGCCGTTTATCGGAGGCCTGAATCTGGCTGGGAATTAAACGGGTGATGTTTCTGCCATTCACAATACGCCGAGCAGTGATTCTCCGGAAAGCGGCCGTGTTATTCAGATTGTGTCGGTTTCAGTCTGAAACACACCAGATTGATGTGACCAAAGTGGAGGCTAAAGGTCACCGAGACTGAAACTGACGAGCTCGGCGCTGGCCGATCTGATTGGGAATTGAAAGCGGCCGTGGAGTTGACAGTGGTCTCCGGGCTGCCGATTTATTGCCCAAGTTGGAGCGGGGGAAGGAGTCTGCTCCGCCGGGAGTGCAAAAAACCAACAGGAGTGTAGGAGGGAGGGAGATCCGCTGATGACTGGGAGCGATTGAAATGGGGCTGAGAGCCGTGCTTTGGGTGCTGGGCTGGGGGCTCCTGCTGCTGGCGGCGCCTGCTCAAGGTGGCTGTGTGGACCTGGGGAGCTGCTGCGAGGGCAGGGAGCCTGAGTGCCGCAGCACCGGCTGGCGGCCCGATCGCTCCTACGGAACCTGTTACTGCGACCAGGCTTGTCGACAGACCCTGGACTGCTGCCATGATTACACACTCGCCTGCCCAGGTAAGCCAACTGACTGAGCTCGATCGAGAGAAGAAAAACTTACCTCCGCCCCCCTCTACAATTTTGAAATCTATAATGCATTTTTCTGCCCAGGGCTGGGAGGTACACCTTCAACTAGTCTGAACATTTTCACAGGTCGGGACGGTTACAGTAAAGCTGGCCCGTGGATTGAGAAAAAAACCTGTAAAGTGTTTATGAAAAATAGCGCAGATAAGTGTGGGCAGCGCCTAACATTGAACCCCCAAATCAATGGGAATATTGACATTGACCCAGATTGGAAGGCCGGTGTTTAAAACATGTAGAACGATTTTCTCTCAGTCTGATAACAGCGTTTTCTGGGTCAGCCCGAGGGAGCAGAGCGGCGCGTTGTTAAATATATAATAAATATCCCAGGAAAGAAACAGGAAGCTCCCGGCAAATTGTACACACAACCCTCCTTATTCACCTAAAAGTGGAGCCGAGGTGTATAAGAGAAAATGATCGACAGGCAGCAAACTACAAATTGATCATTTACAACCCGACGGAATAAAGCAGGAACCTATCAATCTGATGAAATTCCCAATGGAATTTCGATGACTTTTTATTGGGACGAATTGTCGAAAAGCCTTCAGCAGTTGGCTGTTCCACAGTCGGACTATTTATTGTAAGAAGTCTTACAACACCAGGTTAAAGTCCAACAGGTTTGTTTCAAACACGAGCTTTCGGAGCACGGCTCCTTCTTCAGGCTCCTCCATTCACCTGAAGAAGGAGCCGTGCTCCGAAAGCTCGTGTTTGAAACAAACCTGTTGGACTTTAACCTGGTGTTGTAAGACTTCTTACTGTGCTCACCCCAGTCCAACGCCGGCATCTCCACATCAGGACTATTTATTGGGTTGGGGAGCGCGATCTGTGAGTTTTTCTGGTAAGTCACATGGGAACGGATGGCACCACATTGAAGAATCGTTACTCAGGCAAAAAAGAAAACAAATACTATGAAGTCATTGAAACTTATTTGGCAAGCTGTCTGACAGTAGCTGAGGGCAGATTTGACTGCTAGGTTAGTTACAATGTTGGTAAGATATGAGGGCGTAGGATAAAATATCAGCGGGATTTCAGTTAGGAGATAACCTGTTGGAGATATACACACATTGCAGGGCCTCACAGCTCCTTGGCTGATATTAGAGCTACCCACTTGCCTTTGTTTCGGAAAGAGGAAAACAGGAATGGACGGGAAGCTGAATATAAAAATACAGAGATCTTAAGGGATAAGAGGGACGAAGGAGTGAGGATGAGAATAGATCAATGGTTAGCAAAAATGGAATCCAAACTCGAAGAAAAAAGTAAGGATGTAAGGGTGAGGACCAGTTGGGACCAGACAGGGGGCAGGAGTACATGGTTGACGTACTAAGTGAGTATTGTGCATCTCTCCTCACTCCAGAGAAGGGAGTTCTGCCAATGTAAAAGTACAGGCAGGGGGCAGTAATTATATTCATAGAATCATACAGCACAAAAGATGTCCATTCGGCCCGTCTGCCTATCTTATCTCTTTCAAAAGCAGCCATGCTCAGACCCACATCCCTCATTAGTGTCTGTAACACTGCACCCAGTCCCTCATCCTCAAGCATTTGTCCAACTCTGTGTTCAAATTATTAACGGAATCAGCTTCCACCACCTTTTATGGTGGAGCGTTCCAGACCCTAACAACTCTCCGAGTGAAATAATTCTCATTTCTCCTTCAGTTTTTTTAAAACCGGTAATTTAGAATTTGTAACCTCCAGTTATTAATCCATTCACCAGAGGGAATTATTTTTTTCCCTCTCTGCTTTATCAAAATCTTTCATCTTGACAATGTTCCTTCGGTCACCGCTTATCTTCCTCTATCCCAGTGAAAATATTCTGAGCTTTTCCAAGCTCTCTTCACAACTGAAGCCCATCATCCCAGGTAATTTTTTGCGTCAATCTTTCTTACATTTCTTTGAAGCGTGGTGTTCAGGAGTGTTCACAATATTGTGGCTGAGGCCTGACCAGTGATTGATAAAGTTCTAACACTATCTCTGCTATTTTTCTCCATTCCACTATTTATAACTACGTTTAATCAACTTGCACTGCCACCTTTAAAGATTTGTTTGTTGGCTTGTCTACAAATTTAGGTATTAGATGAGATAAAATATATAGTGGAAGTACTTAAGAGGTTAGCAGTCTTAAACTACTTCACTGGAGTGTCAGTTTTTGTACTTGTGTCCTGGAGTGAGAGTAGGACCTGAACCCTCAATGTTCTGGCTCAGTGGTGAGGTAGCATAAAATTGGAAAACCACAAGAATTAGGAGTAGGAATAAGAAATTCAGCCCATCGAGTCTGCTTCAATAAGATCATGCCTGATTGAATTGTAGCCTAAATTCCACTTTCCTGTCAGTCCCTCATAACACTTAATTCCCTTACCATCAAGAAAATGTATTCAATTACCCAACCTGTACTGTTTTCTGTGGAAGGGAATTCCAAAGACCAATGGCTGCCCGAGAGAAGAAATTCCATCTCACCTCCATTTTAAGTGGGAGGCCCGGAACTTGTAAACTATGCCCCCTAGTTCTAAATTCCCCTATGAGGGAAACAGCCTCTCAACAACTACCCTGTCAAGCCACCTTAGAATCTTCAATTTTCATGTTTCAAAGGAAACATGTTTCACTTAATCATCTCTCATTCCTCTAAACTGCAATAGCTGTTGGTCCAACATGCTCAACCTTTCCTTATGAGACAAATCCTTTCAGCCCAGTGAACCTTCTCTAAATGCTTCCAATTCATGTGATATTCCTCTCTAGGTAAGGAGACAGAAATTGTACACAGTGCTCTAGATGTGGTCTCACCAATGCCCTGTACAGTTGTAGCAGAACTTCTCTACTTTTATAATCCAGCCCTCTTGCATTAGAAGGCAACATTCCATTTTCCTTCCTAACTATTTGCTATACCTGTTTGCTTTTTGCGATTCATGTAGAAGAACACCCAGATCATTCTGAATCGTAACTTTCTGCCCTCTCTCTCAATTTAAAAATTTTTCTATTCTTCCAACCATTATATTTTCCCACATTATACTCCACCTGCCAAATTTGTGCTGACAGATTTAATCTATCTATTTCCCTTACAGACTCTTTGGGTGGGATTTTTCGGATCCCCCCCCGGTGGCAGAGACGGCTTGCCATCGGCCACCAGTGGGATCTTTTGGTCCTGCTGATGTCTACGGTGCTTTATTTGTCTTGCCCGTCCCACCACTGGGGAACCCGCCGCAGGGGATCACCGTTGACAAGATTTTTTATCAATTACAACATAAAGACACCACACAGCTCCAGTAACCTATCTATATAACACTTACTGAATTCCCCCTTAGCTGTTCCAATTCAATACAAAATCCAATAAACCAAAAACCCTTAACAAGGGCATGGCCCAGCACACTGTATTCTCACTTGAATGGGACTGGTCCTTTTCCTAAAATCCTGATCCAGTTCCAACCAGCAGATTCAAACTCCTTCCGGAAAGCAACTATATCTTTAAAGTTACCAAGGCAGTTGGCCACACCTAATGCGCTTCTTACTGGAGCGACTTTTAAAATGAAAACAGAGAAAAACAGGGGAAACTCCTCTTTCTTCTTCTGCAGTTCAAAGCAGTCAAACTGAAACGGAAACCTAAAAAAACCCCTCTCACCTGACAGCCACAGCCCAATGTGCTACAAGTCACATGATAAAGACTAAACCTTTCTTAAAGGGTCACTCAGATGGCAGATCCCAATGGCAGAAAAGGCCAGAAAATCTCACCCTTTGTATCCACCTCACAACTTGTTTCCTACCTATCTTTTTATAAACCACTCTAAGATTCCCAATGTGAAATCTGAGCATTTCCAGCATATATGTTTTCAATCCCAATGTGGACGTTATGCAAAGAGTTGCTCTCAAATGATGGAATTTGAAATGTGTGTTTTTGTAAACCGTCACAATTGCCACTATCCATTTTTGGAAGCATGGCCTACTTTGGTGATGAAGTCAAATATTCTTGCTGCCTGTAAGTAAATGCCCAAATATGAATACAAAAACATGAACACAAATTCATTTTCAAGATGAAAATCATTGGGAAAATACGCTCTTGGGTTATTTTTAAGGTAGTCCTTGTGTTTCTTTTACACATCATATAATTTACCATTTTAATGTCTCTATTGGTTTATTAGCTATTTCTTGCAAAGTGACTGAATGGAGTTTCTGGAGCGGCTGCGCAGAACAATGCAAAAATACTTACCGTGTTCGTCAACGATACATCACACAAGAGCCACAGAATGGTGGTAAACCATGTCCTCCATTGGAAGAACGGGCAGGCTGTGTGGAATATCACCGTGACCGGGACAGCATGTGTAGACAGTCCTTGGGTACGTGTATTACATCTATTGGTAGGGCCTGTTTGCAGTACTGGTTGTCAATGAAGAATATTGACTCTGTATAAACACTTAGCTTTCAGCGATAGCTTAAATTTATTTGACTAAAGGGACCTAACCTTCTAGACTGAGGATAATTATGTTTGACTGAGCAAATCTTTGATAATTCTGTGATGTGATATTGAATTTATCCAAAAATAGTTAGTGTTGGTGTAAAATGTCTAATCAGCTATTTAATATGTTGAGATCTAAAAATTTTACAGGAAACAATTTCTACAGCAGAATTATTAGGCCAAAAGACAGGTTATTTTGGTAACAGTATTTTAAATGTTGAAGAAGATTAGCATATCATATTCAGTCATATATAAAAATACAGTCGGGGCCGGCATCGTGGTGCAGTGGTTAGCACTACTGCCTCATGGCGCTGAGGACACAGATTCAATCCCGGCCCTGGGTCACTGTCCATATATAGTTGCACATTCTCCCTGTGTCTGCGTGGGTCTCACCCCCACAACCCAAAGATGTGCAGGGTAAGTGGATTGGCTGCATATTGTCTATGGTTGTAAAGTATGATGGGAAGACACTGGGCGGGATTCTCTTGTCGCTGACGCCAAAATTGCATTCGGCAATCGGCCAGAGAATCCACGTTTCTGCCGAAATCAGGGGCAGCGCCGCTTTTGCGATGCTCCGCACCTTTGAGGAGTACGCCACACCCCGTCGGGACGGCCTCAGCACGTCACCTGAGGCCCTCCTCCTGATGCTCTGCCCCTGATTGTCCGGGTTCCCGATGGCGTGGATCACTCATGGTATTTTGTTTTGTGGACCTTGCGTGGTGGCTGTGTCCAGTGCTGCCACAGTCGGGGGGGGGGGGGGGGGGGGAGCCATGCCGTTGTCTGGGGGGGGCTTCTGCGAAGGCTGGGGGGGACTGTTTGGGGGGCGTGGTCTGGGGGTGGCGAGGGGGTTTATTGAGGGACATTATTTGGCAGGCCAGGTCTGTGCGCGGCCGGCACCATGTTGCATGGCGTGGCCGCCATAGGCCGCCGCTGTGCACATGCGCGGCCACGGATCTGGCCATTCTCCAGCCGTTTTTGGCATGGGAGCCAGGAGCTTTACCCAACGGGGCTGCAAGCCAATGATCCTGGAATCGGTGCAGCTATTGCGCCATTTTGTCTGGCGTAAAACGCCACTGATCCCATGCCTGCATCAGCACTTAGTCTGCAAATCGGAGAATCCAGCCCACTGACCTTACAATGGACTGATAACAATCTCCTATTACAATGCAACCTGACCTAACTCTGTAAAAATAATTTGTGATGAATTATGTTCATTAGTAGTTGGTGGTTTGTTAGCTTTGCTGCAGGCTGGTGGGTGAATAATGAATAAACCTCAGTTGAGGACAGGAGGCAAAATCAATTGTAGGATGTTTAATTTCAAGGCTGTAGTTAATTACCACTGGTCTAACTCTAGAAGTAATGATTGTTAACATGGGAGTTTACCCTCTGATCTTTCTTGTGCTGTATTATATGGATGCTTGGAACATTCTGATTTTTAAACTATCCAGTCCCTAGATGGATAGGGAATGAATAACTCCTGCAAATTGAACAAGATCAGAATATATAATGCTTCAGCTTTGATTTTGGGTGTGAATATACCGTAAGTAGCCATGTAAAAGTGGAAATTTGTGAGACCAATTTTTTTTTTGCCAGAAAGTTAAGGGTCAAACTTTACACAAGTAATATTTTTGTGGGGTTTGCAAAATGCTTGATTTGGGCCCACACTGCATCCTGTATATGATTGGCTATCTAGATGAGTGCATTGATTGTCCAGCTGTCCTGGCTTGTTGCTACGGCACGGGTGGGTGTATCTTTGTCAAGTCTGCTGTGTTGCAGTCTGACAAGTTGCACTGTTTAATTCTGAGTGCCAGTGCGGTAAAGTGAAATCGAAAGATTGTTCGCTTGCAGTTGTACCGCCTCAGGGAGTGCTATGATTTGGGCTGTTCACGATGGCAACATTAATGGGACATCAGTTCAAGGATCTCCTGGCGGATCAAGCAGATCAACAGCAGGATTTTCCTGAACAGTGTCTCTCACTGCTGCCTTTTCACAGTAAGTGTGTGAAGAGGTCTTGTTGGGGGGGGGGGGGGGGAGGGGGGGGGTGGTTGCTGGAGAGGAATGATAGACTTCGATCCTTGAGAAAACCAAGGTTGATTTTTGCATGAGGTATATTAAAGAGTATGGAATTTTAAGCTAAAAGTAATGGGTTGACCATCACATGAGTTCAACTTTAACACGTTGTGTGCATTTAGTAGCAATAAAGGATAGAGAAAACATCTATTTATACAGAACTTTTCATGTCTTTTACAACATTGCATTGTGTTGCATAACAAACAGATTTCTTTCAAGTATGGTCATTTTTGATATGTTAGAAATAGAGTGTTACAAATAGAACACCACCAAATTTCTACGCTCTCGACGGATTCAAGCCATATCTAGCACAAAGGAATATGGCTGTGGTTTTCAAAGGCTAATCATCTCAGCCCATAACATTGCTGCATGAGTTCCTAGGCCCAACCACCTTTAGTAGCTTCATCAACAACTTTCTGTTAATAATATGATCAAAAGTGGGGATGTTCGCTGATGATTGATAAGATTAAAAGAAAAAGGAGTCGGAGTGGGCCATTTGGCTCATTGAGTCAGCTCCACCTTTCAATAAGAGCATGGCTGATTTGATCGTAACCTTAATTCCACTTTCCTGCCTGCCTTGACTTGTAGATCCAAAATCAGTCTAACTAAACCTTGAATATATTCAATGACACTGCCTCCACTGCTCTCCATGAAGAAAATTGCAAAGTCTAATGAGCCCTGAGAGAAGAAATTCTTCCTGATCTTCATCTCAAATGGGAGATCTCTTATTTGTAAAATGTACCCCGCTGGTTCTAGATCCCCCATGATGGGAAACATCCTCTCAGCATTTACCCTGTCAAGCCTCCTCAATAGTATTATATATTTCAATAAAATCACCACTCATTTTTCTAAACTCAAATGGGTATAGGCCAAACCTACTCAACCTTTCCTTGTAAGATAACCCCTTCATTCAGGAATCACCTAGTCAACCTTCTCTAAACTATTTCCAATGTAAGTATATAACCTCTTTAAGTCAGGGGACCAAAATGTACATAGTACTCTTGGTATTGTTATGTCAATGCCCTGAACAATTGTAGCAACACTTCCCTATTTTTCTACTCCATCCCTTTTGCAATAAAGGCCAACATTCCATTTGTCTTCCTATTTACTTGGTGTAGTGTATGCTAACATTTTATGATTTGTGTACAAAGACACCCAGGTCCCTCTGTACTGCAGCATTCTGCAGCCTCTCCCATTTAAGCAATGTCCTACTTTTTCATTCTTCCTGCCAAAGTGCATAACCTCACATTTTCCCACATGATACTCTCTCCATCCACCATTTTTTTTTGCCGACTCACTTAACCCATCTACATACCGTTGCAGAATCTTTGTGTTCTCCTCACTGTTTACTTTCCTACCAATTTTATATCATCCTCAAATTTGGCTACAATACAGTCAATTCCTTCATCAAAATAATAGATTGTCAATAATTGAGGCTCCAACATTGATCCCTGCGACACTCCAGCCAACTTGCATATTTGCCAACCTGAAAATTACCTATTTATCCCAACACTCTGTTTCCTTTTGGTGATACAATTCTCAATCAATGCAAATATAGCACCTCAACCATGAACTCTTTCTTGTGCGGCTATATGCCAGCTTATCTTTTTGTAGTAACATTTTATGTGGAACCTTATTGAATGCCTTTTAGAAATCAAAATATAGGACATCGACCAGTATCCCTTTATCTACCCTCAAAAAATGTAATAAATTTGTTAAATAGGATCTCCATTTCACAAAACCTTATTAATTCTGCCTGATTGTATTATACTTTTCTAAATGTCCTGCTACTAACTCCTTGATAGTGGATTTTAGATGACAGATCAATGACAGATGTTAGGCTAACTGGTCTATAGTTTCCTCCTTTCTGTTTCCTTCCATTCTTGCTGTTTTCTTGTTTATGTAATTATGGAAGATTTTACTCTCTGTTTTTATATCTCTTGCTAGTTTTCTCTTGTACTTGAATTCTCCCCCTTTTTCTAATCATCCTTGGCTGGTTTCTAAAGTTCTCCCAATCTTCTGGGCCACTACCAATTTTTGCAGCATTTGTTTTTCAATTTGAAACCACCCTTAACTTCCTTAGTTAGGAACAGATAGTGGGTGCATCTAAGCGAGAGCATGGCGAGGCCGTTAGATCGTGGGAGATGCCAAAAGTGAGAATTGCGGCAGGCGCCAAAATGTTTGCGATCTAACTAGTCCACCCCCATTGGCAAAATCAGGATCCTGCTGTAGTGTGGCAAGAGCCAATAATCACCACTTAAGGCCAACCTCTATACAATTGACTAACAGCCTCCCATGATCTAACCACCCCAGCAAGGTCATGTGGGTGATGATTAGTACTTCTTTTTAAAAGCGTGAAGCTGGGGGAAGGGCTGTTGTGGGCACCTGAGGAGGTGAATAGCCCACCTTCGCTTTCGCGCAATGAGTCCGTGGACACTCGGTTTGCTGCACAAGTGCTCAGAGGGGGACCAGCCTTGGGAAGGGGGGTTTTGAGTGGAGATGGAGGGGTGGGGAGTATGGGGGGGATGGGGAGTATGGGGAGATAGGGAGTATGGGGAGATGGAATGTATTGGGGTGGGGTGGCGTGCGTGGCATTGCTGGACATGGATGGGCTGGGGATGGAAAGGTGCTGGGCGGGGGCAGTGCCAGGCACGTTCTTGGGGGGAGGGGCCCGGTATCAACCTACCTGTGTGGCCCAGTGGAGATCTTTGATCTTATTACGGCACTGGGTGTCAGCCCTTCTGGGGTCCCTCTCCGAGCTCTTGGCTACTGCCACGTCCTCCCAGGTGGACTTCCCTGAAACTTTGCACATTGTTTCTATTGAATAATTTTCTAATGCTCTCTTGAACCTTCCTCCACCGCACTTCCAGGCAATGCATTCCAGATCCGAACCACTCGCTGTGTGAAAACATTTCTTCTCTTCTTCTCACGTCATATTTGAGATTTTTGCAAGTCACTTAGAACCTATGCTCTCTCATTCTTGATCCTTTTACAAGTGGAAACAGTTTCTACCTCAAGGGACTGTGCAGTGGGACCTGGGTGTCCTTGTGCACCAGTCGCTGAAGGTAAGCATGCAGGCGCAGCAGGCGGTAAAGAAGCTAAAGGTATATTGGCCTTCATTGCGAGAGGTTTCGAGTACAGGAGCAGGGATGTGTTGTTGCAATTATACAGGGCCTTGGTGAGGCCACACCTAGAATATTGTGTACAGTTTTGGTCTCCTTTCCTGAGGAAGGCTGTTCTTGCTCTTGAGATTTTAGCGAAGGTTTGCCAGACTGATTTCAGGGATGGCGGGACTGTCATGTGAGGAGAGATTGACTAGGTTAGGATTGTTCTCGCTGGAGTTCAGAAGAATGAGGGGGGATCCCATAGAGACTTATAAAATTCTAACAGGACTCGACAGGGTAGATGCAGGGAAGATGTTCCCGATGGTGGGTGTGTCCAGAACCAGGGGTCACAGCCTGAGGATTCAGGGTAAACCATTTTGGATAGAGATGAGGAGACATTTCTTCACACAAAGAGTGGTGAGCCTTTGGAATTCATTACCACAGGAAGTAGTTGATGCTAAAACAGTGAATATATTCAAGAGGCGGCTAGATATAGCACTTGGGGCAAATGGGATCAAAAGTTATTGGGAGAAAGCAGGATTAGGCTCTTGAGTTGGATGATCAGCCATGATCGTGATAACTGGCAGAGCAGACTCGAAGGGCCAAAAGGCCTCCTCCTGCTCCTATCTTCTATGTATACCTATGTAAGTCTACCTTTGTCTGTAAGGTGCCTGCACTTTTATAATTGAACCTATTTTCCACCTGTTATAATTTGCAAATAACATGCTTTATCATGCTTAAAGATCTGGACATCTCCATACCTAAGATCTACACTGTAGTTTTCCTCCAAACAGACTATATACAGCACAAAAATAGGCCATTTGGTTCATCCATTGTACCTACCTCAGCTCCGCCTTTCAGCATATCTTTCTATTCTATTTTCTCTCATGCACACGCCTAATTTCATGTTGAGCGTATCCAAAAAATTTTCGTCAATCACTTGCTGGAACGTTCCACCTTCTGGCCACTCTCCAAGTAAAGACATTTTTCCTAATTTCATTCTGGGACTTATTAGTTACTATCTTGTGTTTATAGTTTTTAGATTTCCTCAATCGGAATTTGAGTTCAATCCTAAGTTAATTGGGGATTTAAATGTTTTGATTATTTAACCAACAGCTTCATAGGAGTTTCCCTCTCACCTGAAAACCAGCCCAAGTGATTTGAAGCTTTTCACCTGACATATCAGACGAAAGGCCTCTGTTGATTTCAACTAACAGTTCAGTGCAGTTGACCTGCGATGCTTTTCTGAAAGGGTTGCCCAGAGGCACAGCTGACTAATGCGGATTTTCACATCATGTTTGTCTCGTCAGGCATATGTATTATAAAGTCCATAGAAGAGTCCATAGAACAGTACAGCACAGAACAGGCCCTTCGGCCCTCGATGTTGTGCCGAGCAATGATCACCTTACTCAAACCCACGTATCCACCCTATACCCGTAACCCAACAACCCCCCCCCCCCCCCTTAACTTTACTTATTTAGGACACTACGGGCAATTTAGCATGGCCAATCCACCTAACCCGCACATCTTTGGACTGTGGGAGGAAACCGGAGCACCCGGAGGAAACCCACGCACACACGGGGAGGACGTGCAGACGCCACACAGACAGTGTACACAGAAAGTATAATACATAAATCTCTATTTTTCAGATTCCTACCCTTATAAGATAGTGCATCCTTTAGTTACAATGAGCACCAGCATGAGATTTTCTACATCATGAGAAAAAGAAAATTTGCACATTAAACCCATTGCAGCCTTATAGAATTGATCAGTGAACAGTCTTTTCATTAACGCTTTATTTAAAATGCAGCATCACTCCCAGTGTAGATTTTCTGCTTTTGCAAATGCATTTGCAAAAATCAAGAATTTTGGTTAACGTTTAGATTGCCACCTCATTAAAAAAAAATCCCATAGGTAAATAAATGCACGTTTACGAATAATTTATGACTTTTTATGACTTTCATGTTACACATTTCATGTTTTATTAGTGGAAATCTTTTTTGCGTTGTTAGGAAGTACAATCCTTTGTTGTTTGTAACCTTGTTGGACATCTGCCTAGTGTTGTCACTCATGATTTACATCTTTGTGTTTTAATGTGTACAGTTCCTGCATTAATTACCACAGGGGGATATGGAAAAGCTCGAAGAAAACGAGATGTATTAATTGAATCTGAGGCGCCAGGGTAAGTAAAAGGTCACAGATATGTCTGCCACAGTGTGCTGAGACAAATTAAGCTCTGCCTAATTGCACTTTAAATCTAAACCAAGAAATTGGAGAGAATGTTCGCAAAATAATATTTTTTCACTCAAACCTGGTTCACCATTATTTAAATGAAACATTCATGATCTAGTTGTTGGTGAGAGTTCAAAATGAAATGAGTTTGTAAACTTTAGTTCAAGGCAGGAAGGAAGGAAGGATGTCTGCCTTGGTTAATCCCTGTTGTACTAGGGCTGCTAGGAATGCTTGGCATAGATCGAATGGAAAAATTAAAAAATGCTTCATTGTCCATTACAATGCCCACACCTCAAACTACACTTGCAAAACTGAAGAAAATAATTCTATTTGCGGGGATATGATATGTGATTGTTCTAATGTGTAATATGTACAGAAAACGTATTTGTTTTGAACAAGGAGTATATAAACCACAATTTATGGAAAAATTATCAAGATATCAACAATTAAGGCTACGTTAAGCACTAAAGTGACAAGATAAACTCAGTGACCATGCTTTTTCTGTAGGGGCTGTGCTATATGTAGGTTGGAAAATTAGCTCTATCTTTGACACAAGCCCCCTGTTGAGGATGTAGTAACACTGAAATTACCCTAATATTTCTAAAGGAGAGACAGATAATTTGATTTAATAACCCCAGAGCAGAGTTTGCTACAAATTAGAAGAAAAATGAAAATGCGGAAGTTAAATTTTGCATTGCTGTAGAAGCAGCATCTTTTAGATTCAGAAAGTTCCTTTATGGCTAAGTAGCAGCACATCATCGGAGCTTAATCAGCAGTTGTTCCCGACTGATCTAAAAGCACAACCATGAAGAAGAGGTACCATGGAGACCTTAAATGTAAATTCTGTGAAATGGATATAATGATGTTTTGTAGCATTTATGCGATGTGCCTTATGTAAATTGTCATCTGATTATAGTTGTTTTTAAATATGATTCTCCAAATTCTCCAAACTTCACCATTTATATCCGAACAGAATTAGGCCATTTTAAAAGAAGCATTCTACTTAGGGAATTAGAGTTGTGTTAGACAAATGACTAAATATTGAAACAAATTTCATTTTGCAAAGCCACTGTTGCAGTAAACTGAATGCTAATCAGGAAATGTTATCAGGGCCACAGAGTGGAAGCAGAAGTAAAATATTATTAAAGTTTGGAATGTGAAAGTAGATTGATACATTCATCTCAAGGAGTTGTGCTTAAAAAGAACATGTAAATGATGGGGCTGCAGCATTGTAGCCTAATTCTTTGAACTCCAATCCCTTTGTCTGAAGCTAATAACTCTATTTACCCTTGCCCAAGACAATCAGCTTCCATATGTTTGTTGAAGATCCTCAGCTCTACTTTGCTACCACTTCATTTAATTTCATGCTCATCTTTGTACTGTCCAATATCAAGTTATGGATGAATTGCAACTTGCTTCAGTTGAATGCGGTCATCATTCAGGAAAATCATTACAAGCTCCATTCCCTATCTCCATTCTTGGCATCTCTATTAGGTTGACAGACCATATATAACGTTGACCTGTTTGATCTTGTGGTGACCCTTATTCTGCTTTGTAATATCAATCTCTGTGTCCTTTTCATCAAGACAGCATATTTCCAAATTCACAGCATTGCTTGTCGCCACTTAATTCTTCCAATACTTAAAGTTTTACCTATAATTTTGTCACCTCCAGATTTGATCATTCCAATGCTTTCCTCACTGGTCTTCTTTTGACCACTATCTATAAATTCCACCTTGTCAGAAACAGTTACCCATACATCATCCTACATTGTGCCTTGCCATCACGTTTTTGCTGACATGCCATGTCTGCATGTCTCTCCATTGCTAATGCAGTAAAATTAGTACATCATTCTCATCCCCAAATCCCTCCAATGGTTTGCTGCACACCATCTCTACAACCCTCTCCAGACTTGCTTCCCTTCAGGCAGGCTTTTGTTCTCTAATACTCACTCTTGCCCCTCCTTCCTCCTTCTCTCTTGATTTCAGCATTCCTTGGAATATCATCTCAAACACATCTTTTCATCCATATATTCATCCTAACCACTTTCCGCTCGTACCGTATGTCATTTAGTCTCACCGAAATTGCAAATTACCTATAGCTGAATTGGACATCTGAATTCTCCCTCGGTGTACCTGAACAGGCACCGGAGTGTGTTGAAGATAATCTTCTGCAGCAATACGTTTCCAGTCCATTGAGAGGGTAGGCACTATTTGATCTGGTTCTGGGAAATGAGTTGTCCCAAGTGTATCAGATATCAGTGGGCGAGCATTTAGGGGACAGTAAGCATTGTGTCATAATGTTTAGTTTGGCCATGAAAAAGAACAAGGAGCAATCCAGAGCAGAGATAATTAATTGGGGAAAAGCCAACTTCCATGGGATGAGAATGTATCTTGGATTGAGTGAGTTGGAATCAAGTGTTAGCAGAGACGGTGGCTGGTCAATGGGCTACCTTCAAAGAGATAGCATTGCAGGCCAGGCCAAGGTATATTCTCTTGAAAGGGAAAGATAGGGCAAATAAAGCTAGATTTATTTGTGTTTATAGTTTTTAGATTTCTTCAATCGGAATTTAAGTTCAATCTTAAGTTAATTGGGGATTTAAATGTTTTGATTATTTAACCGACAGCTTCACAGGAGTTCCCCTCTCAACTGCAAACCAGCCCAAGTGATTTGAAGCTTTTCATCTGACATATCAGCAGAAACAACCTCTATTGAGTACAATTAACAGTTGAGGGCAATTGACCAGCGATGCTTCTCTGAAAGGGTTGCCTAGAGGCACAGCTGACTGATGAGGTACTTCTGAAGCTGTATAAGGCTCTGATCAGACCCCATTTGGAGTATGGTGAGCAGTTTTGGGCCCCGTATCTAAGGAAGGATGTGCTGGCCTTGGAAAGGGTCCAGAGGAGGTTCACAAGAATGATCCCTGGAATGAAGAGTTTGTTGTTATCCCTGGATAACGAGAGAGATGCAGGTGAAGATGAAAAAGAAGAAGAACACATACGACAGATGTCAGGTAGAAAATACAATGGGGAATCAGGCTGAATATAGACCGACCAAAGTCGGACCTGGTACGGGGAGGCCCGTACCAGCCTCCCCGGACAGGCACCGGAATGTGGCGACTAGGGGCTTTTCACAGTAACTTCATTGAAGTCTACTCGTGACAATAAGCGATTTTCATTTCATTTCATTTTCATTTTCAAGTGAAAACACTAATAAGAAAAGCAAGGAGGGAGACAGAAAAGAGACTAGACGACAACATTAAAATGAATCCTAAGGTCTTCTTTCTGCATGTAAATAATAATAACAGAGAAGGTTGATAAGGTCAATGTTTTTGATGTGGTTGATATGATCATAGTTGATGTTATAACTGGGTGGGAAGATCCGAAAATGGAACCCTGGCTCAAAAGACTGTAGCATTTACTTTGCTTTTAAAGTGTTGAGGAACAGAGTCAAATGACTGCTAATTAGTTTTAACAACAAGAAAAAACAATTATTAAATATGAAATGTTGGATTATGATACAGTTTACTCCTCCTAAGTTTTCAAATTTACACGGATTTTAAGATTAACACTGGTTACAAAATATATCTGAAACTACAAGTCTCAAAAGCACACAGTCCCTTTAAACACACAGACTGGCTGTGGTCAAATATACTCTCCACTTTGAACCCAAATGACTGTCTTTGGATTTCTCCTCAAAATCCCCTAGATGATTGTTACATGACGGTTCCACAGTCCACTCCCAAAAAACATCTTGTTCCACCCGAATGCTTTCCATCAGTAATTCGCATTTGAAAATCCAGTCTAGGTTTTCCAAATTACTGTTTCAGACAAAGCTTCCACTCCACTTTTAACAATCAATCCAGTATCCAGGTTTAAAAAAAAATAATTTTTATTCAAATTTTCACAAAATATCAATAACAAAATACAAAAAAGTGAAGAAACAACCCCTCCCCCCCCCCATATATACAAAAAAGAAATAAACTAGCACGCATCATCAACATTGAACAAATATACACGCCCCTTCAAAACAAGGCGAAGAGACGAACTAACCCCCCCCCCCCCCCCCCCCCCCCCCGCCAACCCGGGTTGCTGCTGCTGCTGGCCTTTTTCTACCGCTCTGCCAGGAAATCTAGGAATGGTTGCCACCTCCTGAAGAACCCCTGCACTGATCCCCTTAGGGCAAATTTCACCCTCTCCAATTTAATAAACCCCGCTATATTGGTGATCCAGGACTCCACGCTTGGGGGCCTCGCATCCTTCCACTGAAGAAGAATCCTCCGCCGGGCTACCAGTGACGCAAAGGCCAGAATACCGGCCTCTTTCACCTCCTGCACTCCCGGCTCCTCTGCAACCCCAAATATTGCGAGCCCCCAGCCCGGCCTAACCCTGGATCCCACCCCCTCGACACCGTCCTCGCTACGCCCTTCCAAAAGTCATCCAATGCTGGGCATGCCCAGAATATATGGGTATGATTTGCTGGGCTCCCTGAGCATCTAACACACCAGCCCTCACTCCCAAAAAACCAGCTCATCCTTGTCCCAGTCATGTGTGCCCTATGCAGCACCTTAAACTGTATGAGGCTGAGCCTCTCGCAAGAAGAGGAGGATTTCACCCTTCCTAGGGCATCCGCCCACGTCCCCTCCTCAATCTCCTCACCCAGCTCTTCCTCCCACTTACCCTTCAGCTCCCCCACCGAGGCCTCCTCCTCCTCCTGCATCACTTGGTACATTGCCGAGATCCTCCCCACTCCAACCCACACCCCCGAGAGCACCCTATCCTGGACCCCGCGCGGCGGCAACAGTGGGAACTGCCGCCTGACAAACGCCCTTACCTGCATGTACCTGAGGGTGTTCCCCGGGGGGAGTGCCCGAACTTCTCCTCCAACCCACCCAGGCTCGCGAACTTCCCCTCCACAAACAGGTCCCCCATCCTCCTTACCTGCCCTGTGCCAACTCAGGAACCCACCGTCTATTCTCTCCGGGACAAACCGGTGGTTCCGCCGTACTGGGGACCACACCGAGGCCCCAACTTCTCCCCTGTATCGTCTCCAATGCCCCCAAATTTTGAGGGTAGCTGCGACCACCAGGCTCGTGGTATACCTCATTGGAGGAAGCGGCAGTGGCACCGTCACCAGGGCCTCCAGGCTCGTGCCCACACAGGATGCCATCTCCAGCCACTTCCATGCTGCCCCCTCCCCCTCCATCACCCACTTGCGCACCATCGCCACGTTGGCGGCCCAGTAATACCCACAGAGGTTGGGCAGCGTCAGCCTCCCCCCCATCCCTACTTCGCTCCAGGAACACCCTCTTCACCCTCGGGGTCCCCTGCGCCCACACAAACCCCGTAATGCTCCTATTAACCCGCCTGAAGAAGGCCTTCGGGATAAGGATGGGGAGGCACTGGACCAGGAACAGACATTTTGGGAGCACCGTCATCTTGACTGACTGCACCCTACCCGCCAAGGACAGCGGCAGCGCGTCCCACCTCTTAAACTCCTCCTCCATTTGCTCCACCAGCCTCGTAAAGTTAAGCCTATGCAAGGCCCCCCAGCTCCTAGCCACCTGGACCCCCAAGTATCTAAAACTCCTCTCCGCCTTTTTCAGCGGGAGCTCACCAATCCCCCTCTCCTGGTCCCCTGGGTGAACAACGAACAGCTCGCTCTTCCCCATGTTGAGCTTGTACCCTGAGAAATCCCCAAACTCCCTGAGAATCCTCATCACCTCCGGCATTCCCCCCACTGGGTTCGCCACTTACAACAACAAGCCATCCGCATAGAGCGACACTCGGTGCTCCTCCCCACCTCGCACCAGCCCCCTCCAGTTCCTCGACTCCTTCAACGCCATGGCCAGGGGTTCAATCATCAGCGCAAAGAGCAGGGGGGACAGGGGACACCCCTGCCTCATCCCTCGGTGTAGCCGAAAATACTCCGACCTCCTCCTATTCATGGCCACACTCGCCACCAGGGCCTCATATAGCAACCTCACCCACCTGACGAACCCCTCCCCAAACCCGAACCTTTTCAGCACCTCCCACAAGTACCCCCATTCCACCCTATCAAAGGCCTTCTCCGCTTACATCGCCGCCACTATCTCCGCCTCCCCTTCTACCGCCGGCATCATTATGACATCCAGGAGCCTCCGTACATTATTATTCAACTGCCTCCCTTTCATGAACCCCGTCTGATCCTTGTGAATAACCTGCGGCACACAGTCCTCTATCCTCGTGGCT
Source organism: Scyliorhinus canicula (assembly GCF_902713615.1). Taxonomy (NCBI): domain Eukaryota; kingdom Metazoa; phylum Chordata; class Chondrichthyes; order Carcharhiniformes; family Scyliorhinidae; genus Scyliorhinus; species Scyliorhinus canicula. Next base: position 170,460,172 of record NC_052152.1, read on the forward strand.
AAAATCTTCGCCAACAACTTGGCGACTACATTTAAGAGTGACATCGGCCTGTATGAACCACACTGCAGGGGATCCTTGTCCCGCTTCAGGATCAAGGAAATCAGCGCCCGAGACATCGTCGGGGGCAAAGCCCCTCCTTCCCTTGCCTCGTTAAAGGTCCTAACCAACAGAGGGCGCAGCAGGTCTGCATACTTCTTATAGAATTCGACCGGGAACCCATCCGGCCCCGGTGCCTTCCCCGGCTGCATGCTCCCTATCCCTTTGACCAACTCCTCCAACCTAACCGGCGCCGCCAATCCCACCACCTGCTCCTCCTTCACCCTTGGGAATCTCAGCCGGTCCAGGAAGCGACCCATCCCTCCTTCCTCCAGTGGGGGCTTGGACCGACACAGTTCCTCGTAGAAGTCCCTGAAAACCCCATTGATGCCTACCCCACTTCGCACCACGTTCCGTCCCCTATCCTTAACTCCCCCGATCTCCCTGGCTGCATCTCGCTTCTGAAGCTGGTGCGCCAGCATCTGGCTCGCCTTTTCCCCATATTCATACACCGCCCCCTGTGCCTTCCTCCACTGCGCCTCCGCCTTCCTGGTAGTCAACAGGTCGAACTCGACCTGGAGGCTGTGCCGCTCCCTAAGCAGTCCCTCCTCCGGAACCTCCGCGTACCTCCTGTCCACCCTCACCATCTCCCCCACCAACCTCTCCCTCTCTCTCTGCTCTTTCCTCTCCCTGTGGGCCCGAATGGAGATCAACTCTCCCCTAACAACCGCCTTCAGCGCCTCCCAGACTGTCCCCACTCAGACCTCCCCATTGTCATTGGCCTCCAGGTACCTCTCAATACATCCTCGGACCCGCCCGCTCACCTCCTCGCCCACCAGCAACCCCACCTCTAAGCGCCAAAGCAGGCGCTGGTCCCTCTCTTCCCCCAGCTATAGGTCTACCCAATGCGGAGCATGATCGGAAATGGCTATCGCCGAGTACTCAGTATCTTCCACTCTCGTAATCATCGCCCTACTCATAACAAAGAAATCAATCCGGCAATAGGCCTTATGAACGTGGGAGAAGAATGAAAATTCCCTGGCCCCCGGCCTCGCAAAGCTCCATGGGTCAACCCCTCCCATCTGGTCCATAAACCCCCTCAGCACCTTAGCCGCCGCCGGCCTCCTACCCGTCGTGGATCTGGATCGATCCAGTGCCGGATCCAGCACCATGTTAAAATCCCCCCCCCCCCCCCCCCCCCCCCCCCCCCCGATTACTTTGCATCCAGCCCCGAATGAAATACCTGGCGTACCCACCCCTTCCTCAATCCTGCCTGATCTGCCACCTTAAGGTGCGTCTCCTGAAGCATAACCACATCCGCCTTCAGCCCCTTCAGGTGCGCAAACACGCGGGCCCGTTTGACCGGCCCATTCAGTCCCCTTACATTCCAGGTTATCAGCCGGATCAGGGGACTACCCGCCCCCTTCCCCCGCCAACTAGCCATAACCCCTCCTCGGCCAGCCACGTGCCCGCGCCCCCCGCTCGGCCCGTTCCCCACGGCGGCAGACCCCCGTCCTGACCTCCTCTACCTGCTCCAGCTCCCTCTTGGCCATTTCAGCAGCAACCCGGTTTCCCCCCACCCCGCCGGCCCCCCTCCCCCAGCTAGGAGCCCCCCTAGCTGCATTGCCCCCCCCCCCCATTGCACTCCCGTAAATCAGCCGACTCCTGCTGACCCCGGCCACTCCCGCCACTCCTTCGACCCCTCCCAGTGTGGGGCTTCCCCTCCCACCCTTTACCCACCAGCAGGCTCTCAGTATCCAGGTTTTACACTCCACCCTTCAGGATTTCTTTGTCTTGACTGCTGTACAAACTGTTCACAATTGCTTTAACTCTTGATTGCCAGACTCTAATGGCATCATATTTTTGATTTACCTACTTAGGTAGAGCGACTTTTCACAAATTCATTCACGACTTTTTGTAGTTTTCTGCGGTCTTGGGTAGAGCAGGCTCTGCCCAAGACAGCAGGAAACTACAAAAGGTTGTGAATGTAGCCCAGTCCATCATGTGAACCAGCCTCCCATCCATTGACTCAATCTATAATTCCCGCTGCCTCAGAAAGGCAGACAGCATAATTAAGGATCCCACGCACCCCGGACATACACTCTTCCACCTCCTTCCGTCAGGAAAAAGATACCAAAGTTTGAGATTACGCACCAACCGACTCAAGAACAGCTTCTTTCCTACTGTCATCAGACTTTTGAATGGACCTAAAAGTTGATCTTTTCTCTACACCTTGCTATAACTGTAACATTATATTCTGCAGTCTCTCCTTCCTTCCTTATGTACGGTATGCATTGTTTGTACAGCATACAAGAAACAATACTTTTCACTGTATACTAATACATGTGACAATAATAAATCAAATCAAATCAATTACCTCTGAAGTCTGATTTTCCGTTTTAATTATGGTTACTGAAAATGTTTCTTTAACGCAGAACACGTTGTTTGCTTTTACCTTGAATTCTCCTGAACAATAGCTTGGTCTTTGTTTTCTTAATTCAGTCTTCTTCAGACATTCTTTCTGTCCCAATTCCCAGAGGAAGCCCACGCAGACACAGGGAGAATGTGCAGACTCCGCACAGACAGTGACCCAAGCCGGGAATCGAACCTGGGACCCTGGCGCTGTGAACCAACAGTGCTAACTACTCTGTAACCGTGCTGCCCGATCACAAAGAGTGATAGAGCAGTTACTAAAGCACATAGTTTCTTAAGGGGCGGTTTTGCGCCCGCGTTTGCCATCAGAGCCAGGAAACAAGATTCTTGCCGGCAAGATTTCATTTTTTCGATTTTTCTCGCGCCTCACAGGTGACGTAATGGTGTTCCCGCTTTTTCTCATTTAAATACATTTAATGAATCTGGATATTATTTAAGGGCATAGCCATCATGTGAGCCGCCCCTCACTGAATACTCAAAACTCGCGCAGCTTTATGAAGACGGGATCCCACCGGGGGGGGGGGGGGGGGGGGGGGGGGGTTGGGGGGGGGGGCAGGGTAATTATGGTCTCCAGGGGAGAGGGACATGCCTGGCACAAGTTGGCACTACCAGATTGGTACTGCCAGTTTGGCACTACCCGGTTGGAATTGTCAACCAGACAGTACCAATGCCAGCCTGAGCCAACCTGGCAGTGCCGGCCTGTGTCAAACTGTGCTGGGAGCAGTGCCAGGGTCGGGCCCCCTGAGGAGCCCAACTTGTGGGGGGTATTCTCGTTATGTGTGGTGGGGTGGGAGGGAGAGCATCGTGGTCTTTGAAGGGAGCAACTTGGTAGTGAGGGGGAGGACCTCACAGAAAGGGGGGCGGACCTCTCTTGAGGGGGAGGGATAGGGCCTGGCAATGAGGGGGGACCTGGCACTGAGGAGGCACCTGGCAATACTGCCTCGATGGTTGTTGGGGGACGGGCGGGAGGGCCTCCATAATTGTGCAGTTAGGGGGTGGGGGGGGGGTGGGAGAATCCCTGATAATTGTGCCGTGGGTTTGGAAAGCCCACCGTAAATGTGCCGGGGGGGGGGGGCACATAATTGTGTAGTTGTGGGTTGGGCCCTTTGATATCTTCATGGTGGGTGGGCAGAGGTAACTGGTGGGAGTTTAACCTTTGTTCTGATTGGGACGCCCTTTATAGATGGTGCCCTGATCCGTATGGCAGCACGGTAGCATGGTGGTTAGCATAAATGCTTCACAGCTCCAGGGTCCCAGGTTCAGTTCCCGGCTGGGTCACTGTCTGTGCGGAGTCTGCACGTCCTCCCCGTGTGTGCGTGGGTTTCCTCCGGGTGCTCCAGTTTCCTCCCACAGTCCAAAGATGTGCGGGTTAGGTGGCCCTTAGTGTCCGAAAAAAATAAGGTTAATTTGGGGGGGGTTACTGGTATAGGGTGGATACGTTGGCTTCAGTAGGGTGATCATTGCTCGGCACAACATAGAGGGCCGAAGGGCCTGTTCTGTGCTGTACTGTTCTATGTTCTATGGAACTGGCCTTGCTTCTTCTATCAGGCCTCGCCCGCCAGACTGACATTATAAACCAATGTTTTTCTGTCAGAGTTGCTCAAGAATCTATGTCCGCAGTGCATTAACCTGGTCTCTGGATTACTAGTCCAATGACATTACCACTATGTCAATGTCTCCTCCCCATTACTTATACTTCAGGATGCTCTGATTAACTTTAAAATTCACAGCTGAAGTAAATTTGCAATACTGGGTTAAGTGGAAGCTGAACGGGAGTCATACTGAGGAGTCTACCATTGCCTTTCTGAGCTACATCTAAATCTAACTGACCTCTAAGAAATCACCTTCATTATCCCGTGATCTCTGTATATTTAACATATATTTTTAAAAAAGCATCAAATTTTCCCATTGATAAATTACAATAATTTTGTGCATGAATCTCTTTTTCGACTGGGACCATTATATAAAAGTTTTGCAGCTGGCCTGTATGTGCTGCAACTAGCTGTGTGCACAAAATGGTTTGCGGAAAAAAAGAAAGCCGGCCTTTTAATGCTTGATTCATCTGACCTGGTCGGTCTAAATTTCTGCATTTTCCTCATTGGATCATGTTCCCACAATGAGTATGATGGGTACTTGAGCTGTGATCTGGGGGAGTGGTGGTGTTGTGGTACTGTCACTGGGCTAGTAATCCAAAGGCCCAGAGTCATGCTCTAGGGTCTTGGGTTCGAATCCCACCACAGCAGATGGTGAAATGTGAATTCGATAAAAATCTGGACTTAATAATCTGATGATGACCATGAAACCATTGCCGATTGTTGTGAATGAAAGCCCATCTGGTTCACTAATGTCCTTCAGGGAAGTAAATCTGCCTTCCTTACCCGGTCTGGCCTATATGTAACACCAAACCCACACAGCAATGTAGTTGGCTCTTAACTGCCCCCCACTGAAATGGCCGAGCATGCCACTCAGTTCAAGGGCAGTTAGGGACGGGCAACAAATGCTGACCCAGCCAGTGACATCCGCATCCCAAGAACAAATTTTTAAAAACCTGTGACCAATAAACTAGCTCATGAAGCAAGGAATCCTTTATTCATGGAGAGTGCCACTCCATTTATCATCGCACCTTCGGCATTGAGGAGGGAGATTACTGTATTAACCACATCTTCTATCTTTGCAAACTTACAAGTGATGTTAACCACAACTCCATCTTAGCAGCTAGCCAGCACCTCAAAACTAAAAACTAGCCAAGAATGCAATGGAGATTAGCTTGTATTGTTGATCATTGTAACAGCTATTTCAGAGGATGATTAATATTTCATAGAATTCTAGAAGTAGGCTAATTCTTCAGTTGGAACTGTGGATTCCACCTAATTCAATTTAGTTCCCCTTTCCCTGTAACTCTTTTATATTCATCCTTTTCAAGTACGGAATTCATTATTTAATTGTTTCAGTCTGTACCTTATTAGCAACGAGGTAAAGCTTTCCATGTACTCGTGCGAAAATATTTCTTCTAACGTCCACTTTTATTTGAGTTTAAAAAGAAATACACTGATCTTTATATTTAATGTGCTTTCCCAAATATTATTTTTCCCTTTTTCTCTTCCTTCGTAGGTATTGTGTAGAGTTTAAAGTGCAGTCATTGACTCCAAATTGCATGGTAGAGAACCGTCCTCACACTAGGTGGATGCAATATCTTCGAGAAGGATTCACTGTTTGTGTAGAATGCCAGCCTCCTGCCCTGAACTCGAAGTTCCAGCGATGTTACGGTGATGGCATAGAAGCTGAAAGGCAAGAAATTATGCTTTTTTCCCCCCCCAAATTTTTTTTAACAAAGTTTGTTTCTTGCATGGTGTTTATGTTTTTGTAATAAGGCTAAAATGTAAATATATTCCAGTCTGTCGTTATTTATTCTTAGCCTAAAACATCAGGGAGCTAAACACAAATTAAGATTTCGAGCATGGAGGTAACCTTGAATATGTGCGATAATGTAAAATGAATGATATAGATTCAGTTGTCTGGCATAAAGGATGGCCAAATCCTGCCCTTTGACCCCCACTAGTTTTGTAGGGTAACGGCTCTAGCCATGATAGACTATCATTTACATCATAGCAAACTCCTCGCTGTTACTGTTCTTCTTTGTTGTAGGGTGTTGGATACCATTTGTTGGTATTTAATGAAGTCTTCGTAGTTTTAAGCAGGCCTGCCTGCCTGGCTCTGTCCCATTTTGAAAAAAATTACCTGCCTTTGAGGGTGCTTCAACTTGGAACCCACATCTTTGTTCCACAGCCTCAGTGGTGACCCACACCTATTGGTGGTTGGGACTGCCGAGCTACCATTCTGGTTGGATTGGCAACTCTGAGAGGCAGACCTCTGTGCTCAATTAAATAATGGCCCGGCAGTAACCTCTTAATTGGTCGCCTTTGATAAAACCCCCTCTGTGGGCCCACCACCCACCCATGTGGGCTTGGGACTTGCTTTGCGTCCCAGCGGCAGAACAACATAACTTTTAGAAAAATCTTGGCTGTGATCTGTTGCATTAGATTACAGTCTGAGGGAGGGGTCAGGGCGGCAAAGGTGAAAGTTTGACTTTTCCACCAGTTGCCATTCCAGATTACTAGTATATTCCCGCGTACAGTGGTGACCACATTTCACAAGTACTTCATTGACTACTTTTGTGACATCTGGTAAATGTGAAAGGTGTGATGCAAAAGGTGTGATATAAATTTGTGTCTTTTTTTAAACCACTCTTTGAACATGGCAACTGTAGGTGTTCATTGCAAATCCAATAGTTATTCCAGGTTTGTGTGTTTGAACACATACTAAATTAAGTTCCTGCATTTCACCAATATTACCAGGTAAATTATTTGTATGTTTTTTTAAGAACCCCACTGATGTTAAATACGAGGGCATTTCCAAAAGGGTAACTTGGAACACCTATTCTTAGTGGTGTATATTTTCAATTTGGCATAATGTGAGATAAGATATGCAAACCAAGGAGGAACAGTCAAGTCTTATTGTGATCAATTAATAAAGAATATTTGTTAACTTAAAATAAAAAACACAACAAGAAAGACTATTAAACACTACAGCAGTACACATAACTACAATAATGGCAAGACATACACAGTATCTCACAAAGTTCCCAGCTACCTATTTTCTTGAACTCTGAGAAACACCCCTTTTCTCAAACAATACCCATATTATATAAGTCAATGAGCTAAATCTAGCAGATAGATATAACCCACAGGTAATTTTCCAGGTTTGAGAAAGCTGTCTTCACTTCAGTGAAGAAATAGTCTTCTCTGTTAGAGTTTTGTTTTAAACAGCAGCCTTTTGGCAACAAATTGTTTTTTGGAGAGCCAGCTTTCTGCAGCTGGGTGGGGCTATGATGGTAGCTGCTTCTCTCCCTTCTTCTCTAGTTATCTAGTTTTGGAGATATCATTTTTTCCCTGTGCTGTTACCCACCCTGTGGACCAGGTTTTAACATAGTGGTGCATATTATTCCCTTATCTCTCCACTTTGAAGTCACCTCTTCTCAGCACCATAGCTTCCCCTTACACACTTATGTAAACACTACTTCGCACTACTTCAGACAGCAGTACTTATCAGTTTCCATTTCCCTTTTGCTTATTTTATCACAATTTCATTTGGCCCATCAAGCATATACCGACCCTCTGAAAGAGCACCCTACATAGACCTACTCCCCTGCCTATCCCTGTAAACCCATAACCCCACCTAACCTTTGGACACTAAGGGACAATTTAGCATGGCTAATCTACTTAACCCGCACACCTTTGGACTGTGGGACGAAACCGGAACATCTGGAAGAGACCCACGCAGACACAGGGAGAAAGTGCAAACTCCACATAGTCACCCAAGGTTGGAATTGAACCCAGGTCCCTGGCGCTGTGAGGCAGCAGTGCTAAATACATCTCATTTTTAAATTTTGATTTCCCTCAATTTTTTTGAAAAAATATTTTAAATTGGATTTTTAACATTTTATATCAAAGGTTACAGAGTAAGACAAAACCAACACCTGTATCAACACAAATTACAACAACGGTAGTTTTGAATATCATACATAGAGAATGTATCTTACAGGGTGCGTTTATTAAGTCCAAAAGCTGGTTGAGAAAGATACAAAAGAAACAATTGATAGAAAGAGTGGCAGCTGATTGTCAGCTGGACCATACAAGTGCCCGAGGTATGCCCCCCGGGTCAGGTGGACCTCTGAGAGGGAGCTTTTATCTTGTTATGGGCGGGGTGTAGGATTCCTGTTTGGCAGCCTCCTTTCTGGTGGTCTGCCAATACCACTGTGCGGCCTTGCTCCCCATCTTGGTTGCCTCCTGGCACTGGGCTGTGTGTGTATGTGTATGTGTGAGGGGGGGGGGGGGGGGGGGGGAGGGGAGAGGAGGGGGGTGCCCACTGGGTGCGTTCGCCACTGTGGTTGTTTTTGCCCATTTCTCTTTGCCCCATCTGGTTCCTTCCGTGTACTTGCCCTATGTTTCCTGTGGTGTCTCCCCCCCCCCCCCCCCCCCCCCCCCCCCCCCCCCCCCACTCTCCTATCCTCCCCACTCCCTTCCTGCTCTCCCATCTCTCTTTCCCCATCCTTGTTTCATGTTCTGCTCTGGTGTCTCACCCCCCCCCCCCCCACCCCCCTCCCAACCCCAGCCCTCCTGTCTAACCCGCTCTGCCCTCCTGCTCTCCCCTCCTTCCTGCCCCCCCCCTTCCTTTTCCTCTCCTTGATTCGCGCTCTGCTCTGGTGTCTTCCTGCCCCCCCTTCCCGTTCCCTACTTTATTGGTTGCTGGTTACAAACAGGTCTTGGAACAAGTTGGTGAATAGCCTCCACGTCTTGAGGAAGCCTTCCTCCAATCCTCTAATGGCGTATTGTTTCTCTAGCTTGAGAAATTCGAAATTCCGCCAGGTGGGGCAGCCAGCCTGCAGCCTTGGGTGATGCTGCCCATCACCAGCTGAGTAGGCATCTCTGGCGGGCTATCAGGGTGGCAAAGTCCTGGGTGTCTGCCCATTTCCCCACGAAGAGCTCTGGCTGCTCTTCATTTTGGAAGGTCGAATTTGAATGCTGAATACTGGGTTAAAGACAGGATTGTTGGAAGTGTGCAGGAATAGAGTGATCTTGGGGTCCATGTACATAGATCCCTCAAAGTTGCCACCCAGGTTGATAGGGTTGTTAAGAAGGCTTATGGTGTATTCGCTTTCATTAACAGGCGGATTGAGTTGAAGAGCAGCGAGGTTTTGCTGAAACTTTAGAGAACCCTAGTTGGACCACACTTGGAATATTGTGTCCAGTTCTGGTTGCCGCATTAGAGGAATGATGTAGATGCTTTGGAGAGGGTACAGAGGAGATTTAGCAGGATGCTGCCTGGACTGAAGGACATGTCTTACGAAGAAAGGTTGAGGGAGCTAGGGCTTTCTCACTGGAGCGAAGAAGACAGAGAGGTGACTTGATAGAGGAGTACAAGGTGATGAGAGGCATGGATAGAGTGGATAGCCGAGGCTGTCACGAGGGGACATAATTTTAAGGTGATTGAAGGAAGGTATAGGGGAGATGTCAGAGGTAGATTCTTTACACAGAGAGTGGTGGGTGTGTGGATTGCACTGCCAGCAGAGATGATAGAGTCAGAGTCATTCGGGACATTTAAGCGACTCTTAGACAGGCACATAGACAGCAGTAAATTGAAGGCATGTAGGTTAGGTTGATCTAAGATTAGGATAAATGGTTGGCACACCATTGTGGGCTGAAGGGCCTGTACTGTGCTGTACTGTTCTATGTTCTATACCCCAAAGACCGCTATGAGTGGGCAAGGGTTCCACCCTTACCCCTACCACCTTGAATATGGCCTTGAAGAAGGACATCCAATACCCGATAAGTCTGGGGCAAGATCAGAACATGAGGTGTGGTTTGCTGGGCCTCCTGGCACCGTTCACACTTGTCTCCCACCTCTGGGAAGAACCCATTCATTCTTGTCCTTGTTGGGTGTGCCCTGTGCACCACCTTTAGTTGCGTTAGGCTCAGCCCTGCGCATGTGGAGGTGAAGTTTGCCCTGTGCAGTGCTTCGCTCCAGAGTCCCCCTCTGACCTCTCTGTCTAGCTCTTCCTCCCATTTCTCCCTTGTCTCATCCAGGGGTACGCCTACCTCCTCCAGTGGTTGTCTCTACATCTCCGCACAGTTCCCGTTTCCTAGTTTACCTGCAGTCAGTAGTCTGTCTGATAGTGAGTGTCCTGACATCTATGGGAATATCGTCGTCTCGTTGGGGAAGAAGATTTTGATTTGATTGTATCTTACTTTGTTCCCTTTCGGGAGCTGAAACTTGTCTGTGAGTGCCTCTTGGGCCGCTACCCTGCCTTCCACGTACATTCCTCCCACTGTCAGAATCCCTTTGTCCTGTATCCACCTTTTGAAGGAGGAGTCCATTGTCGTGGGGGTGAACTTGTGATTTTTGAAGATGGGGGCCATAGTGGACATCTCGGTCAGACCGAAGTGGTGTTGCAGTTGGTTCCAAGTTCTCAGTGTGGCTACAACCACTGGGGGGTAGGTGTGCAGTCATGGCCAGAGGGATGTTCCCATGCAGGAACTCTCCTCCATTCTGCACATTCAGCTTGCCCAATGGTAGTGCTGAAGGTTCTGGAGGGCCAGGCCTCCCATGTTCCTCTTTCTTCGTGTGACCTTCTTCCTAATCCTCCTCCCCCGACCCCCGCACACACACAAAAGCCATGGTCAGTTTGTCAATTGTGGTGAAAAAGGTCTTGGGGATAAAGATCGGGAGGGATCTGAGCAGGAAAAGGAACTTGGGCAGTACGTTCATCTTTTTAAAAAAATATTTTTATTCTCCTCCTTTTTCACATTTTCTGGGCAGTACGTTCATCTTGATTGTCTGCACTCTCCCCGCCAGGGAGAGCGGGAGTGTGCCCCACCTCTGCAGGTACATTTTTGCCTCCTCCACGAGACTCATCATGTTCCATTTGTGGATCCGTGTCAGGTCGTGGGCTATTTGGGTCCCTAGGTATCGGAATTTAGTCTGGGCCAGCTTGAACGGCAGCCTCCCCAGCTTTGCTCCCTTCCCCTGCGGAGTCACGAAGAAGATTTTGCTCTTGCTCAGGTTAAGATTGTAACCTGAGAAGGCTTTGAACTCCCTTCGGAATTCTATTATACCTTCCATGCTGGCCAGGGGGTTCGAGATGTAGAGGAGCAGGTCGTCCACATAGAGTGAGCCTCTATGCTCGTTGTTCTCCTCTTTGAATGCCTCTCCACCCCGTTCGCTGTTCTCAGAGCGACTGCCAGTGGCTCAATTGCAAAGGAAAACAGTAGCAGGGATAAAGGGCAGCCATGCCTTGTGCCCTTGTGCAGCTGGAAGTACCCAGAGCTGGTGGTGTTTGCCCGTACACTCACAATGGGAGCACTGTACAGCAGTTTCACCCATGAGGTGAACCCTGGCCGAAACCCTAACCGCTCCAGTACCGCTATGAGCTACTTCAATTCGACCCTGTCGAAGGCCTTTTCTGTGTCTGGGGAGATGATTACCTCTGATGTTCTCTCCCCGGATGGGGTCATGATCACGTTCAGCTGGTGCCTGATATTCGCTGTTAATTGTCTACCCTTGACAAAGCCCGTCTGATCTTCCGCGATTACCTCTGGCACGCAGCTCTCCAATCATCTCACCAGGGCCTTTATCAGGATCTAGGCGTCAGTGTTTAGAAGTGAGATGAGTCTGTATGACCCGCTCGTTTGAGTCTTTGTCCTTTTAAGGGATCAATGATTCGAGATTTGAGCCAACGTTGGTGACAGGGTTCCCCTCGATGGCGAGTCAATGAACATCTCCCACAGGTATGGAGCCAGTGCTAGCACAAACTATTTTGTAGAAGTCTGCCAGGAATCCGTCTGGCCCCGGTGCCTTCCCCGCCTGCATGGAGTTAATATTCTCCAGTGATATGACTTCCCCGCTTCTAATGGTGCTTCCAGGCTCCTTTTCGTTTCCTCCCCCATGAACGGCATGTCCAATCCATTGAGGAACCGCTTAATCTGATCGCACGTGTACTGCTCTCGGTAGAAAGTCGCGAAGGTTTCATTAATCTCGTCCAGCGCTGCGACTAGTTTCGCCTTCCTGTCATTTACATGCGCTTGGCCTTCCTGTCATTTACATGCGCTATCTCCTTTGTGGCTGTCTGCTTTCTCAGCTGGTGAGCCAACAGGCTGCTGGCCTTGTCTCCATGCTCATAGAATGTCCACCCTGTCTGGCGGAAGCTGGTTCACTGCTTTGCCGGTGGAGAGCAGGTCAAACTCCATTTGCAGCTTTCTCCCCTCCACCAGTAGTTCCACAGTCCGGGCTGTGGAGTATCCCCGATCCACGTCCAGTATGGATCCGACCAACAATTGCCTATCTGCCCTCTCTTTCCTATCTTTGAGCATCCTGTATGCAATAATCTTCCCCCTTATCACCGCCTTCAGTGCCTCCCAGAATGGGGAGGGTGAGACCTCCCCATTCTGGTTGCAGGTTACATATCCATCGATGGTTGTGCTATCCTCTCACAGAATGCCTTATCAGTGAGGAGGGCATTGGGCCTGGCTCTTCAACCTCACGGCCACGTGGTGTGGGGTGTGGTCGGAGATTACTATTGCGGAGTATTCCGTTTCTACCGCTCCTCAAAGCATCTGAGAGAAGAAGGAGAATGACTTCTCCTTTGGGTGTATGAATTCCCATGGGTTCATCTGCTCCATGAAGGCGTACAGCTCTCTCACCATGGCTTACTGTTTTCCTGATTTCGGGTTTATCCATGGATCCTGTACGCAGTTGACGTTTCCCACCTAATGAGTCAGTGGGAGTCTATGTTGGGGATTTCTGCCATGATTTCCTCTATAAAGTCAGTGTCGTCCTGATTGGGGGCATATATGTTCACCAGCATCAGCGGTTTCCCCTTCCAGGACACTGCTCACCATGAAATATTGTCCCCCCCGGGTTCTTAACCATCTTTGCTGTGGTGAATGCTGTCCTCTTAATGAGCAGTGTGGCCACCCCTCCTCGCCCTCGTCCCATAGCACGCCTGGTATGTCTGTTCTACCCAGCTCTCAGCTCTTTCTTACCCTCAGTCGGTCCTCAAGTGTGTCTCTTGGAGCAAGATTACGTTGGCCCTCAGGCTTTTCACATGGACAAATACTTGAAATCTTTTCACTGGGCCGCTAAGTCCCCTGACATTTCAGGTGACTATCCTGATGGGGGCTTCTGTCAGCCTCCCCCACTCCCCCGTGGGGTCAGCCATATTCACCATGTGGACGTGCCCCTGCACTCCGCGGTTTCCCTTTGTTTGGGGCCACCCAAGATGTCCTTTTTCAATATCCTTGTTCCCGATGTCGCCATGTGCGACCTGTTGCAACTAGCGTTCTATCCTCTTCCCCCCCACCCTCCACACACTCCTTTCCCTAATTTCACCCCCCCTCCCCCCCAATTTTTCCCTTCTTCCTGCTCTGGCGTCCACCCCCAGCTCCCTGTCGGGAGCTATGTCGTGGCCTGTGCACTGTGTCACTGGCACAATGGTGTGGCTGCTCCATTCTCTGTCCGCTGAGTTCCTCCCGCCCATCTCTGGCCCGTCTCCTGGAGCAATAGGTCAGAAGGTGAAAGCATTGAGGGAGAACTAGGGAATAGGGCCAGTCTGGCTCTGAGGAAGAGCAGACAGGGAGATGTTGCTGAAAACAGTGGGTCTGGTGGCCTGAAGTGCATATGTTTTAATGCAAGAAGTATTACGGGTAAGGCAGATGAACTTAGAGCTTGGATTAGTACTTGGAACTATGATGTTGTTGCCATTACAGAGACCTGGTTGAGGGAAGTACAGGATTGGCAGCTAAATGTTCCAGGATTTAGATGTTTCAGGCGGGATAGAGGGGGATGTAAAAGGGGTGGCGGAGTTGCGCTACTGGTTAGGGAGAATATCACAGCTGTACTACGGGAGGACACCTCAGAGGGCAGTGAGGCTATATGGGTAGAGATCAGGAATAAAAAGGGTGCAGTCACAATGTTGGGGGTTTACTACAGGCCTCCCAACAGCCAGCAGGAGATAGAGGAGCAGATGGGTAGACAGATTTTGAAAACTAGTAAAAACAACAGGGTTGTTGTGATGGGAGACTTCAACTTCCCCAATATTGACTGGGACTCACTTAGTGCTAGGGGCCTGGACGGGGCAGAGTTTGTAAGGAGCATCCAAGAGGGCTTCTTAAAACAATATGTAGACAGTCCAACTAGTGAAGGGGCTGTATTGGACCTGGTATTGGGGAATGAGCCCAGCCAGGTGGTAGTTTCAGTAGGGGAGCATTTCGGGAACAGTGACCACAATTCAGTAAGTTTTAAAGTGCTGGTGGACAAGGATAAGAGTGGTCCTCGGGTGAATGTGCTAAATTGGGGGAAGACTAATTCTAACAATATTAGGCGGGAACTGAAGAACCTAAATTGGGGGCGGATGTTTAACGGTAAATTAACATCTGATATGTGGGAGGCTTTCAAATGTCAGTTGAAAGAAATTCAGGACCGGCATGTTCCTGTGTGGAAGAAGGATAAATACGGCAAATTTCGGGAACCTTGGCTAACAAGAGATATTGTAGGCCTCGTCAAAAAGAAAAAGGAGGCATTTGTCAGGGCTAGAAGGCTGGGAACAGACGAAGCCTGTGTGGAATATAAGGAAAGTAGGAAGGAACTTAAGAAAGGAGTCAGGAGGGCTAGAAGAGGTCACGAAAAGTCATTGGCAAATAGGGTTAAGGAAAACCCCAAGGCTTTTTACACCTACGTAAAAAGCAAGAGGGTAGTCAGGAAAAGGGTTGGCACACTGAAGGACAGGCAAGGGAATCTATGTGTGGAGCCAGAGGAAATGGGCGAGGTACTAAATGAATACTTTGCATCAGTATTCACCAAAGAGAAGGAATTTGTGGATGTTGAGTCTGGAGAAGGGTGTGTCGATAGCCTGGATCACATTGAGATCCAAAAAGACGAGGTGTTGGGCGTCTTGAAAAATATTACGGTAGATAAGTCCCCAGGGCCTGATGGGATCTACCCCAGAATACTGAAGGAGGCTAGAGAGGAAATTGCTGAGGCCTTGACAGAAATCTTTGGATCCTCACTGTCGTCAGGTAATGTCCCGGAGGACTGGAGAATAGCCAATGTTGTTCCTTTGTTTAAGAAGGGTAGCAAGGATAATGCAGGGAACTGCAGGCCGGTAAGCCTTACGTCAATGGTAGGGAAAATACTGGAGAGAATTCTTCGAGACAGGATCTACTCCCATTTGGAAGCAAATGGACGTATTAGTGAGAGGCAGCATGGTTTTGTGAAGGGGAGGTCGTGTCTCCCTAACTTGATAGAGTTTTTCGAAGAGGTCACAAAGATGATTGATGCAGGTAGGGCAATGGATGTTGTCTCTATGGACTTCAGTAAGTCCATAGATCACTGAAAGATGATCACTGTACAGATCCACAGGTCACTGAAAGGGGCAACACAGGTGGAGAAGGTAGTCAAGAAGGTATATGGCATGCTTGCCTTCATTGGCCGGGGCATTGAATATAAAAATTGGCAAGTCATGTTGCAGCTGTTAGGCCACACTTGGAGTATAATGTTCAATTCTGGTCGCCACACTATCAGAAGGATGTGGAGGCTTTAGAGTGGTAGCAGAACAGATTTACTAGGATGTTGCCTGGAATGGAGGGCATTAGCTATGAGGAGTGGTTGAATAAACTCGGTTTGTTCTCACTGGAACGACGGAGGTTGAGGGGCGACCTGATAGAGGTCTACAAAATTATGAGGGACATAGACACAGTGGATAGTCAGAGGCTTTTCCCCAGGGTAGAGGGGTCAATTATTAGGGCGACTAGGTTTAAGGTGCGAGGGGCAAGGTTTAGAGGAGATGTATAAGACAAGTTTTTTTACACAGAGGGTAGTGGGTGCCTGGAACTCGCTGCCGGAAGAGGTGGTGGAAGCAGGGACGATAGTGACATTTAAGGGGCATCTTGACAAATACATGAATAGGATGGGAATAGAGGGATACGGACCCAGGAAGTGTAGAAGATTTTAGTTTAGACGGGCAGCATGGTCGGCACGGGCTTGGAGGGCCGAATGGCCTGTTCCTGTTCTGTACTTTTCTTTGTTCTTTGTTTTGTTTATTCTCCCCCACTCTGGTACCGTTCTGTCCTCTCCTCCTTCTTCCTGGGACTTACAGTCGTGCGAAAGCTAACTTCATCCCGCACACTTGTTCAGTAACGTCCTGTAGCTGATGTTTCCCCACCCCGTGCTTACGTACAAACCCCTTTGCTTCGCGTTGTGTGGTGAAATAATGTTCTTTATTCTGGTAGGTTACCCACAGTTTGGCTGGGTACGGCTTCTCAAACCATACCTTGCTTTTAAACAAGGCTGTTTTGGCTCATTTGGATTTGGCCTGGCACTTGGCCAGGTCGGCTCCAATGTCCTGATGCACTCGGATCTTATGCTCTTCCCATTTGCAAGACAGCGCGTGATTTGCCCAGTTCAGGATTTGTTCCTTGTCTTAGAATCGGTGGAGCTTGGCGATGATGGCCTGTGGTGCTTCTTCTGTTTTTGGCATAGGCCGGAGTGACCTGCGGGCTCTCTCTACTTCTGGGGGCGTGGGAAACTTTTGCCTCCAACCAGCTTTTCCAGTAATCGTGCCACCTACTCCGTGGGGTTACTGCCCTCGGTGCCCTACGGCCGATCCACAATTCTGGTGACGTGACCGGTTCTCTTCGTCCTCCACCTTCCCCTTGGCCACTCTTTGGGTCACCATCAGGTTTGCTACCTCTGCGTCCAATGAGGCGATCTGGTTGCCATTGAATGTCAAGGGGCGATGGTTAGATTCTCTCTTGTAGGAGATGGTCTTTGCCTGGCAATTGTGTGGCGTGAATGTTACTTGCCACTTGTCAGCCCAAACCTGGATATTGTCCAGTGAGGATGAGGTCAAGTATGTTTTTCCCTCTTGTTGGTTCCCTCACCACCTGCTGCAGTCCCAATCTAGCAGCTATGTCCTTTAGGACCCGGCCAGCTCGATCATGGTGGTACTACCGAGCCACTCTTGGTGATTGACATTGTAGTTCCTCCCCCTCAGTGCTTCCTCCAAGTGATGTTCAACATGGAGATGCACTAATTCATCAGCTGGTGGTGGATTGCGTGGTAATCAGTCGGAGGTTTCCATGCCCATGTTTAACCTGAAGCCATGAGACTTTGATGTTGAGGACTCCCAGGACACCTCCCTCTTTCCCGTGTACCTCTGTGCTGCCACCTCTGCTGGGTCTGTCTTGCTGGTGAGACAGGACATACCCAGGGTATGTGATCGTGGTGTCTGGGACATTGTCTGTAAAGTATGATTTTGTGACGATGTCAGGCTGTTGCTTGTGAGATAGCTCTCCCAGATGTAAGGAGGACTTTGGAGGGTCGACAGGGTTTGCCGTTGTTGTTTCCAGTGCCTCAGTCAATTCTGGGTTATTTGCCCGGGTTCATTCCTTTTTTGTGTTTTTTGACCCGGTTGAATACAACTGAGTGGCCACTTAAGTGTCAACCACATGTTAGGATGGCAGTTTCCTTCCCTAATGGGCATTGGTGAAGCAGATGTGTTTTTTCGACAATTGTTTCCTGGACATAGTTAGACTTTTAATTCCAGATGTTTTATTGAGTTTAAATTCCACATTCTGCCGTAGTGGGATTTGAACCCACGTCCCCAGATCATTACCCTGTGTCTCTGGATTACTAGTTCAGCAACAATACCACAGAGCCACTGCCTTCCCGTAGAGAATGAGACTGATAACTGGAGAAGGTGGTTCATTTGGGATAAAGTATCAAAATTAATTCTGCAGTTCAGAGAAATGGTTATTCATGTGGAATTGTTAAAGTATGTATGTGTCCCTCCAGCAGAAATCAGATCCTACAGTGGCACGCAATTGGGAATCCGCGCTGCAGAGGAACATGGAAATGGATTCGACAGATGGAATCATGTTCTTGTCCTTCAGTCCACAGTTTTTTGTTCATTTGAAGCCAACTCGTCCCATCCAAGGAACACACCCATTCATTAATACTTGCGAAAAACTTGTAATACGGACACCAGTCTTCTGGAATCTAATTCAGATCATGACAAAATAGACATGTTGTCAAAGTTTTTTGTCTTGAACTCATCAGGACAAATTCACAAGACTATCAATTGTAAGGGGAACAACAATTTACACTGCATGAGAAGAGAGTGCTGATTGATTGGCAAGTGGTCTGTCTCTACCAATCGGGGACCACTTGCCAACCAATCGGTGCTCTCTTCTCACTCAGTAAATTTTGTTGTTCCCTCCACAATTGGTTATCTTGCGAATCTGTCCTGAAAAGTGCACAACAGAGCTTTGACGACATGTTTTTTTTCCAGCAATATTCAAGTTCTGTACTGCCAAACGGCTAATTGAAACTGTGTTAAGATTAAATAGGAGATAAATTCTAAAGTTTGTGGAATATTGTGTGCACATAAACACATTGCAGGAAGGGTAAGATGAAGTGTCTGAAAAATGTCTTTCTGTAAACCGTTTTATTTTCCAGCATTTTCAATAAATCATATCCCATCACTATGTGAGAGAATAAAATAGTCATTAACCTTTTGTGAAAAATAATAAATCAAACGAGAGAGGCAGCTTCTAAGCTGAATTTCTCTAAGGCCATTTAAGACTTTTCAAAGTACAAATATCAAGCCAAATGTTATGGAATTAGTTCAACGATTAGTTACAGGAGTTGCCTTGTTAGTCAGAAAGCTTTAGTTATTGATGAGTCAGTGTTTGACTTCCTTTTTAAAAAAATATTTTTATTCCAATAAGATTTCAATAATACAAAAATAACCCCAACACAACCCATCCCAACCAATTTTATACCAAAACTACCCCCCCCCCCCCCTCACCACGCCCCCCCCCCCACCCCTCTGCAACACCTCCAGGTCCCCTCTTCCCACAAAGAAAGCCCTAATAGACTGACCAACACCCTCCCAACACAGACGGTAATCAGCTCCCTAAAAAAGGCAATGAACGGCTGCCACCTTAAGTAAAACCCATCCACCGACTCCCTCATCACATGATTGATCTTCCCACGGTACAGAAATTCCATCAGGTCCCCTAACCAGGCCGAAGCAGGAGACCTCCATTCAAGCAAGACTCGCCTCCAGGCTATTAGCGAGGCGAAGGCTAAAACATCTGCCCTCATCTCCTGCTGCTGCACCGGTGAGCCCAACACTCCAAAAACGACCACCAATGGGTAAGGCTACAGCTTAACAGCCAGAATCCCGAATATTGTTTCAAAAAAGGAGACCCAAAAATGAACAAGCTTTGGGCAGGACCAGAACATGCACCTCTCACACCTGTCCTCTTCCCCTGTGAAGAACTCAGTCATGCGCACCCTGGTCAGGTGCACCATCTTAAATTGTATCAGACTTAACCTTGCACACAAGGATGTGAAGTTAACCCTATGAAGTGCAGCAGCACGGTAGCATTGTGGTTAGCACAATCGCTTCACAGCTCCAGGGTCCCAGGTTCGATTCCGGCTTGGGTCACTGTCTGTGCGGAGTCTGCACGTTCTCCCCGTGTGTGCGTGGGTTTCCTCCAGGTGCTCCGGTTTCCTCCCACAGTCCAAAGATGTGCAGGTTAGGTGGATTGGCCATGATAAATTGCCCTTAGTGTCCAAAATTGCCCTTAGTGTTGGGTGGGGTTACTGGGTTATTGGGATATGGTGGAGGTGTTAACCTTGGGTAGGGTGCTCTTTCCAGGAGTCGGTGCAGACTCGATGGGCCGAATGGCCTCCTTCTGCACTGTAAATTCTATGTATCTTCTATGTATCTAAGTGCCTCACTCCACACTCGCCACTTGAAGACCAAACCCAGCTCGTCCTCTCATTTTCTTTTTACTTCCTCCAGTCATGCCTGCTCCATTGCCAATTACTGTCCACAAATGTTTGAGATTCTTCCCTCTCTGGCTCATCCAAGGATAGAACCCTATCCATAAACGAGGGCACCAGTACCAGGTGAAATGAAGGAAGCTCCTTACATACAAAATGACCCACCTGAAAGTATCTGAACACATTCCCTCTCAGCAACTGGAACTTCTGCATAATCTCATCGAGATTGGCAAACCTACCCTCCAGAAACATATCCCTAAACCTCACAAACCCCTCCCTCTCCCATGTCCTGAACATTGAATCTTCACCAGATGGCACAAACTGGCTCCTGCAAATCTCTGACATAAAAACTCATTCATAATGCTGCCTAAATTGATTCCAAATCCTCAAAGAGGCTCTTACCACTGGGATCGACAAAAGTTTTACCGGAGAGAACGGGGGTGGAGCAGTAGCCAGGACACTCAGACTTGATCCCACGCACAAAGCCTCATCCATCCACCCCATATAGAGTCGATACTTAAACCACCCGCGCCCCGCACCGTCTCAGTGTTTGCCACCCTGTAATAACATAGCAGATTAGCTAGTGCCCCGATTGTCTATCCCTTTTCAGAAATGCCCTGCGAGCCTGAGGGATCTTACTTGTCCAAACAAAAGTAGACATTAACTTAATGACCCCACCAAAGAAAGCCTTAGAAAGAAAGACTGGGAGTCAGTGGAACAGAAACAAAAATCTTGGGCGAATATTAATCTTCACCATCTGTACTCTTCACACTAAGATCAGAAGAAGGGGGGCAGCACGGTGGTGCAGTGGGTTAGCCCTGCTGCCTCACGGCGCCAAGGTCCCAGGTTCGATCCCAGCTCTGGGCACTATCCATACGGAGTTTGCACATTCTCCCCGTGTTTACGTGGGTTTCGCCCCCAAAACCCTAAAGATGTCCAGGGTAGATGGCCATGCTAAATTGCTCCTTAATTGAAAAAAATGAATTGGGTACTTTAAATTTATTTTAAAAAAAGGTCAGCGGAAGGGCATCCCAGCTCTTCAAATCAGCCTTCACCCCATCCACCAGACTGGCCAAGTTACGTTTATGGAGCGAGGCCCAATAATGGCCACCCGAATTCCCAGATACCAAATACTAGTCCTGGCTGGTACGGTTGCCTCCTCAGATCCATCAGAACAAAATCACTCTTGCCCAAGTTTATCTTATGGCCTGAAAAGGAGCAAAACTTTCTGAGCACCTCCATTAGTACCCCCACATTGGAGAGTGGGTCCATGATGTATGTCAGCAAATCATCCACATCTCAGGACACCCTAAGGTCTCTCCCTCCACGCTCTATCCCCCTCCAACTGGTAGATGACATCAGTGCAATGGCTAGCGGCTCAATCACTAATGCAAACATCAACGGACATAATGGGCAACCCTTATAGCACTGTTCAGTTGAAAGTACCCTGAGCTCTGGGCATTAGTACGGACACTTGTAGTGGGGGCCTTTTACAAAAACCTAATCCGCGATATAAATTCTGGCACAAAGCCAAACTGCCCCAAAATCTCAAAGGTAACCCCGCTCAACCCTGCCCAATGCTTTTTCTGTATCCAATAAAATTATGACTTCTGGCTTGTTCACTGAGGAGGGCGATAACGTCACATTCAACAATCTCCTAAAGTTGGCCAACAACTGCTGGCCCTTAAAAAATTCTGCCTGCTCCTCCGAAATCACCCCGGCAGGCAGGACTCCAAATGAGTTGCCAACAGCGTAGCCGACAACTTACCATCAGCACTTAGCAGAAAAATAGCTCAGAACGACCCACACTTTGTGGGATCCTAGTTCTTTTTCAGAATCAAGGAATTCGATGTCTGCGCTGGCGTTGCCGGGAACACCCCCTGGACAGAGAATCATTGAACATATTCCGCAGAAGTGGAACCAACAGACCAGCAAACTGTTTACAAAATTCAATAGTGAATCCATCCGGACCCGGCGCTTTGCCCGTCTGCATCAAACAAATACAATTCATGGTCTCCTCCTGTCTAATCACCGCCTCCAGCTCCTGACTTCTCTCCTGTTCCACCTCCGGAAAGGTCAACCTATCCAAAAATTGTAACATTATTGAACCCTCCTATGGAGGCTCAGGCCTATATAGTCCATGGTAAAAGGCCTCGAACTCAGTGACCTTCTCCAACCCATCACCCGAGTCCCAAACCTGAACTATCTCCCGAGAGACAGCCTGCCGCCTCAGCTGGTGAACTAACAGACGGTCGGCCTTCTCCCCAAACTCGTAGAATGGTCCCCTTGAGTGAAGCAGCTGGCAACAAATTGAAATCCATCTGCAATTTATTTTTCTCTGCCAAATCTCTGGTGTTGGAGCAATAAAGTATTTGTGGTCCACCTCAGAGATGGAATCCACCATTGGCATGGTGGCACAGTGGTTAGCACTACTGCCTTGTGGCGCCCAGATTCAACCCTCACCAACAAGCCCCAAAATAACAATGCACCTTCCCCACTTTACAACAAGCCCACACAAAAATACAGATACAGAAGAACTTAACAATGAACAAACAGCAACGGCCATAGTCCGCAAGCACTTCAGTTCCCCCCCAATCCATGTCCATTAACAGAGTAATTTGCTTCCACTAGCGCATCAAAATAATAGACTCTGTCCTTGCAGGTGACCCGAAGACATGCCAGATACACCTACCCAAATCACACGTTGCTTTTATAGAGCTCAGTCTTGGCCTCATTAAATGCCATACACCACCTTGCCAACTCAGCCCCAATGTCCTGGTGCATTCAGATGGCATAACCCTCCCATCTGCCATCTCGATGGTCTTTTGCCTGCTCCTTGTCCAGGTGCCTATGGAACGCAATTATGATTGCCCATGGTGGCTCCCCAGATCTGGGCTTCTGCCTCAACGATTGATGGGCCCTGCCCAACTCAGGAGTTGTCAGCAAGATCCCCTCCCCACCAACTTTGCAAGCATCTTAGAGATGGCACGGTGGCACAGTGGTTAGCACTGCTGCCTCACAATGCCAGAGACCTGGATTCACTTCCGGCCTCAGGTGACTGTCAGTGTAGAGTTTGCACTTTCTCCCTGTGTTTTCGTGGGTTTCTTCCGGGTGCTCCGGTTTCCTCCTGCAGTCTAACGATGCGCAGGTAGGTGGATTGGCCATGCTAAATTGGCCCTTAGTGTCCAAAATGTTTAGGTGGGGTTACTGGGTTACAGGGATAGGATGAAGGCGTGGGCTTAAGTGGGGTGTTCTTTCCAGGGGTCAATGCAGACTTAATTGGCCAAATAGCCTCCTTCTGCACTGTAAATTCTATGATTCTATGACGTTTGTACCTTCCACAACCACCATCAGCCCAATAATTCTTAAATTCTGCCATCTGGTGCAATTCTCCAGATCATCGACCTGGGCCTTTAACACCCTCCGCTCCTCAGCCTGCAAAACCATCTCTGCCTCCAAAGTGACAATCCAATCACTATGGTCAATGAGCGCCTCCTACACCTTCTTGATTGTTGCTCCCTGTACCTCTAGCTGCTGATCCAACCTGTCTAAGGATGCCTGAATAGGTTTCACGGCTCCCTGAATCGCCTTCTCCAGATCCTCAGTGACTCCTTGTTGCTGCTTCTTAACTTTGTTTGTTAAGAACTCCACCAACCTTTTGGTCATCTACTGAGGGGGTATTGATGCCACAAAGACCTCCGCCATTTCCTCACCTTTGGAGACTCAAGGACCTTCTGAATCCGATGAGCATCACCAGATATCACTCGCAAGAGGGGACTTTATTCTCTCATACTGCAATGATTTCTTCCCAAATTTCACCCGTTATTCAGACAGAAAGGACTAAAAATCCAAATCCCCAGGCAGGAGCCACTGCACGTGTGACTGTTCACCTCATATCCACGACCCGCAAGTCAGTGTTTGACTTAGTTAACACTCTCTGTACAGTCTGACATTCACTGTTCATAAATATTTAATTTGCAAATCTAGTGGACTGCAACATATATCTCTCTGAAGGAACATGGAACATTAATTTTCCTGATTATTGGTGAAAATCTAGCTGTGGCTGGAAAGTAAAACAGTGTCGGCAATAGGTAATTCAATTAATGACCATTCTAGCACAGCTTTCTACCACTTTGAAACAATTTACCTTTCTCATGACTAATTCCTCATGGCCAACGATGTAACAAATCTGTGACTTACTTTGTGGAAATTTAAATTCCAGTGTGAAATATTGAGAGGAATGTTAACAAATGGGATATTTAAGGGGACCATAGAATGCATAATGTCAATTATATATTCCAATTATTGGTTTGGCCTGTGAAATTGAGAATCTGTAGGTGAAATCAGGTTGACTGCCATTTTAAAAATAAACTGGTTAACACTTTTGTTAAGGATGGACAAGTGTGTTCTTACTTTTCAACTCATGTTCAAATCTATTACCAAGACCATCTACTTTTAAGTCTGAATTATTGTCTTGTTTTCATTCCTACTTCACTCACTGTCCATGAATCATAGAATTATAGAATCCCTACAGTACAGAGAAAGGTCATTCGGCCCATCAAGTCTGCACTGACTCTGTGAAAGATCACTCTACCTAGGCCCAATATCCCACCCTTTTCCCATAATCCCACCTAACCGTTTGGAAACATAGCGTGGCCAATCCACCTAGCCTGCACATAGAATCATAGAATCCCTACAGCGCAGAAGGAGGCCATTCGACCCATCGAGTCTGCACCGCGCCTTAAAACGAGCACCCTACCTAGGTCCACCCACCCTATTCTTGCAAACCCACTCGAAATGGCAATTTAGCATATCCAATCCACCTAACCTGCACATCTTTGGGCTGTGGGAGGAAACCGGAACACCCGGAAGAAACCCACGCATACACGGGCAGAACGAGCAAACTCCACACAGACAATCGCTCGAGGTCGGAATTGAACCCGGGTCCCTGGTGCTGTGAGGCAGCAGTGCTAACCACTGTGCCACCGTGCCGCCCTTAAATCTATCACTCATGCCTTTGTCACCTTCAAACTCAATCTCTTCTGAAGTTCACTTGATGTAAATTTGAGCTCATTGAGAATATTGACAACTTTATTTTATCTTGCCCACTTACCACTGCTATTCTTATCATCGCCCATTATACCACATCCTTGGCCACAAATATCTCCATGGTCTCTGTCCTTCTGACTATTGCAACCTATTGAGGCTGTACTTTTCTGTATTCATTTGGTCAAATGTATACATTCTCCCTTACCGCTCTGCAGCATAGCCTTCAGCCATCTTGCTTTAATACTGCCCGCTTTCAAAAGTTTTAATCAATCTCTTTTGCCACCTCTCTAACTCTTTTCTGGCTCTGGTCTCTGGGCTGCTTTGTCACCTGAAAGGTACTGCCATGATTTGAAACATTTAACTTTGAAACATATCAAAACTTTCTGTTGTGAAAATTACAACTGATTTCAGTAACGGTCGCCACTTTAGCCAATTTTAAATCATCCCAACCTTTGCAGGCAAGAAATGTCTAGTTCCCTGCCTCTTTTCAGGAAAAAGCAGTTGAATCAAACTCAGAGGTATTATCTCAGAGTAAATGGACGTACTGGCAGAACAGCACCGAATGGATTTGCAGAGGAGAACAATGCCCTAGTTTTTGTGGTCAGCAGTGAAGCAAGAGCGATTGGCACTGAACTCAATTAAATCTCCCCACAATGATTCAGTGATCACTGTGGCATTGTTTCCCCTATTCCCAAAGGCCGTTTAAACCTGGTGCCAAGTCAAGGGGCTGGTTGATGTGCACCAACAGTGAGAGCAGGCAGGCCACCAAATACATTAGTACTCACAGATAGCAAACCAGGAGGTTTAAAGCACTTAATCGGTAATCGGTGTTGGATTGGCATTTCGTACACACTTACTGTGCCTGTCTCGCCAGACATTCCTGACTTGGGCCAGGTAAGACCCAGGCAGTGCAGCAGGTCCCTGGGTCTGGCACCACAGTCTAAAAGAAACAGAGGTGAGGAGGACACGTCCCCTTTTACACTGTACTAGCTGTCATATGGCATGTGAGTTTAAATGTCCTGTTAGAAACAACAGACCAAGGAGAAGGTAAGTGTCTACGGTAAGTAGATGAAATTTGGGAGTTGGGTTGTCAGACATGGAGGGGCGATTGGACATTAGAGGTTGGGTGGCAGACAAGGGTGGGTGGGAGGTTGGACCAAGGGGGGGGGGGGGGGGTAGTCAGATGTGATGGGATTTGGGTCAAGTCGTAGGGTGTGTCGGGGTTTCTTCAGGTGGGGTGTGGATGAGGTCGGGTCGTGGGTCTGGCTGGATCAGGTCAGCTTGAGGGGAGTGGGTGGGGGGGGGGGGTTTCAAGTCAGGGGAGGGGAGGGGTGGGAAATGCCTTGGGGGTCAGGTGTGGGAAATACCATGGGGGTGGGAGGAACTGGGGAAGTCCCATGTGGCGTTAGGAGTGTGGAAGAAGTCCCATGCGAGAACCAGTCTGGGTATTTAAAATAGTTACGCTAAAGTTAGAAGTGGTTTTATTTCTTCTAACATTTTCAGAGTAACTATTAGTGTAACATAGAAACACAGAAGATAGGAGCAGGAGTAAGCCATTCGGCACTTGGTGCCTGCTCAGACATTTATTATCTCATGGATGTAACCAACTCAGTAACCTGTTCCACTTCCTCCCTGTAACCTTTGATCCCTTTAGCTCCAAGAGCTTTTTCTAACTTATTCTTTTTGAAAATATATAGATACATACATAGAAGATAGGAGCAGGAGGAGGCCTTTTGGCCCTTTGAGCCTGCTCCGCCATTTATCACGATCACGGCTGATCATCCAACTCAATAACCTAATCCTGCTTTCTCCCCATAGCCTTTGATCCCATTCTCCCCAAGTGCTATATACAGCTGCCTCTTGAATGTATACAATGTTTTAGCATCAACTACTTCCTGTGGTAATGAATTCCACAGGCTCACCACTCTTTAGGTGAAGAAATGTCTCCTCATATCTGTCCGAAATGGTTTACCCTGAATCCTCAGGCTGTGAGCCCTGGTTCTGGACACACCCATCATTGGTAACATCTTCCCTGCATCTACCCTGTCTAGTCCTGTTAGAATTTTACAAGTCTATGGGATCCCCCTCATTCTACTGAACTCCAGCGAGAACAATCCCAACCTAGTCAATCTCTTCTCATATGACAGCCCCGCCATCCCTGGAATCAGTCTGGTAAACCTTCTCTGCACTCCCTCGAGGGCAAGAATACCCTTCCTCAGGAAAGGAGACCAAAACTGCACACAATATTCTCAGTGTGGCATTCCCAAGGCCCTGTATAATTGCAGCAAGACATCCCTGTTCCTGTACTCAAATCTTCTCACTATAAAGGCCAACATACCATTTGCCTTCTTTACCACCTGCTGCACCTGCATGCTTACTTTCAGCAACTGGCGTAAAATGACACCCAGACCTCACTGCACATTTCCCTATCGCAATCTATGGCCATTCAGACAATAATCTGCCTCCCTGAATTTGCTTCAAAGTGGATAACCTCACAGTTATCCACATCATACTGTATCTGCCATGCCTTTGGGGCTGGTTTAGCGCAGTGGGCTAAATAGCTGGCTTGTGAAGCAGACCAAGGCCAGCAGCGCGGGTTCAAGCCTCCCTGAACAGGTGCTGGAATGTGGCGACGAGGGGCTTTTCACAGTAACTTCACTGAAGCCTACTTGTGACAATAAGCAAATTTTTTTTTTTATTTGTCGACTCGCTCAACTTGTCCAAATCACACTGATGTGTCTGCATCCTTCTCACAGTTCAGTCTTCCACCCAGCTTTGCGTCGTCTGCAAATTTGTTCTCTCATCTAAATTATTAATAAATACTGTGAACAGCTGGGGTTCTGGCACTGATCTGTGTGGTACCCGTCGAGTCACTGCCTGCACTTGGAAAAAGACTTGTTTATTCCCATTCTTTGGGCGCGATTCTCCGCACTCACGACGGGGCGGAGAATAGCGGGCGGCGTAAATTTTTACGGCCACGCTGGTCCGACACCCTCCCGCTATTCTCCCCCCCCCCCCCCACGCCCGCCTCCCGACACGAATCGCTGCTCGCCGTATCACCCCTGGCCGATGGGCCGATTTCCAAGGCCTTTACGACCGTTTTTATGAACGTAAAACACACCTGGTCTGACCGTTCGTAAAAACGGCCGTAAAGTCCCGATCTGGGGAACCATGGCACCGATTGGCACGGCAGTACCACGGCCGTGCCAAGGGAGCCATGGGCCCGCGATCGGTGGGCACCGATCGCGGGCAGCGGGTACTTACCCCGCGCACTCTTTCTCCCTCCGCCGCCCCACTGTATCCATTCGCGGGGCGGCTGAGGGGCATACCGGCCCGCGCATGCGCGGGTTTCACGCATATGCGTGATGATGTCATCCGCGCATACCTGGGTTGGAGTCGTCTAATCCGCGCATGCGTGGCTGACGTCATCTGATGCGTCAGCCGTTGCTAACTCTGGCTAGCGGGCTTAACGAAATTCGTTAAGCCCGCTATGCCGGAGTTCACGGCCGCGCGATGCTAGCCCCGACCGGGGAGCAGAATCGGTTCCCGGTCGGGGGGGCGGAGGCTGGCGTCAAACCCGCCCGTTTTTGACGCCAGCTTCCCGAGTCTTCGTGACTCGGGAGAATCGCGCCCTTTGTTTCCTGTCTGGTAACCAGTTTTCTGTCAATCTCAATTCACTGTACCCAATCCCATGCACTTTAATTTTACACACTAATCTCTTATGTGGGACCTCGTTAGTGACAGAACCATCCAAAGTTAGCGATTTAAATTATTTTGTCAGATGGTTCTCTGCGCAATTGTCAAGGGGAAGTTAATTCTTCTGGACAATTGCTGGGTACACCCTTACCTGGGAACTTTTGAGAGGGACTCCCCAGCACATCTTTGGGGTACCGTCCCCAAACCCAATGCATTGAGAGCCAGGAAGCTACCTACTTACACATTTAATTAACATTTTCAGATAGGAAAATAAATTATCATTATTGAATTGAGAGAGAAGTCAAATTAAAAATAGGACTTTTATAAAACTAAAAATATATATTTTAGAAATATGTTTAATATTTTTTATCATTACTGGAAAACTTTGCATCCCACAAATATAAAGTTAGCTTCTCAGGACTGATCAGGGCATTTAACTAAGTTAGTAATCTGTTAAAAGTAAAGTTCCATCTCATTCAACAAGGGTTTTAATGGACAGGTGTAAAATATCTAACAGCACTATTTCAAAGAAGAGTTGTCCCTGGTCTGGCCAATATTTATCTCTCAATCAACATCACAAAAAATAGATTATCTGCCCATTGTTACATTGCTGTTTGTGGAGTTTGCAGTGAATACACTTGGCGTAGTTCTCCCAAAAAATGATTAAGTATCACCTCCGGCAGGAAACACTGTGTAATTCCCGTGGGGTGGATTGGATCGAACCCGATCGCAATCCACCCTATTCAGTCATTTTTTGGGAGGCGGCCTGTTTTGCGCTGGAATTGAGAGGGGCGGGTCCGAAAGATGCTGGCAGGTCCAGCTCCTCAGACATTGGGGCGCCCTTTAAGAATGGTGCCCCAAGCTCAAAATAAAGTGACAGGGCCCGCTCCCCTTTCCCCCTCCCCAACACCACGGACATCGCTACTCCCCGCCACTGGGAAAACACCGCAAACCCTTGGCCACAAAGGGGCAAACTCCCCCCACCAGTAAAAGTTTGTGTCACGCCTTTTCTCCCACACCACACAGACATCAGAGGTGAGCCAGCCCCCTCCCCCACCCCCCCACAGTTGCCGGCATCAGTCCCCCCACTTAATCGCCAGCATGAGGCCCCTTCCCAATGTGAACAACACTCCACTATGGGGTCACCAAAGCCCCTGCCTCCTTCAGGCTCCCCTTTGGGCCCTGCCCCCTTGGCTCTGCCCCCTGACAGTTCCAACCTGGCAGTGCCAGGTTGACACTTCCAGGGTGCCACAGCACTCTCCAGCCATGTCCTTGACCACCCAGAGGCTACAAAGGCCTTTGAGCCCCTGGGCTTGGTCATCACATCCATCCAGAGAATTCAACAGTGGCACGTGAAGCTCCTTATTGAGGAAACATTGGACTTTGTCTGAGTTGTAGCAGCTGCTTCTATGGTGGAAAACGACCTCCAGTAAAGGTATATAAATCTCCTGCTCAGGCATAAGAGGTTGAAAAAGAACCACTATGAAAAAACAAGGCATCAGAAAGAGTACCTGATCTTTCTATGAAGCACGGCAGACTTGAAAAAGACCACTATGAAAAAGTCAGACAGAGCACCTGGGCAGCAATTCTCCGGTTGTCGGGATACTCTTTTTCCCCTGCCCTCGGGTTTACCAGCGGCATAGGGTGGCTTCAATGGGAAATCCCATTGACAGAGGCGGGAAGAAAGGTGCGCCACCAAGAAACACGCAGCAGTGGGACGGGAGAACGCCACCCCTGCTCTTTCTAGGAATCACATTGTGGTAGTCACCACTGTTGTATTATATTGTATATATGGGTTTTACGGTAAGGCCCCTGTACTACCGGTACGGGGGTAGATCCCTGCCTGCTGGCTCTGTCCAGTAGGCGGAGTATAAATATGTGTGCTCTCCGTACAGCAGCCATTTCGTCAGCTGCTGTAGGAGGCCACATATCTCTGCATAATAAAGCCTCGATTACATTCCACTCTCATCTTGTCGTAATTGATAGTGCATCACACATCAAAAGATCCACTATGGAAACAATGCGGCCAGACAGACCACCTGCTCAAAAGAAGAACCCCTTCAGAGTTAATGGCCCATGAAGTGCTACAAAAACAAAGCTAACCCTCCTTTGAAAGAGCTTGCAGCTTTCAATCAAGAGGCTTGTAAATGTTAATGGACCGTGAAATGGAATGCAAACAATGCAGTTGAAAACTTTTAGGCATTTCAGCAAGCCCAGAGACTTGTAAAAATTAATGAGGCATCAAATGGAATGTGAAAAAAGCATTTCAAAGCTTTTCAAGGCAACTTCAGCTTGACAGTTCTCTGAAGTAGACATGTGGGAGAGAGTTCAAAGCTTTTCAAAGCAACAGAGACTAGCAATGCAGCCCCATCCCAGGGAGACCCCCAACCTGAACACCCCTAGCCCAAGCCCCCCTAAGCACTACCTACCTTGAAGGATCCCCCTCTGCACCCTGGCAGTGGCTGGTTTGTTTATGGGCACCCTGGAGGTAAGTGTACACATGGTACCCGCCTCCTTGCTCCCCCTCTGAGTCCATGTTGCCTGGCACCATTTTTAAGGACCTGTAGTGATCTGTACCCGGGTGTCTTCCTGCTGGGAGGGGTGGGAGCATACCGGGAGGGCGCTGCATCCTACTTTAGTTTCATTCATGAGATTAAGATGAATGCAACCGTGGTCTGATCAGGCTCTCACCCTTTCTGAGTGAGATCCTAATCATGCCAGCTGGAGCTAGACGGGTGCATCGTGATCTGATTAACGCATAGCGCAAATCCTGTTTCATGCCATCGCCAAATTCATCGACCCAGCAGAATTTATGCCTAGGGCTAATGGGCCTCTATTGACTGCTGGGTTTCCTACATTACAACAACGACAACATTTAAAAAGTATTTCACTGGTTGCAAAGTGCTTTCGAACATTGTGTGGTTATGAAAGGCACTATATAAATGCAATTTTTATGGTTTTTGATTGACACCAGAAATAAGGACATGAGGATTTTTAAATTAAGTTCACGGGATGTTGCTTCCACTGACCAGTTACTCTGTAGAAAGTGGTGCTGAGCCACCATCTTGAACTGTTTTAGTATGTATAGTGAAGATACTCCCACAATATGTTATTGCGGGAGTTACAGTATTTTGACCTAGCAATGAAGAAGGAATAGTGTTCTATTTCCAAGTCAGGATGTGTAACTTGGAGGTGAATTTGAAGAGGTTGGAGTTCCCATTCACCTGCTCTCTGTGTCCTTCTCGCTGATAAAGGTGGGTTTGGAAGGTGCTATTTAAGATCCTTGGAAAGGTGCCACAGTGCATATTGTGGATGGTAGCCATATTGAGCCGCTGGTGGAGGGAGTGATTATTTAGAGTGCCAGTCAAGCAGGATGCTTTGCCTTAGATGTTGTCAGCTTTCGTGGGTATTGTTGGAAAGGCTGAATGGCTTCCTATTTGCCCCTATTTTCAATGTTTGTGAATGACACCTTTCATCACTTTCTGAGATTAGGGCTAAAATGATAGGCTGATAGTTGGTTGGATTGGATTTATCCTGCTTCTTGTAGACAGGACATACATGGACATGCATGGGCAATTTTCCACATATGACTAGAAAAATGAACAGGGAAGGTAGAAGAATGTTTTTCATGCAAAACATTCTGCAAGTATGAAGTGTGTATTATAAGTGCCTATTGAAATTGTGTGAGTTAGAAAATGTGGAAGAGATCATGGAGAAGTATGAAATTGTGAGGGAAGAGCAGGGGAAGGGGATTCAAGAGGGAAGAGCAGGGGAAGGTGAACCGAGTTGATCGTGCTGAGGCATGTTTGTGCCGAAATTTCTCATTCTATGTTTTTAGGACACAAATCCTAAATGTCGATTTGAACATATTGGCATGTGTTTGATTTTACTGCAACTATAATTCTTTTCCGCAGTAAAATTTCAAGCACGCCCAACAATTAAATTCTAAAAAAATCTATCAGAGCCATATTCCTTTTCTGCTTCACTCTAGTAGATTGTCATCTCAGATTCTCTTGATATACTACCGAAAATGAATGTTAACGAATCGACACAGAACTTTGGCTGCTAATGGGGATTGGAAAGTTAATGAATAAAAATGTAAGAGATTGGAGAACAAATAATGTGTTAGATATCTCAAAATGCAAAAAATATTCCTTAATCTACAAACACACATTTTTGAATAGTAGCCTCCTTTGTTACCTATTTTTAATGTGGCGACGTTATCCAAATATTGTGGGTTTGATGGCAATACCAGGTGCTCAGAGCACAGTGCAGTAACAATAATAATTATTCTGCAGTTGAGCTCTGTACCAACTACCCAATTGCTCCAAAACCTAGTTACACAACTTTCCCACAGGGAGTACTCAATTCCTGCCATTGATGAACTGGAATCTATCAGCTACACATTGCAACAATTCAACAGGCATAAACAACATCCTGGGAGATTGTTAGTTATTGCAAATACTGTGGCAACATTGCTGAGGCAGTAATGTGGGATAAGCTGTAAATTGAACCAATGTATCTGATTTATTTGGATGCAATACTACCTCTGGCAGTTTGATGTAAAAGCCATCTGAACTCTCGATCAATCCTTTTGATACTGATAGAATTTAGCTTTCTGAAAAAGATCCAAGCATCATTGTGGAATAAAACTGGTGATGGTTAAAGTGAAATTGGGGCTGGTTTAGCTCACTGGGCTAAATCGCTGGCTTTGAAAGCAGACCAAGCAGGCCAGCAGCACAGTTCGATTCCCGTACCAGCCTCCCCGGACAGGCGCCGGAATGTGGTGACTAGGGGCTTTTCACAGTAACTTCATTGAAGCCTACTCGTGACAATAAGCGATTTTCATTTCGTTAAAGTGAAATTGACGCAGGAATAGGACAAACCGGCCTCTCCAGCCATTTGTGCAGAAATTTGAGTCTGTCTGGTTCTACTGTGGGCCTTAATTGGACATTTCTTTTGTGCTTTTCAAAATGGAGGTAAATACATTTCAGAAATGTGGCATGCTTCCTGCTAGCAAATATTGGGGACATAGCAGGCCAGTTAGCACATTAAGATTAGGGATTGCCTGAACAAACCTCCAGGTCATTCTTCCAAACACTCAGCTAGGATTTTTGCAGGGACTATTTTCCCTTGTTCTCTGACGTGTCTGCCAATTTTCCAGTGGAGGATTGGGACAAGCCACATGGAAGTTCTACTCTATTGAGTATCATCTCCCATTTCAGCATCTAAGCAAACCCTTTGCAAAGTCTCTTGTAATTTCTGCAGTTTTTCTGCATCATGTGATCAGTACAACCTATGGCAAAATGATTCTCCGGGATTATTCATGGATTCATTACTCCACTTGAAGAAACAAGTCCACTAACATCCGATATTGTAGCTGATTGACTGAAGTTTAATTCTGCTCAATATTGGAAATAGGAGATCAGTGAAAAACACTGACAAATGGCTTGAATGATCATTGGTTAGCTGTTTATACCCCTGCTACATTGATTATCCACTAAAGTTGTGGCAGTAGATTGAGAAAAACACAATGGGGATTATAGGCGTAAATCTGGAATCTATCTATATTATGTCTCTTTTATTCCCCAAAATTGAGAGTACCCAATTCTTTTTTGCCAATTAAGGGGCAATTTAGCATGGCCAATCCACCTACCTTGCACATGTTTTTGGGTTTGTGGGGGTGAGACCCACGCAGACACGGGGAGAACGTGCAAACTCCACATGTGCAGTGACCCAGGCCGGGATCGAACCTGGGTCCTCAGCACCGTGAGGCAGTAGTGCTATCCATTGCGCCACTGTGCCACCCTCCTATGTTATGTCTATTATTGTAGAATTTCCAAATGTCCATTGTAACTTCAGTAGAAATTCAGGTGTAATAAAAAATCTGTGCCAGGGCCTCACTATATATTTATTAATGACTTAAATGAACACAATAAGAGCCTTATGACAAAAGAATTGGGGATGTAGTAAGCAACAGAGATATGAGTATAAAATAATAAAAAGACATTGATAGGATAGGTGAATAGGAGAAATAGATGTATTTCAAATGTACATATATTTTAGACCAAAATAAAAGAGAGATATGGGGCGGGATTCTCCGACCCCCCGCCGGGTCGGAGAATCCGGTGGGCGGCATGAATCCCGCCCCCCGCTGGCTGCCGAATTCTCCGGCGCTGGAGATTTGGCGGGGGCAGGAATAGCATGGCGCCGGTCGGCGGCCGCTCACAGCGGCCCCCCCCGGCGATTCTCCGACCTGCGATGGGCCGAAGTCCCACTCGTTCTATGCAGGTCGCGCCGGCGTAAATTGGACTGGGTCCCTTACCGGCGGGACCTGGTGGCGAGGGTTGGCTCCGGGGCCCTGGGGGAGGCACGAGGCGAACTGGCCCTTGGGGGTGCCCCCACGGTGGCCTGGCTCGCGGTCAGGGCCCACCGATCTGCGGGCGGGCCTGCGACATGGGGACACTCTATTCCTACGCGCCGGTCGTGTAAGCCTCCGCGATGGCCGGCGCGAAGGTGAACCCCCCCTGCGCGCATGTGCAGGGATGACGTCAGCAGCCGTTGACGCTCCCGTGCATGCGAGAACCCGCGCTGCCTGGCGGAGTTGCTTCAGCCCCAGCTGGCACGGCGCCAAAGGCCTTCCATGACGGCCAGCGGGGTGCAAACCACTCCGCCGCCGGCCTAGCCCCTGAAGGTGCAGAAGATTCCGCACCTTTGTGGCAGCCTGACGCCGGAGTGGTTCACGCCACTCCGTCCCACCAGGACCCCCCGCCCCGCCGGGTACGGGAGAATCCTGCCCATGATCATTATTTGAATGGTGAAAGGCTACGAACAGTGGATGCCCAAAGAGATTTAGATATTCATTTGCACAGGCCACTAAATCATAATAGTCAGGTCCAAAAAGTAATCAAAAAGGCTAATGGAAACTTAGCCTTTATAACTAGAGGGTAGAATATAAAGGAGGGGAGTTCTTGCTACATTTGTGTAAAGTCTTAATTAGACTGTGTCTGGAGGACGATATACATTTCTGAGCACTGCACCTTATTAAAGATACATTGGACTTTGAAGGAATGCAGTACTGATTCGCCAGAATGTTACCAGGGCTCTGAGAGTTAGATTCTGAGGAAAATTAAATAAATTAGCCTTATGGTCCCTGGAGTAGAAAAGACTAAGGGGTAGTTGACTGAAGTGAGTTGATATGGTAGACAACATTTTTACTACTGGTGGGCTGTCCAGGACAAACAGACAATCAGAACCAAGCCATTCAGGAGAGGTATTAGCAAACACTTCTTCAGGAAAAGGATGGAAGATTTGCAGAACTCTCTCCAGAGAAAGTAATAGGTGCTAGTTCAATTAGTAATTTTAAATCTGAGATTGATAGACTTTTGCTCGACAATTTGGGCGCGAACTAATGGTCACGCTGCGCCGGAAAAGCAGCTCGCCTTGGCGCAGCATTGCCGATAGAAGCCAGGGGACACCGCTCCCGGGATCTACCCGGCTCGCAACACCTCACAAGATCTCGCAGGACGTTTGAGCAAATCTGCATATTAAAGTGAATCAGCTAGTCTCACTTTAATCTGCAGATTCTTGAGGTACCCGAGGCGTTGGATCTATCCTCTTCGCCTTAGAGACCTCGTGCGAGCGCCGTTCAGCACTGGTCCCCACAAATGGGGGCCAGACCAAACGGCATTCATGGTGGTCTCCTCGGGGATCAGAAGCCCCCAGGGTGCATACCCCTTTGGCAGGACGGTACCCTGGCACTGCTGATGCTTTCCATGCAACCTGGCACTGTCACCCTGGCAGTGCCACCTTGGTGCAGCCTGCCACTGCCTAGATCCCAAGTGGCACTGCCAGCTGACAGGGTGCCAAGCTGGCATTTTGTGTGTGATGGTGATCAGGCCGGGTGTGCCCTGCATGGGAGTGGGGGTGGGAACTCTCCCATAGTGCATTGGGACTTGGGGGGGCAGTTGCATTTGGGGCCTCAGAGATCGGGATGCCATTTTTATTTATTTATAATTTATTTACCCAATTCATTTTTTTTCAATTAAGGGGCAATTTTAGCGTGGCCAATCCACCTATCCTGCACATCTTTTGGGTTCTGGGGGCGAAACCCACGCAAACACGGGGAGAATGTGCAAACTCCAAACGGATAGTGACCAGAGCTGGGATTGAACCTGGGACCTCGGTGCCGTAAGGCAGCAGTGCTAACCACTACGCCACTTTACTGCCTTTGGGACACCATTTTTAAATGGTGTCTCAATCTCTTCTCAGTGTACGAACCGGGGTTATGTGTGGCCTTGGCTGCGCATTCCCCATTGAGGCTCCTTATTTGACACGAGTGCCGTTTTGTAGCTTTGTGTTTCTCGCAGCTTCAAGTTTCGGAAAACACAAGGCTAAACACACTATTGGACTTTAGTCATGTGAGAGTACCTTTAAGAAATGAATGTTTATCAAATAGTTGTAGTGGATGTACCTTTAAGAAAGGGGTCTTTATGAATTAGCTGCAGTGATGTCAGAGTGTGGGTGGAGCTGGGCTGTCTGTCTGCTTTTACTTTAGTTTTTGAGCTGGCAGCTACAGTGTGTGTTTAGTTTAGTTTTCAGAGTTGGAGCTGCATCCAGCCAAACAAGGTGTAATTTTGATCTCTCTCTGTGTGAAAAGACTGTCTTCAGAGCACTTGCTAATTTAAAAGTGATAACTGCTCTCAGTAGAGAATTTAAACCTGATGTTTTTTTAAAGAGGGTATTTGGTTGTGCTCCCCATAACCAAAATCTATTATAGGTTATGGGACAGGTGAACTCCATGATACACTTTGGGGTTCTCTAAACCCTGGCCATAACAAATTGGAGGCTCGCCTGGGATAAAAGTCTATCTTTCATGATTGGATTGGCTTAGTGAACTTAAAGACAGTGAGGGGTGAGCATATTTGTGGTTGCTTTTCAGGTGTGGTATATCAGTTTAAGCAGGGAGTGTGTTGTGGACAATGGCTCTTTCAGAGGCTCGGAGGTTTTTGGGGGTGGAGAAGGTCACACACAGTACCTTATGAACAGAGACTAAGAAAAGGCTTTTAGACTAACATTGCAGTTAGCGTTATCTGATAGCACATGACAAGAAAAGGTACTTAAGGCGCTAGCTGAGCATTTAAAATTGTCTGAGATGCAGTCTGCCTCATTAGAAATGGCAGAAATCCAGTTACAAATCAAGCAACTTGAACACGAAAAATAATTAAAGCAGCTTGAATATGAAATGAGAGGGAGTGTGGGTCGTATAGGCCCATATCACTTTTAAACGTGGACAAAAAGATATTGGTGAAGCTACTGGCAGGTAGGCTATAGGAGTGCCTCCTGAAGGTGATAGGTGAAGATTAGACGGGATTGAGAGGGAGGCAGCTCCTTTCGAACATTAGGAGGGTATTAAACATGGTTATGGTACCAGCGGAGGGGAAGGCAACAGAGGTGGTTGTGACATTGGACGCTGAGAAAGCATTTGACCGGGTAGAATGGGGGTACTTGATAGCAGTTCTAGAATTGGACCCAAATTTGTGGACTGGGTAAAGCTATTATATAAGGAGCTGAGGGCCAGTGTCCGCACAAATAACATCAGCTCAGAATACTTACCACCATGGGACTAGGCAGGGATGTCCTATGTCCCCCCTGCTGTTTGCCCTCGCGATTGAGCCATTGGCCATCGCATTAAGATGTTTGGGGGTCTGGAAAGGGATAGTGCGGGGGTAAAGAGTATAGGGTGTCCTTATATGCCGATGACTTGTTATTATACATGTCGGAACTAAGTGTGTCAATAGGGGAAATACTGGAGCTGCTTCGGGTGTTGGATCTTTCTCAGGGTACAAATTAAATATCGACAAGAGTGAATATTTTGTGGTGTCTCGGCCAGGGATGGAGGCAGGGGTGGGGGGCTGCCATTCCGTAAGGCAGAGACTCACTTTAGATACCTGGGGGTGCAGGTTGCTCGGAATTGGGGGTGGGGGGGGGCTCCATAGGTACAACATTTCTAGTTTGGTGGGGAGGGTGAAAGCTAATCTGGCAAGGTGGGATGGTCTCCCTCTGTCACTGGTGGGTCAGGTACAGGCGATTAAAATGAATGTGCTGCTGCGATTCCTGTTTATTTTTCAATGCCTGACGATTTTCCTGCCAAAGGCAATTTTTAGGGAGATTGAAGGGATGATTACCTCATTCATATGGTGATGTAAGGTGGCCAGAATTAAAAAGTTGCTTCTTCAGAGAGGAAGGCAGGCAGGGGGTTTAGGCCATCCGAACCTGATGTATTCTTACTGGGCGCTGAATGTGGAGAAGGTACGGAGCTGGGTCAGAGGGGTTGACTCCCAATGGGTCAGAATAGAGGAGACTTTGGATAGGGGGTCAGGATTGAAGGAGCTAGCGACAGCACCGCTCCTGACGGCCCCGGGAAGATACACAGGGAATCCGGTGGTAATAGTTTTGTTGAGAATTTGGAGGCAGTTTCGGCAGCACTTTGGGTTGGGGGCAAGGTCAAGGGAAATGCCGATTCGGGGAAACCATAGATTTGAGCCAGGGAGGTGGGATGGAAATTTTCGGAGATAGGAGGAGAAAGGAATTAGGACGCTAAAAGATTTATTTCTTGGGGGTTGTTTTGCGGGAATGAAGGAGCTGGGAGTGATGTATGGGCTGGAGGAGGGGGAAATATTTAGATACATGCAGGTTCGAGACTTTGCCAGAAAGGAAATACAGAGCTTCCCAGTAGAGCCGGCTTCCACATTGCTGGAGGAGGTACTGACGACAGGGGGACTTGGAGAAAGGGGTAGTATCAGCGTTATACGGGGCTATTTTGGAGGAGGAGAAGGCACCGCTAGTAGGGATCAAGGCAAAGTGGAGGAAGAGTTAGGAGAGGATATGGAGGAGGGGTTCTGGAGTGAGGTGCTCCGGAGAGTGGATGCCTCCACCCCATACGCGAGGTTGGGGCTGATACAGCTGAAGGTGGTATGCAGAGCGTACCTCACAAGGGCGAGGATGATCGGGCTCTTTGAAAGGGTAGAACATGTGTGTGAACGTTGTTGGGGGGGGGGGGGGGGGGGCGCAAACCACGTTCATATGTTTTGGTCCTGTCCAAAGTTGGAAGATTACTGGAAGGAGGTTTTTAGGGTAATCTCTAAAGTGGTGCACGTGAAACTGCACCCGAGCCCTCGGGAGGCCATATTCGGGGTGTCGGACCAGCCGTGGTTGAAAACGGGCGCGTTGTAGCCTTCGCCTCGTTCATCGCCCGAAGGCAGATCCTGTTAGGGTAGAGATCAACCTCTCCACCCTGTGCCCTGGCGTGGCGGGGGGACCTGCTGGAATTCGTAATGCTGGTTTAGCTCACAAGGCTAAATCGCTGGCTTATAAAGCAGACCAAGCAGGCCAGCAGCAAGGTTCGATTCCCGGACCAGCCTCCCCGGACAGGCGCCGGAATGTGGCGACTAGGGGCTTTTCACAGTAACTTCATTGAAGCCTACTCGTGACAATAAGCGATTTTCATTTCATTCATTTCATTTTCATTTCATTTCATTCAAAAGGTCAAATTTGAACTGAGGGGAAGGATGGAGGGGTTCTACAATTCATGGGCGTTATTCATCATGTACTTTCGAGAATTGGGTCACATTGAACATTAGGGGATTGGGGGCTGGGAGGGTTGGGGGAGGGGGACTGAATGTGTTAATGTGTTAATGTGTTAATTATGGTTGATTATAGGTGATTCCTGATTCCTTTTTGTCATTTGTTTATGTTAACATGCGGGCCAATGTTTGGGGTTTGGTGGGAGAATGGGATTGTTGTTATTGATCTGGGTATTGACATTACATTCGTTACTGATTATTGTTTATTGTTGGCCGTAAATTTGGGAGAAAATGTGAAAAGGGAGGAGAATAAAAATATTTTAAAAAAAGAATACGAAATGAGAGAAAAAGGTAGAATAGCCCTAGCAGAACAAAAAGAAAAAGAGAGAGGGAGGAAAGAGAAAAAGAGGGAGAAAGGGAGATACAAATCAGGGAAAATGAAAAAGAAAGAAACAATGAAAGTGAAAGGGAGGAAAGGGAAAAAGAGAGAGAATTTGAACTTCAGAAAATGGCCGTGAAACATGACAGTCAGTTAAAATTGCCGTAAATAAAGAGAAATGTACAGTTGGAGGATAGTGATGAGAATAAAGAGAAAGAACGTCACAGTTGAAGGCTTGGTGGGGATCTATTTAAATATGTCCAAGCATTGCCAAGCTTTGATGAGAAGGAGGTAGAAGCCTTTTTCATTTCATTTGAGAAGGTGGCTGAACAAATGAAATGGCCACCGGACATGTGGGTATTACTGATTCAAACAAAGCTGGTAGGTAGGGCTAGTGAAGTGTTTGCGTCACTACCAGAGGAGGCACGAGGAGGTGAAAAAATCCATCTCAGGTGCATATGAATTAGTGCCTGAAGCCTACAGACAAACGTTTAGAAATTTAAGGAAAGAACCTGGTCAAACATACATGGAGTTTGAAAGGATCAAACAGAGTAACTTTGATAGGTGGATAAGGGCTTTGAAAATGCACCAAACGTATGAAGCTCTCAGAGAAATTATACTTTTGGAGGAGTAAAAAAGAATTCAATTCCTGATGTAGTGAGAATTCATGTGGAAGAGCAGAGGGTTAAAACTGTAAGGTTAATAGCAGAAGTGGCAGATGATTATTATTTAAACGATAAAATATTAAAGCATGCCGCTGTTCAGAGAGACTTGGGTGTGCTAGTGCATGAGTCACAGAAGGTTGGTTTACAAGTGCAACAGGTGATTAAGAAGGCAAATGGAATTTTGTCCTTCATTGCTAGAGGGATGGAGTTTAAGACTAGGGAGGTTATGTTGCAATTGTATAAGGTGTTAGTGCGGCCACACCTGGAGTATTGTGTTCAGTTTTGGTCTCCTTACTTGAGAAAGGACGTACTGGCGCTGGAGGGTGTGCAGAGGAGATTCACTAGGTTAATCCCAGAGCTGAAGGGGTTGGATTATGAGGAGAGGTTGAGTAGACTGGGACTGTACTCGTTGGAATTTAGAAGGATGAGGGGGAATCTTATAGAAACATTTAAAATTATGAAGGGAATAGATAGGATAGATGCGGGCAGGTTGTTTCCACTGGCGGGTGACAGCAGAACTAGGGGGCATAGCCTCAAAATAAGGGGAAGTAGATTTAGGACTGAGTTTAGGAGGAACTTCTTCACCCAAAGGGTTGTGAATCTATGGAATTCCTTGCCCAGTGAAGCAGTTGTGGCTCCCTCATTACATGTTTTTAAGGTAAAGATAGATAGTTTTTTGAAGAATAAAGGGATTAAGGGTTATGGTGTTCGGGCCGGAAAGTGGAGCTGAGTCCACAAAAGATCAGCCATGATCTAATTGAATGGCGGAGCAGGCTCGAGGGGCCAGATGGCCTACTCCTGCTCCTAGTTCTTATGTTCTTATGTTCTTATGTTCTTATGATTATGAATTAGTTCATAAATCAAAGCTTGGGTTCCGACATCAGTTTCAGCCTGTGAGGGATAGAAACTGGGGAAAAGAGATATACTCAAGTGGTAGAGGTAAAGGAGATCTGATGGGAGATAATAAGGAGAGTGTATCTCAGATAAGAAAAGAAACCCAGGAGGGTGGAAGAGAAATGAAAAGTTTCAAATGTTTTCACTGTAATAAAGTAGGTCATGTAAAGTCACAGTGTTGATGGTTGAAGAAAAGCACGGGAAAAGCTGATGTGGTAAAACAGGGTAAGACAGTGTGTTAAAGTGGTAAAGGAAAGGCCAAGTGAAGCGAAGGAGGTGCAAAAGATTGTACAGCCTGATCAAGAGGTGATT
Organism: Scyliorhinus canicula; assembly: GCF_902713615.1. Classification (NCBI taxonomy): domain Eukaryota; kingdom Metazoa; phylum Chordata; class Chondrichthyes; order Carcharhiniformes; family Scyliorhinidae; genus Scyliorhinus; species Scyliorhinus canicula. Next base: position 170,502,627 of record NC_052152.1, read on the forward strand.
GATAAGAAGGTGCCAAATCTCTTCAAAGAATTTACTTGTGTGGGTAAAGTTTTCTGATGTGTACCAGAAGGAGCAGGTAAAGAAGTCACAACTTTAAGAGATACGGGAGCTAGTCAATCTTTGATGGTAAGAGATGAGGAGTTATGTAGTTTGGGAAGAATATTGCCAGAAAAGGTGGTAATATGTGGAATTCAGGGTGAGAAGAGTAGTGTTCCATTATATAAGGTAAGGTTGGAAGGTCCAGTGAAGAGTGGTGTCGTGGTAGTAGGAGTAATAGAGAAACTATCTTGTCCAGAAATACAGTTTATTTTGAATAATGATATAGCTGGATCGCACATGGGAGTGATGCCTACTGTGGTTGATAAGCCAGTGGAATATCAGACAACTGAAGTGTTGAAGGTCGAATATCCTGATATTTTTCCAGATTGTGTAGTAACAAGGTCGCAGGTTAAGACAAGAGGAGAAATCAAAGAGTGAAGATAAAGTTGAAGTTCAATTATCAGAAGCAATTTTTGATCAGTGGTTGGAAAAGAACAAGAACAGGTCAAGGATGAGATGGATATCTTTAGTTCAGGAAAATTGGCGGAATTACAACAGAAAGACAAAGAAATAAAACGGATATATCAGAAAACATACATGGAAGAGGAATCTGAGTGTGTACCAGAATGTCATTACCGTAAAAGTGATGTCTTGATGAGAAAATGCAGGCAGATGAAAAGTGGGCAGAAGTTCATCAGGTGGTATTGCCGATAGGGTATAGAAAGGAGGTGTTGCGAGTAGCAAATGAGGTATTAGTGGGAGGTCATTTGGGAGGAAGGAAAATTCAAGCTAAAATCCAGAAACATTTTATTGGCCTGGATTACATAAAGATGTAGTTAAATTTTGTCGATCATGTCACACGTGTCAAGAGATAGGGAAACCTCAAGAAGTGATAAAACCAGCACCCTTAATACCCATTCCAGCATTTGAGGAACCTTTTACGAGGATCTTAATTGATTGTGTAGGACCGCTTCCTAAAACAAAAAGTGGGAATCAATATCTTTTGATACAAAGTAATAAAGTAATTAACTAATCAGAGATGGCTGGGCAGGTGATGTGCTGTAGCTGTATGATGTGGGAGCTGGCTGTTCCCCTTGTGAATGGCAATGACCACATCTGCAGCAAGTGTTGGTTGCTGGAAGAACTCCGGCTCAGAGTTGATGATCTGGAATCTGAGCTTCAAACACTGCGGCACATCTGGGAGGGGGAGAGTTACCTGGACACTTTGTTTCAGGAGGCAGTCACACCTGGGAGATTAAGTAATTCACATTCAGTAAGTGATCAGGGACTTCAGAGTGTGACTGTAAGTGAGGCAGGCAGGGGGAACCTGAGTTCAGGAGTGCAGGAGCCTCAGCCCTTGACCTTGTCCAACAGGTATGAGACTCTTGCTCCCTGTATGGATGAGGAAAAGGGCTCTGGACAGGATGAGCCAGCTGACCACGGTACCATGGTGCAGAAGACCATTCAAGAGGGGGGAGTAAAAAGACAAGTAGTTGTTATAGGGGATTCTATAATTAGGGGGACAGATAGTATCCTATGCAAGCCGGATCGGGAGTCTCGCATGGTGTGTTGCCTGCCCGGTGCCAGGGTGCGGGACATCTCTGACCGGCTTGAAAGGATATTGGAGCGGGAGGGGGAGGATCCAGTTGTTGTGGTCCACGTTGGGACTAACAACATAGGTAAAACTAGGGTGGAGGACCTGTTCGGGGACTATCAAGCACTAGGAAGAAAATTGAAATACAGGTCCTCAAGGGTCATAATCTCCGGATTACTGCCCGAGCCACGTGCCAATTGGCATAGGGATAAGAAAATTAGGGAAGTAAACACGTGGCTAAGGGATTGGTGTGGGAAAGAGGGATTCCACTTCATGGGACATTGGCATCAGTTTTGGAATCGGGGGGATCTGTACCGTTGGAACGGTCTCCACCTGAACCGATCTGGAACCAGTGTTCTAGCGAAGAGGATAAATAGGGTGGTCAGTAGGACTTTAAACTTCTGAGTTGGGGGGAAGGGAAAGTGAAAGCGACAGGGAGCATGGAGTTAAATGGCAAGATACGCAGGAGGATAACATGTAGGCAGGTGGATTTAAGCTTGAGGCAGACTAGGAATGCAACAAAAAGGAAGGATAACTTTGGATATCTTAGGACTTCCAATATCTGTAATGATAAGAAAGTTAGCATTAAGGCACTTTACCTGAATGCTCGTAGCATTTGTAACAAAGTAGACGAACTAATGGCACAGATCATCGTGAATGATTATGATGTGGTAGGCATCACAGAGACATGGCTGCAGGGGGTTCAGGACTGGCAGTTAAACATCCAAGGATATACAACCTATCGAAAAGACAGGGAGGTGGGCCGAGGGGGTGGGGTTGCCTTGTTAGTTAAGAACAAAATTAAATCTATGGCACTAAACGACATAGGGTCGGATGATGTGGAGTCTTTGTGGGTAGAATTGAGGAACCACAAAGGCAAAAAAACCATAATGGGAGTTATGTACAGACCTCCTAACAGTGGTCAGGACCAGGGGCGCAACATGTACCGGGAAATAGAAAAGGCATGTCAGAAAGGCAAGGTCACGGTGATCATGGGGGACTTCAATATGCAGGTGGATTGGGTAAATAACGTAGCCAGTGGATCCAAAGAAAAGGAATTCATGGAATGCTTACAAGATGGCTTTTTGGAACAGCTTGTCATGGAGCCCACAAGGGAGCAGGCTATTCTGGACCTAGTGCTATGTAATGAACCAGACTTTATAAAAGATCTTAAAGTAAGGGAACACTTAGGAAGCAGCGATCATAATATGGTTGAGTTTAGTCTGCAGTTTGAAAGAGAGAAGGCAAAATCGGATGTAATGGTGTTACAGTTAAATAAAGGTAATTACGAGGGCATGAGAGAGGAACTGGCGAAAATCGACTGGAAGCAGACCCTAGTGGGGAAGACAGTAGAGCAAAAATGGCAGGAGTTTATATGCATAATTGAGGACACTGTACAGAGGTTCATCCCCAAGAAAAGAAAGATTATCCGGGGAGGGATTAGACAGCCATGGCTGACAAAGGAGGTCAGGAAATGTATCAAAGAAAAAGAGAGATCCTATAAAGTGGCTAAAAGCACTGGGAAATCAGAAGATTGGGAAGGCTACAAAAACAAACAGAGGTTAACAAAGAGACAAATAAGGAAGGAGAGGATCAAATATGAAGGCAGGCTAGCCAGTAATATAAGAAATGATAGTAAAAGTTTCTTTCAATACATAAGAAACAAACGACAGGCCAAAGTAGACATTGGGCCAATTCAAACTGATTCTGGAAGGCTAGTGATGGGAGACGAGGAAATGGCTGGAGAACTTAATAAGTACTTTGCGTCTGTCTTCACAGTGGAAGACATGAGTAATATCCCAAAAATTATAAAGGGTCAGGGGGCTGAGTTGAGTATGGTTGCCATTACAAAAGAGATGGTGCTAAAAAAGCTAAAAGGTCTTAAAATTGACAAATCTCCTGGCCCCGATGGGCTACATCCTAGAGTTCTGAGGGAGGTGGCTGAAGAAATAGCGGAAGCGTTGGTTGAGATCTTTCAAAAATCACTGGAGTCAGGGAAAGTCCCGGACGATTGGAAGATCGCTGTTGTAACCCCCTTGTTCAAGAAAGGATCAAGACAAAAGATGGAAAATTATAGGCCAATTAGCCTAACCTCGGTTGTTGGTAAAATTCTAGAATCGATCGTTAAGGATGAGATTTCTAAATTCTTGGAAGAGCAGGGTCGGATTAGAACAAGTCAACATGGATTTAGTAAGGGGAGGTCGTGCCTGACGAACCTGTTAGAATTCTTTGAGGAGGTGACAAGTAGGTTAGACCAGGGAAACCCAGTGGATGTGGTCTATCTGGTTTTCCAAAAGGCCTTTGATAAGGTGCCACACAGGAGGCTGCTGAGTAAGGTGAGGGCCCATGGTGTTCGAGGTGAGCTACTGGCATGGGTTGAGGATTGGCTGTCTGACAGAAGGCAGAGAGTTGGGATAAAAGGTTCTTTTTCGGAATGGCAGCCGGTGACCAGCGGTGTCCCACAGGGTTCAGTGTTAGGGCCGCAGCTGTTCACCATATATATTAATGATCTGGATGAAGGGACTGGGGGCATTCTAGCGAAGTTTGCCGATGATACGAAGTTAGGTGGTCAGGCAGGTAGTGCTGAGGAAGTGGGGAGGCTGCAGAAGGATCTAGACAGTTTGGGAGAGTGGTGCAGGAAATGACTGATGCAATTCAACGTGAGAAAATGTGAGGTCTTGCACTTTGGAAAAAAGAATCCAAGCATAGACTACTTTCTAAACGGTGAGAAAATTCATAATGCCAAAGTACAAAGGGATCTGGGAGTGCTAGTCGAGGATTCCCTAAAGGTAAACAGGCAGGTTGAATCCGTGATTAAGAAAGCGAAAGCAATGTTGTCATTTATCTCAAGAGGGTTGGAATATAAAAGCAGCGATGTGCTACTGAGCCTTTATAAGGCTCTGGTTAGGCCCCATTTGGAGTACTGTGTCCAGTTTTGGGCCCCACATCTCAGGAAGGACATACTGGCACTGGAGCGTGTCCAACGGAGATTCACACGGATGATCCCTGGAATGGCGGGTCTAACATATGAGGAACGGCTGAGGATCCTGGGATTGTATTCATTGGAGTTTAGAAGGTTAAGGGGAGATCTAATAGAAACTTACAAGATAATACATGGCTTAGAAAGGGTGGACGCAAAGAAACTGTTTCCGTTAGGCGAGGAGACGAGGACCCGTGGGCACAGCCTTAGAATTAGAGGGGGTAAATTCAGAACAGAAATGCGGAGACATTTCTTCAGCCAGAGAGTGGTGGGCCTGTGGAATTCATTGCCGCGGAGTGCAGTGGAGGCCGGGACGCTAAATGGCTTCAAGGCAGAGATAGATAAATTCTTGATGTCGCGAGGAATTAAGGGCTACGGGGAGAATGCTGGTAGGTGGACTTGAAATGCCCATCAGCCATGATTGAATGGCGGAGTGGACTTGATGGGCCGAATGGCCTTACTTTCACTCCTATGTCTTATGGTCTTATGGACTATAATGGATGTGTCTACTAGGTTTCCAGAGGCCATTCCAGTACGTAATATTACAGCTAAAAAGATTGTGGAGGAGTTACTTATATTTGTTAGTAGATGTGGGCTACCCAGAAAGATACAATCTGATCAAGGATCAAATTTTACCGCAAGGTTATTCAAATAAGTTTTGGATAGCTTAGGAATAAAACAATTTAAATCAAATGCGTACCATTCAGAATCCCAGGGAGCATTAGAAAGGTGGCATCAGACATTAAAGACAATATTGAGGGCTTATTGTCACGATTATCCAGAGGATTGGGAAAAAGGAATTCCATTCATACTGTTTACAATTAGGGATGCACCTAATGAGTCAACCAAATTCAGTCCTATTGAACTAATTTTTGGTCATGAGGTAAGAGGACCACTTAAATTGATTCAGGAAAAATTGTTGAGTGAGCAGTCAGGACTTACATTATTGGATTACATGTCAAATTTTAGGGAACGATTAAATAGAGCAGGTGAATTGGCTAGACAACATTTAAAAGTTGCACAAAATGTGATGAAACGGGTCGCGAACAAGAAATCCAAAGTTCATAGTTTTGCCAGTGGAGATAGAGTTTTAGTGTTGTTCCCAGTGATAGGTGAGCCTTTAAAAGCAAGGTTTTGTGGACCTTATCAAAGTGAAAGGAAATTAAGTGAGGTGAATTATGTGGTAAGAACGTCAGATGGAAGGAAAACTCACCGAGGGTGTCAGGTGAATATGTTTAAAAGGTACTTTGAAAGGGAAGGAGAGCAAAAGGAGGATGTTTTAATGATTCTAACTCAAAGTGAAGAACTGAATCCAGATGACTTTGAATTTGACATCCCTGAAATTAAATTGGAAAATGAGGATGTTCTTAAAAATTGGGATAAATTATGGAGTTACATTCCAGAGGAAAAACGAACTGACCTGAAAGAGTTATTGATATCACACGGGCAAGTTTGTGGAGATAAGTTGGGAAACACTAAAATGGCTATACATGATGTAGATGTGGGAAATGCTGTTCCAATTAAACAACATCCATATAAACTTAACTCTTTAAAATTGGCACAGGTGAACAAGAAAATTGAAAGTATGCTTAAAACAGTCATAATTGAAGTGGGTTGCAGCCAATGGAGCTCACCCATAGTGATGGTACCAAAACCAGATGGTACCCAACGGTTGTGTGTAGACTATAGAAAGGTTAATGCAGTTACAAGAATGGACTCTTATCCTACCCCACGTTTGGAGGATTACATTGAGAAGGTGGGACAATCAGCTTTTATTTCCAAACTGGTTTTACTTAAAGGTTACTGGCAGGTACCTTTATCCGAAAGGGCAAAGGAGATTCCAACTTTTGTGACTCCAGATGTTATACACCAATTCAAGGTTATGCCATTTGGCATGAAAAACGCTCCAGCCACATTTCAACGGTGAACTAACAAAAGTTGTTTCAGGATTACCCAATTGTGCGGTATACAGCGACGATCTGGTAATTTTCAGCCAGACATGGAAAGAACATTTAAAGCATCTGATGGATTTATTCGATCGACTTCAGGAGGCGGGTTTGGTGGCAAACCTAGCCAAAAGTGAATTTGGAAAAGCGCAAGTCACTTTCCTTGGCCATACAATTGGACAGGATCGAATGGTCACACGGAAAGTGAAAACAAAAGTTATTGGGGAGCTTCCAATACCCTTGACACGAAGGGAAATAATCTGATTTCTTGGCATGAGTGGATTCTACTGGAAATTTGTGCCGAACTTTAGCACTGTGGTTGCTCCACTGACAGACTTGCTAAAGAAGCGTAGCAAATTTAAGTGGACAGCGGAGTGTCAACAGGCATTTGACTGCCTGAAGGCTGTGTTAGCCAATGCTCATGTGTTGGACAATTACAAGGGGCTCTGTGATCGGATTGAACTATAGTATCTGACTTTGAAGAAAAATGCCGAGGCGTCGAGAAATGGATGGATTGTGCAGAGACCTTTTTGCCCAAAGGAACTGTCAATCAAGAGGGATTCCAGTTGGAGGAAGAAGAACTAAAATGAACTATGTTATTATAAATGTTTGCGTGTTTTGTTTGTTGAAAATAAAAATCGTATATTCCCTGTCAATATTTCTCAACAGAAAGTGAAAAGGTGAAAAATAAAACCAGCTTGAAGTTGATGGTTTATTTTTTTCTTGGGGGTAGGTGTCATGTGAGAGTACCTTTAAGAATGCTGTGGGGTGCTCTGTCCTTTTCTGCCTACACTTATTTAGGCCTTCGACTGGGTCTCCTCTGTTGTACCCTATTGCATCTAAAATAGCTGTATGCATCTCTTCGAGGGTGCCTCCTCCAACATTCTGTGGGTCGGGGAGGGCTGTTACAACTGATGAGTCTAAACTCAAAACTGTGAGCTTAACCTGCTCTCGCTCATCCAGGCCATACATGGTCGCCTGCTGTTTCACTCTTGCGAAAAATTGGTGGGGGTCTGCAGTGGGGAGGAACGGGGTGATTTTCTCACACACGTCCCTTAGTTGTGTTACGGTTAAGGGGGTGGTGTATGTGACCTCGGGTGCGCCTTCTGCGGTTACTTTTCTTTGGGTGGTGACTGGGTTCATTGGTGCGGGTGCTATCTGATCTGTGGGGGGTTGGGGTGCTTTCCTTTTCTGTTGCGCTGCTGACGCACATGTTCCCTGAACATAGAGCTGCGCGGTTTTGCTCAATTCCTGCCAATCTGGGGCATTTTCTTCATCTAACTGCGTTCCAAATGCCTCTTGGAACTCATTCTGTACAGAAAGCAGAGATTGCAGCTGCGCAATCTGCTTCCTACATTTAGCATTATCCACTGTGCTTTGCCTTTGCTCAGTGGTGGCAGCATGGAGTGCTCTTAAAGCTGCCTTTAGGTCAGAGCATTGCCTTTGCAATGCCTCTACCTGCTTCTCTGAATCTTCTCTTATCAGAACTGCGCGCTGCACATCCTGATAGGCTTTCTCATACTGGGCTTGGGAACTGCTCTGATGGGCTAGGCAAGACTGATGTGCCCTCTTGGCATCATCCACCTCTCTATCCTTCTCTGCCAGTCGTTGCCTTAAACCTAGGTTCTCCTTTTCGATGTCCCTGACATCCACTTTGCTCATTCTATTCCTCTCTTCTAATTCTTTGCGGAGCGTCCGAACGACCTCCTCTGTGCCTCGCAATTGTGCCAAGCAGGACACAATTGCCATCGGCTTGCGTGCTTTTCCTAAATTCTTTTTATGAATTTGAGATAGGTTCTCCCACCAAGTATGTCCTATACTCCCGGGACCTGTCTCCTCATTCACACAAAACTCACTCCAAAGGGGCCATCCTTTCCCTTTGAGGTATTTCCTGAGTTCCAGCTCCCATACGGGACACTGGCCTACTCTGCTACTGCTGGTCGCTGCGATCACGAACTGCTCTGGGTTCATGAGGCGTTCCATTGCCTGCATGGCCATTTCCTTTTCTCTATGCTCTCGATTTGGCTGTGTTTCATTACTTAGCTCTGGTATCGTTAAGATACCACCACAAGTTTCAAGGTCAAGTTCAAAGCAATAAAACCATACACCAATTAGTAAGGTCAAACAAATGAGTTTATTATAATACAATTATAATCTACTCATGCACACGTTAAGATGACTAAACTATTCCTACCACTAAATAAACCAATACTTATCTTAAAGGGAACTGCCGGATTAGGGGACAAGGCCTCTTGCTCTGCACTGGTCCACAGACTTCAGGTTGGTATGGGTTAAAAAGGGGTCAGGAGTGTCTATCTCTGGTAGCGATCGTTGTGAGGCACTTACTTGCTGGCGGCTGCTATCCCAAACCTCTTCTCTCTCTCGGTCAAGGTCTTCTTCAGTAAAAGGCTGGTCGAGAGGGCTGGTCAAGAGAGGAGGGCTGGTCAAGAAGAATGAACTAAGTTTGGGACCTGTCTTTTATAGGTCCTAGGGCTTCGCGCCCTTTTGGGCGGACCCTCTATCTGCTGGGAATCGATTGGATCTCTTCCCAATCGATTTGTTTGAATCCTCCCTATACTGAGGCTGTCCCTCGGCTACTGGGCGGGCCTTCAGGTGCTTTGTATTTGAACTCCGCTGGTGCCGGGGTGTCTGGTTTCCCATACAATGTTGCAATCACTTCTCTATTTGTGCCCATTGTCTCTGGGATCGTTCCATTACTATGCTAACTATCCCGGAGATTGCCTCATTAGTATGCGGAATGTTCGTTTCGGTGCTGTCTGCTCTTTTAGCAGACAGAATACACATTGGCTTGGTGCAGCCTGCTTGTGCTGCAAACTTTGTCCACTTTAACCTGCAAGCTTTGCGTTCCTCCATTTTGTATTGAGGGAATGGCCAACTTCGGTGGCTACACAGGTGAATTCCATGAACACTTGGGGGTTCTCTAAACCCTGGCCCGTAATACTTTGTTCCCATTAGTTGAAAAGGATATATAGGCAGGGTGAGTGGATGTTGTGAAATTACATATAAAATTTGAATGACAGACATAACAGCTTCAGAACATCCTACAGCATTTTCCAGACAATGAAATGCTTTTGGAAGTGTCATCACTGTTGTAATGTAGGAAACACACATGTCAATTCGCACACAGAAAACTCCCACAAGCAGCATTAATGATCAGATAATCTGTTTCTGTGATGTTTATTGAAGGAAAAATATGAGCCAGGGCACCAGGGATAATTCCCTCTGCTCTTCTTCAAATAGTCCCGCTGGATCTTTTATGCACACCTTAGAGAGCAGGCACAGCCTGGGTTTGACATCTCATTGGAAAGATGAGCCAGATTTTCATGTTTACGCTATGAAATGGGAGTTGGGAAATTTCCCAACATCAGAGTCCCACCTCCTTACCTGCAGTGCCAGCTGGTACGATTTTCATCTTGGAGAGGTGGGATTGGGGTGGAGTTGGGTCGCCACCCATGCTAGTGCAAAGGCACAATCAGCAATGGGTACAGAGGTGAATGTGGAGATGGATCAACCCCGTCTTGGGAGCTTTAAAATAACTACCAGTGCAGTCTTGAAACATCCTATTGTGGTTTGAACTGATGATTGAACTTTGACCTACATCATTACTGATGTCATTGCTGGCTGACAGTTTGCACTCCTTGTAAAAGTTGCCCCAGCATGAAAGCACCCTCAGTAAACTCCCAAACCATTGCATGTCCCATTGATATCTTGCCCTGTTTTCCGAGAAATCCCAGTTCTGAGGAGTCTACTAGCCCAATCTTTCTCTGTATCGCCTGCAAGTCGCTGCATTCTGCCAAGTCAACATGCAGCAGGTCACAGCACAGTCAACAGGTGCGCACAGCAGCCCAGGTCCCAGGTCAGGGCAGCTCCCACACTTAGACCTTAACTCTCAAGCACCTCATGCTGTCCCTACACCTCAACAGGGGTATCACACATTGAGAAACCTCCTAGCTACTTATGTCATTCCAAATCATGTGCCCTTAAGGAGCTTAGAAGACAGCAACATGGTGTCAATGCATACCTTGCTGGGGTTGGCACAGCAACATTGAAGCCAGCATGCCTGTACATGACAAACCCATCAGATCACAAAATACTCTTTTTTGTCTATCATGTAATGGTGCTAAATTAATGATGCACCACACACATGACCAACACGCATACAAATTCCGTACATCTCACCTACTCCAATGGCAGAATGTCTGAGCAGGGAAGTGATCAGGAGAGCTGGGAATTGTCAGCTTCACTCTTAAGTGACTATGATCTGGACATCCTGGTGTAGGTGGTCAGTGGCAAGGAAGGACATCTTCGACGCCACAGGCCACAAGCTGTCCCCAACCCTAATCTAGATGGCACGGCTTCAGGTAGTGGGGGGTGGCAATTGTCTCAGGAGGGAACTGCTGAACATGGGTGCAGTTCTGGAAGAGGTCCAGTGTCCTGTTGCATTCTGGGAAGGTGATTGAGATAGCACTGTTGCTTCACAGCGCCAGGTATCAGGGTTCAATTCCCGGCTTGCGTCACTGTCTGTGAGGAGTCTGCACGTTGTCTCCATGTTTGCGTGGGTTTCCTCTGGGTGCTCTGGTTTCCTTCCACATGTCCTGAAAGACGTGCTGTTAGGTAATTTGGCAATTCTGAATTCTCCCTCAGTGTACCCGAATCGGTGCCGGAGGAGGAGGCTAGGGGATTTTCACAGTAACTTCATTGCAGTGTTTTTTGAAAGAAATTTTAGAGTACCTAATTCATTTTTCCAATTAAGGGGCAATTTTGCATGACCAGTCCACCTACCCTGCACATCTTTGGGTTGTGGGGGCAAAACCCACGCAAACACAGAGAGAATGTGCAAACTGCACATGGACAATGACCCAGAGAAGGGATCGAACCTGGGACCTCGGCACCGTGAGGCTGTAGTGCTACCCACTACACCACAGTGCTGCCCTTCCATTGCAGTGTTAATGTAAGCCTACTTGTGACATTAATTTAAAAAATATATATTTTTATTCTCCTCATTTTCCACTTTTTCATCAAATATACATCAAAGAAAAGTTAACCAACAATAACAAATATAATAGCAATCCCCCCACCAGCATCCGTTCCAACATACAAACCCAAACATCATCCCTACATTCCGAATACAAAACACGAAAATCCAAAAGAGATTCCACGGTCATCCCTTACATGGTAAACAATAAACAATATACTCAACCCCGCAGCCCCCCGATAGCGAACCTCGTACCTCCTAATATTCGATGGCATCCAATTCTTGAAAGTGCAAGATAAACAATGGCCATGAACTGTAGAACCCTTCCATCCTCCCCCTCAACTCAAACTTCACCTTCTCGAGCGGCAAAAATTCCAGCAGGTCCCCCCGCCTCGCCGAGACACAGGGTGGAGAAGCTGACCTCCATCCCAACAGGACCTGCCTCCGGGCAATCAGCAAGGCGAAGGCTAAGACATTTGCCTCCGCACCCACCTGGAGCCTGGGCTGGTCCAGCACCCTGAAAATGGCTTCTTGGGACCCTGGTTCGAATCTTACATGCACCATGTCTGAGATAACCTTAGAAACCTCCCTCCAATACCCCTCCAGCTTCTGGCAAGACCAAAACATGTGAACATGGTTTGCGGGGCTCCTCCCACACCACTCACACACATCCTCCACCCCTCAAAGAGTTATCTCATTCTCGCCCTCATGAGGTGCGCCCTATAAACCACTTTCAACTCTATCAGCCCCAACCTCGCGCAAGAGATTGAGGTGTTTACCCTCTGGAGCACCTCACACCACAGACCGTCCTCCATAACCTCCCCCAACTCTTCCTCCCACTTGGCTTTAATCCCCTCCAAGGATATTTTGTCCTCTCCCAGAATCTTCCCATAAATCACCGACACCACAGCTTCTCTATTCCCCCTGCTGTCAATACCTCTTCCAATAATGTGGAGGCTGGCAGTTTCGGAAAGCTCTGAAGCTCCTTCCCTGAAGCAAAATCCTGGATCTGCAGATATCTAAATACTTCCCGCTGCCCCAGTCCATATTTCTTCCGCAACTCCTCCAGCCTCGCAAAACGACTTCCCAGACACAAGTCCTTTGATACCCTAACTATCCTCTCCTCCCAAGTCTGAAACCTCCCATCCCACTTCCCTGGCTCAAACCGATGGTTACCCCGGAACGGCATTTTCCCGGACCCCGCCCCCAATTTAAAGTGCTGCCTCCAAATCTTCAGCGTTGCCATCACCACCGGACTCCCAGAATATTTACCTGGGGCTATCGGCAACGGCACGATTGCCAACGGCCTCAACCCTGACCCGCTGCACAGACTCTCCTCCATTCTGACCCACTGGGACTCCCCCCCCCCCCCCCCCCCCCCACCCCCACCGACCCCTCGCCCCCTGACCTAACTCCTCACCTTTTCAGCATTTGCACCCAGTAATAATACAATAAATTTGGGAGGCCCAACCCCCCTGCTTGCCGTCCTTTCTGCAGAAGTTCCTTCCTGATCCTAGCCACCTCTACCCCCGTCGCCGGCCCCCCACCCCCAAATAAAGAAGGTAATCAACTTCTCCACCGCCTTGAAAAACGCCTTTGGTAAAAAGATCGGCAGGCACTGAAATGTAAACAAAAACCGCGGCAACAAATTCATTTTAGTCGCCTGCACCCAACCTGCCAATGATAGAGGAAGACCATCCCACCTTGCCAAGTCCACCTTTGCCCTCCCACCAAGCTAGCAAGATTGTACCTACAGAGCCCCCCGTTTCACCAGATATCTAAAGTGGGTCACCGTCCTACGGAATGGCAGCTACGGAATAGTACTTGTGGCACTAATAAAGATAGTTATTATTATTAGCTCTTCAGTATCTTCAGTGCTGGAATCTATCATCAAGGAAGAAATTGCGAGGCATCTGGATAGAAATTGTCCCATTGGGCAGACGCAGCATGGGTTCGTAAAGGGCAGGTCATGCCTAACTAATTTAGTGGAATTTTTTGAGGACATTACCAGTGCAGTAGATAACGGTGAGCCAATGGATGTGGTATATCTGGATTTCCAGAAAGCCTTGGACAAGGTGCCACACAAAAGGTTGCTGCATAAGATAAAGATGCATGACATTAAGGGTAGTAGTAGCATGGATAGAGGATTGGTTAATTAATAGAAAGCAAAGAGTTGGGATTAATGGGTGTTTCTCTGGTTGGCAATCAGTAGCTAGTGGTGTCCCTCAGGGATCCGTGTTGGGCCCACAATTGTTCACAATTTACATAGATGATTTGGAGTTGGGGACCAAGGGCAATGTGTCCAAGTTTGCAGATGACACTAAGATGAGTGGTAAAGCGAAAAGTGCAGAGGATACTGGAAGTCTGCAGAGGGATTTGGATAGGTTAAGTGAATGGGCTAGGGTCTGGCAGATGGAATACAATGTTGGCAAATGTGAGGTTATCCATTTTGGTAGGAATAACAGCAAACGGGATTATTATTTAAACGATAAAATATCAAAGCATGCCGCTGTTCAGAGAGACTTGGTGTACTAGTGCATGAGTCACAGAAGGTTGGTTTACAAGTGCAACAGGTGATTAAGAAGGCAAATGGAATTTTGTCCTTCATTGCTAGAGGGATGGAGTTTAAGACTAGGGAGGTTATGTTGCAATTGTATAAGGTGTTAGTGCGGCCACACCTGGAGTATTGTGTTCAGTTTTGGTCTCCTTACTTGAGAAAGGACGTACTGGGACTGGAGGGTGTGCAGAGGAGATTCACTAGGTTAATCCCAGAGCTGAAGGGGTTGGATTATGAGGAGAGGTTGAGTAGACTGGGACTGTACTCATTGGAATTTAGAAGGATGAGGGGGGATCTTATAGAAACATTTAAAATTATGAAGGGAATAGATAGGATAGATGTGGGCAGGTTGTTTCCACTGGCGGGTGACAGCAGAACTAGGGGACATAACCTCAAAATAAGGGGAAGTAGATTTAGGACGGAGTTTAGGAGGAACTTCTTCACCCAAAGGGTTGTGAATCTATGTAATTCCTTGCCCAGTGAAGCAGTTGAGGCTCCTTCATTACATGTTTTTAAGGTAAAGATAGATAGTTTTTTGAAGAATAAAGGGATTAAGGGTTATGGTGTTCGGGCCGAAAAGTGGAGCTGAGTCCACAAAAGATCAGCCATGATCTAATTGAATGGCGGAGCAGGCTCGAGGGGCCAGATGGCCTACTCCTGCTCCTAGTTCTTATGTTCTTATGTATCCTCCTTGAGATTGCGGAATGCAACATGCCAAACATCTGGAGGACAGCCAGATGCTGCATCTCAATTTTGGAGGAGTGTTTGCTCAGGCCACTGACAGTGCCCAGTGCTCATGGGTAAGGCTGCCAAAGAAGAAATGCTGCCTCAGATCATGTGGATGAGCACCACTTCATCATGCAGCACTGCACTGCCTTACGTCCCTCTCCCCCTTTACTTTGCAGGAGAAAGAAATGCACAACATCCATCAAAGGCGTAGGACAGGGTGAGGTGTCAATTGCTGAGGGTCATGAAGATTGCCCCAGTGCAAGATGCCAAAAGCCCTGTTACAGGTGCACATGGCAATGGGAATGGCATTTTGTAAGAAAAGTCCATCTTCACTAATGCAACACTCCCTCAGTCCCGCGTTAAAGTGGCAGCTTAGATATTTTGCTATTAGATATGTTTCTTTGAGGATCCTTCCAGGTGAACATTTTTAAGTAATTATTTTTCCAGATTTTCAATTTTCACCAGAAAGCTGCCAAATTTGTCAACCCATGTGATTTTTCCATAAAGCCCTTGCCCATGATTATGTATACCTGTCTTAACTGTGATTGGAAGTGTGGCACATTGGGAGCAGTTTCCATAGATTGCTTGCCAATGAACCATCAACCCGTGCCACCCCCGCCAAGTATTTGTGTAACCCGAGTATGGCAAGTGTGAAATACTTTTTGAAATTTTTTTTAAGAGTACCCAATTGTTTTTTTTCAATTAAGGGGCAATTTAGCATGGCCAATCCACATAACCTGCACATCTTTGGGTTGTGGGGGTGAAACCCACGCAGACACGGGGAGAATATGCAAACTCCACACGGACAGTGACCCAGGGCCGGGATTTGAACCTGGTTCCTCAGCATCGTAGTCCCAGTGCTAACCCCTGCGCCACATGCCACCCCCAAGTATGCAATGCTTGAAGAACCTAGAAATAAGGTTAAGTTTTAATTTTAATTTAACATCATTTTAAAATTGCTTCTCTGATTGTGCACGATACACCAACTGGTGTGCTGAGATATATAAATCAGCGAACCTCCGGTGACGGCGGGCAGGAGGCAGCCACACATTGGAGGGCTCCCGTTCAGGAACGGCATTTTCGGGGTTTAACGCCCGGTCCCAGGGGCAACAGAGGCGGCAAAATGAGGGAGAAGGCACAGTGAAGGGAAATGTTGAAAATAAGTAACAAAACGGCCGTGAAAAAAGCAGCTGAAAGTCCTCCAGGGAGTGGAAAGGTCACCACAGGACGGCAAGAAAAGTGGAGACTGGGGCACCAAGGGAAATCGCATTGCCCACGGCTGAAGAAATGACCATGGTGATGGCCGCGGAACTCGAAAGGCAGTTCACAAAACGCATGGAGGCGATGAGGAAGGAGATGGGGACGGTATTGAAAGTGCTGGTGGAGGAGGCAATTGGCCCGGTGAGGGCGGCGGTATTGAGCGCAGTGGCGGAGGTGCGGGGAACAAGGTGAGGCGCTAAAGGAAGTGGAAGAGACGGTATTGCAGCACAGCGATCAACCTACCTCGATGGGTGTGGTAGTCGGTATTAGGGGTACCTAGGTTGGAGGTACCTGATGCTGTAAGATCATTGGTGTTGGAGGAACCTGATACTGTAAGATCATTGGTGAAGCCTGCCTGCTGGTTCCGCCCAGTAAGGCGAAGTATAAGAGTCTGTGTTTCCCTAGCTGCTGCATTCTGTACCTACGCTGCTGGGGGAAACATCTAGTTCAATAAAGCCTTCAATTGTCCTACAATCTCGCTTCGGGAGTTATTGATTGTGCATCAATGGGGAAGGCGATGCGGAAGGTGGTAGAGATCAACAAGGGTCTGCGAGCCAAAATGGACGATTGGAAAACAGATCCAGGCGACAGAAGTTGAGGATTGTGGGTCTGCCCGAAGGAGTGGAAGGCCCGAGGCCGACTGAATATTTTGCCACGATGCTGGCAAAGCTATTGGGGGAGGGGGATGATCGCTCCCGATATGAATTGGATTGGGCTCATCGGTCATGGAGGTTTGTACCAAAGGAGAGTGAGCCGCCAAGAGTAGTGACTCTGTGTTTTCATAGGTACAGTGTGAAGGAGAAGGTCCTGTGCTGGGAAAAGCAGAAGCTGGTGGTGCAGTGGGCTGGAGCTGGTATACGCATATATCAGGACTTTGTGGTGGAGCTGGCGAGGACGTG